>NC_090921.1:597171272-599671272 GCF_040938575.1 Ambystoma mexicanum
GACCTAACATAGGCTAACATTCTGCAAAATTGCTTGGCTGACCCAGCTTCACGCGGGGAACTGAATCCAAGAGGAACTGATGCCGGAGAAGGCAATTCCCAAGTGGCGACCCTGCAGTGACCACACGTAAGGATGTCCTCAGAAGGCTACTGAGGTTGGCTTGACCTAAATTGTAAGCACCTCAGGAGGATCCAATCCTTTGCACTTGTAACCTTCCCTGATGGATGTAACTACCCACTGAGTGATCGTAGACCTAGTCGCCAATTCACTTGCCCCTGTATGGAAGAAAGTCTGAGGACCTGAACTCGTGGCTCCTTTCTAGATAAAAAGCTCAGAGCTCGACAGATGTCCAGCTTGTACAGCCCCTCCCCCCTCCTCCCTGTAAGAGGACTGATTCGGGGCGGGTGGGGCATGGAAGGGGAATCATGATTTATTTGAAAATCTGACATTGCCTTTGGCAAAAAGAGGGGCGTGTGCAAAGCACCACCTTGTCTTTGTGGAAAGTAGTAAAAGGCCCTGCAGCGAATGGAGCCTGCAGCCTCCTGACCCTGCGTGCCGAGGTGATTGCCACTGGAAAGGCATTTTCTCAAGGCACCTGGCAGATATCTACTGTGGCCATGGACTCAAATGGTTTGTGCTAGAGCAGTGACCATGACATTGGGGTCCTAGCTAGGATGCACATTCTTAACTGGTGCAAACAGGCCCTACAGTACCTTGATATGCTGCTTTACCACATTGGAGAGTGAGAAGGCCTGTTCTTGTAAGCTGCCATTGGCAAGAGGTAGGCATGACAGGATTCCATGAAAATCCCTGAAGAAGTGAATTCGGAAATGAATGACAGAACGGAGTTCAAGCTGCACAAAAAGGAATTTAATTTGCATGTCGAGATACAAGTGGCAGAACTGTCCATTTTCTCTTATACTTAACCCTTGTTGAAGGGTGTCCTGCTGCTATGACTTTCAGATTTGCTTTACACCTCCCCAAACCCCCCACCCCGGGTGACCAAACGTCACATTTTGAGTAACAAGGCTGGCCCCTGAAGTGATAGATGGGAGAGGTGCCAGATCAAAACCCTATGGCCCTTGCAATACAAGGTCTGGCTTCCAGACCTTGTATTCCTCACCTTGCAGGAATGGGCTAGCCGCCTGTGGTCTCGGAACCAGACTGGCTAGGGCGGCACCACCAGGAATTTCCTGAGCACTCTGCGAATGAGTTTGTGTGGCCATGGACCAGATCTACCCGCTGAGGCAACCTGGTCTCGCCCTGCTTGTTCAGGTAGAACATTAGTTGTATTGTCCATTAGTACTTGAACGCATGAACCCCTAATGATGAGGAGGAAAGCCCTCGGGGCATTGAAGATAGCCTGTAGTTGGAGCATGTTGATATGGAGCCGCTTATTACTCTTTATTTCACAAGTTGTGCACTTGTAAGTTGCCCAGGTTCACTTCCCTACCCAACAGCGACAAGCCTGTACTGATTGTGCAGTAGTGAAGAGGGTCCACAAACCCCACTGCTCTCAATAGGTTGGAGCAGTTGGTCTCCCACCTCTAAATGGAACTAAAAAAGAAGGGATCTGCACAAATTCACACAGAGGCAGGAGATCAGAATGCATCATTCTGGACCACCCTCTTGAGACTGGCATGAGGCACAGACAGAACGGTTGAAGGCAGGAACCTCTGAAACCACTAGGTTGTGAACTCTGTTGATTAGGACATGTATGTATTTATGATCGCGTATTAGACACTCCTCTAGAAAAGACCTTGGCCAGGTGAGTGTCCCAAGCAAGGCCAATAAATTCCAACCCCTGAGCAGTATCAATGGCTACTTCTCTGGGTTCACCCAAAGTGGAAGAGCAGGTCAAATAGAACTCTGCCAATGGCAGAGGGGAGTGTGGTCGGACTAGCCAGTTGTCAAGGTAGGGATAAAAGTGGCACCAGTCTGAGCAAGTTTGCCACTGATGACATTTTGTAAAGCCAGGCAGGGGCGTCCCATTGAGCTCAAATGGAAGCCTTCTTTATTGCAACTGCTCCTTCCCCAGTGAGAGAGAACATTGGATCTGTGCCAGTTTTCATCTTGAACTGTTCCATGGGTAGGGAAGTGTGGCAGGAAGACGATTCTCATTTGGTGCGCAGACCCGCCAGGCTGTTTTTTTAGCAATGGGAAGAGGCTGGAAAAATAGCCTGTCCCTCTGGGAGTGTGGAACCTCCTTGCCTGGATGTCCAGCAGTAAATGAACCTCGGAAGCAGAAGCGTTCTCACGGGTTCTCAGCTGTAGCAGTGGATGCCTGGAGGTGGAAACTGAAGGAAGGGGATGGAGCTACCCTGACCTTGCAATGGACCGATCTGAAGGGTCTAAGGACACGGCCCTCCATTCCTCCAGGTGGAATGGAATCCTCCCTCCGGGGATTAATGAGGGTGACCAAATTAGTAATTGCTTGGGCTTTGGATTTGAAGAGGTGGTGGGGAGAGGGCTTTGGAAGTTGCCCTTTGGTGCAGTGCATTGCTGTTTCTGTCTCTGAAAGCGGTAGCAGACGACTTGTCTTGTAGCAGAGTGAAGAGGACTTTAGGACCGGTTTAGCCCAAAAAAATTGTAACGTAGTCATTTTAGTGCTGGTTTTCTTTTTTTTTCTTAAACATTTTTTTTTTAAGCTCCTTGTCGGTTTAATAGTGAGAGGTCCTAGCCCTCAAAAGAGAGGTACATGATTTTGTCCAGAACCTCTGAGACAAACCTTGTGGCCCGCAAGTAGTCCTACATCCTCCTGTTAACTCTTACAGCCAGCGCTGAGTCTGATATACCCACGTGGTCGGCTGCAGTCTGCAAATGTTTCTGAGCAAACCCGCCTTTTCTCTGCAAGTCTTGCATGAAAGTCTTCTTGCTTATCTGCTGGCAAAGAACTGTACAAATTGGTAAGCTCCTGCCACAATATCTAGTTTTTAGCCACCTGGAGGGCCCAACTATTGGCCTGCTGGAATGGCAATGCAGTGTTGTACTGCGACTTGCGACCTCGACTGGACGTATTCTGCCCCCATCACTGAGACTGAAGGTGGAAGTCTCCTTTTAGCTACTGATCCAGAATGAAGTTGTAGCCAAATCTTGAAAGCCTCTGCATGATGTCCTTGGGCAAGTGAATGCCTGCTTGTGAAGAAAGGACACTTGCCATTACTCCTGTCCCAATTTCATTGCCTGCTCATTAAAAGCGCTTGCCAATAAAGTAAATTCCTGCTCCTGTGTATAACCCTTACCTGATACATCTGCAGGCTCAGAAGAGTGAAGAGCTTGAACCCAAGGGGTCTGCCCTATAGCACCTGACATGGGTACCAATGGTGGAGGGTCCGTAGGGCCAGAGGGGAGACGCTTGTTCCTGGTGTGGCCTTATATTTGCAAGAACGAGTCACTGGGACTTTGTCTGAAAAGATAATGTCCTTTAAAGTAGGCTCATGAGGATCTGGACTGGAATTTTGCACACAGAAAACTGTCCTCTGTAGGAGCCTGCAGTGAATGGGCAGGGTGCGGTGGGCCCAAGATGACTGGCACACCAAACCCAAGCATGTCTCCTCTGCACCTACCTCCCCATTGCCCTCTGACACCCATGTGTCCGAGTTCTTCAGTGAGGATTGCAAGGTGCCACCATAGGAAGGGGAACTGCATGGGGCTGACCATTGAACCCTCAGAGCAAAATGTTGGAATGCCTGATTCAATGTTGTTGAAGTGCTTGTGGGTCCAGGAGCTTCCTACTTCACAGGCATTTCATATGTGGTAGTTGCCATTTCAGGACCATTGGCGCCCTCCGTCATCTTAGGAGTGTTTTTGGCATGCATTGCCCTATGAGCCTTGTGGGGAGCCTCACATTTGGTAGTCCTCCGATGTGACACCCTTGGAGCCGGTGAATCTAGCACGTCTAGCGTCTGTCCTGGAAATGGCCCCGGACTGGGGAATCCTCTGGATTCCCCAGACTGAGCCCCTGAACGAGAAACCTCAGGGGAACCTCCAGTAGCTGACCGCTGATATAAAACCCCTGCAGGGAAATGAGACCCAGCAGCCGGGGCACCATAAAGTGGGGAGAGAGAAGAATCACTTGGCCCATAATGCTTCTTCACAATCCAGGAAGTCATGACAGTGATGCAGAGGTCGTCACGAGGCAGGGAGCCTCTGCCACCCATAAGCATGGTGGGTTCCCACTATAGCTCGGTCTTTGCTCATTCCCGGTCACCCCAAACTGTTTCTCTCGTGCTGTGGCCATACTTTGTTGGCTAGCAGCCCATTCTGCTTCTTGAGCTGCTCAGATTTCCTTGCTCTGGTTCCTACATCTTGGACCTTCCTCATTGCGGATTTGACTATTGGTCAGCGGGTTGTCAGCCTGGCTACATGGTCAGCTTTTTTTCTTTATCTGGGTAAATGCCCATCTAGGGTTCAAGGCCCTGAGCACTGGAACCTACCTCCCACCCACTGCTCAACGACTGACTCCATGAGTACATGTACCCCAGTCCTGAGATACTTTACATAATGCTTTTCAGGAGTCGCCTGGGTCCTGGAGTAGTGGGGTTTGTCAGGCTCATGTCTGCTTCTGAATTCTGTTCTGTTTCTTTCCTTCTCTGGTTTTCTGGGTCTCGAACCTGCGACTGGGGTTTTTCAAGGACTCTCCTCTGGTATCTCTTGGGGTTGTTGCTCCTTTGTCAACACCTGTGGAGTAGAAAAAGTACTTGCTTACTATTATCATACTGACTGGCTTTATTCTAGAACTGTGGCTCAGCCTATGGGCTTTGTTCTGTTGATTACTAAGGGATCTTTTGCAAACTTTAAAACCTGCATTGTGGAGTGCTCTGAGTGCTGTCACGCTGGAGAACTGGCTACATTTGCTACTGCATGATGGTGTATTTGAACTGTGAAACATATTTTCAAGGGAAGCGCTAATAGTATTGTAAACCCTGTTCAGCCACTCCTCTCCTCCCCCCCACCTCAGCTTCTGCTATAAATCCAGGAAGCGCAAGCATTTTCGCACATTGCGGAGTGCTCTGCTGAGTGCTGTTTTGCGGTTTGACTGGTGAGTGTTACACCCACGTTTCATCTGTATCCCCCTGTTCTTGTTTACAAACTCTCATTACTGTATGACATTAACTTTTATACTGTGTGTTTTCATGTCTGGCGCACATTCTTTAACATCAGCCATGCCCCACCACTAAGGAGATTGGTAAACTCCTGAATCAACCAAAACGCACCCCTCCACGGACTGCACAAATTCCAACTCTTACCTGAGCTAGTGGCTCTTCCCAACTCCGCTCGCTGTCACTAACTGCTGACATTCGAGGATTCTGCACCACTGATTCTACTATTAAAGTAACTAATAAGCCTGCGGCTTGCATTTCCAACCTTAAAGCAGCAGCATAAAATCCTATTGAGCACCCCGTGCTAATTCACCATTAATTGGCTTGTCCACTCCACCCGACTCCATAATAGCTGTAGGCTTCAGCATGGCTGTTGCGAACTTGACTCAAACTTCCGCTTTATCTTGCCAACAAGTAATGCAATCCCAACCCCTGCACAATCAAAATGTAATGAGCAATGACTCTTGCATCCAAACTGTAGCCCTAGCCCAAGTGCGGAAATGCCAGTTGAAACCATCCATTTCTATGGAACATGAAATTAATGCAAGCAACTAGACTAGACAAGACTTGGACATTGCCTCAACTGCCCGCCATCCTCCCACTGATTTAACTGATGACGTCTTCTCTTAACACACGGCTGTCTCTGTTCAGCCTCCTCTTTCTTCCCCTTCTAATCCTTGTCCCAATCTCCCATCATGTTTGTTAACTCTACCCATAATTCGCCTGTCCTTTCACTCTCCTTTGCCAATCCCACACTGTGCAGGCCAATTTTCACATCAGCCTATCTTCCCCTCAAGCTTCCACCACACCATTAATAGAATTGACACTTGGCGCCATGAACACAGCCCTTTTGTCACTAACTAAGCTGTTTGAAAGCTTAGATGTTAAAGTCAATACACATACCTCCTTAATGCTGCAGCTTCTGGGACGTGCGGCACATATACCTCCCGCTATCCTTCCTGGGGGTAGCCTGACAAGGACTTGTCTCCTGAATGCAACCTTATTGCGATGCGGGTCGAAACAGGGGGCACAACCTCGGAGGCAACATCAATCTCTCTGCTAATCACGATTGACTCGGTCATCGTAGTCCCTGACACTTTACCCCATGCCGAGACTCCAACTCCAGGCTAAGCCAACATTTACTATTTTTGCTAAATCAAATAAAGCTGTGAAGCCTCACAACACCTTGAAAAAAACGGAAAACATGAAACCTCCTACAAGTACAGCTTGAACAGGCTCCCGGCACTTTATTCACTCCCTAACCTTGCAATGCAAACGGCCCCAATTAGCTAAGACTGCCATCACCCAAAAATATGCAACGTTAGCACCGGTAAAAAGAGACTCACAAAAGAAACTGGTCAATCCTGTGTGTGTCTGCTCCAGCTTCGAATGACAACTTACAATATAAGCCTCTTGATGATCTATTGCAAGAAGTAGAACTACTTGACACAAAGTCTCCGGAGCCCATGTTGTGCTCGCGTTCAGCGCTGCCCTGTGTGTCATTAGACACGTTCTCCGAACCTTTCCACTCTTGAATAATGAATTTCTGATGCTGGAGCAAAGGCTTGATGAAATCGCCAAATCAGTTATTTGCAGCTTTGCTGCGAATACAGACTGGCCATACTAAACCAGCATTGAGCACTTGCAGCTTGTAAAATTCTGACCAGAAGTATGCCTTGCCAGATCATTTAAGACCTTTGATGCTGTTTACTGAGTCCGTACTGCGGTCCCAGTCCTCTTTAACAGCCAATGCTACTTCCACCCGGTCACAGAGGACATTGCAGGAACTAGCACATAATCATAAAGAAGCCCAACATGCAACCACATCCCATCATCACTTAATTCTTCAGTGTAGAGGTGGCGCTTTCTCTACTTATGATTTAAACAGAACCAGTATATTGAACATCTTCAGTGCTGTTCAAATACTAGAGGATCTCGGCTCTTTTGGTATAGCGCAGGTAGAATTCCTAACAATGACGATTTGTCAGTTGCAGGACTCTGGATTCAATCGAGCATAGTGCTAAACACTATATGGCAAGCTTGAGCTCATCTATTCCAACTAGGCTTTATTCTTACTCCGGAACAATCACTGACTAAACTCAGGATGCCTGGATTACCAAGCGATGGTCTTCATGAACAATGATGACTTGCCTTCTCTACCTTTTGTAGGAGCTTTAGAGACTCTTTGGCAATTAGAAATTGCAACCAAATCAAGCTTTTCCCCACAACCATGTCACTTAAGCCATAATTAACAACTCCAGATTCGTGACCCTCATATTTGCAAGAAGGAACAACAGGGGTTTCAAACACCTTTTTAACCACCATTTCTAATCTGTTGAATGCCTACGATATCATTGCCTTTCAGGAAATCTGGTTAACTGAGACCTGTATTTGGGACAACTATGCTATCGGGCGATTTCCTGCCAAGGGTTCAGCTAGAGGAACACCCATGGCTGGTCTATTGATTGCGGTGAAAACTGCTTTAGGCCTTCAGCTAGAACCATGAGCATCTCTGAATATGTTTACTCAATTAATAAAAATCAAGACGCCATCTGAAGTGTTAGCCCTTACTAACTTATATTGGAACCATTCTAGCATAGATGCTGATATATTTCTACAAGACCTAGAGTATATATTAGACCTGATCACCAATGAACCTTCAATAAAACATGTCCTCTTAGCTGCTGATCTCAGCAAACACTCTTTGACCAAAAACATCCTTCAAAAGGCATCTCTTGTGCAGCGCTGGTCCTCGTTAATGGAGGCGAGACAATGAATTATGCTCAATGGAGCAATACAGGGTGACATTCCCCCACCCCCAGAACACATGGAAAAGAGATCACCAGACAGCAATCATTGACTACATCTACACAGATTGGGATATGTTTGCAATTATTGACCATTTTCAAGTCAGCCCTAAAAAAAATACTGATCATGAACTTTTGTCATTGACCTGGATCCTTCATCCTCCTCAATCGCATTTCTATAGATCTACCCTTGCACTCTTGGGTGGCAGAAACTGATTCAGATGGTCCTCAGATTCACTGAGTCACTTAAACACACTTCTACTGAACCAACAAGGTACATTAAATCCAGAATCTATACACTGTGATGGTCTTTATGTAGCTGCTTTGCAAATATTGAAACTACAACCGTCCGCTTTCTTCAAAGTGATTCATAGACACAAACATGTATATGGCCGCGAGTTACATGAGCGAAAAATTGCATTTCGCCTGTGCAAAATAAATCTTGCTAGCCTGCCCCTAGTAACCATACTCTCAAGGCTGAGACAAGTGAAAACAATATACAAACTGGATCAAATAGCATAATGCTCGAATTATGCAGAAGTATGTTGAACAGATGCTACAAGCATTAGCTTCCAAAATTTCAGCTTTATTTTTGGGCCTACTAAATTGGGCGAATCGTATCGCCCAAGTTACGATGCAAATCAATGCAGTGCCAGAAGTCTGGGAGCGCTACTACCGTATCTTGCAGGCCTCAGCCCCACACGGTCTACAAACTCTAGTCCAAACATCCTCAAATGACACTACCATTGCTTTCAGTTTAGAAGGCATTAGCTACTATATCTCAAAACTAAGACCCTGGGCCAAACGGGCTCACTAATGCCAGGTTGAAATTGCATCCCGATGCCTGGGCAACAATTCTCTTTAGCATTATCACCCGTAATGTGAGACCACAACAAATTCCACCCTCCTTGCATAAATCAATCATTGTTCCGGTCTTAAAACTAAATGATCGTCAAGTACCAGATCACTATTGCCTTATTGTATTAGCTGCACCGGAAAAACCTGTTGCACGATTAATCCTAAGATTTTAATCATCGGATGTTCTCCCATCATTTACATGAAACTTTTCAGATGGTTTTTGTTCCGGGGTTAGGCACAGCGGTTGACTTATTAACCAACAATGCAATAAAAATGCATGAACAGGCGAAGGAGTCCGTTTACATGGCCTTGATTGATTTCAAGACCTCCTTTGACTCTTTCTCTAGAGATTTATTAAGGATCAAACTGTCCAATGCAGCTTGTCCGGCTCATATCCAGGCTCTGGTTATTTAACTACTCCGATACAACAACCCAAATTCGTCTAACTTTAGATGGTAGACTCTCGGTCCCTATTCCTAATTTTAGAGGCCTCAAACAAGGCTGTATCTTAGCCTGCGCCTTATTTAACTTTTTTTATATCTGATATGAGACACCATTTTTACAAAGTCATTTCTGATTCTCTGAAGTTTGGTCAGTGAGTTGTGACTTGGCTACTGTACGCATATGATTTAGTCCTCCTATCTAGTCCCCAAAGGGCTTGCAAAATCTTCTTACTGCATTGGAAAATTATGCCGTTTTGAACCAACTCACAACTAACCTAGAAAAAAACAGAAATCGTGATTTGTGCACCTAATTAATAAATGCTTATATCTGGTGCCTTTATGATACTCGCTTTGACGTGGTCCATGAATATCGCTGTCTAGGTATAAATAACGGTATCCGGTCATTCGATCGAATCATAAACCATAGAATTTTTTTCCATCGAAAATACCATTCCATAGAATGGCCATTTCGTTGAACAAAAAATTCGATGGTTCCATGGACATGTAATGGTAAGTATTAGGGGTTGGGGTTAGGGTTTAAGGGTTAAAATGGGGTTAGGGTTAGCGTTGGGGCCAGGGTTAGGGGGGGTAGGCGTGGGTGCTGGAGGGCATGGGGAGAACCCCCCCAATATAGAAGAAAATTAAAAAGTTACAAGCGGCTGACTAGTGCTGAAATTTCAGCACTGGACGGCGCCATGTAACGCTTTAAAGTAACACACAAATGCTTGAAAATGTTGCTTTTCACATGTAAAAGTGCATTTCCATTGAAACCAGTCCATGTATATTGTCGATGGACTGGTTTCGATGGAATTGCACTTTTATATGTAAAATATAGGATTTCGAGGGTTTGTATTCGATACTTTAGTAATTCGACCCTTTGTTTTCAAGGCTATCACTATAAACCATAAATAACCACTTCTCTGACTACCTTACTTTCTTAAGCTGAGGAGAAAAGTACAAGCCTGTGTCATTCACTCGAAGTATGGTAAATACTCAGTTGAACCATTACTTAAGTTCTATAATCGGAAGGTAGTACCCATAATTATTTATGGTGCTGAAACTAGAGCCTGGAGGACTGAACTATTCTAGTTGCGATCGGAGGGTTTGTCTTGGAAACTGGTCTTGTCTCTCCCCATGAGTAAACCAGTGTGAACTGGGCCTACTCTCACTTGGAGACAACAGCTTACTGATGTCATGGCAGCGGCTGACGTTTCAATTGCCCTCCTATTGACCAATCCAACACAGGCTAAACTGAAACTATGGTGCTACGACTGGATCCTCACTCAACAACAATGTAGGACTCCTCAACAATTTGAACTTGGATAATTCAATCTTAAAAGTCTGCACACACCGGAATCTTATCTTGTGAAGTTCCATGTCCACTGTATAGAAATGTATTCTTACGGTTTCGACTAAACCTATTGGCTACGAAGGATGCTCTAGTCAACCGAAGAGCAATTCCCAGAACCGACATCCATGCAGATTTTGCCAGATTCCAGAGGAAAAAGAAACCTTACTGCATCTGCTTGCATTTTGTGCGTTGTTGTCGGAGAGTAGAATTTTATTTTTTTTGATTTGCAATCATTCTTTCAAGACTATTTTAACCTTCCCTGTGAGTCATTACGGTACAGAATCTTCAATAGTCAACGCACATGTGTTAGAATTACAACTATGAAATTTGTATCACCTTTAGACCTGGGCTAAGTTATCTTAACTTATCTTGCTTGCATCTTCACTCTTCTGGCAAGAATTTAATGAGGAGACTTAGCCTGAACGTATGTATTAAGCACATTTTATTGTCAAACATGTCCCAAGTTTTATTAAACGTTTTGATGACAAACTTTTTATATATTCTTATCCAAGTAATCATATGAATTCTATTTAGATTCACTTCTTTCTTTATTAATGATGATCTTAATTCAATCTTTTGTATATCGAAAGGTTGATTTTCCTTTAACCATAACAATAAAATAAGAAATACCTTTCAAAAGGGACAAAAAGGGCTACTTCCCTGAACTTGTACATTTTCCGTGGATCCCTGGAGTCTTGCACCAAAGACTAGAATGTTAGTTCTCACTTCCAATTTGTAACAGAATACATGTATTAAATTGTTCACTGCTCCCTGCCATACAAATGTCCCAGGGTACTTAGTCTCACTACACTCCTAGAAATGGATAGATCCAATTTAACTCAGTTCGACAATGTAGGCCTGGTAATGCTATATTCTTATTTGTGGTGACCATTTGGGGCATGGCTTAAAAGTGTTAACCCTTTAACTCCCTCCAGATAATCAGTCTGTGGTTTACCGGTGTGTAACATGTTTCTATTGTATACCTGAGGTTGCAATGAGTATTTGTATTCTTAATATATTTGCAATGTGGATTCTGAACAGAACTCTGAAGAGAGTTGCCTGTGTTTTTCTCCCCAAAGGACGGATTGAGTAGCACTGGTTTTTCCATATGGTTCCTTTTTGTCAGTGCATACATCACACATTCAAAGTGCAAGGTTGCAATGACCAAAAATGATACTGAAATTTACAACTGCCATTGCAAATCACAAACATTGCAATCTCTTGCAAGTTAGTTTATGCAGAAAGTGAATTGTAAACCTTCCTAGCAGCCCACACAGAAATGTATAAATGGTTTATGTGGGCTCATGCAGGACAACAAGGCGAGTACATCTGAGGATAGTGACGCCTTCTCCATACCATTTCTAAAAAGGGGACTCCTCCCTATGCCAAACATGAGGCGGATGGGATTGGAGCAGGTGTAGTCTCAAGTAGGAAAGTATGACGTAAATGCATCTACCAAAAGTCACTTGGCTTTTGGGCAGCCACTCAATTCCACCAAATCTCAGTCCACGTCTTTTTATGTATCCCACTTACCACCACACTAGAGGTTGAAATGTTATATGGCTTTTTCTATGTCTCAACCCTCCATCCAACACCACCAGTAAATGCAATGCTCTTATAAATATCTGCACTTTCTCACAGGTTTCCTGTTGGGATAGACTAGCAAATAATGTTTGAGAAAGGCCCGAATACGGACATTCTCTCAAACAATATGGGGACATGTCAACTGCTTCCTGTCCTGTAACTCTGCGTTTGGGGGGCTCGGGGGATGGTGGGTTCAAAAATTTAAGTTGCAAGCTACTAGCCTGTCATTAAAAAGTCACTTGCCACCTCAATGCTATACATATACACAACACACAATTCCGTACTTCCCAAGAGTCAAATTTGCACCCTGATGTAAGTGGGCCATCCACGGTCCTTATTGACATAAGAGGCAGCCCATCAGTTGGGAAGTGTTTGGATTTCCAAACACCCTCTCCTCTTGCCAATGTCACCAACCGAGCATAGCTGGCATAGTCCCATACAAAGTCCTCACACCTTTCTCTATAGTGCCCCTGGTAGACCGACCCACAGTGATTCCCCAACATGACATTCCCCAGAGGTCTCTTGAGCAGGGGGCATGTCCTTCCGCTGGACATATAATTAACTACCTCAGCCCTAGGAACTAAACTGTGCTCCACTTTCGTAGTCTCCGTTGCATTGCACAAACATATGCATCTTTGTCTTTTATTTCATTTAATGATTTCAGACCTTGCTGTAGCCTTTAAAAGTAGTGTTTTTATTTTTTTTGCGTCCGCAGCCGATCATCTGTTCTGTTCAGCTGGAATATTTGCACAAAGCCAAAGTTTGGCACACCCCTAGTACCAATCCACCAGCCTTCAACCTTTAAGTGAAGCCTGACATCTCTGCCATAGCTACTGTTGGCACAATGGAGGAAAATCTGGAAAAATAAAATCGATCCTAAGTGTACAGCGGCCAAGCAATAGCAAAAGGTGGGTGGGGGGGTTAGGAGGGGGCATTCCAGACTTTTGAAGGTAGGCATTGTTAGTTTTACTTGCTTCACTAACTCTTTTGGGGGGCACATGTTACCATTGCAGGGAACCCTGCCCCTTTGCAAGTTTCCTTAGTTTTTTTTACTGTAGCACGTCGCCTTCCCGTGAAGTACTGCCTGGGTGCCATCTGTTTCTTCTTTATTTTTTATTTCTTTTACTTTTTTGATAAGTCTGGGATAGGCTGGTAGCAGCACATCTATTTTAAGCACCATATACCGAAAAGGGCTGTACCATGCTTTTCGCACAGTTATTTTGTCCGTCTTGTCCTTCTTCCTGACTTTTGGGTCAGGAAATGTCATGCATATTAAGCCCTTTACTGTACTTCTGGCTTGAGTTTTCTAGCTGAAGTGGAGGAGGGTGCATCCTCACAGGATGTGAACTGTCTTATCCAATTCCACATTCCAGTCACTGGATGTCTGTTGCTGGGTAGATGTGGGTCAAGGGGCTGTCCATGATTCAACTGCCCTGGCCAGTTTGAATGGTGCAGATCCTTGCGATTGGTGATCTAGAGTAGCCCCCAGCTCAAAAGCATGATCAATGTATTACTGGCTGCAGCTGTGTCACCCTTTGCCCCCTTAAATATATACTGGAGATGAGACAGTGAAAAAGAGGAACAGCCTGCTGAAGACTCAAACACAATGAACTTGAAGTCTACGAGCATTGCCTCCAGCCACATGCAAGTGAAGCAGCCCTACCTCTCTGCAATGATCCATAGAAGGCCCTTCATGGTGCTTTTACCCTTGGGTTGGTGGGACCAATAGTCCAGGCCACTTCTTAACCCTGCCCCAGGGCTTGTTCTGAAATTCTATCTAAACTGCTAGCAATAAAGTTGGCTTCATCCTTTGGTTGGAACACTGTACTCTTTGGATCAATTGTTTCACAGCCCTCACCAGATGGCTGCAGATTAAGCTCACAAAAGCTCCCTAACAACCATATATTTGTATCCCTGTTTTGTATATGCAGCTCATGCTGCTGGTGGTGGAGGCTGTACACTCTACCATTCTGACTGCATGGGGGGGGGCGTACTATTTATGCACAAGGGAAATGTCTTTCTAGACATTTGTCTAGTGTTTGCTGTACCTACTCACTAGGCAAGGGGGCTGGGTTTCATTTAAGGCAATAGTATGCGTCTCTGTGGGATGCTGAGGTTTTGGGAAGGTGTATTTTCCTACTTCCCGACTGGGGAGGGTTTGGTAATGCCTCATAAGGGCACCCTGATCTAACACTTCCTCTGAATAGTAGGTAGGCAGGGCAGCATCAGAAGACTGTCCGAATATCGCACTATGAAAGGAACATGATGAAGGACTGTTGTGCATTACATGTTTACTACTGCCAGGTCACTAGGTCTTAGCAAGTGGAGTTCTATGGTACACAGAGCTTCGCTGGTTGCATCATAAAAGGTCCCGTACATGTGAGCGTTGTGGCATTCTTCTCCTGTAGGTGATTTTTGTTATGATCTTGAAAGGGTATTTTTAGCTAGGTGGTTCTCCTCATCCTAGTGAATATTTGGTCTACTTTGTTGGGCAGCAGGTCCCCCATCAGCCTGGTAAATTATGTTCCCTTTTTCTCACAGTGCACGGTACAAGTGAAGCTGGAGCTGGGACACCGAGCCCAGTTACGGAAGAAAGTTACCACTGAGGGGTTTACCCATGATTGGATGGTATTTGTACGCGGTCCAGAGCAATGTGATATCCAGCACTTTGTGGAGAAGGTAGTCTTTCGGCTGCATGAGAGTTTCCCGAAACCCAAACGAGGCAAGTACTGAACATATTTATTGCTGTAATTCAGGATTTAACTTTGTGTTGCCTGGGAAGGGGGGGGGGGATAGCTGTCATTTTGTTTGTAATAAGATCTTTTTATTGAAAATTTTATACAAGATAACATTTGCATAGTAATGTCAAAAAACAATGGTGATTATTGGAGTATAGCAATAAGTAGGGTACGAACGGAAATAAGGATCCTAACTCCAACAAAAATATTCTCCTGCCGTATAGTCACTGACGAATACCACAACTCATGCCAATTTGTGTCTGTGTATATAATATTGGGAGTGGGTGGGGTGCATGTCCTCCTGGGAGTCTCCCATGATATCACAGATTTCAATAGTCGAACCTAATTAACCCTGATGGCATGAGCAATATTTAGTAGGTCTAGAGTTCTTAGAGGTTTGGTGCTGCTGTAGTCTATGTTGAATGATTTTGCATATTCTAAGAAGCAGTTCAATTTTCTGAAGGAAAAAAAAAACTGGCTAATCTTATTGTTTATGGTACATCTTTTTCACAAATCAGGAGGGTCCACATTCTAACCACCCACCCAGCTAGGCTCAAGTGAGAGTTGGGCCTTGGTAGCTAGGTTGAGTACCGAATTGAACCCAAACGTGGAAACCTCTGTTGAATTGAGGTATCCTTTTGTAGATTTGAAAACCCTTTGACTTGGATTTTGAACTTTTTGTTTGATTTCTTCTTTTTGGCAGTTGATGTGGTGACCCATGCTAGAAACCGTGCCCTTGGGACACACATTTGACTTTGAAGAGTCTTTGCAGGAGAGGGGTGAGCTATGAGGCATTGACGTCATCTAGTGTGTAAAAAAAATAAAATTATTAAAAAAATATATATATATAAAAATTTAAAAAAAATCTTTGTTTTTTTATCAGTTGGACAGGTTAGTACGGAGGGCTGTATCGAGTTGTTTCACATCCTGGTGAGCACCTTAGTTTTAGTTGGTAGGAAGGGAAACTCCCTTTTAGCAGGAGGGCTAGTGAGGCATTTTATTTTAAATAAAAGTTCACTGTTGAACCGTGTCCATTTGTCTGAGTCTTGCTTCTGGTTTGCCAAAAGGCTTAAAGGTCCGTCACTACGGGCTAACCAGGGCATTCATCTAAGAGATCTGCTTGTGACTAGCTCTTGTAGATGTCAGTATTTGTTTGAGTTGGGATCTGTCCAACCTCTAAAGACCCTCTGCTCAGAAGCTGGATTGTATCTCAAAATGTTCGATACAGTTAGGCCCCAATTTTCTTGTGTATAGGATTGAGGTTGCGATTCTGTGTCAGCGATATTTGCTGTATGAATACCAACATGTTCTGTCTCAGCTTCCCTAGGGTAGTACCTGATAGAAATATAGCAATCTAGGTTAGAATGTTCATTTTGATGGCAGCAGTTCTTCCAAACCAAGATATGGCCTGTAGATATTGTTAATGGGCTGAGAGGGGCAACATGTTTTTCTTGGAAGCCAGTCAGTTCAAAGCGCCACTGGTTCGAGTCCTGATCCTGCGCTTAGACTAGTCTCTGGTGTTAAGTGCATTATAAAAGATTGATTAATGCCAACATTGTTTGTAGCAGATCGGGGAAGTTGGCCTCAAACAAGGCAGAGGGGTGATTTGCATACCCATGATTTTAATACTATGTGTGGCCGATTAGAAAGGAATGAGGTCCTTCACCTGCACTGCCATCTGCAAGGATGTGCAGATTGAGGACCTTGCACATGCATAGATTAATTTTAATTCCGGAGACGACCTTGGAATTCTTAAGTAAACGAAACACTGGAGGGAGGATGGATCGGCTTAGTGTTAGATTTCCTAATTTGCCCTAATGCTAGAAGTTCCACTGCTATGGCAAACAGCAAGGGAAGAGGGTGCAGCCTTGTTTGGCACCCTTTGACATGGAAAACCTTTTGAGATGTAATGGTTCATTGAGGCCTTTGCTGTAAGAGAGTAGTACAAGGAGGAGATGAAATTCTCCAGCATGGGGTCTGACATGGATTCACATGCTCATGAATATTAGTCATCCGGCCGGGAAGCCTGGGTAAAGGAAAAAACAGTTTAACTTTTTGTTTCAAAACTGTCTTTCTCCTATATTGTCTTTCTCCTATAAAGCAATCGCTGAGCTCTGGGTCATACTGCCCCCAGCCAATGACTGCCCTCTCCCTAAGCCCCTCTGGCAGCCATCTTCACATTTTTACTGCACGTCCAAGTGTTGGGAGTCCTCGCTTTGTGTGCTTTTTGCCAGGAAAATCCTATTTTTGATCGATAGTTCGTGTTCTTAATCGTTTCGTCATCCGACTAACGGGGATCCATTTTCAGCATCTTTCATTGCCCCTCAAGGGTGGAATTGTCAAGTGTTTCTTCTTCAAAGTTTTCAGAAGGCCATCAGGCCTACACCACATGCCGGATCATGTCGGAGATGGACAGGGGGGGTGTGGGGTGGGGGAGCTGTCCCTCTTCAAGCTCTGCAACAGCTGCAGTTTGCATAAAGTTTTCGTGGAGCACAAGCATTTCCAGTGCCTTTTTATTATCTTCACCCGACGCACAGGGAGGAAGACTGCAAGATCTGCCGTGGCTTTACCAAGCGCACGATGAAGGATCGGCACAGCAGGCTGGCGGCATGGCTCAAATCCCAGGCCCCTGCCCCATGTGTTTCAAAGGGGCATGTCTCATCCGGATCCAGCCAGAGCTGGTTTTAAGTCCTTTTGTGGGCGCTCAATCCATGAGGGGGTGAGGGGAATATGCAAGACGAGGCCAAGCACAGAGTCTGCTTTCGTCGGTCGCCACGCAAGCGGATCCCGCGACGACCGGGGTGCGTTCGTCTCCAGCGGCCTCAGTCTCCAGCCATTGCTCCAGTAATTTGTTGAAGAGAAAGTCAGCTACGCTGGGGAAGCTACGGGAGAAACCGGAGATGGCCAAGCAACAGGTAAAGGTGGCCGACCTGCCTGTGAAGGCCTAGGTGATACATGCTAAATCTTCTGCCTCTATTGAGCTGGTGGCGGCAGCCCTTTCGAAGGCGAAAGGGACTGACCTGGCCCAGGGTACCCCTATGGCAGCCAAGGTTGCTCTTCTTCCCAGGTGGGAGGCTTTGGTCAAGCCAGTGGAAAAGACCTCGGAAAAGAGGATACTGTCCCATTAGCCCAGAGCCGACCCCCTCAGGAACCAAGAGGGGAGGGACGGGGAGGGTGAGTGGAAGAACTCCAAGGCACGGCTATTTCTTCTTCCGATGTAGAGAACGAGGGTTCCATCCATACCATCCCGGGAGACGTTGGGATGACGGGAACGTGGAGGAGGTACCCGCCGGAGGCGGCAATGACTACATCTGCTGGGACGACGACGTAGGTGCTACTCCCCAGGCACCTCCCAGAGATCTGTCACATGATATTCTTTCAACCCGCCACACACTGGTGTTGGAGATTCAGAAGAGGATGCCTACGGCACCGCCACCCGCTCCACCGGGGCCACCACCGCCGAAGAACAGGCACCCTACGCCACTGCTTCAACCGCCGGTATCCCCCTACCCCCCTTAGAGATACAGGGACGGACACGGTGACGACTGACACAGTTGACGACGGCAGCATCTCTCCGCCGGCAAGGGCTTCTCCCCTGGACAAAGTGGGTTCCTTCCACTCGATCGCCCGCACTTCGGAACTCTTCCAGCTCACACCGGAGGAGACAAAGGAGGGCTTCCTGTATCAAAGCCGGGAGGCGAAAAGGAAGACAATTTTGGCAGTGCCTCTCCTGGACGATGTCTGGGAAGAGGGGCTGGCACTGCTGAAGAAGGGGACTGGCTTGAAAAATACCAGGTGTTGGAGTCTGCATCCAAGAGTTTGCGGTCACAGCCATCACTGGACTCTGGTCTCGGCTGCTGCATGGAAGTGGTCGTCCAGCCAGTCTTCAGCCTCCATTCCCCCGTACAGCAGCCAACGCTTTAGCTATCCTGGCCAGGTATGAAAGGGAGCTTTGGTACACAATGGCTCTGATCCTGGATTTCCTCGAGGACAGGCGGGTCGAGGCGATGGAGATCCTTAAGGAATCGAAGGGGGCGTCGGACCATGCCATTACCATGACCCTGAACATTGCGGACACAGGATTCCGCCAGATGGGGAAACGGGGTTTTCCTCCATCGTTGTGGCTGTCTGAAGGCCACCAACTTTAGGCAGGAGGTCCAGACTAGGGTCTTGGACATGCCGTTCGACTCAGACAATCTCTTTGGAAAAGCCCTCAAAAAATCTATTCGGGAAATCAAGACAGACAGACTGCCTGTGCCCTGGGCATGCTACAGCAATACCATCCTTCCGTTCGTTCCTCAGGAGGGAAGTCTGCAGACCTTCAAAGGGTTTTGGCGGCGTATCGTCCTTACCATCAGCCATCCGGTACCGCGACCCAGGAAGCCTACAGGGGTCGCTCCAAGGCCTTTAGAGGTTCCGTCGTCATCAAGGCTCCTGAGGCAGCGTGCCAGCCTCCAAGCAGGCCTGAACCGGCAAACCTGCACCCCACTGGCTGGCCCTTCGTCAGCGTGTGGGTAAAATTCTCCACTGATCGATGGGTGCTGGATGCTCTCGCCCACACACACTTTGGCGTTTCAGCGAAGTGTCCGCCGATGCCTCCGGTAGCCCAGCAGGAACAACGCATCCCTCAGCTGTTGTGGAGGTTCGGGCCATGTTAAAAAAATGTTTTTTTTAAAAAAAAATGGCCGCTAGACCAGGTTTCGAATCGACTCCGGGGCTCCAGAGTTTACTCCAAGATACATTTCTGGTAAGAAAGTGGATCGGGGGCTGGAGATCCATTCTCGATTTTAAGACGACTCAAGAAGTACAGCAAGTCCCAAAAATTCAGGATGGTCACTTTGCAGCATGTGCTAGGCCAACTGGTGGAGGGAGACTTCCTATTGTCGTTGGATCTAGAGGACACGTACTTCCACATCCCCATTCACAAAAACCATTGCAAGTTCTTGTGCTTCGTCGTACAAGGGAAGCACGACCAGTTCAAGGTTCTCCCCTTCTGGCTGAAGTCGTTGCAGTCTCTACAAAGTGCCTGGCTCCAGTGGCGGCCCATCTGTGCCTACAGGGGATACATGTGTACCTTTACTTCAATGACTGGCTCATCCGGGCAAGGGACGTCGCTGTCGATCACACGAAGAGGACCATCTGGCTGCTGACGGATCTGGGGTTCTTGGTGAACTATGCAAAGTCCTGCTTCACTCCATCGCATGACGCGCTATTCCTGGGGGCCAGGCTCAACAGGGTGTCCTGCCTGGTGGCCCCCTCGGAGGAGAGGATAGGGGCCATTTTATGCAAGGTGCAGCAGCTGTTGGCACTGGCGATCGCCACGTGAGGACCATCAAGTTGCTGCTCGGCATGATGTTGTTGTGTATCTACCTGATCAGGCTTTGCAGGTTGCGGATGCAACCATTCCAGGAATGCCTGGACTCCTGTTGGATCCAGGTGTCCGGAAGCTTGAAAGACAGGATTGTTCTTGACTAGGTCAGTCGAGCAATAAGGTGGTGGGGGTGTGCGTACACCAACATTGCGGGGGCACAGACTCCCAGAGCCCCTGTACCAGGAGATGGTCACAGACACTTCCCAGGAGGACTGGGGAGCCCACATTGGACATCTACACGCCAGAGGCCTGTGGCTGCCGGAGGAGAAGGAGCTACACATCAATGTCCTGGAGCTTCAGGCAGTATTTTGGGCCCTGGAGTAACTTCTTCCGTCTCTCAAGGGCAAGGTGGTGATTGTCTTCACGGACAATACCACCACAATGTTTTACATCAGGAAGCACGGAAGCACCAGGTCACCAGCACTCGGGAAGTGCTGGAGCTGTGGCACTGGGCCATTGCCCAGTGGATGTTTCTCGTTCCTTTTCACCTTGTGTGAGTAAAAAACACTGCTGCCGACTCTCTCAGCAGGGAGCTGCGCTCTTGCCATGAGTGTGAGCTTCGACAGGATCAAGTGGACAGCCTCTTCCTTAGGTGGGGCAGACCCAGATCGATTTATTTGTGACAGCGACCACCACCAAGTGCCAGAGGTTTGCCAGCAGGGTCCCCCAGCCGGGGAGCATTGGGGGGGGGGTGCATTCTCCTTCCCGTGGGAAGACTTGATCCTGTACGCGTTCCCTCCATTGCCTCTCTACTACGAGTCATCAGTCAACTCAGATGGTCTTGGTGCAGGATGATCTTTGTCGCACCTGCGTGGCTGAGGCAGATCTGGTACCCGGACCTTCTCGGCATGTCAGCGGCCCCTCGACCCAGGATAGCTGAACCTGAAGGCCTGACTCCTGCAGCATTAGTGTTCGGTGGGTACGAGCTGCAGGTGGACTGCAGGGAGGTCCTTGCCAGGGCATCATCGACTTAGTGCTACGGGCACAAATGGAAGCATTTTGCGATTTGGTGCAAGTCGCAGGACTTTAACCCTCTTAGGGTCACGGCCCCCAAGTCATTACATACTTGTTGTCGTTAGCTAAGTCGGGGCTGGCTCACTCCTCCATCAAAGTGCATCTTGCGGCTCTCTAGCTATACTAGCTCTCCGGGACGGTCTTCTCTTTGGTCACATCATCTAGTGAAGGAGTTGCTTAAAGGATCGTTCCGATCGTTCTCGCCGGTGAAGGCGCCTGCCCTGGCATGGGATCTCAACGTGGTGCTGACTAGGCTCATGCGGGTGGTGGGGTGGGAACCCTTGGAGCCCATGCATAAGCTCCTCTCAAGTTCCTTTCTTGGAAGACAGCTTTCCTCGTGGCCATCACCTCTGCCAGGAGTTTGGGTGAGATCCAGGCCCTGTCTTGTAAGCGGCGCTACTTGACTTTCCACGAGACAAGGGTGTTGATGTGGACGCACCCCACCTTCACACCCAAGGTTCTGTCCGAATTTTGTCTCCACCAGCCCTTGGTGTTGCCGGTATTTTTTCCGACTACTTCGTTGCCGGCTGAAAGGACTTTGCACTTTCTGGATGTAGCTCGAGCGTTGAAGTTTTATGTGGCCAGCACAAAGAGTTTCCGGAAGACTTCTCAGCTTTTTGTGAACTTTGGTCCTTTGAACCATGGGAAGGCCTTGTCCAAGGATTCCATCACCAGGTGGCTCTCTGGCTGCATCACTCATTGTCACTGGTTGGCTAACCGACCGCTGCCTGGCCGTCCGAGCTCATTCTACCAGAGTGATCGCTGCTACAACAGCCTTCCTGTCTAGTGAGCCGCTGCTTGACATCTGCAGGGCTGCTACGTGGAGGTCTACACACACCTTTTTGAAATTCTACTGCGTCGACAGGGATTCCAGGGAGGAGTCAAGAGTCTGCCAAGCAGTGCTACGAACCTGTTCGCTAGAAGTTGAGCCTGGTGAGTAGGTAAGCGGAATTGCTTCTGTTGAGCCTTGCTACCGCCTGTGGTTGTGTATGTATGTATTGCTATGTATTCTTTATTCATGAGCATGTGAATCCATGCCAGACCCCATGCTGGAGAAGGAACAAGTAACTTACCTGTAACTGTTGTTCTCCAGCATGGTTCTGGCAGGGATCCACATGCAAATCCTCCCTCCTGCCCCTCTGCGGCAGCTCTTGGTCATACTGCCACTTTACGTGCTACCAAATCTGAAAATGGCTGCCAGAGGAGGGGCTTAGGGAGAGGATAGTCATTGGCTGGGGCAGCATGACCCAGAGCTCAGTGATTAGTTTATAAACTATCTTACTCCTATAAACCAAAGTGAAGCTGTTTTTCTTTTACTGAGGATTCCCGACCGGTCGACGGAATATTCATGAGCGTGTGAATCCGTGCCAGACCCATGCTGGAGAGCAAAAGTTACAGGTAACTAACTTGTCCCTTATCACCCAAATTGATTCTAAGAGCCAAGTGTAGGAAGGACCACTTGACATGATCTGAGGCCTTCTCTGTATCTGAGCTAGGATCATTGACTGCTCCCTGATCTTGTGTGCAGTATCTATTAGACTAAGTATCTTTTGAACACTGTCTGGGGCTTGCCTCCCGGCTACGAAGCCGGATTGTTCCACCCTGATGAGGTCCGGTAGCAGTCTCGGGAGGATAGCTCAGGGGCAACATGCTCCCTTGGAAGCAAGACGACACGGAGCAACACAGGTTCGATCCCTGCGTCTGCTCTTAGAAACCTCTGGGTATTAAGCACGTTATAAATAACCTATCATATCACTTGTTAAAGGTGGTTAGCCAATATATTAGCGTACATTTTTGTGTCCATGTTAAGGGCTGCTATCGGGCAGTCGGACTAGCAGTTTTTAGGGTCTTTCCTCACCTTATGAATCAGGCAGAGTTTTGCCTCACCTATGGCGCATGCAGACTTACCCTGGTGCCACATCTGACGGGCCCGGTGTCCTAATTTCCTGGGTGCGACCCTGAGTGGCTCCAACTTTTAGTTTCCGTGTCAAGAGCCTGCCTGCTTTATTCCCATGTTCGTAATATCGCTTATTTGTTTTCAACATAGAGAGCTCCACCCTCGACCGATTAATGATATGAATATATTCCTGTATGGTTTGAGCGCACAGAAGATTTTGAGTGTCTGAGGAACGTTCTCCCTTCTCATGCTCCCCGAGAGTGAGTAGTTTTCCATGTCAGACTTTGTTCATTCTTGCTCTTTTTGCTCTCACTATGCCCTCAAATGCTTTAAAGGTGTCCCACCTAATTTCCTCATCAGTGGCTCCCAGTTTTGTTTTTCCAAAATAATTTTTCATGTCCAAACTATTTTCCTTGACCAGTGCTGTCTCAAATGAGGCTAAGATTAATTTTCAAACTTTTGGGTCTAGGTTTCTGTGATGCTCGGGGCATGGTCCGAACACATAATACTCCCTATTGTCACATGGGTCATATAAGTTAGTAGATCAGCGCTCGCCAGTAAATAATCGGAGAGCAGGTTCTGTGAATGTGTGAAAAGGTGCATTATCTTCTGGGATCTGCATGCCGCCAGGGGTGTGTCAAATTTGCCTCTAAAATTAGGTTTTTAAGGTCTAGTGCGAGTTGGGCTACTCCCTAGTAGGTACCCTCTGAGATATCTAGAAAGCTAGTTTTAAATCTCTTGCCAGAATTAAGTGATCACTGGGAAAGGCAAATCATTCCCTCAGGATGGCACATCAGATTTAATTCTGGCCTGTGCTTGGGCCATAAACAGATGCAAAGCAAAGGTCTTCCGGACCCCGTTCAACATTCATGTCCAGAAGATCTCTCCCGTCTATATCTGCCTTACTTTCCATGCTAAATTAGACATTGCGTCCAAACAGGGACCCTCTGCTGCTTTTCCTCCTTTTAGCTGTTGAAAATAATTGAAGGGGGACGTACTTGGAATGAAGCATGAAGATATCCTACCTCGGACGTTCTCTGCTGGAGGCATGCAACATCTACCTGATTGCCTCTCCGCTCTGATAACAATTGGATTCACTTTTGGTGTGACCTCGGACCCATTGCATTATAGGAAAGTATCTTAAATGATTAGGCTGGATGGTGTTTGTGCTTTGCACAGTCTTTATTTGTAGGCTCAGCTATGCAAGCTTTATAAAGCTATTCGAGTATTCGATAGTGACTGAGTACAAGGTATCAAATGAAGAACCGCAAACTAGTGTCCATGAAATCTGAAATAGAGTTCCAAATCTAGGGTATGTTACTATTCGGCAATTGGCTCTAGAGTCACAGCATGAGACGGATGGGGCGAAATTCCTCCACTGGGTTGTTATATCAGTGTAAGTCGGACTGACGAAATCGAAGGCAGGCCAAAATGGGTGCTGGCCGTGTGGGAGACCCCTGTTGGAGCCACAGTTTTGGATCAAGGAGTCAACCAACCTGGTGCATTGTGCATGCAGACTGAGGCGGTCCTCCCTCCCTCCCTCCCTCCCTCCGGCAAGACAGGCTGCACTGAAAAGTGGGAACACAATGGAGGCACAAAAGTCTTTGTAGAAACCAGGAACAGATTTATTACAGGTAGGGGAGTGAACTCTTTCCCAGCAGGATAAATTAGACACACTGGACTAGCTAGGCACACCCACTAGCATGGAACTTGGGGCCTGGGGGAGTACCCTTTGATGCACTGGAGGTGGGAGAAAGGGATGCCAAGGGATGGTGGGGGGAGGAAGAGAGGCAGGCGCACAGAGGCCGAGAGAGATTTGAACAGGGAGACTCTCACAGGGAGAGGGACAGGGGCACTGGGAGAGGGACAGGGGCACTGGGAGAGGGACAGGGGCACTGGGAGACAGGCACAGATACAAGGAGGGGCGGGGGCAGGCACAGAGACACAGGGAGAGACCAGGGGGAGGCAGACCGGTCAGGAGCCCCCTGCTGGTGGGAATATAGAGCAGGTTGAGGAGGAAAGGAGGGGAAGGATGTTAAGGTGGAAGACCAGGGGTACCTGTGGAAAGGGCCTCCTGAGCTCTGCTGCACCCCCCGTCGGCACACAGCTGCCAGCAACCAAGAGAAGAGGCCTGTTCCCCCCCCCCCCCCGCCACAGCTGTTATATTAGGCTGTCGCTGCCACCCTGGAACACATGTGGTTGCCAGGGATACATTTTTGTGTGGTGTCCAGGGAAGGGGAGACCAGGTTGGTTTGTTGGCAGGGACAAGTTTGCTGGGAGAGGAAATGGGTACATAGTTTCAGGCAATTACAAGGTGGAGGACAAGTGTACTTCTAGAACCCAACAATTCAAGTAGCAATACCAGTCAGTCCACTGCGCTTGCAATCAGTTAGAAAAGGTAACACAGGCTGCAGGTAACAGGCAGAGATGGGTACATTGCCTGTCTACACCACAGACGTGACAAATATTGACCAGAATTCCAGTCACACAACGCCAATAGTTAGATTTTGGAATGCTTGAGTTGCTGCAGTGTTAAACACGTGCAGCCTGACACGTGTTTCGAGCGTAACCGTGCTCTTCTTCTGAGGTTGATAGAATGTAGATACAATTAGAAAAACCAAATTATGTATTACAAAAGCCACAGACAAAAAAATGGGAAGGGCAGGCAGAGAAGTCAAATAAATTCAACCTTGTCCATAACATTCAATTGTGAAGGATCAAAATATGATCATATTGCCAAAATACAAAGACAAACCAAAATGAATAAACACTGTTGTAACCGTCACGATGTACATTCAAAATACATAAAGACCATAAAAAAACACAAAGATTTCAGGACTGTGTGTGTGTGTGTGTGCCCCCCCCTGAGGGGAGAATAATGGCAGGACTGGGGAAGGAAGGAGGTTCCCAGAAAAGGTATGAGGTCAGGCGCTATCTTGGTGGTTTGCAGAGGGCAGGATAATTGCAGGTTATGGAGAAGCGGCATTTCAGAGCCCCCTACCCTTGATGTGCACAAGTGGAACTCGTTTTGCAGGGTTCAGAGGGGCCTCATGCTAAGACAAAGGGGAGATAGAAATTATAGGTTGGGCTGAGTGGGAGGACCCTTCAAGCTGCGGCTGAGCAACAGGTAGAACTGGTTCTTGGAGGGATTGTGGCTTGGAGCCACAACCCCCCCACACAGTGCAGGGGGACAGAGGAAAATGCATTGGGCAAAAATAAGTTACCCAATACTTTGGATAATGAAGTTGTGAAATACATTGAACACAGTGTTCAAATGAAGTCGTGCACTACATTGCAAATGAAAAGGGACATATAAACTCCCATGTTCACAGGGCCATGGCCCACCTATTGTTACTCAGGATGTTGCCCCCTGCCCCACACCCTCCTTGAGGATGCATAGATTGTGTGAGTCTAGACCCCTCCCCATCCCGGGGTTGTGCGCTCAGGTGGCAGGTACCGTCTGCTAAGGTGTGGAGGGCTGACCCAGTCTCTTCTGGTCTTGAGGGCAGCTCCAGGCCAATGATTTTAGCACTCTCCTCGGGTCTGCATCGTAGTGATCTTTCCTCCCAGTTGAGTAAGAGACCAAACAAGAAGGTCTGTTTGTACTTTATTTTCACACTGTAGCCTATCCGTTATTGGTGTGTAAGGATTGTGATGTCTTGAAAATTAGAAGTGTCGTTCTCATTTGTGGTAGAAGCATGACATTTCATAATTCTGTCCCGCGGCTGTGCTTTGGAACCTTTGCGCAGGGGGCCCCACTCTGTGTACCCCTTCTAGTATAGTGCCACCTTTTGCTATTTCCGGGAATGTATAATTGAACATTTGAAGAACCCACTTTCTGCAGTGTGAGCCCTCTGCTGATCCTCTGATCCATAGTGTCGGCAAGCTCGCCTTTGGAAATTAATGGTCCTCCTTGAGGTATTGTACCGAAGTTTCAGCTTCCCTATCCTTTAGTTAATTTGCTTCATGTCTCTCAAGAGATTCCTATAGTGTTTTCCAAACACAGCTGGGAACTTGCCACACCATCACTCATAACAACTAGACGGACCGGAATGAAAAAGAAAGAATATGCCTACCCATAGGAAAACCGGATACATGTAACCAGAATTATAAGGACTAAGACATTAACCCACTTACCCAAAGCTCAAGTTTCTGCATACTTAACTTGCACAAAAATCCACACAACCATCGTCTCGCTCAGCAAACCGCATGCACTTCACCACACTGCAACAAATAACGAACAACACATAAATCGCACCAACAGCCCACAAGATCTTGCATCGATCCAATATTCACACCCAAGCTCCGTGCATGGTGAAAACCGAACTGAAGTTGCCAACAGCACACCACTTTCCTTACTTTCCTATTCCCTCTTAAACCCTACTAACTCGCCCCTTCATGTTTGCAGATTTCCTTGAGCGCCTGGGGACCAATTCCGTTGGTGATGGTGCGCAGTACAAATACCTTTTATCATTAACATGTGCCTAGGTGACCCCATCGAACTACCAAAATAAACTGTGGCGTCCCACAGGGCTCCTGTGTCTCCCCCACCATGTACATCATCTTCACCAAGCCTCTGTTTGACAAGTTGGATAGACGGGGTATCATCTACACTAACTATGCAGATGACACCCAGATCCTCATACCCCTTTCGGGCAACTTTGTGGCCAACTCAGCCTTGGTGAACAAGATTTACACCATCATTCAGGCATGAATGGCATCACATGGCCTCTGCCTGAATGAAGATAAAACGGAGATACTAATACTAGGTTCTGAAGCCAACATCAAAAAACTAAGCCCAAACTACACATCCTTCAACATTGATAACCACCCTATCGAGGTGATGCCTGTGGCTAAAACATTAGGATTCTATCTGGACTCCTCTCTCAATCTCAAAAGGCAAGTCCACTCCCTTTCCTCTTCTACAACCTATACCTGCAAACTAATCCGAGCATCTAAACCGTACCTCTCTAGTGCCAGCCGTATCACCCTAGCCAATGCTCTTATGTCGATTAGATTACTGCAATGCCCTGTACTCAGGAGCTAACAAATATATCACAAACAAAATTCAAAGATTGCAGAACAACGCACTAAGAGCAGCGTTGGACGTTCCCTATAGAGAGCACATTACCAAATTCAAAAGAGGTCAACTGGCTGAAAATAACAGAATCCTCCTCAAAACATCTTCTTACTTCCAAATGTTTGAACAACCTAGCACCCCCTTACTTAGCGGAAATAATCGCTAGGAAAACTACTACCTGCCCTACGAGAGCTGCCAATACATTCATGCTAGAGATACCCAGGTTCAAACGATCAACTGCTAGGAACCAGCTTCCCGGTTAAAGCTGCGCAATGTTGGAATAAGCTACCACTTGACCTCAGACTAGAACAACCTTACCCTAAATTTAGACACAAGGTACTTAAATGGCTGCGCACCAACGACACATAACCTGATTCACCCTACTCCTACCGGCTCACCTGATCCTTGTACCTGCTGAGTCATACTGTACTATAGGCGAGTATGTATATACTATTCTATAGGTCTGTCTCTTTGGCCAAGTTTACGCTCTATATTATATGTACTTATGCACTTGTTGTACTTACCGTATGCACCTTTTTTTGCATTGTAACCAAGCTATAAGACTTCTTGTACTACTGCGCCCGGCTACCCAAGGGTTTGGCGTGCAATACCAAATAAACAAACTAGTGGCATTTTGCATTTCTAGTTTGACTGTGCCCGCTCCTCTTAATGAGCGAAAATTGTCTCTGTGAGCATATTAGCCTGCGCACTAGCTGTTCCGCAGTCTCCAAGGGTCCTGTGGATTTGGATTCCCCTGTTCCATTTTTCTCATCTGCTGGTTATTTGGGTCCAGAAGGTGTTTAAGGTCTTGTTCCTGTGGGTAGATCTTCAAGAGGACATTTGCTTCTAATTCGGGCTCCCTGTTCTGATCATCTTGTGCCTTATTGCAGTGTAGGCTTAGTGAAGGGGGTCCACTTCAGTATCTCGTTGGGCTAGGGCTAGTTCTATGACCCTGCACCCACCTTAGCTGTGGAGCGATAGTGGAGTTTATGCAAATAAGTGTCTGCCACATCAATTCCCTGGGCTTGGGGCAGGACGCAAGGTGACTTGGCGGCCCCCAGTGTTGCACGTGGCCTTCCAGTGGGATGGAATCTGGGCCCCGGCACAAGTAGCAAGAGAGACAGTCCAGATCACCATGCGTCTGACTCCAGTGAATTACACCACAGGTCCTTCTGTGGTGTGTATCAGAATCTGCAGGCGGCTAGCCTGGGAGAAGCCCAGCCACACCCTCCCTGCAGGCCACATTGTTGTCCCCCCTTTCGTTCTGCCTCGTTGATCTGCTGCCTCTGGTTCAGCAGTGGGCTACACCTCATGTGGAGCAGAGTACCCTCTTTGGTGTAACGTGTGGTGCTGCAGGAGCCATTTCTATGTCTGGCGACATCACCAATTAGCCCCGCAGCACCCACCAGGGCCTGTCGAAGAGCGTTTCTGATGAAACCTCCCCCTAAGCCCCCCATGCATCTCTGCTCGCCGCCCGAGTGGATGTCCTGAGACATCACTCTAGCACCAGCAGCTGGCCCCACCTACCGATGCCAATGCTTCAGCTGGAAGAGTGGATCTAGTGTTATATTGGGGGGCCCTGATGACACAATCGTGTGGCAAGCTTCAGGCTCCTGTTTCTTCTCTCTGGATGTGTGGACCATGTTTCCGTACAGGGGAAGGGTGAGGTCATGTTTTCCCAAGGGCAGCCGGAGAAAAGCTAGAAGGTGACCATTCTGGATGCAGTTGACCATGTCACCCCTCACCCCAATGTCATTTTTTTTAAATATATCTGATGAACCAACTTGTTTCTTAATCTCTCGCTACCATGTTTAATAAGTTGTGATGTGGTCTTGTAAAATTCCATTTTAGTGGCCTGCAGGTAAAAGTATGCGTTTGTGGCCGGGAAGGAGTGGCAGAGGTGAAACCTGAGGTATTGAGGTGTGGAAGCCAAAAGTATCTAAATGCAGAATTTGTTTTGGTCTATGGGCATACTGAAAAATCTTAAGCAAGGCACAAAAGGTGCACTTGCTACTAACCATTGGCTAGTGATAAATGACTATTTTGCGGGTATGAAATGGTGTGCTCTGTGCATGTGTTGAATTGAGGCATGGCGTTAATTTCTATGGCTGGCTAGTAGCTTGCAACCTGAACGTTTTCTCCTGTTTCTTGGGTCTGTTTATCTAGATGTGGTAGCCCAAGAACTAAGTTGCAGCACTGCAAAACTAGGCCACTCACTAATGTGGAGATTTGTGTTAATTGAAGCTAAATAAGTAAGACTTGTCATAGTTTCATACATTAATGATGTGATTATTGGTAGGCATGAGATTTCTGCATACAGGGAATTTTGTTTGCAGTCACTTAAGAACGAATTTTCTTTTTTGCAACTTCTGCTCCATAGTTTTCTATGGAACCCCCATTGTTTTTGATCCTGGCCTGACATTTTGAAGGGACTTAGTCTTCAGCTTCACTTCCCTTTTGCTGACCTTTTTGGGGAAACTGGTCAGTCTTTCAGACTATCAGCACTGGGAAACTGTTTCCCTTTTGAATTCGTGTACTTTTAACATTGCACACAGCGTCTTGCAATACAGTGCCGGGCGATATGTTTGCATCTCCCTATCTTTTTACACTGATTTTAGGCACATTTAAAAGTAACGAAAAATCCTCAAACAGGTGGCAGTAGTTACATTTTAAATATTTTTGCATTGTTTTTGGTGTGCATATTCATGTTTACATCATATGCCCACTAAAAGTGAATGCTCTAAAATGGCCATGCCATAAGATTTTTGCTTGTTCTTTGGCCATATTGTAGTTCGGCCTTCTTCCTGCCTTCTCAGGCCAAGAAAGTCATAAGGTCATGCACTTGCCCGGCAAAGATGTGGCTTTCATGGGATACTGAGCCTTTGTGTGTCTTTGGTACAAATCCTTGGCACCATAAATTCTGCTTCTGAGGTGGTTGTGAAACCAGATGTTTTCACCTATTGGACCACTACTGGCTGTTTGAATGGTGCAGATCCTTACCATTGGTGGGCTTGGACTTGCTGCCAGCTCGAATTCTGAATAAAAGGAGGACCTCTGCAGCTATTCAGATCTACGTTGGAGCCAAGAATCCCTCTAAGAAGAGCAGCCTGCTGAAGATACCCGAAGACGACTCCTGTAATGGCTCAGCATCCCTTCCTGTGTCCAGCCCGGTGAAGCCCTGCTCCTCTTCCTGGTCTTCGAAGACCCTGAGCGGTGTGCCAACCTTTGCACTAGTGGTGTGCCAACCTTTGCACTAGTGGGACCAACTCGTGGATCCAACCCTTCAGAGCCTTCGGTAGTGTATCTGGACTGCCATGCTTTCTCGTGGGCTACCTTGCCTGTACCGTGGCTGTTCCGAATTTAAGTTTGGCACTTTGAATGTCGCTAGCTTGTGCCACAAGTCTCCTTCTCGCTCAATTCCTGCTTCCCACCCTCAAGGCAACCTGTCCTGAGCAGCTGCTGCGACAGCTTTTGGAAGGACGCCAGTAGGAGTCGCCTGCAAACTGATCATTCCTGAACCTTTCCTTCCTCCATCTGGCGAACTATCCAATGGAGGCCTGCTTCGTTATATCCTGCATTTCTTCACTGATGGGGGTTGCAATTGGTGTTTCCGCTCACCCCGGAAGAATCCCTGAACCTGCGAACAAATGCCAGAAGAACAAGCCCTCAGTGACCCCCAGGCGATCCACAAATACATCTGAGAAAATCGGAGTTGCAGGGGGTGAGCATCTGTGTGCCTGTCTTCTCTCCCCCTTTCCTCCTGTCCTCCATAGAATGACATTGGGAACACGTCCCTGTTGCTCCTGTCTCCGCTCACTTTTGGCTGTTTGAACCTGGGTCTGGTATCCTGCCCGAGGGGTATCCCTGGGTCTGAAAGAGGACAATACTTTTCTGTTATTTGGTAAATTGTTGAATAACTTTGAAATAGTTTGAAGCTAATCAAAACTACAAGCCCGTTGCACCCTTTCTAAAGAGCACTCGTACTGGTGAGAAACATTGGTTGGACTCAGTGACTTTTAGGCACAGGTCCCCATTAATCTTGGGGTTTGGCCTTCTCAGTGCTCCAAATAAGATTTGGAGTGGGAGTTTTATTCCCTATTTTTTAAATTTGGGAGTAAAATGACTTTTTGAAGAGTACAAATGTAGTTCGATTTCCCAATGAGTATTTTTTTTATGTGGGGGAGGGGGGGTGTTTTAACTGGAAAATGGAATTTCTTTGGGTAATAATTTCTTTGCACCTAGTTATTCATGCACATTAAAAGCTACAGCTTTACTTCTGATCAGGCGGTTGTAACAGTTTCTTCCAGTGGTACTACATGCATTACTGATCCAAACATCACCATGGAGCTGTGTGGGTGAAAGCGGGGGCACAAGGTGTGTTTCCTATTTTTTGTTGGGAGTGTTTTTACTCCCTATTTTTTTTTTGAGTATTTGCCTTTTTTTAGGGAGTGCAAGTGGCTGTTACACTATCTGTTGGGCTGGGCTATCTCAAGTTAAGATATTATTCTTTTGGTGACCCATAATTTTACTGATTCTAACTTACCTGCTTTGCTTGATTAAGTCATCTGATGTTATTTAAGTGAACCCGTGTTGATTGTAAATATTTGTATTATAGTGTTATGTGACACCAGCTGTTAGATTCATTTTTCAGTGTATTCATAAGGCCTACATTAAAGAACTATTTTTTTTATAACTGTCTACATTGAATTCTTGTGGGCTATAATGTGGACTCATTGGGGGTCCCTGATACAACTTGCTATAATGTGGACCCATTGGGGGTCCCTGATACAACTTGCACTCTCCCGAGACTAAGCATTGCAGGGTTTGAAATTGAGGGGAGCTATTTAGCTCTTGCTTCTAGCATAGTAGAGCCTGGTTAGTTTGAAACCTACAGCTACCATTGGCTCCTGGGGTCAACTGGTGTCTTACAAACATGTAAATGGGGCATTAACTTTGAGTATTTGAGAATGTTAATAAAGAATTAGAACACATTTAAACATGGTTTATACAAAATGAACACAAAGTTACAGGGGCATCTCTGGTAGCTCCTGGTTCCCTTGGGGGGGCGTGGGGAGGAAGGCAGGGAGCGGGGGGGAGGTCGTGCCTACAGGTTGATGTCCGACACCCAGCAGCTGGTTTAAGCTCCTGCTCATCGACTCTCAATTTTGAACCCTGCATGGACTGTTAGTCCACGTACCTTGATTGGGTTTTGGTTAACCCCTCGCAGCTCCCTATTCATCATAACTAGGGTGGCTCCCTAAAATGTGTCGATCAAGCCAGATTTTTAAAATCCACCTTAACACAGTCGAAGGTGTTCCACTTTTAGAGGGGAGTCTAGCATGGGGGAGAAGAGTTGATTACACATAGTAGGGGTACAACTAGGAGAGATTGATCAATGCATTGTTCTATCATAGTTGTGCGCAGCCTGACCCAAGTAAATCTGTTATCTAATAGTTCTTTATGTTGTCGGTTTTCAGTGCGTTTGACTATAGAGGGGGACGCTTCCTCCTGTTGGAATTGCTTTGAGTGGTAATCTTTGCTTCATGTTTTTGTACTGGTCTCATACTGGTATTAGTTGAATAGCGACGTTAATAGCGGTTTCTGAAGGACAGTTGGTCCTCTTCTGTGCAAAGGTGTTGGACAGTTTGGTTAGGGGGGTAAAAAGAAGATCCGATTTGACCTGTATGGTCAAAGCTTGGGACAGTTACGAAGGCATTATTGCTGTATTTGAGTATGTTCTATGATTTGTTGGTTTTGGGTGAATTTCCTTACAATGGATTCTGTGCCACAGCCTTACAAAGCGCGGTAGGATGTGGATTCTCCGTTTGATCAGGAGCCAGTGGTCTGATTGAAGATCTGTGTTAATGTTTGTTTCCTTTAAGTCTCAGAGGTAGGCCGACTGCTGCATTTTGAAATGTGTCTAGCTTGTTGAGTAGGAATATTTCTGAGCACAAGGTGGAAAGCTTCCTGACATAACCTAGAGTTGAGGGTATTAGTGTGATCATGAGTGTGAGGTTTGGGGGCGTGGGTCTTTTGATTATCCTGTTGGGTTGCTAACATTTCTGAGTTACTAATGATGACTCCTTCACTCCTTTCTTCTCTTGCTACTCCTTTCGCTCTCTGGCATCCTCCTCTGCCCACCTTCGGACCCTCTACCATCTCCACAGGGAGTTCTCAAGCCTGTACCCCTCCATGGAAGTCTTTCAAATGTGGCAACCTGCTCCACGTCGCTACTCTCAACTCTCGTTCTGCTGTCAAACACTCATCTGACATGTCGCCTCCTCAAAGAACTCGACCTAGATGTCCTTGCGCTCACCGAGACATGGATCCTGGCCAGTTCTGGCCTGACGCGCTCTTCCCCGAGGGCTGCAAAATCCTCTCAAAACCAACAGTCCTGGAGGTGGAGAAGCCCCGATCTTTCCAGAGTTGGCCAGGCCTCTCTCATCCCTATGCAGGCCTACTCCTCCTTTTGAACGTCTGGTCTGCAGGTGCTCTGTCTCTCCTGGACTCTCTAACTGTGGCCACCATTTTCAGGCTGCCTGGCCAGGTCGCCCTCTTCCTCTGAATAGGCTAACCTCTCATCTTCCATCCTTTACTCTACCTCTCAACTTCTCCTGATTGGAGACATCAACATCCATCTGGATGCTTCCAATCCCTCCTTGGGGCTCTTCCGCAATCTCGCTCCCCCCCCCCATATTGCCCCTACTTCCTCGCCACACTTGAACCCCCCCCCCCCAACACGCCTCTCTCCTCCACCACCCTCCCACTCTCCTCTGGAGAGTGCAGGGCATATGGCACATCCTCTAACAAACTGGCCTGTTGCCTGCTCCAAAGGCAATACAGATGATCTGAACTATCCAAGAAGAGAGCCTACAGCCACGCCCGCGTCTCAGCGGCCTCTAACAATAAGGCCGAAATCTTCAAAATCTGCAAGGAGCTTGCCAATACTGCTGCAGTCTCCCCCTCTCCTGTTCCCTCTGCATGGCCCTGGCCTCTCACTTCTCTATTAAACCCAGGACATCCTGTTCACTCCCCTCCTCTTTCCTCTCCCTCTCCTGGCCCTCTTCTGGCTGCCTCTCCCTCTACCTCTCCTTTCTCCTCTCTTTCTGTGATCACTCCTGATGACATTTCTAGACAATTCCGATCTTTGAAAGTGGGGAAACCCTTGGAAAAGCTGGCCATCTGCCAGCTTACCCTTCACACTGAATCTGTTGGTTGTATCCATGACCATCAGTCTGGCTTCAGAGCAGCCAGAAGCACAAACTGCTCTCCTGAACACCTCTGAAGACCTGCTCACTAATCTTCACACTAGCCTTCGTTCTTTCCTCATCCTCTATGTTCCATCTGCTTTCGATGCGGTCAACCATGGCATCCTGATCAATAGTCTCTGTGAGAACCTGGGCATCACTGAACAGGCCCTCGCCTGGTTGACTTCCTTCCTCCTGGACCGTCACTCTCGGGTCCTACTGGGGTCCTTTCTCTCCACCACCTCTCTCTCCACATGTGATGGTCCCCAGGGCTCCAACCTCTCTTCCTGGCTTTTCAACCTCTATGTGGCCCCCTTGGACAACCTCATCGCCACGAACTTTCACTGTTATGTGGATGACACTCGGCTCTTTCAGGCTCCCCTCTCTCCTCTCGCTCATTCCTAACTGTCTATCCGTGATTCAGGACTGATGCGCCTGCAACAATCTCTGCCTCAATGCCAGCAAGACCGAGATCCTCCTCATTGATACCCCTGCTCCTGTTTTCTCTCTCTCTCTCACTCTGGCCCCTCTCTGCTACTTCCTGTGAGGCAAAAAACCTTGGTCATCTTAGACTCCATGCTCGCCTTCTCCCCTCACATCACGGACCTCAAAGTCCCACTATCAGCTAGACCTCCTCTGAGGTATTCTTCCTTTGCTCACTTTCCCCCAGAAGCTCAACGTCTCCAGAGCCCTGGTTCTTTTGAGGCTAGACTACTGCAACCGCCTTGATCTCAACCTGCCTGCCTCTATTCTATACCTATGCCTCAAGCCCAGGTATCGTATCTCTCCAGCCCTGAAGTCTCTCCACTGGCATCCAGTGGCTGCAAGGATCCAGTTCAAGACCCTCTGCAATGTCCACAAGGCTGACTGGGGCCTTGGCCCGCATTACATCCAACTCTCTCTTCTAAATATCTTCCTTCTGGAGCCCTTCGCTCAGCTACTGCTAGCTCTGACGGTCAAACTCTTCTCTAGACAGAGAGTTGAATGTAGATCTCTCTCCTCTGTAGGGGCCTCCCTCTGGAATGGCCTCCCTGCCCCTCTCAAACTCGAGCAGGACCACCTCCGGTTTGGGAAGCAGCTCAAGTCCTTCCTTTTCGCTTCTGCTATCTTGCTTTCCCTTGTTGACCACCTGTCTGCTGCGCGGGCTGGTCTCCTGGCTACCTACTATACTCACCGGGCACCCGGCTTCTGCCATGATTTGCATGCACCTGCACGTCCTCTGCAATTGGGGGCTGTATCTGTAACCCTTCAGCCTCACCCTCCTGTTTGCACTTCGTGTAGCTGGCTTCCCTGGCTCAGAGCAATTGCTGTCAGGGCTGCACTTCCTTTTCTTCCTCTCCCTTGCACTCCCTCTCCCCCCTCTTGCACTTGCACCATCTGAATGACACAAGGCCTATTGTTTGTTTTTTCGTCTTCCCTATGCCTCCCTACCTTGTCTTGTTGTGCCTAGAAACACTTTTGTACAGGCAGATTTTATTTATAATGCGCCTATACACCAGTGTTTCAAGGCACAACAGGGCAAGGGGGAACAAGACCACGATCTTAATAGGCCCAGTGACATTGAGATCACGCAAGTGCAGGGGAGAGGAAAGGGGAGAAGTGCCAGGGGAAGGGGAGGAGGAGCAAGTGCAAGACATAGGATCAAATATTGCAAAACAAGAAATGCGGGCAGGTGGCAGTGCAGGGGTTAAATGCAGAAAAACAGGTGATAAGTGCAAGTAAGGGAGGTTGTAGGGTTGCAGATACAGCCCCAGGGGGGCAGTGCAGGTGTGCAACTGGGAGGGCAGGAACTTGTGCCTCTGCTACAGAGGGTAGCCAGGTAACCAGTGCAGTATCAGACAGGAGATCAGCAAGGTAGCGGAAGAGAGAAGGCAGAAGCAAAGAGGAAAGTGTTGAGCTGCTTCCAGAACTGGAGATGTTTCTGCTCAAGTTTAAGAGATGCAGGGAGGCTGTTGCAGAGGGAGGCGCGAGCCAAAGAGGGAGATCTGCCCCAACTCGTCGCCGGAAAACCGACTGACCCTCAAGGAGTTGGGAGGAGCGAAGGGCTCTAGTCGGACGATATCAGAAGAATAATCTGGAGATATTTTGGTCCCAGGCCCCAGTAGGTCTTGTGGACAATGTGGAGGGTGATCCTTGCCGCCACTGGGAGCCAATGGAGAGATGTCAGTGCTGGAGAGATAAGATCCCTGCGCTTGAGGCTAAGGACAGGTCTCACAATCCTGTTCTGGATGAGTTACAGAGGACGGAGAGTAGAGGCAGGCAGATTTAAAAGGAGACCGTTAGTTATCAACCCTGGAGAGTACCAGAGCTCTAGATTCAGTGATCTTCTGAGGGAAGGAGAGGAAAGGAAGAATACCTCCTGAAGAAAGTGCAGTTGGCAGGTCGACCTCTTGGGAGACATCAGAAATATGAGGCGAGAGGGAGGAGTCAAGGATAATCCGAGGTGCTTAGCCTCTGAGGTGGGAGCAGGAGGAGGGTCAAGGGAGGCCAGCCAGAGAGTGACAGGAAAGAGGGGTGCGGGTGAATGTTTGATGCAGAGCAGGTTAGGAGGAGTGATTTGCAGTCTGGAGTGTGGTAGGTGGGTGGGGATTTTTAACATTGATTGTCTTTATGAACAAGTACATTTCCTCCTCCTCTTGGCTGCTCTGTTGGCAAATTTGAATGGTACCCTCTGGGATGACTTTTGTGCCGAACCGCTAAACATTCCTCTTTTAGCCAGGTTTTTGTGATGAATGTTAGGTCTGTAATTACCTTCAGAGTAGGTCATAGATGTCAGAGGAATGTTTGGAAAAGGCACGAGCTTTGGTGAGGAAGCATCTTTATCCAACGTTTCCTTTGAGCATCCTTTCTATTGAGAAATTGCTTAGGTTGTTCCCGTCTAAGGGTGGGGAGTTCAGAGGACTCTGGAAAGGCTGAGCAGGTTCCTCTTTGTGTCTGGTTGGCTGTCTTGGTTCCAGTGAAGATTAGTTGGTAGGGCACTGTTTAATGATGAAGCGTTGTAATCTGTGTTGATGCCTGGATGGGTGTTTAGCAGTGGGAATCTTGTGCTCTTGGGTGAGGATAGTTGGTCAGTGCTTCTACAAAACGATGATTTGCGCTGAGGCAAGGTTACCAGTGTAGGAAGACGTTTTGCAAGGTTTCTGGAGGTGAAAAAGGCATGATGTCTTTGGGCTGGGGGTGCTGGGGGATTTGGGGGGATAATTTGGATTGCTATCGTTTCTCGTTTATTGATTTGGTTTAATGGCCTCTCAAGACATCTCATTAGCTTTCATATCTATCTTCTGCCCAAAACCTGATGGCTTTCCGTCCATTGGGCATAATGTAATCTGACTGTTGGGCAGGCGGCTATGCATATGCGCAGCAAGGTCAACATTATTGGCAGAAGATCGCTATATAAGACTGCTTACATTAAATGTGTGTTCTGTAAAGCAAATGTGTACGATGCTGGGGTCAGGAGCGGTTTACCTTTTGGTGGCTGTGTTCATGAGGTTCTATGTCCCTTTATTGCACATTTTTCAAAGTAATTTTTTACAAAACAATTACTTTGATAAAATCAGTGTCGGCAAATTAATGTTATGCCGTTCACAGTGGTTGACGGTGGGGTGGTAAATGATCTAGTTTCCCCAACCCCCACCCAACAAGGGTTTGCCCATCCTGGGGGGACACCAAGGGGGCTGGCCCACAGGCACAGGGCCAGCCCCACCTGATACCCCCAAGCGTTCCACTATATGTGGAGTGTAATGTTTTTTTTCTTTCCTAGGGGGAAAATCGGTGCAAAACTGCATTCTCCCCCAAAAAGAAGGCAAAACGCTATACCATCTGGTTGGCATTGTCTGGGGTTGGGGCCAGATTGGCCTGCATCTCCTGCCCCCGCCCGCTCATCCCCTCCCCAAGATCATGTTCCTGGTGGCCTTGCTGCTTCCCTGGAGTGGCAACGTGGTGTAATTCTGCCTCCTCCCTGGGAAGCAGAGCAAATCTGCCCCTCCCTGCGGGGGGCTGGCCCACAGGCATAGGGCCAGTGTTATGTATTGATGTAGGGCTCTGACATAACATACACAGACGAGCTGTGACCCATGACGTTTTATCCAGGAAGGCTATATTGTACATATTTACGTTTGTACAGGATCCAGTTTATGTAGTCATAGTGGACATCACCGGTACATAGACGGGTAGAAACCCAGACAGAGAGGCACCGGCTATCCTGCACACCCAGCTCAGGTCCCCAACTGACATTCATGGAACACTCACTCACAGACCCACTCAACATTCTCCTGAGCTGCCTTTCATGCATACATCAACATTCCAAAAGCATGCACTCCTGGCCAGTGACAATACAAGACCTACATCACAACATCTCCTTTCCAAAACAATCACGCATCACATCTCCCTTCCATGCAATGGCACTCCCAACATTCCAAGACCACAGCCAACACCCTTTCTTCTGAATCTGCCACACCCAGAAACAGTCTGCCACACTCTGGCACTAACACCCAAAGGTAACCAACAATACCCCAATCGCACATCCAGGGTGTGGAAAAAGAAAGGGGTGGGGGGGCCGTGAATTGTTTCACACCGGACCCGGATGCAACACACAGCGATGAAGCGGAGCCAAGCGCAGCATAGCCGCATGAGTCCATAAATTAGCATGCTGGGAGAGTGGTGTTGCCCATGCCACTGCCAACAAACGGAGAAGGGGCAATTCGTCCACCAACTTCCACTCTAACATTCACGACACAAACATCTACAATCTGCTCCCACTTATCACCCGTATCAAACATCCCACCAGAATATCAACCAAAATTTTCCTAACCAATCTTTCAATCGAAATTTCATCTCTGTGCATACCTATCACTACATCACCACAACCGATACTCTAACACCTCCCAATCAAAACCTATACTTGGACTCGATCATACCGGAGGGATGGTGGAACCAGGCAGCATAACACATGCATGCAACCTCACAACAGGTGGGCATGTAACATCCATACTCGCCCGCGCCACGTACATCCATATTAATCAACCGCATGCATACACCAAACATACCACACGCTCTGCCATAATCACAACATAAAACAAATTCAATAAATGCAGTGCTCCAGGTAGCACTAAATAACCAACTATAAACAACTCCTTTCCCTTTTTCTATTCTTTTTTTTGTTTTAACAACGTGAGAAACTAAATGGGGAAAACATGGCCAACATTTATACAATGTAATTAAACATTCCAATATGTGTACACTCTTTAATAACTCTATACCAGCTGGGTGCTCTAACAACTTTTCATTTAACTCATATGGCTGCTTCACTCCTAAAGTCCGTATTTCGAATGGATTGTGTCCTCCAACGTATTCCACTTCTTTGACATGTAATGGCCACAGCTGTGCTACTTCGGAAATGTGTTGGCAGACGGCGTCCTGCGTCGGGTCGATGTCCCTCGAAGGCCTCCGTCGAGGGCAACGTCACTGGATGTTATAAATAGGATGCACAGCGCCCGTAACCTCAGTTCTGTTTTTCCGCAAACGTGTTTGCTTCGAGAACTCTGCGCACCTTGTGTATTCTTCATGAATATGTCTGTTTCCTCTACCCCTCCGACTCCGCGGTCTGGCTTTAAGACTTCCTGGGACTGTAAATCTAAGATGTCGATTACGGACCTGCACCGCATTTGTTTGGTGTCTGGGTGAGTCTCATGACACCGACTACTGTTCGAAATGCCAGTCGCTGACTGCTAAGGCCTTGCGGCAGCGTAAGGGAAAGTTGCAGGTAGGTCGGGGTACTAAAGCCAGTAAGTCCCGTAAATCTGCGAAAGGGATGTCCACCGACGATTCGAGAGGTGTCTCCTCGTTGGAAGGAGTCCCAGGGATCTCGATCCCGGAGTGGGTCCTACCACTCGTCCTCTTCTACGCACTCCCGGAAGCAGCGTCACTGGTCCCCTTCCTCGTTGGATGATGGTGCTGCAAGGAAAGTGGCTTCTCCCACCAAGTCCTCGACTCCGGAGGAATGGGAGGCCTTCAAGGAGCAGATGCTGGCGATTTTTCAATCCCAGGGCACAGTTCTGTTCACGCTCTAGGAAGAAGCTGGTAGGGAATGGTCTCGGTCCGATGCTCGTGCGCCTTCCAGCTCGGGTCCTCGGCGCAATACTCATCGGGAACCGTCGCAGTGCCGTTCGGACAAGGTTCAGGTTGATCGCCAGAGACGTGCTAGATCCAGGTCTCGGTCTTCGTCCCCCGAGAAATCTGGTAAGGGCTTGAGGTTGGCGCTGACTTAGTTGGCGCTGTGTCTGTCAGATACAGATGTCGAAGCTTTGCCTTCACACCAGCCCTCAGTGCCATTGTCAACGACTAAGCAGTCAGCGCCCTCAACGCCTTCAGGGCCTTTTGGCCGAAATCTGCCGATGGAGGTCCCTGGTACTTCCTCCAAGGAAGGCTAATTCCAAGTCTGTGAAGCCTGTTAAGGAATCCAGACCCACGTCTGTCCCTAGGCAGGAGTTCTTCCTTCCTCCTGGATGATATCTGAGGATGAGGAGAGGTCGGATTTGGAATTTGACCCTGTTGAGCCTGATGTGGCTCATGTTTTTTCTGGGGACAGTCGGTTGAAAGAGTTGCGTCAATCACTCCATGATGCCAGTGGCTTGGACACATCTCCTGAGGTGGAGTTTGGCAGGCCTGAGCCTGGGGCTCATGCTGAGTCCTCTTATAGTAGACTGATGGCTAGGGTTACTGAGTATTTTGGTTGGTCTAGCCTACGGATGCATTTATTCAGGATGACTTGATTGATTTGGATCATGGTCCGTCCACTGACCCAGTGTTGCCTTTTCATTTGACTTTGCAAAAAAGGGTGGCAGCTGCTTTGCAGACCCCGGAGTCTCTTCCGGCGGTTAACAAGTTAACTAAAACATACCACCCTTCCAGTAGCGACCCCAGCTACCTATCCACTCACCCCACTCCCGAGGGTTTGGTGGTTTAGGCGGCTATGGCCACCTCGAGGCAGGCAGCATACCCTACCATCCCTCCTGATGTGGACGACAAGCGCTTCGATGGTTGGGCACGCAAGGTGTTTTCTGCTGGGAGTATGGCGCTAAAGTCGGCCAACTCCACTTGTGCCTTGGCAAGATTTTCACACACTCTGTGGAATTGTCTCTCTGGCGGCTGAGAACATTCCCGAGGGGGGAAGAAAGGGAGGGGTTACTTGCGCACGTGCAGGATGGCAAGGATGTCATGTGTGAATCCCTTCAGTCTGGGTTGGACACGGCCGACTGTTAGCCGGTCCATGGCTGCGAGCACCGCTATACGCAGGTTTGCGTGGTTGCGGAAGTCGGGGTTTAGCTCCAGATGTACAGAGCAGTCTTCTGAATATGCCCTTTGATGCTTTCATTTGTTTGGCAGCAAGGCTGACGAGAGCTTTGAGAGGTGGCAGACCTCCGAAGCTGCTGCTGAATCTTTGAGTGCAGCAGTGTGTCAACCTCTGCCTTTTCGTGCTACGGGACAACAGTGGAGGGGAAGTTCCTTTCTTTACTACTCCTCCTCTTTTGGTAGGACAAGAGGAGCCGGCAATAAAAGGGGTCAACTAAGTGCCTGTGGTGGTCGGGGGCGGGGGGAATAGAGGTGCCAAAGCCGCTGAAGCCGCAGCCTCTTTGCCTTCAGGCGCTGCCACAGCGGCTCCAAAACAACTGAGGCCATGTTCCATTGTTCGCTGGTTGGGGGCAGACTGTCTCAGCATCTCGAAGAATGGCGAGCTATTACTTCGGATGCGTGGGTTCTTGAGACAATGGCCCACGGCTACTGCCTGCCCTTCCTAAAGCAGCCTCACGACAATCCACCAGGGAGTCTCTTTGAAGCTTCCGGATCCGCTCCTTGTGCAGGAAATCTTAACCCTGCTGGAGAAAAGCGCTATAGAACTTGTGCCTGTAGCGGAGAGGAACCAGGGATGGTATTCCCTATATTTTTTGATTCCAAAGAAAGACTGTGGACTGAGACCCATCTTGGACTTGCGTTGGTTGAACAAGTTCCTCCGGAAGGACAAGTTCAAGGTGGTTGCTCTTTCTCGGGTCCTTCAGGCCCTTCAACGTCAAGATTGGTTGGTGTCTCTGGACCTACAGGATGCTTACTTTCATGTGCCGATTCATCCAAAGCACAGAAAGTACCGGAGGTTTGCGGCTGGCAGCTCACACTTTCAGTTTTGGGTCCTGCTATTCGGATTGACTTCCGCCCGAGGGTCTTTACCAACCTAATGGTGGTGGTGGCAGCGTATCTCAGGCGGGGGGGGATTCAAGTCTACCCCTACCTGGACGACTGGCTGATCTGAGCACGTTCTCCCAAGCAAGCTCGATCTCTCACCTGCCGTTCCCTCCACAAGCTGGGCTTCTCCCTCAACTTCAAGAAGTCGCATCGGACACCTCAACGGCTCCAGTACAACAGGGCTGTGTTTGGACAGGTGTTTGGACAGGTGCTTGGGGAAGTGTTCGCCTCCCAAGGTGAGGGCTCATCACATTGTACAGATGGTGGACAAATTTCAACATGTCCAGAGTCTTCCGGCTTTCGTATTCTTAAGGTTGCACGGCCTCATGGCATGCTGCATTTTTCTGGTGCCAGAGGCCAGACTGCGCATGAGATCCTTGTAATCGGTCCCCAAGTTTTCAGGCAAGATGTCGTATCCTGTTCCGGTTCCACTCTCGGTCTCGCGGGATCTTGTGTGGTGGGCCAGCGAAGGGAATCTGATGAAGGTGGAGCCATTTTGGCAACCTTGGCCGGAGGTGAAGCTGGTGACGACGCACAGGATGGGAAGCTCATGCCGACGATCTGACCGCCGGCGGTCATTGGTCTCCGGAGTCCAAACTCCACATCAACCTGTTGGAGCTGAGAGCTATCAGGCTGGCCATGAAGGCTTTTCTGCCGTCTGTGCAAAAAAAAGGGTGGTGGGTAGGGTCACTCCCGTTGTGCAGAGAGGCAATGAAGCTCTGGTTCTGGACAATCCAGCAAGGAATTTCACTATCGGCGATTCATCTGGTCGGAGAGGAGAATGCTGTGAATATTTACTGTCGCCAGGCTGGGAAACCTCAGTAACTTTAATATAGCAGTTTTCGTATGGAAATCTTCGACACCGATTGTCCTATCGATGTCTTTATGGGTGCTTTAGGCTGCACCAGTAGGATGTACAGTTCTTTACTTTACTCTATGCTTGTTACGCGCCGAAAGCCCGCAGGCATCAGGGCGCGGTGGAGCGCGAAGATGACCACTTACATTTAGTATTTCTCAAGTAGTTGGCTGGGGGAATGACTACGCTGGGGTGAAAATAGCCAAGGTTACCCTCAATTATTGGAAAAGTCTGGTTTTCAATGCTTTTCTAAAACTGGCGTAGTTTTCTTGTTGTCTTAGATGTGCAGGGAGCTCATTCCAGTGTTTGGTTGCCTTGAAGGGGAAGGACTTGCCCCTTCCCAATGCTCGCTTGGCTACTGGGATGTTTAAGAGGCCAGTATCTGCCGATCTTAAGCCTCTTCGGGGGACATACCAAGAGAAATGCTTCTTCAAATAGGCTGGCGCCTTTCCGAATAGGCGTCTGTGGACAATCGTCAGTGCTTTAAACTTGACTCTGTCCTCTATTCTAAGCCAATGTAGTTCCTTCCTGCTATCTGATATGTGGTCCCTTTATTTTTTCTTTTTAATGATGCACACTGCATCGTTTTGCATAACTTGGCATTTAGCTAACTCCTTTTTTGAGGATCCTAATAACAGTGCATTTCCATAGTCCAGGCGTGATAACAGGATAGCTCTGGCTACCGAGGCTGCATTGATCTCGTTAATGTATGGTCTAATAGCTCTCAGGAGACGCAGGTAGTACAAGTTGTTTTTATATAGGTAACGAACCTGTGCTCCTGATCCTAATGAGGCTTCAACCATCATACCCAAGGTTTTTACCTTGGGTACCACTGGTATGACAGCGTCTTTGATACAGAATGTCTTATATTGGGGCTCCAACTTGGACCTGGCCTGATTGGATCCGAATATCATTAATTCCGTCTTTGTGTTTAAGCACATCCAGTGCCTCTGCATCTAGTTGTCAATGATATTATATATTTTCTCGATCATGGCACTGTCCACTGCATGGTCTCCAGTTAACCCAAAAATTAGCTGCGTATCGTCAGTGTAATTGGTGAAGATCACGCCAATGTTTTCTAACAGCGAGCATAGACTTCTTATGTAAAGGTTAAAAAGGAGAGGGGACAGATTAGCACCTTGGGGATGTAACGCTCACCTGACTCCCACGGAGGCGTTGGCCTGGTTCGCGCTGCTGTGACCTCTTCTAAGGTGATGCGCAGGGTTCGGAAGACGGACTGGACCGGGCCCCCAAATCTGGCTTGTCTGGCTCGCAGAAGTATCCTTCTGTAGGCGAAAATAGGGGATTAACTGTCTGTGGGGTAATGCAATCGGCCTCCCACTTTCCCCTCTCACCCTCCTCGAAACCTTTCTGTGATTCCCCGTAGCATCTCACCTTAGGGTCTGGAAGGACGAGCTCTCCATCCGGCTTCTGATGCAGGGGCACGTTGGTATGCAGTTACTTCACTGGATTTTCGGATTGGTGAGAACCAAACTTGCTTGGCTTCCAGGTAAGTTTTTTGATAAGAGGTTCCCCTTGTGTCCATGCATTAATGTACTAATGCTAGTGTCTTTTTCCCCATAGGGGCCGGGGTACGGAATGCCGGGGAACAGGCACCGAGATGAGAGGTGAAATCCTTGTAGAAATCAGTTAAGTCTTTAATGAGCGTTTTTTGGTAATGTCTTTTCATTCGCTCATTAACGCTGATGTGTTTTTTTTTTTTTTTTTCCCCCTTAGGGGCCGGGGTCCGGAAATGCCAGGATGCGGCGCGGACCCGAAATGAAGAGGGAACGAATCAACAGGTAAGTTTTAACATGGGGGTTTAGCTTTCCTTATTCCCTTCTCTCTCTCACCTTTTGTTCTTGTCTTTTTCTCCCTACGCGCTGGGGCGTGACTGCGAATCCGGATGATCGCTGCTGAACATGGAGGCGCCCTGTAAAGGTGAGTGGAATGCGGCGCTGCAGCGATCGACGCGATGAGCTTTTAAATAAGTCTTCCTTTTCAGGATTGTCGGCGAGATGTCTCCGGAATGCGGATTTTGCAGGTAAGGACTTTTCCTTCTTCTGTTCTATTCTTCTCTTCCTTTGCAGGTGATCCAGGATGCTGGCAGGCGTGGCAGAAGTCAGGATGCAGGAGCAGACACGGTGAGCGTCCAGCTGCTAGATGCAGAACAACGCGAAGCACGTGTGGTTGTTCGGGTGGGGTTTAAATAGCCTTGGAAGAAGTTCCAGGTATGTATCCTTCCCCGACCACGCCCGGATGGTAAATTAGTCCCACTAAAGTAGTTCCTTTCAGGCCTCAAGGAGGCCGGGATCCTGCAGCATGGTCTGCATCAGGTAAGTGCACCCAAGCACTCCCATAATGAGCCTGGCGCCTATGGCGCCAGGACTGATGTCTCTTATGAGCCTGGCGCCATAGGCGCCAGGACACTGTCCAAAGGGCCCCTATATTGGATTGCTGGGTCCTTCCTTGGGGACTGGATGTCCGCTTTCGGGGGCGCAGGGCTTGAACCGGCTCCCCGGGAGCGGGCATCATGACAGGGGAACTCCAAATAAAATCGGGGTTGCTTCGGAGAAATTTTCGCCCCAATGTATTCTTCCCATCCTGTCTTTCAAGAAAGAGGCCAACCAGGCCTGTGCTTTTGTTGAGCACCCTACAAGTTTATCCAGTGCTGATTGTAGCAGTTGATGGTCTACTAAGTCGAAGGCAGCGCTGAGGTCCAGCAGCATAAGTAACCCCGTCTTAGCTTTCTCTGTCAGTTCTAACATGTGCGTCTGTAGGTCTAGCATGGCAGATTCAGTGCTGTGCGCCGGTCTGAAGCCAGATTGTTGGTCATGTAACACGTCTGCCGATTCCACATGTTTCTGCAGCTGATTAGTGGCAATTTTATCAAGAATTTTTAGGATAAAATTGGAGTTTGTGATCAGACGGAGGTTATTGGGGTCCTTAGGATCCAAGCCTGCCTTTTTAACAAGCGGCATGTGGCAGGAAGGGCTTCGCACGATGCACCATCCTTTCAAGGAACATGCAGTCAAGGGCTGCACGATGCACCATCTTTTCAAGGTGTATGCAGTCAAGGGCTGATTGCAGAAAGTTGAAGGTGTCTGAGTCCACGCCGAAGTGCCTCACGTCGCAGCCCATGCTGTAGTCGGTGGTGTCGGCAGCTGCCAGTAGGGAGGTGTGTAGCCAGCATAAGTGTTCGACGACTCTCGGACGTAAACTGGATGCTTTTGCCAAGAAGGTGCTGACGGTGGGGCGACGACTGTGAAGGCGGCCAACTCGTTGGCCATTATGGCACGCTACGACAGGGAAATGTGGCACAGGTTGGCGCTGCTTCTGGGCCATCTGCCGGAGCAGCAGCGTAAGGAGGTGATGCTTCTGGTTCGTGAGGGGGATGAAACCTCCAATCGTAGCATCAATATTGCAATGGACCTGGCGGAGTACGGGTTTCAACAGTTAAATAATGGGGTCGTCCTCCGGCGACAAGCATAGTTGCGCTGTACCGATTTCTGACCTGGAGTGTAGCATAAAGTAGTGGACATGCCCTGCGAGGGGGAGCAGCTGTTTGGAGAGAGAATGGACAAGGCTCTAAAGAATACGAAGCAGGATTCGGATACAGCGAGGTCCCTGGCAACGCTGTTGGGTAAGCTGTCGTTGCAGCCCTTTTGCTCATTTCGGGAAGCCTCTGGGAACGCCAGGTTTGCGGGATCGTGCGACAAAGGCTACAGTCGCTCCGGCTATTCCTCTCAGGGGTTTTGTCGATTTTACCAGTCAGCTCAGCGAACCAAGGACTATCAAAGTCAGCGGACGAGGTTCTGCTTCCTCTAATGGAGGCCGCCAGCTCAAGCCTCAACAATGACAGCCACAAGGACAGTCGACCTGGAGGGAGAGTGGCGCAACATGTCGACAAGTGGCGTTTGATTACGACAGACCGATGGGTGCTGGATGCAGTACAATACGGCCACTCGTTAAGAGTTCTGGTGTCTACCACTCCCTATTCCACCAGTGAAGTTCCACAGCCGCATCTGCAGGTCTTGCGGCAGGAGGGTCGCCTGATGCTGGAGAAAGGGGCTATAGAAAAGGTCCCGAAGTCGGAAAGAGGACAAGGAACCTACTCCCCGTTTTTCGGCATCAAAAAACCGAACGGAAAGTGGCGCCCCATTCTGGACCTGAGGCCGCTAAACAAACATGTAAAACGCCAAAGGTTCAGGATGCTAACGTGGCATGAGGTTATCCGGCGGTGCAGCCCGGTGAGTTCCTGGCATCCTTCGCTCTAGAAGATGTTTATTTCCATATCCCGATGCACCCCAAACATTGCCAGTTTCTACGGTTTGTGGTCGGCAACGAGAATTACGAGTTTCGGATCCTCCCCTTTGGCCTCAAGTCAGCTCCCAGGATATTCACCAAGTGCCTGGTTTCGGAGGCGGCTTACCTTTGTGGGGAAGGTGACCGTGTTTATCTGTACCTAGATGACTGGTTGGTCAGGGGGGCAACTTGTCAGCGGGCGTCAGTCTCTCCAGGTGGCTATGATCCTATTGCAGCGTCTTGGCTTTACGGTCAACTTTGCCAAATCTTGTCTGACACCCTCCAGGGACTTGATTTTTCTGGGGGCTCATTTTCATACGCATCTCAATCTGGTGAAGCCATCTGTGGAAAGGATAGAGAAGCTGTTGTCCATGGCAGGTTCCTTGGTGCCGGGAAAGTCGCTCACGGTCCGGGTATGCATGTCTCTCCTAGGCTCGAGGGCATCTTGCAACTCTCATTCCGAATTGTCGGCTTTTCATGCGGCCGGTTCAGGAGTTTCTCTCTCCAAGATGGTCACAGGTTCTCGGTTCCTGGTCCGACAAGATTCTCATCTCCCAGGCGCTGGCAGACACCCTGCAATGGCAGACTTGCTCCGGCAACATATTACGGGGTATGCCCCCTGGTGGAGCCAGACTTTCAGTATACAATCGTAACAGACCTTTCCAAGGTGGGTTTGGGAGCTCACCTCGACAAGTTTCAGATCCAAGGCCTATGGTTCCTCAAGGAGGCTTTGTTGCACACAACGTTCTGGATTTGAGGGCTGTACACTGGGCACCAAAGAGTTCTTCTCTTTTTTTTTTCTTTTTTTTTTTTTTTCTTTTGTTTGCCCCTCATTCAGGGCTCAGTGCTCCAGGTTCTGACGGACAACACCACAACTATGTTTCATCTCTGCAAACACCGGGTCACATATTCACAGCCCCTATCCAAGGAGGCTCAGGCGGTCGGGCACTGGGCCATAGCTCACAAGATTCAACTGATGGCTTACTATTTGCAAGTGGTTCAGAATGCCAGGTGGATTCTCTCAGCAGAGACTCATTTCAGATGCACAAATGGCGACTGAAAGACGGCTAGGTGGCGAGGATATTCAGGAAATGGCGGACTTATTCGCCAGCCCAGAAAACAGGCAGTGCAGTCGCTTCGTCAGCAGGGTGGCTCATCCGGACTCAAGGGGGGGACACATTCTCATTCCTGTGTACGGTCCTGTACGCGTTCTGTTTCCTCTGATCCGGAAAATGATCCAGGTGGTGCACAAGGTTCCGTGCAAGGTGACCTGGCAGCCTGTTCTGGCCCTGACGGACCTGGTTCTCGGACCTTCACCTAGCAGTGGACGACCCTCTTCATCTGGGGTCAGAGCCAGATCTTCTGTCACAGAACGAAGGAAAGGCGTGGCATCACAACCCCAGCTCCCTCAGCCTTGCAGCGTGGCTCATGACAACTCCGAATTTGGACACCTAAACATTCAACAGGACTGTCGCTGCATCTTGGGGGCCGCAAGGGCGCCGTCTACCAACGTGCCTTACTGCTGAAAGTGGAAAAGGTTATGCGTCTGGGGCGCGTGGCAGCTGAACGTGCAGCCATTGCAGGTTTCACCTCCACAAATCCTGTCTTATCGTCTGCTGTTGGAGAAAGGGGGGGGGGGCGTCTGGCGTTGTCCTCGATCAAGGTCCACTTGGCTGCCATCTCCAGGTTCACGAGGCAGTGCAACTACACTGCTATTCAGTGACAGGCTGATTAAATATTTCCTCAAAGGCCTTTTCAGGACGTACCACCCGACCCCCCAAGGGTCGGTCCCCCCCCGGGTCTCCCCGCAAGAAGTTTTCTCTGATCTGGCTTCTCAACTTGGTACTCTCATCCCTCATGAAACCACCATTTTAATCCATGTCCACGACAGCGGTGAAGTTTCTCATGTGGAAGATGGCTTTTCTGGTGGCCATCACGTCTACCAGGAGGGTTTCTGAACTTCAGGCTCTGGTTATCGACCCAACGTACTTGCGTTTCAAGCTTCTCCTATCTATGAATCCTCACTTTATTCTGAAGATTCCATCGGAGTTTCATAAGAACGCTACGTTAGCCTTGCCCACCTTTTTTCCAAAGGCGTCCACTCCAGCAGAGAAAGTGCTACATTCCCTGGATGTGAAGAGGGCATTGATGTTTTACCTGGACAGGACTCAGTCCTTCAGAACGTCGAGACAGCCATTTGTGGCTTTTGGCCCCTCAAACAAGGGGAAGCCTATTTCGAAGCAGGGCCTTTCCCTTGGGTATCGGCTACGATTTCCAAATACCACGACAAGGCCGGCAAGCCATTGCAGTCGACTCCCAGGGCCCTTTCTAGGACGTCCACGGCATCGTCGGCAGCGCTGTGGGCCGGCATACCGCTCAGTGACGTTTGCCAAGCAGCAACATGGGCGGTGCCACACACCTTTTCCAGACACTCTGGGTCGTCAACATGCGGAGGATGTGCAGCTCAACACCTGTTCCAATAAGGCAAGCCCTGCAGCTTCCGGGGTTTGGTTTTGCTGAGGTTCAGTCTTTGTAACTGAAAATGTATGCTCGTCTATTGCTGGCTCATAATTGCCTGGGGCATGGGTCTTGTTCCATCCATGAAAGATACCAATGCTGGAGAAATGGAGTTACAGGTAAAAAACTACTCCCTTCATCCCACCCCCCCACCCCAATACCAAATCAATTCTTATTTGATTGTTGGACTTCTCTTATTTCACCCTGTGATTACTTAATTTTTCATATTTAGTAATGCCTGTCTCCCCTGCACGCTTCTGAAATGCATGTTTATTATTCCACATCACTTGAGTGTTGCTGGAAATGTCATTTGGATTGTTGCATGTTGGACCACACCGAAAATGTAAAACCTGTGGCCTGAAAAGTTGTTCAATGATTCATAAGAATGTCACCTTTTACACTATAACTCAAAGCTCATTACTCTTTTTTTTTTCCCCACATGGAATTGTTACTACTTTTCTTGCTGAATATATCGTATCAAGATTTCAATAATAGTCTGGCCTCTCTGGTTCTCATATATGTTAGTCTGCGAAAAAAGTTTATCCTTTTTCAACTAAGGCTAGAAGTGATGGTGCTTGCTAGCTGCTAATTCATATTGTGACATTATCGCAGAGCCTTCAGATATCTGTTTCTCTACTCCCTCACCCAAAGGAGATTCACCCTCTTCATTTCCTGCAGTCTTGTTCCGGGCTTGGTTAATCACCAAAGTTTGAAAAATGTATTTTGAAATGTGTTTATATGAAGGACTTTGCCAAATTGGTTTACCCTTGTCAACGTGTATGTTCTGGTTTTCTCTGGGCCTGCTCCTATCTTTTTGTTTAACATGAAAATCCCTTTTGTATATCGCATTATACCTGGACCTTGGTGACATACTGCCAATTTCCCACCGAATCCAAAGGATTCTGACCCCAAAGGTTGTGAAGTATAACGTTTTGGACTTGATCAGAGATGCTGCATTCTCTGCCACCATTTTCAGGGCAGACTAAAGGGACACTATGACCCGTGATGGTCCTGAAGCTTTCCCTGGAGGTCCCCCTGTTACTGCTAGACTACTTTCAATGTTAATTTGGTAAAACAATGTAGTTAAAAATTGAGCACTCGGGGCTCAAAATGTGCACTCTCCGCTAGCCATTGGGTTGTGATAATTCTTTCGAGTATGAAATGGTGTGCTGTCTGTGGAGATTTGAGATGGGAAGTGACTTTTTATGCCTGGCTAGTAGCTTGCAACTAGAAATGTGTACCATTGCAGCCAGTGTAGTTGGTGATGGATAGGCCACCTAGCGGTCTAGCATGTTTGATTAGTCTTGGGACTGGATTTCTATGCTCTGGCCTGTTGGACAGATGTATAGGAGACCAACCTAGTTTAGTGATGCAACTCTGGGAGCTGTAGCCAAACCAGTTCAAGGTAGCTGGACGAGTGCTCAAGGCTGAGTCTCAGGACGGGTGAGCCTAGTAAGGGGCCATCAATGAGTACATAGAGTGAAAAGTCAAGGACAACACTTCTTTATTTATGGTCATATAACACCATGGAAAAATTACTACTAGCATGTAATATCAGACAAACAAAATAAATGATGCATATATACAATCACTGCAGATGGGGAAAAGCATAACAAACCCCTGCAGGGTCCCTCTTGCCACCAGTCAGGATGCAGGAAAGTAGTTTTGGATGGCGGCTACTGATGCACAGTGACGCAGGGGGGGACACTTGCCGCGGTCAGACTTTGTCTAGCATCTTGGGTCCCCTTGATGCTGGAACCGCGAAATATGGCAGAAACGATCTCCAAAGTTCCGGCACTCAATGTGTAACAGTGAGATCTGCAGCATGGTAGCCCAAACTCTGAGCTGGGCAGCCACTGGGTGATCCAGGGACACTTCCCAGGGCTTTTCTTCGCAGGACTCTTAACTGACATCGAGAATGGATGTGCCCTCCACTCCAAGGGTCAAAGCGCCTTTGCAGGCCTTCTGGAGATCACCATCAAGACTGGGCTATTCCAGGACCTCAGCAAAAGTTGGTTGCCTGGCCTTCTTACAATGGGTCTACGGTCTCCTTGCACGTCTTGCAGCTGGACAGGATACTTGGCTCTTTCAGGTTTCTTCCAGGATCTCTCTGGAGCAGGTGCAGAAGTCCTATTATCTAAATGTCAGGTAAGAGCCAAAACTCCCACTAGCCAATCAAATATTTGTCCCACACACACACACACACCACAGCAGTGGTCCAGTCAAAACCACTTGTAGCACAGCTAATGCATACCATTCAGACACACATGACCCTGCAGTAGCCCGCAAAACGACTCTGATTTCCTGGGCACCCTGAAGTCCATATAAGTCGGGAAGAAGGGTTAGTGACATGGTGGCCAAGGGACCAACGAAAAACCTTGTGGCACAGCTATGTTTGGACACAAGCCACAGTAGGTAGCCAAACGCGGTACACATGGTAAGGCTAAACCAAAATACACAAATCGCAAAAAGTAACTGCTGCCACCAGCTTGTCTCTTGGGCAAACCTAAATAACCAAAAATCCTCTGTGAATGTTAGTCTAGGGCAAAACAAAAAGTGTACCCCTTGTACTGCATTATAAGATGCATTATACAATGAAAAGTTGCATGAAAGTGGCAACAATGCTATGGGATACAATGTTTCCCAGTACTGACAACCTGAAGGACATGTTAGTTTCTCCATGATAAATGAGCAAAAGCCAGTGTAGTGAAGCGGACTATCAGTTTGTGTCCATCTTGTCAGAGTTCCAAATAAAGAAAAGGTTTTCCTCTGGCATATAGCATAAACTTGCAATTTTCAAAAAAGTAAATACTCAGTGATAGTATATGAAGGGATAGTTCCTTAAACCCCCCTCTGCCAGCTACGCAGCTCTCTTCCCCACAAGATTCCAGTCTTTCTTGATTCTGGTTTCCCCTTTTTTCCAACCGTTATTACTTCGAAAACACTTAGATTTATATAGGGAGTGTGGGTAAAGCGGTGGGGTGGGACTTGGGGTAGGGGTACTACTTTATGGGACGTGGCTGTGAGAGGACTCACATTTTTTAATACATTTTCTAAGTGATTTTCCGAAGTAAATTACTTCAAATTAATTAATGTTGGCAAAATGACGTGAAATCTTTGGTATTCCTTACTTGCTTTTATAGGACCCTGTGGGATCCCTTGGTTCTCTTGTTCCCAGTTTCTCGTTTGATTCGTAGGGGTATGCGTGTCACCTCCTAGCATATCTTTCTCTTGGTTTGTGTGGCTTTGAACCGTTTGGCTGTTTCCAAACATTGGGGTTTTTAGGACATTATTTATGTCCATCTCCCTTTGGACCTGGTTGCCCCTCATAGGGATCTAGACTCTTCGTTCCTTCTCCTGGTTTCAGTCTGCTCTCTGTGCCTCCCTCTACTGTGAGCAACCCATGTAACTTCTCAGAAACAGATGCTGCTCCAGCAAGGTGACTTCAACCCAGTGACGCTGGTGTTCTCCCCAGCTCTTGGGCGTCCTCTACTGAATGCAAGTCGGAGTGTTTCTTCGCTCAAAACTGTTGCTCTCTATGGTTTCACATAGTGTGAATGGGGAACTTGTTCCTCTCTCGCTTGCTGGGTTTGGCATGGTTTCCTGGACTCCAGGCCCACCACGTCCTCTACGCTTTCCCTCTGGGCCGACTTTGCCGACTCCACACAGCCCTGTGCCTCGTCAGCCATGTTTCTCATTCTCTGCCTTCTCTGGATCTCCCTCCGGACCTCCTTCCAGATCATTCTCTGCACCACAGCCGGCTCGGTCTCCCAATGACCAATTCCTCCATTCAAGGGGGAAACGTCCTTCTCAAGCATGGGGTCTGGATTCACATGCTCATGAATATTCCCTGTCGGGCTTGGAATCCTCGACAAAAGAAAACTGTTTCACTTTCGATTTACAAACTGCCTTTCTCCTATAAACCAATCACTGAGCTCTGGGTAATACTGCCCAGCCAATGACTGACCGCTCCCTAAGCCCCTTCTCTGGCAGCCATCTTCAGATTTTTACCACACGTTCAAGTGTTGGGAGTCCTTGTGTTTCGCTCTTAGAGCATTCTGCGTTTTTCATACTTTTTTGTCTAGGAAAACCCTATTTTTGTTCAATCGAGCCTGTGTGCTCCATCGTCTTCATCCGATTGATTAACAGGGATTTGTTTTTCGGCATCGTTCATCGCCCCTCAAGGGCAAAATCGTCAAGTGTTTTCTTCGTGGAAGTTTCCAGAAGGCCTTCAGGCCTACACCGTACCCGACCATGTCTGAGAAGATCAGGGCTTCCATCTTCAAGCTCTGTACCAGCTGCAGTTTGCGGAATGTTTTCACGGACTACAAGTATTCCCAGTGCCTGTAGTGTCTTCTCCTGAGGCACAAGGAAGAAGATTGAGAGGTCTGCCGTGCCTTCCCCAAGCGCACACTGAAGCATCAGCACGTCCGACTGGCGACGTGGCTCAAGGCAAGGGCCTCTACCCCGTGTGGTCCACAGGGGCATGCCTCATCCGGATCCAGCCAGAGCGGGCTTTTAAGTCCTTTGAGGGCACTCCATCTGTGGGGGCCCAAGACGAAGCCAAGCACAGCGAGTCGGCTTCCATCGGGGTCACCTCACAAGCGGGTCCCGCAACGTTCAGGTTGCGTTCATAGTCGCGAACAGCCTCAATCTCCAGCCATCGCTCCAGCTCTTCGTCAAAGAGAAAGTCAGTTACCCCGGTGAAGCTGCGAGAGAAGCCGGAGAAGGCGAGGCAGGAAAAAGGTGCCTAACCTTCCAGTTAAGACCCAGGTGATCCAGGCCAAATAGTCCTCTTCAATCGAGCTTGTTGCTGCCGTCCTCTCGAAGGGCTGAACCAGTCCAGGGGAACCCGGTGGCTGTCGGGGTGGCTTTTCCTCCCAAATGGGAGGCTTCGGCCAAACCAGTGGAGAAGACTCTGGAAAAGAGGATGCCAGATCTCAGCCTGAAGCCAACCCCTCAGGACCCAAAGAAGGGGCCGGGGGGTGGAAGAGCTCCAGGGCACGGATATTTCTTCATCCAACAAGGAAGAGTTTCCTTCCACACCATCCTGGCGGAGGGTGGTGACTGACGACGTCGGCAGGGACGACCTAGGTGCTGGGCCCAGCGACCCTAGGCACCTCCCAGAGATCTGTCGCATGATATTCTCTTGACCCTCGACACACTGGTGTCAGAGATTCAGAAGAGAATGCCAACAGCACCACTAGCGACGCCACCAGCGATGACAGCAGGGCCACCACCACCACCGCAGAAAAGGAGACGACACCCTACGCCTCCACTCCAACTGTCATTGCTCCCCCCCCCCCCTTAGGGACACAGAGACGGACACCGCAGAATCTTTCCGCCACCAAGGGCTTCCCTGCCAGATGAATTGGGATCCTTCCACTCCATGATTGCCTGTGTCAAACCCTTCCAGCTCACTCCAGAAGAGGAGGAGGGTTTCCTGTATCAGCGCTGGGAGGCGAAAAGGAAAACCATTCTGTTGGTACTGCTCCTGGACAACGTCTGTGATGAGGGGCTGGCACTGCTGAAGAACCCCGCCTCAACCCTGGCGAAGGACCGGCTAGAAAAGAAATACTGGGTGCCATAATCTGCACCCAAATGTCTGGTCGCAACCATCACTAGACTCGCTGTAGGCTGCGACTAGGAAGAAGTCATCCAACCCTTTGTCAACCTCTGTCCCCGGACAGCACGCAGAAGAAATCGGACGCTGTGGGATGGAAGGTCATTTACTTGGCAGTGACGACGGTCAAAGCAGCCAACGCCTTTGCGATCTTGGCCAGGTATGACCGGGATCTATGGTACAAGATGGCTCTTTTTCTGGATTTCCTCCCAGAGGATAAGCTGGTAGAGGCAATGGAGATCCTTCAGGAAGGCGAGGTGGCGTGTGACCACACCATCACAGGTGGCCCTGGACATTGTGGACACAGGGTTCCGCCAGATGGGAAACAGAGTTTGCCTCCGTCGTTGTGGCTGGCTCAAGGCCACCAACTTCGGACAATGGGTCCAAACGAGGGTCCTGGACATGCCGTTTGATAGACAATGGTTGCAGCCAAGGCCGTTGATGAATCTCTTCAGACCAAGACGGCCTGTCCACTGGGCACGCTGCAACTGCACTGTCCGTCCTTTCGTCCCTCAGTAGGGAAGTTGGGTAGGTCTTTGAGTTTCGGCGGTGGATCATCCTCTTACCGTAAAGACTCCCGTTCCATGATGCAGGAAGTCTACACGCGTCGTTCCAAGGCCTTCGGAGGTGGCCGCTGTCGTCAAGGCCCCCAGGGCAGAGCGCCGGCGTCCAAGCAGGACTGAACCAGCCAGGACGTCTGGCCCCTGGGCCCAGTGGGACGCAGGCTGTCGAACTTCGTCAACGTGTGGGAAAACATCTCCACCGATATATGGGTGCTGGACGTTCTCGCCCACGGACACACTTGGAGTTTCAGCGAGCTGCTGCTGGAGGCTCAGGCCATGTTAAAAAAAAAAAAAAAGGGCGATAGAGGTGGTTCTGGAGTTTGCTCAAGATACTTTCTAGTCCAAAAGAAGACCAGGGCTTGGGGCCCATTCTCGATCTGACTACTCAACAAGTCCATCAAGTCCCAGAAATTCAGGATGGTCCTGTTGCAGCACATGATCGGCCAACTGGAGGAAGAAGACTATTTTGCCATTGAATCTGGAGGTCGTGTACTTCCACATCCCCATTCATGTAAAACATTGCAAGTTCCTGCGCTTCATCATGCAAGGGAAGTACTTACCAGTTCAAGGCTCTCCCCTTCGGACTGAAGTCGCCGCCCAGAGTCTTTACGAAGTGCCTGGCTCCGCTGGCGTACCCACTTGCGACTACAGGTAATTAATGTTTACCCATACCTCGATGACTGGCCCATCCAGGCCAAGTCAAAGTACATCACTGTCAATCACACAGAGGACCATCCGGCTTCTGACGGATCTGGGGTTCTCTGTGAACTATGCAAAATCCTGCTCGACTCCATCTCGGAACCGCTGCTCCTGGGGTCCAGGTTCAACACGGTATCCTGCCTGGCGGCTCTGTCGGAGGAGAGGCTAGCGGCCATTCTGGGCAAGGTGCAACAGCTGTTATCACTGAAGATCGCCACGGTGAGGACCATCAAGTCGCTGTCGTCGTCGTGTATCTACCCGATAGGGCTCTGCAGGTTGCGGATGCAAACGCTCCAGGAATTCCTGGGCTCCTGTTGGATCAAGGTGTCTGGAAGCTTCAAAGACAGGATCGTGCTCGACGAGGCGTTCCATCGAGCGATAAGGTGGTGTGGCGTGTGCTCCAACATCGCCAGGGGCACAGATTTGTACCAGGAGACTGTTGCGACAGAAACGTCCCTGGAAGGGTGGGGAGCACACACCAGACGTCTTCACGCCAGAGGCCTGTGGCTGTCGGAGAAGGTGCTACAACATCAATGTCCTGGAACTACGGGCTGTGTTTTGGGCCCTCGAGTAATTTCTTCCCTCCCTCCAGGGCAAAGTGGTGAGGGTCTTCATGGACAATACCACCACCATTTTTTACATCCGGAAGCAGGGGGGGGGGGAACCAGATCCCTGGTGCTCTCCAGAGAGGTGCAGGAGTTGTGGCACTGGGCTGTCGCCCAGGGGATGTTCCTCATTCCTTTCCACCTGGTGGGAGTCAAAAACAGTTGCCGACTCCCTCGGCAGGGAGCGGCGCTCTTGCCACGAGTGGGGGCATCAGCAGGATCAAGTGGACAACCTCTTCCTTAGGTGGGGCAGTCCCGAGATCGATCAGTTTGCGACGGCGACGAACACCAAGTGTCGGAGGTTCGCCAGCACGTTTCCCCAGGCGGGGTAGAATGGGGGACTAATTTGCCTTCCCTTGGGAAGGCCTTTTCCTGTCTGTGCTCCCGCTGCTGCTGCTGCTACAGTCATCAGTCAACTCAGCCGTTGCAGGATGATCCTCGTCATGCCAGGGTGGCCGAGGCAGCTACCAGTGCTCGCAGATCATCGCCACAGGGAAGGAGGTGCAATCCTGCACCACGACCCAGGATCACTGAACCTGAAGGCCTGGCTCCTGCAGCATTAGAGTTTGGTTACGAGCTGCCTGCGGACTGCAGGGAGTTTCTCTCCAAGGCCAGGGCGTTGTCGACTTTGAAGTGCCACAGACACAAATGGAAGCGTTTTGCGACTTGGTGCCGGTCTCAGAAGATTAACCCTCTGAGGGTCACTGCTCCCCAGGGCCTTCCGTACTTGTTGTCATTGGCTAAATCAGGACTGGCGCAGGCCTCCATGAAGATGACTCTGGTGGCTATCTCCTGCTACACCAGGTCTCCGGGACGGTCTTCTTTGGTTGAACCGTCTAGCGAAGGAGTTAATCACCGGTGGGAACGAATGGAACAGTCCTTTTGAAGGTGCCTTCCCCGGCATGGGAACTGGACGTGGTGCTGACTAAGCTCATGGCGGTGGGGGGAGGGGGAAGCCCCATTTGAGCTGATGCATCAAGCTCTGCTCAAGTTCCTGTCTTGGAAGACTGCTTTCCTTGTTGACATCACCTCTGCCCAGGAGAGTAGGTGAGATCCAGGCCCTGTTCTGCGAGCGGCTTTACATGATTTTCTACAAAACGAGGGTGGTGCTGCCGACAGACCCCTCCTTCATGCCAAGGTTCCATCGGAATTTTTATCTCAACAAGCCCTTGGTGTTACCTGTTTTTTTTCCAACGCCTTAGTCGTGGGCTGAAACGACTTTGCACTCGCTGGTTGTGGTTAGAACGCTGAGGTTTTATGTGGCCAGCACGAGTTTCCGGAAGACTTCTCAGCTTTTTGTGAACTTTGGTCCTGTGAACCATGGGAAGGCCTTGTCCAAGGCTTCCATGTCCATGTGCATCACTCATTGTCACCGGTTGGCAAACCGACTGCTGCCTGGCCCTCTGAGAGCCCATTCTTCCAGAGCGATTGCTGCTACGACGCGTTCCTATCTGGTGTGTCCCTGCTGGACATCTGCAGGGCTGCTTCGTGGACACCTACGCACACCTTCATGAGATTCTACTAAGTTGACAGGGATTCCAGGGAGGAGTCCTGAGTCCTTCGAGCAGTGCTATGCAACAGGTTTGCTTGAAGGTGAGCCTGGTGAGGAGGTAAGAGTAATTGCTTCTGTTGAGCCTTGCCACCTCACGTGGTTGTGTATGAATGTCCTGCTATGTGAATCCATGCCAGACCCTATGCTGTAGAAGGAACACGTTGCTTACATGTAACTATTGTTCTCCAGCATGGGTCTGGCATCGATTCACATGCAAACCCTCCCTCCTGCTTGGTAATACTGACACTTTACATGCTACCAAATCTGAAGATGGCTGCCAGAGTAGGGGTTTAGGGAGAGGGCAGTCATAATTGCAAGCGTTAGCATTGCCACGTTCCAAAGGGGGTGGAAGTGGTAACCTGAATGAGCAACTGAATAAGATGATGAATGCCGAGCAGCCCCAAAACTTTGAGGGTGTAAACCCGGGCTTAGGATGCCGCCCTCCTCTAGATTGGGAATGCTGTCTGGACTAGATTGCAAGGGACGCACAAACGCCTGCCCGCCCCGCATACAATCAGGGAGTCACGTAGGCGGCCGGTGCCCAACTAGGGCAAGGTTATGCATGTGAACAGATGCCATATGCTAAAGGGATAGTGAGTGTCGTACAGACCCTGATCTGGACGTAGACAGACGCCCACACACCCCATCAGATTAGAAACACAGAAATTTAGCGCCTCACTTCAAGACAGCAATGCAAATTTACCAACCCACTAACAACTTCACCCTCTGCATACACCTATCAAATTCTAACCAGACAGAACCACAAACCTACAACACAACAATCCGCACAAACTTCACTACACTGCAACAACAAAACAAAGCACACGTAGACCCGCGCAACAGCACACAACGTCTTCTGACAGTTTAACATCCCAAGCCCAGCCAACGGAATTCCGGGCTGAGGCCGCCAACAGCAAATCGCTGCTCTCTTGCACTTCTCCAGCTCATCCCCACTAACTCCCCACCCCGCTCCCCTTTTTTTCAGAGCCGCCAGGGCACCACTCCGGTGGTGATAGTGCGCGGTACAAATATCCTTTAACATTTGGCTGGGGCAGTATGACCCAGAGTTCAGTGATTGTTTTTTAGGATAAAGACAGTTTATAAATGAAAGTGAAAATGTTTTTTTTTTTTACCGAGGATTCCTGGCCTGACGGGGGGTTTGGGGGGAATATTCATGAGCATGTGAATCCATGTCAGACCCATGCTGGAGAACAGTTTCAGGTAAGTAACTTGTTCCTTATTCTTGCTACCAAATGCCAAAGGGGTTCGTTTATCTGTCAAGCCCATTGAGAGGCCAGCATTGCCTTGAGCCAACTGTTCAAAAGCACTTTCTACATTTTATTTGCTGTCCCAGAGCTGAAGGTCAGGTCCACTCCCAGGGAGGTCCCGCCTTCCCAAGCTCCTAGTGAAGATTTTGCTTAGCTGGCTCACCTTCCTAGCCTCGAAGGTGGTCTCCCCCACAAGAAAGAAGGGACAAAACCTCCGGATTCATCAGTTGCCATTCCAGTACTGTCAGATGTGGGGAACTTTAGGGTCAAATGGAAATCCTTCCCTGCTGAAGCTATTCCACTTCCATATTTATAATCTATATTATGGTGAAGACGAGGCATCTGATCTCTAAACTATCATTTAATTCAACATTCTATTAGACCTCCATCTGCCCCACATTTGAAATGGGAAGCAGACCTTTTGAAAAGCTTACCAGCCAAACAATGGAGTACATACGTAGGTTAACTAAGGAAGTATCTATGAATTTGTAACACCGAGCGTGACCGGTCCCCTCTCAACAGGGAGTAGGATGATTATTTGCCAAAGCCAGTCCTGCCCCAGACCTGAGGTGTGGCGTTTGAGAGTGCCCCAGTCTATAATTTCTACTTGTGCTTGGCCACAGATGTCCAGTATCACTTGTTCACTTGTTGTCACTGCAGACTTGTAGTGACCTGTTCGGGGAAGTGTTTTTTCATTTTCCTTTTTGGGATTTTTCTTTTTTTAGGACTACATACCCCAAAAGTCTATGGCTCAGGAGGGAACCGCAGGGCCAGTGTGGTGTGCGTTGCTGGGCACACAAAGATTTTGGATGTTTGTTACATGCCACCATTGCTGAACTCTGGACCTGTGCTTGAGAAGGGAGTGAGGCTTCAATAGCTTTTTAAAACCACACGCCTTTACAACACTACACTAGGAGAGAAGCAAGGTAGAAATTGCCTGGGGAACCAGGTCCAATGTGAGGGAGAGGAGGAGCATAACAGGGTACACTGTGTACAAGGCAGTGTGGGTTGTTCGGATGAGGTCGGAGGAGGCGGTGATGCTAGGAGGAAGAACAGTTCAGTATAGTGTGGCTGAGGAATGCAAAGAACATGTGGTATTGCTTGGTGAGAGAAAGTGGTACTTGGTGGTGAGAATGCATCGATGGCAATGAAGAGACTGAGATGAAGTATAAGAGTAGGGGATGTATATGGGTGAGTGAACCAGGTGACCGAGAGTGAAAGAAGAGTGACTGTAGGACAAGTTGAGGCAGAGGGGAGTAGCAGCAGGGAAAGCAGAGAGCAGGTAGAGAGCGCAGGGCAGTCGTTGGACGTAGGGTGCATGAAGGGTAAAAAGGAGAAAAAATCACAGGGAATGGTAAAGGGGCAAGGCAAAGTGAGACCAGGGTAATTAAATGGCACCCCTTTTTAAGAGCTCTTGGTTTTTGTGGGACCCTAGCTAGGATACAGCTAGAACTTGCCAGAGGGAGCCAGATTGAGAAGGTTATCTAACACGTAGCTAGCCAGGTCATAAGACAGTAGGGATTATGGCTCTCTGGTAACCATTTTGGGATTTAGGGGTGCCTGGGAGATTGGACCACATTTAGTGGGACTTGCTGCAAACATTACAATAAACACCCTTGCACCGTCTTTGAGAGTGTGTACTTGAGGCAATCTGTGACATGAGTCCTTAAAGGCAAGCTCTTGAACCAGCTAGATAATACTGCTGCCAGGGTCAAGTCCTTCATTCCATATTGTGAGTGCAGAAGACAGAGATGCAATGCACCAGACACAGATTTAGGTGGGCTATGGTCCCGTCGCGTGCTGTACTTACTAGTATTTGGGAGAGTATTTGGAGGAAGCTCTCTGAAATCTCTAGTGCTCAACTGAAGGGGTCCTTTTTATGGTGTAGGTTTAGTTTCCTAGGCAAGTTATTAATTGTAAGCACAGGTTTATTAACTTGGAATTGTTCTCGCCAAGATACTCCTTTTTCAATTGTGGAAGCAGCATGTTGCTTGGAGCATGACTGTATGGTTGAAGGACTTTGCACTGGTTAATAAAGATGAAGAGACCTATTCCACATTAATACTGGTGACTTGCCACACTAGGGACATTTGGGAGGAATATAGAAACTATTTAATGTATGAAGAAAGTGTGTTATGGTTCATCTTGGTCATATGCCATATGATCTTTCCCATAGCCTAGTATTTTCATTGTGTTCGACTATTTATTCAATCACTTTGTAAAAAAAAGACGTTTAAAAAAAAAAGTACTTGCATGATCATAAAATGTTAAATTCCTAATAATGTTAAGTCTCTGGGACCATATGTAACAATGCAATGCTATCATTCTGTGAAGGCAAGCAGTCTAGACACCAGTTCCTGAAATCAGTTCGAACCCAAAGACCTCCAGAAGGATCAGTAGATTTGCCTGAAGGAATAGTTGAGTTTCGCTCACTAGTCCGAAGGACGGGGGAGTGCAGAGATGAGAGGTGACACCAGCAGGGACTGTCTTTTCAGTTCTGAAAGTACTAGCCCTTCACAGCAGCCAGCCACGCACAAGAGAACACACCACCAAAGGTGAGTAAGGGGGTCCCCAAAAAAGGATCCCAGAGAAGAAAGGAAGACTGAGTAATTTCAGTGATGGAGTCTGAAGAGTGGAGCCCTTCAAGCAGCAGGGATGGCCGTAATGGAGTCTGATGGCAAGATCAACCGTAGACCCTGAAGAACTGGCCTAGAGAGTCCAGCTGAGGAAGGTGTATGCCTTGAAATGCAGGCGAAGAAGAGTTGCCTTAGTGATTGTAGAACGGTGGCCCAGCAAAGGTGACCCTAGACAAGATGTCACGGAAAGGACAGCAGGACACTCAATTTGCAATTTCCGCAGCTAGGAGCACTGTACCAGGATATCAAACGATATTTAGAGGATGTAGTACTTCACATTCAGAAGTCAAACGGGGCAGGCAAATCATACATTAAAACAAAGCTCTCTAAGTCGATACCTGGTATTTATTGATACTCGTATACTGTTCTAAAAACCTGTATAACACAAGTTCTAACACCCTTTCTTCAGTACAAGTGCTACTATTCTGTGAATGCCACAGATAGTGTACAAAAAAGTTGACATAGTCACAGGCTTTACAACTCTAGCCCTTTTGTTGATGCAACCTTTGTCAGGACAGAAGCTCAACGCCAAATATGCCTTGCTTCAACAGTGGATGGGGTGAGAACCACCATCTCCAGTATGAAACTCATGGAGTAAGTACAACCGGTTTGGGCGTTGTCCCATGCAAACTCAACCAATTGACAGAAACTTTAAACTGCGAGCTACCAAGTCTACCAACAGCTTGTGTAGCCTGGAATTGCCTGCATCAAATATTCTCCAGTGCCCAATTGGTGTACTGGTATCTCGACTCAGAGGGACAGGCGCGTCGTCCTCATCGGCTTCCTTTTTCAGGTTTTGGTGTATCGAAAATAAGTCATTCTCCACGGCCCTCGCCGTCGGTGTGCGTCACAATACGTATAAAATGATGTTGTATGCGCGGTACCATCGAGACTTGCGGGTCTATCTGTTTGTTAGACCCGCAGGCGTCACCGTATGCATGGAATGTATGAATGCGTATGCTGTGGGGTAAATGATTGTGAGATTGTCTTTATATACATTAAAATGGATTTTTTAATTTTGTGATTAAATATTTATTTAAATTTGATGAAAAATAAAATGATCTTAATGAATTAGTTGAAGAATACTGTCCTCATTGGTCTATTGTTCCACATCTTTAACTGTATCTTTATCTGGAGGACCATAGATTATTTCCAGGCACCCTTTATATTTTTGATTCCAGGCACCACAAGACAAAATGTAGGGAGGGGGAATCAAAGGAGGAAAGTAAAAAAAAAAAAAAAAAAAAAACTTTATATTGGCCATGTGACAATCCTACTGTGCTGCACGACAAGGTGGTAAGTGCAGAGGGGGCTGGTGGGGTGGGGGGCGTTTCGGGGAGGTTGTGTAGAGGGAGAAGTGCAAGAGTGGGGTGCCCAAAGGGAGGGGTTGGGCAAGTGCTGGTGGTGCCAGGCTGGAAAGTGCCTGGGGAAAGAGGGGGGAGGGAGGATGAGGCAGTGGACCAGGTTTAGGGCTAGTCCAGGGAAGGGGCCAGAGGACAAGTGCTGGCGAAGGATGTTGGGGGACATGTAGGAGGGTGGTCTGGTCTCTGAGTCGGGACCAGGCCTCAGTTGCAGCAGCAGAGGAAACATTAGCACGGGAGGCAGAGGGAAGGAAGAGGAGAAAAGGAACATTTTGAGAAGTTTCCTGAACTCAAGTCTGAGGGGGGGGTCAGACTGGGAGGCCTTTCCAGAGTGAGAAACCAGCTGATGAAAGGTACCTACCTCCTACTCTGGAGAAACGTTTGTCCTGCAGAGAGGAGGAAAAGGCCCAGGGCATCATGGAGACGGTTTGAGGATGGAGTGATTGACTGTCAAAGGCGAAAGCAAGGATCAGAACAGAGTGAGTGTTTGAGTCCAGGTTAGAGAACAGGCCATCATGGGTGTTCAGGAGAGCAGTTTCCATGCCTCTGGATGCCCTGACACCAGACTGGTGGCCATGTAGGAAGCCAGCCATTTCCGTGTGGATGGTCAGTTGGGGGATGCCCAGCTTCTCTGAGTTTGCCCAAGAAAGGAGTGATAGAGATGGCACAATAGTTAGCTGGGCAAGAAGGGTCCTCAGACCAGCCTTTTTAAGAGAGGGTGCACAAGCGAGTGCTTATGGGGTTGTGGAAAGGAGCCAGTAGCAAAGGCGTGATTAGAGCTAAGCCAAGGCTGGGGCAAGAGAAGCAATGTTGTCCTTGATGGTTTTGGAGGAGCAGGGGAGCACCTGTTTAGAGGACTTTCATAGAGCAGACAACTCTAGAGAACTGGTCTGGTGCAATGGGAGAGAAGGAGGAGAGTATGGGGAGGTAGAGGAGGGCCAAGCGAGGCTAGAGAATAGGGTGGGGTGGTGGCATTTGACTGAGGGGACAGGATGTCCAGAGTTTTGGAAAAGTGGGTGACCACTGAAGTGCAGAGGGCCTGGGAGGGAGGAGGCGAGTGCAGTAGGATTGGCAAGTTCCTCGCAAATTTAAAAATGTTCAGCAGTGTTATTGGTAGCTTCAGAGATGCCGGCTTGGACATGAGCCATCTTCTTGGAGCAGATGCTGAGACTGTATTGCCTTTGGAGTAGGCGGCAGGCCAGTTTGAAAGAGGATGAGCCAGATGTCTGCTGTTTCCTCTCTACAGCTTTGCAATTGCGTTTCAACGCTGCCAAGTCGGAGTCATGCCAAAAGTTGCATTTGGAAGCATACTTCATGCGGATCCTCATGTACAGTGGCAAGGATGTCCAGGGTGTTTGAGATGGAGAGATAGAGAGATGGATATTAGCTAGGACAGAGTCGGAAGGAGAGTCAGAAAAAGGGGGGGTGAATGGAGAGGCAAGTACATTGACTGACGCATGCTACATCAGTAGAGTGATGGAGGAGGAGGCTGGCAGTGCGGGCAAAGGCATCAGTGGACAGGGGAGGTCAAGATTGGAAGACCAGGAGAGAGGGGTAGTACGAGAGTTGGAGCCAGAGTGAAGGATAGTGAGGGAAAGAGGTGCAGCGGTCGCGAAAGAGTACAGTGGCTACATTACAGTAGACACATCAGGAGAGTCGAGGTGGATGTTAAAACCCCTGAGGAAGATGAGTTTGGGGGAGGAGGCAAGAAGAGAAGACCGGTCTGTCCATTCTGAGAGGAAGTGGAAGGTCGGTCCAGGGGAGGGCGGGCCTGTAGATGGTAGCCAGAGTAAGAGAAGGTAGGTGAGACAGCCTGCAGACAAGGCTTTCAAAGGATGAGTAGGTTTGAGTGGGGATGATGGAGGCAGGAACCAACTCGGGAAAGATCAAAGCCACTCTGCCACCAGGCGGGGAGGACCTTAGACTTGACAGGATCTCGTACCCCTTAGGGAGAAGAGTGTCAAAAGTAGTGACTGAGCTGCCCTTGAACCACTTCTCAGTGACGGCATGGACGTGCAGGTCACTGTCTTTGAGGAGACAGATGTCAGATGAGTGTTTGAAAGCAGAGCGAGAATTGAGGTTAGCTAAGTGAAGCTGGTTGCCCCCTTTAAATGATTTGCGAGGGGGGGGGGATGTGCAGGGGTGGGCTGCCACCACTGGGGGTGAGAGGGCGGCTTGACGAGAGATGGGAGGCACCTGCCAAGAAGGAGGTTGGGTTGAAAGCCTTGGGCCATGATAGTACCATTGTGATTGACATTAAGGGTGCACTGGAGAATGCAAAGTGAGGCAAGAGCACTTCCCATCTGGTGCCACCAGTAATGAGTGAAAAAGAAAGTGGAGAGGACAAACCATATGGGGAGGCCCCAAGTCAGAAGAAGGAACAGCAAAGATAATGTCAGTGATAGTTTGTCTGAAGGAAGCATTGATGTAGGTGTCTGCAATGGGCAGACCAGGGTTGGAACTCGGAAGTGCCTTTTTACATTTCTTTCTTCCAGACTTCGTGAGAGAAGGAAGGATAGGTGATTGAGTAGCAGTTAGAATAGATGGGGGGGGGGGGGGAGATGGAGTACACAATGGGGCAGAGACAAAAAAGGAGGGCGAATCGGAGGATAGCAGTGGAGTGGTGAGCACTATGCACAATAGAATCTCACCAGGCGGCCAAGCAAACAAAATGATGAGCACCCTAGAAATGCCCAAGAATCAGAAAATAATTGACAAGTTGTAAAGCACACCTAAATTCGAATTTTCCAGAAAGCACTGAAAAGTACTTGTGGAAAGAACTGGTATGAAGCTTTCTTGAGAAGGGGGTGAAGCCCCGGGTGGCTGCTCTGTAGAACCCTGATTGCTTGATGAGACACGTGAAGCAAGGGAGACGGGAAGTACCGGCTCCCTTCTGTCTTCAGAGGCCTCTCCCATACTCTTTACCAGACTGCGGCTTCTCCCAGTCTCCACCAACCGGACTTTCCACAGGAGCTGAGGTTTGTCAGCACTCATGGATTGCGGTAAGTGATTAAAATCCCTTACCCCAGGCCACATCGAACTGCTCCCATTTATTTTATTGTTTAAAGCGTGAACCTAGTTCGAGATCAGCTGAGCGCTGTAGTGTGTGGGTAGCTAGCATTTGGGCTGGCATCTTTTAACAGCGCGCAGTACTATGAGGTCTGTGCGTCGGAATGTGTGTCTATTGCACAAAGTCCTTGGTCAGGTGGTGTTGAAAGAGCCATGTTTTGAGAGATTGCGAAATTGAATAATTGTGGGGGCATTCCGAGACGACACTGGGATAGAGTTCCACAGGGTGGGTGCACGACAAGAGCAGGATTGTTTTCAGGTCCTCTTTGCGGCGAGTTGTGATTCAAGCCAGTTGGTCGATTTTTCTACGTGAGCAGCAAGTGCCACCAGAAATGTGCAGCTTGGCCGCCAGGAACGGTAGTGTGCTACTCGCGACTGCTTTGTAGATGTTGCAGTCTGGAACAGTATCCTGGCTTTGAGTGGAATCCAGTGTAGTTTGCGTAGGATCGGTGGGGGGGTAATAAGGTCACATTTCTGTGCTCCTGTAATAAAACGTGCTGCAGTATAGTGGACTGCTTTTAGTGGAGCCAAGTGAGCAGGAACCTTGTCGGGAGAGCATTTCCCCGCAATCGATGTGCAAGACCTCAAGGCCCGGCACTACGGTATGGAAGTCCTGTGGTGGGATGAAGGGTGTTTGATTTCTCAAAGAGTAGAGATTCTGAGCTAGGCTATTTGGGGCTTCTTGGCTATGTGTTTCTGGAATGACAGATTACTGTCAATGGTGAAGCCTAAAGTTGTGAGGCAGAATGTGAGGGCATTAAGGTTTAGTCATTTGAACTCACTGCTGGTTCCATGGTACGAATTGGAGAGAGCGGGGAAGATGTCTTTTAATTTCCTCGCTCCCGACCTATGGAACTGCTTGCCACCCCATTAGCGGTCAGAGTTCATTGGATGTGTTTAAGAGGGCACTTAAAACCTTCTTTTTTACTTGGCCATTGGTTTGTGGTCCGATCACTTATGTTTAACATACCCTCTTTTGGGTCAATTTGTTTTTGTTTTACATGCCTCTTTTATTGAATTTTTTGTGGTTCTTAACATGTTTTTGTTCTGGCTAAGGAATTAGTGAAGAATGTAAGTCTCCTCCCAGGTGACCAGGAAAAGAGACTTTCTGATCCTTGACCTTGGGGTAGTGGTCTGCTGAAGGATCACCTAGTAGGGGAAAAGTCCCAGGGGAATGAGCCGGCATGGTATGTGTCCTCCTCCTAGGGAGAATAACTGCACAATGTATGTAAGGGCTTGTTGTAAGAACCATTTTATTTTTTCCACAAGAGCCGTCTGTAAATAAGGGTGTAAACAATTATGAACTCCTATACCTTGTGAGGAATAGAACTCCTTACAAAAATCACGAAACTTGGAAAGCTAAAGACCTCTGACTCCCAAAGGTACAGTGAAAGAAAGTCTATGTTTAATAGCTTAAAGTAATTGCCTGTTAATTGTCAATCAAGGTTGTTGACTAATTCTTATGAAAAGCCTTTAAAAAGATAGGCAGGAACAAAGGTGTTTAAAAATGCAAATCAAGCTCAGAAAACTTTGTCATTAGGGACGTCAAGTCCCAGAATTCCTTAGGTACTGGGGTGAGGAAGAGGGTTGAGGTGTAATGTGGGAGTAGTCCAATTATTTATCCCACTAACCTACGCCAGACAGAGGCTGGGAGGCTTAAAAAGCCCCCTCAGGTGCAGGAGAAGAGCAGTAGGAGCAGCAACGTGACTCGTGCAAGCAGCCCGTACCGAAGCTGGAGAGAGGAGATGCGGTATCCCTGTGCGGCAGATTGCAGCTGCTGGTCCTGAGAGGTTCTGTGCCTCCAGGTGTTGGACGGGCAGAAGTTGCACAAAAGGAAGCGTGCAGAAAAGAAACTTGCCCTTTGGAGACCTGTGTTGCCAAGATTGTGCAGCAGGATGCAAAGGCTGTTCAACCTATGGATGTCTTTTCCACGGACGACGAGCAGGAGTCGGTGCATACGGTCCCCAAGGACGATGACTGCGGCGAAGGGCCTAGTTTTCCTCCTTACCTGCTCAGCCTAGGGACATTTCCTTGGACATTCTATCGACTCTCCACACCTAGTTGACTGAGATCCAGACGAGGATGCCTTCGGCGCCCAGACTACCCCAGGCTCTTGATCAGCTGCCACCAAAAAGAGGAAGCAACATCTGATGCCCCCGTATCAACCTCCTCCACCACATTGGCCCCAGCAGACCTGGAGACAGGTACTGGGATGGATATGGACACAAGTACGGACGAGTATGAAGACTTTGTCCCAGCAGACAATCTCCACATTTGGATGCTCTTCATAGATTCCCCACTGGACGAGGTGGGATCTTTCGACTCCATGATCTCCAGGGCCTCTGAGCAATTCCAGCTAGTTCCAGAGGAAACCAAGAAGGGCTTCTTGTATCAAAGGCAAGATGCCAAAAGGGAGACTATCATGGCAGTGCCTTTTCTGGACGATATTTGGGAAGAGAGCCTGTCCCACAAGAAGAACCCTTGCACGGCTCCAGCCAAGCGGGATACGCTGGAGAAGTATAGAGTGCCGGACTCCGCATCCAAGTGCCCGAGGTCGCAAACATCAGTGGACTCTGTGTCTGCGGCCGTGAGAAAATGGTCAGCTAACCTGCCTCATCGTAGTCGGCCCCTCCGGACAGCGAGGGAAAAGGGATGGACCCCATGGGGAAGAAAGTGATCAAGACTGCACCGTTCACAATCAAAGCGGCCAATGCCTCGGCAATCCTAACCAGGTATGGCGGGGAATTGTGGTACAAGCTATGACCGATCCTGGAATTCCTCCCAGACAAGAAGATGGAAGCCCTCGCCCCAGCGGAGTGACATCGGACCATGCCATCACGGTGGCAGTGGGCTTTGCCGACACGGGTTTCCGGCAAATGGGGAACAGTGTCTGCCTTCGTAGGCAGGGATGGATGAAGGCCACTAAATTCTGTCCGGAGGGCAAAGCAATGGTGGTGAGCATGCCCTTCGATGGCGAAAATCTGATTGGGAAGGCGGTCGGCGAGTCTCTCCAGGCGATCAAAACGGACACCGTGCGTTCCCTTGGCACGCTCAGCAGTACCACTCGTCTTTTGGCTCCTCTAGGGGAAAATTGAGCAGGTCATCGAAGGGTTTCTCCATGTCCTACAGACAGCCTTCCTGCTCCAGCGCAAGGAGCCTACTGGGACCGCTCCTAGGCCTACGGTAGTGGTCTGTGTCGTCAGCAGGGCAAGACGCTGGTGCCCAAGCAAGTTTGAACTGGCCAAGACATCGGGCCCCCACCTGTGCACCCCTGCTGACTAGGTCCATCAGCAAGTGGTGAAAGATCACCACTGACAGATGGGTGCTGAACCCGCTCTTGCAGGGGCACACCTTGGAGTTGCATCGCAGGTGTCCTCGTTTTCCGCTGGTTCCTCGTCAGGAGCATCCCCCAGCTAGCGGAAGAGGTGCAAGCCTTGCTACGGAAAGGGGCGAAAGTTAGTTTCCCAGCTGCTCTGGGGTATCAGAGTCTATTCCAGATACGTAGAGAAGACCAGGGGTTGGAGACCCATCCTGGATTTGCGACGTCTGAACAAGAACCTAAAATCCCCCAAATTCTGGATAGTCGCATTGCTGCACGTGCTCGGCCAGCTGGCAAAGGCGCATTTCTGGATTACGGCTATTTCCACGTCCCCATTCACCGAAAACATCGGTAATGTCTGTTTCGTGGTGCTGCAGTACCAGTTCAAGGCCCTACTGTTCCGCTTAAAGTCTGCCCCAAGATTGTTCACAAAATGGCTGGCGCTGGTGACGGCCCATCTACGTCTACAGGGCATACATGTATACCCTGTACCTTGACGATTGGCTGATATCCGCCTGTTCGCGGGAGCTGGCTGGCGAGCACACAACGGCGACCATAAGGCTGCCAACGTATCTGGGATTCTGTCAACTATGCAAAGGCCTGCTAAACACCATCGCAGAACACGCTGTTCCTCCGCGCCAGACTCCACAAGGTGGCTTGCCTGGCATTGCCCTTGGAGGAGAGGGTAGCAGCCATTCAAGGAAATGTGCAGTGCATGTTGTCCGTGAAGACGGCTATGGTGCGAGCCATCAAGTTGTTACTGGGGCATGATGATATCCTGCATCTACCTCATCCTTCTCTGCAGGTTGCAGATGCGACCCCTTCAGGAATTCTTGGATTGCCTTTGGATACAGGTGTCAGGAAGTTTCAGGGACAAGATCCCTCTCTGTCTGCGCCCACATCGCCCAAGGCACAGGATTTCAACACCCCCATACCAGGAGACGGTCACCACGGAATCCTCTGGCTGCTGGAGGAGAAGGATCTGCACATCCACATCCTGGAGTTACGGGCAGTGTTCTGGGCCCTAAAGTTGTTTATACTGTCTGTGGCGAGGATCTTCATGGACCACACAATCACCATGTTCTACATCATGAAGCAAGGGGGCACTCTATCCCTGGTGAAAGTGCAGAATTTGTGGCACTGGGTGGCCGGATAGGGGAAGATCCTAGTGTCTCTCCACCTGGCGGGAGTCAAGAACACAATCTCGGATGCTCTCAGCAGGGAACAGAGCTGCTGCCATGAGTGGGAACTTTGTCAGGATCAGGTGGAGCCTAGGGGACGCGTTCTCCTTCCCCTGGGAAGGGTGGTTTCTGTACTACGTGTCATCAACACATTAGATGGTGTTGATGCAGGATGATTCTCATTGCCCGGGGTGGCCGAGCCAGATTTGGTATGCAGATTTTCTCATCCTGTCAGCGTCGCCCCCATTCAAGGAGGCGCAATACTGCCTCACGACCCAGAATCGCAGAACTTGAAGGCTTAGCTTCAGCAGCCTTCGAGTTTGGAGGTTGAGTTGCCAGCAGATTGTAGGTCCGTCCTCGCCAAGGCCAGGGCATCGTCGACTTTGAAATGCTACAACCATAAGTGGAAGCGTTTTGCTACGTGGTGCCAGTCGCAGAAGATTACTCCACAGATCCTTCAGTACTTGCCATCCTTGGCAAAATCTGGACTGGCTCACGCTTCCATCAAAGTACACCTGGCGGCCATCTCACGCTACACCAGATCCCCATGGAAATCCTCTCTGGTCCCACAGACTCAACAAGGACTTCCTCCAAAGGACTTTTCTGATCATTCCCGCCGGTGAAGGCTCCTGCCCCGGCGTGGAAGCTCAATGTGGTTCTGACAAGTCTCATGGGGTAGGAGGGGACCTTCCAGCCTATGTATCGATTCCCCACTCTTTCTCTCGTGGAAAAGGGCTTTCCTTGTGGACATCACTTCTGACAGATGTGTGGGTGAGATCCAGGCCCTATTCTGCAAGTCACTGTATTGGACTTTCCACGATCAAGGGTGGTACTGCATACACACCCCATTCATGCCAAAGGTTCCTTCGGAATTCCACCTCAACTAGCCTTTGGTGTTGCCAGTTTTCCTCCCAAAGCCTTTGTTTCCGGCGGAAAGGGCCTCCACTCACTGGATGTTGCTCGTGCCCTTTAGTTCTTCATGGCTCGCAAAAAGAGGTTTCCGAAGAATTCTCAGTTATTTGTGAACTTTAGTCCTGTAAGCCATGGAAAGTCCAAGGCTTCCAACTCGAGGTCGGTCTCTGGCTGCATCATGCACTGTCATCTGTTGGCTGACTGAGAGCTGCCAGGCCGTCTGAGCGCCCACTCCACCAGAGCGATCAATGCGACAACTGCTTTTTTTCTGGTGTGCCCCTGCTGGACATCTGCAGGGCTGCTCTGTGGAGGTAGGCCTCAGGTGCTTTGGCGCCGGCGTGTTGGGGGCAAGCCAGTTAGTGCCGGTATATTAAGGCCCTTTCGCTGCCTCTCCCATTGTTGCTATTTTTGTTTTTGATGCCTGGCACTGCTCTGCACTTTAGCCTGATCTTATAGGCGCAGCCTTTTATGTATTTTAGGAATCCGTGTTGATCGATTCTATTTTAATTTGTCTAGCCTACCTGTCTTAACTGTGTATGCTGCTCCTCCTGTTCTAAACGCATTTTCTTGCCCGCAATACCATGCAAAACGCTTAACTGCTTGTTTGCATTAGGACAAGTCCCGTCTGCACTGTATTTATACACGCATTTTCATAGTGCTCAGGCGCATTAGTGCTGGCGCGTTGGGGGCAAGCCGGTTAGTGCTGGTTTGTGTCGAAGTGTCATTGACTATGTTCCTCTACAGATCGTCGGGTACAAGCTCCTGTCCATTCTTAAAATCATGCAGGCGCTTGCAGAGATTGTACATCCCAACCCCTCTGAGACCATTGTTAATCCACAGCACAACAGTCATGCGTTTCTCCCTGCTTAATACCCGCTCATTACTAAAGCATGGGGTCGAAATACATGATGATCTCACCAAGACACCTTGTGACAACCTGGCCAATACCGAATCCTGGCTCACGCACACGACTCCTATAGCTGCTACCTTTGCCATTCCTCTTGAAATTTGCATCTTTAGAGCGGACCGCCCTGATCGTAGGGGTAGAGGGGTTGCCATTATCGCCAAAAAGCATTTGGATATTCATGTTAATACACACTCCTCCCTTGAAGGTTGTGAAGGTTTGGCAGCTAAAATAAAGCTTCATGCTAATAGTTCCCTCACTATTGTGGTAATTTATCGGCCACCATTTGTTACCCACCTTTTGAAGAGCAATTTATTAATCTACTTAACAACATCACTAAAGTAAGTACTCCTGTTATTGTCCTTGGAGATTTTAATCTTTGGGCCAAAGATCCCCACGATAAATGGGCAGCATCGATGCTCTCAGCACTGAATACCATTGGCTTCACTCAGAAGCTGCTTGCTCCAACCCACGTAGATGTACATACAATAGACTGGGTGGTGTTTCGCCACCTAGCTACGATGAACATCACCACTGAGCTTTGTCCATGGTCAGATCACTTTTTAGTGCATGGTTCATTTTCACTGGCAGCCTATCCCCTGTCCTCTGAGTTTCACCCAAAACACTCAGTCATTGCCAGGAACTTAAAAAGGTCACCCCTTCGATTTTAGCCCCACAGCTCTTGGCAAAATAAGCTCCAGTTGACACTTTTGTCAGTGCTGATGATCTCGCTAACCATATCACTGACACTATTAATGACGTTATAGATGTCTTAGCACCTTGAGAAAGGAAACTTACTAAGAATAAAGCTAATAAGTGACTGGTTTGAGGACTCCATCACCGTTCTTCATTGTGCCAAGCGAAGAGCAGAGAGCCTGTCTGCTAGGCCTTTATAAAGACCCAGTAAAAACCCTGAAACTAGCTATTAATGCAGCTAAATCACAAAGCTACAATGACAGGATCCCTTCGGCACAATCGAATTCACAAGCGCTTTTCTCGATCTTCAGAGTTTGAGGGTAACTTACCTAATGCCACAACATTACTCAAGGACTCTACCGGGTGTCAATCCATCCATGACGAGTTTAATAACAAAATCCCTGTTCACCAACACTCTATTGCTGCTCAGCAAAAGAAAAGTATGGAGAAGAGTATCTATTCCCCCTGCCCCTCTGATCCCGCTGCTTCTCTCCTCCATCGTAAGACGTCCCATGATAATTCAGTTTCAGCCATGTACAGAGGCCCAGATTTGTAAAATCATAGCTGGCATGACAATTTGGGAACTTGGCATCAGGACAAAGACTCAAAACTGTCTCCTGACTACAATTGTTTTCTTATAGCAGGAAACAAAATCAGTTTCCAAGAAGGTGAAAACATTGGGTTTTGTGCTGGACGCAGAGCTGTCCATGAAACCCCATGTTGCCTCTGTTCGGGCCTCTTGTGGGTATGTGACCAAATTATTGAACTAAATTTGCCCATACATCTCAATAAAAAATAGATCCCTTCTAGATACGGCCTTGATTAACTCACGCCTTGATTATTGTAACAGCTTGCTGGTAGGGACAACAAAGGGGACTCGTCGGGCAATGCAAGTTGTTCAAGACGGGGTAGTCCGAGCTGTTTATGGTCTCACCAGGAGGGAACATGTCACAAATGCCAGACAGTCTTCACTGGCTCCCTATCAAACATGTCGCGCACAAGTTACTCTCCTTGAAGTGCTGTCATAGTGAAGGCCCGCAATACCTGACCAACTGCCTAACCACCCTTCCACCTGGTCGCTGTATGCACTCCTATAACCCCTAAAATCTACCCAACCCAGGTATCTTGGCTGCTCCACATTTGATGTTCACGTTCGATTGTATTGGCACAAACTCCTCCGTGAACTAGGCAGGCCAACTCCATGAGTTCAAGAAGTATCTAAAAACTCACCTTTTTTTGTTTATGACATGGTTTATTACAAACCTTTCAAAAGAGAAGAAAACCAATCAACTGTATCCATCAAAATTATTATCCAATCAGAAACACATACATCCAAGGAGAAAAGATCGGGAAGAAAAAAAGTAAAAATAAAAACACAGGCAAAAAAAACCCTCAATTTCCTTACATCATTGAAACATTTTCCATAAATTTCAAGACGGCAAACCTCATTGACATGTTTTCCCATATTAACAGCATAGTCCACCATTCTTCCGTTAATGTTTTAAATTGGGCCCCAGAATCAGAAAGCTGATTCATTCTGAAAGTGGTTAACTCGGGACATTCTACGATGTTTTTTCGATTCTCCCTTGGACCTTACAGTACCTACATGTCAGCATTGTCGGCATTAGTTTGCTTCCTATAATTCAATACCTCCTTAGTTGGCAGGATGTTTAGCCTTAATATCATGAAGTCCACATACTTGGGGATGGGGAATTTCACGAGGTAAGGTGGGGCTTGATTAGCCGGCCTCTTGTCCCCCTCAATCTGCAAGGCAATTTTGTATGTAAATTATTTCGCTTGGGTCCTAATCCAATGTACCTTCATAACCTGTTTTTTTAATCTCTCAGGATTAGTCACCCGCGTATCCCCAGTGACGTCAAGATTATTCAGTTCTTCCCTGCATTCTTGTTTCCAAGCGTCACAGGTGGGCTCCCTGCCCATTTGATCTCCATTCTTTAGAATTTCGCAAGGCCAAAACCTATCTGGTTCGGTACATTTCCGATCTAGTTTCAGAGGTTTCCATAAAATGGTCTACTCGATGGATTGTAACCCCAGTTCATATCTAATGAACGCGATCTGGAGACAGTTCGGAAGTCTACTTTTCTCCAGAAGAAGCCTTCCATTCTCTCCCAGAATCTCGCAGAAAGGGAAATCACTACCTCATCTCTGTATGTGAGAATGGGAATCGCATTCTGCTTATGGAAGGTTAGCGTTGGTGCCAATGAAAACCTCCCATAGCGCTTGTGAAAAATATGTACTTGTGAGGCCAGACGCTTACATTTAAGAGTTGTTACTTCTGCCCATTGCTTTTCGATTCTACTTGAGTTAATGACGACTCCCAAATATTTTATTAATTTTACCCACTCCAGCTTTTCGGCTCTCCCACCCCATCAACTTAGGTCTTTGCTGTCCTTGCCTGCTCAACAATGTCATTATCTTAGTTTTTTGGACATTTATCTTGAGTCCATTTTCCTCCAGGAATAGCATTATATGGTTCAGACGACGGCGCAAGCCACTGTTTGGTCAATGAGCAAAAGATTGTTTGCATACATTATCCATGGGATCTCTTGTGCGTAAATCTTTGGAAATGCCTTGATCCCTTCCTGAGAGTCTTTCAGATCGGATAAATAGAGGTTAAATAGGGTGGGAGCCAACAGGCATCCCTGCGTCAGACCTCTTGAAGATGGAATTTTCTCTGACAGGGCGCCCTCACTTGATAATCACACGTGGATTGTGGTATTAGAGTATAAGGCCCCACGGCCTCCAGAAGGTCACTAGGGCAATCCCAAGAGATATGTCTGTCCCATAGTCGTTCTCTGGAGACACTGTCAAAGGCCTTTTCTAGCTCTATGAATGCAAGGCACAATTATGTTTTGCCCTTAGTTTAAGAATGTTTAACTGGAAGAGATTCAAATTGGTGTCCATTGCCTTAATAAACCCTGCTTGCGCCTCATGAATATGCCCTGTTGTTTTTGCCCACTCATTTAGGTGGCACAGCAAAATTGATGCAAAGATTTTCCCTAGCGAATCCAGAAGGTCAATCGGGGGATATTTGTTAGGATCGCTTCTATCGCCCTTTTTGAAAATCTGGACTATCAAAGCCTCTGCCATGAGGATGGGATTTCCCCCGTCATCAAGATGCGGTTAAAGAGAATACAGCATAAATCCACTCATTCTTCTGGGTTTTGCCGAATAATATTGTGACCATCTTGTCCAGCCGCTCATGAAACATTTAGTTTTTAATCCAAATCACTGTCATCCTGGTCAAATTGATAGCCCACTTTCTAGGTACCAGTGAGTTTTTCCTTGCTTGCCTTCTCTACCTCAGAAAACAGAGGGGAAATGTGCACCCACTTTGCCTCTTTTACCATTGGCACCATAGTTGCCGCCTGGTAAGCATTGTTTTTATTGAGGAGTGCCCATAAGTCCCTTGTATTTCTGTTGGCAAGTACTTTCAATAGAGCTTCCGCATCCCCTGTTGTCACGATGCCCTAGTTGAAAGGGGACAATTGTTATATTTTTGTCGCCATTTTATTTATAAGAGGAAGTCTGTCGGCCGGCCGACTCCAGATGTTTTAATTTCCTTAGGTGTGCGCTATAGACTCTCTTCATCTCCTTTACTTTATCGTAACAATACATTTTGTGTACTGGATATCTAGGATCCTTATTTGGTTGGGAGCAGAACCCCATTAGCAGGCCACCATACTCCAGGCTTGAATGTTGTGTTTTCTCCTTGTCTATATCGACCCACAATTTCCGCTACTACTCTAGGAGAATTCTTAAGCGGGTCCCTGCATAATTTATCTCCACCTGTTAGCTCATTTTATTCTTGGATCGAAAAGGCCTATCCAGCCAAGCCAAGGTTTGGAGGTGATGATCACTATTTGGTAGCAGTGTTCTCTTTAGTGAGGTATTAGATGTAAATACATTCCCTGAATCAAGAAGTAATCATGCCCCTCCTCCTGGTCCCCTCTCCTCCATGTAGGTATAGCCGTAGTATCCCCCTCTATTTGACCATTCATCATATAGATGTTTCTCTCGTGTAATTCTGTATCCCAGATTTTAGCCTTCTAGTTGGTGTCCAATGTCAACGGCAGTCCCTCTTTATCAGGACACTTGATATTAAGGTCCCAACATATCAAAATGTTAGGATTATTTATATCCAGGAATACCTCATCTACCAGCAAAATCACACATTTTACAAGTAGCTTGTCCCCAATTCTAGTGGGGTTCCAGTATACATTGATCACCACATAGAAGCTTGCACTCGCATGCTCTGCCATATTTCTTTTTACGATTGTCATTTGCACATTAAGGATGGGTTTACCAAACCTTGTCCCAGTTTAATCAAGGGTAAGAGTCCCGCTGAAGGTCTCCCCGCCTTCCCCTTCATGGCATAATTGCTATAGACCTCATATCCGTCACATATTGGATCCGTAGTAAGACTTGTCTCCTGGAAACAAAGGATATTACATTGCCTTAGTATGGATATGTCTTGGTTAAAAAGGTGCATGAAACCTCTAGTGTTCCAGGAGCCAATCCTAAAGCAATGCTGATATTATTCTTTTGGCTGTTACTTGATGTGTGCAGAAGCTAGAGATCCAGCAAGCTATGACCAATCATGAATTGGATCGAGGAATGTCACACTTTTACCCTCTGCTATGATCTTCCTCAGGCTAACACACCGTTGCTTAAAAGTGATTTTAAGGATTGGTATTTTGGCGACCTTAGTGTGTAACACTTATGATTTCCTTTTAGGGGTTGCTAGTTTAAGCGTAAGGGGCCCCGGAATGCCCTGGATCAGGACTCCACCTGTTTAACCTTGACCCAGGCTAGGCCGCCCTTCTCACAGATCTGATCAGATTAGACCAGTTTCCTCTGCTTCCCCCTCTTCATAGCAATCTGTTCTGTATGTCTGGTTTTGTCTTTTTTGCGCTTAGAGGCCCATGGGCGAGTAGTGCTTTATAAAAATTGCAAATAAAGGTCTACGCACACCTTGAAGTTCTACTGCGTCGATGGGGATTCCAGGGAGGAGTCCAGAGTCGGCCAAGCAGTGCTACGCGACCTGTTCCAGAGGTAAGTTAATTGCGTCTGTTGATCCTTGCCACCTCCCGTGGTTGTTTTATGTTGTACTGCTGTGTATTTGTTATTCATGAGCAAGAGCATGTGAATCCATGACGGTCCCCATGCTGGAGAAGGTTTGAGTTACCTGTAACTATTGTTCTCCAGCATGGGTCTGCCATGGAGTCACATGCAAACCCTCCCTCTGGCCCCTCTGTGGCTCTTCATGGTCATACAGCCCCTTTACGTGCTTACCAAATCTGAAGATTGCTGCCATAGGCAGGGCTTAGGGAGAGGGCTGTCATTGGGTGGGGGCAGTATGACCCAGAAGACAGTGATTGGTTTAGAGGAGAAATACAGTTTTAAAGTGAGTTTTTTTCTTTTACCGAGGATTCCCAGCCTGACTGGGAATATTCATGAGCATGTGAATCCATGCCAGACCCATGCTGGAGAACAATAGTTACATGTAAGTAACTTACACCTTCCTGAGAAGCCGTCTCGGGTGGCTGGCGTGCACCAGAGGGCCTCAGATTTCTGGTGGCTGGCATGCATCAGGAGATCTCTGAAGCAAGGGAAGCTCCAAATACAGGTGACTCGGGTGAAGGCGAAGTGAAGGAAGCAGTTTGCAGAGAAGCAAGAATTCACCAAAGCAAGAGGTCCTGAGAGCTGGCGAGGGAAATGGAGGCGCTTAGCTTACCTGAAGTTCACATTCTCCCTCGCAGGCATCGGGCGAGCGCTTGCGTAGGAGTGACAGAAGGTCAGAACTCAAATTTGAATACCGAAATATTGAGCAGACGTGGTATTCGTGTAGAGGTGAAAGTGTTTCCCAAGGTGAATTCAACACTCTAATGAAAAGCTACATTTTGTAACCAAGGTGAATGATTCTAATGCTAAAGGTGCGAGTATGTGGAAAACCCAGCAAAATGCTAAAGGTGCAAGTCTGTGGAAAACCCAGCAAACCAAGGGTGCATTATTGTTGAAAGTTGAGACCTACAAGTATTGCCCAAGTCTAGAGGGACTGAAACTTGGGTAAGAGCAATTCAGTCAACATTCCCAACAGCAGAAGGGGTGGAGGGGTGCTAATGAAGTTCCACACAGGGAGAATGATCACTGATACTTTGCCCAACATTTACTGTAAGCTGGTAGAAGCTCACATTGCCAAAAACTGGGGAGAAGCAGAACAATGCTTATCCTTGGCATTCATTGGATTCTGGTGTGGTGGGAAAACGAGAGTGGCAAAAAGGCTGCCCTTTTTTAACACTGTAATATTTTGGGAACCTCTTGTCAGTTGAGCTAAACCAAAGGTACTGTTTTGAAAGGTTGTTTGGGCAGGGTAGAATACCCGCATGACAAACCTTTGGAGAAGTGAGCCTGGCATGGAAATAAACCCAGTGGAAGTTGGTGAAGTGCAATGGATTGGTTCTGACAGACCATTTGTGGTGTATAGTCCTGAAAGAAAAGCTGAGTAAAGCGGTTGCTGAGAGACTATATTTCTTTGCAATTTATTTGTTGTGGTAAAAATCATCTCGAACAGGACAATTATTGCTGCTTTTTAGGAACTAAACTTGTTCGAGGAGGGAAAAGCCTTATACTTTTGTGTTGGAACTTTACGTTGACAAGTTGAAGTGACATATGACTGTGGTGGAACTTTCATTGAAATCCAGAATGTCCTTGTTCTTTACTTGAACTTTTAAATCTGTGGAATGGGAATTTGCCCAGGTAGTGAAGAGAGACTGTGGTTGCATTGTGAATTCAATTATCTGTTATTTTGAACTGTAATGTATTTCCTTATTCATTTTGTTATATGTATAAGTGTGAGGAACAGGCATAGTGTTTTAGTTTGTTAGGCAGGGAAATCCTTGTCTAGGTAGGGATACTTTGGCGTTCATCCAACCTTTAATAAGAAGTCATTTTTTGACAACTTTACGTGGTCCGCCTCGCATTTCTGACAACTCACAGTACATAGTCCTTGTATTTTGGTGTTTCTGCGATGTTGCTGTGCCTCGTCTTTTATGTTACCGCCTGTATGCTGACGGTCGTAAGGCGCTTTACAGATGTATCAATGTAAATGCGTGTTAGCATCAACCTTGCACTATTCTCACTAGTGTTGCGCCTTTTTGGTATGTTTTCCAATTAGTATTGGACTCTACAAGACTTATCCCTTAGTTTTAGGGCCCCAACCTCTAATATAGGTCTGTACTACCCAAGGTTGGCCGAGCAGCCAGGCTTATCTTGGGAGGAGGAATATGAGCTGTAAATCAGTACAAAGAAATCAGAACATACATAGTTCCAAAGTTCTATAAATAATTCTGATTTATTTTCTATATACATAAGGCAATTAGAAGCTAAAGGAAGTTTTTCAAATAGCAACATCAAACATAAGTTTAGAATAGGAAGAGGAATAAAGCAGGTTAGTCAATTGTTATATACTTTTCTTATCCACACACAGTGACTTCAGGTCAGTAAAAGTACTTATTTTTAATTAACTCCATTATTCAAGTTTAGGTGAGTTCCAGAATGTAAAGAGTAACAATCACAGGTAAGCAATACCAGTAGCAACTCTTATAAGGTTTAGGCAGTTGGTTCCCTAACTAGGAGTTCTTCAGTTCAGGTTTCAGAGGGAAACGAGCATTACCCAAGTCAAGAAGTTCAGAGGATTTACTGTTAGGACACCAGCAATGCCCAAGTCAATAGGAATGCGATAGTTGTGATGCAAATCATCTTAGCGTAAGTAACAAGTTAGTTGGTGTTTGTAAAAGTTTAGGGGCTTAGGAGAAGCCTTGCTGGAGGGACACAGGCTGTTAGGCCTGGGGGGGACTGAAAGTGGGTGAACAGCCAAACAGTAGAAACAGTGCTAATAAAGAAAAGTTTGTGTGAGGGGAAGGAAGTAGAGCGAGAGTTCCGAAAGATGTTCTTTATAAGTCAGTGAAGCTAGGCGGCTTTGGTTTTCCCGACATAAAGCGCTATCACTCTGCATTTACGCTGCGCGCGTTGCATCATTGGTTGATGTCTGATCGCAGTACTTATGCAGGTTGGATTAAAATAGAGGAATCGGTTTCTCCGGTCCCACCGGATGTTCTTTTCTTCATGGATAAGAGACTGTCTGTTGGTACCACTCCGCCTTTTGTAAAGCACTTTGTGAAGGAATGGCGTAAAAGTAATGAGAGTCGTGAGGAGAAATACTTATTGTGTGCAGATTCTAGTTTATGGAGAAACCAGGCTGTGAAACAGAATAACCGTGTCTTGTCATGGGTCTCGTGACAGAGAGCTGGTATATGGAAGATTGGACAGGTTTATGATGGTCAGAATATGGTTGATTTTGAGTTTCTGCGCTTTAAGTATAAGGTGAAAGCGTCTGAAATTTTTCAATATAATGTTCTGCGGGACCTTTTTGTTGTACTATTCTTGCTGTTGAATGCTACAACGCCTACAACTTTTGTTCTCTCAAAGACTGTGCCCTTGTCTGCATCTACTCTGTATGAATTGATTGCACCCTCTGCATCTAAGTTACCATCGCAGTGTGGTAGAGGGAATTGGGATTCAGATTTAGGTTGCACATTGTTGGATATTGATTGGAGCCACATATGTGCAGGTCACGATAATTACAAAGTGGATTTAGATTTGAGATATACACAACAGAGAATTAATCATTATTTATATTGGTCCCCATGGAAGATGAGAATGAGTAAATTGAGTAATGTGGACTGTTGTTGGAACTGTAATAGGGAGGTGGGCACTGCACTCCACATGTTGTGGTTATGTGGTAAAATACAATTATTCTGGGATGGTGTTTTCCAGAGGATGGAGTTGGTTCTGGATCTCTCTATACCCAGAGATCCACTTGTTGCTGTTAGGTTTACGGCCTTCAAATATTGGTTTAACTACAAGTAAACTGTTTTGGATATACAGAGCTCTTTTGCTACCCAAGAAGCAGATTTTGAAATTTTTGAAAAGTGATACCTCTCCTAACATTGATGACTGGCTGCAGAGTTTGCCCCTTTTGTCCAAGAAAAATATCCTTTAAAGCAAAAGATCAGCTTGATAAATATGAGAGGATATGGGGTGCATTTAATGATCTCTACGCTTAAAATATTTGATCGTGTTCTAGGTTTATTATTTTGCTTTGTTTTTTCATTTTATTTCTTTCCTTTACCTTCTGTCACCTTACTCCCTGTATTCAGTTCCCCTCTGTTACTACTTAAAGATTTATTTAGGAAATTATGGGTGAATAAGTATCACCTTGTGCATTTGAGATATTGTATTATCTTCTATTGCTTCTGTAAAGTTCTAAATGTATAAATAAAGTTTAGAAAAAAAGAAAAGGAGCGACACAAACGGCTTCAGGTAAGTTTACCAAGAGCCTTGCAGTACCTTGAGCGTTAAGAAGCTGATGCACTGCTGCAAAACCCGGTCTCCAAGTTCTTTGTTGTGATGGCGGAAGAGGATGGACTCCTGCAGCAGTAGTCGAGAGAGGGACTCTCCAGCAAAGAATTCTTCTTACTCATACATCGCTTTGTGGTTTTGGTGCCTTTTGCTCAGCACCAGTAGCTCACGATCACTGCTGGTTGGATCCTTCTTTGTTTCTCGGTCTTGCCCTCTGGTGAGGGGACACTGAGGAGAGGATTTGTGCTTCTGGATGTCCACATGGATGCCTCCAAAGTTCAGTGAGATTTGTCAACGGCAAGGCAATAGGTCACAGGATGTTGGGACAGCTCAAATGAAATGGCTTGAGGCTGGTTATGCCCACCAGCCCAGAGGAGGAAGTCGTTGTCGGTGGAGCTTTCATGTCAATTCAAAATCATGGTCACGGCAGCTGCAGTACTTCAGCGGTGCTTCTGCGGTTACTGGAGGTGCAGGCGTCTCTGGTCTTCTTTTTTGGAGCTTCCAGTCCAATGGTCGACTTGGCCTTCTGTCCCAAAAGCCTCTCCTTTTATGCAGGAACCCATCCAGTCCTTTGACCTGTCAATCACCTGGGGTTGGCTGTCCTCGAAGGACAGCTAGCCTTTCTAGTTCAAACTGATTTCAGCCGGGCATACCCGAAGACAAAGGACCTGGAAGTTTCAGGCTCCTCCCACACTTCCTGCCTCAGCGGACACACTGGAGCCTTGGCGGGCTTCACAAAGGGATCCCGCCAAAGGCAAAACTCAAAGAAGGAATACACAAATGAAAAATGGCGATAAAAGACTGGGGACATTTTGGGAAAATGGTAACCGATGGCTGCTGTACTGTAGCTACAGAAACAACCTGCGAGTAACACAAAACATGGTAAAACGGGATCCACTGCCACCAGTCATTTAGGTTTGTCTGTTACTGTAACTATAAAAGTTACAGGAGCAGTGGAAAATGAGTTACAATGTTGCCCCGACACACTCCACATAAGACGGTGTGTGCTGATCCCACAAAAAGAAAGGTATCCTTAAGAACTGACGTTCTAAGGAAAAAGTAATAAAGAATAGGAGGGAAAGCCCAAGGGATTTACCAGCAACACTGCACATAGCATGTTGTCTGCTGCAACAATTTATTACAGATGCCTGTAGTGAAATACATGAAGGAAAGCATGATTCCATTAAAAGCAAAAATAGAGTGGTAAACAGGCCTACTCACTCAGGACAGTGAAGGAAGACCAAGAATCCTAGAAGTCCTGCAAAAGTGCTTGGGTGTCAAGGGGGTTCAGATTGGGGGGCATTGGCACGAGAAAGGAAAATTATCCCTAACCGCGCCCCCTCTGCCTAACAGAGTTATCTCCCGGCAGGGTTTATGCTGATTCAGTGGAACCCTCATTAGACACTGTATGGGTTTTTGTCGGCGATCCAGCCAGGAGTCTGGTGTTTCTGCGGCCCCACTAGTGTGGTTTGCGCAAGTGTCTCCACAGCCCCGGATGCCGGTGAAGATTTTGCGACCATCTTGCTTGGGTACTCGAGCTCCCCCCCCTACTCAGTTTTTGTAGCAGCTTGAGTCAGAATTCGCAGCTGCAATTGTGTATCAGTTTTCAAAGGTGTTCGAAGTGGGCATTGGCTATTCCGGTGAACCGCCTACCTTCCAGCTACTGGAACCCTCATCTCTCATGATGGATCCCTTCCAATTTTAGTCGGGAGCAACCCTGACTGACCAGTGAATGTATGACCTCTGGGATGTCGATGATCAACCATCTTCCTTTGTTTTGGGAGTTCAAAGCAATTTACCACCACCACCCCATTAATTTCTTTCAGGCATTTCTGCTTTCTCTTAAGGGGGACCAACGTGCTCCTGTTCAAATAACATGACCTGTTTTTTATCAAGCTGGTAGTTACAAAATCTTTCCAGTGATGTTTCCATCATGATAAATCTCTTGGCATGGTTCTAAAATGGAATGTAGGAAACATGAGCAAGCTTGGTTGCTCTACCATGAATGAGAACTAAAACGGGGACCAGTTCAAAGTAAGCTATTTAAAAGTAATCGGTCATATTTGGTTTTAACCACAAGTAGAACAGCAGTCCATCTGCTAAGACTGAAAAAGCAATGTGGCATATTCAAATGGATTGTCCTCCGACGTATTCCTCATCTTATGATAATTATCTCGCTAGCACCAACTGCTAAGGACTTTTTTTTTTTTCTGACAGGGTTCGCTGTGCCGTTCTCGTCAATGTCCCTCGATGGCCTCCGTTCGACTGTCTACGTCATCAATATATGTTGCGCACCTAGCACCCGTTGGCGTCAGTTCCGTTTTTCTGAGCTAACGCTTTGAGAGATTTACTGCACGCTTCGGTTCCTCTGTGAAATCGAGTTCGAAAATGTGTTTTTCTGCACCATCAGCGCCAAAGTCGGGCTTCAAAAAATGCCAAGACTGTGGATCAAAGAGGTCTTTCACCAACCCCCCCACCGTACGTCTGTGGTGTCTTGATTTCCGGGCGCCGTACTGCAACTATGGCTCTTGTCAGGGGATGACCAAAAAGGCTCTCCGGGAGCGTAAAGGTAAATTGGCGGTGGGGAGGTTGCCTTCAAAGAGTTAAGACAGACTTTTTTTACATCGAAGAATCCCTACACTCAAAGCAGTCTCGATCAAAGTCGATCACACTAAATAGGATGCATTTCATAGTGAGATAATTAAAATCTTCGTGAATGCAGCCTCAAACCCCTCCTCCCTCCCCCCCTTTCAAGGACAAGCAGAAACCCCATGCCCTTGTCAATCTGCAAAAAGACAATAGGGAAAAACCGAGCCTTATGCCGGTTCTGCATCTAGAAACCATTGAGGGCTTCGAATCAGGAACCCAGCCCATCGAAGGTATGGTCGAAGAAGCACAAGAAGTCGACAAAGTCGATGCCTTCGCTGACTCTGGCAACGGAGCCTTCGACCCCGGTATCGAAGTAGACGCTGACTAAAGCAATCCCGATTTTGAAGTCCTTGTCTACAATTACTTTGAAATTGTCAGAGCCAGTGGTGGTACAGGAACAGGTTTTCAAATGTTTGCCTAAAAAAGACTAAGGGCCTCATTACGACCCTGGCGTTACGGAGTGAACGGCGCCGTAAAAGGTGCCAGCGCCGTTCACTCCGTACCATCGCATTACAAGTTCTCCTCGCGGGACACGGTAAGCACGCCTGGGAAAACCAGGTGTGCTTACCGGGTCCTGCGAGGGGAAGAGGGAGCAGACAACGGGCCATCTCGTAATGGCCCGTTGTTTGCTCCCTCTCCCATTCCCATTCAGCCCTATGGGGGCTGAAATTGGAATGGGGAAGGACCGTGTCCGGGTCCTCGGAGGGAGGAATTACTGGGCCTTCCAAACTCGGAATGGCCCGGTAAGTCCTCATTCCGGGGACCCGGACCCCGACGCGACTTCGGCGGCAGCCATGCCGCCAATAGCGCCATGGTTACCGCTGAACTTGTAATGAGGGCCGAAGTCTTTATCAGCCATCTTTGAGGAAGGTCAACCTTCTGATAACACACCACCTTTTGGGCTACAATTCAGCACCCCTAATGCATCAGCAGAGCTAATTTCTGATGAGTCAAGATTAAGGCACTTATAGGAAAGCCTTCGGTCAGCCTACCTCTCCCGACTTAGTTTGGCAAACCAGATCCAACTGAACATGCTGACTCCTCATATAGAAAACCAATGGGTAAGGTTATAGTTTTTAGGCTGGAGCAGGCCTACTCTCTTTTGAACAAGGTAACATGACAAGACATCTTGGACCAGGGTCCTCGGAAAGATCCAATTTTGCCTTTTCACACTGCATTACAGAAAAGGGTCTCTGCAAATTGGGGGGACACCAGAAATTGCAGCTGCAGTAGATAAAAATGGTGCCATAAAATAGATCAAACCGTGACCCAGAGTATCTGAATAAACATCCAACACCAGAAAGTTTGGTTGTTCAGGCTGCTATATCTACCAAGCAGTCGGCATACCCTGCCATCCCTCCTGTTGGGGATAAGGGTGGATGCCTGGGCGAGAGGATTTTATGGATGGCTGTATGGCATTAAAATAAACAAATGTGACATGGCAGCTGACCACAACCCGGAAGGAGAGGAAAGAGACAGCTTCCTGGCAATCCTCAAGGATGGTAAGAATGTCTCCAGTCAGGTCTGGATACTGCAGACCGCATCAGCAGATCCATGGCAGCTAGCATAGGGTTACACAGATTTGCGTTGTTGAGGATGTCCGGGTTTGCACCCGATGTGCAAGCTAGACTACTCAACATGCTCTTTGATGGCTCAAGCCTGTTTGGGTGCAAGGCGGATGAGTTTAGAAAAGCTGGAGCCCAAAGGAGGCAGCTAAATCCCTTAGCGCTGCCATTGGACAACCTCAACACCCCTACTCTGGCTCATCTTCCTGAAGGTGCAAGTCCTTTCGATTCTACTCATTTAGAAGAGGAAGAGGACACACCGGTCAGAGAAGATTCCCTCTAGGTGGACGAGGAGCTAAGCCAACCCAAGCAGCGGCAGCTTTACCAACAGCCGCTGATTCAGCTGCCTTAAAAACCACTCTGAGACCTTGACTCACAAGACCCCGGTGGGAGGCAGACTTACTCAGCATCTGAACAAATGGTGAGGCATTACTTCAGATGCTTGGGCACTGGAAACTGTGGCCCAAGGTTACTGCCTTCCTTTCCAAAAAAGGTCTTCTGATCATCCACCGGGGAACAAGTCTTTCAAAATTCCAGATCTGCTCCTTGTCCAGGTCATTTTGACCCTGTTAGAGAAAGGTGCAATAGAACATGTACATGAAAGTACCAAGGGTTGGTATTCCCCATACTTTCTGATCCCCAAAAAAGGACAGAGGTTTGAGACCCATCTTGGACTTAAGAAACTTGAACAAGTTGCTCAGGAAGGACAAGTTCAAGATGGTTACCCTTTCCCAAATCCTTCAGGCTCTCCAACTCAACACTGGATGGTATCATTGGACCTTCAGGATGCTTACTTTCATGTGCCTTTACATCTGGAGCACAGAGTACCAGAGGTTCGCAGTTGGCTTTCTCATCAGTTTCAAGTTCTGCCATTCGGGCTGAACTTCGGCACAAGGGTTTTCACCAAGTTGATGGCGTTGGTGGCAGCGAGTATCAGGAGTGGGGGGGTCACGTCTACCCCCACCTGGATGATTGGCTGATCAGTGCTCATTCACCCGAACAAACCCAGGAACATCTCAGCGTAACCTGCCACTCACTCCACAAACTGGGCTTCTCCCTTGATTACAAGAAGTCTCACATGATACCATCTGAAAGACTCCAATACATTGGAGCAGACCTGGATGCTTCTTCTGGGAAAGCCTCGTCACCCGAAGTGAGAGCTCAACACATTCTGCAGATGGTTACCAAATTCTAGAGTGCCCAGCATCTTCAGGCCTTCGATTTTCATTTTTTAATTTTTTTTTAGGTTGATTGGTCTCATGGCATCCTGCATTTTCCTGGTGCCAGAGGCTCGCCTGAGAATTGGATCCCTCTAATGGGCTCTCAGGACTCAATGGTCCCAGTTTTCAGGCAGAATGTCAGACCACCTGAAAGTTCAGAGCAGAGTCTCTAAGGACCTTCTGTGGTGGGCTTGCAAGAATCTTTTTGGCAGCCATGGCCGGAGGCAACGGTAGTGACGGATGCCTCACTCATGGGGTGGGGAGCCCACACCAATGATCCGACAGTCAGCGTTTGTTGGTCTCCATTGTAGTCCAAACTACACATCAACCTTTTGGAGATGAGGGCATTCAGACTTGCCCTGAAGGCCTTTCTGCCCTCCTGTACAGGGAAAGAATGTCCTGATAATGACTGGCAACACAGTGGCCATGTACTACCTCAACAAGAGAGGGGGTGTAGGGTTACTACCACTCTGCAGTGAGGCAATGCAGCTCTGGGTTTGGGCATTTCAAGAAGGAATCTCCCTGTGAGCAGTTCACCTAGCCACGGAGAACACAGGGGCGGACACTCGGAGCAGACAGAGCAGTTTCCCACGAGTGAGAACCAGCTCAGGAAGTCCTTCAAGAGATCTTCACCCTTTGGCGAACCCCTCAAGTGGATCTGTTTGCAACCAGTGTCAACTGGAAGTGCAAACTGTTTTGCTCCAGGGAATTTCCTCCAAGAGGAGCTCTAGGGTATGTGTTCATGGTGGACTGGTAATTTCCACACCTGTACACGTTTCCTCCAGTCCCTGTCATTCCTCATGTGATCAGGAGGTTGAGAAAGTTTGGGAAATCCGTGATCCTAATTGCTCTGGATTGGGCCAGGAGGTCCTCTTAGCCGGACCTTCTGGACATGTCCATCTGCCCTCCAATGCGTCTTCCACGGAGAGGATCTTCTCTCGCAAGAGGAAGACAGAGTTCTCCATCCAGAGGTCAAGACACTCAGCCTTCACGCATGGTTTCTGAAAGGTTGAGATACAAGGATTCGGACCTCCCGCATGACGTAATGGAGATTTTGCATTCAAACAGAAGGCCAGCAACACAATCTTTGTACCGCTGTTGGAACAAGTTCAGCAGCTGGCGCAGAGATAAGAATGTGGACCCCTTTCTATGTGACATACCTATGGTGCTTTCCATTTTGTTGCATTTGGCAAATCTGGGCCTCCAGATTTGAAATATTAAAGGTTACCTGGCGACGCAATCTATTTTAAAGTGCTCTTCAGAGGAGGATTCCTATTTTAAGATCCCTCTGATTGTTCAATTCCTAAAAGGGCTTACTAATGTATTTCCACCAGTTCCATTCAATGTCCCTGTATGGGATCTAAAGATGTTTGACATGCATTTGTCAGCCTTTACCCTCATGCCCATTAAGACTTTTGACATTTAAAAACTGTTTTGCTTATTGCTATAACGTCAGCCTGCAGGGTAAGCAAGTTGCAGGCCCTTTCCTGTAAACCTCCTCGTACAGCTTTCCGTAAAGACAAGGTTATTCTTAAAGTGATACCCTCTTTCTTGCTGAAGGCAGTGCCCAACTACCACTTGTGGCAAAAAATTACTTCACCAACTTTCTATCCACCACCCCATCTGGGAAAGGAGGAGGAAAGATTACATAAACTGGACCCAAAAAGGTCTCTGTTTTTACAGATCCAGAATGGCAAAATTTCACCAAAATTACCTATCATTCACTGGCTATACCGGCCCCAATTTGGGTCTAGCTGTTACTAAGCAAACCATATCCATATGGATCTTCCTGGTTATTGGTGAATGCTACAGATTAGCGGTTAAGGACCCGCCGTAAGGCCTAAGCGCACATTCCACAAGGGGCATTGCAACGTCTGCTGTTCAAAGAGGTGTCCTAATCGAAGACATTTGTTCAGCGACCACTTGGTTGTCTATTCATACTTTTGTGAGGCATTACTGCCTGGATTCGTCCTTTCGTCCTCCTGCCTGGGAGGACAATTTGCAAAAGCAATCCTTCATTCCGTCCATTATTAGAACAAAATGTAATTGGTAGTCCCCCACCAAATGATTACTACTTTGTGAGTCTATCATAGGATGAGGAATACGTGGGAGGACACAATCCATTTGAATAACAAGTTACTTACCCCGTGGTAACCTTCTTTCGGTTGGATGTTCCTCCCACGTATTCCTCATCGCCCCTCCCAGCCTACCCCACCGTACAATTTACGTGTTCTTACACTTTACGTTTTCTGTGAGCCTACAGTCTTTAGTATGCTGCATAATTCCTCTTCATGAGGTTGGTAAAAACAGAACTGAAGTCAACGGGCGCCGCTTGTGCTATTTACACTGATGTCGACAGTCGAACGGAGGCCCTCTAGGAACATCAACTCAACGAGAACGGCACACACCGCCCCCTGTCGAAAAAGAGCGTTCTGTGTTCCGTGGCGGCAGTGGGGCGACTCCACAGCTGTTGGGACCAATATAAACTCAGAGACCTCCTCACTCTTGCAGCTGTGCTTTTTTCGCCTACAATTGTAAAGTAAGTGACTATTCGTTTGCATCATACCGCTCACCTTCAGATTGAGTATTGTCGTCTTAAGTAGGAGTTCAAAGCGGAGCCTAGTGGGACAAAAGCAGTTATTGTTAACTGTCACTTCTAACCAGTTTCTGTGGAAACCAATTATACCGGGGCAAAGTACCCCCCAAAGCCCGAAATTACAAGTTAAGGAAGCAAAAATGAATGGATAAAGCGCATTCCGATGCAGGGGGCGGGCTGTTCAACTGAAGAGATTCCTGAAATTGCGCAGCAAAATATATCCCCCGATTTACCCAACATGCCTTCGCTTAAAACAAAATAAATCTCCATGTTCTTCACCAAAAAACAGGAAGCTAATCAGCATCTGAAAAATACAGAGACTGAACATACTAGTGCACAAGTTCTGCATGAGGAGCAGAATTGTGCAGGCGTATCCAAGAGGAAGTGATGACACAGGGGTAAATCCTCTGCTCGAAGGATTGCATCCCAAGAGTAATATGGAGCCCATGAATTTACCTGTGGATGTGAGATGAGACAAAAGAGAGGCAGAGCTCATAACAATTGAATCTCAGGAGGTGGGTGCTCCCGCCAATGCTGTAGATGACTGTTTTATTTTCCCCTCAATTATCCTTCTCGTAAGGAAAGGCACTTAAAGAGTCAGTTATTACGCACAGTCAAAGCTTCTAATAATTGACTAGTTCTGCCAATTTGCTTAGCTACCCAACCTTTAAATTCCACAATTGTTTCCACTACGGATGTTCGTCCCAGTCAAAAAAAGCCAGAAGAAAGGCAGTCGAAAAAACGCCTTCATCAAAGTGTGGGAACTCTAACCAGCTGGCTTCTAAAAGACTAACAATTGTCAAGCCATTTTGTTAAAGAAGCTCCTACTAGCGCCACAGATGAATGCAGAGCCTGGCTGTCATTAGCAATATATCACCTGGCCAAATAAATCTGCCTACTAATGTGCAATTGCAGGATATGGCGCAGGAGAGAACGGCTGAGCAAGCGAACCTCCCCCCCCCCCCCCTTCGTTTCCCTATTCTGTACTAGACTGCTGGGTAGTAACCATCACCCAGGCGTCGCTTGAAGTCAACAGGAAAATCATAAATAGTTCTGTTTTGCTGAAGCTATTTGTTAAGGTCCCTTCGCTTTGTATTCTTAATGCACACGATACTGACTTTGTACAACCTTTGGGCTTGAAGTACGATGACAGGACAAAAATCAATTGTTCTTTGCCATCTACTGCATCATTGTTATGGGCCCAGTTTGATTGGAATTTCTTAGGTACAAGTTGGATGTTCCCTCTGGTGTTAAGGGTATTCATAAAGTTTGTGTTCTAAAGTGGTTAAGCAGTCGCCTGGGTTGCCATCGAAAGAATGTGGGGGTTCCAAGCTTTGACAATATTCAAGGTTGAAATTGGCTAAAGAGTGCTATACCAGGTGCTCTTACCCCACGATTGAACTTAATTTTGTGGAACACGCAAGGCCAGTCCCATTTTGCATCTGGTAGTGGCTCCTTGGACCTCCTTGTAAATTCTAGTATTTTCCTAGTACAGGAAACATAGTTATGAAACCCTTTCCACATTGATGGCATTACGATACATCAGGCCCCTGCGAAAAAAGGGACCAATAGGATGCCCCTTTGGTGGGCTGTTAATAGGGGGGAGTCAGACGAGAGTCATGCCGTTGGATGTAGAGGGGAATGTCTTGGCTGTTGAAGTAGGGTTGGTTTGGGAGGGCATCCTGAAAAGAAAGTTAATTGTGTGTATATACAACCCGCCAGGTGTGGATAAAACGGAGTAAATGTTTGATTATAGATGAGCTAATTGTGTCTTGGGTGGACGATCCAGATTCCGATGTTCTTTTGGGAGGCGACCTGTATGCAAGATGCGGTCATGCCCCCTCTGTCAAATTTCCCCCACATACTTATTAAGAATAACTTGTCATTAAAAAACTGTCAATGGCCGTGAGTGGCTTCATTTCGTAAGAGTGGGAACTTACGCCCTTGAATGGTCACCTACCGAATATTATTACTGGCATGTCGACTTGGACTATGGTTGCGAAACGAGGAACATTGGACTATATTTGTTAGAATAGTCCATTTTTATTTTTAGTGTGCTACCTCCTTTTAAGTGTTATTTCAACAGTGACCACTCTCTTCTGAAAATCTATCTAGAAGGAATAGGGTGGGGAGGCCGGGATAGGGGCCCAGGGGACCTTGAAGTAAATCGGGGAGGAAACGGTTTCTGCTGGAATGCAGGCAGTATAAGGAAGGCATGCAATGAGCTTGTTGATATAATTGATACAAATTACCTGTACTGCTGAGGATAGCGAAACATGGATTTTGGAGACGAATAGGGTGGGCTTGTTAAAGGGAATGGTAGGATCTTTGTTTGAGAGTAAAAGGGCACTACAATTTCATAATAGAGGTCCAATTGGGCAAGCTTAAGTTACGCAGAGATTTGTAGTACTTAAACCTGCAGCCAAATTCTGATCACTGTGCCCCAGCTAATATTAAGAAAGCTAGGAATGCTCATCGTAACTGGCAGAAAAAGCGTACAGCAGATGGCTTAACAATTAAATGTCAACAGCTACTTAGTGCAATACTGAGTCGAAACCCAAGAACAATATGGTGTACCCTTTCATTGGCTAAGGATCCCAAGGATGGGGGAAAAAATAAATCCAATTCCTGAACAAACATGGCAGGAATTTATTGAAGCTAAAATGCATAGCCTGGGGTACCCTGGGAGAAATATGGTGGGTAGCAAGTACTTGTGGCCGGTGCACTTTAACGAGGAGAGTAACTGACATCATAGCAAAGGCAAAAAAACTTGACCCCAGGACCGAATGGTTTGGCGATGGCTGTCCTAAAGGCTGATCCAGAAAAATTGGCAGTTTTGCTATGCACTCTGTTTGTAAAAGTATGTCAGACGGGGGCTGATAACCCAATCCTGGACTTGGTCTACTACCTGAGAATTATCAGTTTATCATTGCTCGATCTACGGGAAAGGTGTTTGCCACCTGTGTCCTCAGACATTTGCAATCATGGATAGATGAAAATAAACTTACACCCATTACAAATGGGTTTCCGAGCAGGGGCCAGTACAAGTCTTAATATTAGAATTCTGGATAGGCCGATCTCTGATGTAAAGAGAAAACCGAGACCACTATATTTTGCCTATGTGGACGTAAAGTCAGCATTTGGCTTGGTAAACCGAGACCTACTGTGGGCAGAAATTGCTAAATTGGCTGCCCCCCTTAACTACTACAGGTAGTGCCCTTCATAATAATAATACTTCTGCCAAGATACGGCTAGGAAATGGGAGCTTCCTATCTGGTGAAATCAGTATGAATGGAGGGGTTAAAGAAGGCTGTACTATGGCTCCACTTCTCTTTAATGTATACTGTGCATACTGGTTACCTGGCCAGCCGTTGAACTTTCGGGACCAAGCTCCTGCCTGACCGGTTGTCCTTGCACTGCCTCTGGGCCTCCCAACCACTTAAGGGACTGTATCTGCAACCCTACAGTCCCGACTCTCTGCACTTATGACCCCCCTCCTGGCTGTACTTACTAGTTACTTTGCACTCTCCCCTCCCCCACTGGCAGTTCTTCCTCTCCCTCGCACTTGCGCGATCTGAATGAGGCATGGCTTAGTAAGATCGTTGTTTTGTCCTCCCTTGTCTTGGCGCGCCTACAAAAACCTGTACAGGCGAGTTATAAATTACCTATCATACATCATACCTCGCTGATTTAATTCATAGACTAGAGGTTGTTGCTAATTGGACACCTAGGATAAATTTGGAAAGGATTATAGCAATATTGTATGCAGATTATCGTATATTATTCTATCATACACTTGCTGGTATCAAAGGTTTACTTGGTGAACTGGATAACCATGCCAAAGAAAATGAATTGTTAAATGTTAAAGACGCTCTGGCGGATATGCAAACAAGAAGGCGGGATGGGTTAGCTTGGTCTAGAGGGAATAGGATAGTGAGAGGAGTGGTGCTCTGTTGGCAGTTTCATCTCGATATACACCATGCGCTGAGCTTTGGTGCGAGTGTCAGGGCGATGTCAGACGTCATGTGCTGTTGGTGCAGCTTGTGTTGCGGTGAAGTGCTTGCGGTGCGAGAGGTGGTTGTGAGTTTTTTTTGTGTGATTTAAGTATGCAGAAAGTTTGAGCTTTTTGGTTAGTGGGTTATGTTTTGCAGCTGAACTTCACAGTATGGCTGAATGCCTAGATTTTGGGAATCCTGCGTGGGGCTGCAACAGCTAGATTTGAGAGTCCTGCACAGTGGAGCGAGAGGCCCACGCCTAACAGAACTGAGGTTTTAGCGCGGCACACTCCCTGTTGTATTCTAATGGACTATGTACAGTGTTGTATTATAACGAACTATGTACAGTGTAGTTGGAGTGTCTATTCTCCTCCTTGGGGTGTCGGAGCAGGAGTTGTGTCCTCTTCCCCTACTATACTACCCCGTATTCATCATAAAACTGATCCTCAAGGTTTCAGAGGTAACATAGTCCTGCAGATAACGAGAAAGAATAACAATGTAAGGAGGTATGATAATGACATTAGGATAATTGTATTATTGTATTTCCGACAAAATCCTGCGACTGAACAAGAGAACATTGGCAATAACTCCAGCATGAGGAAACAAGTGCATGCTGGGAAGTTTGGAAGTGAAGCACAAAGAGTAAAGTGAACTGCATCTTGGGCCTTTCAGTCCCACGAAAAGCCTGTACATTATAAAAAGAAGTGGCAACTGAGGTTACGGGTGCAGACCAGTGCTTGCAATCAGATCATTTGTGCTGGGCAGGGAGTGCTTTGTGGTTGCCTTTGCGGTATGCATTCATTTTTGCAGCGTGTGGATTTTTAGCAAGTCGGAGCCCATCGCCAGACAGCCGAGGTCAGGAGTGGCCAGCTTCTCACCAGTCTCATGATGACTTGGGCAGATGGGAGTAGTATGGCAAGGCATCTGGAGGGTGCCAGCTTTCACAACTTGTATTCGATGAAGAAACACCTTCAGTAAAAATGTTGATCGGGCCATAAATGCCAGAACATATATTCCATCAAAGCATTTGCGCCTCCCCCTCTCCGATGACGACCTCTCTGCCCCCCGGAGCAGGTGGAGGGCAGCCCCACAGTTTGAATACAATTGTTCTGGGCTCTGTGAGGACAAGAGAGTGAATGATCTTTTCGGGAAGCTTGGTGCGCGTGATTGGTGGTATCCTCATTGTCGGGTGCCATTATGGCGAGCAGGGGCCCCGTCGGTATCCTCGACGATGTCGTCGTCACCCGCGTCGGGGTCCATTCCGACGGGCTGGCCTTGTTCCACGCCTAGGCCGTGGCTTAAGACCTCGATCAGCTCCTCTTCTGAGGTTGAGGCCGAATCTACGACGACGCCCTGCCCCCCCTTCTTCCCCACGGAGGGTTTCACGGGGGTCCTATCGATGGGCACAAAAGAAGACTCCCTCCGAGGAGGCAGGGAGATTCTGGGCCCTGATGTCGCCACCACTGGCGCAGCCTCCACAGGCTGAGCCAGGGCCGCCGCGACCGTTTCGATAGAGGGCTTGGTCGGATGGATCAAGGCCTTCACCACCTTAGGTGCGCTCACCGCCTTATCCTTGAGGGAGGGGGCACTGCCACGCTCCTCCTCTGCCTTAGAGCTCGACCGGGGCCTCTCCAGGAGCTTCGCCGGGTGCTCGGCCTTCCTCTTACCCGACCCAGAGCGTTGGCTCGTGGTTGATGGTGCCGGGGAGGGTGCGCCCTGCCTGGCGCCCGTAGAGCCCGACCGTTCGGCGCTCCCGGTGCCAGCGGACTCGCGGTGCTTGGCCTTATGTTGGGCCCCCGTCGCCGGGGCGCCCTCAAAGGTCTTAGAAGACCGCTCGGGTTTCTTCTTCTTCTCGCCAGACGGGCTCTTACCCTCCAGCCAGTTGGCGAGACGTTGATGACGGTCCTTCATGGTCCGTTCCGACATGTTGCCGCAAAACGCACAATCCTTCTCCACGTGCGTTTTGTCCTCATGAAGGCAGTAAAGGCAGAAAGAGTGTTCGTCTTCCTTAAAGACGTTCTGCAGCTGGCATCCAAGGCAGACCCTGAACAGCTTTCCGGGCGTCGAGCTTCCCTTCTCCTGGGCCATCTCCGAGACCGGGCCTGAGAAGCTTCTGGAGTCCTCCGAAGTGTAGCTCGACGAAATCTTCACCCTTGAGGGGCACAGACGAATCCGACACGGGTCCCCGTTGATCGGATGTAGGATCGGTGGAGCTTGAGGCTCTTTTGACCGAAAGAATTGAAGTTTTTTGTGAAAAAAGCGCGAAAAAAAGCACTAACGCTCGAGAGCAATAGCACGAGGATCCCAACACATGAACGTGCGGTAAAAATCTGAAGATGGCTGCCAGAGGCGGTGCTTAGGTAGAGGGCAGTCATTGGCTGTGGTCAGTATGACGCAGAGACCAGTGATTGGTTATTACTACGAAAGACAGATCAGAAACAAAACTGATACTGGTTTTTTCTTTACCGAGGATTCCCAGCCTGACGACGGGGAATATTCATGAGCATATGAATCCATGCCAGACCCATGCTGGAGAACAACAGTTACAGGTAAGTAACTTGTTCCTCCTGAATCCAGTCTTCAGCAACACCTATAAAGACAAGAAACAGGTTAGCATTACGGTCTTCGGTGACAGCTCTTCACTTACCTGGTCCATCGGCTGTCAACAACGCCTCGCGCTGCATTCCGGCATCTGAAAGATAAAGGCTTACCTACTCTTCGTGCGCTCCGGAGGCCTTCGGCGCTGCATCCCGCATCTGAAAGGCAAAACAAGGTGCGTTTAAAGACATTGGGGAACTTTAATACTCACGTGCCATTACTCCTTTCCACATCTAACCCAGTGGGTATTCCGGCACCCTGCAGCCGCCCTGAACTTGTACCTGCAAAATAAAAAGACAGTTTGAGCGCATCGTGAAGCAGGCAACAAGCGCTTACTTACGTGCTTCCAGGCGCTTCTATTCATCACACGGGCTCCATCTTCAACTCACTTCAGCCCGCCATCCGCCATCGCCGGAACCCTGCAAAACAAGAGACATCATTACTAAAGACTTTAAAGACATTAGAATTACTCGAAAATTACCGTTCGTGCAGTAAACGACGGACAGCAGTCCTCTGAAGTCAAGAGGCCTGCTCCCCTTATCCAGTGAAGAAACTGGTTACAGCACCCTGCCTCGAGGCAGATCGAGAGCACGGCGTTCACTTACCTAAGGTGAGAGCGTTAACCTTTGGGGTTCTACAGGAGAAGAGAAAGTGGAGAAGAGGGAGACATTCAATAACCCAGTTCATTAATCCCACATTTTCTATCTGCAGACATCTTACCCTTCGAGCCAGACATACAGTGCACAGAGGTCCAGCCCACAGAGCCAGCCGTGTGTTACACATCACCTTTGAAGATATGGTATACGCCCAGTCAAGACCGGCGCCTCTACGGGAATCAGGTGAGCGTTACAGTTGGTCAGACAAAAAGTTAGATGTTGGTTTAGGGAAGGACAAACCTTCAAAGTCGAAAGTTTCACAAACTTTCATCGCGGCCGAACTGAGTTCTGAACCGCACTTGCATAGTACCTTTAAAATGAAGTAGAGCTGCAGCTGAGGCAGTTGTTCCTGGCATTTCCTGCAGATCTCGTTGTTCCTGAGCTTGTCGTGGGGACAAGGACGACGTCTGGAGGTTCCTGCACTACCCAGGGAAGAGGCCACAAGCTTGTCAAAACGTCGGTTTAAGTTTGAGTGCCTTAAAGACCACGATCTGGTATCCTTCCCACTGGCTATACAGTTTCAACAGCACTCTGAAGAAAATTCGACCAATATGGGGACGGTGTCCAGGCGGTTTACGAGTTGGTTGTTCCCACCAAACTCAAGGAAAGAAGTTAACCTTGAAGTGCTTCTGTCAATGGAGTTTCAGGCAATTCGGATCTGCAGCAGGGCTTCACTGTTGGACCAGGAGTTGCAGCAGTAGTATTCCTTCAGCTCATCTTCGGTTCTTTCGTTCCAGTGGTCGACTCTGCTTTCCAAGTCCCAGAGGCCTGCTTTTAAACAGTTTTTTTCCTCCATTCATTCCATCCTGGCTGTCACTCACACAGCAGGATGGCTGTCCTTGCCGGACAGCCAGCCGGCCAATCGTGCCAGAGTGCATTGATGTCTCCTAGGAGACTAAGCACAGGGAGTTTCGGGCACCTCCCCTCACATCCTGTCCACCCCAGACACTCAGGTGCCAGGTGAGGGCTTCACCACTGAAGCCCGCCAAAGGCCAACGAACAAAGGGACCAAACCTGGTTTGGCGCGCAGAGTTAAACACAAGGACCTTTTCTAATTGAAACAACGAAAAAAGTCTGAAAAAGACCGCAGTCTGTTTTTACAGATAGGTCTTGGGCGCCATATTTGAAAACATGGCTGACTCGATTTTTAGCTATCTGTGTTCGCGGTCGGGAAAAATCATGGTAGTTTGTTAAAAACCACTGCCACCAGCCATTTCAAGTACAAAAGGATAAAATGTGACTGTTACATGAGTGTTTAGACTCGGGGGTGGGGTGGGGGGCGGGACGCTAGGCAACCCCTCCAGCGCTCTATAGGAAGATGGTGTGTGCTGGGTCTGTAAATTTAAAGACTAGTAAAGTCAATTTAATTTTACATGCTCTGGGAGACAGTAGTAGGTCCCAGAGAAGGTATTTAAACCTTGGGGAGTCTGAAAGACACCCCTGTGCCACTGCACTGAAGGTGCTGTGTGACACGAAAAAGATGATGCCTATGGAGTTGTCTTAAAACTCAATATCCAAAGAACACAAAAGTCACACATATCAAAATGCATGAAAGAGTGGGGAAAAAAGGCTCACACTCTTTCCAGGTAAAAATTTAAATCCTAGAAATCCAGCAAAGTTGCTGTAGGTCTCAAAACGTAAGGGAAATTGGCACATTCTTGAGAATTCTTCTCAACAGTCCTTGCCTTCAACCCGGCCCCTTTCAGCCCTTTCTCATGTGCTCACAAGCCCTTTCCCTAGAGTATCCCTGCTTTGTCCTCTTCTACCAATCATCTTGTTTGGAATCGGACCATCCGCACGTGGGAGTGAGCGCTTGCCTGGGCTCCCTGACCTAAAATAAAAAAATGAAACTGAATGAACCCCTGAAAATGTGTGGGCCATTCCGCACACATTTACCTTGCTCACTGCACAACATGCATAGCCACGTGCAGTCTGGGAGGACACAGTCCACAGACGCCAATCTCTCCTACCTCCCCCTCACCCCCCCACCACCCGCCACGCTCGGCTGCAATGCGACAGCCACGCCAAAGCATCTCAAGAAAGGGGAAGGCACCCCCTCCTCCAGCCATGGGCAGCCCAATCAAAATATCAAAAGCCCTACCAATCTGCCTCCCCACTATCTAGTTCGGCTGGCGGCAGTGCACACCAGTAAGAAACAATCGAGGCAAGCCTGCGAAAGGGGCCCGGTCGCAGGACACAACAGAAGGCAGGGCCAACACCCATCCGGTTGCAATGTGTCAACCCGAAGCCAGCCCCCGCCCCCCTGCACGACGGACAGCGAATGGCCCAACCGGGCCCATCACCGACTGCAGGCAACGCCTGCAGAGCCGATTTAACACCCCCACACCGCCCCAAGAGTGGAGAAGCATGATCTAATGGAGACAGGAAGTCCACCCCATCACAAAACCCAAGGGAGACCTGCACTCCGAAAAAGAGCCACAGAGTGCCCAGTCAACCAGGCAGACACCCCGATCCACAACATACAGGATGATGGGCGGGACCCACCCAGGAGCATACCCGGTCACCCATTACCCCCCCCCCCACCACAGAGAACCCTAGCTTTGACCCCATGCACAGCACAAGATTGTTGGTGGGACCCAGGACCGACCCACCAAGGCAGGCCTTACCCCACACCAATCACCCCAAAAGAGGGATGAACCCCCACACCCCCAGCCAACAGCCCATCCAATGACTTCAAAAGGAGTAAGGAGGACTCATCTGGACCCCCGCCGAAGATCCAGTCTATCCCACATCTTATGCCAGTGAAGGAAGGCCAGGACCCCCAAGAGGGAAGCAAGATAACCCCCCCCCCCCCCCAACATCCCACAGGGAACAGAGGGAGACACCGGACCCAGAGGACCCGTCCAGCAGCTCCAGACCAGGCACCCAGCCAGCACACCGTGCGCCCCGCCAGCAAGCCCCCCAGGCGGGAAGCACCAGAGAGCGTCTGAACAAAGGAAAAGGCCACCGCCCGCAAACACCCCTTCAGCCCTGGGCCATCCACCCTGAAAGGACGCCACAAGCCCCAAGAAGATGCTAGAGGGGAGCGCCGCGCAGGAATCGACCAGTATCCATCTTTCAAGGACATCTTTGAGGAAGCAGAACCCTCAAACCACGACCAGCTGCACCGCTGACCGCGCCACGCTGCAGTCACCCAAAAAAGCAACGTTATGCTGGTTTCCACTAAGAAAATTAATAGGCTAACTATGGAAACACCTTTGGGACACATCCAATATACTGTCATACAAATACCTCAGACTTGAGTCGATGCTCTCCGCTAGCTATGACAATTTAATAAAATCGAAGATCCGGAAAGCGAGGCTGTTAACATTCTTGGTAAGCAGATTTGCAAGAAAACATGCTAGCTTCACCATGAGCGGGATTCTACTGCTATATAAACAGTGGCTCTGTCCCTCCTTACTGTATTGTTTGGAAGCTCTGGAGATGGCCAACCTGGACTGGCTTAACCGTATTGAAGGGTACTTTTGGCGCAGTGTTATGTTTACTGCAGTCAACCACGATGGTTTATCTGCTTTTAGAGTTGGGTCTCTTGTCAATGAAAGCAATGATGTTAAGACGAAGGGGAGAGTTGTTTTTGCGAATTCAAGCTATCGGCAAGAACAACTTGTTGGCCCGTATGGTCTTACAAAGTCCTGTTGGGACCTGGAAAGGTGATGGTTAGCTTCAGCAGATGATATATTGCTTTGTGAATTGGTTCCCTGACTTCAACTGTAGGACACCATTTGTGGTCCTGAAGAGATTTGCGAAAAAGTTGGCCCGTTGGGATTGGATTCATAATTATTTGGCTTCACTTCATGGTTATGCTGCAGACTCAACGGTAATACACAGGTTTGAGACGCCAACCTCCAGAAGTTCACAGGTTTAGGCTACTGATTTGTACCAACCATGTGCCAGTGCTTGCTAATACAGGTGCACGTCTGAAGCTGCAAGCAGACCGTAGGTATTGTCGAATTTGTTGGATTCCTGAGAATAAAGAAACTGTTAGACATATCTTTATGGAATGTCAAAGGTTGGGCCCATTTTATATTATGTCTGGCATCTGGTCCATAGGTATTTAGCAATTTTAGATCACGAATTTTGGACATACTGTCTTAACACCTATTCCGCTTCTCTAGACATTGCCATGTATTAAATATGGCTTTATATTAAGAAGTATGTTTGAAAGGAAAATTCTTATAGATTTTATAGATTTCAAAATGCTGAAAAAATTCTAATCTTCTCTTAGAGTTTTGACTCTTTTAGGACTTGTGCATATGGTTTATTAAGTAAATAAGGAATTGATTGAAATGACGGATGAATTACAAAGTATGTGTAATGTTGGTTAATTTTACATGTAAAGTTCTATTGAACTAAATGTGATGAATACAAAGGAGGACAATGGATCAATTTGCAGAATCATTGTCATTTTGGAATGTTTTCTTTTTATCTGTCCCTCAGGTATCAAATATCCTTGAAGGCTAACATGCTGATCGTTTTAGGAGAGTTTTGAGGGCTGGATAGGCTTATTGTGCCTAACTTCACACTGAATCGAGGCATCTTGTTACAACATCTAGTAGACAGCCAGAGGGTTAGTTGTATGGTGTGGCCATGAGTAGTTGGGTTTAACATTATTCATAATATCTGAAAGCAGGGTGCCTTTTGGAGAGTTTGTATTGTGATGGGTACATTAATTAAGTTGACAGGATTCTTAAAGCTAAGAGCAACTGACTGGTAATTACCCTCCTCTGGTCTTTTGCTGCCCAAAAGCATTTCTTTCTATTGATAATTCTTACATCACCCTGCATTATTCTAGACATTGCAATAACTGCTTTCTGCTTTTCTTTTGCAGTGTGTAAAGAGCCGCCCTACAAAGTGGAGGAGTCCGGGTACGCCGGCTTCATTATGCCCATTGAGGTCTACTTTAAGAACAAGGTAAAATTTCACTTATTTCACAGACTGATTTTATTAGCTTGCTTACAAGGGTCTCCTTTGTTTTGTAGCCCCAAGCCCCTACTAGATCTAGGAACCCTTTTACCACGTCCATGTGATCAATGGGTGAAATTATTTTCGAAAGGTAGCAATGTGTTGGACCTGGATTAGTCGCAGTATGCGTAGCTCACTGGAGTAGGTTTCTTTTGCTGTATTTGTTTTCGGTCATAGCCCCTTTTCACACATCCACATTTTATTGTCTTGGTATTGCTGCATGAATATTTATTGGAACAGAATAAAGTACAGAATGCACACTTGTGCGTCCTAGGTAAATCATCCACTGTTTCATTAAAGGGAGTGGATGCTTTAATTGTATCCGATTCAATTGCTATCTGTTGGTGACAGATAATGGCTGCAGCAGAAACTGGACCAATTGCTTTCTGTTCCCTTCTGGTTCTTTGTGCTTTATCTCTTGCCTGCATAACCTGGTTGGGCCATTCCTCATCACCAGGCAGCACAGACTTTGTACTCTAGATTTATAGCATTCATTTGTCACCCTTTGTTACATTTTTCCCTCATACCATTGCCGGTTGGATCACTGCCTTTGCTGGTGCGAACGGACTGCTGGTGGCGTGAAGGAAGCTGAGCAATGAACAGGAATTACCATGAGGTGGTTTTCTGGTGCCTTGCTCCCCCTCCTTCCTAAACTGGTTGGGAACCAGGTTAACCAGGTTGCAGGCTCTGGTTGGGCAGACTGCGTATGCTGATCAGGTTCAAGCAAATTGGTTTTGTGGATCTTGGCCGTGGGATGGCTCTTTCTGCATGTATAATTTTGATGCTTCATCCAGAAAGTACAAGGGAGTCCCAAATTGCTGTCCTCCCAATTTCTGAGACTGTGAAAGGCCACCAATGCTGCCTTGTCTCCAATACATGTGTCTTTGAGGCACAGGAATACCTTGCAGCTGGTAGAAAGAAGAGATGTAGGAGACAAGTTGTGTAGTTATGGTTGCCTTGGGTCGATTTGCACAAGGTAAGCCGGCAAGCTTGATAAGAAAAGCTGACAAGTCGTGCAACTCGCTATTGGGCAAATTAGGACCTTTGTACTAACGAGGCCTTCCCATGGAAATAAAATGTCTGCCACAAACAAATCTTCTGTGATCTGCTAAATATCAGTCAGATGTGCTCGTACATCAATTTGTGGTTTATGAAGGACTAGCGTACCTAGGTGCATTCGAAACTCAATTCCAGACGTGCTCATACCATGCACGACTATTCCATACCAAAATGCACATGCAATTCAAATCTGGCGCGCTTTCATTGCTACCTGCCAAGTTTGACAAATATCAATGCAATATGTGAGTGTATTTCAAATCTAGACTCACTACTCCCGTGCCTTGTGAGTGACTATTGAACCCTAGAGTTCGCTGTACCCACAATTCAAATTTAGAATTTTCACTGCAGTCCGTGTCTCCTGATTTCTCATACCTAGATGACTTTGTACCATAATTACAAACTCGCTCCTACTGTGCTTGACCATTGTATCTCATCGGTAGAAATGTTTTGTGTACTAAATGTGGACGTGCCCTCGCCGACATCTATTAGATGCGCCTGTACTGTAATTCAAAACGCATTTTATAGTGCTCTGCTTCTGCCTACTGATTTCCACCGATGGACATGTTTGTAATTTAATATTAGACTTGCCTTTTCTGCAATTTATGCCTCACATCTGAATCTCTCATTTTGATATCTTTGTGCTGGAATTCCAACGCACGTGCACCGTGCCCCATGCCTGACCACCAAATTCCATAGCTATATGTATCGAACTGCAAAGTACGCGATCGCACCTTTCTACCTTTTTACCACAGTATCCCACAGTATGACGCATTTGTAAAATCAAATCCAGGCATGCTCTCATTGTAAATCTGTGTCTCTTGACTGAACCTATATCTAGATGGGTTTGTGACTCCAAATTAGACGCGCTCTCTCCAAGCTCCCCATCCAAATATTGAAAAACTCAGGCAAACCAGCCCATGGTGACACTTGCCCCACCAATGGTACACTGTTGTTAGCTAGGCTTACTACAAACGCTACTAGCAACCTCAAGTATTACCATCCTCCAGCAAATGGATATCAGTGAGCCACTCAACTAGGGCTTATATAGATCACCATGACACATTCAGGAGGACCATACATTTTCCTCCCAACCTAACCTGCAAACCAAAAACCACTCCTTTTGCAAATGGCGCTGGCGCTCCCTGAATAACGAGATCTCTCCTTCCCAAGACACAGCCCTTCACAGCCCTATAGACCCACACACCACTCCTATGACCACCTTTGACCAGAAAACTTCAGACTTCAAAGAGCACCAAAACGAACCCCTAAACCGCAGGACACACACAATTCCATGTTCCCTCGAACTCTGGAAACAAACGCCTAGCCTCCCGCCATATCCCAACTACAAAATACACTGTGGCTAAGCAAAAACTAGGAAAACCCATATCCAACCTGCAGGATAGTGGACAAACACCACAGTTCTCCAACATCGAGGGCACCCTAATCAATGCTAGATCCCTCGACATAGCTGGCCTCATCACCACCCATGACGAGACTTCCTAGCAATAAACGAAACCTGACTCCACGCAGCAGCTTGGCCTACCCTTTCCATGGCCATCCCTGAAGGTTATATTATCCTTAGGAAAGATAGAATAGGAGTAGCAGCGCTCATTGCGAAAAACCACCTCTAGTTGAGAGCAATCGCCAACCATACCTTCCCATCAGGGGAACTAATCTCATTCAAAATCTCAACCTCTACTACATCCACTCTCACTATTCACCTTACCTAACGACTGACTAGTCCCCTGACTACCTTTGAGGAAGGCCTAGCATCCCTCCTCACCGCCAACACCTTACTCCTGTCAAAAACGATCATGGGACACTTCATTCTTGGACTAAACAACCCATCTGACTCCCAGGCTACCGCTATCGCCAATACCATTGACGCTCGAGGCTTTACCTTCCGAATCATGGGCCCTACACACAATAAAGGACAGTCACTGGTTAGCAGACATGAACTGTTTTACCAACATTTTAGCTAACACAACTTGCCCATGGTCAGACCACAACATCATTCAATTTGATATTGGTTTTGCAACCAAGCCTAGACTCCCACCTCAACTCACATCAGCGGCTCCTTCAAGAAACCACAGGAACATCACCCCTGACAACATGCCCCCCTACTCCCCCAATACCTCGAAGTACTACCTACCCAACCCTGGTAACACTCTACAACCAAACCTTACAAGAAGCCACCAACAAAGTGCCCCCCTTAGCTAATCGCAGAGCTAAACCTATCGCCCATACCAACTCCTGGTTCACTGCCAGCCTAAAATACCTTTGAAATGCTAAAGGAACAGCGGAGAGCACCTGGAGAAAAAAATTCTTCCACCGTAAACAGATGTCTAACTCCCTAGCTACTGAATACAAGACAGCCACTATCCACTGAAAGGGCAACACCAGAATTGAGAATGCTATTTCAGCCAACAAATAACTCTTTACCATACTAAGGGAGCTCAAATCTCCAGCCCCCACCCACAGACCACTGCATCAAGGATCTCTCCTGGTGCACCAACATCCAAAATGCCCTATCTGACAAAGTAGTGCCACTCAACATACAAAATCCAAGCCAAATCATCCAGGCTTGCCCCAGCAAACCCACCACTGCCCCTCCCCCCCTACCCCAACCCCCTCCCCTGGCCTCCCACAACAACCCCACTCCCAGATTTGAATTCGCTCCGATCACCGCTTCTGAAACAGCAAAAATGATCAAGGGATTAAAATCATCCAGATGCTAAGGCGACATTTGCCCAGCAACTCTCATCAAAGATTGCGCTGAGAAGCTGGCCACTTTTATCACCACTCTGATTAAAAACTCCTTCACCACCAGTAACGTACCTGAAGGAAGCCTGGGTGCTTCCCTAGCTAAAAAAAATATACCCTAGACCCAAACATCTCGACCTATTACCGCCCAATAACTAGGGTGCCATTTCTTCTGAAAATCCTAGACCGAGTTGCATACCTACAAATCCCAAAATATCACGAAAACCGTAACCTCCTAGGTCTCCGCCAATCAGGCTTCCGCCCAGGTCGTGGGGCAGGAACTGCCCTATTGGACCTTTTTAAAATCCAAATGGATCAAAGATAAAGGTGAACTGGCAATTCTCCTCCTCCCAGATCTCTCCGCTGGATTTGACCTAGTCAATCACAATATCCTATGCCATCATCTAGCACATGCATCCCACTTCTCAACTAAGCAGAAAATAGTTGGGTTGCTGTCAGGCGGCGCTCTGACCCTAAATTACTACAATGAATAATTTATTTTCGAAGTACTATACTATCCCAAACAATTTCCAAAGTGTTTCTTCAGTATGCTAACATTCGGGGAAACCTATCCTAAATCTATTGTCAGCACACTTAAGAAGAACCACTTAGGAGCCAGATTTTCTGGCATTGGGACCTTGTTCACGCATTTGTGAAACAATTGGAGCATTTGCTACTAATAATGACGAGGAGAAACAAATGGGAGCCAGCAAATCTGGTACTATTGGACATAAGAGACACCGGCACTTATTGCAAGGATTTTCAAGATTCAGCAAATGAAACACAGATCACGCAAATGCATCTGAGGTCTTTTCTGAAGAAGCTGCCTTGAGAACGACTGCATAGGTCGAAACACGCGTAGGCTGTTTCAGATCTTTGAAATTAAAGCATACTGAAGAAACACTTTGGAAATTGTTTTGGATATTATAGTACAACTTACTCACTGTAGTAACTTAGGGTCAGAGCGCCGCTTGACAGCAGTCCCATTTTTTTCTGTATTGTACATTTTGGGAGTTTTAGGGGTAGCTCCTTTTTGCTGTCACTGCTGCAAGTGACCAACCACATACTTTTGTAAAACTGCGTGCTCATCCTTGGTTACACCCCAACATTTACTTCCTCTCTTTGACCCCCCCCCCCATGGACAAATTGGGGGGGTCACATACACCTACTATGCTGACAATACCCGAATACTCTTACCAGTCTCTGGAAAACTTGACACCAAACTTCTGGGCAAAATCTACCTCACCATCTAAGCCTGGATGGCACTACATGAGCTCTGTTTGAATGATGAAAAAACAAAATTACGCCTCATCGGCAACCTTCCTAAACTAAATTCCTTACCGATGGCAGCATCATTAGAGTGGCCAGGGAGGTAAAATCTGGACTCGTCACTCTCTCTATATAAGTCAATGGGTTTATAGTGACTTTTTTCGAATGTCACATTTTTGAATGCCTTTTTCTCAACACAAATATGCCGGGGGATGGGGGGTTAATTCTGATGTTTTTTATTTTATTTTTTTATTTGGGGAGGTTTCACCCCAACCCGTTTTTTTTAATCACACTTTTTATTTTTACTAACTAAACCGAAAAAAAACATAAAATAAAAAATAACATTTGGAATTTTTTTTTCGGCAAATTTTGTTTTCGACAAAATGGCATTATACCAAGTCAATGCCATTGCCTCAGTAGCAGCATACACTGCCAAACTGATTAAAGCTAGCAGACCATTCCTAACAGACAACTGCATCACCCTAGCTAGAGCACTAAATCTACTACTGCAACTCCCTCTTTGCAAGCTCAAACACCCGAAACATCAGCAAGCTGCAAATCCAAAATAACGCAATCAGTGCCACCCTCAACATTCCCAAAAAAGATCCCATTTCCTCTGGCAGGCGCAACCATCACTGGCTCCAGGTACGCGACCATATCAAATTTAAAGTCCTCCCGCTAATGCATAAATGCCTGTGCAGAAGTGCCCGAGCTTACCTTGCCATCCAAATCACAAAAAAACAGACGAACAGACTCACCAGATCTACTTACTCCCACCTCCTCACTATCCCTAGATTCAAACTGAAAAAAGCAGGAGGCTGCAGCTTAACAATGATCGTGGCGAAACTCTGGAACTCTATGCCATTAGCCCTCAGAGCAGATGTTCCGTTCTGCACTTTTCCGAAAAGTCGTAACCTTGCTATTCACCCAATACGACTAATACACCCCTTAACCTGACCATGTCTAACTTGGTACGCAGGAAAAATGTATTTGGAACAATGTACCTGTTCCATGACTAAGTGAAAAACGTACTACTATGACAACCTATAATTGTAAAACCACAGTTATGTAAGCCTGTGGTACAACTCTAACCTATTACCACAACAAACCAACTTGCAACCCTTTTCGTAAGTTAAGCGCCCAGATGCCCCTGGGCGTGGTGCGCTATATAATTGTACAAATAAATATTGTGTGCTATGAAAGACTGCTTCATTTGTGGAAACGCAGGAGGAGGTGGTTTAACCAGAGTATTTTTCAAAGATCAATTAATGTGTTTTGTGGCAACAACCCTATTTCTGTTATCCCCCTTCCCATTCTTCTCATCTCCACAGTGGTGAAGGAGGTGACCAATCTACCACGCTGGTACAACATGTGAGGTGGTTCCTACGAAATGCCTCCTGACCTGTTGGATAGGTGGCAAGAACATGAGCAATGGATGATGATTGGATGTCTTATAGGGGTGTCCAACAATCTTGAAGACATAACATACAGAGTGTTGCATAACAATTCTGTAGGTTTGCTAAATAAATTGACATTTGTGTAGCAACGTTGGCTATTTTGTTATCCTGTTAAATAAAACGACTGCTCACCCTGAATTTCTCTCGGGCTCTCAATGCTCTCGCCACCCTCTTCTCTGTTCACTGCAAGTTCAAAGGGGCTAATAGAGAGTGCAATAATCATCTTCTTCACTCTTAAGTGCTAATAAACGCATGTGTGGGAATTCTAGGTAAGATTTGTAATTCTTTTTCAAAAAATTGAAAACCAGAAGTAATCTTTGATACTTTTATTAAGCTAACTATATCCTATTTCGCAAAGATATATTCTCTTTGGCAAAGACCAGTATGTGTAACTTTTATTAAAAAGTAATGCAATTCCATTCCTAACATTTTAAGTTGTTGCATAATGCAGAAAGAGTATTACTTCTGTAATACACTGCATTGTCTCCATGGTCAACAGTAAAGTTTAGGTTAGTGTATCTAAATCTAGGTTACCTAGATCTTTTTATTGGGGAAGATGCATCACATTGAGTGAACACTTTTGAAAATGTACATGATGCACACGGTCAACTGCTTTTAATGGCTGATCTAGTTCTGTGACCTGCTGGTTGCATTTATCTGTGTAACTCGTGCTCGACGCCCAGGTGGTTTTGTACCAGTTACCTTTAAAGTGAGATGGCAGCAAACGACAATATTCCACCATGACCAGTTCTCTGCCTGCTACGCCATCTAATCTGCTTCGTCTTACTTTCTTCCCTATTACATAATGCATACACAGTGTGCTGCTGTGTGTTCCGTGGATCCGTGGTTCCGAGTGAGATATACAGAACTGCTAAAACTCAAAAAATTGCTAAACATTGCTGCTGTAGCCCACGAGCAGCAAGAGGAAAGACACGGAAGAGTGTCTAAACAACGTGTGACCAGCAACTAGTGGCCCCGCCCACCAGGAAGTGGAGCTTCAAAATCGTCCCCAGCCGCCCTTGAGCCCACGCGGGTAGAGGGCGCCGTTGTTCGGCTGTTCGGTTGGACCTGGGCTGGTGCTGGCTGGAGCTGGCTCCTGCACATAATCGAAATTATCACCTGCCGACAGTTCAGTAAAGCAGCAATTCAGGTGAGGCTCCTCCACATAATTATTTAAATCCACAAAGTACACTGATCATACAGATCTTCACTTACAACACCGGCCGCGCGGGGACTGTGGGAGAAATCATTTGACCTGCCTGGCCTGATAACAACGTCCGTACTAACCCGTGCGTATTAACTGAGAGGGATCTAACACGGAGCAGAATTGAAAGGAAAAGAACAGACCAACCCCAACCTCCGAAAACTGTATGGCCTTGTACTACATTTATCTTGTTTCCACTGCACTTGGACTCCGCTGCGCCCGCTTTACAATAATCGAGTGGCCCAGCGGGTGGTCCTCAATTACCAATCATGGCGGACTAGCACACCGTCAAACGCAACACTGCGCCACATATGCCCCTTACTCTATTATGAAACGACGCCATTCTCCCCCCCAGGCGAAATGCCTATTTCAGAGACATTATGGGCTGATTCAGCCCCTGCAATGGATAAAGAATAAAATTTGGCTGACAAAAAAACACAGTACAGCTAACGACTCTGCAGGGAAGACCACAAAGGTCTTAAACACAGAGTTTGACAAAGACCACAACTTAATCCCACCAGTCTCAATCACCGGAGACCCAAAAAAACATAGATCAGCTTCGTACCTCAACAACTAGCCCCAGTAATACGCAAACACCAGAAATGGTTGCATATGAAATGCGGAATTCCTTGGACACACTGGGGACAATGATACCCTACGAAGCAGGAGACCTAGATCGTCGAAAAAGATCAATCTCTAATGTATCGAATAGGGAAGAACACGACAAAATGGGGCTTCCAAGCACCTCATTAACCAATATTCCACAAAAGGCAGGTTATAACAAGCAAAAGGCAACTATAAATGACAAAACCATCTATGATAAAAATCAAGACACCAATGATAAGGAAATGCGAGAAGCCACGACACATTTCAACAAACCAAATCTAACACTTGACATGGCCACGTGCCCTACAAAACGCCACATAGCTAAAGGCTGCGTCCAATCTCTTGAAAACACACAAATGGGCAACAAACAAATGCAACAACAATCTGCCAGCAGAGGAAGGACCAAATTGCAACCGATTACCTACATCGGAAGGGAGAAAAACACCTGGAAACACCAAAAACTGTCATTTGTACAGGGCGGGGGCCCCTCAAGTGCCTTTTTTGGACAGAAAGCGACCCTAAGTAACAAGGAAGCGAAAAACCTGCTCGAGCCCCATGATAAACTAAGAGAAGGGAGACGGAACATGGAGATCTCAGATGCACTACTACTGGAGAACTCCTTGACGATGGAAGAACCCACTCTAAAAATAGATGTAACAACACAAACAATTGACCCGGGGACCCCAGTGAGAGAGACCCAGCACCAAGTCGCAAATAAACCAATCAACCAAAGCACAGTAAAAGGCTGGTAGGGAACCTACGGACGTGGCACCATCTTCACCGCTAAGATCCTTGGACAAATCCTCAATAGACAACGAAGGCTGTGCCAATGTGGCCGTGGACCCAATATCGCCCCAAAAAGACAACTTCTTAATGATTTCAACACTGATAGCAATTTTAGCACCCTTCATGAAGCTACATGAGGATGCCACGGACACTTTAAAAGACCATACAACGCTATTGGCAATGGTCCACTCAAAGGTGATCTTCATAGAAGGCTTCATTACGACCTAACAAACTAACATGAATAACGAGTTACGTATCTCTCAAATACTACAGTCCACACTTGAACCTATAGTGAAGGAAAAGAGAAACGGGTGGAAGTGATCGAGAATAGAAGAACTAGGGAGTTATGACAACCCTCCAGATGCATACCCAGGGACAGCAGGGGAGTGCGCTGTAGATATGATCACGACAACCCAACCACCTAAAGACAAGAGGTCTCTGAGGGTAGGTTTGGGTATTTTAACTGAAGGCCACTACCACGTGCCACCAACAAATCCCACGCCTAATGCACCATCTAAAGAACTCAGCCAGACACTAGGGATACCAACGAAAATGCCTGCGACCAGAAGCACTTCTAATTTAATAGACAACACCCAAGTACTATCAATCGAAGAAGAATCCCTCAAACAACTCTCCATTAAACAAAGAGAGTGGGACAGAGGCTGGCCCGGAAGTTAACAGTCAACCAAATTCACCAGCAAATGGCAGTCAAACACCGAGAGATAACAATCTAGTCCATGGCCGAGACCAACTAGAAAATGAGAAACGCACAACACACTCACGATTGAGAGCGGATCATGAGACGAACAAATCTCTAGACCTACCAGAACCTAAGGTGTGCAAAATATTCCTGAAGAAACAAAGGCCGATCGAGAACAAACTGGTTCCAAGAAAATTGAACATGAGGACCACATAACAAGAAAGAAGGCACTGTAGTACAACGCAGACCGAGAAAAAAATAAAAAAATCAGATGCCTCAGAACGACAAACGAACAAAAGCAAATCCTTTATTAGAAACTTAACAGCACCCAAAGAAACCGTAGCAACACAAGCTAGCAAATTGGCAGACCAAGAAAGAAAAAAATCCAACCACCGCAAGAAATTATTAGCGAGCAGGAAGGAGTGGCAGAGAAAGACCAATCAGACACAGACCTGATGAATCTCTCTACATACTCAAACCCAGAAGAAGATAAATCGACACTAGAAGAGGAAATTGTCGGAGACGAATCGGCCGACAACGAAACCGACCAAGTGGAAATTGATGAATCATGTACTGAAGACCCCACACCTGCACAATCACTAAGGAAAACAAAGGCACCCACTCCCAATTTAAAAAAGCAAAAAACGATTGAGCCCAAACCAAAAAGAGGGAGAAACCACAGCTTAACACCACCCAGTAAGGAGAACAAGGTAAACTTAACATCACAACCCAAGCAAGACAGAGAAGATGGTCCTTGCAAACAGCAAGGCACCTTCAGTTTCACCGAAAGGAAACCGAGGAAGAGGCCTTGCTTTTGAGAGAACCTTACACCTCAGCAACGGTCTGATACTGAATCAGGCCAACGTGATGCGTTTATTGCTTCGTATTCTGCTCTGCACTTAAGTCAAACGATCCGACTTTGAATTTCCTGACAGATATACGGACAGGGTCTAAGTTCACGTTGCTTCCGACATTGTCTACCAATTACTCTTGGAGGAAGTAACAACTCTGCGAGCAATGGGATTTGACTTATGCGAATAAACTCAATCGGCTAATATGGAAATGGGGGGAAAAAGCCTGCAGACCAGAAAACCAAAACCAAATTCCAAGAGGCATACGACAACCACAAGAAATCAGTCTTTCAGCACAACCACAAGGGGGGAGCAGACGAAGATCAAGCAAAATGGAAATGGTTGGCTAATCTAGCGGCGGAAAGAATGCAAGAGAAATAACTCCTACAAGAACCTGACGAAAAAGAGTGGTCAGTGATAACCTGGAACACAAGAGGATTCACTCATCTGCTAAAACAAAACAAAGTGGGAAACAGACCTGAAATAATGTGTTTGCAAGAAACATGGATAAAACACTCAGTATTGATAGAAGATTATCAAGTCCTTATCAATCCTGCAGTAAAAGGCACCAAAAGAAGACCTATGGCAGGGTTAATTACATAATTACAGCTATCAAAAATGATCTCAACTGGACCATACTGACTTGCGTGAAACCCTCCCTATATCTTGATGGTGGTGATACAAACGCCAATAACACCAGAGGTCAAAAGCCCTCAAATCCTAATTCTAATCAACATCTTCTGGCCGCCGGGCAAAGGTAAGGAAAGCTCCCTCCCGGCAAACATGGCTGACCTCAATTGCACATGCATAGACAAAAGAAACAACAAACGTATAAGGGACGAAACCTATTAATCAATTACAGAAATCAACAAAGGCCAGCAATCACAATCCGGTGAGGCTAACTTGCTCGGATTTTACATCTAAAAGTATAACCCTCCGAGCTTACTACGTGCATGACATTGCAATCAATCAGGGAAGAAACAGGTTAAAAATTCAAAGCTCAAAAATGCCAGTCCTATACAGTGACCTATTGAACACAATAACTGAATTACATCAGCAAACACCCCATGTAACAATCGATTAGACCCCACTACTGAAGATATTTGAAACTTTTCAAAAAGCCGGTTCTAACAAACCAGTAATGTCTCACAGACATGTCTACGATAGAACAATCATACTGAAAAAAAGAGCTACGAAAAAATCTTAGACAACTCAGGAAAAAAAAAACAACAGCTGCAAATGAGGAGTGACGTAAAATCAAACAAAAATATCACAACTGGTTGTCAAGACACAAAAAAAGAAGCTTAAACCAAGACTTCCAACGAATGCTAGCAACGATGGCAAACAAACACGGCTGGTATATGGAGGCTGATAAACGAGACCCACTCCTCAGCACGCCCTATTGAGTAACCCAATCTCAGGAGACCAATGGCAAACCTATTACACCTAGTTGCAGGACAAAGCACCGAACCCCGTGAATTGCCAGCGAGGCGTGGAAACCAAGGGCCCTTAGACATCAGCAATGATACCATCGAAATTCTTATCAGAAAATTCAAAAAAACTCCAGAGGCACTGGCCCGGACGGGCTGACGAACGAAGCCCTAAAAAGCGACCCAGAACAGTGGTCAAAATATTTGCATGAACTATTCAAATACATCCTGCTCTCAGGAAGTGTCCCAAAATCCTGGAAAGAGAGCGTAGTGGTCTCAATCTTCAAGAAAGGTTTGATAACCATCCCAGAAAATCTATAGGCCTATAACCTTATTAGACGTGGCAGGCAAGATCTTTGCCTCTATACTGCTAAAAGCCCTAACATGGAGTGAAACCAACGGCCATAGAGATCAATGGCAATCTGGCTTTGTAAAAAGGAGAGGACCAACAATCTATTTAAAACGCGAACGGTGAGAAATAGCGACCTACGATTCTATGTGACGTTTATAGACCTATCCAAGGCTTTTGACACAGTCAAAAGGGCAGATCTCTGGAAAAAAAACTAGACTGGAATTGGCCCGAAGTGGTCCTAGAAAACATCAAGGACATCCACGAAAACACCATGATTAAAGTAAGATTAAACAAACCGGGTTTGTTGTCGGAGAATATAGCCACGAACATCGGTTTAAAACAAGTATGCACGTTAGCACCGGAACTATATACCGGAACTATATAACCTGTTCATATCCGACATCGATGAAGCATTCACAGAAATAAGATTCTTCCCTCCTAAGATAGCAAGAATTACAGTCTGAAGACTAATATAAGCAGACGATATAGTTCTGATTGACCAGACACCCATAGGCCAACAACATCAATTGACTGCTCTCCAGAGAGATGTGGATAGCAACAACATGAGAATTAACCCGAACAAATCGAGAATTTTGCAACTGGGTAAATCTGAGAGAACGAAAGAAAACAAAAAATTCAGCTGGATGTTAAAAAACAGTAACAGAAATTACATCAGTGACCTACCCGGGAGTCTGCACTAACAATGATAGAAACAAAGTTTCACGAATGCTAGATCTGAGAAACAAAACGAAAAACCTAGCAAATCAAGCAGAAATCCTCAAAACACGATTTTGCAGGTTCTCAATTGCTCCACTGGTGGAATTCTATAGAGCCAAGCTAGTGGCAATTCTGACGTATGGAGCAGAAACCTCGTTCCTATTACCGGCCAAAACATGGCCCCTTTTGGAAGGAATCTTTTGGAGAACGGCACTCCAACTACCTAAAAGCTATCTCATCCAAATAATTTGCAAAGAACTGACACGAACATCGTCAAAAGCAATTGCAGACTCGAAGGTCATCTCCTTTTACCGTAAATGTCGAGAAAAACCATCACCGGGAGGGCGGAAAGTGCTGAGAAAGGCCCTCAAAGAAAACCTTGATTCTTTCAGAATGGGAAAAAATATGCAGGGCAATTCTACCAAACTTGAACGAAACGGAGGAATCGTTATTGAACAATCCAGACCTGGTAAAGAAAAAGATGTTCACATATGACTGGCTAGAGACCCAGGAGGAAATTGTGAAATACCATGGATACGATTTCTGGGCAGCCACCTACAATGAACAGACTGTCAAAATACCTGACCCTTTTCCCGAACTGGTTTCTGAGGAATACTTACCTACGATTTTGTTTAAATCTCCTGCCATGTAGAGACAATCCGTACCGGAGAAGAGATATGAACGAACCAAAGTACTGTCGTCTTTGTAAAAACTTTAACACAATTGAATCAATGAAACATTTAACCTTTTGAATGGCCGGACCTCCCAAACGAAAGTCACCTATACTTGGGTGAAATCTGGAAAGAATACCAACTGAGAGAGACACACTTGGTGGAACATACTTCTTCAAGGGGTGAAAACAAGAATCAATTTAGCAGTGACAACATTTATACTGGTACTAATCAAGAAACTTTAAACCTCTACTGCGAAAGACACAACGATTCTTGGAGTCCTAAAAAGGAAGCACAAGCCTGACATCCAGTAGTTCTATCGGGTTTGTTTTAGAAACGTCACAAAGGACTATAAACGACAACTATTACACCAAAGTTGGCATTGTGACCGATTTTATTACCTTATTCAACGTACTTTACTTCTCGTTTCTTTTACTTCAATGTTCAACTGTTCTTGCTCATCTTCCACGTCTGTTACCTTTTTCTTTGTATTTTGCTTTTCTTTTCTTTCCCTACTTGATTTCTTTGAAACTGTACAGATATGAGATGTAGACTAGAAGAAAATAGCCAAAGGTTTTCAAATTTTGTAAACCAAAGTGCTAATAAAATAGAAAAAAAAATAATGCATACACACGGCTAACAAGAAGTTTACGCAAAAGAATGATTAATAGTTCTATCCAGACTGTACATCGATAGATCTACTGCAAAACCACACACTGTAGTTGGCCTCCAGTGCTCACTTGGCTATGATTATGATTGCATTATATTTCAACACCTGCGGGAGAGAGCTGGCCAAACTGTTCTATTCATGCAGCTAACCTTTTACAGACACTCGGAGCTCGCAAAGTCCACTTACCCACTCGCATAGTCCAGTACATTTTGGGAAGGGTGAGTCCCATCTGCAGGGGATGTTTGAAACTTTTATGTAACATTTACTTTTTTTTGCAGTAAATGTCAAATACATTTCACTGTGCATAGCTGGCTGCTGGTTTGCAGCACTGTGCCAAACAAAGTGGCTTTGTGGTGACATTCACTATTTTACAGAAAACGATGGTGACTTCTTACCATTGTGTTGAACGTTATATTAGTGCCACATAGTGCCATTATCCTGTTTATTTTTCTCTTTTTGTATCTACATGTACGTGCTTGTCTATACGACTGGGTATATATTTACTTTATCTCCCTGTTATTTTGCATTGATGGGTGACATTGAATAATTTTCTTAATGGATTTGATTTTGGCCTACACAAACTGTAATGCTAAAATGGTTTCTCTGACTGTATGAAGTAGGACTCGGCCCTGATGGAGGCATACTCCGAAATGCATTGGCTAATGGGCTCTTTCTGATGAGGCAACAGCTGGCCTCACATGTTTTATTAAAACTCATGTCTGTTATGCAAGAGGATCCTGTAATTGATTAATAGGTTTCCAATTGAGAGCATATCAGATGTAATGAAGTTCTCCTAGAACCATTATTTTCTCTGAACACTCTCCGACCTACAAGCAGCTCCTTATGGAGAGCAGACTGAGAGCGACTGGCTGACTGTGTGGTTTCCACTCAGTTTTCGCATACTATAGACGTTTGGATCCTGGTGTCCCTGGATGGAACACATGTTATCCAACTAACATTGTTACTACAAATGAAGAATACAAACTTGATAAGTTAATCAGTGGTGCCCACCTTTTCCCTTCCTCCTATATTAGTACAACATTGCTAATGAAATTAGTTTTTTGCTAATCAAAAACATTTTGATTACTAAACTCTGCATAATCCATTTTTGACAACTAATTTATGCTTTCCATTGTATATGGGGGCAAGGTCTGGCACACATGTTGCATGCAGAGTCCTTTCTTAAAGGTTTAAAACAATTAATCTTTTCGAAATGCTTCCTGGCCTGCTTGGTGGTGCAGTCATATGCCAACCAGGTTGGGAACTCGACCGTGCAGGACAACGGAACATCATCCTTTGTATATTGCAACATTAATTTATGATAAATCACTGAATACATCATAGGCCTAACTAAGCATCTTTCTTGGCTGCTGAGGCAATCCTTTAATTGATATATAAATTGGGTGGTCTGTCAGAGCCAAAGATCACTTTACTTGCGCAAATACCATCTATCCATTTGCCTAATTAGACCTTTGAGACCTTGCATATTCCAAAACGTGCCACAGACAGACATTTAAAAATGACCATGCCTTATATGTTAATGCCAAATGAGGTTTGTGTTCCACCTATTAATTGCCTCCACTTAACCTCATGCAAATATAAAATGACAGCTGTGATGAATCGAGGGAATTGTTCATCTCATTGGGGAGCCCCTTCCTGTGATGCTAGGGAGCCAAGCCCTACTCTGCATTATGCTCTCTATGGTTGGAGGCAAGTGGGACCTCACCGGTAGATGGTCCTGTTCCCATGAGGAACTCCCTCAAGCTGGACATACCATGGCCTACATGGGATCTTTGAAACCCAAGAAAATTTGACCTATGCAGACTTGGATGAAGAATCTCCTAAGGGATAACATTACCTTAAAAGAAAAGGTAGTTTCACTTTAAATCAAGACGTCCTCTTTACTAGGACAAATACGTTAAAGGACATGCATCCAAAGAGGGATGAGAGGTACGTAGGAGAAGAGATGATCACCGACGCGCCCCAAGCCTCAACACCAAACGAGAACCATGGAACCTGCATGTTTCTAACTCTCAAGCAGACACTATTTGAGGTGACAAAGTTGTGGTGGACCTGAGAGCACTACAGGGCAGAAAGCCAAAGCCGCATGAAGGTGGTGGCGAGACCAGAGTCTGTTGGTCTGACAGACGTCACCACGACTGCCAACAGCAGAGGATCGCAGGGTGTCTGATTGCAGCCAGGTACAGCAATGCCACAAGAAGTATAGAATGAGGATGCGATCGCTGGGGAGAAGACTGTGAGAAACCCTGAATCAGAAACCCTCAGACAACATTCCCTGTAAGGACAGAAGGTAACCAGGAGGTCAATGGGAATTGATATTGTGAACAGTTAACTCGTCACAGTAGAAGACCTCAAACAAAGTTAGCTTTAAACCCAAATGGATACAGAGATTGTGAAACAGGAGAAAATCATTATAATATACAGATAACTCGACACAGGAGAAGATATGAAAATAAGTTGGCTTTGAACCCAAATGACTATAACGATTGAGAATCGAGAGTTCTAAAACAGTTGACTCAACAGTAGAAGGAATTAAACAGAGTTAACTTGGAAAAGAAATAGATATGAAGGTGGCAAACTAAGAGACAAGGCAGAGGAAAACTTGGCAACAAGAAAGAACCCGTGTGAGAAAATACTCTATGAAGAAGGAGAAAACGGGTTGCTAAAAAGAAAAAAAGGCTATGACCCTGCAAGTATAAATCTGAGACAAAATCCAGTGAGTCAAGAAAGGTGGAATGATATTCCTTTAAAAGGATCCAAGCAGGCCTATTATCAACATCATTAACCAGCTAAGAAAGCACCAAAGTGGATTCAAGGTGAAGGGCAAAACGTGCAAGAACCCAATTGGGGAATTGAAGGAATTAATCCAGGAGGTCACAAGAGACTATTTGCGGATTGTGCATTAAAGACTGGTACTAGCAGTACCCTAGTCTTTCTCCTCATTTAAGCTAGTTTTCTCTGTGGTACAGTCAGGGTAGTTTGGGCAGCAGACTTATTTTGAACATTCACAACTGACAAACGAGCACCTTGGGCAGGAGTTGCCCATAGTCGGAGGGAAAGTTTTTTTTATTATTATTATTATTATTTATTTTTATTATTTTAAACAAACAAAACCAACAAACACTACAACTTTTCGGGACGTACATAATCAATATCAAACCGTCACATTATACAGTGTTATTCTCCGTCCTCTCCCCACCCACCCCATAAACTTGAGCCGGCTCATCCGTGTCATCTACAGGAGCGTTTTCAAGAATCGCAGTGCTTGTAGACTCGTCTGAGTCTTCTGTTTCATAGTTAACCTGGTGGGGGTTTACCATAGAGGTCACTAATTGTTGCCAGGCTATCGGGGGGCTCACTTCCTCCTCAACCCCCCCTGGTAACGGCTTCAAACCATACTACTGATTCTGCTTCCGCCCATCTCAGGAGGTCCGCCCACCATGGCTCCACCCTGGTGGACCGCAGTGGGCCGCCTTCCAGACCATTGCAATCCTACGCTTGGCCAGGATGTAAGCCAGGTCCTTCATCTTGCTTATGTGCTTTAGATTGCGTGGCCTGGGAAAAATCCCGAGCATGCATGCCCAAGCCGACCCCACATCCAGCACCACTCCCGCACCAGCCATCTTAGCCTTTATTTCGTTCCAGAATCTGTGCACCTCGGGACAGGCCCAGAACATGTGTAGCAACCCTGCTTCCACCTCCCCACACCTGGAGCATTTCTGTGTGGCCGAGCCTCCAAACCTGGCTATTTTCCCGGGGGTCAGATGAGCCCTATGGGTGACATACAACTGGTTCTGTTGGAGTCTCGCATTTCGGGACACCTTTTTATGGTACCTTTTGAGCTCTCTCCCATTGCCCCTCTGTCATGGGTCCTCCTACCTCCTCCTCCCAGTCCTGCCTCAGTTGTAGCAGCTCCTTCCCAGCCTTTGCTCTCAGGAGCTCGTCTACCCTGGATATTTTGTGCCCGCCCTCTGTGACATCGTACATCGTTTCGAGGGCGGCATCAGGTTCTTCCGCCAACACCGTCTCAGGCCACCGCTCCCTCACCCGTTTCGTGAGTCTGGTGTAAGTTATATATTGGCCTCTATGCACCCATGTCTCCTCCTGCAAACTCTGGAATTCCAATACCTCCCCTTCCTGACATATATTCCCGAGGGTGGCCAAGCCCATCGGTTCCCAGTATCTATGGACTAGCTCAAGCAATTGGGAGTCGTTTCCACACAGCGCCACCAGCGGTACCTGCTGGGAGAGCGGATCCGGATCACCCACCGTTCTCCACGTCCTGCGCCAGACCTCCCAACCCAGCTCCAATAGTCTCCCTCTTCCCACCAGTTTACTCTTTTGTAGCCACACCATCTCTCTCAAAGTATGGAGCCAAGTCGCCCTGCAAAAGTCTAGCTTCTGCCGAGTACTCTGACGACAACCACCTGGACACAAACAATAGCTGCCCCGCCAGATAATAAAGCTCAAAGTTCGGCAAGTTTATGCCCCCCCTGTCACACAAGTTCTGTAGTTTCCACAGGGATACTCTGTTCCTGGAGTTGGCCCATATGAAGCTCTTGCACATACCTTGAAGTCTCTTGAAAAAGCTTCTGGGAATCAAATACGGGACATTTACAAAAAAATTTAAGAGTCTGGGCAAAACCACCATTTTGAGCAGAGCTGCTCTCCCCATCATAGATGGGGGTAACCTAGACCAGAACACCATACTATTCTTAACTCCCTCGATCGCTTTCTCTGCGTTATGTTCGTGCTCTGTTTCTATCTTGTGATAAATATTTACTCCCAGATACCTAAATGTCTCAGGTTGTCAGGGTATTTTCAGGATAGGCAGCCTCTCCAACGGGACACTCTTATACCTTCCCAAGGGGAACAAACTAGACTTCCCGGGGTTCACTGATATGCCCAAGAGGGTGGCATAACGATCCATCACATATTGCAGGTTTTCCTCCGGGTAGTGCAAATAGAGGAGCATGTCATCTGCATACAGCGATATCAGGTGCATGCCACTTATCGTACGAATCCCCACCTCCCCGTATTGTTGTCGCAGGCATATTGCCAGCGGCTCTAGTGTCAGTATGTATAACATGGGTGACCAGGGACATCCCTGTCTGGTCCCTCTGAGTTGCCATTTGTCTGAAATTGTGGATCCCATTTTAACTCTCGCTACCGGGGTGCTATATAACATCTGAACCCACCTGGTGTATCCAGGTCCCATTCCGTATCCTTTCAGGGTCGCTTTCAACCATGGCTCCGCACAGAGTCAAAGGCTTTAACCGCGTCTAGCGGCACGATGGCCAACTCGCCCGTGTCCTCCCTGGTGTAATCCATGATATGGTGCAGCCTCCTATGGTTGTATGTGATATTCCTACCAGGGACATAGCCTGTCTGATCTGGGTGTATCAATTTACCAATCACCCTCTTTAGCCTATTGGCTAGCACTGCCGTGAGTATTTTACTGTCCTGATTGAGCATGGACAAGGGTCTATAGGACCCTCACTCAATGGCCGGCTTGCCTGGTTTCAGAAGTGGGATGATCACTGCCTCGCGGAGGGACGGTGGCAGTCCCCCTCCCCCCCGCCGTAGGCTTCATTAAACATGTCAAGCAACAGCTGGAGTAGCTCCTGCTTATGTCTTGTAAAACTCTCTAGGCAACCCATCTGACCCAGGTGCTTTACATGTGGGCAGATGTTGGATCACCATTTCCAGTTCGTCCGAGGTAACGGGGGCATCCAGATCCGCACTTTCTAAGTCATCCAGGGTGGGCAGCCCTATATCCTCTATTGTTCCCAGTATGTCTTGGTTCGTATCCTCCCCTGTGTCCTCATATAGTTGTCTATAATACTTGAACTCCTCATTTACTCCCTCCTGGGTGTTACGGGTTCGGCCTTCCGCATCCCTGATCTCTCTAATCACTGAGCGGGGGGTCTCGCTCTTGTACAGCCAGGCCAGCAATCTACCCGGCTTATCCCCCCTGCATGTAGCCTCTCTGTGTATTTCTTGTAATTTAATTTGCATAATCTATCCCAGAGTCCACTGCAGATTAACTGTAAGTCTTTTATCTTGGCACTGTTCTCCCGGGTAGTCTCCTCATTTTGCATAAGACCCTCCAGCTCTCTTTCTGATTCCTGAAGTTCCCGTTCAATGCCCCCTTGGAGCACTTTAGATTTTGATATGGCGACCCCCCCCGCACCACCACCTAAACGCCACCCATACTGTACCCACAGAGCGTACACTGCCCGTGTTAGTTTCAAAATATTCCTCGATTGCCTCCCTCGGGTCCTCTTGAAACCCTGCATCTTGTAACGCCTCAGTTCTGAGTCTCCATGTCGGGATGCGCGCCCTGGGGGGGTTGATATCGCCACTCTACGACCAAAGGCGAGTGATCGGATAATACCCTTATATTCCGCTCCCATCATTTCTCCCAATATCTCGGCAGCTGCAAACACATAGTCTAGCCTCGTGTGCAAATCATGTGGTGCTGCGTAGTGCGAGTATTGTCTTTCCAATGGATGCAGTTTCCTCCACACATCCACTAGGCCTAGGTCTTCCAACATTGTCCCCAGCGCTTTAGCCGCTGGCACTGGCTTCCCTCATTTGTCATCTGTCCTGTCTATTCTGGGATTCAGGGTACAATTAAAGTCCCCTCCCTACACTATCGCGCCACCCACCAGGTGGCTAATCTTACTGTATAGGGACCTAAAGTAAGCCGCCGTATCATGGTTAGGGGCGTACAAATTGGTGATGTGCACCTCTGTTCTCCAGGAGTCTCGTTACCACCAGCATTCTGCCCTCTGGGTCTATTGACGAAATGAGCACCTCGAACGGCACGTGCGGTGCCACCCATGTGACCACCCCTCTTGCATATGTCGAATACGTGGCCCCCATGACACTACCCCTTCGATTTCTCCTTCATGAGGTGGGTCTCTTGTAGCAAGGCTATATCAATAAGCATCCTTTTTAGATACAGCATCACTTTGTTGCATTTTAATTAACCATGGCAGAGGTTCAAGTTGGTCCAAGCAACCTCCTAACATGCCAAATTGAACAAGGGTACAGGGAAGACTATCTTCCTTGTATCCTCAGAGGAAATTAAAGACTGTACACGTGAGATCAGGAACATTAGAATTGTGCCCAAATCCAAACTACCCTGGGGTTGTTTGGCCTGCACCCCATTTTTGGAAATGCTGCTCTCCAAAAGGGACATGCAGCCTTTGTTAAGCTGGTACAGGCCTTCTTGCTCAAACTAGAGCAGGCTGTCCAAAAGATCTCGAACCAGGAAAACTAATGGAGGCAGAGCAACGTTCGCATTTCAGGGATACTAGGGGGAGCAGAGAAGGATGAGCTGGTCAATTCCCTCCCAAAAAAATGCTACCTTCCTAAGATTATTCACCTACCTTGGTTGAAAAGCCTGTAAATTGAGAGGGTGCACTGCACCTCTGCTTCCTGGGGAAGGGTGGCAAGATGGTCAAATCTCGGTGCTTCCTAGTTAAATATGTGGTCATCAGAAAATTGAGAGAGCTCAAATGTTTACTTAAAAGAAACCAGACTTTAATGACTCTATGCAAAATCATTCCGTTTTTGATTATCCATGCCTGGTTACATCGCATCTTTCTAAAGTTCTGGAATATATTAGCAATATTATGCCAATTACAGTAGAAACCAATGTTGCCCAAGGGGGGAGCAGTTGGGCTAGAGAGGGCTGAACTGTAGCTGCTTCGAACAGTCTCCCTTGTACGTTTAGACTCTGTGTAAAGGTAATCCTCTAGGTTTATGCTTTGTTGGATTACATAAGGCCACTGTTGGCTTTATGCTCGTTGGTTATAATTTTACTTGTTTTTTTGGGGAGTACAGATTACTTTTTGTGGCCTAGTGCAGGTGAGGTAGGTTCAGTTGGGGGAAGCATTTACTTTTGAGAAAGCAGTTTGTTTTAACCTTTTCTCTTTCCATATTTCACATGGTGAATCTCTGACACTGATGCTGCCTCTAATTGAAGGAGCATTACTGTATCCCCTCTGGTTTTTCCCTCTGTTTTGTCTGGGGTTGTTTGCCTGGTTGCGATGGCAGAAATGTCTGCGGAAACGCATGTCCCTAATCAGCATCTCTAAGAACTTTTTCTTTAGTCGTGTGTTTTGGTGTGTGGGGAGTCCATCAACCAAGTTTACTTTGCAGCCTTCTACTTCGCCTGTCAACTTTATTTTGTTTTGTGTGTGCATATATGGTAGTGGTCTCCACTACGGGGCTGGCTGTCACTACTCTGAATTCAGAAAGTAAGCGGTTATTGCTTCTGGGGTGCACGGGAACAATATTTTTACTCAACGAGGGCTCGGTATAGAAAAATGTCAAATAAAATATTCAGTCTTTTGTTATATGGGACGCTCTTAAGGGGAATCTACAGGGGAAAATCATAAGTTACTATTCGAACATAAAGAAGGCAAAGCAGTGCCCACTTCTTTGCCTTCTTCCCGTTAGAAAAATGGCCTATAGTGAGCCCTTCTGACAGTTCAGCTGGGCTACCTGCAAGCCTGGCCAGGTGAACATTTGATAACACTTAAGGCCAGATCACCCTATTAGGGAGACCTGGACAGGCAATCTGAGGCAAGTATATTACAAATGACTGAACCGGCAAAGGGTGGATCACCTACTAAATAAATACGTTTAAAAAGCTGCCATGTTGAAGAACTGTGAATTTGGGCATAATGCGTACTGCCTCCAGGGATTATCAGTGACTTGTGAATACAAAATTATTGCATGCAGACTTGGAGTTCTCATCTGAAGTCAGTCTCCCTAAACCAAGGACGTCATGTCACCAAAATGCCAGGGAAGTGACATCACACAACCCTGGACCTCTGACATCACAGGAAGTGAAGCAATTTGCCCGGCCCCAACTGACACCACAGGAAGTGATGGCACATGACCTTTCACGCCATGACAAAACGGGAAGTGGCATAAATTAGCGTTGTTCCTCCGTACACTAAGAAAAATATGGTTACTATAAGCCTGCGGGCGTGTTGTGCATCCTGTGAAGGAAGCTTCAAGCCTCTGCCTGATCCTGCTCTTTGCTCTAATCAGGCCACACCCCCTTGGACTTAAAAGCACCCAGCGCCTCCCTCAGGGGGAGAAGAGTGCAGGGGTGTTTTGCATCATGCTGGGTATTATGCAGTTGAGGGAAATTTCATTGGGGGTGAAGGCTGCTACTGGTTCCGAGGTTGTATAATGGCCCAATGCGACCCCCGAAGAGCTCCTTCTGATGTAGGTAATCTTTTTCTGGTGTCTATGCACTTAGAATCATTGGGCTGGGGACTGGATGGAAAAGCCTGGAGCAGGCTGTTGGGATTGGGAGCTAGGACACCAGGTGAGGGCAATCTGGGTGAATAGCAGATTACTGCATCAACAAACTGCCCTGTGCCTAACTGTAATTATCGACTGCTGCACTAACTCTCCCTTAGTAAGCAGGGTTGGGCAGGTGGCAGATCGAATTTAAATGGAGCAAGCAACAAGTCTGATAGTTGTTATGCAATCCCCTCCATGAACCCTATGACATATGTGCCATGCCAGTAAGGCCCCCCGTAGTGTGTCTGCCCATCTCACAAAGAAGAATCATGATGGTTAAAAGTAAAAATCCACCAGCAGACACATGGCCTCCTACATGCGACAAAGAGGTTAAGCTAGTGAACACGGTCTTTAGGTGAGGCTTTTACACTAATCAGCAAAATAAATACCTTTTTGGGATCTTTTGGTCCCCCGATTAGCATGGATCCATGAAGGGGGCGGGGGGCATGCTGTCCACGGTTCTGCTGCCAATAATAAGCCTGAAAACATTGCACGCTCATTGGAGGAAGACTCTGGAACTGTGCCACGACCAATGCCACAACCAAGGACCTCAGATTCATCCCAAAAGTTGTTTGTAGGGGAGGGGTCTCGGCCAAGACTGCGGCATCTCCATCCCTTGTTTTACATCTTTGGCAGTCACTCCCTCGCCTGGTCACTTGCAGTTGGAGCACAATAGTAATCCACTCCTGATTCCCATCGGTGCCCGTAGTAGGAGGGGAAATTCAATGCAACTTGATGCCTACCCCTGCTGATATCCCGGCTCCACTGGGCTTATTTTTTGCTTTCAGTGGTCATCTAACAGGCCACCGGATGGCCAAAGTAACTGACAAGATGGGTGAAAAAGTCAAGTGGGTCTGTGAAACCAAGTGTATGGGCTCCATTACCGGAGGGGAACTTTCCGCCCCTCCTGTTAGACCAGGGTCCTCTGGCCTCCAGCTCTGTAAAAGTGTCAAATTGTACTCCATCCCAGGTAGTTGTGGAAGGTGCTGTGCACAGTACCTGCGAAAAAAAGTACTGTGCTGGCCGAAATACTGTCCCTTAAAAATGTAGTGCGATCCTTGACCGAATTCTTTGGTAAGAGTCTTAAGAAGGAGTGCACGATCGAACAGGAGGATGCAACTGCGACCTTAGACCTGCAAGCAAAGTCCAATCTACACTGTCCTGACATGAGCCCCAACTATACAAGTGACACCCAGGCAGGCAGTGGTTCCGATCATTGGGCCTGAAGCAAACACTTGCCCACTGTCTTTACTAGTGGGAGCTGAGCCACTGTTTAAAGTACCTCCAGTTGAACTTGTTCACAGCAGGTCCATCAATCAGCCTATCCCCACAGACGCATGTAAATCCCTCTGACACCGATCTAGCCATAGGTCTTAGGCTTAATATGTCAACCAGTAAAAAGAGCACCTTTATGGCTAACAGAGGAGGAGGGGCATTTTTATCTCCACAAAGTCGCAAACCTGGCGCACAATTGCTATGAGCCTAGTTAAGTACTTCTCCACGAGTGCATCCACTGGATAAGGGTGGTGAGGGGCTGTTTATTCATTACATGGGAGCAAATCCTGTGTTGCACCAGGATTCATTGCCATGGAAGTAACGCATTTGACTCAGAATTGACCTCCGAGACTCGGGCCTTGTGGTGAGCCTACAGAACTTTAATAGGAGATGTCAGGCACGGCCAAATTGAACAGGTCATATACAAACATGACTCAAAGAACTGTGCTTTCGGGCGCGAACCTTGTTACTTTGGCAAACTGGCCGCTAGGGGACACACTCTAGCATAGATCGTCAATGTTTAGGGTCCATTAAGTGTTCTGCCAACACCATGCTCTACAGTAGGCCATTCCATCGCCTGAACCCAGCCATCGATATGCCTTATCGATGCTTTACTTAGATTGTGGCCTTCCCAGTGCTGTTTGCTATTTTTTGCATAGACCTTTTTATGGCTTTACGCCAAACATGGTTACGATATCACTGTAATATGATATACGTTGTATATAAGAATGGATCACCATATGTGGCGTTAATCAGTGTGTAAAGGCCCATAATACCAAATCACTGTGAATGTAAGCATTTGCACTTAATTTGCCTGCAGTTACGGTCCTCACGAGTTTCTGGTCAAGGCAATACAAGCTGCTCCTGCTTGGTGTGCTATGACCGTCCTGCTCCCAGTCCTCTGCCACAGGATGCAGAAACCTGGCATAGAAGAAAATGGCAATGCGTGGTCAGGGTGCACATTTACACTTAAACTAATGCAGCATGCACCTAACGCAAAAAGAGGCAGAGCAGCATGCAGCAAAAGTGACAGCAAAGCTTGACTATCTGTAATTTCCTTGAATTTGGTAGGGAATTCTGTGAAAACTGTCAAGAAAATATTAAGGTCCAGTTTGTAGAGGCAATATAATGACCAAAAAAAAAAAACCTAATTGTAGGTGCCTTTGTGGAGGGATTCGTGTTTATTGCAATCGGTTTCTGCCTAGCTTGTTGGTTTCTGTGGGGTTTATTTTGTTTTTGTTGACTCCCACCCCGTTTTCTGAGCTGGTATGCAGCTTCGGCGGTGTAGTCCTTTGTTTGTTTCTGTATTTTTTTGTTTATCTTCATCATCCTACCCCTTGAAATCGGCTGAAACCGTAGGGTGTCTCTTTGCCCATTGATTCTCAATGGTCCGTGCCACACCTGTGCTGGAACAGTTGTATTTTAGAGGCCCTTTCGAGGGCAACCCCTGTAGCCCCTTCAGCTAAGGGCCCAAGGCAAAGGACATCGCCTGAAGAAGCAGCTCCAGGCCAGTGGGTCTTGCAGGATCACCACGCAGATTACACTGCCTTCCGCCTGCACTGCCCTCATCCTCCTCGATCTATCTGCTGCTTTTGACACCATTGATCACGTAATACTCATGGAACGGCTCTACACATTGGGCATCAGAGACCCCGCTCTAAAATGGATCTTGTCATTCCTGTCTAATCTATCGCAAATCATGCTCTTGCCACCTATCCCCTCCGCCGCAACCTTGTTCCGAAAGGAGTCCCACAGGGAGCCTCCCCGTCGCCCCTTCTCTTCAATCTCGACCTTGGCCCACTGCCGGCTCTCATACGCTCTCATAACTTTGCATGCTAGAACTATGCAGATGACACCCAGATAATTGTCACGATCCCCAAGGCACCAGCCTCCCCTCGACCTCTCCTCCTGCCTCTCGGCACTCGACAACTGGATGACGGCTAACCACCTTGTCCTCAACGCAGGAAAAACTGCAATCATAATATGTGGCAAAATTGCTCTTATTCCCCAACCAATACCCTTGCCACACTCCCTAGGAGCCCCACCTGCAGCTTTCACTTCTGGAAGAAATCTTGGATGCACACTGGACTCAGACCTATCACTTTCCCAACAGATGAACTTCTTGTCCAGAACTTGCCACTTCTAGTTGCGCATCCTAAGGAGCACTCTTCCCTTATCTCTCCTACCCGCACAGAGTATCTGCAATACTTGCCATCCTTCTCTCCCACCTAGACTATGCCAACTCCCTCTATCTAGGGCCCCCAGCACATCAGCTCAGGAAATTCCCAGGGATCCAAAACTCCTCGCCGTCTTACCCAGAGAACAGATCACTGCCGCCCTCCGAGTACTACATTGGCTCCCTATCAGCCGATGTGCGACTGTTAAAGCCACGTGCATCGCACACCGTGCCCCCCTAATATTGGAACAGAGTTCCACACACCAGTCATACACAAATTACGGACATTTCTACAAGCCATTTAGGACCTGGTAAGGCCTAATTCAATGCCCCATTCAGGAACATGGTCGCGCTCCACTATGCGACTGCCGTAATCACAGCAGCCCCACCAAGGGATACCAGCATCCCACTAAATACACAACATCCATATACAGACTTTAAATTGCTATGTCACCAAGTAAATGGACGTATAAACAAACCCACTGCTATCACACACTCTGCCTCTTTAGCACCCTCCACATGGATAGCGGCTTAGTGTAGCACAGCCAGCCCGCCTAACTGCGTATCTTGGTCCCAAGCTCACACGCATTTAAAGCCTTAAGACAACCCCTTTACGTTGAACCTGGCATTAGGATAGCCTGTCCTACGTGCTTTGCTCATTACACCTAGAAGACCCATTATTTTAGCCAGTCTACTGTGCTTATATGTATGAGGATTGCCGGTGAATTGCAATTAAAGATAAGCTAGTAGCACCGATATCGCACCTAGAAGACAGTAGGGCAACCAGTCTATCATGCTTGGAAGATGATGCTAGCCTGTTCATGACACTTAGAAGACCTATTATTATGGCAACCAAATGCACACACACGTTCTAAGCATGTTCTGATAATGTTCCCATACTCTAGACTTCTGTTCCCAAGGGCGTTACCACCACAAGCGTGTTGATACCAAATTAATGGAAAAAGGTGCTTTATACATGACTGCTATTACTACTATCTTGTATGCATTAATGAGAGGAAACGAGAATTTGAACTGCTTCTTCTGTTCATACATAAAGAAGTTTATTTGTGTTAAATGTGTCCATGAGTAGGCACCCAACTCACAGGGAAAAGTCAATCGGGCATGCAGGCTGAATCGGCAGTACACACGTGCCCTGTTCAGCTGTGTTCCTGTCTGCCATTGTATCTGCTGGTTTAGGGGCTCTACCCTCATTTCCTCCATATCCCTTGCCTTTGTTGTGACTTTCTTTGCTGTCATGTCTGTATGTGCTTGGGCTGAATGTCAGTATGGCACCTTTTACGTTTGATTACTGTTAATCCTGGAATCATGTTGGTGTGCTCTTAAACGTACTGTCTCCCTCCCCAGCGCATCTCTGGTAGTCCTAGTCTTTATTTTATTTTCATTCCTTTCTTCCCACTGCTGTGCCATGCTGCTGAGTCCTGCCGAGCGCTAATGGCTCATTTCGCGTGCCATAGCACCTAGTAATAACTGTCCTTAGCCCTTGAGTTAAAATGTTAATCGTAGTGATCTTTACATTCTCAAAGTGCAAATGTAACATGAGGAACCAATCCTTCAGTCCGGGCTAGACTGCCTAGCACGCCTATGGAGAAGGGAACGGACAAACTGATTCTATGCACGTGAAATACAACATGAATTCCTGGTTAGCGTCAGGCCTTAAAATTTGCATGAGGCATTTGTGAGTGATAATTGGTACTTGGTGATTAAGAAATGTGTCAATGTGGAGCTGTGAGAAGGCGAGTCACTTTTATATGCCTGGCTGGTAAGTCTCAACTTGGAATGTTTGCCCCTTGTGAGCGTCCTTAATGCATTGGACTTCCTTGAAGAGCTCCCTTGTAGCTCTGGGTTAGGTGTGATCGCCACTATATGCAGAGTGTTGTATAGTTTGGCCTGAAGGGCAACACTCCGTGCTGGCCCGGCCTGTATTGCGTTTGTAAGTTTTGTGAGAGGTCCGAGTACCCTTAATAACCTATCAAGTGGTCTGCTTTTCCTGCACATGTAGGCTGGGATTGGGCGTTGTGGGGTGCATTTCTAGATCATTGTGCCTTATTCGAGACAAGATTTGCTTGAGGAGTAAGCAGTGGTGGCATTCTTCTGAATCTTTATGCATTTTATTTTTATTTAATGCACTGTAACCAGGGTATTTAGATTGCAATGCAGAAATGATGTAATTAAGTTGCTTTGTGGACTCAAAACATGGCAATTCACTTGTGCCCCATTACGGCAAGGAGGTGCTACAGCCATGTTCACATGGAGAAATACTGTGGTCCATTTTGACAGTAAAGAAGTTGAGCTCTGAGCATATTCAAGTTCCCCTGAGGCTAAAGTGTAAAGTAACTGAGGCACAAAGTCTTGCCAGGCAAAATTGATTTCTATGAGCCATTACCACTTTAATTCCACACTTTGTTACTAAACATGTTTCTCCCCCATTCCCTCGGAGAAAAAGGTAATTTGTACTCTGCATCACCTCATTACAATAGTCCTTTCACATTTCCTTACTAACCAGAGATGGTGTTTTTTTTTTTCATCCCCGTTTGTCGCAGGAAGCCTTTGCATTATGGATGCAATTGGAGCTCTGAGAATCGCTATTGATTAGGTTGGCAGGGTTTAAGGCTTTGCTCCTTCAGGAATTGATGGGGCTAACCTATTTGTCCTTCCTCATTGGATTCTAAGTTTCCATTTTCAATGTTATCCCTACTTATACAGGGCTTGCAAAATCTACTAGATCAATAGCATTGGCAGGTAGTTTTTATGAAGGGCGAGTACCATTTGTATAATACTTGAATTCACTTCGAGCATGGGAATGTTGGACACTTATTTTTCATTTACTGCAAACCCACTTTGTTTGCAATAAATGGCAAATGCAAGTTTCACTGTGCAGGCTGGACAGCATTGCACCAAATATGAAGTGTGCTTATGGCGGCATGCACATTTTTACAAAAAGGACTGGTAAATATATTGTCACCAGTCACCTTGGGGCAAGTGCACCCTTAGGTCGAGTATGTTGACTAAGGAACTCGCCTTGCAGGTTTACTGGTATTAAGAATTTGCACGGCCTGTTATAAAGGGATCAGCGTGGGCATTTGCAGACCACTCTGGATGGTGTGATTTATATCCCCAGGTTGACAGATTGTTGCCTCCTGAGCCTGCTGTGAGGTTAACTGAAAGATGGAGGATACCCAAAATGGAAGTAGGGTGCATCTGCGAGTGAAGGGAAGCTGTGCTGGTTTGATTATTTAGCATGTGTGCCTTCTTAACTTAACTGACAAAGAAGCTCGGTACTAGGGAACCTAAAATGGGAGCATGAAAAGGTGATAAAGGGAGGATTTGATATATGTTTGGGTATTTATAAATTGCTTAATACCCAGAGGTTTCTAAGCGCAGACCCGGTGATCGAACCTGTGTTGGTCCATGTCGTCCTGCTTGCAAAGCAAGCACGTTGCCCCTAAACTATCCTCCCGAGACTTAAGCACGGACCAAACCTGATCAAATTTCAGAGAATCGAGCATATAGGAGAGGGAGGTATGGCTGATGTGTGTTGGGTATATACTTGGGCTGCTTCAGAGCCCTGTGGAGAAACTGGAAGGAGTGGGGGAAGCAGGAATTGGATAGCGACCGGTGGTCTGCAGACTGCTGATGGGAAATCTACTCTGCTTTATATTTTCAAAAGTTGATATGGCATCACAAATGCTGGAACTCTTAATACTAATCTTTAAGGCAACTCAAATTCTTCTTTCTGAATGACTCTTCACTGTCCTCCTATTTCCTTGATCTTCCCACTTCTCTCCTGATGGTGGAGAAGTAGCCCTGCAGTTTGAATACTTCTGGTATAGCAGGGAAGCAATACTGTCGACGATAGGTTACAGATTGGTCGACTTGCTAATTATTACATATAAAGGCATAGAATTGTCGCTCAAGGTGACAGTTTGAACAGTACAGGAGAACAGTAATACGAAAGTACAGTAATACAAAAGTACATGGTGATATGATTTGTGGTGCATATGTTTCAGTGGAGGAGAGTTGTGATTTACCTGAGGCCTATTAGTGTTTCTTGTCAAAGAGCCAGCTTTTCACTTTAGCTCTGAAAAACCAGAAGGAAGGCTCAGCTCTGATTGTGAGGGGGAGAGAATTCCAGCTTTTGAAGGCCAAAACTGGGAAGCTAGCTCCTCCTGCCATTTTTTGTTTGAACCTCAGGATTTGGGGGCAGTGAGAGTAGAAAGATCTGGTGGGTCTGGCAGGTTCCATGTAATGTCGCCACAAAAATCTCGCCATGCAAAAATATCGCCGAAAAATGGCCGTTTTTTGTAGTGACATTATTGCATGGAGCATGCAGGGGACACCCCCGCAACCCCCAAACTTTTTTTGTCTTTTTTTTTTTCAATGGTTTTTTTTTTTGCCCCTGTTTCCATATATATGGTCACCCATATAATATTGCTGCTACCTTTTCCCGGCGATATTAAACACGGCGACCATATATATGGGGATAATATTACCTGATACCGTCTGGCAGGATGGTTTTTAGAGAATTTGTCAGCCAAATATTTAGGGGCGGTGTTTGACACACTTATCAGTGATAACTAGAGTGCGGAGTGACATCCTGTCGTGCACAGTGAGCCAGTGGGCGTCCCATCTAATGGTGAGATATGGTTGGACCGGGTTATGTTTAACGCTGATCCCAGGGCATTATTCTGTAGGACCTGCAGTCTGTTGAGGTTATGCTCTGAGGAGCCTAGGAAGAGAGTATTGCAGTAGTCCAGCTTTGATAAGACTAATGCCCTGGCTAACATGATGCAACTGTTGGGGGACCAGTATGGTTTGCAGGCATTAATCAATTTATTGGTATCGGCTGTTGTAGAGGCAGTGGCATTTACTTGTTAAGTGAGAGTGCGGAGTCCAGATAGACGCCTAAGGTTTTGACCTCCTTGGCAACTTTGATGGTGTGCCCGTCAATGTTGATGGTCGTGTACCGTGTGTCGAGTTTTAGATGTGCTTGCGAACCAGTTATCAAAAGCTCAGTCTTCTCATTCAGACATAAGCTGTGTGCAGCCATCCATGCCTGGATTTCAAGCTAGATTTAGTTTATCAATTTGGATTTATTTTCATGACATCCAGTCAGCGTAATGAGAACTTGGGCGTTGTCTGGGTAATTCGTATGTGACACCTATGTTGTCAAGACGATCAAAGAGGAGCTTTGAGTACATCTTGTAGAATGTCGGAGAGACGCACAAACCCTGTGGTACTCCGCAGTGGATGGGGACTGGATCAGCTGACGCTGAAGGTGCAAAGTCCTGGTTTGAGAGAAATGATTGTATCCGTTAAGAAGCGTTTGTGGGAAAGGCAGCAGCTGTGGTCAGATGTTCTGTAAGGATTTGTTGATCGACAAGATCAAATGCTGCATATAGGTCCAGTAGCAAAAGGATGGCCAAGTAGCCGTTATCTTTGGCTTCATCCATTTGGATTTTTAACTCCAAGAGGGCCATTTCTATACCGTGTCTCGGTCGGACGCCAGATTGGCGGAGACCTAGTAGGTTGTTATCCTCCAGATGTTTTTGAATTTTTAGGAGAAAAGGGGCGGTTGTAATGGGCCTATAATTGGTCGGTATGTTAGGGTCCAAGTTCTTTATTTTTTATTATTTTTTTATTTTTTTAAGGACTGTAATGACCGAGCCGGTATTGAAAGAGGAGTTCATCACAGCAGCAATGAAGGGGGCCAAGTCTTTGGCGCCTTCCTTAATGACTGGGGCAGGTCAGATATCATCCTAGGCCTAAAACCATCAAGGTGCCAGGTACATATTTTCCACTTCCTTCCGCGTGACTGAGGAGAAGAACGAAGGAGGGCTGGATGGGGGGGGGGGGGGTCATCCAATGGGGTGTTAAAGTTGGAGCTATTGGCCAGGCTTTTTTTTTTCTTCTCTATTTTAGTTTGTAACATTGTTATTTTGTCAGCACCTTTTTTATTTTCGCACACCAATCTGCATCCTTGACGCATGCTTCTGTTGGTGGAGCTGGGGTCTCCAATTTCCTCAAAATGCTGGAGAGCTCCTTGGTGCCAGATTTTGCATTTAGTATTCTGTTATTGTATGTCTCGTGAGGATGGCCGATTTGTATTTGGAAGCAGCTGAGGCGAACACGGCCTTGTTAGGAGTGGTGGGCGATTTTTCTCCACGTGACTTCGGTAGCTCTTTTGGCATTGCGGAGGGTTTTTAGTTCAGTAGTGAATTTATTAAGCTGGGCTGCAGACTTAGCTTTATATTGTTTGTTTGATGGGGTGATGTTATTTAAGGCCAGTTCTAGGGTGCCATTGTATAGGTCAACCAGTTTATCTGAGTCTAGGTTGTTGTAGTTGGTGGGTCTAAGATAGCGTGGAGCAAGGGTCGTAGGTTCTGTAGTGTTATATTCCGGTTGTTCCTGGAAAGAATTTGTGGGACAATGGTGGAGCTGGGATTGGGGCACCCACTCTCCTGAATGGAGAAGGAGATTCAGTGATGGTCTGACCATGCAATTGGCTCATTCTGGAGTATTGTGGGTGTGCAGTTAAAATCAGCCAACCAATCCAGTGTTCTGCCCTTGTTGTGTGTGGGCCTCTGTATTTGTATTTTGTATTTTATTTATTTGTATAGCGCACTAGGCCTGAGGGCAACCAGGTGCATATCTTAAGGCACAAAGGTACAAAAAGTGGCATTGATACAGATAGAGGCAAAACATTTTAAATTCTCAAGCAGAAAAGTGGCAGTAGTACGGGAGTAGTGGAGCAGGTGGCTTAGGCTGGTAGTAGGTGGGGTGTAGAGGATAGCCAGAGCTTGGCTTTGTGTTTGAAAAGCGTGGCGGATGGGAGGGTTCTGATGGACAATGGCATGGAATTCCAGAGTTTGGACGCGAGGACTCGGAAGCTGAGACCTCCGGCAGTCTGTAGGTTGTATTTAGGAATAGTAAGCGATTGTGCTTGGGCAGATCTTAGAGTCCGTGAGGGAATGTACTGAGAGAAGCGGGAGGTTAAGTAGATAGGGGCCTGGTTGTTCACACATTTATGAGTAAGAGTCAGTGATTTAGCGAAATTCTTTGGGCAACAGAGAGCCAATGTAAGCTCTTCCTAGTTTCAGAGATGTGCGCTGATCTAGGAATATTGAGGGCTGCTCTGATAGCATTGTTTTGGGAGATCTGCAGTTTGTTGAGGTTGCGTTGGTTGGTGCCTTGATAAAGTGCGTTGCAGTAATCAAGTTTCCCTGGATGCGATGTTTGAAACCCAGCTGGGAAATGGTTTTCCACAGAGGTAGCGTTGGTGGTGTTAGGGTCGTGGAGGCCCAGGATGAGGTCACCCATCAAGATAATTTGCAAGCCTGGTTTGGTATTTTGAGTTAGTAGGTCCGTTATGTCTTCCTCGAAGGAAGAGATGGGACCCGCGGGTCGGTAAATTAGATGTAGCAGTATCGTTCGGGTAGCTGAGAGAGGGAGTTTAGCTGACAGTTCTGCTGAGGGGAGGGAGACCTGGGAAGTGGCTCGAAGACCAATGTGGGTTTTGGCAATGAAAGCCACTCCCCCCTCCTTTGCCGGTGTCTGTCTGGTCTGATGATGGTGTAGCCCTCAGGGAGAGCTAGCGAGAGGGCTGGACCTGTTGCCTGGTGCAGCCAGGTTTCGGTGATGGCGAAGAAGTCTAGGTGGTTACTTGAAATGAGATCAGTGATATTGAGTGCATGCACAACTAGTGACCGTGCATTGAGGGCTCCTTTGATGGCAGGAGTGTTTAAGTGAGGAGCTTCCTTACGCTGGGGTGTAGGTAATGGTAGGCTGGTGTTATCGTTAGGTGGAGTAGTCTCTGCAGGTACTGAAGCGGGCAATGTGGTGATGATTTTGAGTGAGGACGGCCGACCAGTAGGCCTGGTGAGGGGCATACTGATAGGGAAGCGGGTCCTCAGTCTCTCATTTCTAGAAATTACAGGATAAGGTATCAGTGGAGTGGGTAGTGAAGTGTTGGATCCATTCCGCAGGGCTGGGTGCCAGTATTTTAGTTCTGCTGTGCAATAGTGATGGCTTTGTGAGAAGTGGGACGAGAGGGGTTAGGAAGTTGGTGGGATCGATGGTATGGAATAGCGGCAGAATTTTGGCCATGGTGAGAGTGACTCTGCGTAGGGTGGCCATGTGGGCAAAATAGACTATCCTAGATTAGGTACAGAGTGTATGCTGGAGTGGTAATACAGAGTGCAATAAAGTGGGTACAGGGAGCAGCAAGCTGGATTCAAATAACTTCTGCAAGGTTCATACCACCTGTACAGGATAGGCTAAGAGCACATGTAGGGCAGGTTAATATCAGACTAAATATCACTGTTGGCTAAATGACACAATATGCTCAAGACTACTGAATATCACAGTGGGCTAAGCATTACAGTATGGATCACGAAATATCACATTGGGCTAGATGTAGAGCTCAAGGACACAGAATCACAGTGGGCTAAGCATTACATTATGGAGCACTGAATATCACATTAGGCTGGATGTCACAGTAGGCCAAGTAATAGTCGGTAAATGCGATGAGTCGGGAATATCGAAGTAAGTTCAGGATCACAATAAGCTACGAGTTACGGTAAACATGTATGGTGGGTCACAATGTGGCTTTGGGCCGCAAAATAGGGTAAAGCGGCGGGTGTGTAGAGCTCACAGAGTGTTAATTGACATCCTATGTCGAAGTCAGGCATAGCTGTGGTTGGACTGCCTCAGGGTTCTTGCGACCAACGAAACAGGTAGCCTGATACAATAGTCAGTGGTGCTGTGCAGTATGGTGGCAGGGAGTTGCACGGATAGTGTGCGAACTGCGTGTACGATGCCGGGGTACTAGAGTTTTCGTCCCGGTGGACTCTGCGCTAGTCGGGAGGGTAGAGGACTGTGAATTGGTGTGGGAGGCAAGTGCATTGGAGATTAGTAGGCCAGGTGCGGCATTAAGGGCAAGTATAGGATCGTGGTGAGAGGACGAGTGAGCTCACCTGGGCAGATTAGGCCCGTAGCTCACCGTGGCGAACAGGGCCACACAGGGCCTTTTTCTTGGCTGCCTTCTGTAAAGTCATACATTTATTTTAAGATGAATGGTTTGATCCTTTGCAAAGCATTAAATGGGTTCGAGACCATCACTGCCAAGCACAAGTAAGTAATGAAGATCTCCTTTACCATCACCCTACCATGCCTGCCACTTCCTTTCAGTGACATTAATTTGCAAGAGTTACATGAAAAATCATTTTCAAGTCTGCTTTCGTTCAACTGGTCGATAAACGGCTTAAGTACTAAGACAGATTTGCAGACCACTTCAGTGGGTCCAGCATCATGGACATCTCCTCATGGCCACCGAGAGTATCTGCCCTGTTGGCATTAGTGTTGCGCATATACAATGCAGCACTACAGCTTAGTACCAGCCCTCCGTAATACATGTTTAGAATTTGGTGCATAGAGGTCTAAATAGACAAAAAGGCGGAGTTGTGTCGGAGGCGGCCTTGATGCAACGCTAACCAATACGCGCTGCATTCAGAGGTGCGGCTTGACATGGCTGAAAGGCTGGATGCACGTATGCACGCCGTAGAGTCCTTTCCTTGACCCTTTCTTCCATCACGGTGTGTCGGCTTGAGCAGCTCGTGAGCCAGCACCAGAATACCAGCGTGCAAGGGAGATCGAGGAAGATCCCTGCAGCCGCCGGGTGCGAGAACCAGGTCCCTGCTGGGGGTGTGGGGCACATACACAGCATTTTTGAGGCGGTGGTGTCCTGAAGAGCGGCTCAATAAACAGAGCCCAGGTAGAAGGATCCCCTGTGACTTGGCGTCCCCATCTCACACTCTGGCAAGTAAGGAACAGGAAAAGTGGGAGGTTAAGATATATACCCTAAGAGAGATTAAAGGGCCCGCCAGTGGCCTCCCGGGTTTTGTTCCTTGGGTTGGTGATCTGAGTGGCAACAGGTGCGGAAATAGCCGGTTTCTCCCCCCTCCTCCCGTCTTACCCTGTGTATTTCTTTCTAAACATACCTCCCTGGCCCCCCCCCTCTCCCTACCAAGCTCTTTCTCCGCCCACCCCCAATATCAAGTGATTAGAGGTGGTCACGGAAGCGGTCAGCATGACTAGGAGGGGGCATCAGGTTTGAGACTATACATCTGTGGAACTAGCAGGTATTATAAAAACATTAGGAGACTACGGGCTTGTGCCTTTGATCCTGACGTGGAACAATAACGGTGTGTAGTAAAGTGAGCACTGCCGATAGAATCCTGCAAATCGAGATTTGTTTGGGAAATCAGATCGTCAGGGGTACTTTTAGCGGTCCCCCCAATCAGGAAAGGACCAGAATCACTCCGTATACAATTTAAGGAAAACCAAGTCAAGGGCAATCACCTGGGGCCTTGCTAACAAGAAGGTTGAAATGGAAAAATCAAAATCTGAAATAAAAGCAAAGAAAACTTAGGTCAATCAAGGTGCGATCACTAAATTTTTTCCTCGTCGGGAAATAAATTCCACCACGATTGAAGAAGACATAACTGTTCAACGTGAAAACGCCTTATTGAGTGTGTCAAACTTTGAAGACATTGATAACTCACTATTAAACCTAGGTTTAAATATTCAAAGAAGCATGACGCTGCAAACTGAAGCAAGGCTGAGTAACAGTGGAATAAAGGCAGACAGTCGACCACACCTCCAGGGACATTTACGGCAGGAGGAGGTTTGGATAGATTATCTATCTCACCAAACCTAGCAATAGTCTCAATGGAAGACGACCCCGACGTCAAAATAGAGCGTTTAGATAAATCATACACAGGGGCAGCCGAGATTGCTGAGATCCAGTCATCAGTAGCTTCGCTACAATTTGCGCTCAAGATCTTGCTTAAAATGTCGGGGGCGAATCCTGGCCAACACGGACGTTCTAATTATGGAAAATAAGGGGAGATTGATATCTGCAGAAGACGCAGAAGCAAACATCTCTGAATCTATCCATATAGTAAGTGAAACCGAAGAGCAACAAAATTTGGAGATCAATCAGGAGGTGAGCTGTCCTGATCCAAAAACAGAAGAGGCTAGCAAGAAAAGCAAGCAAGGGCAAAAGAGCCAGCGCCATACTACCAACAACGTCCAAGCACAGTGCGACGGGAATGCCCACCAAGAAGAGTAGGAAAAGATTAGCGAGAGCTAAGAAAAGGAAGGCAGCCAGCGATGGCTATCTCACCAGCTGCCTGCTACCTGAACAAGCCGCTGAACACGAACTGGAAGAGGAAGCAGTGATCGTGGAGGTGGAAGAGGTGTGCAACAGTGTTGCCACTGACATGGCTATGGCATTAAGTCAACCTATAGTGCTGGAAGACTCGGCAACTAAAGCAGCGGCCACCACGGTCAATAAAAGCGAGACGAAAGGCAGCCGTATATGTCTGATCAAGAATCTATATCAGATTAAGGACAATAAATGGATATCACGCTCTGAACTTTTGACAAGACTTTACTCTGTTCCACAACTGCAGGTGCTAAAATCAGATGACTTTCAATTTGTGGAACCCCTGAAAGGCCCTAATCCTAATGTCTCTGCGTTACACTGTAAGTTTTTAGCTACTGCTGAACTATTAAGAAGCTGTAAAGGGGAATTAAAAACAGTGGACGTTGAAGTGTATGCCGACCTAAATGAAATAGATCTAAGTTGCCCGGAGGAAGAGGTAGCTATTCCCCTGGAAACAGTAGTCTGTCAAAATATATCTAAGGACAAGAAGATGGATGCATCTGATGTCCAACAAGTACTGAAATGGTATGTCGATGCTCTTCTTGAGATTCTATTGAAACAATGAGATCTATCTATTCTATCTTGGAATTGTCGGGGCTTCTCGCACCTACTCTCATCGGAGGGCTCCACGAAATTGCTTGACAAATGCAGCTGTTTCTGTTTACAGGAGACATGGGCCATAGACCCCCTAATTTTAGACGGTTACATGTTGTACCACTCGTCTGCCAAAAGAGGTGGCAAAGGCAGGCCTTTTGGTGGATTGGCTATAGGCGTGACCAATACTTTGGGCTTGAGGCAGATTGACTGCAATCTTGAAAGCAATATGCTTGCAGTCTAAGTGATCCTCGATGTTAAGGACTCCATGGGCTCATTCCTGCTGGTGAGCCTTTATAATCCACCTGGGACAATGTTAAATGAACAATTGCAAGACTCGCGGGAGTGTAAAATGTTGAATCCTAAACTGAAAGAAAAGGGAATTATGGTTCACAGCAAAAAGGTCCTTGAGCGCGGTGCATGGGAATACCTGTTCGAATCTTGGGATATGGTAATGCTTAACGGCAGAACTATCAGTGACCATCCTGGGCAACATACATGGTCAAATGGTACCTCTTGTAGTACGCTGGATTATGTATTTGTATGCCCTAGGTTCCAAGAGCAGATTGAAGACATGAGTTATTCCCAACAAATGGAGTGACCATGCAGTTCTAAAATGTGCAATGGGTATTCCCAGAAAACAGTCTCAATCCAGTAACGTAGGTATGGTAAAAACCAATAAAGCGGGTACCAGGATTTCCTGGTCGGACAAAAATATATTACTCGCTGCTGAAGCTCTGCGGACAGTAGAATCCAAGTTGCCCAATTTTAATGTGATGTCCATCAACTCCATAGAGGATTGGATCTATGCTTTTGTAGGTAAACATGCAGTAGCACCTATGGAGTTGATGTTGGGCCGTGATGGGAAAAAATTGCCATTTGATAAAACGATCAGAGACATGAAACGTAACTACAGAGCTGAGCTACGAAAGGCCAAGAAAATTATGGCCCATGGAGAAGCATATTTCCAAAAAATCAGGGAGATCAAAAATAGGTACACGTCGGCCATTAAGGCAAAAAAAAGGTGGACACGGTACTTTCCTGGCAAAGATTGGTTAAGACCATATGCGAAGGAAAGACCTCGTAATATTTGGTCCCTCTTGGCCGAGGCACTGGGTGTGCAGAGGGGGGCTTTGGTCAACCCCATTGAAGCTAGAGTGTGGGTAAAATTCCTGGAAAATAGAAACACAGAGGACGAGGAAGTAACAATATTGGGTAGTCCCCCATTAGAGGACCCATTTCTCATATCACATGAGCTCATTCTGAATAAAATTAAAGGGACAAAATCCTCACGATCACCGGGACCCAACGGACTGGCCAATATTGTTATGGAATTGTACCCTGAGTTCTGGCCGAGTTTGTTGGGCATACTATTTGAGAAAGTTCTAAAATCATGTAAAATACCCTGCTCTTGGCAAACGGCAATATTAATCCCCGTGTTCAAAAAGGGAAACGGACTCGATCCAAGCAACTATAGGTTGATTTCAATGCTAGACATCGCAGGAAAGATATTTGCCTCATTTCTGCTCAATGAGTTAGTCATGGGCTGAGGGCTCAGGGGTACTGTCTAAATTTCAAATTGGGTTTAGACAGGGCTATTCTACCTCTCATAATATCATGGTAATGGACATTCTACGAACCAGAGCACTAAGAGGAGGGGCGGCTTCCCTTTACGCCCTGTATATAGATTTCGAGGGGATTGGGTCCTCCGACGTATTCCATATCTATGACAGGTAATGTCCACAGCTGTGCTGCTTCGGAAAATCTTTGGCGTCTGCGTCCTGCGTCGATGCGCTGTCCCCGAGGACCTCCTCCGACGGCCGACGTCACCCGATGTGATAAGTAGGACGCACGACGCCCATAGCCTCAGTTCCGTTTTTTTCCGCGAACGTGTTCGCTTCGTGAATCTCGGTACGCCTCGACTCGTTGGAGTTTGCGGTTTTCAATTCTCGGTTCGTTGAACCTGTTCGGTTTGTTGTGAAGACCTGTTCGTGGCGATGTCTTTCTCATCTTCAACCCCGCGTCCGGGCTTCAAGAACTGCGGGGACTGTGGGTCCAAGATGTCGGTCACGGACTTGCACGACGCCTGCCTCTGGTGCCTCGGGGAGGCCCACGATACGGACGACTGTCAGCTGCTAGTCGCTCATGGCAAAGGCCTTGCGGGAACGCAAGAAGCTGCTGTCGGTAGGCCGGGTGTCTAAGCCCCGGAAGTCGAGGTCTGCGGGGCTTTCGACGGATGACTCGAGGGGTGACTCTCTGCGTCATCGCCGGAAGTCCAGTGGGTCTCCTTCCAGGAGTCGGTCTCGCCACTCCTCCGCCTCTAAGAGGCATTCCCGGTAGCGCCAGCATAGGTCGCCTTCCCCGCCCGTCTCCCTCCATGCAAGCGACACCGGAGGAATGGGCTTCCTTCGGGAAGCAGATGCTAGCGATTCTTGAATCGCAAGGCACCGGTCCGTCTGCGCCTCCGAGTGGGGTCGGTCGGCACCGGTTGAGAGACACCGCCCGTACGCCTTCAGGCTCGGGTGGTCGGCACGGCTCGCGGGAGAGGTCCCGCTCGGACAAGGGTAGCAGTTCTCGCCCGTGCCAGGTCCCGGTCCTCGACGCGCTCGAGACCGCGTGATCCTGTGCCGTCTTCGAAGAAGACGTCGACGCCTGTGGCGGCGAGGTCGTCAACGATTTCTCTTGAGGCTCCGCCTCCGATGGGGTCGTCGGCGCCTAGGTTGTCGAGAGACACGCTCGGATCTCCGGCTTCGAGGGCTGTGTCGATGCTGCCGGCGCTGCAGCTGACGGCGACGCCTTTTCTGCCGGCGCCGACTCGTTCGGCGCCCTCGACGCCTTTCGAGGCGGTGGTGTCAGAGGGGCCCCGTGGCACGGGGTTTGCCCCTAGAAAGGCTATGGATAAGGTCAGGCACTGCTTTGGTCCGCAGAGGTCTTCCTCTCCCCGCCTGGAGTACATTTCAGAGGGTGATGAAGGCTCTGATGGGGGCTTGGTTCCGTTTCCAGATGAACTTATCTCGGGCCATAGCCAGTTTGATGATCTGCGGCAGTCGCTGCATGATGCCAGTGGACTGGACTCCTCTCCGGAGGTGGAGTTTTGTAGGCCGGAGCCTGGCACTCATGCCGATTCTTCATATCGGCGCCTTGTCTCGGGTCACCGAGTACTTGGGTTGGTCAGCTCCCCCAGGGGAGTTCGTTCAGGATGATCTCACGGACATCCTTGATCTCGGCCACCCCACTGACCCGGTTTTGCCTTTTCATATGTCGCTGCAGAGAAGGGTGGCGGCAGCTTGGACTGCTCCGGAGAGTCTCCCGGCATTGGGCAAGTCTTTGTCGCGAAAATACCGTCCAGCCAGTAGCGACCCCTGCTACTTGTCTAGGCACCCCACTCCGGAGAGTTTGGTGGTGCAGGCGGCTATGACCCCGGCAAAGCAGGTGTCGTATCCTATCATCCCTCCGGATAGGGACGACAAACGTTTTGACGGCTGGGCGAAGAAAGTGTTTTCTTCAGGGGATATGGCGCTTCAGGCGGCCAACTCCATATGTGCCTTGTCTCGTTTCACACACACTCTGTGGAACTGTGTTGCATTAGCGGCTGAACATATTCCCGAAGGGGACGAACGGGATGGTTTCCTTGCTATGGTTCAGGATGGCAAGGATGCTGTGTGAGGCCGTTCAGTCGGATTTGGACTTGACAGATTGTGTCAGCCGTTTCATGGTGGCGAGCACCGTAATGCGCAGGTTCGCGTGGTTGTGGAAGTCTGGGTTCGCTCCTGTTGTGCAGTCCCGGCTCCTCAACATGCCCTTTGACGGTGAACACCTTTTTGGCAGCAAGGCTGACGAGAGCCTTGAGAGGTTGCAGACCTCCAAAGCTGCAGCGAAGTCGTTGGTTGCTGCAGTTCGCCAACCTCCGCCTTTTCGTCCTAGGGGACAGCAATGGAAGGGAGGTTCCTTTCGCTATTCCTCGTCCTTCAGTAAAGCGAGGGGAGCTAGCAGTCAGAGGCCATCGTAAGAGTGCCAGAGGTGGAAACAAAGGTACTCGAGGTGCCAAGGCCGCTCGGCAGTTGCCTCTTTACCCTCAGGCAACGCCGCAGCCGCTACCACTCAGTCATGAGGCCAGGTCCCATGGTTCGCCGGTTGGGGGGGGGAGGCTGGCGCAGCATCTTGTAGAGTGGCAAGCCATTACTTCGGATGTGTGGGTTCTGGAGATCATAACCCACGGCTACTGGCTTCCTTTTCGGCAGAGGCCTCACGACAATCCACCAGGGAACCTCTCTTTGAAGTGTCCGGATCCGTCCCTTGCGCAGGAAATTCAAGCCCTGCTGGAGAAAGGCGCCATAGAACTGGTGCCTGTAGCGGAGATGAACAAGGGATGGTATTCCCCTTATTTTTTGATTTCAAAGAAAGACGGGGGAATGAGACCCATGATGGACTTACGCGGTTTGAACAAACTCCTCAGGAAGGACAAGTTCAAGATGGTTACTCTTTCTCAAGTCCTCCAGGCCCTTCAACTTCAGGACTGGTTGGTGTCTCTCGACCTCAAGGATGCTTACTTCCATGTGCCGATCCATCCCAAGCACATGAAGTACCTGAGGTTCGCGGTTGGCGACTCGCACTTTCAGTTTCGGGTCCTGCCGTTCGGATTGACCTCCGCCCCGAGGGTTTTCACCAAGCTCATGATGGTGGTGGCAGCACATCTCAGGAAAGGGGGGGATTCACGTCTACCCGTACCTGGACGATTGGTTGATCAGGGGGAGCTCTCCCGAGCAAGTCCTGGATCATCTGTCCGTCACCTGCCACTCCCTTCACAGGCTGGGCTTCTCCCTCAATTTAAAGAAGTCCCATTTGACACCAACGCAGCGGCTCTAGTACATCGGAGCAGTGCTCGACACGTCCCTGGGGCAGTGTTTTCCTCCCCAGGTGAGGGCTCTTCACATTCAGCAGATGGTGCATAAGTTTCAGTTTGCCCAGGATCTCCCAGCGTCCGAGTTCTTGAGACTGCTCGGCCTCATGGCATCCTGCATTCTTCTGGTGCCAGAGGCTCGTCTGCGGATGAGATCTTTGCAGTGGGCGCTCAAGCTTCAGTGGTCTCAGTCCTCCGGCAGGCTGTCGGACCCTGTTCAGGTGCCGCCCTCGGTGGCCCGGGACCTTCTGTGGTGGGCTGTCGAGGGCAATCTGATGAAGGGGGCCCCATTTTGGCTGCCCTGGCCGGAGGTGACGATCGTGACGGACGCACCCCTCACAGGATGGGGAGCTCATGCCAACGTGTTGACAGTCAGCGGTCGTTGGTCTCCGTCGGAATCCAGACTCCATATCAATCTGTTAGAGCTGAGGGCCGTCAGGCTAGCCCTGAAGACTTTTCTGCCGACTGTGCGCGGAAAGAGTGTCCTGATTCTAACGGACAACACGGTGGCCATACACTACCTCAACAAAAAGGGGGGGGGGGGCAGGGCACTTCCGCTGTGCAGGGAGGTGATGCAGCTCGAATTCTGGGCCATCCAGCAGGAAGTGTCGATCTCGGCTGTTCATCTGGCCGGAGACGACAACGAGACGGCGGACGCTCTGAGCAGGCAGAGCAGGCAGAGCTTGATCTCTCACGAGTGGGAGCTGGCTCAGGAGATTCTCCTGGAGATCTTCGCCCTTTGGGGGACCCCTCAAGTGGATCTCTTCGCCTCCAGTGTCAACCGGAAGTGCGAAAGGTTTTGCTCGCGGGAATTTCCTCCAAAAGGAGCCTTAGGAGACGCGTTCGTGGTGGAGTGGTCATTCCCACTGCTGTACGCGTTTCCTCCAGTCCCCGTCATCCCGCAAGTGCTGCGGAGGTTACGGAGGTTCGGTTCCCGGATGATCCTCATTCCTCCGGCGTGGGCCCGGAGGACGTGGTACCCGGACCTTCTAGACTTGTCCATATGCCCTCCACGTCGTCTTCCCTACCGAGATGATCTGCTCTCACGGGAGGGGGGGGTCAGGTTCTCCATCCATAGGTCAGATCCCTCAATCTTCACGCTTGGCTTCTGAAAGGTTGAGGTATAAGGATTGGGACCTCCCTGAAGACGTGATGGAAGTGTTGCTCTCGGCCAGGCAGCTGGCAACAAAGTCTCTGTACCGTTGCCGTTGGAGAAAGTTCTGCAACTGGTGCAGAGTTCAGAATGTGGATCCTTTTGAATGTGACATTCCCATGGTTCTGTTTTTTTGCTTTCTTTGGCCCACAGGGGCTTGCAAGTGGGGACCATTAAAGGTTACCTGGCGGCGCTGTCCATATTTAAGCACGCATCTGAAGAGTGTTCCTATTTTAAGATTCCTTTAATTTTGCAGTTTATGAAAGGGCTCACTAATGTGTTCCCTCTGTCACCTTTTTTGGTGCCAGGTTGGGATTGGAACCATGTTCTTAAGTTTCTTATGGGTGCTCCGTTTGAGCCTTTACATTCTTGCCCTTTGAGGCGGTTGACTCTGAAAACAGCGTCTTTGGTTGCGGTTACTTCCGCTCGCAGAGTGAGTGAGTTGCAGGCACTTTCAGTTAAGCCACCCTTCACTGTTTCAGAAGGACAGGGTTGTCCTTAGAGTTTGTCCTCCTTTTCTTCCGAAGGTGGTTTCGGAATTTCATTTGAGCCAGAAGGTTGTTCTTCCGGCGTTCTATCCTCCTCCACATCCTGGTAAGGAAGAGGAGAGGCTCCATAGGCTTGATCCTAGGAGAGCGTTGAGCTTTTATATTTCGCGCACGTCCCGGGTCAGAGTGGACAATCAACTTTTCATTGGTTACGCTGGAAAGCGTTTGGGACAAGCTGTGACGAAACAGACTTTGTCTCGTTGGATTATTTTAGCGATCTCTGAGTGTTACCGCTTGGCGGGTAAGGACCCTCCGGCTGGCTTGCGGGCCCATTCTACCAGGGGAGTGGCTGCTTCTACTGCCCTGCAGAGGGGAGTTCCTATTCGTCACATCTGTGATGCAGCCACCTGGGCTTCAGTACATACTTTTGTACGTCACTACTCCCTCGATTCCATCAGAGGGCAAGATCTGGCCTTTGGCAAGGCAGTTATCTCTTCCGCAATTTGATTGGGCATGCTAAATTTGTATTCTAAATTCTTTCCCACCTCCTTGCTTGGTACTGCTTTGGGAGTCTGTCATAGATATGGAATACGTCAGAGGACCCAATCCCCTCAAAGAACAAGTTACTTTCTTACCTGGTAACGTTCTTTCGATGGGATGGTCCGACGACGTATTCCATATCGCTCCCTCCCTGCCTTCCCCGCTGCAGAATTTCTTTTGCGATTGCAGCTTGCGTTCCGCAAGGCCTTGTGTGTCTGACTGGCAGAAAACTGGTGGCACACGTTCTGTGAAAAAACTATCACTGAGGCTATGGGCGTCGTGAGTCCTACTTATCACATCGGGTGACGTCGGCCGTCGGAGGAGGTCATCGGGGACGGCTCATCGACTCATACGCCAAAGATTTTCCCAAGCAGCACAGCTGTGGACATTACCTGTCATAGATATGGAATACGTCGTCGGACCATCCCATCGAAACAACGTTCCCAGGTAAGAAAGAAACTTGTTCTTCTCTGCGGCATTTGGTTCCATACCTAGAAGCCGTCTGTGGAGAAAATTAAAACTAATGGGATGTCCGGAAGGTTTAATATATTACCTAAGACTTTTACACCTAAATAACTCGGTCAAATTGAAGTTAGATCAGGAAGGTCACACTACTGACAGCGTTGCCCAAAATAGGGGAGTTAACAAGGTTGCGTAACAACACCTCTTATTTATAATCTGTATGTCAATGACATTCCGATGCAATAACTGCTGCTAGCAACTGTCCTCCTAAAATCGGTAAAGCCAGTTGTCCAGTATTAGCGTACGCAGACGACTTGGTGATATTTGATTATACCATCAGTGGGATGCGTAGATCGGCGGTTGCATTGTGGGAGTATGCAGAGGAGAATGGCCTTAGTACCAACCTAGAAAAAACAAAGATCATGAGATGCACTAAAAAGAAGGTATCTCGTGTGCATCTTACAGCAGGTTTAGTGAACATCTCCTACGTCCCCCAGTACCGTTATTTGGGCATAGACTTTGAAGTCTCCGGAGATTATGTGGCCTGTAAACAATCACGCTGCATTGAAGTGGCTCAATTGACTGCCTTGTTCTATAGGTTTACTGTTAAACAGGGCGGCTTTACTTTGTGGGGTACTCGCCAACTCTGTCCAAGCTTTTGCCCTGGCCGTAATTTATGGACTGGAAGCCCTTCTTGAGTCTGATCTAAAGTGGTTACAGGTGATAGAAGGTAAATTCTGGCATTATATTCTTGGCTTACCTCCCTGTGTTCCTATGGCCATTATTAGATTAGAACTTGGCCGGACTTCTTTAAAGGCCTTAGTATTGAAGAAGCGGCCTTCGTTAGATCTAAGAATGACCCGTGACGCAAGCAATGGATTACTAACAGCGGTCCATCAGGTATGCTCTATAACTATTGATCAGATGATCAATCTGTTTCGTGAAATAGGTTGGCAATCCAGAGATGGCTGCTACTCAGAGGAAGTAAATAGAGCGCTGAGCAAACGTATAGACCTCTGGGACTGGTTAGAGAATTTTGAACATCTTAAGAGTCTGAGAAGTTATCAATTTGTGCAATACAGATTGTTTGAGTTTAGGAAACTCCAGAGATATCTGAACATCTGCCCATCAGCCAGACTCAGACGGTTTATCCTATTGCTCAGATTGGAGCAACTACCCACAATCATGATCACGGGGAGAAAAGACAAGATTGCTGTTGAGCTGCGAATATGTTGCCTATGTAAAATTGAAGAGCAGCTGGAGACGGCAAAGCATCTGTTGACCGAATGCCCTGAGATGGCGAGTACATTTTTCCCCCTCCTTGGCAGCTATGTTCATGAAACCACGTATGCCCTGTTCTGGCACCATTGTTTGAATTCTAACAGTATACGCTTGTTGACAGCACTATATACCATCTGGCTGAGAGTTGAAGTTAGATTGGATATAACTCTTTAGGTGATTACTCCAATTTTGTATAAGGCAACTATTAAGTTGATTGTATGAAATGTATGTGTATAGATTTGACATGTTCTGTTCTTTTTTGCTTTTCCTTATTTCGTAGGATATGCATTCTCTGTATTTGTATCTAAATTTATACTTGTATTATGTATTAACTTTATATGTTATTTTAAAATTTGTGCAAAGTTTATAATCTAAGCTATAACAATAAATATTATTATTAAATGGACAAACGGCAATGACCATTCTTTTCCAAAGGATTTGTACCATGAAATATTGCTCTATAGGTCCAAACCATGAATGCTTTTGTCGAACATCCATGTTTCCAGTATTTCTTGCTGCCCTGGGTCCGGCAAAATCTTTAAAAGCAAAGTCTGCTGTGTCGTGCCAGCACGGATCGTTGTGATTAAGTGAAGTGTTACAGCTCCCTTTGCTCCCTTCTCTCACCTTAACGGCCAAACAGCGTGGATTCTAATGTTTTAGCGGTTCTACGAGTACTTGCTGTGATATTGGCAGACGTTTTGAGTGTCAAGCCCATATAATTGTAATTTTAAATACTAGGGTAAATGCAGCAGAAACCAGGTATCATTTCTTGGCTGCCAATCTGCACTTCAAGCAGCAACTCCTCTAAGGGTGCTTTCAAAATCCATAGTCCCAGAGTAGGCACCCATCTGTTCAGTGCCTGCCAGCCGCGATTTTGCTGACAGATGAGGAATTAAGCCTGGTACATTTCATTTATCCCCTCTTTCTCTGTACACTGCCTGCTGCTGTTAGGGCAAACTACTGTATTAGCAGAGTAAGCATTATCTCCCGGGCTAGCCGTGGTGGGAGACCAGTATGTTTTGCTGGGGCAGTCGTGCACTATTCAGTGACCGATCCATCCACTTGGTAGCACAGCCAACAGCCAACAGCCACGGAGCAAGAAGGGACGTGCATACAGGTAAACGTGTTGTGCACTTTTGGTCTCCAGCAAGTGTTCCTAATGGCAGTTCAGTCGGCCAACTGTGCACTTTATAAATGGTGTATCTCCCGTGTTTATGGCAATACACATTTGTGCCTGTGTATGGGGATCCTGCCAGATCTGTCGTATTCATAGACTTAGTTTTCTCGCTGGTTGTTTATCTATTTTTGTAGAGCAGTATATCCATCATTTAAAAAAGTGCGAATAAGATTATAATTCCCCGGGTTTCTGTTGCGTTAACTCTTGACTCTGCTCCAGATCGCTTGATTTTGCGTTTTGAAACGTGCTGTGGTAACTGCACAATTTAGGATATTGAAGAGCACGGTTAATGGGTTTGAATGATGGCTGATAAACTGATAACCACTAGCAATTAGGTAGTTGAAGTCTGCAGGAATGTATCGGGATGCACTACATAAACTGTTGTTAAAATGTTGCAGATCCCACTTTAGGTTTAAATATTGTCTTTTGTTAGAAATGATGCCACGAACGTTCACTGTGATCCTTTCAGTGACCACCCCAGGGGATGGTAGCTAGAAAAATGCATTTATTGCATCATAACTACGTTATGCTTAATTAAGAATTGCAATTTAGCTGCTAAGCCTATAGAATTCCAGTGGCGAGGGTCCATATTGTACCCCCGTTATTGAAAATCATTTCTACCAAAATTAGTTATTTCATATACATCTTGCCATTGGGATACTGATGGAGTTTACGTCAGATTTTGGATAGTGGCATTGTTTTTTGCTTTGGGCTAATTGAAATAAATATGAAATTAACAGCATGATGACATTTCGGCTGTTAAATGGATTTGTAATTTGAAACTCTTTTGGCACCCCTTAGTACGTTTGAAAAACGTACCGTTTTTCCTTTTTACCACGGAAAATTGTTCTAGGTTGGAGGGGACTGCACTGTTAAATCGCCACTGCTTTCCTCAGGGGAGGGAGGCAGGGAGGGAGAGACACACTAAATACAAAGCTACACAATGAAACCCATACCCGTTTGAATGGTTACTGGAATTCTGATTCTTAAATGGTCCTTTCAAACTGTTAGATTCGTATTTTTGCTGCTGATGCAGTGCTTCGCTGCTTTGTTACCCACCTCTTTTGGGCCGACGAAACATTGCAAATGTCAGGAGCTGGGAGAACACAGGAGGGTTCAGTAAATTACTTTCAACCCCTGCTAATGAACGGGTCTTCCAGAGTAATCTGCCATGTCGGAGGCTGTACTCCATTTTACTCTGCAGGCCTGCAAATAGCTGCTCACCTGTAATGACTGTCCTCTGCGGTCTTCACGTAGTACATTGAAAAGCCTGGTGTACTTCACGTTTGAATGATAAGGTAGAGAATATTACACCACTCTTTTAAATAACGTTAACTTGGCTTTATCGTTCAGAGTTTTTGAAAATTATGCTATATCTACAGTTTTTATGTTGTGAATCTGTCCAAAGTTTTTGCCACCGGTTCAAGCTCCATTACATGCATAACAAATTTAGAAAAATTGGGGAGAAAAGTCCACAATAGGTACTTGATCTTTCGGTGCCTGCCCTTGTAATGAGTTTGATCGTAGAATTAGAAGTTGCCCAGTTGGTTCGTATTGCACGCACCATTTCAAAGTCCTAAATTCTTATTACCCTAAATCCCTGCTGCCTTCAACAGTTACCTTCCCATTTCATCTCCTTACTCTCTCCAACATTGGTAACTGATTCTGCCAGTGACTGAATTAGCTTTTATCTATTTGACCTATGCTTTTCCACCTTATGAAATACTGTCATTTCGGCTCCCACCCACCTCCCAGTGGGTGTTGCTCAAAGGACTGTTTAGGCTGCCTTTTTTTCTCCGATGCTTCTGTTCTTGACCGGTTTCCCTGATTACCCATTTGCTGACTGAACGCTTGTGTTGGGAGTCCTCTTGTTGCTCTCCAAACTATTTTCATATTTCACGTACATTTTGAGCGATTTCTGTCTCAACGTTTGACCAGAGGTCGACTACCGACAGCGAGGATCCGCTATCAACGAAGATCCTACTACATCGCTGATCTTTCCAGAGTTTCAAGAAGGCCCGGGCTTGGGCCTGCATTGCGCCTCTTCGCCATAACCCGAAGAAAAGAGATTTCTCTTCGAACTGTGTGCAAAGTTTGGATTGAGGAATGTGTATGTCGAACATCGACAACATAAGCGCCTGAATTGCCGGCATCCTGGACCATGATGAGGGATGCAAGGTCTGCTGGGTATTTTTTGAAAAAGACGAAGAAAGACTGCTACGGCATGCTGGCGACTTGGTTGAAGTCAGGTGAAGCCCCTGACTCTGTTTCAGGGCAGGGCCATGCTTCACCCAGAAATAAACTCCCTCAGAAAAGAGGTTGATGCCCTATGATGATGCCCCACTCCCAGGGGTCCAAAAGAATGCCATGCTGCAGGTCGTTGCTCCCACTGTGTTTGCGGCTGTTGCTGTTCCCAGCGCAGGAAGGACAAGGTCGCTGTCACCAACTACTTCTACCGCAAGCCTTCCATTGAGGGGTGCTGACTCATATCAAACTCTGCTTACCGTCAGTGAATCGATCATCGAAGGAGAGATCAAAAGATGGCCCCTCTCTACCCCCGTCGGCGACGCCATCATCATCATCATCTCAGCCGGCCAGAACAACTTGGTCACAGCGCCAACGGCCATGTCAACGAAGGCTCCAACCATCCCGTTGACTGTCTCTTTGGCTACCTCGTCGGCGGTCATCACTTCTTAATCGAAGGGGGGGCTGGCCACACAGTGGTGTCCACGGTCACAACAGCTACTCCTAGTGTCACTACCACCAAGACGTGAGGCAGCTACTGTGATGCTTTTGAAGGACCCTGGAATGGGGACAGCTCCCCTGGCCACTCCGGCCCAAAGGTCTCTGGAGAGGGTAAGGGATAAGGCTCCTGCAGACCCTAAGGATACATGCCCGCAGCTGCCCCAGAGAAGTTGGTGCAGCTTTATACCAGCTGGGTGAGGATGATCTGCCCGAAGACTATTTAGACCACGAAGGGTTAATGGACCTGTCTCAGTGGGGGGGTCCCCATGGAGGGAGTCTGGTTCACTGCTTCGCTGAAGACTCATCAGTCTTGAACCTCCACAACTCGTTCCTTTCAAGCCTCAACCGATGGATATGTCCTTGGACATACTGCGAACGCTGCACGCGCTGGTCTTGGAAATCCAGCAGAGACTGCCTCCTACACCGGGCCCGGCAATGTCTTGGAGCCCTAATGAAGACAAAGAGCACTGCTCCTCCATAGCGGGATCAACTCTAGCAAATACAGGATCCCAGCCTTCACCCGACTGTGGTCTCAGTCGCAGCCAGAAAACCATCGGCGAACCGCTATCTTCATCCATGGCACCCCCAGACGAGGAGGGGAAGAAGCTGGACGCGATGGGATGGTGAGGGGGGCGGATCAAATACACTGCTGCCAGTACCATTAAAGCCGCTAACGCCCTGGCCATTTTGTCCCGCTATGACCAGCAACTATGGTATAAACTGGGCCCTATTCTGGACTTCTTACCCGACAATAAGAAAGTGGAAGCTCTGGCACTGTTCCAGGCAGGGGAAGTGACCTCAAACCACACCATTACAGTGGCCATAGACCTTGCAGACACACGTTTCCGGCAAATGGGCTACAGAGTGTCTCTTCGGCAGCAGCGATGACTCAAAGCCACCATCTTCAGACCGGACGTTCAATCCTAAGTCTTGGACATGCTATTTGATAGTGAGAACCTTTTTGGCAAGACTGTCAACGAGTCCCTGCTAGTGATCAAGACTGACGCAGACTGCACGTTCACTGGGTAGCCTGCAGCAACATAGGTCGTCCTTTTGTTCCTCGAGCGGAAAAGTCTGGCGGGTCCTCCAAGGGAATCTAACACTGCTTAGCGACAGCCTTACCGCTCCACGACGTAAGAGGTCTACAGAGGTCGTTCACAAGCATGTGGTAGCAGAGGACAGCGTCGGCACTGCCTGCAGGGCAGGGCCCCAAACACACAGGCCTGAACCGGCCGTGGACTCTGGCCTCCCCTTGTGCACACCAGTGGGAGGCCGGCTGGCCAGGTTCGTCAGCACATGGAAGACCATCACCACCTACAGATGAATGGTGGATGCTCTGACAGGGGCACACCTTGGAGTTCCAACGCAGGTGTCCTCTTATTACCCCCTGTGGCTCGAAAAGAACAGCACGTGGCGTAGCTGCTGCAGGAGGTCCACGCCATGTTAAAGAAGGGGGCGATGGAGCCCGTCCCTGAGGGCCTCTGGGGCTCTGGAGTGTAATCCAGATACTTTCTGGTCCGAAAGAAGACAGGAAGGTGGAGGCTGTTTCCTGGACCGGAGAAGCCTCAAGTACTGGAAGTCCCAGAAGTTCATGATGGCCACATCGCAGCACGTGCTCGGCCAGCTGGAACAAGCCCACTTTCTGGCGTTGCTGGATCTGGAGGACGCCTACATCCACATCCACCGGAAACACTGCAAATTCATGCGGTTTGTGCTACAGGGACAACACCATCAGTTTGAGGTGCTCCCCTTCAGCCTGAAGTCAGCCCCAATGGTCTTTACAAAGTGTCTGGCTCCGGTGGCGGCGCACCTTCATCTCAACGCCTACTCTTATTTAGACTATTGGCTCGTCTGATCCCGCTCCCATGTGTTGGCGAGTGAACAGATCTTGGATTTCCCATAAATTATCCAAAGTCCTCATTGGAGCCATCGCAGAATGCTCTTTCTGGAGGCCCAACTCAACACAGCGTGTCAGGCATCGCCCTCGGAAGAGGGGGTGGTAGCCATCCTGGGGAAGGTACAGCGCCCATCGGTGGCACGGTCGGCTACAGTGCAAGCTCTTCCTTTATGCCTTCCCTCCGTTCCCACTTCTGCTATGAGGGATCAACATACTCAGTGTCACCTCAGGATGATATTTGTTGCTCCGACATGGCCGAGACAAATACACCACCCTTCAGGCGCCTGCTGCTTCCTGAACGTCTCGCTAGAGAAGGGGTAGCCGTTCTACATCACGACCCAACATCACTGAACCTTGGGGCCTGGCTCCTGCCGCCCTAGAATTTGGACATTGTTCTTTGCCAACGGACTGCAAGGACATCCTCGCCAGAGCCTCTTCCACAGTAAAGTGCTACAGCCATAAATGGAAGCTATTCTCCGGATGGTGCAGGATGCAGAGGATCACTCCCCTTCGTGTCATGGCCCTGCAGCTCTTGCCATGCCTGCTTTCTTTGGCTAAGGCTGGACTGGTTCACACCTCTATGAAGCTGACTTGGCCGCCATATCCCGTTACACCAGGACACCGGGTAGGCCATCCCTGTAGTCTCACCGGCTCATCAAGGAGTTCATCATGGGCCTCTTCAGAACTTTTACATCGGCTCCGGCTCCAGCTTGGGAACTCAATGTGGTATTGACTATACTCCTACGTCCCGTCTCCTTTCCTCCATACTTATGGGACATCTCTCCGTCCTGTGGGACGGGACCGGAGCACTTTGTAAAAAGCATCCAAAACAAATTTTTTTCTAAAATGTGTCCTTCCTCTATCTTGCGTGGGGCCCAGCACGCGGCCGTAACCCCGCCCACCTTGTCTCCACCGCACACATCGCCCATCAGTCCTTTACTCTGCTTGTTCGGGACTGGACGCACTTGCATCCTCGGAAGATTGTCTTCCCTTTTTTCCTCTGGCTCTCGCTAGCGATCGTGTACTAGTCTGTCTGTCGTTCAAACTAGACTTTCCATATTGTTCATCGTGCCACCGTCGCTTCGCGAGGGTGGATCACCATCCTCTTGGTTTAGAGTGTTTGGGTCCGGATCACCGTTGGGACTCTTGTTTTTACTGCGACTCCCTTTCGGTCCGGGCACTTCAACGTCGGTTGGAGCGGTGGGAGGTGTTGTTCGACAAACTCCTCCCTTACATTTTCAGGCGTTCATTGATGAGAAGAAAAAACGCCCGGTAAGTTCTTTACTTTTCAGAGCACCCTGGCCTGCCGGCCCGCAGTTTCCTCTCGGGCCGGGAGGAGCGTTGATAGCTCTGTCACCGGGGTTCGCCCCGAGGTGCCTGTTGGGCCTAATAATTGTACCAGAATTTTCTCCGAGGGTCTCCGTAAGGGGCCTGTGGATACCGGAGCACGCTCCGAGGCCCCTCCTGTGGGGGCTGTTTGTAGACCCAGTTCTACTGAATCGTGGGATACCAGAGCTCGCTCTGAGGCGTCTGTCGGCTTCCCTCAAAAATAAGACCGGGGTGCGCCCGTGGCCCTGGTGGGCTTGCTGTCACCATACTGATGTTCGAGGCCCGCGCGGATAAGGCTGTCACCGGACGTGGGTCCGAGGTCCCTCTTTCAGAGGCTAAAGCTACCAACATTTCTGAGAGGCCTGACAGCCTTAACGGTGACGGCTGTTTCTCACTGTTCCCACTCTTGCGGCGACACCAGATCTGTTGAGGGGGCAAAGAAGGAAAGTTCTTCTTTTACCGGCAGTGCTGAGGTCCTTCCCGGGAAGGCTAATTTGGCGGTTGGTATGTCGCAGGAACATTCCAGGCCTCATAGTAGTGGCTCTGCCGAGGTTCCTTATGTTAAGGCTAAAGTTAAGACCCCTGATCCATCGACGGGGACCCCTGCCTCACTTCCTCACGTGCCGCAGTTCCCCTCAGGCGATGACAAAATGGCGCCTGTTCCCGCCACGACCGCAGCGGCAATTTTGGGTGCGACCCCCTACAACTACGCCATCGGCCTCTGGTGTAGGGCTTGGTTCCTTGGGTGAACATAGTCCCTTGTGCACATCCTTATCGGCCAGTTTACGATTGGAACACCCGGATGCCTCTTCCGCACAATGTTTCGTTGCCTGCAGGGTCGTCCCTTTGATTTGTGTGGATACGTCGGTGGAGGGGCCAGTGTGGCACCCTTCCCCGTTACGTCCATGGATTTGTCAACCTCATGAGAGGCCTCCTCAGGTTCCAAAACAGTCCCCAGAGGATGCCTTCTTTGGTAAATTTCAAACGCTCGTGCGTACCGATCCCATGAGGGAGAATTTCAAAGGGCTTTTTAGGGAGATATGTCGGCCTGCGCCTCCGGCTCCACCCGTTCCTCCGGTGGTTCCGCCGGCACCTCCCTTGCCTACGGTGCCTTCCCAGACTCTTCCGCCTTTGCCCCCATTGTCCCCTGTGGACAAGGCAGCGCCTGACACGGCTCAGCAGGATCCTGACCTGTCGGATGACGCGCAAGGCGATCAGGACAACAAGGTCCTGCCCCGCTCTATTAGAGCTTTTCATGACCGGGTACTGGACATGAGCTTCTTGGATGTTCCAGTGCCCGAGGCACTCGCTCTGCAGGAGGGCGTGCTTTCTGGGGTGTTCACCCTTTCAACCTTTGGAGCGTACCGGCCTGTTCTTGCAGAAGGACGTTCTGGCCGAGGTCTGCAGGGTCTGGGAAAAGCCACACTCTGGACCTTTTGTCAATAAGAAAATTGACGCGAGATGCAGGCTGCATTCTTCAGAAGAGGTAGCCCTGGCTTTTGCCCGCCCCCCTCCTCCACAGAGGTGGCTGCGGCCATTTTGCAGTCTAGGCCTGCAGCCTCCTTTTCCACAACTGCTACTCAGGTTCTGGGAAAGGAGGACAAGCTCCTCGACTCCCTCGGGAGGAAAATCTTCACCAACTTGGCCTTGCAGCTCCGGCATGCCAATGCTGAACTGTTAGCACGGGCTAATATGCGGATGTTGAAAGGTCTGTCAGAGTTTGAGGAGTTCATCCCGGTCGAGAAGTTGGAGGACTTTAAGTGGGGTTTATCTGACGCCAGGGTCTTGGGCCAGGATCTCCTGGAGGCTGCGGCTCATCACATAGACACCTGGGCTCGGGGCCTTATGCTGGGGGCTGATACCTCACGGCACTAAATTCTAAAAAGTGCAGGACAAGGTGTTGGACCTTCCGTTCGATGGTAAGGAGCTCTTTCAGAGACGAAGGATAGCACTCAGACAGCTAAGTCTTTGTCGGTCCTTGTCAAGACCCCTTTCAAAACAGACCGTTGTCCCAAAGCCGTCCCTCCTTTGGCATTAGGGGCTTCCTGTCATGATCTCTGCTTCCAAAAGGTCAGGGTTTTCCCAACTCCCTTGGAAGCAGATCCATAACCCAGGTTCCGAGGGCCAACCAGTCCCAATTGGGACCTTTTGGACCCAGTCCTGGCGCCAGTGGCACCAGGCTCATAAATATGCCCAGTCCCAGCGCTGGAAGCTCCGGGCTCATAATGCTTGGGTGGACTTACCTGCAGCAGACCATGCTGCTTACTTGCCTGCCAGTTGAGCCTCTGATCCTCTTCTGTTTGGAACTACTTTTCCTGTTGGGTGGGGCAGGAGCCACTCCCTAGGTTCAGAACACTGGAACTCTTCTGGAAAGCAGGAACTCTTTTCTCACCTAGGCGTGGCTGTGGAAGGAGACACCTAAGCACTACAGGAGGCTATTTAAACCACACCCGATGGATGAATCTTGCTTTGCGTTATTCTGCATCCTCTGCAGCAGAACGCTCATCGTGTCTTCTGCATCTGATCCTGGGCCTAAGGAAAAAGGCTTACCATCCTGAATCCAGTCTTCAGCAACACCTATAAAGACAAGAAAGAACAGGTTAGCATTACGGTCTTCAGTGACAGCGCTTCACTTACCTGGTCCATCGGCTGTCACCAACGCCTCGCGCTGCATTCCGGCATCTGAAAGACAAAGGCTTACCTACTCTTCGTGCGCTCTGGAGGTCTTCGCACTGCATCCCGCATCTGAAAGACAAAACAAGGTGCGTTTAAAGACATTGGGGAACTTTAATACTCACGTGCCATTACTCCTTTCCACATCTAACCCAGTGGGTATTCCGGCACCCTGCAGCCGCTCCGAACTTGTACCTGCAAAATAAAAAGAGCGCATCGTGAAACAGGCAACAAGCGCTTACTTACGTGCTTCCAGGCGCTTCTATTCATCACACGGGCTCCATCTTCAACTCACTTCAGCCCGTCATCCGCCATCGCCGGAACCCTGCCAAAACAAGAGACATCATTACTAAAGACTTTTAAAGACACTAGAATTACTTGAAACTTACCGTTCGTGCAGTAAACGACGGACAGCAGTCCTCTGAAGTCAAGAGGCCTGCTCCCCTTATCCAGTGAAGAAACTGGTTACAGCACCCTGCCCCGAGGCAGATGGAGAGCACGGCGTTCACTTACCTAAGGTGAGAGCGTTAACCTTTGGGGTTCTACAGGAGAAGAGAAAGGGAAGAAGAGAGACATTCAATAACCCAGTTCATTAATCCCATATTTTCTATCTGCAGACATCTTACCCTTCGAGTCAGACATACAGTGCACAGAGGTCTAGCCCAAAGAGCCAGCCGTGTGTTACACATCACCTTTGAAGATACGGTATACGCCCAGTCAAGACCGGCGCCTCTACGGGAATCAGGTGAGCGTTACACTTCCTCGACCGGAAATCTCAGAGTGGATACCCCTTTGGGGAATAACCGCCGTAGGCAACAGACTCAGTTTTTCTCCCGCTCCTCAGCCTCCTCCTCAGGTTCAGGTGGCAACACCACCGAAAAACCTGCTAAATGAGGGTTCTCCGCGCTCGCACGAGACCCCGGTGGGAGGACGCATTGCGTCTCATTGGGAGGCGTGGCAGATCATCACCGAAGACAGATGGGTCTTGTCAGTCGCTCAGGCGGGCTTCCGCTTACCCCTAGCCCCTACCCCACCCTTCAACCCTCCTTTTAAGCTGTCATGCTCGCCCTCCCTCAAAGCCGAGATTCAGAAGCTTCTGGACCTCAGAGCTGTGGAACCCCGTTCCCCGAGGGGAACGAGGGGAGGGCTTCTACTTCCGGCTGTTTACGGTGCCCAAACCCAACCAGGCTGGGCTGCACACCATCCTAGACCTTTCCCAGTTCAAGCTTTTCCTACCCCAAGAGAAATTCAAGATGATCACGCACAGCCAGATATGGACCTCCTTGCAGATGGGTGATTGGCTCAGCGTGGTGGATCTTCAGGATGCGTACATGCATATTCTGATTTGGAATCCACACAGGAGCTATCTCTGTTTTACTTTGGGAGAGGAGCACTTCCAGTTTCGAGTGCTTCCCTTTGGCCTCAGCTCAGCGCTGCGTGTCTTCACGAAGATGATGTTGGTGATTGCGGCCTATCTTAGTCTGCAGGGTATCCATGTGTATCCGTATTTGGACGACTGGCTCTTACGCAGCTCTTGTCCGTTGGAAGCAGCGGGCAATCTTCAGTCTCTCCTTCAGCTGCTGTTCCATCTTGGGCTGTCGGTGAACTGGCGGAAATCTTCCATGACGGTCTCGCAGGACTTGATTTTCCTGGGTGTTCGCTGGAACACGATCGACTGCAGAGTGTACCTGACTGGGGACAGGATGGCGGATCTGTTAGCCACGTGTCAGATGTTTGCCTAGTCGGAGGCGTCCAGAGGCTTCTGGGCCTCATGGCCTCGTGCGTGTTGGCTCTTCCTCTTGCTCGTCTCAAGATGAGACGAACCCAAATGGCTCTTCGGAGTTCTTGGCATCAGGCTGTGGACCCAGATTCCAAGCTGATAATGATTCCAGCTTCCATGAGAGTGGACCTGGAATGGTGGTCATCTCTGAGCAACCTGTCGGTGGGCTTCAGGACCCAGCCCCTACAGTGACTATCACGACGGACTCCTCCCTCCTGGGGTGGGGTGCGACGTTGGATCTTCTTCAGGTCTCGGATCTCTGGTCGCCTCAGGACAAGCTCCTGCACATAAATCATTTAGAGCTTCTGGCGATCTTCCTTGCGCTCAGGGCGTTCAGACCGATCATAGCCAACAAGGTGGTCCGCATACGTACGGACAATGTCGTATCGATGTATTAAATCAACAAGCAAGGGGGAACCAAGTCTCCCCCTCCCCCCAAATCCCCCCCCGTGGACCAGTCCATCCAGATTTGGGAGTGGGCCGTGCTTCATGGTGTTTGGCTACTTGCAGTGCACATCCGGGGCCAGCTGAATGTCACAGCGGATCCCCTCAGCTGACGGACAGTGGTCAGCTACGAGTGGGAGTTGAAGGCGGAGGTCCTCTCATGGATTTTCTTGTGTTGGGGCACACCGGAGGTGGACTTCTTCGCTACGGCGGTAAACAAGAAGCTTCCTCAGTATGCCTCCTGAGGGGGGCTGGGAGCCTCCTCTCTGGGGGATGCTCTCAAGATTCCATGGCAGAACATGAGAGCTTACGCCTCCCCCCCCCCCACCCCCCCCCCCCCCTCTGCCTCTAGTCCATCGAGCAATTTGGAAACTGAAGAACTCTGTGAACTGTTCCCTTCTACTCATAGCCCCGTGGTGGCCGGCCAGGTTTTGGTTCTCAGAACTTCAGCACCTGTCGATGTGTCTGCCGATCAGGTTACCAGTGACCCCCGATCTTCTTCATCAGGGGGAACAGCAGATGTGGCACCCCTCCCCACAATTGCTCCGCTTGGTGGCATGCTGCCTGAGTTCAAGTCTTTAGAACATCTTAACTTGTCGGCGGATAACATGCGTATTATCCAGGCGGCCAGGAAACCCTCGACTAGATCCCAATACAGAAGTAAATGGTTCAGGTTCTGTCATTGGTGTTTGGAAAAGCAGTTGGACCCAAGGGAGGCTACGATTGACATGGTGCTGTCCTTCGTATCCTTCTATCAGATTCGGGTGTTCACATTCTGTCATGCATCTTTCTACGGACAAATGTTCTTACTCTGTGTAATCCAGTGGTTAAGAGGCATTTGGCAGGCTTGACACGCCTCTACCCTCCAGTTCGTAGTCCGCACCCGCCGTGGGATCTAAATGTAATCCTGACGGCCTTGTACCTTAAGCCTTTCGAACCTATAGCCACGGTGGACCTAAAGTACCGTGTCCTTTTTGGTCGCTGTTACGTCAGCAAGGCGGGTGAGTGAGCTCCAGACTTTGTCGGTGGAGCATCCCTTCTTGGTCTTTCACAGGGAGGAAAGGGGACTATGGACTAGGAGTAAGGTGGTCACTACAGTGAGTAACCTGGTTAAACTCATGGGGGCACCCTTCGAACCAATGTATCAGGTTCCCCTAGAGTTCCTTTTTTGGAAGACTGCTTTTCTCGTGGCGATCACCTCGGCCAGGTGGGTTGGGGAGATCCAGGCCCTGTGCTGCAAACAGCCGTACTTCTCCTTCCACGCTACAAGGGTTGTACTACGTACACACCCCACCTTTATGCTGAAGTGCCTTCTGAGTTCCACTTTAATGAGCCTTTGGGGTTGCCTGCCTTCTTCCTGAATCCGTCATCACCAGCAGAGAGGGCGTTGCATTTGTTGGACATTGCTCGTGCCTTGAACTTTTACGTGGCACACAGTTTTCGGAAGACTTCTCAGTTGTTCGTCAATTTTGGACCTGTGAATTATGGGATGGCTTTGTTGCTTCCCTCTCAAGGTGGCTCTCCAGCTGCATCTGCCCGCCTGGCAACCCCCGCACTTGGGGACTGGTCTCTGTATCCCTACAATCCCACCACAAGCACTTGACACCTGATGCCTGCACTTACCCTTGCCACCTGCTGGCCGTACTTTACTGTTGTTTATTTTATTATTTTATTAGGCGTGTTATAAATGCCATATCATATATCATCATGCACAGCCATCAGTTGGCTAACCGGCCTCTTCCAGGCTGGCTGAGAGCCCACTGCACCAGAACCATCGCCGCAAAGACAGTGTTTCTCTCTGGTGTGACCCTGATCGACATCTGCAGAGTTGCTACATGGAGGTCCACGAAGTTCTGCTGCATCAACAGGGATTCCAGGGAGAAGTCCCGGGTCGGCCAAGCGGTGCTACACAAGCTGTTCACCTGAGGGGGGAGTCTGGTCCAAGGGCAAGTATTTATTGCTTCTGTTGAGCCTTGCCACCTCCTGTGGTTGTGTATATGTACTGCACTGTAATCGTTAGTCATGAGCATGTGAATCCATGCCAGACCGCATGGTGGAGAAGGTTTAAGTTACTTACCTGTAACTCTTGTTCTCCAGCATGGGTCTGGCTAGGATTCCCATGCAAACCCTCCCTCCTTCCCCTCTGTGGCTCTTCTTGGTTCATACTGCCACCTTACATGCTTGCCAAATCTGAAGATGGCCACCAGTGGTGGAGCTTAGGGAGAGGACTGTCATTGGATGCGGGAAGTATGACCCAGAGGACAGTGATTTATTTAGAGGAGAATGGTTTTAAAGCTTTAATGAAATTGTTTTTTATTTTACCGGGCATTCCCAGCTTAGCCACTGTGAAAATTCATGAGCATGTGAATCCATGCCAGACATATGCTGGAGAACAAGAGTTACAGGTAAGCAACTTGAACCATCTCTCAACACAACCTCCTTACTTACCTATCCTGTTATCCGTCTACCCCTCACCCCCAAGGGTTCATTCCCTCCACTGCCACAGTGGCCGTGTTAAACTCCTCAATATTTGCAAAATTTCGTCCACACCTCCTTTACCACTATAATAAAACCTTGATTTTTCACTCTTGATACTTATAAGTCTAGATTACTGCTGTAGCCTACTCGTTCTCCTTCTTCCCCCCCCCCGTCCCCCTACTCTTTTCTTCACCCTGCACTCCTCTGGTAAACCATTTCTGATCAAACAGCACAACCTCTTCCTCAATATATACAAAATATGAATAAATACTTGGTCCTGCCCAGTGGGAAGTGATTTGGGAATCTCATTTCTCATGAGCCTCTTACCATGATTCGAAATGAATGTTGGTCACTAACAAGATAGAGGAAGATCCATCTGTGAAGAGTGAAGATTTGTTTTTTCAATCAGATATTTATTGAATTTTACAACTTGCCATAAAGCAGAACATCTCAGACCTCCCCCCCCCCCCCCTTTCCGGAAGGGACCCTGTAGATGTCTTTAGTCTCCTGGCTCGTGTCCTTGGTACAGTTGAACACGTCAAGGATGCTGACTCTGTGTGGGCACCATTGTCTCATATAATAACTCTGCAGGTAAGTGAGGGCTGTTCCCCAATCTGTCCTGAACCTGTGTTCCCCTTGGATATTATGTGATCCGGGGGTAGAGAGTGGGTTCAAGATATTGAACACTACTGTGCTGAGCTCGGTTAGGTTTTACTGTTTTCAGTTGTTCTCTGCAAGTTCACAGGTTGGAAGAGGTTAACCCAAAGCCTCTTTTGGGAAATAAATTGCAGAAAACCCTGGTTACCATGCAACTAGAGGTTATATGTTGACCGTTATGAATAAAAGGATCTCATGCAGGTTGCTGTGTCTTATTGTGTGCGTCCCACAGCATACCTGAATGAGGACGGCAGCAGCTTTACACCTTTACAAACACCTACCGCAATCGTACTAGCAGTGCTCCATATAAGATTTTGAGGTGGGAGTATTTTATTCTCCATTTTTAAACTTTGTGAGTAACTGTGATTTTTAAGAGTAAAAATAACTTTTCTCCTTCGCAAGAGTAAAATGTATGCGACATCCAGCCAACGTGTGTAGAATCTGTATGGAAATCATTACCAAGCGGTAGCTTTCTGCATTGTGACAGAATACTCCTTTCATTATTTCTGGCCATTTGATCTCTCCTGTATATATTTAAATGTTGAAATCACAGAAACCTAGCCAATTATATAGTAAAGCATACACACATTTGCATTGTGTGTTTTGAGATTCATTAAATATCCAAAGGCAATTCTGCTATCGAAAGTCCTAATTTCCTGGAGCTATGACTACCTAATGGTATGGCAATGTTATGATACAACAGTGCAGAGAGGCAAGGACTCCATGCTAAATTTTATATCTATTCTCGTGGTCAAATGGTTATAGCTCTTTTGGCAAAGCGCTGTACATAGAACATATTTATCACAATTACCACCAAACCAAAGTCTGTACTCCTTTATCGACCTCGAAAGGATGAAAGGCTGAGTTGGACTTGCCGGGATTCGAACCCACAACCCACAGATCACGCAGAGATTGCAGCAACGAGTGCTCAACCGGCTAATCTATCTTATTGGCTAACATCCTTCAGAGGTTGGTTAACTGAGTATCGACTGAGGTATAATGATCACAGTACCTGGATGTATGATGGACCATTCATGAAGCGCTACATAAAGTTAAATACCTATCTGGATTATCACAGGGACAGGTTTTGCTGAGTTTCTATTTCAATTACCAATGTAACTTTCATTTGTTTGTTTTTGAACAGAGCTTGCACTTTCTTGGAAGTCAGGTTTTGGATGTTTCATTTGTAGTCTTGAAGATTTGAGAGGCTAGAACAACTGTGATCAGTTTAATGACAATTACCCTTGAGCAAAGACTCTGCTGCCATTGACCATTTATAGTAATGTACCCCATTGACTGCAAGGTTCAATGGATGTAAACTAGACTGTGCATAGTCCTCATTTTACACACTTTTTTTTATAATTAGACTGTAAATTAAATTAGAAGTGTAAAAATGATCTGCCTCTTCATGATTATGCACACAGCATCGGAACTCTGAAAAATAACAATTGTGCAATACTGGTTTGCTTTCACTGGAAAAAAAGCATAACTTGTTTAAAAAAAATTAATAATAATAATTCTCAATTGCAACTTAGTTTTCCATCTTATTAATTATACAATCCTAACATTCTAGGAAAACATGCACAATGCTTCCGAAGCTGAATGGAAAGAAACCATTCCTTTTATCACATTGTGCAGTTTGTATTTCTCTGAAGCCTTTCAAAGAAAAGATTGTTTCAGAGGTGGCTTGCAATTACATCCATGTAGATAAAAATCACAAGAAGCTTTCTGGTTTCTGTCAAGTAACCTGACTTTTGCACTGCCCTCTGCTCTAAACCTGTGTGCAAATGTACCCAGGAAAATAATAAAGCTGTCGTATTTTCATGTGTAAAAAGGCCTAGTACTCGCCTTATCTGGAGCCCTGCCTACTAGAACCTTCTGCCATCCTTGACTTTTCTGGGGCAACTTCCCTTAGATGTGCTTAGCTACACTTGCCTTGAGAAAGACCCTCTGGGGTCGAAATGCCTCAGCTGATCTCTTTTTAGACCATGTGTCTACACTATGGATAATCGAAGCACACAATAAGACACAGCAACCTGTGTGAGATCCTTTTATTCATAAGGGTGAACATGTAACCTCTACTTGCAAGGTAACCCGGATTTTCAGCAATTATGTGATCCGTTCCATTGCTAAGGACCATACTCTCTGCATCCATTCATAAATTGTCAGTGGGGATTTCAGTTTCCATTTCTGGGCTAATGCTAGCCATGCCGCTATTAAGAGTCCCATGAAATTACGCTTCTGAGACTTCGTAATACACTTCGCTCCGGGGTCCCAGAGGCAGCACAAGCACACCTCCTCCCCCAGCCCTTCCGTTTCTGCGTATATCTCCTTCAGCTGTGTCTTTCCTCCCCAGACCTGTTGGATTACCAGACAGTCCCACCATATATGCCTCCAGTCTCCCCCCCGCACTTGTTTGATGTTCTTGGGTACATTGCGTGGAGTCTTTCTTGGGTGTTATGCCATTGGCGTAAGATCTTAGTCCACATCTCCCTGGTCCAAATAGCTCTAGTGAGCTTAGGAGTTTCCCCCATATATGTTCCCAATGTTCCTTTGTGAGTGTGACCTTGAGGGTTTTTTCCCACCTCTTCATATATAGACATGTGACCTCTTCGGTTTGCGTAATCAGAAACTTGTAGGTGACAGACTAATGTTTTTGTGCCCGTGTGTGTCGTGGTCTGTCTTGAACGGGGTTAGTTCCCTTGCTGCGGCATCTTATCTGCGGGGACTGCAGCCAATGGTGTAGCTGTTTGTATTTGTATCTTATCTTTTGTTGTCCGGCCCAGCAGAGCCTCACATTCTTGGAAAGATCTGATGTCTTGCGCTTGGTACATGTCCCTTACCTTTGTGCACACCGCCTCTTCCCAATGCCCGTACGCCTTTTTCCATCCCGGGGGGGGAACTCTGGGTTGCCAAACATTGCCAAGAAGGGGGCCGGGTCTTTAGTTGGTGTTTCCTACTTTGTGGCTTTGTCCCAGACGTCTAACGTCGCTTTCATAACCCCAGGTTTGGGTCTGTGCTGTTTCCCTTTCCAAAGGAGGTCGCCTAGGTGCAAGGTCCAGATTTTGTGAGAGGTCCCAGGGATCCATTCTTTCAGTACCCGTAATTGGGGGGCCTCATAGTATTTGCGGAAGTGTGGGAGGGCACAGCCTCCTTTGTATCGGCGCTGTGAGGACTGCTTTTGCCACTATTACTTTTATTACTTTGGTTAGGGCTTTGAAGTAGGATGAAGGTATTCTAATTGGGATTGCCTGAAATAAGTAGAGGACAGTGGGAAGGATGGTCATTATTACCGCTGCTATCCGGCCCCACCATGAGACAGACATGGGATTCCAGCGCTCTACATCCCTCTTAATCTTCTGTTGGGGGTACTTCACCCCTTTGTCACCTTCAGCTGGAGCGCTGAGGCCTGTTGTATGACTGCTCCCCTATTTCCTGCTAATATAAGTATTTCTGTCTATTGATCTTGAGTCCCGACAGTGCCCTGTATGCTTCTATCTCATGTAGGAGGCGCGGCAGTGACCTTTCCGGGTCTTGAAGTGCCACTAACATGTCATCTGCATATGCCGCCACCTTATGCAAATAGCCTGCTATGTCTATGCCCTTTAGGCCCGAGGTGTCCCTAATCAGTGCCATGAGGTTCCAGAAAAATTGCATATAGGAGCGGGCACAGGGGACACCCCTGCTTTGTTCCTCTCCACACGTTAACGTTCCCTGTGATTTACCCTTTTACTGCTATGCATATACTGGGGGAGACATAATTGGCCTGTATCATATTGATGAAAGATTCCCCCATTGCCATCTTTTCCAGAATGCGGAACAGGAGAGACCATTCGACTCGGTCAAAGGCCTTCTCTGCATCGATGGCAAGTAGGATGGCTGGAGTGTGGGTAATCCCTATTTTTTCTACTAGGTGGATTATTCTCCTTATATTATCGTGTCTCTTGGGAACAAATCCTGACTGATCTTGGCGTATTAGTTTCGGGAGGACCAGTGATAGTCTATTGGCCTATATTTTCGTGTATAGCTTGGCGTCAATATTTATCACTGCAATCGAGCGATATGAGCCGGGGCTGTTCAGGGTTTTTCCTTGGTTTGTGGAAGACCAATACTTTTGCCTCGTTCATTGACTGGGTTATGTTCCCCTTTTCCTTAAAGGAGTTGAACAGTTCCGCTAGTATTGGGGTTAAGATATCTGAGTATGTTTTATAGAATAGTGCTGGGTAACCGTCCGGCCTGGGGGCTTTGTTCTTGGGGAGTTCCCAAATTGCTTTCCTAACCTCTTCTGTAATAGCCCCGTCTAGGAATTGCTTTTCATCTGTTGAGATGGTCGGGAGGGAAATGGTGTTTAGGTATGTTTCTTGGTCCTGCCCGTTGGGACGCTCTGAGGAGTATAGATTCGGGTAGAATTCTTTGAATGTTTCCCCTATGTCTTCTGACCTGGTCAGAGTTTGCCCTTTGCTGTCTACCAACCCTTTAATTGTTTGCCTTCTTTGTTTTGCTTTCAGCTGACTTGCCAGGAGTTAGTCTGCTCTGTTCGCCTTAACATAATACCTATGCTTCAGTTGTTAGATGTCTCTCCGTTCTTTTGGAGTGGATGGTTTCTAGCTGGCCCTGGACATGTCTCAGTGCTTTCTTCAATTTGGACGATGGGTTCTGTGCGATCTCCCTTTGTATTTCTGTCAGCTTCCCTTCCAGCTTTGATTCCCATTGACGGTTCTGCTTGTGCCTGGTTGCTTTGAGTGCTATGAGTTGCCCCCTTGTTACTGCCTTAAAGGCTTCCCAGTGGGTCTCCCTTGACATCGCCGTGTGGTTATTTTGGGAGAAATATTTTTTTATGTTTTTCCTAGCCATAATCCCCAGGACCGGGTCCTGGATGATCTCCGCTGGGAGCTTCCATCTACAGAGGCCAGTCCATTTTTGGGAGAGGGAGTGTTTGACCCATAACGGGGCATGATCAGAGAAAGATCGCCCCAGTTTCTGCATGTTGCATTTTCCCCAGGAGCCCGGTTGAGGCCCATATATAATCTATTTGGGACATTGAGTTGTGGATATATGGAAAGTGCATTTCCCTGTTGCCCATTTGTGCCCCTCCAGACGGTGTCTCAATTTTCACGCACAGGATTTTTGATGGTGATCCCTGTCCCTGTGGTCCGGCGCCTGACCCGTCTGTTTGGGTCCCATGCGAGTTTGAGATCCCCTCCCATTATCTCGCTTGTGGCGAATCTTTCGAGTTTATCTAGGGTGTCCCTGAGGAACCCATCCTGACCCGTATTTGGGCTGTAAATAGCCGCCAGTGTCAGGGGCTATCCATCTATTACGCGCGTTTGCAAACCAATCTCTCCTGCGTTTATCTGTGAGTGTATTTTGTATTCGAAGGTTCAATGTTTGATGAAAGGCTAGCAAAACCCCTACTCTTTTCTCTTGCTCGTTTACCTGAATTATTTGGTTGTATCCTTTCAGGCGAAGTTTCCCTTTGTCCTGTTCTTTTATGTGGGTTTCTTGGAGCATTATGACATCGTATTTCCCCTTATGGAGGAAGTGTTCTAGCTCTTTCCTTTTTACCGGTGTGTTCAGCCCTCTAACATTGTATGTTAACACCCCCTCATTTTGTAGATTGTAAGGTCTCTCCTGTAGCCTCATATCCCCGTTCTGCCTGTTGGTGCTCCCTTTCGGATTATTCCCCCCCTCCTCCAATCTTGCAACCCCCAACTTGCAAATTCCCCATCCACCCAAAACTGCCCTGAGGAGGGCTCTGGAACCTATGGTTGCTTGGGCGTACAGCCCTCCGCACCAGACCCTGTGATCACTCGGGGAGAAATTTGTGGGGACTCCTAAACCCCATGTGGATTCCATCTGGTAGCACTAGGAGATCCCTCCCCCCTGCCATCACCTGTTATTTGTATTATCGCTCCTCGCCCCCGTTTCGGGAATCATTTGGTGTTTCTTTCTCCGGCCGGCTTCTACGTAACTTCGCTTGGTTGACCTACTGGTTGTTTAGAGGACTGAAGCTTTTTTTGGCCTGGTTGCCAGGCTTTCCTATGGATAGTCTTCCATTCCCAGGGATTTTTCTTCGGATTAGGGTTTTCAACCCGAATGCCTTCATCTCCCTCTTGATCCTGAATGTTTGTTATCTGAAGGCCCTCTTCACATGTGTTTATCCTTCGCTGTTTCCCTTCCCCGTGAATAGGAGCCCAAAGGGAAATGTCCATTTGTACCTGATCTGCTGTTCCGGTAGTTATTTAATTACCGGGCCCATCTCTCTCCTTTTTTATAGCGTTGACTGCGCTAGGTATTGAAATAGCTGTATTTCCACCCCATTCATTCTTATGTGGTCCATTGTCTTTGCTCTACGGAGGATCTGCTCTTTCTGGGTGTATGAGCTTAGTGCAATTAGGATGTCCTGGTTGCGTGCTCCTGGTTCCCCTGTTCGTCGCGGGCCCTCCCTGTGTATACAGTCAATTTTGAGGTCTGCTTCTTCTTCGGCGCAGAGGATGTCTTTGAAAACTTGTTGGACTGCTTCCTTGAGGTCTTTATCCTCTACCGATTCTACCATGTTCTTGATTCAATGTTCGATCGGCTGGAGCAGTTTTCTAAGACCTTGCACTGAAATTCCAGATTGTAGGTCAGTTGGGCCAGGCGTTCGTGTACTTCTCCATGTTGTTGGGCTTCTTCTTCCAGGTTTTGTACGATTCTCCCCAGTGTGTCCGTCCTCTCCCCAATGTCCGCCATTGTTTGTTTCATCTCTACTTTCATGGTATCGAATTGGGCCTGAACCGAGGTCATGAATTGGGGCTGGAACTCCTTAAACCAGGATTGCTTGTTCTCCTTAGTGGCCATCCCCGTTTGTGTCGTGTCCTTGACTGCTTTGAGACTTTGGTCGTGTTGGCCCTTTCCTTTTCGGCTGAGTGACGGTGTCCGTCCCCCAAAGTTTGTCCAAGTTTGTCTTTGCGTCTGGGTCTTCGCCTGGGCTTGTGAGTGTTTCCCCCTTGATTTTGACATGTGCCGCTTTCCGGCTTGGGTCTCCTTTCTGGTGTGTGCTCAGGCTGATTCTCTGACTGAGTTGTCGGTTGGGGTGGTGGTTCCTTTCCTTGAGTGGCTCTAGGCCCGACCATGGAAAGTGCTTCCCATTCCGTGCCTGTGAGATCCGTGCTCTTTACAGCATGCTGTGCTGAGGGCCCCCTTTGTCTTGCGCCCCTAATGTGTATAGCTTCCTTTGCTTGTCCCCGCTCTGTTGTGTTATGCGGGTTAGCCCATGGGCTTGCGTCGCCTTATTTTGGCTCTGCCCCCAAGAGATCCTTCAGGCTGTATGCTGTGCCAGTGTGCTTCCAGTTTATTTATTTATTTATTTATTTATGTATGTATGTATGTATGTATGTATGTATGTATATGTATTTTTTGGGCGGCTCCACTGGTGGCTTAGTTTTTTTTTTTTTTTATTTTTCTTTTTTTTTATTTGTAACATCTAGTTTTTTTTTTTACAAACTTTTATTAAAATTCATACCAGTTCATGAGTCCCATTTTATCTTTACAATTACATTCTATGCTTTCAGTTTAGGACCTTATCTAGAAAATGTATCACTGAGCAGGTTAAATGTACCGAACTTCCACTCAGTATCCGGATCCACAGATCTTCCATCGAGTCATTTGCAGGCTTGAATTCACTCAAGTGGATGGATCTCAGCCCATTTAAGGCCACACATTCAATTGTTAGGTGTTTTATTGTCTCTACGTGGATTTCACCATGCCGACAAGCTTCATCGGTAGCTGGCTTTATTTTTCTCAGCACCAACATTTGGTTTGTTTTCAGTAGGTTCAATCTAAGTCTGAGAAATCGATCTCTATGATATCGTGAGGGAAATTGGCATTGCTATTTCGGCATATTGTCCACTTTATTCTTTGTCGGACCCAGGTCTAAAGCTGTCGGCATCTTTGCGTACCTATCCAAGTTGTCTATCCATAGCCACTCTTTCAATTTAATTCTCTCAATTTGTGGGCAATTCAACAATGTATCCATTGAGATATTTGCATCTAACATGATGGCTTTCACTTTATCTGACCATCTCAAAAGCAAGCCTGTATGTTGGTGTTTTCCCTCTGATCTTAGTATTTTAAAGGCTGGTTCACAATGTATTATCTCCATCTTGCGTAGCAATGCTAAGGATTTCCAGAGTACTGTTCCATAGAGACTTTCCAGTGCCAGTTCGTGGCGTATGATCGTCATTGAGAGATATTTAGGCAGTCTCAGAACTTGCCGCCAGAATAAGCTTTCCAATTTGGTCCAGATCTTATGGTCCAAATTCCAGCCGGCTTCTGCTCCAAAAGTTATTGTAGGCACTACTTTTTGAAGGTAGAACATACGGAGCGGTATTGCCGAAAACTTTCCATACAAGATGTGTAGTCTCGCTCCTTGTAGGGAGAGCATTCTGGTCCGATTGAACAGGTCTCGGACCCAGCTCCACTCCCGTATTGAGATGTTCGTCAATATTCCAAGATAGCGAATTTCTTTGACTTCTTCAATGACTTTGTCAATTCGCCATTTAAAGTTCTTATTTTGAGCGTTCCGATCACTGCCAAACTTCATGATTTTGGTTTTGTTCACATTGATTGATCGTTTTCAATCATATAAGTTTCCAGTTTCGACAGCAGCCGTTGTAGGCCTATCCGAGTTTTATCAAACAGTACTATGTCGTCAGCATAGATTACGTAACTTATGATGTCTGTTGATTTTCGGAGGAAAACAATTCACATTTGCTAGGGCCATGGGAATGTCAGCAATATAAAGCTTAAACGGAGTGGCAGCAAGTGGACAGCCCTGTTTCACTCCTCTGGTAGTAATGATTGATTTAGACAGGTCTCCACTTGCATTTAATCTTACTTTATATGAAGTGTTGGAGTGCAATGCCTTAATTATTGACAGCAACGAGTTTGGACAGTTTCTTTTTTCTAACTTCACCCATAGCTTATTTCGACTTATTGAATCGAAAGCCTGTTGCAAATCGATAAAGGCCATGAATAACTGGGCCTTATTGTTCAGTGCTTCAAGCTTCAATAGGTTCACCCAAGGTTAAGTTTTTCTCTATACCCACGCCCTTTGTAAATCCTGTTTGTCTGATATCTGGTATATCTATTTCCTTTGCCCATGAGGTTAACTTTTTTTGCAAAAATGTCGCCAGCACTTTGCCGATAGTATCTAGGAGGGCAATCGGGCGGTAGTTGGCAGGATCGTCCCGACTGCCCTTCTTGTATATTGGTACTATTATTGCTTCAGTCCATGATCTCGGCATCTGCTTTCTGTCTGCTATCGCCACAAATAGCGTTCTGATGAAAGTTGACCACGCATATCTATGTTCTTTTAACTGTGTATTGCTGATCCCATCCGGTCCAGCAGCTCTCGATGTCTTTAGTTTGTCTATAGCCAGAAGAATATCTTCTTTGGACTCAATTATGTTCCAGGCTATATCAGTGGTACCACTTTCAGCGCGCTGTATCATCTCCATTCCTGTAAAGACCTTTTGATAGTGCGTCACCCAGTCGTTTTCCGTCACTCCATTTATCATTAGGGCGTCCTGGTTTGCTGTTCCTTTATTCAGGATTCCCCAGATTTCTCTTGAGGTGTTTTTTTTTATCAGTGCCAACATTTCTTCACCTCGTTCTTGGTCTCTCAAATAGGAAAAGGATTTCAGCCAATTCCGATATTGTTGGTTTCTCTGTTCTAAGACGCTCGTAGCATTCATTCCATACTCTTCTTTTTTTCAGTTTGATCAGGTCTTTCCTTAGCTGCTTTTTTTGGTTTTTCACAATGAAACTCCATTTATGCCTGTGCTCATTAAGATTTTGAAACCATGTTTTTCAAAGAGAAATTGTCAAACTAGGGAGCAGCGGTATATAGTCAAATGACTCCACATTGTCATGGTATGTTTCCTGGATTTCATTTGATATTTTAATGATTTGACGGTCATTTATACGTAGACGGTTTCTCCCATGATTTACTTCTAGTACTTGACTATTATTGCCAGATTGCTTTTTGCACATTAGCTTGCAGGACATTACTAGTATATAGTGGTCTCTGTTTGTGGTTGATGTAATTTGTAAATTATTGATTGTTACAAAGACATTTCTCGATGTCCAGAAATAATCTAAGGTTTTTTTATAGCCCATGTTTTCCCAGGTGAAATTTGGTGGTATGTCGCCTTTCACATGGCCGTTTACCATCATACAATCACGGGCTTCCAGATTTCCACGCCATTGCGATCTTCTTGCATTACCTTGGCATCCGACAATCGATTTGTCTTCTACAAGCTTCTTGTGTTCATCAAACCATGATATGTTCAAATCTCCACACAAAATATTTGCAATGTCCAAGCAAGACCTCTGATATCAATTATTTTCATTACAGCAGCTATGAATGCATCAGCAGAGATTTTTAGTGGATTCCAGTACACGTTCAACAATAAAAGATGTTTTTTATTATTGTGAGCGTTCGTGGTCTGCAGTAATGTTCCTTGGACACAACTGTTGGGGTTGATTTTTTTCAATTATTTCCCAGTTAGTGCCTGATTTTATCATGGTGAGTAGTCCCGAAAATGGCCGTCCCTTGTTGTTTTTTATGGCTGGATTTAGCAGTATCTCATAGCCATCTTTAACCGGGGGCTCACGCATCCAGGTTTCTTGGAGACAAATTGCAAAATTGTCGGTTAGCTCAACCGGAAAGTCATTATATAAATGACTAAAGCCTCTTGTGTTCCACGAAATCACTGTCACAGGCGCATCATTTACATCTTTCGTGAGCTACTTCGTTGACTTGACTCCAGCGCTCCCGTTCTTTAAGTTTAACAGTGGTGCAGTATTAAACTGTCTCCGTAGGTCTTCACGTCGCTGATCCATGGATACTTTTACGCTTTTGGGATCTGGTGTCTCGATTGTGCTTTGTGTACTTGTTGGATCATAAGACGAGATCTCAAACCCCAAACATAGAAGATCTTGTTTCGTGGTTAATAACATATTACGTACCGCTTGGGAATTAATGTGCAGTAATACAACATCCACTCGATCTTCCGATAAGTATTCAACAATGCTGATGTCATCGGACGTTATGGTCCGCCGCACTGGTACTGCATGCAGTAGGCGCATAGTGTTAGCACGATTCAGATTGACATCTAGTTCATTTCTAAATATATTTTCAATCATTATTTTTTGAGACGCAACCTTAAAGGCACTGCGAGGGGCTTCATGTGATTTCGAAGGAGAATGTCGTCTCTGCGTTGTTGTGTGTTTTGGATTCAATACAGATCGACAGTTATTTGATGGCTTGGAACTAGAATCTGTCTTTTTTTCCATTCGAATTGAGTTTTATAGGAGGCTCTTTCTTTCGCCCATAACTCTCCATTTTTATTTTTGTGGCAACTTGTCTTAATTAAGTGATGTTTCTCTTGTTGTATTCGGCTTAAAGAGTTAGAGCTACTTGTGGACGTATTCCCACCGTCCACCACAGATCCTCCAGAACAATCTTCAGCTTCGCCATCAGAATATATGGACATGTTACATAACACTTCCATTAGAACCGCAGAGGAAGATGAACTCGCATCGGATTCAATTCTCCTCCGCTTTTTTGGATTTGCAATCACTTTATTTGCAGGTGCTGCGTTTTTCTCTTCGTGTCTATCTTTGTTAATTGTGTCCGGTTTGCCAAGTATTTTATTTTCATGTAGCTCAGATTTTACAGGTTTGGTCAGGTTTCTTATAAATTGCTTTATATTACTTCTATGTTTTGTAGAAGTCTGCATGTTCTTTTTTTTCCAGCTATTTCTTGGCGTTGCCATTTTTCTGTGAGATTAGTTTTTCTTTACTTGCCGTGATCTCAAGATTTTTAGCCGGACCACTGAATATGCCATATGATACCTTTGCAGAAGAACACGAAGGAATCTCCAAACGCACCTCCGGTGTCGTATTTGCCTCGCAGGCCTGGTTGCTGGATTCAACCATCACGTCTTTGGTACCTATTACAGATAGTTGTTTTACGCTGGCCGTGGTTTTGTTTGGTTCGTTGTTAGTTCCATTCGACGTTGACGTAGCTGTTACACTTTTTCCTGTTAGGTCAATAAGAACGTGTAATTTAAGCTCATTGGCTGCTGTATTTTCGTCATTTGAGTTTCCTGCTACTGCTGTGTCCACTTCTATTTTGCATTGAATCCCTACATCTGTGCCACCATGGGTGATGTTTGCAATAGAAGCTTGTTTCTCCAGTGGTTGAGATTACATTTGTTTTGTGTTGCCAGATATTCCATCTAGAAGCAATTTAATTCCTTTATGTTCTAACAACTTCTGCTCAAAGTGTCTGCTTGTATGTTCGGCAGATTGAATATTTTCAGCTTCTTGTCTTAATTGAAAAGCCACAAATTGCGTTTCAATTTTATTGATTTTGTCATCCAGTTGCTTCATTATAGCTCCATTATTTTGTGAAGATTCATTTAAGCTTTCATGCAGCTTTATAAATGGTATCAAGGCTAGTGAAGTGGCAGCCAAAACATTGTGAATCTGTATGGCAGCAGCAACTGACAAGTTCGATTTTAAGTCAGGGTCTTTACTTTGCGGGCTGCCGCTATTCTCCTTACTTGGTGAACTCAGGTCGCTCCTGTTATTCGCTGGGGATGGATTTCGGCCGTTGCTGCATATGCTTATCTGACACTTGATCGCTCTGACTTTTCGATTTGGAGCTGGGATTATCCTTAGAGCAAAGGTTCTTTCCTTTACTTTTAAAGCACTCCATTTTTACATTCGCCAGGTTTAAGCCCAGATTAGCAGTGTCGTTTTCCAGCTCGATAGATTTTTGGTTCGAGCCTGTCGCTTTGCCACTGGTAGTGCGCTCGTGTTCGCCTTCTTTATTATGTCCCATGGCTAATTCCATAGTAGTGATATCACTTGAGGTGCCTAAAGAAAAGCTTTGTTAATCTCTCCTTCATTACCTCAGTCGGCTAGGAGTCTCTTGGTCAGACGTGCTTCTCTCGCTGCCAAGTCGATCTCCTTCAAAGGTAAATCATTGCGGGAACCCTGTTGTATTCCATTGATTAAGTTCCCTATTTCAGCTCGTGAAGAATTGTCACCACTGTTTAATCCGGTTGAGGCATTGTTTTTACTGCTATTGCTATTACATGCAAGTGTTAACTTCATGTTTTGGTTGATGTTCTTAGGACCAATTGCAGTTTTCTGTATTGGGGTACTTTCCTTTACGTAAGTTCACATGCTGTTTAGCAGACACTGGGAAAGTAAATTTCAGCAAGATTTGATCTAATGCTATATTCGGCACCTCAAGCGCAAGTAATTCATTATCAGTCACATCAAAAGGAGATTGGAATGCTTCAGCATTTATTTCGATCACTTCTGCAGCATCGTGCTCAGTCGTTTACCCCATTGTTCAGCCTAGCACTTGGCAAAATGCTGCCCCATGTATTCATAACATTTGTATTATGCAGGTTCGTGGGATCCATACGATGTTCACCAACGACATTGTGCTTGCTAACCATTCCATTTTGCAAGGCTACAGTACGCGCGCTGACTGCCTGTGCAATTTCGCGGTTCGTATATAGTTGTTGTGGTATGGAAAGTACTTCATCAAGGTTCTCCATGGGTTTTACCTCAGTGTCTGCCACCGAAGCCTGAGCAGGGGCTGGGGCGTTTAGTGAATTATCCGAGGTCGTCTCGAACACTGCAGACACCGGCTCGAGCTCTGCTTGAGTCCGAGTTTCTAGAGTGCTCGGTGCTGCTTTTGTTCAACTCCGAGACATCCCCTCTCGCACATCCAAAACTGTGTCCATAGTGCAATGGACCTTACGAGGAGCAGAAGTAACAGCGGGTGCCAGTCCGCTCCCACTTCTTTCTTCGCCCCCTTCATTTGTATCGTCAGAATGACGCGGCCATAGTACACTCCCACTTTCGTTTCCACTTTCCACATCACTCCCCGCGACACTATCTACATGTAAGTCCATATCTGCAGTGGTACCGGGGAGGGGTACTATTGAATTCTGGGCTTGTTTTAGCTTAAGCCGCGTCAATGGCCCATTGTCACCCATGAGTGCCTCTTACCTCTTGATTTCAGGCAGGCGCCGCTGCTTTCCGCCGGCCGCTGCGGACTGCTGCAGACTGGACTCTGCGCACGGACTCCGCGCTTTGCTGGTCTTTTTAAGGCCAGTTGTGCTTTTTTAAAGGCACATAGAATGCTCAAAATCACTGGAAACAACGTTCGTGCACCGTAGCTGCAGCTCCTCTCTCCTTCACACACTGCTGCAGACTGGACTCTGCGTACAGACTCAGTGTTAGTGGAGTGTAGGGGAAAGGTCCCTGTTCATGTTCCGATTCCTCAATCCACTTATTCTGGGGTCCCCACCGTGATTCGCCCCTTCTCCAAGGCCGATGGGGAGGCTACGGGGCTCTGCGTAGAGTTGGTGGCTACAGGGACCTTGCACTGTCCGGAGTAGACGGTCCGTGGGGTTAGGGGGAGGGTCTGTGGTATAAGGGCTCGCCTTACCTGATGTGGGTTGCCGTCTCCCTGACGGTTGTCTGTGGCTTCACTTGTCTGTGGGACGCTGGTGGTTTTCCTCCTGCTTCTGCCGACGAGCAATGGGGAAGGGCCACTCCCGCTCCGGGCTTCCATCTGTGCCTGCGGGTGTCGTCGTCCTCTGCTGCAAACATTCTGACCGGTTTGGAACCGCTTTGTTAGCCCTCCGCCGGTTCTCTCCTTACTGCAGGGTGCGTGGGTGCAGCCTTCTCCACAATTGCATCCTGGTGACCCCTTCAGCTGGTTGACGGATCAGCTCCGGTACGTCCGGGCAGAGGTGCCACACCTACCGTCTCTACGGCTTTTCTTTGTGCTGGTTGAGTGATTCGACTCCCCCGCTGCGTTTAGTACCCTGGGGTGGTGTATCACGGGGTGAGCGGATCTGTGCTTGTTCTGGGAGTGTCTTGCAGTGTTGTCTTCCCCTTGGTTGTTTTTTGCGGTGGTTTTGCCGGCTTTCTCGTGCGGAGGTACTCTGCTCCTCCTTCACTGCTGCTCCGAATTGCTGGTGTTCCGCTGGGGTGATATCTGCAGTGCGGGAGTGCTCCCTCGGAGGCGAGCTGTTTTCTCGTTTTAATTGCCTGCTGGGGGGGTGCACTTTAGGGGCTCTAATCCGCTTTTAAGCCAATCTTCTTTTTGGTGCGGTCCAGGGGGAGAGACGGAGCAACGCTCGCACACGTCTTCCACTCGCGGCCGCCATCTTGGAATCCAGTGAAGATTTTTACAGGACATCCTGCAATGTGTCTTTGTGCTCTTCAAAGTCGAACAACTGTGGGTTGAATTTAACTGACTTGTGGTTCAGAAGCTATGGCAATGTTCCACGAATGTGAACCTTTATCAGTTTTTACATGGTGAAGTTTAAGCAAGCATGATTGGACCTGGTCATTGTACCTGTGCACACTCATTGTCCTTTAAGCAATCTATGAATATTGATCAACTTTATAAAAGGGGAACTTGTACCATATCTCAGTCAAATGGAAGCTGTTGCAATATCTTGTTGAACAACAAACCAATCCTGTGATCCCATTAATAGCTTTCAACCCAAAACAAACCAGGCACCTGCCAATTCCTTTTTTTACCCACTTAAAACCTCCCTCTCAACTGCCATTTTCCCAGCTTGCTACATTATAGCCAGTTACACCCATACTGACAACCTACAGTTGACTCCAGTCCTACCCATGCTGAAAACAAATCTTCAGCTGACCCAAACAAACTCCTTCTATAGACCGGTCTTGCTGTAACACATCACCCAAAAATCCTTGCGTTGTCTTCAACCACATATTCAACTATTTCAAGCTACATACATTGCAATCGCATCCCATTCAAATTCTGATCCACACCCTAAACCGGACCTGCGCTCACCCATGTCTTTAGCTTCCTAACCAAAGCCCACCATCTCACCCATCCTCCCACTTGATCACTCTGCTTCCTTCAACAATGGGTCCAGCCCTCCCGTTTCCAAGCAAATTCCTCTCTTGACTGAGTGCTTTCCGATTTCCCTGACTACCTGACTACTTCTTAGTCTTAACGCTTACTCCTTCAGCCCCCCCCCCTCTCCTCCCCAAGTGGTTGTCTCATAAGGATTAGTCCTGGTCCACCACTCGCCATCTGCACCCACTATATATAAACTAATTTCTTCTGTTGGCTTCTACTCTCAACGCTTCAATGAGGAAACCTAGATCACTCCCCCCCCCCCACACCATAGCCAACTGGCTCATCGACATCCTCCACTTCTGGCGGATGTTGCCCTATGATTAGCTCTTCCATGACAGAAGTCCTCTTTCTCCTAGCCTCCAATGCTAACCCTCCTCTGCCTTCTCCCATCTCCTTCCCCTGACCTCTGGTGTTTAGTAAACTGAACTACTGCTCGACAGCACTTCTTGATCTTCACATTTTTTTTTCATCCTCTCAGCAGAGTTCTGAACTTTGGCACACCCCCCATCTTCTACCTACCTAGATACTCAACCTACCATCACCACCCTGGATGACTCACCATGGCAAATTGCACTTTAAATTCCTCTTTCTTGTTTTTAAATGCATCTGTACTCTTGCCCTAACCCAATACGTTGCTTTAATTTTTATAACACGCTAGATCACCCAAAGGTCTCAAGGCGCACAAGAAGGACACAACAAGACGGATATCCACAAAGCAGGAGGCTAATAAACCATCTCTAATCTACACCTCGATTGGAAAAGGAATGTCTTTATTGCCTTCATGAAAGAAGTCGGGCTGGAAATTGCTCTAAACGACAAGCTTGCTGACTGGATCTCTCTTTTCTCCCTCTTGAATACTCTGCTGCACACTCCTTAATCTATCACCGTCTTGGATTCCTATTAATGGCTGGCCCCTCTACAATAGAACGGTCCCCTGTGTCATCAAAGGCATTCCATTAGTGGAAAAGTTGCAGACCTGGCTCAAGCTCCACCACAAGACCTGACCACATTGATTCTCAACTGACCAGCTAGCACGCCCATTCTGACCGAAGTCTCACAGGTGTCAACACATGTTAATTCGTACTTCTGTCAATATTGTCATTCTAGTAGTCTTGTCGCCTAGCCCCCTGGTCTATGGTCCTCTAGTTTGCTCCTTCATCGCCATCCTTCATCTAGTTAATCAATTTTACCTAATATTGTAAAGGTACCATACCCCGGGATTGCCAGCCCTTTTTGTAATGTGTACTAATTATGGAGTTTTTAGTTACAGCTCCTTGTCTTAATAAATGCAGATGCGTATTAAAAGAAGTCTTCTGTACTCATCCACTGTGTAAACTGGCATGTAGAAGAGCCTGCAAACTGCTTATGTTATGTTACTTGGCATTTATATAGCAATATATATATATATATATATATATATATATATATATTTCTGAGGCTTGTGGAATCTGCTTAGATCACATGCTGTGCATAGGCCGACATCTAGTGGAAGCTGCGGAGTATTAGTTTGTTTTTCGAAACTCTAAAATGGGCGTCGACACAGGGCGTGCCAGTAATACTATCCCTAGTGTGACGTCCACTGTACCCAAGATCCCTCACGCGTCTAGGATCCTCATATTGTTTTTTTCCGCCATACTGGTCGGAAGCATTTTGCGGAGTCCCCTGGCCTTAGCCTTACTTTTGCTAAAATATTAATTTATTTACATCCTTCCCCATCCCAACGTCTAACTTCGACACTCGACGCCGGCTGGAGAAGAAATCGACTGTCGGCTGCTGCACGACGGATTTGGGCCTCGGAAGGCCTCTGGCCTCGGCCCTGCAAGTAGGGAGTTGTACATACTCTACACTCTTGGTATATAGGTACACCTTATACATTTCCTACATTTAATAGCCCGCTGCCTCAAGGTGCGTATGGAGGGTACCCCTTTTCAATTCTGCCCCAAGTGCAATCGCAAATACCCTTGGGTCGACAGGCACGCCACGTGCAATCTCTGCTTGCCGAGGGACCACCCCGAAGCGAACTGCAGAGCGTGTAGTAGGTTTAAACCTAAGACACTTAAGGACCGTTCGACGAAGCGTTGGGCCCACAACGCCAGGCAGGCGGCCATGGCAGCGGAGGGCGCCTTCAGCGACGGCAGCGAAGCCGTACTTTCGGACGGCAGTGGCATTATGGCGTCGAAAGACAGCTGAGCGCAAGTCCCCGACCTCGGAAGGTCGTCCGGCAGGGCGGCTATGGGGGAAGACCCCCGGCAACACAAGCGCTTCACACACCACACACACCACACACACTAAACACACGAAGTCCAACTGAGATTCGACGACGTCGAGTTCCCGGAAAGAGGCACAAACAGAACGGTCCGATTCGGTGTCCTCTGGGCGTTCTCGATCGAGATCACCGCATGACTCCAGGCAATCATCCACTCTTGCCAAGAGTGCCTCGCTCCCTAGGCTAACAGAAGTTCGATCGTCGGAGGACGAAGACGACTTCCACCCCCAGGCCGCGCTCCAGGAGTCGGAGCCCGCAGTTAAAATCAGCGAGGTCCCACGCTCGAAGGACAGGGACTCTACCCCCGATGCCCGGCGTCGAAAACCTCCGGAGCCACAAAAGGACAGGGAAAACACTTTTCCACTCACGGGGAGGGGGGAAAATGGCAGAAGAAGCAGCCTTGCACTCTTCCACACCTGTAAAACACGCCACTCCCCCTAAACAGACAGACAAGACCAGGTCTGCTGATATGTCTAAAACCAGCAAATCTACTCAAGATACATCTCCGAGACTTGTTGAGAGAGTCATTCCCAGTTCCAAAAAGTGGTCGAGTGAAGACAGATAGGGTCATGTCAAGGATGTCTTCTTTGGCTGACTTTTACGATAAAAATCCAGACCATTTCCTTTCGTATGATCCACAAGGGGCGACACCCTCAGGCTCTAACGATCTTATCCCCCCGAGTAAGAAGCCCTGGTTTGAGACACCGATGAGGTCTATAGACCCCTTCGAGGTACAACCATACTCAAGACCATACTCGCTGTATCAGGGAGAAGCTTCCTTTGGTGAGGACCAAGAATTTAGCATGGTAGAAGAGCAAACCGGGACGGGCTACTATGGGGATGATGAGGACCAAGAAGAGGAAGAGGAAGACCCTGAAACCTACAGAGTAGATTCCCCGGTAGAAAACGAAGCCCCGGTTACCGACTCCCCTGTCGATAACCAACCCCTCCTAAACGAGGTTCTCGCACGTGCAGCAGAACATTTCCATATTGACACCCACGGTGTCCAGGAGGAGAGGGACTTCGCCGAGGAGTTGGTGGGAGAAAGGAGGCCTGTTGCCCAGACCATCCCTATCCTTAAGTCCATTCAGCGAAGAATAGACCCGTCCCTGGTGAACCCGAACCTCACCAGAGCAGTCAATCCCAGGGTTGAAAAACTTTTCAGGGCAGCCCAGTCTGACCCTCTCTATATAAGAGGACATCTGAAGCCAGACTCCCTAGTTGTCACTAACACTCGTAAAAGAGCTGGAACACCCTTGTCATCGTCCGAAGCTCCTCCAGACAAGGAGAGCAAAAAACTATATGGTTTCGGCAGGAAAGTAGCCTCAATGTCCGCCTGTCAGGCAAGGATTGCAAACTCCACCACCCTGTTGGCCAGCTACAACTGCCATCAGTGGGAAGAAGTCGCAGCACTTATAGCCTCTGCTCCGGAACCTTTAAAGGGCCAGTTAGCTCGGATTTCCGCTGAGGGTAGAGCCATGTCTGGTTGCATTTTGAAAGCAACCTTTGACGCCGCCGACAACAGGCAGATTCATAGCAGAAGGCACTGTTATCAAGAGACATGCGTGGTTACGGCAGTCTGGTTTTAAGGCAGAAACCCAGGCATCATTGTTGGACAAACCGGTGGAAGCCGATCTGTTTGGTAAGGCGGTCGAGGACGCACTGAAGAATGCCAAGGACGAATACGAGACACTCAAGTCCCTTGGCCAGTTAACCAATAAACCCCCTAACCAGAGAGGGAATAGTAATTTTCATCGCCCACGCGGCCAAAATTCCCAGAGAGGATCGAACTATTCCCAGGGGCAGGGTACACAGTGGAACAACAGCCAACAGTCTACCCAGGGTTACGGCAGGGGTAATAGGAGAGGTCGTGGTAAAGGCAGAGGCAGCCCCAGCAAAGGAAGCGGCACGCCTCCACCAAAGCAGTGACGCTCAGTTCAGGGTCCCTTCTCACGCAACCCCAGTAGGGGGACGCATTTCCAACTTCACCCAGGCTTGGGAAGGGATCGCATCAGACAGATGGGTGCTGTCAACTGTATCCACAGGTTACTATATAGAATAGGGGTGTCACAGTATTAGTTTTATGACGGTACGATAACCTTCTTGCCAAATGACGGTATATCATGGTTATCGCGGTATAGCAGGTGGAGTTAACTAATCTTAACAAATATTTTCTAAAAGGTCATAAATTGACAGATTTATCATCTCAAACAAAACCATGCACCCAGGGCCAGAATTGGGCTTTTCAACATACTTTCCACTGAAATGACTTGCTTCCACCAAACACAAACACACGTGTGGAGAGGGGGAGGCGGCCCTGCTATAACTGGCAAAGCAAACTAAATAGCTTTTCTTAAGTGGTCATTTAGACTTTTTGTTCCCCTACTGGCTACTGGTGAAGATGAACATGTTGCCATCTTGATAACCTGCATGCCACAGATCAATGGAGGCTGATGGTAGTATACGCTTGTGTACACACACACACGCGCACGCGCATACGCACTCTCTTTACGTTACAGCCTTTAGTTTACTTGCGGGCCAAAAGGTTTTCAGAAATCACAGACATGTTACCCTTTGGTATGGCAGCAGGGAATACCGACAAATGTGACTTATTATATGTAAATTCAATGATAGAACCAGGGAAATCCCCCATTGCCATATGTTTAGAGAACATTATCCATTATAAATCCCAAAGCCGCCACCCCAAAGTAAACCCTTTTCCTTCTTGGCACTGTATCTATTCTTCCTATTGCTAACATATTGATTTTGTGTCAGGCACGTGTGGTTTATGGAATGGCATTAAAAACTGCTCCAACTGAAACTACTTGGCAGACGGCAGATCCAACAGTGTAAGACCAAGTCTGCGCAGCACTTGCTTACTGCAGCCTTTACAAATCAGATTGAAAAGCACACTTAACGTTATGAACGGTATAACGGTATAAACAATGTGACGGTTATTATTGTTCAATTAAGTGGTGCACGGTATATTTAACGGTATACCGTTATACCGTTACATCCCTAATATAGAACTGCTGCAGCGTCCCCGGAACCATCCTCCACGACAAAAAGTACACTCTTTAGAACATCAGAAGATTCTCCTCGAGGAGATCGCCATTCTGCTAGAAAAGGACGCGATAGAACTCGTCCCGGGACACCAGGTAAACAAGGGTATTTATTCATCTTACTTCCTTGTGCCAAAGAAAGATTTGACAATGCGCCCAGTATTGGACTTACGGCCTGCCAACAAGTATGTCAAGCCCCAAAAGTTTCATATGACTACGGTATCAACGAGAAAGTCAAGCCTGGTGCCAAGCACCTCCAAACAGTTCCTAGGAGCAATCCTAGATAGTCAAGAGGGGTTGACCTTTCCTTCAGAGGAAAGAATTCGGAATATACTACTGCAAATTCCGCATTATCAGTCTGGTCGCCAAATAACGGTACGCAAAGCAATGCGTTTACTGGGCATGATGGCGTCATGTATTTACCTGGTCCCCCGCCTGCGCATGCGTCCCATGCAGGAATGGTTGGCGAAACAGTGGTCTCGGGCAAGTGGTCAGTGGGACGATCTAGTGGTCGTTTCGCCAACACTAGTACAAAGCCTTCACTGGTGGACAAGAGAATCTCGCACAGGGGAAACCCTTTTACGATCCCGAAGTACAGGCAGTAGTCACTACCGATGCATGTCTGACGGGGTGGGGAGCTCACCATCTCCACCACACAGCTCAGCGTCTCTGGTCTCCCTCAGTGGCCAAGAACCACATCAACCTGCTAGAGCTTCTGGCAGTATTCAGAGCGCTTCAAGCGTTCGAGCCCCACCTACTAAGCCTGTCAGTGCAAATCCGGACGGACAGCACAACAGCCATGTTCTACCTGAACAAGCAAGGAGGGACTCGTTCGCCAAATCTGTCCAAGCTTACCCAGAAAATCTGGAGATGGGCACTCAGGCGGAACATCTTCCTGTCATCACAACATGTTCCAGGGGAGCTCAATTCCCTAGCAGATGCTCTGAGCAGGGACTCCCTCCCAGAGGAACACGAATGGGTTCTACACAGAGAGGTCGTAGAAGATATCTTCTCTCAGTGGGGTTTCCCCACTATAGACTTATTCGCCATAAGCGAAAACAGACAATGCCCAGGATTTGCATCCAGGTTCCCCCAACAGGGAACGCCCTGTGGATGAACTGGTCAGGGATGTTTGCGTACGCTTTTCCACCAACTCCTCATCAGGAAAGTGGTGAACAAGATGAACAGAGAGTCGATGACGCTCGTCCTAGTTGCTCCCATGTGGGCAAGACAACCGTGGTTCCCACACCTACGCAGGATGGCGGTGTGCGAGCCCATCAAACTTCCAGCCTGGTACAACCTACTGTCCCAGCACCAAGGTCAAACAGTGCACCAGCAACCCAACTCAATGAACCTGGCAGCATGGCTCCTGAGGTCATAGAGTTTGGACATCTCAATTTACCTCAGAGGTGTATGGACACCCTAAAGTAATCTAGGAAACCAAACACAAGGCACTGTTACTTTGACAAGTGGAAGAGGTTCGTTATCTGGTGCCAGAGTAGACAAATCAACCCTGTTGATTGCACTCCTTCTACTATTGTTACATACATGCTCCACCTGCTGGATGCAGGATTGGTTTTTAACTCACTGAAAGTACACCTGGCAGCCCTGTCGGCATACACTACTTCCCATAGCAAGGTCTTGTGGTGGAAAGTACCAGTAGTTAAAGCCTTCATGGAAGGAGTAAAGAGACTTCACCCTCCTATTTCAAACCCACCACCAGGGTGGGACCTTAATGTGGTGCTAGCCAAGCTCATGGGACCCCCTTTCGAGCCCATGCATAAAAGCAGTCTCAAACACCTGACTTATAAAACGGCCTTCTTAGTAGCTATTAGTTCTATAAGAAGGGTCAGTGAAATTCAGGCTCTGTCAGTGCAGGATCCCTTCTTTACTGTCCATAAAGACAAACTGGTTTTACGCACACACCCTAGGTTCTCACCTAAGTTTATATCAAAATTCCATGTAAACCAGTCCATCGGGCTTCCGGCTTTCTTCCGGGACTCTCAAAGCTCGGCTGAGGTGAAACTACACACCCTAGATGTGCGTAGGGCGGTCCTCTACTATGTAAATAAAACCAGACCGCTAAGAAAAACAGATCAACTGTTTGTCTCTGTAGCTACAGGTAGAGAGGGGGGGGTCGCGTCTCTAAAGGTGCCATCTCAAAGTGGATTATTAACTGTATCCAGCTGTGTTACTCACTCTCTGAAAGAACTCTGCCTTTCACGCCAAGAGCCCACTCTACTAGAGACATTGGGGCCACTCTGGCTTTCATTGCAAATGTACCCCTTGACACCATTTGCAAAGCAGCTACTTGGAGCTCTATTCACACTTTTACTCAGCATTACTGCATTGACACCCATTCCAAGGCAGATACACAAGTGGGACAAGCGGTTCTAAGACACTTATTTGCTCATGACCCTTCTCACATCCCACCTCCTTCAGGTACTGCTCGCTAATCAATGCACAGCATGTGATCTAAGCAGATTCCACAAGCCTCAGAAGGGATACATTACTCACCGTAATCGTATTTCTGATGCTTGTATCTGCTTAGATTCACAGGCCTTACCTTTCTATCTATCTGCTTGGATTATCTGTACTCACGCTACTCCTCATGCTATCTCATGTCAGAAAAAATACAATCTGAGGATCCTACAGTGGACGTCACACAGTGGACGTCACACTAGGGATATTACTACTGGCACGCCCTGTGTCAACGCCCATTTTCGAGTTTCGAAAAACAAACTGTAATACTCCGCAGCTTCCACTAGATGTCGGCCTATGCACAGCATGTGAATCTAAGCAGATACAAGCATCAGAAATATGATTACGGTGAGTAAAGTATCATATATATAATCTCACTTGTATGACCTCAAAGCGCTCGTAGGTTAAACGCCCTCGGGAACCGTAGTTCTGGTCATTAGAGAGAGATTGTATTGTAGGGTGCGTGGGTGCACCAGATGATGTAATTGCTGGGTGGTAGCTGAATCCTAGCGTTAGGTGTGGTGCTGGAGATATAATTTGGATGTGTGCAGTCTGGTGGGTGGATACCCAGACTAGGCTTTGGCTGTGTTAGGCCTGAAGGACGTGTATGTGAGCGAGTAGGCCAGAATGGGCTCGGGTAGCTGCGTTTTATTAGGTTGATAAGGTTTTCATGGGGTAGTATTTGTATGTGAACAGCTAGACCGAATTAATCAGGGGTATAGCTGTGTTCAAGTTGAATGTAAGCATAGTGATGTGATATGATTATCTTTAAAGGGCCCGAGAGCAGGCATGTGAACAGGATGGCAGGAAACAGCGACACACGGACACAGAGACAGGGGGCTGGGCTTACAGCGACGGGGGAGGGGGGAATGCAGATATATAGCAACAGCATGGGGAACAGGAAGGCAGGGTACACAGTGATACACATGCTAACAATTGCATTCATATTTCTATCCAGATGCGATTCAGGCCAACATTCACAACTCCACCCAAGTGTGGGAAATGCCAACATTTGCACTTCATCCAGAAGCGACTCAGGCTAACGTTCACAATCCTGTCGGGGTCCGGCGCTGACTAATGTTCACAGTTCTGAGTACTCCATTAATTCCATCCATTTGATCCACTCTATCCATTTGATCCACTCCATTTGATCCACTCTATCCATCATTTGATCCACTCTATCCAATTCCATCCATTCTGTCTTTTCCATCTGCTCTAACCATCTCATCCACTCCACCCACTCCATTGACTTCATTTATTCCATCTATTTCCCCATTCCATCCATTCAATCAACTCCACTCTGTCCACTCTGTCCACTCTGTCCACTCTGTCCACTCTGTCCACTCTGTCCACTCTGTCCACTCTGTCCACTCTGTCCACTCTGTCCACTCTGTCCACTCTGTCCACTCTGTCCACTCCGTCCATTCCCTTCATTCCATCTATCAGTTCGATCCATTCGCCACTCAATCCACTCTGTCTACTCCATCCATCCGTCGATCGATCCCATATCCATATATTCCGTCCATTCCATCCACCCCATCCTTTTCATTCATCTGTTCAATCCATTCCATCTGTTTCATCCGTACATTCCATCATCTCTATCCGTTCCATCCATTGATTAGGTTCCATCCGTTCCATTAATTCCATCTATCCCCTTTATCCAACCGTAACCGTTCTCCTCATCCATCCATTAAATTCCACAGACGACATCCAATTCCATCTATAAATTCCATATACACATATTCAGACTATTCCATCCATTGCATTCATTCCATCTAATGTATCCGTTCCATCCAATCTATCCACTCAATCCACTCGGTCTACTCCATCCGTTCCATCCGTCGATTGATTCCATATACTCCGTCCATTCCATCCACCCCATCCGTTTCACTCATCTGTTCAATCCATTCCATCTACTCCATCTGTTTCATCCGTACATTCTATCCACTCCATCTGTTCCGTCTGCTCAGTCTGTTACATACATTTCATCCGTTCCATCCATCCATTTTATCCAACCGTAACCATTCTCATTATCCATCCATCCATTCAATTCCACACACATCATCCAATTCCATATACACATATTCTGACCATTCCATCTATTGCATTAGTCAGTTCTCTTTACATACATTCCAATCATTCCACATGCATCTACGCCATCCATTCCATCCACTTGCGCCACATGCACTACATTCATGTCATCCACCCCTTCCGTCGATCTTTACCCCTTGGGTCCAACCATTCCATCCAGCATCCATTCCATCGATCCATTCCATCGATCCCCTCCCTCCATCCATCCATCCGTCCAGTCCTCTCCATCCATTCCATTTATTCATCCACCGTTCCACTCGTCAGATCCATCCACTCCATTCATTAGTTCTATTAGTTTCATCTTTTCTCTCTAGTTCATCTTTTATATCCACTCTATATACATATCTTCCATTTATTCCACATGCATCTGTGCCATACAATCGATACCTCCATTTCATGCGCGTCGATGTGTTCCATTCATTCCGTCTTCTCCATCCACTCCATCTGCTTCATCCGTCACTCCATACATGCATCCACTCCATCCACCCATTTCGTCAATCCATTCCCTTCATCCACTCCATCCTATCCTGTCGGTAGGATCCATGGTCATTGAACCCCTGGTAGTGTCTCATTGTGTATTTAGTCATTGGGTTGTTGGAGTTCAGATACATTTTAGGTTGGTGTTATGGAAAGAGCCATGTATTTAGTAATTTGTGGAATGTCAGTTTTAGGTGTGTCGGATGTGAGGTGGAAACGAGTTCCACAGAGTAGAGGCCAGTGCTGAGAAAGCGGATCCTCCGATCCTGACGGAGCTGGTGGTTGGGATTACTAAAAGGAGGGCAGAGGTATCTTAGGGTATGGGGTGGGAGGTAAGGTTTTAGCTTATCTTGCAGGTATTTAGGGCCGGTTTTGTGCACTGTACAGTGAGTGATGCTCAGGGACTTGAAAGTGGCCCTTCGTCCACCTGGGAGCCAGTGGAGGTTTCTGAGAGCTGAGAGGTGTGGTCTCTTGTACCCAGGGCTAGTGGCATTTTAACAGTAGAGTGTTTCACTCTTTGGAGTTTATTAAGGTGGTATGCAGGGACTTCTAGGTAAAGGGAGTTGACATAGTCCAGTTTCGACATTACAATAGACATAACAGCAGCAACTCTGTTTGGGAAGGAGAGATGGGGGGAAAAATGTGCCTGAGAATTTTGAGATGGTAGTGACAAGATTTAGATACATTGTTGATCTATCGGGACAGGGTTAGTCCAGAGTCCATAATGCATCCAATGTTTTTTACTGTGACGGTGGGACTGGGCGGTTGGCCCATGGAAGGGGGAGGGCAAGGGGGTGGACTAGGTAGAAGCCCAGTGTTGCTGCATACCATGATTTCAGTTTTAGGTGGGTTTTAGGTGGGTTTAAGAGGAGGTTTATAGTCATCCAACGGTCTGTCTAGGAGGCAGTCTGACTTGTGGCGTTTAAGGATGATTTGGGTATCGTCGGTGTCGTTTTTTCTCCATAAAGGAGAAAAAATCAAGTCTGGTGCCCAGCACCTCCAAGCTGTTCTAAATACTAAAGAGGGGTTGGCTTTTCCTTCAGAGGAAAGAATTCGTAATATACTACTGCAAATTCCGCAATATCAAACCGGTCGCCAGATAACTACGCAAAGCAATGCGTTTTCTGGGCATGATGGCGTCATGTATTTACCTGGTCCCCCACGCGCGCCTGCGCATGCGTCCCATGCAAGAATGGTTGGCGAAACTGTGGTCTCAGGCAGGTGATCAGTGGGACGATCTAGTGGTCGTTTCGCCAACACTTGTACAAAGCCTCCACTGGTGGACAAGAGACAATCTATCCAAGGGGAAACCCTTTTACGATCCCGAGATACAGGCGGTAGTCACGAGGGACGCATGCCTGACAGGATGGGGAGCTCACCATCTCCACCACACAGCTCCGGGTCTCTGGTCTCACACAGTGGCCAAGAATCACATCAACCTGCTAGAGCTTCTGGCAGTTTTCAGAGCACTTCAAGCGTTAGAGCCCCACCTACTGAACCTGTCGGTGCAGATCCGGACGGACAGCACGACAGCCATGTTCTACCTGAACAAGCAAGGAGGGACTCGTTCGACAAATCTGTCCAGACTTGCCCAGAAAATTTGGATATGGGCACTCAGACGGAACATCTTTCTGTCATCTCAACATGTTCCAGGGGATCTCAATTCTCTAGCGGATGCTTTGAGCAGAGATCCCCTTCCGGAGGAACACGAATGGTGTCTACACAGAGAAATCGTAGAAGATCTCTTCTCTGTGGGGTTTCCCCACTATAGACCTATTCGCCACAAGCGAAAACAGACAGTGCCCAGGATTCACATCCAGGTTTCCCCAACCAGACTCCCTGGGGAACGCCCTGTGGATGAACTGGTCAGGGATGTTTGCGTACGCTTTTCCACCAACTCCTCTCATCAGGAAGGTGGTGAACAAGATGAACAGAGTCGATGACGCTCATCCTAGTTGCTGTCATGTGGGCGAGACAACCGTGGTTTCCGCACCTACGCAGACTTTCGGTGTGCGATCCCATCAAACTCCCGGGCTGGTACAATCTTTTGTCCCAGCACCAAGGTCAGAAGGTGCATCCTCTACCCAACTCCATGAACCTAGCAGCATGGCTCCTGAAGTCATAGTTTGGACATCTCAATTTACCACAGAGGTATATGGACATCCTAAAAGAATCGAGGAAACCGAACACGAGGCATTGCTACTTCGACAAATGGAAGGAGATTCGATATCTGGTGCCAGAATAAACAAATCAACCCAGTTGATTGCACTCCTTCCACAATCGTAACATACATGCTCCACCTGATGGACGCAGGGTTGGTTTTCAACTCACTAAAGGTACACCTGGCAGCACTGTCAGCGTACACCACCTCACATAGCAAAAGGTGTCGTGGTGGAAGGTACCCGTGGTTAAAGCCTTCATGGAGGGAGTAAAGAGACTTCATCCCCCTATATCTAACCCACCACCAGGATGGGACCTGAACGTGGTGCTATCTAAACTCATGGGCCCCCCATTCGAGCCCATGCATAAAACAAGTCTCAAACACCTGACCTATAAGACTGCCTTCTTAGTAGCCATTACATCCATAAGAAGGGTCAGTGAAATTCAGGCTCTGTCAGTGCTAGATCCTTTCTTTACTATTCATAAGGATAAGCTGGTTTTACGGACACACCCTAGGTTCTCACCTAAGTTTATTTCTAAATTCCATGTAAACCAGTCCATCGAGCTTCCGGCTTTCTTCCAAAACCCACAAAGCTCGGCTGAGGTTAAACTACACACCCTAGATGTGCGTAGGGCGGTCCTTTACTACGTAAACAAGACCAGGCCGCTTAGGAAAACAGATCAACTGTTTGTCTCCGTAGCCACAGGCAAAGAGGGAGATCGCATCTCTAAGAGTGCCATCTTCAAGTGGATTGTCAACTGTATCCAGTTGTGTTACTCTCTTTCTGACAAGACTTTGCCTTTTACACCCAGAGCCCACTCGACTATAGGCATTGGGACCACTCTGGCTTTCATTGCAAATGTTCCCCTTGACACCATTTGCAAAGCAGCTACTTGGAGATCTATGCACACTTTTACTCAGCACTACTGCATTGACACCCATTCCAAGACAGATACTCAAGTGGGACAAGCGGTTCTAAGACATTTATTTGCTCATGATCCTTCTCAAATCCCACCTCCTAACACTGCTCGCTAATCTATGCACAGCATGTGATCTAAGCAGATTCCACAAGCCTCAGAAGGGATACATTACTCACCGTAATCGTATTTCTGATGCTTGTATCTGCTTAGATTCACACGCGACCCACCCTTCCTCCCCTCTGAGAGAAGGCGCATGGATGCTTGTAGTCTTATCTTATCTATCTTCTAGCTGCTTGGATCATCTGTACTCGCGCTACTCCTCATGCTACCTCATGTCAGAAAAAATACAATCTGAGGATCCTCGACGCGTGAGGGATCATGGGTACAGTGGACGTCACACTAGGGATAGTATTACTGGCACGCCCTGTGTCGACGCCCATTTTCGAGTTTCGAAAAACAAACTGTAATACTCCGCAGCTTCCACTAGATGTCGGCCTATGCACAGCATGTGAATCTAAGCAGTTACAAGCATCAGAAATAAGATTACGGTGAGTAATGTATCCCATGTTTAAATAGGGAGTCCTCAAGAGATGCTTGCGATTTGGTGGATAGGGGGTTTTCCTGGTACACACTTGAGCACATCGCAGTGAATATTAAAGGTTGACATATCACTAGTAACAAGGTCAGAGGGGTGAGATTAGGTAATTGTCCTTAACCCCTGCCAAATATGAGGCAAACTTAATTTTGAGTTCCATGTGGCAAGTCCAGCAAGTGGGAGTTTAGTCAAATAATCATCCAAAGTAGAACTGACCAGTGAACCTATAACCACATGGTGCCATGGGGGATGATCCTTTGCAGTTGCTGAAGTTTAAGATGAGCTGATGTGGTACCCAAATTAACCTGTAAGGTATTTATCTGATTCCCACAGGATGCCCAACTTCTTTACCTGCGATAGAATGAGCCCAAACAGTATAGGAGGGAATGGTTTCTGGGTGTTTGTGTTGAGCTTAAGACTGCTTTGTCCCAACCAGTGTCATATCTTCGAAGCCTCAAACTGGAAAGGTTGTCTTGTTGGTCAGGTAAATCTGCATATCTCAAGAGTGAAATGTGAGGTCCTGGTTCCTGAGTGTTAGGGAGAATTCTCTGTTCAGGCTGAATTTCCTAACCTAGTGAGTCCCCCAGCAGCTTTGCTGGATTTTTGGGGTTTATTTTTTTCTCCTGCCAAGAGTGAGACTCTTTTACCCTCACTCTTGGGCATGATTTGAGTGTGTTTCTTTGACTCTAGATGTGTTTAATGGGCTATGGGGTCTTTTACTCCATAGGGCTTCATGTGTTTTTGTGATGTGTGTTACACCGCACCCTCAGTGCAGTAACACACTGGTTTCATAGTGACCCCCCAAGATAGACTCCATACCCTGGGACTGACTACTGTCTCCCAGGGCATGTAAGGTCACCATTGACTTTACTAGTCTCAAATTCTGAACAGAACCAGTACAAACCATCATATTGTGGACATACTGGCCGGGGAATTCAATTGCCCCAGGGTCTGTTAGTCGAGGGGGCACGTCTCCGTCCCCCCTGATCGAGTTTTGGCTGGTGGCAGTGGATACTACTTTTTATATTCGACCGCGAATATATCTCTGTGGGATTCCCATTGTTCGAGGCTACCAACTTTAATTATTTAATTCTTATAGCCTCGAACATACCGCCGGTTTATTTAATATTAATTCTCCGGTTGGTATTTTTTGCCAGAACTCGATTGTAAAATGGTGTTTTTGTTCGCTTCTGTAACTCCAACCCAAGGTGAGCCCTTTGTTGCACTTTTTTGGCGGGCTTCTCCACAGAAGCCCTCCAAAGTGGTGCCACTCTGTCTGGGGTACTTAGGAGGGGTGGAGGTGGATTTAGGCACCCTGGACTGAAATGCGTAGGCAACTCAAGTCGCACTCCGTCCTGATTGGCCCAAGTGGTGAGCCGGCTGGCTCACCACTTAGCATGTTTGAGTGACAGCTAGGCTGAGTGAATAGGGGTTTTCTGCATAAAAGCAGGGCTTTGAGGACTGGAACTTTAGAAGTCGCCACAGGACCTAAGAATCAGACGAGGGAGAAGCTGAGCCGACCCGCTATGACGACACCACCAGTGGAGCCCTGCAGAACCGTCTCACCACTTTTCCCAACGACGGAGATCTCCAGCCCGGAGAGTCTTCTTCCTTCGACTGGTGGGGATAACCAGTCTGCTTCCTTTTTCGCTTCCTGGAGCATCTCGTGGCCGCCTTGCCTGTGCCAAGCACCCCGGCAACCGGGATACCACGTTTTACCACTACCGCGAATCAAAGGGTAGTACCTTTAACCGGAAAACTCTTCCCTTGCAGTGCAACAACCTTCATCTTTCCTCCACGTCGAGATCTTCTCTTCCTCTGGACGAAGCCGCGAATTGCACCGCTGCCAGGAACAACTGCCGCCGCTGGAGGATCCTTTCCACATAAGGTACCGTGTTCCGCCTGACTTCCCTTGCAACCGACTGGGGGGTAGATTTAGCCCCCGGCTTTCGACCCTGGGTTAGCCTGGGACACCCTGGCTAAACTTTTCTGAGCCTAACTAAAACCTTTCTGAACTCCCTGCAAGACTTTTTAAGCCTGTTGTCATTGTGTGATCTTGGGTGCATTTGTGCCCTGCTCTCCAAGAGTGGGCCCGGCCTATGGACTTTGGCTCACAAGGAACTTTTGACTTTCCTGCCTTGCTTAAGAGTTCCTAAGTATTAGTGTGGTGTACTTACCTACATTCTGCCTTTCCCCCCCCCTTTTCCGTTAACTTATTGGAGTGCCATCTATAGTTAAGCACTCGCCTATGTCTGGAAATAAGTGGTGTTAACTAAGACTTGTCTGATAAGGAATAAGGGATGTCTATATATAATAATAGTAACTGTGTTTAGAGTGATTTACTATAATAGTGCTGGAGTGTTTCAATAAGTGTGTTTTTAAATAAATAATTATATACCTTGATACCAAAGCTCTGGTCAGTGTTTGCTTGTGCTATTGTGTGTGAGTGCCTATTGTGTATACTTTACATACTGCCTAACTCTTCTTGAGGGAAGTCTGACTGCTCAGCCACAGCTACCAGGTAAATCTGGGTGGTGCAGACTGCTACCAAGTGGGTTTACTGCCAACACCTGTAGTCCTAAATCTTTTGCAGTGGTCCCCAAGGGAACTGCACAGGTTTCTGCCTAACACTGAGTGGGACTAGAAGCGGACAAAGTTAAATGTTAGGAGGTGTGAGTCCATGTGAATAACGCATTCCACCTGAACAGGGCTTAAGAAAAAGCAAGTTCGAATGGATCGTGTCCTCCCACTGCCCCCCACTCACCAAACATTACTCTCACACAGACTTGCACGAAAACAAAACCCTTAACTGGGCCACAGCAACTTCCCTCTTCTGGCTCGACGTGCCTGTCAGACCCTGCGCGCACCCATTGTGTGTCGCAGGGGCTGACAGTTCGGTTTGGAAAGATTGCGCCGAGCAGTCTCCAAGTGGTCTTTCTTAATCGGTCTTTCTTAATCGGTCTTTGAAGAAAACAGTTTATAAAAATGGTAACATTACTACCTAATGGTATTTTTAAATGTTAATTTATATAGTGGGTTTGGCAAAGCACTGTACATATTTATCTCAATTATCACCAAACCGAAGTCGGTACTCCTTTATCGTCCTCGAAGGATAAAAGGCTGAGTTGGCCTTGCCAGGATTCAAACCTGCAACCTACAAATCACAGCAACGAGTGCTCAACCGGCTGACTATCTTATTGACGAACATCCTTCAGAGGTCGGTAAACTGAGTATCGACTGAGGTATAATAATCCCAGTGCTTAGATGTTGGACAAACCATCTATAAAGTGCTACATAAAGATAGACCGATCTGGATTATCACAGCGGCATGTTTTGCTGCATTTCTATTTCAATTAGAAATGTAAATTTCATTTGTTTGTTTTTTGAACAGCGCTTGTACTTCCTGGAGAGGCAGGTTTTGGATGTTTTAATTGTAGTCTTGAAGATTTTAGAGGTTAGAACATCTGTGATTGTTGTAATGACAATCACTCGCCCTTGAGCAAAGACTGCTGGCACTGACAATTTATAGTCATGTAAACTAGACTGTGTGCATATTCATTTTACACTTTTTATAATAGTGTAAGTTAAATTAGAAGTGTAAAAATGATCTGCCTCTGCATGATTATGCACACAAACTCTGAAAAATACATTTGTGAAATACTGATTTGCTTTCACTGGAAAAAATGATAATTTGTTACTAATGATTAATCCTCAATTGCAACTTGATTTTACATGTTTTTAATTATGCAATCCTAAATGCCAGGAAAACAAATAGGCAGAGTGCTTCTGTTTGCTCCATGAGCATCTACACACAATACAGCAGAAGCTGAATGGAAATAAAACCATTCCTTTTATCAGTGTGCAATTTCTTTTTTTGAAAGTCTTCAGAGAAATGCAATCTGTTTCAGAGGCTTTTCTCCATGGCTTGAATTACATCCATGTAGATAAAAAATCAAACTAAGCGTTCTGGTTTCTGTCAAGTAACCAGACTTTTGCACTGTCCTCTGCTGGAGCCCCATCACCCCTGAAGCCGCTGGAGCGGTCCTGCTGAGGTGCCTACTCCGTAAGAAGCCTTGGCTCTTGCGAGTCCCACGCTGCAACTTTCGAATAGTCCATGGCATTCGCGCGTAGAATAACCTATTTGCACCAGAATTGTGCTGCCATAGCACCTTGGTGCTTGTAGTCCACGTGAAGCGCCCTGACTCTGTGGTTTATAATGCCTGCTCCCTTCCCCTAACCTCCTCCCGCTTCTGTGTTTCCTCGGCCCCTCTCCTGCCAGCCCGGATTGGTTGTGTGACTGAAAACACTGGCTCGGATTGGCCCCTCCACCGATACAGCTGGCCCCACAGCTCCCACCTCCTAGCCCCACCCACCATCTCTGATTGGATCACCAGATGACCATTAGCGGGCCTTCCAGGGCTTCCCTCTGCCCGGCAGCCCCTGCGGCTAAGGATCCCTAGGCAAAGGGCGGCTCCAACAGAGGCGGCTCCAGACGGTGTCTGCGGGTGTCAGCGGGGGAAGCCGGTGTCCAGCTGTCAACTGCTAGGACCAGCATGGTAGGAGTGGCCTGGGCGGAGAGTGGAGCAATTACTCTACGCCAGAAGCCTAACCGCTTAGCAAACCTATGTAAAACCCTGATTATTTTCCACTGCCTCCCTCCCACACTGCCAAATCTACTTGTGTTCAGGATTGTACCCGATTGTTCAATTAACCATCAAATCTAGCTGTGTTTAGGATCGTACCCTGTTCTGTTAGGCATAGGCCCCTCTCCCTCCTCTATCTCCTATAGTTACCAAGGGGGTCCCGAAACCTAAGGACGTGAACTACCACAAGAGACCTCTGAAACAGCACCCCCCCCGCCCGCCAATTAAGCACCAAGCACAACCTGCCATTATAGATCACCCACTCCGGTGAAACCAGCCCTAACCGCCTGCCTATCAGTATTCACCTCAACAGAGTCCTAATCCACGCGACAGATAAACGCCCACATCCCTAAACCTCTGACAGTCCACCCATAGGATACACACCTGACCCTTCGACAGGAATGACAGACTGAACATGACAGCATCCAAGCCTATCAAGCCTAATGAAACATCAATATTGTGCTTGCACAATACAACACAGAAGACCACCTACCCTGCTACCTCTGCACCGTCTACCAAAATGCCCCGGGCCAGAAAGGGACGCAGAGAAAGGGAGCAAGATCGTGCAAACATGGCCACGGACACACAAATCCAACAGCACCCAGAAGAAGCAACCTCAAACTCGGCTAACACCCCGATCAACATGATCACCATCTGAACAAACCATCTAAGAGAAAAATCCTTATCTCACACCCTACCTCGCGGCAACCATGGAGCGTCGATACCTCAACAACACTGAAATATCGACACATACAAAGATACCCCTATTACACCCGGAAAAAAGAAGGGAACACCAAACCAGAGAGGGGGATGATTATGATATGGCATTTATAACGCGCCTATACACAAGTGTTTCAAAGTGCAAAGAGGCAAGGGAGGGGGAACAAAGGGAGGACAGACAGCGATCCTACTAGGCCAGGTGTCATTCAGATCGCGCAAGTGAAGGGGAAGGGACAGTGCAGTACATGGGAGTAGATAATAACAAATACAAGTAACGGCCAGCGGGTGGTAAGTGTAAGGGTAAGTGCAGACATCAGGTGTCAAGTGCTGGTAGGGAGACTGTAGGGATACAGAAACAGTCCGCAAGTGTGGGGGTTGCCAGGTGGGCAGTGCAGGTATGTGTGACTGGCGGAAGGAGGGACCAGGGCCTGCGTTGAGCGGGTGTCCAGGTAATCAGTGCAGTTCCAGTTACAGCCAGGAGGTCAGCAGGGGAGAGGAGGAGAGAAAACTGAAGCAAAGAAGTTTTGAGGTGCCTCTGGAACCAGAGATGGTTCTCCTCCAGTTTAAGGGAGGCTGGGAGGCTGTTCCAGAGGGCGGCTCCAGCTGAAGAAAGAGATCTACCACCAACTCTTTGCTTGGGGAAGCACTGACCCTGAGGGAGTTGGAGGCGGATGAGCGAGGAGCTCGAGAAGGTAGATATTTAGGAAAATAGTTGAAGGTATTGAGGCCCCGTGCCCCAGAAGGCCCTGTGGACAGTGCATAGGGTTTTGAACTTAATCCTCGCAGTTACTGGGAGCCAGTGCATAGATTTCAGTCCTGGGGAGATACGATCCCTGGGCTTGAGGCCAAAGACGTGTCTCGCAGTCCTGTTCTGGATTAGTTGCAAAGGGTGGAGAGTAGAGGCGGGCAGATTTAGAAAGAGGCTGTTGCAATCATCCAGCCTGGAGAGAACCAGAGCTCTGGAGACAGTGAGCTTCTTGGGGAAGGAGAGGAAAGGAAGAATACCTCCTGAGCAGGCGCAGCTGGTAGTGACTTCTTAGAGACGCCAGAGATGTGAGGAGAGGAGGCGAGTGTGAAGTCGAAGATGACCCCAAGGTTTTTAGCCATGCAGGTGGGAGCAGGAAGAGGGCCAAGAGAGGCCAGCTGAGAGCGACCGGAAAGCAGGGAGCCTGTATGTCGATGAGCAGACTGTCTTACTGGCATTAAGGCAGAGGTCCTTGGCGGCACACCACTCCTGGATAGCAGACAGTCAGAGATGAGGGACGGAGAAGAGGTGGCCGAAGGTAGCCTGAAAATGAGCGGATTGTCATCCGCATAGCACTGAAAGTTGGGGCAGAGAGCGGCAATGTGGTGGGCAAGGAGTGCCAGATATTAGTTGAACAGCCAGGGAGAGAGTTTAGACCCCTGGGGGACACCACAGGTAGAGATAAAGATAGCAGAGAGGAAGGACCCAAGTTGCGCTTGGGAGGGCTGGTCAGAGGAAAAGTCAGCCACGCTAGGGCCTGACCGGTGATACCCAGGTTATCACAGCGACAACTGAGCAGGATGGCATGGTTGACGGTGTCAAAGGCAGAAGAGCGATCAAGCAAGATGCAGAAACGGGGGGTGTTGTAGTCCAGGTTGGAGAGCAGGTCTTCACGGTTGTTCAGGAGAGGAGTTCCGTGCTTCTGGCAGCTCTGAAGCCAGACTGATGGTCATGAAGACAACCAACCGATTCAGTGTGGAGATTAAGCTGGGCGATGGCCAATTTCTCCAACATGGGGTCTGGCATGGATTCACATGCTCATGAATATTCTGTCGTCAGGCTGGGAATCCTCGGTAAAGAAGAAATCGGTTTCGTTTCTTAACTGTCTTTCTACTACTAGCCAATCACTGGTCTCTGGGTCATGCTGCCCCCAGCCAGTGACTGCCCTCTACCCAAGCCCCTCCTCTGACACCCATTTTTCCCGCACGTTCAAGTGTTGGGAGTCCTCGTGCTATAGCTCTCGAGCTTTTACTGCGTTTTGTTTTCTCCTTATTTTTCGGTTAATTCGAGCCTCAAGCTCCACTGATTCTTCTTCCGATCAACCGGGACCCGTTTCAGAATTTTTGTACGCCACCTCAAGGGCGAATTTTCATAGAGTTTTTCTTCTTGGAGGATTCTGGAAGATCTTTGAGGCCTACCCCGCGTGGACATGGCCCAGGACAAAGGAGACACGACGCCTACTGGATCCAAGCTGTCAAGGAACTGCCCTGGATGTGGATTGCAGAATGTCTTTAAGGAGGATGAGCACTCCCGGTGCCTCTACTGTCTTCACGCTGACAAGTCACACATGGAGGAGGACTGGCGTTCTGCAAGAACATGTTCGTCTGTACCATGAAGGACCGTCGTAAACAACTCGCTGACTGGGTGGAGGCGAAGAGCCCAGCAACAAATGGGAAGAAGTCCGAGCGATCTTCTAAGACCTTTGAGGGCGCTCCGGTGACGGGGGCACAACAAACGGCAAAGCATCGCAAGTCCGCGGGCAACAGGAGCGCCGTTGGTTCGGGCTCCTTGGCTGCCAGGCAGGGTGCGATGCCCCCAACGCCATCAACCACGAGCCAACCCTCTGGCTTGGGGGAAAAGGAAGTCCGAGAACCTGGATAAGCTTCGGGAGAATCCCCGGTCTATCCCGACGGAGAACGACAAGGGGGGGGGGCAAGGCGGTGACCATCCCCCTAAGGTCAAGACCCCAGACGCGGCCAAGACCGTGAAGGCCCTGATTCACTCGGCGAAGGCCTCAATTGAAGGAGTCGCGGCTGCCCTGGCGAAGCCTGTGGAGGCTTCCCCAGTGGAATCGGCTTCTGTGCCACCCCAGAGGGAATCAGCTTTTCAACCTATCGAAAAGACCCCCGTAAAACCCCAGGACAGGAAAGAGGAGGGGCACGGTAGCCATAAACGACACAGATTCCACCTCAGAAGATGAGCTGGCTGGCGTCAAAAAGATCCTGGACAAGAAGTTCGAGGAAGTCTGGTCCTTCCGGAGGGATCCCGACGAGGCAGACATAGAGAGCAACGGTGGAGCCGATGAGGAGCCGCGGGCCGTGGAGGAGACAGAGGATCCGACGCCCCAGTCGTCGCTCCAGTCACAACCGATGCCTATGCCACAGGACAACACAGGAGCGATCTTGATGGCTATCCAGACCCTGTGTACGCAGATGAGGACGAGGTTGCCCCTATCCCCAGCGGACGGTCCAGCGGTGTCGGGACCGTCGGGGAGCCCACTGAACAAGCTGAGGCGAATCCATCCTCCCCCCTCCTTTCCAGCCTTCCCCCTCAAGAGAGGGATGAGACGGGAACAGAGACTGTGACGATGGGGACTGACAACGACGATGGGGGTGACGACGGGACAGATCTCCCATCACCCCCTGCCCGAGCCTCCCCTCCTGACGAAATTGGCTCCTTTCACGCCATGATCGCCAGGGCATCAGAGCTTTTCCAGCTTTATTCCCGAAGAGCAGAAGGAGGGTTTCCTCTAACGACGGGAGGCCAAGAGGAAGAGTCCTCTCAGTCCCGTTACTAGACATCTGGGACGAGGGACTATTGCTGCTCAAGAACCCGTCCACGGCTCCTGCGAAGTGGGACCGGTATGAGAAATAGTACCGGGTCCCAGATTCCGCCCCGATGTGCCTCAGAGCTCAGCCATCCCTGGATTGAGTGGTGTCCCCTGCGGCCAAGAAGCAATTGGCCCGGGCGACGGCATCAACTTCCACTTCCCCACCGGACAGCGAGGGGAAGAAGCTGGACGCCATGGGACGACGAGTCATCTCGGCGCTGGCGACGACCATCAAGGCGGCCAACACCCTCGCAATCGCTACGACAGGGAGCTGTGGTTTAAGATCGCTCCCCTCCTGGATTTCCTGCCAGACAAGAGGGCGGAGGCCCTTGAAATCCTATAGGAAGGCGAGGTGGTGTCGGACTACGGCATCATGGTGGCCACGGACATCGCCAACACCGGTTTTTGCCAGATGGGAAACAGTGTTTGCCTCCGCCGGCACGGGTGGCTCAAGGCCACAGACTTCTGTCAGGATGTTCAGACCAGGGTACTGGACATGCCCTTCGATGGGAACAACCTGTTTGGCAAGGGTGTAGACTAGTCACTGCAGGCCATCAAGGCGGACACCGAGACGTCCCGGGCCTTGGTTTCTGTCCATCGACGGCTGTCCTTTCAGACCCCCAGAGGCAGGTCTCAAGATGCCTCCAAAGGATTTGGTGGCGGTTCCGCGTCATACCGCCAATCGGGCCGCTCGTCATCGCAGGAGGCCTACAGAGGCCGCAACAAGGCCAGAGGACACCCTTGGCAAGGCCTCGGCGAAGCAAGATTGAACCGGCCGTTGCGTCTGGCCCCCACCCAAGCACCCTGGTGGGAGGCCAGCTGGCGAATTTCGTCAGCATGTGGGAGTCCATCTCCACCAACCGTTGGGTGCTGGATGCTCTGGCCAACAGGCACACTCTGGAATTCCAAAGAAAATGTCCCCGTCTACCACCCGTGGCCAGGAAGGAAAACCATGTGCCACAGCTACTTCTGGAGGTACGAGCAATGCTAAAAAAGGGCGCGATAGATCTCGTCCCGAAGAGGCTCCGGAGTATACTCACGGTACTTCCTCATCCGAAAGAAGACCGGCGGTTGGCAACCCATCCTGGACCTTCACCGCCTCGACAAATATATCAAGTCCCAGAAGTTCCGGATGGTCACCCTTCAGCACGTGCCGGGATAGCTGGAGGAGGGCGACTTCTGTTATCGCTGGACTTGGAGGATGCCTACTTCCACATCCCTATACACAAAGGACACCGAGGTTCCTACGATTCGTAGTCCAAGGGTGACACCAACAGTTCAAGAGCTCTACCCTTCGGTTTGAAGCAGAGTGTCTTCACCAAGTGCCTGGCACCGTTGGCGGCACGGCTGCGCCTGCCGAGGATCCACGTATACCCCTACCTGGACGATTGGCTCATCCGAACAAAGTCAAGAGAACTTGCCGTCGGTCACACAGTGAAGACCGCCCGACTACTCACGGATCTGGGATTCTCCATCAACTTCGCGAAATCCCACTTAATACCATTGCAAGATGCCCTGTTCCTCGGAGCCAGACACGACACAGTGGCGCGATTGGCTTCACAGTCGGAGGAAATGACGAAGGCCATCCTGAGAAAGGTACAACAGCTGTTGACCATGGTCAGGGCCAGGGTGAGGTCCATCAAGTCCCTACTCGGCATGATTTAATCGTGCATCTACCTCGTACGCCTATGCAGGTAGCAGATGTGACCACTGCAGGAGGTCGACGGCCGTTGGATGCAAGCAGCGGGCAGTTTCGAAGACCAGATCTCCCTCAACGAGACGTTCCGCCAAGCGATCCGGTGCTAGGGCAACAGCGCACATCTAGCGGTGGGTATGGACTTCCAGACCCCGGCACATCAGGAAACCGTGACAGACGCCTCCCTTGAAGGACGAGGAGCGCACACTGGAGATGTCCACGCAAGAGACCTTTGGCTCCCGGAGGAGAGGTCACTACACATCAACATCCTGGAGGTCCGAGCCGTGTTCTGGGCCCTCGGGTTGTTCCTCCCATCCCTCAAGGGCAAGGTGGTGAAGGTCTTCACCAACAACACCACCACGATGTTCTACATCCGGAAGCAAAGGGGCACCAGATCCCCCAGCCCTATCCAAGGAAGCGCAGGATGTGTGGCACTGGGCTGTTGCCCAGGGGATGTTCATGGTACCCTTCCACCTGGCAGGAGTAAAGAACACTGTCACCGACTCACTCAGCAGGGAGCTGCGCTTGTGCCACGAGTGGGAACTCCAGCAGGATCAAGTGGATCTGCTATTCAGACGATGGGGCAATCCCCAGATAGATTGACCGCGACGAACACCAAGTGCCGGAGGTTCGCCAGTAGGTTTCCCCAGCCGGGGAGCATGGGCGATGCATTCTCCTTCCCCTGGGACGGCCCAGTCCTGTATGCGTTCCCGCTGTTGCTTCTGCGACTCTGGTCTGGTGCCGCGCAGAGAAGATTAACGCTCGACGATTACGGCCCCTCAAGTGCTGCCGTACTTGCTGTCGCTGGCCAAGGCGGGGTTGGCACATGCCTCCAAGATCCATCTGGCGGATATTTGCCGCTACTCCGGGACGGTCGTCACTGTGGTCTCACCGCCTGGTGAAGGAGTTCATGAAAGGACTGTTCCGCTCGGTCCCGGCCCCGGAGTGAGAGCTGAAAGTGGTGCTGACCTGGCTCATGGGCCCACCATTCGAGCCTCTGCATTCGGCACTGTTGAAGTTCCTATCGTGGAAAACAGCGTTTCTTGTGGCCATCACCTCCGCACGACGAGTGGGAGAGATCAGGCCCTCTCCTGTAAACCTCCATATCTGACATTCCACGAGACAAGGGTAGTGCTGAGGACACACCCCTGCTTCATGCCCAAGGTGCCATCGGACTTCCACCTAAACGAGCCCTTGGTGTTACCTATTTTCGTCCCGTCGCCTTCGTCGCCAGCCGAGAGGACTTTGCACTCGCTGGATGTGGCTAGAGCGCTGAAGTTCTACGTGGAACGCACAAAGTTTTCGGAAGACATCATAGCTGTTTGTGAACTTTGGACCTGTGAACCAAGGGAAGGACCTCTCGTAGGCTTCCATTTTGTGATGGCTCTCCGGCTGCATTATGCACTGTCACCGGTTGGCAAACCGACCGTTGCCTGGCCGCCCGAGAGCCCATTCGACCAGAGCGATCGCTGCTACTATGGCGTTCCTGTCTGGTGTGCCCCTGCTGGGCATCTGCAGGGCAGCTATGTGGAGGTCGACACACACCAGAGAGGTGTCCAGAGTCGGCCAGGCAGTACTGCGTAACCTGTTCGCTTGAAGGTGAGCCTGGTGAGGAGGTAAGCGATGCTTAATGTTTTGCCTTGCCACCTCCCGTGGTTGTGCATGTGTGTACTGCTATGTATTCTTGTATTCATGAGCATGTGAATCCATGCCAGACCCCATGCTGGAGAAGGAACAAGATACTTACCTGTAACTGTTGTTCTCCAGCATGGGTCTGGCATGGATTCACATGCCAACCCTCCCTCCAACCCCTCTGCGGCTCTACTCTTGGTCCTACTGCCACTTTACTTGCTACCAAATCTGAAGATGGCTGCCAGAGGAGTGGCTTGGGTAGAGGGCAGTCATTGGCTGTGGGCAGTATGACCCAGAGACCAATGATTGGTTAGTAGACAGTTCAGAAATGAAACTGATTTTTTTCTTTACCGAGGATTCCCACCCTGACGACAGGGAATATTCATGAGCATGTGAATCCATGCCAGACCCATGCTGGAGAACAACAGTTACAGATAAGTAACTTGTTCCTTCTCCAGGAGTTTGCCCAGGAAGGGAGTGATGGAGATAAAGCGATAGCCAGGCTGCAGGGATCAGCAGAAAGTTTCATAAGAGGGTGCACAGGGGAGTGCTTCAGGGGGGATGGGAAGACTCCAATGGCGAAGGAGTGGTTGCAGAAGTCAGCCAGGGCAGGAGCCAGGGAGTCGATGTGGTCTTTGATGGTTTTGGAGGAACAGGGATGAACCTGTTTTTACAAGACTTTCATAGATCGGACTTGTCTAGAAACCTTGTCTGCAGAGAACAGGGAAAAGGCAGAGGGGGAGGGAGGAGTGGAGGCTGCAGAAGGACCTGAGGAAGAGGGGGGGGGAGTGGGGGTAGGAGAGAGGAGGAGGAGGAGGGGGGGTAGGAGAGAGGAGGAGGAGGAGGAGGGGGGGTAGGAGAGAGGAGGAGGAGGAGGAGGAGGAGGGGGGGTAGGAGAGAGGAGGAGGAGGAGGAGGAGGAGGAGGAGGGGGGGTAGGAGAGAAGAGGAGGAAGAGGAGGAGGAGGAGGGGGGGTAGGAGAGAGGAGGAGGGGGGTAGGAGAGAGGAGGAGGAGGAGGGGGGGTAGGAGAGGAGGAGGAGGAGGGGGGTAGGAGAGAGGAGGAGGAGGGGGGTAGGAGAGGAGGAGGAGGGGGGTAGGAGAGAGGAGGAGGAGGGGGGTAGGAGGAGGAGGGGGGGTAGGAGAGAGGAGGGGGAGGGGGGGTAGGAGAGAGGAGGGGGAGGGGGGGTAGGAGAGAGGAGGGGGAGGGGGGGTAGGAGAGGAGGAGGAGGGGGGCTAGGAGGAGGAGGAGGGGGGGTAGGAGAGAAGAGGAGGAGGGGGGGTAGGAGAGAAGAGGAGGAGGGGGAGGGGGGTAGGAGAGAGGAGGAGGAGGGGGGGTAGGAGAGAGGAGGAGGAGGAGGAGGGGGGTAGGAGAGAGGAGGAGGAGGAGGGGGGTAGGAGAGAGGAGGAAGAGGAGGAGGAGGGGGGTAGGAGAGAGGAGGAGGAGGAGGAGGGGGGGTAGGGGAGAGGAGGAGGAGGGGGGGTAGGAGAGAGGAGGAGGGGGGTAGGAGAGAGGAGGGGGGGTAGGAGAGAGGAGGAGGAGGAGGGGGGGGTAGGAGAGAGGAGGAGGAAGGGTGGGTAGGAGGAGGGGGGTAGGAGAGAGGAGGAGGAGGTGGGGGGTAGGAGAGAGGAGGAGGCGGGGGGTAGGAGAGAGGAGGAGGCGGGGGGTAGGAGAGAGGAGGAGGCGGGGGGTAGGAGAGAGGAGGAGGCGGGGGTAGGAGAGAGGAGGAGGAGGGGGGGTAGGAGAGAGGAGGAGGAGGGGGGTAGGGGGAGGGAGAAGGAAGGAGGAGGGGGGGTAGGAGAGAGGAGGAGGAGGGGGGGTAGGAGAGAGGAGGAGGAGGGGGGGTAGGGGGAGGGAGAGAGGAGGGAGGAGGGGGGGTAGGGGGAGGGGGAAGGAGGGAGGAGGGGGGGTAGGGGAGAGGAGGAGGGGAGGTAGGAGAGAGGAGGAGGGGAGGTAGGAGAGAGGAGGAGGGGGAGAGGAGGAGGGGGATAGGGGAGGAGGGAGGAGGGAGGAGGAGGGGGATAGGGGGGAGGGGAGAGGAGGAGGAGGAGGGGGGGATAGGGGAGAGGAGGGGTAGACTGCATCAGGATTCGCCAGTTCCTTGCAGATTTTATAGAGTTCAGCCGAGTTCTTGGATGCCGCTGAGACGCGGGCTTGGATGCGGGTTCTCTTCTTGGTGAGGACAGGGAGCCGGTTTTGCCTTTGGAGCAGGCGGCAGGCCAGTTTCAGACAGTTTGTCAGAGTATGTACATGAAGCGCGCCATTTCCTCCCGGCCACCCTGCACTTGCGTTTAAGGATGACCCCCTTACCCCTTATATCACAAGAACAGAGGGTCCCCATCGACGCCTTCAACACACTAGACAAGACGACAAAGCCTTGGTGACCAACAATCCTATCATTAACCTAACAGACCGATTCAATGAAGGTATTGCTGATCTTCAACCAATCGTCATAACTAGTAAAGCGCCACAACTGAACAGCCATGGTATCAACCGAGTGGACTGCTTCAATGAAGAAGTAGCTGTTGCCGTTCTTCATCCAAACAGCAATACAGAAACACCACAACGGCACAACCACAATCCAGAACAAGGAATATCCAATAAACAAAACCACACCAAGAAAATCCACTAATTTAATAAACGCGAGTACAATGTCCAAGCACTACACCGAAATGTACGACCTTTCCGACGGGGCATCGACATCCTATTTGTAACTGAAACGTGACTAGATGACAACTACAAGATCACCCTCAACTGCCTGCCTGAAAACTTCAAATGCATCCAAGCAAATAGGAAAACTAAAAGATGGGAGCTGGCAGTCCTCCATGAGGAGCACCTGAGACCCACTAAACATCGATAAATGTGAATCCTTAATACTACTCCTATCAGTAAACCCCAAAACAAACCTGAAATTCATACTGATATACAGATTACAAACCTATGATTCCAACTTCGTAGACTTCTTCACGGAAGTAATCACCATCCTAGCTGTCAAGCACAATCATCTGATCATCCTCGGAGACTTCAACATCTGGTTCGATGAAGAGACCTCAACCACACAAATATATTTAACCACCCAACTAGCAGCAATGAATCTACATCAACTAGTGAAAGGAGCTACACACTCGGCATGGCATACACTTGATGCAATCTTCGCCAATAAAGACCTCATTACCACGGCACCACCAATTCAAATACTCTGGAGCCACCACCTCATCATCCCATTAATAATCACAATGGCCTTTCCAATCAACAAGTAACAAGACAAACCACCGATCATCATGAAAAGAAACTGGAGAACCATCAAAAACCTAACCGGACTGCTGGAACTCAGCCAACCAAAAGCAACAATTATGGAAGAAGCTGACCTGGAAAAAAAGTAGCATTACTCCACACGTGGATCACAACAACCCTAAATGACATTGCCAAAGAAAAACCTTTCACCCACTCATGTAAAAAAAAATGGCAAAATGGTTCACCCCACTACGGAGCACCATGAAAATAAAAAACTGAAAACTAGAATCAAAATGGAGGATCGACAACGATTCACACAAACTGAAATTTCTGCAACAGATACGCTCTTACAAAAAAGAAATACAAAAAGCAAAGAGGAAACAATACGATAACCGATTTTTCAAGGCACCAAACACCCAAAAAGAACTCTTCAAAATCATAAATGAAATTAAAAAAACCACTAGGGTGCAACAACACACCAACCCCATTGAGTAAACTATGCAACGATCTAGGCGACCACTTCAAAAATAAAATCATCAACATCCAACAAACAATACAAAGCAGACCACGCAACCACACCACAGAACCGACCTATCCTCACAAGGAACACCCAAACAAACTACGAAGCTTTCCTGAAATATCAGTGGAGACTTTCGTCAAACTAGTAAAGCAACAATTCATACTCTCCTGAAGACCCCTGCCCCCTGGACATATCCAAATCTATCCTCAAACAAGGACCTCCCATGGAATACCATAGGAATGTCCTCAACCTTTTCAATCTCAACAGGAAAAGTACCACAGGCCTTCAAATCGGCATACATCAGGCCGCTACTTGAAGACACAGCAGGAAATGTAGAGGACTTTTTCCAACTGCAGACCCATCTCCAATATCCTGTACATAGCCAAACTGCTAGAAACTTGCATCTACTAAACAACCCAAGAATGTATAGAAGAGCACTGCCTACTAGACCAGGCACAAGTTGGCTTCAGACCAATGAGAGGAACGGAATCCGCTCTCCTCTCAATATGGGACGACCTAAAAGCAAACGCAGACTCGGACAACAGTACCGCCTTGATACTTCTAGACCTCTCCGCAGCATTCGACAGTCCACCAAGACATCCTCGTAGCGAGATTAGAAGGGCTGGGAATAACAGACACAGCTCCACTATGGATCAAATCCTTCCTAACAGAACGGAAACCGTATGGATGAAACCTTTTAAGTCCAACCCAAGAGATTCCACATGCGGAGTAACCCAAGGATCATCTTTCTCCCCGCTTTTATTCATCATCTACCTAGATCTATTAATCAAAATCATTAGAAGACAGGGCCTCACATGCTACAACTATGCCGACGACACTCAAATCTTCAAAATACAAGACACCAGAGAAGGAAACACAACACTAGAGAACTGCCTTTTATGATATATTCAATTGGATGAACCTAAACCACCTCAAATTACTTCAATTACTTCTGCCTGCGCCCTGATACCTTTTGGGTCTGGCGCGCATAATCAATATCAAACAAACAACTAGGCTCTCTTGCGCTTGTCCCTCTCATCCCCACTAACCTTCCCAACCCCTTTCCTTTTCAGGTCCACCTGAGCGCCTGGAGACCATGAAAAATGGCAGCGGTGCTGCGCTGTACACGTCCCCAATAACATAACGTATCTAGTAAAGTTGAGGCATTTGCAGCTGTTCTATTAATCAAGGCCGAAACTGTCAACTTTGGCAGTGCCTGCCTTGTGTGTAGAGAGGCTCTTTAGGATTAAAGCCCGATTTGCTCCATTTTCTTTTTCAATGTTTGAAAAGTTGATTGGCAGAAAATGGAGGACGTCGAGATTAGTTATGGGATGGAATGGTAAACTATTTTATAATTAATTGGTGCAGAAGGAACCATAGCCATATTCAAAGGGAATTTTATTTACCTCAATATGTGAAGATTTATACCAAAATGTCCGCCATCTTAATTTGTCGTTTCTCGGAATTACACCCACACCACAGCATTTTTTCACTCCCATGCGCGCTCAATGCAGTGTGCCGTGCGCTGATAAGCTGTCAGCTTCTGCACACACTGGGTGGTGCAGGGTGTTGCAAAATTCCAGTAAGTATTCATTCTGCCTGGTGTAGACCTGGCCCTCTGACCTAGCTCGAATCCCTGCTTGGTATCGGTTTGTAAGGTGAGATACCATTCTGGAGCTGACAGCATAACGCGACTTGGGTACGTTTCCAGACATTACTAACTTGCAATTTAAGAATGTTAAATTATTACATTGACGGAAGATGAAGCTGATGTTTGGGACAGTGCCACGAACATTGTTCTTGATCCATGCTTTATAACCACGGTCCTTGCCGTGCACACACCGCTTTAAGCATTGTCCCTAGCCTGCAAAGGGGGCCTGACCCTGGGTGCCATGGCGAATGCTGCTGTTCACACCTCTCAGCCCAGAGAAGCCAAGGTAGATGAGACTACTCTCCTCGTTAGCGGATTTGACACCCGTTTTGTCTAGCCTTTTAGCTTTGTGTGTTAAGAGAAACCGCGACGTTTCAGTTCTTCGTAGTAGCAAATGAATTCATGCAGTTATTTTCTGAATCAATTGTTATGCGTTGGAGTATCTGCTTGATTTTTCTGCATCGTTTGCGGTTCTCCCTACAGATAATACGTTTTGAGTAGTAACATTATAGTTTAAGCCAGTAATTAAAGCCCTTCATTCACCAAATACTACCGTGACATCGAACCATCTAGTAGTCGTTTGGGGGCACACGCGAAGCTGCAAAGAAGTTCGCTTTCTGACGTTTTCAGAGCAGAGAATTGTCCGAGGATGGTCTTACTTTTAAAACAAACACTATGTACTTTTTACATCCTTTTCTTTACATTCAGTATATTTTTGGTGTGATTGGGGCATTTCAGTTACGGTTTAATTTCGTCTAGATGAAAGAAAAGAGGATTGATGTGACCATGTTGTCTGTATGCATGCACGAGTCAAACGGCACTAATACTGTACTCCCTGTTCCAGTTAAGATATGGAAGTGGGAGTATTTTACTCCCTATATTTGTCGGGAGTAACATTCTTTTTTTAGGGAGTAAAAATGTAAGTCCAAATTCCCAAGGCGAGTATTTTATAAGTGAGTAAACATGTTTTAACTGAAATGTTTCTGTAATATTTATTTGCACCTAATTATTGAAGCACAATAAGATGCACGTTTACTTCTTCGAATTGGGCAGTTCAAATGGTTTATTCCTGTGATACTACGTGCACTACTGGTCCAAACATATCTATGTAGCTGTTGGGGTGAAAGCAGGGGTGCAAAATTCTACATGCCTTTTTTCCTATTTTTTTTTATTGGGAGTATGTTTACTCCCCATTTTAATATTTTTGTGAGTATTTGCCAATTTTTAGGGAGTAAAAGTGGCCGATACACCTATTATCTCTCTAGTGCTGGCTGTACTAAAGGACTTGACTATTTATTTAAACCAGGAAACGTTAAACCTTGAAATGTCTTTGTGGGAGCATTGAACATTCTACAAGTAATTTGTGTACAAGCACACTGACGCGGTCTGACTAAGCTTAATGATATCCATTATTATCTCACTACTTCAGGCTTTAGTACTGTCGGGTATACAATGTGCAAGCTTGTAAAAGATAAACTGGGATAGTTGTATAAGGAGCTGGAGAGTACTCCATGCATGGAGAAATGTGTGTAGAATTACATAACTGTGCGAAATAGGAGTAACACCATTCCAAGATGGCAGACGGTTGACAGAAAGCAGGCATAGAAGCTGCCAGGTGTGTGTGTGGGTGCAGAGTGTTTAAGGACAGTAGTACCGGCAGCAGGATCCTTCGAAATGTCAATGAGAAGATCCTACAGGTTATGCTGTGTCTAGCACACTCTTGGTTAGAGGGAAAGGTTAACGAGCGGGGACCTAGCAAAGATGCATACTGCCTACTGTCTTCTATTTCAGCTCCTCTTCTGTATCCTTTTGCTGTTCTTGCACCACAGTTCAATATTGGTGCTTATGGCCTCCTGGGACATGGTTGCCTTTCCTTCCCTTCCATGTACTTTGGCTCCTCCTCAGGTTCTGCACGTCTGTTCCTCGTGCTCAGCGACACCAGCTATTTCTCTGGGGTTTGTCCACACTCCTGATGTGTCCCAAATGGAGCGTTCCTCACCCAACCCAAAGGCACGGTCTAGCTTGGCATCTGCTACGCGGTCCGCATGTACTCATTGTTTTTTACTTCCAAACTTTGAGTAATGGTTCTCATTTTTTTAGCCTCTGAACTGGTAACTACAGTGATCTCTTCGGTGCAGGGTGCAGCCTACCCGTCTGTTTTTTTTTCACATTTGACTAGACCAACTAAGGTTAAGCCTCCTTTAGCCCCCATACTGGGCAAGGCTTTGAGTAATTCAGTTGAATATGTGGGAACAAATGGTTATTCCGTCTCATGACTTGTAGGTGTTAAGAAACAGTGACTTAGTGAGCCATTGTTTGCTCTCCTTATTTCCCTGACTAGCTGTTTCACCTTTCTAAATCGTGAAGGGAAGGGGACGGTTTGATGCCATAAGATCCTAATTGGGGGTAGAACCTGACTGGTTCGAACATATGGACCGTACTATGTCCTTGTTGCAATCCATTTTCTTTTGGTTAAGGACACTCACTGCCTTGCATTTGTAGAGCAGGAGAGTGTTAGAATGGGGATCTAGAAAAGTGATCGATTGAGATCTATGTAACTGGCAGTCATAGTTTTGAATTCTTGCACAACCACCTCAGTCCTTCATTCTGAGGTTGATATAATGAGTACTATTGATGGCTAAGGGCTAATACTGCATCTTGTAACACTTAAAAGTAAGAGTAATCATGCATGACGCAGTCCATAAAAATAAATGTGATTTTGTGTATGCCAACACTGTGTAGCAGAACAAGTTTCTTTGAACATATTGATAGGTCTCGTGGTTTTAATTTCTAAACTTCAGCAAATTCTAGTTCCCGTTCTCTAAACTTTCAGCTCCTAGAGTCTCAAATTCTGCTGTAAACTCAAACCTTTTTGTTGGCACTAGTGTTTTCACAATAATGTGGTACTTCATAGAAGCATTGTGCAATAGTTGCTCAGAGGAACTTAATTTTGGTTCAGGAATGCAGCTATGTACTGATTCTGCAAAAATGTGGGTGCCCATCCACTCGGAAAAAGCACAACCAAAAAACCATCCTGTGGGATGGCTCCCATTCAGGAGGGTCTAGAGCTACTTTTTTTTGCCAATGGTGTACTGATTCTTACGTTTCTTTTCACAGGTGTTCTGCCCGGTTTAGTTTCCCATGGGTCACTTATCATGGAGGGGCGCCTATAGTTCTTGAGTATGCGAACACTGGTGCAAACTCCGCAGGCCAACCTCAAGCTGGGACTTGCTCTGATGTATTGTTGGCGAAGACTGCCCAAATGGTGAAGGTGTCTCGGGACTGCACTGAAAAGTTCAGAGTTTCAACCGGACTAAATCTGGAAGTCTTTCCAGGCCCTCAAAGTAACTCTTTGGTCTGTCTGTAACGCACTGGGAGCTAGCAGGGCCTACAAGTACAGCATTAAACGGTCCAGTGTCCATTTGATCCCACAAGAGTCTTCACAGAACCACCGTACTATCTTTTTTTTTTTTTTAATGTATTTTATTGAAGGTTTTTGAACATTCATACAACATTCCAACTGTTTCCCCCCACCTTCCCTCTCCCTTTGCCGGGTCGATCGTCGATCTGTTCGTCTCTTGCCACTCTGTACATCACCTTTCCAGTAATATGTTCTTTGCCGTGTCCATGTTGTGCTCCTGCGCTTCCCGCTCTCCCACCCCCTCAGACCGATCTCAGGTCACACGTTCTTCCCACTTTCCCCAGATTTTTGTGGCCTTTGCTGGGCATCCCCGTGCTGTGTAAATTCTGAGTTCTTTCGCCATGCAGATGTCAATTTCGTTGGACCACTGAGTCGCTGCCGGGCACTCCGGGGCTCCCTATTTCTGTGCAATCTCACGTTTTACGTTTTATCAGGCCCATTGCTGTGTAGAGAAGAATGCCCTCCCATTTGTTCGAGATGTTCTCATCTGGGACCCCCAGTAACATTATTGCGGGTCGCAATTATATCGTGTGACCCAGAGCTCTTGCCAAAATTTTTAAGCATTGTGTCCAGAAGGTCTTGATTTTAGGGCAGGCCCAGAGGCGATGGATGAAGGTGCCCTCTTCCCCCCGGCATTTCAAACAGTTTGGATCCATTGCCCTTCCCCAACCAAAAAGGGCCACTCAGGGGTAGTATACCCTGTGAAGTATCTTTAGCTGTATCAGTCTTATTCTGGAGCCTAGAGATTTCACGTGGGTGCATGAGAACCTGGATCCAGTCCTCCGGCTCAATGTCCCCGACATCCCGTTCCCATCTGGCTTTGAGGCTGGTCAGCTCTGGAGTGGCGAATGCATTAATGGCTTTATATAGAGTGGTAGTTACCTTGGTGGGGATGTGTTGTGGAAGTAAGTTGCGTTCCAGGGGCGTGTAATCTAGGGCGTCAGCAAGTGCTTGCCTGTGGCCACTGAGTGCATGTGATAATTGTCTGTGGTGATAGTGTTCTGCTGCCGAAATACCATATTCCTGCTGGAGCATTTCAAATGAAAGAATAGAGCCCTCGGTTAAGATATTTCCTATCGTGGTTACTCCGGCCCTCACCCATCGGGTCCAGGCTGGGCAGCTGCCACACTTCCGTCCGCATGTAGTTATTCCATAGTAGTTGTGCCATGGTAATCGTGTTCCCCCAGCCTATGTGCTTGTGTGCCTGCCTCCAGACGATCGTGATGTGAGAGGACATTGTCTGTGCGGGGGGTCTGGATAGGCATTGATACATTGTTGCAAGTGGTGGAGTGTCTTGCCTGAAGGGTAGTTCTGCTCTAATGTGTGGTAGGTCGCGGTCCCCATGGAGGTCATCGACTATGTTTAGTTGACTGGCCCAGTAGTAGGACTTCAGGTGTGGGACTCCAATGCCCCCTCCCAGATCGATCGTTGCAACGTGGTCAGCGCAATTCGAGGTTGCCCCCCTTATATCAATTCCCTGAGGAGGCGTTCCACCCGGACACATTCCGAGTTTAGTATGGCCAGTGGGGAGTTCTGCAGTACATAACTATCTTCTCTTTGAGGCGCACCAGTCATGCCAGACTGCAAAGCTTACACATGTGCGTGAAATCTGCAGAAAAGAGGGACAAATTAGACCCTAGAGTCAGAAGAAAGTTACAGAACCTTCAGCCCTAATGAGCCAAGCTCGGTCTGCCTAACTTGGGGGGGGGGGGGGGGAGAAGGGCAGCAGTGGAGTCCTTTTATCCAACCATTGGTAATTAGTAAGGCAGTGCACCTACTGGCGCTGAACAGTCCTTACGCCAGATGTCCTCAAGGAAGATCCTTGACGGCAGCTTTGTTTTTTCTTCACCTCACAAATTTGGAGCACTTATTTGGCACTATCCAGTTCAGGCTCGTTGTTCCACTTGCACCATACTCCGGTTATCTGATCCACAGAAATCCTCAGCTATCCATGCAGGCACTTCTGGTGCATCTCATACCTTTTAACCATACCATATTGCCACAGTGTTCTCCATTGCACTATTTATTAACTTCTGCAACTTTGACGTTTCCAACTATTAGCTGTTTCTTTAAAGAAACTTATGAAAATTCTACATCACTCCACTTTTCCTGCCGTGTACCACCAGCGGATGAGCAATCCCCTCCGAAGGTGATGGCAGCGGGAAAGAGTTATATAAGAGTTCTTCAACATCCCCATGCCAGAAACATCACTTTTTGAGTCTGGTATTCTAGCAGAAGTGCCTATGCGTAAAGCTTAAAAACAGTAATTCACTTGTAACCAGCTAAAAAACGAAGACGGACCGAATTAAGTCCATCTCCTGAAATCATTAGCTCCCAAAAAAGATGCCACAAAAAAACTAAACATGGATTCACACAATTCCAACCAAAAAATGGGACAACTCAGAAATAAAATAGCAGATAAACATCTGAGTCTTCATCTGATGAGTCAACGGACTAGTCAATAGCAGAAAGGGCATACCCAAAAATAAGATCTATATCTGTAAAAGCAAGACATGAGAGCAAGCAAACGAGAGAGATAATGGCAACTGTTTGCTATGAACTAAGACCAAACATAGCTTCGGCAATATCAATAGCAGAAGTTCCATTTACAAAAATCTACAAACAATTAAACGAAAACTAGAAGGACCAGAACACATTGATAGCATTAATGAACACCAAAATGATGAGCTTGGAGTCAGAACTAAACGAAATGAAAATGCGATCACATATGGATTTACAAAAACTCTCTGCTAAAGATCACCTAAAAAACAACATAGATGAGAAGCAATTGCTGGCAGAGGTGGCCTGAGAAGCCCTTCTGATTCTAAAAGGAGTACACAACAAGAGAAGTAAGAGATTCGATTTGCATTCAAAGTCCAGTAAAGGAAAGAGTAAATGCAACCACAGCATTATTGCAGAAACGTCAAACAAAAGTTGATAACTTGACAAATACTGATCAAATTACACTAGAACAAAACAACGCTGATGAAGAAAACAGCTGTTCTACAAAGTCGATTAACAATGTGATTAATGAAAATGACTCAACAAAAGAGTCAAACGGTACTACGAACAATCAAAAGACCAAAAATGATCCATGTCAACCTCAGGGAACCGAGCTAAAAGAGCCATCAAAACCTGCCAACGCTCCAGGGCAAACTCTGAATCCAGAAACTGAGAAAATGGCAGGGAAAAGGTAATGAGCAGGGTCATGAAGCCGTCCAACAGCAGGAAAGTGAAATTCATAAAAAAAACATTGATACATATGCAAATTTTGATAAACAAAAAAACGACACAAGGAAAAATCGAGGACCAAATGCAAAAAAAAGTTAATGCAAGAGAAAAACAAAGAACATTCCAGCAACTAAACACAAGAACTCTAATAGCTCAAGGAAATTTCTGAGGAACCTGAAGTGGCAATGTAATTGTGCATACAACATCACACAACAAAAAGATAACGACACAAAAGAATTGCATGAGCTACCTAAAAAGAATGGGGAGCAAGATAAATTGAACATGATGGCGACAGAAAAAAGTGGATTAGGATGATGGAATAAAGGAGATATTGATAAACCTCTCCACATACAAAACTGATGATGCAAACGACTGGGAAGATGACGACCCGGAAAGGATAAAGATGACCATCAGCAGTGACTGAGATTCCGAGCAAGAGCCACCAAAACAAGTAGCAATGCCAGCGAAAACAGAACATCAATCTAAAAGGACATGTGTAATAATTGCCTCCCAAGAACCAAACGAGTCAGCAAATGGAGGACGATCTCCCCACAAAAGGGATACCGATTTCAGACAATTTAAGAAAAAAAGAGGCGATTACTATAAATGAACGAGAGAGAAGTGCTCTCCGGTCAAATCAAAACAACCGATTCTAGCAGAAACATCTGACTCAAAGAAGATAATTATGACCCACTTGCAAAGTCGGAACAAGAGGCACCGGTTGAGTCACCATGAAAAAGATGTGTGAAAAAATGGAAAGAAAAACTATGTTGACAAAACGTAGTATCCAATTACTGTATATTACTAGAAAGAATTGACAAAGGGAATGATGGTCTAACACTCAACAGAAATAATGTAATTCACCTATTTCAACACATCCCTGCTCTAAGAGTAACTCAAGATACATCAAAACTGTCGAATTTCCTAGAGTGTCTCAACTAGACAGAGTGAAACTTCACATTTACTCAAAACACACAAAGGAAAACATTCTAGATGGATGGGATGACCTAAACCACTAGGGATTCGACGTGTCTGAAGTGAGTTCAGATAAAAACATTGAAACTCCAAGATACACTCCCCTACAAAGATCTACAGAAATAGCACCAATGCCAAAACAAGACGAAACTCCTAAAACTCAACAGCAGACATTGAAAAGGAAATGGAACTTAACTTCAGAAGTGAAAACACAGAATGATTTGATAGGAGAGGACAAACTGTGTTCAATCACACAAATGAAAAAAATAAAAACAATACCAGGTGGCAAGGAAGCGGAAACAAACATCCAGAGTATGGAAATAGTGGAGGATAAACAAACCAGCAATTGGAGTTGGATTGCGGGCGTCCTAAACATGAGCAAAACAAGTTAATGTCCAACATTAATGGGTTACAAACCCATACAAATTGGATGTTGGAATACAAGAGGACACACCCATCTATTTCAAAACCCGGCGAAAGAACTTAAGGATGTAGATATACGAAGTATGCAAGAAACATGGCTGACGTGCCTGCCGTGTGTTACAAACTACGAAGTGGCATTCATTCCGGCAATAAAAATGCCCAAGGTACGGCCGGTATCCGGGCTAATTATTCTAGTCCAAAAGAAGAGCGGCCTCCAAATAACAAAAACCTGTAACCCAACTCCATATATGCAAACAGCAGTAATTGAAACAACTGAGAATGTGAATAAAAACAAAGGTTGAATACCGTGAACATATATTGGCAACACAAAGCCACATGAACCAGGAGTTTTCTTCATGGACTGTGTGAAATAATTGATAAAATAATAATCAATGAAAAAAAATCCTAATATAATAATTAGTGGCGATTTAAACTTGGAACTCCTAGAAGTACAAAATTAAACCAGAAGGAAAAACTCCTTGAGGTAACATCAAGACACAATGGCTTGACGAGATAAGTGCGTGTGAATTGGTAATGCTGAACGGCAATACACAGGGGGACATCCCAGCAAAAGCAACGTGGACACGTAACACCCAACAACCGGTGGTAGACTATTTCTTTTGTCAACGAAGGACTTGCTAAAAAAACATACCTGGGCGTCGTAGAAATGAATCGGGGCGACATAACGTAATAAAAAATGGTTATCAAACTTAAACCAACATTAGATAAAGAAATGTGGGTATGTAAGTTTGAAGTGGAACCAGATCAAACTGTGACTTAACAACAACAAAATAAATAAACTAACCTCTGAGCTGAGGAAGAATGAATCAGCCAACGCACATGAACAGGTGGACCAGAGACGACATTTCACCAAAATGCCAGGGGTAGTGAAAGTGAGATCACATGACCTTTGACGACATCACAGGAAGTTGTCATTTGACCCCCCTCGCCTCGCCTCCCCTCACCTCAGCACCCCTCCCCCCACCTCAGTCACATCATGAGAAGCAATGGAACACAACCTTTCACCCCTTGACAAAACAGGAAGGGACATCACATATTGTTCCTAAGTACACTACAAGAAATATGGTTGCGATATCACTGTTACATACATTTCATAGAAGAATGGATCACCATATGTATCGTTAATATCTGTGTGTATAGGACCATATTACCAAATTACTGTGAATGCAAGCAGATGTTCAAGGCCTAATGATATGTTATTCTATAGCACTTACGCTTAAGCGCTTATACATACAATATCACCCAACCTGTGTTGGTTCTCATTTATTGACCTCAGATGGGTGAAAGGCTGAGTTGAGGTGTTTACGAACAGGCTAAATCAGTGACTCACCACCTGAGGTGTGCCTGGAAATAAACCTTTGAGTCTGGCAATTATTGGATAGAATTCCAGAAAGACAATGTGTTATTCCTATTCTTTATTGTCACTGCTCAAAGTGATACCCTTGTGGATCCCCGTTTTTCTTTTTGAAGCCTGAACGAGAAAGTCAGCCACTCCAACAATAAAGAGCCACATGACACTAGCCACAGCCCAGGAGCTTACATAAAAAAAGTAAAACAAAAAAAACGTTTTTAAAAAAAAAACTTTTTTTTTCTAGGGGTAGCAAGGGAGACTACAGGGGTAGCAATGGAGACCTCGGGGGTCACAACTGCGACTCCTGGCGACCCCCAAATGACATCCCTATGCTAGAACGATACAAGGAATTAAGACATACCAAGAAACGGGAAACATAAAAACACGCATAGCTTTGATATCCAAGTACTACGTAAAAAAAAATAACTTCGACAGAACATCAGAAAGCTCAAGAGTATGCCGCCGATGGAAATGATCAAATGCAGAAAAAAATGCAGATGCAATATAAGAACTGGATCAAAAGTCATAAAGCGATAATGGAGCAAAGAGGTCATGCTAAAAAGCTGACGGGGCAATAACTCACAACTTTTGGTCGCTGATGAACAAAACAGAAGCTACACAGGGAGCTTTATGTTGCAACATGGTAACTGAAACCCAGTGGAAAGATCATTACATGAATTTGTTTAGAAGTAAAAACGTAAGAACACAACCAAAACAAGAAACCTTAAACTCCAGGAACATCGAAATAACAAGAGAGGGCATTCGTGAGACCATAAAACGTATTAACTCCTTAATAGCCCCAGGCCCCAATGGGTTGGCAAGCATTGTTAAAACAAAACCCGTAAGAATGGATTGAGTTTTGCGACATCTTGTTTCAAGCCATCTTGAATGGAAAAAAACATACATACCTCATGGAAAAGCCCAATAATAGCACCTATTTTCAAAAAAGGTATAGGGTCTATACCAAACTACAGAGCAATTGCGCTTTTGGATGTAGTCGTAATTTTTTTTGCATCCCAACTCCAACAAAGGCTAACGGCCTGGATCAACACGTCGGGCTCTTTTGACATCAGGCAAACCGGCTTCGTAAAGGGAGTTGGCTGCGGGTTGAATCTTTTGATGCTAAATGTATTAAAAATGGTAGCTATAAAGAAAAAGACGGAGATCTACTTAGCATGATGTAGTCGATTGGGACGCTTATGGCAAAAACTGACAGCGGAAATGCCCAACGGGTCTACTACAGGCGATAAAAGAACTGTACTCCAATACCGAGGTCAAAAAAACGCCTAGATCAACATGGAATAATGTCTGCATCCATCAAAACCGAGAGGAGTCCTGTAGGGATGCCCTTTAGAAGCTATTCTGTTTAACTTTTTCATTGCAGACATTGGTGACGCACTGACACGAGACCTATTCTTTTCCCCAAAAAATACATGGAAATGAGCTGCATTGGATGCTATATGCAGACAACCTCGTACTGCTCGATCAAACACCAATTGGCTTGCAGAGAAAAAAAACAGCATTGCAAAATTACATCACAAGGAATGGGCTCAAAATAAACACTAACAAAACTGAAATACTAGAATTTAAAGAACCTACAAGGATGTAGAAAACAGCGGAAACAAAAATGTGTGGAAACTGGGACAAGAACGCCTAAGAATTGTTACTCAAACGAAATACCTTGGAACGCTAGTGAACTCGAACATCAATGATGATCCTTTGACAAGGCTGAAAAAACATTCCAAGGACACGTAATAAACATTCTCATTAAGCCCGATCATTGACTTTTACAGTTCAAAAGTTGTGCCAGCATTGATACATGGTGCAGAAGCTACATTGGGTTGTCCACACGCAATTGGGAGTCGTGTGAAAACCTTTTATGGCAAAAAATCTTAAAACTTCCAAATGGTACATCAACAGCATGCATCAGATATGAGTTGAATCTGATATCAATAAATGCAAGAGTCATATGGAGTACACTAGGCCTCTACAGGAAAGTGATGGAGCCTATAACTTGCTCCAGTTTAAGATACTGAACCCTGGACCAATAGACAAAAAAAAACACTATTAGGAGAATGGTGAAAAAGCGTGCAAGGATATTCTTGAAGAGCTTAACACCAACAAAGAAACGCTACTTAAAAATCCGAATGCAGTAAAACGTAAACTCTAGAGACTAGACTGGATAAGAACTTCTATGATTCTGTCTTTTCTTAGAAGTATGATCCTTGTACCACCGGAAGCCAGGGCATATAATAAGTTACCAAAATACCTCAAATTCCCTTTGAAGCAAAGAAGGCACCAGTTTTTAAAGTTCAGACTAAACTTATTCGAGACAAACGAGATTGAAATACGAAGAAGGAGGAAACAAATAACAGAGGAGAGGTGTCGACTGTGCGAAAAAGAAATCGAAAATCTGAAGTACTTGGTAATATATTGCCCCGGACTACAAACGGAAAGAACTAAATATTTTGGGATCGAGAAAAGACCAACTTGGAATGGTGAAGATTGGTGGCGTGCGATTTTTGAAGGACGAAACAAGCAGCTGATATTCGCTCTTGTATTTTCTGGAATAGATGGCTAAAGAGTTGAAAAATGATTAATACGAGAGATGAAAAATAAGTCAATTGAAACTGAGGAAGGAATTTGTGAATACATCAAAGAAATTGTAATATTTTAAAAGTTTGTAATAAACTAATAAAATAATAATAAAAAAGGCATTCACTCCGAAGCTGCTCTTTTCTCCTACGGTACTGTGCTGGCGTGGGTAATGCTTACCTTGAGTCCTGTGTGCATCCTGTGAGGCTGAGGGGGTTATTAATGTGGTTGGGAGTTTGCCCATACCACTTGCCCATGCTGGAACACATCTATGGAGTTTTCACGGAAGTCCCTGAGCACCATCTCTGAAGCCAATACCTGTTTAAGGAGATATCCCCTGGAACTTTGACTTTCCTGCAACTGATCCCCGTCTCAACCTGCCTACAGCTGGCACCTAGACCCCTAGGTCCCACTTCTGCCTCTGAGCGAACTCCTGCAATAGACTAGGGAAGGACTGCATAAGAAAAGTGTTCTGCCATGAATGTATAACAAGAGTAAAAGCACTTACTTGCTAAAGAAGTTAGTGTGGTAACTATCTGTGTGAAAGAAGTTACAAAGTGTCATTACGTTTGTTTACCTTTTAGTTGCCTTAACCTAGAATGGTGTTTTCCCCCCTTCTAAAAAGTAACAGTATTGCTACTGTTTTATTATTCTTAACTGGAGTGTAAAAGCTTACCAATAGGGTTTACCTGCCTTGAATAACTTTGTGCCATTCTTAAGTGTATCATAGAGTTTTGCTTTCCCTGGTCTGCTTTATACCAATATAAAACCGTCAGGAAGTTAATACTTGTGTTATGAGTTGGTTGTGGCCCCTCTTAAAAGTATATGGTTCTTTACTTACCTTGAATAGCTGCTGCTCTTCTAAACTTCTAACACTGGGTTGTCGTTCCCTGAAACTGCTTAGAGCATTCCTAGAATAATCATACGGTCCATTACTTGTCTTGAAATACGTTGTCTTTCAGCGTAATATGGTTTTGCTTTCCCCAATTCGCTTAGTGCATTCTAAAATAGTTGAGTGTTCATACTTATTCAGTAGCTTAATTCCCCTCCAGAAAATGAGCTACTTTATTAGCTGTGAACTGTGTTCTTAAAAGTAATACTAGTGGTGTAACTGTACCCATTTAGAAGAGAAGAAAGTTACACAGGTTGCAAGGTATATTTGTAACTGGGTCGGTTTATTCAGTGATTTCTGTAACTGCATGGCTGGGTATGTCTACTACCCCTGAAATTGTGATTGTATTCTAAAAGTATATCTAACTGGTTTTATTCCCCAAGAATAGTATATTAATATCCGTAATGTCTAATCTTAGGTGTGACTCACCTTGACTTGCTTCATACTCCTCTAAATAAGTTGGGTATTTTGTTGGTTTTTAGAATAAAGATTTTCCATAATAACTTTCTAGAAAGTCTTAATTCTATTAAAGACACAGAGGCGAGCATTATGCTTCCCTTTCTTTATGTATTTAAAGAAAGCGCTCAGCAGCAAGATATTTTCTCATATACAGCAAATATAAACATAAATTTAACAGTGAAATGACAAAATATGGCTTATAAGTCCTGTAGACAACATAAAACTAAATTTCCCAGAGGCCTGAGGAAAAGTCCAGTTTAGGGTCAGCAAACATGTGACCAGCATCCACCAACGAGGCATCAAGTCCCCACATAAACAGTCTTGAATATGATGCACTTCCTCTTTTGAAGCTGCAAACTTGGCCGATAGAAGATTCGGAACTGTAGTCAACTCGTAGTAGTAAGTAAAGAAGGAGCCTTGGATTAGGCGGATTTGTCGGTAGGCGCTGTCAAGAGAGAGATAACTGGAGTTAGGTCATGTATATTACAACCCTAGTTCCCATAAAGGGGAGGGAGAGAAATACGTTGTTTTATTTCAAAGAAAACAGTCATGCATTTGAAATCGTATAACAATTATCAACGCAGATAAATGGTCATTAGATGTGGTGCAAATCCGATTTCTCGCCGGGTGGGATAATGCTCGCCTCTGTGTCTTTAATAGAATTAAGTTAAATTACGGCGCATGGCGGGGTCCTGATGTACCCAGGTGGGCACAAGTGTAAATATCAAAAATAATCAGGATGAGAGATCCTATAAGCGGGTGTGTGGTTCTGAACATATACATTTATTTCAAACAACACAAAAAATTCTTGGTGATTTTGAAATTACTTTACAACACACTCGATAAGCACGAGAGTCATAGACAACGGACAAGAGTGATTCTAATCTGTGATAATACAAGGTAAGTATCCACCTCTGTGATGAGGCAGAAACACTACACATAAGAGCACAATCACGAATGATGGTAGGAAAAACCTATGGTTGAACAAAGTGCACCCGGGACGGAGCGTAGTCCAGGGCGTGGTTAACACAGGGTGTACACAACATTTTCTACATAACATAGACGAAAGGAGGGTTTAACAGTTGTGTCACAGGGGATAGACACGGGTGTGTTTCGGCCAATTCGGGCTTGATTGGAGCCTGTCTGTTTGTTGGCCTTCGTCAGGATGAACACCAGTAGCGGTGTTGTCTGTCGTATCTGTGGGTGAGATAAGGGCTGTAAGGATCTCGCGAAGTTGTTGAATTAGTAATGGCAATTAATAAAGCTTACTGGTGCCATACTGATACATCCCATGGTGTATCAATGTACAGCTTACCTGCTGCATTAGCAGTGGGGTTCTGTATGCGGTCCTCAATTGAGGCTGGACTGCAGGTGCATAAAGCACTTAGAATGGGCCATGGTTTCCTGAGGGCTGGAGTAATCTCTGGGTCCCGCGTGCCGGAGGTGGGCCCATTGGGGTCCCATATCTAAGAGAGACAGGTAAGGACCATAAGGTGTAAAGGCGGTCCGATACATAGGTGAGCTCTATTGGTACTTGTTCCAGTTGTCTAATGGAAGAAACCCATGGGGGTCAGTATGTCCATTGGACGAGCGGACTTGTTCGTGCGTGCTCGTGCTAGTCAATGGTGGTGAAAAAATGGCAGGTATCAATACTCAGCACGGTCCGTTTGTGACACCGGTGGCTCCCAAGGCTGTAAGTGTCTGTGGATCAGAGAGACCAGTGTGGGTGCCCATGGTGTCAGGGAGTAGACGCCCACCCCATTGCCTGATGTGGTCCAAGTCTGGTCCGTGCGTTGAGGTCGTAAGGAGAGGCGCCCAGTGACGTGGTGTCTACATGCATTGTAGTGCAGTTGGCAGGGCAATGCTAATGCTGTGCAAGGTCTATTAACAAGGTCGACTTCGGTGGTGGTGCCTGGCCGATGGTATTAGGATATTGGGATCTAGTGCATACTCTAGAGCCCAGTAGGAGTGCGTTTTTGTGGCCAATCATGCCACTAGGTGTGCCTCAGCAAAATGCCTGCAGGACATGGGTTCTGCAAAGTGATTCTGCAAAATGACACATTAATGGCATCTACGAGTGAGCATTTGGGTGCCCAGAACAAGTGCTGTCATTTATGCAAGAGAGTAGTGCAAGCCAGCATACGATGTTGCATTATCGTGCTTGCACCCCCGTATAAGTATTAATGCCGAGCGTCGCACACTCATGATTGCTAATGGGGCATGGCGCCAAAGGGGTGCTGCGGTTGAGGGGCATCGCGGTGAGGCGGTCTACGGGATGTAAACAGAGTGCCTCATATATGGTTGTCCGCTGTGTGATGGTGCCTGGAGGTTAAATTAAACGGGCATCTTGTGCGACTAAACGCGTCAGCGAGCCGCGTGGTGCATGAGGATCATAGGCGCAGAACATGCTGCTCAAAAGGGAAACGTTCGTGTGGCAGTCAACAGGGGAAAAACTTACCGCTAAAAAAGGCTGGTGCAAGCGTCACCGCAGGGTCCTCAGCAGAAAGTGGTTGCTGTGAACTGAGGCCGTGCTTCCTGGTGTGAAGTACAACCATTGGGTCTCGCTGGGCCAATGAGTGCGCGTGGTTGATTGTGGAGGCAAGTGGCTCAGCCAATTACCACGGACTAACGCGGTAGTCCAATCACGTACCAACCAGCTGATTGTGGGAAGGCAGGGACTCCAGTTATGCCAAAGGCCTAATGGGAAATGTAGCCCAGTGTGTGCATAACCCTCCATTGGGTCAAGTGTTTGTAAGTGGGGCTACCTAGAATGGCTGCTGTTGTGTGGAATGTACAGCCCAGATGGAATTGGTCTGAGAGCGTGCAAGCACAATACAGTAAAAGAGCACAATAAAAGATGTGATTCGCGAGTGCGATTTTTGGCCACAAATGCCAATAGGTGTGCCACAGGTTAATGTCTGCAGAACATGGCTCTGTAACGTGACTCGGCACCGTGACATATTGAAGGCATATGTAAGTTGGCCTATGTGTGGCCAGCCAACCCGTGCAGAACAAAATGCATACATGTATCAACAGATCAAAGGCGTTAGCATGGGCGCAACTTTTGCACCGGACCTGGCCAACCTCTACATGGCCCAGTATGAGGACGACAACATCTACCACAACAACAACAACCCTTACAAGGCTCACATCAAGACCTGGCGTTGGTACATCGACAACAACGTCCTGATCTGGGAGGGCAGCAAGGAGCTACTACTGGATTTTCACAGCTGGCGTAACGCACAAAATATCCACATCAAGTTCACCATAGAGTGGGATTTCCAAGCCATCAACTTTCTTGACCTACATATCTACCGCTCCGGAGATCATCTGAAAACCGAACTTTTCAGAAAACCAACCGACAAACAGCTTACTGCATTTTTCCAGCTACCATCCCCAAGGGTTGAAATACAATCTCCCCCATGGACAATTCCTCCGTATTCGCAGGAATTGTACGGACAAAGATAAATTCGAACTGCATGCGAAACAACTCCAGACACGGCTTGGACAGAGAGGCTACCCCAAAAAATCCATCAGGATGGCCAAGAAAAGAGCGGCAAACACCGACCGCGCCATCTGTCTCACCACGAAAGAAAAAGATCCAATCGACAGAACAGTCTGTGTAACCACATACAACCCAGCGAGCAACCTGATCAAAACCACAATTAACAAACACTGGCACCTGATCAAAAATGAGGGTAGCCTAACTAAGAAACCTTTTTTTGCCTTCAGAAAAAACAAAAACCTCAGACACTCTGGTCCATACCTTCCAGGAACCCACAAAGACACCAGCGACTCTGTGGGACCTCCCACCTGTAGTGGGACACTTTAGCTGCGGCCGCTGTGTTGCATGTCGATACACCACCAACAGCAAAACCTTTACTCAAGGATTTCACCTGGAATATGAACAATCATACCAATTGTGAGAGCAAATGTGTCATCTACACCATCAAGTGCCCATGCAACCTGGTATACATCTGCAAAACCATCCGACCCGTGAAACAAAGGATAAATGAACACAGATTCTGCATCAAAAATGAAGTACAAGATAAACCTTTGGTGGAACACTACAGCAAGAAAGGACACACGCATGAACAATTGACTTGGACTGTTCTACAACAACTGCAGCCACAACGACGCAGAGGCGACATCAATTTGGCCCTAACAAAATTAGAACAAAAATGGGTCCACAACTCGATTCAGTCCGCAACGGTCTCAACATCACCGTGGAGTGGAAACACTTCTGGGAATAACCAACCATCCGCATACTAATAGACGCTATCCACCACTACCAGGGGACAACAGCTCTCCCCATGTCTCTACACAGACAAACGTGCATTGTTTCTACCAAGCATACACACAAGAGCAACCATCACCAGCTTGGACCCCAACTGGGCCATCGTCACTGTGGTGGTACTGCTGTTATCCTCCGAGGCCGATGCATTCTCCTCAGAAGTAACTCCACACTCATGCACTTGGGAGCCACATGTCTGTGATAGACACATCACCTGCTCCTCTGACATTCGTCCGGGCTTTAAGCACAATAATTATAGCATATCTGCTTGTTCGCACATTACTCTCTTGTAAAAATGTATGCATTTTGTTCTGCACGGGTTGGCTGGCCACACATAGGCCAACTTACATATGCCTTCAATATGTCACAGTGCCGAGTCACGTTACAGAGCCATGTCCTGCAGACATTAACCTGTGGCACACCTATTTGCATGTTTGGCCAAAAATCGCACTTGTGAATCACATCTTTTATTGTGCTCTTTTACTGTATTGTGCTTGCACGCTCTCAGACCAATTCTATCTGGGCTGTACATTCCACACAACAGCCATTCTAGATAGCCCCACTTACAAACACTTGTCCCAATGGAGGGTTATGCACTCACTGGATTACATTTCCCATTAGGCACTTGGCATAACTGGAGTCCCTGCCTTCCCACAATCAGCTGGTTGGTATGTGATTGGACTACCGCGTTATTCCGTGGTAATTGGCTGAGCTACTTGCCTCCACAATCAACCACGCGCACTCATTGGTCCAGCGAGACCCAATGGTTGTACTTCACACCAGCAGCACGGCCTCAGTTCACAGCGACCACTTTCTGCTGAGGACCCCGCGGTGACGCTTGCACCAGCCTTTTTTCGCGGTAAGTTTTTTTTACCTGTTGACTGCCACACAAACGTTTCACCTTTTGAGCAGCATGTTCTGCGCCTATGATCCTCATGCACCACGCGGCTCGCCGCCGCGTTTAGTCGCACAAGATGTCCATTTAATTTAACCTCCAGGCACCATCACACAGCAGACAACCATATATGAGGCACTTGGTTTACATCCCGTAGACCGCCTCACCGCGATGCCCCTCAACCGCGGCACCCCTTTGGCGCCATGCCCCATTAGCAATCATGAGTGTGCAAAGCTCGGCAGTAATATTTATACGGGGGTGCAAGCACGATAATGCAACATCGTATGCTGGCTCGCACTACTCTCTTGCAAAAATGACAGCACTCGTTCTGCACAGGTCGTTTTGGGCACCCAAATGCTCACTCGTAGATGCCATTAATGTGTAATTTCTCAGAATCACTTTGCAGAACCCATGTCCTGCAGGCATTTTGCTGAGGCACGCCTAGTGGCATGATTGGCCACAAAAACGCACTCCTACTGGGCTCTAGAGTTTGCACTAGATCCCAATATACTAATACCATCGGCCAGGCACCACCACCGAAGTCAACCGTGTTAATAGACCTCGCACAGCATTAGCATTGCACTGCCAACTGCACTACAATGCATGTAGCCACCACGTCACTGGGCGCCTCTCCTTACGACCTCACCGCACGGACCAGACTTGGACCACATCAGGCAATGGGGTGGGCGTCTACTCCCTGACACCATGGGCACCCACACTGGTCCCTCTGATCCACAGGCACTTATAGCCTTGGGAGCCACCGGTGTCACATAAACACACTGTGCTGAGTATTGATACCTGCCATTTTTTCGCCACCATTGACGAGCACGCACTAACAAGTCCGCTCGTCCAATGGACATACTGACCCCTGCGGGTTTCCTCCATTAGACAACTGGAACAAGCACCAATAGAGCTCACCTATTTATCGGACCGCCTTTACACCTTCTGGTCCTTACCTGTCTCTCTTAGATTTTGGACCCCAATGGGCTCACCCCCGGGACGCGGGACCCAGAGACTACTCTGGCCCTCAGGAAACCACGGCCCATTTTAAGTGCTTTACGCACCTGCAGTCCAGTAACCAATTGAGGACCGTATACAGCACCCCACTGCTAATGCAGCAGCAGGTAAACTGTACATTGATACACCATGGGATGTATCATTATGGCACCAGTAAGCCTTATTAAGTAATTGCCTTTACTAATTCAACAACTTCCCGAGATCCTTACAGCCCTTATCTCACCCACAGATACGACGGACAGCACTGCTACTGGTGTTCATCCTGACGAAGGCCAACAAACAGACAGGCTCCAATCAATCCCGAATTGGCCAAAACACACCCATGTCGATCCCCTGTGACACACCTGTTAAACCCCCCTTTCGTGTGTGTTATGTAGAAAATGTTGTGTACACCCTGTGTTAACCACGCCCTGGACTAATCTCCGTCCTGGGTGCACTTTGTTCAACCATAGGTTTTTCCTTCCATCATTTGTGATTGTGCTCTTAAGTGTAGTGTTTTGCCTCATCATTACAGAGGTGGATACTTACCTTGTATTATCACTGAATAGAATCACTCGTCCATTGTCTGACTCTCGTGCTTATCGAGAGTGTTGTAAAGTAATTGCAAAATCACCAAGAATTTTTTGTGTTTGAAATAAATGTATATGTTCAGAACCACACAACCGCTTATAGGATCTCTCATCCTGATTATTTTTTGATATTTAATAGAATTAAGACTTTCTAGTAAGTTATTATGGAAAATCTTTATTCTATGTCAAGACCGCAGTTCCCATTATGCTAGTTTAAAGCTTACTTACCACAATAGATGCCGGCTGTTCTATCGGTTTCAGATAGAATTGCTTGAATACCGATTCACTTGCCCAATCTGCCATCCTCATGATATCTTCCAGCCGGATCCCGACTTGAAAGGCGTTAGAAGCCATGGCTCCTCTCACGGAGTGGGCTCCGAAGTGCAAGGTATCTATTCCTGCCTGGGTTAAAGTCCACCACACCCAGCGCGCTAGGGTCAGAGGGGGAAACTGCTTTATGAGGTTTACGTAAGGCTATTAACAACTGCCCATCTGGGGATGTTCTGAGGGGAGCCGTGACATCCTCATAAGCCTTGAGGCATCTGACTAAGCAAAGCTTGGGCTCATCTCTAAAGGCAGGGTAGGAAATCGCTCTGTAGTTGCACTTCGTCGTTCTATGTATGTAGAATATTATGCTGTCGGGGGAGAAGGTTCTGCCCGCCAGATCGAGGACTCTGACATCAGAAACTCTCCTACAGGAGACAAGGCAGAGGAGTGTAGTGAGCTTACTGGATATGGCCGTGCAAGATAACTCCTTATTATCTGGCCAAGATAGGAAAAGGTTCAACACTTTGTTGACGTCCCAAAGTTTACCGTAACGAGACGGAGACGGAGACGGAGACGGAGGCGGAGCAGTAAGCCTGATACCCTTCAGTAGCCTGCAGACTAAATGGTGTTCACCAGCTGGAATTCCTTTTATGGGGTCGTGGCCTGCTGAAATAGCAGAGCGATATGCGTTAATCGTTCTGTAGGCCAGACCCTTTTCTACTAAGGATGCTAGAAAATTGAGAATTTCCTCTACAGGTGCCGAAACTGGATGTAAGCCTTTGTCCTGACACCAGCTTCTCCAGGCGTTCCATGAGTTAGAGTATCTTTTGAAAGTGGCCGGGGCCCAACTATCTTCGATGAGGCTGACTGCCATGTGAGACATGCCTGGAACTCTCCACCTAGACCTGAAATCCTCCAGGCTGCTAGGACCAGAGACCCTTGGAGGAGGAGAGGGTGATGCTGTGCTGCAGGATTCAGTAGGAGATCTGGAAATTGTGGTAGAAGAACTGGATACCAGATCTGAGGGGTCCAGACAGGGGCTATAAGAACCAACACTGTTCCTGACGGGCCTTCGCCAGGGTCCGCGTTATGTTGAAGGTGGGGGGGAGGCGTAATGCACCCCTTCGGTCCAATGTTGGAGAAAAGCATCCGTCGCGGTTGCTGCTGGATCTGGATTCCATCTGAAAAACACTGGTAGCTGAGTGTTCAGGCGTGAGGCAAATAGATCTTTGGACATGGGACCCCAAATCTGAAGTCGAAGAAGACTTCTCTGTCGAGCCTCCAGTCGCTGTAATCGACTGCATTCCGGGAATACCAATCCGCCACTACATTCGTCAGGCCTGGTAGATATTCTGCTGTGACTGAAATTGAGTGCTCTAGGCAGTAATGCCAAAAGTCTTTGGCTAGTTCCGCTAGAGGCCGAGATTTGGTGCCACCCAGATAATTGATGTATCTCACCGCTGAAATGTTGTCCATCTTCAGTAAGATGCAACAGCTCATACGCTCCAGTAAAGGAGCGTACCGCGAAGGAACCCGCTAGGAGTTCCAGGCAGTTTATATGCATACCGAGTTCCTGGGGTGACCATGTCCTTCCTGTGGCTACTGGACCGCATCTCGCTCCCCAGCCGGAACGACTGGCGTCTGACTCTATCACTATGTCTGGAGCGGATCCAAAGATCGCCCGGCCGTTCCAGGCCTCCATGTTTATGAGCCACCAGTTGAGCTCCGTTCTCGCCTCTAGTGATAGTCAGCCGTTGCGAGTAAGAAAGACTGTGTCTTAGATGCTGTCCCTTCAACCTCTGTAACTCCCGATAGTGTAGGGGTCCTGGAAAAATAGCTTGGATAGAGGAGGAGAGAAGACCTATCACTCTCGCTAGGTCTCGAAGAGATATATCGTCCCTCTGCAGGAGTCTGTGGATCTCCGTTTTGTAGAGTGAATCTTAGACACCGGAAGGCGGAGTTGAGACGTTTCGGTGTCGATGACGAATCCTAAAAACTCTAGGTTTTTAGATGCATGGAGGAAAGATTTCTCCCAATGTATAAGGAATACGAGACTGTGTAGCAGATCTATGGCCCACTTGGTCTGCTGCTCTACCAGAGCTTGAGATTGCGCCATGAAGATATCGTCTAAATATATTATCAGTCTGACACCTTATTCTCTCAAATGTGCCACTGCTGGCCTCAGGAGCTTGGAGAAAGCCCACAGAGCTGAAGGAAGACCGAATGGAAGGCTTGTGAATTCCCAGTCTGTGTCCCCAGGAACATCTCGGGTAGCTTGCGTGGTCCTGATGTATGGGCACCGCGAGGTACGCATCTGTCAGGTCCAGCCGCATGAGCCAGTCGTTGGGTCTCAGAAGGTCCCTGAGCATGTGAATACCCTCCATCTTGAAGTGACGGTAAACTATAAAATCGTTGAGGGCCCTCAGGTTTATCACTGGATGTACTTTCTGTTTCCTGCGTACCAGAAATATGGGGCTGAAGAAACCACCTAAACTCGTGCAGGGGCGAATCGCCTGCTTCAATGCTAAACTGTGAATTTCCTTGTCTAGTTCTACCTCGTCCTGCTTGGACATTGTGATTGGAATGGGTCGGCCTGCCTGAAAAGGTTGTGTGAAGAATTCTAGGCGCATGCCGCGAACTGTGTCTCTGACCCCAGCGTCCCCTGATGAGGAATCCCATGCACGCGCAAAAAGAGCCAGACTCCCTCCTATAGGCGTTAATGGCGTGGGCGCTGCAATAGGTAGACTGACCTGTGGTCTGTTGCTGTGCAGGGTATCGAGCGGCTCTCCTCCAACCGCGACCTCTTCCTCGCCTTCTCGATGGGAAGAAGGTGTTTGAGCGATCCTGCCAGGCTTGATGGTCCCTGGATTGCTGAGGTCTTTGGTCAAAGAAGTATCGGCCGGAGAAGACTCTTTTGATGGAGGATTGTGTCTTGTCTAGCACAGTAAATGTGCCCACAAATGTAGCCATCTCCTTGACGAAGGAGTCGCCGAAGAGCAGACCCTGGGCAGCGGGGTCCGGACTCGGTGTCTGCCAACTAGGATAGCTTGGCGTCTATTTTGTGAAGGATACCCTTGCGGCGCTCGGCTGAAATGGCACAGCTGTCGTTGCCCAGCAGACAGATGGCTCGTTGAGCCCATCCCGATAGAATCACTGGATCAATAGGATCCCTGTGGCTATGGCTGCTTCAGCCAGGTCCATCATTTTTGCTAATGGACCTGAGACGTCCAACACCCTGTCCTGGCAGGATTTCCAGGCATGATCTATGCCCTTTCTTGGATCCTTAGCATTCTTTCCCAGGAAAGTGATCATTTTGGAGTCTAACTCCAGTGTCAGGGCGACTTTGTCCGGGATTACCGGGTGTGGACACTCTGCTTTAAGTCTTGCTTGGACTTCTTTATCTAATGGCTTACGCAGCCTGTCTTTGATGTATTCCAATGTTTTTGGAGACGGCCCCCAGTCGGAAGATCTGGGATGCACTAGATCCTCTGGGGAAAACATCCCCTTAGAGGAAGAATGCTCCTTAGCTGACTTCTTAGGGACGGGGGATGCCACAATCCCTGAGGTAGAGCGTTGCGACCCTATTGTTTGCGTGTCCTCGTTGGACGAAACGGGAGACACACTGTTATCATCATAACCTTCTTTATCATAGCCCTGTTGGTATCCCTCCGGGCTCGAGGGTCTGGTACCCCTGTTTCTTCCTCGGGGCAAGAGGGTCCATCAGCGGAAGGGTTTTCCTTCCTTTCCAAAAAAGGCCTTTTTCAGTCTTGAGAAGGCGTCTGAAAGGGCAGCTGTGGTTGGTTCTTGCTGGCTCGGGGGGGATCGTAGAGTCTTTACTCAGGTGAGCCGGGATACATCCCCCATCCGAAAGGTGCTTCCTTTTCTGAGTTCTTTTTCTTGGTAGGGAGTTCTCCTCCACATTGTCCAGGCGCTGCTGGATAGGTAGGAGCATGTCTGAAATTGCTCTCTTGATGCTAGTCTCCACGGTGGAACCTAGCACCTTTTCTAAGCTGCTTGCCATCGCCACTTCATCAATTTCATACGGATTTTCCTCATATTCAGGCCAATCCTGGTCCTCTTGAGTGAAGTACTGAGCTGCCATGTTGTAAATTGCACCTTTCTTACTCCCTGATCTTTTTTCTTATAAAATATATATACTTCTCAGTGTATATATAAATATTCATATATATATATATATTTCTGAGGCTTGTGGAATCTGCTTAGATCACATGCTGTGCATAGGCCGACATCTAGTGGAAGCTGCGGAGTATTACAGTTTGTTTTTCGAAAGTCGAAAATGGGCGTCGACACAGGCGTGCCAGTAATACTATCCCTAGTGTGACGTCCACTGTACCCAAGATCCCTCACGCGTGTAGGATCCTCAGATTGTTTTTTTCCGCCATACTGGTCGGAAGCATCTTGCGGAGTTCCCTGGCCTTAGCCATACTTTTGCTGTTATTATAATTTTAATTCTTATTCATTCCCTTCCCCACCCCAACGTCGACCCTCAACCTCGACGACGGCTGGAGAAGTCATCGACCGTCGACTGCTGCACGACGGATCTGGGCCTCGGTAGGCCGCTGGCCTCGGCCCGGGCCTAGTAGGCCGCTGGCCTCGGCCCTTACAAGTAGGGAGAGTGGGGGGTGGTACATACTCTTCACTCTTGATATATAGTTACATTTATATATATATTCCTACACTTAGCAGCCCGCTGCCTAAGGTGCGTATGGAGGGTACCCCTTTTCAATTCTGCCCCAAGTGCAATCGCAAATACCCTTGGGTCGACAGGCACGCCACGTGCAATCTCTGCTTGCCGAGGGATCACCCCGAAGCGAACTGCAGAGCGTGTAGTAGGTTTAAACCTAAAACACTTAAGGACCGTTCGACAAAGCGTTGGGCCCACCACGCCAGGCAGGAGGCCATGGCAGCGGAGGGCGCCTTCAGCGATGGCAGCGACGCCGTACTTTCGGACGGCGAGGGCATTACGGCGTCGAAAGACAGCCGACGAGCGCAGGTCCCCGACCTCGGAAGGTCGTCCGGCAAGGCGGCTATGGGGAAGACCCCCGGCGACGCAAGCGCTACACACCTAACACACACTAAACACACTAAGACCAACCGGACCTCGACGACGTCGACTTCCCGGAAAGAGGCACAAAAAGAACGGTCCGACTCGGTGTCCTCTGGGCGCTCTCGATCGAGATCGCCTCACGACGCAAGGCAATCATCCACTCTTGCCAAGAGTGCCTCGCTACACACACTAACGGAAGTTCGATCGTCGGGAGACGAAGACGACTTCCACCCCCAGGCCGCGCTCCAAGATACCGAGACCGCGGTTAACATCAGTGAGGCCCCACGCCCGAAGCACACAGATACCTTTCCAGACCCTCGACGCCAGGCGTCGAAAGTCTCTGGGGCCCCCAAGGGACAGGGAAAACATTTTTCCACGCACGGAGAAGGGGGGAAACAGCGGAAAGCACAGCCTTCCACCCCTGTAAAGCCTAAGCAGACAAGCAAACACAAGTCTACCCTTGAAAATAAATCACCTGCTAAAGTAATACCCTGTTCCAGGGAATGGTCCAGTGAAGACATAGACAGGGTTATGTCTAGGATGTCTTCCTTGGCTGATTTTTATGATAAGAACCCAGAACACTTTCTTTCATATAACCCTCAAGGGGCCACACCCTCAGGCTCCTCCGATCCTATCCCGCTAAGTAAAAAGCCCCGGGTCGAAAGACCTGAACCCTTCAAGGTTCAGCCTTACTCCACTCCATATTCTACTCCACTCCCCAGTTATCAGGGACAAGTTTTCCCTGAAGAGGACCAGGAGTTTGCAATTATGGAAGAACAAACCGGGACAGATTACTATGCAGAGGATGAGGACCTGGAGGAGGGAGAAGATGAGCAGGAAATTTACAGAGTAGATTCCCCAGTACAAAGCGAAGCCCCAGTTACTGACTCTCCAGTTGATAACCAGCCCCTCCTTAACGAGGTTCTCGCTCGAGCAGCGGAACACTTCCACATCGACACCCACGGTGTACAGGAGGAAAGGGACTTCGCGGAGGAGTTTGTAGGAGAGAGAAGACCGGTCGCTCAGACCATCCCTATCCTCAAATCCATCCAACGAAGAATAGATCCTTCCCTGGTGAATCCTAACCTCACCAGAGCTGTCAACCCCAGAATTGAAAAGATTTTCCGGGCAGCCCAGTCTGACCCTCTGTATATAAAGGGACATCTTAAACCAGATTCCCTAGTGGTGACCAACACTAGAAAGAGGGCTGGCACGCCCTTATCTTCATCAGAAGCTCCTCCCGACAAGGAGAGCAAAAAACTTTACGGGTTTGGCAGAAAGGTAGCCTCAACGTCCGCCTACCAAGCAAGGATTGCGAATTCCACCACCCTGTTGGCTAGTTACAATTGCCATCAATGGGAAGAAGTCGCGGCGCTCATTGCCTCTGCTCCAGAACCGTTAAAGGGCCAGCTGGCTCGGATCTCGGCAGAGGGGAGAGCCGTGTCTGGTTGCATTTTAAAAGCAACTTTCGACGCCGCTGACAACGCAGGGAGATTGATAGCAGAAGGTACTGTTATCAAGAGACATGCGTGGTTACGGCAGTCGGGATTCAAGACAGAAACCCAGGCTTCTTTAATAGACAAGCCAGTGGAACCCGACCTATTGTTTGGGAAAGCGGTCGAAGACGCACTTAAAAATGCCAAAGATGAATATGAGACTCTCAAATCCCTTGGCCAGCTTACCAACAAACCCCCTAACCAGAGGGGGAACAATAATTTTCGTCGCCCACGCGGCCAAAATTCACAAAGAGGCAACTATGCCCAGGGACAAGGTACACAATGGAATAACAACCAGCAGTCTACCCAGAGTTACGGCAGGGGTAACAAGAGAGGTCGTGGAAGAGGCAGAGGCAGCCCCAACAAGGGCGGTGGCACGCCTCCACCAAAACAGTGACGCTCAGTTCAGGGTCCCTTGCCACGCAACCCCAGTAGGGGGACGCATTTCCACCTTCACCCAGGCTTGGGAAGGGATCACCTCAGACAGATGGGTGCTGTCAACAGTATCCGCAGGATATTGTATAGAACTACTGCAGCGTCCCCGGAATCATCCTCCACGACAAAGAGTGCACTCCCTAGAGCATCAAAGGATCCTTCTCGAGGAGATCGCCATTCTGCTAGAAAAGGACGCGATAGAACTCGTCCCAGGACACCAGGTAAACAAGGGTATCTATTCAACTTACTTCCTTGTGCCAAAGAAAGATTTGACAATGCGCCCAGTATTGGACTTACGGCCTGCCAACAAATATGTCAAGCCCCAAAAATTCCGTATGACCACGCTACAAGAGGTAATCCCCCTCCTAAAAAAGGGGGATTACATGGCAACCTTGGATATGAAAGATGCTTATTTTCATATTTCCATGCTCCCAGCGCACAAAAAGTACTTGCGCTTCAAGGTGGACAGTCGCCACTACCAATTCAAGGTACTGCCCTTCGGGATAGCTTCAGCACCAAGGGTATTCACCAAGGTACTGGCGGTAGCGGCTGCACACCTACGCAGGGAAGCAATCCCGGTGTACCCTTATCTGGACGACTGGCTCATAACGGGGGAAACCCCAGGAATTTGCAGGTCAAACATTCAGAGGACTATCGACCTCCTCCACGAATTAGGCTTCTCCATCAACGAGAAAAAGTCAAGTCTGGTGCCAAGCACCTCAAAACAGTTTCTAGGAGCTATCCTAGATACTCAGAAAGGATTGACCTTCCCTTCGGAAGAGAGAATTCGGAATATACTTCTGCAAATTCCGCATTATCAGTCAGGTCAACAGATAACAGTACGCAAAGCTATGCGGTTACTGGGCATGATGGCGTCATGCATTTACCTGGTCCCCCACGCGCGTCTGCGCATGCGTCCCATGCAGGAATGGTTGGCGAAACAGTGGTCTCAGGCAAGTGGTCATTGGGACGATCTAGTGGTCGTTTCGCCAACACTCGTACAGAGCCTACACTGGTGGACAAGAGAGAATCTCGCAAAGGGGAAACCCTTTTACGATCCCGAAGTACAAGCCGTGGTGACTACAGATGCATGCCTGACTGGGTGGGGAGCTCACCATCTCCACCACACAGCTCAGGGTCTCTGGTCTCACTCAGTAGCCAAGAACCACATCAATCTGCTAGAGCTTCTGGCAGTATTCCGAGCGCTAAAGGCGTTCGAGCCCCATCTACTGAACTTGTCGGTGCAGATCAGGACGGACAGCACGACAGCCATGTTCTATCTGAACAAGCAAGGGGGGACTCGTTCGCCAAATCTGTCCAAGCTTGCCCAGAAAATATGGATATGGGCACTCAGACGGAACATCTTCCTGTCATCGCAACATGTTCCAGGGGAGCTCAATTCCCTAGCGGATGCTCTAAGCAGAAACTCCCTCCCAGAAGAACACGAATGGGTCCTTCACAGAGACGTAGTAGAAGATCTCTTCTCTCAGTGGGGTTTCCCCACTATAGACCTATTCGCCACAAGCGAAAACAAACAATGCCCAGGATTTGCATCCAGGTTCCCCCAGCCGGACTCCCAAGGGAATGCCCTGTGGATGAACTGGTCAGGGATGTTTGCGTACGCTTTTCCACCAACTCCTCTCATCAGGAAGGTGGTGTACAAGATGAACAAGGAATCTATGACGCTCATCCTAGTTGCTCCCATGTGGGCGAGACAACCATGGTTTCCACACCTACGCAGGATGGCGGTGTGCGAACCCATCAGACTCCCAGCCTGGTACAACCTACTGTCCCAGCAACAGGGTCAAACAGTGCATCAGGAACCCAACTCTATGAACCTAGCAGCATGGCTCCTGAAGTCATAGAGTTTGGACATCTCAAATTACCACAGAGGTGTATGGACATTCTAAAGGAGTCCAGGAAACCAAATACAAGGCACTGTTACTTTGATAAGTGGAAAAGATTCGTTATCTGGTGCCAGAATAAACAAATCAACCCGGTTGATTGCACTCCTTCCAACGTTGTGACATACATGCTCCACCTGCTGGATGCAGGGTTGGTTTTTAACTCGCTGAAAGTACACCTGGCAGCCCTCTCGGCTTACACCACATCCCATAACAAGGTCTCGTGGTGGAAAGTACCAGTGGTTAAAGCCTTCATGGAAGGAGTAAAGAGACTTCACCCTCCTATTTCGAACCCACCGCCAGGATGGGACCTCAACGTGGTGCTAGCTAAGCTCATGGGACCCCCATTCGAACCCATGCATAAAAGTAGTCTCAAACACCTGACTTATAAAACGGCCTTCTTAGTAGCCATTACCTCCATAAGAAGGGTCAGTGAAATTCAGGCTCTGTCAGTGCAGGATCCTTTCTTTACTATCCACAAGGACAAACTGGTTTTACGCACACACCCTAGATTCTCACCTAAATTCATATCCAAGTTCCATGTAAACCAGTCCATCGAGCTTCCGGCTTTCTTCCAGAACCCGCAAAGCTCGGCTGAGGTGAAACTACACACCCTAGATGTGCGTAGGGCGGTCCTATACTATGTAAATAAAACCAGACCGCTAAGGAAAACAGATCAACTGTTTGTCTCCGTAGCTACAGGCAGAGAGGGGGATCGCGTCTCTAAGGGCGCTATCTCGAAGTGGATTATCAACTGTATACAGCTGTGTTACTCTCTTTCTGACAAGACTCTGCCTTTTACGCCAAGGGCCCACTCTACTAGAGGCATTGGTGCCACTCTGGCTTTCATTGCAAATGTTCCCCTCGACACCATTTGCAAAGCGGCTACTTGGAGCTCTATTCACACTTTTACTCAGCATTACTGCATTGACACTCATTCCAAGACAGATACACAAGTGGGACAAGCGGTTCTAAGACACCTGTTTGCTCATGACCCTTCTCACATCCCACCTCCTTCTTCTGGTACTGCTCGCTAATCTATGCACAGCATGTGATCTAAGCAGATTCCACAAGCCTCAGAAGGGATACATTACTCACCGTAATCGTATTTCTGATGCTTGTATCTGCTTAGATTCACATGCGACCCACCCTTCCTCCCCTCCGAGAGAAGGCGCATGATTGCTTGTAGTCTTACCTTTTCTGTCTATCTGCTTGGATTATCTGTACTCACGCTACTCCTCATGCTTCCTCATGTCAGAAAAAATACAATCTGAGGATCCTACACGCGTGAGGGATCTTGGGTACAGTGGACGTCACACTAGGGATAGTATTACTGGCACGCCTGTGTCGACGCCCATTTTCGACTTTCGAAAAACAAACTGTAATACTCCGCAGCTTCCACTAGATGTCGGCCTATGCACAGCATGTGAATCTAAGCAGATACAAGCATCAGAAATACGATTACGGTGAGTAATGTATCCCATATATATATATATATATATATATATATATATATATATATATATTTTTTTTTTTTTTTTTTTTGTTATATTTTATGTGGTCACAGACCGCCTTCTCTCAAGCCCACACAGTATGGGGATTCTCTATATATAGCCCTGTGAGAATGGGCTTTGTCAGCTTGAACTGTCCCCAATTCTCTTCTTCCTTTTTTTATTTTTTTTTAAAAAAATATGTGCTTCCCGTGAAGCAGATCCCTGAAAACAAGCAAGTGAGGATGAAACAGCTTCTGGCGCCCACGATCGTAAATTCGTTATGAAAACTTAACGAAAATACGATCGATAGCGCCAGAAAACTGAAGAAGGCACCTGCAGAAGCAGGCATGCCCTCTGGTGACCGCGGGCAGGACTGCGGTCACACGAAGGTTGGAGCTGCTGCTTCCCCGGCCTGTTTATCACAGTGCGGGTCGGGGAAACGGGCGGAGAGAGCGGGCTAGGGCTCGCGAAGGCGGGTCCTCGCTGGTGTAACAAACGCGGCTTATTAAAGCCGACAAAGCAAATTCTACTGCCGCGCCGTGCTCTCCGACGCCAGCAGGAAGTAGCTGGCGTCGTAGGGAACAGGTCCTTCAGCTGACGACGCGTAGTGCGTCGATAAGGCAAATCAACTCTTTCAGGGCAAGTTAGATACGACGCGTGGCGAACTTTAGGTATTAAAAATCCCTATGTAAATAATCATGCAACTACATGCAGGAAATACAGATTGACAATCAATAAAACAGGTTGAATATGATGTACTTCTCTCTTGCTGTGAGCAGCAAAGAAAGAGGAAGTGCATCATATTCAAGACTGTTTATGTGGGGTCTTGATGCCTCGTTGGTGGATACTGGTCACATGTTTGCTGACCCTAAACTGGATTTTCCTCAGGCCTCTGGGAAATGTAGTTTTATGTTGTCTACAGGACTTATAAGCCATATTTTGTCATTTCACTGTTAAATTTATGTTTATATTTTCTGTATATGAGAAAATATCTTGCTGCTGAGCGCTTTCTTTAAATATATAAATAAAGAAAGGGAAGCATAATGGGAGCCTCCGGTCTTGACATAGAATTGGGTTTATATATGATGTTACAGTACTTACTTGCCCAAGAATTATCTTAGTCTACTTTTATTTAAATAAAACCTTTATGTTTACATTACATGATGTTTCATTGGACCATATGTATGTCTTGTACCAAGCAACAGCCCTCTCTCCCTTTTAAGATAAGTTTGGCTGCTCTTTCCATGCTACCGCATTCTCGGGTGGTACAGCCTCGTACTAAGAGTGGAGCCTATGTACTGCCTCAGATGTATGGTTTTATGAAGCCCTTAGATGAACTTCAGAAAAACTGTCCTAATAAGTTTCCAAACCAACATTCAATGCAATGCCTAACCTGAAAAAACATGGCCCGTATGTTGGCCTTGGGTCCTGAACTCTACCTCTTCCCAGTCAATCTACAGTTGGTAAAGGCCATTGACCTGCAGTTGCTGAGCAGGAAGAGATTGTGTGTCCTTTGCATACATTAATACACAGTGCATGGCTTTGCACACCCTTTGTGAGGTGGATTACAGGGGTTCACTTAACGGTACAAGATATATTGGCATATTTGGAGTTTTTAAAACCACCTTTGCACAAAACAGTAATCCTGTATAAGTTAGTCACATATGCTTTTTAAACTGTCTTGTATGTGTACTTGGCATCTAGATAGTTTAGAATTGGAAGTATTTGACTTTTTTATTTTTTTGAAGGTAGTACATTTTCTATAGGGCTGGGGGGGGGGTAATCAAACCTAGTAATTAATGCAAATGAAAGCATGCATAATTTTTAACTTAAAAATCCTGATCCATTTAGCCAGGAATAGATCTCCTGCCTGTGTATGGCTCTGTACTAATTATCCGAACATATCCGTGAGCTAAGAGGGTCCAAGCACAGGGGGATCAAGGTGCATCTTCACCGTTCCTTTGTGGGGTGGGAGATATTTTAATTCCCAATTTTATTTTGTTGGGAAGTACAAGTCCTACAGATAACTTTTTTGTTTGAATTTCTTTTTCTTTTCTTTTTTTTTTTTTTTTTTTTTTTTTTTGCAAGCCTCTTTAAACTCCCTATTAACAGGCAACGTGTACTTACGTGGCTATATATATGTACACCAAACAAAAGATGTTTTTGGTCTGAGATTAGAATGGAGTGTATATTTCTACCTTTCAGAACTCAGAACAGCTTGTGACTTGCAATGAAAGCTATTACTTTGACATGATTGGCTAGGTCTCAACATTCCTTTATGGAGGCCTTTAGTAGTCTTCTACAGAAAGACGAAAATCCATCTAACCTTTGCCTGTAGATAACCAACTAGATAAATTGTTAGCTCGTTCAAGAGATGCAATACTTACAGAGGCTAAAACAATTTTTTTTACTGTCTCTCATTGCTGCCACGTTCTTTGGATAATTTTCCCCAATTCTCTTTATAGGAGGAGCCTAAGAAAGTTTGCTTTACCTACGACCTTTTCCTTAACTTGGAAGGAAACCCACCAGTCAATCACCTTCGCTGTGAGAAGCTGACATTCAATAACCCAACCAAGGAATTCAGACGGAAACTCCTGAAGGCTGGAGGGGTGAGTTACCAGCAAGTTTTCTAGATTTTTGTAACCATGGCTGTTATTTACTATACTGGTCTAACAATGTTTATTTCCAGGGCACTGCCTCCAGCCATGGTTGGGAGTATGCCAGGACAGGTTGGCGTAATCTGAAATGTTGGTCGTTTAGGGGTAAATGTGTATTTTTATTTTAACATGCCGACTTTCTCATTCACACCCACACCTCTAACAAAATCACACCTCCAACAAAATCAATGAAACCCACTTTTAATGATGGTGGGTTGTCCAGCAAATATTGTCATGTCGCCACCAAGACAGTTTGATCGGTTTCGGTATTAGAAATGTGTGTGCCAGTTAATGCCTAAAAGGTTAGGTTTTTAGTTTGCGCCCGAATGTGTTTCATAATCAGTTGAAGGTCTGCTGTCAGGGAATTCCAGAGAGCCGGTATCTGGACTGAAAAAAACATGGGCATCTGTATGGCGAAATGGAGGGTGGGAGGGCAGGCAGAGCAGTCTTCGCAGCCCTACAGATAAGGGGCTATATCTGCCATTTTTACTACCTAAATAATTTGCAAATACTACCCACACATATAAATGGGGAGTAAAAATACTCCCAACAAATAGGAAAACGACATGTAGAATCTTGGGACCTTGCTTTCACCAGCACAGCTCTGTGGCTATGTTTGGACCATAAGTGCACGTAGTACCACAGGAAGAAGTTGGTATTTTAGCTGCCTGCGTGTAAGAAGTAAGCATCTATCTTTTAATGTACATGAATAACTAGGTACAAAGAAATGTTAGAAAAGATTTCTGATTTTCAGTTGCAACAGATTTTTACTCGCTTATAAAATACTTTGATTGGGAATTAGACTTACATTTTTATTCCCTGATAAAAATCATTTTACTCCCAACTTTAAAAAATAGGGAGTAAACTACTCCCACTTCCAAATCTTATCTGGAGCACGGAGTCTTGGGAAAGAGCAAGTGTCTAGTCTGTAAGTATGGTCTAAATTTGCTAATGGGGGATGGTGGCCAGGAGCCAGGAAGAGATAAATGCTACCTGTATGCATTTTGTGATTGGAAAAAGCCCCACCTCAACACACACCTGCAGTAGTATGTCCAGAAATAACCAAAAGGTGGGTATGAGGGATCCTAGGGGCTCGAGTCCTGGCTTGTAACTCTTAAGCAGACGCTGGCAAAATCCTGGTCTCAGCCATTCAAGTCAGTCGGAGACGCACACAGGTTTAGAACACGGTAACTGGGGCATGGAAAAACTTTAAGTGTAAGGAATCATTGTTTAATATTGAGGAAAAACTACCATTAGAAGTTCTTTCTGGAAGGGGTATGGCCTGAATTAGTAAAGACTAGGGCATAATCGGGGTTATTGGATGGTAATGTAACAATCCACTGCACGTCCGCAAGGTCAACCCATCATAAGGGGCCAAGCAAGTAATGTGTTTTTAAAATATTCGTGGTTGATTGCAAACCACACTAATGTATATTGGGCTGTAAAATTAGTTTAAAAAATCTTTGGTGGTTTTCACAAGGATCTTTGAGAAAAATAAACATGCCAAATGAATAATTGAGCCAAATGGTTACTTTTGAAAGGGCATTGTGCTAGTAAAATTGGTTACCAAAAAAAAATCAACGGACTTCAAATACTGTTACTTGGTGGTTCTTCATCCTGGGTATGCATCTTCATTGAGTTCATAAACACAGAATATCTGAGCCCTTGTGTGGAATCCCGAAACAGTTTTTATCATTAGAGGCGCACAAATTAAATATATAAACATACATAGTCTGCCATTTGTTTTGGACAGTTTGTGTTTCATAAAAAGAAAAGTGGTGGATTAAAATAGCATTTCCGAGCACCTTTCCGTAGGTACTAAAGAGGACTGACAATGGAATTGCAACCTTAACTAAACCTACAAAGAAAACACTGAACTTTGAATGTCTGAGTGCTGTCTCCCATTATGCAAATTGAAGTCTGCTCTTTGATCTAGTCTATGTAAGAGAATCCAGTAATATCTTCTCCTGCAGTTAGCAGTTTTCCAGTGTTTTGAGAGTTTAGTAAGAATTTCAATTTCGTTAGAAGATTTTTAATCTTTTTCTACCTCTCGAGTGCAGTTTCCTGAAAGTAGGATGTTTTCAGCATTTTCTCCTTTCGGCTAAAGGTCTCATTGATCAGCTGCCCACTATTGTCTTCATTTGAAGTGTTTTGCAAGTGGGGGGAAAAAGTGATGAGTCAAGGCCTTTTTTTAATCAAGTCTGCCATACAGCCACAGTACCAAATTTGTTCCAAGATGTCCCACAAGTGTCTTAGGCTGAACAGGAGGATGGGATCAACCTATTGAAAGAATAAGGCTCCTTTATTCTCCACGCCCCCCTGCTGAAAAACCTATGAAAGGGGGCTCCCAGGGCTTCTGGGTTATCTGAGGTTTGTCCTGATGGCCCTTGTGGTCTCCCAGGGCATCACCACTGTCACAGCAGTTAATGGCTTGCTTTCAACTATCACAGCATCTAGGGCTTCACCAGTGGCTTGCTCCCCTCTGAGGGATGTTGAGCCCTTCAGTGCCAAGCTGGCCAGTCATTCTCTCAACACAGATCTTGAGAACTTGTCTTGTGAAACGGCTGGATAACCCATCAAACCTTAAAAACCTAGTAAACCAGAGTCTATTAGTAAAAAGGCCAAGTCTCCTTCCAGGGACCCCATACACTCAATGGACACTTCACCTCTTACAGCTCCATCCAGCTCATACTGGTCAGACTAATCGACGGCTTCTGTGGCATCTCCTACCGGCTTGTTGAATACGGATTGTTAGGTAAGAATGAGTTCAGTCCAACTGGTGTGGGATTGTACAACACTTATCTCTTGGTATTGGGTAACCAACCTTTTAATATTGGCCTGTAGTATGCAAGTTGGTAGTGTGACTGATCAGCCAAGCTTATCTTAAGAGGGGTAATGTGAGCTTTAGAGCTGTACAATGAAATCAGTTGATACAGGTATCCAAGTAAACACTTACACACTTAGTTATATAATAAATATTTATACACAAAGCTATTTAATTTATTCTTTAAAAACCAGTAACATTAATCCCAAGTTAGGATTCAATTCAAAAGGTGAACAATAATGCAGGTGAGTAATTCATTCATGTTACATTTTCCAGCACCAATGGTGGCATCGTTTGAAGCGAGTTCAACACTTATTTTTGTATCACCTTTGCAGTATTGAGTTATAAAGGAGGGAAAGGTTAGGGTTAGCTCGGAACAGACTGTTATTCTATAAAACAGTTAATTAGCCCAATGGGATGCAGGCATCAATTTTTCCCAGCAATAAGTGTTCAACAATTACAACCTGTAAGGGAACAAGCACCGCCAAAGCCAATAGTTTCCGAAGGGGGCCTTTAGGGAGCCAGGACAGCCAGAGTCAATTGGCAAAGTCAGAAAACGTCTTTAAATAGACAGTTCAAATAAAAAAAATCACAACAACTCAAGAGAAGTCACCTTGAAGAAGCACAAGCTGAAAGGCCTGTGCAAGTGAATTGAAGTCACCTCGAGATAGGGTAAAATAGCACTCCCCAAGGTAAGAAGCACCACAAATGGCAAACGGATAATGTACCTCAAGTCCCACAGTACCTTTGAATTTAAGTTGTTCCGGCTAGATGCCTTCTGGTTGCAGTGCAGGACCCCAGCAGAACTGTAAGAAACGACTGGCAAGTGTGAACTCATGCATCAATCCCCACTAGCCATCTACCGCCCAATCCCTAAAAGGAATAATAACTGGAAACTCTTTTTTTTTTTTGGCACCCTTGAAATATATACTTGTGGACTTCCATAATTGAAGTAGGGTGAAAACTGAGCAATCTAATAATATCCCTTTGGATAGGAGAGTAATTTAACCTCAGTGATACTCAGTGAATTTGTATATCTAATGGAAAGTTTTTCCCTTTTTCTTTTTTTCTTCTTTCTAAATTTGCAGTTTTTCCTTATTTCTGCCTTATTTGTTTTCAATCATCATTGTGATTTATGTTTCAGGATTTATTCAGATGTTTGCTTTTTTGTGATGTGTTACATACTTGAAATTGAGCCCACTTTAAAAAGAACATTGCCAAATATTTTTTGCAAAATATCATTGAGGCTCATGTACAAAAGATTGTTTTATGTTTTATATTGAACAGTGAAAAACATTTTTGAAGTCTCTGGTTAGAGCTTATGTCCAGTCAAGTGACAAAATTGAAGGATATGACTTTTGACAATGGCATGATGTACATGTAAGATGTTACTTTTGAACAGATAGATATAATCAGGACACCATCTGGAACTACGGATAAGTCCACTCAAAGCAGTGATCCTTTGGTCTGAAACAATTTTTTTGCAAAAGCTTTTTGCTTTTTTCGCTCAGAGAAAATGAGGTGTGCAAAGGTAATAGATATACCGTATCACCGACAGATTACAACCTGTGGGGACATACTTTGTTAGGTTTCTGGTTGGAGTGCAGCAGACCCTTGTTCCTGGTCCTTGGTTCTGTCGACTAAATGGAGGATGTCTGGCGGGCTCCTGCGGCAGCACTTGTGAGAGGGACTCTGCAGCAATGGATTCCTCAGGAATCTGCAGCTCTTTGTGGTTTTGTCACCTTTTTGTTTTTTCTTCTGTGCCAAAGAACAAACCGCTCCGGTTAGAAGTTCCTTGATCCTTCGGTCCTGGACTCTAGTGAGGGGGCTCTGGACATGGATTTCCTGCTTCTGTAGGGTCCTCTGGATGCTCTCAAAGTTTTGGCTGGATTTGCACTTCGAAAGACAATGCACTCACAGATGGTTCACGTGCCCTTGGTATTGGGATTCTGCAGCCTTGGAAAGTCACAGCAAGTCTGGGATTGTGTCAAACTAGTTTGTCTTGAGGCTAGTTGGTCCCACCAGCCTAAGGGAGGAAGTCGTCCTGTACGGGTCTTCACAGTTGATTCGAAAACAGGGCCAGCATAGCTGCAGGGCTTCACCACGCACTTCGCGGTCCAGGAGAGTGCTGCTGGCGTCTCTTCTCGTCTTTTTCGGATGTTGTTCTCCAGTGGTAGACTCTACATCTAGTCCCAAAAACCTAGCTTTTTATGCAAGTTTCCATTCGCAGCCCTAGGCTGTCAATCACATAGCAGGGTGCCTGTCCTTCAGGACAGCCAGCCGGTCTATTAGAACTGGTTTCACTCAGGGACACCTATAGACAAAGGACAGGGATGTTTCGGGTCCCCTATCACTTCCTGTCTTTCCAGACACACTGGAGCCTGGGCGGGCTTCAGGGTTGAAGCCCACCAAAGGCAAAACACACAAAGGACTCAAACTAGATTCAAACAGAGTAAAATCCTAGAAGGAACTGACCATAAATGGCCAAAAAAGAAGAATTAGGGATGGGTTGGGGGAGGGAGAACAGGGCCTTTTTGGGAAAATTATCACCCTTGGGTGCTTTTACTGCAGCTCAGGTATCCGCCTGCAGATACACGGCACAAGATAGCAAAAAAGAAACTGCCACCAGCCATTCAAGTGAGTTACTGTGACAAAATGTTACATGAGAAATGGGTTAAAGGAGGTACTATGTAACCCCCAGCACACCACATAGGGTGGTGTGCTGGACTCGCAAAGGAAAAGGTAAGTAAGACAGGGTGTCATCTTAAATATTCTTGGGAACAGAAGTTCACTCAAGAAAATGTAGTTAAACATTAAGAAAAGTCCAAGGGACTTCTCAGTGGCACTGCACAAAGGTGCTGTGTGTCACAATGCAAAATGAAGATGCCTATGGAGTTTACCAGACTCCATGAAACGGTGAGAAACGCAGAAAATCCTAGTCCGAAAAACACGAGTGAGAAAAAAGTCCCACTCACTCGGATTTCAAATTAAAAAGCCCTGAGTCCAGCAAAAGAGCTTGGGATCTCTAAAGTTAAAAGGAATTGGCACAGAAATGAACATTCTTCCCAACACTCATGTCAACCTGAAGTGCTCTGAAGTTCAAAAGAGAGCTGCATTGAAGTTTTATGTTTCAGCCTCTCAGTGTATAGTAGGTGGTTCCATGCTCTGGCAAAAAACGGTTTCCTGTGACTGAACAACTGGATGACCCTGGCACAATAAAAGGGCTACCACATTGTCTACTTCCTCAGAGGAACGCCAGGACATGATGCAGGTGGAGAGCAGCAATCGCCACATGAAGAAAATGGCTGAAGATGACAAAGAAGCTGGTCCTGCAAAGCCCTTCTTTGTGCTGGAGAGCTGCAACTGTACGGGGAGGCTACTTGTTTTGCAAGTCGAGGATCTGCACAATCCCAAGACTGAACTCAGGATGACTGATGCAGCTACGTAGCCAAGGCGGAAGCTGATCATCCCAAACGGTAGTTCTAGGATACTTCTGAAGTCATCCAAGGGCAGGACCCTCAAGCTGGGATCGCGACTGGTAGTTCCCACCTACCCAGGAGTTGAAGCACAGATTAAGGCGGACTGGTGATGGCAAAGGAGCCAGGCTTCTGCAGGATTTGTTAAGAAGAAAATGTTGGTTGGCTGCAACAAAACTTTCTGGGTCTTCAGCACAAAGCTTTCCTTTGTAGCAGTCTTGTTTCTTACAATGATCTCCTGAATGGCTGTATGAGCCCCCCTTTTGTCCAGAGTTCGAGCTGGAGTCTGTTGCAAATCGACTAGAGGTAAGGATCTGCACCATTTGAACTGGCAGAGCTTGTCCCATCACAGCCTCTGCCCACCACATCTGCTCTGCAACAGACACACTTTGGCACGGATGTCGACTGGGACCAGATAGTCCCCGCCCCCTCGTCCGAACATGCACACACGGTGCCACTTTATTGGGGGAAGCTCAAGCTTTCCCTGGGAAAGGGTTTAACATATTTGGCAGCTCCAGCCTGGGAAAGGGCAGAAAGAAGTCAAAAATACAGGATGGCACAAAGATGGGCGGAAATCGACACAGTAGAAAAAGATTGGCTGCCACCAACCCGTTGCCAGCAACCCGTTAGGACACATTCTGTAAGTAACCACAAAGTTATGAATAGCCAAGTTATAGGAACACTATCCCCACCGGTCCTCACCGTAGGGTGGCTAGTGCAGTGTAAAATGAAAATAAGAATTCCACAATCGAGAACAGAGTTATCCTTCACTGATGGCCATAAGGACTGATCAGTGTCCCCAAAACAGATGAGTTTATTAAGGCAAGTGATCAAAACCGGCTCAAAACCAACGATTGAGAGGCGGGTCCATAGATGTCAGTGGAGAGAAGGCAGAACAGTTGTATAGTACAAACCACATTGTCAACCAGTGGTACAGGATCAGCTAATCAAACACATGTTTGAATAGTTTAGAATAGCTTTTATAGATGTTTATTTGGATAGCTGTGACCAACTGTAGGTTGTAGGCAGTCCAACTAGAAAGTGTCTGGACGTGTCGGCACTGTGTTTTAAGGGATTAACTATGGCAACACTGATCTACCCATCGATTCCCTAACCGTCTCAATTCTAGGGTTGTACCGCCCTCCTTGCTCCTTAGCAATCAGTGTTTGGAATGCAGTGCTCTGCTTGCTGCTTGGGTCTCCTAGCAGCAAGTATTTCTTCCTTTTTACTTGGTTTTTGTCACGCTATGATATTCTCATGCTCCAGCTGCTGGTTGCCATCCTGGGCCAATTGATTCTCAATACACAGTAGCCTGATCTTCTCACCCTCCTGGGCATGTGGTGGAGCTTCTTTTTGGTTTGCTTCCACGACTTGGTCAAAACCTGCTGTAGCCACTAATATAAGAGGCAAAAGCGTCTGGGCTTTCTTGGTAAGAGCCTGTGCGGTCATTGTTTCCTTCTTTGCTCCTGCACTCCAGCTCATCCTTCTCTCCCTGGCCCAACTACTTCAGAGCTCTAAGCTCATCTTTCAAACTCTTGAATAGTTTGATCATTCAATAAAGGTTTTGATGGCTAGTTGCTTGATCTCTCCTTAGGTGTTTGGTTATACCCACTTTCTTTTTCTCTTGCTCTTACTTTCCCGTTTCTATTGATAATTGACCGCTTCAGCTGATCAAGGTTTCTGTCGGTGCAACTTAGAACAAATCTGGTGCAGCAGTACCTTTCCCTATATTTTGAAGTCAGTTAGAAGAGGAGGGTTGACCTTGTGGCTTTGCAGAGCCAGGTACGGCAGCTCCATGATGACTCCAGTTATTGTGTTGGTTCCTGAACTCTGTGCAAAAAAGAAATGCTGAATGGAACATTACCTTGATGACACCAGCTGCGGTCTAGGAATGATGCTGTTTGGTTGTGTAATGGATCATGGAGAATGGCACATCCGCATAAGCAGGTGGAAAAATGGCAACCTTTCTGGATCTGGTGACTGTTCATGCTGTACCCTAGCACCCACGTGTCTACGTGGGATGTCATGAAGCAAGGACCTGGGTAGAAGGGAGCTGCTAGGGTAAACCCATCATTCGCTTCATTATGCACATGACATAAAATAAGCAGTGCCGCATAGCAATTTGATATATAATTCTGTAGTTTTGATAATTTGACACTTGTGAGAAACAGAATAAACACCCACTTACACCATGCTCGTCAAGACATAGCCGGAAGGACAACGCACCATCACACACAAACTACAACTAAATAGCCCTAAGGAAGTCAACCCACGGAAACCAAAGAACTAACTGAAAGATAGTCATGATAGCAGGAAACTGACGACGGAATACACAGGCTTTACAAGACGGACACACTAGGATGCCTGATCAACAGCATTCTGACCCTGAACCATTCAAACCTTCAACTGACCAGCATGACATCAGATAACAAGGGAATAGATGGTACCAACCCAGTTCCCACCCGAAGAAATGATTCCGACACACCTTCCACCCCATACAAGACTCACTAGGATACAACTGGATAGGCGCAGCACCACCACAGCGAGACGGCCCATAAGGGACCAGCAACAACCCCACCCACAGGGATACAGCTGAAACAGAACCAGAAGTACCTGAACCAAGATACAGACCCCACTAACCCAACCCTCAATTTTCTGCATACTCGACCCACACAAAAACTCACACAACCACCTCTCCCAGCAATCCACATGCCCTTTACCAGACTGCATCAACAGACAGCACCTACAGCACACAAGGCCTTACCCTGTCCGATACTTGCACCAAAGCCCAGCACTCGGTGTATACCGAGCTGAAGCTGCCAACAGCACACCACCTCTCCCACTCTCCTCCTCTCCTCCTCCCGACTAACCCTACCCTCCCTCCTCCTCTTTACAGATCTGCCAGAGCGCCTGGGGTCCAATTCCGTTGATGACGGTGCACTATATAAGTACCTTTAACATAACAGAACTTGTATAGGAGAGCTGGCTTGTTTGTTGTTGTAGAACAGTCACACGTTTTACATTTACAACAACCAGTCGACAAGGGAAAATGAAATGGAAGAAAAGAAAATCATTCTACATCACAAAACCATAAAATGGCATTCCAGAAATGCATGAAATAAGAAAGCGTATATACAGACCAAACTAGTTGGACTAAAGTTCCTCAATTCCGAGATAAGCTCCCTTAGCTCCGTCACATGGTACATTTAAGGGGTCATTTACTGACAAATATCTATCCCAAAGCTCCTTGCAGCAGATGGCATTAATGTTCCTATTCTCATAAGCCAACCTTTCTGCGCAGGTAGCTAAGGCTTTCACATACCGTTATCAAGGGTTTGGCATTTTCCAATGTTTCCTTGCCACAGAATCTACAGACACACCAGTCCAGGTATTCTCAAACGAGAGCCAGTAACTTTCCACCAGTTAACCAGATTAAATTTCACTTTTAGATGAGACCAGGGAAGTTTATGATTAGGAAGAGATAATATATGACGGTGTAGATGTGCGCTGAGACAAATGAGGGACATCTTCCCTACTAAGAGACTTATAGTCTAAGTCAACCAATATTTGCTCTTGGCTTACACCTGGAAAAGAATTTGTAATGTACTTTTTGTGAAGATGACCTATGTTAGCAAGAATGTCCCTCAACCTGGGAGTCCGAGAGGAATACATTCGGCATTACACAACCTTTCATAAAAGTGGGCAAGGACTCGTAACCATTAATGATCGTGGCAGGAGTGTGGAGACGGGTGCAGTCAGACATTTTTGAAGATCGTCTGGTGTTCGAGATACAGCAAGTTACTCAAGTGTACACAAATTAAGTTCAGTCAACAAGCATTCCCCCAGTGCTCCAGATAAGATTTTGAGGTAGACGTATTTTACTCCCTATTTTTAAACCTTCGGAGTAAATGTGATTTTAAGAGTAAAATTGACTTCTTCTTTACAAGAGAGTAAAATGCATGTGACATCCAGCCGACATGTGGAAAAACTGTATGGAAATCATTACGATGCAGCAGCTTTCTGCATTGTGACAGAATACACCTATCATTATTTCTCTACGGTCTGGCCATTTGATCTCCCCTATATATATATTTAAATGTTGAAAACGCAAAAACCTAGCCAATTACATAGTGAAGCGAGCATGATTTGTATTGTGTTTTGAGGTTCGATAGCAGAGTTGTCTTTTGATGCAAGTCCTCGTTTCCTGGCGCTATTACTACTGAATGGTATGTCAATGTTATAGTACAATAGTGCAGAGAGGCAAGGACTCCATGCTAAATTCTAGATCTAATCTAGTGATCAATTGGTTATTTTTATTGTGCTTTTGGCAAAGCGCTGTACATAGAACATATTGATCACAATCATCATCAAACCGAAGTTGGTACTCCTTCATCAAACTTTAAAGGATGAAAGGCTGAGTTGGCCTTGCCGGGATTTGAACCTGCAGCCTACGGCTCACGCACAGATCGCAGCAACGAGTGCTCAACTGGGTGAGCTATCTTATTGGCTAACATCCTTCAGAGGTTGGTTAACTGAGCATCGACTGAGTTATAATAATCACATTGCCTAGATTTTGGACGAACCATGTATGAAGCGCTACACAAAGTTAAATACCTATCTGGATTATCACAAGGACAGGTTTCGCTGAGTTTCTATTTCATTACAAATGTAACTGCATTTGTTCATTTTTGAACAGCATGTGTACTTCCTGGAGAGTCAGGTTTTGGATGTTTTAATTGTAGTCTTGAAGATTTGAGAGGCTAGAACACCTGTGATTGGTGTAATGACACTCATACCTTGAGCAAAGACTCTGCTGCCACTGACAATTTTTATATTCATGTACCCCATTGACTGCAAGGTTGAATGGATGTAAATTAGACCGTGCATAGTCATCATTTTCCTCACTGTTTTTATAATTGGAGTGTAAATACAATTTTAAGTGTGAACATTATTGCCTCTGCATGATTATGCACACAGCAGAGGAACTCTGATACCATTGCGCAATACTGGTTTGCTTTCACTGGGGAAAGAAAGAATAATTTGTTACAAATTATTAATTCTCAATTGCAGATTAGTTTTGCAACTTAGTTTTCCATCTCATTAATATTACAATCCTAAAATGCTAGGAAAATAAATATGCACAGTGCTTCTGTTTGCTCCATGAGCAGTAACACAGCAGAAGCTGAATGAAAATAAACCATTCCTTTTATCACACTGTGCCTTTTTTTAAAAAAATTTTTAAAGGCTTCTGAGAAATACATTCTGTTCAGAGGTGTTTATCCATGACATGCAATTACAGCCATGTAGATAAAAATGAAAAGAAACCTTCTGGTTTCTGTCAAGTAACCAGACCTTTGCACTGCCCTCTGCTCTAAACGTGTGTAAATGTACACAGGAAAATTAATAAATCCGTCGTATTTTAAAAGCTTTTCATGCATAAAAAAGCATGGTACGCACCTTATCTGGAGCTCTAAGTGGTAGCCTAAAAAGTATTTTACGCGTTCTGCATTCGAGTAGGCCGAACCTGCGGCCAAACAAAAGGCCCACATTTCTGCCCCATAAGTGAACATTGGACTACATTTACTTTCTAGACTTCCAATATCGAGAGGAGAGAAAAGCTGCCATGTTTACAGAAAAAGGCTCTTAGAGCGCCAACCTGCTTCAAGATAGCAAGTTTAACTGTGTTGAATTGCATCATCCAGTTGAGGTATTGGTAAATCTGCAAATCTAAATACTTGAAGCATGAAACAGTTCAAACCATCTTGCAGTTCAGCAATCGTGTGCTGGCGATTTTAAATTGCCCCGTTCAGTGAAATCACAGCTCGCCCTGCATTCCTCTCTTGCCCTCAGGGTTCTCCTACCCTTCTTTTCACTGTAAGTACAAAGGGGCAATGGAGAGAGTCCAGCAGTATTCAAGTGCCAAAAGCTTGTGTGGGAGCCAACCAGTTATTTCTAGTTCAAATAATTGCAAAGCAGAAAGATGATCCTTTTATTAATCTAACTATAATCTGTTTGATAGAGAAGGAAACGTTTTCACTTTTTTTTAAAAAAAAGTCCTGCAATTTAATTTCTAAAATGAAAGTTGTTACATAATGAATTACTTTTCGAGGGGATTGTGTCCTCCGACGTATTCCATATCTATGACCGTAATCACCACAGCTGTGCTGCTTCTGAAAATCTTTCGGCGTCGTTGACGTCGATATGCTGTCCTCGAGGGCTTCTGTTAAGCCGAAATCACCGGATGTTACAAGTAGGATGCACGACTCCCGTAGCCTAAGTTTCGTTTTTTCTGTGAACGTGTTCGCTTCGGAGATCTCGGCACACCTCGGTTCTTCGGAGTTGTTCTCTGTTTGTTTGTGAAGTTTCTTGCGATGTCTTCTTCGACCCCACAATCGGGATTCAAGAAGTGTCGGAACTGCGGTTCCAAGATGTCGCTGACGGGCCCGCACAACGCCTGCCTCTGGTGCCTCGGCGAGGACCATGCCACGGACAATTGTGACGAGTGCCAGTCGTGAGCATCGAAGGCATTGCGGGAGCGTAAGAAGAAGCTTTCTGTCGGTAAGGTGTCCAAGCCCCGGAAGTCGAAATCCACTAGGCTTTCGACTGACTATTCGAGGGGCAACTCTCTGCATCGTCAGCATAAGTCCAGGGGGTCTCGGTCCCGGAGTGGGTCCCGCCATTCCTCTGCCTCTTTGAGGCACTCATGGAAGCGCTGTCATCGGTTGCCTTCCTCGTCCGAGGACTCAGCCCGTCGGCGGGTTGCTTGTCCCAACAAGCATTCCACTCCTGCGGACTGGGATTCGTTTCCGTCAGGGGATGTTGCTGATTTTTCAGTCGCAGGGTTCCGTTCCGTCTGCGCCGTCGAAAGACGCCGGCATGGAATGTGCTAGAGACATCGTTTGCACGCCTTCTGGTCATCGTCGCGATCACCAGGCGCCTTCGAAGTCCCGGTCGGACAAGGTGGATTGCTCTACACATGCCCGCTCCAGGTCCCGGTCCTCGACGCCCTCGGCCGTCGGAGCCTGTGAGGTCTTCGAAGAAGGCATCGACGCCTCCGGCGCAATGTCCGTTGAGGGACTCTCTCGAGGCTCCGCCTCCGAGGAAGTCATCGGCGCCGAGGCCGTCTAAGGACACGCTCAGGGCTCCGCCTTCGAGGCCTGTGTCGAAGCCGTCAACGCCGATTCTGTCGACGCCTTCAATGCCTTTTGAGGAGGCTTTATCGGAGGTGCCCAGGAGACTGGTGGAAACTCAGAGAAAGGCCCTGCAGAAGTCAGTTGGCCTGTTTTTGTGCCTTTTTCTGTGCCCTCATCCAGGAATTTGTTCCAGCCTCTGGATTACATCTCTGAGGTGGATGAAGGATCCGAGGAAGGTACGGATCCTGCTGAGGTTCCTGATGACCTGTTATCTGATCATCGCCAGCTTGAAGACCTGAGTCAGTTTCTGCACGACGCCAGTGGTCTGGATACCTTCCTGGAGGTTGAGTTTGGCAGGTCTGAGCCTGGCACACACGCTGAGTCCTCGTACCGGCGCCTTATGTCGAGGATGACGGAATACTTGGGGTGGTCGGCACCACCTGTGGATTTTCTGCAGGATGACGACGGATAACCTTGACCAAGGTCCACCAACTGACCCGGTACTGCCTTTCCATATGGCGTTGCAAAGAAGGGTGGCAGCGGCTTGGACTGCTCCGGAGAGTCTCCCGGCAGGGAGCAAGTCTTTGTCAAAGAAATACCGTCCAGCCAGTAGCGACCCCAGTACTCGACGACGCCCCCCACTCTGGAGAGTCTGGTGGTGCAGGCGGATTCAGCCCCGGCAAAACAGGCGTCGTACCCTACCATCCCTCCTGATAGGGACGACAAACGTTTTGAGGGCTGGGCGAAGATAGTGTTTTCTTCAGGGGGTATGGCTTTACAGGCAGCCAACTCTGTGTGCGCCTTAGCACGTTTCACTCGTACTCTGTGGAATTGTCTCTTTGGGGGCTGAACACATTCCCGAAGGGGAGGAACGGGATGGCTTTCATGCTGTAATTCAGGATGGCAAGGATGCAATGTGTGAATCCGTTCAGTCGGGATCTGGACATGGCAGATTGCGTCAGCCGGTCCATGGCGGCGAGCACCGTGATGCGCAGATTTGCGTGGTTGCGGAAGTCGAGGTTTGCTCCTGATGTACAAGCACGGCTCCTCAACATGCCCTTTGGTGGTGAACATCTTTTTGGCAGCAAGGCTGACGAGAACCTTGAGAGGTTGCAGACCTCCAAAGCTGCAGCAAAGTCGTTGAGCGCTGCAGTTCGCCAGCAATGGGGGGGAGGTTCCTTTCGATATTACTCCTCTTTTGGTAGATCGAGGGGAGCTGCAAGTCAAAGGGGCAACCGTAGGAGTACCAGAGGTGGAAAACAAGGTACTTTAGGTGCCAAGGCCGCTCAGGCAGCTGCCTCTTTACCCTCAGGCAATGCTGCTTCAGCTCTGTCATGAGGCCATGTCCCATGGTTCGCCGGTTAGGGGAAGGCTGGCGCAGCATCTTGTAGAATGGCGTGCCATTACTTCAGATGTGTGGGTTCTGGCGATCATAGCCCACGGCTACGGTCTTCCTTTCCGGCAGAGGCCTCACGACAATCCACCAGGGAATCTCTCTTTAAAGAGTCCGGATCCGCGCCTTGTGCAGGAAATTCAATCCCTGCTGGAGAAAGGCGCCATAGAACTGGTGCCTGTAGCGGAGAGGAACAAGGGATGGTATTCCCCTTATTTTTTGATTTCGAAGAAAGACGGGGGATTGAGATCCATCATGGACTTGCGTGGTTTGAACAAGCTCCTCAGGAAGGACAAGTTCAAGATGGTTACTCTTAAGTCCTCCAGGCCCTTTGACTTCAGGACTGGTTGGTGTCTCTCGACCTCAAGGACACTTACTTTCATGTGCCGATCCATCCCAAGTACAAGAAGTACCTGAGGTTCGCGGTTGGCGACTCACACTTTCAGTTTCGGGTCCTGCTGTTCGGATTGACCTCCGCCCCGAGGGTTTTCACCAAGCTCATGGTGGTGGTGGCAGCGTATCTCAGGAAAGGGGGGGATTCACGTCTACACCTACCTGGCCGATTGGTTGATCAGGGCGCGCTCTTCTGAGCAAGTCCGAGATCTGTCCGTCACCTGCCACTCCCTTGACGAACTGGGCTTCTCCCTCAACTTAAATAAGTCCCACTTGACGCCAACTCAGCGGCTCCAGTACATCGGAGCAGTGTTCAACACATCCCTGGGGCAATGTTTCCCTCCCCAGGTGAGCGCTCCTCCCATTCAGCAGATGGTGCACAAGTTTCAACATGTCCAGAGTCTCCCAGTGTTAAAGTTCTTGAGGTTGCTCGGCCTTGTGGCATCCTGCATTCTTCTGGTGCCGGAGGCCAGGTTGCGGATGAGATATCTGCAATGGGCTCTCAAGATGCAGTGGTCAGTCCTCCGGCAGGATGTCGGACCCCATTCAGGTGCCGTCCTCGGTCACCCAGGACCTTCTGTGGTGGGCCGTCTAATGCAATCTGATGAGGGGGGGCTCCATTTTGGCTACCCTGGCCAGAGGTGATGATCGTGATGGACGCATCCCTCATGGGATGGGGAGCTCATGCCAGAGGTGATGATCGTGATGGACGCATCCCTCATGGGATGGGGAGCTCATGCCAACGAGTTGAGTCAGTGGTCGTTGGTCTCAGTCAGAGTCCAGACTCCATATCAATCTGTTGGAGCTTAGGGCCATCAGGCTAGCCCTGAAGTCTTTCTGCCGACTGTGCGAGGAAAGAATGTCCTGATTCTGACGGACAACACATTAGCCATGCACTACCTCAACAAAAAGGTGGGGGCAGGGTCACTTCCTCTGTGCAGGGCGGCGATGCAGCTCTGGTTCTGGGCCATGCAGCTGGAAATTTCGATCTCGGCAGTTCATCTGGCCGGAGACGAAAACTAGACGGCAGACGCTCTGAGCAGGCAGAGCGCGATCTCTCACGAGTTGGAGCTGGCTCGGGAGATTCTCCTGGAGATCTTTGCCCTTTGGGGGACCCCTCAAGTGGATCTCTTCGGCTCCAGTGTCAACCGGAAGTGCGAAAGGTTCTGCTCGCGGAGATTTCCTCCATGAGGAGCCTTAGGAGACGCGTTCGTGGTGGAGTGGTCCTTCCCACTGCTGAACGCGTTTCCTCCAGTCCCCGTCATCCTGCAAGTGCTGCAGAGGTTCGGTTCCCGGATGATCCTCATTGCTCCGGCATGGGCGGAGAACGTGGTACCCAGACCTTTTCGACTTGTCCATCTGCCCTCCACGTCGTCTTCCCTACCGAGACAATCTGCTCTCACGGGAGAGGGGGCGGGGTGAGGGTTAGGTTCTCCATCCAGAGGTCAGATCCATCAACCTTCACGCTTGGCTTCTGAAAGGTTGAGCTATCAGGATTTTCCTGAAGACGTGATGGAGGTGTTGCTTTCGGCCAGACGGCCTGCAACAAAGTCCCTGTACGGTTGCCGTTGGTGAAAGTTCTGCGACTGGTGCAGGGTTAAGAATATGGATCCTTTTGCATGTGACATTCCTGTGGTTCTGTCTTTTTTGCTTTCGTTAGCCCACAAGGACCTGCAAGTGGGTACCATTAAAGGTTACCTGGCGGCGCTGTCCATATTTAAGCGCTCGTCTGAGTGTAGTGTTCTTATTTCAAAATTCCTTTAATTTCTCAGTTTCTGAAAGGGCTCACTAATGTGTTTCCACTGCTTTCCAGGTGCCCGGTTGGAATTTGAATCTTGTTCTAAAATTCCTAATGGGTGCTCCATTTGACCCTTTACATTCTTGTCCTTTGAGACTGTTAACCCTTAAAACTGTGTTTTTAGTTGAGTTTACTTCTGTTCGCAGAGTGAGTGAGTTGCAGGCACTTTCTGTTAAGCCACCCTTCACTGTGTTTCATAAGGACAGGGTTGTCCTTAGAGTTCGTCCTTCTTTTCTTCCGAAAGTTGTATCGCAATTTCATTTAAACCAGAAGGTCATTCTTCCGGCATTTTATCCTCCTCCGCATCCTGGTAAGGAAGAGGAGAGGCTCCATAGGTTGGATCCTAGGAGAGCTTTAAGTTTCTACACTTCATGCATGTCCTGGGTCAGAGTGGACGATCGGCTCTTTATAGGTTACGCTGGAAGTGTTTGGGACAAGCTGTTACTAAGCAGACTGTCTAGATGGATTATCCTGGCAATTTCTGAATGTTACCGCTTGGCGGGTAAGGACCCTCCGGTAGGCTTACAGGCCCATTCTACTAGGGGTATGGCTGCCTCTTCTGCCCTCCAGAAGGGTGTTCCTATTCGTAACATCTGTGAAGCAGCTACTTGGGCTTCGGTCCATACTTTTGTAAGACACTACTCCCTAGATTCTTTCCATTGGCAGGATCTGGCCTTTGGCAAGACGCTCCTTTACTCTGCAATTTGATTGGGCATTCTAAATTTCTATATTCTAAATTCTTTTCCCTCCTCCATATGTTGGTACTGCTTTGGGAGTCTGTCATAGATATGGATTGCGTCGGAGGACACAATCCCCTCGAAGAACAAGTTACTTTATTACCTGGTAACGTTCTTTCGATGGGATGGTCCGACGACTTATTCCATATCGCTCCCTCCCTCCCTACCTGCCCTGCTGCAGAATTTCTTATGCGATTGCAGCTTACGTTTCCGCAAGGCTTTCTGTGGTCATATTGGCAGAAGATTGGTGCCACATGTTCTGAGGAAAAACTACAACTGAGGCTACGGGCGTCCTGCGTCCTACTTAGACCGTCCGGTGACGTCAGCTGGACGGAGGCCCTCAAGGACAGCGTATCGACTTCATCGACGCAGACGCCGAAAGATTTTCTGAAGCAGCACAGCTGTGGTGATTACTGTCATAGATATGGAATACGTCGTCGGACCATCACATCGAAAGAACGTTACCAGGTAAGAGAGTAACTTGTTCTACTCTTGCGTCCTGTCCCCCCTACTCCATACTGCATGGGCATACCTCGCTCGGGACGGGAGATGGAACCTTTTACACCAGAAAAAACCTTCTTCCCCTTTAAATTTAGAGGCGTAGTCCTGAGAGCATTGGCTCCCTTGACTCCGCCCACCTGTGCCACTCCTCTTTTCCGCATCGACAGATACGAACCGCTTTCACCAGCGCTCCTGGGTTGTAATTCCACATGCTCTTCCCTGGAGAAGTGCTTTCCTTTTGTTTTCTATCAGATACCGGTCTTCTGGTGCGATGCTCCTCCCTGGCACAGTTCGACATCAGCAGGCTCCAGCAAGTGTTCAGCCTGTAAGGGACTCTTCCCTACGTTTGACCCCCACGCTCTTCGCCTCTGCTGCCTTGGTCCTCACCATGGCTGGGAGTCCTGTACCGCGTGCAACGCACTTACACTGCGCTCTGAAGAATAGGTTAACCCTGGGGGTGGGGTGGGCTGAGAGCTCTTCGGAAGTTTGCCTCCAGAGGATTCAAAGGAATTTGTCAAGACAAGTCCAGACCCAAGGTAGGGGCACTGTTTTCATCCGCACCTAGAGCGGGAAGGACCTTTCAAGTTTGTTTGTGTACCAGTGCAGGTACTGAGGCTACTACAGCTACCAGCCAAGGGGTCGCAGGATCCTACCGGACACTGCGCTGAGGGGCTGCAAGGCTCTATTAATGGGTCTAACCCGAGGGGCTATGCCCTAGTACCGGACAGATGTCCTAGGGGAGGGCACCGGTACCCACAACGTACCCCACAGAGGCAACTCCTCCCCCAGAAAGCGTAGGAGCAGGAGGGACCGTTCAGGTTCCTGGTACCAGGTGTTGGGAAGAAGCCTAGTGCTTTCCTTCATTTCCAAACATTCGAAGTACTTTATAATTAGGCAAGACTTATGTTAATTGTTTTTTGGGCAAGATTCTGTTACTATTTCTAGGCACTACAAAAGACCAAGGGGTGGGGGGCATTAATAGAATGCAGTTATTTAAATATAAGGTGCATTAGCTAAATAAATTTGTTAAATGTTAACAAGATGTTAAAGCTTATGCAGTTCTTAGCACATGGCTCAAATACTCCTCCTCCCTTCCCGGAAAGAATGCAACCTGTACTAAAAATGGACTATAAGCCATTTGCGTGGGGCCCGGCAAGCTCTAGCAGAAAGCACAAGGTAACTCAGCAGCTGTTTCTGTCCATTACAAGCAAATGGAGACTAAAGATTCATGGCACAACAGAATACTATGGGAAAACAGGTTTTTTTTGTACAAATTACTGGATCAAATCAAATATAATTTTATTGAGTGAAGTGGTGAGAGAATGGTGGGAAGGTGTGTTTATCTATGAATGTTTAACCTAGCAAATGATGCGAAGAGCTTAAACGTATTCCTGCAGAGGCAGCAGTATGTTACATAGGTTTGTCTAAATGTAAAACTGGCCATGCAACACTGGAGACTACAGTATCCCTTGTAAGGCAAGAAGAACAGTTTTTGATGAGCTCTGCCGGTATCCAGTAACCAAGTCAAGAGAATTTAAGCCCCAGGCCCAGCACCAGTCTTCGGGTCCTGGGAGCCAACCACGGACAACAGAATGCTGGTCGGAAATGGCAGAGTCCTCTCCCATTCCCCCCAATCCTCGTGACCTGTAAAGATAAAAATTAGTTATCTCTTGCAAGATAGACTCATGGCCTTAATTCCCTAGAGGGGTGCATTTAATCTGGTGTGAGCGTGATCAGGGGTACCCCAAGATATTGAAGGGGTGCCCCTGTGAGTTGGGGTTCACTTTCACATGGCAGGGTACCAAGGCTGCTTGCTACAGCTACCAGCCATAAGGCAGAGGGGGTCGCGAGATCCTACCAGGGACTGCACAGAGGATCTGCAAGGTTCAATTACTGGGTCTACACCCTTGTACCGGAAAGATGTCTGAGGGGGGGGCTCCTGTACACACCACCCACCCCGCAAAGTTGCCTCTGTCTAGGAGGCAGAAGCACGGGAGGGACCTTCCAGGTTCTTGTACCTGTGCACGTACCAAGGCTGCTTCTACAGCTACGGCAGCCAGGCCAAAGGGTCGCCAGATCCTACCAGTGACTGAGCGAAGGGGATGCAAGGTTCTATTACAAGGGTTAGGCCCGGAGGGCTATGCCCTAGTACCAGACGGACGTCTGAGGGGGCTCCTGTACACAGCGCTGCCGGCGGCATCGCAGAGGGCATTCCACCTACCGGACCCTGACCTGAGGTGCAGGGTAGGCCTCAGTGTCCACCTATAGGAGTCTTGGAAGAGGCGGGGCCCAACCCAGCAAGCGCCACGACACAGGCACGCGGCATGCAGCCTGACAAAATGGCTGCCTGACCAGATAAAATGGTGGCTCTTCACTATGTACGTGGCCCACGACATGCCCTTCATCGTCGCAGGGCTGATGCACCCTGCAGACAGGCAGAGTGGGTTCAGGCCGCAGCACCCTGAAGGGCCCGTGGCCATGCCTGCGCCTCGCAACGCTCCACTGGCCTGTGAAGACGGGTTTTCGTGAAAAGCCATGACCCTCGGGGGACTTACTGCCTCCGGTTCTGTCGCTAGCACCCACGGCCACTCTGCCCTTGGTTTCAGCACCTCCGGCTCCTGTGCAGCCCCAGCTGCACATGCCAGTACCCACATCACCAGCTCCATGCCTCCAACAGTCTTGGCTTCCCCACAGCCTCCTTTTCAGCACCCGGCTCGGGTCAGCAGGTCATAGCTTGAACTCCATTCGGCGCAAAACATAATGGAGTCCGCCATGCCGCACATTGACGCTACTGGCAGGAGGACTGCCTGGCTACGGGTGACCAAATTCAACCCGGACCCCCAACAACCCACTCTGGACCATTCTACAATGGATTTGATAAGAGGAGGAACAGTCCCCAGACTGCTGAATCCTTATCCATCCTTGCTAAAGCCACCCCTAAGGCATATAGCCAGACGCACACCGATGCTGGCAAACTCCCTGCAGTGTCCTTGGGCTACTGATCCCTCCTTTGCCTCTCTTCCCCTCCGCTCCCACAGATTGGGACAATAACTCTGTGGGCAGAAATTTGCTCGCACGTAGAGAGGCAGGCAGTGGAAGAAGTCCCAGCCTCCCAGCGGGGGTCTGGGCTCCTATTCACGGATTTTCACCATACAATGTTTACCCCAGCGCTTATTGCAGCGAAAGTGTGCACGGGAGACTTGATGTGCTCCCTGGATCTGAAGGATGCTTACCTTCACGTACCGATCTGCAGCCCCATCAGTCCTTTCATAGGGTCAGGATAATGGGCCTCCATTTCCTGTGCAAGTTTCTACCCTTTGGCCTCAATCCGGCCCTCAGGGTCTGTACAGGGCGGATGAACGTGTGGCGGCCCTACTTGGGGCCCAGGGTCACCACACCTATCCATAACTAGACTGGCTCATTGGGCAAGGCTTCCGGAGGCAGTCCTCCACACCGCCTCCGCTTTATGCTTCGACTACACGAGTTGGGATTTTCCATCAATCTCAAGAAGTCACAGCTGGAGCCCAGGCAGACTAGATCACAGCCATCAGAGGCCCATGGGGCATTTTCTCGGCAGAACAGTGACCTTGGCATGGTGGTACCAATGCCTAAATTGCAGTTACACTTCGCAGCCTCGTGGAGTCAGGAGAGGGGTTCCCGGGCGGAGTCGGGCAGTATTCCACTGCATCTCCGTCACAACCTAGTCTGGTGACACACAGGCAGCAACTCACGGATAGGCAGGCCCTTTCGTCAGCCAGCTCCGCAGGTTACTATCCCCATGCAGGATGGAAAGCTACCTTGGACAGCCACAGTATCCATGGTGAGGCTTCTGTCAGGAGCAGATGGCCTTCACCAACTTGCTCGAGTTGATGTCCATCTGGCTTGCCCTCAAAGCCCATCTAGAGGCAATCGGAACCTACCGGAACTCGGGTGAGGACGTTTTTTCTCATCTAACAATCCGGTTGTTCAGACATTTGACAGGCCTCTCCAGGCTCGACCCACCCACCAAGAAGTCACACCTCGTGTGGGACCTCCACATTGTGTTGGGCGCCTTGGTGCATAAACCCTTTGGGTCAATGGCGTCTGCAGACATCAGGCTAGTCACCATTAAGAGATCCCTCTTGGTGGGTCTTACATCTGCATGCTGTCAGTGACATCCAAGTTATGATGGCACCCGAGGCATACACTCTTTCACAGGGACAGGGTGGTCCTGAGAACGCATCCCGCGTACTTAACTGAGGTAGTCTCTGCGTTCAATCTAAATGAGGAGATAGTAGTCCCTACTGTGTTCGCTGACCCCAAGGACCATGCTCGGAGGTTTCTGCACTGTCTTCATGCTAGACGAGCACCAAAGTTCGATCTGGACAGGACCAAGAGTTTCAGCAAGTCTGAGGCTCTATCACCCCCAGAGAGTCAGAGCCTGGATATCAGGCTTCCAAGTCCTCAGTAGCAAGCTGGATGGTGGCCTCCTTAAGGAGGCCTAGGAGGGGCAACTCAACCCAAACCGAACTGCTTCCGGCAGACATGCATAACTCACGCATTCAGAGCCAAGGCTACAGCAATAGTTTTCCAGAGACATGTACCATGGCAGGACATCAGCAGGGCGGCCACTTATGCCACTCCCTTGGCTTTTTGCAAGCACTATTGTTGGGATGGCAGCTCTAGGTCAGAGGTGGCGTTCTGGCAGGCAGTATTAAGGAACTTGGTTTCTTAAGGAGGGTCACCTCTCCACCCTGGGGCTAAATTTAGTTGTAATCGCCCATGCAGTATGGAGGAAAGGGGACGGGACATAAGAGTAATTACAAGTTACTCACCGTAGTGACTAACGTACTCTCAGTCCATAGTCCCCTTTCCTCCATACATCCCACCATCCTCCCCCCTAATAAAACTGGTGTCACTTAAGCAATTGTAATATTGTTGACACCTCAAGGGGGACTGAGGAGTGGTGCCAGTGGGTAGAGTCAGGGGAGCCAATGCTCCCAGGGCTGTGCCCCCGCGTGTGCCTCTAAATTTAAAGGGGAGAAGGGTTTTTCTGGTGAAAAAGGTTCTGTCTCCCGTCCCTAGCGTGGGACTCCCATGCCGTATGGAGGAAAGGGGACTATGGACTAAGAGTTTTAGTCACTACGGTGAGTAACTTGTAATTACTTCTACTGTATAAAATACAGCATTGTCTCCATTTATTTCAGTAAAGGCTAGGTTGCTGTATTCAAATATCAGTGTCAACTATATTTCATAGGGTAAGGGACATCATATTGATGCGTAAACACTTTTGACAATGTACATGATCACATGGCTAAAATCATTTGGTGGAAAACCTAGGAATTTGAGCCGTTTGCATACATCTGTACAACAGGTGGTCAACCCATGAGGTGTTCCTCCCAAACGCCTTCACATTCTTTTTCATCACCCAGTTGCTTTATGCCTGCTACTCTGAAAGTGAGATGTCCACAAACTACAATATTCCATCTATTCTGCAGTTCTGACTGCAACGCCATCCTCTTTGCTTAGTCTTTATTTCCTCTTGCATAATGGAATACACAGATAACTAAATGCACTGTAGTTGATCTCCAGAGGTCACCATGCCCTGCAATTTATATATATATATATATATATATATATATATATATATATAATGCAATTATGATTGCATTATATATTAAAAAAGGAAAAGGGCGGCTCCTGCACTGGCAGCTCTGAGACGTGACTCCGGGTGTCCGCAAAGGAAGCCAACAGACACCAACAAAACTGTGTGTGGCATGGGTGGGGTGTAGAGCCATTATTCTACACCAGAAAGCCCTCGCCACTCTACCTTACCTTCCATAATGTAGACTGCCATAGACTTACATCATGCATACTTGGAGAGATTTGTGACCACCAATCCAAATCCACTCTTGGACGAACCGTAAAGGTTGCATTCCATCACACATTAACATACTAGCCACACCTATAGAGAATGATCAAGATTAGCCTGCATCACTTTTAGACAGCTGTAACAATGTTAGCATGGGCCACACTTAGATGTCATCCTAACTTTAGCTTCCGTCACTTCTAGATAGAAATGTGAATGTTGGCATGTGCCACACTTAGATGTCATCCTTAACTTTAGCCCTTCTCGCATCTAGATAGAATATGAATGTTAGCAGCTGCCACACTTAGATGTCATCCTTAATTCTAGCTTCCGTCACTTCTAGACGAAGTTGTGAATGTTAGCATGTGCTACACTTGAACGAAACTGTGAGGGATGACAAATTCCACACCTGGATGGAATAGCGAATTATAGCGGGCATCACACCTTGACACAATTGCAAGGACAGCAATGCCAACTAAATAATGTACTAACAACTTCAGCTGTCCGCATACTCCTCTCAAACTCTAACAAACACAACCACAAGCCTAAATACAGCAATCCGCACAAACTTTACTACATTGCAACAACAAAACAAACCACACATAGACTTGCACAACAGCACACGACGACTACAGACCGTAAAACACCCCACACCCAGCCAACGGACCCACCGAGCTGAGGCTGCCAACAGCACATCACTGCTCTCTTGCACTTTTCCAGCTTATTCCAACTAACTACCCCCCCTTTCTCTCTTTTCAGAGCCCCAGGGGACCACTCCGGTGGCGATAGTGTGCAGAACAAATATCCTTTAACATTATCATTAGAACCTGGGGAGAGAGCTGACCAATCGGGAGGCCCAGAACACAAGCCAAACCTGCAAGTAGCCTCCCGCCTTTCACGCCAGCCGCCTGCGCCACTGCCCAGCCTTCAGCTTGTCCTTGGAGGTAGTGGCACAGCTGTAGTCGCTATTGGAGGGCCTCAGCTGACCAGAGTCCCCCAGTCAGCTCCCCTGCCCACTCACCTGGGTACCCCTTGGCCCGCTTTTATTTTCAATTGTTCACGTGTGAAATTTGTTTCTAAGGTAAGCATGAATTGTGCAAAGCCTGGTTCCCTTGAAAACCAACAAAAAAAGATCAGCACCTCACATAGCTGCTCAAATTGCTAATAGTGAAAAATACTGCTTTTGTTGGTGTGCAGGGCTGGAATTATTTGCTTTGGGTCGACCTGGAACGAGTTTGAGGGCTGTAACCAGCCATCTCCTCCCCCAAAGTGGTTTTTAATGCTATATCGGAAACAGTTGATATCAATAACGTGCAAGAGCCATCTTGTCTACCTGAAGTTTACAATTATCCTGCCTGCTGCAACACCGTACTATGTACTTCAAAGGTACCAACAAATGCAGTATTTTTGCCCATTTTATGGGTTGGGTACAAATCATCTCTGATGACAAAAAATATTAGTTCAACATTTCTCCCGGGAGGATAGCTCAACGGCAGCGTGCGCGTCTTGGAAGCAAGACGACACGAAGCAACAACAGGTTCGATCCCCGGGTCCGCGCTTAGAAACCTCTGGGTGTTTAAGCGCGTTATAAATACGTAACTAAGACAAAAAAAAAAAAACACAATTACACAACTAAGAAAAACAAACAATTCCTGTAACAGCGCCTCGATGCCTGTGGGCTGTGTGAGCGCTTTATAAATGTTAAATAAATTAAATGAAATTAAATTTCTAATCAAATACGTCGGCTAATCAATACATATTTAATTAGCGAGCTCTGCTTATCAATTTTTTAAAACAAATGTATACCTTCCTTCCATGCATTCTTTGTTCTCTCAGCACCTCCATTTCCTCAATGGGAATTTGTCAATCTAAGGAATGGTTAATGGAAAAACAAAATTTTGAGGCGGTTGTACATGTCTTCAAGTTACATAGCATCATACTCTAATGCTTTGTTTGGATATTTCCCATAAACCAGACACAATTCACAAAATAAGATCTCCTTATTTCAGAAAGCAATAACTAATTGTAATACATTAATGATCGACCAGCTAGCAAGGGGTACAAAAAGGAAGCTTATCAGCCTTAAGTGTGGTTCATAATGGCTATAATGCCAGTTAGCACAGTTGCTCTTGCACAAGATGAGGCAGAAGGCTTTTCCCTGAGGAAGAACAACATTTGCAAGATGAAGTTGAAAGCCTATGGGATGACCGTGTCGTGGACTTTGGCGCAGACGCAGAACCACCACTATCGCCCACTGATGACCAGAGGAGATATCCTGCCATTGTTGGGACAGCAAATATATCTAATCTGAAGTTGCTGGAAGAGGACCAATGATCTAAAAATACTGCCATAAACCGATCTTGTAATGGAACAGGTGAAAAACAATTTGGACACACCATGATGCATCTTTCCACATCAAGGAAGAACACGTTTACGGTTTAAAAGATGCAGAACTCTTCACTACAGGACCCAATCATGATCCAGGTAATCCTACAGTGGACTATAGCACACCTCAGGGTCACCAACTGGCAGAGTGCAAATAAATGTATTCTCTTGGCAGTGAAAGATCCACTCTTGTTGCATGAAATGTAAGGTTTACAGGTTCAGCAACTCCGCTGGTAAAATAAGCCCTCTCTAAATGGGATGAAGTGGAATCCTTTCTCAAAAAGCAGCTCACATGACCAGTTACGTAACGGCCAAATTGAATGTATTACAATCAGACCAATTAAGTTAAAAAAATATTCCGTCACAGGATGCTTGTTTTTTTTTAACCCATAAATTCAAGCAAGTATTAACATATTATTTGGGTTTGCATGACCGGCCGATGGGATTGGAATTATCAGAGAAGAATGACATTGTTAAATTCGTCTCGGACTTCAGTGAGCCAACTGCACCTTCGTCTTTGTCAGCAAATCCTCTGACTGTACCAAGTGCATTGATCCAGTGGTAGAAACAGACAAGGCAAACAACCATAAAGCGTGCACCCTTTCAGCGACTGCTTCATGACTGTGTCCTCCAATAGTTCCCTAGAAGAGGGACGAATAACCTTTTTTCTGATGCTTGTTAATCTGCTTAGAATCGCATGCTGTGCATATAGTCCGACATCTAGTGGTAACCGCTGTTGGGATACATTTATCCACCCAGCAGAACTCCCCTACATAACCAAACTGCATTTTTTCAGCAGTACCAGCAGAATGGCTGCGGTGGCTCTGTTGAGCACCATTGCATTGCACCAAAACACTGTTTTGCAGTCACCGAAATAATGGCTGCGCTGTCTTTGCTAAGCACATATGGGGTGAGATGGAACACTTAACACCCCGAGAAAGGTTGCCAGTGTTTTCCTTATGTGCGCCAAAGAAAATAATTGAAAAGCAGCGCTGGTATGCTGCTAGCTCAACATTTCCTATTGAAAAGAAATATTTTGCATTTAAAATGACTGTGCCCTGATGCTCTTTTCCACCGTTTCAACAGTACAAAGTTCTGTTCCAGTGAGACCCAGCTATGTCCATCCATATTCAGGTTGTGCTCCAACATAAGGGGGGCATTTCTCACTGAATGACCGGCTGTGTCAGGCAAGATCTGTGAAATAACAAAGAACTTCACTCTAAGCCATATGGAAAAACACTTGACTTTTTGTAACAAACTATCACAGCTAAACTCTTCACAATAAGCCTTATCTCTGTGCTTATGTCGGTTTCAGTGGACCCTTGCCTCGAACAGATTTCTGTGTATGAGAAATTGACTAGGGCTACAAATAATGTTTAGAATCTAGATGTTAAGAGAAAACCGCATTGTGAAGTGACAGCAAAGGAAAATTAACCACCTGAAAAATTGTGCTTTTTACAAACAAAGCAATGTCTGTTTAAAAGTAAATTGTTGAATTAAGGCCCTGTCCTTGCATAGAAAGGTGAGGGGGGTTTGTTTTAAAACGTATACCACCAAGAAGCAGCTATCATGCAACAACCACAGCAGCTGCACACACATCCGGTGCGCCCACGCACCATACAACACTCTCTCTACTGAGGTCATACAAATGATACATAAGGCGCTATATAAATGCCAAGTAACATAACATATGTAGGATATTTAATTCCAACAGTTTTGCTTTCTGGTTCAGGAAAGAAAAGAAATGTGCTGAAGACACAACAGGTTTTTCCTGGCCTGGCTTCAAAGGACCTGGATCTGCCTCCCTTCAAGTGGACCAGCCCCTGCGGCATATGAGTAGGCAAGGGTGGTGGATCTCGTACCCTCGTTGGACTCTGTGGCAGTGCTCCAGCCTTGTAAGGCAACTCCAGAGCACCATTGGATTCAGGCTGGCTAAGGCCTGACATTTAGCTGGGGGTTGGGACGTATGCCCTTATTTGGAAGACAATGATGGCCCATTTGGGGCAAAAGATTGTTCTGAATTAAAAAACGTTAAGACTTTTATTTCTGCAACCGGAAAACGCAGTAATACGACAGTTTAAATGTAATTTTGGTGACATTAAAACAAGACATTGTAGCTTCCCCTAACATGTGGGGGACGTAAACGGCAGAAAAATGTAAATCATGGGAAAAGTATACATGGTATAACTTTTAAATTTAATGCAAACATGCTTTGTGATAAGAGGTACACATCTAAAATTGTAGAATTTTAGTTGAAGTGGTTCCCACTAGAAATGGCGAAATATTAGAACAGCGAAACGATATCGTACAAATGTGGGAATGGGAATGACATGTTCAGTGTAAAATCTGGAATCTGCCTATGTGATTTTCTAAAGTGCCATAACTGTAAAAATGTGCAATTTGTCATTCCTGATTTTGGCTAAAAACTGTTGGAGGGTCATGGGCCTTGTAAGCACACCCCATAAAACAGATGTCATATTCCTGAAGGCCAACCGGCTGACAGGAAGGCGGTAACATTAACCCCTGACCAATCCAGTTGTTGAAGGCATGTCAAGCCAAAGGTCTGCCCCATAGTAAATCCTGTGACGTCACCTGCCTTCTAAAAGGTGGAAGCTCATAGAGACAAAGGACACTCTCTTGTGAATTTTCCAGCTCCTGCGTATCCAGATATTCCATATTCATCCTGCAAGATTCCAGATTCCACTGCCAGGCCAGAGCATAGCTGGACCCTATCGAGGCAGGAACATTGATCCAGAAAACCCCCACTAAAAATCCCAACAACTCGGGGAGAAGGGGGAATGGTGACTGAATCCTCATTGGGATTATCCAGTACTACCTGCTTGCCCTGCTACCCGCTCTAACCAGCTGAGGTGCCGCTGTTCTGTGACCAGACCTTTGCCCAGCTGTTTTCTTCTAGGAGAGCATGCCGCTGTGACCAGTGACTAGATATTGCCTCACTGTCCAGAAACTCGGTCCGCTGTCCAATATACCCCATTAAAGTGCTTTTTGTGAGTATTTCTGTTCCCCAACAATCACAAACTGCATCATTTGCCCTGTTACCTTGTATTGGGTCCAATCCCATAGAAATCCCCTAACTGCCTTAGTAGAAATCCTTAAAATTTTCAGAATTCTCTATGTATCCTGTTCATTGATTTCCAAGTGGTAGTGCCATTCATCCACTAATTTCTGTCCTGGTGTAAGTCATTAGTATTATTTTGATTAAATACATTAATTCTCCCTAAAAGAGGCACACAGCATGAAGGGGTTAAAACTGCAGCTTAACCTTTCTATTCACAGGTGGTTTCTCTTTTCTAGCCACTAAAATATAGTTTAAGTGAAATATGTCCTTTCCAAACAGATTTTCTGTCATCTGCTGTTATTTTTAAAACCGAATTTCCTTTCCCATTGAGAATCTCATCCCGTCAGTAATTGAGTCACTCTTTCACTTTCATATTATCCCTGTGATGTGCATCTGTCATTCAGCATAAAAAACACATTTTCGATTTTGTCTATTCAACCCGTTTTTCAAACCGTTTTGACATTTAAACCTGTGTAAATTAGAAAATGCAATTTCTACGCGTGTGATTTGACGGCACTGTGTTTTCACTTCCAAGCCTTATTTTCTGAACTGTATGCCCGTTGTTGGTACATTGCCTTGTAGTTTGCTAGTGTTCTTACATCCCAGATACTGCTATAACTCATCTATACCTCCTTCATTCAACTGCACACGTAAAACAAATCTTTACTAATTCTGAGTGCTATTTTGTTTAATTGCAAAGGGTTTTGCCTCTCATTTCGTGGGGGAAGGTCAGATTTTAATTCTGTCTAGTATACCGGACTCCTTGCTACCCACACACAATTCGGTTAATAGGTGTTTGAGGGAGCATTGCAAGGGGAAATTGTTACGCTAACCTGGCTCCCACAGGGGCGTCGATCTGAACTGGACAGCTGCAGTCTCCACCAATGTGACGCGTAGTGCCAAGATGACAGACTGGACTGGCCCACCTAGCTTCGTTTGCTTGGCCCGTAGGAGTATTCTTCTGAAAATGGAGAAAGGGAATTAACCACCCGTGGAGTTGAGTGTTAACCCCCACCCCCGCTGTTCTCCCCACTGATCACCTTTAATGTCCCCTCTTGTAGTCTTATAGTCTCACCTGATGGTTTTGAAAGATGAGCTCTCCATCCTGAATTGAGCGCAGGGGTGCGTAGATAACCAGTTGCTTTACTGGTTCGAAGGAATTGGTGAGTTCCAGAACAATATTGACTCTGAGATTTCCGGCGAGACGCCGTAAGTATGTAGTTCGTAAGTTCGTAAGAGTTCAAATGTCTGACTTTCACTCTTGTCCGATTCCTTGCAGGTTGCAGCTTGACCCTAGCGAAGAGTTCCTCGTGGCAACCGGTAACATTCGGGTAAGGATTTGTATTGTCCAACACAGTTCGATAAAATTTCAGTATCTCCCTTATTCATGTGCTGAGAGAAATTATGAAGTCTCGGGGGAATAATGCCTCCGGCGGTAAAATTAGGTAAGTCTATTGTGGTGAGAAGGATTCCCCTTGTTTGTCACTTGTTTCACCTTGCTGTCCTTTTGTTCCCCTTAGGGGCCGGAGTGCGGCGAAGATACGGTGGAGGCTGCGCCGACCCGTGAAGAGGAATAGTACCCCTGGCGGTAAAATCAGTTAAGTCTATGGGGGTGTAACTAATATTGCCTCTGTTTATTCCCTTGGCTCATCTTGCTGTTCTAGTTTTCCCCTTAGGTGCCGGAGTGTGGCGGGAACATGCAGAAGGATGCAGTGGATTGTGAAGATGCTGCGAAGGCCTGTGAATTCAGCGCGGCGCTGCAGAAGGCGAGGCGACGCGCATAAAATAACTTTTCTTCCAGCTCGAAGGCGCGGTGGATCGGGGTTTCAGGTAAGGATCAAAAGGTATTGCTCTTGTTCTAACCTTTTCTCCTTTCTCCCTCTTTCTAGGAGCTCCAGACTCGAGGCGGGCGTGGCAGAAGAATGGATGCAGACTTGCAGGCATGGTGAGCGTTACGCTGCTGGATGTAGAATAACACGAAGCGTGTGCTGCTCTTCGGGCGTGGTTTAAATAGCCTCCAAAGTAGTCCCAGGTAAGTATTCCTCCTCGACCCCACCCGAGTAAAAAATAGTCCCTAGGTAAAGTAGTCCCTTCCAAGCCTCTTTTGGCTTGGAGCTCTTGCATCATGGTCTGCATCAGGTAAGTTTGCAGGATGGTCTGCATCAGGTAAATTTTAATCTGAGCCTGGCGTCTATGGCGCCTGGACTGACTCTCCATATGAGCCTGGCGCCATAGACGCCAGGACTGCATCCAAATAGCCCCTAGCAGGGGTTGTTGGGCTTGCTTGGAATAACTTGATGCCTGCTTCCGGGGTTGCTGGATTGATCTGGATCCCCGGGGGGAGGCATCATGACAGAAATATTAACTTGGGTACCATCTCCATCTGAATTCTAAGAAAATAAAGAAAGTGTTTTAATTGTGCGCTGCATCCTAGGCCAGTGGGAAGAGTCCTGGGCTGGTGTGACGCCCGATTAGAATCCTTAACACCGCAGAGTATTGCATCTTGTCTTTCGAGGATCTAAAGGGGACGTCAGCATAGACGTGTCTGTAACACTATCCCTAACATGATGTGTAGTGTACCCAGAAAGCCTCTCACGTCGAGGTCCCTTAGATTTTTTTTTCCGCCCAGCTAGCTGGTCGCTTTATGCGGAGCTCTACCTAAATTGCAAATTTGTTAAAATCCCGACCTTTGGTCATTTATACAACATTCATCCCCTCTTCGATTACTGAACCGCTGCTGAAGACAGAACAGACTTCGATGGCTGGCGTTCCGGTCGACCCTGTCGACGGGCCTTCTGGCCGGCCTACACAGTAGAGAGAGTGAGGTCTGGGGGATTCTTTTCTTTTAAGAATGTCTTTCCTTCTCCCCTCGCTTTGCCCCTTTGGTATGGTCATTGGTTTTGTTTACCTGCGCTATGGACAGGACTCCCTTTAAATTTTGCCTTTCCTATAAGGGAGAATTTCCCTGGAAAGACGAGCACCCTCTGTGCAATAAGTGTCTCCTCCTCAATTACGCTGAGGCGTCCTGTCGCCACTGTAAACTGCTACGTCCTTAAACCATAAAGGAGCGTTGTCTAAAGCGGTGGGTGTCCTATGTGATATTTCAGGCCGAGGGTAGCTCTACTTCCGCCACACCCGCCGAAAGGATGTGGCCTATAGCGACAACCATGGCTCTGATATGGACGCCATTGACCTTAGAACGGAGCAGACTCGCTCCAACACTTCCGGCCGTGATATGCACGCTACAAGTCCTGCTATGGGGATCTTACACCACGGCGACGAGGAAACACCCACATCACATGGGACCAAATACACAACCCCCGGTACCGCCGCAACCTCTCAGTCGAAGCGGTCCAAGGCACCAACGGTGCGTCTGGTTCCTCGACCACACCCGTCGATTCGCAGTATCTGCAGCCCTCCCCACAACTGAGTCAGCGGGCACTTTGTAACTAAGGGCCCCAGCACCAAATCCCTGAAAGCTGTCAACGCGTCTTCCAAGAGCGTGCCAACGTTTAAAGCTCTGGTTGTGCCGAAAGTTTCGATGCAGCTGCCTTCCCAGCCTAAACACCTTCCTGTAACGAGTATCAGCGAGAGACACGCAAAGATTGTCTCAGAGGCTGGTAAACCTAAAGATACGTCGAAAGACTTCTGAACGCCCGAAAGAGCAACAGGGCTTTAAAGAGTCCGCAGCCTTTGTCTAAGACTCTGCAAAAATCTTGACGTTCTAGGCTACAAGATCCTCTAGAGGAGTCTTTTCCCCCTTTAGACACCTCTGGGTCATCTAAATGGACTAGGGAGACATTTGAGGATTGTATGAACAGGCTAGATAAATGTGTAGTTTTTTCAGAGGTTCACTCCAAAAAGGCCTCCTGAAGACATCCCTTATGATGTACCCACAATAACTAAATAACAAAGGACCTCAGACCCTCGCCATGAGGAGTTCTTTGACCTTTCAGACCCTGAAGAGGTTCCTCTTGACCCTTATGCACAGGGGGATGATCTTTTCGATGATCCTCATGATCACAACCCAGATTGGTGAGAACCCAGCTTGGCTATTCCCTTACCCCGGAACCGGATGCCATTGGCCTTGACTCTCCATCGTCTCCACATCAGGCGGGTTCAAACCCGACAGTCAAGTGTCATTGATTAACAAACCTGTGGAAGATTCCAATCTGTTAGGAAAGACGGTGGACGAGGCGCTAGAGACCGCCAGAATGAACATGAGATCCTCAAATCCTTGAACCAGATTACTCAGATCTTTTCAACAAAGAGGGGCAAGTTCTCGCCAGTCCTTTCACGGGCAATCCTATCAACGTTTCCCACATAATCAGTATGGCCCAGGGGACAATTGGACCTCGGGACAATGTTCTAACACCCCCAGTACTTACCCACCCAGAGGACATGTCGGGGAAAGGGAAGGGGTCGTAATGCCACCGCTAGAGGCTCCCCGGCCTGTGGTCAAAAATGACTCTCTAGTCCGAGTCTCCTCCCATGCCTTTCCGGTTAACATCATTCCTGCATGCATGGGAGATCAACACATCGGACCAGTGGGTGCTCAAGACAGTCACCCACAGGTACTGTATAGAGTTCAGCCGGCCACCACGGTACAGACCTCCAAGATCCAGGCGCCTAAAGCTGGAACACCTTAAGATCCTGCTACAAGAGGTCAAAATCCTGCAGGAAAAGGGTGCTATCAAAGTCGTCCCCGTTCTACAGGTAAACAAGGGTATTTATTCATTGTACTTCCTTGTACCCAAACAGGATCTAACCATGCGCCCTGTTCTAGACTTGCGCCCAGCGAACAAGTTTGTCAAACCCCAAACGTTTCGTATGGTGACGCTGCAAGAAGTAAATCCTCTTCTCATGACGGGGGGATTACATGGCAACATTGGACATGAAAGATGCATATTTTCATATTTCAATGTTGCCGGCACACAAAGTACCTAAGGTTCATGATGGAGGGCAAGCACCATCAGTTCAAGGTCCTTCCCTTTGGCATTGCCCTAGCCCCAAGGATATTTTCAAAGGTAGTGGCAGCAGCGCACCTGCGCAGTTTATCCATACCTCGACGACTGGTTCATAACGGGGGACTCCAACTAAACATGCCTAGCAAAGACTTCAATGTCAGTCGACCTTTTATTCAGTCTGGGCTGCTCCATAAATGAGAAGAAATCCATACTCGACCCCAGCCAAGTCAAGCAGTTTCTAGGGTTCTTATTCGGTCTCGTCTTCCCCTTAAACAAGAGGGTTCAAAACATGCTGTTTCAGATCCCTCAGTATGTAGCCGGTCGCGAGTTGACGGTACGCAAGGCCATGCAACTGTTGGGTATGATGGCGTCCTGCATTTACTTGGTTCCTCACGCGCTTTTGCGCATGTGCCCCATGCAAGAGTGGCTGAACAGCCACTAGTGTCAGTCCAGCGAACGATGGGACGATCTAGTGGTTGTCTCAGTAGCCCTCATTCTCTCTCAAGTCGTGGTCGAGTCAAACACCTTGAAGGGGAAAACCTTCTCCACCCCCGCAGTAGAAGCCACTCTCACGATGGACGCATCCCTCACAGGGTTGGGACTCGCCTTCAACAGACAGCGCATTGGGTTTGGCCCCCACCGGTAGCTTCCAACCACATAAACCTGTTAGAGCTGCCAGCGGTGTTAAAAGCACTGTAAGCCTTTCAGACGCAGCTAGAGGGAAAGACAGTACTGGTCCTCACGGACAGCACCACAGTCATGTACTACCTGAACAAGCAGGGGGTCACTCCTTCTCCAGGGCTGTCCAAACTATCTAAGAACATTTGGAATTGGGCTATCAAACACAAGATTGTCTCAACACGTTCCAGGTGAACTCAATCTTCTGGCAGACGTGCTCAGCTGAGGCTTCCCACTGCCCTTAGAGTGCGAATGGCGACTACACGAAGACCTCGTCTCCATTTTCGCAGAATGGGGTTTCCCAGAGATCGACATGTTCGCAAATCTGGAGAACTCACAATGCCCAGATTACGCCTCCAGGTAACCTCAGAACCAATCCAAGGGAAACGGTCTCTGGATTACATGGTCAGGGAGATTTGTTTACGCTTTCCCACCCTCTCCACCCCCTGACTCCCCTACTTAACAAGATTGTGCACAAGCTGCACCAGGACCAGTTACCATGATTTTTGTGGCCCCATTACGTGCACGCCAACCATGGTTCTCCCATCTGATGGAAATGTCTCCTTCTTCCGATGAAACTGCCTTGCCCTTCCAACATGTTTTCTCAGGACAGGGGGGGGAACTCTCCATCCATGCCCGCAAACTCAATTTAGCGGCCTGGCTCCTGAAATCGTAGAGTTTGGACATCTCCAGCTTCCTCAGATGCATGCATAAACTCAAAGAAGCAAGGAAACCTAACACAAGACATTGCTACTCCAATAAATGGAAATGCTTTGTCATTTGGTGTAATACCAAGGGCATCAATCCCATTGTGAAGGGGCCCCTGAGGGACCCCTTAGGGACCCTCGGATGTGGAAACAAGGCACAATCACCACACACGAACTGATAGGCCAGACACGAGGTTGTATTCCCAAAATCTAGGGTTTATTGCAAAACAAATAGTCCCAGTTGGCCAAATGGTACCACGCCCCGCGACGTGTCTAACAGACCTCGGGGGACGCAAGAGCGAAAATTATACCTCAGTTACATATATACAAAATGAGCATCTAACAATCGGTAATGACACATTCGATGCCGCCCCTAATTCATTCCCTTTGAATTGGAGGCGATGATTGACCATGGTGACGAATATGACACCTAGACCACCTTATTTATTAACAGCTTACAATCTCAAATTTACAGACACCATTCTTTATTTGAGAGAACACAGCGCTTCTGTTTTCATGGGCAAGCTGTGCGTAGGGGACTGCCACATTCCAGGCCTCACTATCTCCTGGTTTCGATTCACGCTCTAGAGGTCCGCTTGCTCTCTGGGGCCTCACAGTGCTCACAGAGAGGGGGGCCGTGAAGAACAACATGATTCAAACCTTTTTAATATTAGTTTTGTACATTGCTATTCTTTTTAGGAGACTCGCTGGCATCCGTGTACTGATTAAAATGCCTTGCTCCCTGCCTTCAAGGATATGTGAGGGAGGGGACCGGGCATTTCTGTCTGGCTCTTCAGCGTAATGTTTCAACATGTTTTTAGTAACCTTGGACCATTGAAGCAAAATAATATCTACAGCAAAGCAGTTTTACATGAGGCAGAGTGGCAATGTTAGAGAGAGCAGAGAAAAAACAAAATGGCGATTCTGGTCATCTTAAAATGGCCGCACTGTAGTTGAGCTAATAGCTACGTAATGACTAATGAGCATTTATTCGTAACACTTTAAATGAGGCGATTTGGTCTTCGGCCAACCAATTATCCTGTATTACCTTCCGTCCGAGGAGTGTCCAGTTTTTCTAGACTGACAAACCATCCTCTTGGCCTTATGCCAAACGGCTTATCCATACATTGCATCTTCTTTCGACCAAGTGTTTAGATTAGATTCTGAATTCTAGATTCTAGTGTTCGATTTAGATTCTGACTCATACACTCGTCTCATCCTTTTTATCAATGTCAATCGCCATGAATTCTTTAATCGTTTTGGATTCATTACTGTTGTGAGTGTTTGATTTAGTAATGTTTTTTCGTTCTACCATTTGTACACATTCCTCACTAATTTCAGTGCATACAATGGGGAGACAATGTATGCAACAACATGTCATGAATATTCCTAGATTTGCTATTAAGATTGCAAATAGCTTCCATCGCCAGGACCGCAACACTTACCAGAACCAGGAGCTTATGTTCAATTCCCAACCTCCTTCAGGGGGGTGAAGATCAGAGCTTAATGCATGCATTTTTCTTATAGCTTTAAAAATCGTGGGGGAGGAGTCACTTACAAATACGCAACACGCTGATCCCACAATTTTGCAAACACCGCCGCGATCAACTAAGATTATATCAAGGGCCATCCTATTTTGTAGTGACATCAATCTAATTCCTTTTTCCTCAAGAGTCATGTTATATAATGTCGGTTGTTCCATTTATTGTTTCTTCTAATATTCTGGACAGTCGTCTATTATAAGAGTTTATTGCTTGGCCCCAAAATGTTATAAATGATTTTGTCATATCTCCTACAATCAACCCGTCTACAATATTCGGCGAGGTCGTGACCTGGTCAATTTGGTTATGTCTGATGTTTCTAAAAGAAACACCCCAGGAAACAGCCTAAATAACAAGTGCCTCCCCAGTTTCTAGGTAACCAAGGATATGCTTTTTCTCCACATATAAAGTACACAGCATCTCCCACATATATTGGTTCCACTTCTTTATCAACGAATGCTATATTTTTGCATCTAGTGAATGTCCCCACCTGAAAAGAGCCCTTTTTTTGTAAACAAAAGGGGATAGAGCGTGGATTATAATTCACTGTATAGGAAGGGGGCTCCGCATCCTTGTTCCCTTCTGGGTTCATATGAAACTTAATCATGGATGATTTATAGGGCACAGACCATCTATCCTGTGGCATTATTGCTGGTGTAATTGTGTTTTATGGAATATGGAGCAACCCACCGGTTTCATGATCACTTCCTCAAATTCATTCATGTTTGTTTTGTCTAGTTAACCCGTTTCACTTTCGTTCCATTTCCCATAATATAAGGCACTCAGAGAGGCATAGCATGCAGAGGTCAATGGCAGGGGCTGTACATACCATCCTATTCCTTTACCCCCATGCTGGGGCAAGTGGGCACAAACACAACAGTTGTTTTTTCTTAGTATTGAGTGTCATGTTCATAATCCATAGCAATGTGGTGTTCCCATACCCTTCTCTGTCTTTCTTCCATTGGGGACAAGGTATAGGAAATCGCATGAACTGGGCTTTCCGTTGTGGAAATGTTCACAATAGGTAAGAGTACCTCTAAAGGGTGCATTTCTTCCAGGTACCATAATACTGATAGTCAATATTGGGGCTAGTATACTCATTATACACATTATTATTGTTAGACCCAGCATACAATTCTTCCGACCATGTCCTTTTTTCACCTTTCTTTGTACTGCATTTAACTCATTATCAGCATTGGTGCAGGAGGGGACGTTTGCTGGTTCCGGCATCTTCTCTCGTCCTTCTGCCGTGCACATCGTGAATATCTCCCGTCGATGCGCTTCATGCAATGTTAGAGAGTTCAATAAATGTCTACAGTCTTTCCATGCCAGTTCTTATCAGCCTGGATTGCTTAGTCGCTTGGCAAAACCTCTGTGCATTTGCACATTGCTCTAGAGTTTCATAGCAGCTGCCTTTGTACCATGTGCGCCCCGCTTGTCCGCTCGGGTTCCGGACACATGGATTTAGCACTGAGGAGTTGCGTTTGTTGAGCTGTCTGGCTTGCACAACTCTCACGCCACTCTCCTCTAGGCCTCCGGTTCCTATTTCATCTGAGAATAGGAAACAGAAGCAATAAAATCACAAAAAGATGAAGATGAAGATGTGATCACTCCTTTTTTCTGCTCCGCAGGTTATACCGATTTGCTCCCGGTATTGTGTGTTCGACAAATAGTGCGGGTGCACTTCCAGTTTCAAGCTTGGAGTTAGCCTGGGGCACAATGGCAGATGATGGGTACCCAGGCGACGATGCAGGCTGTGGCGCAACGGAAGATGGTGGGCGACACAGCGGTATGCGCTTGATGTCAGTCAGCAGTGATGCAGAATCTGCTGGACAACGTTGGGGCACTCTTTGCCCCTTCCTCCTTTATGGCAATCTCATCAGGCTTTGTTTCAGGATCAGGCAGTTTCTGTGGCAAAGAACTGGCAATTGTATTTTTCGTTTCTGGAACCGCTGTCTTTTTGGTCGTTTTCTCCATCAGTGAAAGTGTCAAGTGGTGGTGGAACTTTCTTGGCGTGCGTGGCATGTATCCACGCCTTACGACCATCCACTCGTATTGCCGTCTGCGTAGTCAGGAGGATTGGGGAGGGCCCACGCCACCTGGGTGCTAGCAATGTTTTCCTTTCGAAATGTCTCACTAGCACCCAGTTTCCTGGCTCCAATGCATGTCCTGGGCCAGTGTATCTGATAGGCAGCGCCTCCCGCACCTGCTGATGAATCAAACAGTTTTTGCATTAACAGCCTACAATAAATGCTGAGTACAAGATATTCCACTTAGCTAAGCCTTTTCGGCTGAGGTGGACACCAAACATTCACCGGTCTCCCCATTATTTCGTACGGGGAGAGCCCAGTTTCCGCTTGTACAGATGTTCGCAAACACAGTAACGCTATTGGTAATGCATCTACCCAACTTAGCTTGCTACCTGCACAGATCTTGCTAATCTTGGACTTCAAGATTCCGTTGTGGCGCTCAATAAGACCGGGCGACATTGGATGTCTCGAACAATGGAATTGCTTATCAATCTGTAAACCTGCGCAAATCTGCAGTATTACTGCACCTCCAAAATGCAGACCATTGTCCGACCATATGACACTGGGCAGACCAAAGCGAGAGAAATGCTCCATCAGCATTACTTTCGCTGTGCTCATGGAAGTGCAGTCTTTCGATGGATACGCTTCCACCCACTTGCTGAACGCACATATGACCACCAGAAAGTACTTCAAGTTTTGGATTCTCTCCATTTCTATGAAATCAAAATGGATCACCTCAAATGGCATAGAGGGAGGGCCAAAACTGCATGTTGGAGTCACTGTTCCCTTCCCCACATTATGTTGTAGGCATGTGATACAATTCTGTACCAACCTCTCGGCATTCTTTTTTATGAGTGGATTTTCCCAGACTACGGCTGGATGTTGCACTATTTTCTGTGCACAAATATGGGTGGGACTGTGAGCCATTGTAACCATTGCATTTACATAGGCATTTTCCAACATCCAATTCCCGCTCCTCTTGTCCACCCAACAACCCTCCAAATCCAGTTCTGCAGAGCCCTCAGCCCACCCTTGTATTTCATCGACCGTGGCTTCCGCCTGCATCTCTTTGACAGTGACAATTCCATTCTCTATCATACAGGGTACTTCCTCCGATTGTACTGTTAACATTCTTGTGTTCAAATCAGTGGCAGTTTTTCGCAATTCTGTCTGCAAATGCGTTTCCCTCTCCCACCTTGCTTGTCACCTTTTTATGTGCTTCACACTTTCCTATTGCCAAGTGCTTTGGACACGTAAGTGCAGAAAGCAATCGTACAATCAAAGGGCCATGTTGAATTCTAGCCCCATGTGATGTTAGGAAACCCACAGTCGGGCAAAATTATGAACCACGCCAAAGGCGTACTGGCTATCAGTATGCCTTTCACGCTTAGATTTTCAGAAATTTCACAAGCTCTCGTTAAGGCAAGCATTTCCGCGGCTTGGGCGGGGTTGTAAGGAATTCTTTTATTCTCTACAATGCTTTTTAACGTGGTGATGGCATATGCGGCAGTTGATGTGCCGTCAGGTAATTTAAAGCAGGAACCGTCACAAAACAGTTCTCCATCTGGTTCTTTTAGTGTAATATCACTTAAATCAATTCTCCCTTTTGTTTCTTTCTCAGTAACCATTAAACAATCATAGGGGGGGTGATGCATTTCCACCAATGTCTTCCTCTGGCATTGACATCAATTCTGCTGGATTCAAAGCGCTACACCTCATAATTTGAATGTGGGGTGCGAACAACACTATTTCATATCTAGTTAATCTAGCAGAGGTGAGGTTTTGCGTTCTATTGAGTAGAACGTCTATGGCATGTGGCACCATCAAAATTAAAGTGTGCCCCAATACCATCCCTTTTGTTTGTTTCACTGATGCAGCAGCCGCTGCAACAGCTCGCAAACATCGTGGTAGTGCGCGCGCTACAGGGTACAGTCCTGGCGTCTATGGCGCCAGGCTCATATGGTGCATTGCTTCCCTCCTCCAGTCCCTAAGGATGTCAAGTGCCGCAGGGCGTGCTTTCTTACTTCTTAAAAACCTTTCCAGGTTATCGATCTGATCCATCTCAAAGCTACCATTTCTTGGCCACTGAAGCTCTTCCTGCTTTCTGCTTTGCTTATGCCAAATTTCACAAAACATTATTGCTCCCATACCATTCTTCACATACCTATCAGCCAGCGTTCCCCCCCCCCCCCCGGAGGCGCGACCTGGCCAGTTTCCAAAGATTGTTCGCCGCAGCGGAAAAACCCTGCTAAGGTGGACAATACCCCAGGCATATTTTAACCTTACCCTTGGCTAATCAAACTTACTCTGGGTGTTTGATTTTGCAAAATCAACTCTCAACCAATATCAGGATCACTTACGAATCAGGACACGACTCACCTGATTAGTCAATTTGTCTTTTCAAGACACAATTCGTCCATATACTGACGCAACCAATGACGACGTGTCTGCGTATCTCGCCTCCTTGTTCGCTGGCCGGGGACGTCGAACAGGGATCAGCTGTGTGCAGATCTGCAGCAAGGAATCTCATTTACGCAGGGTGCCCTGAACACCTCTTGATCCCGGCTCGATCGCTCCCGTCCTCGCCGTTCTTACCGTCTTCTTTATTTTGCAACGTACACGATGGAACAAGTGGGGGAGGATCCCTATTCGGGCGCCATCTTGAAGGGTCCCCTGAGGGACCCTCGGATGTGGAAACAAGGCACAATCACCACACACAAACTAATACGCCAGACACAAGGTTGTATTCCCAAAATCTAGGGTTTATTGCAAAACAAATAGTCCGAGTTGGCCAAATGGTCCCGCACCCCGCGATGTCTAACAGACCTCGGGGGACGCAAGAGGGCGAAAATTATACCTCAGTTACATATATACAAAATGAGCATCTTACAATCAGTAATGACACTTTCGGTGCCGCCCCTAATTCATTCCCTTTGAATTGGAGGCGATGATTGACCATGGTGACGAATATGACACCTAGACCACCTTATTTAGTAACAGCTTGCAATCTCAAATTTACAGACGCCATTCTTTATTTGAGAGAACACAACGCTTCTGTTTTCATGGGCAAGCTGTGCATAGGGGACTGGCACATTCCAGGCCTCACTATCTCCAGGTTTCGATTCACGCTCTAGAGGTCCGCTTGCTCTCTGGGGCCCTCACAGTGCTCACAGAGAGGGGGGCTGTGAAGAACATGATTCAAACCTTTTTAATATTAGTTTTGTACATTGGAGACTCGCTGGCATCCGTGTACTGATTAAAATGCCTTGCTCCCTGCCTTCAAGGATATGTGAGGGAGGGAACCGGGCATTTCTGTCTGGCTCTTCAGCGTAATGTTTCAACATGTTTTTAGTAACCTTGGACCATTGAAGCAAAATAATATCTACAGCAAAGCAGTTTTACATGAGGCAAAGTGGCAATGTTAGAGAGAGCAGAGAGAAAACAAAATGGCGATTCTGGTCATCTTAAAATGGCCGCACTCTAGTTGAGCTAATAGCTACGTAATCACTAATGAGCATTTATTCGTAACACTTTAAATGAGGCGATTGGTCTTTGGCCAACCAATTATCATGTATTACCTTCCGTCCAAGGGGTGTCCAGTTTTTCTAGACTGACAATTGAATGCTCCCCTACACATATTGTTATACCGGACTCATCTGCTGGACTCAGGTCTTGTATTCAATTCCCTGAAGGTTCACTTAGCTGCACTTTCAGCCTACACTATTTCCCAGCAGAAACTGTCCTGGTGGAAGATCCCAGTAATTAAAACTTTTATGGAAGGGGTTAAGAGAATGTATCCCCCCATTTCCAACCCAGCTCCCGGATGGGACCTAAATGTGGTGTTAACCAGACTTCTGGGGTCTCCCTTTGAACCTATGCACAAAGCAAGCCTAAAAGCACTCCCTTACAAGACAGCCTCCCTAGTGGCAGTCACTTCCATACAAAGAATTGGTGAACTACAGGACCTTTCTATTCTAGACCCTTTTGTCACAATTCAGAGATGGTAGTTCTGCGCACTCAACCAAGGTTTGCGCCTAAATTCATTTCAAAGTTCCATTTGAACCAGTCTATAGAACTGCCTACATTTTTCCAGATCCCTACCAACGTGGCAGAAGCCTACACACACTAGATGTGCGCAGGGCAGTCATGTACTATCTGGAAAACTAAAACACTAAGGAAAAGCCAGTTTTTCGTGCAGCTAGTAGCGAGGGAGACCCTGTCACTAAATCAACCATCTCTAAATGGATTGTCAACTGCATCACACTCTGCTACACTCTTGCCAAGAGAGAACTGCCATTCAAGCCTAGAGCACACTACTCTGGGCACGGGGGCTTCCATGGCATTCTTTGCAAATGTCCCTCAAGTCCATTTGTAAAGCGGCAACCTGGAGTTATGTTCATACCTTTACAAAACACTATTGCCTAGACAATCACTCTAGGTCTGATTCTCGGGTAGGACAAGCAGTACTAAGACATCTTTTCACTACTGTTCCTTCTCACATCCCACCGCCAACTCCGGGTACTGCTTGCTAGTTTGTGCACATCATGTGATTCTAAGCAGATTAACAAGCATCAGAAGACATGCATTACTTACCGTAATAGCATTTCTGATGATTGTATCTGCTTAGATTCACATGGGCCCACCTTCTCTTTTTGTACTCGCTCACGATGGTTATAAGGCTCCCTTACAGCAGAAAAAATACAATCAGAGGGACCTTGACGCGTGAGAATTTCTGGGTAGACTACACTTCTCATTAGGGATAGTGTTACAGACACGTCTATGCCGACGTCCCCTTTCAATCCTCGGAAGACAAGATGCAATGCTCTGCGGTTACCGATAGATGTCGGACTATATGCACAGCATGTGACTCTAAGCAGATACCGTAATAGCATTTCTAATGTTAAGTAATGCATGTCATGTCCACACCTGGGAGGAAATTGCCACAGACAAGTGTCTTCAACACATGGTACACCATTTTAAATTGTATTTTAATTTAAAAAAAAAAACATGCCCTATTTCATCAATACCAAACCTCTTCCTCTAGTATATGCAGCGATCAAAACCCTCTTGGAAGGAGTCAGAGAGGAGGTACCAGTAAGGGAAAATATTCTTGGTACTGATTTCGCATACTTCAGTGTTCCCAAATCAAGGAATACATTTGTTTTGAAAAATTGATTAGCAGAGTTTGCTAATTAGCATACTAAACTATTTGACTATTTCACCAAATGTTATTTGTGCCCAAGACCTGTGCAACAATACAGGATTTTTGTGTACCTTTTGAAATAAGATATTAGTGAGGTGAGTGTCTGTAAAATCTAAAGTTTGTCTGCATGAATGGACAGAAAGGAATTGATCTAATAAAAGGCTGTTTGCAGTGCAAGGCTCTGGGCAGCTGTGTTCAGATGTTGCACAGGGCAGTGACCCATACAGTATACTGCATGCCTGCCCCATCATTTGTTGTGCAAGGAGAAGTTCAGAGGTTTCAGTACTCAAAAAGTTCACAATATTAAAGGGGTCGTAGCTGGAGACTAAGTACGTACTATGGTGTTGCAGCCTGCAGTGTAATTGTCAACTTCAGGGGGACAAGATGGTCTTCGATATCACCTGTTGTCAATATAGCATTAAATACCACTTTCACAGGAGTGCATGCGCAGTAACGGTTCTAAAGCTTGAGCCAGGTAGGCACAAGTGCAGCATTCCACCCCTGCGCACCCATGAAAGCAGACATTCTTCCTCTTAGCACTTTAAGCTGCCGTTTGGGGAGCCAATCCCTTTTCCGTTTGTTTTTAAGGAATCACACATTGTCCGCGATGGGTAATACCCATTTCCAAGACTTGGAGGTGCACAGGTGGGGAGTAGGCAGAGGGGCTGTCTGGGGGGGCTTGGGTAGGGTCGGGGATGTCAAGCTGATGCATCCCAGTGGAGATGGCTTGGGGGGACTGCCTCTGTTGACAAGGTGAAGACTGAGCAGAGGCGCAATGGGATAGCATCAAATGCAGGCTGCTACTTGTGGATTGCTCCTGATGGGCCACCTCCCTCCCGCAGGTGTGCACATATAATATAATTGCATCAATGTAGCATAGCAAGCTCTGGAGACTAACTACAGTGTGTGGTAATGCAGTAGGTCTCTAGATGTACGGAACTCTATGGAACTATTGAGATCTACTGTGCATAAACATCTAGTGAGCAGAGTTTGGTATCCGCTCAGAGGTTGAGAACCAGTTGCACAGATGAATGCAACCAGCAGGTGTCAGAACTAGGTTTTCCATCGAAAGCATTTGGTCGTGTGATCATGTATATTTTCCAAAGTGCTCACTCATCAATATGATGCCCTTCACCTACAAAATGAAATTTACTTACCATGAGAATTAGAACTTTACTGAAAAACATGGAGACAATGCAATGTTTTGCATCATAAATACTGTGATTATTCATTATGTAACTTATATTTTGAGAAATGGAATTGCTGGACTGTCTTTTAAAAACAATATATAGTTAACAAGAACTGGTTGTTGCCAAACCGAATATAGTTGCTTTAATAAAAGTATCATCCCAATTTAATACTCATTTGCAATTCATTGACAAAGACCTTTGTTTGGCTAGCCCTGCCTCACCGAAATGTCATGTTTAAGAGTTGAAGAGATGATTATGGCTGTACTCTTTCCCCATTATCCACTTTGATCTTGTAGTGAACAGAGAAAACAGGGTAGGGAGAGCCCAGAGGGCAAGGAAGGAATGCAGGGTGTGCTGTGTTTTCAATGAAAAGGGTAATGTAAATCTGCAGCTGTTCTACACGAGTCAATTTAATTGGCAAACCTACAGAATTAAATAGCAAATTGCTGTGCAACACTGCTTATTTTATGCCCTGCAAAAATAAAATTGAAAGTTGATGTGAAATAATTTGCGCACAGCCTACAATTCTGACAATGCAATCTTGATAGGTATGGTGATCAACAAAGTACATGTTCAAAGTTAATTCCAAGTTATGCATGTTGGTTTAATCTTGGGTTTAGCTGACACGTGTTTCGACACAGGGGTTGTTCTCAAGGCTTTTATTAAGTACTAGCCGTATCCTGATGCGGTGTAATCTCACCTTATCTGGGTGGCTCTTCAAAGAGTCTCTTGGTAATGTTCATGTGCGGATAGTTATCCGGAAATCTGCAGTCGTCCCTGGGTTAGCAACACCAGTACTTAACGTCTTGTACGACCCCCGTGTCGAATCCCGTGTCGGCCAAACCTAAGAATAAACCAACATGCATAAGTTGGAATGAACTTTGAACATTTACTTTTGATCACTGAACATATCAAGATTGCATTATTAGAATTGTTGGCTCTGCGTGAATTACTTAACATCAAATTTCAACTCAATATTTAGGTTTGGTTGGGGTTTTACCACCCAGTGGAAGTAATGCTGCCAGCCTACTAGCAGATTTTAGGGCTTAAGCGCAACCATCCTATGGTGATACCCTTTTCTATGGTTTACTGCAAAAAAAGATGAATGGATACACATTCTAAATTTTGAGACATATGAACTGATTTGTCCTAAGCCAGTCTATGGCAACCGGTCCACAATAGACCTAAAGATGCTTATCTTCATACTTCCTTTCTTTGTTAGATATATTTAAAGTTTCGTTCTATATCTATTAACAGCCAAAATCCAACAGACTAACATCATTGTGACATGTTAGTTACCTAGACTCTTCCAAAATAATCCCCCTTCCATCCTGGAGGCTCTTGGTTTACATTCTAGACAAGCCTATGGGCACATACATTCACTATTGGGGGTAGACAAGTTAAGATTGAATGAGGGGATAGGGTGCAGATGAGGACCACATGCAATAACCGGTTGAGCGAGACATTAGTTATCGAATCAATACGTCACACACATACTTTATTAAACTGACCCCAAATTGGCACATTAGTCCACAAATATGTTTTTCTCAAAGGACAATACTTTTTTCACTAATAGTTATCGTTCAGTGAATCCATTCATCGCATCATTTTTTCGCAGGGTTTCCATTTCTTTAGGATTCTCTTTTTCGACATTATCAACACTTGTTTATCCAGTTCCTAATCTCATAAGGGAGATGCAAGTCTGGTGGCAAAAGATCTACCTTGCAAAGTAATGGTGTACATGACATTACATAGTTTACAAGTGCAATCTGTTGAACATCATCCCAGTATTGATCTTATTGGACTTCCAAAACATCTACAGGTTTGTGCCGTTATCATATCCAGCCAAGGTCAGGCTGCAGGATTTTGCTTTTCTACATTCTTTATGGTGTTAGTCTGGTGTCTTGGCAGTCAGAACAGCCAGCGATAGATTGGTGCTGAGAGATTGTATAGCTCTGGGGGCCCATATGTTCTTTTTTCAGTAGTGCGAGAATAGATGTGAACGTGGTTCAGATCACAAAGTATTTGGGAAATTCAGAGGCTTTTAACTTGCATTTGAAATGCAGGAAGTCAAAGGCTTTAAGTGAGTCTCTTTCCAGAACATGTTTAAGCTTCCAGGTGCCAATTGAACTATTGAATTTCCTGTTATAATTGCAGGGTTTCTACATGAGCATAATTCCCTGGGCAATGAGGTATTTCTCGCTCGGTGCATTGTTTGCATTTTTGCATTCAGTAAGGGTATGTCGTATAGGTGGCACAGCCGTGCTGCTCTGTAGGTTCTTGTCCATAGTCTGTATGCATTCTAATGAAATGGGTACCCAGATTCTTTTTAAATGGTCACCTATGTGAGTGTGGTTATTGAATTTGTGTTAATCCAGTGATGTAACCACTCAGTGAAAATGCAGCATGAGATTTGTGTACATCGGGGAAAGCTAAACCCTTGTACAAAGCAATGGTAATGTAAAACTCTTGTCTCACTTAAGACCTTTTATCTCGCAGGCAAACGCCGAGACCATCGCAAGATCCATAGTTGGGGCGAAGATAGATTACTGTGGCAGCCTCCTGGCTGGATTGGGAAAAACCGACTCTAACAGACTTCAAGTAGTCCAGAACGGAGCTGTTTGGGTCGTCATGGGCCTGGCACGGCGAGACCATGTTTCAGTTGCCCGCCGTTCCTTACACTGGCTGCCGATCGAAGCCCGCGTTAAATTCGGAATTTTCACGATTGTCTTTAAATGCAGACTTGGCATAATGCCCAAATACCTGCTAGATCAAATCCAAGACCAATCGAACTCCAGGGTCCTTAGGTCCAGCAACCAGAATTTGTTCTCTTCCACGTTGCAAACTTAAGAAGGTGGAGAATGCGGCCTTTTTATATTGCAGCTCCCAAACTCTGGAACTTGCTTCCCCCCATGCTCCGTCAGCAATCTTCAGGCACTTCTATTAAGAAGACCCTCAAGACTCATCTCTTCTACTAATCCATCATTCTCTCACTTATCTATGCTGACCGGATGCTATTACATCCTGATGTACTGATCTCCTTTTCCCTTTTGCTCCATCTTTGCTTGCTTCTGTGTATGTTTTTTTTGTCATGTCTCGCGCCCTCGCGCCCCCACGCCCCATGGTCCACGGCTGCGCGTTATAAATTGAATAAAGTAAAGTAAGATTGAAGTTGGCATGCAGGGCATAGCTTTGAAACCTCTGTTCTCTCCCCCCACTTGAAGTCCTCGATGGGCATTGTAAATTCCTTAAAATCCTGCTAGACCTGCAACTCGATCTTAGTTTACCTACTTGACCTAAAATGAGTGCACTCGACCAATGGTGGCAGATGACAAAAATGTTTCCCACACTGTCAAATGGTGCTTGTCAATATAAGTCCACTGTTTGGTGTAATTTATTTATATTTTACATTTATACAGCGCGCCTAGCCCATAGGCATCTGGGCGCTAGCATGGTACTTTTCAATAAACTTAAGCATATGGTTGCAGGTTGTGATTTTTCATAGTTAACACAATAGATGTAGGTTTACAGTTTGTACATGGCATTCATTACACAAATTATAACAATTTTACCTTTGTGTTGTTAGTGGTCTATCTTGCGGTAGGTGCATGGGTACGTTAGGTAATTGCAGAAGGTCACCTCGAAAGAGGAGAGTTTTTAGCTTTTTTCTAAATGACCAGAATGATGTGGTCATTTCTCAGGTGGTGTGGGAGGGCATTCCATAGTTTAGGTGATACTACTGAGAAGCTAGAACCTCCTGCTTTCGGTCTCTTGAATCTAGGTATGGTAAGCATGTTAGTGAATGCGGTACGGGTTGGTCTAGTGTTGCTAGCTTTACAGATGAGGTCGCGGAGGTATTTGGGTGCCTTCTTCGCTATACATTTGTGAGTCATTGTGAGGATTTTGAAGTTAATTCTGTCCTGGATGGGAAGCCAATGAAGGTTTCTTCTAGTAGCAGAGATGTGGTTGTGTCTTGTAATGCTGCGCCCAGGAAGCCTTCCGCGCACAGTGAAACATATTTGACATTTACTGCAAACTGTTTGTAGGAAATGGCAAAAAAAAGTTTCTAAATCCCAGAATTTAATTGTATGTGTAAGTAAAGCTAGTCCATGCAAATGGTACTTGTACTTCATAAAATTGTATAACGAATGCGAGTGTCTAGCAGCTTTTGCAAGGCCTTATTAAAGGTTTTCTATTTCCTTTAGCAGCTTGTTGGGGTGAGGCAGTCGGGGACTGATAATTGTATAAAAGCAGTTTGATAGTAGGCTCATTTTGATCGTTCTGATCTTGCCCTGTAAGGTGAGGTTTCATTTTAACCATCTCCTGCAGTCAAAGCAATTTCTCGGTTGTATTCATAAATTATACTCTACATGGGAAGGAGATTCCAAAGTTCTTAAATCCATGTGATCCTTGTGTATCAAGTTGGTGATTAATTGGCACAGCCAAGCAACTAAAAGCTTTGCCGGGGTCTTAACAGCTACATTCAGTCAGTAAAACTTTATTCGGCAGGTTTGCCTTTAGCACACATGCAAATACATTGTTATAAGGTACTTTCATTACATGCAAAGGTTAAATAACAGTTTGTAGTGGATCTAAATATAAAAAGATAAAACCCAGAAGAAGGTAATCAAATGACCTCAAGCAACATTCTACGAAGCCAAGCACGGTAAATACATTTGGCTACAAAATATACATTGTTCGTCACAGCCGTAGATTTGCAGAAGTTAATGGCTTCTTGCATGGTTTTAACAGATGCTTTTCTAAACAGTGGCAACAGGTATATCTTCCTCAAGTCACAATAGCACACACAATAAAGCAAGAAATGATAAAACAGATTCAGTCTGTAGATCAGACTTTGGACATGTTTCAGTATTGCTGTGCATCTGTTAGGGAGAATTCTCTGTTTAGGCTGAATTTCCCTCCCTAGTGAGTCCCCCAGCAGCTTTGCTGGATTTCTGGGGTTTATTTTTTTCTCCTGCCAAGAGTGAGACTCTTTTTACCCTCACTCTTGGACATGTTGAACTGTGTTATCTTGGACAAACCTTGTGTTGAATGGGCTATGGGGTCTTTTACTCCATAGGGCCTCATGTATTTTTGTGATGTGGGTTACACAGCACCCTCTGTGCCGTGACCCAGGGGTGTCCTAGGGACTCCCCAACATAGACTCCATACCCTGGGACTGACTACTGTCTCCCAGGGCATGTAAAGTCACCAAAGACTTTGCTAGTCTTGAATCCTGAACAGAACCAGTACAAACCATCATATTGTGGACGTACTGGCTGGGGCAATTCGATTGCCCCAGGGTCTGTTAGTCGAGGGGGCACGTCTCCGTCCCCCCTGATCGAGTTTTGGCTGGTGGCAGTGGAAACTACGTTTTATATTCGACCGCGAATATTTTCCTATGGGATTTCCCATTGTTTTAGGCTAACACATTTAATTATTTATTTACGGTAGCCTTAAACATACCACCGGTTTATATATTTATTTTTATAACTCCGGTTGGGACTTTTTGCCAAAACTTGATTCTAAAATGGCGTTGGTGTTCGCCTCTGTAACTCTGACCCAAAGTGGAGCCCTTTGTTCCACTTTTGGCGGGCTTCTCCACAGAAGCCCTCCAAAGTGGTGCCACTCTGTCTGGGGTACTTAGGAGGGGTGGAGGGGGATTTAGGCACCCTGGACTGAGTTACCTTGGTAACTCAAGTCGCACTCCGTCCTGATTGGCCCAAGTGGTGAGCCGCCCGGCTCACCACTTAGCATGTTTGAGTGACAGCTAGGCTGGGTGAATGGGGGTTTGCTGCATAAAAGCAGGGCTTTGGGGACTGGAACTTCAGAAGTCGCCACAGGACCAAGAATCCGACGAGGGAAGAGCTGAGCCGACCTGCTTCGACGACACCACCCGGTGGAGCCCTGCTGAACCGTCTCACCACTTTTCCCGACGACCGAGGAGAACTCCTAACAGAGTGGCTCCTTCCCTTGACTGGTGGGGACAACCAGTTTTCGCCTTCTTTTCGCTTCTCGAGGTATCTCGTGGCCGCCTTGCCAGTGCCAAGCACCCCGGCAACCGGAACCCCACCACTTTTACTCCAAACCACGAAAGTCGGTACAACCCTTCAACCGGAGGACTCCGCGGCTGGTTTCTTCCCGGGCAGTGCAACGACCCTCTTCTTCTGCTCTTCAGCGAGAACTTCTTCTCCCCTGACCGACGTCGAGCCCTGCTGCCACTGCCTGGAACAACTGCCACCGCTGGAGGATCCTTTCCGCTTAAGGTACCGTGTTCCGCCTGGCTTCCCTTGCTACCGACTGTACGGGGTAGATTTAGCCCCCGGCTTTCGAACCTGGGAGTGCCTGGGACACCCTGGCTAAACTTTCTAAGCCACTCTACACTCTTTCTAACTCTTTGCAAGACTTTTGAATCCCTAATAACAGTGTGATCTTGGGCACATTTTCGCTCCGGCTACTCTAAGAGTGGGCCCTGCCTAGTGACTTTTGCTCACCTGTGCTTCTTTGAGCCTATTGCAAGTGTTCTGGATCTTAGAGTGGTGTGTTTAACCCATTTCTGTTTCTTTTTACCCCTTTCCTTAACCTACTAGAATGTCATCTAACGTTAAGCGCTCACCTCTGTTTTAATTATGTGGTGTTAACTTAGAGTTGTCTAGATAGGAGTAAGGGTTGAAACTGCTTTCATCATAACTGTGTTTGAAGTATTTTTACCATACTTTGCTAGAGTGTTTTCAACTTATGTGTATTTTATAAATAAATAACTATATACTATTGAAACCAAGCTCTGGTCAGTGTTTGCTTGTGCTATTGTGTCTGAGGACATATTGTGTATACTTTGCATACTGCCTAACTCTTCTTGAGGGAAGTCTGACTGCTCAGCCACAGCTACCAGGTAAATCTGGGTGGTACAGACTGCCACCAAGTGGGTTTACTGCTATACCTGTAGTCTTAAATCTTTTGCAGTGTTCCCCAAGGGAACTGCACAGGTTTCTGCCTAACACTGGTGTACAGCGGTGGGATTTGTATTGAGTATACATTTTATTGTGCTTTAGATACCTTAGTGCAACTAACCACAAAGCTTAGCACTGTAAAAGTAATCCTCTAACATGTCAGTTATAGAAAGCTATAGTCAAGAGTCCCTTGCAGCCAAAACTGCTGATTGTTTAAGAGTGCTCTGTAAACATAAGGATCTCCTGACTAAGGGCAAGAAAATGGAGCTGATTGAAAGATTGTTGGCTAACCAAAGTCTGGGTGATGGTTCAGAGGAACCTACCACTCCAGCAACTGTAGATGACAGTATTGAAGTTAACATGGAGCAAAATGTTGATGATTCTGAGGTAGAGTCAGAAGAGGAGGGTGAGGCTGTTGTAACTGTCCCCCCTAGGCCTCTGCCTGCTCTACCTGCTGTGCCTACTGGACCTTTACCAGGTCCCACATTTAGTCCTCAGTACTTTGAACTGGAGAAAATGAAGCTAGAATTGGAGTATAAGAAACTTAATGCTCAAACTGACAAAGAACTAAGGCTAAGGGAAATGGAGCTCAAGTATGACTTAGAAATGAAGAAATTATCTGTTGAGAACGTTTCTCTCTCTGGCTCCTCTAGAAGTTCCAGTCCTAAAAGACCCCGGATGCCTAAAGAATTGGTTGGTATGTATGAGCCTAAGTTGGATGTGTTGGATTGGTTGTCTCTGTTTGAATATAATCATGGGCTCCAGAACATCACAGGAAATGACTTACTCACCTGGTTGTTCTCTAGGCTCCCCCCTGTTGCAACTGATGTGGTAATGGAGATGGGGGAGGAGGATAGGAAGGACTATGAATGTGTGAAACTAGCTTTGATAGCTAGGTTTGGGAAGACCCCTTCCCAGTATCTTAAGAGGCTTAGGAACCTCAAAAAGCATGATGGTACCCCTTGGGCTACCTGGGTGAGTGAATGTTTGAAAAACTTAGAGGGATGGATTAAGGGTTACAAGGTGAACACTTATGAAGGTATGAAGAATTTGTTTATGTTGGAGACTATTTATGATGCCTGCTCTCCTGAGCTCAGACAACACTTGGCTGATTCCAGGGAATTGGATTCCCGGAAACTAGCTAAGGCTGCTGACTTGTGGGTTGCCAACAGGGCCACTCACAAGGATTCTGGGGTAACTCAGAAGAAGGATGGGGAGAAACAGTCTAAAAAGGACTCCAAAGAGAATTCTAATACTACAAATTCCAAAGAGGGCCCCAAACAAAACTATAAGGGTAAGCCACAAGGGAAACCAAATCAGGCTAGTGTACCTTCTGGTCCCAGACCAGAAGGAGGTCAGAACAAGCCTCCATTCCAGCGAGCCTTTGGCTCATGCTTTGTTTGTAAGGCTACTGACCATGTGAAAGGAGATCCCAGATGTAAGGGTAAACCTTCAGGGGTCCAGCTTGCCTCCTTAGCCTTCGCTCCAGAAGAGGAAGTACATATGGCAAGTGGAAACTTTCTATTACTAGCTGATGAACCCACTGGAGTCTCAGCTAGTGTTTCTTTAGTCTCTCTGGGGTTGTGGGAACAACAGAATTTAGATGTCTATAACTCTATCCCAGATAATACTAAAGAGTATTATAAGGACAGTGTCCAGGTGAATGGTCAGGAGACTCCTGCCATTAGGGACACTGGAGCCAGCATAACTGTGGTGGATGAATCATTTTTCAAGGCAGAGGATGTTGCTAAGGCACCCAAATGCCTCACCAAGTTAGCTGGTGGGCCTGTGCAGATGTGTCCCCAGTTACCAGTTCTCATCCAATGTAATGATATGGCTGTAAAAATACCTGTCAGTGTACAATGTGAAGTGCCAGGTAGGGTTCTGTTGGGTAATGACCTCAACGCTCTTGGAGTTGTATCTCATACCCCCAGACCTCCTAGCAAAAGGTTCCAGGAACTCACAAAACCTGCAAGGGAGAAAACCCTGAGAGGGTTATCTCAGGAGATGATGACAGAAATCACTCCTCTACCACTGGAGCAACTTACTGCAGTAACTACCAGATCAGGAGCAAAGGGGCAACCCAAGACTCCTAGGAAAAAGCCAGCAGCAAGCACTCCAGTGCTTCCAACAAGGACTTCCCCTAGGTTGTCCGAAGTTACACCTGTAACTCCACCTCCAGCTGAGGCTGAGAGGGAGGTACAACCCTGTGTGGTTGAGCTAGACTCTGAGGAAGAGCTAGAAGGAGGCCCCAACCTTATTGGAGATTTGGACCCTGAGGACCATCCTGAGCTGCAGTCTTTACTGGCAGAAGGTGGGCCTAGCAGGGCAGCTTTTCGTAAGGGGCAAAGAGAATGTCCAACTCTGGAAGGTCTCCGCCACCAGGCAGCTTCTCAAGCTGATGGGCAAGAGCCTGGGAAGTATAGGTTGCACTGGGAAGATGGCCTCTTCTACAGTGAACCCACTGAGTCTGAACCTGGAGACTACAAACGCCTTGTAGTCCCACAAGAGAACAGACAACAGTTCTTACAACTAGCCCATGAGATACCTTTGGCTGGTCACTTGAGTTTCAAGAAGACCAAGGAAAGGCTCTCACTCTACTTTTATTGGCCAAAGATGGGGGCTGAAGTAGATAGATATTGTAAGAGCTGCCATACCTGCCAGACTTCTGGTAAGGTTGGTTCCAAGAATGTGGCACCTTTAGTGCCTCTCCCAGTTGTGGGAGTCCCATTTGAGAGGGTAGGGATTGACATTGTTGGTCCCCTTGATCCTCCAACCTCCTCAGGCAACAGGTTTATCCTTGTTGTAGTAGACCATGCTACTAGGTACCCTGAGGCAATTCCTATGAGGACTGTTACAGCTCCGGCTGTGGCTAAGGCCCTCCTTGGTATTTTTACCAGGGTTGGGTTTCCTAAGGAGGTAATCTCTGACAGGGGGTCAAACTTTATGTCCCACTACATGAAGGCCATGTGGAAAACCTGTGGAGTTACCTACAAGTTCTCAACCGCCTACCACCCTCAGACAAACGGGTTGGTTGAAAGGTTTAACAGAACCATGAAGAGCATGATAGGTGCTTTGGAAGAACCCCTTAAGAAAAAGTGGGACCTTCTACTGCCATGCCTTCTCTTTGCTTATAGGGAAGTCCCTCAGGAGGGAGTAGGTTATTCTCCCTTTGAGCTTCTCTATGGCCATCCAGTCAGAGGTCCATTGGCCCTGATTAAGGAGGGGTTGGAAGGTGCTCCTCCCCTCAAGCCAGTCAGAGTGACTGACTATGTGATAGGTCTCCGGAGGAGAATGTCACACATGATGGCAGAAGCAAGTGACAACTTGAAAGCTGGTCAAGCCCTGGTCAAACATTGGCACGACCAGAAGGCTAACATGGTTGAGTTTACTCAAGACCAGCTAGTTCTAGTTATGCTCCCAACAAGGCAGAGGGCCTTGCAAGACAAATGGATGGGACCCTTCAAGGTTGTGGGAAAACTTGGAGAGGTCAACTATCTGGTGGATCTGGGCAGACCCAGGGAAGCTCCTAGAGTCTTCCACACCAACCGACTAAAAGCATACATCTCCAGACCTGATGTAGGAGCCTTGCTTCTAGCTTCGGCTGCAGAGGAGGAAGAGAGTGAATCTCTCCCTGATCTCCTCAGAGGTGTACCTTTAGATGAGAAAGTTGAAGGAGTCAATCTCTCTTCAGACCTGACACCTGAGCAACAAGAGGAGTGCAAATCTATGTTAAATCAGTTTGCCTCCCTGTTCTCACTATCACCAGGCTTGACCCCTTGGGGCCAGCATGAGATACTCACTGGTGACTGTCTGCCAGTCAAAAGCAGAGGATACAGAATGTCAGAACATATCAGAGCCCACATCAAAGGAGAGGTCAAGAAGATGCTTGATCTCGGGGTAATAGAGCCCTCTACTAGTCCATGGTCTAGCCCAGTTGTGTTAGTACCAAAGGCAGGATCCAAAGACTTGAGATTCTGTGTAGACTATAGAGCTCTAAATGCAGTCACCAAGACTGATGCCCACCCTTTGCCCAGGACAGATGAGTTGGTGGATAAACTTGGTGCAGCCAAGTACCTCAGCACATTTGACCTGACGTCAGGCTATTGGCAAATAGCCCTGACAGACCATGCCAAGGAGAAAACTGCATTTTCAACCCCAGTTGGCTTGTACCAGTTTAAGGTCATGCCTTTTGGACTAAAAAATGCACCTGCCACATTCCAAAGGATGGTGAACCAGGTTCTGGCTGGGATGGAAGATTTCTGCATGGCATACTTGGATGACATTGCAGTCTTCAGCCACTCCTGGGAAGAACATGTGAACCACCTAGGACATGTGTTGCAGGCTCTGGAACAGGCCCATTTGACAATCAAAGCCAGTAAGTGCCAGATTGGTCAAAGTAAAGTGGTCTACCTTGGACATGAGGTAGGAGGTGGAGAAATAAGGCCTTTGCCCAGCAAGATTGAAGCTGTGCAAAATTGGACAACACCAACTACTCAAACCCAAGTGAGAGCTTTTCTAGGCCTCACTGGATATTACAGGAATTTCATTGAGAACTATGGGACCATAGCTTCTCCACTGAATGTAATCTCCTCTCCCAAATTCCCTAAAAAGGTAAAATGGAATGAGGAGTGCAATCAGGCCTTTGAAAAACTGAAGAGAGCTCTTTGCCAAGCTCCAGTATTGAGAGCTCCTGACTACCACCAACCTTTCATTGTACAAACTGATGCTTCCAATGTAGGTATAGGTGCAGTTCTAAGCCAACTGGATGAGAAGGGTAGGGAGCACCCCATTTGCTTCATCAGTAGGAAACTGAAGGATCCTGAGACAAGGTGGGCAACTATCGAAAGAGAATGCTTTGCTATTGTATGGGCACTGAAGAAGTTTAGGCCATACTTGTATGGTTCTACTTTTGTTATTCAGACTGACCACCAACCCTTGAGATGGTTAATGCAAATGAAAGGGGAAAATCCAAAACTATTGAGATGGTCAATCTGCCTGCAAGGGTTTGATTTCACCATTGAGCACAGGTCAGGGTGTCACCATCAAAATGCTGATGGACTCTCTAGGATGTATATCATCGACTAGAGGTATGAGGTTCATCCGGGAGTGGATTAAATCCTCCTGTCCCTTAGTCTGGGGGGGGCGAGTGTTAGGGAGAATTCTCTGTTTAGGCTGAATTTCCCTCCCTAGTGAGTCCCCCAGCAGCTTTGCTGGATTTCTGGGGTTTATTTTTTTCTCCTGCCAAGAGTGAGACTCTTTTTACCCTCACTCTTGGACATGTTGAACTGTGTTATCTTGGACAAACCTTGTGTTGAATGGGCTATGGGGTCTTTTACTCCATAGGGCCTCATGTATTTTTGTGATGTGGGTTACACAGCACCCTCTGTGCCGTGACCCAGGGGTGTCCTAGGGACTCCCCAACATAGACTCCATACCCTGGGACTGACTACTGTCTCCCAGGGCATGTAAAGTCACCAAAGACTTTGCTAGTCTTGAATCCTGAACAGAACCAGTACAAACCATCATATTGTGGACGTACTGGCTGGGGCAATTCGATTGCCCCAGGGTCTGTTAGTCGAGGGGGCACGTCTCCGTCCCCCCTGATCGAGTTTTGGCTGGTGGCAGTGGAAACTACGTTTTATATTCGACCGCGAATATTTTCCTATGGGATTTCCCATTGTTTTAGGCTAACACATTTAATTATTTATTTACGGTAGCCTTAAACATACCACCGGTTTATATATTTATTTTTATAACTCCGGTTGGGACTTTTTGCCAAAACTTGATTCTAAAATGGCGTTGGTGTTCGCCTCTGTAACTCTGACCCAAAGTGGAGCCCTTTGTTCCACTTTTGGCGGGCTTCTCCACAGAAGCCCTCCAAAGTGGTGCCACTCTGTCTGGGGTACTTAGGAGGGGTGGAGGGGGATTTAGGCACCCTGGACTGAGTTACCTTGGTAACTCAAGTCGCACTCCGTCCTGATTGGCCCAAGTGGTGAGCCGCCCGGCTCACCACTTAGCATGTTTGAGTGACAGCTGGGCTGGGTGAATGGGGGTTTGCTGCATAAAAGCAGGGCTTTGGGGACTGGAACTTCAGAAGTCGCCACAGGACCAAGAATCCGACGAGGGAAGAGCTGAGCCGACCTGCTTCGACGACACCACCCGGTGGAGCCCTGCTGAACCGTCTCACCACTTTTCCCGACGACCGAGGAGAACTCCTAACAGAGTGGCTCCTTCCCTTGACTGGTGGGGACAACCAGTTTTCGCCTTCTTTTCGCTTCTCGAGGTATCTCGTGGCCGCCTTGCCAGTGCCAAGCACCCCGGCAACCGGAACCCCACCACTTTTACCCCAAACCACGAAAGTCGGTACAACCCTTCAACCGGAGGACTCCGCGGCTGGTTTCTTCCCGGGCAGTGCAACGACCCTCTTCTTCTGCTCTTCAGCGAGAACTTCTTCTCCCCTGACCGACGTCGAGCCCTGCTGCCACTGCCTGGAACAACTGCCACCGCTGGAGGATCCTTTCCGCTTAAGGTACCGTGTTCCGCCTGGCTTCCCTTGCTACCGACTGTACGGGGTAGATTTAGCCCCCGGCTTTCGAACCTGGGAGTGCCTGGGACACCCTGGCTAAACTTTCTAAGCCACTCTACACTCTTTCTAACTCTTTGCAAGACTTTTGAATCCCTAATAACAGTGTGATCTTGGGCACATTTTCGCTCCGGCTACTCTAAGAGTGGGCCCTGCCTAGTGACTTTTGCTCACCTGTGCTTCTTTGAGCCTATTGCAAGTGTTCTGGATCTTAGAGTGGTGTGTTTAACCCATTTCTGTTTCTTTTTACCCCTTTCCTTAACCTACTAGAATGTCATCTAACGTTAAGCGCTCACCTCTGTTTTAATTATGTGGTGTTAACTTAGAGTTGTCTAGATAGGAGTAAGGGTTGAAACTGCTTTCATCATAACTGTGTTTGAAGTATTTTTACCATACTTTGCTAGAGTGTTTTCAACTTATGTGTATTTTATAAATAAATAACTATATACTATTGAAACCAAGCTCTGGTCAGTGTTTGCTTGTGCTATTGTGTCTGAGGACATATTGTGTATACTTTGCATACTGCCTAACTCTTCTTGAGGGAAGTCTGACTGCTCAGCCACAGCTACCAGGTAAATCTGGGTGGTACAGACTGCCACCAAGTGGGTTTACTGCTATACCTGTAGTCTTAAATCTTTTGCAGTGTTCCCCAAGGGAACTGCACAGGTTTCTGCCTAACAGCATCCATCCACAAGTAAAGGTTGCAACCTGCAGTGTGCAAGATCTAAACTCCAAAAATAGAGGACAGTCGCGTGAAAGTGATATCAGATCCACATATCTCTCTTCACACAAGACTAGTTTCGTAGAGGGATAGGCCAGCCCTACTTTCAGGTTCAGGCATGAAATAATGAGGCTTTCTTGGATCTTGCATTTACCGAACTGCATAGTATCACCTTTGGCTCCACAATGCAGGTTGTGCAGATTATACCATGATTCTTCCATGCCTGCCAGTTTGAATTGTTCCCTGACGTGGGCCAAACATCGGATTGAACGTCCACTAGGGTGATTCAACAAATTACATATGCTGTTTTATACTTTTCTTGACCCCCAAAGTCTGACCCAATAGACAACCGGTTTCCATGCAAGCTGTTATGTAATGGGGTCGAGCCCACATTCCATTGAGGGGCACTTGTGAAGCTGTACGGCTGTCTAAGCTTTTCAGAAATGTATTCTCTGCTACTCTCGAATTCAGGAAGTTAGTGTGGCCCCATAGAGTACTGCTGGTGCAGTCTGGATTGAATAGATAGATATTGCGGGTGGCACAGCTCGCTCTCAGTGGGAGACGAATGTCTTAAGGCCACCACTATTTCTTTCAAGGATAGACTGGCCTGCTGGACTGGGCTGCCCATAAACCTGGGCTCCACCTCACTACCACTGTGTAGTTGGAATAGAGCTTGGTGTTCAGGGATAGCAGTTCAGCTGGAACCCCACGCCTCAGGAGAGCCTGCCATAGCTACGCCCTGGGTACCCTGTCGAAGGCCGTCTGCAGGTCTATAAACACAGTGTAGATCTGCATACTTTTAAATGCAGTAAATTTCTGAATGATGGTGGACAGACTGAAAACACTGACCTACTGTATTTGGCCCTTGTTTGAATCCGGCCTATAGTTGGGAGATCAACCCATTAGTTGTCACCCACTCCTGCAGATGTTGTAAAACCACCCTGCCAAATAGTTTTCGCAAGTCGTCAAACAATGAGATGGGCCTATAACTGCCTGGGTTTTGTCCCCTCCCCACCCCTCTTTTTGTATATGGGTAGTATCTCTGCTCGACGCCATGATTCTGGGATGCCAATGCAGCTAACCACTGCTTGAAATAGCCTTGCTAGGATTGGTGACCAAATTTCGGGCTAGTCCTTCAGAATATCGACCAGGATTTTTTCAGGGCCTTCCTCCCCTTGGAATTTGCAAAGACCTTTTGACTGCTGCCGTGGAAATAGTAGGCGGCCTGGTGCAGTCAGTCAACAACTGTCCTACCTCGGCTGATCCCTCTGAAACCGGACCTTCCAGGGGAACCTCTTCATGGTATAATCCACGGGAATTGGAAAACCATTCTGCTTCAGTGATCATGCCTATTATAGTTGCACTCCTTGCGGTCTTCTACAAGCGCCCAGAAGCTCTTGCTGTCCTTATTAAGGGCAGCTTCGCTAAGCGCTTCCCATTCAGTTATGAAGAATTCAGTTTTCCTGGACTTCACTGCATTTTTGTAGGCACTCCTTTTAGTTTGCAGGACCTCCTTGTTTACCTTTCCTCTCATTTCAAGGTATAGCATGAGATAATTTCTGCCCGGCTGCAGAAGTTGTCAAACCACACAGGTTTCTGTCCCTTTCTCTGTTTAGGAAAAGTTGCTGGACTAGAGAACCAGGGACCAAGCTCCTACGTCAAATGGTTGTTTTCTTCCAATACTAATTTTACCCCCCTACTATGATCACATAAGTGTTCAATGAAGGGGATGATTGAGTGGTAAATAGTGTTTGTCCTTCTGTCAGAATGTTGTCCCATTTAGCAGCCCTTCTGCTGTTTCAGTTCTCTATTGGCACCAAGACCACTGTAAGGAAGGCATGGTATCAAAGTAAGACAGAGACAAGTGATCACAGCTAAAGGGTGTTTATTGAACTTTATCAGGGGTGTGAAAACCGCCTTTCTAAACCTAAATCTAAGATAGGAGCAAGCTACGATCATCAAATAATCCCTTCCCCATGTTTTTAGCACGGCACAAGGCAGGTCACTTGAGCACAGCACACTCATGGGCTTCTTCGGCATGAGGTCACAGTTCCTTTTACCAGCATCAGGGCCTTCTGTGCCCAAGTCTTTCAAAGTATCTTGCTTCAGATGGCGTGATGCACCAAAAGAACAAAGAAAAGTTCCATTTGGGCTATTTACTTGTCTCCCGGGTACCCCCTCAACCGGGTTCAGATCCTTCTTTTCAATTAGCCTCTCTAAGTCGGGTTCGGACCAACTTTAATTCGCAGGCATCCCTCAGTTGGGTTCACATTTGCCACAACAATATCTTCACGGGTGAGTTTTACTGTTCACCCTGAATCCTCCTCTTCCAGGCTCAGATCAATTTTACTTCGTAGGCAATCAAAGACTTTACAATGTGCACAGGATTCATCTTAACCCGCTGCAGGACCACTTTAATATCACTGTTCAATATTTACATGCTCTTTACCAAAAGACTTTCTAGTGGGTCGTCAATAGGAGTCAATGGCCAAGGGATTCGTATGGGTAATCCTCATTGTTCCCGGTTTGTTCTTCCTCGTCTGTTGTGTCAGTAGGGTAGCAAGGGTGAGGATTAAGGGAGTTGTAGTGGTTTGTATAATGGGGCGGAAAATGAGCTTGACATGGTTCCCAATAGAATGAACCTTTCGTATAATGATTCTTAGGATTTTGACTTGGAGTGGGGGACTTCGTATGGATAGGTGTCGGAGCGGTTCTGCATCGAGAAGGACATGGTTGGGTTGAGGTAGAATGACAAACTCCTGCAAAAGCTGATGGGATAGCGGGTGAGGGCATTGGAAGTGGGGAGGGGGAATACCATGTCTCACCTAATGGTGTTCTCCCCAATGTCCCCAGATGTCCTCCACCCAGGAGATCCTCCCTTGCTTGTCCTCCCTAGGGTTCGAATCCAACAGCAATGGTCTGCCCCTTGCCACTTGGGTGTTGAATACCTGGGGTTTCATAGGGAGAAGAGCCCTAGGTTTCTCGCACCACACTACCAGTAACCGGCTTACCCTGGCAACTTAGTTTTATTACAGTGTTACTCTCACGTCTGGTCCCCTTTCCCCCATACAAGGGACGGGAGACGGAACCGTTTTCACCAGGAAAAAACCTTCTCCCTTAAATTTTGAGGCGTGCGGGAGCGTGGCCCAGGGAGCATGCGCTGCCCTGACTCCGCCCTCTGGTGCCACACCTCAGTCCCTTTTTCCGCGTCAACGGGAATGGGCCGAATTCACCAGCGCTCCTGGGTTGGCTTCAGCCATGTAATTCCATGCGCGGATACTTTTTCTTTGTCTTTTGTCTTTTCTATCATTCAGGTACCCGGTCCTCAGGCGTCACGCTCCTCCCCGGCGCATGCCGACTTCTACAGGGTTCAGCAGGTGTCCATCCTGCAACAGGCTCTTCCCATCTTCAGACCCCCATGCCCTCTGCATATGTTGCCTTGGCCCAGACCACGGTTAGCAATCATGTTCGGCGTGTGACTCGCTGTCCATGAAGGTACTGAAGTACAGACTAGCCAGGTGGAGGGAGCTCTTCCAGAAGTCACCTCCAGAGGATCTCAAGAACTTTGAAGCATCGTCCCAGGACCAAGATAGGGCCGATATTATCCCGCGCACCCCTCAAGCAAGGGCGACTCCTTCCCAGGGACTCTCCCGCGCAGGACGGACCGGCTAAGTCCTTCCACCGGCACGTGCACCGAGGCTGCTACAGCTACCGGCCCTCGGCTTGAGGGGTCCTCGGATCCTCCCGGACACAGTGTCGAGGGACCGGAAGGTTCTTGTACCAGGCTTACACCCTAGGGGATTTGTCCTTTTACCGGTGCAATGGCCGAAGGTCTCCGCCCTAACACCGGCAATACGTCCGAGGGGCTACGCCCTAATACCGGCAGTAACATCCGAGGGGGCGCCTATTAGCTCAACTGACCCCCGGGTCGAGGGTGTCACACCTACCAGGCTGAGACCAGAGGAGCAGCGTAGGCCCAGTGATCTACACGTGAGAGTCTTGGATGAGGCCAGACCCAGCGGGCTGGGCATCACGTGGCAGGCAGCTCAACAAAATGGCCATTGTGCCAAACGGGAATACCCGGCCAACGCCATTCCACAAATTTGGCAAAGAACGAGTGTCAAGGTGGGACTGGTCACAACCAAGTATGTGGCCTACAGTCTACCCTTCATATGCGCAGGGCAACTTTCCCATGCGTCCATATCGACTGGATACGCAGCGGCTCCAGCAATCCCCCGCTACCCTGTCGGTACCCCCTACCACCTCTTCGGCCTGTGAGGGGGTGCTCTTTAACAAATTCCTCAGCCTCATGAGGTCTCCGCAGATGGCGGGCTATCATCAAGGGCGCAGTCGGGGAAGTCCTCCTCGCCATGCTAACAGCACCACAGATGCCTCCATTGGGCTCCCTGACCACAGTGCAGCCACCTCCTCCAGCTCCACAACCAACTCTGCAACCTCCGGCTCCATCTACCCCTCCTCCTCCTCCTCCACAAGATCCTCCGCATCAGCAGGACGAGGAGGTGGATCCGGGCACGCCATCCTCAGCTAGGGCCTTCCATGAACATCTTGCTGGCCTGGCCTCCCTCAGCCCGAGGTCGAACAACCGGCAGTGGGGGGTTCTGGCTGAAGTCCCTGCAAGACGCCCCTCTGCCAACATGGGAATGCCACTGCAAACCGATGTAGTCTCCCTGGCTAAGAAGGGTTGGCTCAAGCCCCACTCAGTCCAGCTGGTCAACCAACGCCTGGACGACAAGTACAGGCAGATGGAGGGGAACAAACTCTTGCTCTCTACCCACTCACTTTATTCCAAGCCTCAGTCATCCTCGGCCTCCTCCTCTGCGGCGCTGCTAGGCAAGGAGAAGATCTTGTAGGCTTACGACAAGAAGATCTACGCCGTCTCCCTACACCTGCGTCAGGCCAACGCAGATGCCATGCTGGCTGCCAACCAACGGTTATGGTGGGAAATTGCGGACCTCCTCCTGGAACTCCCCTCCCAAAGCCAGTCATGCTTTAAGGCGGAGCTAGCAGAGGCCAAGCTCGTGGCGCACAACCTTATGGAACCCACAGTAGCGCATATCGATACATCGGGCCGTGCCATTTGCATTACCACAGACATGAGGTGCATAGCCTGGCTCCGGGCGACGAGTTCAACCCCGGACTTCCAGGAGCGCATCCTAGATCTACTGTTCGAGGGGAGTGGGGGGGACCTCTTCCACTCCTCTACGGAGGAGGAGCTGGACAAAAAACAGCTCACAAAGGGCAAAGTCCTTGTCCATTCTTACAAAGACTACGCCCAAATCTTACACCCAATCTCAGCAGCGCTCAGAGAAGGGTTGTACATATGGATGGTTCTGTGGCTTCCAGGATTGCAGATCCAGGCAGCCGTACCGCTCGCCGTCTCAGAGCCAGCGCAAACAACTAAAAGGGGTCAGGGTGGGGGGTGTTGGGCAGAGTAAGGGCTTTTTCCAGTCCCCCGCCTCAGCCTCCGAGGGAAAGAAGGCATGACACGCCCCTTCAGGTCCACGTGTCTCTGGTGGGGGGGCAGGCTTGCTCTCCATGCACATTTCTGGCAACATAATTTCGGAATCCCTGGATCCTCTCCGTAGGGCCTCCACGTCTACCCTTACCTCGACGGCTGACTCATCAGGGCTACATCTCCGGAGGCGGCTCACCACTCGTCCCATGTCCTTATGAACACACTGCACGACCTGGGCTTCTTGCTCAACATCAAGAAGTCCCAGCTGCTCCCTTTTGCAGATTCTGACATTCCTGGGACTCATTCGGGACTCGTGCTCCGAGAGTGTTTTCCCGTCAGAAGACAAGATCTCGGCCATCAAGAGGGCCTCTGTCCACTTCCTCAGCAGAGAAGTGACCTCAGCATGGTTGTACCAATATCTCCTCGGTCTACTAGCGGTGGTTCTGTTAGCCGTGCCGCGCACGAGACTAAGGATGAGAAGGATTCAGCTGCACTTCGCGGCCTCATGGAATCAGGAGTGGGGCTCACAATCTGAGATGATCAACATTCCTCCATCTTTCCACCCTGACCCAACTTGGTGGTCCATGGACTGCAACTTGTGGACGGGCAAGCCCTTTCGGCCACCCCCTCCGCAGGCCACTATCACCACAGACTCCTCGCTCGAGGGCTGGGGTGGCACCCTGGACAATCTCTCTGTCCACGGCACCTGGACGCGACAGGAGCAGGAATACCACATCAATTGGTTGGAGCTGAAGGCCATCTGGCTAGCGCTCGGAGCATTCCTCCCACTTCGTGGACAATTACGAGTGGCAGCTAAACAACCTTGTTACTCAGGAGATCTTCAACAGGTGGGGTCATCCCCACATGGATCTCTTTGCCACCTGGCACAACAAGAAGTGTCCCCAGTTCATATCCTGGCAAGGGCAGGGCCCTGGCTTGCTTGGCGACGCATTTCACCTACAGTGGACCGGCATGAAAGCTTACGCCTTTCCGCCCACTCCTGACAGAGTAATTTGCCAGATCAAGTAGTCGCTCCAACTCACATCATTCTGATAGCTCCATGCTGACCGGCCAGGCCATGGTTTTCGGAGCTCCTCAGCCTCTTGGAGGTGCCACCTATACACCTTCTGACGGGCCCAGCACATCTTCTAGCACCGCAGGGGGGCAGAATTATCCACCCGGCGCCAGGGAAACTAGCCCTAACAGCGTGGTACCTAAGCAGGTAACGCTTCGGCACCTTAGCCTCTCACAGGCCAATCTGGAGATCATTCAGGGCACCAGGAACAAAGCCACCAGGGCCCAGTACAAGAGCAAATGGACCAGGTTCTGCCACTGGGCAGACTCTAAGGGAATTGACCCCTTGGCCTGCAATTTGGACTACGTGCTCTCCTTTTTGGCGCACCTCGCTTATTCTGGAGTACAGGTCGACACCTGCCGTATATACCTTGCAGCCATTGGGGCTTACAGGAACTCGGAGGAAGGCATGTTTTCCTCCTCCAACCCTATTGTCAAACATCTGACAGGTCTCACTAGGCTCTACCTGCCTGTGAAGAAACCGCACCCTGTGTGGGACCTTAATATAGTCTTGGGGGCCCTGGCACACAAACCATTTGAGCCAATGGCGTCTGTGGACATTAGGCTGGTCACCATCAAGACGGCCTCACTAGTTGGTCTTACCTCGGCTCCCAGAGTCAGCGAGATTCAGTCGCTGGTTGCCTCTGAACCATATACCACCTTTCACAAGGACAAGGTAGTCATGCAGACGCACCTGGCATTTCTGCACAAGGTTCCGTTGGCATTTCTGTCAGGTTCTCACATTCTGTACCTCACATTGGCAAAATTCCTAGGAGAATAGAGTGTTGCAAATACTATTTCAGGAAAGTTGGAAAGGGAAGGTGGTTTAAATAGTAAATGGATTCTATTTAGAGAGTAGAACAATTCCTGTAGTTAGTTCTATTTCATTGTTATATTTTTTTTTCCCTTAACTAACTTTCATTTAGAAAGATGAAAATTCCCCAAGCCAAGATGGTGGAACACTTTACCAGCAGTGATTGGTGTAGTTTATAGCAGGCAGCATTGTGATTTCATTTAGAATGTTACCAATAACTATCAACTGCCTTTCATTAAAGTTTTCACCAGAATAGGTCATATTTTAGTTCTCTCCAGTGATTAAAGTTATAGTTTCCACTACACTATAGTAGAGTACTTATCTTTTAGTATAAATATATATCAGGATTTAAGTAGTAGTTCCAGTTATAGTGAGTGAAGATCTACAGAAGATAGAAGATTCCAAGAAACTTTGGTTGGCTGAGTGGCAGATTTTTCAAGTCAAGACGAAGCAAAGTTTTCAGTGTTGTTTCTTTAAATTCCAAAGAACTCTTTATTTTTGTCATGAGAACTATATCTGAACATTTGGATCAGTTTATTGTATATATTTTTTATCTTTAAGATCCAGCTTAGCTCTTTTACTCGAGAAAATGTGGATTGTTCAATTAATGTGAGCGTTTTTGTTTTCGCTAGTTTTTGTGTTAACATATATAGTAACAATACTAACCTTTTAATTACGAGCGCGAGACTGTTATTGCGCGCGTATTGTTTATTTTTTGACTGCGCGCTTAGAGAAAAGGACCCTATTGCGTCGCTTGAGCGTCGTGGCCATTTTGGATTTGCGTCGAGCGTCGTGGCCATTTTGGATTTGCGTCGAGCGTCGTGGCCATTTTGGATTTGCGTCGAGCGTCGCGGCCATTTTGAATTTGCGTCGAGCGTCGCAGCCATTTTGGAATTGCGTCGTACGTCGCGGCCATTTTGGGATTTTCTTCGTGCTTGCGTCGCGGCTATCTTTTGGATTGCTGAACTTTGTGAATCTTCGTTACGCTTCGCACATGTGAATTGAAAAACTTTACAGAATTTTTATAATTGAATGATTATTCCACAAACTAAATTCCTGAAGACTTCATGGTTAAATTAATCTTCAGCAAAACCCACACCAGGTATTTTATATTAAACATTTTCTATATGAGGAAGTTGTTAACAGAAAAGATAAGATAGTAATATTTTGGGTATTTATTTCCAGGACAATATTAGTAAGCAAGGAATAAGAATTCAGTGAAGAAACTAAGTTTATAAGAAGTTCTTCCTTGGAAATACATTTAAAGTTTGGTCAAGAAAAGACAATTACAGAAGTCTCCTGTTTATGAGAAAAAGACAGAAGAAAGTAGCCTATTAGCTATATAAGCATAGGCTTCAGGTATGAGAACAGAGCTATAAGTTGTTTAGAATAGATATTGAGATTAGCATAATATTTAAAAAGATTGCCTTTTTATTTTTAGGTTCTCTATTGCTTAATACCAGAGACATTCCTGTGAAGACAAACAGAAGTGCCAGAAGCAAGAGTTCCTGTGTTTGTTTGTTTATCCATTCCCCTTTGCCCTTGGGTTTGCCTGGCCAATAGTTTTACGTAATAGGATTGTTGAGCAGGCAGGCTTTGGGGGCTAGGTGGGCCAGCTTCACTCCTGCAGGATTCAACTCTTCAGATCTTTGACAATTTCACTTGAACAAGGAAATTGCCCTTCCTTTGTTCTTTCCCGATCCCAAGGACGAAGCACAGAGTGCTGGACTGCCTGGATGTTAGGCCGGCTCTAAAATCTACTTGGACAGGACCAAGGGCTTCCGCAAGTCGGATGCCCTTTTTGTCACGCTCGGCGGCTTGAGGCCAGGCTATCTGGCCTCTAACGGGCCTCTAAGGCTTCCATATCCCGTTGAATGGTCTCTGCCATCAAAGAAGCATGTGAGGGTCATCACAGGCCGCTTCCAGCCAACATGCACACCCACGCAGTCAGGGCAAAGGCAATGGCCATCGCATTCCAGCGCCATGTCCCTTGGTAAGTCATAAACAGGGAGGCCACTTTGGCCACTCCCTCTGCTTTCTGCAAGCATTACTGTTTGGATGCCGGCTCTACATCTGATGCGGCTTTCGGACAGGCAGTTCTCGGGAACCTATTTGCTTAAGGAGGTCTCCTCTCCACCCTGAGGCTACATTCAGTTGTAATCGCCCATGCAGTATGGAGGAAAGGGGACGGAATGTTAGAGTAATTTTAAGTTACTCACCGTAGTGACTAACATACTCTTAGTCCCCTTTACTCCATACGTCCACCAACCTCCCCCTCTAATACTGGTGTCATTAGGCAGTGTTAAATCGATTGTCGACTCGTCAATGGTGACTGAGGTGTGGCACCGGAGGGCATAGTCAGGGCAGCGCATGCTCCCTGGGCTGCATCCCCGCGCTCCTTTAAATTGAAATGTCAAAGGTATTTATACCACGCACCGTCACCAACAGAGTTGGTCCCCAGGCGCTCTGGTGGATCTGTAAATGAGAAGGTGGGATGGGTTAGTAAGGTGAAGAGGGAGTAGAATAGTGAGAAGAGTGGTGTTGTGCTGGCAGCTTCAACTCGGTATACACCGGGTGCTGAGCTTTGGTGCGAGTATCGGATCGATGTCCTTGTGTCCTGTTGGTGCAGCTTATGTGTTGCGGTGTGAAGTGCGTGCGGGTTGTGCGAGAGACAGGTGAGTTGTTTGAGTGAGATAAGTATGCAGAGATGTAGAGTTTTTTTTTTTTTTTGGTTAGTGGGTTATGACATTTAGCATGCTAACATTCACCAATCGGTCCAAGTGCGGCACCTGCCATCCCCCACAATACCACCCAGAGGCGACTCTGGCCAGTGTCAATAATTCCATCCAAGTGTGGGAAATGTTAGGGGTATTGGTACCTCGCCCCGTCACTAACGGAGTGAGAGTGGTGGTGGTGGTGGTGGTGGTCTGTTGGCAGCTTCATCTCGGTATACACCATGTGACGAGCTTTGGTGCGAGTGTCAGAGCGATGTCAGTCCTCGTCTGCTGTAGGGGTAGTTTGTGTTGCAGTGTTTTGAGGTGCATGCTGCTTGTGGTGCAAGAGGTGGTTGTGTGATTTTAAGTGAGTGAAGTATGCAGACGTTTGAGCTTTTGGTTAGTGGGTTATATGTTGGCATCTAATCTTTGCAGTATGGCTAGTTGCCTAGGTTTCGGGAATCTTGCATGGTGCGAAAACAGCTAGATTTGGGTCCTGTACAATGGGAAAGGCCCATGCCCAACAGACCAATTGAGTATAGTACCACACACAGCTGGATTTGAGAGACAGTTTGAATGATTCAGTAGCCTCTTAAAGCCCTGCTGGAATTGTCGTCCTGCACCCCAGCCCCACACGCAGGAAGGGGAAGAAGGAAGATTTTTTTCTGGTGAAAATGGTTACATCTCCCGTTCCTTGGAAGGGACGCCCATGCAGTATGGAGGAAAAGGGACTCGGGACTAAGAGTACGTTAGTCACTACAGTGAGTAACTTATGTTTTCCTCAAGGCCCCTTGAAAGTCGCGGTTCTTTTCTGAAAAGGTAAAGGGTAGTTCCCTCCTTGCAGCCCTCTCTGGTTTTGCTGCCTTTCTCCTTGGTTTAAACTGCCATCTCGGAATTGCTGCTTCCTCATGTGTTTTGCCTTGCTCAGAGTGCACTTTCGTGTTCCACCTTTTATCAGTGTGGGGAAGTGTGATGGAAGTCAGGAGTTTGTAATTGTCAGTAATTGCCTGACTCTGCCTGACCCTTGTGGTGTCCCACTTACACTCCCTGATGACCCCTCATCCAGGTGTGCAATCCCCCCCCCCCGCACTGGTCCACCCCCAGGAACTAGATCCAATAGTGATGGCTGTGTCCTGGCCACCTAGATGACAGATCCCCGGGGTCTTGCGGGTAAGACACCTTCAGGTGTCTCATAGATGGCAAACGATTCTCATCTTCACCATTAATCAAAGTTCATGTCCATTTGACGACGTTGTAGATGGGGGTTCCAGTCACTTGTTAACTCAGATCTCCTAGTTATGATAGTACTTCTTAAACTTCGAGTCCAAACTAACCTCAAAGGGTATAAACTGATCTTTAATTGTCTAACCTGCATTTTCTCTAAGTTCTCTATGCCTCTTCACTAAACCAAGATTGTAGTTCTTCGTCCTTTCCTTGGACTTTTTAAATCATTGGCGGATGATTTCAGCCTTTTCCACCATTTGTTTTGCAATCTGATTCCTAATCTTTAGTTAGATGGCAGTCCCACTGTTTTTAAAAAAGTCAACATTGCTGTTTATTAAAATCATGTCCAGTTCCAACATTCGTTTCCATCACATGCTATTCTTGCTTGAATTAATCTTACACTACACATCATAGGGGGTGTTTCATAACCTCCTGGCTGCATAGAAAAAGTGTATGATCACCAACTTCAGAAAGCAGAATATTCTGGAGCTGTTGCTCTCCATATCTTGGTCTAGTATGAATATGTAATCCATAGAGATGCTATTTTCTCTTTAGTTTGTGTATAATTATCTGGCCTATCTCTAATGACTCGACCATTTAACATTCGCCTGTGGAGATTGGAGTATTCATCAAAACGGAACCCTTCCTTTTAATTGACTTTGTAAGGAAATGGGGCCTTGTACATTGGATTTAACAAAAAAACAAAAAGAAAATAGCTGTCTGCCAAATCTTGCTTTGCAAGTAGCATTAAAATCTCACATAATTTTATGATCTTAAAATGTCCTCCAAAATAGAGTGGTTCATAAAGTGTTTTATATAACGGCAAAATGTAGAGTTTTAGTAGTGTAGATGTTGATTATCAAGGTGCACACTATTTCAGCATGGAAGGATTGCAGTTAAACCTCCCAGCATGTAAGCAGATCTTTTTAATTATGACCGGGCTCACAGATTTCATTGCTAGCTCCTTGATGCATTGAAAGCCTTAAACTTAGAACAATTTAGTGGCCCATACCTTTTGTAATGTAATATCATGTCACAGTATTGTCATGTGAATTAACATAATGTGTGTGCGCGCCTGCAATTTCAAAAGAGGATGGACAGTTCAGAGACGCTTATCAGTTTGAAATTATCCTACTTTCTTGGTCTTTGTAACCTGTACCAGTACAGTTTGCTCAACTTTGGATGTTTCAGTAAACATTAGATGGTCATGGTCTTATTCTGGACCATCTTTTTCGATTCTGGGTCCTGTTGGGACAGCCAATAAAGTTATCTTGGGCAAGTGTGTATGATTCAAATGACCTTTTATGTTTAACCGCGTTCTGACCACACCATCACAATGTTTAAATCATTATTTATTTTGACATTTGTATAGCGAACCTAGCCCTGAGGTAACCGAGCGGTAGATTACATAAGAACAATTGTTACAGTAGTTTCATATTGCAGTTGGTTGCAAGCTGTACGGTTGTGGCAAAATTGATGCAGTAGGAACATTGCAAACATTGCGGTCTTATATACCGTTGGTAACAGATGATAAAAGGTAGGTTGCTATTACATAGTTGTGATGAAGTTAGAAGGTTGTCGTTCTAAGAATCTTGCGGAAAGAGCCAGGTCTTAAAGCCTTTGCGGAAGGACCAGAGGGAGGGGTCTGATATAAGCAATAGTGTGTTCCATTGTTTGCTCGCAATCGCAGGGAAGATACAACCTACTGCTTTTTAGCACCTGTATCTTGGGATGGTTAGGCGGTGAGTGTAGGACAAGCAGGTCGGTCTGTTAGTTTGGGCCTTAGAGATTTTTCTGGCTAGATAGATGGAGGTACTGTACTATAGGCATTTGTGGGTGAGAGATGGTTTTGAAAGTGATGCGTTCCCGGACATTTTATTCAGATTTCCCCATTAACATGATAAATACAGTAAACACATTACACAGTAAAATACAATTTAAATATCAATAAAATATAATTTAATCCATCTACAACAGCATCCTTTATGGTAATGTTAAAGAATATTTGTACCGCGCACTATCACCACTAGAGTGGTCCTCTGGCGGATCTGAAAGGGGGTGAAGGGTTAGTGGGAATGAGCAGGAAAAGTGCAAGAGAGCAGTGATGTGTTGTTGGCAGCTTCAGTTCGGTTAACACCATTCTGAGCTTGGAGGTGCTTTCCAGTCGGTAGCCGTCGTGTGCTGTTGTGCAAAGCTACGTGTAGTTTGTTTTGTTGTTGCGGTGTAGTTAAGTTTGTGCGGTTTGTTGTACTTTAGGGTTGTGGTTGTCTGGTTAGAGTTTAAGAGGTGTATGCAGAGGGGTAAAATTATTAGTGGGTTGGTTATTCATCTCATCTATAAGTGATACGGGCTAAATTTCCACGTTCTGTCTAGAGGTGGCGAGTGAATATCTGCATTTCGATCTAGATCTGGCACTGGCTAACATTCAGTCTTGTCTATATGTGATGCACGCCAATATTCACAATTATATCCAAATGTGGCACTGGCCCACCATCACAATCCTGTCTAGATGCGAAGCAAGCTAGCATTCAAAATTCTATCTAAATGTGGCATTGGTAATATTCCCCATGCAGTCTAGATTTGGCAATGGCTAATATTTGCTAGTCTATCTAAATGTGGCACTGGCGGACATTCACGATCCTGTCTAGATGTGACGCTGGCTAATATTCACAATTCTATCCAGTGTGGCACTTGCCAACTTTCACTCTCTTATCTAGATGCAACATAGGCTAGGGTTCACTATTGTAACTAAATGTGGCCATTGTTATCATTCCCCATTCTCTATACATGCAACGCAGGCTAATGTTCACAATTCTATCTGAATGTGGCACGTGCTAATATTTACATTTCTAAGTGTGGGACTTACTAACATTCACAATCCTAGCTAGATGTTCACAATTCTATCTAAATGTGGCACAGAGGTGGGAAAGTCTGCTTTCAGAATGGTTGAAGCTTTTTATGATGAGCAATGTCATGTTTAATGATTAATTCTGTTTTAATGCTCTTTTGTAGGATGCATTAAGTGGTCTTGTTTGTGTGTAAAAGGTTTACATTGTAAACCATATCTCCATAATTAAAATGTATTTCTGAGGCTTGTGTAATCTGCTTAGATCACGTTATGCATAGGCTGACATCTAGTGGAAGCTACAGAGTATTACAGTTGTTTTCGAAACTCGAAAATGGACATCGAAACGGGGCGAGCCATTAATACTATGCCTACTAGTGTGACGTCCCCTGTACCCATGATCCCTCAAGCGTGTAGGTCCCTCAGATTGTATATTTCCGCCATCGTGAGCAGTCACATATAAGCGGAGTGCATTTTCAGCTTACATCACTGAAATTATTTTAATCTAGAAATGTTTTATTTAGGCTACATGTGGTATTGACTGCAAATTTACTAAACCTCTTTTGCATCTCAATATGGAAAAATCACACCTACTGGTGACTTGTTAGCATTTATATTGATCGGTTTCTAAATGCAAGACTTTGGGCAAGAATCCTAGAAATAGCATTGTGTTTTCATGTGTAATGCGCTATACGCTACTCCAAGGTGTGTTCGTAACTTACTACTGGACGCAGTGCTCACAAAGAACCACCTCGAAGGCATTAGACTCCAACCAAAAACACACTTGGGGTTCGATTCATGGAACACTTGCCCGGCTCAAAGTGAATCCGCACTGCCAACACAAACCCTGACCCATGGAACCGTGTAAAGTGTATTCTTACTGGGCAAAGTCATTTTGTACTACATGACTATGCGCTGGCTTTGCTTGGACTTTGCACTGCAAAAAAACACCCCACACGGCTCCACGAATCAGGGCCTGCACAGACGGTGCAAAGCCACCCCTCAACAGTGCAGTGACCCCGAACCGGGCAAACATTCCATGAATCGGGTTCCTAGATCTGAAAATGTGGGCTGCTTTGCGCATATTTTATGCACAAACCAGATACACAATTGTGTGTAACTTACTCGTTTTACAAATGTAAAACAAATTAAAAAATGCTTGCACTATTGAATTAATTTCTTTTGATTCTAAATAAGTCTACCACTACTATCGCTTCCTACGCACACATTTTAACTGAAATTGCTGCTCTTTTTCGCACCTGTTGCTCATTTTGAACCTCGATCACTGGGGTATAATTTGGACACACCGAAAAGTGGGGCAAATGCCTTTGCCAATTTTCGAGAAGACCCATGTTCGGTGTTCAGCGGCACCTCCACCCTTGCTCCCTTTGGCATGCCCAGTATTGCAACTCTACAATATCCATATTTATACTACACAGTTGTACATAGCATAGGTGATGTTATGTCACTCTGTTTTTGTACTTCACCAAATCAGCACCGCAGTAGTTTAAGCCAAAATGGACACAGAACCTCATAAAGTGAGCTTAAGTCTTTTTGTGAATTAGTTGCAACTTTTCCATTTGTAAGTTATTCCTTTTTCTACAAGTAAGACACATTCTCCTGGAAGAACATTTGATAATTGGGCCCAATTTGATTTTCTTTGATGAGGCTGCCACTTTACTTCAGGGAATTGACAGAATCCTGCCACTTACTTTAAAGGCATGATTTTAGTTTAAAATAAAATGAACAATGTAAATGGACATTAAGGGAAGTTGACAGTCGTAATTCTTACTTACTCTTCACTTTCCAGGAGTAAGCAACTTCTTTGTGAGTCATATAGTCTCTCTCCTAGAGTAAGAGGATTAAGTCAAGTTACTCCTGGAGACTTCACTGTGGATCAGTTAGTCTCTCTCCTGGAGTAAGAGGATTGTCAAGTTACTCCTAGAGACTTTTTAGTCTCTGTCCTGGAATAATTAAGGTGTGCGTCAGAATTACCATCAGTAACTTCCTTATTAATCAGCCTCTTGGGCATTCTAGGGGTTGTCAGATGAGAGCTTGCCAAATGGAGGAGAAATTCCAGAAATGTTTGTGGATGCGTTTTTTTTCAAAGTAAGTTTATGAACCTTGCCCATTTTGTAAGTCAGAGGTGGCAACTAGAGTGTTAGTTTTACTAAAATAGTTTATTTCTTTAAAATTCCAAGGGTCAGGAAGCAGTACAATTCCCGCTCCCCATCTGGGCATGTTGGTCACCTCGCTTGTCTCCCTCCTCCCAGGAAACAGTGACTTTGGTTCTTTACTGTCATATGAAATACGACAAAAACCTAAAAAAATGGGTTGAATGTCACCTTCACACTTTGCCTCATAAACCAATTCTAGAATTTACTATGCAGTTCCTCTTCTTTAAAGACTGACCTAGGTAAGTTCATTGGAACGTAAAGAAATTGTGAATTAATACAGTTGAAAATTAAAACCATTGCATCCTTACAGGATCTATTTGATCCGAGAAAATGAGGTCTCAGCCGTCTCATCCGTCTCATCCTCTCCGTTTCGTTTAATAAAATGGGTGTAAAAAAATAAAGTGCACTAGATCTTCATCCGCCCCCATGTCACAGTTCCATTTAGTTTGGGACATTAACCAGGTAGTTATTTTCGCCAGTGGGAGCAGGTTTAGCCAGGGTTTGAGTAGGAGTCTTCGTCCCTCCAGGGAATCTAAATCTGATATTGGACCGGGGGGGAGGGGCATAGGATCCTCTTATGATATGAGAAAGTATTTATAACGCGCCTGTACACAAGTGTTTCTAGGCTGCACAAGACAAGGGAGGGGAGACTGGGAGATGAGCCAAACAATCCTAGGCCTTGTGGCATTGGGATCGTGGCAGTGCGGCAACCAGAAGTGCAAGGGGAGCGGGAAGGGTGCAGGGGAAAGGTAGGGGGGGGGGGGAGTGCAACCAAAGCTGTGCGGCTCTGGTTTAGTGCAATGGAGGCAGGGGGGCTGTACAGGGTTTCAGTAACAGACCCTAAGTGCATGGTACACCAGGAGGCAGTGCCAGGAAGACTGGTTATCGGGGAGTCTGTTACCAAGTGAGACTCTGAAGGTACCAAGTCGCGCCTTGAAACACTTGTGTATAGGCGCGTTACAAATACCATATCATATCATATCATATACCAAGCAACCAGTCCGTTCCACAGACAGGTAAGTTGGCAAGAAAGTGAGAGATGGAGAAGACGGGGGAGAAAAGGAAGGTCTTGAGCCGCTTCCGGAACTTCACGTGGCCGGCTCAAGTTTGAGAGGAGCAGGGATGCTGTTCCAGAGGGAGGCACCTGCAGAGGAGAGGGATCTACCCTCCCCTCCCACCCCCCAACTCTCTGCTTGGAGAAGCGTCCGACTCTGAGTTGGAGGTAGCTGAGAGAAGGGCTCTAGAAGGAAGGTATTTCTATACTGTACATAGGCTGCAACAATGTCAAAAAGCAAAGTCCAGGGTCTGCCATTTGTAAAACAAAAAAAAAGTAGGATTGTGTAAAGTATACTTTTTATCCCAACAAATGCAACACTTCTAAGACCGCTTTATGACACTTTGGTGTATTGTCATTTGGAAAAACATGTTGGTCAGATTTTGTATTTTTGACATATCGAGATATCTTGGTTCCCTTCCCATTATTTCAAATTTTGTTAGGTGTAGGATTCTTCTAGGCAGTTATCATATTGTTTGTGTAGCTTATAGATATCTGGGTTTGTGTTGACCTCCCCGGGATCGGGCACCACTAACCTATCCTGTTTGGAATCCTTGCCCCCTTGACTCTCTACGCGATCCCAAGTCAAAATATTTATTACATAATTACAGGTTTTACAAGGTGTTAACTGATGCATGTATCACCTTGCCCTGATTTACTAGGAGCATCTTTAGGATGGAGGCTTTCTGGCTTAAATCACCGGTATTACGAGCATCACAGTGACGTTCCCCTAAACTCCTTGATACTGATGATCGACCAATATCAGAGTTCCACACCCATGCTGCCATTTGAATTGGGGTATGCTTATCTGAGTTCCTGGTTAAGCCTACATCGTTCACTAGCTTCTAGCATGTTAATCAGTTATCCAAGTACCAGTGGTACAAAGTGCAAAAGTCACCCTGGTTTTGGGAGACCCTCTCTTCACTCCCTTCCATTGAAATCTGAATCATGTTTATTAAGAGTGGAGATGTTAATATGATGGTTTGTTAAATGAATGGCCACCATCCGTGATGTAATAGCCTCCCTGTGAAAGTTGAATTTAGAAGTGCATTTAGAAGTTGAATTTAGAAGTGTACCCAATAGCCTCTCTGTGAAAAGTGCATTCAGAAATGTGCCCAATAGCATCTCTGTAAAAAGTGCATTTAGAAGTGTGCCCAATAGCCTCTCTATGTGGAGGGGCTGAGTGCGTGGAGGGGCTGAATGCATAGTGCGTGTGAGGACATAAAACGGACGAGTGCGTAGAGCGGGTGAGTGAGAAAAACAGATGAATGCATGGTGCGTGATGTACATAGTATGGTTTGGAATGCAGAGAACGTTTGAAAGAGCATATAACCCATCATATCTCACCATCATGCTTACTCTCTTCTTTACACCACCACTCAACTAGAACACAGAGATACTATGACACCATTCGGTATAACTGTTCTCATACCAACATCCGCCGCTCACTGCACATCATTCTAAGTAAACACTGCTGGTTACAACCCCTCCTCCCCCAGCCAGGCGTTCTCCTCGGGCATAACGCAGCCACATTCGGTCTGGATAAATCCTGCCAGAACGAACACATACTACTGATCTCTCAACCACCACACCTACCACTAAAAAGCAGCTATTACACGAATACCGCACCAGCTGCACACATACCCGGTGCCCACATGCAACATGACTCTCTACTGACCTGAACTTCGGTTCCCAAGGGCGTACCAGCGCCTTCAGACCATACCAATGGTATATAAGGCGCTATATAAATGCAAAATAACAATAACAATATATACTCAGTTCTTTTATTAAATGTATCGGATCACCCCATAAGGCAGAATGTTTTTTTGTTATTCAAACATTTTGAATGAGCCTATAAAAGCACACTGCTGGTATCCTCACAGGCTCCTTTGTGTATGCAAAACCAAAATAGGAAAGCAGTGACTAATACCATGTAGTATGGCAATGTTACCTTTTAAATTGGAAAATCATTTAGTCAATGCATACAATCTAGTTATACATATAAACACTTGAAGACAGCCTAAAACATAAATGCCATACTACTAAACCTCAAAACAACACTACACTATTTTATTTTTGAATTTTTATTTGTTTAGGAAGTTTACTTCATAAGTAGACAACATACAACACCTATGTGCCGTATTATTCTCGCATCACAAATTGGCCCCCTTTTAAGAATGTTCTGGTTGGCTCAGCCAATCGGGAGCAAGGATTCTGAGAAAATTCCAGGCACGATTACCCAGTATTTGCTTGGAATTATCTCCCTGGCTCAGCCAGACGTAAACCTCCTGGGTGCACTCCCCATTATCCCATCCTTCAGGATGACATATGTGTCCACTGCACCTCCCTCGGCAGCCCTACCCACTTTCTCCAGCATGGTGTCTGGCATGGATTCACATGCTCATGAATATTCCCCGTCAGGCTGGGAATCCTCGGTAAAGACAAAATCAGTTTGTTTAGTTTCTGAACTGTCTTTCTCCTAATAACCAATCACTGGTCTCTGGGTCATACTGCCCCCAGCCAATGACTGCCCTCTACCTAAGCCCCTCCTCTGGCAGCCATCCTCAGATTTTTACCGCACGTTCAAGTGTTGGGAGTCCTTGTGCTACAGCTCTTGAGCTTTAACTGCGTTTTGTGATTTTTTTTTTTCTTTTTTTTCAAAGAGTTTAATCTCATTTTTCCGAGCCTCAAGCTCCACTGTTTCTACTCCGATCAAATGGGACCCGTTCTGGAATTTTCTACACTCCTCGTGTGAAGTTTTCGTCAAGTTTCGCTTCTTGGAGGATTCCAGAAGATCTTTGAGGCCTACCCCGCGTGGACATGGCCCAGGACAAAGGAAACGCAACACCCGGATCCAAGCTGTTCAGGAGCTGCCCTGGATGCGGTTTGCAGAATGTCTGCAAGGAGGACGAGCATTCCAGATGCCTCTACTGCCTTCACGAAGACAAACGCACGTGGAGAAGGACTGTGCGTTTTGCAAGAACATGTCGCAGCGGACTATGAGGGATCGGCATATCTTCCTCACCAACTGGCTGGAAGGGAAGAGCCCAGCGGTAGGTGAGAAGAAGTCCGAGCGGTCTTCTAAGTCCTTTGAGGGTGCTCTGGCGACGGGCGCCCAACGAAAAGCAAAGCACTGCGAGTCCGCGGGCACTGGGAGCATCGATCGGTCGAGCTTCTTGGCTGCCAGGCAGGGCGCACTCTCACCGATGCCATCAACCACGATCCGGGGAATCCGGCTCGGGGAAGAGGAAATCTGAGACTAAGGGTAAGCTTAGGGAGTCGTGGCGGCCCTGGTGAAGCCTGTGGAGCCTACCCCAGTGGTGGTGACCTCGGGGCCCAGAGTTTCCCTACCATCGCAGAGGGAATCCTCTTTTAAACCCATCAATAAGACCCCAGTGGAAAAAGAAGGGGGGGCGGTGGCCATCACGAACACAGATACAGCCTCTGAGGAGGAGCTGGCTGTAGTCGTGAAGATCTTGAACAGAAAGTTTGAAGAGGTCCGGTCCCACGGGAGGGATCCCGACGAGGCGGATGAAGAGAGCGACGCTGGGGCCGACGAGGGGCCTGTGGAGGAGGAGGATTCCACGCCCCAGCCGTCGCGTCCGTCGCAGCCGACACCTGGGCCGCAGGACAACTCGGGAGCAATCTTGATTGCGATCCAGGCCTTGTGTACGGAGATAAGGACAAGGTTGCCCTTACCTCCAACGGGCGATCCAGCGGAGCCTGGACAGTTGGGAAGTCCTCCAAGCAAGTGGAGGAGAACTCATCCCCCCCTGCCCTTCCTGCCTTTGCAACCTTCATTTCCTTCCCCTGACCCGAGGGAGGACACGGGAACAGAACAGACGGCCACGACGGGGACGGATGACGGTGGTGACGGGATGGGCCTTCCATCACCACCTCCTCGGGCCTCCCCGCCCGATGAAATTGGCTCCTTCCACGCCATGATCGCCAGGGCATCCAAGCTCTTCCAGCTCTGCCCCGAAGAACAGAAGAAGGAAGATTTCCTCTATCAACGGCATGAGGCCAAGAGGAAGACAGTCCTCTCGGTCCCATTACTTGACGACATCTGGGACGAGGGGCTTTCGCTCCTGTGAACCCGTCTACGACTCCTGCCAAGAGAGACTGGTACGAGAAGAAGTACTGAGTCCTGGATTCCGCCCCCATGTGCCTTAGGGTGCAGCCGACCCCGGGTTCGGTCATCACGGCGGCGGCCAAGAAGAAAGCGGCAGGGGTGACTGCTTCAACTTCGACCTCCCCGCCGAACGGCAAGGGGAAGAAACTGGACGCCATGGGACGACGGGTCATCTCGTCGTCGGCGGCGGCGGTGACGACTATCAAAGCGGCCAACGCCCTTGCGATTGTGGCCCGCTACGTCAGGGAGCTGTGTTTTAAGATCGCTCCTCTGCTGGGCTGCCTCCCGGACAACAAGAGGGCTGAGGCCCTGGAGATCTTGCAGGTGGCCATAACGGTGGCCACGGACATTGCTGACACCAGTTTCTGCCAGATGGGCAACGGTGTGTGCCTTCGCCGGAGTGGTTGGCTTAAGGCAACCGATTTCCGCCAGGACGTGAAAACCAGAGTTTTGGACATGCCTTTCGACGGGAACAACCTGTTTGGCAAGACAGTGGACGAATCGCTGCAGGCCATCACGGCGACACAGAGGTGGCCCAGGCCTTGGGAGTTTTGCAGCAACCTACAGGAGGCCTACAGAGGACGCGGCCGTAGCGTCGGGCCCCCACCTGAGCACCCCGGTGGGAGGCCGGCTGTCGAATTTCGTCAGTGTGTGGGAGTCTATCTCCACCGACCGATTTGTGCTGGATGCCCTGGCCCGCAGACACTCTTGTTCCTAAAGAAGTGCCCCCGCATTCCACCCGTGGCCAGGAAGGAAAACAACGTCCCTCAACTGCTGCTGGAAGTAAGGGCGATGCTGAAGAAAGGGGCCATCGAGCTCGTCCCAAAGAGGCTCTGGGGCTCCGGAATTTACTCTCAATACTTCCTCGTAAGAAAGAAAACTGGCGGGTGGCGACCCATTCTGGACCTTTGTCGTTTAAACAAGTACATCAAGTCCCAGAAGTTCCGGATGGTCACCCTCCAGCACGTGTTGGGGCAGCTGGAGGAAGGAGACTTCCTATCATAGCTGGACTTAGAGGATGCATACTTCCACATCCCCATTCTAAAAGGACACCGAAAGTTTCTCAGATTCGTGGTCCAAGGGCAGCACTACCAGTTCGGATTGAAGTCGGCGCCCAGGGTATTCACCAAGTGCCTAGCACCGGAGGCGGCGCGGCTGCGCCTGCAGGGGATCCACGTCTACCCCTATCTGGACTGGCTCATCCGAGCAAGGACAAGGGAACTCGCCGTCGAGCACACAGCGAAGACCGTCCAACTGCTCAGGAATCTGGGATTCTCCATCTTTGCGAAATCCCACCTGGTTCTGTCACAGGCCGCCCAGTTTGTGGGGAGCTAGGCTCGACACAGTGGCACAAGTGGCCTCTCCGTCGGAAGAAAGGACAAAGGCCATTCTGGGCAATGTGCAGCGGCTGTCGACCATGGATGTGGCCAAGGTGAGGTCCATCAATTCCCTTCTCGGCATGATGTCCTCGTGCATCTACCTTGTGAGCCTGTGCAGGCTACGGGTGCGTCCACTACAAGAGTACGACGCCCGTTGGATGCAAGCGGCGGGCAGCTTCGAAGACAGGATCTCGCTCAACGAAACCTTCCGCCAAGCGATGCGCGCGGGTGCCCCACCACCGGATCTGGCGGCGGGTATGGACTTCCAGACCCCGGCACATCAGGAGTCTGTCACGACGGACGCCTCCCTGGAGTAATGGGGAGCACACACCGGAGATCTCCACGCAAGAGGCCTGCCGGAGGAGAGGTCACTCCACATCAACGTACTGGAGCTCTGGGCCGTGTTCTGGGCCCTCAGGTCGTTCCTTCCGTCCATCAAGGGCAAGGTGGTGAGGATTTTCAACGACAACACCACCACGATGTTCTACATCCGGAAGCAGGGAGATACCAGATCCCGAGCCCTATCAAATGAGGCGCAGGATCTGTGGCACTGGGCTGTCGCCCAGGGGAAGTTTCTGGTGCCCTTCCACCGGGCAGGAATAAAGAACACCATCGCCGACTCACAGCAGGGAGCTGCGCTCGTGCCACGAGTGGGAACTGCGGCAGGATCAAGTGGATCTGCTATTCCAATGATGGGGCACTACCCAGATCGATCTATTCGCGACGGCGACAAACCATAAATGTTGGAGGTTCGCCAGCAGGTTTCCCCAGCCGGGGAGCTTGGGTGATGCCTTCTCATTCCCCTGGGATAGCCTGTTCCTGTATGCGTTCCCACCGTTGCCGTTGTTGCTGCGACTCATCAATCATCTCAGACGGTCCTGGTGCAGGATGATCCTCGTCGCACCGGCGTGGCAGAGACAGATCTGGTTCCCGGACCTTCTGGACATGTTGGCGTCCCCCGCAGTCAAACTGCTGACAGACGCGGATCATCCTCCACCACGACCAGGGGTCGCTGAGCTTGCAGGCCTGGCTCCTGCAGCACTAGAGTCTGGAGGGTACGATATCCCGGCGGACTGCAAGGAGGTGCTTGCAAAGGCCAGGGCGTCCTGGACTCTGAAGTGCTATGGACATAAGTGGAAGAGGTTCCGAAGATTAACCCTCTGCGGATTACGGCCCCCCCAGGTGCTGCCATACCTATAGTCGCTGGCCAAGGCGTGGCTGGCGCACGCCTCCATCAAGATGCACCTAGCGGCGATCTCCCGCTACACCAGAACTCGGGGACGATCATCTCTGTGATCCCATCGCCTAGTGAAGGCTCCAGCCCCGGCGTGGGAACTCAACGTGGTGCTGAGCAGACTCATGGGGCCGCCATTCGAGCCTCTGCATTCAGCGCCGTTGAGGTTCGTCGTGGAAGACGGCGTTTCTTGTGGCCATCTCCTCCGCACGATGAGTGGGAAAGATCCAGGCCCTCTCCTGTAAACCTCCATACCTGACTTTCCACAAGACGAGGGTGGTGCTGAGGACGCACCCCTCCTTCATGGCCAAGGTGCCGTCCGGCTTCCATCTCAACGAGCCCTTGGTGTTACCTGTGTTCTTCCCGTCGCCTTCGTCGCCGGCCGAGAGGACTTTGCACTTGCTGGATGTAGATAGAGCGCTGAAGTTCTACGTGGACCGCACGAAGAGTTTTCGGAAGACACCACAGCTGTTTGTGAACTTTGGACCTGTAAACCAAGGGAAGGCCCTCTCGAAGGCTTCCATTTCCAGATGGCTCTCCGGCTGCATCATGCACTGTCACCAGTTGGTAAAGCGACCGTTGCCCAGCCGTCCGAGAGCCCATTCGACCAGAGCTATCGCTGCTACCACGGCGTTATTGTCTGGTGTGCCCCTGCTGGACCTCTGTAGGGCTGCTACGTGGAGGTCGACGCACACCTTCACGAGATTCTACTGCGTCGACCGGGATTCCAGGGAGGAGTCCAGAGTCGCAGTGCTGCGCAACCTGTTCGCCTGAAGGTGGGCCTAGTGAAGGGGTAAGAGATGCTTAATGTTGAGTTGATGTAATTGCTCAATGTTGAGCCTTGCCCCCTCCCGTGGTTGTGCATGTGTGTACTGCTATTTATTCTTGTATTCATGAGCATGTGAATCCATGCCAGACCCCATGCTGGAGAAGGAACAAGTTACTTACCTGTAACTGTTGCTCCCTCCCTCTTGCCCCTCTACAGCTCTTCACTTTGTGCTACTGCCACTTTACGTGCTACCAAATCTGAGGATGGCTTCCAGAGGAGGGGCTTAGGTAGAGGGCAGTCATTGGCTGGGGGGCAGTATGACCCAGACCCAGTGATTGCTTATTAGGAGAAAGACCGTTCAGAAACGAAACTGAAACTGATTTTTTCTTTACCAAGGATTCCCAGCCTGACGACGGGGGAATATTCATGAGCATGTGAATCTATGCCAGACCCATGCTGGAGAACAACAGTTACAGGTAAGTAACTTGTTCCTTGTCCTCCAGGGCAGTCTCCTCTCTGTGTGCAGTGGCCCACCTCATGCTGTAGCACGCCAACACAGCAGCCCTGGCAACTCAGAAGTTTGCATGCCGTGGTTGGCCCCATTGTAACCCTTGTTTTTTTGTTGTTTGTCTCTCGGCACGGGGGCTAAAGCCTTAGCAAAAGCCTGACTTATCGTCCCAAGTGATTATTGTTGTTACTAAATTAAATAAATGTCAAATAGGGTACACAATGCCTTTGTGGTCTCCACTGGCCAGTTACTTTATAACCTTGTTTTTATTAAGTTATAAATTACCAAGGTGTTGGCCACCAGTTTTATCTCTTACATGATCAGAAGGAAGGAGGATCACCTGGGCGAAGGTTCTTTGGGGAGTGGAAGTGGAACACTGAGGGTTGAGACTCGGTATCCGCTTCCCTGTAATACCTTTTCCCCATCCTACCCGTTAGGATATTTAGAAGCTCTACATCAACCCCCCACCCCCTCTTCCCCACGCCAACACTTTCCTATACTGTAACAGACAATGGACTAACACCAGAGCCATTTACCTAACATGTCCCAACACACGGGTCAGGCAGAGTCAGGCAATTGGCAATAACCACACACACCTGCCTGACAGCCGTTTACCTTCTCGACAGGGATAAAAGGCGGAGCACGAAAGTGCACTTTGAGCACAGCTGAATGCACGAGGAGACAGCTACACCAAACCGGCAGGTCAAATGAAGAAGAAAGACGGTGATATCCAGAAGGACGAAGGGAGAATTGCCCTTGCCCTTTTCAACTCAGACCTGCAAAGCCTCCAAAAGGGAAAGCATAAGACCGGGAGTTACAGCTGGTGTGCAGAGCAGCAGATGTCAATGGTACATAGGACCTCCCGCTTTGATAACGCTGGCAGAGAGACAAGCTGGCTACTGTGGTGCTATGCTTGACTCCAGAGAACAAAGAAGCCAACTGGTTCAGCACAGCCGTTGAGTCGGAGGTAGCTGATGGTAAACCGAACTGTGTTGAGCCCAAGGTTGCAAGTGGCAAAAATTGTTGAACGCAAGGATTCCGAAAGAGAAAGGACTTGTGTATGTATTTGAACTTTAAAGAAAGCCCAATTGAGGTCCAGATGCAGAGGGGTCCGGCGCCACGTGGGCACTCATTCGAAAGACTTTGACCGGGACCTGTTCTTTGAAACTACAAGAAAGAGAAGCCCTAGGAAAGGGTGTCGTAAGGCGTCAGTGATCCTACAAGGGTTACGTCAAATCCCTTGTAGCTAGGGGAAGGGAACCCCGCCTTCCAATGAAGTTGTGAACTGTGAAATATGGCTAGTGTGAACCTGATGGAGAGATGCCGAAAGAAAGCTATGAAGAGGAAAACCTTGCTTTCTGATGAAAATGAGCAATGCATGAATGTGTTAGAAATATAGGACTGTGTTAAAGAAAGGCCATGGTGAACCCTACAGAGAGGCCCAAACTGCGAGAAGGATCCGAACCCAACTGAGGTAGATCCTGTGGCCGAAGGCGCAAGTTAACAGAACTTTTGGTTTGTCATTGTGAAACGCCACAGGCCTTCTGGGCCGAGAGATTTTTGCAAGAAGGAGACTTAGCCTCCTGAAAGTTTTGATATTACCGAACTGAACCTCCTGCTGACGAGGCCAAGGATTGTGCTGTGATCGAGAATCCCGCCTTGTCCCGTGCTTCAAACGTGGGTAAGAGACACAGCCATACCATTCTGAATTAACATTTGGTGAGCACTTCTTTTGCTGGTGAACATTATCCCACAGTATTTTGTAACTTAGTTGTAAGGATTGGCAATCGTTTTTTTAATATAGGCCCTTTTTGTTTGACAAGACGCCACTAGGACTGCCTTATTATTATTTGATGGTTGTTGCTTGTTCCATCTTAATTTAGCTTTACATTAGGTTTATCACCCATTATTAAGTTCAATAAAAACCCTTGAACTGTGATCAATTGTGGCTCTTTCCTGTTGCCACCACGAGTTCCTTGAAAGCCTGAGAAACTGTTAGCCTACTGTTACAAGGTATGAACATTGTGATTAACAGTTTGGAAAGCGGTCAAGATTATGGTAGCCTGAGAAACCAGAGTGTGCAACTACCCCATGAAAGGGGGATTGAGAAAGAGCTGAACATTTTGAGAAAGAAACAGAAGGTGCCTAACTCTGACGAGGTGGGCATCCGCTTTGTGTGAAACAACTTTGGTAAAAGAAAATAACCTGTATAAGGATCACAGGACTTTGGTAAAAGACGATGGCCTCAAAGGAGGAAGTATTCCCTTTTTTCACAAAAAATCTTGGAGGAATGGAGCCGTTTACAAGAGACCGTTCTGTTTGTTAACAGGAGAAAGTTGAACTCTAACTTGATACAAAGACTGGGAAGCATATCCTGTGGTGAAAAAAATAACTTTGAAACCCAAGAACACACCAAATACAAATTGAGCCAGGATGTTGCCTTGCTGAGGCCATTGTTCAAAGCCTTCCATTTCCTTTTAGTAAAAGAATTTTCTGAAGAGGTAGGCCCAATAAATTGGATAGGATTTGGACGGAAGAACTTTATTTTGGACTTTAAAGCACACCTATGGCTTTTTTCTTAGATAGGGTGCTTCCCTCATAGGTATTTGGATTCTTTTATATCAATACAAATGTTGAGAATGATCTCTAATTGTCTGAGCCCTTCTGGTTCACCACAGCCCACATTAAAGAAAATGCTGTTCCAGGCACAGCAAGGACGTGGTTTATTCAACTTGTATGTTTTGTCATTCCAGTTTTAAACACTTCGTATTCGAAGTGTACTGTAGTAGTACATGGACATGCAGTGCGATAATTATTAGTGCAATGTTAACCTACTGTCAGACCTACATCTGTTGCAATACTAGTTGTTTGTGGGCACATAGTAAAAGACCCAAGGGGAAAATCATCCACTTCCTTTGGTAATCCCCGCTGTTGCAGTAAAGTCAATAGTCTTGCTTTTATAGTTGGATTTTTTTCACACTGGTTCACATTGCTTTATCTGCTGTTCGGGCACCTTGAGAAGGTATTTTAAGGCTTCCCTCAGTGTTCTTACCCCTAGAATTGTAAAACAATCTGCTGCTTCCTAAGCTAAATCCACGCTCAATAAATACCCTAATAATTTGTTTGTAGCTCCCATTACCATTTATTTAGAATATCCCAATTCAGTGTAATAATGGTCTTTATCCTATATTAGAGAAAGTAGATGTTTCTGTAATGCAGCAAGCATGCCAAAGTGGGGACTAGTTGAACGATGCATTTTGTTGTTCGCCCCACTTCTAGATCTCTAGCTGGGCTGATCATGTGAGCAATCATCTGCCAATAAACTGTGTTGCTGATCAGTTTTATGCCAATATTATGGGGATAAGCATGGCCAGTGCAAAGGCATTTGGGAATGTTGAGAGACCAGGAAGGGGCCAGGGACTCACCTCAGAAGTGGCAAGCGCACCAGGAGGGCATAGTAGGGATTTAAGCCCTCACAGTCCCAATCATTTGTTACCTCTCCCAATGGTGAAATGAGCGGTTAATACTCTTTGCCACCAAGAGTAATTTTGCTGCCTTCTGTGACCGGATTCAAGTAAATGTTAGCTGCACTTTGTCTGAACAGCCATTGAGGGGAAAGGTTATTGGATTGTGCAGAGTGTCCACGCCGTAGTGTGATTTGTTATTCTGTTCTTGGGCTCTTCAAATCCACTGTTTAGCATTTTAAACTTTCTTCCTACTACATTAAGTGTACCAAAATAAGTTTTATTTCATTGTCTGCCCTATTAGACATTGTCAATTTGCCACAGCTCTGTGAGTTGATTTTCTGTTCTCTTGAATAAGGTGATGGTAATGCCAGAAGGAGCTGAAACCGTATCGAGGCCGAGCCCGGATTATCCCATGTTACCCACAATCCCACTCTCTGCATTCTCGGATCCGAAAAAGACCAAGCCATCTCATGGATCAAAGGTCAGTCAAATACACCCTCGCATGGGTACATTTACATAAATCAAGACGCATAACATATAGTTGTTGACTCCAAAGTGAACTGAATAGTTTCATATGTACACCACTGCTTGCCCTTCAACAGTAATCTGGGTCCTTGACTGCTGGTTGAGAGTGGACAATCAACTTGGGTTTTTCCTCATCCACTGCCTTTGAGGGGCAACCTAGTTATACCTTATTCTATGACTCCTACTTTTTTCTTGCCCACAATCAGCTTTAAGATGACTCTTAGGCAAGATTGTGTGCAGTACCCTTTGAGAGACTACAGCAACCTTGACCTCCTGGCAATAGGGACCCGACCTTTGGTAGAAGTCTGTACTGCACAGGTTGGTAGTGTGGCTGAGCAGCCAGGCTTATCTCAAGAGGGGTCAATGTGAGCAGTAGGGTTTTAACAGTTTCACAGTGACAGTTATTCAAATAAACACTTACACTCAAGGTTTCCTGTTTAAACAATTATTAATTTAACAGTCAGTTCAATAAGCCTTCTTCAGAAGGGAGCAAAACCTGTAACAATTATAATGCACTTCAAAACACTGTTGCTCTAAATCAGATGATACCCATTGGGGATGGCATACACACGTCTTACACTTTCTGGTGACTTAAATATCTAGGACACTATGGACATTGATTTATCACTGGTACATTTGGAGCAATACTGAGTTTGGTGTGCAAAAGATTAGATAGAGGAATAAAACGAAGTTTAACAAATAATTCATAAACTGGTAAGCACTTTTTTAAACCCTCCAATGCAAAGTAAATTAACCCTTTTTTGGAGGAAAGGCAAATGCACAAAGTCAGAGGTAAGAAGAGTCTCTCAGGGAGCCAGGACAGTCAATTATTCATTGATCAAAGTCTATGGGAGCTGAAGATCTTCTTTGCAGGTAAGTAAGTCTTGCACAATGTTTTTAGGAAGGTTTGTAGAAATAATCACAGAAGGGCCACAAGCTGCGAGGCTTGTGAAAAGCATAGCTGCAAGCAACTCTGCAAAAGCAACCAAAACAAGTCTCAACTGAGAACACGCAAGTCCACACCACAAGAGGCAAGTCCCCTTAGTGGTACAATACCTTTGGTTTGAAGAAATGGTTCCAGCTGGTTTCTGTTCCTGTACAGTTCTGCAGATCTTGTTCCTGGGCCTCAGTCGTGGGGACAAGAGGGAGGACGTCTGGGGATTCCTGCACTGCAATGGGTAGGTCAGCGGCAGCAATGGGCATACTTCAATTTAGCCTCACTTCGCGGTTTCAGTTCTTTGCATCTATAGCAAATGGCAACACTGCTGTTCTCGGATACCACTTAAGAATTTCCTCGCATCCTGGGTCCAGTTCTCTGAGGTGGCTCAGGCTTGGTCAGTCCTGCTTCAGGGAATTCCGGACGATCTTCCTGGTGCTCGGGTCCAACTTAAAAGCGATGCACTAGGTCTGGTGTTCCTCTCACTGGCACTTCAGTTCCAGCAGTGGAAGTACAGCCAGCTCCGAGAGGCAGTCCAGAAGAGGTCACTTTGTGGTTGATTGGTCCCACCGACCCAAGGGGAGACGTCGTCCTTGCAGGGCTTCTGTAGTCGAGGCGAATTCAGAGCTTCAGCACAGCAGCAGGGCTTCACTGGGCAAACCAACGGCGCAAGAGTTGCAGCAGGCATCTCTTCCAAGATCATCTTCGGATTCCTTTCTCCAGTCCTTTCTCCAGTGGTCGACTCTGCCTTCTAAGCCAAAAAGCATTGCCTTTTTATGCAGGTTTCTGCCCTTCAATCCAGTCTAGCTGTCAATCACCCAGCAGGGTGACTGTCCTCCAAGGAAAGCCAACCGGCCAATCACCTTTTGGTGCATTCCTGTAACCAAGGGGATTAAGCACAGGGAGTTTCGTGCACTTCCTCCCCTGCCAGACATGCTATATCCTCAGGTGGGCTTCACTTGTGAATCCCACCAAAGAACAAACAAACAAAGGGACCAAACCTGGTTTGGCGCGCAGAGTAATTCTCAAGAAGGACCTTTCCAACAAGAAATGGCGAACGCAGGTTGCGGTAAAAACACACAATGGTAGTAAACAGTAAACCACTACCACCAGCCATTAATTATAGAATGGGTAACATAAAAATGTTGCATGAGAAACTAGACAAAGGGGATATCAAGTAACCCCTCCAGCACCTTATTGTAAGATAGTATGTACTGGATCTCGAAAGTTATAAAATGGAAGTAAAGTCCATTTCACTTCACTGCTCTTGGCAACAGTAGTTTTACCAAGAGAAGGTATTAAAACCTTTGGGAAATCTAAGACTTCCCTGTGCCACTGCACTGAAGGTGCTGTGTGTCTCAATGCAAAGATGATGCCTATGGAGTGTGTCAGACTCCAAAGTCTAAAGAATCAGAGTCCAAATCACAGAAGAATACATGAGTGGGGAAAACGGTCTGGCTCTCTCCAGGTTAGAAATTAAATGTCCTAAAGTCCAGCAAAAGAACTGGGGGCCTCTAAGGTAGAAGGGAATTAGCACATTTCTGAGAATTCTCCCTAACTAACATCTGTAAGCGGTCCGAAGCATGAAATGGACATAAAGGTGGCATATTGATTGCTACACACTTTTATTGAAAGTAAAGAGCGGTTGGGGAAACTCCTAGCTTGCCCTAAAGCTAAGGGGAGGGGGGGGGGGATCCCTACCTAAACCAAAATTACTATCTGTCAGGATGTCCAAATCAAAATGTCTCCATCGTCTGTTAGGAGAGTTTTCCTAAAGTCCACTTCAGGTAAGTATTTCTAAAACTATCCCTAGGCATGCAGATCCCAAATCTTAGAAGTCTGTACTACCCAAAGGATCTTGGTAGAATGGCAGAGCAGCCAGGCTTGTCATAGGAGGAAGAGGCGAGCTGTACACTGAACCCTGTAAATACAATAGTCCAAGGAAACACTTGCACAGTAAATGATTTCTTAAAAATGTGTATGTATTCTTATTACACACAGTAATTCTTAATACTTTTAGGAGGTTATCACTCCAATAGTAGTTGCTCGCGGTTACAATTATTTTACCCTAATGACAGTTCTACCATATCATCGGTACTACTGCGCTCTCGTGTTAGTTTACAAATAAACGATAATGGTCTTTAGTTAGCAAAACAACATCAGATTAAGTCTTGTGGAAGGAAAAAGGCTGATTATTCACACAGCAGCAAATCTTAACTTTTTCGAGAGACTTTTCAGGGGGACTTCTAATGTTTTCAAAGTCCAATCCCTAACTATACAAAGTCAGTGTGGGAGTGGAGCAAAATTCTTACGAAGTAGCAGAATAAGCAAAGTTCCTCAGTATACTTTCAGTCACTAGATAAAAGATGCTCAGCAGTATAACACAAGTTAGGGGGAAGCTGCAAAGGACGCCAGCTGACCAGCCTGGACCGAAGGCAAGGGTGGACACCCAAGTACCAAGTCACAGGTAAGTTCTACCTTTAGGCTCACAGTACTTTAGGTTAGAAGAAGCGAATAGCTGGATTCCTCCTGTGCAGCAGCGAAGGACTCGAACTACTGATGCCTCGGTCTGGTGACGAAAGAAAGGACTATGAATGGTATGTCGCAGCAGCAGTCTCGAGAAAGGACCCTTGGCTCGGATTTCTTTGGTCTCGTTGGCCGGTCTACGGTTTGGTGCCTTTTTATCCGCTCCAACAAAAAACGGCTATCGCCTGGTTGATCTTCTATTCTGAAATCCTGCACTCTGGTGAGGGGACTTAGATGAGTGGGATCGTGCCTCTGTAGGTCCCACTGGGGCTCACCAAAGTTCTGGACGGATTCGGCCCTGTCAAGCCGTTGCACCTCAAATGTGTTGGAGGTCTCTTGGTATTCGCAGTCTGCAGCTCTGGAGAGTCACAGCACCTGGGTAGATTTGTAGTTCATCTTGAGGCTAGTGGATCCCACCAGCCAAAGGGAAGGATTCCTCTTCAGAGCTCCTGTTGATAAGAAAACGTTGTTAGGACAGCAGTGGTTGCTTCACGATTTGCATGCGTCTGTGGTGGCCTTCAGCTGGTCCAGTGGTCGACTTTTCTCCTACCTCAGAAACCTCTTTATTTGGTTTTTCCACTCCCCTGCAAACTCTCAATATTTTACAGAAAGGGGCGTGTGGCTGTCCAATCAGGACACCCAGCCCCCCAGTAGGAACTGGTTCCATTCAGGCATTCTGGCAGACAATAGGGCAGGTGGTGTATTAAACTCCTCCCCACTTCCTGCCTTCAGACACACTGGAGCCTAAATGGGCGACCAAAGGCAAAACACATATTGAGACCTCCCCCTCCCGGAATGATAGAAAAGCTAACAACCACAGTGGTGATAATGGCAAAAAAGAAAGGAGCCAGCATGTTAGAACATAGGTGACCCTATTGTGCATAACCGAGACTGAATACAGTGTGCAGTAGAAAATGTTGGTAGAACACTGCCACCAGCCAGAACTATAGGTTTGTGTGTGACTTAAGTCACAGGAGCAGAGAGAAGGGGGATACTAGGTATTCCCTTAGCACTCCACATAAGGTGATGTGTGCTAATCTCTCATAGTATAAAGTTTTAGGAAAGACAGAACGTCTCCCTCTATCCTGGAGAACTGTAGTTCTCAAGGATAGTGAAAGAATCTCAAAGGAGAATACTGGCAACACTCCACATAGGGTGCTGCAAAAGTTACACAGATGCCTTTAAAGAGATATGGAGGAAAGCAGGCTCCATTGAAAAGGTATAACAGGGAATAGAGTTCCAAAAGTCAGAGCAAATGAGAAAGAATGAGGGAGGAAAAAGGCTCCCCTCTTTAAGGATAGAAAGAAAAAAAAATCCAGAAGTATGTGCTGGGGTCGCGCTATGAGAGGGGATGAAGCATAAAAATGATAATTCTCCAGCATGGGGTCTGGCATGGATGCACATGCTCATGAATATTCCCTGTCCGGCTGGGAATTCTGGGTTAAAGAAAAAACATGTTCACTTATAAACTGTCTTTCTCCTTTAAACCAATCACTGTCCATGGTCATACTGCCGCCCCCACCCCCATCCAATGACAGTCATCTCTCTAATCTGTTATGATGCCTACCCCCAGGCATCTGGACCAAGCCCATCAGCCTCGGGAGCAGGCATCAAGACATTTATTAAAACCTCAGCAGCCCCGGCTAGGGGCTATCTGGGTTCAGTCCTGGCGCCTTAGGCGCCAGGCTCATAGTAGAAATCAGTCCTCAGGCTCATAGTCATTACTTACCTCAGGCAGACTATGCTGCAAATGACTCCAATCCAATGTGAAGCCTGGAAGGGACTATTTTACTACAGGGACTATTTTTTTACTCTGGTGTGGTTCTAGGGACTTCTTACCTGGGACTACTTTTGAAGCTATTTAAACCGTGCCCGACCAGCAACACACGCTTCGCGTTAATCTGCATCCAGCAGCGTAACGCTCACCGTGCCTGAAAGTTAGCATCCAGACCTCTGCCACGCCCGTCCTGAATCAGGAGCTCCTAGAGAAGAAGGAAAGCAGAAGGCAAGGTTAGAAAATGAACTTTATTCCAGTTTCTCACCTGATTCCGTAACCATCACGTCTCAGCACCTGGAAAGGACATTCTTTCTACACGCGTTGCATCGCCAGCTGCAGCGCCGCGCCATACTCACCAGTCCTCACAGCACCTTACGATTCGGCGCTGCCTCCATCATTTCTTTGCCGAGCTCCTGCATCTGGGAACAAAAAGAAATAACCAGGTGAGCCGAGAGAGCCAACAAATACAATCTCTCTTACCACCATAGACTTACCTGATTTACCACCGGAGGCATTATTATTTAACTCTCCACTTCTTCAAACACCGCATCTGAAAACGGAGCGAAAACAACACGTTAAATACATGCATTATTTACCGGACAGCATCGGGTAATACAGACTCTTACCTGAATGTCATCTACCGCCACAAGACCATCTTTTCTCGAACTCCACTGCAAGATAAGAAAGGAATGGGACAAGAGTGAACATCGGACATATTGAACTCTATGAACTCTATACTTGCTGGTCTTCGCCAAGAACCTCAGAGTCAACTCTTGTCCGGAACTCCCCCAACACCTTCCAACCAGTGAAGCAACTGGTATCTACGCGCCCCTGCAATCCACGTAGGATAGAGAGCTCATCACTCAAGAATATAAGGTGAGAGTACTGGTGTAACGATCACCTGATTCCCGCAGAGGCGCCAGTCTTGACTGGGTGAATGCCGTATCTTCAAAGGTGATGTGTAACACACGGTTGGCTCTTTGGGCTGGACCTCTGTGCACTGTATGTCTGACTCGAAGAGTAAGATGTCTGCAGATAGAAAATATGGGATTAATGAACTGGGGTTATTGGGTGCCTTTCTCCTCTTCCCTTTCTCTTCTCCTGTAGAACCCCAAAGGTTAACACCCTCACCTTAGGTAAGTGAACGCCGAGCTCTCCATCTGCCTCGGGGCAGGGTGCCGTAACCAGTTTCTTCACTGGATAAGGGTGCAGGCCTCTTGACCTCAGAGGACTGCTGTCCGTTGTTAACTGCACGAACGGTAAGTTCTGGGCACTTCAAATGTCTTGAGTCTTTTGTAATGATATCTCTTGTTTTGCAGGGTTCCGGCGATGGCGGATGGCGGGCTGATGAGAGTTGAGGATCGAACCCGCGTGAGGAATAGAAGCGCCTGGAAGCACGTAAGTAAGCGCTTGTAGCCTGCTTCACGATGCGCACTAACTGTCCCTTTTATCTTGCAGGTACAAGTTCGGAGCTTTAGAGAAGCTGAAGGGTGCTGGAATACCCACTGGATTCGGCGTGGGGAGGAGTAATGGCACGTGAGTAATAAAGTTGCCCAATGTCTTTAAACGCACCTTCTTTTGTCTTTCAGATGCGGGATGCAGCGCCGAAGGCCTCCGGAGCGTGCGAAGAGCTGGTAAGCTTTTGTCTTTCAGATGCCGGAATGCAGTGCGAAGACCTCCGGAGCATGCGAAGAGTAGGTAAGCCTTTGTCTTTCAGATGCCGGAATGCAGCGCGAGGCGTTGGTGACAGCCGATGGACCAGGTAAGAGATGCGCTGCCACTGAAGACCGTAGTGCTAACCTGTTCTTTCTTTGTCTTTACAGGTGCTGCTGAAGACTGGATTCCAGGATGGTAAGCCTTTGTTCCCTTAGGCCCAGGATCAGAAGCAGAAGACACGATGAGCGTTCTGCTGCAGAGAATGCAGAATAACGCAAAGCAAGATTCATCCATCGGGTGTGGTTTAAATAGCCTCCTGTAGTGCTTCGGTGTCTCCTTCCACAGCCACGCCTAAGAAAAGAGTTCCTGCTTTCCAGAAGAGTTCCAGTGTTCTGAACCTAGGGAGTGGCTCCTGCCCCACCCAACAGGAAAAGTAGTCCCAAACAGAAGAGGATCAGGGGTTCAACTGGCAGGTAAGTAAGCAGCATGGTCTGCTGCAGATAAGTCCACCCAAGCATTATGAGCCCGGCGCTTCCAGCGCTGGGACTGGGCATCTTTATGAGCCTGGTGCCACTGGCGCCAGGACAGGGTCCAAAAGGTCCCAATTGGGACTGGCTGGCACTCGGAACCGGGGTTATGGGTCTGCTTCCAAGGGAGTCGGGCAAGTCCTGATCTTTTGGAAGCAGAGATCATGACAACTGGAAGGAGTTTTCGGAGGTGATTAGTGGGGAGAGCAGGGAGGTGCCATCACTAGAATCACGGGTGGCTAAATTCCTCTCTCCACTTGAAGGAGAATTCTTCTACCGGTCAAGCACATGAGATTAGGAGGGCCAGTCCAGTCTGTCATCTCTGGACTACGCATCACGTTGGAGACCTCAGCAGTCTGGGTCCGGCCGACGCCCCTGTGGGAGCCAGGTGAGCGCAACACTAATCCTCTCCTTTGGTAGCCATCTTCAGATTTCTACCGCACGCTTCAGTGTTGGGAGCCCTCGCGTTTGCTCTGCGAGCTACTCCTAAGTTTGTATCTGTTTTCGATGTTAAAAGGTTCTATTTTTGTTCTGAAAGAGCCTTTGTGCTCTTCTCGCCGACAGCAGGGATCCATTGTCGGTGAAGTTCAGCGACCCTCAAGGACGAATATCATCAAAGATTCCAGAAGGCCATCGGGCCTACTTCGCGCCCTTTGACCATGATGATGGAAGATCTCTCCAAGTCCTGCACCAAATGCGGGCTACGGAATGTGTTTGTTGAAAACAAGCACCTGTAATGACTCTACTGCCTGCAATCTGACCACAAGGAAGTGGAGTGCGAGATATGCCTCGGTTTCTCCAAGAAAACGACCAAGGATAGGCACAGTAGACTAGCGACGTGGCTGAATGCCAAGGCCTCTGCCCCTTGCTCCGAGCAAGGTAATGCCTCATCCAGGATTGCCCCGTCCGATGAATGGTCTTAGTCCTTTGAGGACGTCTCATCCGCGGGGGCCCAAGACAAGACCAAGAACCGCCTCGATGCCTGCGGGCTGTGTGAGCGCTTTATAAATGTAAAAAATAAAATAAAACCGCAAGTCCACCGGATCGCAGTGGGCGCGGGTCCCAAGGTGGACAGGGCGCCATCAACATGACCCTCAGCCTCCATTGCCAGCTGGCAATTGAGCTCCTCGAAAAGGAAATCGTCCAACCTGGACTAAACTGCGGGAGAAGCCAGAGATGCCTCGACTGAGGAGAAGGCTGAACTGCCCACGAAGGCCCAATCGGCACAGAATAAGACTTAGTCAACAATAGAGTTGGTGGCGGCTGCTCTCATGACTGCTAAGGAGGCTTACTCTGTGAAGGTAGCCCCCGCAGCGCAAAAGGTATTCCTGCCCTGAGGTGCAAAACTGCCGCAATGACTTTTGCAAAGTCTGCTGGCACGCCGGAAAAGGGAAAACCGTCTCAGAACCCAGTTCCAGCCCCTCTGGGTGGAAAGGGAGGGGGAGTAGGCCTGGATCCACCCTCCCAGGCCGTGGCCCAAGCCATGGAGGTCTCGTCCATGAAGGAGGACCTGGAGTCCTTAAGCATGGTCGAAGAGGACGGCAACAAAGGCGCAGGGCCTAGTGTTCTGATAAAGCCAGCTCAGCCGAGGGATGTGTCTCTGGACATTGTCTACCCTCCACACCTTGTTGTCGGAGATCCGGAAGAGGATGCCTCAGGGCTCGGTTCCAGTGGTCCCCTTGGCCCCTGATCAGCCACCAGCAAAGAAGTATCATCCGATGCCCCTATTTCACCCTCCACCTCTGCGTCGGGCCCCTTCTCCCCGAGGGGACCCAGACATGGGTACTGGAACGGATACGGCCACAACAAAGACGGACAAGGATATTCTCACTGCGGGCAGCGGGTCTCTGCAGCCTAGGACGTCCCCACCGGATGAGGTGTGATCGTTCCATTCCATGATCGTCAGAGCCTCATCTATTCCAGATTGTGCCCGAAGAAACCAGGAAGGAGAGTTTCATGTACAACAGACGCAAAAGGCCAAGAGGAAGACGATCATGGCAGTGCCCCTTCTGGACGACGTGTGGGAGGAGAGCCTGGCCCTCATGAATAACCCAAACGGGATCAGCTGGAGAAGTACTGGGTGCCGAAATCCGCATCCAAGTGCCTGAGGTCTCAACCATTGCCGGATTTGGTGGTATTGGAGGCCTTGAGGAAACGGACGGCTAAACCTGTCCTTGTCATCTTCGGGCCCTCGGGACAGCGAGGGAAAGAAGATGGACGCCATAGGAAGGAAGGTGATTTACACCACAGTGTCCACCATCAAGGAGGCCAAGGCACTGGTGATCCTAGCCAGGTATGACAGGGAGCTGTTACAAGCTGGGCAAGATTTTGGAGTTCTTCCCCGATGATAAAAAGGAGGCAATCGCTCTCTTCCAGGAAGGGGAGGTAGCGTCGGATCACGCCATCACAACGGCGTTGGACGCTGCCGACACGGGATGCCGGCAGATGCCGAACGGTATCTGCCTTCATCGCCAAGGCTGGATGAAGGCCACAAATTTCCACCAGGAGGTCCAAGCGAAGGTACGGGACGTGCTCAGAGATGACCTGTTTGGAAAGTCGTCAAGTCCCTGCAGACAATCAAGGCGGATATGGCCTATTCCCTGTGCACCCTCCAGCAGCACCGCTCTTCCTTTCAATCCTCCATGTCGAGCTTGTCTTCTAAAGGTTTCTCCTCATCGTACCGTCAGCTTTCCAGATCCACAACTCAGGAAGCCTACCAAGGCTGTTCACAAGCCTATGGTGGCAGAGGACCGCGTCGCCAGCACTGAAGCAAGCATGAACCGACCAGGACCTCGGGGGGGGGGGGGGGGGGTGGGCGCCCCAACCCATGCACCCCGGTGGGAGTCCAGCTGGGGAAGTTAGTCAGAGTGGGAAAAGATCACTACCAACAGATTGGTGCTGGATGCTCTCACTCAGTGACATACACTGGAGTTTCAGCGCAGGTGTCCGCGGATCCCTCAGGTGGCACGTCAGGAGCAGCACATGCCTCAGCACCTGGAGGAGCTGGCGGAGGTACGGTCTGTACTGCGAAAAGGGGTGATTGCGCTAGTTACCCAGTGACCCCAGGGCTCCCGCAGGTTCCACCAGCCGAGAAGCCTGGGGGGCCGCTTTCTCCTTTCTGTGGGAAGGACTGTTCCTGTATGCATCACCGCCCCGTTCCCTCTCCTGCTACGTGTCATCAGTGCACTCGGTGTCCATGCAAGATGATACTCATCACCCCGGAGTGACCAAGGCAGATTTGGTACCTGGACCTGCTCAGTCTTTCGGCGTCGCCCGTGGTCAAGCTGCCGGTAGTTCCGGATCTTCTCATCTGGGAAGGAGGCGCGCAATCCATCACGACCCAGGATCGCTGAACCACAGGGCTTGGCTTCTGCAGCCCTAGAGTTTGGATACCAATTGCCTCTGGGCTGCAGAGAGGTCCTAGCAAAGGCCAGGGCGTGACTTTGAAGTGCTATGGTCACAATTGGAAGCCTGGCACACGCTTCTATCAAGGTGCATCTGACGGCCATCTCCCGCTACACCAGGTCTCCATGAAGATGTTCTGTGGTCTCATCTACCCCCACCGGTGTGGGAACTCAACATGGTTCTGAAGAGGTTTATGGCGGGCCCTTTCGAGCCTATGCATCAGGTCCTGCTCAAGTTCCTCTCGTGGAAAACGGCTTTCCTTGTGGCCATCATCTCTGCCAGGAGGGTGGGTGAGATCCAGGCCCTACCCTGCAAGCAACCATACCCAACTGTCCTGCGAACCATGGGAAGGCCTTGTCCAAGGCTTCCATCTCAAGGTGGCTCTCTGGCTGCATCATGCATTGTCATCGGTTGGTGAACTGACTGCTGCCCGGCTGTCCGAGAGCACTCTCCACCAGAGCGATCGATTCGACGACAGTGGCGTTCCTGTCTGGTGTACCCCTGCTAAACATCTGCAGGGCTGCTACGTGGAGATCCACGAACACATTCACAAAGGTCTACTGCATCGACAGGGATTCCAGGGAGGAGTCCAGAGTCGACCAACTTCTATTCTTCCTCGTCTCAGTAATTTCTATGGAATGCAGGGGCGACAATTCATGACCACATTAGGGAAAAAATAGTTGTAGGAAGGCGGGCCTAGAGTCAGATGATGGTGGGGATACTGCTTCCTTCCCCGGGTGGTATGAAAAGGGTTCCTACACCTTTCAAAGTGACGACGCCTTGCGCTTTTCAGACATCTCACATTGTAACTCAAACCGAATGTGCGGTTGAAGGATTGATTCGTTGAACCAAAATACATTTCATTGCCATTATGGAGAGTACACACAACTCTGGTCAAGTAGTTGTTGAGTTTTTAGATTCGTAATACAGTACTTATTTATCATTTTTTGGGGGGTAAAAAACTAAGAATGGTGACCACTCTCATCTGGCTGAAAAGTTGAATTGGTACACAGAGGAATTTGTGGCCAAAAGTCTTTCTGGCCATCTCAAAATGACTTTTGATGCTAGGATTTACATAACGTTTTATTTCAAATCTATCCTCTGGGAGAGAGTTGAACTGTAGAATGATAAGTATTCTCACAAAAAGATAATTTGTGTTCTCCATTACCCCGTCCTATTGCAATTTTGAGTGGATTGAACTGCTTCAAAGTTGTCTAACCTTTCAATCTCAGCTTTGCTAAGATAATGCGAAGATGTTCAAGTGATGTTACAAATTAAAGGGTTCATAGTGACTGTTTCAACAGTCACATTTTCGAATGACAAAAGTTCCGATACAAGTGTCAAAAAAAAGTTTCAAATTTTTTTTTTTTTTTTTTTTATGGGGGTTGGGGGTCCCCCCAAACCCCTGTTTTATTTTTTTTTTATTCTTTTGGAAACACTTTTTTTTAAAATCCTTTAACATTAAAAAAATACATTCAACACTTTATTTTTTTACTTTTGTTTCGAAAATGTTGTTTCGGAACTTTGCCTGGACACCTAATTAAAGTATGTAATCAATGTATGGTTAAAAATGAACATTGAAGACTGCCCTGGGTAAAATTGTGCAGTTCTACTTGCAAAATAACTTTGAGCAAAGAAAATAAAGGCATGGCCTTTAAGCGATTGTACCAATAACCTTAAATGTTTTTTAGGAAGTCTAGTTTTTCCTTGTCCATATGGGCCATACTTGCTCCTGCATTACTACTCTACATTACTTTAAAAGATGTCTGTTTAGTACCAGGTAACAGCAACTTTTCATCAACCACATGTTTTTTTTGTAGTACCATGTGTTAGTTTTATTTAAATGTAGCAAATAGTTCTACTGCCTTTTTAGACTATTATTTTTTTAAATCTGTACTGTGTTCAACAGCCTTTCCCCTTTATGCATATGTTTGGGATGCCCTCCTGGAACGGGTGCGAACTGGAGCATTTGAAGTAAAAAATATAATGATAAAATGTTGGGGCATATGTGGAAGACATGCCAGTGTGGTGTACACCTTCCTCTTTACCAGCTGCCAGTACTTTTCTTCATCTTGACAGGACTGAAGAGCTCTTCGCATACTGCACACCTCAGTTTACGTTTTATATTTTAGAATTTTAGAGTTGTCTTCAGGGTTCCCTCCTTTCTCAGAGCACCAGAAAATCTGAGCTGTTTAGGCCTAGCCTAAAGGAAATGCTGCAAAGGCCCAGTGATGCAGCATCTAATAACTTGGTGCATTTTGACTGCAGTCTTCAAGTCTCTGCGCCTTCGCAAAACATTCAAGCCCACGTCATATGAAAGATGGGAGATTGTAAAGCGTCTTCCAGAACTGTATATTTGTAACTCAATTGTGCCACAACACCACAGTGCAGCTATTGTGGCCCTTCACTGCTGCATTCAGAGCCGCAAGCCCACATGCTTTCAAGTACATTTTGACCCGTCCACTCCCTCCAATTCAGATATCTGTATTTTTAGTTCGAACCTCTGGCACACTCCTGATTTGCGACCCTAATGCTGAAATATCCTCTAGAAACATTAACAGAGGAATGTCATGTTTTACTCTGTCCTCCCCTCCCCCAACCTACAGAAGACTATAAGCCAGAGTGCATTGTTCTTCAGGGACTACTCTATTTCTGCTACTCCAAACTTATTAATTATATTGTACCATCAACAGCAGTCTGGTGGCACCGGAAAGATCACCTTCTAAAACAAACACTATTTCTACCCATGCATCCACTCCCTACACCACTGGCTAAACCATAAGGTGCCCCTTTTTAAAAAAAAGTTTTAACAAATGAATTGCGACTTCAGCTATCTCTGGTTACTTTACAGGCTTTTTGGCTCGACAACCACATCTATCTCCCACAGTACCTGTCAAGCAAACAAATTATCTTTAGCGTCTGTGCCTGCCTCGCCTCTCTGCATCCTTAGGCATTTGCATTACCTACTGTGCCACTTGAACCTGTAAGCTGACATCAGTGCTCCAATACCTACAGGAGCGACACCTTGTCCTCCTTTTAAAGATCAGTTTCTTCCCCAGTCATGGATTCTGATGCTGAAGAATGGCTGCCTTCAGCAAAGGCCTTGCATGAACGTATCGTTGGAGTCATTAAAGGTCACACACAGACGCCAGCTTCTCCTGGTTCTGCGTGCAACACTTGTGTACAGGCGTTAGGAATGACTTGTCATATCAACAGATCAGCACAACCTTCACTTTACTATTCTTGGGAACTGTAGTTAACACAAGAAAAGATAGTTGAACCATACGAGAAATCAAAAGGATTTCTCTTTGACACTGCACTGAAGGTGCTATTTGTCACCATACAAAAAGTAGATGCCTATGGAGTTTGTCAGACTGCAAAAACAGTAAAACACATAGTCCATATCGGGTCAAAATACACAAGAGAGTGAGAAAAAGGTCTCCCTCAAAGGTTAAAATGAAAAAGTCCTAAAGTCCAGCAAACGAGCTGGGGGGGATTCTGAGGTTGAAGGGAATTAGCACAGAAATGAGAATTCTCCCTAACAGATGTGAACAGCAGACCCGGTGAGGAGGGAATGCCAGGAAACCGATTAAGTGTTGCAGCAAATGCACCCTGGTCAAGGGTCAGCAGGCACAGTTTGTGGTGGCGCAAAAGCAGGCTTCAGAAAGGCCCCTATTCATGCACAAGTAGTGATGTTTGGTCCCAAGTCAAGGCTCTGCAGAGGCTCGACCTTGAAAAAGCAGCTGTAGCATCATAGAGGCCTTGACGGTGGATGGGGCAGCCCACAGGATGAAGTCAAGCTTCTGGTGCAAGATTGGTTGATCCCACTAGTCCAGGAGAAGGGCACGGTCAAGGGTCTTCTCTGGTTGCAGGAATTAAAACAGAGCTTCACGGTTAAATAGATTTTTCAATGTTGGTTGTCCATAGCAGTGATCTGCTGGGTCTTCACTGCAGGCTCCTCCTTTAAATTATTGGCTCCAAGAGGACCTTCAGAACAGCGTCAGGGTTCTTACAAAAAAATGAGGCTGGGGGTTGCTGCAGCCCACAAATGGCAAGAATCTGCACCATTCAAACAGTAAGGGCTATCCAATAGTGAACAGCCACCTAACTGAAGCAGCCCAGCAAGAGACATCCTCTGGATGACATGGTGATTGTGACTAGCCAGTCCAGATTCCAATTTCCACGAATTCACACACACAAAGCAATTTTCACTGGAGTCTATGCACAACTTGCAGAAGTGTATGTCGTCGAATGGATGTTTCCTGCCTTGGGAAGTAGGAAGACTGCCAAAAAGCAAGATGGCCGAAGGATGGCAGTGGAAGCCATTTTGAGTATATGGTTGTCAAATCAGCATTATGTGGTCAAAATAAATGGTGCACTGTAGTACTTTGCAGCAATTAGTAAAACATGTTTCACTTCCACCAATCCATCCTAGGCACATCAAAAAGGCATATCATGGTGCCAGACAAGAGAAAATGACTACAAAGTACTCCTGCCACATCCCCCCCTTTAAGGTAATGTCTGCTACTGTAAAACACAAACATACAATTGGTTCACAGTCCCCTTAAACTGGTATACCAGTGCCCTCAAAATAATTAGTTGAACAAGTATTTGAAGCAAAAAGGCTTTACCTCGAGAGTCAGCCACAGTTCAGACTTAGACAAAAAACTGGCTGTTCTATTGATATCATTGGAAGGAAAGTTACCAAAAACGTAAACAGACTATCCTTGATAGGTTGGCCGCCAAAATAGAGTGCTGCAGTGTACTCTGAGAATCTGAATGTGTGTTTCCATCCCCCAAGAGTGTTATAAGAATGCATACCATCGTCCTGTCCCTTTTCCTTCATACTGCATGGGCGTCCCTTCTAGGGACAGGAGACGGAACCTTTTTCACCAAAAAAAAGTCTTCCCCTTTAAATATAGAGGGGTGCGACCCTGGGAGCATGTGCTACCCCAGCCCCGCCCACCGGCGCTACTCCTCAATCCCCATAGACACGTCGACAATATTACCATAGCCTAATGACACCAGTTTTATTAGGGTGGAGGATGGTGGGACGTATGGAGGAGTTAGTCAATACGGTGAGTAACTTATTACTCTTACGGTCTGTGCCCTTTCCTCCATACTGCATGGGCGATTACAACTGAATGTAGCCCCAGGGTGGAGAGTGTCATGATCCCAGCAAAGGAGCACCGGTCCCATTCAGAAATACCAGGGAAGCAAGGAACTTCATATCAGTCAGTGGGTCAACATTGGCTCCAAGCTTGGCACAAAAGGCATTTGTCTCATTCATAGCATTGCACCCATAGGCTCACATAGCGCTTGCATTGGTTTTTCCTACACTCAACATGGCTGCCGCCTAGTCCATTGTAAATTCACAGCACATACTACACCTATTGCAGAGGAAGCTACTTAAGCCCTGCCTCCGCTGGAGCGCTCGCTTTGCGTCTTCTCCGCTGACAGCGGGTAACGCTACCAGCGATCTCCTGACAGAACCTGTCAAAGGAAAAAAGAAGTTGAGAGATTAGTTTCCACAGAAAATCTACAGAATTCCATAGTTTACTGAAAAGACTTACCGAAATGAAGTATTTCCGAAGTGTTTCTTCAGTCAGCTGTTTATTTCGTAGTCTCAGCATCTTCTGTTAGAAGTTCCGTCGCAGCCACAGCATCTTCCTCACAGCAGTCTTTGTTCGCGGTCGCAGTGCCTTCATTCTGAAGTTTTCCTCAACAGTCTCTGCATCGCCTGAAGGTACTTCATCTACAGTTTTCCGAAAACCTGTAAAACAAAAGGTATTTTCGTTAATGAAAGAACTTTGTGAATAAGAAAAGTTTTACATATGTTGCTTACCTGAAGTCCCAGCAAGTTATTCTTCACTTAGTTATTACAATGCTTGTCTCGGAATGCTGCAATTACTCAGTTGAGACGAACTCGCGTTTATTTAACGTTTCCTCAAACCGAGTACAGTCACAGCCATAGCGCAGCATCTAACCTTTTCTGAGAACCAAGAACCTGCAAAATAAAAAAGGAAAATTTAGAAAGAGATCTCTCCAACGTAGTGACTGCTCAGAATCTGAAGAACTATATATATTTTTCCACTAAAACCACTCAAGGTAACTCTAAAAAGAGGCAAGGACATTATTCTGACAAGAATCTTTGAACACTGCAGCCTCTCAAGTTAAAAGTTTCAAGCCAACACGTCCCTTTAGAATACAGGAAGGAGAGCTCCACAAAACAAGCACAGGTGAGGAGGGAGGGATTTATTAAAGGCACACTGCAATAGTTTTTTCCCGCCAATAGAAATTACAGTAGTTCTGTTATTATAGTTTTCACAGAATAAGAGCCCAGATAATAGATCCTCTAGCTGAGAAGGTATTATGTTCCAGCAGAGTCCGAGGTAAATATTACAGGGGTGACCCTTCTTAAGAAAACAAGTTCCTTAATACTGCCTGCCCAAATGCTGCGTCTGACCTGGAGCCGGCATCCAAACAGTAGTGCTTGCAAAAGGCGGAGGGAGTCGGCCACGTGGCCACCCTGCTGACGACCTGCCACGGGATGTGTCTCTGGAATGCGACCACAGTGGCTTTGGCCCTGATAGCGTGGGCATGCACGTTTGCCGGAAGTGACTTGTGTTGCCCCTCATAGGCCTCCTTAATGGCTGCAACCATCCATCTTGCTATGGAGGCCTTGGAATCCTGATACCTTGGCCTTGACCCACTGAAGGTGATAAATAGAGCCTCAGATTTGTGAAAGCGCTTGGTTCTGTCCAGATAGAATCTTAGCACTCGGCTAACATCTAAACAGTGCAGGACCCTCTGGGCATCATCCTTTGGGTCTGCAAAGAAAGTGGGGAGTACTATCTCTTCATTTAGGGGAAAACACTGACTACTTTGGGTAAGAACGTGGGATGCGTTCTGAAGACCACATTGTCCCTGTGAAAGGTAGTGTATGGCTCGGAAGCCACCAGAGTTTGGATCTCGCCGACATGACGTATAGACGTAAGACCCCACCAAAAGTCTTCATGGTGACCAGCCTGATGTCCGCGGACGCCATTGGCTCAAAGGGTTTATGCGGCAAGGCGCTAACACTATGTTGAGCTCCCACACTGGGTGTGGCTTCTTGATGGGCAAGTAGAGCCTAGTGAGGCCTGTCGGATGTCTTAACGTTCGGTTTGGTGGACGAGAAAACATCCTCCTCTGAGTTCCGGTAGGCTCTGATGGCCTCCAGATAGGTGCGGCATATGTCCATCTGCACTCCAGAGTGTGCGAGGTGTGCTGAGAATTAAAGCACATCGTCCAGTGCGCAAATGTGAGGGTCGACTTCCTTAGGTTCAGCCCAGTGGCAAAACCTAGCCCACTTGCTTTTGTACTGGCTTCTAGTAGCATGGCTCCTAGCCCCCTGAATGATGTAGAGGTTAGCCTGTGTTAGAAAAGATTGTATGCAGTACCTTTTGGGTGCACTACAACAACCCTGACCACCTGGCAATAGAAACCCAACCTTTGGTATAAGTCTGCACTACACAGGTTGGTAGCATGTGGAGCAGCAAGGCTTATCTCAAGAGCGGTCAATGTGAGCTGTAGGGGAGTTACACAGAGATTCAGTGACAAGTATTCAAATAAACTTACACACAAGGTTTCTTGATAAAACAATTATTAATTTATCAGTCAGTTTCAATAAGCCTTCAGAAGGGAGCAATATAAAACACCACAGAGTTGTACTTCAAAAATACACACTCTTAATTATCTAAATCAGCAAATAGCCATTTGGGATGACACACAGGCACTACCTGCACCCTCAGGTGACTTCAATAGCTAGGGTGCTGTTGACAATATATCACTGTTGCATTTACAATATTCTTATGAGTAGTGTTAATGAGAAGAGCGTTCAGAATTAGACAAGTAGATGAGATGAGCTGGGCTCTGTGGAAGGAGCATCGGAGGCTGGTCCGACAGGCTGAGTAGCTCAGAGAACCATGGCCTCACCGGCCACCACGGAACTATCAAAATGATGCAGAGGTGCTGGGACTCTTATCTTGCAGATCACCCTGTGTACCAGTGGAGCGGGAGGAAAGGCATAGGCGTTCATGCCGTTCCACTGTATCTGTAGTGCATCACCCAGAGAGCCTAGACCCTGACCCTGCTGGGATGCGAACTGGGGGCACTTCCTGTTGAACCAGGTGGCAAAGAGTTTCACCTGAGGATGACACCATCTGTTGAAGATGTCCTGAAGGACCTGATTGTTCAATTGCCATTCGTAACAGTCTACCCCCAGCCCACCTCCAGGTTTGACTCCCCCGGGAGGTTGATCGCTGTCAGGTGAATGTCATTCGCCAGGGCCCGTTGTTGATGTTGACCGCCAGGGTGCATAGAGGTGGGGACCTGGTGCTACCCTGCTTGTTGAGCTATTACATGCTCGTGGAATTGTCTGTCTGAATGAGGATCGTCTTGCCACTGAACAGAAGCAAGGCCTTGAGAGCCAACCAGATGGCCTTCATCTCTAGCCAATTTACATTGGCTTCCTGGTCCTGAAGGGACCAAACTCTGGACGCTGTCCAGCCTTTCAAGGACAAATCCGTGGTGATGGTAACCTGCACTGCTGGCTGTCGGAAGGGCCTGCCTATCCTCTGGTTGCAGTCTGTGCTCCACCAGACCAGACTAGGTCCTGGTGTAGGAAGGGAGGAATGCTGACGAGTTCTGCATGTGATCCCCACTCCTGATTCCATGAGGCTCCGAAGTGCAACTGTAATCTCCTCATTTTGAGTCCATTGTAAGGTGCTGCCAGAGGACATGCCGCCATAATACCCAAAAGGTGCTGGTGCCACCATGCTGAGGTCACTTCTGCTGAGAAAATGATTCGTGGCCCTCTTGATGGCTGCGATCTTGTCCTCCGAGGGTAAAACACTCTCGGATGTTGTATCCCAGATAAGGCCCAGGAACGTTCAACTCTGCGTCGGTTCCAGTCGGTACAAGTCATGTAGCGTGTTCATGAGGGCGGAGGAGGTATGATGGACCGCCTCCGGGGGATCTCATTGGGGGGTAACCATCTTGAACAAGGCGGGAGGGAAAGGTTCAGGGTGGAAAGGTCCATCACAACTCTCAGGCCAGGCTGGTGGTTCTTGTGTATGGCGGAAATCTTGTAGTCGAAGCCCATGCCCCACTGGAAGGCTGGGACTTCATCCACTGTCTGGCTCTCTACGAGCCATCGAATTTCTTCCAACCTAGGGAAGGAGTCTCCTTTGTGGGGTGCGATGGAAAAAGAGTGGGCCTGCCCTGGGCCTTGACCTGTGCTTGACTAAGTTCAAGTCCTCGGGAGGCGACTTCTCAAAGTGCTCCCTCCACCTTGCTAACCTGTTCTTCAAAGCTCGCTGTGTAAGCGCGTCACACTCAGTGCAGCCCTCCCAGCCATGGATGGGGCCAAGGCAGCGGAGGCAGAGGGCGTGGGGGGTCAGACGTGGGGAAGAGCCCCTTGCAGGCTGAAGACCTGCTGAATCCCAAGGACGTCGACATGCTCAGGGGAGGAGCATGGCGCCAGAGGACAGAGTACCCTTTCAAAGATTTGAAGAAAAAGACAAACAGTATATGGGGAAGAGCGCGTGGAATTACAAGGCCGAAGCCAAACCCAGGCATCATGAGGTTGGTGCATACCAGCTTCCCAGAGACTCCTGGGCCTGGGAATGATCTTTAAAATATTTCTTTGTTCCCCCGGCATGCTTCTTGCAGCACCGCGCCCCTAAAGTGTTCCTCTCCCCTTCCGCGTCCACCTCCCACTGATAGCCCCCTTCTCCTGATGGGCTGCTTCTATCCGGCCCTGCTGGCCTAGTCGCAGCACATGACCCGATCACCTCGTTTGCCTAGGCATCATGAGGTGAGTGCATACCAGCTTCCCAGACCCTCCTGGGCTTGGGAACGAGCTTTAAAATATTTGTGTGCCCTGGCGTGCTTCTTGCAGTACCAAGCCCCTGGTGTGCTCCCCTCCCGCATCTGCCTCCCGTTTGCCTCTCATGATAGGCTGCTTTCATCCGGCCCTGCTGGCCTAGTCGCTGCACACACTCCTGATTGGGCAGTCTGCTGCTCTTAACCGATCTTCCATGGGCAGCCCTCCCCCCGAGCAGCCCCTGCGGCTAAGGGCCCCGAGGCAAAGGGCGGCGCCTACAATGGCGACTCCAAACTGTGTAGGCAGGTGTCAGCAGGGGAACTCGGTGAAGCCAGCGATCAGCCCTAAACCAGCATCAACCACCAATGTAAGTGTGGCATAAGTGGGGAGTAGAGCAATTACTCTACTCCAGAAAACCCAGAGACACTGCATTACCCTACATCGGAACTGTGATTACTAGCGTGTGCCACATTTAGATACAAATTGTGAATGTTAGCCCCTAATGTCTAATGACTTATAATTGTGAACACTATCCTTCGTCGCCCCTAGATGGGACTGTGAATTTTAGCAAGTCCCACACTCAAAACTGTGAATATCGGTATGTGCCGCATTGGGTCAGATTTGTGAACTGACAGCATCGCATCCACTCTGCAGGACCCTCATATCTAGGTGTAGCCTCCATCTTTTTCTACTATGTGTTTAGTCTTGTATTCAAATTGCATTGTCTGGTGTAGGCCTTTCTCCGACTATGCAGGATTCTCAAATCTAGCGTCTTGTACTCGTATTTCATTTTCAGGTATAGCCCTTTCCCCCCACTATGCAGAACTCTCAAATCTAGCTGCCTCTAGTCTTGTACTCAAACTGCACTGTTAGGTGTAGGCCTCTCTCCCACTAAACAGGACTCTCAAAGCTAGCTGCGTTTAGTCTTGTACTCAAATTGCATTGTCAGGTGTAGACCTTTATCCCATTATGCAGGACTCTCAAATCTAGCCGTGTTAAAACCTATACTCAAATTGCACTGTTGGGTATAGGCTTCTCTCCCACTATACAGGACTCTCGAATCTGGGTGTAGCCTCCATCTCTGCTAGGTATATGCGGATACCTCCTACATTATGAAAGTTAGGCCCACTGGTATAAGCCTCTCTATTCTAGAACTGGACATATATTTCCCCAAGCAAGCTCACAGCCTACGGTACGTATATCTCACACCATTAGCGTGGACACAGGCCGCAGGCACGGCCAAGCATCCATGCACAATAGAATACGACGAAGCACATCCAGCATAGTGCACCCATAGCTGTCCAGACTGAAACACCCGACGTACCTCAACACCTCTGCCACTAGCATACAGCGAACACCAGCCAAAAGGAATCTGGTATAGCTGGCATCACATAGACTCTCTCAACAATGGCAATCTATCGCTAACCATCAACAGCACCGGCCCATGTGTCTGACCTCTCTTGGGCTGGTTAAGTCGAGCCTTGCCAGCCACCCAAGTCCTAGAACGGCAACATGCACCCACGCATCCCCTAAGCTAAACCCCCTAGAATTTTCCATCTACATTGACTACGGTCACCAAGGGCATTCAATCAAGGAAAAAGCGCATTGAGGCCACACAAGTGGGGAAAGAACGCTATACAAATAACTAAATACAATACTACAGTGAGTAACCTATCATTTTGTCAATCGCTGAAATTCGTTATGAAGCAGTTGGAAGACGTTACCCAAAGAAGATTAAGCCATTCCTGAAGGATCTGCTCCGGCTCTGAAATCAAAAAGCATAGTAGTGCTGGTATCTGTGCAATCCAGAATTCTTTCTACATAACCATAGGGCGCCTCATCTGTGCTCACTTCCTCTGACCCAGCAGGCAAAGATGGGTTTCCTACCAACTGATATGGTAGCATCTGTGGACCCTGCATTGCTCTCACCTCGGGCCTAGAATCTTTTGCAAAGGTATGAGAGTAGGTTGAATCTGCAACCCATGATTGAACAAGACACTGACTTTTATCTCTTGCACCACTGCCTGCACCATTTTTACTAGACTACAATCCCAACTATCAAGACATCGGCTTCATACGCTACCATCCGGTTCATTGCTCAGCACTGCCAACACTGTTCTTGACAGTCGCTCATCGGCTGCATGTCCTACACTGATGTTGCTGAATCGCAACTCAAAGCGCTCTTCCCTAGAACAGCAATGCTCTCTGCCTCCATTTGGCCCACAAAGAAACCTTGCCCCATAGAAAAGTATTGAACACCCAGTCGGAACTTTTTCCCTTCCTTTAATCATGTTGGATTACCTTGTGATTTGCCTCCGTTCTAAACTCCATCTACAGGCTTGCATTTGGACTAAAATAACAGATGCTTAAACGACTTCTGTGCAATTCACTGTCCTAAAACTCTATTCATAAAAAGGCATCTCCCTGTAAAACACAGCACTTTTCCTTCTAGAAATATCCATTTAAATATATTTCACTAATTAATTTGATTGGCAGTACCTTATGGTATGCCCTACTACACCTTTTTTACAACCCTCCTAACTTTACTGTAAGCTAAGGCTGCTCCACCACATTTGCCTCTGGTTAGAGTCGAGCATTTAAGTAGAAGCCATGCAGTTTGTGTTGATCTTCTGAACCTTCCACACAGAGATCAGGAAAACACTTCTAATATGTAAGTAACTAGCTAGAGCAGGACAGGAGAAGGGCAAGAGCGAGGAATCTTGCCACAGCATAAAATGCATCAAACTATTTAGGTGAGAAATTCTTGTTCCCAATACATTCTCAAATATGAGATGGGGTAGTTCTCAGTGGAGGAGATGCGGCATGCTGATTAATGAAAGTGTATGAATGCGTGTAAACCCCTGCCTAATGGCAGTTACAACAACTATGCCTTTCACGCGTTTCAAATGTTTAATCTTTTCATGCCTTTATATTTATGCCCTGTATCATATTGTGTATTTTAGTCAATAGAGTGCATACCAATATGATTCAACATTCTTTTTATTAAAAAAAATAAGACGTGTTATTTATCAGAAGGTCAGCGTTCTAGTCAAAACCTAACTTGACTTTTAAATATGGGTGCTGAAGTCCTGGCCGCCATCAATACCATTCATCTCTGAAGTACTGTAAAGATTTTAGAATCAGCCTTGTGGACAAATTGTGAGAGGCCAACCTGTTCTGATGATCCGGGAAAAACGCCAGTATCTAGCCAAACTCTTTCTGGGTAGTGTCGCAGAATGGCAAGGCTTAGACTTAGGAGAGTGGTGGAGAGTTGAATTAAACACACACACAGAACACACTTAATACATTTTGGGCAGAATGTTTAAAATAGTTATTTAGATAGATCTCATCCAGTAATAACATTATGTAAATAACTGTCATGATGCCTACCCCCGGGGACCCAGACCAAGTCCAGCAACCCCGGAAGCAGGCATCAAGTTATTCCAAGCAAGCCCAACAACCCCTGCTAGGGGCTATTTGGGTGCAGTCCTGGCGTCTATGGCGCCAGGCTCATATGGAGAGTCAGTCCTGGCGCCATAGGCGCCAGGCTCATAGATTAAAACTTACCTGATGCAGACCATACTGCAAGAGCTCCAAGCCAAAAGAGGCTTGGAAGGGACTGCTTTACCTAGGGACTATTTTTTACTCGGGTGGGGCTGGGGAGGAATACTTACCTGGGATAACTTTGGAGGCTATTTAAACCACGCCCGAAGAGCAGCACACGCTTCGCATTATTCTGCATCCAGCAGCGTAACGCTCACCGTGCCTGCAAGTCTGCATCCAGTCTTCTGCCACGCCCGCCTCGAGTCTGGAGCCCCTAGAAAAAGGGAGAAAGAAGGAGAAAAGGTTAGAACAAGAGCAATACCTTTGATCCTTACCTGAATTCCCGATCCATCGCGCCTTCGAGCTGGAAGAAAGAAGTCATTTTATGCGCGTCGCCTCGCCTGCTGCAGCGCCGCGCTGAACTCACCGGCCTTCGCAGCATCTTCATATTCCACCGCATCCTTCTGCATGTTCCCGCCGCACTCCGGCACCTAAGGGGAAGACAAGAACAGCAAGGTGAGCCAAGGGAATACACAGAGGCAATATTAGTTACCCCCCATAGACTTACCTGATTTTACCACCGGGGGTACTATTCCTCTTCACGGGTCGGCGCAGCTTCCACTGTATCCTCGCCGATTCCCGGCCCCTAAGGGGAAACAAAAGGACAGCAAGGTGAAACAAAGGAACAAACAAGGGGAAATCTCCTCACCACAATGGACTTAGCTGATTTTACCGCTGTAGGCATTATTCCCCGAGACTTCATACTTTCTCTCAGCGTCTGAATAAGGGAGAAAGCAACAGGTTACATATTGACATTATTTTATCGAACTGTGTTGGATAATACAAATCCTTACCTGAATATTAACGGTTGCCACGAGGAACTCTTCGGTAGGGTCAAGCTGCAACCTGCAAGGAATCGGACAAGAGTGAAAGTCAGACATTTGAACTCTTACGAACTACATACTTGCGGCGTCTTGCCGGGAATCTCAGGATTGTTCTGGAACTCACCAATTCCTTCGAGCCAGTGAAGCAACTGGTTATCTACGCGCCCCTACGCTCAATGCAGGATGGAGAGCTCATCTTTCCAAACCATCATGTGAGACTATAAGAGGGGACATCAAAGGTGATCAGTGGGGAGAACAGCGGGAGTGGGGGGGGGGGGGTTAACGCACAACTCCACGGGTGGTTAATTCCCTTTCTCCATTTGCAGAAGAATATTCCTACGGGCCAAGCAAACGAAGCTAGGTGGGCCAGTCCAGTCCGTCATCTCAGCACTACGCGTCACATTGGTGGAGTTCGCAGCTGTCCAGTTCAGATCGACGCCCCTGTGGGAGCCAGGTGAGCGTAACAATAACACATTAAAACATTCACTTCCAATTTATATACATTCACCTTGGAGGAGGAACACTTTATTAAACAGTTTGCAATGTAGTAAAGCCAATGAATAAAGAAATAGAACTGGTTAAGTGACCAAGACTTTGAGAGCTAATCGGGTGAGAAGAAAGGTTCTAACCTTTTTAAAAAGTGTTTCCTATCTAGAAAAGGATGAGGCTAGTGCCCTTACAGTCACAGGTCCCAATAAGTATTTTCAGGACGCTAGGAGTTTTTTAGGAAGTTGAACAAGTGTTGGTTTGAGTCAAAAAGCAGTTGTAAGTATTTCAATGTTCAGTAAAAACAGGAAAGAATCTAGCCACCTTAGGGGAGACCCAGGCTCGGAGTGCCAGGCCAGAACACCACCATTCAATTCTAGGCAAGAGATCAGGCTAGGACTTTTCACCCATACAATCCTTTGGAGATCCGAAGATGGGGCTAGAGGGTCGTCTATACAAGCGGGAGGACGTCGGGGGGAGGGGGTGGCACTCCTGCACGGGATCATTGAAGAAAGCAAACAAAATGGAGTCCCTTCAGTTCCAGTAGCTGTAGATTCAAGAGCACAGACTGGTGTCCCTCTCCCTGGTTAATCCTAACCAGCCTTGAGAAATGGCGTCCAGGTGTCTTATGAGTTGATTGGTCCCACCAAGTCAAAGGAAGAAGCTGTCCTTGAAGGAGCTTCTGTCGAATGGAGTTTGGCAATTCGGACCTGCAGCAGGGCTTCACCAGGCAAACCAATGGTCCAGGAGTTACAGCAGCTGTCCTCTTCCAGCTAGCCTTCGGTTCTTTCGTTCCAGTGGTCGACTTTGCCTTCCAGTCCACAGTTCTCTCCCTTTCATTCCAGCCTAGCTGTCACTCACCCAGCAGGGTGGCTGTCCTTACCGGACAGTCAGCCAATCACGCCAGAGTGCATTTGGGTCTCCTAGGAGATGAAGCACAGGGAGTTTCTGGCACATCCCTCACTTCCTGCCCACCCCAGCCACTCAGACGTTAAGGGCGTACTTCAGTCCTGAAGCCTGTCAAAGGCACACGAACAAAGGGACCAAGCCTGGTTTGGCGCGCAGAGACAAACACTAGAAGGACCTTTCCAAAAAGAAATGGCGAAAAAAGACCGGACCCCGTTTAACCAAAGGGGCTTAAGGTGCCATCTTGAAAAACATGGCTCCCATGATTTTTAGCTACTGGTGTTCGCGGTCGGGAAAAATCATGGTAGTTTGTTGTAAAACCACTGCCACCAGCCTTTTCAATAGGATTGGGTAGCATTTGACTGAGTTTAGACACAGGGGATACTATGTAACCCGTCCAGCACTCCATTGTAAGATGGTGTGTGCTGGAACTAGGAATTTGGACAAGACTATTAAAGTCAATTTCACTTTACATTCTCTGGGAAACAGTAGTTGATCCCAGAGAAGGTATTTAAACCTTGGGGAAGTCTAAATGACATCCCTGTGTGACTGCACTGAGGGTGCTGTGTAACACACATGAAGAGATGCTGATGGAGTTATCTAAAACTCCATAATCAAAGAACACGAGTGAAAAACATACATCAAAATACGAGAGTGGGGGAAAAAAAAGGCTCATTCTATCCAGGTAAAAAAATCAAGTCCTCAAAATCCAGCAAAGTTGCTGGGGTCTCTAAGGTGAAGGGAAGTAGCAAATTTATGAGAATTCTCCCTAACACACAGGTAGCGGCCATCAGTTTTTAGAGCGATGCCAGAGCGAGATGGAGGATACACAAATCGTTTTCTCACAGCTGTCCCCCAGCTCCGTAGGGCCAACATCGGGTTGTGCTGTGTAGACTCCCCCTGGTGTCCAAAAGGCACAAGACCCAAAGGCTAAAAGGTTAAATAGACCAAGAACAAACGAAACACTTGTCCAACCGCTCAGTTACCACACCAAAAATGCATGCTGTTTCGGCACCTACTGTACCAAAAACACACTCCGTTTCTAAGATGCTGATGGAACAGGGCTGGGGGAGGAGCAGGGGGTGCACTCAAACCCAGGGCCACATTGGAGCACTTGACAGCACCTAAAACGCATGATACCCGAACAAAACTCCAAGACATATCGACGTCTAAATGGCAGGAAACCAGTTTCCATACATTCAGAGGTTAAGGGAACAACGGCCATCGAAAGGAAAGGCACATCTGCTATACAGCACAAGGGTAGTATTGTTTCTTCCAAGTCCTATTTAGAAGACTAAGACGACTTGCTCATAGATCTAAATCAATCTCAACATAAGAGGATCAATTTCCCTATGGGAAAGATGGAATCCTTAATGTAATTTTGAATTAAAAAAGGAAAAGGGGGTTTGTTTGTGGCCTAAACTATAGCCCAAAGACATGCAATAGCACCAGCTCATGCAGAGCAGGCACACTAGAAGGAAGAACTAGTCGACGAGGACATGAGATGGAGGAAATTGCGGAGGATGAAGAGAAAATGGAAATGGACCCAGAGGACTCTACTCTTCCATCCGCAGACCTAGCTGAATCTTCTACCTAATACTCTACCACAGAGGGGGCCAGGTTTTGTATGCAGATCTCGTAAGGAGAGCGGCTATAAGATTCTTTTTATTTGAAATATGTTTATTAACATTTTGCAATAAGTGACAAACTCAACGCTCAACTCAACCCGCACTCACAACTGGAGCTGTGACTTTCCAAGGCTGCAGAATCCCAATGCCCGGGGACCCCTGACCATCGAGTGCATTGTCTTCGGAAGTGTGAAGCCGGCCAACTTTGTAGGCATCCAAAGGACCCTACAGAAGCAGAAAATCTTCATCAGGAGTCCAGGACAAAGGAACCTCTAACCAGAGCTGTTGGTTCTTCTTTGGCGCTGAGAAAAAAGGCACCGAAACCACAAAAGGCTGCTGAATCAAGGAGAATCCATTGCTGCAGAGCCCCCCCCCCCCCTCTCGAGTGCTGCTGCAAACACCCATCAGACATCCTCCCTTTCGTCACCAGGACTAAGGACCGGGAATAAGGGTCTGCTACACTGCAACAGGACGTCATCCAGCTGGAACAAATTCTTCAGTTCACAGGTACTGTGGGGTTTGGGGGTCATCTACCTTTTGCCAATTGTTGTGCTTCCTATCTTGGCGAGTACTATTTTACCCTCTTTTGAGTTGACCTCAACTCACTTGCACTGGCCCTCCAGCTCGAGCTTCTTCAAGTTGGCTATTCTTGATCTTCTGTGATTTTCTGCTTGAACTGATTTTTTTTAAAAAACATTTTCTAAGAAGAGAGCATCAGCACTTTGAGCAAACCACCCCATTGTCTTTAGCTCCCCTCCTCCCCCGTCTGAACCTATTGGCTTTGGCAGTGCTTGTTTCCTTACAGGTTTTAATTGTTGGACACTATTATTGCAGTGTTTAAGTATTTCGATCAGGCAATACACCCTGGTCTCAGCCTAGTATGCAGCGCACAGCTGAAATGCTTATTTTATTATGTCTATAGGTTCAATATTATGAGTGATATACCACTTATATCACACCCCTCTCAAAATATCCCAGGTCGCAATGAACCGGGAATCAAGCTGGTTGGTAAAGGTAATATTTATATATTTAAAATTCAAATCAAACATATTTTTGAATAGGGAGCAGCAATCCCCATTATGGTGACAATAACAGATAATAAGGTATGTAAGGCAGTTAAATTCACTTTTAGCAACACAGAAGGAAAACACCAGAGAAAAGAACAAAAGAACACTGTTGGCTTGTTTGAAAAGATAGCACTTACGTTAGGCTTCCCCCCTGCAATATTCCTCAACCCACAAATAAGCAATTCTAAACCAATGTAGGGAAGCCGCAGATATTCAGGAATATAGAACAGTGAACAGAATTTGAATACAACCTTCCCTCCCCAAACATGAGAAAAACGGGTTTGAAATCTTTCACTTTTAAAATGACATTCGAAAATGGCTATGTAAAACAATGAATGTGTGCAAAAGTTCTTAAATCAGTATAAATTTCTATGGGAGCAACATTGAAAAGATGCTAACAATCATGAGCTATATTTTGAGCAAAAGTAAACATTTTAAATCCAAATGGAATTGAAAATAATTTAAAATAAAAATCACACGTGTAATTTGGATTCCCGCCTAAAATTAACCAAACTGTTTTTAAGAAAAACGGGTGAGTGTGGTTTTTAGGTTGGGATGTAGCTATGGGTCGTGGGTATAATCGAGTTGAAATGAAGTCTCTAGCTATTAAACTGAATGGGTTATGTAATGTTGAATGAGAGGCGTTTTTGGAAAATAAAGGCACGAAAAAGAAAACAGAAATCAATTTTTACAAGGATAGTTATACTTCACACTACGGCATTCAGGCTAGGTTACCAGATTGAAACGCAATAAGCTCTGCAGGACCAACCCCAGCACCTCCATGCCTGCCCTGGCAGACACAGTCCGATTACCCGAAGGAAGATTTAGGCTTTAGGATTTCACAAGACAAATTATTTCAAGAAGTTGGCACTAGCGCATGGAATCAAATGCAGGGTTTCAAGAATGGTTTTGACAATGTTACAAGTTCTTAAGATATGGATAGGATGGTTTAGAGATTGTGGATGGAACAAAGCAAGGCAAGTCATGCTATGATTTTCTGTGCTTCCTATGAATACTTACAGCCCACTTTAATTTAGGATTTTGGACCGTCCAGGGTTCTGGTCATCACACGGATCGGGTCTAACCAAGGACAGCGGGGTACATTGGGACGGGATAGGGTCAGCTGGGCGGTTCTGCTTACCTGGAGGGCACAGGACTGGCCCTTCTGGTTTACTGGAGACTGGAGATCAGTGGGGTGGCGAGTTTGCAGCAGGCAAGCATTTAGTAGCAGCAAGCCAGACTGGATCAAAATGCTTCCCTCGGGTTTTTGGGATTTGTTTAGAATGTGAGGCCTAGCTGAAAAGGAGTTAAGCAATGCATAGGCCTTGGTTTTGCAATGAACATCAGGAATCGGGATCAATGATGAAGAAATCGGTAACCAGATGCCACACAGAAAATCAGGAAGCAGTCAGGGATCGGGTGTGTCTGTGTGCTGTCAGGTTCCCTTATTTATCATGCCAAATGACATCACTAAAGTATATGGCAGGGGCAGTCTTACTGTCCACACCCATAATGCTAGGATTGGGCGAGAGCACAGTCTCTGCCTTACTTTTCGCTGATTGGATCACAGAAAGGGATGTCATGTTTATGGTGTTACTTTTAGAATGTCTAGAAACCTCCCCTAGCTATTGGGAGCAAAATCTAACTTTCCCACAAATACATATTTGTACAGTTATCACCTCCTGTGAAAATCAGATGCACAGGTTACATATTTTGTGGGTCACATTTCAATCCAAACCTCAAGTCTGTGGGACTTGGTTTTGCCTTTCTACTACATTTTGGCAATTTTAACCATGAAAGATTTGGCCTAAAATTTCCCATCTTTGTACATAGATGCACATTTACCCCTGGGATATGTGTACAAAATGTTAAATTCGCAACATTAATACATTCTGCACAATCAGTCATTATTTATAACTTCTGTTCCTTATGCAGAAATAAGCTCTACCAAGTTTTCAAATGAATAGCATTAAATAATATTTAGAATTATGTACTTTCATATTTTTCCCCATTCTTGTTGCAAAGTTAAATGTCTTGAAAGTTCAGTTCTCAAGGCTAGTAACTTGCATAGCAGGTTTTTTTTATATAGTTTACCAACTCAGCCTGGGTTTTAGCTTTAATTTTCACATATTAAATCTTGACTGTAAACCTATAGAATTAAGTTCATAGGTGTATTTCTAACAATAGCAAATCCTTTTACATTTTTAAATAATCAAGCCTTTACACAATAATATCCTTTAAAATAGGCTATTTTGCTCTTCATTCAGGAAAAAGTACATTTAACTTATTTCTTTAAATTCGGTTTTCCTCTGCAGCAAATACACACTTTTGGCAGCTCTAGTCCTTTCCTTCAGTGCTGGAGTTGTGTGCAGCATGGGTACATGTATCGTGCATCTGTTTAGAGTCTTTCTCCGGACAGCTGATTCTTGATACTTTTTGCAAAGACATAGCTGTGTTTCCCATGTAAAATGAAAACAGTCCCTGTGTTGCTTTTCCAAAGATACTTTTGATAGGAGCTGTCATTCAAATGAGGCCTGGTTCGTCTGAGACTCAAGACTGATTCTGGGCATTCCAGGGCCTTTTTGATCATAGTGGTTCAGGAGGAATTTATGAATTTAGCGCCAAACAGCACTTTGAAGGTTGAAAAGATGATATTTTAAAGAGGCATTTTGAGTTTCAGCACAATGATGCTGCCTTTCACTTTGCTCCATGTAAAATGTTGCAGAGCACACTGGCATATTCCTGCAGTGAGTACTCTGTTCCACCACACCTAAAATGTGTGCAGCCATTTTCTGGTTATTACAAAACGCAGTTTCAAGATCTTGGCGCGCACAGGGGTCAGCGCAGCCATTCTGTGCTGTTTCATGCAACAACATGATGTAGTAAGCATAGCTGAGTGGGTCAAAATATCCCACAGCTGGGATAAGACTGCTCACATCCTTCTGGGAGAATAGGTTTTTCAAAGTACAAAGTATGTTCTGATCTGACTAACTTTTCCCTCCTTTTAACTCAATATTGCAAAGGTGATCACAAATGTGCTATTACTGACCTCTGTTGAAACCACCGCTGAGGATCTTGACTCGGCGGGGAAATTGCTTTGCCGTCGAAAGAGGGCTGCAGGCGTTTGGACGCACATGAAAAAGTAAAGACTAAACACACAACCCACGGTCCTTCATCGACTAAGTCGAAGAAGGACCCAGCGCCAACGGAGACATCGAACCTACCGGCAGCCACCACCGACCGTAAGGGTCGCCAGCCCTCGCTGCATGCGCGACTAGCGACTGGGCCATCCGCAACTAAGGTCGCCTTCACCAAAATGTCCGACGAGATGCCTTGTAAGAGCGACCGCTGGCGAAAAGGTTCCGGCAATGCCAAAAACCGTTCAAGACCAGCCCTCGACAGACCGACTAGTCGTCGAAAGCTTAGCTTGTATAGTCTCTACTGACGCTCGCAGACGGATGACGAAAGAGTCGCCGAAACCCGCTCACAAGGCCAGGGAGATGCCGAAATCGACGGAAGGTACGCCAGAACATCCCCCCCAAGGACCCCCCCAGTCGAGGGGAAGACCTAATGTCAGATCCCCAGTGTCTGGCCCACGAGAAGGTTTCTCAGAAGGCGTAGGGGGTATATCCTCCACGCCATGGGACAGATCTCGACGCCTAGAGGCGGAGGAGAACACCTTACCCCCACTAGACCGTTCAGGGGTACCCCAATGGACTATGGAAAGATTTCAACTGTGTATGTCCACCCCTGAACACGTTACACCCAAGAGGGCAAGAGGGATACTTCATGAAGACCCGAGGGCCAAATATCCAAGACGCTTTGACCCACTTCAAGAGGATATTGATACATATGACCTCACTGAAGAGGACCCACATTTTCACAAGATTGAAGACTTCATAAACACAGAGGATCTACAAGACCCTGTAGAGGGCTTCGAAGAAGACCCAGACATAGGTGGATCACAGCCCTGGCAGTCTCCAGGGGTATCAACAGACCCTGATGCTATAGATCTGTCCTCTCCTCAGACCACACCGCTCAGAAACCCTTCACCAGTGGATGGTCAGCCCACTTTCAATGCACTGCTACGTAAAGCAGCAGCACATTTTGAAATTGACACAGGGGAAGTTTCTCCAGAAGTAGACTTTGTGGAGAAAATAATGGAGAAACCACCTACTAAGTCAGGCCGTTCCCCTTCTTGCCTCAGTCAAGAGACGCCTTATTCCGTCTTTATCCACACCTGCATTGGTTAGAGGGGTCAACCCAAGAATTGAGAAGCTTTTTAGCCTCTCACCGTCAGATCCCTTATATATAAGGGGTCACTCCATACCTGATTCCTTGGTAGTAACCACCACAAGGAAGAGGGTGGGGGTTCCGCTGTCTACTAGCGAAGCACCCCCAGAAAAGGAGGGAAAGAAGCTTTATGCCTTGGGAAAATAATTAAATCCTCAGCAGTTTCCTGCACGCGAATTGCCAATAACAATACTTTGCTGGCAAGCTATGCTGATGCCCAATGGGGAAAGTTGCGTGAAGGCCTGGAAGAAGCTCCTGAGACATTACGAACCTGTTTGTTAGCCATTGTGACCGAAGGTACTCGGGTCAACCAGAGCATTGTTAAAAACACGCTAGATGCTGCGGAGACGGCTGGCCGGACATTAGCCCAGGGGGTACTTCTTAAGCATCATGTTTGGCTCAGGAACTCAGGTTTTAAGCCAGAAACCCAGGTGTCCCTCATCAACAAACCAATTGAGGACTCAAACCTCTTTGGTAAGGCGGTGGACGACGCACTGGAGACAGCTAAGAAGGAATTTGATACCCTAAAAACTATGGACCAGATCACAAGACCTCCTAATAAGCGAGGTTACGGCAACAGGTGCTTTTTTCATGGCCAACGACAAAAGCAACAGCAGCAAGACTCCTCAGCAGGCAACTGGTCCTCCACTCAAGGAACCAGTGGGCAATATGCTCAGAAGGGACAAAGTTGTGGCAAGGGAAGAGGTCGGGCCCCGCTCACAGAGGCTCCCCGGCTACCAACACCAAATGACCCGAAGGTATGGGTCCCCTCCCATGTATCTCCGGTCGGGGCGGGTTAACATAATTTCTAAAGGCATGGGAGGGAATTGCCACAAACCGCTGGGTACGGTCAACTATAGCCCGCGGTTACTGCAGCGAATTCAGTCTGTCCCCTACATTCAGAACCCCAAGGGGAAGACGCCTATCACCGGAGCACCTCGCCATCCTTCTTCAAGAAGTCGAACTACTACTAGAAAAAGGAGCAATAGAGGTTGTGCCTCTATCACAGGTAAAGGAGGGTATTTATTCAGTGTACTTCCTTGTATGGTATGATATGGCATTTATAACGCGCCGACACACAAGTGTTTGTACCCAAAAAGGATTTAACCATCCGCCCTGTACTAGATATTCGCCCAGCGAACAAATTCGTAAAGCCTCCGACATTTCGTATGGTGACTTTGCAGGAAATAATTCCCCTGCTCACACAGGGGGTTTACATGGCAACACTGGACATGAAAGATGCATACTTTCATATTTCAATGTTGCCAGCGCACAGAAAATACCTCAGGTTCATGATAAAAGGCAAACACTATCAGTTCAAAGTGCTACCCTTCGGCATAGCTTCAGCGCCAAGGGTATTCAGAAAGGTACTGGCAGTGGCAGCGGCCCACCTGCGCAGGTTGTCCATCCCGGTCTACCCTTACCTCGACGACTGGCTCGTAACAGGGGATTCTTACGAAACATGCTTCTCAAATACCCAAAAGACTGTAGACCTTTTGTTCAGCCTGGGCGTCTCCATCAACGAGAAGAAATCCAGTCTAGACCCCAGCCAGGTCAAGCAATTCCTAGGGGCTCTAATTCGAACAAAGGATGGCCTCGTCTTCCCCTCTAACGAGGGGGTCCAAAATATGCTGTTTCAGATCCCTCAATATGTAAGCGGTCGGGAGGTGAAGGTACGCAAAGACATGCAGTTGCTAGGAATGATGGCGTCATGCATTTATTTGGTAACTAACTCACGCGCGCATGCGAACAATACAAGAGTGGCTCAACAGTCTGTGGTGTCAGGCCATCAGACTGCACACGGAGTTTGGACTCCGAGTGTGGCGTCCAAACACATGAACTTGCTGGAACTACTGGCAGTCTTCAAAGCAGTGAAGGCTTTCCAGACACACCTACAAGGGAAGACAGTGCTGGTCCTCACAGACAGCACCACAGCCATGTACTACCTGAACAAGCAAGGGGGCATTCACTCTCCAGGACTGTCCAAGCTGTCCCAGAACATCTGGAAGTGGGCTCTCAAACACATATTCCTGTTATCTCAAAATGTACCAGGGGAACTCAATCTTATGGCAGACGAACTCAGCAGAGATTTCCCTCTGCCCGCAGAGTATGAATGGTGATTGCAAGGAGACATCGTCTCCAACGTCTTTGCGGAATGGGGCTTCCCAGAGATAGATCTTTTCGCAACCCTGGAGAACATCCAATGCCAAGATTACACCTCCAGGTACCCCCAGAACTGCTCTAAGGGGAACGGTCTATGGATAACATGGTCAGGGAAATTTGTCTACCCTTTTCCCCCAACTGCCCTTCTCAACCCAACAAGATAGTGCACAAGATGCACCAGGAACCAGTTACCATGATACTGGTGGCCCCCATTTGGGCCCAGCAACCATGGTTCGCTCACCTGATGGAGATGTCACTGTCTTCTCCGGTGAAACTACCCTGTCTGTACAACATGCTGTCACAGGACAGGGGCACCCATGCCCACAGACCCTGAATTTAGCAGCCTGGCTCCTGGGGTCATAGAATTTGGACATTTGCAGCTCCCACAGAGATGCATGGACATTCTCAGAGAGGCAAGGAAACCGAACACTCGTTACTGCTACTCTAGCAAGTGGAAACGGTTTGTCATCTGGTGTAGGGCTAAAAGCATCAACCCCATTGACTGCTCTCCCACTTAAATTGTTTTATACTTGACTCACTTGTTGGACTCCGGATTAGTCTTTAATTCTATTAAAGTTCACTTAGCTGCACTATCCGCATACACTACGTCTCAACATAAGGTGTCATGGTGGAAAGTTCCAGTTATTAAAGCCTTCATGGAGGGAGTGAAAAGAATTCACCCTCCTATATCTAACCCGGCTCCCGGATGGGACCTCAATGTTGTACTAACCAGGCTAATGGGCTCCCCCTTCGAACCCATGCATAAATCCACCCTTAAGGATCTCTCCCTTAAGACTGCTTTTTTGATAGCGATCACCTCCATTCAGAGAGCGAGTGAACTACAAGCGCTCTCTATACTAGATCCCTTTGAAACCGTTCACAAAGATATGGTGGTTCTACGCGCGCACCCTAAGTTTGCACCAAAGTTCATTTCTAAAATCCATGTCAACCAGTCTATAGAACTACCAACGTTCTTTCAAAACCCGTCAAACTTAGGAGAGAAAAGCCTACACACACTTGATGTGCGCAGAACGGTCATGTTTTATATGGAAAGAACTAGACCACTGAGAAAGACTAATCAGTTCTTTGTCTCGGTGGCGGCAGGAAGAGAAGGAGATGCCGTTTCCAAATCCACTATATCTAGATGGATTGTCCAATGCATCACTCTGTTACACTCTTGCTAAGAGAGAGCTGCCCTTCAAGCCGAGAGCACATTCTACTCGAGGCACTGGAGCATCCATAGCATTCATTGCTTATGTTCCCCTTGAGTCCATTTGCAAAGCAGCAACCTGGAGTACTGTACACACCTTTACCAAACACTATTGTCTAAATGCCCATTCTAGATCTGATTTCCAGGTGGGACAAGCAGTATTAAGACATCTTTTCTCGACTATTCCTTCTCACAACCCACCTCCAACTCCGGGTACTGCTCGCTAGTCTATGCACAGCTTGTGACGTCAGAAGACGTTGTTGTTCTTTTGCATTTATATAGCGCCTTATATACCATTGGTATCATCTGAAGGCGCTGGTAGGTTGAACGCCCTTGGGAACCGAAGTTCAGATCAGTAGAGGGTAGAGAGAGTTAAAGGTGTGTGTGAGCACCGAGTATGTGTGCAGCTCGTGCGGGATCCATGTAATAGCTGCTTCTTAGCGGTAGGTGTGGTGGTTGAGAGATCAGGAGTATGTGTTCGTTCTGGCAGGATTTATCCAGACCGGATGTGGCTGCGTTGGGCCTGAGGAGAACGCCTGGCTGGGGGGGTGTGTAACCAGCAGTGTTTACTGTCTTTGAATGATGTGGAGTGAGCGTTAGATGTTGGTATGAGAACAGTTATACCGAATGGTGTCATAGTATCTCTGTGTTCTAGTTGAGTGTAAGCATGGTGGTGGGATATGTGCTCTTTCAAATGTCTACGCGCTCACTCCCTCTACGCGCTCACCCCCTCTACTCACTCATGTGCTCCCAGCACTCATCTTTAAGCACTCGCGTTTTTCACGCATTCTGCAGCAATATCAAGTTCTATATATTCATCTCTTCACTCATCCGTTCTATACACTCATCCGTTCTATACACTCATCCGTTTTATACAATTATCCACTCCTCAACTCTGTCCACTCGGCCGCTCTGTTCTGTCCACTCGGCCGCTCTGTTCTGTCCACTCGGCCGCTCTGTTCTGTCCACTCGGCCGCTCTGTTCTGTCCTCTCGGCCGCTCTGTTCTGTCCTCTCGGCCGCTCTGTTCTGTCCTCTCGGCCGCTCTGTTCTGTCCACTCGGCCGCTCTGTTCTGTCCACTCGGCCGCTCGGTCCATATTCACCGGCTCTACATACTCCTCCGCTCCACACATTTATTCGGTTTACGCTCATCCGTTCTGGACATTCCTCTGTTTTATGTACTCTTGCGTTCTACACGCTTCTCTGTATTTGGGCACTCATCCGCGCTACACGGTCGGCCGTTCTACACAACCAGCCGCTCTACACACTCATCCACTCAACATGTTCATCCATTCCATACACTCATCCGATCTACATATTCACTCGATTTCCATACTCATTCGAACTATATAGGTATTTGTTCTTCCACTCATGCATTCTTCAACTCGGCGCATTCATTTGTTCCACCTGTTTTATCCATTCTAACTAATTTCGTTCATTCCGCATGCATTCTGTCCACTTCTGGAGTTTAAATCTCTTTACTGTTTCCGTATGATTTACTCTTATTAGCCATTTCATTGCTTTGATCTACTTCATTTGTTTAATTCAGTTTGTCCTTCAAGTTTGTTAGGGGTTATTAGCTGTCAGTTTCTCACATCAGGTGGTTTGATGGATTGGAGTCATTGTTGGTTTGTTTGGGTTAGTTTGGTACGGGTTGGTTTTAGGGGAAGAGCCAGGTTTTCAGCAGTTTGCAGAAAGATGTTGAATCCACAGTTAGGCGGATGTGGGGTGGGAGTGAGTTCCATAGCGTGGGGGCCAAAGCTGAGAATGATGATCCGCCTAACCTGCTTGAGTTTGTCTTCGGTATGACTAGGAGGCCGGCTGAGCTTGATCTTGGGGTGCGTGGGGGGTGGTAGGGTTTTAGCTTGTCTTGAAGATATTGAGGTCCGGTTTTGTGCAGAGCTCGATGGGAGATGCACAAGGTTTTGAAAGACACCCGTCATACTACTGGAAGCCAGTGCAGCGTCTTGGGGGCTGGGGAGATGTGGTCTCTTGGGGCGAGCGCAAGTAACAATTTGGCTGCAGCGTTTTGTGCCCTTTGGAGTTTATTCAGTTGGTACGCATGGATTCCGAGGTATAGGGGGTTTCCGTAGTCCAGTCTTGATATAACGATTGATTGGACCGCAGAGTGTCTGTTGGGAAAGGAGAAATATGGAAAGATGCGCCTAAGGGTTTTAAGGTGGTAGTGGCAGGACTTTGAGACTTGGCGCGAGAGTGTTAGTTCGGAGTCAAGGGTGCATCCAAGATTTTTCACTGAGTTGGATGGCGGTCGGTGAGCTGCCCGTGGCGGATGGCCAGGGTAGTGGGTGCGGAAGAAGTTCGGAGTTGCCACATACCATGATTTCCGTTTTGGAGGGGTTTAACAGGAGGTGGCTTTGGGTCATCCAGAGTTCTATGTCAACGAGGCAGGAGGCCAGGTCGGGAGTTGGGTTTTGAGTTCAGGAGTTTTAGAATTAGTTGAGTGTCGTCGGCGTAGTTGTAGCACAGGATGTTGTGCAAACGAATTATTGGTGGGAGGGTGATCAAGTAGAGATTGAACAGGAGGGCAGATAGGAATGCTCCTTGTGGGACTCCCGTGTCGACTGGTCGGGCTTGGGAGGTATAGGTGAAGAGTATTGTGATATTGGCCTAAAGGATTCGAACGATGGTTGCGTAGTGGTCGCAGCTGGTGAGCTGGCCGGTATGGGGGGAGAATTGCTTGGTAGATGTAAGAGCCAATTTGGTGGCTAGAGTATTTGTTCTTTCGAGAGCCGTGGTGTAAAAGTGGAGGGAGAGTGAGTCGCACAGTGATTGTGAGGGAGTTGGAACAGTCGTGTTGCAAGCCAGATTGGTGAATTCGGAGAGGATTTTGTGGAGTTCCTTGCTTGGGTTTTTGCAGTTTAGGTTTCGGGAGTTGTAGCAAGCTTTTTTTTCTTTCCGGATTTCGGCCTTGTACTGGTAGGTGTCTGGCCAAGAGGGCCCTGCTCTCCTGGGTTTTGTCCTTCTGCTATTTGCGTTCTAGGTATTTATATAGTTGTTTAGTGATCTTCAACTCAGGAGTGAACCATCTAGGGAAGAGGCCATGGCGGATTGATGGTTTGCAAGAGGGTGTGAGCCGCATCAGAGATGCGTTGAGCCATGAGTCAAAGGCGTCAGTTGATTGTTGAGTTGGCAGGTGGCGATTGTAGGAGTGCGTCGGCTAGGTCTGGGACGATTATTAGTTTTTTCCAGCATTTGCGTAGATTCAGAGGTTCAGATTCGAGTACGGGAAGGGGGTCGGGTGAGTGAATGGCGAACGAAAGAATGAAATGATCGGACCAGAGGATAGGGGTGGGGGGCTTTAAGTGAATCGGGGTGTTGGAGCTAAAGATGGCATCAAGAGTGTGTCCTTTATAGTGAGTCGGGCCGTTTATGTGGGGTTGGAGGTTAATTGCGTCCAAACTGTCAACCAGAGAGTGAGTCATAGGGTTGGTGGGGATGTCGGACCATATGTTGAAGTCTCTAAGAAGGGTGAGGTTGTGATGGTTTAGTTGAAGGGTGGCAATTGAGTCGCAGAGGCTGTTTGCGAATTGTCTATTGTAGCCACGGAGAGGCTATTGGGCACACTTCTAGATTCGCAGAGAGGCAATTGGGCACACTTCTAAATGCAACTTTTACAGAGAGGCTATTGGCACACATCTAAATTCAACAGAGAGGCTATTGGGAACAATTCTAGATGCAACTTTCACAGAGAGGCTATTGGGCACACTTCTAAAAGCAATTTTCACATGTATAGAATGGAGTTTCCAAATGCAAATATACTACAGATATAATGAATTTACACTGGTGATGCTTTGTTAGATGAGTGGTAGGGTAGTATGGAGTGAAGTAATTGCTTCAGTCCACTCCCTTGCCACACGTATTATTGGTTTCTTGCTTTTCCTGCGGATACCTGCAGATACGTCCCGGCGCCGTCTCTATAGGAGCCGTCCTTTGCCTCGGGTCCTTCGCCTCGGGTCCTTAGCCGCAGGGGCTGCCGGGCAGAGGGCTGCCCAGGGGGGGATTAGCAATGAAAGGGGGACCCTCTAGACGGGACCAATCAAGGCGGGGGTGGGCGAGGCGGGAGGCAGGAAAACACGGAAGAGGGAGCGGGGAGGGAACGGGTGGCGACCAAGGCTCAGAGGGGCCTGAAACAGCAATGGAAGGCCCAGAATGGGCTTTGGGCAGCTGAAAAGGGCACACACACACACACACACACACACACACACACACACACACCCACCGGGCTTCCTTGCAGTAAATGGGGCCTGGTGAGGTTGCATTACTTACCATAAAAGCATTTCTGATGGTTGTATCTGCTTAGATACACATGCGCTCACCCTTCCTCCCCTGCTCGGATGGAAGGAACATAGACGTCTTATTACTTTCTCTTTTCTGTACTCACTCACGTGATATAAGGCTCCCTCATGGCAGAATAAATACAAACAGAGGGACTTCGACACGTGAGGGATTTTGGGTACACTACACGCCACTATAGGGATAGTATTACAGACACGCCTATGTCGACGTTCACTTTTCGACTACGAAAAGCAAAATGCAGTACTCCGCAGTGACCACTGGATGTCGGACTATGCACAGCATGTAACTCTACGCAGATGCAACCATCGGAAATGCTTTTATGGTAAGTAATGCACGTCATATTTTATAACTTTCTAGACCCAGCACACACTATCTTACAATAGGGTGCTGGAGGGGTTACTTAGTATCCCCTTTGTCTACTTTCTCATGTAACATTTTTGTTACCCTTTCTACAATTAATGGCTGGTGGCAGTGGTTTACTTTTTACTACCATTGTGAGTTTTTACAGCGGGCTGCGTTCGCAGCTGCAGTAAAGCACCCATGGGTGCCCATTTCGTCAAAATGGCCCCGGTCTTCTTTTTTTGCCATTTCTTGTTGGAAAGGTCCTTCTTGAGATTTACTCTGTGCGCCAAACCAGGATTGGTCCCTTTGTTTTTGTCTTTGGTTGGATTCACGAGTGAAGCCCACCTGTGGCTCCTGTATGTCTGGCAGGGGTAAGGAAATCAGGGAGATGCCCGAAACTCCCTGTGCTTAATCCCCTTGGTTACAGGAATGCACCCAAACGTGATGGCCCGCTGGCTGTCCGGCAAGGACAAGCCACCCTGCTTTGTGATTGACAGCTAGGCTGGTATGAATGGGAGAAACCTGCATAAAAGGTGAGACTTTTTGGCTTTGAAGGCAGAGTCAACCACTGGACGAAGGAATCCGAAGAAGAGATGCCTGCTGCAATTCCTGGACTGTTGGATTGCCCGGTGAAGCCCTGCTGCTGTGCTGAAGCTCCGAATACGCACAACTACGGAAGCCCTGCAAGGGCGACTTCTCCCTTTGAGTTTGTGGGACCAATTTACTCCAAAGTAAGCCCGTCTGGAACTCCTCTCAAAGCTGGTTGCATTTCCACTGCAGTTGCTGCTGGAACCGAAGAGCCAGGGAGAGGAACACCAGATTGTGTGCGTTGCTTTAAGTCTGACCCGAGCGCTAGGAAGATCCTCCAGACTTTCCTGATGCAGGACCGACCAACCCTGAGCCACCTCAACAGAGTGCTGGACTCCAGAAGCAAGGAAAGTCTGAAGTGTTATCCGAGAACTGCAGTGTTGCTATTTGCTGTCGGACGCAATGAGCTGAAACACTGAAGGACAGCTGAATTGAAGTTTGCCCATTGCTGCTGCCGACTGTCCAATTGCAGAGGAGTCCCCAGACGTCCTCCCTCTTGTTCCCACGACTGAGGCTCAGGAACCGGATCTACAGAGCTGTACAGGACCAGAAACCAGCTGGAACTATTTCTTCTAACCAGAGGTACTGTAAAGGCTAAGAACTTACCTCTTGTTGTGTAGCCTTGCTTGCTCTCAGTTGAGACCTGTCTTGGTTACCTTGCAGAGTTGCTAAAGCTTTGCCCCTCACAAGCCTCTCAGCTAGTGACCCCTCAAGTGTTCTATTTTCTACAAACATTGCGCAAGACATTTTACCTATCTGCAAAGAAAACCTCTAGCTCCCCTTGACATTGTGCAATTAACATTGGCTGTCCTGACTCCCTGACAGACTAGACTCCTCTTTACCTGTGACATTGTGCTTTGGCCTTTCCCACAGGAAAGGATTCATTTACTCTGCCTTGGAATGTTTTAAAAGTACTTATCTGTTTATGAATTATTTGTTAACCTTTGTTTTATTCCTCTATTCTATCCTTTACTCCAAACTCAGTATTGCTTTAAACGCACCAGTGATAAATCAATGTGCAGTGTCCTAGCTATTTAAGTCACCTCAGGGTGTAGGAATTGTCTGTGTGCCATCCCCAATGGGTGTTTTGAAGTGTATTTTAATTGTTACCTATATATTGCTTCCTTCTGAAGAAGGCTGACTGAAATAAATTAATCATTGTTTTATCAGGAAACCTTGAGTATAAGTGTTTATTTGAATAACTGTACTGTGAAACTGTGTCACATTACTGCCCACATTGACCCTCTTGAGATAAACCTGGCTGCTCAGCTACACTAACAACCTGTATAGTTAAGACTTATACCAAAGGTCTGGTCCCTATTGCCAGGAGGCCAAGGTTATTGTAGTGCACCCAAAGGGTACTGCATACAATCTTGCCTAACAGGATACGAGAGCTGTCCATTAATACACAGACGCTGGGTAAGTGCTTGATAGTTGGCCTCTACACACTGGAGAAACCGCTCCTCAAACCCCATGCGTGCCATGGTAGGTAAGAAAAAAGGATCGAACGCCTTTTCGGCATCCAGTGCAAGCAGTACCACTGGAATCCCCCATTTCGTGACCTTCTCCACCAGGTGCATTATCAAATGTCTGACTGGTCCTTATACATCCTGACTGATCTGGGTGAATAAGGACTGGCTGCCGGCCGTCAAGTCTAGTTGCCAAGATCTTAGTATAGATCTTGGCGTCAGTATTTATCAGAGCTATTGGTCGGTATGAGCTACAGTTAGTCAGATCCTTTCCTGGCTTCTGGACTACCACTAATTTAGCTTGATCCATGAACTCTGTGATGCCCCCAACCACCTCAAAGGAATTATATAATTGCATTAAGTGCCGGTGAGAGTAGATCGATATTTTTTGTAAAAGGCAGCCGTTAAGCAATCTGGGCCTGGGCCTTATTTGGGGTCTGGCATCTATTGACATGCTCATGAATATTCCCTATCTTCAGGCTGGGAATCCTCGGTAAAAGAAGAAATCCGTTTGTTTCATTTCTGAACTGTCTTTCTCCTATAAACCAATCACTGAGCTCTGGGTCATACTACCCCCAGCCAATAATTGTCCCCTACCGAAACCCCTCCTCTGGCAGCCATCTTCAGTTTTTTACTGCACGTTCAAGTGTTGGGAGTCGTTGTGCTTAGCGCTCGAGCGTTTACTGGGTTTTTTTGCTTTTTGGAAGAGTTTTATACAATCTTTCGGTCAGTCGAGCCTCACACTCCATCGATCATCCTTCGATTAACAAGGACCTCAAGGGCGGATTTCAGCGAGTTTGTTCGTGGAAGCTTCCACAAGACTCTTCAAGGCCTACAACGCGTGGATGTCGTCGGCCGAGAAGGAGTCCCCTTCCCTTTTCGAACTTTTCTCCGACTGCGTTTTGCAGAACATTTACATGGACAACAAACTTTTCCAGTGCCTGTACTGCCTGTACCCAACGCATAAGAAGGAAGACTGTATTGTTCAACAATATTCCGAAAGGTGAATATACAAGAGCGAGAAGGAATGGTAAGAATGAGACGGCATTTGCAGCGAAGTGTGAACTACTCAGAGAGCGCTTCACGCAAAGAGGTTACCGGCAAGAGCCCTTAACAGCCATCAAGCAAGCTGAACACACATCAAGGAAGAATTTACTCAAGCCAAAAGATTGGATCAAGAGCATTGACAACAAATTGATATGTCACGCAATATCAACAAGAGAGCCATAAAATCCAGAAGATTCTAGCCAAACACTGGCACCTACTCCAAATCGATGAGGACTTAGGAACATGGTTAACGGACAAACCACTGATGGCTTACACCAGAGCACCAACATTAAAGACAATATTGAGCCCATCATATATGAAACCGGAGGAACCAAGAAGGGATAACTGACTATCGGCAGCAAAACCAAAAGGTTTTTTCAAATGTGGCACATGCTCTGTGCAGTTTTGCTTAGGACAACAAAACATTAATCTTTCGAGACAACCTCAAACATAATTTGTGAATTGCAAAACCAAGTATGTTATATATGTAATATGTGTATGCAAACTCGTGTATATAGGCCGTACCATCAGGGAACTGCGAATAAGGATATGTGAACATCTAGGATCACTGAAGTCACAGGATGCCAAATTCGTCCTGGCACAACACGGGCAGGGACACCACCAACTGGAGGGAAAGGAGTACGTCAGATTTGTGGGTCTGGAAATCATCAGGACAGAGCCCAGAGGAGGGGACCGTGAACTAAGACTACGCCAAAGGGAGGCTAAACTCATTTGTAAATATAGAAATGTACTGCTTGGCCTAAACACAGAAAATGAACTAAATGGGTTTCTTTGATAAGTTATTAATACTGTGGACTGAGTCGATGGTCACTAAGATGACTACAGTGATTTGAAAGTTTTTAACTAGAATGAGGGATGTTCTTTAACCTATATATTAACATCCTTGAGAACACCATAAGCCTTCTCTGGCTGGTTATACCAGTGGAGAGGACATGTCATATGTGCCCCCATTACCAATGTAAACCTTTCTTCAGGGGCCACCTAACGAGCAGCGATCACTAGAGATGTTGACCCACCATCTAATGTGGCCACAGACATAAATAACTGACCCATTCAATTACGGAGAGTTCGGTTTCACCATGGGCCTATGGAACACCTTTCTTTGTGGGACTAATGGAACACCCAAACACCCGTTTGGTGACGCAAATCATGTTCACAATTTTATTGCAAATATTTTGAAACAAGGAACCGGAGGAGCCGTGTTTGAAACTAAGGAGTATTCCCAACAGAACACACTCCGCCCCCCCCACCCTCTCCACCTTTTCTAATACCATAAGGGGCTTTGCCAAAACTGTAACTTCCTTGCACCAATGGGCCCCAAATACTACCCAATGCAATGAGGGGAGCAATCGAGCTGCGTCATTGGCTCATCCCAAACAGCTGGCCAGGGACCAATAGGAACGCTTTTTGGCTGGGACCAATGGATTGGCAGCTTACACTTTAATGGTGCATTCTTGCAGTCTCGCAATGTCGCTTACTGAAGCAGATCACCGCGAGACCAGACTACTACACGGACAATTACCCAAGAATAAGAGGTAAGACTGCCAACAATTCTGGGCCCCACATGTTTATTTAAAAGCGCTATTTTGGTCACAACTAGTGATCCTCCTTAGGATAGAGACCTAACCTAATGGAAGTTTGTGTCCATTACAACCCCTTCTGTCCTTCCACTTTTTAAAAAGTCATGTTGCACTCACGACAACATGCACTTGGAAATGGGCACTAATATAGGCACTTTGTCATTTATGCAAAGCTAAGGATTACAGCGCTTACAGGCAAGCGAAAAATTGAAAACCACACTCTTTAAAACCAAGTGTGTTGTTTTTTGTAACCTACGTAAAGCTGAACCAACACAGCACTTATGCCATAATCACTGGGGCTACATTCAACTATTTGGGCAAGATAATGGGGCTACTTCTACAGTATAGAGGCGCACACAACAATTTAAATATTTACTGAAACTGACACGTACTAACGGGAGTGGGCAACACACTTGCCTCAGCACAGGACCAATTAATCTAACGCGCAAAAAACGCCATGAAGGAACTTCCGCACATTGTTAATATTGATTGCTGGTTACATAGTATTCACTGCACATGAGCAATAGGTTAACGCACCATGGAACCCCATTAACGCGATGGAGGACTCTCCTACTGTATGTACTGAGCACTGGATATGTAGTTATCACTTTATTATGTTGGCACGCTACTAATCTAGCTAACTAACCCACCAGTACAGCCAACACTGATCGGTGGCATGACCAGGCCTTGTGACCCCTTTCTCTTAAATCTGGTAAATTGCACCTAATGGAGGCACTAAGAAACCCAAGCCAACCTTGGAATTATTAGCATTAGGACCAAGATGGAATTCATTGCTAACTCAATCTCTTTCCACATAGGTGTCACCCTCTACCATTGCTGAGCATAAGAATTTCAATTCCAACCATCCGGGAACACGCTAAACATACATTTGGTGAACTTTACTCAACCAACCTCATAAGCTTACGCAAATCTTAATTAGACCAACAAACAAGGCAACTAAAGAGCAATTTCTCTTTTTCTCTCTCATTTTACCTCTCCAAACTAATCAAATATTTTTCCCCATTGTATTTTGCTAATAATACAATGAAACAATAACAGTTGTTTAATATGTCTATAACTGACTGACAATGGTAAAATGCTATGGCAATTTAACCCATGTGACCAATTAACATACACACAAATGCATTGCTAATATGTGAATGTCACACCTGACAAATGTCATAGGACTATTAACGTTGTTTATGAACTTGTCAACTATGGTCTCACTGTCAAATACTGGCAACCAACTATGGGCTTTAATGTAATAATTATGAATGCTCCTCTTTCACCACTCACCATGCACACTGTCCCTCATGTCACTAATATGCAGCCTTGAGAAAGACCTCAAAGGTTGAAACACGTGTCGGCACTAATGGAATAAAAGTATATCACATATGAAGTTTTAGCAAAGAATATGTTGGTCACAACCAGTGTGTGAATTACTGAAGGAAAAATAAATCGACAAATGTTGCAAACACCTAATGTGTGTGGAAATTGATACTCATTGGATACTAAGGAACCACTGTCCAGCGCCTAATTTCAAGTTTTTGGATCTCAGTAACCCAGAGCAACCCTTGCAAACATTGGGACCTTAGGAGCTTGGTCCCTCTGAGATCCACCTGATAGGCGACAGGCAACGTAAAGAAGATGGCAACGCACAAACTAGCGCAAGACCCACAGTTCTAACAAGCTCTCAAACCACTTTAACCTGCATGCCAAGGCCTCCGCACCGGGTGGTTCCCAGGAGCATGCCTGTCCCAGATCCGGGAAAGCTGAGCGGGCTTCTAAGTCCTTTGAGGGCGCCCCTCCAACGGGGGTGGAACAAAAGGCCAAGCACTGCAAGTCCGCTACTGTCGGGAGCTCCATTGCGGCGGGCTCCTCGGCGGCCAGTGCTCGTTCAACATCCCCAGCTGCATCGGTCTCCAGTCAACGCTCTATCGTCGTCCAAGAGGAAGTCTGCTCGCCTGGGCAAGCTGAATGTGGCCCCGGAGACAACCAAGGAGAAGGCCAAACCGGGTACGGCGTCCGGACTGCCCTCGGCGGAGAAGGCCAAAGGGGACCAGGCCTCTGAACTGTCACCTAAGGAGAAGGCCAAACAGGACACGGTGTCTGGGGTGACCACGAAGGCCAAGCGGGACAAGGGGCCTGGCCTGACCGTGAAAGCCCAAGTGCACCAGACTAAGGCGGCTCCTTCCATCAAGGTGGCGGTAGCGTCCCTTTTCGAAGGCCGCGGGGGTGGACCCACAGGGTGCCCTTCCGAATGCCAGAGTGCCCCTCCCTCCCAGGATGGAGACTACGTTCCAGCCCTTTGAGAAGACCCCAGAGAAGATGCCAGTTATCTCCCAGAGACCATCCCCTCTGGACACGAAGAAAGGGGGGGGGCCTTTAAGTACTCCATGGCACGGATATCTCCTCTGCTGAGTATGAGGAACTAGTCTACCTCCATACCATCCAGGAAGAGGGTGGCGACGAGCGAACGCCGGTCCCGCCCTACGACGAAGGCACCGACGAGTGTGACAAAGGTGATGAAGACGGTGGTGATACAGTCGAGGCAGGTGACGGAGGGCCTTAGAACGACGAGGGCCCTGAACCTGATCCTACGCCCTAGCTGCCTGTCTCTGCACCACAGCTGCCACCCAGAGATCTTTCAATAGACATTCTCTCCACCCTTCATACACTTGTATCTGAGATATAGAAGAGGATGCCGCCGCCCGCTCCGGTGCCTACTACCCCGTTGACGATGTGGGAATCGCCATCCAAGAAGAGGCACCCGTCGCCTCCTTTTCTGCCACCCCCGACGACGGGCACGGACGAAGACTACGGCGGGATAGGGGACCTCCCCATCGCCTCTGCCCAGATCCTCTACGCCGGACAAGATGGGATCGTTCCACACATTGATCTCCAGAGCATCTGAGTTCTTCCAGCTCGCGCCGGAGAAGGAAGGCTTCTTATACCAGCGCCACAAGGCGAAGATTAAGACATCCTTTCAGTGCCGCTCTTGGATGACATTTGGGATGAGGGACTGGTGCTCATGAGGAGCCCTTCTGCGGCCCCAGCGAAGAGGGACCGTTTAGAGACTAGGTACAGAGTGCCGGACTCCGCTCGCAAGTGCTTGTGAGCCCAGCCGTCGCCGGGGTCTGTTTCTGCAGCGGCTAAGAAGTCTGTCGTCGGGCTCGACGTTTTCAGCAGTGTCCACCCCTCCTGATCATAAGGGGAAGAAGTTGGACGCGATGGGAAGGCGAGTTATCTACTCTGCAGCGACGACCATCAAGGCTGCCAACGCCCTCCCTATCCCTAGCGTGCTACGACCGTAGCTGTGGTTAAAGCTTGCGCCTCTGCTGGACTGCCTCCCCGATGATAAGAGGTTGGAGCCGTTGGAGATTCTACATGAGGGCGAGGTGTCATCGGACCATGCCATCACAGTGGCCATGGACATCGGATGCAGGTTTCTGCCAGATGGGCAATGGTGTTTGCCTTTGCTGCAGCGGCTGGCTCACAGCCACCAACTTTCGTCAGGAGGTCCTGACAAGGGTTTTGGACATGCCCTTTGACTGAGACCATCTTTTCTGCAAGGCTGTGGAAGAGTCTCTACAGACCATCAGGGCAGACACAGAGACTGCATATGCCCTGGGCACGCAACAGCAGCGACAGCTGTCCTTTCGGTCCTCAGGAGGCAAGTCTCCCCAATCTTCGAAAAGTTACGGCAGGGGCTCCTCTTCTTACCGCAAACCCTCCCGTTCCTCGGCCCAAGAGGCCAACAGAGTCCACTCCAAGGCCTTTGTAGGAGGATGCTGTTGTCGCCAGCGACCCCCAAAATTGGCCCGTTGACCTCAAGCAAGAATGAACCGGTTGGGACGTCGGGCCCCCACCCGTGCACCCGGTGGGAGGCCGGCAGGCAAACTTCGTCAGTGTGTGGAAGACCAACTCCACTGACTGTAGGGTGCTGGACGCTCTCCCCCACGGACACACTTTACAATTCCAATGGAAGTGTCCCCACATACCACTAGTGACCCAGCAGGAAAACCACATCCCTCAGCTGCTGCTGGAGGATCGGGCCATGCTAAAGAAAGGGACAATAGAGCTAGTTCCAAGGCGACTCCAGGGCTCCGGAGTGTATTCCAGGTACTTCCTTGTGCGAAAGAAGACCCGGGGGCTGGAAGCCCATTCTCAACCTGCGACGACTGAACAAATACATAAAGTCCCAGAAGTTCTGAATGGTCACTCTTGATCTGGAGGATGCGTACTTCCACATCCCCATTCACAAAGGACACTGCAAGTTTCTGCGCTTTGTCGTTCAGGGGAAGCATTACCCATTCAAGGCCCTTACCTTTGGGCTGAAGTCGGCGCCCAGAGTCTTCACCAAGTGCCTGGCGCCGGTGGTGGCTCATCTACTACTACAGAGATCCACGTTTACCCGTACTTGGACTGGCTCATCCGGGCCAGCTCAAGGAAAATAGCTGTCGACCATCCGCCTACTGATGGATCTGGGTTTCTCAGAGAATTCTGCAAAGTCCTGCTTGACTCCGTCGCAGTATGCTCTGTTCCTGGGATCCCGGCTCAACACTGTCATGTCTGGCGTCACCGTCGGAGGAGAGAGTAGGGGCCATCCTGGGCAAAGTGCAACGGCTGCTAGCTCTGAATATCGCCACAGTAAGGGTCATCAAATCTCTGCTCGGCATGATGTCATGCAGTATCTCATCCGACTCTGCAGGTTACGGATGCACCCACTGCAGGAGTTCCTCGATGCCCATTGGATCCAGGTGTCCGGAAGCTTCCAGGATGGTATCGTGCTCGATGAGGGGTTCCGTTGGGCGGTAAGGTAGTGGGGCGTGCGCCTGCATCTGACCGGAGGCATGGATTTCCAGACCCCACTGCATCAGGAGACTGTTATGACGGATGCTTCCCTGGATGGATGGGGAGCCCAAACCAGAGGTTTTCACGCAACAGGCCTGTGGCTGCCAGAGGACAAGAACTGGAGCTATGGGCAGTGTTTTGAACCCTCAAATTGTTGCTGCCGTCCCTCATGGTCAAGTTGGTGCGGGTTTTCGCAGACAATACCACTACAATGTTCTCGTGTCCATCACCTCTGCATGGCGAGGGGGTGAGATCCAGGCCCTCTCCTATAAACAACCTTATTTGAGTTTCCACAATACGAGGGTGGTGCTGCAGAAGCACCCCTCTTTCATGCCCAAGGTGCAGTCGGACTTCAATCTAAATGAGCCCTTGGTGTTGTTTTTTCCAGCCCCTCCGTCGCCAGCTGAAAGGACTTTGCACTCGCTGGATGTGGCTAGAGCACTGAAATTTTGTGGCCCGCACGAAGAGTTTCTGCAAATCTTCTCAGCTCTTTGTGAACTTTGGTCCTGTGAACCATGGGAAGGCCCCGTCTAAGGCTTCCATTTCCAGATGGCTCTCCGGCTGTATCATCCACTGTCACCAGTTGGTAAACCGACTGCTGCCTGGCCGTCCTAGAGCCCATTCCACCAGGCTGATTGCTGCTACAACGGCATTCCTGTCTGGTGTGCCCCTGCTGGGCATCTGCAGGGCTGCTACGTGGAGGTTAACTTATAACTTCACGAAATTCTACTGCGTCCACAGGGATTCCAGGGAGGAGTCCAGAGTCTGTAAGAGATGCTTATGTTGAGCCTTGCCACCTCCCGTGGTTGTGTATGTGTGTACTGCTATGTAATCTTTATTCATGAGCATGTGAATCCATGCCAGACCACATGCTGGAGAAGGAACTAGTTAGTTACCTGTAACTGTTGTTCTCCAGCATGGGTCTGGCATGGATTCACATGCGAACCCTCCTGCCTGCCCCTCTGCTGCTTTTCATTTGGTCCTGCTGCCACTTTACGTGCTACCAAATCTGAAGATTGCTGTTGGAGGAGGGGCTTGGGTAGAGGGCAGTCATTGGCTGGCGGCAGTATGACCCAGAGCTCAGTGATTGGTTGTTAGGAGAAAGACAGTTCAGAAATTAAACTGATTTTTTTCTTTTACCAAGGATTCCCAGCCTGACGGGGAATGTTCATGAGCCTGACCTTTCTGGGCCTCATCTGGGACACAAGCTCCGAGATAGTTTTCCCCTTGGAGGACAAGATCACGACCATCAAGAGGCCCCCTACTCACTTCCTCATCCGAGAAGTGACCTCGGCCTAGTGGTACCAACACTTATTAAGCATCATTGCAGCAGTCCTACTTGCTGTACCCTACACAGGACTCAAAATGAGGAGATTGCAGCTGCACTTCGCAGCCTCATGGAATCCGCTGCGGGGCTCCCAAGCGGAGCTGGTCAGCATTCCGCCCTCTCACCACCTGGACCTCACATGGTGGTCCAGGGACTGCAACCTGTGGACAGGCAAGCCCTTCCGGCAGCCGGCCCTGCTGGTCTCCATTACTATGGATTCCTCCCTGGAAGGCTGGGTCGTCACTTTGGACAACCAGTGTCCATAGAGTCTGGACCCAGCAGGAGTCTCGTATCAACTGGCTGGAGCTTTGTGCTAGCTCTCAAAGCTTTCCTTCCGCTCATTGTGGGCAAGGTCGTCCTCATTGACAAGTCCACCTGCATGTATTATGTCAACAACCAAGGTTGTACCAGGTCCCCTCCACTGAGTATCGTAGCGGTCAGCATGTGGGACTAGGCCCTGGAGAAAAACCTCTACCTGAGGGCCATCCACCTTCCGGAGGGGTCCAACCTGGAAGCGGACAGACTTGGCAGACTGGGAGCGGACAGTTACGAGTGGCAATTGAACGATCAGGTGCTGCTGGAGATCTTCAGCAGATGGAGGCATTCCCAGGTGGATCTTTTTGTCTGCTGGGACAACAAGAAGTGCCAGCAGTTTGCGTCCTGGCAGGGGCAGGGCCCCGGCTCCCTGGCCGATGCCTTCCAGATTCAGCGGAGCGGCATTGCAGTGTATGCCTTCCTTTCTACACCCCTGATTCACAGGGTGATGTGCAAGATAAAGGGATTGTCAACTCGGCATCATTCTGATAGCTCTGTGGTTCTCTGTGCTTCTCATCCTCTCGGACAGGCCTTCCATTCACCTGCTGCTGGGCTCAGCTCATTTCCTGGCGCAACAGGGGGGGCAGTGTCATCCACCCTGCCCCACAGAAGTTAGCCCTTGCAGCGTGTTTCCTGAGCAGGTCACGCTGAAACACCTGGGTCTGTCACAGGCCAACCTAGAAATCATTCAGGGCGCTACGAGCAAGGCTACTAGGAGCCAGTACAAGAGTAAATGGTCTAGGTTCCGTCACTGGGCTGACTCTAAGGAGATCGACCCCCTAACCCCCTTACGTGCACATTGGATGACGTACTCTCCTTCTCTGCACACCTTGCTCACTCAGGTGTGCAGGTGGATACATGCTGCACCTATTTGACAGCTATAAGGGCCTACAGAAATTCGGAGGAGGAGGTCTTTTCCTATTCCTACCCGGTGGACAAGCAACATTTGGCAGGCCTTGCCAGGCTCTTCCCTCCCATCAAGAAACCACACCCCGTTTGGGACCTCAATCTAGTGTTGGCTGCCTTGGCGCACAAACCATTTGAGCCAATGGCGTCCACCGACATCATACTCGTCACCATTAAAACAGCTCTCTTGGTGGGCCTCTGCTCGCAGAGTCAGCGAGATCCGGGCACTAGTGGCTTCAGAACCCTATACTACTTTTCACAAGGATAAGGTGGTCCTGATAATACACCCTGCGTTCCTACCTAAGGTAGCCTCCGCTTTCCATCTGAACAAGGATTAATAGTCCTACCTACGTTTTTTGCCAACCCTAAGGATGATGCTCAGAGGGTCTTGCACTATCTGGATGTCAGACGCGCTCTGTTATCTGGACAGGACTAAGAGCTTCTCCAAGTTGGGCGCTCCCTCCCTTTCGGGGAGGGTCAAGGCCCGGTTATCAGCCATCCAAGGCCTCTAGCAAGGTTGATGGTTTTGGCCATCAAGGAGGCCTATGAGGAGCAGCACAATCTGCTTCCAGGTAACATGCATGCCCACACTGTCAGAGCCAAGACCACGGCCATCGCATTAGAGGGGAAGGTGCCGTGGCAGGTCATCAGCAGGGCTGCCACCTGGGCCACCCCTTCGTCTTTCTGTAAGCACTACTGATTGGACGCTGGCTCTAGGTCAGACGCGGCTTTTGGACAGTTCGTTTTAAGGAACCTGTTTTTTTAAGGAGGGTCTCCTCTCCACCCTGGGGCTACATTCAGTTGTAATCGCCCATGCAGTATTGAGGTAAGAGTATGCGACGTAAGAGTAATTAATAGTTACTCACCATAGTGACTAACATACTTGGTCCCCTTTCCTCCATAAATCTCACTATCCACCCCCCTAATAATACTGGTGTCGTTAGGCAATGTTAAACATTGTTGACGCGTCAATGTGGACTGAGTGGCGCTGGTGGGTGGTCAGGGGAAGCACATGCTCCCAGGGCCGCGAGGGACGCCTATGCAGTATGGACGAAAGGGGACTTGTTGGTCACTACAGTGAGTATGAATTTGTCCTCTCCCCTTACCGCCCCCCAGGGGCCGCCTCATTGCTCCTCACTGCTCCTTTCTACAGATGGGGGTTGACACTGCCCCCCACACCTCTTCCCCGCCATCTCCCCCACTGTGCTAGTGCACGGCCTGGGTCCTTTGCCACCAACACTAATGGAGGCCGCTGCGCCCTGTGAGCATTCGTTTGCAAGGAGATCCCTTTCCACGCTGCTCTGCATCTCAGGCTGCTGTTGGGGTCTGTGACATCAGCGGCTCACCTGCTGCCCCTCCACTCTGGAGCCGGCCCCCACCTCCTTGGAACCCTGCAGGGGTCTCCACACACAGGCTGATCCCTCCTCCTCAATGACTGCAGTGAGGCCTGCCTCGTTGAAGGGCCGCCCTTGCTAGCCTAGCTTCTCCCCACTCCTTCCCGCACCGCCGCACAGAGCTATCGCCTGATTGCAATAGATGGGGATGCTCTTCTAAGAGTACCTGCACTCCCTGTGCACTTATCCGCCTCGGCGGGCAGGACGATCATGCTAGTTTCTTTGCTGTTGTTGCGGGTCGGGGACAAGTCGTGATCAACACATCCCTCGGAGAGCAGCCACCTTGGAGCGCAACTACAAGATTTAATATACAAACAGTGGGATCTGATTTTGAGGATGTCCTCACAGAAAGGAAGTTCCGTCTTCCAATCCATTGCAATGCTTAAGATTGTGCTTAAGACTCCTTCTATCCTTTGTAACCCGGTAGAAACAAAACCGGTTAACCCAAGGATTGAAAAGAAACACAGGCCAGCACTTAGCGATCTCTTATATATAAGGAGCCAGCAGAGGGTAGACTCATTGGTAGCAACTGCAAGAAAGAGGGGGCAGAGCACCCCATCAACCAGGAAGTACCCCCTAAAAGGAAAGTAAAAATAAATACACTTTCGGAAGGAGGATTCTCTCTTTCATATCCCATGTGGTTAGAATTGCCAATGCTACTGCACTCATGGCAGGATGTACCAGGGACAAATGAGACCAGATCAAACAGCTCACCAATCACATTGCTGAGCCCACCAAATCAGCATTGCATAAAATCATAGCTGAGTGGAACAAATGTAACCAATGTGGTAATAAAAAATATGCTAGACGCAGAAACGGCAGGAAGAATGATTGCAGGCTCTAGCATAATAAGGGGTTTCAGACCTGAAACTCCAGCAAATCTAACTGACAAACCCGTCTGAGAACTGCCTGTTTGGATCATCCATAGATGAGGCATTAGAGAAAGCTAAAAAAAAAAGAATGCGACACTCTAAAAACCATAAACCAAATATTGGGGGCAAAAGGGGATATTTCGGAGGCAGTCAGCCCTATCTAGCCCAGCCAAACACCAGGCCGTTCAAACATGCAACAATGCACTTCTAGTTCGCAATGCACTTACACCCAGGGAACTAGTGGGGTATTTGGCCATGCAACATCCCTGCACAGGACAAGCACATGGTAGAGGGCAAGCCTCAAGAGGACTCAGCCCCCACCACAAAATGACTGCCCAGTAGTGGTCCCTTCCCATGCAACTGCAGTGGGAAGTTGCATAGCATCTTCTTCCCACACATGGGAGGGGATAACTTCAGACAAGTGGATAGCAAGCACAGTGTAGGAGGGGTTAATGCATGAAGCTTCTAACAAAATCCTGCGATCAACAATCAAGGTCAAGAACAATACCCCAAGAAAATGTAAACTTCGTACAAGAGGAAATCAAGGCACTCATCCTAAAGGGAGCAATCGATGTGCCAAGTAAACATAGGAATATACAATTTATTTTCTAGTACCCAAAAACGACAAAACTGAGACCATTACTAGATCTAAAATCCGCAAACAAGAATGTAAAATAAAATTCATTATGACACCCTACAGTAGGTCATATCCCTTGTGAAAAAGAGAAATGTTCATGACATTAGATCTGAAAGATGCATATTTTCATATTTCATTGTTCCGAGGTCATCGAAAGTACCTCTGGCTCAAAATACTAAACGGCCATTACCAATTCACGTTTCTTCCTTTTTGGCATTTCATTGGCACTTTGTGTATTCACAAAGTTGCTAGCAGTTGGACAGCTGCGCCACAAGGCAATCCCAGTGTACCCCTACCTAGACAATTGGCGATTATTATTATAATTGTTTTTTTAGAACTCACTTAATCCCGAAGAGGTTTCTAACCGCGGACCCTGGATTCAAACCTCTGTTGCTCTGTCCCATCTTGCTTACAAGACGAATTGCCACTGAGCTATACTACCCATGTCAGGTTAATAACAAGGGACACTCAACAAACCGTAAACCTACCTCACAACCTAGGCTTCTCAATCAATGAGAAAGTCAAGTCTCAATCCAAGCAGAGTAAAGGTGTTTTAAAAGCAGCCCTAAATCTGAAATGGTTACAGCATACCCAACACCAGAAAGAGTGCAGGTCTAATCACTCATTCCTTTAGTCAAAGCGGGTCAAATGCTAAAATTCAGGAAAGTTATGAGGATCCTCGGTTTAATGGCGTCCTGCATATTCATAATATTGCATACAAATCTCGATGCGGATAATACAGCAGTGAACAACTGTGCAATGGTGGCAAAAAACAGGCCAATGGGACGATAAACTGGTAATCTCAAACAGTTAACCGAAGTCGACTTTGGTGGATCAGTAACACATTTTTTTAATTACAAGTTTATACAGAAATGATATCATAGCAACAGACAAACTACAGAAGGAAAAGTATATAAACAAAAACTTAAAAGAAATCATTAAACACATTCCAGATCTTCTCATATAAAGGCAACTTACATTTCAATTTGAAAATCAACTTTTCTGTTCTAGACAGGCAGTGCATTTCCTGGACCCATTCCTCAAACGAAGGCGGGATCTGACCTTTCCATCCTCGAAGAATTAATCGCTTAGCCACAATGAAAGCCCTAAAAATCCATTTTTTAAGGGCGGAATTGACTTCAGCCAACCCCAAATCATCACCTAGAATTACAGACCTAAAATCTAGGATAGACCCTCCACCCGAAATCCTGTCACACACATCACTGACCTGATTCCAGAAATCTCTGACTCGCACACAGCTCCATAGTATGTGCTCCAACGACCCGACTTCCTGAACACAACCCCAACAATTAGCACTGTCGATCATGCCACTTTTATGCAGTGTTTCAGGAGACCAATACACTCGATTCAGGATCTTAATCTGTCGAGCCCTCTCACTCAGATTCAACGAACACAAGGAGACATTACCACACACATTCTGCCAGACACCGACATCCATCTCAGACCCAATTCTCTCCAAACTCTCCGGAAATTGTCATTACTTTGATAATGTGACACGATTAGCTTGTATAGCCTACTTCCTTACCACTAGAATCGGCTAGAAAAATATTCACCTCCAGAGACTCTGACCAGTCCACCTCACCCACAGAATTTTTCAGGCGTCTATAAGCAGAGTCCGATAAACCTCCAAAATTCCATCTCTCCCTCAACTCAGCCGCAGTCAACCACCGATCATCAGTTCCCAAATCAGAGATCTGCTTAATACCCATCATGAACCATTCAGGCCAAAAAAACGTCCTGGAATTGTCCCTATTCATAGGATTCAGCCATATAGATGCGTACCTGCATTTAAATGCGGCACAACCTAGCAATGACAAGACTCGATCCATGAGGAGCACAAAAATGACGTCGCCAACAAACCACCCCCAGAAATCTTTGTATTGGTGGACAAGGCTTTGGGGCCCAGCGGCCCATAGGTACTCGACTCTGCTACCGCCCAGCTGTTCAATTCACCACTCAAAAACGGAACAAAAGAATGTGCAGAAAACGCTGAATGATAGGCCCTAAAATTCGGAACCCCTAAACCACCTAAATGGACAGCTGCAACTTCCAAAGACTAAGTCTTGGTGGTTTTCTGTCCCATAAAAATTCTTGAACTAGACGGTCTATATCTCTCCAATAACACATTTAATTTTCAACGGAAGCATGCTAGATACAAAGTTAATTCTGGGTGCCAGAGTCATTTTCAGGGCATTGACTTTACCCCACTACGAAAGATTTAACAGCGACCATCTTTCCAAATTCAATTTACAATCCTGCACAACCACACATGTTCTCATCAACCATAAGGGAGACGGGATATGTTAGCCATACCCCCAAATAGCGCAAGCGCACATCACACCAAGTAAACTCCAGCCCCGTAACCAGAGTCTTATCACACCTGTTGGAAAGGGGCAACACTTCTGATTTCAAGCGGTTAATCTTATATCCTGAACAATCATGATAATCGGACAAAATCCTCATCAGACAGGGCAGGAAAACTTCCAAATTCTGTACACCAACAAAAGATCATCCGCATAAAGCCATGCCTTTTGCACCACACCCCAACACTTAACACTTTGCAAATCTGGTTCATTTTTGATGCAAATGGCTAGCGGCTCAATCACTAAAATGAACAGCAGAGGAGAAAAAGGACAACCTTGGCGCGTACCCCGCATCAAACTGAAAGGCTCCGAAACCACCCCGTTAGACTTAACGTCAGCCGTTGGACTGGTATACAGAAGAGTAACCTAAGAAATAAAATCTTCACCCAGATTCATCCTCCACAAAACCGAATACAAGTAATCCCAACTAACCCTGTCGAAAGCTTTCTCCGCATCAAGGGAAAGGACAGCGGCTTCATAGTCCATTCTATCCGCAACCTCCATGGTAAGTATCAATCTCGCCGATTTTTCATGAATCCAGATTGTTCCTCATCAATTAAAGCAGGCAGCAACTTTACAAGACGCATAGCAAGGATCTTGGCAAGAATCTTATCAGTATTGATAAGGCTAATTGGACGATAACTTTCAGGAAGATTACAATCTTTTCCCTTTTTCAAAAAGACAGAGATGGATGCATGTCTTGTACTTTTAGGCAATATCCCATCCAACCTGCTAGAAACAAACCTATCTCTCAAGAGCTCTAAGGTCGAGTTTGGGAGGATCCTATAGAACTCACAAGGGAGGCCGCCCGGGCCCGGGGATTTACCCACATTCAGCTCCGAGATTGCACCTTTGATCTCATCAATCGACACCAGACCACCAAGTAGACCACATTCTGCATCCTGAATCTTAGGCAAAGTTAAGTCGCCAAAGAAGTCCTCACCCTTACCAGTAATACCAGCCTCGTTGGTATACAATTTCTGGTAAAAGTCACGAAAAATGTAGTTAATTTTCTTAGGATCAAATGTGATTCTACCCTCTGTGTCAATCATAGAGGCAATTGCCGACTCCAACCTCTTTATCTTTAACGTGTATGCCAACCATCTGTCACAACGCTCACCCTTTTCAAAATAAGTACACAGAGTAGAACAAACTACGCTCAGCCCTTAGCGACAGTCATCCATTTCTTTTTAAAGTTTTTTCAAAGTCGCCAATTTCACTGAGTCAGTCGGATCGAGCATCAAATCCCTAGAAATCTCACCAATATGTAATTCAAGATCCTGCCTTTTCCTCTCCTCCTTTTTCCTTTTACCACTAGACTGCCCCAAACAGACACCATGCAAACAACATTTAAAGGCTTCCCACGTGTTCGCCACACTGACCTCATCTGAGCGGTTCTCCGTAACAAAATGGTTTGCTTCCAAAACAATTAGTTCCACTATATCGTCATCCATTAATATACAGGTGTTCAGTTTCCATGAGAAAGTCCTCCTATCACACCGAAATGTAAGTCTCAAATGCATTACAACCGGGGCAACTGTATTGACGCTTGTCAAGGTTCTCCAGACGCCACGGATCTTTCAAATTGTGTTCCTCCAAGAGCGATCTAAGTGCCCGTTGATGATCACAACGTGGCACCTGCCTTACCTGACTTCTGTCCAGTATAGGATCAACCACAGTATTAAAGTCCCCCCCTCCCCCCCAGTAGAATATTGGAGTTATTCAAGTATAAAAGGGTCTATGCAACCATTCTAAAAAAGGAGCCATCGTCCACTGTAGTTGCATACACATTTAGAGTGTTAACAATTCCCCCTGAATCTCAACCAACAAGGCGATCAACCTACCATCCTCATCCGCACACTCTTTTAAAACCTTAATAGGTAGTTTCTTCTGAAACAAAAATGGCCACGCCCCTTGACCTTGATGAAAAGGAAGAGCCATAAACTGAACCAACCCACTCCTTTTCTAACTTAAAAATGTCATCCGCCAAAATGAGTCTCCTGTAAGAAACAGATGTCAGCATGCATGTCCTGTAACATTTGAAACACTTTCTTTTTCTTTAGAAAATTATTGACCCCATTCACATTCCAAGAAACAATAGAGATCATTGACCGCCCCACCATTCCGTGAAGTCATCATTACACCAGGAAGATCAAAAGCATGAAAAGCAGAAACAGATCAACAAAACACAGAAAAATGACACGCATACAAATATGAACAAAAAACAAAGAGTAAAAAACAAAGAACAGATAAGACAAAGTCTATTCAGCCCAAAAAACAAATGAAACAACATTCAGAACCATCCCCAGGACCCTCCCAAGGCACAATAGAAAAACAATCAATTATGCATCAAAGTTACCCATTCCAAAAAAATAAACAAGAAAAAGTGCATAAGTAAAACCCAAGACCAATAAAGACCCACAAAAGCCTGCAACCCCCAATAAAACCATGAGAACGTTCAGCAGATAACTAGGCATCAAACTAAAACAACAAAGCTGCAGTATGTCATAACTGAACTGTTATGCAACCATCACATTACCTAAATACCTAAAGAAAGTATAAGGTGAGCCTCAGTTCCGCAACCAAAAATAGACCACCTCCCAAAGCAGAGTTGAAAACCTGTGAAAAGAATAAAATGAATGTAGTGTAAATCCACGTTCATGAGGGACAAAGATGTGTGTATAAATTCCCGGCACCTTCCAGCCAAAAAGGACAAATCCAATAATATCCAAATGCAGCAAATGCAGAATGTGTGTCGGTCCAGATCCAGTTATTCAGTTATTTGCTCCGGCCAGTGAAACAGTCAGACAAGGCTGAGCTGGGGATCCAAATCTAAATAACCAATATGAGTATTTCCACATCTATTGCCAATAAGTACTCAGCAAAACACTCAAGGCCTCTGAAGCTGACATCGCCTCCAATGTGCACTTTAATATAAGTCAGCATTAGGTGAGGGCCCCACATGCAGCAATCGCCAGCATGCTAAAATCATCCAGTGCTCAGCCCCACAGTATGTCCCCTGCCGTCAGTTGCAACCCCCAGCCGGCCCCCTCAAACCCCCCCCCCAGCCGTAGGACATACCTCACAGCGTCGGCGCACCGACCAGGGGCACATTGGAGATGGCTCCATTCCACGAACCAAGCAGGGCACAAGCCGACCGCTTCCACCACCGTAAAAACTGCTGCAACATAAAACAAATATGTAGATTGGGTTGTACACACACCTTTAGCGCCGTAGTGCCACGTACGTAGAGTGGGCGCTGACGGGGGTGCAGACATGTAGAAAGGCATAAAGAGACAGCCGGAGACACAGGCGGCCAGCAACTCCATATGCGGGCTCCATCGGAGGCACGTCCGGCCCGCACCCATCCCGGGAACGAAACTGCCGGAGAGATCAGCTGACGGGGGCGTCGTGCGTGCGTCGCGCATCACAGCAGAATGGGCCCCTCCTCCAATCAAGTCAGAGGCATCACGGAGTGCAGACAGAGGCCGTGAATAAGAATCTTCAGTAAGTCACAAAGCACAATATAACTTAACGAAAGGCTCATAGCAAGATGAAGTTCCAGAGCATTTTTTAAAAATGCAGCAACATTAACTGCCATTCGAGGGGATTGGGTCCTCCGACGTATTCCATATCTGACAGGTAATGTGCACAGCTGTGCTGCTTTGGAAAATCTTTGGCGTCTGTGTCATGCGTTGATGACGTTGATGCGCCGTCCCCGAGGACGACCTCTGACGGCCGACGTCACCCGATGTGATAAGTAGGACGCACGACGCCCATAGCCTCAGTTCTGTTTTTTCCGCGAACATGTTCGCTTCGTGAATCTCAGTACGCCTCGACTCGTTGGAGTTTGCGGTTTTCAATTCTCGGTTCGTTGAACCTGTTCGGTTTGGTGTGAAGACACCTGGCGATGTCTTTCTCATCTTCAACCCCGCGTCCGGGCTTCAAGAGCTGCGGGGACTGTGGGTCCAAGATGTCGGTCACAGACTCGCACGACGCCTGCCTCTGGTGCCTCGGGGAGGCCCACGATACGGACGACTGTGTCGACTGCCAGTCGCTCACGGCAAAGGCCTTGTGGGAACGCAAGAAGAAGCTGTCGGTAGGCCGGGTGTCTAAGCCCCGGAAGTCGAGGTCTGCTGGGCTTTCGACAGATGACTCGAGGGGTGACTCTCCGCGTCATCAGCGGAAGTCCAGTGGGTCTCCTTCCAGGAGTTGGTCTCGCCACTCCTCCGCCTCTTCGAGGCATTCCCGGAAGCGCCAGCATAGGTCGCCTTTCCCGTCCTCTTCCGAGGTCTCCGCCAGTCGGCGGGTCGCTTATCCCTCCATGCAAGCGACACCGGAGGAATGGGCTTCCTTCGGGAAGCAGATGCTAGCGATTCTTGAATCGCAGGGCACCGGTCCGTCCGCGCCTCCGAGTGGGGTCGGTCGGCACCAGTCGAGAGACACCGCTCGTACGCCTTCGGGCTCGAGTGGTCAGGAGAGGTCCCGCTCGGACAAGGGTAGTCGTTCTCGCCATGCCCGTGCCGACGCGCTCGAGACCGTGTGATCCTGTGCCGTCTTCAAAGAAGACGTCGACGCCTGTGGCGCTGAGGTCGTCGACGATTTCTCTCGAGGCTCCGCCTCCGAGGGGGTCGTTCACGCCGTCGGCACCTAGGTTGTCGAGAGACATACTCGGAGCTCCGGCTTCGAGGACTGTGTCGATGCCTTTCGAGGCGGTGGTGTCGGAGGGGCCCCGTGGCACGGGGTTTGCCCCTTGAAAGGCTCTGGCTAAGGCCAGGCACTGCTTTGGTCCCCAGAGGTCTTCCTCTCCCCGCCTGGAGTACATTTCAGTGGGTGATAAAGGCTCTGATGGCGGCTTGGTTCCGGTTACGGTTCCAGATGACCTTATCTCAGGCCATAGCCAGTATGATGATCTGCGGCTTTCGCTGCATGATGCCAGTGGACTGGACACCTCTCCAGAGGTGGAGTTTTGTAGGCCGGAGCCTGGCACTCATGCTGATTCTTCATATCGGCGCCTTATGTCTCGGTTCACTGGGGAGTTCGTACAGGATGATCTCACCGACATCCTTGATCTCGGTCCCCCCACTGACCCGGTTTTGCCTTTTCATATGGCTCTGCAGAGAAGGGTGGCGGCGGCTTGGACTGCTCCGGAGAGTCTGCCGGCAGTGGGCAAGTCTGTCGCGAAAATACCATCCAGCCAGTAGCGACCCCTGCTACTTGTCTAGGCACCCCCACTCCAGAGAGTTTGGTGGTGCAGGCGGCTACAGCCCCGGCAAAGCAGGCGTCGTATCCTACCATCCCTCCGGATAGGGACGACCAACGTTTTGACGGCTGGGCGAAGAAAGTGTTTTCTTCCGGGGGTATGGCGCTTCAGGCGGCCAACTCTATATGTGCCTTGTCTCGTTTCACACACACTCTGTGGAACTGTGTTGCATTAGCGGCTGAACATGTTCCCGAAGGGGAGGAACGGGATGGTTTCCTTGCTCAGGATGGTAAGGATGCCATGTGTGAGGCCGTTCAGTCGGGTTTGGACTTGGCGGATTGTGTCAGCCGGTCCATGGCGGCGAGCACCCTAATGCGCAGGTTTGCGTGGTTGCGGAAGTCTGGTTTCACTCCTGATGTGCAGTCCCGGCTCCTCAACATGCCCTTTGACTGTGAACACCTTTTTGGCAGCAAGGCTGACTAGAGCCTTGAGAGGTTGCAGACCTCCAAAGCTGCAGGGAAGTCGTTGGGCGCTGCAGTTCGCCAACCTCTGCCTTTTCGTCCTAGGGGACAGCAATGGAGGGGAGGTTCCTTTCGCGATTACTCTTCCTTCAGTAAAGCGAGGGGAGCTAGCAGTCAGAGGCCATCGTAAGAGTGCCAGAGGTGGAAACAAAGGTACTCGAGGTGCCAAGGCCGCTCGGGCAGTTGCCTCTTTACCCTCAGGCAACGCCGCAGCCGCTTCCACTCAGTCATGAGGCCAGGTCCCATGGTTCGCCGGTTGGGGGAAGGCTGGCGCAGCATCTTGTAGAGTGGCAAGCCATTACTTCGGATGTGTGGGTTCTGGAGATCATAACCCACGGCTACTGTCTTCCTTTTCGGCAGAGGCCACACGACAATCCACCAGCGAACCTCTTTGAAGTGTCCGGATCCGCTCCTTGCGCCGAAATTCAAGCCCTGCTGGAGAAAGGCGCCATAGAACTGGTGCCTGTAGCGGAGAGGAACAAGGGATGGTATTCCCCTTATTTTTTGATTTCAAAGAGAGACGGGGGATTGAGACCCATCATGGACTTGCGCGGGTTGAACAAACTCCTCAGGAAGGACAAGTTCAAGATGGTGACTCTTTCTCAAGTTCTCCAGGCCCTTCGACTTCAGGACTGGTTGGTGTCTCTCGACCTCAAGGATGCTTACTTCCATGTGCCGATCCATCCCAAGCACAAGAAGTACCCGAGGTTCGCGGTTGGCGACTCGCACTTTCAGTTTCGGGTCCTGCCGTTCGGATTGACCTCCGCCCCGAGGGTTTTCACCAAGCTCACGGTGGTGGTGGCAGCGTATCTCAGGAAAGGGGGGATTCACGTCTACCCCTACCTGGACGATTGGTTGATCAGGGGGAGCTCTCCCGAGCAAGTCCTGGATCATCTGTCCGTCACCTGCCACTTCCTTCACAGGCTGGGCTTCTCCCTCAATTTAAAGAAGTCCCATTTGACACCAACGCAGCGGCTCCAGTACATCGGAGCAGTGCTCGACACATCCATGGGGCAGTGTTTTCCTCCTCAGGTGAGGGCTCTTCACATTCAGCAGATGGTGCACAAGTTTCAGTTTGCCCAGGATCTCCCAGCGTCCGAGTTCTTGAGACTGCTCGGCCTCATGGCATCCTGCATGCTTCTGGTGCCAGAGGCTCGTCTGCGGATGACATCTTTGCAGTGGGCACTCAAGCTCCAGTGGTCTCAGTCCTCCGGCAGGCTGTTGGACCCTGTTCAGGTGCTGCCCTCGGTGGCCCGGGACCTTCTGTGGTGGGCCGTCGAGGGCAATCTGATGAAGGGGGCCCCATTTTGGCTGCCCTGGCCGGAGGTGACGATCGTGACGGACGCATCCCTCACGGGATGGGGAGCTCATGCCAACGAGTTGACAGTCAGCGGTCGTTGGTCTCCGTCGGAGTTCAGACTCCATATCAATCTGTTGGAGCTGAGGGCCGTCAGGCTAGCCCTGAAGGCTTTTCTGCCGACTGTGCGTGGAAAGAGTGTCCTGATTCTAATGGACAACACGGTGGCCATGCACTACCTTAACAAAAGGGGGGGGGGGGCAGGGTCACTTCCACTGTGCAGGGAGGCTATGCAGCTCGAATTCTGGGCCATCCAGCAGGAAGTTTTGATCTCGGCTGTTCATCTGGCCGGGGACGACAACGAGACGGCGGACGCTCTGTGCAGGCAGAGCTCGATCTCTCACAAGTGGGAGCTGGCTCAGGAGATTCTCCTGGAGATCTTCGCCCTTTGGGGGACCCCTCAAGTGGATCTCTTTGCCTCCAGTGTCAACCGGAAGTGCGAAAGGTTTTGCTCGCGGGAATTTCCTCCAAAAGGAGCCTTAGGGGACGTGTTCGTGGTGGAGTGGTCATTCCCACTGCTGTACGCGTTTCCTCCAGTCCCCGTCAACCCGCAAGTGCTGCAGAGGTTACGGAGGTTCGGTTCCCGGATGATCCTCATTGCTCCGGCGTGGGCCCGGAGGACGTGGTACCCGGACCTTCTAGACTTGTCCATCTGCCCTCCACCTCGTCTTCCCTACCGAGGCAATCTGCTCTCACGGGAGGGGGGGGGTCAGGTTCTCCATCCAGAGGTCAGATCCCTCATTATTCATGCTTGGCTTCTGAAAGGTTGAGGTATAAGGATTGGGACCTCCCTGAAGACGTGATGGAGGTGTTGCTCTCGGCCATGCGGCCGGCAACAAAGTCTCTGTACCGTTGCCGTTGGAGAAAGTTCTGCGACTGGTGCAGAGTTCAGAATGTGGATCCTTTTGAATGTGACATTCCCATGGTTGTCTTTTTTGCTTTCTTTGGCCCACAGGGGCTTGCAAGTGGGGACCATTAAAGGTTACCTGGCGGCGCTTTTCATATTTAAGCGCTCGTCTGAAGAGTGTTCCTATTTTAAAATTCCTATAATTTCGCAGTTTTTGAAAGGGCTCACTAATGTGTTCCCTCCGTCACCTATTCTGGTGCCAGGTTGGGATTTGAACCATGTTCTTAAGTTTCTTATGGGTGCTCCGTTTGAGCCTTTACATTCTTGCCCTTTGAGGCTGTTAACTCTGAAAACTGTGTTTTTGGTTGAGGTTACTTCCGCTCGCATAGTGAGTTACAGGCACTTTCAGTTAAGCCACCCTTCACTGTGTTTCATAAGGACAGGGTTGTCCTTAGAGTTCGTCCTTCTTTTCTTCCGAAGGTGGTTTTGGAATTTCATTTGAGCCAAAAGGTTGTTCTTCCGGCCTTCTATCCTCCTCCACAGCCTGGTAAGGAAGAGGAGAGGCTCCATAGGCTTGATCCTAGGAGAGCGTTGAGCTTTTATATTTCGCGCATGTCCCGGGTCAGAGTGGACGATCAACTTTTCATTGGTTATGCTGGAAAGCGTTTGGGACAAGCTGTGACAAAACAGACTGTCTCGTTGGATTATTTTAGCCATCTCTGAGTGTTACCGCTTGGCGGGTAAGGACCCTACGGCTGGCTTGCGGGCCCATTCTACCAGGGGAGTGGCTGCGTCTACTGCCCTGCAGAGGGGAGTTCCTATTCGTCACATCTGTGATGCAGCCACCATGGCTTCAGTACATACTTTTGTAGGTCACTACTCCCTCGATTCCATCAGAGGGCAAGATCTGGCCTTTGGCAAGGCAGTTCTCTATTTCGCAATTTGATTGGGCATGCTAAATTTGTATACTAAATTCTTTCCCACCTCCTTCCTTGGTACTGCTTTGGGAGTCTGTCATAGATATGGAATACGTCGGAGGACCCAATCCCCTCAAAGAACAAGTTACTTTCTTACCTGGTAACGTTCTTTCGATGGGATGGTCCGACGACGTATTCCATATTGCTCCTTCACTACCTTCCCCGCTGCAGAATTTCTTTTGCGATTGCAGCTTGCGTTCCGCAAGGCCTTGTGTGTCTGACTGGCAGAAAACTGGTGGCACACATTCTGGGAAAAAACTATAACTGAGGCTATGGGCGTCGTGCGTCCTACTTATCACATCGGGTGACGTCGGCCGTCGGAGGAGGTCCTCGGGGACGGCGCATGGACGTCATCGACGCAGACTCCAAAGATTTTCCGAAGCAGCACAGCTGTGGACATTACCTGTCATAGATATGGAATACGTCGTCGGACCATCCCATCGAAAGAACGTTACCAGGTAAGAAAGTAACTTGTTCTTCTCAATCGGCGCCTTTTTAAATATGTCTAAACATACAGCAAATATTGTCCAAAAAGATGAAAAAGATATAAAAAACCCAAGAGCCATGGAGGGGGATGGGTGGACAGGGGGAGGCACAAGCTAATCCAAGGTCATTCATTGGTAAGAGAAGGCACAAGAAGACCCCTCTTATGTTTCCAACCAATCGAGTGCTTGCGCAGGATCTGATGAGCTCTTATCACCATCAGGAAATACAATAGTAAGGACATTATTTCTGCTGAGAAAGGCCCTTTGAGCAAGCTGTCTAGCCAAGTCTTTAGCACCCCGAAATGATCTTCTCAGGAGCAAGATTTCCTTAGGATAGTCTGGGTAAATAAAAACAGATTTACCTTTGAAAGAGGCATTCCCAACCAGTCTGGCAGCTTTCATCAAGCGTTCTTTTGACCTTAGATTAAAAAAGGAAACCAAAACATGCCTCGCTTTGTCCCCCAGGTGTTTACCAATCCTAAAAATATTACCAATGTCTTACATCTTGATTGTAGTACAATGAAAACTTTCCTTAAAAAAATACCAAGGAAGGCAAGTCCTCATCACCAACAGAATCCTCAACTCCAACCAATCTGATGTTCCTTGCCCTGATCCTTAACTCCAAATCCAAGCGTTGTTCTTTTTCTTTCTTCAAGTCGGACCTCAGATTATTGTAAGCCTGGAAGCTGCCAGCAATCTCAGAGCTCATAGTCAAAGAAGATTTTTCCTATTCCGTGACCCTGCCATCCAGTTGTCCGGTTTGCAAATTAAACTCAGCCACAGTCCTCTTAATATCACTAACATCCTGGGACACCTGAAAAATGATTTTGTAAACATGCAGGCAGGGCGCAACTTCCCCGGCACGTTCAACCACGAGCCAGCACTCTGGTTTGGGGAAGAGGAAGTCCGAGAACCCGGGTAAGCTGCTGGAGCGGCCCCGGTCGATCTCGAAGGGGGAGCGAGGCGCTGACCCTCCCCCCAAGGCGAAGTCCCAGGACGCACTTAAGGTGGTGAGGGCTTTGATCCAGCCGGTAAAAACCTCTATCGACATGGTCGCTGCGACCCTGGCAAAGCCGGCTGAGACTCCGCCAGTGGAAACGGCCTCTGGGCCCAGAGTATCCCTGCCACCACGGAGGGAATCCTCTTTCCAGCACATCGTTAAGACCCCTGTGAAGTCCCCAGCGGAAAAAGAGGGGGGGTGGGCGGTGGCCATTACAGACTCAGAATCAGACTCTGAGGAGGAGCTGGTGGAAACCGAGAAGGGCCTCAACGAGAGGTTCGAGAAGGTTCGATCCCAGGGGACGGTCCCCGCTGACGTGATTCGAAGATAGCGACGAAGAGGGCCCAGTGGAGCAGCCACCCCTTCCGTCGCAGCCATTACCCGAGCCCCAGGATAGCTCAGCGGCCATTTTGTTGGTGATCCAATCCTTATGTACCAAGATAAGGACGAGATTACCACGGACCCCGACGGAGGATCCAGAACCAGGCCCGTCAGGAAACCCTCCGAACAAGCGGAGGAGAGTCCACCCCTCTCCGCCCTTCGTGCCCGCGAGGCCTGTGGACCCCTCATCCCCCTCGCCGTACCCTAGAGAGGATACGGCGACGGGGACGGACGACGACAGCGGCAATGACGCAGCAGACATCCTGTCATCCCCCCCCCTCGGGCTTCTCCAGCTGACGAAATTGGCTCCTTTCACGCCATGATAACCAGGGCATCCGAGCTCTTCCAGCTCTGCCCTGAAGAACAAAAAAAGGAGGGGTTTCTTTACCAACGACGAGAGGCCAAGAGGAAGACTGTCCTCGCGGTGCCTTTGCTCGACGACATCTGGGACGAGGGGCTTGCTGTCCTCAAGAACCCTTCCACGACACCCGCCAAGAGGGACCGGTACGAGAAGTACCGAGTCCCCGATGCCGCCCCCTTGTGCCTCAGGGCCCAGCCCACGCCGGACTGTCTCGGCACCGGCTAAGAAGAAAGCAGCGGGTGCGGCCGCTTCCACTTCCCCACCGGACAGCGAGGGCAAGAAGTTGGACTCCATGGGACGAGTCATCTCGTCGGTGGCGACGATGATTAAGGCGGCCAATGCCTTAGCGATCGTGGCCCGCTACGACAGGGAGCTCTGGTTCAAGATAGCTCCCCTGCTAGACTTCCTACCTGACAACAAGAGGGCGGAGGCCCTACAAATTCTGCAGGAAGGCGAGGTTGTGTCGGATCACACCATAACCGTGGCAACGGACATTGCTGATACCGGATTTCGCCAATTGGGCAACGGAAATTGCTGATACCGGATTTCGCCAATTGGGCAACTGAGTTTGCCTCCGACGACGAGGATGGATCAAGGCGACAGACTTTCGCCAGGACATCCAGACCAGAGTGTTGGATATGCCGTTCGACGGCAACAACCTTTTTGGTAAGGCGGTGGACGAGTCTCTCCAGGCCATCCAGACCGACTCAGAGACAGCCCGGGCCCTAGGGAGTACTTCAACAACGACGGCCCTTTCGGAGCTCTGGAGGCAGACAGGATGCCTCCAAAGGATCCAGCGGTGGCTCTTCCACTTAACGCCAGGTGGCCTGCTCCTCTGCTCAGGAGGCCTGTTCCTCTGCTCAGGAGGCTTAGAGGTCGCGGCAAGCAAGGGGGGATCCCGCCGTCGTCGCCAGGGAGGCCAAGGCAGCAAGGCCGCCTCCAAGCAAGACTGACCCGGCCATGTCGTCGGGCCCCCACGAAGCACCCCGGTGGGAGGCCAGCTGACGAAGTTCTTCAGCGTGTGGGAGTCCATCTCCACTGACCGTTGGGTGCTGGACACCCTGGCCAACGGGCACTCGTTGGAATTCCAAAAGAAGTGCCCTCGCATTCCTCCCGTGGCCAGGAAGGTGAATCACGTCCCTCAACTGCTGTTGGAGGTAAGGGCGATGCTCAAGAAAGGTGCCATCGAGCTCATCCCCAGGAGGCCCCGGGGCTCGAATTGTACTCAAGGTACTTCCTCGTCAGAAAGAAGACAGGCGGTTGGCGCCCCATCCTGGACCTGCGTCAGTTAAACAAATACATCAGGGCGCAGACAGCTGTAGGAGGGCGACTTCCTATCGTCGTTGGACCTGGAGGATGCTTACTTCCACATCCCCATTCTAAAAGGGCACAGGAAGTTTCTCAGGTTCATGGTTCAGGGACTCCACTACCAATTCAGAGCTCTACCCTTCGGATTAAAGTCGGCACCCAGGGTATTCACCAAGTGCCTGGCACCAGTGGCGGTGCGGCTGCGCCTGCAGGGGATCCACGTCTTTCTCTACCTGGACGACTGGCTAATCCGGGCAAGGACAAGAGAACTCGCCGGCGAACACACAGCGAGGACCGTCCGGCTGCTCACAGAACTGGGGTTCGCCATCAACTACCCCAAATCCCACCTGGTTCCGTCGCAAGTAGCACTGTTTCTGGGAGCGAAGCTCGATCCAGTGGGGCAATTGGCCTCCCCGTCAGAGGAGAGGACGAAGACCATCCTGGGCAAGGTGCAGCGCCTGCTAGCCACGGACGTGGCCGTGAGGTCCATCAAGTCCCTCCTCGGGATGATGTCCTCATGCATCTATCTGGTACCCCTTTGCAGACTTCGGATGCGTCCGCTACAGGAGTTCCTCGATGCCCGCTGGTTTCAGGTGACGGACTGCTTCGAGGACAGGATCCCTCTCGACGAGGAGTTCCGTCGAGCGATCCTATGGTGGGGTACCCGTGCTCACCTCGCTACATGCACGGACTTTCAAACTCCGGCGTTTCAGGAGACGGTGACGACGGATGCCTCTCTGGAGGGTTGGGGGGCCCACACCGGAGATCTCCACGCAAGAGGCCTTTGGCTCCCGGAGGAGAGGTCTCTCCACATCAACATTCTGGAGCTCCGAGCAGTGTTCTGGGCGCTCAAGTCGTTCCTTCCGTCCCTCAAGGACAAAGTGGTGAGGATCTTCACCGACAACACCACCACAATGTTCTACATACAGAAGCATGGGGGCACCAGATCCCCAGCCCTATCCAAGGAGGCCCAGGATCTGTGGCACTGGGCCGTCGCCCAGGGGATGTTTCTGGTCCTCTTCCACTTGGCAGGAATAAAAAACACCATCGCTGACTCACTCAGCAGGGAGCTGCGCTCGTGCCACGAGTGGGAACTACGCCAGGATCAAGTGGATCACTCTTCCAATGATGGGGCAAACCCCAGATCGACCTGTTCGCGACGGCGACGAACTCCAAGTGCCAGAGGTTTGCCAGCAGGTTCCCACAGCCGAGGAGCATGGGCGATGCTTTCTCGTTCCCCTGGGACGGCCTGTTTCTATACGCGTTCCCTCCGTTGCCGTTGCTGCTCCGCCTCATCAACCAGCTCAGAAGTCCAGGTGCAGAATGATCCTCGTCGCACCGGCATGGCCGAGGCAGATCTGGTTCCCGGACCTTCTGGACTTGTCAACGTCCCCACCAGTCAAGCTGCCGGCGGACGCGGATCTGCTCTCCAGAGAAGGAGGCGCCATTCTCCTTGACGACCCATAGTCGCTGAACTTGCAGGCCTGGCTCCTGCAGCACTAGAGTTTGGAGGGTACGATATCCCGGCTGACTGCAGAGAGGTTCTTGCAAAAGCCAGGGAGTCCTCAACTCTTAAGTGTTACGGTCATAAGTGGAAGAGGTTCTCTGTCTGGTGCCGTGCACAGATTAACCCTCTGCGGATTACGCCCCCTCAAGTATTGCCGTACCTACTGTCGCTGGCCAAAGCTGGTCTGGCTCACGCCTCCATCAAAATACATCTGGCTGCCATCTCCCGATACACCAGGACTACGGGACGGGCGTCCTTGTGGTCTCATCGCCTGGTGAAGGAATTTATGAAGGGACTATTCCGATCGTTCCCGCCGGTGAAGGCTCCTGCCCCGGCATGGGAGCTTAATGTGGTGCTGACCAGGCTCATGAGGGGCCCCATTCGAGCCTATGCATTCAGCGCCTTTGAAGTTCATGTCATGGAAGACAGCGTTCCTTGTGGCCATCACCTCCGCACGACGAGTGGGAGATATCCAGGCCCTATCTTGCAAGCCCCCATACTTGACTTTTCATGACACGAGGGTGGTGCTGAGGACGCACTCCTCCTTCATGCCCAAGGTGCCGTCGGACTTCCACCTCAACAAGCCCTTGGTGTTACCAGTTTTCTTCCCGTCGCCTTCGACGCCGGCCGAGAGGACTTTGCACTCGCTGGATGTAGCTAGAGTGCTGAAGTTCTACGTGGACCGCATAAAGAGTTTTCGGAAGACGTCACAACTGTTTGTGAACTTTGGGTCTGTGAATCAAGGGAAGGCTCTCTCGAAGACTTCCATTTCCAGATGGCTCTCTGGCTAAATCATGCACTGTCACTGGTTGGCAAACCGACCGCTGCCCGGCCGTCCGAGAGCCCATTTGACCAGAGCGATCACTGCTACCACAGCGTTCCTGTCTGGTGTGCTCCTGCTGTACATCTGCAGGGCTGCTACGTGGAGGTCGACGCACACCTTCACAAGATTCTACTGCGTCGATCGGGACTCCAGGGTCGAGTCCAGGGTCAGCCAAGCAGTGCTGCGCAACCTATTCGCCTAAGGTGAGCCTGGTGAGGAGGTAAGAATTGCTTAATGTTGAGTTTTGGATGTAATGCTTAATGTTGAGCCTTTGCCACCTCCCGTGGTTGTGCATGTGTTTACTGCTATGTATTCTTTTATTCATGAACATGTGAATCCATGCCAGACCCCATGCTGGAGAAGGAACAAGTTACTTACCTGTAACTGTTGTGCTCCAGCATGGGTCTGGCATGGATTCACATGTGTACCCTCCCACCTACCAGTCTGCGGCTCTTCACTTGGTCATACTGCCACTTTGCGTGCTACCAAATCTGAGGATGGCTGCCAGAAGCGGGGCTTAGGGTGAGGGCAGTCATTGGCTGGGGGCAGTATGACCCAGCGATCAGTGATTGGTTACTACTAAGAAAGACAGATCAGAAACAAAACTGATACTGATTTTTCCTTTACCGAGGATTCCCAGCCTGACGACAGGGAATATTCATGAGCATGTGAATCCATGCCAGACCCATGCTGGAGAACAGTTACAGGTAAGTAACTTGTTCCTTCTGATGATTGCATCTGCTTAGATTCACATGCGCCCACCCTTCCTCCCCTTGTGTAGTAGAACGAACATAGACCTCTTACACCTTCTCTCTTCTGTACTCTCACATGGACGTTAAGGCTCCCTCACTGCAGAAAAAACACAACCAGAGGGATCTAGATGCATGAGGGATTTTGGGTACACTACACGTCACGTTAGGGATAGTGTTAGTCACGGCCATGTCGACGTCCCCTTTCGATCTTCGAAAGAAAAATGCATTAGTCTGCAATTTCCACTAGATGTTGTACTATATGCATAGCATGTGAATCTAAGCAGATACATTCATCAGAAATGCTGTTACGGTGACTGCCATGTTTCCATTTAAGGCCAGATTACCAAGAAAATTGGTTTTTAAAACCTCATTTTTATTTTTAAAATAAACCATAAGATACCAAAGTTTTTGGCCCCAAAACCTGTGGTACACTTGGTTTTCTTTTCTAATGCTTTGAAATGTAGGCTATTCATGTGAGGTGACTAGATTTTCAGTGTTTTGGAACAAACTCCCAAAGACTAGTATGTTAATAATCTTGTGGATTGTGTATATGCTAACATTTTTTCTATGTTACATTATATTTAGGATGTAAAGCCAGACAGTGGAAAGGTATCGAAACCCCATAAAGTAACAAAGGAACACAGGGAGAGGCCACGGAAAGACTCAGAGAGCAAAAGCTTCTCCAAAGACAGTGAGCGGGAACAAAGCAAGCCTTCTAAAGATTTGTCTCGGAAACCTGTTGAACATAAACCTCCCAAAGAGGAAAAGGCCCCTTCCAAAACTGCATTCAAGGAACCAAAACTTGCCTTGAAAGAGACCAAGCTAGAGAGCCTCTCTCCAAAGGGAGGCCTGCCTACACCACAGGAGTCAAAGTCTTCCAGCAAAAGGCCACCCAATGTTGAATCGCCAAAGTCTAGCGCCAAAAAACTGAAAAAGAGCAGCTCCAAAGGAGTGAAGACATTTTCTGCTACCTCCCCCCGCACCGCTTCATCCTCCTACCCAGAGAAGAAGCCCCCAAAGGAGAAAGTGATTGCCAAACCAGAGAAGATCAAACCGGAGGCAGAGATTGAGCTCAAGAAACCTGTGGATGAGTCTAACTCTGAGGACGAGGCCTCTTCCAAATCTGAGGTGAGTTTCATGAGGTCTAGCGATCGGTTTTTTATTATGTGTATAAAAATAGACTTGCTGCTACTTATCTGAGTGAATTTTTTCAATGTGATCCATATGTTGTCCTATCCAGTCCTCTTGTGTTTTCTGCAACAGGTATTCAAACTTGGTGTTCTAAGTTGGCAGTGCTCCATTTCATTGGGGCCATATTGACTGAAACTGGTCCAGCTTTAAACTGACTCCCTCAGAAAATAGTTTCAAACAAATGTTTTTTTAAACTTGTGCAAAATATGAATTTCTCCCCAAAATTGTTTTCTTTTACACAATGCTTCTCCTGCATTGCAGCTTTCATGGATTCACATACTCGTGAATATTCCACATAGTCAGGCTGGGAATACTCAGTAATATTAAAGCAGTCTAGCTTTAAAGTTTAAAAGGCTTGACATATAGCCTATTGCTGTCACTTTGGGGGTCATACTGGTCCAGCCAATGGCGTAAATCCTCCATAGCTCCACCCCTGGTGGCCATCTTCAGATGTTTACCTCCCGTTTAGGTGCTGGCAGTCTGTCTTTTCGCTCCTCAAAATGTTTTTTTAATCTGTCACAGTTGTGACTGCCAGTGGTGGGAATCGGTTGCTGGTGAAGATCTGAACCTCCAGCGATCTTCTGAACATTAATCTTCAGAGAGGCACTTGTCTCGATTTTCAGGCCCCCTCCACGCAGGCATGGCAGACGCCAGTAAGAATAGCCTCTTCATGCCCTGCTTTAGAACATTTTTGTGAACTTCGACACGCGAAATGCATCTATTGCCTGCACCCGCATGATGGGGACGGCTACGCCATTTGCCAACCCTTCGCACGCAGACTAGGATCGCCATAGAAGGTTGGTGGCTTGGCTGGAAGAGGGTTCATGGGCTTCTGACTCTGCCTCAGTCCAGAGTCATGCCTCTGCCACGGTTGGCAGACGCATAGATCGGACTCCTTCTACAAAGAGGTTGAGATCCCATGATGACACTTCCTGGGGGAAGAAACCGGAAAGGGGACATAAGTCTGACCCCCTCAGCGACATCGGCAGCGGCCCGATCTCCAGTCCTATCTGCGACTGCATTGTCTAAAATCACGAGTACCTTGACTGCTAAACACTCAACCCACTCTTCAGAGACGAGAGTTCAGTCAACGACCACGACTACCCCATCGGCGAGCCAGATGAAAATCTACCACCCCGTCGACTGCTTTGTCCATGACCGCTTTGACTAAGAAGGCACCCAGGATTGCTCTACCTCCAAGGCCAACATCAAGCACCATTGTCTACTGCACCACCATCGACTTCACAAGTACCAGTGCTCGGTTCCTTCCCTAGAAGCGCAAGTGTGCACAAGGAGATGCCCCCACCTCTCTTCCCTACCACGGCAAACTAAAGTCAAATCTGGTGCAAGCAAAACAACCTGCCCAGTTGATGCAAGAGAGCGTGTTCTCAGGCGACAGAGCCTCTGGAGGCTTCATTCTCGTCGCATGAGGAAATGGAGAAGAACCATACCCAATTCTGCTGGCACCTTGCCCACCAGTGGCTGTTCCACCAGTTCCTGTGGAACAGCAGTGGCATCCAGAGACCTGTCTGTGGACATTCTATTTACTATAATAGCTTTGCTCACTGAATTGCAGCAGCGCCTTCCTCCTCCAGTCCCGCAAGGTGCACAAGGTGGCCGAAGTAGGCCAAGTGGGAGTCCACCGCCCCCCTTCCCCCTCCCAGGCCTTTGCGTGAAGCAGTGGCTCCACCACCACAACCTCAAAGACCAATTCCTCAGTTTGCTACCCCCACTTAGACAGATACTGGCTCGAATACAGATGCATCTCCAGACACACATACTACTGAAAAGTATAACATGCTCGTACTGGCTGATGGTGAGCCGCCAGACATGCCTTCCAGAGATTTGTCTCCGGACATGCTCTGCTCGTACAAGCTCTGAGGCTTTTTGACCTTGTTCCGGAGGAACAACGAAAGGAGGGGTTCCTTTTTCAGAGGCAGCAGGCCGCCAGAAAATCTGTAGTTGCCGACATCTGGGAGGATGGGCTGGTGATTGATTATGAAGAATCTTTCCACCTCCAAAGAAAGACCGACTGGAAAAAGAGTATAAAGTTACGAATTCCGCTCTAAAATGTCTTCCCATTCAGCCAGGCCCCCAACTCCATGGTATCCGCTACCGCAAGAAAGCGGTCGCCAACTTGTCTTCTCCTTGCATGGTGCCCCCCGAACAAGGAAGGCAAGCGACAAGACATTTTTTGGAAAGTAGGTACTTAACAAGTCTGCGACCACCATTAAGGCAACCAATTCCTTGGGCGTTCTCTCCAGGTATGACGGGCTTATGGTACGAGATGGGCCCCATCTTTGACTTCCTGCCTGATAATAAACGGGATGAGTCTCTTGCTTTGCTGCACAAGGGGGAAGCAGTCCAAGAGCATGCCATCACTGTGGCCCTAGACATTACTGACACAGGCTTCTGCCAGTCCTAAGGTTCGAGGTTATGGAAATGCCTTTTGATGGGGTGGACCTCTTTGGGGGGGGGGGGGGAGAAGGTCGACGAGACACTATTAGCCATCAAGATGACACCGCTTTGTCCCTTGGTAGCCTGCAGCAGAGAAGACCGTCCTTTCAGTCCTGGAAGGGCAGATTCGCACTGAATGCCAGATATCATCGGCCTACCTATCGTCGCCCATCCCGCACCATTTCGCAGGAGGCATACGGAGGAATGTTGCAGGTGTATAGGGGAATGCCGAGGCAACAGTTCTTCCACCCGCATGCAAATCCCAAAAAAAGGCTGACCACTGTCTGGTCTCACGCACCACTTCAGCACCCCACTGGGCGGCCAGCTATTGCAGTTTGTTGAGCAATGGCGGAACATCACCATCGACAAATGGGTGCTCAACATCGTCCAGCACGGTCCCACGCTTGAATTTCTAGACCAATGCCCCTCCATTCCTCCACTACGAAGGCAGGAACATCATCTGCCACTCCTCCTAAAAGAGGTCCAGTACCTGCTGCAAAAAGGGGCCATAGAAACAGTTTCATCACACCTATGGGGATCCGGACTGTACTCCGGATACTTTCTGGTGAGGAAAGACTGGTGGGTCGAGACCCATCCTGGACCTCTGGGAACTCGGGTTTCTAAAATCGCTTAAGTTCTGCATGGTCCTGCATCAGCATGTGCTGGAACAAGGGACTTCCTCTCCTCCTTGGACTTGGAGGACACATACTTCCACATACCCATCCATCGGAAGCACAGGTGTTTCCTTTGCTTTGTAGTGCAGGGATGAAGCACTACCAATTAAAATCCCTGCTGTTCCGGCTGAAGTCTCCTCCCAGGGTATTCACCAAGTGCCTAGCACCAGTAGTTGCCTATCTGGGCCGCACAGCTGTCTAAATGTACCCTTACATGGACGACTGACTAATCGGCACCCAGTCTCTCCCACTAGCCCTCCAACACACTGATCAAACCATCCAATGCCTGACTTTGCTGGGATTCTCGTTAAATGTTCCACAGTAATGCATGTCACCATCTCGGAACGCACTGTTCTTGGGCTCACACCTCAACACGCTGCAGTGCCTAGCTACCTTCTCGGAGGAGAGAGAGGATCAAGGCCATACTTGACAAAATTCAGCAGCAGTCATCCCTCCGACAATGGTTCACTCAATCAAGTCATTACTCTGGATGATGTCCTCATGCATCCCTTTAGTACCTCCAGATGCCAGGTGGAAACCGGTGTCAGGCTCCTGGAATGACACAAGCGCACTCAATACAGCGCTTCGCTAGACTCTGCATTGGTGAACTCATCGACAGCACCTTGCGCAAAGCACCCTCTTTCGCCCAATGGCACATCAGGTCATGGTATCAACTGATGCCGCTTCGGAAGATCTGGGGGGCACACACTGGAAGGTTCCAAGCCAGAAGATTCTGGCAGCCAGAAGAGCAGCTAATTCATATCGATGTGTTAGGGCTGCGAGCTGTATTCTGTGTTCTCGAGTCCTTCCAATCCCAGCTCCAAGGCAAGGTGGTTTGCATTTTAACAGACCCCACCACCACAATGTTCTACATCAGGAGTAAGGGAGGGACCTTCTCTCCCGTTCTGACCAACAAGGCACTGGCACTGGGCGCTATCCCAGGACATGTTCCTCATTCCCTTTCACCTAGCATGGATCCACAATACTATCACAGATTACCTTGTTAATGTTAAAGGACATTTGTACCGCGCACTATCACCACCGGAGTGGTCCCCTGGCGCTCTGGCGGCTCTGAAAGAGGGAGGGAGAGGTGGGTAAGAGGGCGGAGGCTGGAAAAGTGCAAGATTGCAGTGATGTGCTGTTGGCAGCCCGGTGGTTCCGTCGGCTGGGCCTGGGGTGTATGCGGCACTAGTCGTATGCTGATGTGCGAGTCTGTGTGTTTTTGTTTTGTTGTTGCAGTGTAATGAAGTTTGTGCGGTTTGTTGTGCTGGAGGTTTGTGGTTGTGTTTGGAGTTTGAGAGGTGTATGCAGAGAAGGAAATTGTTAGTGGTATTGGCTCGTTGGTATCTCTACCCTAGATTGACCAGTGCCGCAGAAGGTACGTGACCGTTTGCATTCGAGGCCCCTTGAGCATTTAGCTGTCCCCTCCATCAGCTCCCTCAGTAACTTTGCATGCTCCTCGCCCCCACCCACATGACCAGCGCACCTGCTAGTGTTCATACTTCAGATTGTGTGGTGATTGGTGGTATCTCGTCCGTTCCACAGCCCTGTGGTACCTAGCTGTAGCTGTACAGGCGTTGGGGGGTGGTAGGGATTGGCTGGGGTTGTTGCCTCCGTCTCCCTGGGTCTCGCAGGTGGACCCCTGTGTTCAGCGTCAGCCATACTAGTGCTCAGAGTACTTCTGTCGGTTCTAGGGGCTTGTAAATGTCCTTTCCTGTTGAGTCATGTGTGTTACTGTTTCGGTTTTTAGTCTCTGGTGTTGAAGAGCCAGGTTTTTAGTAATTTTCTGAATTTAAGGTGATCTTTGGTGTTCCTTATTACTTTTGGGATGTTGTTCCAGGCTTTCGCGGCTAAGTGGTAGAAGGCGGTGCCTCCGAGTTTTTTCTTGATGTAAGGTTTTAGTTCCAGTCGGGTTTCGTTGGTTGATCTGAGCGGTCTCTTTGGCTTGTAGATTATTTTCTTTTGTAGGAATTCTGCTCCTTGTCCGCAGATTTCCCTGTGCGTTATGCACATTGTTTTGAAGGTGATAGTGTTTTACTGGGAGCCAGTATAGTGTTTTTAGGGCCGGGGTGATGTGGTCTCTTCTGGATAGTTTGAGGAGTAGTCTGGCTGCTGTGTTTTAGATCCGTTGTAGGTTCTTCAGTAGGTATACCGAGGTAGAGGCTGTTTGCATAGTCGATACTTGACATGATGAGGCCGACGATAGTGAGTGTTTTGTGTGTGAAGGAGAGGAAAGGTAGTATTTTTCTTGCCGTGTGGAGGAGGAAGAAGCATTTCTTGACTGTTGGGTTTATTTGCGGTTCTAAGGTTAGGGTGTTGTCCATCAGGACTCCCAGATTTTTTACTACCTTAGATGGTGATGGTGCAGATCCCATTTCCGTTGGCCACGGGATGGCGGTTTCCTTCTCTTGGTCTTTGGATATGATCATGATTTCTGTTTTTCCTGGGTTGATTTTCAGGTTGTTGCCATTCATCCAGTTGAAGACTTCTTTTAGACAGTCGGTTAAGTTTCAATGATCGGCTTGGGTGTCTTCGATCTTGTAGATGATTTGAGTGTCGTCTGCGTAGTTGTAGCATTTGATGTTGTTTCTTGAAGATTCTGCTAACTGGGGTTTGGTAGATGTTGAAGTACAGTGGTGATAGTGAGGATCCTTGTGGTACTCCACAGTCGTTGACTCGTGGGGTGGCTTTGAAGGGTTTGATCCAAACGGTTTCAGTTCTGTCTGCTAGGAATGATTTAGTCCAGGGTAGCGCTGTGTCTGTTATGCCTATGTCTTCTAGTCTTTTGGTTAGGGTGTCATGGCTAACTGTGTCGAAGGCTTGCCAAGAGGTGGAGCAGAATAAGGGCGTATGTTGTGTTGGAGTCTACGTTTGTTTTTAGGTCATCCCAGATGGATAGTAATGCTGTTTCTGTACCTCTTGTGGGTCTGAAGCCGACTTGAGCTGAGTCTAGCAGGTGGTGTTCTTCAACGTATTCTTGGGTTAGTTTGTATACGTAGGTTTCGAGGAGTTTGGCCGGGTAGGGGATGTTGGAGATTGGTCTGTAGTTGGAGAGATCTACGTCCCCGCTTGTGTTTTTCAGAAGTGGTTTGATGTAAGCCGATTTGAAGATCCTTGGTACGGTTCCTGTTGCTAGTGATAGATTTAGAAGGTTTCTGAAGTATTCTGCTGGCGTTCCTTGTGTGAGGATTGATTTGTAGATGTCCGGGGGACAGGGATCCATCGGTGAGCCTGCTTTCTTGCTGTGTTTTACCAGCACTGCGAATGCCTCTGCTGATATTTCAGGAAAGTTATTGAGTTTGTGCTGCGGTTCTGAGTTAGGTTTGTTTGGTTGTATGTCGCTGCTGGTTGGCCTCTGTTGGATGGTTTGTCGGATGTCATTGATTTTTTTTTTTAAGTGGTCTGAAAGGTTGTTGCATAGTTTTTCCGAGGGGTTTGGGGTGTTGTCACAGCCTGGTGGATTTCTCATTTCTTTAATGATGCGGAACATTTCTTTTTGTGAGTTGGTGGCATTTGTGATTCTGTCATCATAATGCCTTATCTTTGCCTTTTGAATTTCCTTCTTGTATGTGCAAATTTGCTTCTGGAACAGTGTTTTTTTGTCTGGGTTGTAATCTTTCCTCCATTACATTTCCATCTTTTTGTTTTCTTTTTTCATGGTGCTTAGTAGTGGGGTAAACTATTTTGCCATTGCTCTCTTTTTTGATGGTGTGACTGGTTTTTCTGGGGCCATCTTGTCAATTGTATCTGCAATCCATTTGTGTATTATCTCAACTTTCCCGTCTAGGTCAGCTAGGTCTAGTTCTGTTGCTGAGGGCTTGGTTAACTCCAGTTGTTCGAATATGTTGCCTTTTTTGACATCTTTCCAATGTCTTTTGGTGGTGGTTGTGAGTTTAGGAGGTTGGATGCAGACTTGAGTAGGCAGAGTGATTACGAATGGGATGATGAGATGGTCGCTCCACAGTATTTGTATTGGGGGTGTCGTGGTGATGAGTTTTTCCTCGGCGAAAATTGCGTCCAGGGTGTGTCCTGCCGAGTGAGTTGCCCCTTTTACTAGTTGTCATAGTTTCATGGTGGCGAGTTGTTCAATCAGTGAGTTTTGGGAGTTGGCATGCCTGTCTTCGAACCAGATGTTTTAAGTCCCCCAGTATGATTAGGTGTTCGTGGTTGATGGCTATGTTGGTTATGACTTCTATGAAGTTGTCGACGAAGGATACATCATAAATTGGGGGTCTGTACACCAGGATGAATGTGATGTTGGTTTTTGGGCTAGCTGTTAGGTGTATGACCATGGACTTGCAGTTGAGGATGTTGAGTAGTTCATCTGTTCTTATTTTTAGCTGTTCTTTAAATGCTATTGCGATGCCGCCTCCTTTTTTGTTTTTCCTGTTTATTTGAAGGCATTTAAAGTTTGCTGGAAGGCAGCTTTGGAGTGTGATTTTGTAGTTGTCGTCCAGCCAAGTTTCTGTGATGAAGAGGAGGTCAATGCCATTGTCGTCGAGTAGGTCGAAGATCTCTGTAGAGTGTTTTGACATGGATCTTGCATTTATTAGATTGCAGTGGAGTTTAGAGGTGTAGTTTGGTTTGGCTTTTTTTGTTAGGGTCGTTTTCTGATCTTGTTCAGGAGCAGGCTTCAGGTTGTCGGCGTCCTCGAATAGTTCTTCCAGGTTTAGTCTAGGGGTTTTGTTTTCATCTGGTTCGTCTTCCAGGGGTTGTGGTTGTGGGTTGGGGGTTCTTCTTGCTTTGGTGATATAAGGTGTTATTGCTTCAGTTGTGTGCTTGTTGTATCTGGTGGGGTTCGTCCTTCGTGATTTTGTTAGGTTGTTTAATGTAGTTGGTTTTGGCTTTGCGTTGGTTCGATCTGGTGAGCAGGTCTCAGCGAGGTATGGAGTTAGGTAGAGGGATTTGTCTCTTTCAGTGTTGATCCGATTTTTGAACCTGTCTGTGGGGGTGTGTTCTGTTGTTGCGGTTCTTAGATGCAGTTTCGGAATGTTTGTTCTTTCTTCTCTTCTTTCCCTCTGGATGGGTCGTTTGCGCGGCATTGTACGATTCCGAGTTGTTTGGTGTGGATGTTGTCCGCTACCGGTTTTAGTCTTTGTGGGTCCTATTTTCAGCTGATAGTGTTGAATATTTGTTTAGTTGTTGTCTCGGTCGGGGTATAAGGGTGGAGTTAAGGGTTGTATAGATATATAATTGGGTTTTAACTGTGGCTCTCTTTAGTCTCCGTCTCCCTGAGCGTGGTTCACTGTGGTGAGCTAGCCATGTATGTTTAGGGGGGGGCACGCGCTGGCCCTGGAATGACTTTGAGGGGCGCAGCTAGGGCTTACTTCCCTGATGTAGTCAGGGCATCGAAGCCCTGCTAGACTTGAGAGACATGTCTATTATTGCAGTCTGAGTATGATACAATGTAATATGGAGACGGAACCCTACTACACGAGAGACCTGTATAGTGGGAGAGAGGCCCACCAATGCAATCTGCGCGTCACACCATGCAATGGCGAACCCCAGCTGAACTTGATAGACCCGTGCAGTGGGAGAAAGGCCTATCAATCCGGTTTGGAGAACAGACAATGCAATTTGGGCACAGCGGCCCTGCTAAGTTTGAGACACCTGTATAAAGGGAGAGAAGCCTATCAATGCAGTTTGGAGAACAGACAGTGCAATTTTGGCACGGCGGCCCTGCTATCAATGCAGTTTGGAGGATAGGCAATGCAATTTGGGCACGGCGGCCCTGCTAAGTTTGAGACACCTGTATAGAGGGAGAGAAGCCTATCAATGCAGTTTGGAGAACAGACAATGCAATTTGGGCACGGCGGCCCTGCTAAGTTTGAGACACCTGTATAGAGGGAGAGAAGCCTATCAATACAGTTTGGAGAACAGACAATGCAATTTGGGCACGGCGGCCCTGCTATCAATGCCTTTTGGGGCGACGAGGGGTGATCACATTGGTAGATGTTGGTTTAGCCCAATGGCCATGTTTCTAGGGTAGAGCTGTACCTCTCCCGACCCAGCCCCCCTACCTTACTGGTCCTTGTAGTTGCTGGTTGACGGCTGGCCACTGGCTTGGCTTCCCCTGCGGACACCTGCTGACACTTCCTGGAGTCGCCTCTGTTTGAGTCGCCCTTGGCCTTGGGGGCCCTTAGCCGCAGGGCTGCACGGCTCGAGGGCTGCCCTGGGAGGACCGGTGATGAAGTGTGGATGCACCAATGGGAGGGAGGGCTGGGGAACCAGGAAGGGGTGCGGGGAGGGAGGGGATGCAAGGGCCTGCTCCCGGGCACGGGCCCACAGGTTACAGGGCGAAAACCAAACACCAGGTGGGTGTTCCTACAGGGCACACACTCGCCGCGCTCCGAGGGTCTGCAAAGGAGCCGGTGGGGGCCTCGCGAGTCGGTAGACTCAGCGTGGAAGCTGGATGCACGAATGGGAAGGAGGGAGGGCGGGTTGGGAGGCAGGCGGGCTGGAGAACCAGGAAGGGGTGCGGGGAGGGAGGGGATGCAAGGGCCTGCATAGCAGGGAACTGCGATCCTGCCACAAATCGGAACTCCATCAGGATCAAGTTTGTCTTTTCTCAAGGTGAGGTCGCCCACAGAATGACTTTTTCACCACAGCAGCCAAGTGCGACCGGTTTGCGAGCAAGTACCTGCAAGGGAGGAGTATTGGGGGGGGGGGTACGTTTCTGTGCCCTGGAAGTTCCTACACCCATTCCCTCCAATCCCTCTTCTACTAATACTCGGTACACTCAAACAGAGCTGATGCAAGATGATCCTAATTGTTCCGGTGTGCTTCTGTGAGCACCTTGCATCAAACTTACTTCTTCTCCGGTCCTGCTCTCCAGAGAAGGAGGGTCTCTTCTGCACCACAACCCAGTATCCCTGAAGTTGACAGCTTGGCTTCCGCAGCCCTTCAATTTGGACACATCACATTTCCTTTAGACTGCAGAAAAATTCTGGCAAAGGCTAGTGCTCCATCCACTCTCTCCTGCTAAAAATCACAAGTGGAAGCGTTTTACTATATGGTGTCATTCACAAGGGCAGACCCTCATCGAATTAAAGCGGATGAAATAATGCCCTGTATTCTATTGTTGGCAAAGTCAGGGCTGGCACATGGATTCATAAAGGTCCATTCGCAGCTATCTCTCGCATAGCAGGTAAGCCTTCCCTATGGTCTCATAGGCTGATTAAGGAGTTCCTCAACGGTCTGTTACAGACTTTCCCTCCAGTAAAAGCACCAGCTCCAGAGTGGGAACTCAATGTGGTACTTGCAAAGCTCATGGGCCCATCTATTGAGCCTCTACATCGTGCCCCTCCTAAAGTTCCTCTCGTGGAATACTGTTTATTCTGGTGGCTATTTCATCTGCCAGATGTGTTGGGGGCTCTCTCCTGCAGGCTTCAGTATTTGACTTTCCATCAATCCAGGGTAGTGCTGCACACTTATCCCTCATTTATGCCAAAGGTTCCATCAACTTTTCACCTGAACGAACTGCTGATCCTACCTGTGTTGTTTGGCTCTCCCACATTTATGTCTGAGAGGGCAATGCATTCACTGGACATTGCCTGTGCGTTAAAGTTTTATATCGCACGCACAAAAGACCTTCCCAAAACTTCACCATTTTTTTTACGTTTAGAGCTGTTGAACAAGGGAGGTCCCTATAAAAGGCTTCCATTTCCAGGTGGCTATCTTGCTGCATCTCCTACTGTCATCGACTGCCGAACAGACTATTACCAGGCAGACCAAATGAGCATTCCACCAGAGCTGGGGCTTCTACTGCGCTCCTGTCTGGTGTTCCCCCTGCACAACATCTGCAGGGCTGTTACATAGTCGTCTGCCCACACCTTCATGAAGTTCTACTGCATTGACAAGGATTCCAGGGTGGAGCAACCAGTTTGCTTGAGGCAAATGCTCCAGAGGTGACTTTCCATTGTTTCTGTTGAGACCTGTACCGCCTCCCATTAGGGGTTGTGTATGTAAAGCTATATAATCGTATTCAAGAGCATTTCAATACATGAAATATCCAATGTTGGAGAGCGAACAAGTTACTGGATGACAATCAACCACCTCTTCCTCGACCCAGGCAAAATGGAAATCCTATTATGCCGCAGATTCACTCTCCTTCCCCAAACTCTGCCCTGGCCACACTTCCTAGGACCCACCCCTGCAACATCCACTTCTGTAATACAATCTTGGATACATGCTGGACTCGATTCTTTCACTCTCCAACCACATAAACTCTGTGTCCTGAACCTGCTTCTTCCACCTATGCATCCTCAGGTGAATCTCCCTGTACATCACTAACCTACACCGAATACTTCCCATCATCCTCTCCCCCATAGACTATGCAAACTTCCTTTACTTGGGCACTCTTGCATACCAACTCCAGAAACTCTAAAGAATCCACTTCCTTGGTCTCTCAACAAGAGAACACATCACTGGCGTAACAGAAGCCCCTGCAGCCCTGCGTGCGGTGGGCCGCGTTTGTCCCAAGCGCCGGTGCAATTCAAGGAAACCTAAAGCGCAAGCTCTGCGCTGTCTTAAAAAAAAATTGAAATGCTTTTCATTTTCTTTTTCAAACGTGGAGCTCGCACCGTTCATTCGCTTACCAGTGTCGGCAAGCATGTTCTTTTTGTTGTGAGGCAACCTTGAGCCAGCCCATGCGCTGGTCGACTGGAGCAGAGCATGCCGGATGTTGACAGCGTTATTCCATGCCCTGGACCCAGACCCGAGACTGGAGGCAACGTTTCTGCAGTTGAAGGGCCAAGGACTGATACGTTTAAAAACATGTTGTGCTCGAAGTGGGTGGTAGCAGTTGTGAGCGGTACTCTACTTTTAATTAAGGTTTACTACACCTACTATACTTTTATTTTAAAAAGAAACAATTCCGGAATGGTTTCGAAGTTGAACATGCACTTTCAGTGCACCGCACTGAACGTTCCCTTAAACAGTGCATGTGTTTGGGGGTGGGGGAGCGTTGTATTGTGTGTGGGAGGTGGTGTGGCAATGGGGTTTGTGGGGACCAGGTGTAGGCCATATATGGGAACATAGTTCCACTACTTCGTTTCGTACACTTCGACCACTGCATGCTTGCATTGTCTGTGTTTGAATGTCATATGTTTCAGGTTGTGTGTGTGTGTGTGTGTGTGTGTGTGTGTGTGTGTGTGCGTGCGCACTATTTGGAATGTGTGGTGGCACGGTGACACCATTGAGCTCTAACCCCCTGCATCCTTCCAGAAATTCTGTGACATTGCTAAAAGGCCTCTGACCCTCAGCTGTCGTGAGTAGGACACAATGCAGACTATGAACATCATTCTTGTCTGCATTTCAACACTGCAGTGCAGGCAGCATTTATGATCGGTTTTGTATAAATTCTGAACATTGTACAGAGTGGGCTGCTTACATGTATGTGGTCCTCTCTATGAAATTTCAGGGCACAATCAAAATGTACCCATGTGAGATTTTGGCCACTTGGGATAGCTGGTATTTTAAAGTACGTTTTTAGTGAGGCATAATCCTGGGGGTGTGGGGGAGAGGGGGGATCTGAGGGGAGGAACGAGGGTAGCCTCTACTGAGACTTTTTCCACCTACCAGTGCACCCAAACACTGCCCGCCTGGCTCTGCCTGTTTCAACTGCCTGGAAGCACTGCGCAGACTTGGGTTTAAGTAAGTTTGCAAATACAGTGAGGCATAGACCTCTGGAAAGGAGGTTTATCTACCACACAGCTTTCTGAAATATGTTTGTATTGTATTCAATGTGCAGTTGGTGCCATTGCCATGCCTGCAATCTGGGACCAGCACTGCTTTGCAGATGACAGTGTGAGAACTTCACACTGCGCCAGGGCTGTTTCCATATTTTAACACCCAAGCCTCCAGATTTTCTCTTTGTGCCTGTGCAAGCTAATTGAGAGGGGCATTGGCATAAGCAAGGTGAGTAGGAAGCCAGGGACACAATGTTTGTAGCGTGGGTGCAGCCTGGTGAGATGAGAATTTGGAAGCATCTTTAACATGTTTTAAGCCTCCTTCCTTCCTCCCCCATATGGGTTGCACATCTGATGTATAGCCCCAACTTGCTGGTAGCAGGTGTACTTACAGGGGCGATCATGAAGAGGAGTCTGGAACATTGGGGGGTGGGGGGTTTATGTGTAGGGAAGGTGTGTGTGTGTGTTTGACAGCAGCAGGGGGATGCACGGACAACATGAACGTGCTTAACAGCGGCATGCTATATTTTGTAAACACCACCACAAACGTTTTTTACTGGCAATACATGCCTATGTTTGAAAGCAGGCAGAATGCAAAAGTGTTATTCAAGGTAATTCTAGATACTCCTACGTCCCGTCCCCTTTCCTCCATACTTATGGGACATCTCTCCGTCCTGTGGGACGGGACCGGAGCACTTTTGTAAAAAGCATCCACATTTTTTTCAAACATTTGTCCCTCCTCTCTTTCCTGCGCGGGGCCCGGCACGCGGCCGTAACCCCGCCCACCTTGGCTCCGCCCCGCGCATCGCCCATCAGTCCTTTTCTCCGCACAATCGGGGCCGGGCGCACTTGCATCCTCGGAAGATTTTCTTCCCTTTTTTCCCCTCTCTGGCTCTCGCTAGCCTTCGTTTACTAGTCTGTCTTTTAAACTAGATTTTCCAGACTGTTCAGAGTGTCACCGTCACTTCACGAGGGCGGATCCCCATCCTCTTTGTTTAGAATGTTTGGGTCCGGAACACTGTTGGGACTCCTGTTTTTACTGCGACTCCCTTTCGGTCCGGGCACTTCAACGTCGGTGGGAGGAGGTGTTTGGACAGACTCCTCCTTCTCATTTTCAGGCGTTCATCGATGAGAAGAAAAAACGCCTGGTAAGTTCTTTAATTTTCAAAGCACCCCGGCTGGGGGATACCTTCCTGGGTTCCTCTTTAGCCGGGAGGGGCGTTGATCGCTCTGTTACCGGGGTTCGCCCTGAGGTGCCTGTCGGGCCTAATAATTCTACCAGAGTTTTCTCCGAGGGTCTCTGTAAGGGGCCTGTGATCACCGGAGTACACTCAGAGGCCCCTCCTGTGGGGGCTGTATGTAGACCCAGTTCTACTGAGTCGTGGGGTACCGGAGCTTGCTCTGAGGCTGCTCTTTCGGCTTCCCTCAAAAACAAAACCGGGGTACGCCCCGAGGTCTTGGCTGGGCTTGAGGTTACCGAACGTATGTTCAAGGTCCCTCGTACAGAGGCTAAGGCTACCAACAGTTCTGAGGGACCGGGCAAGGCCCTGTCGGTGACAACGCACCGTTCCAGCTCTTGTGGTGACACCAGATCTGTTGAGGGGGCAAAGAAGAAAGTTTCTTCTTTTACCGGCAGTGGCGAGGCTCTTCCTTCGAAGGCTCAGTTGGCGGTTGGTATGTCGCAGAAACATTCCAGGCCTCATAGTACCGACTCTGCCGAGGTTCCTTACGTTAAGGCTAAAATTAAGACCCCTGATCCATCGACGGGGACCCCTTCCTCACGTTCCGCAGTTCCCCTCAGATGAGGACAAAATGGCGCCCGTTCCCGTCACGACCACGGCGACCATTTTAGGTACTACCCCTACAACTACGCCATCGGCCCCTGGTGTAGGGTTCGGTCCTTTGGATGAACCTAAGGTCCCTTGTGCGCATCCTTACTGGCTGGTTTAGGATTGGAACGCCCGGATGCCTCTTCTGCAGAATGTTTCGTTGCCCGCGGGGGCGCTCTCTTGATTTATGTGGATACATCGGCGGAGGGGCCGGTGTGGCACCCTTCCCCGTTGCGTCCCTGGATTTGTCCACCTCATGAGAGACCTCCTCAGGTTCCGAAACAATCTCCTGAGGACGCCTTTTTCGGTAAATTTCAAGTGCTTATGCGCACCGACTCCATGAGGGAATATTTCAAGGGGCTTTTCAAGGAGATATGTCCACCCGCGCCTCTGGCTCCACCCGTCCCGTCAGTGGTTCCGCCGGTGCCTCCCTTGCCCCTGGTGCCTCCCCCTGCACTTCCGGCTGTGCCAACATTGTCCCCAGTGGACAAGGCAGTTCCTGACTTGGCTCAGCAGGAGCCGGACCTGTCAGATGACCCTCAAGGCGATCAGGACACCGAGGACCTGCCCCGCTCTACCAGAGCTTTCCATGACCGGGTACTGGACATGATGAGCTTCTTAGATGTTCCGGTGCTTGAGGCACCTGCTCAGCAGGAGGGCGTGCTTTCTGGGGCGTTCACCTTGTCTCCTTTGGAGCGTACCGGCCTGTTCTTGCAGAAGGACGTTCTGGCCGAGGTCCGAAGAGTTTGGGAAAAGCCACACTCGAGACTTTTTGTAAATAAAAAGATTGACGCGAAATACAGGCTACATTCCTCGGAAGAAGTGGCCTTGTCGTCTTGTCCACCTCCCTCCTCCACAGTGGTGGCTGCGGCCACGTTGCAATCCAGACCTGCAGCTTCCTCCTCCGCGACGGCGACTCAGGTCTTGGGAAAGGAGGACAAGCTCCTGGACTCCCTAGGGAGGAACATCTTTGCCAATTCGGCCTTGCAGCTCAGGCAGGCCAATGCAGAATTGATTTTGGCGGGAGCTAACATGCGGATGTGGAGAGGTCTGTCGGAGTTTGAGGAGCACATTCCGGTCGAGATGCTGGAGGATTTCAGAGGAGGCCTTTCCGATGCCAGGGTCTTGGCCCAGGATCTCCTGGAGGCTGCAGCTAATCACATAGACACCTCGGCTCGGGATCTGATGCTAGGGGTTGATACCTCGCGGCAAGCATGGCTGCATGCCACTAAGTTCTCGAAGGAGGTGCAAGACAAGGTTCTGGACCTTCAATTTGATGGTAAGGAGCTTTTTCACTCTTCTACTGATGTAGAGCTCACCAAAACCAAAGACAGCACTCAGACGGCCAAATCATTGTCTGTTCTGGTAAACCTCCCTTCAAGACTCAAAGGCCGTTGTCACAAGGTCGACCTTCCTCGACCGCAAAAATCGCAGAGTGGATACTCCTGCGGGGAATAACCGCCGTAGACAACAGCGTATGCGGTATTTCTCCCGCTCCTCAGCCTCCTCATCAAGTTCAGGTGGCACCGCCACGATAAACCTGCCAAATGAGGGTTTTCCGCGCTCGCACGAGACCCCGGTGGGAGGGCGCATTGCGTCTCATTGGGAGGCGTGGCAGACCATTACAGAAGACAGATGGGTCTCGTCAGTCGCTCGAGCGGGCTTCTGCTCACCTTTACCCCCTACCCCATCCCTCAACCCTCCTTTTCAGCTGTCGGGCTCGCCCTCCTTCAAGGCCGAGGTTCAGAAACTTCTGCTCCTCAGAGCTGTGGAACCCGTTCCCCTTGGGGAACGAGGGGAGGGCTTCTACTCCCGGCTGTTTACGGTGCCCAAACCCAACCAGGCTCGCCTGCGCACCATCCTAGACCTTTCCCAGTTCAATCTTTCCCTACCCCAAGAGAAATTCAAGATGGAATGGCGTGGTGGATCTTCAGGATGCGTACATGCATATCCTGATTTGGAACCCACACAGAAGATGCCTGTTTCTCTTTGGGAGAGGAGCACTTCCAGTTTCGGGTGCTTCCTTTTGGCCTCAGTTCGGGGCCGCGTGTCTTCACAAAGATGATGTCGGTGATCGCGGCCCATCTTCGTCTCCAGGGTATCCATGTGTATCCCTATTTGGATGACTGGCTCCTACGCAGCCCTTGCCCGTTGACAGAAGCGGGCAACCTCCAGTCTCCCCTTCAGCTCCTGTTCCATCTTAGGCTGTCGGTGAACTGGCGGAAATCCTCCATGACAGTCTCACAGGACCTGACTTTCCTGGGTTTTCGTTGGAGCACGATAGACTGCCGAGTGGATCTGACCGGGGACAGAATGGCAGATCTGTTGGCCACGTGTCAGATGTTTACACAGTCGGAGAGCATGTCGGCCTGGTGGTCCCAGAGGCTTCTGGGCCTCATGGCCTCGTGTGTGTTGGCTCTTCCTCTTGCTCGTCTCAAAATGAGACGGACCCAGATGGCTCTTCGGAGTTCCTGGCGTCAGGCTCTGGACCCGGATTCCAAACGGATAATGATTCCGGATTCCATGAGAGTGGACCTGGACTGGTGGTCTTCTCTCAGCAACCTGTCAGTGGGTGTCGGGTTCCAGGACCCAAGCCCCATGGTGACGATCACGACAGACGACTCCCTTTTCGGGTGGGGTGAGACGTTAGATCTTCTTCAGGTCTCGGACCTCTGGTCACCTCAGGACAAGCTCCTGCACATAAATCAATTGGAGCTTCTGGCGATTTTTCTGGCGCTCAAGGCGTTCAGACCTCTCATTATCAACAAGGTGGTCCGCATAAGAATGGACAATGCGGTGTCATTGTACTATATAAACAAGCAAGGGGGAACGAAGTCTCCCCCTCTCGTGGATCTGTCCATCCAGATTTGGGAGCGGGCCTTGCTTCATGGGGTCTGGCTGCTTGCAGTGCATATCCCGGGCCGGCTGAATGTCACTGCAGATGCCCTCAGCCGTCACAGTGGTCAGCTACGAGTGGGAGTTGAAGACGGAGATCCTATCATTGATTTTCTCGCGTTGGGGCACACCGGAGGTGGACCTCTTCGCCACAATGGTAAACAAGAAGCTTCCTCCGTACGCCTCCAGAAGGCGGCTGGGAGCCTCCTCTCTGGGGGACGCACTCGAGATACCATAGCACAACATGAGAGCTTACGCCTTCCCGCCTCTTCCTCTGGTTTATCGAGCAATTTGGAAGTTGAAGAGTTCTGTCAACTGTTCTCTTCTACTGATAGCTCTGTGGTGGCCGGCAAGGTTTTGGTTCTCAGAACTTCAACACCTTTCGGTGTGTCCACCGATCAGGTTACCAGTAACTCCCGATCTTCTTCACCAAGGGGAACAGCAGATGTGGCACCCCTCCCCACAATCTCTCGGTTTGGCGGCATGGTGCCTGAGTTCACGGCTCTAGAGCCTTTGGGTTTGTCTGCGGATAACATGGGCATTATCCAGGCAGCCAGGAAACCCTCGACCAGATCCCAATACAAGAGTAAATGGCTCAGGTTCTGTCATTGGTGTTTGGAGAAAGAATTGGACCCAAGGGTGGCGACGATTGACACGGTGCTGTCCTGTGTCTCCTCCCTAGCAGAGTCAGGGGTTCATGTCTTGTCCTGCAGGACTTATCTCTCGGCGATTTCCGCCTACCTCTCTACAGACCGGTGTTCTTATTGATTAACTAACCCGGTGGTGAAGAGACATTTTGCTGGTTTGAAACAACTCTACCCTCCGGTTCGTAGTCTGCACCCGCCTTGGGACCTAAATGTAGTCCTGACGGCGCTGAGCCATAAACCTTTTGAGCCAATGGCTACGGTTGACCTCAAGTTCGTGTCCTGGAAAGTTTCCTTTCTGGTAGCCGTTACGTCAGCGAGGAGAATGAGTGAGCTCCAGGCATTGTCGGTGGAGCATCCTTACTTGGTCTTTCACAAGGACAAGGTAGCCCTTCGGACGAACCCAGCTTTCCTACCAAAGGTAGTGACTGAATTCCATCTGAATCAGTCAATTTCCCTTCCGGTCTTTTTTCCGAACCCTGCCTCAGAGGCGGAAAGGGTTCTACACTGCCTGGATGTCCGAAGAGCTCTTAAGTTCTACCTGTACAGGACTGCCGAGCTTCGGAGTTCTTCCCAACTGTTTGTGACCTTCGGTAAACCCCAGAGCAGGCCGGCGTCTAAGGCATCCATTTCCAGATGGATTGCTGCCTGTATCACAGAATCTTTCACTGTCCAAAAGCTGAAACCTCTTAAGGGTATCCATGCACATCAGGTGCGAGCCAAGGCAGCTGCGTTTGCTTTTCAGAAGTATGTTCCCTGGGAGTCCATTGCTAGAGTGGTTACTTGGGCCTCCCCATCTGCTTTCTGTAAACATTACTGCCTCGATATGAGCTCTAGGGCTGACGCTCAGTTCGGCCAGGCTGTGCTGAAGAACCTGTTTCAGTAAGGGGTATTTCCATACACCCATAATTCCTGTAAGGAGTGCTTGGGAATCTCCCATAAGTATGGAGGAAAGGGGACGGGAAGTAGGAGTATTACCAGGTTACTCACTGTAGTGACCACCTTACTCCTAGTCCATAGTCCCCTTTCCTCCATACGCCCGCTCGCCGTCCCCTCTAATAAGGTTCCTCTGTTATTGCTAATGGGTCTTGGACCCTGCGATCGAAATGACTGATGGGCGATGCGCGGGGCGGAGCCAAGGTGGGCGGGGTTACGGCCGCGTGCCGGGCCCCGCGCAGGAAAGAGAGGAGGGACACATTTTTGAAAAAAATGTGGATGCTTTTTACAAAAGTGCTCCGGTCCATTCTCCCAGGACGGAGAGATGTCACATAATTACGGAGGAAATGGGACTATGGACTAGAAGTAAGGTGGTCACTACGGTGAGTAACCTGGTAATTATCAGAAATGCCTGTCTTAGAAGACCTTCCTACTACTCTTCATTAGCAAACCGTGTCTGCTTCCAAGACTGTGTGAGAAAAACAGCAAAGCCACCTTCTAAAGATTAGCTTATCCCATGATGTCCACTACCCTGACATACGGAAAGTGGGTTTGCTTTTATTTGGATATTAAATGTTTCTAACATCGTGCATTAAATTACAGCTAGAAATGCATCATGAACTGGCAACTGACAAACGCAACCGTGCACATCTTAATCATGGCAGTACCATGCTGGCAGGTACCTTCAAAATGTGCATTTCATCTTTTAAACCCGTAATGTTTTTGGCCAATGCTACTTTCCCAATCTGCATTAAATTGTGCAATTGGTTGCTAATTTAACACTCATTTCCCAAAGTATTCCTTTGGGACAACGGAAATGGAGCACTATACAAGTAAATCTGCCCTCCCCTTGCAGAGTCTTCTACCACTTAACGCGTTAGTCCCCCACCCCGGTATGTGTGTTTGTGTGCAAGCGTACAGTGGGCCGGCTGAAGTTGTCATGGATCATTGGGGCCAGTGCTTTCAGTGGGATATGAAATCGAGCAGGGCCCTGCGAAGGGGTTGTGACAAATTTGTGCTGAGCTTGGTAAATGAGGGGAGAGGGAACTTCGGCATGGCCACAAGGAGCCCCCATGCATATTCAACTGGCTATTGAATCGTAAATGGGTGTTGCACACAATCAAAAGGTATTTTGGGAACACAAGAATAAGCACAGCACTTTAAATAGCATATATCCATGACATGTATTCAAACCTGCAACTCTCTTCTGAGCTTATAACGCACACTGGCCTTTCTGCTTATTTTATCTTTAACAACATCCCTAATAGTAAAATTACTACAAATCTGGAGTGATATATAAATATTTGGACACACGACCTTTCGGAGTGAAGTGCTTCTAGGCATGGATTTCTGTCACAGCCTGTTTGTCAGCGCCTAACTCGAATCGCCTGTCCCCATGCTCGGGTGCTGGGTGCCTTTTCACAGGAGAGCTAGGGGCTGGGGGAGCCCCGGCTAATGGGTGGCTTTTGGAGACTGCTGGGCTGTGTCCTGCCTAGACCCGGCCTAATTTAAGCCCTCGTGTGGGCCCCATTTCAACATGAGGTTTCGGGGTACGTGAACATTTGCCTAGATTGGGGAAAAGCAGTCTAAGGCACCAGTGGCATGCATACATTGTAACAGATACAGCCAGGGGCCAGTGGTTGATAGCCGCAGATTATCACAGCACAGGAAGCCAGCGGAGAGCTGAAACACCAAATGTCCACTCAAAGCTATTAACCAGTCTGTCATCAAGGGGCTAATGTAGAAGAAGCCAAAGTAAAAAGGCACCCACGTGATAAGAGTGTTGCTGGATACCACAGATGTCAGTGGCGGGTCACGTCCCTGAATGGCTGCAGCAAATGCAGCTTGTAACCTGTACACTCAAGGTGCACATTTAATGTGCCCAATGAAAGAAAAATCTTGTAGTTTCATAGGACTTTTGTCTGCCAACATACGGGCAGCGGCTTGGCACCCATTTCAAATGGAAGGGTTGAAGGCCCCTAAACTGCGTACTCGTGCAGGCAGGGCCGGCAGCTGATGCATGCTCTAAATAATAACACAAAAGGAAAGTGCATCTGTAATACTGACACAACGCCTTTATTTACTCAGTTTCTGTGTAGCATTTTAATTTGGGTAATAAATATAGGGAACAGATTTAGCATTTTTTAATGTTATCCCAGAGCACCAATTTTACCAATTTTACAATTTTACCGCCTACATTCCTAGTGCTGCCTTACTACGTTCAGTCTCTCACTAATTCATGGGAGATGGTAATGCTCCTCCAATTCAAATTATTCAGCTGCTACCACTGACCTAAAATTGTTTACAAAGCCAGTTACTGCTCCGGATACACCAACCCTCTTGGCACCAAAAAGCTGCCTGTAACATTAGCATGTGCATCATAATTATACTGGTTCGCACACGGTGCAGGCTGGTACCTTTTGGGCACCAGAGAACTGACGCTGCCACCTACTTGTTGTTGCACTAGGTGAAACATGTAATATAGAAAACGTACATCTTTCATCTTGTGCACTGCTCAGCTCCTCCAGTTGGTAGCATGGTTATCTGTGCTTTGCCCCTGCCTTGTGGCCCAGGTCTTCCTGAAGAGTCTGGCTCAGCCTGTGCTCCCTTGAGAGGTTTTGGGGGGGGGGGGAGGGGCGGCCCCCCACCCCCTGCCCGGCAGGGGGTTCCCCACATTCATTGTTGCACCACTTCTGGGTTTATGATTTCGATATGTAGGCAGGTCTGGTGCCATGTCTGAAGGAGATGTCTTGGCTTATTTCTTAATGTCCTGCCACAGATGCGCAGATTGCTCAGTCCCAAATTAGACACATTACAGCACAATGAGAAATGGCAGTTGCACTATGTCTGCTCTGCCTTTGAACAGTGGTTTCACTGCATGATGCTGTATTTCCCAGTTTTGATGTGGTCTCAAATGAAAAGGCCAGCACCTGTGAAAAACATGCAAGGCAAGACTGAAGCTGGGCAAAAAGTCCTGCTTTTAATCAGTGGTAGAAGTGTACCTAGCAAAGTAGAGCAACTGTGACCTTAGAGGAGGACTGGGTAGGTAGGAGCATAGTGCAACATGTGACAAGATATTGCGATCAGGCAGGTTGATGGCCAAGTGGGTGGAACAGGCGAAAGAAGGTGGTGCCCCAGTATTATATTTTTCTTTTTCTTTCTTCATCGGGCACATTTAGTGGAATCATTTATATATTGCCTAGACTCGCTGAAAGTATCTCCATGAGAACATTTACCTAACATCTATCTGAACAGATGCCACTTCAGCAGGGGCATATAAATAGAAATAGCTTGCGTTGTCATTAAGAGATTTTGGTAATTTACTCAACCCTGTGTCCCAAGAATGAAAGTCTTAGCACCTCTGGTCCGACGGAGCTTTTGGGATGAATAGTCTGATCTTCCATAGGGCAAAGTTTCCACAGGAGAGGAAAAGGAAACCCTACCACAACCAGTGATTTAGATGAGCATGGTAAGGATAGCGGGTGAACCATGCCCTCCACAACACTGGACCTGAATTCCTGCAGGATAAACTTGCACGCGATTAACCCACCTGGAACCTTAGATCTGGTTTGGCTCTTCTCCTCCCCATCTGCCATTACAACTCCAACAGATTGGGTGGATCTTCGTTCTCTAACCCAGCCTCACTTGCATACCTCAGCCTCTCTCATATCTAAATGCCAACAAGTCACGTGTGCACACTCTTACAGGCGGAAGCCGGCTGTTGCGGAGGCTCACCCTGCACAATCAACCCACAGCCCACTCAGTGTACACAAACACACATCAGCCCACCTGTCATCCTTTGCTCTGACTGGTGTGTTCAGACTAATTGTATACAGCTCTTGACAGTTTGATGGTAGCCAGTATTTTACCAAAGAAATGTATTGGGATAGCCACCCATGGCACGAAATATACACTGTTCCCATCAATTACACCCCGCCTTGGCTGCACACCTAGAGGACCCATACTGGTAGCTCATCCCCTGTAAAAGATTTAAGGGGATTGCTGATAAAGCGCTCAGAATGTTCTTGAAACTGGAATCACAAGTTCAAGGACGACAACCAGTCGATTACAATTGCAAGATGTATTAGGCCAGCATGTCCAGTTCCAATCTAGAAATAACACAGCCTTTACATATGATCCAAGCACCAACCTCTTCTAAGAGCATTGCACAAGAACTGTGAAGACTAGCACATGTAAGGCTCTGAAGAGATTGTAATGGTTAGCACATGTATTTCATTTAGAAGATATGTTAAGGTTAGACAGATTGAAGTGTGGGCAATGTGCTGCACTTGAATAGATCTGGGAGTGGACACTTTGAGCAGCACCTTGGATTGTTCATCTGTCTATTGCGCGCAAAGGTGTATGATGGTGACCTATCCGTTGCAATGAGAAGATCTGTAAATTAGCCATTGTAACACATAATGATATATGTAGGTATCCTTGATATTCCGCTAGATTATGCCTCATGAGAGCCTATAATGGAACTTGGAAGATCTAGAGTAAGACTATAAGGGTAGCCTGTCTATTGTCCTAGAAATTCCTATGACCCTAGATCTTCAGGCAGCCCGCCTGCCACGCCTAGAAGACTGTATAATATATCCGGTCTGTTTGCGCTTAGAGGACTTTGAGGGAAGCCGGTCTATAGTGTCTAGAAGAACATTTGAGAGTAGCTTGTCTTTTTCACACAGACTATCGAATCACACCGTGAGATCAACGATAAGTTCCATCTGAGCTTAATGTACGTATAAACGCACCACTTCTGTGGACATCTGCTGCAGGCACGGCTATCCATCCACACGCTTTAGAATGCAGCTATGACTACAGCAAATTCAGTCTAGCTGGACATGTAACGGCTTCGCTCCTTACACTAGACAGGTCTCCACACCTATGCCATGAGAATACTGCAACAACTACCGCAATTTGCGGTCTAGTTGGTCACATATCTAGTCTCTTGCACTAGCACTCTGTTGTGACCACCCTCAGCAACCATCCACATACCTGATCTCTTGGGTTGCTTACTGGAGCCTAGCCAGCCCACCTAATTCCTAATCGTGGCCAAATGCACAATCTCTAAGCCTTTTCTGAGCATTTTCTCATACCTGGACTTCAGTCCCTGAGGGCTTTCCTACCACAAAACGCATTGAGGCCATACAAATGGGAAAAGGTGCTGTATAAATGACAACTGCTATTACTACATGTAACTCTTGTTCTCCAGCATTGGTATCTCTCATGGATTCAGATGAGACCCTCCCGTCTACCCCTCTATGGCTCTTCATTGGTTCCTACTACCACGTTACGTGCGCTTACAAATGGCCACCAGGTGTGGAGCTAAGGAGGACTAATGCCATTGGCTGGGGTAGTATGACCCAAAGTGGCAGCAATAGGCTATATGAGTGACAAGCAGTTCTTTAGCTTGAAAGAGGGACTGCGTTAATATTAGAGGATTCCCAGTCTGACAGGGAATATTCGCGAGCATGTGAATCCACGATAGATGCCAATGCTGGAGAACAAGAGTTACAGGTTAGTACCTTGTGCCATGTTCATGTTGAACATTTATTCATGCGTTTCACGCAAGTGAATAGTCTCAATTGGTACTAATTAGAATTTAGATGAGTCTATATTTTACCATTTTTAAGAATTAACACATTTTACTTGTTGGCCACTGATCCAAATAAATACTCATTTTCTTATACACTTTTTGTGTGCCTACATGTGTTTTATGTATCCACATCTGCTGCAATCAACAGGACATGGTTTTATTATTGGCTTCACAGTTCCCTCCCCTTCTGATAGCCCTATGGATGGCCACTGATGAGACTGATTTGCGCTCTGTTATGAAGAATTGTCAGTTCTTTGTGAATTCCCTTCAAACTTAGAGACCCCCAGCTCTTCTGCTAAACTTTAGGACTTTTTTTTTCCAATCAATCTTTTTATTTGATTTTGTCAATAAACAAGAGCATAAATTAGATCATCGAAAGACTAATGCAGAGATGAAACAAAACAAACCAAATACATAAGAGTGGGGACGGAGGGGACAGTGGGAGCAATGGGTCAGTCCGGGAGGGGATGCTCTAGGTCATGGGGGATTCTGTTTTGGACGGTTGATGTCCGCAGAAGGTCCGGGCCAGTCAGCGGCTGGGGCTGATGTGTTTCGGGATGTGTACATTGATCACCAATGCTCCTGTCTCGGTGACACCAGCCTGGGGTGTGTTCAAAAGGGGTCTCTGGCCAGGCTTCGGGCTTCACTAATCATATTTGGTCAGCCAGCGGAGGGACTGGTTTCCTCGCCATTCCTGGGAACTGCTCCGCATAGTCCAAAAAGGGGGCCCAGGTGTCGAAGAACTTACTCCCATTTCCCAGGCGGTCAGGAGTTATTGTTTCCGCCACTGCAATGTCCCCACATTTAGCCCACCACAAACTAACTGCAGGACCCTCTGGATGTTTCCACAGTCTCGCTATAGAAATCTTTGCTGCTGTGAGAAGTTGGGTGCATAGGTTTGCCGGTCAACAGAAATTGGCAGTCTCCTGTGCTGCCAAGTAGGATTATCCCTGGGTCCCACGGAATCGTTATGCCGGTGATCTGCTTGATGAGTTCCAGGATCTCTTGCCAGAACCTCGTGGACATCTGGCATGCCCATAGCAAGTGGAACAATGTGCCAGTGTCTGCACAGCCTCGCCAACACAGCAGAGAGATCGCTGGGTTGCTCTAACTTTAGGACTTTTCATTTTAACCCTGCAGTGAGTGAGACCTTTTTCCTCACTCATGTGTTTGACCTAATTTGGATTTGGTGTTTTAACTGGTTTTTAGTCTGACAAACTCCATAGGCATCTACTTTTTGTATGGTTACACACTGCACCTTCAGTGCAGTGTCAGAGAAATTCTTTTAGATTTCTCATAAGGTTTAACTACCTTTTCTTGTATGAACTACCGTTCCCAAGAGTAGTAAAGGAAAATTGAGGTCCAGCACACACCATCTTATGTGGAGTGCCGGGGGGAGGACGGGGTTACCTAGTAGCCCCTAATCCTACATTCTCATGTAATATTTTTGTTACCCTCACTACTTAAATTAGCTGGTGGCAGTGGTTAATTGTTCTTACCATTGTGCTTTTCTAACGCAAGCTGAACCCACAGCTGCGGTACAGCACCAATGGGTGACCATTTTGTCAAAATTTCCCCAGACTTCTTTTTTCGACATTTGCTGTTTGTGCTGTCTTTCATGGGTTTTACTCCATGCAGCGTTGGGGGGAATTCTCAAAAATGTGCTAATTCCCTTTACCTTAGAGACCCCCAGCAACTTTGCTGGATTTTGAGGACTTGATTTTTTTACCTGGGGAGAATGTTACCCTTTTTCCCCCCCCACTCTCGCATGTATTTTGATGTGTTTTACTCTTGTGTTTGATTATGGATTTTTAGACAACTCCATAGGCATCATCGTTTCATGTGTCACACAGCACCCTCATTGCAGAGGCACCGGGAAGCCTTTCAAGCTTTCCCAAGGTTTAAATACCTTCTCTGGGATAAACTACTGTTTCCCAGAGAAAGTAAAGTGAAATTGACTTTACTAGTCTTTTCAAATTCCTAGACCCAGCACACCCTATCTTACTATAGAGTGCTGGAGGGGTTACCTAGTATCCCCTGTGTCTAGAAACTCATGTAGCAGTCAAATGCTATCCTTTCCTCTCGAAATGGCTGGTGGCAGTGGTTTTACAACAAACTACCATGATTTTTCCAGACCGCGAACACAGGTAGCATTAAATTGTTGGAGTCATATTTTTTCAAGATGGGGTCTGAGCCCCCTCTGTAAAAACAGGTTCCGATCAACTGTTTTCTCCATTTCTTTTTGGAAAGGTCCTTCTAGTGTTTGTCTCTGCGCGCCAAACCAGGTTTGGTACCTTTGTTTGCCTTTGGCGGGCTTCTGTACTGAAGCCCCCTTCTGGCGCCTGAGTGTCTCGGGTGGACAGGATGTGAGGGAGGTGCCCAAAACTCCCTGTGCTCAGTCTCCTAGGAGACCTGAATGCACGCTGGTGTGATTGGCTGGCTGACTGTCCGGCAAGGACAGCCACCCTGCTGGGTGAATGACAGCTAGGCTGGAATGAATGGGAGAAAACTGCTTAAAAGCAGGTCTCTGGGACTTGGAAGGCAGAGTCGACCACTGGAATGAAAGAACCGAAGACAAGCTGAAGGAAGACTGCTGCAACTCCTGGATCGTTGGTTTGTCCGGTGAAGCCCTGCTGCAGGTCTGAATTGCCTGAAACTCCCTCGACCGAGAAGCCCCTTCAAGGACGACGACTTCCATTGAGCTTGTGGGAACAACCAACTTGCAAGCCTCCTGGAAACCATCTCCATACTGGTCGAATTTTCTTCAGAGAGCTGTTGAATACCGGATAGCCAATGAGAAGGATACCAGTTTGTGGACTTTAAGGCACTGACACCTTATACCAACGTTTTGCCAAGCTTGTGGATCCGTCCCCGTGCAGTGCAGGAACCTCCCGACGTCCTCCCTCTTGTCCCCACGACTGAGGCTCAGGAACAGCGAGATCTGCAGGAACGGCTAGGAACAACTGCCTCAGCTATAGATTTTCTTCGTTCAAAAGGTACTGTGCAAATGCGGTAGATAAATCTTCTTTGCCGTGGTGAAAGTTTGTCAACCTTTCCCAACTTTGGAGTATTGTTCGCTCCTAATCCGACATATAACTCTTTTTCGTGCAAACTGCTTCTAAGAACATTGGCAAAGACTTAACTGTTTACTATCAGAACTGTGCTATCTTATCCAAGACACTGACCCATTGACTTTGGCCCAGGCCTATTGAATTGAACTGCCTCTTGTAGTGAACTGAAACTATTTCCCCTGCCTATGAAAGTAATTGTGTTCGATTCTTATAACCTTTGTCTTTTTACCCCTTTTGAAAGTTACTGAAGTGCCATTTTGCTCCCACTTCAGGGGAGCCTAACTTGTTCAGAAACGTATTGGTTTGGTACTGTAGTGTATTATAGTGCGATATTGAGCTGCTTATTACTAGTGGAATGTTTTCTAACTGTGTAAATAAATTAATATTGTTTTACCAAGAAAACTTGAGTAAGTGTTTGTCTGAACCACTGTGATTGCAAGTCCTATGTGTAACACCTTGTACTGCTCACATCCCTCTTCAGATGAGCCTGGCTGCTCAACCCTGCTACCACAAAACTGTGTAGTACAGACTTATACCAAAGGTGAGATTCTGCTTACACCTGTATTCTTAATTGTGTGTAGTGTTCCCAAAGGTACTGCATGTAATTCTGCCTAACGGTGTAGTCTCACACAGTGTGACTGCACCAATTAACGAACACTGGTGGCAGGCGGTGGGATTGGCGTAGAGTGGTTACATTGATTATTTGTTGTACTTGTGCCCACCTAAACCAGCCACAAGGCTAAGCTCTACCAAAAGGTTAAGCAATTGTAACATGCCAAAAATGGATAACTTTATTGAGTCAGCCCTGACTTGCCTCACAGTAGAACTGAAAAATGTGTAAAATTAGGGGTCTAACTCTGAAAGGAAATAAAATGTGAATTGATTGTAAGGTTGTTAAATCGCCAAAGGTTGGTTAGTAGTTTATCACCTACTAAACAAAATAATGTGGAGGATAATGATGAGGATTCTAGTTTAGAGTGAAACTTGAATCTGCAAGAGGAGTCGGACTAGGGAGAGGAGTCTCCAGAAGGCAGCCACCCTCTTCCACATCCTGCCCCTGTACCTCAGCCACTTCCCATTGTGACCTCAAAAGGTCCAACTCTAAACCCAGAATATGTTTCATTTAGAGAATAAGAGTAGAGTTGGAATTCAAGAAACTAGATGGTGTACTTTTTGTGCAAGTGCTTTGTACAATTGCTGTTGGCTGTCAGCTGGACGCTGGGTGCGTGTGAGAGAGTACTTCTACGTTTATTGGATGTGCCTTATGGTGTTCATTCGATAATCACCGCGTATTGTTTTGTTGGCGACCCGTAGAGGCGAAATCTTGTGTTTGCGTTTGTTAATATCTGTGTATACCGAGGCTGTACACCCTTACTTCTGACATGCCTCCCGCTAAAGAAATTACCTGTGTTTCTGATTCTGTGATTACCCCGAAGAGTACAACAAGTACTATCAATCTGTGACGCAACAGTAATGCACAATCTCTTATAACTGCGGACATTCAAAAGTTTTGTGCTTCCGAAAATAGACCCAACGAGGCTCTGATTGGCCCGATGTCGGTTTCTACTGTGCCGATTGACGATCAGCAGGCAGTAGTTCGAATCACACGAGTCGATCTAACAAACACACCGACCGACTCGTTGGAGCAAGTGGGCGCATTGCTAATCTCGCTCTTCCATCAAGACTTCTTGGTAACGCTGCCACTGAAGTGTATTTCGGCCCAAATTCACTCATTACTTGTTGCCCCATTACTTGCAAATAATCCTACTTCACCCCTTTCCGTGGCCAATGTAGCTACATCCGGTGACTACGTGATTGTGAAAACCCTGATCAATGTAGCTTTAGGAACGCACAAGAATACGCATGCCGATCCTTTTCAAGACCTTAATAAAGCGCCCATGGTAAGATCTTTCTCAATCTCCAACCATGTTCCCTCCCCTCAGCGCATAATTCTTCAATGCTATCAATATCATACACACAACCAACTCCCAGACAGAAGATATCCTCTCCTTCTGGCATAGCCAATATTGCAGCAATGGATTACAAAGTGGGTATTGATATAGCCTTAAGAGTGATGAACACTGCCTTGTTCTCGCTCACAAAATTATACGAGACCTAGGATATTAAACTTAATATGCAACATACCTTACGGTTGCAATTGACGGATGGAAAGCAGCGGGCTAGCACCTCTACTCACCATGACGTAGATACCCATTCAAAGACCGGGTAGACACAACATCTGATACTCGGATATTAAAAAATATACCAATACCTAGCACCTCTATTCATTCCATAGTAATATCAAATACTCCACCAGCAGAAATTGTACAAATAACAAATTCTTCAACCTCCATACAATTAACATCTCTGAACCAGTATGTCACCAAGATGGACCTTGTCTGAAAAAGAAAGAGGAAATGGAAAACGTTTACAAATACCCTTGGATAATCAACCGGACACAACCATAATTACAATTGAAGGTGAAACTGCCCAAGATGGTACAGCAGTATTACCGCCCGTCAAATCAAATTATGATCTGTTTAAAAATACGAAGTTGTCTGCTTCAATCAGTGTTGTTAAGAAAACCAAAAATATGAAAAAGACAGCCCTAGACAAATGCTCCAGTTCCTTTCACTTTATCCACAATCTGACCCTACCCAAGACCACGACAAGGCCAGCTAGATTAGCAATCGCTAAGAAATAATGTAAAGTGGCCCAACAAAAAAACATAGAGCCTTAGGCAAAAGTCGCAGGACCAAGCCCCAACATATGAACTTTTAGATATGCTAGTACAATTAAGTGAACAGCAAATTAATGATCAATCCTTTCCCTCGATCATAGAAAAAACGACAACCACTTTAAGATATGACATATCTACATTGTCTGCGAATTTTACAGCTAATCCTGTACTCAAACAGTATGACAAGAAAATAGAATCCACAGATGGAGATGTTTCTGGCCATAATAGCTTCATGACACTTAAAGATAGGAGAGAACAAATGGCTAAATCTTCTTTTCCCAACATTATCAGTCACAATTTAAGAATAATAATTACTAGAGGTGATCAAACATTCGTCCACATGTGATGCTGGCTACTACGGCTAACAAAGAAATCCCCACAGACCTTATCTGTAAACAACAACCTATCACAACGAGCGTTGTTACAAGAGCTCTTGTATGTTTCAACTAATCTTACAATGCAGCAGTCACCCCTTTACAGTGTATGATTTAAACAGGACCTGTGTTGTGAATATATTAGGAGACCTACTTGCCTTAGAAGATCTAGGCTCTATTGACATTGATCAAATTCAATTTTTACACGATCATGACCTCTGTGGTTAAATTGTGGATGAGATCAAGCTTAGTGAGAAATGAGATATGGCAAGCTCGAGCAGAGCTATATAACTTGGGCTTCCTTGTGATCAATCAATCCTCCTTTGATCATCATGTACCCAATCTTGAGAAACAATATATATATCCAATCAAGACATCCATCAAAATAACACCTCGATAACTCCAAGATATGGACAAGAAGGATCTAAAATAGATTGTGTTAGAAGAACAATTCAGAATTTGCATTAACAATCCACCCAACCTTACTCCTGCTCTCTGGCGTCCTAGAATACTAGAGGTCATATACATCTCTAATACAAAACTGAATCCTCTAGTGGAATATGATATAATAGCCTTACAGGAGATCTGGCTTACTAAACCCCCCCCCCCATTTGGGAACAGCATATAATATTCTTAATTCCATCTAAGATACTAAGATACCAGTCAGAGGATGTCCAATGGCAGGCCTAATGGTCGCTGTAAAAACAGCAACCAATGTGACATTAGAACAGTGGGCTTCCCCAAACAGTTTTCTGCAACTGGTAAAAATGTAAACCGCTGGCCAATCTGTTGCCTTGATAAATGCATATTGGAATCATGCAGGGATTCAGGATGATGATGATTTCATCAAAGATCTAGAATCCCTGCTAGATCTGATAACTGAACATCCCTCCATCGATTATACCATATTGGTAGGTGATTTCACTATCACATGAATTAAACTCTCCAAAACCCCTCGCCCTATGTTGGAATGCACTCATAAAAGAACAACAACTTTTTGTTAAATGGGTGCATTCGAGGGGACATTCCTCTGGCTCATACTTGGCACGGACGGCCGTTGGGTGGCATGTATAGATTACATATATACAGATGGAAACCTTTTGAATTGCATATTCCATTTTCGTCAAACCCCAAAGTGCCAGTGGCCACTACCTACTCTGTCACATGCAACTGGATAAACTCCCAAAAAGTTCTGCTACCATCAGCAGCCCGTGATATGATGCTGTCAGATGGTAGGAACAGATTTCGATGGGCAGCTAACTCGCTTGATTGATATTAGTGAGATTGTCAAATATCCACCAGTCCTATAATAACTCGGATCCGAAATTGTATGTACCAGCCATGCACATTTTTAAAATCAAAATGCATCAGACCTCTTAAATCATTATGAATAAGTTACATAACTATGATCCTGAACTAGGTAGTAGAAAGGCTGCATATCGAGCTGAAAAAAAGAGTTTATCCTTACCTCTTCATTTCATAGCAGCAAGACTAAGGACCCTTAACTGCCAATTTAAAAATTGGTTAAAAGCAACAAGAGCCTTAACATATCAACGAGATGCCGAAAAGATGTTGGAATCAATAGCTTCTAAAAACTGAGCCCGAATATGGGGGCTGCTGAATATAGCAAACAGCTCTTCGCAACTATCTCTAAAGTAAATGCAGTCCCCGAGGAGATGTGGTTGAAACTTTATAAGACCTTATATGCAACCGCTGCTCCGATATCGGGCAAAGCTGTTGACCTATCTTGTAGTAATCATCTCACACTGCAATTTGACATTGATATATTCTATCACAAAATTAAGCTCATCCAGGGCCTTTGCCCCGATGGCCTCTCCAACCAGATAAAGCACATCCGGAAGCATGGGCAAGAATATTAATGGTGACATCTATTCAGACTGTGAGAACTCAGCAACTACCCCCTTTGTGGAGAAAATCTATTGTGCTCCCTATCTACAAAAAGGATGACCACAGCGACCCAGGAAATTATAGGCTGATCACCTTACTCTATATCCCTGCAAAGTTATTTGCCAGACTGATTCTGAGAGAATTCAATCGGTGGATAGTAAAAACCGAGCTGTATGACCCGAATCACAGGGTTTGTGCTCGGCCTCAGAACAGCTATCAATCTTCACACTATACAGGCCATAAAACTCCAAGAGTATCAAAAAAGCAGCCTTTTTATATATGTCTATTGATTTTCAGGCGGCTTTCAACTCTGTTTCTAGAGAATTACTAATAGAAACATTATCTAGAGCAGCCTGCCCAGCCCATCTGGTATATTGGATCAATTAATTACATTCACACACTACCATACAAATACGTCTCTTCCTAGATGGTAACTGTTTGGAACCCATTACAACTTCTACGGGTCTTAAACAGGGGTGTCTTCTACTGTCCACACTTCAACTTTTTCATCACAGATATGCAACATCAGTTCATGGAGATCACCTCTGACTCACCCAAGCTGGGGGAGTTAGCGATCCCCAGGTTGTTTTATGCCGACGACATAGTGTTGGCTAAAACTCCCAGGGAGTGCTCCTCTCTCAGCTGGGTGAATATGTTAACAGCTCCCTCAAGGTTAACCAGTCCAAATGTAAGATCATAATCGTTGATTATACGAACAGTAGGAGAAAGACAATAGCTACATGGATGCTTCAAGGAACTCAGTGGCAGGTGGTCCAGGAATATAAATATCTGGGTCTCACTATTAGTAATCACCCCTCCGATAAACCATACTACCTTCATTTGCAGTATAAACTGAAAACTGGCAAATCACAAGGCCTGTATAATACAGGCCAGATATGGTAAATTCTCATTATCACCAGTTATCGCTTTTTAAACTAAGTCAACCCTATTCTTATGGTGCAGAAACGAGAGCCTGGCAAACAGAGGCATACTGGCAAAGGATGGAGGGTCTCTTTTGGAAATCAGTTCTATCTCTACCCTAATCCACTTCTATGTCCACCATTCGGCATGAATTAGGAACAGTTTCTCTTCATACAGTATATAAATGGAAGCTTTTCTCACCATATAGAAAATATCTGCTGTCTGCCAAAATTAACTGTCTTTTATAAATACTCTCTCAAGCTACGCAATGACGATTAATCATTTAAGGATGCAGTCTCGGCGTACAAAAATTCAAGAATATCTTGAAGCCGTGGGGATCTCAGATTTCCTACTAACCACCAACTCGTGTAGAGCCAAAAAAAACTATGGCTCAGATTTGATTAAAACGAGTGAACATTGCACTAAACTCCACCTATTTGACGAACATGCATTCTTGACCAGACCGAACAATATATGATCAGGTTCCCTGACCCGATAACAAGAAGGCAGTTTATGAGATTTAGAATTAACCTGTGTTATATCTATGATGTGCTCTATACACGCAAAAAAATCTCTGTGCAAAATAATGTTTGTAGATTGTCTAAATGAATCTCAATGCGAGACCATTAAACATCTAATGTCCGAATGTCCAACGTTATGTGAACTCGGGACAAAATACTTTCATAATTTGTTCTTGGACCATTGCATAACAACCCCATAAATCTTGTCGAGCTTATTTGATTCCCATAGAATTTCAATCAATATAGCCAGTTAAATGTATGCAATCGTTAAATCTATCAGAAGAAGCTCCATGGAACAACAAGATAAAAAAATGTAGACTTATGCATTATCTATAAACTAGAATGATGGTTACCATCAAACTATGAGCTGTGGAAAGATGTTATATTTTGATTTCTGTTCTGCAATTGAGATAAGCTAAGAGGTAAAGCATAAAATGAGGTGTGGAAATTTGCAAAAAAAAGTCAAATCAAACATCACAAAATATAGATATGTGAATTTACAATTGTAAATCTTTCTCCAGCATGGGGTCCGGCATGGATTCACATGCTCATGAATATTGCCCGTCGTCAATCCTCGGTAAAAGCAGAAAACGGTTTGAGTTTCTAAACGCTTTCTCCTATAAACCAATCACCGAGCTCTGGGTCATACTGCCCCCAGCCAATGACTGCCCTCTACCTAAGCCCCTCCTCTGGCAGTCATCTTCAGATTGTTCCTGCACGTTCAAATGTTGGGAGTCCTCGTGCTTTGCTCTTCAAGTGTTTTGCTGCGTTTTTCACTTTTTGAGAGTTAATCGAGCCACTGTGCTCCCCTATCATCTTTCCGACTAACAGGGGATCCGTTTCTTCTGCTTTTTCAGCGCCCCACAAGGGCCGTTTTCGCAGAGTGTTCTTCTTGGAGGCTTCCAGAAGATTGTTCAGGCCTACACTGCGTGGATCATATCGGACGAGAAGACGACGCTTCCCTCTTCAAGCTTTGCTCCGACTGCAGTTTGCAGAATGTGTACCTGGACGACAAGCATTCCCAGTGCCTGTACTGCTTGCACCCGATGCAGGAGGAGGATTGGGAGTTTTGCAGAGGCTAAAGCGCACATTGAAGGATCGACACCAAGGGCTGGAAGTGTGGCTGCAGTCCAAGGCCTCTACCCCGGGTTGCCACCCAGGGGCATGCAGCTCCCGGATCCGGCAAACCTTTGCGGGCTTCTTAGTCCTTTGAGGGCGCCCCACCCGTGGGGGCCCAACACAAGGCCAAGCACTGCGAGTCTGCTTCGGTCGGGGTTGCTGCTGCTGCTGCGGGTCCCGCAACGGTCAGGTCTTGATTGTCCTCTCCATCAGCATAGGTCTCCAGCCACCACTCTGGATCGTCGTCCAAGAGGAAGTCAACTACCCCAGGGAAGTTGACGGAGAATCTGGAGTAGGCCAGGTAGGGTAGGGTAGGGTGTGGTGTCCGACCCACCTGTGACAGAGAAGGCCAAGGTAGACAAGGGGGTCAGACAAGGCCCTGAAGGAGAAAGGCCAAGCAGGACAAGGTGTCCGACACGGTCAGGAAGGAAAAGCCAAAACGGACAATGGAACCAGCCTCGCTGTGAAGGCCCAAGTGCCCCAAGCAAAACTGTCCTACCTCGAGGTGGTGGTGACTTCGCTTTCGAAGGCCATAGGGGCGGACCCGCAGGGTAACCAGACAGCCAGGGTGTCTCTTCCTCCCAGGAGGGAGGCTTCGAGCAAGCCAACTGAGAAAACCCTGGACAATAGGATCCCGGACCTCAGACGGACCCCTCTGGACCCGAGGAGTGGGAGTGGAGGTGGTGGGGCGTTGATGGCCTCAAAGGTACAGACATTTCTTAGGCTGGTGAGGATGAGATCATTTCCGTCCACACCGTCCAGGAGGGCGATGACGAGGGAAACGCCAGAGACTCACCCTGCGACTGGGGTAAAGACAACGACGGGGTTACCATCGATGGAGGCGACGAAGAGGAGCTCCAGGATGATTAGGTCCTGGACCCTAGCATGCTTATACCCCAGATAACACTGAGACCTTTCACTGGACATCCTCTCGACACTACACATGCTGGTGTCTGAGATACAAAGGAGCATGCCGGCGACGCCTCCACCAGCTCCAACCCGCCACCCCCCACCCACCCCGGAGACTAACACGGCAACATCGGGCATGGATGACGACAGCAGGATGGGGGACCTCCCTCCGCCCAGAGCCTCATCGCCGTTTGAGGTAGGATCGTTCCATGCGATCATTGCCCGAGCATCAGAACTTTTCCAGCTCATGCCGGAAGAAAATAAGGAAGGCTTCTTATATCGGCGCCGGGAGGCGAAGAGGAAGACCATCCTTTCGGTCCCACTCCTGGACGATGTGCCTGACTCTGCACCCAGGTGCTTACAGTCTCGGCCTTTACCGGACTCTGTGGTCTCGGCGGCCGCCAGGAAGAAGTCATCTAGCTTGGCTTCCTCCTCTTCCTCCACCCCTCCAGACAACGAGGGAAAGAAGTTGGATTTGATGGGTAGGAAGGTTATCTATTCTGCAGCAACGACTGGCAAGGCTGCCAACGCCCTTGTGATCGTGGCCAGGTACGACCGGGAGTTGTGGTTTAAGCTGGGTTCGCTGCTGGACTTCCTCCCCAATGACACGTGGGTTGAGGCTTTGGAGATCCCTCAAGAAGGCGAGATGGCGTCGGACCACACCATCACAGTGGCCTTGGACCCGGGAAGCCAACAGGGGTCGCACCAAAGGCCTTGCCCACGGACAAACCTTGGAATTCCAATGAAGGTGTCCGCGAATACCAGGGGTGGCCCGGCAGGAAAACCATGTCCCTCAACTGCTGCTGGCGGTTTGGGCCATGTTACTTAAGGGGGTGTGGGGTTGGGTGTAGAACTGGTTCCACAGCAACTCCGGTTTATCCTCAAGGTACTTCCTCGTAAGAAAGAAGACCGGGGGCTGGAGGCCCATTCTCAACCTACGAAGACTCAACAAATACAAGTCCCAGAAGCTCCGGATTGGTCACGCTGCAGCACGTGCACGGCCAGTTGGAGGAGGAAGACTTTCTGTCGTCGTCGTATCTGGAGGATGCGTACTTCTACGTCCCCATACATAAAGGACACCGCAGGTTTCTGCTATTCATCGTTCAGGGTAAGCATTATCAGCTCAAGGCCCTACCATTCGGGTTGAAGTTGGCGCCCAAAGTCTTCACCAAGTGCTTGGCGCCGGTGGCGGCCCATCTGTGACTGCAAGGGATCCATGTTTACCCCTACCTGGACGACTGGCTCATCCGGTCCAAGTCAAGGAACACCGCAGTTGAACACAGTGGACCATCCGTCTTCTGATGGATCTGGGGTTCTTGGTGAAATATGCAAAGTCCTGCTTAACTCCATTGCAGGACGCTCTGTTCCTGGGATCCAAGCTCAACACAGTCATGCCTGGCGTCACCGTTGGAGGAGAGGATATCGGCCATCTTGGGCACTGAAGATAGCCACGGTGAGAACCATCCAGTCTCTGCTCAGCATGATGTTATGCATTTACCTTATTCGGCTCTGCGGGTTACGGATGCAGCCTCTACAGGAGTTCCTGGACGCCCGTTGGGTTCAGGTGTCCGGAAGCTTCCAGGACAGAATCGCACTCAAGGAGTTCCGACGAGCGTACAGATGGTGGGGTGTTTGCTCCAATATTGCTGGTGGCACGGATTGCCAGATTCCGCCCCACCTCCCGACGTACCAGGAGACTGTCACGACTGATGCGTCTCTGGAAGGATGGGGAGCCCACACTAGCCGCCTTCACACCAGAGGCCTGTGGCTGCAGGGAGAGAAGACTCTACACATAAAAGTACTGGAACTACAGGCAGTGTTTTGGGCCCTCAAGTCATTTCTGCCGTCCCTCAAGGGGAAGGTGGTGAGGGTCTTCACGTACAATACCACAACAAACCACCACGTTTTACATCTGGAAGCAGGGGAGCACCAGATCCCCGGCACTCTCAGGGAGACGCAGACCTTGTGGCACTGGGCCGTCGCCCAGGGGATTTTCCTCATTCCATTCCACCTGGCAGGAGTAAAGAACACTTCCGCCGACTCCCTCAGCATGGAGCTACGGTCTTGCCACAAGTGGGAGCTTTGGCAGGAGCAAGTGGACAACCTGTTCAACAGATGGGGCAATGCATAGATCGATCTGTTTGCGACAGCGACGAACACCAAGTGCTGGAGGTTGCCAGCAGGTTTCCCCACCCGGGGAGCATGGGGGACGCATTCTCATTCCCCTGGAACGGCCTGTTTCTGTATGCGTTCCCTCCTTTGCTGTTGCTTCTTCGAGTCATCAATCAAGTCAGATGGTGCCGTTGCAGGATGATTCTCATCGCGCCAGCGTGACCGAGGCAGATACCTTCTCAGCATGTCAGCACCCCCTCAGTGAAGCTGCCAGTTGTCGTGGATCTTCTAGCCTGGGAAGGAGGCGCAATTCTGCACCATGACCCAGGATCACTGAACCTTAAGGTCTGGCTCCTGCAGCGTTAGATTTCAGGGGGTTAAGATCTTCCAGCGGACTGCAAGGAGGTTCTCGCCAAGGTCGGGGCGTTGTCTACTTTCAAATGCTACAGACTGAAATGGAAGAGGTTCGCAATTTGGTGCTGTTCCCAGAAGATCGATCCTCTGAGGGTCACGGTCCCTCACGTACTTCCATATTTGCTGTTGGCTTAATCGAGGCTGGCTCACGCCTCCATCAAGGTTCATCTGGCGGCTATCTCCCGCTAGACCAGATGCCAAGCACGACCCTCCCACAGGAATTCATCAAGGGACTGTTCCGCTCGTTCCCACTTGTGAAGGCTCCGGCCCTGGTGTGGGAGCTCAATGTGGTACTTACTAGGCTCATGGTAGCCCCGTTCCATCTTATGCATTCTGTTCCACTCCAGTTCTCGTGGCCATCACCTCTGCACAACGACTGGGTGAGATACAGGCCCCTATCCTGTAAGCCACCTTATTTGGGTTTTCACAATACAAGGGTGGTGCTGCGGATGCACCCCTCCTTAATGCCCAAAGTGCAGTCGGACTTTCATCTAAACAAGCCCTTGATGTTACCTGTGTTTTTTTTCTGACACCTTAATCGCCGGCGGAAAGAACTTTGCACTCGCTGGGTGTGGCTAAAGCGCTGAAGTTTTATGTGGCCTGCACGAGGAGTTTCCGGAAAACTTGTCAACTTTTTATGAACTTTGGTCCTGTGAACCATGGGAAGGCCCTATCCAGGTGGCTCTCCGGCTGTATCACACGGTCAACGTTTGGCAAACCGACAGTTGCTTGGCCATCCGAGAGCCAATTCTACCAGAGCGATCGCTGCTACTACGACGTTCTTGTCTGATGTGCCCCTGCTGGATATCTGCAGGCCTGCTACATGGAGGTCGACGCACACCTTCACGAGATTCTACTGTGTCAAAAGGGATTCTAGGGAGGAGTCCAGAGTCATCCAAGCAGTGCTGCGCAACCTGTTCGTTTGAAGGTGAGCCTGGTGAGGATGTAAGGGATTGCTTCTGTTGAGCCTTACCCCTCCTGTGGTTGTGCATGTGTGTACTGCTATGTATTCTTTATTCATGAGCATGTGAATCCATGCCAGACCCCATGCTGGAGAAGGAACAAGTTACTTACCTGTAACTGTTGTTCTCTGCAGCTCTGCTCTTGGGCCTACTGCCACTTTACGTGCTACAAAATGTGAAGATGGCTATTTTAGGACGGGCTTGGGTAGAGGAAAGTCATTGGCTGGGGGCAGTATAACCCACAGCTCAGTGATTGGTTTATTGGAGAAAGACAGTTTGGAAACAAAACTGAAACAGTCTTTTCTATTACCAAGGATTGACGACGGGCTATATTCATGAGCATGTGAATCCATGCCAGACCCCATGCTGGAGAACAGTTACAGGTAAGTAACTTGTTCCATACCAAAAGGTGGGTTACCTAATACCAAGCAGATAAGTGTTGTGTAGTCTTGCACAGTGTGACTGCATCAATTCCTACCTAACGGGACGCGGGGGGGGCAGAGGGCCTGGTAACAAATATATCTCCTGCTACAAGCCCAAAAATACCAAACAACAATGCAGTTACAAAAACCACTCTGGCCCTAGGGTAGATATGCCATCAAATATGGTGGAAAACAATGCTTTATGAAAGCCTAAAAACAAAAATCAAACGCGCCCCCCACCACCACCCCCAATCGAGGGCAAAGTGGTTTGCGTAGTTTCATGAGGAACCTGTGGCGGAGTGAGCCTTGCTCCTACAATTGAGGAGGCCCCGAGTGATAACCCTAAAAATTCAAAAACCAAAAGGCAGTCCTGCAATGAACTTTCAAGTCCTTCAAGAAGGGAAACAAATCTAAAAAGCGGGTGAAGAACCCATTGGAAGATCAGAAGGGGCCAATAGATACATTAGTAAAGCCCGTACCGAATCTAGTTGGAGCTCTGGATCAAACTATTATGGAAGTATACTCTGATATGGAGAGTGTGGGCGAACCAGCGGACCCAAGCTTGGCGTGTATGGGGGAATTTTCGCCAACCTTTGCAAAGGTAAATGTTTTGATCTAGATAGAGAGGCAAATGCTGGAAAACCCTGAGGACGATCTTGATTTTCAAAAGAGGGCCTATAAACCACCAATATCATAATAGTGAGGTTTAGGGCCAAAATTACCATTACAAAGAAGCCCTGGAATAGTGATTCAGTTAACATGAGGTTCTGCCCACTAAATTAAAGGGTGCTGAAGTGCAGCACGAGGATGCTGGACGGCCATGCTTTCCTTGATGCACTCTTGTGCAAAAACGATTAGGTGAACAAAGAGACCTACGGCACCGATCTTTCCTCACCAAAACTGAGTGAGGTGCACAAGGCGACTTTAAACAGGGGAGAATCTCCTACTAAAGGGTCTGATGTTCTCAAACTAACTCCATGTGGGGATTCAGCTCTAGCAGCAAAGTGTGCACGACCAGCAGAACGACAGAATTATCCAGACAAGGGAAACCCATCTCACAACGGAGCCAAACAACCTATGGAAGATACAAGCCTGCAGACATGTTCTGGGCAAAATCAAAAATTAAATTACCCAGAAAATAAAATTAAATACAAAAATAAAGAAGAAAGGAGTAGTACAATTGTGTTGGAAGAGCATAGATTGACTTTAAATGAGGTGTTTCGTAAAAGGGATTCACTCCCGCCGAATCACCCCCAAATCCTGGCACTATTCCGGGAGATGCCAAGTTTGAGACAGATATCTTCTGCAGATATAGCATTGGTGGAATTTCCAGTGAAAGGCAGACTGATCCTGGCCAAACTTAATTTCTCCTCTCGAGTGATTAGTGCCCTGATCTCATCGGAGTCCTTTTTAGCTTTGGGGTGTGATGTGGTGCAGTTCCTAACAGACCCAAAGTTAGTACCGAGCGAGAGTTCAACGCTTCAGCTTCAGTCTTCCTGAGTCCCCTTGTCCTTCCAAGAACAAATGGCTCTAAACCCTTTGTCACTCAAGTGCAAGCTAAGCGCAGAATTGTTGAGACAAATTTATCAAAATATCCAACTAACTATGATTGGACCACGGTCCTCTCAGCACTGCATATAGGCGACAATTATCAAATCCATAGTAGATCGATGGCCATCTGCCTGGCATCATGGAACTGCAGTGGTTACACATTTCTAGAGACAGATTTTGCTTCAATGCCCAAATGTGACCCTTTATGTCTGCAGGAGAAATGGTTAACGGTATGCTCATCGATCGATGGTTATGTGGTCTTAGCAATGGATGCAATCATCCCTTTGAGGAGTCTTTTGTGTGTCGTGAAATATGGTCTGTGTTTAATAATGTCGAATATTGAGACAAACTGGAGAGACATCCAAATAGTAAAGGTTGAGAGTGAGCAGGGATCATCGCAAACACTTTGTAACCTATACTACAACCTTAAATTTGTTGAGATTGAAATATTTATAGAAGCATTTTCTGCTCTTGTGGCAAACATTTTAGAGAGAGGGTGCAGAAATAGTAGTATTGGGTGACTTTAACAGTGAATGTCTAGACTCTGAATGGTATAGTAAAAGAAATGGTTGTGGGGCTTCTTTGAGGGGGTGGGGGAAGGGCACATTGGGAAAATCAGAAATGCAAGCCTGGGATTTACTGTTAATGGAAATTTGAAGGAGGAACCTGCCTGGATTTACTTGGTCAACCAGTGTCTCGAGATCCAATTTGGAGTATATATTTTTGTCATCTTAAGAGTGACTCCACTTAAATCTAGTGATCATCATATGCTTATTTTGACAACTAAATAAACCCTAAATATCTCACAAGGCATAATCCCTCGGGTGATGGTGGAAGCAAACCAGAGTAATCACGCATTGCTTTGGAAAAAAGCCCTATCGCATTGATTAATCGATTGGATTTTCCATATGGCACATTCAACATCTACATGTACCTACTAATCAAACTCATCAAAAAACACGGCCTCACATGCTACAACTACGCCGACGATACTCAAATAATCGTCAACATACAAGACACCCGAGAAGAAAACACCACACTAGAGAATTGCCTTTGTGACATATTCAACTGGATGAACCTCAACCATCTCAAAATCAACCCAGGCAAAACAGAGATAATGATTGTTTCAAAAAAGGCAGGAGACCTCAACTACATCCCCTGGCCAAGAGCTCAGCACCACACCAGAACCATCATCAACTGTAAAAAACCTAGGGGTCCTGATGGATAACAACCTCACTCTGGAGCCACAAGTAAACTTGGTAATCAAGAAATGTTTCTTCCTCCTGCGAGCAGCAAAAAGGATCCTACCGTTCCTGTCATTCAGCCAACAAAACACTTACCATCATCGCTCTGATCATGTCCAGGGTAGACTATGCCAATAGCCTATACCTGGGCATACCCGAACAACTTCTAAAAAAAACTGCAGCGCATACAAAATGCAGCAGCCAGACTCCTCCTCAAGCTAACAGGAGGGAACACATCACACCCGCGCTAAAAATACTACACTGGCAACCAATGAAACAACGAATAAAGTTCAAGGCCATGTGCATCACGCACAGAGCAATACACAAACAAGGTGCAGAATTCCTAAGCGACAAACTACGCCTTCACCAACCGACAAGAACACTAAGATCAAGCACCGACATACGCCTGGAACCAAAACCCTACAACAGAAAAAAACTTGGAGGATCATCGTTCTCTCACCAGGCACCCAAAACCTGGAATGACCTACCTAAGAATATACGGAATACAACAAACCGCCTAGCATTCAGGAAACTCCTCGAATCATGGCTCTTCAAAACGTAACCACAACGGAGACGCACTAGAATGCCCAGACATTAAAACAATGACGAAAATAACTCCAACCTCGACCGGTCTCAAATCGGACAAACACTCAAAACAAAGAACCAACCATTCGACATAGCATAAGACATCATGGAAAATAGCCACAAAGGAAGGCTGCAGAGACTGACCACATACCTAGACCCAGACGAAAGCCCCAAGTGACACTCCCACTCGTACGTACCGGACAAACATATCCAGACCGGCAGACGCATCTAGATAGACGTTGGCCAGCGTCGCACCTGGATAGGATCGATTGAAGGATAACATGCCCGCGCCTAGAAAAAACGTGAATGCTAACATGTGCCACATCTAGAGTTTTGAACACCAGCCTGCGTGGCGCTCAGATGGAGTTGTGAATGTTAGCATGCCCACACCTGGATGGGTCGTTAGACACTAGCCTGCGCCGCATCTGGATGGGGGTTTGAGGGTTGGCATGACCACACCTGGATGGAGTCCTAAACATTGGCCTGCGCCGCGTCTAGATGGGAATGTGAGGGCCGACAGGTGCCACACTGACAGAACTATAAATGTTAGCATGGTAAAGGTCAGGTAACCCACTAACCAATATAAGCTCAAACTCTGCATACTTATCTCACTCAAAAAACTCACACAACCATCTCTCACACAACAAGCCGCACGCACTTCACAACACTGCAACAACACATAAACCGGAACAGCACACGCAGACTGACTCCGATCCGATACCCGCACCAAAGCTCAGCACCCGGTGTATACGGAGTTGAAGCTGCCAACAGAACACCACTCCTCTCACTATCCTACTCCCTTCTTCACCTTACTAACCCATCCCACCTTTATCGTTTACAGATCCGCCTGGGGACCAATTCCGTTGGTGACGGTGCGCGGTACAAATACCTTTAACATTTAACAAATGCAGAGGGAGATCTTCTAAACCATGCCATTTACGACAAGGCGATGAAATTGGCCTTGGGGAATTTATACAAGCCAAGTGAGAAAGGAGGTGGGTCTGGTAAAAAGAAGCTAAATTATAGAACCTCCTTGGTATCTTTACCAGGGTAGGTTTTCCTAAGGAGGTCATATCTGACAGGGGGTCACATTTTATGTCCCACTACATGCATACCATGTGGAAAAACTGTGGAGTGACCTACAATTTCTCAACAGCCTAGCATGCCCAAACCAATGGGTTGGTTGAGAGTTTTAACAGGACTATGAAAAGCATGATAGGTGCTTTGGCAGAACCCCTTAGAAGAAAGTGGAACCTTCTACTGCCATGCCTTCTCTTTGCTTATAGGGAGGTCCCTTAAGCAGTGGTTGGGTACAGCTCCTTTGAACTACTCTATGGTCATCCGGTCAGAGGTCCATTGGCCCTGATGAAGAAGGGGTTAGAGAGTGTTCCTTTCCTACAGCCAGTGAGAGTCACTGACTATGTGCTAGGCCTCAGGAAGAAGATGGCACTCATGATGACAGAAGCTTCAGATAACCTGAAAGCAGGTCAGGCCCTGGTGAAGCATTGGCATGACCAGAAGACCAACATGGTGGAGTTTACTCCAGACCAGCTTGTCTTGGTTGTGGTACCTACAAGGCAGAGGGCCTTACTGGACAAATGGATTGGACCTTTCAAGGTTGTGGCTAAACCTGGATAGGTCAATTATTTAGTGTACTTGGGGTAATCCCAAGGAGGCCCCTAGGGTCTATCACACTAAAGGTCTGAAGGCTTATGGTTCCAGACCAGAGCTACGAGCTTTGCTTCTAGTCTCTGATCAATAGGAGGAGAGTGAGCCTCTCCCTGATCTCCTTAGGGGACAACCCTCAGATGAGACAATTGGAGGAGTAAAACTCTCTTCAGATCTGACTCTGTAACAGGAGGAGTGCAAGGCTCTGCTAAATCAGTTTGCCTCCCTGTTCTCACTGACACCAGGCTTGACCCCGTGGGGCCAGCATGATATTCTCGCTGGTGATCGTCTACCTGTCAAAATCAAGCGTTATAGAATGTCAGACCATGTACTGAAATTAGTCCATTGTGTTACTATCACAGTTGGATACTAAGTTAAGGATAATCTCACAATTACTGTTATTCTTGGGCCTCCTTAGAGTATTGAATATGCCAACTTTATCTGACCTTATCTTGAACCCCTCTTGCGCAAGAATACTATACACCTAGTAATGTCAACAAACATACCATTACCAAATGACATGCAACCATCTGCATTCCTCAAATCTTGCATCAACACACATCATGCTCCTCAAAGGCTCCCGCCTTCTTTTCCTCTAAAAGATAATCCAACCTCAACAGTTAAGATTGTGCCCTTTGCCAGAAAACTTGACCCTCACTGCACCTTTGTTCACCCTGCCTTCGGACATAAAACACCTAGTCAGCCACGAAGAAACTACACAACACTACTGTGCCCCATTACATTGAGAAACTTTAGACTTTGCTCCAGACTTCTCCAAAAACACAGATGAAAAACAAACTTCAATAACACAATTACCAGAAGTAAAAACATGGGCACCTCTGAATCTACTGAAATTGACAACTGTATCAAAACACAACCAGCCTTACCCAGTAACACCACTAACACTTTAAAAGTAGCGCTCATCAATGCTTGATCAATTGAGGCACACGCGTTGGACATACTGGACATTATATCCATCAATGACTTCGATAGCATCGCTATCACTGAAACCTGGTTGAACCTATCCTCCGGTCTCTCACTAGCTTTAGCCCTCCCAGAGAACTACTCCATCTTACGTTTAGACAGAATGTCAGCTAAAGGAGGACGAGTTGCATTTATCTACAAAACTGTATTAGAGTTGAGAATGACTAATAATCAGCACCTACCATCGACTGACTTACTCAGTTAAACTAGCTACATCTGCCACATCTACCGTTACCATGCATTTGATCTACTGACCTCCTGGGAATACTACTACCTTTGAAGTGGACATCTCACATCTACTTTTGTCCAATACTAAATGTAAGTCACATATCATAATCTTAGGTAACTTTAACCTTGGTCTTGATGACCCTAAAGATGCTAAAGCATCTACCCTTAAGGACACCATTTCTGAGTTGGGGTTTACACATCGTATCACCAGCCCAACCCACAACAAAGACTGTACGCTTGATTGTTTAGCAGACTTTAATTGTAATATCGAGGTGCTGGCTAATACACCACTTGCATGGACAGACCACCGCATGGACAGAATCACCTTCACCATAGACATAGCTACACCACAATGTACACCTAGCTAAGCATCTATGACGAGATGTAAACGTAATCTCACATTCGAAAGCCTGCTACCGCTATTACGTCCTATTACGCACCCTAATACTTCATCTGACACATCGGATCTAGTGAATCTCTACAATGACACCATCCTTAACGCTATTAATAAAATAGCTCCATCCAAACTACAGAAGTCGAAAGCTTGTGCCCATATCAGCAAATGGTATACATCACAACTAAAGACTCTTAGGAAAGATAAACGCTCAGCTGAAACCACCTGGAAAAAGTCCCCTTCAAAACAAAATAAAGACCTATTCATTGCAGCATCATATAACTATAAAATAGCCATTGTCCAGGCAAAAAAAGATGACTATAATGACCGAATAGCTAAGGCTAACTCCTGTACTAAGGAACTGTTCAATATACTGAAAGAGTTGGAATCACCTGCACCTATACCAGACTCCTGTACTAAGGACACCTTATGGTGCGCTAATATTCAGAATGCCTTACAAGACAAATCACTCTGCTACTTAACAAAATATCTATTAAGAGAAATCTTATTGAAAATGCCACTCCACAAGACACGTCATCCACCTCTAACTTTTATCTCCCACAATTTAGCTTCAAACCTTTATCCACCAAAGAAGTAGAGAATATAATAACTAAACTCAAACCGTCCAACTGCAAGGGAGACATCTGCCCAGCTAGGCTCATAAAGGAGGCGGCCACTGCACTTGCCCCCTTTATCACTGCATTCATTAATGCTTCATTTGACACCAGCTCTGTTCCCACAAACCTGAAAGATGCTTGGGTACTCCCTCTACTGAAGAAACCCACTTTGGACCCCAACAATCCGTCTAATTATAGACCTATTACTACAGTACCGTTCCTGCTGAAAATACTAGATAGCGCAGCATAAATACAGATCCAGCAGTATCTCGAAACCAATAACCTTCTAGGACTAAAAGACAGTCAGGTTTCAGACCAAGACACGGGACTGAAACTGCACTCATTGATTTAAAGACACAAATCCAGACACTAAAAGACAACGGAAAATCCTCTCTCCTTTTACTACTTGACTTGTGTGCGGCATTTGATTTAGTGAACCACGAAATCCTCTGCAAACATTTGTTTTGTCAACGGCTGCACACTTCTCCGACCAAGCAAATTCATGGATTAAATACTTCATCTCTAACCGATCCATGAGGATCTTTGCACCAAACGTGTCAGCCCCCCCACACATCAGTCTCCTGCGGTGTCCCACAGGGATCTTGTGTGTCACCCACGCTCTAAGGTTTTCACCAAGCCTTTGCTTGATATACTTGATCATCTGGGTGTCACATATACGAACTATGCGGATGACACCCAGATACTCATTCCCATCACAGGTGACTACGCTATAGATAGCAAAAAATTGAATGACATATATAGTACCATACAAACTTGGATGGCGAACCACGGTTTGTCTAAACAACGATAAAACCAAACTACTTTTACTAGGTTCTATAGCCAAACTTAACAAACTAGGAACCTCCTTCAAAGGTTTCAATATCGACAGTAATATTGAAGTAGCAGGCAATGTGAAAACTCTCGGTATTTATATTGCCTCCACTTTATCTCTTACGAGACACGCTAACGCCCTAGCATCTACAACATCATACATCTGCAAACTTATCACAGCCTACCGCCCATACCTCTCCACCACAAACTGTATCAAAGTAGCAGGAGCACTAGTATTATCTAAGCTTGACTATTGTAATGCTGTCTACTTGGGTACATCAGCACAGATCATCAATAAAATGCAAGTTTTCCAAAATAATGCAGTTAGATCAGCTTGCAATATAACTAGAAGACCGCATATCACAACAGCCAGACATAATTTAAAAGGCTGAATATTAAGCAAAGGATCGATCTCAAATCACTCACTATCACACAAGTACCTTTATAATCAGGCACCCCTATACCTCTGTGTTAGGGAGAATTCGCTGTAAAGGCTAATTTCCCAAACCTAGTGAGTCCCCCAGCAGCTTTGCTGGATTTTTGGGGTTTATTTCTTTCTCCTGCTAAGAGTGAGACTCTCTTACTCCCACTCTTAGACATGATTTGAGGTGTTCCTTTGTCTTTCCATGTGTTTTATGGGCTATTGGGTCTTTTACTCCATAGGGTCTCATCTGTTTTTGATGTGGGTTAAACAGCACCCTCTGTGCCGTAACCCAGGGGTGTCGTAGCGACCCCCAAACATAGACTCCATACCCTGGGACTGACTACCGTCTCCCAGGGCATGTAAAGTCCCAAATTATGAACAGAAACCAGTACAAACCATCATATTGTGGACGTACTGGTCGGGGCAATTCGATTGCCCCGGGGTCTGTTGTTCGAGGGGGCACGTCTCCGTCCCCCCTGATCGAGTTTTGGCTGGTGGTAGTGGATACTACTTTTTATATTCGACCGCAAATATATCTCTATGGGATTTTCCCATTGTTCGAGGCTACCAACTTTAATTATTTAATTCCTGTAGCCTCGAACATACCGCCGGTTTATTTATTTAATATTAATTCACCGGTTGGTATTTTTTGCCAGAACTCGAGTCTAAAATGGCGTTTGTGTTCTCTTCTGTGACTCCAACCCAAGTCGAGCCCTTTGTTCCACTTTTTGCCCGGCTCCTCCACAGAAGCCTGCAAAAGTGGTGCCACTCTGTCTGGGTGCCACAGGGGGTGTGGGAGGGGGTTTAGGCACCCCGGACTGAGTTGCCTTGGCAACTCAAGTCGCACTCTTGTGTGATTGGCCCAAGTGGTGAGCCGGCCGGCTCACGACTTAGCATGTTTGATTGACAGCTAGGCTGAATGAATGGGGGTTTGCTGCATAAAAGCAGGGCTTTGGGGACTGGAACTTCAGAAGTCGCCACAGGACCTAAGAATCCGAGGAGGGAGAAGCTGAGCCGACCTGCAACGACAACACCACCGTCTCACCACTTTTTCCCCGACAGAGGAGATCTTCAGTCCGGAGAGTCTTCTTCCTTTGACTGGTGGGGATAACCAGTTTTGCCTTCTTTTCACCTTCCTGAAGCATCTAGTGGCCGCCTTGCCCGTGCCAAGCACACCGGCAACCGGAATACCACGGTTTACCACTACCGCAAATAGAAGGGTAGTACCTTTTAACTGAAGAACTCCGCGGCAGGTTTCTTCCCTGGCAGTGCAACGACCTTCATCTTTCCTCCACGGCGAGACCTCCTCTTCCTCTGGACGAAACACCGACTTGCACCCGCTGCCAGGAAAAACTGCCCCCGCTGGAGCTTCCTTCCCACTTAAAGTACTGTGTCTCGCCTGGCTTCCCTTGTGACAGATCGTTCGGGGTGACAGTAAAGCCTCGACTTTCTAACCTGGGCTGGCCTGGGACAACCTAGCTAACTTTTCCTGACTTTAATTTCATTCTTTGTGTGCGAACTATCTACAAGACTCTTTGGGCATAACCCCACTGTGTGAACCTGGACCCCCTTCTGCTTGCTCTCCAAGAGTGGGCCTTGCAATTGACTTCCTTGCTCTCCAGTAGAACTCTGCCTATCCTGCCTTACTATGGTTCTTTTAAAAGTATTGAAATTTGTGTGCTTCCATAACTCTGCCTTTTTCCCCTCCCTTTTAGAGTGCCATATTATGTTAAGCGCTCACCTCTGTCTGAAAATAAGTGGTGTTTCTCATTAAGACTTGTCTAATAAGTAATTAGGGTTGTGTGTGTATATATATATATATATATATATATATATATATATATATATATATATATTTCTGAGGCTTGTGGAATCTGCTTAGATCACATGCTGTGCATAGGCCGACATCTAGTGGAAGCTGCGGGGTATTAGTTTGTTTTGCGAAACTCGAAAATGGGCGTCGACACAGGCCGTGCCAGTAATACTATCCCTAGTGTGACGTCCACTGTACCCAAGATCCCTCACGCGTCTAGGATCCTCAGATTGTTTTTTTCCGCCATACTGTTCGGAAGCATTTTGCGGAGTCCCCTGGCCTTATCCATACTTATGCTAAAAATTTTAAAATAATAATCTATTGACATCCTTCCCCACCCCAACATCGAACTTCGACACTCAACGCCGGCTGGAGAAGAAATCGACCGTCGGCTGCTGCACGACGGATTTGGGCCTCGGAAGGCCGCTGGCCTCGGCCCGGGCCTTGGAAGGCCTATGGCCTCGGCCCTGCAAGTAGGGAGAGTGGGGGGTGGTACATACTCTACAGTCTTGGTATATAGGTACACCTTATAAATTTCCTACACTTAACAGCCCGCTGCCTCAAGGTGCGTATGGAGGGTACCCCTTTTCAATTCTGCCCCAAGTGCAATCGCAAATACCCTTGGGTCGACAGGCACGCCACGTGCAATCTCTGCTTGCCGAGGGACTACCCCGAAGCGAACTGCAGAGCGTGTAGTAGGTTTAAACCTAAGACACTTAAGGACCGTTCGAAGCGTTGGGCCCACTACGCCAGGCAGGCGGCCATGGCAGCGGAGGGCACCTTCAGCGACGGCAGCGACGCCGTACTTTCGGACGGCGAGGGCATTACGGCGTTGAAAGACAGCCGAGCGCAGGTCCCCGACCTCGGAAGGTCGTCCGGCAGGGCGGCTATGGGGAAGACCCCCGGCGACACAAGCGCTTCACATACTACACACACTAAGTCCAACCGAGACTCGACGACGTCGAGTTCTCGGAAAGAGGCACAAACAGAACGGTCCGATTCGGTGTCCTCTGGGCGCTCTCGATCAAAATCGCCGCATGACTCCAGGCAATCATCCACTCTTGCCAAGAGTGCCTCGCTCACTAGGCTAACAGAAGTTCGATCGTCGGGAGACGAAGACGACTTCCACCCCCAGGCCGCGCTCCAGGAGTCGGAGCCCGCAATTAAAGCCAGCGAGGCCCCACGCTCGAAGGACAGGGACACCACCCTCGATGCCAGGCGTCGAAAACCTCCGGAGCCACTAAAGGACAGGGAAAACATTTTTCCCCGCACTGGGAGGGAGGAAAACAGCAGAAGAAACAACCTTTGCACGCTTCCACACCTGTAAAACACACCTCTCCCCCTAAACAGACAGACAAAGCCAGGTCTGCTGATATGTCTAACACCAGCAAAGCTACTCAGGTTAAATCCCATAGACTTGCTGAGAGAGTCATTCCCAGTTCCAAGAAATGGTCCAGTGAAGACATAGATAGGGTCATGTCAAGAATGTCGTCTTTGGCTGGTTTTTATGATAAAAATCCTGAACATTTCCTCTCGTATGATCCACAAGGGGCGACTCCCTCAGGCTCTACTGATCCTATTCCCCCCCCCCGCCCCCCCCCGAGTAAAAAGCCTAGGTTTGAAACTCCGATGAGGTCCGAACCCTTCGAGGTTCAACCATACGCAAGACCATACTCACTGTATCAAGGAGAGGCTTCCTTTGGTGAGGACCAAGAATTTGGTATGGTAGAGGAGCAAACCGGGACTGGCTACTATGGAGATGAGGACCAGGAAGAAGAGGAGGACCCGGAAACATACAGAGTAGATTCCCCGGTAGAGAACGAAGCCCTGTTTACCGACTCCCCGGTCGATAACCAACCCCTCCTAAACGAGGTTCTCGCACGTGCAGCAGAACATTTCCACATTGACACCCACGGTGTCCAGGAGGAGAGGGACTTTGCAGAAGAGTTAGTGGGAGAAAGGAGGCCTGTTGCCAGACCATCCCTATCCTTAAGTCCATTCAGCGGAGAATAGATCCGTCCCTGGTGAACCCGAACCTCACCAGAGCAGTCAATCCCAGGGTTGAAAAACTTTTCAGGGCGGCCCAGTCTGACCCTCTCTATATAAGAGGACATCTGAAGCCAGACTCCCTAGTTGTCACCAACACTCGTAAGAGGGCTGAAACACCCTTGTCATCGTCCGAAGCTCCTCCTGACAAGGAGAGCAAAAAACTATCAACGTCCGCCTATCAAGCAAGGATTGCAAACTCCACCACCCTGTTGGCCAGCTACAACTGCCATCGGTGGGAAGAAGTCGCGGCACTCATAGCCTCTGCTCCTGAACCTTTAAAGGGCCAGTTAGCTCGGATTTCCGCAGAGGGTAGAGCCGTGTCTGGTTGTATTTTGAAAGCAAACTTCGACGCCGCGGACAACGCAGGCAGATTGATAGCAGAAGGTACTGTTATCAAGAGACATGCGTGGTTACGGCAGTCTGGTTTTAAGGCAGAAATCCAGGCTTCATTATTGGACAAACCGGTGGAAACCGATCTGTTGTTCGGTAAGGCGGTCGAAGACGCACTGAAGAATGCCAAGGATGAATACGAAACTCTCGTCCCTTGGCCAATTAACCAATAAACCCATTACCCGGAGAGGGACTAGTAATTTTCGTCACCTACGCGGCCAATATTCCCAGAGAGGATCTACCTATTCCCAGGGGCAGGGTACACAGTGGAACAGTAACCAACAGTCTACCCAGGGTTACGGCAGGGGTAATAAGAGAGGTCGTGGTAGAGGCAGAGGCAGCCCCAACAAGGGAGGCGGCACGCCTCCACCAAAGCAGTGACGCTCAGTTCAGGGTCCATTCTCACGCAACCCCAGTAGGGGGACGCATTTCCAACTTCACCCAGGCTTGGGAAGGGATCACATCAGACAGATGGGTGCTGTCAACAGTATCCACAGTATATTGTATAGAACTACTGCAGCGTCCCTGGAACCATCCTCCACGACAGAGTACATTCTTTAGAACATCAGAAGATTCTCCTCGAGGAGATCGCCATTCTGCTAGAAAAGGACGCGATAGAACTCGTCCCGGGACACCAGGTAAACAAGGGTATTTATTCAACTTACTTCCTTGTGCCAAAGAAAGATTTGACAATGCGCCCAGTATTGGACTTACGGCCTGCCAAGAAGTATGTCAAGCCCCAAAAATTTTATATGACCACGCTACAAGAGGTAATCCCCCTCCTAAAAAAGGGGGATTACATGGCTACCTTGGATATGAAAGATGCTTATTTTCATATTTCCATGTTCCCAGCGCACAAAGTATTTGCGCTTCAAGGTGGACAGTCGACACTACCAATTCAAGGTACTGCCCTTCGGGATAGCTTCGGCACCAAGGGTATTCACCAAGGTACTGGCGGTGGTGGCTGCACACCTACGCAGGGAGGCAATACCAGTGTACCCTTATCTGGACGACTGGCTCATAACTGGGGAAACCCCAGGAATTTGCAGGACAAACATTCAAAGGACTATCGACCTCCTTCACGAGTTAGGCTTCTCAATCATCGAGAAAAAGTCAAGCCTGGTGCCAAGCACCTCAAAACAATTCCTAGGAGCAATCCTAGATACCCAAGAGGGGTTGACCTTTCCTTCAGAAGAAAGAATTCGGAATATACTACTGCAAATTCCGCATTATCAGTCAGGTCAACAAATAACGGTACGCAAAGCAGTGCGTCTACTGGGCATGATGGCGTCATGTATTTACCTGGTCTCCCACGCGCGCCTGCGCATGCGTCCCATGCAGGAATGGTTGGCGAAACAGTGGTCTCGGGCAAGTGGTCAGTGGGACGATCTAGTGGTCGTTTCACCAACACTGGTACAAAGCCTTCACTGGTGGACAAGAGAGAATCTCGCACAGGGGAAACCCTTTTACGATCCCGAGGTACAGGCAATAGTCACTACAGATGCATGCCTGACGGGGTGGGGAGCTCACCATCTCCACCACACAGCTCATGGTCTCTGGTCTCACTCAGTGGCCAAGAACCACATCAACCTGCTAGAGCTTCTGGCAGTATTCAGAGCGCTTCAGGCGTTCGAGCCCCACCTACTAAACCTGTCAGTGCAAATACACACGGACAGCACAACAGCCATGTTCTACCTGAACAAGCAAGGAGGGACTCGCTCGCCAAATCTGTCCAAGCTTGCCCAGAAAATCTGGATATGGGCACTCAGACGGAACATCTTCCTGTCATCACAACATGTTCCAGGGGAGCTCAATTCCCTAGCGGATGCTCTGAGCAGAGGAACACGAATGGGTTCTACACAGAGAGGTCGTAGAAAATATCGTCTCTCAGTGGGGTTTCCCCACTATAGACTTATTCGCCACAAGCGAAAACAGACCATGCCCAGGATTTGCATCCAGGTTCCCCCAACCAGACTCCCAGGGGAACGCCCTGTGGATGAACTGGTCAGGGATGTTTGCGTACGCTTTTCCACCAACTCCTCATCGGGAAAGTGGTGAACACGATGAACAGAGTCGATGACGCTCGTACTAGTTGCTCCCATGTGGGCAAGACAACCGTGGTTTCCACACCTACGCAGGATGGCGGTGTGCAAGCCCATCAAACTTCCAGCCTGGTACAACCTACTGTCCCAACACCAAGGTCAAACAGTGCACCAGCAACCCAACTCAATGAACCTGGCAGCATGGCTCCTGAGGTCATAGAGTTTGGACATCTCAATTTGCCACAGAGGTGTATGGACATCTTAAAGGAATCTAGGAAACCCAACACAAGGCACTGTTACTTTGACAAGTGGAAGAGGTTCTTTATCTGGTGCCAGAGTAGATCAATCAACCGGGTTGATTGCACTCCTTCCACTATTGTTACATACATGCTCCACCTGCTGGATGCAGGATTGGTTTTTAACTCACTGAAAGTACACCTGGCAGCCCTGTCAGCTTCCACCACTTCCCATAGCAAAGTTTTGTGGTGGAAAGTACCAGTAGTTAAAGCCTTCATGGAAGGAGTAAAGAGACTTCACCCTCCTATTTCAAACCCACCACCAGGGTGGGACCTTAATGTGGTGCTAGCCAAGCTCATGGGCCCCCCTTTCGAACCCATGCATAAAAGCAGTCTCAAACACCTGACTTATAAAACGGCCTTCTTAGTAGCTATTACTTCTATAAGAAGGGGCCGTGAAATTCAGGCTCTGTCAGTGCAGGGTCCCTTCTTTACTGTCCATAAAGACAAACTGGTTTTACGCACACACCCTAGGTTCTCACCTAAGTTTATATCTAAATTCCATGTAAACCAGTCAATTGAGCTTCCGGCTTTCTTCCAGGACCCACAAAGCTCGGCTGAGGTGAAACTACACACCCTAGATGTGCGTAGGGTGGTCCTCTACTATGTAAATAAAACCAGACCGCTAAGAAAAACAGATCAACTGTTTGTCTCCGTAGCTACAGGCAGAGAGGGAGATCGCGTCTCTAAAGGTGCCATCTCGAAGTGGATTATTAACTGTATCCAGCTGTGTTACTCACAATCTGAAAGAACTCTGCCTTTCACGCCAAGAGCCCACTCTACTAGAGGCATTGGGGCCACTCTGGCTTTCATTGCAAATGTACCCCTTGACACCACTTGCAAAGCAGCTACTTGGAGCTCTATTCACACTTTTATTCAGCATTACTGCATTGACACCCATTCCAAGGCAGATACACAAGTGGGACAAGCGGTTCTAAGACACTTATTTGCTCATGACCCTTCTCACATCCCACCTCCTTCTTCAGGTACTGCTCGCTAATCTATGCACAGCATGTGATCTAAGCAGATTCCACAAGCCTCAGAAGGGATACATTACTCACCGTAATCGTATTTCTGATGCTTGTATCTGCTTAGATTCACATGCAACCCACCCTTCCTCCCCTCTGAGAGAAGGCGCATGATTGCTTGTAGTCTTACCTTTCTGTCTATCTGCTTGGATTATCAGTACTCACGCTACTCCTCATGCTACCTCGTGGCAGAAAAAATACAATCTGAGGATCCTAGACGCGTGAGGGATCTTGGGTACAGTGGACGTCACACTAGGGATAGTATTACTGGCACGCCCTGTGTCGACGCCCATTTTCGAGTTTCGAAAAACAAACTGTAATACTCTGCAGCTTCTACTAGATGTCGGCCTATGCACAGCATGTGAGTAGGCCGGTGAGTAATGTATCCCATATAATAGTGACTATGTGCTGAATTTACTTACCTCTTTGTGCTAGTGTAATCTACAAGTGTCTTTAAATAATTATATACTTTTACACCAAAGCTCTGGTCAGTGTTTGCTTGTGCTACTGTGTCTCTGTACCTATTGTGTATACTCTATATACTGCCTAACTCTTCTTGAGGGAAGTCTGACTGCTCAGCCACAGCTACCAAGTGAATCTGTGTGGTACAGACTGCTACCAAGTGGGTTTACTGCCAAACACCTGTAGTCTTAAATCTTTTGCAGTGGTCCCTAAGGGAACTGCATAGGTGTCTGCCTAACACTCTCACACCTTGGTACGCCACACATCAATACGTCCCAGCAGATCTGCCCAATCACACTGCATCAACATACCTCGCTATAAGCAACAACGGGCTGGCGGTGTCCGCTTTCCAGTCATTGCTGCCAAAAAATGGAACACACTTCCTATTTACATTAGAGCTGAACCGTCCTTCATGGTCTTCCGTAACAAGCTAAAAACCTGGTTACAGGATCAAGAACACAACTGACCATCCTATAATCCTAGCAATGTTACTCCACTCCTATTACGGTATAAATTGTATAATCTGTTTATCTTCATGTTACTGTATATAAATATCTGTCTATTGTAAAATATGTATATTGTATACATTGTAAGAACACCGCTCAGTTGCCTCAGGGCTGGAGGCGCTATACAAATAAACAAAATACAAATACGATCTCACTTAAATGAAGAGATCAAGAAGATGCTTGATCTTGGGGTAATAGAGCCATCTACAAGTCCATATGCTAATCCAGTCGTACTAGTGCCAAAAGCAGGAACCAAGGAATTTAGATTCTGTGTGGACTATTGAGCTCTTAACGCAATCACCACGCCTGATGTCCATCCTTTACCCAGGACAGATGAGCTGGTGGACAAACTTTGTTCAGCCAAGTTGCTCAGTTCATTTAACCAGAACGCAGACTATTGGCAATTAGCTTTGACAGACCATGCAAAGGAGAAAACTGCATTTTCTACCCCAGGAGGCCTCTACCAGTTTAAGGTTATGCCTTCTGGACTCAAAAATGCACCTGCTACATTCCAGAGGATGGTGAATCAAGTTCTGAATGGGATGGAGGACTTCTGCATGGCATACTTGGATGATTGTTTATTTGTATAGCACCTATACACAATGTGTTTCCAAGCGCTTCAAGGCGGGAGGGAACATGGGAGAATAAAGTTACATTCTTACAGGTCCTTGAAACTAATCAGAATGTTAGAATAACTATCATATCATAACCGATAGTACAAGTGCATGGAACAATAATAGGGAGGAGAGGAAGGAAAAAAATAAGGCAATACTAACAGTAACCTTAACATGCCTGATGGCAATTGTTGCAGTGCAAGAGTGACAAGGGGAGGAGATGACATGTGGGGAAGGGGAGAGAAGGGGAGAGGAACAAAACAAGTCACTATCTTAAAGGGTCAACGACTGATCAAGGTAGTGCTGGGGGGTAGTGGGAGGAGAAGACAAGGAGGGAAAGAGGGGACAGACAACCTTTTATCAAAAGTCCTGGGACAAATGATCAGAGTAAGTGCTAAGATAATTGAAAGGTGAAGGGGGTGAGCGGGAGGGCAAAGATGGCTGACTGACTCGGTGGGCCTGGGGGGGCACACAGAAGGACACAGGGGGCCAGTGGGGCCCATCAGGAGGACGCAGGGGGCCAGTGGGGCCCCACAGGAGGACAAAGGGGCCAGTGGGGGCACACTGAAGGACACTGGGGCACACTGAAGGACACGGGGGGCCAGTGGGGCCACACGGAAGGACACGGGAGGCCAGTGGGGCCACGTAGAAGGACATGGGGGGGCCAGTGGGGCCACGTAGAAGGACAGGGGGGGCAGTGGGGCCACATAGAAGGACACGGGGGCCAGTGAGGCCACGCAGGTGGACACGGGGGCCAGCGGGTGCACACAGGACAGAGGGGCCAGTGGGTACACACCGAAGGACACAGGGTCACACCGAAGGACACGGGGGCCAGTGGGGACATACAGAAGGACACAAGGATGACATTGCATTATTCAGCCTCACTTGGGAAGAGCATCTTCTCCACCTAGGTTATCTTGTGCAGGCTCTTGAACAGGCCCATCTGACCAGAACGGCTAGTAAATGTCAAATTGGTCAGAGTAAAATGGTGTACCTTGGACATGAGGTAGGTGGAGGTGAAATAAGGCCATTGCCTAGCAAAGTACAAGCTGTACAAGACTGGGCCACCCCTACTACCTAGACCCAAGTGAGATCCTTTCTAAGTCTTACTGGGTACTGTAGGAACTTCTTGGGGAATTCGGGAGAGATCATCACATTCTCTATGAAGTTCAGGTGGAATGAGTGCACTAAGGCTTTTGAAGGACTAAAGAAAGCCATTTGTCAAGCTCCAGTTTTGAGAGCTCCGGACTACAACCAATCCTTCATTGTACAGACAGATGCTTCTAACACAGGGATAGGTGCAGTTTTGAGTCAACTGGATGAGAAAGGCAGGGAACACCCTATCTGCTTCACCAGTTGGAAACTGAAGGTCCGTGAGACAAGGTGGGCAACTATAGAACGTGAGTGTTTTAACATTGTGTGGTCTCTGAAGAAGTTTAGACCGTACTTGTTAAGGTGGTCAATCAGTCTCCAAGGGTTTGATTTCACCATAGAACACAGGTCAGGGTGTAATCGTCAAAATGCCGATGGCCTCTTCAGAAAGTATGACCGACTGGATTAGGAGATTCATCTGTAAAAGATTAAATCCTCCTGTCCCTTAGTCTGGTGGTGGGTGGGGGGTCGAGTGTTAAGGAGAATTCTCATTTTTGTGCGAATTCCCTTGAACCTTAGAGCCCCCCAGCTCTTTTGCTGGTCTTTAGGACTTTTTAATTTGAACTTTGAAGAGAGTGTGCCCTTTTTCTCACTCATGTATTTTTTTATCTGATTTGGATTGTGTTTCCTTTGTTATTGGAGTTGGACAAACTCCATATGCATCTATCCTTTGTATGGTGATACACAGCACCTTCAGTGCAGTGTCACAGAGAAATCCTTTACCTTTCTCATAAGTTTTAAATACCTTTTCTTGTGTGAACTACTATTCCCAAGACTTTAGATCACTGGGGGGTTACTTAGTAGCCCCCATTCCAACTTACTCATGTACACATTTTTATGTTGCCCTCATTAAGTTAAATGGCTGGTGGCAGTGGTTTAAATGTCCTACCATTGTGCTTTTCGACCGCAGGATGAATCCTCAGCGGCAGTATACCACCCATTGGTGACCATTGTGTAAAAATGTCCTGGTCTTCATTTTTCGCCATTTCTTGTTTGTGAAGTCTTTCTTGAGTTTTAATCTGCGTGCCAAACCAGGTTTGAGCCCTTAGTTCGTTTTAGTCTTCAGTGTGTCTGGAAGGGCAGGAAGTGAGGGAGGTGCCCGAAACTCCCCTCTCCTTTGTCTACTTGGTAACCTGAATGCACCCAGTCCTGATTGGCTGGCTGTCCTTGCGGGACAGCCACCCTGCTGTGAGTGAAGGCTAAGCTGTGCATGAATGGGAGAAATCTGCTTAAAATGCAAGGCTTCTTGGATTGAAGACAGTCGACCTCTGGGCAGAACACCCTGACGAAGAAACCATGAACTAAGCTTGCTGCATCCTCCTGGACCGTTGAACTGTCTGGTGATGCCCTGCTGCTGTGCTGAGCTGAAACTCCTGTTTAGGCTTGGTGTGCTTACCTCACTGCCTGTAGCTGTGCTTTTCTCACTTGGAAATTACCTTCTTTTCGAGTTGATTCCAACTCCCGTCTCAGCGTTTACAGCTGGTGACCCTGCAGTGATTTTTTCTGAACCTCTAACTTTGTGCAAGTCTTTGATCCAAGAAGGTCATCCGATCCATAGACGGTGTCCCAAATGACTGGCTGTCCTGGCTCCCTGAAGACTCTTCTAGTCCATTGACTTTGATACTGTTTGACCCTCATAGGTGGTGACTTGGTGTATACGGGTATTGTTGGGAAAGGCTCATCTACACTTAATTGGATGATTTAGTTGTCCTCACATTTGTTGAGAAACAATTCTAACCTTTTTATTTCCCTTAATTTTTCCTTTCTACAACCTCAGAATCTGCAACGTTTACTGGTGTGATATATAAATGCCATTACTGTCCTTGTGATTGATGTCCCCTCAGGGTGTAGGAATTGTGTAAGAAGCATATCCAAAGATTATCCACCAACATGTTTTGATTCCAAAAAGTAATTTTAAAGTATTTACATTGTTACAACAAATTGCCTTTTTAAAGAATGTTTATTTAAAAAAATGTATGTAAATTAAATAAATAACTATTTATAACTGAAACCTTGAGTGTAAGTGTTACTTACCAAAGGTGGGTTACCCAATACAAAGCGGATACGTGTTGTATAGTCTCACACAGTGAGACTACACTGATTCTTACCTAACAATGGGGCAACAGATGTTACCCTCCATGGGGGAGGATTGTCCATATAATCTGCCCATCTGCTCCTAGGAAGGTGGACTTTACAGTGTTTTTACTGGGGGAGGGTGGTGGGTGTATTTTCTTAATTATGTATGAGTGTGCGACTGTGTGGAAGGATGCTGGCTGCTTTGCATAAAAAGAAAGTGCGTTGCTAGGTGTGGATCACTCAATCTGCACCCAGCAAGGCCACTAGACCAGCAGGGGTGCCTTTTCTGAGGGCACGCTTAGTATAAAAAGTGGCCCTCTCCCCTCTGTTTTTGTTGAGCTGACCACAGATAACTTTTTTTGTTTGCTTCATTTATAGATGTGGCAGTATGGTTGCAGCTGAATCTTTCGCTGTTTTATATGGGTAGTACAAAATGTGCTCCTTTCCTTATTATATATTATAAAGGGGGTGAGGGGGATTATCAGTGGGCTGGGCAGGAACGGGTGATGCAGAGGTAATTGTAGAATGATGTGCATGCCCTGAATAGAGGATGCTGGCTGCTTAGCATAAAAATCAAACTGCATTTTGGGAACATAAGAATGACCACCACTTCTTCAAACATGTCTGTGCTAGTAATGCAGACCTACTTTTTTTTTCCTGAATGTTCGGCAAGAATTGATGTAGTAACCCTGTGGGACACTACACAAACCCTTGTCCTCTTGGTATTAGGTAACCACCCATTCGTAGTGTGAATGAGTAGCCAGACTTACCACAAGAGGGGTAAATGTGAGCTGTAGCAATGAAATCCACCAATACAAGTAGCCAAATAACACTTACTCAAGGTTTTTAAAAACACTTTTTTTTACAATTATTTTTAAATAACCATTCTTTAAAAAGGGCAGGTGTGCAACAACCAAAATACACTTCAAAAAGTAGGTACACTAGAGGCTTCGGACACTTCCTACACCCCGAGATGACTTCACTAACTAGTACAGTAATAGCATTTATATATCACTTTTGCACTGGATAAATTCCGAGGTTGGTTGAAAGGAAAGATTAAAAGGAAGGAAAAAGGTTGAACAGGTTCTCAGAGTATGTAAACACTTTAAATCTCCCAATGAAGTCTAGATAAAATCCTTTCCCAGCAATATTAGTTAAAAAACCAATGTGTCACCTATGAGGGTCAGTAATAATCAAAGTCAATGGAATAGAAGAGTCTGCAGGGAGCTAGGAGAACCAAAATCAATTGGAGCAAAGTCTATGGGGCCGAGGCACTTAGATAGTAAAAGTCTTGCACAAGTTAGGGAGTTTATTTAAAGAAAAATCACTGTAGGGTCACAAGCTGTTACAATTGTGAAAGTTAGAGCTACATCAACTCTACAAAGCAGCCACTGCAAGTCTCAACTGAGAAGAGCAGAACTACAGACAAAGAGGTAAGTACCCCAAAGTCAGAACAGTACCTCTGGTTAGAAGATGATCCAGCTGGCATCTGTCTGGTTGCAGTGATTCAGATCCTGTGTTCATGGGCCTCAGTCATGGGGACAAGAGGGAGGACGTCTGGAGGACTGCTGAACAGCAATTCAAAGCTCGGCGGCAGCTACGGGCGTTCCTTGGATCAGGGGCACTTTGCGGTTCCAGCGCTCGGTAAACAGCACCACTGTGATTCTCGGACACCGGTTGGGCTTCCTTCACTCCTTGAGTCCAGCACTGTGGTGTGGTGACTCGAGATTGGGTCGTCCTGCTTCGGGAGGGTCCACAGGAGACTCCTGGAGCTTTTGGCAGTCTTACAGACGTTGCACTCTACTACGGATTTTCTGACCCCTGGCACTCGGTTCCAGCAGCAGCAAAGGAGTACAGCCAGTTGGGGAATGTCTTCCAGCAAAGGGTTAGTTTGTCCAACTAACCCCATGGGAGAGGTTGTCCTCTCCATACAAGGCATACATTAGATTAAAAAAATCTGCAGAGTTTGCCAATTTAAAGTATTTTGATTAGCAAACAGACCCATTTGATTAGCAATTGTGTACTAACAATGTTAATGTCACCAGAAGTTATTTGTACCCAAGATATGAACTGAGCAACAATGCAGCAGTTTTGCGTACCACTGAAATTAGACATTTAGAGGTTTCAGGCCTTGCAGTTTCTTTAAACTTCAGCTAGACTGCAGGTCGGGTAAATTAGTTTACCTATTCAACCTAAGAGGAGTGCACTCGACCCATAACAACGAACAACAAAATAAAAGTGCAGTTTCTGAAAATGGTGCATGTCACTACATACCCACTTTACGTTTGTCACACTGCTGCCACCCAGAGGCCAGCCATGCACAGTGAAACATTTGACATTTTCTGCAAAGTAAATGTTAAGTAAAACTTTCAAACCTCTCTTGCAAATGCTACTCGCTCTTCATAAAATCTACTCGACTACGAGGGTGGGTGAAAACACTTTGCGAGCCATACATGGGTGTCTGTAAAATGTAAAAGGTTAGCTGCATGAATGGACACAAATATATATGATAAAAAGGCTCTGAAAACAGTTTGGCCAGTTGTCTCCTGCAGGTTGTAATATATAATACAATCATAATCACAAAGTAAAGCGAGCTCTGGAGGCTAACAACAGTGTTTGGTATTGCAGTAGATCTGTAGATGTACAGACTGGATGGAACTATTGATCACTACTTCGCGTGAGCATCTAGTTTGCTTTGTGTTGATTATGTAAGAGGAAAGGAAGACTAAGCAGAGTAGATTGCGTAGCAGGCAGAGAACTGGGCAAACCGGGTGGAATATTGTAGTTTGTGATCATCTCACTTTCAGTGTGCCCGGTATAAAGCAACAAGGTGATAATATAGAATGTCAATGAGTATAGGTTTGTTCATAGGTTGAGCACCAGTTGCAAGATGTATGCAACCTGCAGGTTACAGTACTGGGTTTGCCATCAAATGAATTTGATCATGTTCATTTTCAAAAGAGTTAACTCGTCAATATGATGCATCTTCCCCAAAAACACGAATATAGCTGACACAGCTCTTCAGAAGAAGAGTGGTCCAGCTGGATTATGTCTTGCTACAGCGGTGCAGACCTTTGTTCCTGAGCCTAAGTTATGGGGACAAGAGGGAGGACGGTTGGAGGGTTCCTGCGGCGGTACTTGGGAGGCCGTCGGCAGCTACAGGCTCTTTTCAGTTCAGCAGCACTTTGTTGTTTCAGCGCTTAGCAAACAGCACCGATGCAGATCACGTATACTGGTTGGACTTAATTAACTCCGATCTGGAGGGTCTTTAGGAGGCGCCTGGAGCTTCTGGCCAAATGAGTTACAGCTGCAGACTACGGACATTCGACCCCTGGCACTGGGCTTCCGAAGCAACGGAGAGGCACAGCAAGTCAGGGATAGTGGTCCAGTGGATTTCGTCTCGGGGTTAGTTGGTCCCATGAACCCAAGGGGAGAAGTCGTTCCATCCGGAGCTTCTCCGTCGAAGTGAAAAAAGGAGTTCAGCACAGCAGCAGGACTTCACCAGGCAATTAAAAGGTCCAGGAGGTTGCAGCAAGCTTCGTTCATGGTTTCTTAGTCTGGTGTTTCTCCCAGTAGTCGACTCTGCCTGTAGTCCCAAAACTCTAGACTTTTAAGGAGGTTTCTCCCATTCATGCACAGCATAGGCTGTCAATCACAAAGCCAGCCAGCCAGTCATGACTAGTTGCATTCAAGCATTCCTAGAGACAAAGGACAGGGGAGTTTCTGGACCCTCACCTCACCTCACATCCTGTCCTTCCAGACACACTGGAGCCAGGGGCGTGCTTCAGAGCTGAAGCCTGCCAAAGGCAAGACAAAGGGCTCAAATCTCTCAACGCACAGCATAAAACCCAAGAAAGACCTCCCAAACAGAAAATTACAAAAAAAGAAGACTGGGGCCCTTTTGACAAAATGGCCACCCATGTGTGCTGTATTGCAGCTGAGGGTTCAGCCTGCGGTAGAAAAGCACAATGGTAGGAAAAAGTAAACAACTGCCACCAGCCATTTAAAGTAGGGCGGGGAACCGAAAAATGTTACTTGAGAGAGTAGGATAAGGGGCTACTAGGTAACCCCCCCATCACTTCAAATAAGATGGTGTGTGCTGGACCTACAAAGAGAAAAGGTAAGTAAAGTAGATTTCTCTTTACTATTCGTGGGTACTATAGTTCACACATGAAAAGGTATTTCAAGTTTAAGAGAAATCTAAATGATGTCTCTGACACTGCACTGAAGGTGCTGGGTGTCACCATACAAAAAGAAAATGCCTATGGAGTTTGTCAGACTCCAAAAACAAAAGATTTTAGAGGCTATAACACCTGTCATTGGTGTAATGAACAAGGACTCTGCTGCCACTGACCATTTATGGTAATGTACCCCATTGACTGCAATGTTGAATGGATGTAAACTAGACAGTGGATACTAATTTTACAAACTGTTTTTATAATTCGTGTAGTATAGTATAGTTAACTTATACATGTAAATATGATCTGCCTATGCATTATTATGCACACATCAGTGGAACTCTGAAAAATACAATTGTGCAATACTGGTTTGCTCTCACTGGGGAGGGGAGGGGGGAGCCAAATTTATTACAAAAGATTCTCAATTGCAACTTTGTTATCCATCTTGTTAATTACGCAGTCCTGAAATCCTGGGAAAATATGCACAGTGCTATTTTCTCAATGAGCATCTACACACAACACGGCAGAAACTGAATAGAAATAAACCATTCCTTTTATCAGTGTGCAGTTTCTTTTTTTGAAAGACTTCAGGGAAATTCAGTTTCAGAGGCTTTTCTCCATGGCTTGCAATTGCATCCATGTAGATAAAAACCAAAAGAAGCGTTCTGGTTTCTGTCAAGTAACCTGACTTTTGCACTGCCCTAAACTTGTGCGTAATTGTACACATGAAAATAGTAAAGCTGTCGTACTTAAAAGATTTTCATGAGTAAAAGGGTCTGGTACGAACCTTATATGAATGCCTGTGTATGTAAGGTTATTTTATTCACCTGTGAATTGGGCCCCCCTCTTCCCAAATGTAATGCTGTTTGCTTCGCCTAACTATTTCTTTCAGTATATAATTGTATATGTTTGCCAACTGGGTCTTGCTTACCCTAACTTTCTGTATAGCCTGTTTAGAATAAGTCTGCCTTGGGGTTTACCTACCTGGAATAGCTGTGTGCCTTTCTGAATAAGTGTACTGTGGGTTTAGCTGAACTTGGTCTGCCTGCTGCAATCCTAAAATAGTGTAGAGTTCTTGCTTACCTTAGTCTGTGTTACATTGATCTGAAAAGCAACTGTAATAGTTTTACAACATTAGGTTTTACCTCACCTGGTATAACTGAGGGTTATCCTAAATGTACTTATAGGTTTATACTGTAAACATATTTGCCCAACAGGGTTGGTTTACAAAGTGATTCCTTAACTGAGTCTCACTGCTTGACCGACGGTGTCTACTCTCCTTGAATTACTGTAGTTATTCAAAAAGTATACATTACTTGATTTTACTCCCCAAGAACAGCTGATTGCATTCTGAATGTGTTACAGGTTTGACTCCCTTTGTACTGCTGATTCTATTTGTTAGCTAAGAATTTATGCAATAACACTGTGAGATTACCAAACCCATATCTGCTTGGTATTAGGTAATCCACCTTTTGTAGGTCTGTACTACACAAGTTGGTAGTGTGACTCAGCAGCCAGGCCTATCTCAAGAGGGGTAAATGTGAGCTGTAGAGCTCTACAAATGAAATCTGTACATAAAAGTATCCAAGTAACACTTACACTCAAGGTTTCTGTTATAGTTAATTATTGAACATCAATTTTTAAATAAGCATTCTTAAAGGCAATTCGTGTAACAATAATTTAAAATTACTTTTCAGAATCAAAACAAGTTGGTGGATGATCTTTGCATATGTTTCTTACACAATTCCTACTCACTGAGGTGACTTCAATCAAAAGGACAGTCATCGCATTTATATATCACACTAGTTAAACTTTGCAGATTCTGAGGTTGCAGAAAGGAAAGGTTTAGGGAAGGAAAAAGGTTAAACAGTTTCTCAGTATATGTGAGGACAACTAAATCTTCCAATGAAATCTAGATAAGCCTTTCCCAGCCGTGACAGTATACACTAAGCTACCAACCATGAGGGACAAACCGTATCAAAGTCAATGGACTACAGTAATGCAACAGATCCATATACTAAGTCTTGCACAATGTTAGAGAGTTTGTAGAAAATCGCTTGTAGGGACACAAGCTGTGAGAAGAGAGTTGAGATCAACTCTACAATGTAAGCCAATGCAATTCCCAACTGAGAAGAGCACATTAAAACAATCCAATAGGCTAAGTACCCCAAGCCTAAACAGTACCTCTGGTTTGAAGAAGAGTGGTCCAGCTGGATTGTGTCTTGCTACAGCAGTGCAGATCCTTGTTCCTGAACCTCAGTCGTGGGGACAAGGGGGTGGATGTCCGGAGGGCTCCTGCAGCGGTACTTGCAAGGTCGGCGGCAGCTACGGGCTCTTTTCGATTAGCAGCATTCTGCAGTTTCAGCACCTGGCAAACAGCACAGTGGCGGATCTTGGATACTGGTTGGACTCTTTGCTCCCTCAGTCCTGCACTCTGTTGAGGGGACTCTTGAACTGGAGTTCCTGCTTCGGCATGGTCCTTAGGAGTCTCCTGGAGCTTCTAGCTGGATTAGTTCAGCGGCAGACGTTGCACTCTACTATGGACACACAACCCCTGGCATCGGGTTGTTACAGCAACGAAGAAGCACAGCCAGTCGGGGATGGTGATCCAGTGGAGTTTGTCTCTGGGTTAGTTGGTCCCACTAACCCAAGGGGAGAAGTTGTTCCATCCAGAGCTCGTCTGTCGAGGTGAAAAAAGGTGAGCGGACTTCACTGAGCAATTCAAAGGTCCAGGAGGTTGCAGCAAGCATCCTTCACGCTTTCTTGGTCTGGTTTATCGCAGTGATCGACTCTGCCTCTAGTCCCAAAAACCTCGCCTTTTTAAGCAGCTTTCTTCCATTCATGCACAGGGTAGACTGTGAATCCCACAGCAGGGTGGCTGTCCTGAATGGACAGTCAGTCAGCCAATCAGGACTAGTTGCATTCAGGCATTCCTAGAGACAAAGGAGAGGGCGTTTTGGGACCCTCCCTTATATCCTGTCCTTCCAGACACACTGGAGCCAGGGGAGGGCTTCAGCGCTGAAGCCCGCCAAAGGCAAGACAAAGGGCTCAAATCTGTCTCAACGCAGATAGTAAAACCCAAGAAAGACCTCACAAAAGAAAATGGTGTAAAAAGACGACAGGAGGGCCATTTTGACAAAATGGTCACCCATGGGTGCTGTACTGCAGCTGAGGGTTCAGCCTGTGGTAGAAAAGCACAATGGTAGCAAAAGTAAAACTGCCACCAGCCATTTAAAGTAGTGAGGGTAACCTAAAAATGTTACATGAGAGAGTAGGATAAGGGACTACCAGGTAGCCCCATCACTCCAAATAAGATGGTGTGTACTGGACCTACAAAGAGAAAAGGTAAGTAAAGTCAATTTCACTTTACTATTCTTGGGAACTGTAGTTCACACAAGAAAAGGTATTTAAACCTTATGGGAAATCTAAAGGATTTCTCTGGGACACTGCACTGAAGGTGCTGTGCGTCACCATACAAAAAGCAGATGCCTATGGAGTTAGACTCCACAAACAGTAAAAACACAGAAATCCAAATTGGGTAAAAACACGAGAGTGAGAAAAAGGTCTCCTGGGTTAAAATCGAAGTCCAGCAAAAGAGCTGGGGGCACTCTGAGGTTGAAGGGAATTGGCACAGAAATGAGTATTCTCCCCAAAGCTATTCTTAATAAGGTTTTACTTTGGGTTGTATCCCTGAAGTATTGAGTTGGTATTTATAATTCTTTATATATAATGTGACAGTGCTTATTTACCTGAGATTCATCTTGTCCTACTTGAATTTAAATAAACGATTTATTTTTACAATACATAGTGCTTCTTTGGACCATATGTACGCTACAATTTCTTTGTACCAAGCTACAGCCCTTTCTCCCTTTTACGATAAACCTTCTACGCTACCAAATACATAGGTGGTACAGCCTTATACTAAGTGGAGTTTTGTAATGTCTCAATTGTATGGTTTTACTAAGCCCTTAGTTGGCCTTCAAGAAAACTGTCCTAACAATTCCAGCCGAAGAACAAACTTGCACTGTTACTGCCTACAATGGCAGGGCAGGGCATGACCTCAGAAACCACAAGCACACACGAAATTGCGATAGGAGGAGCCCACGATTTTAGCAAAGCTGTGGTACTTCTGTGCATTAGAGGCTGAATTAACAGTAACAGATTAAAAGTCATAAAGGTAAAACCACTTCCACCAGGCATTCATTTAAACGCTCAATTATAACAAAATGTTACCAGATAAGTAAGAAAGGGCATATATTGTATCCCCCAGCACTCCACATATGTTGGGGTGTACTGGCTATACTTATACAAAATGTAAAGGGGATGAAAATCCCTCTTTACTACTTGGTAACAGTAGTTCACCCAAGTATATGAAAGAGAAATTAACAGGGGTCCAAAAGGGCAACCCAGCCTAAGCCCAAAAGTTATAGGAAACTATAACTCCAGTACACTATGGAGACATAAAAAGGTCACCCTTGAAAAGATTTCCCTTCACCTAGGGACAAAGTAAAATAGTTACCTAGTCCAAGCAAAAGGTTCTGGGGTTCACACAGATCAGGAAGGTTTATCATAAATATGAAAATCTTACCTACCCTCCTGGGCAAGTCAAATGGAATTAGGGCTATAGAGATGCAAAAATAACCCTCCTTTAGACTCAACCTGCTAGTGGACCCCAATAGATAAAATATTAGCATTCAAAGAAAATGAGGCCACCATTTTAAGAGCAAAGGGAAATTGATTAATTCAGTCATAATGGTGAATTTTGGAGACTATGGTCAAATAGACACGTCACTTCATATCGTGGCATCTTGAAGGGTATGTTCCTGCTTAAATGGTTTGTGTATTTTAGCACAGGGTCATGGTGACGACACCGACAACAAGGTAAACCTTCTTTCTACCTTGTTCTCATTTGAGGAACTGACACCAGTAGTGAATGAAGAATATGTATCTGAACCGGCTTACAAGCCCACAGGACACATTTGTGTCACTGTAGCACTGCACTCAAGGTGGCTTGATCTTCTACGTTGTGAAAATGAAGGCGAGCAACAAAGGGAGATATATTCCCTGCACTGGAAGCCATAGGTGCTCGCCAGTATACCCCAAACAAAATGAATGAAGCGGGTGAGTAAGGCAAAAAGGCCTTACCCTAAGTCAACATGGATCCAGAGAAAAAACAAAAATGCTTAGGGACTCCTTTGAAGTGAATGGAGGAAGGTTTGATGAAGAAAGATCTTCCTAAGAATGGCCACCTTAGTCATTGCTGCAGAAAGGTCCTTCTTTGTTGTGAATTCTCAAGTCCAGCTCCTGTTGGTGTCCCGCACTGAGTCTGCAAGTATTAGGCAAGATAGTATGCAGTACCCTTTGGGTGCACTACAACAACCCTGACCTCCTGGCAATAGGAACTCAACCTTTGGTATAAGTCTGTACTACACAGGTTGGTAGCGTGTTCAGCAGCCAGGCATATCTCAAGGTGGGTCAATGTGAGCTGTAGGGGTGTTGCAGAGATTCACACTGACACGTATTCAAATAAACTCTTACATACAAGATTTCTTGATTAGTAAATAAATTAATAATTGTTTAGTCAGTTTGAGTAAGTCTTCAGAAGGGGCAATATAATAGCAACACCCAAATACACTTCAAAATACACACTGTTAGTTTCTCTAAATCTGCAAGTACCCATTTGGGATGGCACACAGACACTTCCTACACCCTCAGGTGACTTAAATAGCTAGGACACTGTGGACATTAATATATCACTGTTACATGTAGAACAATACTTAGGAGTTTGTCAAAGAAAAAGGTTATCAGGATAAAACAAGAGATCTCACAAATATTCTGAAATGGGTAAGTACTTTTGGTAACCCCCCAATGCAAAGTTAGTTAACACCTTCCTGGAAGGAAGACACAACACAATGTCAGAGGGAAGAAGAGTCATTCAGGGAGCCAGGCCAGGCCAGGCCAAAGTCAATTGGGCAAAGGTCTAGGTGAGCTGAAGCAATTCTTGCAGGTAAGTAAGTCTTACACAATGTTGTAGATGTCTTTGTAGAAAAGAAGAAATCAAAGCAGGGCCACAAGCTGATTAGGCTTGTGAGGTAAAGAAGCTGATGGCTACTCTACAGAAGCAACCACGACAAGTCTCCACTGAGAACAAGCTAGGTTACACTACAAGAGGTATGTTCTTAGACTTTACAGTACCTTTGGTTAGGAGTTAAACGGTTCCAGCTGGCTTCTGTTCCTGTGCAGCTCTGCAGATCCTGTGTTCCTGGGCTTCAGTTGTGGGGCGAAGAGGCAGGACGTCTGGAGGACTCCTGCACTACAACGGGACGGTCAGCGTCTGAAAAGGACCCACTTCTATTCAGTGGCACTGCGCAGTTTCAGCTCCTCGCGTCTCAGCAAATAGCATCACCGCGTACTCTTGGCTGTTGAGGTGGGCTTTCCTTGCATCTGGGATCCAGCACTCTGAGGTGGCTCAGGCTCGTTCAGTCCTGCTTCCTGGGAGTCGGGAGGATCTTTGTGGGACTTTTGGCCAACTTAAAAGCTATGCACAAAAACTGGTGTTCTAAAAATGGTGGCTCTACCATTAACAGCAGCAACTGCAGTGGAAATTGAACCAGCTTCGAGAGGATGTCTAGGTGGCTTACTTTGGAGTTGATTGGTCCCACCAACTGAAGGGGAGAAGTCCTTGCAGGGCTTCTCTAGGCAAATTCGTAGCTTCAGCACAGCAACAGGGCTTCGCCGGGCAAACCAACGGTCCAGGAGTTGCAGCAGGCGTCTCTTCCAAGTTCTTCTTCGGATTCCTTCGTCCAGTGGTCGACTCTGCCTTCCAAGCCAAAAAGCTTCGCCTTTTATGCAGGTTTCTCCCATTCATTCCAGCCTAGATGTCAGTCACCCAGCATGGTGGATGTCCTTGCCGGACAGCCATTCAGCCTATCACCTAGGAGTGCATTCCTGTCACCTAGGAGACTACGCACAATGAGTTCCGGGCACCTCCCTCGCTTCCTGCCCCTGCCAGACACCCTGGAGCCAGAGGCGGGCTATTCTTGTGAATCCCACCAAAGAGAAAACGAACAAAGGGACCAAACCTGGTTTGGCGTGCAGAATAAATCTTAAGAAGGACATTTCCACAAAGAAACGACGAAAAAAGACCAGGGCCATTTTGACAAAAATGGCACCTTTTGGGTGCTTTACTACAGCTGTGAACGCAGCATGCAGTAAAAGCACACCAGGGTAGTTAAAAGTAAACCACTGTCACAGCCACTCATCGAGGAAAGGGTAAAATATAAATGTTACATGACAAGCTAGGCAAAGGGGATACTAAGTAACCCTTCCAGCACCTTATTGTAAGATAGTGTGTCCTGGGTCTAGCAAGTCAAAAGTGTAAGTAAAGTCAATTTCACTTCACTGCTCTTGGAAACAGTAGTTTATCCAAGAGAAGGTATTTAAACCATTTGGGAAATCTGAAAGACTTCCCTGTGCCACTGCACTGAAGGTGCAGTGTGACACAATGTAAAAGATGCCTATGGAGTTTGTCAGACTCCGCAACCAAAAGAGAGTTCAAATCACATTAAGAAATACATGAGAGAGTGGGGGAAAAGGGTCTCACCCTCTCCAGGTTAAAAATTAAGTCCTAAAATCCAGCAAAATTGCAGGGGTCTCGAAGGTAGAGAGGAATTGGCACATTTTTGAGAATTCTCCCTAACAGCAAGTATGACTGGACCAGACTACTCTCGAACCAGCCCTGAAATGTACTTTTGCAGCTGCGACCCCTGGGCCTCCAATGTAGTAACCACTGGTGAGAGAACCTGTTCCAAAGCTTAGACTTACCTAAAGTAGTTTTGCTGCTTTGCAATTGTTTGAGTGGCCTCTTTTGAGGGAACTCCTCGTCCTGCACCACATACATTCCAATGGGAAGTAAAGTGCTCTTCCTCTGACACCCTCACTTCATATTTGGTTGTGGAAATGGAGTATAGGAATCACGAGTGGGGTCCTCCAAACACTCTCAAGATATCGGGCTGGCCTCTTATTCCTTAAAGAACCCAGTACCAACTTACAGAGCATGACACTATAACCACGCTTGTCTATTGCATTAGAGAGGAATATTGTTGTTTTTAAACTCCCATCACCAACTCCCTTAAAGGGAATTTCGTTGCTTTTTACTTTGCTTGAACTCTTGCTGTTGGGCTTATGAATTCGGACTTTTGCTGCTTTGCCTTGGGTCATTGTAGGCATGTGTTACTGATTTGTACACGAGTTCCTATTTTTTTTTTCTCCCGGCCTTCCCCACAGTTTGTTTTGTAACAATCTTTACTACTCCTTGGTAATTGGTGTCCGTGCTGTCCGTTTTTGACACCAAGCTTTGTGCATAGGTGCATAGCTGTCTTGTTCTGACAATCTTTTACTTGATGACCCTTGTTAATGATTGATAGCTTCTACCCCTATTGGCACGCTCTTCCCCTTAGTTACCCTTACTTCTCACTTATGTTTATCAATCAGAGTTTGGTCTGTCTTAGTGCAGCAGGAGTGCAGTTTTCAACTTATCACTTATACTTTTACTTACTCCCTCGTACTCCTACTTTTTTGTATCCCGTTTCAAACCTATTACTAAAGGAAAATGAATTCTTACGGTACTCGCATCCACATACCATGCTAATGCCATATTTGATTCTTGTCATAGAACTCCACATAGAGCTACACATGTTCTGCGTCCTGGCACATTGACATCTCCACTAGTTTTGTTGCTTTGCCAACGGCACTTGGTCTGATCATTGCAATGTCGTTCATTACCTGATCTTGTATGCGGGACCCTTTTCTGGGTAAGGCCATATACATCGTTTTTGACCTCAAATTAAATATACAGCCGTGGCCAGCCTCCTTCAAGTGCAAGACGTACAGGGCTAAAGGCATCCTTCAAGTGACTTGTAGGCTTAATTTGCAGCTTGTTTGACAAACAGTGATTTTCCTGGTAAAATGTCTTAGAAATTATTAGCCTTTTGGTAAGAATGCTATGCTTATCCTACTAAGTCAAAACCTTTCCATCAAAAGTCAAATATACTTTTTGTCCTGAACTGATTTTCAGCATCTTGCTTCACAATCGTGTGTAAGTTTCTTTTCTTCCTGTTTTTGAATGCTGATGAGATTACATTTTCCTTTTAAACTCTTTTTGGTTTTGTTGGCGGGGAAGTCAGTCCGGTCCAGTCCTTCCAACTCCAGTTCCAGTTCAGACTCCAGTTCAGATTCAGATTTTGAGCCATCATCCCACAGCCACAGCCAAGGTAGGTTTTCAAATGGTATTGTTTGCATCCGGAGCATAGCTGATGCATTGACAGAGCTTTGTATGGAGAAGTTTGTTTAAACATTTCTTTTTTGCCATGTCATTGGTTTGTTCCTTTAGTCTCAAGTCGCACAACAGAAGTGGGTGTTTTTATTCATGCCACTCAATCTCATTAGTATGTTATTATTTATTGATGAGAAAATGTAATACAATCTATCACCATTTATTTTCCATGCCGAGTTTGTGATGAGCAGTTAGGAGTGACAGGAAAGAAAAAAACATAAGCACCGTTGCTACATTGGCTAGTAATCCTCACAATCTCAGGCATTCTTAAACAGTCCTCCTCCAGAGTGCAGATGTGTGGTGCAGAGTTATGGGTTCTTAGTTGCCACCTGCCTGGAAACAAACAAGTGGAATTACAGGTGGTTTCATTTAAATTGACGCATTTAGTTCTTTGACAGACATTGTGCACAAGCATCGTTTATTCATTTACAGTTTTTGAAGCACCAAATTGGAGAGCCTACTCATCGGCACACCTTCACCATCCTTTCCCCTCTCTGTGGCCGGCTTCCCTTGGCCGTCGTCCTACCCCTACCTGCGAGGCCAAGAACCTCAGGTTCATCTTTGACTCAACACTTTCCTTCTCCGCCCACATCTCACATCCTCAGAGGTACTCTGCCTTTCCTCTCCTTCCCCCAGAAGCTCATGGTCTCCCAAGCTCTGGTTCTCTCTAGGTTGGACTATTGTAACAGCCTCTTTCTAAATCTACCTGCCTCTACTCTCCGCCCTCTGCAACTAATCCAGAAAAGGACTGGGAGACTTGTCTTTGACCTCAAGCCCTGAGATTGTATCTCTCCAGCTCTGAAATCTCTCCATTGGCTCCCAGTGGATGCAAGGATTAAATTCAAAACCCTCTGCATTGTACACAAGGCTTTCTGGGGCCTGGGTCCAAAATACCTTCAGCTGTCCCTCCGCAAATACATCCCCTCTCGAGATCTTCGCTCCTCTACCTCTAACTCCTTCAGGGTCAGTCGTTTTTCAAAGAAACGAGCTGGGGGTAGATCTCTGTCCTCGGTTGGGGCCTCCCTCTGGAACAGCCTCCCCGGAAGCACCTCAAGACCTTCCCCTTTGCTTCTGCCTTCGCTCCTCCTGTCCCCTGCTGATCTGTTCTCTCTTGGCACTATGCACCTGGCCACCCTATGTCCTTTGGGCCCAGGGACCTGCTCACCCTGCCACCCTCCCACACAGCCTCCAGGCCACCCCTTGCACTGGAGTCTGTATCTTTACCGATACAGTCCCCCCACCCCCTTTATTCTTCCTGCACTTATCAGACCTACCCTCTCTGCTGCCTTAAACCCAGCACTTGCCAATTTCTGGCTGCACTACCACGGTTTGTTGCCTTTATTATTTATTTATTATCTGTTTCTCCTTTACTCCGCACTCTCCACTTCTACCCCCTTCCATGCACTTTTCTCCTTCCCCTCTCCCAACCACTTGTGCGTTCTCAATGTCACTGGGCCTAGTAGATAGTTGTTTTGTTCTCCCCTGTTCCTCTCCCCTCCCTTGCCTTGTCGTGCTCTGAAACACTTGTGTAAGGCCGCAATAGAAATAAAATATCAATACAATCTGCTTTGTAGTACGGGGAAAGCAAAAATTAGTTTAAGTGGAAAAACATCTTTGCTAATCGCAATGCCTACACACATTTCTAGATCAACTACAGAAATAGGCTGCTATAGATGGGAGCAACATAATGAAGACACATCGGGTATATGACAATGCATCTTTTGTTTTTTGTGGTTATTTTTCCTCCCCCCTCATTAACGTGTGTGCTTGTGTGAATGTGAGCAGGTGTCTGTATGCCTATGACTTTGAATTGTTGCCAATGTGATCTCATATTGGTGTTGGGGAGAATTTTCAGTTTCTGTGCAAATTCCCTTTAACCTTGGAGACCCCCAGCACTTTGCTGGATTCAGGACTTTTTTTATTTTTACCTCCTGGGTGAGTGGCCCTTTTACCACTCACTCTTTCTGTTTCACAGACTAGTATATTTAATTCGTACTGTTTAATGGAGTAATGGAGTCTGGTAAACCCCAGAGGCATCTGCCTTTTGCATTGACACACAGCACCTTTTGTGCAGTGCCACTGAGAAGTCCCTATGACTTCTCGTAATGTTCAAATACATTTTCTTGTGTGAACTACAGTTCCCAAGAGTAGTGAACTTTTATCTTGCTTTCCTGTTGTGTGGGTCCAGCACACACCACCTTTTGTGGAGTGCCGGGTAGGCGGGGGGTTTGCGGGGGGGGGTATGATACATAGTAACTCCTTATCCCACTTCTCATGTAACATTTTGTTACCAGGACTAACTTGAATGGCTGGTGGCAGTGGTTTCTTTTTACTACCTTTTTGTGCAGGGTACTAGCAGGCCGATTTCTCAGCTGTTGTACAGCACCCATGGGTGACAACTTTTCCACAATGGCCCTGGTCGTCTTTTTTCGCCATTTCTTGTTTCAGTTTGTGGCTTTTACTCTGTTTAAACTATGGTTGAGTCCTTTGTGTACCTTGAAGCTCGCCCAGGCTCAGAGTGTCTCAAAAGTCACGATGTGAAGGAGGGTCCCGAAACATTTGTCCTTTGTAGGTGTGCCTGACTGAAACCAGTTCTGACTGGCCAGCTGGCTGTCCTTGAGGACAGCCACCCCGCAGTTGATTGAAAGCCCTAGGGCTGTGAATGAAAGGGATTTTGCATAAAAGGCGTGGGCTTTGGTACTACAGTCGACCACTGGAACAAGATGTTAGGACCGTTTTTCTGAAGTCCAACTAAGGGCTTAGTAAAACCATTCAACTGAGGCAGTACAAGACTCTACTCTTAGTATAAGGCTGTACCACCTGAGTACATGATAGCGCACACAGAGCAGCCAGGCTTATTTTAGGAGGGAAAGAGGGCTGTAGAATCAGTACACTTGAAATTGTAATACAAATGGTCCAAAGAAACACTTTGTACTGTAAAAATAAAGGATTATTTAAATACAGGTAGGCCCAGATAAATCCAGGTGTAAGTAAGCACTAACACATTATATGAAATCACAATATAAACATACAACACTATACTTGAATGTACACAGACCAAAGTATAAACTTTATTTGGAACCCCTGACAGTAGTTCTAGGGAAGTCAAACCTTTGTCATACACATTCAGTATAGGTCACACCTATTCTTGAGGAGTAAAAACCAATGGTTACTTTCACAATGACATTCAGTAATTCAAGGGCAGTAGACCCTACCAGTTACACACGGACTCTCAGCACAAATCACTTAATCAGTCAACATGACAATATACTTTTTGTGAATCGTGGAACACTTATTCTAGGTACAGTAACAACCTATAACTACTTTTGTGATAAGTTATACTAGGTGAGTAAAACCTAAGGATGTACTATTCAGTTAAAGGTGCTTTTGAAATCAGGGAACCCCAGATTGAGGTAAGCAGTAACTCTTAACTTATTTTTGGAATGGCACACAGCAAACTGAAGGTAAGTGACAGCCATATACTTTTTTATATCTCACAAGCAGTCCAAGTTAGACCTTTCCCAGCTATAAGGGTAACTGAGGTATGACCTATCAGGGACAGTTGGAACCACAGACTCTAGGTTAGATAGCATAGGGAACATAAAACCTAATGTTACACCTTACTGAATGACCTAGTTATTCTAGGTAGGCAACAACCTAATACAGACTTATTCTGGACAGGCTAACGGCAAGTCAGGGGAAGCAAGACCCAGTTGGGGGACACTCGTACAATTATCCTGCATGATTCATCTGGTGAAAGCAACACTTTACTTTTGTGAAGAGGCACAACCTAATCACAGGAGAGTAAAATATCTTCACATGTACTTTCTATTAGAATGGCAAAACAGTTTCTAAGGAAAGAAAATAAGTTAACCATACTTTTAAGAATAGTGCATCATACATCCAAGGTAAGTAAGAACTTTTGTAACTGTTCGCTCTTAGAATTACAGTTACCAACCAACTCTTACAATTAACTTTTAAACACGCATTTTCTTTTCTAGGCAAAAGGCCCAATCCCTTCAAAGTCTTTCCCTTATTCTTGGAGCATGAGTGTTCTCAGTAGCAGAAGGTAGGTCACTGGGACTAGTGTCCAACAGGCAGTGTCAGAATAGGTTCTTTAGTAGCAAAAGTCAGAGTTCCTTAGGGAAACTGGGCAAACAGGTGAGTACTTTACTTCCGAGTTAGAAGAGGTTCCAGGGGCTTCTAGCAGTGGGACTAGGTGCTCTGGATGAGAGGCCTCTCCATCACAGAAGACACACCACGGCTACATAGATCCTAACAGGCTTAAGGTAAGTACATACCCAACCCAACACAGTACTTCAGTATTGAAGAAGACTTTGCAGCAGGAGGACTTCAGGATCTGCAGCCAAATACCCGGTCAGTGGATTCCCTGTCGTGGTGACTGAAAACTAGACCTCAGAAGGAACTTTGCAGCAGGGATCGATGAAGAAGGCTCTAGGCAAGGTGTCCCTCGCGGCTGAATGCGGTTCTGTGGATTTGGCACCTTTTCAAAGAGCACAGAAGAAGACGGAAAGGCGGTTGAATTTACGTCGTTACAAAGGTCCAGCACTCTGAGGGGACTTTTCGGACTCTATTCGTGTCTCTGGAGATCCCCCAGGATGCCCAAGAAGTTTCAGCGAGATTTGGAATTCGGAAGACTGTGCACCGCACAGTGGCTCGGGGTCCCAGGGTATTGGGGTATTGCAGCAACGCAAGGTTGCAACAATGCGTGGGATTGCTCCAAATGCAGGTGGTCTCGAGTCTAGTGGGTCTCGCCAGACTCTAGGACATCGTTTTCGGAGTCCCTGGGTCAATTGGAAGGAAGGGCTACAGCAGGCTCCGGTTACACAGGTTTTCCGATCGCTGGAAATAGTTTTAGCTGCTTTTTCTTCATCCTGTTTGGTTTTGGTGCCAGTGATCGTCTTCTCTTCAGCTTCCAGGTTTGCAGTATTTATCGGGAACTACAGCACAACCTCTGCATTCTCTCCCTGCATTTTACAAGAAGGGGCGGTCTGGTTTTTCAATCAGGACAGCCAGCCCCCACTGGGATTTGTCCCCATTCAAGCAAGGCATAAGGCAAAAGGCTGGAGAGTTTTGGACTCCTCCCTCACTTCCTGCCCTCACAGACCGACTGTAGCCTGGGCGGGGAATCCAGGGGACTCCCGCCGAAGATAAAAATCGCACAAAGGAATTTCTCGCCCTGGATGTCGGGGGAAGAAACAAGAAAAGACAAACACTAAAATGGCTAACAAAGTAAACAGGGCCCATTATGGTAAAACAAGCACCCTAAAGTGCATGTACTACAGCTGTGAACACAGCCCGCGTTAAAGGTGCTCCAAATTAATACAAGGTATCACTGCCAGCAACCATTGAAGGTAAGCTTGTCCCTGTAACATAATTTAGTGTTGATTGATATTTAATTTCTATTGCGCTCGTACACAAGTGTTTCAGAGCGCGACGAGGCAAGGGAGGGGAACAGGGGAGAACAAAACAGCGATCTTACTAGGCACAGTGACATTGAGAACGCGTAAGTGCATGGGGGAAGGGAAAAGTGCATGGAAGGGGGGAGAGGTGGAAAGTGCGAAGCAGAGGAGAAACAGATAAATAACAATACATAAATGATAAAGGCAACAAACAGTGGTAATGCAGCCAGCAATTTGCAAGTGCTAGGTTTAAGGCAGCAGACAGGGTAGGTCTGATAAGTGCAGGAAGAAAAAGGGGGGGGCTGTATGGGTACAGATACAGACCCCAGTGCAAGGGGTGGCCCGGAGGCAGTGCGGGGGGGTGGCAGGATGTACAGGTACCTGGGCCCAAAAGACAGAGGGAGGCCAGGTGCACGGTGCCAAGAGAGAACAGATCAGCAGGGGAGAGGGGGAGCGAAGGCAGAAGAAGAGTCTTGAGGTGCTTCCGGAACCAGGGATGATTCTCCTCGTTTGAGTGGCAGGGAGCCTGTTCCAGAGGGAGGCCCCAGCCGAAGACAGAGATCTACCCCCAGCTTGTTTCTTAGAAAACCGGCTGACCCTGAGTGAGTTGGAGCCAGTGGAGAGATTTCAGAGCTGGAGAGATGCGATCCCAGGGCTTGAGGCCAAGGACAAGTCTCGCAGTCCTGTTCTGGATTAGTTGCAGAGGGCAGAGAGTAGAGGCAGGTAGATTTAGAAAGAGGCTGTTAAAATAGTCCAAGCTAGAGAGAACCAGAGCATGAGATAACATGAGCTTCTGGGGGAAGGAGAGGAAAGGCAGAGTACCTCTGAGGAGGTGCAGTCGGAAATTTGACTTTTTAGAGACCTCAGATGTGGGCAGAGAAGGAAAGGGTGGAGTCAAAGATGACCCCGAGGTACTTAGCCTCGCAGGTGGGGGTAGGAGGAGGGCCAAGGAAGGCTGGCCAGAGAGTGAGGGGGAAAGGATGGTGAAGGTGTGCCGATGAGGAGGATCTCCGTCTTGCTGGCATTCAGACAAAGATCATTGGCGGCACACCATTCTTGAATGGCAGTTAGGCAATCGGAGATGAGAGAGGGAGAGGAGGTGGCAGAGGGCAGCTTGAAAATGAGTTGAGTGTTGTTAGCGTAGCACTGGAAATCTGAGCAGAAAATGGCAATGCAGTGGGCGAGAGTTGCCAGGTATTGGTTGAAAAGCCAGGGCGAGAGGTTAGACCCCTGGGGAACACCACAGGTAGAGAGGAAGATAGATGAAAGGAAGGACCCAAGTTGGACCTGGGAGGGTCGATCTGAGAGGAAAGAGGTCAGCCAGGCCAGAGCCTGATCAGTGATACCCAGGTTTTCATGGAGGCGGTTGAGCAGGATGGTATGGTTGACCGTGTCGAAGGCAGAAGAGAGATCGAGGAGGATGAATACAGATGGAATGTTAGAGTCAAGGTTGGTGAGCAGATCTTCACGGATGTTTAGGAGAGCAGTTTCCATGCTTCTGGCAGCTCTGAAGCCAGACTGGTGGTCATGGAGACAGCCAACGGATTTGGAATGAAGGTTAAACTGAGAGATGGCCAACTTTTCCAGGAGTTTGCCAAGAAAGGGAGTAATGGAAATTGGGCGATAGTTAGCTGGACAAGAAGGATCAGCTGTAGATTTCTTGAGAAGAGGATGCACAAAGGAGTGCTTCAGAGGGTAGGGGAAGGATCCAGGGGCAAAGGAGTAGTTGCAAAAATCTGCAAGGGTCAGAGTGAGGGTGTCAATGTGGTCCTTGATGGTTTTAGAGGAACAGGGATGAACCTGATTTGAAGAGGCTTTCATAGATCGGACTTGTTTAGCAACCTCGTCAGGGGTGAAAAGAGGAAAGGACGAGAAGGATGGTGGCAGGGTGGCTAAAGGAGGGTCAGCAAGCACAGATGGAGAGGGAAGAGGAGGAGGAGGAGTGTGGGTGGAGAGGGTGGACAGGATGTCCTGGGTTTTTGAAATGAAGTGAGAGGCCAAGGGCATTGCAAAGAGCCTGGGAGGCAACAGGAGGGGTAGAGACTGCAGCAGGGTTGGCCAGCTCCTTGCAGATTTTAGAGTTCGGCCGAGTTGTTAGATGCCGCAGAGCCACGTGCTTGAATGTGGACTCTTCTTGGTGAGGGACAGAGAGTCGGTATTGCCTTTGTAGCAGGCAACAGGCCAGTTTGTCAGAGGATGAACAGGAAGTCCTCATTTCCTCTTAGCTGCCCTACACTTACGTTTAAGTGTAGCTAGGTCAGAGTCATACCAGGAATTGCACTTGGCTTTGGACTTCAAACGGATCCTCATGACGGGGGCAAGAGCATCAAGAGTATCAGAAATTGAAGAGTAGAGCAGAGACAGGGCTGTATCAGGATGAGAGACAGCCAAAGGTGGAGGGGTGGGGGGAGAAAGTGGCGGCAAAAGCTGACACACGCTTCATGGGCCGGATGTCCGAGAAGGTAGGTGGCAGTGTTGGCGTAGGCTTGGGGGGAGGGGAGAGAGAGAGGGAGAGATGAGATGAGAGGAGTGATCGCTCCAGCAGAGAGGAGTGGTCAGAGGGATGGAGAGGGGAGGTCAGAGGAGATCAAGACATCGAGTGTGTGCCCTGCAGAGTGAGTCGAGCCAGAGGGGAGGATGGAGAGGGATTGGGAGTCGCAGAAGTCACGGAAGAGTACAGAGGAGGAGCAAGGGGAGTCTAAATGTATATTGAGGTCACCGAGGAGGAGGAGTTGAGTGGTAGAGGCCAGGAGGGAGGAGGAGAGGTCTGCCCACTCAGAGTAATGAGGTGATTTGACCAGGAGGCCGGTATATGGAAACCACAATAAGACAATGGGTAGGCGAGAGAGAAAGCCTACAGACAAGGCATTCAAAAGAGAAGTAGGTCTGAGTGGGAATGATAGAGGCAGGAATCCACTCAGGAAAGATCAGGGCTACCCCCCCCCCCCCCACCGGACCGGGAGGATCTGGGTGCTGAGAGGATCAGGGAGGAGAGTGTCAAAGGTCGTGACTGAGCTGGCCGTGAACCATGTCTCAGTAAGACCAAGGACATCAAGGTCTAGTTCAAGGAGGTGGCAGATGTCAGAGGAGTGTTTTACGGCAGAGCGAGAGTTGAGAGTGGCAATATGAAGGAGGTTGCCAGCCTTAAAGACCTTCCGGGGAGGGGTACAGATCAGAGGTACGCCCTGTGGAGGAGAAAGAGCCCTCGGAGGGGCAGAGGAGGAGGAAAGCGAGGGCAAGGTAGCCAAGGGGGGAGAGGAGGGGACAGCAGGAGATGAAAGGAAATTGATGAGGCGAGGGAAGCGCCTATCAAAGAGGAGGTTGGCCTGAGGGCCTTGGACCATGACAGTGCCATTTAGGTAGACATTAATGATGACTTTAGAGGAGTCGAAGGAAGCCATGAGAACTTCCCAGCGAGTGCCACCATTAATGGGAGAGGAGGAGATAGGGCAGAGCACAGAGACCAAATAAGGAGTCCATAGATCTGGCGAAGGAACGACAAAGAGGATGTCGGTAAGGGTCTGTCTGGCGAAAGCATTGGAGTAGGTGTCGGCGATAGGAAGACCAGGATTAGAGGCCAATATATCCTTTTTGAACCTCTTCCTACCAGACTTAGTGAGAAGGGAAGGATAGTCAATGGAGAAGCAGTTGGAGAAGATGGGAGAAACAGAGCGCCATTGGGGTGGAAGTAAGGAGAGGATGGAGATACTGGGGGGGGGGGGGGCGCTAAGGCAGGTAGGTGTGAGACAAGAGTGGTGAGGTCACTGGGCTGGCAAGTTACAGAGAAGAATCCGTATACAAGCAAAATACAGAGAATTTCGCAATGGGCAGCAAGTTTTGACTTTTTAGTACAAAGCAAAAACAGCAAGATTTGACTTTTTCAATCTTGGAATCGGATGTTAGCAAAGGGTTTTAGGAAGCACTGCGCAGCAGGATGACAACATGGGAGCAACAAGCAGAAAGAACAGTGATAGTCAAAGGCAGTAGAAGTGAGTCCATAAGGAACTAACCCATAGTTCTGGAGGTGGCAAAGTCAAGGCAGTCCGGATTTTTTAGAGGAGTGAGGTGGCAGCATCATTGTGGTTAAGGTGCAGGGAGGACCCCAATTAGCATTCCGGAAGCAGACAGAGAGCAGACAGGGGCCTTGGAAGTGGGCCTTTGCTGAGAGGGCCGACTGAAGACTACCGGTCCCTGATTGGATGGAAGAAAACACTCAGCAACCAATGTGAGTGCAGCACAGGGAGAGGTGATTCAGCACAGCCTGCCTACACAACAAAGAAAACCACGGCGGCCATCTCGGAAGGGCCAAAAACAGTCAAATAAGCGGCAAAAGTAGTGCTTTGAAAATAGTAACGCACCTCCAGGTATTAAAAAGCTCAAAAAATGGCTGCACGATGAAAATGCCAAATGAAACGGTCCTTTCCAACAATATTATGCAACTTTCCTTTTTCTTTTTTTTTTCAAATTTCGATTTTTCAGGTTCAGTAATTCCCCAGGAGGTGCAGTAATGCACAGAAAGTGCACCTACCTAATGGAATGGTCAGCAGCCAGGCACAAACTCCACATGTGCAGGAGAACAACAGATGGCCAGGAGGGTGGAAATAGGACCTCACTCCCAGTGAGAAGCAGATGAAAGAAAAAAAAAGGTGTTACTGAGAAAGGGGATAAATTGCATCTCTACAGCACTCTACATAAAGTGGGGTGTGCTGGTTTTCACCTAACAAAATGTAGAAGGGATAAAAATAGCCTTTCTACCCTTGGGAACTCTAGTTCGCACAAGGTTAGCCACAGAAAGTAAAAGGGGAGCTCAAAGGGCAACCCTGTAACATTAAAATGTATATACCCAAAAAGGTGTCAAAAGGAATACAATTATGGAGTACTAGAAATGACACCCATAAAAAGAGTAAAAGGATCTGAGAATGTGGAAAAAGGTATGCACTCACTGAGGTATAGGGAAAAATAATTCACCAGTCCGCAAAAAGTTCTGGGGTTATCACAAGTGAGGTAGATTTAACACAAAAGTTAAAATCTTACCTCACAGGATGACGCACCATATCATCCCACCCGACCACCTCCACCGTCAAAAACCTCAACTGCACACTGGACTCAGACCCAACTGTCTCACCACATCAACAATGCAGCCAGATCCTTAGGCTCCTGAAGCGTATCTTCCCTTGACTATGCAAACTCCCTCTACCTGGGTTCACCGGCCTACCAGTTAAACTCCAAAGACTCAGCTGCCAGACTGCTACTTGCATTGGGACTAAGGGATCACATCTCACCTGCTCTGCGCACCAAACACTGGCTCCAAATTGGACGCAAGGCCACCTTCAAATTTCTATGTATTACCCACTGAGCAGTGCACAAAGCAGGCCCCAAATTCCTAGAAGAAATGATACGCCTTACCACCCAACTCGCACTGCCCTCCTTCTAGTGGTCCCCACCTCCAATTCGGCCAGGATCGGAGGGTCTGCTTACTCATCCCTGGTGCCAACTTTTTGGAACTCCCTGCCTCCCCGCATTAGACAGCAAAGACTACATAGCTTTCCGCAAGGCACTCAAAACCTGGCGCTGTACCTAATAGCACAAGGGGGTTTCGAGCGGTATGGAAAAAGCTTCTCGGGAGGATCCATGTTGCTGGGTTGAATAGTGGAGATCTTTTTGCCATGGAGTGTGGATCTGAAGCTACGGCAGGTTATTGGGAGTGTAGGGATTGTGTGGTTAAAGGAGAAGTAATGTTGGGAGACTTGTTTGCAGGAGAAAGATTGATGCTTTGTGCGGAATGGAGCGTACGATTATGGGATTTCGAAGGGACACTTAACATACCGGGCAGTGACTAAAGGGCTAGCAGCAATATGGGGGGAGATACCAGAGGAGCTGAGCGGGAGTCCGTTGATGCAGGTGATGCTTGATCATCAGGGTGCAGGTGGGGCCAGAATCTCCTGTATTTACCTGGCAGTGAGGCACGAGATCCCATCTGAAGGATATGGAGGTAAAGAGCAAGTGGTAAAGGGAGGGGGGCAGTCGGATATCTGAGAGGGTATGGACACAGATTTGGGAGCAAGTTCGAAAGGTCTCGAGAAACGCTTGGTTTTACCTTAAGTTCAACATACTGCATAGAGTTTGTGACCCCGACCAAGCTTCATGCTGTGAAGGACACCCTCAGTCAGGACTCCTGCATTGTGGGATGGGGCCGGCAAGGCACTTGTACATGATCTGGTGATGCACGTCGATTGCACACTATTGGGGTGCAGTTATGTCTAAGATTAACGAGTTGATGGGCTCCAGTTTTAATGTGACCTGAGAGTATGTTTATGGGATATGATGCCAGGGGGGGGGGGACGTCGGAAAACAAGAAATAAGTTGGCACAGTTTCTTTTGATTCTTGCCAAATGGCGGATAGCAATTGTCTGGAAGAAACCTCTGGGACCATCTGTAGTGCATTGGATGGCAGATGTCCGTAGGTGGGAGATGGCAGAGGTAATAGCGCTACCGCCGCATTTAAGGGTTACCGCCAGACTCGTGATGAGGCCCAATATCTACCCCCCTACCTGAAGCCTTTCACCCAGACTTTAAACCCGAATCGTAGTGGCACCCCTGTACTTGACTCATCTGCTGGAATTCCGTACACTCTGAGGCCTAGAGTCCTCTTTCGCCAATAAGCGGGACCGACTGCGCTAGACTTGTTTACATAAGCATCTATAACACTTATGTGCTTGATCAAGGCTATGCAATTATGCACTATCCAATCAGTCCAACAGGGCACATGTGTGCCAATCCTACGCCTCTGGAACTCCAAGAGAAAAACTAGACATCGGGGGAGCCGTCTAGCAGCTATTTTGCTAATCACACCAGTGAATGTATTTAGCAGAACTACCTACCAGTAATATAGCTAGCAGAACTACCAACCCAAACACTGTGCACTTGATCATTGCCCTGCAAATATGCACTAAACTATCAGTCCAGGAAATGCCCTTGCTTGCTAATCCTACACATCTGGGAATCCCTGAGGAGAACTATATAGCAAAGCACTTATTCTTTGCTAATCCCAATGATCTAGGAATGTTCTTGTAGAACTACCAATCGTGGAAGCCATTTAGCAGAACTACTGACCAAACGTCGCTGGCACCTATACAGTAACATCGTGAGCTTTGGGACAGATCTCCCTGTCACCACCCGTCAGTCTAAGCCAAAACAATCTGACCCAAAAAGACACAGCGAAGACCTTAGCCTAGCAGCCCAAAACCAAAGGAGATGCCATCCCCTCAACCCCCAGGACAGGCACTGGAAAGCATGAACAAGCATGAACAAGGTCCCACTGGAAACCCACACTCCACTATGCTAACTCTTTCCTCTGCACCAACAAACAATGGAATGCAGCTACACCCCTGGATTAATTTGCCCCTTCTGAACACCTACTTACACGTTCACCTCAACAGTCTTTAGAATGTAGCTATACCCCCTCGAAATCGACCTTGCTGCACACAATCCCATTCTCAAACACCAACACCGCCAGAATGCAGATACCCAAATCATTGGTCTTGCTGCACGCATTCTACTGATCTCGCACAACCACTGCATCGCACTTAACAGTATTGTGCAGCCACGCATCACCTATTGCACACTGGGTGCACACATACCAAGTGTACCCAAGTTGGTTTTATTCTCTCTCCACTGACCTGGGCTGCGGTTCCTGAGAGCGTTCAACTCAGTAGTTTGGAATCATACCAATACTAAAAGGTGCTATACAAATGTCCAATCACATAATACACTACTTTTTTGTGGCATTATTGCACTATTTTGTAACACACAGTAATTATTTTTCATCGCCTCTAGGCCAAAAAATACTCTACATTTACAATGTAGAGGACCTCAGATTGGAACTACTATGTTTCAAATAGAATCCTTTGTTAGGTAAGATTTTCATAGCAATGATAAATCTTCCTGACCTGTGTCAACCCCAGAATGTTTAGCTTTTACTGGTGCATGATTTTTCCTTATACCTCGGAGTGGGAACCTTTTCCCCCACTCGCAGCCTCTTTTCCTCTTCTTATGGGTGTAATTTTTAAGAGACTCCATAGTGTCTTTTAAAAGTTATCCTCTTTGACAACCTTTTGGCAAAAGGTGCCTATTGTTGCCTGGTTGCCCGAGGGGCTCCCCTTTTGACTTTCTCTGGCTAACCTTGTGAGAACTACAGTTCCCAAGGGTAGAAAGGATCTTTGGATCCCCTTTACATTTTATTAGGTGAGACCAGCACCCCTCACCTTATGTGGAGTGCTGTGGAGATACGGAGTATCCTCTTTCGAATTGATTGTGTCCTCCCACATATTCCTCATCTTTGATATTCAGTATCCAGCTTCAGCTGCTTTTGAAAAATAAATTTGGCGCAGTGCGTTGATACTGTCGACTCCATGTCCCTCAAGATCCTCCGTCTTGAGGATGTCATTGAAGAGATATATATATTTCTGAGGCTTGTGGAATCTGCTTAGTTCACATGCTGTGTATAGGCCGACATCTAGTGGAAGCTGCGGAGTATTAGTTTGTTTTTCGAAACTCGAAAATGGGCGTCGCCGGAGGGCGTGCCAGTAATACTATCCCTAGTGTGCCGTCCACTGTACCCATGATCCCTCACGCGTGTAGGACCCTCAGATTGTTTTTTTCCGCCATACTGGTTGGAAGCATTCCGCGGCGTTCCCTGGCTTTAGCCGTAATTTTGCTAAAAATTATAATATTTCCCCGTTTCTTCCATACCCACATCGAGTCATCGAAGTTCGAAGCTCGATGCCGCCCTGAGAAGAAAACTACCTTTGAGACCTGCACGACGGACTCTGGGCCTCAGAAGGCCTCTGGCCTCGGCCCAGGCCTTGGAAGGCCTCTGGCCTTGGCCCTGTACAAGTAGGGAGAGTGGGGGGGTGGTACATACTCTTCACTCACTTATATTTATATGTATATATATATTTCTGATGTTTGTTAATCTGCTTAGAATCACATGCTGTGCATCGGTCCGACATCCAGTGGTCACTGCGGAGTATTGCATTTTGTTTTTCGTAGTCGAAAAGGGGACGTCGACAAGGCGTGTCTGTAACACTATCCCTATAGTGACGTGCGTTGTACCCACAATCCCTCACGCGTCGAGGTCCCTCAGATTGTTTTTTTCCGCCCAGCTTATGGTCGCCTTACGCGGAGCTCCTAGAGAGACATTGTTAAACAATTACTATGGACCTCGGTCCTTAATATATACTTATTGTTAAAGATCCCTCCCCTCGACGTTAGCTGTGAAGCCGTTTCTCCGCCGAGCAAGTTTTCGACGGAGGAGAAGAGACGGAGGAGATCCTTCGGCGCTGCCGAACACGTGGCCAGGCCTCGCCGGCCAACATACAGTAGGGAGAGTGGGGGTTTGGAACTTTTACCTTCTCGTCGAGAATGTCTTTCTTTCTCCCCTATCTTTCCCTTGGGGTTGTTATCACCAGTTTTTATTGCCTCAGCTATGGAGAGGACACCTTTTAAGTTTTGCCCACGCTGTAGGGGCAAATACACTTGGAAGGACAAACACAAGCTCTGTAATCGTTGCTTGCCCCTCGATCATAAAGAGGACAGCTGCGCGGCCTGTAAGCTCTTGAAACCAAGAACTCTTAAAGAACGGAAAGTTTAGAGGTGGGCGGACTACGCGATGTCGAAGTCAGTTTCCTCACCCGCCGCCGCTGTTACAGAAAGTGACGAGGAGGGTGATAACTCGACGTCCGTTACGGAAGTCATTAACCCCCAGAAGGAGCGCTCGCGCTCCTCGACGTCCGTCCCCGGCCCCGACGGGCTCGGCTCACGCCCTGCTTATGGGGATGAACACCCCGGCGACAAGGACGCACACAGACCCCATAGGCCTAAGCACACAACCCACGGCTCTTCTTCGTCCAGGACGAAGGATCCACCAGCGCCGAAGGGGACGCAGGGCACTCCGGCGTCGACCTCAGACCGCAAGGGTCTCAAGCCCCACCCGCAAACGCAGCCGCGACCAGCGATTGGGCTTTTATCTAATACGGGCGCTACCCCAAAAACATCCGACGTAACGCTCCATAGAGCGGCCGTCGAAAAACAACGCGCAACGCCGACTCCAGAACCCTCGACTGACGAACTCGTCGTCGAGAGTCTGGTGAGAATTGTTTCCGAGGACAAACGCAAGCGGACGACGAAACAGACGTCGAATACCGCACCCAAGGATATAGAAACGCCGAAAAAGCACAAGAGTAGCCACGAACTGCCCCATCCATCTAAAGGCACTTCTGAACTACCGGAGGGCTTTTCTGAGGGCGACGGAAACCTTTTGTCGACGTTGTGGGAGCGTTCGAAGCGTTTTGAAGCCGAAAACACTGATTTCCCCCCTCTAGACTATTCAGGGGTTCCCCATGAGACCCTGGAAAGACTCCATTCTTATATGGAAAAGATGGAGAGGTTTTTGGGTAGCCAAAACCCACCCACACCCAAAAGACCAAGAGAATGGACCCAGGATGACCCTAGGGTCAAGATTCCTAGGCTGTTTACCCCTTCTACAGATGCATATGACCTCACTGAAGAGGAGCAATACCTCCAGGAAGATGAGGAGTGTTTAGGTGGAGAGGAAGAACTTGAGGAGGAGAGGTTTGAGGAAGACCCTTACACTAGCGCAGGAGCTTTTGAAGAAGATACAGCTACCTCACAGCCCTGGCACTCCCCATCAGTGCAGCCTTGGCAATCCCCATCAGTGCACCCAGACCCTGATGTCTTTCATCCTTCTCCTCCCAAGGACTCACCTATTGGGAACACCTCCCCCATAGATGACCAGCCTTCACTTAATGCACTATTACGCAAGGCAGCAGCGCATTTTGAAATAGACACAGGGGAGACCCTTCCGGACATAGACTTTGTAGAAAAGGTTATTAAAGAAAAAGCCCCCGTCAGCCAGTCCATTCCGCTCCTGGCTTCTATAAAGAGAAGAATAACTCCTTCCCTTTCCAATCCGGCCTTAGTCAGAGGGGTCAACCCTCGGATAGAAAAGCTCTTCAGCCCTTCCTCTTCTGACCCTTTGTACATCAGGGGACATTCTATCCCGGACTCTCTGGTAGTGACTAACACAAGAAAGAGAGCGGGGGTACCACTATCTACTAGTGAGGCACCACCTGACAAAGAGGGCAAGAAGCTCTATGCACTTGGGAAGAGAATCACGACATCCGCCGCCTTCTCAACCAGGATCTCGAATAACAATTCCCTACTAGCTAGCTACGCAGATGCACAGTGGAGCAAGCTGCACAGCGAAGCAGAGGACGCACCAGAACCCCTGCGCTCACGCCTGTTGGCTACTATATCAGAGGGAACTCTTGTAAACCAGGGCATCGTAAAGAACTCCTTAGATGCCGCAGAGACAGCTGGCCACTCCCTGGTTCAGGGAATACTTCTCAAACGCCATGTCTGGCTGCGCAATTCGGGATTTAAGCCAGAAACCCAGGCTTCCCTAATAAATAAGCCCATAGAGCAAACACATCTGTTTGGGAAAGCAGTTGATGAGGCCCTAGAACATGCGAAGAAGGAGTTTGATACCATCAAGACTCTTGACCAATTTTCTAGGCCACCTAACAGAGGCAGCTATGGCAATAGACGCTCCTTTCGTGGCCAACGCCAGCAGCAAAGCCAACAACAATTTTACTCTGCTACCAACTGGCCCTCTAACCAAAGCACCCAGTTCAGTCAAAGAGGCCAACGTCGTGGCAAAGGAAGAGGGCGCGGCTCCAGTCCAAAAGGCCCCACGCCCAATACTAACAAATGACCCAAAGATTCGGGTCCCCTCCCATGCATCACCGGTCGGGGCCGGCTAACATCGTTCCTTTCAGCATGGGAGGGAATAACGTCAGACCGCTGGGTATTATCCACCATAGCCCACGGATACTGCATCGAATTCAACGGTTCCCCGAAATACAGACCCCCACGGAACCGACGCATGACACCGGAACACCTCACTATTCTTCTTCAAGAAGTAGAAGAGCTACTGAAAAAAGAAGCTATAGAGGCTGTCCCCCTATCTCAGGTAACAGAAGGTATTTATTCAGTGTACTTCCTTGTACCCAAAAAGGACTTAACCATGTGCCCTGTATTAGATGTGCGCCCAGCGAACAACTTTGTCAAACCCCAAAAGTTTCGTATGGTGACCTTGCAGGAAGTAATCCCACTGTTATCACAGGGGGATTACATGACAACACTAGACATGAAAGATGCATACTTTCATATTTTAATGTTGCCAGCGCACAGAAAATACCTCAGGTTCAAGATGGAGAACAAACACTATCAGTTCAGAGTACTACCCTTCGGGATAGCATCTGCACCAAGGGTATTTACAAAAGTAGTGGCAGCGGCCCACCTGCGCGGATTATCCATCCCGGTTTACCCGTACCTCGACGACTGGCTCATAACAGGGGATTCTTACGAAACATGCTTCTCCAATACCAAAGGACCGTAGACCTTTTGTCCCAACTGGGCTTCTCCATCAACGAAAAGAAGTCCAGCTTAGACCCCAGCCAAATCAAACAATTCCTAGGGGCTCTAATTCGAACAAAGGACGGCCTCGTCTTCCCCTCCAACGAGAGGGTCCAAAACATGCTGTTTCAGATCCCCCAATATGTGGCAGGTCGAGAGGTGACGGTACGCAAAGCAATGCGCTTGCTAGGGATGATGGCGTCATGTATTTATTTGGTACCTCACGCGCGCCTGCGCATGCGCCCAATGCAAGAGTGGCTCTACAGCCAGTGGTGTCAGGCCAGCGGACAATGGGACGATCTGGTGGTAGTCTCGCAGGCCTTGGTTCTCTCGCTACGGTGGTGGACAAAGGAAAACCTATTATTAGGGAAAACTTTTGCCACACCCGCAGTGGAAGCCACTCTAACCACAGACGCATCCCTTACAGGATGGGGGGGGCTCACCTATCCCATCAGACTGCTCACGGAGTGTGGCCTCCGAGCTTAGCATCCAAGCATATAAACCTGCTGGAACTATTAGCAGTGTTCAAAGCACTGAAAGCCTTTCAGGAACACTTACAAGGAAAGACAGTGATGGTCCTCAAAGACAGCACCACAGCCATGCACTATCTCAACAAGCAAGGGGGCACTCACTCTCCAGGACTGTCCAAGCTGTCCCAGAATATATGGAAGTGGGCTCTCAAACGCAACATGTTCCTACTGTCACAACATGTACCAGGGGAACTCAATCTGCTAGCAGACAAACTCAGCAGAGACTTCCCCCTACCCAAAGAGTACGAATGGCAATTACACGAAAACATCGTCTTAGACGTCTTCACGCAATGGGGTTTCCCGGAAATAGACCTGTTCGCAACCCTGGAGAACTCACAATGCCAAAGTTACGCCTCCAGGTACCCCCAGAACCAGTCCAAGGGGAACGGTCTATTGATTCAATGGTCAGGGAAATTTGTTTACGCCTTTCCCCCGACTCCCCTCCTCAACAAAGTGGTGCACAAGATGCACCAAGAGCAGGTTACCATGATACTAGTAGCCCCAATGTGGGCCCGGCAGCCATGGTTCGCTCACTTGATGGAGATGTCCCTATCTCCCCCAATGAAACTTCCCTGCCCGTACAACATGCTGTCACAAGACAAGGGCAGGACACTGCATCCATGCCCTCAGACCATGAATTTAGCAGCCTGGCTCCTGAGATCATAGAATTTGGACATTTACATCTCCCTCAGAGATGTATGGACATCCTCAGGGAAGCCAGAAAACCTAATACTCGCCACTGCTATTCTAGCAAGTGGAAAAGATTTGTCATCTGGTGTAGAAGTAAGAACATCAACCCGGTTGACTGCTCTGCCACTAACATTATTCTGTACTTGACCCATTTACTGGATTCAGGTCTAGTGTTTAATTCCATTAAAGTCCACCTAGCGGCACTTTCTGCATACACCACTTCCTAACTTAAAGTGTCGTGGTGGAAGATACCAGTTATCAAGGCCTTTATGGAAGGGGTAAAAAGAATACACCCCCCGATAGCTAACCCAGCTCCCGGATGGGACTTAAACGTGGTACTTTCTAGACTCATGGGCACTCCTTTCGAACCCATGCACAAGGCAACTCTTAAATACCTCACTCTTAAGACTGCTTTCCTAATAGCTATCACCTCCATTAGGAGAGTAGGTGAACTACAGGCTCTTTCTGTACTAGACCCCTTCGTATCAGTTCACAAGGATAAGGTGGTTCTTCGCACACACCCAAGGTTTGCACCAAAATTCATCTCAAAATTTCATGTAAACCAATCTATAGAACTACCAACGTTCTTTCAAAACCCTTCCAGCTTTGGAGAAAAAAGTCTGCATACACTAGATGTACGCAGAGCTGTCATGTTCTACATGGAAAGAACCAGATCACTGAGAAAGACTAATCAGTTCTTTGTCTCGGTGGCAGCAGGAAGAGAAGGAGATGCAGTCTCTAAGTCCACTATATCTAGATGGATTGTACAATGCATCACTCTGTTTCACTCTTGCTAAGAGAGAACTACCCTTCAAGCCAAGAGCACATTCCACTCGAGGCACTGGGGCTTCCATAGCATTCATTGCAAATGTTCCCCTTGAGTCCATCTGCAAAGCGGCTACCTGGAGTTCTGTGCACACCTTTACAAAACACTACTGTCTAGATGCACACTCGAGATCTGACTCCCAGGTGGGACAGGCAGTATTAAGACATCTTTTCTCTACTGTTCCTTCTCATAACCCACCGCCAACTCCGGGTACTGCTCGCTAGTCTATGCACAGCATGTGATTCTAAGAAGATTAACAAACATCAGAAGACAATACATTACTTACCGTAAAAGCATTTCTGATGGTTGTATCTGCTTAGATTCACATGCGCCCGCCCTTCCTCCCCGCTCGGATGGAAGGAACATAGACATCCTCTACTATATTTCTCTCTTTTCTGTACTCACTCACGTCTAGAAGGCTCCCTCAGGGCAGAAAAATACAAACAGAGGGACCTCGACGCGTGAGGGATTGTGGGTACAACGCACGTCACTATAGGGATAGTGTTACAGACCCGCCTTGTCGACGTCCCCTTTTCGACTACGAAAAACAAAATGCAATACTCCGCAGTGACCACTGGATGTCAGACCTATGCACAGCATGTGAATCTAAGCAGATTCAACCATCAGAAATGCATTTACGGTAAGTAATGCATTGTCATATATTCCTAAACACTAGCCCGCTGCCACAGGGTGCGTATGGGGGTATCCCTTTCCAATTTTGCCCCAAGTGCAACCGCAAGTACCCTTGGGTTGACGGACACGCCACATGTAGCCTCTGCTTGCCGAGGGACCACCCCGGGGCGAACTGCAGAGCGTGTAGCCGGTTCAAGGCTAAGACTCTAAAGGACCGTTCGACCAAACGTTGGGCCCACCACGCCAGGCAACGAGAGGCCATGGAAGCGGAGGGCGCCTTCAGTGATGGCAGCGACGCCGTACTATCGGACGGCTAGGGCAACATGGCGTCGAAAGTCCCCGACCTCGGAAGGTTGTCTGACAGGGCAGCTATGGGGAGGACACCCGGCGACATGAGCGCTACCCACACCACTTCCACTAAACACTCGAAATCCAACCGAGACTCGACGAGCGTGTCGAGTTCTCGGAAAGAGGCACAAAGGGAACGGTCCACCGAATCGGTGTCCTCTGGGCGTTCTCGATCAAGATCGCCGCATGACAACAGGCAACCATCCACTGTTGCCAAGTGTGCCTCACTCACCAAAGTAATGGAGGTTCGATCGTCGGAGGACGAAGCCGACCTCCATCCACAGGCCGCACTCCAGGAGTCGGCGTCAGCAGACCGCGCAACGGCTGCTCCCGGGTCCTGACGTCCTCTCTAAGGAATGGGACACTACCCCCGAATCTCGACGCCAGACATCGAAAAGCTCTGAGAGGGTGAAGGGAAGCACTCTTCCACTCACGGCGAGGAGGGAAAACAGCAGAAGAGACCACCTCAGCCTTCTTCTGTACCACAGGTACATAAGGACAGTTCCAAGTCCTCTGTTAAACAGCTAACCAAGACCCCTGCACAAGCCCATAGGTCCAGAAAGGATATAACAGGGAAACCCTCCCAGGAAAGGGTAATCGCCAGTTCTAAAGAATGGTCCAGTGAGGATATAGACAGTTATGTCTAGAATGTCATCCCTAGCAGACTTCTATGCCAAGAATCCAGATCACGTCCTCTCCTATACCCCTGATGGGGCTACTCCCACAGGGTCTAGGGACCCGCAACCCCCTGGTAAGAAACCTCGCGTTGAGACACCAACGCAAAGTCGGTCTTCTGACCCTTTCTACGTACAGCCATACTCTCAGTATGAGGATCCACTACAAGATGAGGATCCAGAATTGGCAACGTTGGATGACCAAACTGGGGTGGACTACTATGGGGATGACGAGGACCAAGAGTAGGATGAAGATGACCCAGAAGTCTACAGAGTAGACTCCCCAGTAGGCAAGGAACCGCCGGTTACCGACTCTCCAGTCGACAACCAACCTCTCCTAAATGAGGTTTTGTCTAGAGCGGCAGAACACTTCCGCATAGATACTCAGGGAGCACAGGAGGAGAGGGACTTTGCCGAGGAACTAGTGGGAGAAAAGAGACCCATTGCCCAGGCCATCCCTATTCTCAAGTCTATACAAAGGAGAATCGATCCTTCCCTTCTCAATTCAAACCTCACCAGGGCAGTAAACCCCAGGATCGAAAAGTTGTTCAGGGCAGCCCAGTCAGACCCACTGTACATAAGGGGGCATCTGAAACCTGACTCCCTGGTAGTGACTAATACCCGAAAGAGGGTGGGAACGCCCCTATCATCGTCTGAGGCTCCCCCCGACAAGGAGAGCAAAAAGATCTACGGGTTGGGAAGGAAGGTAGCCTCCACTTCCGCCTACCAGGCAAGGATTGCCAACTCCAGCACTCTGCTGGCAAGTTACAACTGCCACCAGTGGGAACAAGTGGCTGCACTCATCGACTCCGCACCGGAACCTTTAAAAAGCCAGTTGGCACCCTTTGATGCCGCGGATAACGCCGGCAGGCTGATGGCAGAGAGCACTGTTATTAAAATACCTGCTTGGTTAAGACAGTCAGGGTTTGGACACAAGCATCCTTAATAGACAAGCTGGTGGAGCCTGATCTACTGTTTGGCAAGGCGGTAGAGGACGCATAAAAAAAATGCCAAAGATGAATACGAGACTCTGAAATCCCTGGGACAGTTGACCAACAAGCCCCCTAATCAAAGAGGGAATGGCACTTTTCGTCGCCCACACGGCCAAAATTCACAAAGAGGCTCCAACTATTCTCAGGGGCAGGGTACACCATGAGGTAACAACCAGGAGTCAACCCAGAGTTACAACAGGGGAAACAAGAGTGGTCCTGGTAAGGGTAGAGGCAGCCCCCAGCAGAGGCGGCACGCCTCCCGCAAAAAAGTGATGCCGAGATCAGGGTCCCTTCCCACGCATCTCCAGTAGGACGCATTATCAACTTCACCCAAGTTTGGGAAGGGATCATATCAGACAGATGGGTGCTGTCCGCAGGATACTGCATAGAACTGCTCGAGCGTCCCCGAAACCACCCCCCACGACAAAAAGTACATTCCTTGGACCACCAGAAGATCCTCCTCGAGGAGATCGTCAATCTTCTAGAAAAGGACACGATAGAACTCATCCCGGGCAAACAGGTAAACAAGGGTATTTATTCAACTTACTTCCTTGTGCCAAAAAAAAGTCTAACAATGCGCCCAGTCTTAGACTTGCGCCCTGCAAACAAGTATGTCCAGCCCCAAAAGTTTCGCATGTCTACTCTCCAAGAGGTAATCCCCCCCCTCCTAAAAATAAAAGGGGGGGGGCTTACATGGCAACATTGGACATGAGTTGCCTATTTCCATATTTCCATGTTCCCAGCGGACAGAAGATTCTTGCGCTTCAAGGTGGGCGGTCAGCACTACCAGTTCAAGGTGTGTTGCCCTTCGGTATAGCCTCGGCTCCAAGGGTATTCACCAAGGTTCTGGCGGTGGTGGTGGCGGCACACCTACGCAGGGAGGCAATCCCAGTGTACCCTTACCTGGACGACTGGCACAGCAATTTGCAGTTTAAACATTCAAAGAACGATCGACCTCCTTCGAATTGGTTTCTCCATAAACGAGAAGAAATCAAGCCTGTTCCCAAGCACCTCCAAACAGTTCCTAGGAGCTGTACTAAACACTCAAGAGGGGTTGGCCTTTCCATCAGAGGAAAGAATTCGGAATATGCTACTGCAGATTCCTCAATATCAGTCAGGTCGCCAGATAACTGTGTGCAAAGCGATGCGTTTGCTAGGCATGATGGCGTCATGTATTTACCTGGTCCCACACGCGCGCCTGCGTCCCATGCAAGAATGGTTGGCGAAACGGTGGTCTCAGGCAAGTGGTCAGTGGGACGATCTAGTGGTCGTTTCACCAAGTCTTCACTGATGGACAAGAGTACCTGTCAAAGGGGAAACCCTTTTACGATCCAGAAGTACAGGCTGTAGTCACTACAGATGCATCCATGTCAGGGTGGGGAGCACACCTCCTTCACCACACAGCTCAGGGTCTCTGGTCTCACACAGAAGCCAAGAATCATATCAACCTGCTAGAGCTTCTGGCACCATTCAGAGCGCATCGAGCGTTCAAGCCCCACCTGTTAAACCTGTCAGTGCAGATCTTAACAGACAGCACAACAGCGATGTTCCACACAAACAAGCAAGGAGGGACTCGTTCGCCAAATCTGTCCAAGCTTGCCCAACAAATTTGAATATGGGCACTCAGACGGAACATTTACCTGTCATCTCAACATGTTCCAGGGGATCTCAGTTCTCTAGCAGACGCCTTGAGCAGAGATCCTCTCCCAAGAGAACATGAGTGGTCTCTACACAGAGAAGTCGTAGAAGACCTCTTCTCACAGTGGGATTTCCCCACTGTAGACCTATTCGCCACAAGCGAAAACAGACCATGCCCAGACTTCGCATCCAGGTTTCCCCAGCCAGGCTCCAAGGGGAACGCCCTGTGGACGAACAGGTCAGGGATGTTTGCTTACGCTTTTCCACCAACTCTTCTGATGAGGAAGGTGGTCAACAAAGATGCACAGGTAATCGATGATGCTCATTCTAGTTGCTCCCATGTGGGCGAGAAAACCATGGTTCCCACACCTGCGCAGGCTAACAACGTGCGAACCAATCAGACTCCCGTGCTGGCACAACCTACTATCCCAGCACCAAGGTCAAACAGTGCATCCTCAACCCAGCTCAATGAACTTGGCAGCATGGCTCCTGAAGTCCTAGAGTTTGGACACCTGAATTTACCACAGAGGTGCATGGACATCCTAAAGGAATCTAAGAAGCCCAACAGTAGGCACTGTTATTTTGACAAATGGAAAAGATTTATGATCTGGTGCCAGAATAAGCAAATCAACCCGGTTGATTGCACTCCTTCCACTATTGTCACCTACATGCCCCACTTGCTGGACGCAGGGTTGGTATTTAATTCACTAAAGGTACACCTGGCAGCTCTGTCAGCATACACCACCTCCCATACCAAGCTATCGTGGTGGAAAGTACCAGTGGTTAAAGCCTTCATGAAAGGGGTAAAGAGACTCCACCCTCCAATTTCTAACCCACCACCAGGATGGGACCTTAATGTGGTGCTGGCTATACTGATGGGCCCCCCATTCGAGCCCCTGCATAAAAGCAGTCTCAAACACCTGACATATAAAACTGCCTTCTTAGTAGCCATTACATCGATAAGAAGGGTCAGTGAAATTCAGGCTCTGTCAGTGTAGGATCCTTTCTTTACTGTTCATAAAGATGAACTGAATTTAGGAACACACCCCAGGTTTTCACCTAAGTTCATTTCTAAATTCCACGTTAACCAGTCCATTCAGCTTCCGTCTTTATTCCAAGAACCCCAAAGCTCTGCTGAGGTGAAACTACACACCCTAGATGTGCGTAGGGCGGTCCTATATTATGTAGACAAGACCAGGCTGCTAAGGAAAACAGACCAACGGTTTGTCTCTGTAGCTACAGGCAAAGAGGGAGATTGCATCTCTAAAGGTGCCATCTCGAAGTGGATTATACATTGTATCCAGCTGTTACTCCCTTTCTGAAAAAAACTCTGCCTTTCACGCCAAGAGCCCACTCTACAAGAGGCATTGGGGCCACTCTGGCTTTCATTGCAAATGTACCCCTTGACACCATTTGCAAAGCAGCTACCTGGAGCTCTATTCACACTTTTACTCAGCACTAGTGCATTGACAGTCATTCCAAGACAGATACTCAAGTCGAACAAGCGATTCTTGGGCATTTATTTGCTCATGACCCTTCTCACATCCCACCTCCTATCAATCTATGCACAGCATGTGATCTAAGCAGATTCCACAAGCCTCAGAAGGGATACATTACTCACCGTAATCGTATTTCTGATGCTTGTATCTGCTTAGATTCACATGCAACCCACCCTTCCTCCCCTCTGAGAGAAGGCGCATGGATGCTTGTAGTCTTATCTTTCTATCTGCTTGGATAATCTGTACTCGCGCTAATCCTCATGCTACCTCATGTCAGAAAAAATACAATCTGAGGGTCCTAGACGCGTGAGGGATCATGAGTACAGAGGACGTCGCACTAGGGATAGTATTACTGGTACGCCCAGTGTCGACGCCCATTTTCGAGTTTCGAAAAACAAACTGTAATACTCCACAGCTTCCACTAGATGTCGGCCTATGCACAGCATGTGAATCTAAGCAGATGCAAGCATCAGAAATACGATTACGGTGAGTAATGTATCATATATATATTTCTGATGTTTGTTAATCTGCTTAGAATCACATGCTGTGCATAGGTCCGACATCCAGTGGTCACTGCGGAGTATTGCATTTTGTTTTTCGTAGTCGAAAAGGGACGTCGACCGGGCGTGTCTGAAATACTATCCCTATAGAGACGTGTGTTGTACCCACAATCCCTCACGCGTCGAGGTCCCTCAGATTGTTTTTTTCCGCCCAGCTACCTTTACGCGGAGCTCCTCGAGAGACATTGCAGATTCCATCTCCTCGACCTTTGGTCGTTTTTTCCTGTTTAAAGATTTAATATATCGATCCCTCCCTCGACGCAGTTGTGAAGCTGTCTCCGCCGAGCAAGATCTTCGACGGAGGGGACGAGCGGAGGAGATCCTTCGGCGTTGCCGAACACGTGGCCTGGCCTCGCAGGCCAAATACAGTAGGGAGAGTGGGGTCGTGGGACATCTCTGATTCTTTTTCTGAGAATGCCTTTCCTTTTCCCCTTCCTTTCCCTTGGGGTAGTTATCACGGTTTATTGCCCCGGCTATGGAGAGGACACCCTTTAGGTTTTGCCCACTTTGTAAGGGCAAGTTTACTTGGAAGGACAAGCATTCACGGTGTAACCGCTGCTTGCCCCTCGATCACGTAGAGGAGGGTTGCTCGGCTTGTCGGCTTCTAAAGCCAAAGACTCTAAAAGACCGTAGGGTCAAGAGGTGGGCGGCCTACGCTATGTCGAAGGCCGGGTCTTCACCCGCCGCTGCTACCACCGACAGTGACGAGGAACGTGATAACACGACCTCCGCTACGGAAGTCGTACACCCCTCTAAAGAGCGCTCGGGCTCTTCGTCGTCTGTCCCCGGCCCCGACGGGCTCCTCGGCTCACGCCCTGCTTATGGGGATGAACACCCCGGCGACACTGACGCACACGATACAACACATAAACACACAACCCATTGCTCTTCTTCGTCGAAGACGAAGAAAGCATCAGCGCCCAAGGAGACGCAGGTTACACCGGCGGCCTCCTCGGACCGTTCGGGTTCGAAGCCCCTCTCGCAGCCGCGACCAGCGACTGGGCTTTCGGCAAATAAGGGCGCCACCCCCAAACCATCGGCCGGCGCGCACCAGCAGAGAGCGCACGCCGCCGTAGAACGTTCGACACCCGTAACGTCGAAACCACAGCCCTCCGCTGACAAACGAGTCACAGAGAGCTTGGCGAGGATCGTTGTAGCCGACGCCCAGAAGCGTACGCCGAAAGACACGCCGAGCGCTACGCAAAGGTCGAAAGACACGCCGAAAAAGCCTGAAGAAAAACAGGGACTACCCCCTTCAGTCGGGGGGACCCCCAGCACACCGGAAGGCTTTTCAGAGGGCGACGGGACACTTTCCTCGACGTTGTGGGAGAGGTCGAGCCGTTTTCAGCAAGATAACACTAATTTTCCCCGCTAGACCGCTGGGTACCCCATGAAACCATGGAAAGGCTCCATCTCTGCATGGAGAGAATGGAGAGGTTTATGAACACCCAGAACCCTCCCACTCCCAAGAGTACAAGAGAAGGGCCTCAGGAGGACCCCAGGGCCAAATACCCGAGGCAGGACACAGCCTTAGACTTCCATAATGTGTATGACCTCACTGGTGAGGAACAATACTTAGAAGAGGATGATGATTTTGTGGACAATGAAGGACAGAACCAAGAGGAAGGTCTGGAAGACAGCCCAGACATGGTAGGAGAAGGCTTCGGAGAAAATCCAGAAGGACCTTCTCATCCCTGGCAATCCCCATCAGGATATTCGGACACTAATGTCCTGAACCTAAATCCTCTGGACAATTCACCTGTTAGAAACACGTCTCCCATTGACGATCAGCCCACATTCAATGCCCTGTTGGGCAGAGCAGCAGCACATTTCGAACTGGACACTGGGGAGATCTCTCCGGAAATAGACTTTGTGGAAAGAGTAATTAAGGAGAAACCCCCAGTCAGCCAGACCATTCCCCTCCTCGCTTCAGTGAAGAGAAGAATCATCCCTTCGCTATCCACACCCGCACTAATCAGAGGAGTTAATCCAAGGATTGAAAAACTTTTCACTCCTTCACCCTCAGACCCGCTGTACATCAGGGGACATTCCATTCCGGATTCCCTTGTAGTAACTAATGCAAGGAAGAGGGCAGGGGTGCCGCTGTCCACCAGTGAGGCACCACCTGACAAGGAGGGCAAGAGGTTATATGCCCTTGCTAAAAGAGTCACATCCTCGGCTGCCTTTTCGGCAAGAATTGCGAACAACAATTCTTTGCTAGCTAGCTACGCGGACGCGCAGTGGGCCAAACTGCGCAAGGACGCCAAAGAAGCGCCAGAACCACTACGTACACGCCTGCTTTCACTATTGGCGAAGGAACCCAGGTCAACCAGAGTATTGTAAAGAACTCTCTGGATGCTGCTGAGACAGCGGGACGTTCCCTGGTTCAGGGAATACTCCTAAAACGCCATGTATGGCTGCGCAACTCAGGGTTCAAACCGGAGACACAGGCGTCTTTAATAAATAAACCTGTTGAAGACTCAAACCTCTTCGGGAAGGCGGTGGATGAGGCTCTGGAAATGGCAAAACTCTTGACCAGATCTCTAAGCCCACTACCAGACGCGGCTATGGCAACACATGCTTTTTTCGTGGCCAACGCCAAAAGCAGAATCAGCAGCAACAGTACCCTGCCACCAGTTACCAGACCAATAGTGGGCAGTACAGCCAAAGAGGACAGCGCAGTGGCAAAGGGAGAGGGCGGGGGTCCACCCCCAGAGGCTCCCAAGCCCCCAACAACACCAAGTGACGCGAAGATTTGCGTCCCCTCCCATGCAACACCGTTCGGGGGCCGGATAACATCCTTTCTTCCAGCATGGGAGGGAATAACGTCAGACCGCTGGGTAATTTCCACCGTAGCCCACGGATACTGCATCGAATTCAACAGTTCCCCAACATACAGACCCCCGAGGGGACGACGCATGACACCGGAACACCTTGCCATCCTTCTCCAAGAAGTACAACTACTGCTGGAAAAAGGAGCCATAGAGGTCGTGCCTCTATCTCAGGTAACGGAAGGTATTTATTCAGTGTACTTCCTTGTGCCCAAAAAGGATCTAACCATGCGCCCTGTATTAGATCTGCGCCCAGCGAACAGGTTTATCAAACCCCAGAAGTTTCGTATGGTGACCTTACAGGAAGTGATCCCACTGCTATCACAGGGAGATTACATGACAACATTGGACATGAAAGATGCATACTTTCATATTTTAATGTTGCCAGCGCACAGAAAATACCTCAGGTTTATGATAGAGGGCAAACACTATCAGTTCAGAGTGCTACCCTTCGGCATAGCATCAGCACCAAGGGTATTCACGAAGGTACTGGCAGTGGCAGCGGCCCACCTGCGCAGGTTGTCCATCCCAGGTTACCCTTACCTCGACGACTGGCTCATAACCGGGGATTCTTACGAAACATGCTTCTCCAATACCCAAAAGACTGTAGACCTTTTGTTCCAGTTGGGCTTCTCCATCAACGAAAAGAAGTCCAGCCTAGACCCCAGCCAAATCAAACAATTCCTTGGGGCTCTAATTCAAACAAAGGACGGCCTCGTCTTCCCCTCCAACGAGAGGGTCCAAAACATGCTGTTTCAGATCCCTCAATATGTGGCCAGTCGAGAGGTGACGGTACGCAAAGCAATGCGCTTGCTAGGCATGATGGCGTTGTGTATTTATTTGGTACCTCACGCGCGCCTGCGCCCTATGCAAGAGTGGCTCAACAGCCAGTGGTGTCAGGCCAGCGGATTATGGGACGATCCAGTGGTGGTCTCGCAGGCCTTGGTTCTCTCGCTACGATGGTGGACAAAGGAAAACCTGGAAAAAGGGAAACCCTTTGCCACACCCGCGGCGGAAGCCACTCTAACCACAGACGCATCCCTAACAGGATGGGGGGCTCACCTATCCCATCAGACTGCTCACGGAGTGTGGACTCCGAACGTAGCATCCAAACACATAAATCTACTGGAGCTACTAGCTGTGTTCAAGGCGCTAAAAGCCTTCCAGGAACACCTACAAGGCAAAACTGTGTTGGTCCTTACAGACAGCACCACAGCCATGTACTAAATCAACAAGCAGGGGGGCACCCACTCTCCAGGACTGTCCAAACTGGCCCAAAATATATGGAAGAGGGCTCTCAAACAAAACATGTTCCTACTGTCAGAACATGTACCAGGGGAACTCAATCTGCTGGCAGAAAAACTCAGCAGAGATTTCCCCCTGCCCGAAGAGTACGAATGGCGACTGCACGAAGAAATCGTCTTCGACGTCGTCACACAATGGGGATTCCCAGAAATAGACTTATTCGCAACCCTGGAGAACTCACAATGACCAGGTTACACCCCCAGGTATCCCCAGAACCAATCCAAGGGGAACGGTCTGTTGATGCAATGGTCAGGGAAATTTGTTTACGCTTTTCCCCCCGACTCCCCTTCTCAACAAGGTGGTGCACAAGATGCACCAGGAACAAGTAACCATGATACTGGTGGCCCCAATGTGGGCCCGACAGCCATGGTTCGCTCACTTGATGGAGATGTCTCTATCTCCCCCAGTGAAACTCCCCTGCCCGTACATCATGCTGTCACAAAACAAGGGCAGGACTCTGCATCCATGCCCCCAGAACATGAATTTAGCAGCTTGGCTCCTGAGATCATAGAATTCGGACATCTACTGCTCCCGCAGAGATGTATGGACATTCTCAGGGAAGCCAGAAAACCTAACACTCGCCACTGCTACTCTAGCAAGTGGAGGAGATTTGTCATCTGGTGCAGAGGGGAAGGCAGCAACCCAATTGACTGCTCTCCCAAACATATTGTTCTATACCTGACCCACTTGTTGGATTCAGGTCTAGTGTTCAATTCCATTAAAGTCCACCTGGCGGCACTTTCTGCATACACCACTTCCCAACTCAAGGTGTCGTGGTGGAAGATCCCTGTTATAAAGGCCTTCATGGAGGGAATAAAGAGAATACACCCCCCGATAGCTGACCCAGCTCCCGGATGGGACCTTAACGTGGTACTTACCAGACTCGTGGGCTCACCTTTCGAACCCATTCACAAAGCATCTCTTAAAGACCTCACTCTTAAGACTGGTTTTTTAATAGCTATCACCTCCATCAGGAGGGTAAGTGAACTACAGGCTCTTTCTGTTCTAGACCCCTTCGTTACAGTTCACAGAGATAAGGTGGTTCTACGCACGCACCCAAGGTTTGCTCCGAAGTTCATATCGAAATTCCACGTAAACCAGTCTATAGACCTGCCAACGTTCTTTCAAAATCCTTCCAACTTGGGAGAAAAAACTCTGCACACACTAGATGTGCGCAGAGCGGTCATGTTCTACATGGAAAGAACCAGACCACTGAGGAAGACTAATCAGTTCTTCGTCTCGGTGGCAGCAGGAAGAGAAGGAGATGCAGTTTCAAAGTCCACTATTTCTAGATGGATTGTTCAATGCATCACTCTCTGCTATACTCTTGCTAAGAGAGAACTGCCCTTTAAGCCTAGAGCACACTCTACTCGAGGCACGGGGGCGTCCATAGCATTCATTGCAAATGTTCCCCTTGAGTCCATCTGCAAAGCGGCTACCTGGAGTTCTGTGCACACCTTTACAAAACACTACTGTCTAGATGCACACTCGAGATCTGACTCCCAGGTGGGTCAGGCAGTACTAAGACATCTTTTCTCTACTGTTCCTTCTCATAACCCACCGCCAACTCTGGGTACTGCTCGCTAGTCTATGCACAGCATGTGATTCTAAGCAGATTAACAAGCATCAGAAGACAATGCGTTACTTACCGTAAAAGCATTTCTGATGATTGTATCTGCTTAGATTCACATGCGCCCACCCTTCCTCCCCGCTCGGATGGAAGGAACCTAGACTTCCTTTTATATCTCTCTTTTCTGTACTCACTCACGTCTAGAAGGCTCCCTCAGGGCAGAAAAATACAAACAGAGGGACCTCGACGCGTGAGGGATTGTGGGTACAACACACGTCACTATAGGGATAGTATTTCAGACACGCCCGGTCGACGTCCCTTTTCGACTACGAAAAACAAAATGCAATACTCCGCAGTGACCACTGGATGTCGGACCTATGCACAGCATGTGAATCTAAGCAGATACAATCATCAGAAATGCTTTTACGGTAAGTAATGCATTGTCATATATTTATATATATCTGAATATAACTGAAGCCAACGGGCGCTGCGTGTATGTATGTATGTATATATATATATATATATATATATATATATATATATATATATATATATATATATATATATATTCATGCAGCGCCCGTTGGCTTCAGTTCAGTTTTTCCAAGTAAGCTTATGCATCGGGAACTATCAAAAGTTTAATTCGTGAAAGATACAAAAATGTCTGCATCTTCGACATACTACCCCGAAGAACAGGGTTTAAAAAGTGTCAAGACTGCGGTTCCAAGATGTCGATAACCGAACCGCATCGAGTATGCATGTGGTGTCTCAGTGTGGAGCACAAGACCTCTGCCTGCTTGAAATTCCAATCTATGACCGGAAAAGCTCTGAAGTAGTGTAAGGGGAAATTGGCGGTAGGTAGAAACCCCAAGAAATCTCCATAGACTACTCTGACGAAGAAACCTTTGTCAGACAATGCGAGAGGGGGCTCACCTTGGAAAAGAAGGTGAAAAGGTTCAGTCGAGGAGTGGCTCCACCACTCCTTGTTGTCTAGGAAGTCGAAGAAGCACCATAGGTTTCCCACTTAGACTTCTTCGTCTGATTCCTCTCCTGCGAGAGCTATATCCTTTCCCACAAAGCCCTCCACTCCTGCCGTATAGGAAGCATTCAGGTTAGAAATGCTGAACATTTTTGAAAAACAAAAACCCTCGACAAGCCATGCTTCTTACAAGCCTTCTAAAGCCGGTAAGGAAAGGGTTCGAACCAAATACTGCGCACACTCAAGCCCGGGGCGAAGGCCAGATCCACATTGAGAGCCGTCGAGATCTCGACACAATGAGAAATCGAAGGTTTTTCGAGCCGCAAGTCCTCAAAGAATAAGTTGAGGTCGTTGACACCAGCTGTGCCCTCGACACCAGCTGTCCCATTGACACCTGTGCTTTCGAAGTCCTAAACAATTTCATTGAAGACATCGACTCCTCGAGCGCCGGGTTCAAATTGTTTTAAACCTTAGATGTCCTTACCAGAAAAAACATACACTACTTTACCTAGAAAGGATTACTTTAAGTCACTAACCTCTATTTATGGGGACAATGAGCCATCGGATAACGATGCACCGTTTGGGTTACAGTATGGTACACAAATGTCCCTGGTAGCTTTAGAATCCAGCTTTCAGAGGAATCCAGGCTAAAAGACCGTTATGAACATTTACAAACAGCCAGTGGATTGGACACTTGACCAGAGTTGTAATTTGGCAAACCTGAATCTGATGAACATGCAGATGCTTCATATAGGCAGTTGATGTCTAAGGTTGTAGATTACTTGGGATGGAGTAGGCCTACCCTCCCCATCGAGCAGGATGATCTAACTTGTGCGCAAAAGGATCCCATTTTAACATTGCACTTAAAAAAAGGGTTTCTGCCATTTGGGAGACGCTGCAGTCAAGTCCGGCAGTAAACAAGAACTTGATAAGAAAATACAACCCATCTAGTAGTGACCCCAACTACTTAGTAAAACACCCCACCCCAGAAAGTCTGGTGGTGCAAGCAGCTACTGCAACCTCAAAACAGGCAGTTTATCCAACCATCCACACCGGATAGGGATGACAAACGGATGGATGTACAGGAAGGAAAGTATTTTCTGCAGGGAGCATGGCTCTTAAGTCGGCCAACTCCACACGTGCCTTAGAAAAGTTTTCATTCACTCTATGGAGCTGTATTTCTATGGCAGCTAAGCATATTCCCGAAGGGGAGGAAAGACGTTTTCTTAGCTATTGTTGGAGACCGCAAAGAAGCCATATGCTAGTCTCTTCAGTCTGGTCTGGATTCTGCTGACCACATCAGCAGAGCCATGGCGGCAAGCACCGTAATTCGCAGATTTGTGTGGTTAAGGAAGTCTGGATTTGCACTGTATGTGCAATCAAGAATCCTTCACATGCCTATTGACGGGTCTCGCCTTTTTGGCAACAAGGCTGACGAAAGCCTTGAGAAGCTGCAGACCTCGAAGGTGGCAGCCAAATCTTTAGGTGCTGCCATTGTGCCGCCTCAGCCCTTTCGCCCCAGTGGCCCTTCCTAGAGGGGTAGATTTTCGCTACTACACCTCACTTAGAAGAGCGAGAGGAAAGGCTGGCCAAAGAGACCAAAGAAGATTCACTCGTGGTGGACGAAGGAGAGTTGCAAAGCCCGCTCAAGCAGGGGCATCTTTACCAATGGCCACTACTTCAGCCGCCTCAAAGCCTCTGAGTTCTTGAGTTACGAAACCCAGTTGGAGGCAGGCTGTCTCAGCATCTGAAAGAATAGCGAGACAAACCATAGCCTGAGGTCACTTCCTTCCCTTCATTCAGAGACCTCAGAATCATCCACCGGGGAACCATTCTTTGAATGTTCCAGATCCGCTTCTTGTGCAGGAAATGTTGACCCTGCTAGAGAGGTGCTATAGAGATGGTACCTGTATCGGAGAGGAACACAGTATGGTACTCTCCATATTTTGTAATACTTGAGGAGGACAGAGCACTGAGACCCATCTTGGACTTGAGATACTTGAACAAGTTCCTCAGGAAGGACAAGTTCAAGATGGTCACACTTTCTCAGATCCTTCAGGCCCTCCAACTCCATGATTGGATGGGGTCATTGGATCTTCATGATGCTTATTTTTATGTGCCAATCAATTCGAAGCAAAGGAAACAGCTGAGGTTCATCGTTTCCAGGTCTGCCTTTCTCGCTGACCTACGCCCCATGGGTTTTCACCAAACTGATGGCAGTGGTGGCAGCGAGTCTCAGGAGAGGGGATATTCACGTCTACCCCTACCTGGAAGAATGGCTGATCTGGGCACGTTCTCCCAAACAAGTCCTGGATCATCTCAACATCACCTGCCACTCTTCACAGACTGGGCTTTTCCCTCAATTGCAATAAGTCCCATATGAAACCATCTCAAAAGCTCAAAATTCATCGGGCTGTACTGGATACATAGTTGGGAAAGAGCTTGCCATCCGAGGTGAGGGCTCAAGACATTCTGCAGATAGTCTGAGTTTCAGAGTGCTGAGCATCTCCTGTCCTTCGACTTTCTGATGCTGCTTGGCCTCATACATCCTGCATTTTTCTGATTCCAGAGGCTCGCCTGAGAATGAGATCCCTTCCATGGGCTCTCAGGATTCCATAGTCTTGGTTCTCGAGGTAACATGTCAGACCTACTTCAGGTTCCAAGCAGGGACGCACAGTATCTTCTGTGGAGGACAATATTCTGAAGGAGAACCTTTTTTGGCAAACCATGGCCGGAGATAACAGTTGTGACGGATGGCCGCACGCCAGCGATCCGACAATCAGCAGTCGTTGGTCTCCATCGGATTCCAAGTTACACATCAATCGTTTGGAGCTGAAGGCAATCAGACTTGCACTGAAGGCCTTGTTGCCCTCTGTAAGGGGGAAGAATGTCCTGATAATGACGGACAACACAGTGGCCATGTACGAGAGGTGGCGTAGGGCCCCGACCACTGTTCAGACTGGCAATGCAGCTCTGGTTCTGGGCAATACAGCAAGCAATCTCCCTGTCGGCAGTTCACCTAGCCAGGGAAGAGAACACGGCGGCGGACGTGCTGAGCAGGCAGAGCAGTTTCCCACGAGTGGTAACTAGCTCAGGGAAGTCCTTCAAGAGATCTTCACCCTTTGGGGAACCCTTCAAGTGGATCTGTTCGCGACCAATGTCCACCAGAAGTGTGAACTGTACTGCTACAGGGAATTTTCTCCAAGAGGAGCTCTCGGGTGCGTTTTTGGTGGCCTGGGAGTTTCCACTCCTGAACGAGTTTCCTCCAGTCCCTATCATTCCTTACGTGGTCATGTGGTTGAGAAAGTTCAGGAAGCACATGATCCTAATTGCCCCAAATTGGGCCAGGAGGACGTGGTACCCGAACCTTCTGGAAATGTTTATCTTCCCTCCAATACATCTTCCATAAAGAGAGGACCTTCTCTCGCGAGTGGATGGTTGGGGTTCTCCATCCAGAGGTCAAGACCCTCAGCCTTCACGCATGGTTTCTGTGCGGCTGAGCTACAAGTATTGGGACCTCCCGGGTGACATAATGGAGATTTTGCTTTCGGCCAGAAGGCCAGCAACAAAGTCTTTGTTCCGCTGCCGTTGGAACAAATTCTACAGCTGGTGCAGGGACAAGAATGTAGACCCTTTACTATGCAAGACACCAGAGGTGTTATCCTTTCTACTGTACCTTGCTAATCTGTGGCTCCAGCTTCGAATAATTAAAGGATATTTGGCAGCACTATCCATCTTTAAGCGCTCATCTGAAGGAACTTCATATTTTTAGATCTCTGGTGATTCCATTTCTGAAGGGACTCACGAATCTGTTCCCTCCATCTCCTTTTCAGGTGCCCATTTGGTACCTTAATTTGGCGTTAAAATGTCTATTGTGTGCACCATTTGAACCTCTACATTCATGTCCATTAAGGTGACAAACGTTAAAGACCATTTTGTAAGTAGCACTATGTTGAGGAGAATTCTCAGAAATGTGCCAATTCCCTCTACCTCAACTTTGCTGGATTTTGAGGACTTGAGACCCTTTTTCCCCACTCTCTCGTGTGTTTTTATGTGATTTTGAACACGGTTTCTTTTGGTTGTGGAGCCTGACAAACTCCATAGGGATCATCTTTTACATTGTGACACACATCACCTTGCAGTGACACAGGGAAGTCTCTTAGATTTCCCCAAGGTTTAAATACCTTCTCTCAGATAAACTACTCTTTTTCCAGAGCAGTAAAGTGAAATTGACTTTACTTACATTTCAGCACACACTATCTTACACTCCCCACCCCACCCCCCACTGCCCTAGATGCCACACAGATGACTCGGGCTCCCTCCACATAGTTTGGGCTTGTCCCAGAATTTCTGGTTATTGGACAGGGGTTTGCACCACAGTACCCGCGCTGCTTCACTGCACCAACGACCTAAATCCTATAACCTGCTTGTTTCATGAGCGCTTACCACTTTGTGGAGCCTACCGCAAACTTGCCAGTCTTTGTATGATTCTTGCTGTGTGCCGTATTGTGTTGCTATGGCTGAGACCTGTCGGCCCCACAACCGAACAATTACTCCGGAATGTCACCTGGGCATCTGATATCGAGGGGCGCTGGATCTCCCTGCTACCAACCTGCTGCACGCCTCCGGATGTCTGGCCCCCTTTCTGAGCTTACCTCCAAACTAACGCTGAGGGAGTGAGATGCAGACCCCCTGGACATCCTTGATCCCCGATGAACTTGGAAAATAGAATGTGCTGGGTATGGCCTCACTATTCATCGCGAAGTGTAACGAGACTGCAATGCACTGTATATAATTGGGAAATGTGGTCACTGTCAAACTCGCACTACCTCTTGTAAGGCTATTAATGCGATTGCCCTTGTTACCTTGTCAAGCCGTTAATAAATAAAGTTTTAACAAAGAATTGGTGCAGTCACACTGTATGACTCTTATCTGCTTGGTATTGGGTAACCCACCTTTTGGTATAGTCTGTACTACACAAGTTGGTAGTGTGACCTGAGCGGCCAGGCCTGTCGCACGAGGGGTAAATGTGAGCTGTAGAATTGTACCAATTAAATTTGTAAATACAAGTAACACTTACACTCAAGGTTTCAGTTATTAATAGTTAATTTAACATCCATTTTTAAATAAGATTTCTTTAAAAAGGCAATTCATGTAAGGCATATTACATTACAGTCAAGGATTGCTGTTCGACAGTGTCGGAAGCGGCTGCTGGTTTTTGCTGTTCCAACCTAGAGTGCAGCACGGCTTGACACGTGTGAGTTTGTGGGTCCTTTCATCTCATTCTCCAATGTGCATTTCGCTTCCTGTTTGACTACTGCATGCCGGCTGCGTGTGCCGTGTAAATTACGCGAAAAGGCAGACGGAGAGCGGCAGTTCGAAGGAGATGCCCTGCAGCCCGACACTTCTTTTGGCAAGCAGGGAGAGTGGGGGGGCATTGTACAACCGATGAGTCGCGTTTAGTCAGCAGTGCAAGATATGAGGTCGAATTCTGGCTGGTAATACAGCGAGTGCAGACCGCACCCCGTGCAGCCCTGGGTGTCGGTAGACCCGGCTCTGCAGAAACGTGCGTCACTCTTCAAAAAAATAAATAAATAAATAAAAATTAAACAAAAAGACAATGCGAGATATCCTGGAGATCACAACCGTCTGAAATAAACAAGACTAATCTCAGTACCATCACTGCCTTATACAAAAATGAAATACTCCTAGCCAAACGGGAAACTTATAACGCTAGAATTTCCTAAGCCAACTCAAGTATGAAGGAACTCCGTCATCCTCAAAGAGTTGGAAGCTCCCATCCCAGTGCCAGACAACTGTACAAGGGATAAACTTTGGTGCTCGAACAGACAGCAAGCACTAGCTAACAGTTACGACTCTTCAAGCAAAAATTGCCAAGAAAAAAGCCTCATTAACGAGCACAACGCCCATTAGAAATACTCCAGAGCCATCTAATAATACTGTTAAACCTATCTGCTTTAAGTTTTCTAAAGTTACCATAATTGAAACTGAAAAGATTATATTGTCACTCAAACCTTCTAATTGTCAGGGTGACCAATGCCCTGATCAACTTATTAAGGATGCAGCCAGAGACCTGGCCCCCTTCATCACAAAACCTATCAACGCTTCATTTGCGTCCAATACCGTCCCATCTAACCTCAAGGACTCATGGGTGCTCCCATTACTGAAAAAACACTCTAGACCCGTTGATACCCACTAACTACCGACCTATTACTACTGTGCCATTTCTCCTGAAAATCACAGATAAAATGGCCTACTCACAAATTCAAAAACACTTGGAATCCAACTCCTTATTAGGAGCAAGGCAATCGGGCTTTCGGCCTCAGCATGGGACCGAAACAGCGTTAATTGACCTGAAGGCCGAGATTGCTGAACTTAGGGATAAAGGGCAATCGGCCCTCCTTCTCCGGCTGCTTTTGACCTGGTCGATCACCGGGTCCTATGCAGTCACCTGGATTCGGCAGCATACTTAACAGAAGCCGTAGTGTGGATACAATCCTTTCTAAGTAATCAGACTATGAGTCTTCTCACCCACAGCAGTGGCTGACCCTATCCCCATCACCTGCGGAGTGCCCCAGGGATCTTGTTTCACCTACCCTATACAACAATTCACCAAGCCCCTTTTCGATGATCTGGATCATCTGGGTATCACCTACACCAATTATGCAGATGATACTCAGAGCCTCCTACCTCTTACTGCTGATTATGACAAGGATTTGGCCTTGGTGAATAGGGTATATCTCATTCAGGCATGGATGGCCACCCATGGGCTGTGCCTGAATGATAAGACCGAGATCATCATCCTCGGTACGACATCGACCCTAAAAAGAGTCCCAAATATTCTGCCTTTAACATAGACCATAATATTACGGTGGCTAAGGAGGTAAAAACCCTGGGATTTTACCAGGACTATACTCTCTCCTTCAACAAACAGGTTAAAGCCTTGGCCTCGTCCACGGCATATACCTGCAAACTGATTAGAGCAGGCAAAGCCTTCCTGTCTAATACTAGTTGTATCACCCTTGCCAGAGCACTTATCTTATCAAAGCTTCAATATTGTAACGCCTTGGTACAGAGGGGCTAACAAATTAAGAAAATCCAACTCTTGCAAAACAATGCTCTTGGAGCTGCACTAGGAATTGCTAGGAGAGAACACATCTCTGAGACGAGAAGAGCTAACAATTTGCTTTCCACACATGATAAAATTAAACTAAAAGTTGCCTCCCTCACACACAAATGCTTGAACAATCAGGCACCCCGTTCCCTGTCAAATAGAATGAATAAGAAACCTGCGACAAGAACAACTAGACTATCTAATACGAATTGCCTCTTGGTTCCTAGATTCAAGTTTTCTAGAGTTGGAGGCAGCAGCTCCCAGGTCATGCAGCCCAATTGTGGAACTCGCTACCCTCCCCACTAAGAGTAGATCACTCTTATAATAACTTCCGTCAGAGCATAATAAATTGGCTCAAAGATGTTGTTTGCTAGGTCGGCCCATGACACCCTAGACCAGTGGTCTTCAAACTTTTTTGGCCAACGCTATGAACTTTTGCGTGCCGTCACCGCACCCTACTCCCAGTACAGACCCTGGCCTCGCCTCACCCTACTCCCACCCCTATCCCAGTGCTGCCACCCATCCTGCTCCCACCACAGTCCCATAACAAAAGCATACACTCATCCATACAGATTTAAATAAAAAATAAATCGCCATAAACGTACTTTCTACAGGGGCCTGCGCGTGGTTGCTAAAATGCCCCGCTCCAGGTTGCTCTGCCCGTATGTGCGAGGATGCGCAGGAGCAGCCCCTCACACATACATACATGCAGTGCCCCAGCCAACAATTCCAATGAGCTATGCAAGGCTGGCGAAGCAAAACATCCCCAGCGTTGCATGGTTCAGTGATCATGTGCGGCTGGGGAAATGAACTGTCAAAGGCAAACAGTGTTTCCCTTTGACAGTTCAGTCAGCCCAGGAGCACTCCCTCAGCTGGAAATTGCAGCTGAAGGAGTGCTCAGTGTTTCACTGGGCTGGCTCCTCGGCTCCTCCATAATGGTTGAGGTGGCCAGTTGGTGGACGCCCACTCACCCATTATGGATGAGGCGGCATGCTTGGACTGGCCTATAGGGCAAAAGGGCGATGACGTACCAAAAATGCTAGTGTAGGCCAGTCAAAATTGGACACTTTTTTGGCCAATGTGGGCCAGTTTGAGGAGTTACTTCACTATGCAGCTAATGGATTTGACCATTGTTGCCAAATAAATATTCTTTAAATATCACCATTTGTTTACATTTGAACAAAAAACAACCCCTTGGGTACTATTCAAACAGTCTGTGACTAAATATCCATTTGCAACTGCTGGCCATTTTTTCATTGGTGCCTAAGACCGTTTTATGCTCCAGTCTGACCATGTAAGCTGCCCCTTCCCATTTCCTCCAAACTAAAAAAAAAAACATTTGTTTTTTTTAAATTTCAAGCTTGCCTCTGGCCCCCCCCTGGGATGCGGCTGCGCCACCCTGGGGGGGGCGCGCCCCACAGTTTGAAGACCTCTGCCCTAGACTAATGGCCCACCTTCCTGTAAATATTCTAGTTACTGGTCATATTACTGACTGTCCCCCCTGGCCTCCGGTGCCTGATCTCTAGTGCCTGACCTTAGCCCATAGCCCGATTCACACGTATGTATATATCCTGTAAGTATATAATGTGCCTGTGTGTATATAAATTGCATTATGTATTTGTATTTTCTTCTGTGTAACTAAGCTGTGAGTGATCTTATGCAATGTGCCCTAATACCTACGGGTCTAGTGCGAAATACAAGTAATAAAACAAACTAAACAAACTCTTCCTGTAAACGACACAAGGTGCATAATATATTAATATAGCCTTAGGTCCCTGGCCCCTGGTGTTGGTTCTGCAGTGTCTAGCTCGCCACCCTTTTTTCCCCTCTGTCTAGAGATAGGTTTGGGTGCTTGCTGAGCTGCAGACCAGTAACTTTGTTGCTTAGAGTGCCCTTCTCTCATATAACATAGCTAGCAGTGTGCTAAGGAGACTGAGAGGTCACTTGGGAGAGGCCGGTCAGACGCCAGCAGTGTTTAAGAACTGGGAACTTTGATAAACGTATGAACCCATGTGTTGTGTATGTGCATGAGTTATCTCCCTTGGAAACACTGATAAATAGGGTTGCTGTTTTGAACCATTGGCAGTCTAGGCCTGCTATCTTTTACATCTTTTATAGTTTGATTGACGGGTGTGTAGCTTTAGGCTGTGCCGCTAATGACGAATATGAAATCCACAAAATTGTCAAAACCGCACCGATATGATTTATGCAGTTTTGGAACTAAAGCAACTAGCTCAAGAGGTTCGTCTAAATCGGTGTCCACCAAACGTCTTACAAAAATTAGAAAAGGGGGAAAAATAGCTTGAGTAGTGCTAGCACTCTTATTCACAAAAAAGTGCCTCGACCCTCAATCCTAGATCTTTTTTACGGAATACAACCTCCAGTGCGGCAGGCATAAGAAATGCACCAAGCTCGCAACAATTAGAAGTGCCATCGTCCATCGACAATATCCCAGTTCAACTGCCCTACAACACTCCTTTACAATTGACAACGGAAGATCTCTGAACATGCGTTTAGATTTTAGGAGAAAGTCGCTGGGGCTGGATGATGAGGTTTTCAACAATCTAATTGGGACCGTTTTGTCTGAAAGCCCTAATCTCAAGGCACTTAATTCTACCTCAGAGCTCTAGAGGTTCGGTTTCCTTTAGGGATGGCCTTTCAGAGATAAACAGTGTAGTGCAGATCTCTGCATTAGCCCCATAAGTGCTTTGATACAAGTGATCGTAGCGAAACTGGAGGCACTATTCGCAATGTTCTCTAAACTCGCTGCTGATCAACAAGAGGTGAAAGGCATTGCTAAACTGGTAGATGTCATTCTAGTAAATAGTGCCAAAGTAAGTGGTGCGCCGGAGCCTAGTAAGGATAAACAGAGTACACTGGCTATATCCATCGATGATGAGGAAGACAATTATTCAGGGGACATTACATCTAGCAGAGGCTTGCCTGCGGCACTAGCTACTGTGTCCCATCAGGAAGCTGCCATCAGTGGTTTCCTACATCCTCAAAGTGACTTATTGTCAATTGCAGCAGGGACAGAAGAGGATGCTATGATTGTCCTCTGCAACGAGATCTCAATGATGAGAAGCCCCAAAACCAGCTAAGAGCAAGACTAAGCCTCACTCTCGATGTCTTAAGTGAGTAGCTTTTCCTACAAAGCCCCCTGGCAATAAGAGCATTCAGATAAGAGGCCAGAAGGACTCAGCTTCTCTAGTTCACTATGTTGTAACTAAAGAGGGTGGAACCACCCAACAAGTGGAATTGAGAGGCCCTCTGGACAAATGGCTTGGCACAAAATGGAAAGACTCAGATATGGCTTTGGAGAGTAACGAGGCCCCTAGTCAAGCGAGACTGGTACACTGCTGTCCAGACAATAGTAATTGTCCGAAGAGCCAAATGGATATTGTAGCAGTACATCAGTCAGACTTGCCCTATCAATGATGAAAGAAAAGTACGGCCTAGTAATACTTATCCCTGCACTTATTTTGATCCCAATTCTTATGCTGTCTTGAATAATTTTGTAAAAATCGAGGAATTATTTCCAAGGAATGATAGTCCATTCCTCAATCGTTATCTGTTGGATATGTGGAAGAGAGTCCCTTGGCTTCTGGCAATTGGGAACTCCGATTTACTGCAAGTGGAACTGCTGAAATGGCACAGCACCACAAATTGGGCCTTGATTGAGCTATCCTCCCCTGCTATTACCTCACTACTATGTACTCCACTAACGGTGTGCGAGAAGTGGGCAGACGCAGGGGGGCACAGTGATGCCCTCCCGATTGCCACTGGGAAGTGGGGAACACGAGTTTGAGGGGATTCGAAACAAGACTCTAACAACACCTTCACAAGTGGAGAAGATACGACTGCTGAGCTAGAACACTTGAGGATTAAAGTTTTATGGGTTTGGAGGATAGAGGAGCGATCGTTAAGTCGCCACATTCTTTTCCTTCAAGAGACTTGGCTGTGTGACCTGCTAATTGTCGATAGTTTCAGGGTGTTCCAGCAAATAGCTATGAAAGTCCCCATGGGGAGACCCTCTGGTGGCTTAGCATTATTGATAAAAAAAAAAAACACTGAGTTGCTGGATTTTGAAGTCCTTGCCGATCAAAGCTACAAAACCATTATATTAAAAAAAGACAGTCACAAGGGGGCACGGATGGGGTGGTGTTTATGGGGGTTTAGCGGCTAGGGTAGAAGTTAAGACTCAACCAATAGCAACCTATTCTATTAGTAAATGTGTATTGTAATCTGCTAAAAGTAGATGGGGACTTCTGTGAAAAATGTGGGTCTATTTGTGAGACCTTTCTGCGTGTGCATGAAGGTTGTAATATAGCTGGTGATTTTAATGTGGACTGCATGACTGATTTGGGCACTGTGGCAGATTATGGTTGCACTAAGGGCAAATCTCCTGAAGTAGGGAAGGCATGGAGGGATTGGCCAACTTGGAACTCTAAGCGGTTCTCTGCATACTTGGATTATATGGCTATATGAGGAGTAGCCATAGGAAACTTGTAACGGTATTTAAGGTTTATACCCAGAGGATATGTAATCAGTACATGAGTGGATTCACAGCAAACTCTGCTGGGAATAGAATAAATATGTAGGCAACCTGAACGTTTTTAATGGAGTGTATCTGTCCCTTGATAATTTAACAGAATGTGAAAGAGCAGCCTACTTGTCCCATGTTCCTTAAAGCTTTCCTTGGTAAGTGTAAGAGGGTGAGTAGTAGCACCAATTATGGCGTCTTTAGAAGTAGGCAGCCCTTTGCCAAGGTAATGCAGCAAAAAAAGAAATTGTTGAGAAAAGATCTGAAATTTGCAAAGAGGTGAGGCTGCTAATCTTCATCTAGACAGTAATAAACGCCTCAAGCAACACTTTAAACACTGGCTAAGATGCTATAAAACACAAATGGCACAAAGTGGGCTGGCTGATGCTCAAAATATTAACTATAAAAGATTTGAATTTTTCGGATCTGATAAACTTGTTAAAAAAGACGCACAGTTGCCTATAGTGTAACCCGATTGTTGAATGTGAATGGATCAGTCACTTCAAAGAAATATATAAGCAATTGGAGACTGAAATAAAGAGGGTTAGGAATGATCATGAGTGGGTTCTTTCTTTGACAATGGATGAGATTGAGAACATGATTAAGACATCCTCCAATTCCAGAGCAGCAGGACCTAATGGCCTATCAAATGCGCTCTTCAAACTTGCCTTGGAGATGTGGGCTATTATCCTATTTAAATCTATCTTATTGAATAGGAAGTTATCACCTTCATGGCTTTCTGCAACTATCCTACTGATTTATAAGAGGTGCGATAGATCAAGTGGTCTTAATTATCGTCCTATCTCTCTCATTGATAGTGATTGCAAGATATTTGCAGGGCTGGCAATGGAGTAACTTTGCTGAAAATGTTGGGTGGGGGGACAGGGGTGTGGTGGAGGAGAGAGCGGGTGGTGGCTTTTGGGGATTGTTTCGGACAAATTGTTCAATAAAATTTAGTTGAATGATAGATTTGACTGAATTCGGTCACCACCATTAGTTCGAAGTCGAAGATACCGAACATGAAGAGCTGGGGTTGCAGCGGTGTTCCCCCGCTTCTTCAGAACTGGTGGCAGGGGACCCAACAAAAAAAAGAAAAAGGGACCCTTCAGCGTCGGATCCGACCCATGTTGGATGGATGGATCTGACGCTGCAGGGTACAGGAGTGGCGGCGCATGGAGAAAAGGTAAGTAGGGGGTGTTTATGGGTGTACTGGCGGTTTGGGGGGGCATGGGTTTGTTGTTTTGTACCAAGGTAAAAACATATTCGCAGTGAAAAGGACTACGGTCAATTCCGCTGTGATTTTGTACCTTGGTCAAACAACCTAAATCCCTGAGGGATAACACTAGACTACTACACCACAAGAGTCCATTGTTGAGGCTCTGCTATAACTTTCATAAGACTGGTGGCCTATCTTTAAAATTCAATTGGGGCCCCACACATCTCCAGCCGGTCTGCCATGCACCCAGTGACACAACATAACATTCACAATCTTAATTCCAATAGAACATAGACGATGCATTATTTATCATTCATTCAGACAAAACTTTACACATCCGTATGCTTGCATACACGCTCACAAAAATGCACCCAGCACCTCCATTGACATACTGTTTGCGCACATATTTATATTTACATATACAATAACACATGGAAACTGTGGCGCAACGTCCATTGAGCAGACCAGACTTTATCACCCCCTGATCCATGAAATTTTGGTCTAAGTTGACTTGACCTAGCTGAACTATAAAGCCATGGCCGAAAGAACAGATTCAATGGAATGTCACAAATTCCCTTAATCTTTCCTTTCATTCAAAGGCAGAAGCCATCGGTTAATGCAGTGCAGTGTGTGAACAAGTATACTTGGTATACATTTTTAAATGCCATATATCTCCAAACTTATGTGTATGTGCTGATAGAATTTTTCTACAAGATTCAGACTGATTAAAATTAAGCTATGTTTTCCTGTGTTCAAATGGCTCCAAGAAGTGGAGTACCAAGTGGGAGAGGGGGTGGGGGGGTGGCAAGCTGCCCCCTGTGGCTCTTTTAAGAGCCAGACTGGGAAATTTTTAATTGGGACAACTCTCCCATTCATCACATCAAAGAGGGTCCCCAATTGCAAAGGTGTCCCGCTGGCAGGACAATGTGTGCTGAGCAATTCCTGCTCAGCATGCTCATTGTCCTGGCAGCAGGACACCTCACCGTTCCGAATGGTAGAGGTGTCCGAATGCCAGGACAATGTCCCAAGGAGGTCTGGGCAGCAGAGGGTCCTCGCATTGCTCTGTATCAACAGAGCATTAAAATATGAGTGATTAGGCACTGATGGGAGGGAGGAAGGGTACTATTAGCAGGGACTTTTGTCCCTTTAGAAATATGAATGGGAGGGAGTGATCAGAAGTAAGAAGGGTGCATAATGTTGCATGCTTTATGAAATAATGACTATGGCTTTAAAACCCAAGGGGGATTTTTTAGGCTCACATTAATCTACATGATGCTATTGTGACTTTGCATGCAAAATGGGGAGAATAAAACTAAAGCCATACTCCCATTGCTCAACGTATTTCTATGACAACGTATATAGTGTATGGTTAGTTTACTATGAAAGGCTAGTTTATTATGTAATGTGGTTTGCTTCCAAGGCTTTGCTATAAATAATTATTTAAGCACATGAAATGTAAAGCAAAACCTTAATAAATACCTGTATCAACTAAACCTGGAAAGATGTGCGCAGTCACTTAAATTGTCCACATCCCAGTTTCACCATTTAACCAAGTGTGTGATCCTGAGCAAATCATATAATCACTTTGCGCCTTATCTGCAGCTCTGCAAGTGTCTCTGATTCACTGCAAAGCTTACGTTAATGTATCATTGTATTATAATGGAAAAACCTAATAACTATAGAGTTGCTCCACATATAATAAAAGTGCACCACAAAGTTATTTGTCACTTGGTTCATTTATGACAACTTATTCTAAAGTCACTTTAAAATGGTTGCTCGATTTTAGCTATAGTGAAGGCCAATACAAACAGGTCTCATGATCGGAGGAAGTACGTTCTCATTTCCTGTATAACATTAAATAAGCAGCCCGAAAGCCTTAGGCCGAAAAATTAGCCTGAAGAAGTCCCTGAGTCGGGACGGAAGGCGTGGCGGGAGTACAACGGCTATGGAGCCCAGCAACATTTCTGCAAATATTTTTAATGTTTTTTTAATGATAAAATAAAAGTTGCATTTTCACACTGTTGTGGGATTGAGTTCTTCTGTCTCAGGCTGTATGGTGGTTTTGTGTTTGGCATTTAAACACTGTCCACAGAAATACAGCCTTGTTTGATCTATATATATTCCACGGCCCACAGTAGTGGCTGTGTGGTTATGGTTAAGTTGCTAAACCATAGGAAGACCACGTTTTGGGTGGCTTGTAACTTTGCTCCACATGGACCAATCCTTAACAAACTTTGCAAAAAAAAGTATATGCCCTTTAGTTATGGGGGGGGAGGCAAATGATTTTTTTTTTTCATCGACTGAATGGACAAAAACTTTGCGCACGCCTATGGGCCAAACGGCTGGACAGAGTTTAACCAAATTTGCGGCAGGAGCGGGGGCTTGGTTCCGAAAGCGTGCTTTTATGTGTTTGGTATCCGACCAGTTCTTTTGTTGCAAAGAACTGAAATGTACGTCTAAAAAAATTTGTGATATCTGGCTCCACTCCGCTGACCCATTTCCCTGTTCGCTCTGCAAACAAGTGTCTCATTGGCTTGCAGTACACCGTGATGTCGGCAAACATTGGACGCGGCCGGTGATTGGCTGGAGGCGAAGCGTGCTGTGCGTCAAGATTTTTGGGAAACGCTGCCATGGTGTATCGGAGGACAGTGCACCACCGGAAGAGCCTGGAAAACATACTTTACGCCATGTGGTGATGGGAAGAAGGGATGGAAAGGGTGGGGGAGTGACAAGTGGTTCATCTGATATCTCATTAGGTGGAAGAAGACGGTGGTGTGCCTGCAGTATCTGTGCGTATTGCGCCAAATCGCAGGTACCTCCACAGGCGACTTACCTTGTGTGGTGAATGCAGGCAGCCTGAGTTACGGCACGATAGCTGGTGAGGCGACCCCTTTCCGTGGTGACTGATGGCAGATCAGTGGCAGAAGGGGAGTGCATTGTACATGACATGAACATTTTAACATACAGTGTACTATGATGTGTGGCGTGTGCTAAGACCGTAGCCCCTTGGATGCATGGGTGGAGGCCTTGCACCGACACCTATGTACCCTGGTTGCAAGTAGGTTTCACATTGTTGCCTTGTGTGTGTGGTGTTTGTCAACATTGCATACACTGTTGATTCCATGGGTGTGGGGATTGTTAGCACATCCTACAGTGTGTAGTCCATGGCTGGACCTGATTGAGCAAACAGTTCTGCAGTGTGTCCAGTGGGTACAGTGTTGAAGTACTGTGTGTATAGAAGTGGATAGGGTTGAACTGCATATTTTATCGGCTTGGGTACTGTTTATTGCGCGGAGTGCTGACTACTGTACTGTACCATGAAGTATTGCTTTTTTGCACTTACTAGAGTGCTGGTAGCAGGGCCACTGTTGTAGAGATTGTGTGATTGGGTTGACAGTAATACAATGCTATGTGAATAGAAGTGGGTAGGGGTGCCGACACTAGGGTATGTTTGTGGATTCTGGTAACTGTTACATGTGTGCATGCATTGCTGTATTATGGTGCGGGGGTTGGGTAGAAGTGTTGCTGCCTAGGTTACGTTTGTGGATTGTGGTACCTAGCCACATGTTCGCCTGCATGGCTCTGTTATGTTGTGCTTGGTGTGGGCAAGGCTTACACTGTTGGGTGCATGGCAAAAGGCCATATGCCATGCACCCAAGAGCCTAGGCCTTCACCATAGCCACCACAACATAATGAGGCCATGTAGTTTTAACCCTGCATCTCTGAGGGTGGTGACCTTTAAAGAATGGTTGTGGAGGACATCTTAGACGTGGTAGAACACCCGAAGTGAGGTGATAGGTGTACATTACCCTATGGTGTAGGTTATTGCATGTGTTGCACATTAGGGAGCCATATGTGACAGTTTGCTATGGTTTGCCTTTTTATAACACCCTTCCTATGTTAAGTTTGTGGATTGTGGTACGTGGCCGCATGTTCGCATTCGTGGTTCTGTTATGTTGTGGTGGGTGTGGGCAAGGCCTACACACTTGGGTGCATGGCCAAAGGCCGTAGACCATGCACCCAAGAGCCTAGTCATTGACGATAGCCACCACAACATAATACGGCAATGCAGGTTTAACTCTGCATCTCTCCGACGGTGGTGCCCTTTGAAGAATGGTTGTGGAGGACATTTTAGACTTGGTAAAACACCCGAAGTGAGGTGATATGCGTACATTACCATATGGTGTAGGTCATTGCACGTGTTGCACATTAGGGAGCCCATGTGAGCATTTGCGTTTGCTATGGTTTGCCCCTTATAAGACCCTTGCTATAGGAAGTGCTTTAAGATATTGTGCCATGAAAGGAAGTCCTCAGCATCACACATCTAAAATATGGACAATGTACACAGCCACCCGCATACTGTTCACCACACCCAACGCAATGTCATGCAGCCATGCATGCAAACATGTGGCCAGGGTGAAAGTTGGCAGGCTCAATTTCAGATGGGGAGTGCATTGCACATGAGCATTTAAACATAGGGTGTACTACGGTGTGTTGTGTGTGGTGAGGCCCTAGCGTCTTGGATACATGGCTGGAGCCCTTGCACTGACAACTATGTGGCCTGCTTGCAAGTAGGTTTGACATTGTTGCGTTCTGTGTGTGGTGAGTGAGCATTGCATACATTGTTGGTTCCATGGCTATGGTGATTGTTAGCACCTGCTACAGTTTTTAGTCCATGGCTGGAGCGAGGTTGGCAGAGATGGAGAGACTGAGTGCTGATCATGGGTGATACCTTTGTGCAAGATCTGCACAGGTATGCTGTGCAAATAGGAATTGTTGTTAATTTTGAGTTGGAAGGAGCGGAGGCTTTCTGGGGAGTACCGTTTCGGCAGTATGGTTGACCTTTGCAGATGTGTGGATCTGTCGGTACTGTTGATGTTGTCGTCATGCATCATGGAGCTGAACATTTGGGGTACATGTCGTGTGGACGTTTGCTCTGTCACCTAAAGAAGTTGATGAAAGCAGTGATGCAGATTTTTCCCACTGCCAAGGTGGTTTTCTCAAGCATACCACCAAGAGGAGCATGAGACCATGCCAGTGTAATTTGTCCCCAGCCAGAGTTTGACTGTCTTTTATAAACGGACGCATGTGTCACTATATGTGCACTGCTGGGATGTTCTCCACCAACTGTCATCATTGAGTGAAATTTGCACTGGTTCCATGTAAATGGCATTTTTCTTTGACCACCATTGCCAATGCTGTGTTTTACACTGTGCAAGAAGCGTTGAAGAGAATCCTGTAAACATTTAAGGATGAAAATAAAACTGAGACAAAGAGCGAAAAGAAACGGGGTTCTGTGCAAGCCCGTAAAAGAAAAAATGTAAGAAAAAAAAGTTTATTTTCAGAACCACCTCTACAGACGAAATCCCCTATCCTGGTTGAAATGTATTCCAACATTACTGGCGATGTGGATGAATCTGGATGCAGAAGTCTTGGATGGTTTCACAGAACTTTCTACTGGATGTGCTTGTGAATCACCCGCGACTTGCACTCTGAATGTTTAATGGTACATTTCGAGTGCTGTATAGAAATTATAGTGTTGGGTGCAGAGGTCTTGCCTGTTGTTGGTGGATGCGTGTGTGTGTGTGACTATTTAACAGTACCCAATGAGGTAGTGCTGGACTAAAAATAGTGGAAAGGGAAGGACTGCTTCTGCTTTACTGGGCGCGGTACGTGGGGAAAAACATGTGCCATAGTCTGTGCTTCTCACCATGCTCGCCAATGGAAATGGGACTGTGGGGGTTATCCATTCGGGTACGGAGGATGTGGTTCGCAGGAAGGGGCGGTAATACTATTTTTCATTACTCTGCGTAGTGAGGCAGGCTGACATGGAGAAACGCATTGTGATGATTTTGAGTGATGCCTTTGTGGTAAATCTGTACAAGTATGCCCAGGAAAGACACTTTGGTGGCGATTTCGGTTTGGAAGGAGTGGACGCATTATGGTGCGCTGTCCATGTCTGCAGTTTCGGCGTTATGCTTGAACTTTGCAGACAAGTGGCCAGTTTCGCTACAGTTGACGTTCTCATCGTACTTTATGGCGGCATGCATTTGGGTTACATGGCTTGTTCACGTTTGTTCCATCAACTGATGAGGTTGATGAATACATTGAAGAGGCTTTTTCCCACTGCCCAGGTGGATTTCTCAGCCGTACCACCAAGAAGAGTATGGGACTATCCTAATGTATGTTGTTCCCAGCCAGAGGCTGGAAGGGGTGTTCTCAACAGAAGCAAGTGTGATTTTATTCATTTATTTTTTGGCCACTCGTGGGATGTTATTCTGCAACTATGACATCATTAATTCTCGAAATGCAGAGTTTTTCCATGCAAATGGCATTTCTTTGTCCAGTATTACTGATGCTCTTTTATTTGCCCATCTACAGGAGGCGTTGAAAAGTTTACTGTAAGAATGTGAGGAGAAAAAAATAGAAAACCCTATAAAAACCGAAAATAAAGGGGTGTCTCTAGAAGCATCTAAAAAAAGGCTCTTTTCAGAGCCACCGCTAACAACGAAATCCCCTACCCTGGTTGCAATTTATGGCAGGCATGGAAATGGGACTGTGGAGGCTAAGGGATTGCGCAATATCATTTCTGGGTGTGGTATCTACGCAGAGAAATGTTGTACAGAACTGATAGTCACACACGCATCCACCAATCACATTAAAGAGCTCTCCATGGTGGGGTGGCAATTGATACTCACAGTCCAGAATCCAAAAACAAAAAAGTGGACAGTCAGCGTTCTGGTCACTGCACACATCTGGTCTAACAAAAGACATGCGGACATAATCAGCGGGACAGGATCAGCTGGGCAGGGACTGGTTTCCGGGTAGCACTTCTGGACTGGCAATTCTGGTCACTGGATAATATAGGGCATCAGGTTAGCAGGATGGCAGCAGCATGCAGTAAGTGGCAGCAAGCCAAACTGGATCAGGATGCCAAAAGTACCACCGGTTTCTCCTGGTTAAGGAGCGATTAGTGTGTTTTTTTTTTTATATTGTAGGCCTTGCTGGGAATGGGATCAGCACTGCTTGGGGTTTTGCAATGGGCCCTGGAGTAGGATCAGCAATGCTTGGCCTTGTAGTTGGAGTCTTGATCAGGAACGCAGTGCAGGAGATCAGGAAGAGTGTGTCTCTAGGGTCTTGTCAGGGACCCTTATTCATAGTGCAAAATGACATCATCAAGTATATGACTGGGGCAGGCTTAACTAAACACACCCCTAACAAAGGGATTGTACAAGGGTGCTAGTCTCCGCCTCGCTCTCAACTGGTTAAATTTCCAAGGGATTGATGTCAGGTTTATGAGGTGAGTTTTACAATGTCAAGAAACTCCCACATTTACTTTATTGAAAATCTGATTTTGCCAAAAACATCAATTTCTACAATTGCAATCTCTTGGCAAATTATACACACAGATCGGTCCAATCCTCAAGTCTGTGCGACCTTGTTTCGCCCTTCTGATACATTTTGGTAATTTTAAACATGAAAAGTTTGGCCTAAAATTCCACAATTTTATACACTAATGTGAATTGTCTCCAGGGATGTATATACAAAATGTTATGTTTGCAACATTAATACTTTCCTTGGAATCTCATATTTTGTAACTTCTGTTCCCCATGTGGCAAGGAGTTCTACCAAGTTTTAAAAGAAAGCCCATCAAATTATATTTGCAACTGCAAACTTTTTACATGTTTACTAATTCTTGCTGCATAGATAAAAAAAAGTTTTTAAAGTTTCTTTATAAAATAGTCTTTGGCACCAAAAGGCAGTCCCTTTTGTTGGGTCATTTTTTTTATAACTTCAACTGCTGCCAACTGTCATTTCCTGCAAGGCAAAGTGGGGGTTTCTCATCTTAATTGAAGGTTTTATTGCCCCTTACACTTGACAAGTTGGTGTAGCAGGACTTCTATTGTCCCAGCCTGGAGCACAGACGAATGTCTGACGAGCGTGTAAACTTTCTTTGTCCTGGCCCATTCAAAGTGTTTCAAGCTGGCAATTTTCACTTGCGTGTCCTGGGTTTATGGTGTCCCCCCCTTCCTTGGGGGAAGTTTCATGGCTGGCAACTGGAATGACTGGTTTTTCTGAGAGCAAATCCAGCCCGAGTGTTTTAAACTCTTTAATTTCTTATTTTGGGTCCTGAATTAAACAAACCTGTGAAAGAAGATAGCCTATGTGTGTATTATCACTACTAACACAATCCCTTTACATTGCTAAGTAAGCAGGCTTTTATTCACAATTTATTTTTAAACAGGCCAATTTTTTTTTTCAGTCAGCATGTGTTAAAACTGCTCGCATTTCTTTCTTTACATTCGGTTTGGCAGCTCCCTCAGATTGCCCACACTGTCTTTGCGGCTGTAGTCATTTCCTTGAATGCAGGAGCTTTATCTAATGTATAAATACATGGCTCAGAGAGTTAGTCTCTTTGAACTGCTGAGTCTGGATACATTTCTAAAGAAATAAACGCGTGTTCCTGTGCGAATGAAAGTGAAGGTGCTTATTGATTTCTCTGAGTTGGTTTGACTGGGCCTGTCACTCAGGAATTATGCCTGGTTTTGGTGAAGCACCGTGAAATCTCCTGGGCATGGCGGGGCCTTTTAAATCAGTGGTTTCAGAATGAACGGATGGAATTCGCATCAAAACAGCATTTTTAAAGGGTGGAAATGTTTCATTTTGAAGGCTATTTTTGGCTTTTGCACCAAAGCAATGCTGCTTTTTCACTTGATTCCATTTATGTTTCAGAACACACTGGCATACTTTTTCAGGTTGTCCCCTTGGTTCATGTTGCCTGAAGTGTGCTAGGCAGGATGGTGCAGCCATTTTTTTTTTTTTTTGGTGCCAAAATGCAATTTTTAGGTCCTGGTGCACACAGGAGCCAGCGCAGCCAGGTTGCTCTTTCTTGCGCAACTGCAGACTGGTGATGTGGGGCAATGCCTTCAGGTGGGGTCAATATATCCCACAATGCTGCTCATGGGAATGGGACAGTGGAGATTATTGGTACTGAGGGTGTGGTTCACAGGAAGGGGTGTTAACATTTTTTCTCCATTACTGTGCGTTGTGACCCGGGCTGACATGGTTGCCATTACTTGCCATTACTTGCAGAGGTAATGTTGCATAGCAGACATTTTTCCAAAATCAATTACAGCTCAAAGCTATGTGGGCTGCTACTCTGTTCTGAAAATCTACAAACAGAATGCGGCGCAGTTCTGGGTTGTGACCTTTTGTAGGGCTGCTGCAGAGACCTTGCAACCGGCAAAGAGGCCTACATCGTTGAACCAAATACATACATGTGCACTGGCACATTGGAGGGTGGTTGTAAGTGTGCCATTTCCCATTAACACTCCGTAGATTGCAGAACATTGTACTTTTCCAGTGTCCGAGGGCCCGGATCCTGTACGTGACGTAAGGGCCCACGCGCAGCTTGGGTGCGGTCGTAGGGTGATGTCGTGAATGTCCTCAATTGGAACGGCTGTCTGCAGGATGCGCATTTGGCGGAATACTTTGTGCGCATGTGCATAGGTGTCCAATACCCACCGTTGAGATTTCTGGACTGATTAACAGTGCGACACACGTGCGCCGACCATTTTGGGACACAATGGGTTTTTGTAGGGTATAGCAGGTGGGATGTTTGTGTACAGCTACCTGTAGGACATGGGTGGGCGCCTCAAACTACTTAGTTTGTCACAAGTTTCTTTGCATATGCTGGACAGGGGCGGTTACCAGGAGACAGAGGAAGAGATACACTTGTGCGTACTTGTGCAACGGACAAACGTCCGCTCCCACAACTAGTTATTGGTGGTTCACAAGATGCAGACATGCGGTTCGTACTGGCGTAGTACGGATGTCTCAATTGCGATTGCGGATAGGCCAGGCAGGTGCAGTGTCCATAGGTCACCTTCCTTTTGCTTAATTCCCTTCATTTCCACCAGTACTGTGCGCCACTAAGTCATAAGGGGATTTTTAAAACAAAGGAAAAGCCACATAAACACTCAGGAACAATATACATATCAACCTTCATTTGCACACATTCATAAATGCTATTATGAACGGGTAGGGGTAGCAGTAGTGGATCAATATTGGAGGGGGGATTGGGGATTTGTACACGTTGGTCGTAAGGGGAGTAAGGGATTTGAGGTATCATCGGAACGTCTTTGATCACTCAGATTTTGAGGGGATGGTGGGCTATGAAATGGGGAAGGGATACACGTGCAGGTCGGGCAGTGGTATTTTATTTTGTCCATAATATGTCCTTGTATGTAATATTTGAAGGCAGCAAAAGTGTTCACCAATTCTTCCATTTTGGCTTCCAGGCTATCCAGTTTGCTATTTACAGAGTTTTTCCTTTCCTGTGTCCGTATGTTGTTGTGGAAGGGGTGGCGCTTGTGCTGCATTGCTTTCCTTTCCAGTATGTTCTCTTAAAGAAAAGAAAATCTGTTAGGTGTATATGAAGCAATAGACATTAAATATTTCATATTTCAGACTGTGGTGCGTACCAATGGGGTTACTATCGTAAGTGATTTAGTCATGAGGGAAATTCTTTTCCAGCCGCTTTAAGGTGCTTGCTATTGCTGCATACAAAAAGAAACTTTATGCTGATCTACCTTTTGTATGCTGCACCACCTACGCATTTATCAGACAAAGTTGCTTACTACGTTGTAGTGACTTTCTGGTCTTGGTACTTTCCAGTCCTTACTGTGGCCGTTCGTTCTTTGTTCCTATGTAAAGCAGCAGTGCGGTAAGATTGTCGAAGGCAGACGTCACTTCTCTTATTGGTGCATTACGTTATGGTGCACTCCCAATGCCTTTGTTCTGTTTCTTTCACAAGTACAGTTCCAGACCTACTTTATTTTCCCTTGCAATTCACATACATGGTGCGGTTTGTACATGTTCCTTGTTTGCTGAATGGTACCACTATGTACTACCTATGCCTTTCTAAGCAGGTTGGATGCCACCCGATGTCCGCAACCAGACGCATACTCCGTGACTGCTGTGCGCATTAACATGGGTTAATGCGTGGGTTCTTTATGTTGTACGGTACATGTTTACAAACTAAGGGAGGAGGTGTATAACCTTGCCTCACCAATTCAGCAGGATTCGCCAGTGGACAATCAGCCTCTCCATAATAACATGTTAATCAAGGCAGCTAAACACTTTGGTATACAAACTCAAACTCTGCTAGACAAGTACTTCGTAGAAGATATATTGGGGGACAAAAAGGCCACCACCCAATTCACCCCTATTCTACAATCTGTCCAAAGAAGGATTCAACCTTCCCGGGAGACACCAAACTAGACACAGTCAACCTGCGGGTTAAAAAACGTTTCCGCCCAGCGCCATCTGACCCACACTACATCGGGGGCCAGCTCAAGTCAGATTTACTCGTGGTTACCACAACCCGTAAAAGGGCAGGGACACCCACCGTTAGCCTCTTCAGAGGCACCCCCAGATAAGGAAAGCAAAAACCTCTACACAATGGGGAGAAAGGTAGCGACTTCGGCAGCTTTCCAACCAAGGATCGGCAATAATTTGTTGCTGTTGGCAAGTTATAATTGCCACAAATGGGATGAGATAACTACCCTGATGGCATCTGCTCCCGATCCTCTAAAGTCACAACTAGCCCTGGTAGCAGCGGCCTGCAAGGCAACATCCAGCTGCATTCTTAAGAAAAATCTAGATGCCGCAGAAAATGCGGGCATAATTATTGCCAAAGGGATCATAATCAAGCGCCACTCGTGGCTACGCCAATCTGGCTTTAAATTTGAGACCCACGCTACACTACTTAATATGCCGGTGGAACCTACATTCTTATTCAGCAAAGATGTAGAAGACGCATTAAAGTCCGCTATGGAAGAATGAAACCCTAAAATCTCTAGGCCAGCTGATGAGCAAACCACTAGGCCAGAGGGGCAGAAGCAGTTTTCGTCGGTTTCGTGGCCAAAACTGAGACGCTCCGGTTATGGACAGGGTCAGGGCTCTTCCTGGAATAACAACCAGGGACAAGCCTCACAGGGATACCCAAGAGGCCAGCGCCGATCTCGTGGCCGGGGGAGGTCCTCCACATCTAGAGGTGGAGGTACACCACCTAAGCAATGACAGCCCACTACAGGTGCCATCCCATGCCTCTCCAGTAGGAGGGCGCATCTCACACTTCACCCACGCATGGGAGGGAATCACCACGGACAATTGGGTGTTATCGACAGTAACGGGAGGATATATTTTATTTATATCGTGCTCATACACAAGTGTTTCAGAGCGTGACCAAGCAAAGGGAGCGGAAAAAGGGAGAACAAAAACAACGCTCTTACTAGGCCCAGTGACATTAAGAACGCGCAAGTGCATGGAAAACGGAAAAGGGGAGAAGTGGAAAGTGCGGAACAAAGGAGAGAACCGAATAAATAAGTGCAATAAATAAAATAAATACAGGCAGTGAAAAGTGGTAGTGCAGCCAGTGAGTGGCAAGTGCATGATTAGTCAGCTACGGTATATCTGATAAGTGCAGAAGAAAAATGGGGGACTGTATGGGTGCTGATACAGATCCTAGTGCAAGTGGTGGCTCGGAGGCAATGCAGGAGGGTGAGCAGGTATCGGGGAGGAGGAGGAGTCGGGGGAGCAGGAGAGGGGGAAGGAGAGAGACGCATTGGAAAGAAGAGTATGTTTGAGTGGGTTCATCCTCAAACCATTCCCCGCATCAAAGATCAATGAGAGAAGAACAACTCATCCTTCTCAAAGATGTTGGCATGCTGCTACGCAAGGACGCCATAGAGATCGTACCAGCGAACAAGGTAAGGGAGGCAATCCCAGTGTACCCCTACCTGGACGACTGGCTGATCACAAGGGAATCGCACCATCTTTGCAAGCAAAAAACGCAAAGAACCATAAACCTTCTCTTCAATTGGGCTTTTCAATAAACAAGAAAAAGTCAAGCCTTGTGCAAAACGCAACAAAACCGTTCCTAAGAGCTGTCTTAAACACAGAAGCAGGGTTAGTCTTTCGATCTATGGAAAGGGTTCAAAACCTGCTACGGCAAATACCACTGTATCAAGCCGTTATTAGGGAGAATTCTCAGAAATGTGCCAATTCCCTCCACCTTAGAGACCCCCAGCAACTTTGCTGGATTTTGAGGACTTGATTTTTTAAAAATATATTTTTCTTGTTTATAGTTGAATCATTCAACTTTTACAATATAATTATTAATATAAAAATAATTTCACAGTATTCGTCATTACTTACATATTTAAAAATAATAATTGAAAATTAAAACACAAGTGTAAAACAAATGTAAACACAGGTGAACACTTCCTTGAGGATCCAGTTAGGCTAGACATTTGTTTCCCATTATTGTTTCTCATTATTGTACAGTTCAATCTACATTCAAATTCGAATTAAATCAAAAGATCACATCAAAGGTCACTTTACCTTTACAAAATTAACTGACGTGACTGGTCAATAGTCGATGTGGCATACTGTCACACATTGATTGTGTTCTGTGTTTCTTCTCTTTCATTAGGACCCAAAATTAACACCTATTCACATGTTTTACAGTTTTAAAGCCTTCAAAAAGTTAAGTGGCTTTTCTTATTCCTACTAATTGAGCAGAGACAATAATTTTCCATCGCGAATCCTGATTTACTCCCGCAAGAAAATGATACTTATTTGCAAAATCTATTTTCCTCAGGGGGACCAGATTTGAACATTCAATAATTGGATGATACAGGGTTTCCTTCTCATCTTTTAGTTGACAGGACCGACAGATGATATGACTCCTTGATTAAACGACCGTCAGCTAAAACTTCCCTCGTTGGCCATAAGTTAAATTGCAACCGCATTATTGCAGATCTAATGGCCAAAGATGGACTTTTTACTAATTAAGATGTAATTGTTTTAAATGTTTTATGAGTCATACAATTACCATCAACATGTTTGTAATTTAAACAAAGGTCTCTTGTCTGAATCCAATTGGTGTTAAAAATGTTTAACTTGGCTTTCATCGGATTCTTGACAAGAAGATCAATTGTAATGTTTGCAGTTACTAAGGTGTTATAAATACTTTGCAGCCACCTTTTGGGAAATACATGATTGGATGATAATAAGATTTTAATGTCTTCAAAAGAGTGGATGGATCATTACATATAAGACACTTTCGAGGGGTTTGGGTCCTCCGACGTATTCCATATCTGACAGTAATCACCACAGCTGTGCTGCTTACTGTCATAGATATGGAATACGTTGTCGGACCATCCCATGACACCATTGATCTGACAAAGATTTTGTTTATCATGTTCAGCATCATTTAGTAATGACCATATTTCCGCAGTACTTTTATTTTCCATAGTCTGCAACATGCGTTCACTATCTGCTTGGAACAATAACGCTGCTGTTCCTCGGATCCAATTTTTAAATTTGGCCTTTGCTCTTTTAATAGCTGGAAACTGGTCTTTGGTCGGGGGGTAATCGAGTTGCTCTTATTTCTCGTCTCAATTCAGTTTTACGAAGTTTCACTACTGGGTCAAATTGGTGTTCATGGCAAAATGCATTTTGATCGTTTTTCCTAAATACAGTTCTGTATTTGTTTATAACGGTAACATCATAAGAACTACTCCTCTTTGCTTGTATTTCCAAATCATGTTCCAACATGTGTAAGTTCTTCTCCGACCATATGAATCGAGTCTTTGCATTGTGGACAATTACATTCTGCTTCATTTTGTTAGAAATGTTAGTAGGCTGTTGTAATTCCCATGGCCATGTCATGGTGAGCAAGTGATGGTCACTGTTTACTTGGTGCACAATCTTGAACTCGTTGACTAGATTAAATAAATTGTCATCCATATATATATATATATATATATATATATATATATATATATATATATATATATATATATATATATATATATATATATATATATATATATATATATATATATATATATAGTCAATGATATTGCCTGTGAGTCCACAATGCCATGTATTCTGCGGGGCTACATCTCGTGGAAGTGCTCCAGTTCCTGTCAGCCATAAATGTGACCCACCTCTCAACCTGGTTAGATCTTAAATGTTTCTGGTCAGAGATACAATTTAAATTAATGTCACCTACAAGTATAGTAGCCGAGACATATTTTGGCGCCAATAATAAATCCAGAAGTTGTGTTAGTTCACCATAAAATGCATTATCTGTGATGCCTGCTGGATTTCTGCACACATTGATTAGTGCAAAGACCGAATTTTGTAATTTGATCTTTACCATTAGTAATTGCAGGCATTTCCATACTGATCTTGAACTGCCTCCAGTTGTTTAACTTTTTCACTGTGTATTTTATTTTTCTGTGTGCTTTTTTTTCCTGGTCTTGGCTTCCGTACTTTTACAGTTTGTTTCGGCTTGTGCATTTTTTTTCCAGAAAAATATATCAAAGTGTACACTATTTGTTGGAATTTGTGTTGCATCCACTGTGTTCTCTTGTGGGCCTAGGTCAATGCTAATCCAAGAGTTGCTTTTGCGCGACTAATGTCCCTCGCAGGGATCTATTGCAACCCCTTTCAACTCCAGCAGCAACAATCACTTGTTTAATGAATGGAACTGCTGGCGAGGGGACCCCCAAAGTTCGATTGCGGGTAGCTGCTGTATTAAGAGTTGAATTGTTAAGACAATGCTTCTCATTGTGTGACATACACTTGTGTTTTGCTTGTTTGTCTTCTGCAATCCACTCTACAAAATGTTGAATTGACTCCAATTGTTGCGTGATCTTGGTCTCTACTGTTTCAAATAACTTAAAGAGACTTGTGATTGTCATGTTCGCTGCCGCCAAGGTGATTTCTAGATTAGATGGTGGTTCAGGTGACCTAGTTGGTAGAGGCTTCACTCGGGGGACTATATTTCGACGTGGAGTCGGGTGCACATAAGCTATGGCTGAAGCCCCTGAAGATATGGTGCTATTCACATTGGTTGTAGAGGTAGTTAATGCCTCAGAAATATTAGAAAGGTCATAATTACCGGCATGTATAGCTATGTCCGGTATAACATAGCTAGTATCCGGGCTTTCATCCACCGCCCCATGAATGGGCATATCTGCCGGAGGTAAACTGGGAGGATCCCAGGTTGTGCCTAATGTGTCGTCCGAGACGACTAGTCCCTTGTTGGCAATTCATTCTGCATGATGCACTTTGGGAAGTGGCAAACAATTTTTTGAACACTCATTAGTATGTTGCATTTTATGCGCAGAATTCGCATCACTATCTAATACTGGCTGGAAAGTATCTGGGAAGAAATTTTGAAAATCCGATGTTGGGGTGTTTGATGAGCGTGTTACTGGTGTAAGAGTAATGGCCTTACGGGAGATTCGCGTAGCACAGCCTCCCTTTACTACCCCCCCTTTTACCCCCCCGCATAATCTGCGGTAAGAATAAATCAGCTGGCATGTCTGTTTTAAGGGACTACAGACGCTGCAACATAATATCAAACGTTTTGGTAGTTGCAATGCGTTATTGTGTAAGACAAAACCGTGACTTGTTAACACAATGAAATGACAGAAAATGAATATGTAACTAGTGCGTTACCATGGATCTTTGTAAATCCGAGGACGGACTGGAAAAAATAAAGGGCACACGACGCTGTGGCAAAGTGGTCCTTTCCCGTTCTTACATTGGTGCGCATGCGCGTTCCAAATTCATCAAAAACGCTGAAATTTAAAGTCCATCACCTTTCCAAAAGGCTGTGTTTGTGTTTGAATGCAGGGTAAAACGCTCAGGGAGGACTGGAAGAATCTTCTGTGGCAAAGTGGTCCTTTCCGGTCCTTGTCTCGGTGCGTGCCTTGATTTTCTTTTTTTTTTAACCTGGAGAGAGTGAAACCCTTGCCCCACTCTCTCATGTATTTCACTGTGAATTTTACCTCCGTTTCTTTTGGTTGTGGAGTCTGACAAACTCAATAGGCATCATCTTTTTACATTGTGTCACACAGCACCTTCAGTGCAGTGACACAGGCAAGTCTTCCAGATTTCCCAAAGGTTTAACTACCTTCTCTGGGATAAACTACTGTTTTCCCAGAGCAGTAAAGTGAAATTGACTTTCCTTACCATTGTAACTTGCTAGACCAGCACACACTATCTTACAATAGAGTGCTGGAGGGGTTACTTAGTATCCCCTTTGTCTAGCTTCTCATGTAACATTTTTGTTACCCTTTTCTCATTGACTGGGTGGCGGCAGTGGTTTTATTTACCATGGTTTGCATTTACCGCGGGCTGTGTTCACAGCTGCTGTAAAGCAACCGTGGGAGCCATCTTTGTCAAAATGGCACCTGGTCTTCTTTTTTCTCCGTTTCTTTATGGAAAGGTCCTTCTAGAGATTTTCTCTGCGCGCCAAACCAGGTTTGGTCTCTTTGTTCATTTCGCCTTTGACGGGATTCAGGAGTGAAGCCCGCCTCTGGTTCCAGAGTGTCTGGGGTAGGCAGGAAGTGAGGGAGGTACCCGAAACTCCCTGTGCTTAGTCTCCTAGGAAACCCAAATGCACTCTGTGGTGATTGGCCGACTAACTGTCTGGCAAGGACAGCCACCCTGCCGGGCGACTGACAGGCTGGAATGAATGGGAGAGAACTGAATGAAAGGCGAGTCCTTTGGCTTGGAAGGCAGAGTCGACCACTGGACGAAGGAACCGAAGAAGAGCTTGAAGGGGACACCTGCTGCAACTCCTGGACCGTTGGTTTGCCCAGTGAAGCCCTGCTGCAGTGCCGAAATGCCAAGTTCGCATGGACAGAAAAGCCCCTGCAAGGACTTCTCCTCCCTTTGAGTAGGTGGGACCAATCAACTCCAAAATAAGCCACCTGGAAGTTCATCTCGGAGCTGGTTGAATTTCTACAGAGTTGCTGCTGGAAACAGTATAGCTAAGGAGAGGAACGCCAGATTGTGTGCTTTGCTTTTATGCTGGCCTAGAGCTTTTGGAAGAACCTCTGGACTCCCAGGAAGCAGGACTGACCAAGCCTGAGCCCCCTCAACAGAGTGCGGGACCCAGTAGCAAGGAAAGTCCATCTCAACAGCAAGGAACCGCAATGGTGCTATCTGCAGTAGACCCGAGGAGCTGAACACTGAACAGCCACTGAAAGTGAAGATTGCCGGTTGCAGGTTTTGACCGTCCCAGTGCATTGTAGGAGTCCCCCGACGTCCTCCCTCTTGTCCCCACGACTGAGGCCTAGGAACAGTGAGATCTGCAGAGCTGCACAGGACAGAAGTCACCAGCTGCATCTTTCCTTCATTTCTCAGGTACTGTTAAACAAATCTAAAAACGTACCTCTTACTGTAGAATTGCTTGAAACTTCTACAACTCACAGGTCTAATCAGCTTGTGGCCTTACATTTGATTCTTCTTTTCATCAAAGACTCCTAAGAACTTGTGCAAAGACTTTTCCATTTACTTACCAGAAGTGCTTCATCCTATACAAGTCTTTTGCCCATTGCCTTTGGCTTAGCCTATTGAATTGTATGACTCTTCTTGGGGGATCCAAAAGTATTTGCCTGCTTAAGAATGTGTGGTCTCTTGTTCTAATAACCTTTGCCTTTTACCAATTTCTAACTAAATGCCAACAGTAAAATATTAATGTCCCCCGCACCCTAGTTATTGAGATCACCTGTTGGTGTAGGTTGTGTCTGTGGGCCATCCCAAAAGGGTATTTCACTGATTTAGTAAGTAAGTGTACAGTATTGAAGTGTATTTGTGTTACTATTCTATTGCTCCCTTCTAAAGAAGACTTTATAACTGACTGATAAATTAATAATTGTTTATGCAACAAACCTTGAGTGTAAGAGTTTATTTGAATACCTTGAACTGTGATTCTTTGTGTACCTCCACTACAGCTCACATTCACCCCTCTTGAGATGAGCCTGGCTGCTCAACACGCTACCAAAACTGTGTAGTACAAGCTTATACTTGTAGTCCTAGTTGTGTGTAGTGGTCCCAGAGGGTACTGCATACAAACTTTGCCTAACAGCCGGTCGCCAGATAAGCATACGCAAAGCAATGTGACTACTAGGCATGATAGTGTTGTGCATTTACCTGACCTCACGCACGTCTGCGCCCCATGCTTGCCGAAACAATGGTCTCAGGCACGCGGTCATTGGGGCAATCTAGTTGTCGTTTCGCCAACACTAGTACAAAATCTACGCTGGTGGACAAAGGAGAACAGTTTAAAGGGAAAACCCTTCCACAACCCAGAAGTGCAAGCAGTCGTTGCAACCGACGCATCACTCTCCGGGTGGGGAGCACACTACCTTCAGCACACGGTCTGTGGACTCGCATCACTGCACAGGACCACATCAACCTGCTGGAACTCCTAGCCGTATTCAAAGCGCTTCAAGCATTCCAAGCACAGCTAACAAACCAGTCCGTTCAAATCCTAACAGACAGCACCACTGCAATTTTCTATGTCACCAAGCAGGGGGGGCATACACTCTCCAAATCTGTCTAAGCTGGCACAGAAAATATGGAGATGGGCACTTGGGGGATGTTACTATCCTCCCAAAACGTTCCATGCATACTCAACACTGTAGCAGACTCTCTGAGCAGAGATCCCCCTATCAGAGGAACACGGGTAGCAACTAAACCCAAGTGTCATAGACCACATCTTCTCACTGAGGGGTTACCCCACGCTAAACTTATTCACTACAAGAGTAAACAAGCAATGCCCAGACTTCGCGTCCAGGTTCTCCCAACCAGACTCCAAGGGGGGGAACACACTATGGATGAGCTGGTCGGGGATATTTGCTTACGCTTTCCCTCTCCCCCTACACCCCGATTCCTTTAATGAGCAGAGTAGTGAACAAGATTCAGAGAACAGATTATGCTCATCCTAGTTGCTCCCAAGTGGGCCAGGCAGCCATGGTATCCACATCTGCGCAAACTGGCGATGTGCAATTCCATCAAACTCCCGTGCCAAACCAGTCTATTCACCCAACACAGGGGAATAACAGTGCACCCTCAACTACACTCAATGAACTTGGCAGCATGGCTACTGAGGTCATTGAGTTCGGACATCTTAATCTACAACAGCGGTGTATGGATCTCCTCAAGCAGGCACGGAAACCAAACACCAGACAATGTTATTTCGACAAGTGGAGGAGATTTGTAATTTGGTGCCAGTCTAGACAAACCCCATAGAATGTACTCCTTCCCACATTCTAAATTATATGCTCCATTTGCTGGACTCGGGGTTAGTATTCAACTCTATAAAGGTCGACCTGGCGGCCTTATCGGCTTACACCACCTTCCAGAAAAGTATCGTGGTGGAAAGTGCTGGTCATCAAGGCATTCATGGAGGGAGTTAAGAGACTCCACCCTCCAATTTCTAACCCACCGCCAGGCTGGGATCTCAATGTAGTACTCGCAAAGCTCATAGGGGGCCCCCATTCGAGCCTATGCATAAGTCAAGTCTTAAACACCTGTCTTACAAGACCACCTTCTTAGTGGCTATTACTTCCATAAGAAGGGTTAGTGAATTGCAAGCATTGTCCATGCAGGTCCCTTTCTTTGTCATACACAATGACAAACTGGTTTTACATACACATCCTAGGTTCTCTCCTAAAAACCTTTGCAAAATCCACGTGAACCAATCCATTGAGCTACCGGCTTTCTTCCAGAACTCAACCAGCTCAGCTGAGGTAAAACTCCAAACACTAGATGTAAGGAGGGCGGTCCTTTACTACGTAAACAAGACCAGGCCGCTTAGAAAAACAGACCAACTGTTTCTCACCATAGCACCAGGCAGAGAAGGAGACTGCATTTCCAAAAATGCCGCCTCCAGATTGATAGTCAGATGCATACGACTGTGCTATTCATTAGACAAGACGCTGCCTTTCACGCCAAGAGCTCACTCCACAAGGAGCACAGGAGCTACTCTGTCTTCTATCGCAAGTGTCCCCTTAGACCGCATTTGCAAAGCAGCTACATGGAGCTCAGTGCAGACTTTCACTTAGCACTACTGCATTGACACTCATTCCAAAGCATATACACAGGTGGGACAAGCGGTTCTAAAACATCTATTTGTCGCTGAACCTTCTCAAGACCCAGCACCTTCTCCTAACACTGCTCGCTAATTTATGCATAGCATGTGAACTAAGCAGATTCCATAAGACTCAGAAGGGATACATTACTCACCGTAATCGTATTTTTGATGCTTGTATCTGCTTAGATTCACATGCGCCCACCCTTCCTCCCCTGAGAGAAGGTGCATAGATGTTATGAGTTTCTCTGATATTTATCTGCTTGGATACCCCTGTACTCATGCTACACTTCATGCACCTCATGTTAGAAACAAAACAATCTGAGGGACCTCGACGCGTGAAGGACCATGGGTACAGTGGACGTCACACTAGGAATAGTATTACTGGCACGCCCTGTCGACGTCCCTTTTCAAATTTCAAAAACTGTAATACTCTGCAGCTTCCACTAGATGACCTATGCACAGCATTTGCATCTAAGCATCAGAAATACGATTACGGTGAGTAATGTATCCCATATATGTATATATTAAAGAAATTCATGTAACAATGTAAATATACTTTTAAATTACTTTTCAGAATCGGAACAAGTTGGTGAATGTTTGGATATGCTTCATACGCAATTCCTACACCCTGAGGTGACTTCAATTACAAGGAGTGTAATGGCATTTATATATCACACTAGTAATCCTTTGCAGATTCTGAGGTTTCAGAAACGAAAGGTTTAAGGAAGTTAAAAGGTTACAGGTTCTCAGTAAATGTGAGGGCACTTAAATCTTCCAATGAAATCTAGACAAGTCTTTCCCAGCAGTAACAGTCTAAAACAAGTTACAACCTATGAGGGATGAACAATATCAGTCAATGGGCTAGAAGAGTCAGGGAGCCAGGACAGCCAAAGTCATTTTGAAACAGTCTATGGAGCTGGGGTATTTCTTAGAATCAAAGTCTTGCACAATGTTAGAGTTTAAGAAAAATCACTTGTAGGGTCACAAACTGTTGCCTGTGAAAAGAGTTGGAATCAACTCTAAGGGTAAGCCACTGCAATTTTCAACTGAGAAAAGCACAGGTAAAAGACAATGAGTTAAGTATCCCAAGTCTAAACAGTAGCTCTGGGTTGAAGAAGAGTATTCCAGCTGGATTCTGTCTTGTTTCAGCGGTGCAGACCCTGTGTTCCTGAGCATCAGTCTTTGGGACAAGAGGGTAGATGTCTGGAGGGCTCCTGCGGGCGGTACTTGGGAGGTCATCTGCAGCTATGGGCGCTTTGCGGTTCAGCGACACTTTGCGGTTTCAGTACTTGGTAAACAGCACAGTTGCGGATCTTGGATACCGGTTGGGTTTCCTTCATTCCTTGGCTCCTGCACTCTGGTGAGGGGACTCAGGATCTGGTCGTGCTGCTTCTGGAGGATTCTTAGGAGCTTCTAGCCAGATTTCAGACGTTGCACTCAACTACGTATTTCTCAACCCCTAGCACACGGTTCTTGCAGCAGCAAAGAAGTAAAGTCAGTCGGGGAAGATTGTCCAGTGGAGTTCATCTTGGGGTTAGTTGGTCCCACTAACCCATGGGAAGAAGTCGGCCCTTCCGGAGCTACTCTTGTTGATCAGAAAAAGGAGTTTTCGCACAGCAGTAGGGCTTCACCGAGCAATTCAAAGGTTCAGAAGGATGCAGCAAGCTTCGTTCACGGTTTCTTCGGGTGTTCCTCCGAGTGGTCTACTTTGCCTCTAGTCCCAAAAACCTATTTTAAGCAGGTTTCTCCCATTCATGCACAGCCTAGGCTGTCACTCAAACAGCAGTGTGGCTGTCATACAAGGACAGCCAGCCAACCAATCAGGACTTGGTGCATTCAGGCATTCCTAGAGACAAAGGACAGGCCAGTTTCGCGGACCTCCCTATTTTCCTGCCCTTCCAGACACAATGCAGCCAGAGGCGGGTTTCAGGACTGAAGCCCACCAAAGGCAAAATGAACAAAGGGCTCAAACCTGACTTGGCACGCAGAGTAAAACCCAAGAAAGACCTCACAACTAGAAATTGTCGAAAAAAGAAGACTGAGGCCATTTTGATAAAATGGTCACCCATGGGTTCTATACCGCAGCTGAGGATTCAGTCTGCGTAGAAAAGCACAATGGTAGGAAAATTGAACCACTGCCACCAGCCATTTACAGTAGTGAGGGTAACATACAAAATGTTACATCAGTAGGCAGGTTAAGGGGCTATTAGGTAACTTCCAGGGCACTCCACGTAAGATGGTGTGGGCTGGACCTACAAAGAGAAAAGGTAAGTAAAGTCAATTTCACTTTACTCTTCTTGGGAACAGTACTTCACACAAGAAAAGGTATTTAAACCTTATGAGAAATATAAAGGATTTCTGTTACACTGCACTGAAGGTGCTGCGTCACCATACAAAAAGTCGATGCCTAAAGTCCAGCAAAAGAGCTGGGGGTCTCTAAGGTTGAAGGGGAATTGGCACAGAAATTAAACTTCTCACTAACAATAAGGTCCTTGTCGTTAGTGCTGTGTGCTCGGTAATGGCTGTTTCTGGTCTACGCTTGCAAATGTCTTTCTGAGGTTTTGGGACTCATTTGTCTGGTTATGGCAGGACTCTAGTCCAATGGTTTAAGCTGTCTCAGTATTTTTGTACTGCTTCTGGACCTGTGTAGCCGGCCTTGTAACATGAGTTTTCTGTGGTTGTTCGGCCTTTACTTAGCAGGGTATTTGAGTTTAGGGTATTCAGGACTCGCAACATGTCCACGCTCCCTTACATGGTCGAGGATTTTGCATGCATATATGGTACCTTTTGTATGGTACTCATCCTTGCTGGGGATACAGGTATCTTTAAAACCTTTATTTGCCATTTGATTCAAACAAACTTTGCTTGCATCAATTAATTGGCAGATACGTTTTACTGTACGTGGTTTGTGTCACGTTGGCAGCATTGTGCCAAAAATGAAGTAGTTTCTGTGAAATGGTGCATATCATTATACGCACACTTCAACATGTTTTGTCAGCAGTAAAAATAGGGCAAGTGCATTTCTGTTGGGTAGAGTAAGAAAACTAAACAACTCGACCTGCAGGTCTAGTGGTATTACTAAGAACTGTGGCCTTTCTGTTGTCCGGTGGTGCCTGATCTGTGTGGCTAGCCCAAGCACACATGTTGATATAGGTTAATCTGCTTCTGTACAATGGGGCTACATTTTGGTTCACATCTTGGACCCTGTTTTGGTATTGGTAATAACATTGTTGGCATTTGCCTGACCACAGGCATGTACCAGTTTAACCTCTGCAGTTGGCTTTGTTGGTTGTTAGGGTGGTGCCCAGTCTCCCTGGGACCTCTTGTGCATCATTGCCTGGCTGGCCAACTACCTTGAATGGGCGGGATATTTTTGTTTGTTCCCCAATGGGGCAAGGTGGAGTTGGGGGCACTGGTTGAGCCTGCCAGCTGTTGGTTTCCCCATCTCCGTGTGGTTGTACATGTTGGATGGGTGTGTTATGAAAGAGGGGGAGCGTCATTGAGAAGAGCTCCTGGTTTGTTTCTCACTGGTCCTCCATCCATGAATGGAGAATGTTGGTAACTGCAGCTTAATGGCAGCCTGGGGAAGGGTGGCTGTTGGGGAGAATTTTCAGTAATATGCCAATTCCCTCTACCTTAGAGACCGCCAGCAACTTTGCTGGATTTTGAGGACTTGATTTTTTTAACCTGGAGAAAGTGAGGCCCATTTTCCCACTCTCTCGCGTGTTCTAATGTGATTTTTGTACTCTCTTTTGGTTGTGGAGTCTGACAAACTCCTTAGGCATAATCTTTTACATTGTGTCACACTTCAGGTGCAGTGACACAGGGAAGTCTCTTAGATTTCCCCAAGGTTTAAATACATTCTTTGGGATAAACTACCCAGAGCAGTAAAGTGAAATTGACTTTACTTACATTTGTAACTTTCTAGACCCAGCACACACTATCTTACAATAGGGTGCTGGAGGGGTTACCTAGTAGTACCCTTTTGTCTAGCTTCTCATGTAACATTTTGTATGTTACCTTTTCCTCATTGAATGGCTGGTGGCAGTGGTTTCGTTTTTACTACCGTGGTGTGCATTTACCGCAGGCTGCGTTAGCAGCTGCAGTAAAGCACCCAAGGGTGACATATTTGGCAAAATGGCCCCGGTCTAATTTTTTTCGCCATTTCTTTGTGGAAAGGTCGTTCTTGAGGTTTGGTCCCTTTGTTCGTTTTGCCTTTGGCGGGATTCACGAGTGAAGCCCGCCTCTGGCTCCAGGGTGTCTGAGGTAGGCAGGAATTGAGGGAGGTGCCCGAAACTCCCTGTGCTTAGTCTCCTAGGAGACTCAAATGCACTTTGTGATGATTGGCTGGCTGACTGTCCGGCAAGGACAGCCACCCTGCTGGGTGAGTGACAGCTGGGCTGGAATGAAAGGGAGAGAACTGTATAAAAGGCGAGTCTTTTGGCTTGGAAGGCAGAGTCGACCACTGGACAAAGGAACCGAAGAAGAACTTGAAGAGGACTCCTGCTGCAACTCCTGGACCGTTAGTTTGCCTGGTGAAGCCCTGCTGCAGTGCCGAAACGCCAAGTTCGCATTGACAGAGAATCCCCTGCAAGTGCAACTTCTCCCCTTGAGTTGGTGGGACCAATCGACTCCAAACTAAGCCACCTGGACATCCATCACAGAGCTGGTTGAATTTCCACAGAGTTGCTGCTGGAAACCGTAGAGCCAGTGACGGGAACACCAGTTTGTATGCTTTGCTTTTAAGTTGGCCAAGAGCTCCAGGAAGATCCTCCAGACTCCAAGGAAGCAGGACTGACCGAGCCTGAGCCCCCTCAACAGAGTGCGGGACCCCAGAAGCAAGGAAAGTCCATCTCGACAGCCAGGAACCGCAGTGTTGCTATGTGCGGTAGACACAAGTAGCTGAAACACTGAACAGTCACTGAAGTGAAGTTTGCCGGTTGCAAGTTTTGACCGTCCTAGTGCAGTGCAGGAGTTCCCCGACGTCCTCCCTCTTGTCCCTGTTAGGCAGAAACCTGTGCAGTTCCCTTAGGGAACACTGCAAAAGATTTAAGACTACAGGTGTTGGCTGTAAACCCACTTGGTAGCAGTCTGTACCACCCAGATTTACCTGGTAGCTGTGGCTGAGCAGTCAGACTTCCCTCAAGAAGAGTTAGGCAGTATGCAAAGTATACTCAATAGGCACTCAGATACAATAATACAAGCACACTGACCAGAGCTTTGGTATCAAAGTATATAATTATTTATTAAAAAAACACACAGTTGAAACACTCCAGCACTCTTATTGTAAAATATTCTAAACACAGTTACTATTATGATATATACACCCCTTTTTCCCTATTAGATAAATCACAGTAAAACACCACTTATTTTCATACAGAGGTGAGCGCTTAACTAGATTGCACTCTACTAAGTTTATGAGAAAGGGGGGGAGAAGACAGAAGATGAAGAGGTACACAACTCTATGAGCCAGGAACACTGTTAGCAAGGCAGAGAGCAAAAAGTCACTGTTGAGCCAAAGTCCAAAGGCTGGGCCCACTCTTAGAGGGAGCAGAGCACAAATACGCCCAGGATCACACAGTTACACTAGGCTTAGACAGTCTTGCAGAGGGTTCAAGAAGAGTTTAGAGAGGCTTAGAAAAGTTTAGCCAAGGTGTCCCAGGCTAACCCAGGTTCGAAAGCCGGGGGCTAAATCTACCCCGTACAGTCGGTAGCAAGGGAAGCCAGGCGGGACACGGTACCTTAAGTGGGAAGGATCCTCCAGCGGTGGCAGTTATTCCTGGTAGTGGGTGCAAGTTGCGTCATCGTCCAGGGGAAGATAAGATCTCGACTTGGAGGAAAGATGAAGGTCGTTGCACTACCAGGGAAGAAACCAGCCACAGAGTTTTCCGGTTAAAGGTGGTACCTTGGTTTCGCGGTCGTGGTAAAATGTGGTATCCTGGTTTCCGGGGTGCTTGGCACGGGCAAGGCGGCCACGAGGTACGTCGGGAAAGCGAAAAGACGGTGAAACTGGTTATCCCCACCAGTCAAAGGAAGAAGACTCTCCGGCGGAAGATCTCCTCTGTCGTTGGGAAAAGTGGTGAGGCGGTCCAGCAGGGCTCCACCGGTGGTGGTGTCGTGGCAGGTCGGCTCAGCTTCTCCCTCGTCGGATTCTTCGGTCCTGTGGCGACTTCTGAAGTTCCAGTCCCCAAAGCCCTGCTTTTATGCAGCAAACCCCCATTCACTCATCCTAGCTGTCACTCAAACATGCTAAGTGGTGAGCCGACCGGCTCACCACTTGGGCCAATCAGGATGGAGTGCGACTTGAGTTGCCTAGGCAACTCAGTACAGGGTGCCGAAATTCCCCTCCACCCCTCCTAAGTACCCCAGACAGAGTGGCAACACTTTGGAGGGCTTCTGTGGAGAAGCCCGCCAAAAAGTGGAACAAAGGGCTCGACTTGGGTTGGAGTCACAGAAGAGAACACAAACGCCATTTTAGAATCAAGTTTTGGCAAAAAATACCAACCGGAGAATTAATATTAATTAAATAAACCGGCGGTATGTTCGAGGCTACCGTAAATAATTAAATAAAGATAGCCTAAAACAATGGGAAATCCCATAGGAAAATATTCGCGGTTGAATATAAAAAGTAGTATCCACTGCCACCAGCCAAAACTCGATCAGGGGGGACGGAGACGTGCCCCCTCGACTAACAGACCCTGGAGCAATCGAATTGCCCCAGCCAGTACGTCCACAATATGATGGTTTGTACTGGTTCTGTTCAGGATTTAAGACTAGTAAAGTCAATGGTGACTTTACATGCCCTGGGAGACAGTAGTCAGTCCCAGGGTATGGAGTCTATACTGGGGGGGTCACTAAGACACCCCTGTGTCACTGCACTGAGGGTGCTGTGTAACACACATCACAAAAACACATGAAACCCTATGGGGTAAAAGACCACATAGCCCATTAAACACTTCTAGATTCAAAGAAACACACTCAAATCATGTCCAAGAGTGAGGGTAAAAGAGTCTCACTCTTGGCAGGAGAAAAGAAATAAACCCCAAAAATCCAGCAAAGCTGCTGGGGGACTCACTAGGTTAGGAAATTCAGCCTAAACGGAGAATTCTCCCTAACAGTCCCCACGACTGAGGCCCATGAACGGTGAGATCTGCAGAACTGCTCAAGAACAGGAGTCATCTGCTGCATCTTTTCTTCAAGAGAACTTACCTCTTGCTGTAGAGTTGCTTGCATCTTCTACTACTCAAGTCTGACAGCTTGTGGCCCTACATTGATTCATCTTTTTCTTCAAAGACTTTTGAAACATTGTGCAAATACTTTTCTACTTACCTTCAAAGAATTCATCCCATATAGACACTTGCCTATTGACTTTGGCATAGCCTGTTTTAACTGAATTACTCTTATTGGGGTATCTGAAAGTATTTGCCTGCTTAAGAAATATTTGTGGTAACTTGTTTGCTCTAAATCTTTTCCTTTTTACTTGCTCTTCAAATAATTCTGAATACCAACAGTAATACAGTAATGTCAACAGCACCCTAGCAATTGAAGTCACCTGTGGGTGTAGGTCTCTGCTGTATGCCATCGCACATGGGTATTTACGGATTCTGAACTAAGATTGTGTAATTTTGAAGTCTATTTGTGTGGTGTTTTACAGTGCTCCATTCTGAAGAAGGCTTACATTAACTGACTGGTAAATAAATTAATAATAGTTTTATCGGGAAACCCTGTGTGTGTTTGCTTGGATACTTCTCACTGTGAACCTCTGTGTAACTCCCCTACAGCTCACATTGACCCCTCTTGAGATGAGCCTGGCTACTCGTCCACACTACCAACCTGTGTAGTACAGACTTGTACCAAAGGTTGGGTACCATGCCAGGAAGTCAGGGTTGTTGTAGTGCACCCTATGGGTACTGCATACAATCTTGCCTAACAGTGGCTACATTTTATGTATTTGTTTCATTCTGAGTGAGTGAAATTGGAGTTTAGCTAGGCGTACCTGATGGATACGTGGGTGTCTTCAGTGTAACATGTAAAGAAAAAAGTAACTATTTCTATCTTATTTTCTTCTGCTTAACTCCTTTGCACGTCTTAAAGAACCGTCTTTACATGTCCATCTCCATAATCCCAGATTTGGGATGATTTGTAGTCCCTCAAAAGTATGTAGGAACGGGTAAGGGGTGTAGGAGTTACCATGTTGACTACTGTACTCCTAGTTCATAGTCCCTCCCTGCCTTTCAAGTTTAATAATATCCTGTCATATACATGCTTCTAAAAGAATTGCCGATGGGGGCCGGGAGCATGTGTGAGGGAGGTACAGCAGGAGCACACGGGCAGCTGCTAAAACCTTTTCCATTAGATATGCTGCTTTGCCTCATGCTCCGTTCCGTTATCAGGGACGTCCTCCCATAAGCATGGATGTACAGCAGTAAAGAATGGTTCATACTTTTTTTGGCGATCTTATTCAGTTTGGAAGTACCTGGCTACTTTGAGGATCAGTTTGTGGCGAGAGCACTTCAGGTATGTGCCCCAAGTGGAGCCTCGGGTGCGTGTGGTTTGGGAAGCGGCGGGAGAGTGATGTGTAGATGTTGTCTTCTGATGTTTCATTTCTCTTGGGAGAGGGGTGATTAATTGCTATGTTTAGGTGGCTCAGTTTCTGTGTGTTAATGTAGAGTAGTTGATGTAGATGTCGACAGACCTTTGGAGTGCGACAGTCTCAACGTCTACATACCAACTCGGGTGGGGTAATTGTAAGAAGCCCCGAGACCGCTTGGAATGCACTGGTATTCGTAGCAGCGGACCATAAGCACTTTAGCACTAAAAAACGGGTTTATTCCCGTCTCATTTGGGTGGCTTGTGGGAATGTAAACGAAGCCCTTTTGTGCATGCATTCACAGAGAAATGTCACCTTGAAATCCTTTGCAACATGTGTATTGGTGTTTGAGGTTTATGCCTTAAAATGCCCGTTTGGATTTGCTGAGACGTACTGTAAAAGAATTACCAGACCTAAATTTGACATTTTAAGAAATGGCAAATCGTGGGTTGCACAACATTGCATGCTCAAGAATTTACCATTTAAGATTCTGTATGTTAGACGTTTTACCCAAACATCCTCAGATGATAGTGCTATCTTTATTTCAACGTGAATGTTTTGGATGGTACCACTTTCCACCCTTTCTTAAAGGGTGAATGACAGAAGTATTTATGCATTACATAATCAGTTGGAAGCATAATAAAAACATCATTTAATTTGTGTAACTATAAGGACTTAAACGGTCAACTGCTACAAGTTAAGCAAATTGATGGAGCTAGACAGCGGAAAGCACTACTAAATCTGGTTGCCTTTGAATGTGATTAGTAATGAGACAATGACCCGGCACTATTGATTACTTGTTAAACTGATAAAATGTTGAATCTGAAAAGGTCTAAAATCATTAGAACAGTGTATCATGATACAAACTGTATGAACATTTAGATGGTTTCCTTGAGCGAGTGAAAGAGTACACCAAATGCAAATCATGCATACACTTGGGGAATAGCTCTAATAGTTATGCTTCCGACAGCGGCAGGGGCAAGGCACTTAGTGATCTACAAATATTTAACTACCAATGTCTGTCTTTTTATTGTTGCAAGGTGTAGCTTTTCCTGCTAGAAAGACAGGAGAAGGTTTACAGACCACAACATTGTGGAGAATGATTGTTGTTATGACACAAATTTCACATTAACCTTGTTTCAAATGAGTATTCTGAAGTAATAATCGCCCTTCTAAAAACATATTCACAACACATGCATCTTGAATGATCTGATAAATTGGAGGTTAAGGATTCCAAAATTACTCTCTGGCACAGGACTTGTACAACTCTGGTGGGATTGGGCTTACGGGGCCTGTGTACACTAAGTGCGCAGTGACCGCCATGGGGGGCTGTCCTGGAGTCGGCAGGGCACCACCTCACCCATTTACAGCTACTTGTATTACAAAAAGTGTGGCCGGTTAGGGGGTTGCCTTTTTGGAATAAGGTGACCGAACTAGATCCACAAACTACTGTGATGAATTGGATGCAATTATCCCAGAAACCCTGCTATGTAACCCTTCTCATGTGGCCTGGGAAAGGCAGCCTCCTTCTGACCCTTGGGGTGGTAGTCTGCCGGAAGATCACATGAGAGGGGAACCGGGTCAGGAAAACTGGGATAACCACTTTAATAACCTCTCTAAAGAGCCATCGATCTTAATGGCCTATTGCGGAATTGAAACCTTTGAAAAAGAGAGTAATCAGAACATTGGGGTCTTCAAAGTTCCACAATGCCCTGAGTACTGGGACTCCGAGGTCCAGAACTGCAGAATGGTTCTAATGACCTACACCTGAGCAGGACTTTTGAATATATAAAGTCTCCTATTGGCCATTAGAAGAACAAGGAGGTGGAGTGGCAGGCAGCAGTGGCAGGACAGTAAAGGTATCGGAGCAGCCGCTGACTAAAGCGGGTGCCGGTGCAGAGAGGATCTTTGATCTTACAAATCACCATTGCAGAGGAAGCGCAGCGGGAATTGCTGTTAGAGAAAGCTTTCCCCGTGGAGGGAGAGACTCTTCTCTGTGCATGTCTTGCTTCGGTGACCAACGAGCACCAAAGCATTTTTGGAGCAACAGCGATTTCCTGGGATGTGTGAGCCGCGTGAAGTTGACTGAAGTAGTCTGTCATATGGGCAGCAGCAGAAGAAGCAGAGTTGGATGCAGTAGTGGATCGAGTGGACATGTAGAAGGAATCTGATGAGTTTACTGTTGCCTCAAACTCTGAGCGCTCCGTAAACGACCGCTTTCTGGGTTCCCTTTTTTGAATATCGAACTAATGAAAGATAATCAGATGTGCGTTATAACAATGTTGACAAAGAGCAAGAAAAGGAAGGTTACCATTACCCAAGCATAGAATATTGCCAAATACAAAAGAGTAACATTGAAACAAAACTGAAACGCACATTGCCACAGCCAAAAAAAGGCAATATTGAAACAAGCTAATCAAAACTATTGGAGACGGACTGTCGACTCCAAGGCCCGCATGGTGGCCCTCTGGGAATCCATTCATTTATCCTCCCTCGGCAAGTGAGGAGCAGCTGATCAGAGCGGCGGAGCCCATCGAAGAGCACTGATGGCCCAAGATGTACAGCCATACATGGGTAAGGTCCCCCTTTTAAAATGGGCCTTGCATTTCTCCTTGAGCTTACTTTGCTTAATTACCCCTGCATCTGCCACCTTAATTTTCTAAAATGCTTAGCTACTTTGTGGATGCTCATGTGCTGTATCCACGTGTCTTTGCCCGTATAGATGCCGGCTGCATTGTTAGATTAGTCCTGCTAACATGGCCGCCCTTTTCGGACCACAGTCCCTCAGCTGATGTGCCTGGCCTGCTCCCGCCCCCATTGACTAGCCCTGCCTACATTTGCGAATTGGATTGGCCAGGAGGCGGGAGCCAGTCCATCGACTCGAAGGCCTGCATCGAGGGTCCTGTCCGTACCGGAACGCGTCACTACCTTCACTCGGCTGTTGGAGTTAATATTTCATTCGTGACGTTTGCCGGCCAACCACCTTGAGTGCCATTTGTTGACACTAATGGCCCCCAGGTCCTAGACTCCATCCTGAGACCCACCAACACGACAACTCAGGAAGGCTCCCATGTTTGACTGTCACCATCATGCTCCCTCTTCCAATCTATGCCTGTCTAAACTGTGTTAACTATTCATATATTGTGCAGCCCACTAATTCGCTTATGCTTTGCCTTTCCGTTACCCTGATAATCATCATCTCGTGGAAATCTCTTGACTATCCTACCTCCTTACCTTTCAATACTGCACTCCCCAACCCATGCCCTACCCACCTGCAAGAGCATACTTTGATGTAGCTCCTCATACCATGAGGCGAGTGTGATGCTCGAAATGCGATGGAGGGACATGGCCTCCAATAGTCCTTGTTCTGTGTTATTTCCTGCCCAGGAGTCCATGTGGGACTCCTGGCAGTGCAGCTCTTCCTCTTTTTGGTTTGGTGTACAGACCCTTGGGATACCCTTATGGCACCCATGGGTGGGGGTACAACCCTGTACCACTAGTGTATGTTTTTTGGGCACCTGTTTGTGGCCCACAGAGCAGGATATGGGCTGGTGGCAACTCCATGCTGAATTTGACAGGTGGTCTGAGTATCCTCCATTTTGGGATACCCAGGCCCTGCCATTGGAATCAGTTAATTCCTGATGGGAGACTAGATGGCCCCTGTGGCCTCTTGCTTTCTATTGCCTTTTACCTTGTTTTCCCGAAAGCCCTGAGTCTGTCCCTTCCCCCTGACTGGCTGTTGGGTGGATGTTCCATATATGGTATTGTGGGGGAAGTCCAGGCCAGACTGGCTGAAGCCTTCCTAGTGACTGTATGTTGTGGGTATGCCCTTGGGGTGGGACCTAGGTGAATGGAGTGTGTGACCAATATGCACTTCTTATTATGGGTGACTGGTTTATGGTATGTGACACAAAAGACTGAGACAGCCCTGCCCGAAACAGGTATGAATGCAATGTGGAGTGCTGAATGGCTGGGTACTTGTCCCAATACACATTCCTTGTTGTGAGTGTCTGGAGGGAGGAGCATGGCCTGAATGCGCTATGAGCCTGATTGGCTGCCTGCATGAATGCCCTTCTGAGTGATGGGTTGCCTGAGTGTGACCCAGCATAATGAATGAGACAAAAGGGACCATTCACTGATTTAAATCGTTCAGAAGCTGAAGTTGATGCTTTACCTTGAAGCCCACTGGAAGAATTATTATTATTGCTGCTGCTGTCCTTCACCAATCTGAAAGCTGCTGTGCCTTACAAGAACTGATCCAAGAGAGGACCTGGCTAAGAGAACTCGCTACGAGGGACCATCTAACCTTTGCCGACGCGCCCTGGAAGTCAGTCTTCGAAAGATGCCGACCGGAGACTAGGACCGCCGCGGAATCATGAAGCGAAGTGCCTGGACATTGAAGTCTATTACCGTCGATGTCTATCATCGTCGACCGGAGCTGCAACGCTCCATTGATTAAGTAGACTTTGAACGAAGGACTCGCTCATCACCGACAACATTGTGTTTCCTGCCACCTGAAGACCACAAAGATGCCGACGACTCGACGCCCTTGCTGGGCCAAAGTTCTTCAGTAAATCTTTGCAGCAACAAACTATCATCGTCGACATGCACTGCACGCCTCCTCTTCGCAGGACTTTCACGACCGATGGTCGACGAGCAACGCCAGGATCGAAGCTGCTGCACCGATGTTGTTAATCGTTTCTTCATGGGGTCGCGACGATCTGTGACTCCTGCCTTAAAGGGGGTTGCTCAAGAAGGATACATCGACGAGCCGATGTCTAACTCTGCTATTCCAGGTACTTTGGGGCGCTATAACTTTTATAGAAGGAGATAAGACTCTGTTTGACAATATATGGACTGGGCTTGTGGTATATCTTATTTACAGGTTGCCCAGGTGGGGGGAATCCTCACACAGAACTGGGCCTATTGGTAGGGACCAGTATTCTGCTTGTTTAACCAACCTGCTTTCCTCCTATGTCTATTGTTGCTTCACTTTATTGACTGATTTGTATGACATTTGAACTGAGTACAGTTGATGCATTTTAATGGAATCAAAAAGTAATTGTGGTACCACATAGAAACTGTATATGTTTACCATTATAGAATTGTTGGAGCGCAAAGTGTTATTGTGTACATAACGTGAACCTTATTTATATAAAGACTGTTTTCACTAACAGTGTGTGGACAGTCCTTTGTGGGTGCTTGGGGACTACACTGTACTTAGGAACCAGCCTGCATCACCTTCTGAGAGCTTGAGAGCTTAGGTTAAGCCTTGATTGCTCGTTCACAATGCCAAATAGAGAATCTTGGTTGGGGTACTCTGTGCCTCTACTCTGCCATATAGAGAGCAGGAGTACAGATACCCCCCTCCAGTCTTTACAGCAAGGTTTCCCAATTTATGCACCGTAACTTATGTTGCTTGTTACCCACTTGCAACTGTATACTTTGATGTAGCTCCCCGCACCATGCTTCCCAATTTATGCACCCTAACATATGTCGTTATCTCTCTGCAAGATATTGCCTCTATGAGCCAATCGGGCAACCATGCAATGACTGTAACATGTAACCACTATAAGTAACCAACCATCGTAAGTTAAAAGCGCCTAGATGCCTCTGGGCTTTGTGCGCTATACAAATTATAAAATAAATTGCCAAGGGAGGGGAATACTGACGTTTGCTAATTGTAACCATAATTTCAAGATTAACGAAGAGGCAGTCGTTTAGGAAGAAATCAACAAGTTTGCCTAAGCCAATAAGAAGCCAGTGTAACAGTAATTGTCATCAGTTTGATGTAAAAGTGGGAATACAGAGTGGCAGGAGAGAATCCCTCCAGATAGTGTCAAAGAGAAGAGCGAATAAGCTGCATTACCTGACGCAAATAGAACAATGGAGTAAACGGCACCAATGTGTCATGTTTTCTCAGAAGTTGTGAATTTTGATGTTGAAAGTCCGAAGACTGGCTAAAAGCTTTTGAAGTAACACCCAATACTTGTAGAGTTGGGAGCTTTTTGTCCTGGCAGGAGAGAGAGTACCAGGATATGGATCTTGTAGTGGTAGCCATGGCAGGTGAGTGGACCAGGAATGGATCTGTGAAGTTCTATATTGTGGCTGAAGGTTATGTGAAAAAGAATAAGTGGCAAGACCACTCCAGTGTTGTGTGAATTGTTGTGAAATCATCCTGACAGACCTTTATTTGTTGTTGGCGAAGAATTGTGAAAGGTATAGTTTCTTTCTTAAGAAACGTGGAAGACTTTTTGGAAGCAAGAGCAAGAGAAACTTTTCACTTAAAACTTGGTTACACGAAGGAACTTTATTATTTGAACATTTACTTGAAATTCCTGTTTGAATCTGGGAAGGGGGAACCAACAAAAAGGTTAGTTATTCAGTTCAAGTTGAATATAACAGTTATTTCTGTTGCATTTGATATTGCCATTAATTACCTTTTATGAGTTTGGTGTATGCATTAGTGTGAGGGACAGATTCCTTTTTAGAGTGTTTCTTTTAGTTATTTTGATAGGCAAGGAAATCCTCTTTAGGTTTGGGGATAGTGAGGCGTTCGTTGCACCCTTTTAAGTTAATAAAATGTCTACTTGTGAAATAACTACGTTTTTCCACCTCACATTTCTGACGCCTCACTCTACATAATCACAGGTTTTGGCTGTGTGGACCCATTTTGATTCACTGGCCAATGTCAATCCTAAAATGGTTAACAATTATACTTTCTAGGAAGATCTAGATGCTTCAATCATGTCTCATTGCACTCTGCTTCATTTAGCACATGGAAAAATGTCGCACAGAGATTTGCATCTTCTGTTTGCATTTTGTATACCTTTCCCGCTACCCCCACCAATGTGTCAAATGGAAGTCATTTGTGATTTACCTGTCCACACAGGTTTTGGCTGTGTGGACCCATTTTGATTCACTGGCCAATGTCAATCCTAAAATGGTTAACAATTATACTTTCTAGGAAGATCTAGATGCTTCAATCATGTCTCATTGCACTCTGCTTCATTTACCACATGGAAAAATGTCGCACAGAGATTTGCATCTTCTGTTTGCATTTTGTATACCTTTCCCGCTACCCCCACCAATGTGTCAAATGGAAGTCATTTGTGATTTACCTGTGCCCCCTAACATGAGTTGGATGTTGCATTTTCAGGCTCTCTGTCCGATTCCCCATATGAATACTGTTTGAGGAAAATCATATTTTGTATTACCTTTCCTCCTGGTTTATTATGGGAATTTCAGACTTCTAATTAAACATTTAAGGTGCCATTACTCCGCAGTACACTTTATTGAATGTATTTTGGACCCCTATAATGTAATCTTGAAGTTGTGTGTGCTTTTTGCTATTTATAGTAATCCTTTTGCTATTCTTCACTTATTGTGGCCATACCATGCATACAAGGCATTGCCTGGCATGGGATGCTATTATTGTGGCCTTTGAGTACTGCTAGGCATATGATAGCAGCCCCTGTGCATCTAAGGATGTACTTTACGTATGGTATTAGTTCAGTTGGCACTCCATTTGTCTGGTCATTATGCACTGTGGCAGATCTGAAAGATATGAGGACTGGCTTTGCTTAGTGGAGGAAGAGAAAATTGGGCAGATAACTTTGTTGTGTGCAGTGTGGTAGCATCTTGTTTTATGTTATTTGGCATTTATATAGTGCTCTATATATCATTGGTATGACCTCAAAGCGCTGGTAGGTTGAAAGCCCTCGGGGACCGTAGTCCAGGTCTGTTGAGAGAGTAAGGTGTTGTAGGGTGCTTGGGTGCACCAGTTGTGTGTTCAACTGGTGTAATTGACTGATGGTAGCTGCATCCTAGCATTTAGGTGTGGTGTTATTGATATCAGTTGAAATGTGTGCAGTCTGGCGGGTGGGCACCCAAGACTGGGTTTTGGCTGCGTTTTGGCCTGTAGGACGCTTGTGTGCAGCTAGGCCGGTTTGTCATGGGATAAATCGGTGTTTTACTAGAATGAGGGGTTTATGGGGTAATGTTTGTATGTGAGCAGCTAGGCTGAAATTGATCGAGGGGTATAGCTGTACTCTAAATGAGTGGTGTAGAGAGTAAGCATAGTGATATGGGGGTGAGGGTTTGGGTTGTTATGATCTAAAACCTAGGTTACTAATTTACAGAACTATCTCATGCGGCCCTTTCTAGTTGTGAGTCGAGCGAGTGAAAGCAATTCTAATTGTGTAGCGCATGCAAGTGAGTCTCATAGTGCTGTCTCGGGAGTACTTCAAGATGTGAGTTAAAGTTGCTTTCTAGAAGTGAATCAATCCAACAAGAACAATTCCTAAGCGTGTTAATAAATGAAAGTATCATCACAGTGTGCATTCTCTAGATTTGAATCAATTTAACAAGACCAATGTAACAAGTTACAAGGTGTGTGGCGCAGACTAATAAATACATAGTACTATCACTGTGGGCCCTTTCTAGGTTTGGTTCAATGAGTTTCTAAGTGTTGGAGCAATGCACATTTCAAATTCTAACTTCGATGCAGACTAAACTCAGTTTTATCACAGTGGGCACTTTCTAGGTTTGTCATGTGGGTTGATGTGAGCCAGTATTCACAGTTCTATCTAAATGTGGCAACGGCTCACATTTACAATCTTGCCTAGATGTGATGCAGGTTAATATTCACAGAACTGTTTAAGTACGGCAGTGGCGAGTGTACATAATTATATCTAAATGTGGCATTGGCTAACATTGATACTACTACGGACTAGAAGCGGTGCAAGCTAGCATTTACAGTTTTTTTTGTCTGGAGGACACATTCTAACTAAATGTGATCATTGCTTTCATTTACAATTCTGTCTAGATGCAACGCAGGCTAATGTTCACATTTCCATCTTAAATTTTGCCATTGCTATCATTCACAGTTTGGTCTGGATGCCATGCCGGATAATGGTGATGGTAGATTTGTGAGTCCTATATGGTGGGAGAAAGGCCTAGGTTTCATAATGCAGCCGGCTACAGAATATAATACAGTAGGTGTAGTTCATGGCACACCCAGATGCTTAGAAATACCTATACCTGAGAGCAAGTTTCAATGGGCGATTGTTCCGAAAGAGAGTGAAGCAGGTAACATTTGCCTAGCAAGCCGCATAGCCGCGGTGAAGATGAATCTGGTCCCCAGGCTGTTATACCACTGTACGGCCCTCCCTGTGCAAAGTCCAGATAAAGAGCTTCTTTCCCTGCAGATAAATATCCAAAAATGTATCCGGGGGCGTAGGTGGAACAGGGGTATGGGGGGGAGTTAGTGGGGAAAGACCCAAAATAGCAAAGAAAATCCTGTTCGGGGAGGAAGTTGGGGCCTGGGCGCTATGATGTATATAGGTATGCAGTAGTGGGGCAGCTCTCACATGCGTTTGCTTGGGTTCTCGCGTCAGATATTCCTCTATGGAGGCACATAGAAGAGGCCTGGAGCCCGGTTCTATTGTATTTCCTGCACCTTCTGCCTATTAAAATCCAGGGCAAGGAGGGGCCCCCTAGCGGCTACTAGAAACAGTGCAAAAATGGAAGACAGCAGCTTGCAGGTGGGGTTGTACTTCCTCTCTGGGCCCACTCACTCCATTGTGGAACAATCCGGATTTCACCCCCGGACTCTCCCCACGTGGGTTTGCTGCATGGCAAGCTGGAGGGTTTTGTAACTTATCGGATTTCCTGGAGGCGGGTTGTCCCTTATCCTTTGAAAGGTGCAAAGAGAAATTTGGGGTCCCAGAGTTGGAGAGATTTAATTATACCCAACTCTGGCACTGGACTTCGAATAGGACGGTGAAGGAAAGGGGGGGCGAGAGCCCTCACAGCTGAAGCTCAATCTCACATCACCGAAATCAAGGGGGAAGGTGTCCACACTCTATAAGCTCTTAGATGGAACTGACCTTTCTAAGAAGGAAAGATGCATACTGGAATAGGAGAGGGATCTTGGACGTGAGATAGATTACGTAGAATGGGGAAAGATTTGGTCCACGCTGCATAAAAGCATCCAATGCGTCACGAACAAGGAAGGCGGTTACAAGATCTGCTATAGGTATTATGCAACACCGGCTCAACTTAATGAAGTCAATGCAGACATTTCCCCGAATTGCTGGAGAGGCTGTACAGAAAAGGGTACCCTGTTTCATCTTCTCTGGTCTTGTCCTAGAGTGGAGAAGTACTGGAGGGAAGTTGTGGGTCGCATCAAAGAAATCAGGCGCCTATCTATTCCATGGGATCCAGGGGTTATTCTCCTGGGTGATACGGGGGGAGGGATATTTCCGATCTCTGGCCATATGGCACGCTTGTGCACACACCTTCTCCTAGCCGCAAAAATTGCATTGGCACGACTATGGAAAAGTGCAGAGGGTCCTGTGAGCTCACTATGGTGGTTTAAATGCTGGGAAGTGGTGGCGGCCGACAAAATTGCAGCAATGTGCTCCGGGAACTTGTCCCCCTTCACAAACACGTGGGCTCCGTTTATGGACTTCGCTGTAAAATATCCAGCTCTTACCCAAAGGCCCCCACTCACACGCTGGCTGCAGGACTGAGGGGTACTGTTCTGCTATCATAGCTCACGGTGCATATGGTCCTTCGGGCTCGGCGCACCTGCCGGTCCCATTTTGGAGGTGAAATGGAAATGTGCTTTCTGATTGTATTTGCTAATGTCTACGATGCAGTGGTTGTTATCATATGTGAAATGCTTAATAAAAAGTATTGTTGAAAAAACATTTGCCTAGCAAGCTATGCTGTGAGGTAAGGTAATGTAGAGTGGCAGGGCTTTCTGGAGTAGAGTAATTGCTCTACTCGCCATCCATGCCACACTTTTGTGGATTCTGTTGGTTGACGGCTGGCCACTGGCTTCCCCCTGCTGACACCAGACACACCTTGGAGCCGCCAATGTTGAAGCCCCCCTTTGCCTCGGGGCAATTAGCTGCAGCGGTTGGCGGTCAGAGGACTGCCCTGAGAAGGTCGGTTAAGACCCGTCGACTCCCCAATCGGGGGAGGTGGGCGGGCTGGGAGACGGGACTGAGACAAACAAGGAAGAGAGAAAGCACTCTGGGAAGGGGACGCAGGGCTTGAGCGACAAAATTGGACAATACCTGCACAGAGAGGCCCAGGAGGGTCCTATGGCCAGAAGGAGTCAGATGGAGTCTCCTTGCTACGCCAAGCTAAAGGAGCGTGCAAGGGGTACTGGGCCGGGAAGCATGCAAATAATTGTGTGTGGGAAAGGCGGAATAAAACAAACAGAATAAACAGTGATATCAATGATTTTAATCAATGAAGCAAGAGCGGACTTAATAGAAGTCAATCTGTACAGTTCCCCAAGGTGTGGCATAGGTTAATATTTACAGTGTTTAGGATAGTCCATAATGTGGTAGGGCTTCCTGGGTAGAGTGATTGCTCTACCCCTCCCCCTAGCTACTCCTACCTTAATAGTCGTCACTTGTTGATGGCTGGCCACTGGCTTCCCCTGCTGGCACCTGCATACACGATATGATATGGAGCCGCTTCTGTAGGAGACGCCCTTTGCCTTGAGGCCCTTCGCCACAGGGGCTTCCGGACAGAGGGCTGCCCTGGCAAGGTGGGTTAAAAGCCCCTAAGCAGCCAATCGGGGCTGGGAGGCGGGAGGGAAGCAAGATGAGGAAATGTATGCCAGGAAAGGAGTCGTATGCGGTGCACAGGGTGACTGGGGGCTGCAAAATGTACAAATCAGAGGCCAGGAGGGTCTCCGCGCAAAGCGGCTCACCTGAATTCAAAGCAAAAAAGAAAAAACTCAATCACTTTAGTGGGTCAGAGATGCCTTTTTATGTTCGGGCCAGGAAGGGGCTGAGATGGCTTGGTCCCACTCCACATCCGTGGTGCCTGAAAGTCGGATGGTGGGACATGTGTGAAACCCACAGTGGTCTCAGATTGGACCACTGCTGGCTGTTCATATGGTGCAGATCCTTAACATTGGTGGGCTTGGACTTGCTTCTTTGCAGAAGTCGTCCTCTTTTCCAAGATTGTGCAGTCATTTCTTCACACCAGCTTTGGGGCCAAGTATCCTTTGTATAAAAGCAGCCGAGTGAAGATCCGTGGATAACTCCTGAAGATGCCCAGCATCCCTTTCTGCGTTTGGCCCGGTCAAGCCCTGCAGGACTACCTGATCTGCGAAGGCCCGGAGAAGTTATTCAACCCCTGGACTAGTGGCACCAACCAGTCGCAACACTGAGGATCCAGCAATCCCTGAGCCTTTGGAAGTGTCCCAGGGCCACCCGGTGGACTGGCCAGCTCTCTAATGGGATACCTCTCTAGAACCATTACGCTTCCGCATTCCATTGCCAGAACCTCGGTGGTTGCCAGCTTGTGGTGTAAGTCGCCTTTGTTGGGTAAGATTTTCATAGTAATGGTAAATCTTCCTGACCAGTGTCGACCCGAGAACCTTTTTCTTTACTGGCGGACTATTTTCCTTATACTTCATGGAGTGGGAACTTTTTTTCCCCACTCGCAGAATCTTTTACTCTTTATGGGTATCATTTTTTTAGACTCTCCATAGTGTCTTGTCAAAGTTATCCTCTTTGACAACTTTTTGGCAATACATGCCTGTTGTTGCTGGGTTGCTTTAGTGGCTCCCCTTTAACTTTATCTGGCTAATCTTGTGTGAACTACAGTTCCCAAGGGTAGAAAGGATCTTTGGATCCCTTTTACATTTTATTTGGTGAAACCAGCACACCCCACCTTATGTGGAGTGCTGGGGAGATGTATCCCTGTTAAAGGGACAAGCTTGGCTTTAATGGCTGGTGGCAGTGATAACTTGTACTAATTTGGTGCACCTTTACCACGGGCTGTGTTCACAGCTGCAGTAAAGGCACCCAAGGGTGCTCATTCTACCAAAATAGCCCGTCTTCTTTTTTTGCCGTTAAAGTGTTTGTTCTTCCTTCCCCCGACATCCAGGGTAGAAATTCCTGTGTGATTTATTTATTTTCGGTGGGAGTCCCCTGGCTCCAGTCAGTCTAGGCAGGAAGCGAGGGAGGAGTCCAAAACCCCACAGCCCTTTGTCTTCCTGTGTGAGAAATCGAGAATTGTCCCTTTTCCCAAGTGGGATCTCCCTCCCACCCTCCCCCTGTGAGGCTAGGGAGGTGACCCAGTTTTGCAACACCCTCCTTTGAGAGTCAAGGCAAGTGATCCTTCTTCACGAGAGACTACCGCCTACGGGACACAGACTCCGTTCCCATGAACTCACTAAAGATGTGCATACTAGCCTACATGGCATGCTCTACGATATAGAAACCTTTAAATTCAAAGACTCGGATGAAGAAACAAGTAATGCCATTATTTTATGGAAATAAATCATTAAATCCAAATGCCCAATTGTTAGGCAAGAATTGGAGTAGTAACCCTGTGGGAGACTACACCACCCTTGCCCTCTTGGTATTAGGTAACCCACTTATTGGAGTAGGTCTGTACTACACAAGTTGGTAGTGACTGAGCAGCCAGACTTATCGCAAGAGGGGTAAATGTGAGCTGTAGCATCAAAATCCACAAATACAAGTATCCAAATAACACTTACACTCAAGGTTTTCTAGTAAAATAATTATTTAACAGTCCGTTTTAATAAGCATTCTTTAAAAAGGGCAATGTGCAACAATACAAATACACTTCAAAATACGTTCTCAGAACCAAGACAAGCAAATAGACACTAGATGCTTCGTACACACTTCCTACACCCTGAGGTGACTTCACTAACTAGGACAATAATGGCACTTATAGATCACTTTTGTACTTGGTAAAATTCTATGGTTGGTAAAAAGGAAAGGTTAAGGAAGGAAAAAGGTTAACAGGTTCTTAGAGCATGTGAGCACTTATAAAATCTCCCAATGAGGTCTAGATAAAACCTTTCCCAGCAATATTAGTTCAAAAGCAATGTATCACATACAAGGGACAATTAGAATCAAATGCACTAGAGTCTGCAGGGAGCCAGGACAACCAAAGTCAATTGGAGCAAAGTCTATGGAGCTGAGACACTTCTTAGATAGCAGAAAGTCTTGCACAAAGTTAAATCACTGTTGGGCCACAAGCTGTTAGGCTTGTGAAAGTTAGAGCTGAGATCAACTCTAGAAACACAGCTACTGGAAATCTCAACTGAGAAAAGCAAGCTACAGACAGAGGTAAGTACCCCTTAGAACAGTGCCTTGGGTTCGAAGACGAGATCCAGCTGCCTTATGTCTAGTTGCAGTGTTGCAGATCCTGTGTTCCTGGGCCTCAGTCGTGGGGACAAGAGGAAGGATGTCTGGAGGACTCCCACACAGCAGTTCGGAGGCCGGCGGCAGTTACAGGCTCTTTTCAATTCAGCAGCACTTTGTGGTTTGAACCACACCACCGTGGGTCTTGGACACCAGTTGAGCTTCCTTCACTCCTTGAGTCCAGCATTCTGGTAAGGTGACTCAAACTTGGGTTTTCCTGCTTCAGGAGGATCCTCTGGAGACTCCTGGAGCTTTGGCCGGTTTACAGACATTGCACAAGACTACAGATTTCTCGACCCATGGAACTCGGTTCCAGCAGCAGCAAAGAAGTACATCCAGTTGGGGAACATCCTTTCCAGAGCTTCTCTAGTTGATCAAAAAGAGGAGTTTCAGCACAGCAGCAGGGCTTCACTGGGCAGTTTACTGGACAGTTCAACGGACCAGGAGGATGCAGCAAGTTTCTCCAAGATTCCTTCATCGGATGTTTCGTCCAGTGGTTGACAGTCTTCAGTCCAAGAAGTCTTGCCTTTTATGCAGGTTTCTCCCATTCATGCACAGCCTAGCTGTCACTCACACAGCAGGATGGCTGTCAAGCAAGGACAGCCAGCCAATCAGGACTGGGTGCATTCCGGTAACCAAGGAGACTTGGGACAGGGAGTTTCGGGCACCTCCCTCACTTCCTGCCCTGCTAGACACACTGGAGCCAGAGGTGGGTTTCAGTACTGAAGCCCATCAAAGGCAAAACAAAGGGCTTAAACCTGGTTTGGCATGCAGAGTAAAACCCAAGAAAGAACTCACAGAAAAGAAATGTAAAAAAAAGACGACCGGGGCCATTTTGACAAAATGGTCACCTGTGGCTGCCATACTGCAGCTGAGAATTCAGCCGGCGGTAGAGAAGCACAATGGCAGGAAAATGAAACTACTGTCACTAGCCGTTTAAAGTAGGGTGGGTTACATGAGTCAGTAGAAAAAGGGGCTACTAAGTAACCCCCAGCATTCCACATAAGATGGGGTGTTTGGAATCTGCAGAGAGAAAAGGTAAGCAAAGTTAATTTCACTTTACTATTCTTGGGAAAAGGAGTTCTCATAAGAAAATTTATTTAAACCTTCAGAGAAAGCGAAAGGATTTCTGTGGCGCTGCACTGAAGTTGCTGTTTGTCACCATACAAAAGTAGATGCCTAATGAGTTTATCAGACTCCAAAAACAAAGGAAATACATAATCCAAATCAGATCAAAATACATGAGAGAGTGAGAAAAAGGGCGCTCTCTCTCCACGGTGAAAATTAAAACTCCTAAAGTCCAGCAAAAGAGCTGGGGGTCTCTAATATTGAAGGGAATTAGGAAAGAAATGAGAATTCTCCCTAGCACCATTTCCACTGGGACGAGTATGTTGATTAACGTACACTCGAGAAACCAAACGGAGAGAAACAAAACCGAAGAGACAGAGGAACACATACGCAGGCCAAGGAAGGCCCCACGCTGCATAACACCTGGAGAGGACGAGAGCTAAACTCACTTGATATCGGAGCGGGACGACAGAGCTACATCTAGCCTAATTGGCCAAGAGCACAGAGATGGTGGTGAGACCACGAAGGAATATCCATGGTGGACAGCTGGTCCACAAACCATTGCTGATACCACTGCCAATATAGAGCCAAAGGGTGTCCGGTCATGTAAGGGAACACTGTGACGCCATGAGGAAATGCGTCACTGAGAAGCAAAATGCCAACAGAGATAAGAAAGCAGTGGTCCATGATCAGAGGGAAGGTCCCCAAGGAAGACTGCTCCTGAAGACGATCTCCTTCAAAAGCAAAGTTAAATGGGAGAAAGGGAAGCACACGAGGCCCTAAGGGAACCATTGTACTGCACAAGTTACTTGTGTCAGTAGAAGCAATGACACAAAGTTAAAATTGTAGCAGATGAATTTGAAATGTTATGATACAAGAGCAAGAAAAACTTGAATCCTGAGAGTAAGGAATAGTGAGTAGCCAAACCCTGGGTAAAGGGGGGAAATCATAATACCGCACAAGTAACTCTTCTCGGTAGAAGTAATGACAGTTCACATTCAAGTAAATGAACTTGAAAACCTGCGATACAAGAGAGTTCTTGCAAACTTAGACCCTGAGAGTACGGAACAGTTGATATCACCCTGGGAAGAGGGGAAAGTAATTCGATATTCTATACAAGAGGATAATACTGAAGAGAGAATGTTATGGAACAGGCTAGAGGAACTAGACAAGTGAGCCAAAATAGGCTGAACTGTAATTACCAAAAAGAGAAAATCCTATGAGAGCAACAATACCTTCCAAGAATGTGCCGAGACCCACAACCAGACATATCGATTTCACAAAAGATCCCCAAAAGGGATTACTAAAGAGGAGGGAAAATTCAATTTCCCATTTGAAGAACTAAACTGATGTATGAAGTCAAGCAAGACTATTTGAGGATTATATACTAAAAAGAATCCTATAGACTGGTACTAGCTGTACCCTCAGGAGAAGGGAGTCATTCTCCTGATCCAAGTCAGTTTTTGTGGTGAGGTCAATTAGGGTAGTTTTGCACAGCAGACTAATTTCTTTGGACATTCATGACTGACGGACAAGCACCTTAGTAACACAGGTAGGATTACTGTGAAATTATCCCCCAAAAAATACCTACTGAGAAATGACTGCATTTCTTTCCGATTTCTTTTTTAAATAATGCGGGAGGGAGGAGACCCCACTCCCTCCCACCCCCCCTCCCCCCCTCCCCCGCTTCCCCCTACCTTAACCTATCCCCATACCCCACTCCATTTATTTTTAATAAAAATGTAAAAAAATGCCTAACAATTTCTACCAAAGAAATTCAGTCATTTCTCATTAGTTTATTTTTTTTATTCGTTCTTTGCTGCAGATACCACACAGGTAGGGACCACACAAAGGCATAGGGGAAGTTAGGCCTTATGGTGTTACTTTAATAAAATATCAGGATGTTGAAAGAGCCTGTGCGCTTCCTCTGACTAGTCACACTGGGTACCGTTTGTGCATCTGTTTCTAGGTGGAACATGTCGAGAGCTCTTAAATTGTGTCCAGAGGGGGGAGCCTTGTATGTCCGGGAGCTCCAACTTTGAATGAAGGTGTTGGGATAGGTTCTGTGAAATTCCAGTTTCACCATATGGTATGTCCAGTTTCCACGACATACCATAAGACATTATGAGAGAGAGCCACAAAAGGAGGACACTAAAGACTGAACACCTAATCAGACGATGATGAAAGGACTTGGACAACTCATCCTCAGCTTCCCGGCCTGTACCACACCCAAGGCTCCGGCAGACATATCCACATAGATAGTAGGGTAAGAGGAGACCACAACTCCAACATCCAAGGAGAATAGACACCCCAACCTCACTATACTTGGTCCATTAGAATTCAACACTATACAGAGACCTATTGCACAAAAACCTATATTTCTGTCAGGTGTGGGCCTCTCTCCCTATGCAGGACTCTCAAATCTAGCTGTGTTTTATGATTGCACTGAACTATTAGATTGTTTCTCAAATCCAGTGAAGTATGGTATTATACTCAATTGCACTGGTGGGCTTGTGCCTCTCTCGCACTATACGGCAGTCTCAAGTCTAGCTGTTTTCTCTCCATGCAAGATTCCTGAAATCTAGGCATTCAGCCACACTGAAGATGAGCTGCAAAACATATAACCCACTAACCAAAAAGCTAACATTTTCTGCATACTTGATTCACACAAAAAACGAACACAACCACCTCTCGCAACTCAAGCCGCATTCACTTCACCACACCACAACAACACATAAACCGCACCAACAACACACGAGGACTGACATCGTTCCGATACTCGCACCAAAGCTCACTGCGTGGTGTATACCGAGATGAAGCTGCCAACAGACCACCATTCCTCTCACTTTCCTTCTCCCTCTTCACCCTACTAACCCATCCCGCATTCTCGCTTGCAGATCTTCCAGAGCGCCTGGGGACCAACTTCGTTGGTGACGATGCACGTTACAAATACCTTTTACATTTAACAATACTGAAAGCGGCATGCACTACAATATTGTTGTCTGAGTTCGAATTTGAGATTTGATTAGCAGGTACTAAACTCAGCTCCTGGGTGTCTGCATCACCATGTAAGCAGGAGCTACCGCAGGGGAACCAGGAGCTACCAGAGATGCTTTACATGTTAGTCTATTTTGTATGAACCATTGTGTTCAAATGTGTATTAGATGTGTTTTTAATTCTTTATTAACATTCTCAAATACACAAAGTTAATGTCACATTGATTTGACATCTATCGGCCTACAAAGAGCTTTAAGTGCAGTTGAAGCACTTATAGGTAAGCTGGACCTGTCAGACATCGTGAAATCCAAAGTTGTGATGCTAAAGGGAGGAAACAAAAAATGAAGAGTTGCCCCCTGGAAACTGAAGGGTTGTAGCCTTGAGGTTGTGAATAAGTTTAAGTACATAGGGACCATCGTCTATGATAACTGGGTGGTCCCGACTTGTTGATCGACCTCGAGGCTCAATTCATGGGTGCAACGGCACAGCTCAGAAAATTTGACATTGAATTTGGAAGATATTAGTTCCTTCCTGTGCTAAAGTTGTATAAACAATAAATTTGCTTCAAAATGAATATATGGTGCACAGACTAGGTACATACAAATTGACTGGTCAAAACCCAAGGCAATTATTTGGACACCGGTTTTCTGCTTACCGCAATCGGTTCCGCTAGTGGGAATCTTATATTAACTGCGGCAGCTTCCCATTCAGACTATGATTGATTGGGGAAGCTTCAGTTATTTGCAAGTATACTGGCCCCTCCAGCTGCCTCAATTTATGAGAGACTGAATGTTTTGTGGTTAAAAGGCTTGTGCAAGGTCTTATTGGTCTGGGAGACAGAGTGCCTGAAGTTAATGCAAACAATAGGTTATTCTACAGAAGATTTAAGAGCTACAACTTATTTGGTTAGACAAAGGTTGTCCAGACATGTGTGGATTACACGTTTTGAAAATTTAATGCAATACCAGTGCTTTTGTGACCACTTTGACTGGTCAATCAAGAGTTATAATAATGTTGCGCCATATTTGAAGAAGCACCCATCAAGATTTAGATCCCCAATTTTAAGATTTAAACTAATCCTTTTACTTAAGAAGTACTGGGCAGACAAAAAGTCCAAAAAGCCCAGTGACCTTGTCGGCACTGTGATAGGGGGATAGAAATTTTAAACATTTATGTGTACAATGTCCCAATTTGTGTATACTGAGGAACCAAATTAGATCTATGAATTTTATAGGATCTATGTGATCACTGAACCACCCGTAGCTGCGATGGCCAAAATGCTGACGCCAGTTATTGCGCGGCGCAGTGATCATATGGATCACTGTGCCCCTTTCCCCATGGCCTGCATTACCCTTCCCAACCCCCCACTCCACTTACCTTTAGGGCAGCACACGCAGAAGTGTGCTGCCCGTACTCTGCTATCCCTGCAGTGTCAACTACTCCCACTAATATGGGTTGGAGCTGATGCTGCAGGGTTCTTTTCTTTTTTATTTTCTTGCTTGTCTCCCGCTTTCCGAACTGGTAAGCGGGGGACACCCCCGCAACCCCTGACCCCCATTACTGCGCCCAAGAAGAGCAGGCGACGCCCCTGCAACCCCCGCTCTGCTTGGACGCAGTAAATGTCACCCTCGTTTTGTGCGCCTCCAAAGTCGCAGTGACTGCCGGGGCGCACAAATGAGGGTGACATTTTTGTACAATACTATTTGATATAAACAGAACAGGACATGTGGCGGAGGATGCTAAATTCGAAAGAAATCTCCCTATCAATTAATTTCTTACATTTTTTTAAAAGCAAGTTCCTTGGAATTTTAATGGTATTTTGTAATGTATGTGAATTTATGTGAATGTGAGTAATTTTTATGTGCTTTGAAGATTTTTAAACTTGGTTAAATTGTAGGAAAATTTACGGGAAACATAAGGTAATGAAATGAAACTGTCAAATGTCCTTTTAAAGTTTACTAGGGATTTGTAAAATGGTTTTTCTTTTGTAAAATTGTTTTTATGTATGTTTTCGTGTGAAAAGTACAGATTTGTACTGTAATGCACAATCAATAAAAAATTCAATAAAATAAATGTCACATTTACATGTTTTGAAGGCACCAGTTGACCCCTGGGAGCCAAAAGTAGCTCCTGGTAGCTGTTAGTTTCAAACTAACCAGGCTCTACTATCCTAGAATCAGGAGCTAAATAGTTCCCAGCTCCCCTCAATTTCGAACCCTGTTTTTGTTTTCTTACATTAGAGGGATGATTTAAGCTGGAGCAGGATTTTAATGTGTAGGTTTTGTGATGGGAGGTATAATATTTTTATGGCTTAGACACACTGGTGTGCTTTGCATAACGGGTTAATCCTTGCCTCGTAATTTAAAAAGCTTTTGCTTTGTTTCATTTCATATTTCAAATATTTGCCTGCCTTAAGCAAACCAAATCCCTTTTGCTTAGTTATCGCCTAAGTTGTTCTTAAAATCCTTTCTTCATTCTGTCACAAGAATCCCAGTTCAGTAATTTGACTGGCTGGTGGTTTTCCTTTTTTCTTCTATGAAACACAAATCACAAATGTAAGTGTTCATTATAAAGTTTGTGTGTGAAATAAATAAAGCAAAAGATCTTGATGCCTTTATTTTCTTTCTCCCAAAATAGGACCTCTTCGATCGATGGTTGAGCGTCTGCAGTCCCAGGAGTCTGAGGACGACGATTCCTCCTCTGGTGAAGAAACTGTTGTAAAAGCCAATCCTATCACCAGAGAATCCAGGTGAGAAGCCTTGTATAATGATGCTCTTGGTTTGTTACTGGTTTATTTACTGCATGTGCTGCACTAGTTGCTAATTATGCTTTTCATGGTCAACATAAAGTCCTTCTTACTCAACCCTTTTCCTCCATACGTGTGCCCATGCCACGGGGATTGGACTGGAGCTTTTTCGAATTAAAGTGTTTCAAATTTGAGCCAAAGCAGTTTGAGTATGGCCTTCACTCAAACGTTTTCCACGTACGCGCAACACCAATTCTTCTGCACAGACATGGGGGGCGGGAGTGGTCACTTTATTTTCTTTATTTTTAATCCTTCCTTTTTAAGCTATCTGCTAGGGCGAATTTTCATTTCTGTGCCAATTCCCTTTAACCTTGGAGACACCGATCTCTTTTGCTGGACTCAGGGCTTTTTAATTTTTACTTCGGAGTTGGCCTTTTTTCCTCACACTCTCACGTGTTTTTTCTGACTAGGAATTCTGTTTCTTACGTTTGGTAAACTCCATAGGCATCTGCATTTTGCATTGTGGCACACAGCACCTTTTGGACTTTTCTTAATGTTTAACTACATTTTCTTGGGTTAACTACTGTTCCCAAGAATAGTAAGATGACCCCCATGTCTTACCTTTCTCTTTGTGGTACCAGCACACCACCCTATGTGGAGTGCTGTGGGGGTTACTTAGCAATTCCCTCTCCCACTTCTTATGTAACATTTTTTGTTACACTAACTTACTTTAAATGGCTGGTGGCAGTGGTTTAATTTTACTACCAGTGTGCATTTCTACTGCAGTACAGCACCCATGGTTTGATGAGGCTCTAGGCTCTTAAAGTGGGAAGCCCTCGTGAGAGTCTCCAAAAGTTGGAGTCCCCTCTGTTCGAGACCTGGTTCAAGGCACTAGAAACCCCACACGGTTATAACCAACAGGAAGCCCTAAAGGGCCCTCTGTGTTGGCACCAGTAGAAAGCCCGATAGGTCCCTCTGTTAAGTCCACTGTGCAAGCTTGGCGAGCTGTTGTGCCCTGTTAGTATAGCAGTTAACTGTTGAAGGACTGCTTGGATCCCTCCCAGTTGAGAGATTTTCTGGGAAGGAGTTCCCATGCCTTTTTGCTATGGAAAAAGGGCTGCTTACCAGTTGCCCTTTTGACTTGAACTGCTGCAGTTAATCCAAAGGAGGTGCTATGCAAATCCCTTCCCACCTCATGAGGTCCTTTACCCTATATATATGTACTCTTCTAATGAGTGTGTTTTTTAGTGCAACAATCTAATGTCCTCGTTTGTGTTATCTATTGGGACTAATTGTACCTATCCAATCATCTCCACTCCCAATATGGCTCCGACATGGCTACCCGTAGTTTGGTCTAGCTTCTACTTGAAACCCAATATTAGACCAAGCATAGATAGTTTCACATCCCTCACCAAATATCTCCCCAACTATGATCTCACAAGTTTCAAGCGAGGCCAGGTTTTTGAGCACTTCCATCACCTCATGCACTTTTCATATGACAAACAACGTTAAGCACACATTATGCCGGTTTTACCACTGGCTATTACACTTCTTTTTCCTCAAAGGTGCCGGCTTTAGGGATCCCTTCAGCACATGGCTCCTTCTGAGACACTGGCATTGCAAATGGGGCCAGCACTAGCTCAGATTAAGGGGCCATCACCTGAGCATCTGGCTCAAGAACCGCCTCTGGTGGGGGATGGTCCCTTAACTGTTCTTCTGGTGGGAAACGCACCCACACCAGATGCCTTCTTCCTGATGAGTGCCTCTGTGATTTAGATGGAGCCTTCCGTAGGTGGTTATCTTTCTTCTTAAGCAGTCCTTTCATGATTGGATAGGTGGTGTGGTGGAGTTTATAGGCCTTGAGGTTCAGGATAATGCATTGGTAGAAAAGAGGCAGCCAAGGTTTGAGGCTACACCACGAATAAGACTGAAATCCGGTGTACGAACAGCTGACCTCTGGAGAAATTGTCAGGGCTCCCTCAGCCATTCTTTTCTGTGGTCACATCTGCTTTTTTTTTTCCACACTAGCAGCAGATTATTTTGCACTTCCTCTTCTGCACCACTGGGTAACAAAGAAAACTGTTCGCTTGGGGAAGAAGGCTTATGTCAAAGCAGTATTGCACTTTTGGCAGGCAAATGCTAACGCCATACTAGTGGCACCAAATCGACGCAGGTGGAAGAACATATCATACTTCTAGTGGGATTCGGCCTTCTTCCCCAGACCCCTCACCTGCCAGAGTGCCGAAGAGAAGTCTGCTCAGGCCTCACTAGCACCTGTCTGATTTCACAGGATTTGTTAAAGGCATCCAAACACCAGGGCGGCCAGATACCATGTGCTTGGCTGTGGGTGTGCTGTTCTGCCTTGCACCTGGTAACCCAAGTTCACCTGGGATGTTCAGGATTAAGATTGGTGTTCTTATTACACTCCCGAAGTTGGTGGAGGCTCTGGGAATACGCAATTTATCTACCTTTCAATTTCTGCTGATTAAGGGCATTTTGACGAGAGCAGAGTGGAAGGATAAGCTCAAGAGAGGCCTTACCCCCCTTTGAAATGTTATTGAACTCTAGAATGGAAATGAAGGGTCTGATATCCGCCATCTACAAGGAATTGATAGGAGCAGGGAAAGGGACCACTGAGCCACTAAAAGGTAGATGGGAGAAAGATCTTGGCAAACACATTGAGCCAGGTATGTGGAGGAGAATATGCAAAGCTGCCTCCCAAAAATCGATATTGAGCCAATATGAACTGCACGCTATCAAATTATTGCATCCGTGGCAGTATGATCCTAATAGGCTCTCTAAGATGTTCCAGTCAACTAGCCCAGGATGTTGGTGTGAATGTGGTGGGATTGCGGATTTACTGGCATATGTGGTGGGGGTGTCCCCGGATTAGGGTGTATTGGGACGAGGTCCTGGGTTGGATAAAAGACCTCGACAGTGTCCACAGAATTGCGGACCCTTATCTCATTTTGTTTGGTTTTGAGAAATGCGAGGATGAATGGAGAAGGATCAAAGGCCTGGTCCCACAGTTATTCTTAGCTGCACGTACCCTGTTGGTGATGAAGTGGAAATCCAAGATGGTGCAGAGCAAGAGTGAATGGGTCAATGTTGCCTCAAATATATGCGTTATGGAAAAAATAACTGTCTCTACATGGGGGATCTACGCAATGTGATGTGCTATGGATGGATTTTGTGGACAAATACATGCCGGGAGTACTAAACTAATGAGTGGAAGTGGTGACGTGGGAATATCCCGCCTTTTGGGCTGAACTAGGCTGACCTGTATGATGTTGTATAAAATGAAACTGGAAAGACTACAAAGGATTGTAAAAAGAGATTTCTCTATTAAGGGAGTCCCATGAGGTTCGAACTGTGACTATTTCAGGGCTAATGTACACATGACTGAAGATTGCTCCATCCTGGGGGGGAAGGGGGAGTGGTGGGTGGGAGATGGGAAAAGTCTTTTTTGAAGATCTACAGTTCGAAGTTGTTAGAATATAAGGGATTCGCGTTTTGGTGACAATTGGAAATATCTCCAACTCTGTTTTGTGCTTTCTTGTTTGCACTTTTTGTGACTTGTATGTATAAAAACTTAATAAAATGGAATAAAATAAAATTGGTGGTCTTCAATTTGAAGGTGCAAAGCTATTTCATAGCAGCACGAACAAGAAGCTAACTAGAGTCTGCCTAGAAGCAGTTTGTCATCTTTGGGTCCCCAGCAGGATGGAAGATCTATGTCCTCTGGTGTGTACCACAGCTTCTTAAAGCAAAGTAGACCGACTAACCGCTCCATAGTATAACTAAGAAATGACCTCTCCCAGGGGGTGTTACGTAAGAATGTGTAGGGTCGAACTGATGTGGGATTTAACAAAACGTATCTATTGTTGTTGGGTGTTAGGGAGAATTCTCATTTCTACGCTAATTCCCTACAACTTTAGATACCCTCGGATCTTGTGCTGGACTTTAGGACTTTTAAATTTTAACCCTTGAGTGAGTGAACCATTTTTATCGCTCTCATGTGTTTTGACCTGGTTTGGATTATGCGTTTCCTTTGTTTTGGGAGTCTGACAAACTCCATATGTATCTACTTTTTGTATGGTGACACATAGCACCCTCAGTGCAGTGCCACAGAGAAATCCTTTAGATTTCTCATAGTTTAAATACCTTTTCTTGTGTGAAATACTGTTCCCAAGAATAGTAACGTGAAATTGACTTTACTTAACTTTTCTCTTTGTAGGTCCAGTACACGCCAATCTAATGTTTAGTGCTGGGGCGGTTAATTGTAGCCCCTTACTCATGTAAAAAAATGGTATGTTAACCTCACTACTTTAAATGGCTAGTGGAAGTGGTTTAATTTTCCTATCATTTTGCTTTTCTACCGCAGGCTGAATCCTCAGCTGCAGTATAGCACCCATAGGTGACCATTTTGTCAAAAAGGGCCCGGTCTTTTTTTTGCCATTTTTCAGTTGAGGTCTTTCTTGGGTTTTACTCTGTGCACCAAGCCAGGTTTGAGCCCTTTGTTAGTTTTGCCTTTGGCGGGCTTCAGTACTGAAACCCGCCTCTGGCTCCAGTTTTTCTGAAAAGGCAGGAAGGGAGGGAGGTTCCTGAAACTCCCCTGTCCTTTGTTTTTAGGAATGCCTGAATGCACCCAGTCCTGATTGGCTGTCTTTTCAGGACAAGCCACCCTGCTGTTTGAGTGACAGGTGTACATGAATGGGAGAAACCTGCTTAAAAGGCAAGGATTTTGGGACTGAAGACAGTCAAACACTGGGAAGAACAACCTGATGAACAAATTGTAAACAAAGCTTGCTGCATGCTCCTGGACCTTTTTGAATTGCCCGGTGAAGCCCTGCTGCTGTGCTGAAACTCCTTTTGCAATTCAACAGAGAAGTTGTGGAAGGGATGACTTCTCCCCTTGGGTTAGTGGGACCAACTAACCCCAAGACAAACTACACTGGACCATCTTCCCCGACTGGCTGCACTACTTCGCTGCTGCAAGAACCGGGGGCCTGGGGTAGAGTAATCTGCAGTTGAGTGCAAGGTCTGTGATCCAACAGTCTCTACCTAGGACCCTCCAGAAGCAGGACGACCAGAGCTTGAGTCCTCTCACCAGAGTGCAGGATTCAAGGAGTGAAGGAAGCCCAACCGGTATCCAAGAACTGCGGCAGTGCTATTTACCGAGCGCTGAAACCATGAGGTGCAGCTAATCCAAAAAAAACCTGTAGCTGCTGCCGATCTCCGAATTGCTGCCGCAGGAGTCCCCAGACGTCCTCCCTCTTGTCCCCACGAATAAGGCCCTGGAACCCAGGATCTGCATCGCTGCAACCAGACGGAAGCCAGCTGGAACACTCTTCTAACCAAAGGTACTGTCCTGACTTGTGGTACTTACCTCCGTGTCTTTAGCTTGCTCTTCTCAGTTGAGACTTGCAGTAGCTACCTTGCTAGAGTTGATTTCAGCTATACCCTTCACAAGTGTAACAGACTGTGACCCTAGAGGGATTTTTCTTCAACAAACTCTCTAACTTTGTGCAAGACTTTATCTAAGAAGTGACTTGGCTCCATGGACTGTGCTCCAATTGACTTTGGCGGTCCATTTTACTTTGATACTGTCCCTCATAGGTGATACCTTGGTTTCAAACTAATATTGCTGGGAAAGGTTTTTATCTAGACTTCATTGGAAGATTTAAAGTGCTCACATACTCCGAGAACCTGTTCAACCTTTTTTGTCTTTCCTTAACCGTTCCTTTCTGCAAACTTCAGAATCTACTTAAGTGTACCAGTGATATATGAATGCCATTACTGTCCTAGTTAGTGAAGTTACCTCAGGGTGTAGGAAGTGTGTAACGAGCATCTCTAATGAACTAGCTTTGTGTTGATTCTGGAAAAGTATATTTGATTGTTACATATTCATATTGCCTTTAATGAATGCTTATTTAAAAACTACGGTTAAATAAATTATTTATAACAACCTTGAGTATAAGTGTTACTTGGATAGTTGTATTGGTGGATTTCATTGCTACAGCTCACATTTACCCCTCTTGAGATAAACATGGCTGCTCAGTCACACTTCCAACTTATGAAGTACAGGCCTATTCCAAAAGGTGCGTTACCTAATATCAAGAGGACAAGTGTTGTGTAGTCTCCCACAGGGTTACTAAATTCTTGCCTGTTAGGACAGTTTTTCTTGAGTCCAACTAAGGGCTTAGTAAAAACATTCAACTGAGGCAGTACAAGACTCCACTCTTAGTATAAGGCTGTACCACCCGATTTCATGGTGGCGAAGACTGAGCAGCCAGGCTTATCTTAGGAGGGAGAGAGGGCTGTAGAATCAGTGCAAATTAAATTGTAATGCAAATGGTCCAAAGAAACACTATCTATTGTAATAATAATGTATTTAAATACAAGTAGGCCCAGATAAATCTAGGGGGGTAAGTAAGTACTAACACAATATATCAAATCACATTATAAAAACAAAACACTATACTGTACACAGACCAAAGTATAAACCTTATTTGGAACAACGAACAGTATACCCTACCAGTTATACACTGACTCTTAGTACAAATCACTTAATCAGTCAACTGGAAAATCTACTTTTGGTGAATAGTGGAACACTTATTCCAGATGCAGTAGAAACCTATAACTAGTTTTGTGATAGCACAGTTCTACTATGTGAGTAAAACCTAAGGATGTAATATTCAATTACAGTTGCTTTTGAAATCAGGGAACCCCAGATTTGAGGTAAGCAGTAACCCGTTTAACTTATTTTTGGATGGCACACAGCTAACACAAGGTAAGTAAAACCCACATACTTGTTTAACCTCACATGAAGGGGAAAGTAAAACCCAATGTCACACTTTAATGAATGACACAAAGCTATTCTAGGTAGGCAACAACTTAATGCAGACTTATTCTGGACAGGCTAGGAGCAAGTCAGCGGAAGCAAGACCCAGTTAGGGGACACTCCTACAATTACCCAGCAGGAATAATCTGGTGAAACCAACACTTTACTTTTGGGAAGAGGCACAACCTAATCACAGGAGAGTAAAATACCTTCACATCTACTTTCTATTAGACTGGCAAAACAGTTGCTAAGGAAGAAAAGATGTTAACCATACTTTAAAGAATAGTGCATCACACATCCAAGATAAGTAAGAACTTTTGTAACTGTTCACGCTTAGAATTAGTTACGGACCAACTCTTTACAAGTAAGTAACTTTTAAACACTTATTTTCTTTTCTAGGCAAAAAGAAAGTCTTTACCTTATTCTTGGAGCATGAGTGTTCTCAGTGGCAGAAGGGGGGGTCACTAGTACTAATGTCCAACAGGCAGTGTCAGGATAGGTTCTTTAGTAGCAAAATTCGGAGTTCCTTAGGAAAACAGGAACTAACAGGTGAGTACTTTAGCATTCGAAGAAGGTCCAGGGGCTTTGCAGAAACCACCCTAGCAGGATTTTAGCAGTGGGACTGGGTGCGCCGGATGAGAGGCCTCCCCTCACAGAAGACAACCCACAGCTACACAGAAATCCTAACGGGCTTAAGTTAAGTACATACCCAAGCCAGCACAGTACCTGAGCATTGAAGATTTTGCAGCAGGAGGACTTTGGGGTCTGCATCCAAAATACCCAGTCAGTAGATTGCTTGTCGTGGTGACTAAAAACAAGACCTCAGAAGGAACTTTTGCAGCAGGGATCGATGAAGGCTCTAGGCAAGGTTTCCCTCGCTGCTGAATGCGGTTCTGTGTATTTGGCGCCTTCTCAAGGAGCACAGAAGAAGACAGAGTTGCAGTTGAATTCTCGTCGTTACAAAGGTCCCACACCCTGAGGGGACTTTTTGAACTCGATTCGTGTCTCTGGAGATCCACCAAGATGCCCACGAAGTTTCCGCGAGATTCTGAATTCGGAAGACTGTGCTGCACAGTGGCCTAAGGTCCCAGGGTATTGCAGCAAGGCATGGGATGTGTCAAAATGCAAGTCTCGAGTCTAGTGGGTCTCACCGGGCTCAGGGCATGCTTTTCGGAGTCCCCAGCTCAATTGGAAGGAAGGGCTACAGCAGGCTCCAGTTACACAGCAGGCTCTCCAGTCGCTGGAAATCGTTTCAGGCGCTTTTCCTTCATCCTCTTTGGTTTTGGTTCCAGTGGTCGACTTTTATTCAGCTTCCAGGTTCGCAGTATTTATCAGGAACTACAACGCAACCCCTGCATTCTCTCCCTGCTTTTTACAAGAAGGGGCAGTCTGCTTGTCCAATCAGGACAGCCAGCCCCCCACCGGGATTTGTCCCCATTCAGGCAAGGCGTAAAACAAAGGACTGTGGAGGTTTGGACTCTTGCCTCGCTTCCTGCCTTCACAGACAGACTGGAGCCAGGGCGGGGAGTCCAGCATACTCCTGCCGAAGATAAAAATCACACAAAGGAATTTCCCACACTGTATGTCAGGGGAAGGAACAAGAAACTGTTAGGCAGACACCTGTGCAGTTCCCTCTGGGACCACTGCAAAAGATTTAAGACTACAGGTGTTTGGCAGTAAACCCACTTGGTAGCAGTCTATACCACACAGATTCACTTGGTAGCTGTGGCTGAGCAGTCAGACTTCCCTCAAGAAGAGTTAGGCAGTATACAGAGTATTCACATTAGGTCAAAAGAACACAGTAGAACAAGCAAACACCGACCAGAGCTTGGTGTAAAAGAGATATAATTATTTATTTAAAACCACATCTAATAAAAGACACAGGCACTAATATTAAGCAGTTCAAAAACACGGTCACTAAAAGATATACACTCCCTTAAAAGAATATTAGACAAGTCTTAAGTAAAGCCCCAATTATTTTCAGACAGCGGTGAGCGCTTAACGCAGATGGCACTCTAATAATTCGGTTTAAAAGGGAGAGAAAGGCGGAGCATAAATTGAAACAGATCCCAAGACTTTCAAAAGAACACAGCAAGAGAGGAAGGCAGAGTCAAACCGTCAAGTTAGAGTTCAGAAAGCCGGATCCACTTTAAGAGGATCAGAACGAAATGTGTCCAAGGTCACACGGTTGAAAAGTGCACAAAAGTCTCTAAAAGGTTCAGAAAGAGTTGGACCAAAAGAAAGGGACCAGTTAGTTGGTCAAGGTGGCCAGCCCAGTCCAGAAGGTTAAGGAATTATTATTACCTTGTAGCAATCTTTAGAAAGGGATGCCTGGCGGACATGGTATCTTAAAGTGGTGAGAATACTCCAGCGGGCGCAGTTGTTCCTGGCAGCGGATGCAAGTCAGTGCTTCGTCCGGGGGAAGGGAGGATCTCGTCGGGGAGGAAGACAGGAGTCCGTTGCACTGCCAGGGAAGAAACCAGCCGCGGAGTTCTCAGTTAAAAGGAGCGGTCCTTTTATTTGCGGTCCAGTGGTAAGTGGCTATCCGCTTGCCGGGGTGCTTGGCACGGGCAATTCGACCACAAGACGTCCTGGGATGCGAGGAAAAGAAGGTAAATTGGTTGTGCCCACCAGTCGGGGGAAGAAGACTCTCCAGCCGGGAGATCTTCTCTGTCGTCGGGAAGTGGTGTCGGTTCCGCAGGGCTCCACCGGTGGTGTCGTCGTAGCAGGTCAGCTCAGCTTCTCCCTCGTCGGATTCTCAGGTCCCGTGGCGACTTCTGAAGTTCCAGTGCCAAAAGCCCTGCTTTTATGCAGCACACCCCTATTCACTCAGCCTAGCTGTCAATCAAACATGCGAAGTGGTGAGCCGGCCGGCTCGAATTTCTGGATCAACCACCATTCCTTGCTCCCGTTCCACGCAAGGTGCATCTTTTGAAGCAGGTCATGTCGGAGATTCGCAAACTGCTCCAAAAAGCAGTTCCAGACCATCAAATGGGAAGAGGCTTCTACTGTTTTTGGGAGAAAAAGAAAACTGGTCAGTGGAGACCGATTCTGGATTTGAGAGCTCTCAACAAATGTATCAAACAAATCAAATTCAAGATGACTTCCCTTCAGAACGTCCTCCCATGACTAAACCAACACGACTTCCTGGCCACCCTGGACTTGGAAGATGCCTACTTCCACATCCCTGTTCATCCTGCTCACAGACGGTTCCTCCGGTTCGCAATAGTGGAGACACATGTTCAATTCTGTGTCCTCCCATTCGGACTGGAGTCAGCACCAGGAGTGTTTACCAAGTGCCTGGCACCGGTGGCGGCAAAGCTCAGAACGTGAACAGAGGTTTTCCCGTATCTGGACGACTAATAAGGACATGCTCATTCAAACTTGCGAGCACGGCAGTTAGGCTTCTCAATAAATGAGGCAAAATCCTGCCCCATGCCCAGCAAGACAGTGCTCTTTCTGGGAGCAGAACTTAACACCAACATACCCAGAGTAAGACCATCAGCAGACAGAATATCAGCGTTAATCCATCTGACCTCATGGTTCCAAGACAAAGTGAAAGCCACGGTATGCTCTTTCAAATCCTTTCTAGTCAAGATGTCCTCATGTATATTCCTCATACCAAATTGCAGATTTCACATGAGACCAGTTCAAGAGAACCTGGACCGCCAATGGAAACAAGCATTCGGGTCATGGGAGGATACCATACAATTACCGCCAACCTTTCACAAGGCCTTTTCGATGGTGGGGCACATCTCAAAACCTGTTGCAGGGTATGCCTTTCTAAGCTCCGACATCAACACTTCTCCTCAGGACGGATGCATCACTATCGGGCTGGGGGGCACACCTGGCAGAGCTGCAAACAAATGGCATGGTCCGCCCAAGAGCCCCAACTACATATCAATGTTCTGGAGCTCGGGGCCATACGGTGGGCGCTGAAGTCCTTCCTTCCTTCCGGTGCTAGCAGGGCAGGTGGTAACCATCCAGACAGAAATGAACTCCATGCATTACACAAAAAAGGGGGCACGAGGTCAGATATTTCAAGAAGCACAAAACCTGTGGGCCTGGGCTTTAGTTCACAAGGTTCAGATCAAGGCAGAACACCTGCCGGGAGTGGACAATGTCTTGGCAGACAAGTTAAGCAGAGACTACACAGCATTCCACGAATGGGAGCTAGACGAAGCAGAGGTGCAGCGGATATTTCGCAAATGGGGACGGCTGCAGATCAACCTTTTTGCCACCAAGGCCAACAGGAAATGCCACAGGTTTGCCTCCAGATATCCAGAACACCTCTTGATAGGGGACGCCTTCTCAGTGGACTGGACAGGGGAATTCCTTTATGCCTTTCCCCCGATCCCTCTCATGCCGAGAGTACTTCGCAGACTGAAAGACCAGGCCTGTTCAATGATCCTAATAGCATCGGATTGGGCTCTTCAAGTTTGTTACCCAACCCTGACACACCTGTCTTGATGGCCCCCAATTTGCGTCAATGTTCATGGGAGCCTATTAACGCAACAGAATCGCAAGATTCTCCACCACGACCCAGCGAGCCTGTCGCTCCGGGCATAGTTCCTGAGCAGCAAAAATTAACTTGAATCTTCCTGCATAATGCTGGGATATAATCAAGGCATCTCGAGCCCCCTCCACACGGATCACTTGCATTCAAAAATTGACTTGTTTCACCAAGTGGTGCGAAACATCATCAGTGAATCCACTCGCTGCATCGATCGAACAAGTACTGCCTTACCTGTTGCATCTGGCCAAAGCAGGGCTCTCCCTATCATCCATCAAGGTACATCTATCTGCCATATCGGCATATACGACACATCCAGGTCAACAATCTTTGCTCACCAAACCGGCTATCAAGATATTTCTGAAAGAATTGATGCATACCTACCCACCAACGCAGATGCCAGTTCCTTCATGGAGCCTGAACACAGTCCTGGCTGCGCTCATGGAACCACCGTATGAACCGATTCATAGATGTGACATAACATTGTTATCCTGGAAAGCGGCTTTCTTAGTAGCCATCACGTCAGCCAGAAGGATTAGTGAGTTGCAAGCCCTCTCGTCAGAACCTCCACTCAATTTGTTCCTTAAAGACTGCGTCATCCTAAGAACGCAGCCTAAATTCCTACCCAAGGTACTTTCAGAAATGACTCTTACGGTGCGCATTGTGCTTCCAACCTTCTTCATGAATCGCACATCTAATGCAGAGAGATCTTTACATTCGCTCGATGTGGCAAGAGTTCTACATTTTACATACTAAGAACGAAGGAGTACCCCTCCTCGACTAGACTTCATCACATTTGCTGGCCGCACAAAAGGGCAACATATTTCTAAGCAGAGATTGGCGCGTTGGGTGTACCAATGTATCAGTCACCAGGCTAAGTGCGATCCACTCGCCAGACCTCCTTCAGCTCACTTCACCAGAGGGAGAGCAGTTTCGGTTACGTTTCACGCAGGTGTATCATTAAAGGACATCTGCAGAGCCGCCTTCTGGAGCACTCTGCATACTTTCGCCAAACATTACTGCCTGGCAGAATATACCAGCAAAGAATCAGCAGTGGGCCAAGCGGTTCTTCGCCATCTCTTTGCGTAAGGTAGGAGCAGCCTTCTCTTCCCGCCTTCCCTGGTAATATAACCTATTAGTTGCTGTGTAATAAGGCAAACAAAAGGATCTGCAGAATATACATAATGTTATTGGCATGTTTTTAACTACTTGGTATTCTCTTCAAGCATCTGAATCTATGAAAGATCCAATGCTGGAGAAGTCTTAGTACTTACCTGTAACTGTATTTCTCCAGCATTATCTTTCATAGATTCACATGTGCCCACCCGCCTCCCCTGAGAGGCTGCTCCCACGCCCAGTAGTCATCGCTCAAGTAGTCTTCTACGGCTCAAAATCTGAAGATGGCTGCTTGATGCAGAGCTTAAACCCTGCCACCTCATTGGTTAGGGCCATAAAGGACCAAAGTGAATGGAGGGACTAGACAATTGAATGGCTCATAGGCCATAATAGGAAATCTACATTAATTCCCTATGGAAATAATGTATACATATTTAATTTTGTAATTATTATTTAAATCACTGAGGATTCCCAGTCTGATGGGGAATATTCAAGCATGTGAATCTGTGAAAGATACCAATGCTGGAGAATTAGTGTTACAGGTAAGTAACTAAGACTTATAACAGAAACCTTGAGTAAGTGTTACTTGTATTTACGAATTTCATTTGTACAGCTTGACAGCTCATATTTACCCCTCTTGAGATGGGCCTGGCTGCTCAGCCACACTACCAACTTGTGTAGTACAGACCTATACCAAAAGGTGGGTTACCTAATTCCAAGCAGATAAGTGTTGTGTAGTCTCAGTATGACTGCATCAATTCTTACCTAATACCTGGGGACACTGAAAACGACCCAGACCCTGGTGAAATCCACTACACTCAAAACAACCTGCATTTTGAGCCTTCCCAGGTCGTGCTGCAACTGTGCAGGGCTGCAATACCCCAATACCGCGATGCACGGTTTTCCAAATTTAGCTGTAACCTGGATGGCATCCTCCTAGATCTCCAGAGACAGAGTGCTGGACCAGATTAGAGACAAGATTCCGACAGGCGATATTCAGTTTGACTTTTGCTATTTCTATGATTGTCCCGACCGGTCTGTTGGACACTAGAGACCTAGTGACCCAGGCCCCCATCTACCACTGAGAACACTCCTGCTCCAAAAATAAAGAAAACCTTCTAAAGCTGGGTCTTTGGCCTAGAAAAGATGGCAAGTGTTTAAAAGTTTACTTACTTGTGAAAGAGTTGGTTGGTAGATGTCACACTGAGTGAGCAGTTACAAAAGGTCTTACTTACCTTGAATGTGTTTTGCCATTCTGAAAAGTATATATAAGGTTATTTTACTCACCTGTGAATTGATTGTGCTCTTCCCAAAAGTAATGCTGTTGGCTTCACTTTACTAATTCTTTTAGAATATAAATGTAAAAAGTATACCAACTGGGTCTTGCTTCCCCTGACCTGCTGTTTAGCCTGTTTAGAATAAGTCTGCCTTAGGTTTTACCTGCCTTGAATAGCCGTGTGCCATTCTTAAAAAATACCCTGTCGGTATAGCTGACCTTGGTCTGGATGGTGCAATCCTAAATTAGTGTAGAAAGGTATTGCTTACCTTAGTCTGTGTTCCACTGATCTGAAAAGCAACTGTTATTGTAAGTTACACCACAAGGCCTTACTCACCTGATAGAACTCTGTTTTTTCTTGAGGGTGGTTATACTGTTCCATGAATTCGCGTTCCACTATTCAGAAAGGTATCCTGGTAACAGGGTTGGTTTACTAAGTGATTCCTTAACTGAGTGTCACTGCATGACTGACAGGGGGGTCTATAACCCTTGACATACTGTAAAGTGATCTAAAAGTAACTGATGGTTTTACTCCCCATGAAAAGGTGTACTATACTAAATGTGTTTGAAAAGGTCTGACTGCATAGAAATACTGTTAGTTTTCTGAACAGGGCCTGTGCTTTGTTCTGTGTATTTTAAAGCATTGTGTTGTGTTTTTATAATGTGTTTTGACTATGTCAAAGTACTTACCCCCAAGACTTAACTTGGCCTAATTGTATTTATAATACAAAAATAAAGGTGTAATACTTCTGGTTGTGGCTCTGTTGAATACTTGGTATACTACAAGTTCTTTGTACCTTCCTAGAGCCATCTCTCCCTCCTAAGAATGCCTGGCTGCTCTGTCTACACTACCAAATAATTGGGTGGTACGGCCTTATATTAAGAGTGGAGTTTTGTACTGTCTCAGTTGTGTGACTGTGGCATTTTTTTAGGGTCCTTCAACAAACCCTGATTTTTTGGGGGTATTTTTAGATCTGTGTATCATCTGATCATAGGAGATGGATTGCACTACCGTTTCCGTCATTGGTGTTTAATATGACATTTGTTACTGTTATTAGGCATTTATATAGCGCTCTGTATATCATTGGTATGATCTCAAAGCGCTTGTGGGTTGAACGCCCTTGGGGACCCTAGTCCGGGTCAGTCGAGATGGTAGGGTAGTATAGGGTGCTTAGGTGCACTCAATATGTGTGCAGTTATTTTGATTTGGCTGATGGTAGCTACATCCTGACATTAGGTTTGATGATGATGATGAGCGATCAGTCGAAGGTGTGCAGTCAGGTGATTGGTCTCCAAGACTGCACTTCGTGGATATAGCTGGGTTCTAACAGGGTGTTGAGGTGTTCGTGGAATATTTTTGTATGTGTGCAGCTAGGCTGAAATTGATCGGAGGGGTATAGTTGAGCTCTGTCTGTTGGTAGAGAGTAAGCATAACAGTAGGAGAGGAGTATCTGGAGCTAATTTCCTCTTATGTACCCACCTTTCCTGGATTACATTCTGGATCTGGGCGTGCTGGCAGTGGTTGTCCTCGTGCTTCGCAGTAGTGGCACTCGGAGGTAGACTCACAGGTAGGTCTGGGGTAAGTTATGGTTTTATTAGGTTAGAGGGTCATTATTCTTAGGCTCAGCACTGTGACTCAGGAGCCCATTTGCGGGTTCATTGGTTGTGGTTTATGGTGGGATGCAGGGTATGTCCAGGCAGGATACTTGGTTATAGAACAGGAGATATCTTGCACCAACCTTTTCACACTGACAGTGATGCTAACGGTCAGGCTCAACACTTGTCAGCCAGCTGTAATATTTGTCGTGCAGCTAAATTAATTTCCAGGAATTTTGGTGGGCTTTAGCGGCACTAGGTGGTCCTAATCATGGTTATCGAGAATAGTTAAGTTTTTAGTGCTTTGCAGAAGGCCATGTTGTCTTGGGTGTGTCGAATGTGCAAGGAATCACGAGTAAGAGGGCAGTGCTTGACCTGAGGGTGCGCAATGGGTGGTACGGTGGAATCTTCTCTTGAAGGTATGCTGGGCCGGTTGTGTGCACTGCTCGGTGGGGTAATGCTTAGGATTTTGAAAGTGGCCCTCAGTCCAACAGGGAGACAGTGGCAGGTGCAGAGCACGGGAGAGATGTGATCCCTGTGTCCCAGAGCAAGAAGGAGTCTGGCGGCAATGTTTTGGGCTCTTTGGAGTTTAACTTGGTATGCCAGGTATAAGGAGTTGGCATAGTCCAGTCTCGACATCACAATGGACATAATAGCAGCAAGTCTGTTCGGGGAGGTGAGGTAAGGGAAGATGCGTCTCAGGAGCTTGAGGTGGTAGTGACAGGATTTTTATACATTATTGATCTGATGAGTGTGTTAAGCCGGAGTCCATAGTGCAGCCAAGGTTTTTGACTATATTGGAGGCAGAAGGGGGGGTGCCAAGGGAGGGGGCGCCAAGGGAGTGGTTGCAGGAGGAAGGCAGTGTTTCCGCACATCATGATATCATTTTTATTTGGGTTCAGAAGGAGGTGGTTTCTTGTCATCCATCGGTCAATATCTCTGAGGCATGCTTGGGACGTGGGTTAGAGCTTGTTTTGGGAATTCTCAGGATAATTTGGCTATCGTCAGCGTAGTTGTAGCAGGTGAGGTTGTGCTCACAGATGATCCTTGGTAGAGTGGTCAGATAGAGGTTGAAAAGGAGAGCAGAGAGGCAGGCGCCTTGGGGTACTCCAGTGTTCAAGGTGCGAGCGGTTGAGACAAAAGGGGAGAGGAAGGTGATTGGTTTCCTGTTGAGGAAGGAGGCAATCCATTTGAGTGTCGAGCCTTCTATTCCTAGGGAGTAGAGTCGGTCAAGGAGGGTAGAATGGTTAACACTGTCAAAGGCTACGGACAGATCAAGTTTAGCCAGGATTCGGGTGTTGAGATCGAACTGTAATTCTTAGGGTCAAGGGGGGGTGAAGAGATGCCTTTTTAGAAGCGGTTTGACGTGCGCTATTTTAAATGCCTCAGGAAAGATGCCAGTGATAAGGGAGTCATTTAGTATGGACCTTGCTTGTTCTCCTGCACAAGTCGAGAATATTCCTTTCAGAAGAGGTGGGACAAGGGTCTTGGGGGGGATCCGGTGGGTCTGCTGTTGAATAGTAGATCAAGGGACTCTTCTCTGGATATGGGTTGAAAGAGTCGAAAGATGGCATTGCAGTAATTGTGGCAATGGAATCAGGAGGGGCAGGTGTGGGGCATGGGTGGAAAGATTGGTGTTAAGGGTTGCCATCTTGTCTAGTGAAGTGTTGTAGAAATGCAGCTAGGGGGGAGTCTGTGTTTGCATAGGTGTGGTCTGGGCAGTAGTGCAGGTGGGTTTCACAAATTCGAAAATTATCCAGTGGAGCTGATTTGTTAATTGTAATGAGCTTTTTTGGCCTTTCTGATCTTGGATTTGTAATTGCGGTGGTGGTGTGCAAACTTCGATCTACTGAGTGGTTTGAGATTTTCGCCATTTGCACTCCAGAGTTGTTTTTGACTTTTGAAGGTGGGGCGTGAACCATTTGGAGGACGATCCTTTGCGATAGGCTATGGGGCGTGAGGGGGTGTTGGAAGTAGTAGTGCTTCTTTAGGCATGGAGTCAAAGGATTCAATGGTTATGGGGTCTGTCTGAGTTCGGCAGTGTTGTGAGGCTGTGTAGCAGGGCTTCAACTAGGTCAGGGAGTACCTTGACTTTTTTCCAGCATTTGTGATCATGAGTGAGGGTAGGGAGAACCATGGGTGGAGGGGGTGGTGTGTGGACAGAGAAAGGGATGGCGGGGTGGTCTGACAAGATGAGCGGTTTGGGACTGGATACAGAGACAAGGTCATAAGTGCTGAAGATTGCGTCAAGGGTGTGACCACCAGAGTGGGTTGGACCTGTGGTATGTTGGAAAATGTTGAATGCCTCAAGACTCTTGACCAGGGTTTGGGTCATGGGTTGTTGGGCACCTCGAACCAGATTTTGAAGTGCCTCAGTAATGTGAGTGTTGGATGGTTTACTTGAATGGTAGCTAGTGAGTCACAGTGATTGTTGGCAAAGTGTCTGTCATATCCAGGGGGTCTGTGTATGAGTAGGAAGCTGTGAGTGTTGATGGTAGAGAGAGAAGGGATTCACAGTTAGCATTGCATGTCTGGGTTTCGGTGAGTGAGATGAGGTTTGTAGAGGATCGCTACTCTGCCACCTCTGGAAGGTCTGTTGTGGGGGATTAGCGAGGAGCCGTGGGGGGAAAGCCTTGTGCGCGACCGGTGCAAAGTAGTCTGAGAACCAAGATTCAGTGACAGAAATGAGGTCAGGATTGTCAGAGGATAGGAGGTCGAAGATGCTGTGTCTGTTTCTCACCACGGTTTTGAGTTGTGGTGGGTTTTTTTACTTTCGTGGCTGGGTGCAGAGGCGTCTTTAGGGGGGTAAGGGGGTTGTAGCCCCGGATAGAAACTCGGGGGCTACAACCAAAAGGCCAGCTAGCCCAAAGTCCCGTAAATCCAGACATTAGCGTAGCCCCGGATCTTTTCCAGACCTAGCAACACCCCTGGCAGGGAGGACTCGGTTGATATGAGAGGCTAGGGCTAAGGAGTCAATTGATGCAATGGAAGGTGTAGTCGGATCGTCTCGGTGGCTGAGATAGTGCGAGGGGTGGTGGTGGGGTTTGGTGATTTAAGTGCTCTTTGAGGGGGTGTGAGAGGGTTTGGTCGATGTGGAGCGGGAAGAGAAAGTGGGTGGTGGTGGGAAGGATCAGGGGAGGGAGGGCGGTGAGTGGTGCGCCTGTCAATCCAGTTGTTGATTGGGGTTCAAGTCTGGAGGGTGCTATGGGTTTAGGTGTACTGGGTGAGAGGTCGAGTTCAAGTAGGTGGAGACCGGGAGAGACAGGAGGGGAGGGCCTGATGGCAGTGCTAGAAAAGGATGTGAGGTTGGACCGTTGTGGTGAGGTATGGAGAGTCAAGGGTGCGGGCCGGTCACCCTTTCTGTGTTTTGTGCGTTTGGCTGCAAGAGGGGTGTGAAAGAGGTTAGGAGGGTCTGAATGGAAAGGGAATGAAGCAATGTATTTAGAAAGGGCAAGAAGTGCTACTTTGAGAGAAGGGAAAGTGTTTGAAGGGTAGGTCTGGGGATGGGGGTCAACCAGGAGCTGGGGGTGGGAGCGAGGGGTGTGAGGGTGGTAGGGCGTGAGGGTTTCACAGGTAAAGAGGGCGAGTTGACGAGCTGTGCAGGGTTGGGGGGGTGCAATTTTCTTTGTGGGTCTGTGCTGTCAAGGATAGGCTGGGTTTTCGAAGGAGTGGTGTTGGTGGAGAGGTGTGGGACTGATGTGGGGGGATGGATGGTGTGTGTGTGTGTGGTGGAGGGTTGAAGATGTTTGTGTGACGTTGGGCTTAACAGGAGTGGGATAGTGTTGGTACAGTGGTCAAAAGGGTAATGGTCTGGGTGGGGAGTTCTGAGGATAGGGGGGTTAGTCTGGGGAGTTGTGGGGGCGGGGAGTTCCTGCTGGACCACACTGATGCCATGGTAGTGGGCTCATGTTTGGAGCCAGAGAGCTCCTCTCGCTGGGTCGTTCTCAATAGATGTCTGGGGGGCAGAGGGAGGACGAGAAGGGGGCTTTGGGCTGGAATATGTGAGATGAGGGTAGGAGACGGTTGGTGTTGGGTGTGCCAGAGCGCACCTCTGATCTTGGAGTTTGAGGGGGGAATGGTGATTGGGAGGCGGCGAGTCGGGGGTCAGGAGGTAAGGGTGTTCTGGTGCAGGAGTCAGAGTTGGCGATCTGATCTGGCATCCAGGGGGGTTTGTGAATGAAGGTGCTAGTACGGAGGACATGAGCCGGGTCGGTACATTATGGTTTGGCGGGTGGCTTTGATGCAGAAGGGCCAGGGAGAGGCAGTCTTGGGTGTCGTGATTTCTCCATCGGGAGGGGGTGGGGGGGAGTCTGTCATGGTTGAGTGATTGGGTAGTTCTGCACATGAGCGATGTGGGGGTCAGGGAGTAGCTGTGCGTATAGAGTGCTACGAAGGGAAGGTATTTGGTTTGATGCACCTAAGACTAAGATAGCCGGAATCCAGTGAGCGATAATGCAATAGCCGCAGCTAGATTTAGGCCAGAGGGAAAAAGGGCATACCACAGGGCCACAACAGTGAATGCAATGACTGAAAATGTAATATCAGTAAATGCAGTGACGATAAATGTAGTAACACTAAATGCAATAGTAGCACCTAGATTTGGGACACCTGGATAGAGGGAGAAAGGGCCCAACACGAAGGCACAACAGTAAATGCAATGACAGAAAATGAATTAACAGTAAATGTGATGACGATAAAGGTAATGGCACTAAATGCAATAGTAGCATTGGACACTTGGATTGAGGGAGAAGGGTTTATCAAGGGGGCACAACAGTAAATGCAAAAGCAGCGTCTAGATTTGACACACCTGGATAGAGGGAGAAATGTTCCAACACGGGGTCACAACAAAAAATGCAATGACAGTAAATGCAATAATAGTAAATAAAACATCAGCACCTAGATTTGTGAGGCCTGGATAGAGGGAGAAAGGGCCTAACCGAAGGGCACAAAAGTAAATCTAATGACAGAAAATGCTATAACACCCAATGCAGTAGTAGCACCTAGAATTGGGACACCTGGATAGAGGGGGTCTAACATGGAGACACAGCAGTAGATGCAATATCAGTAATAACAGTAACACGAAAGGCAGGCATTAATCAGAACATCCAAGTTTGAAGTTCCTGAGGTGTGCTAACGGGTGTGATCGGACCAGTTCTGATAAGCAGCTGTCTGTCGCAATCAGGTTATCTCGGACAATCAGGCTAGATGTGAAAGATTTCTATCTGGCACATTTAGGTTCTCTGGCACAGTCATTCTAAATTTGAGGAGTTGCTATGTGGACGATGTGGCTGGGGGCACAATCTACTGAAAGCAATGTATGACCTAGGGCAATCAGAGTACAATATATTGCTGGTTTGGATAGTCTATCTTGGAGCTAATATATGGCTAATGGATAAAGGTTATCAAGAGTCAAATATGGCTATTGGGCACAAACTACATAGAGGCAGTGTTCGGCTACGGGCCGTATCTGAGACGAGACTCTACTGTTGAGGTTAGAATGATTTTCGATGGGATTGGACACTTTACAGACGAGCAGTAATAGGTGATCCCTTAGTGTTTGAGTCCCCTACTTTGTTGGTTGATGCTGTTGACGGCTGCAGGCACCACTGGCTAATACGGCCAAACACGGTCTGGAACTGTCTCTTCGGGAGCTGTTGTCTTTTACCTCGTGTCCTTCACCACGGGGGCTGCAAGGGCTTCCCTGGATGTGTGCACTAAGTGGGTTTTGGCCAATTGGGGGAGCGGGGCGGGTGGAGGGAGGTAGAACAAGGAAATGGCTCGCTGGACTAGGTCGGGGAAGGGGAGCTCGATCGGTGGGGGAATCAAATTAACAAAATGAATGCCAGCAGGGCCCAGGGGAGGACTGTGCTTTTTGGAGGCCCAATCTTAACTGCAGCACCGATAAAAGGTGGCCTAGGGACTGTCTACAATAGATCATGGGCTTTGGTAGCCACCAACCCCCCCGCGCCACCTCCCTCACAGTGCTGGACATTGTGTTCCCCTGTTTAATGCATCTAAATACTACAACTGTTATTTGCACATGTATACAACTTTTCTTTAGACTGTAGCAGGAATACTGTGCTACGTGGTACCCTTGGATCCTGACTGGTAATCGTTACTTATTGTAATATTGTCACGGCCATCTTTTTCTTAACTCTCCTCTGGAAGTCTGCATGTATTGTCTGCCATCGGGTATAGGGCTTCCATTTTAGGATAAAGAGTGAGTTGGGCCTTTGCTGGCCATTTTCGGTTTTTTACTCTATGCTCTTCTAGGTGTTGTGTGTACCATGAGCACTTATTTTCCAATTCTAAATATTTAGGGACACACCTGTTGTGTATAGAATTGGTGCAGTCACACTGTGAGACTACACAAGACTCATCTGCTTGGTATTAGGTAACCCACCTTTTGATATAGGTCTGTACTACACAGGTTAGTAGTGTAACTGAGCAGCCAGGCCTATAACAAGAGAGGTAAATGTTAGCTGTTGAACTGTACAAATGTAATCCGTCACTACAAGTAACACTACTGGTCGCCTTTACGCGGAGCTCCTCGAGAGACATTGCAAATTTCATCTCCTCGACCTTTGGTCGTTTCTCATTAATATTAAACACATAATCCCTCCCTCGACGCAGTTGTGAAGCTGTTCTCCGCCGAGCAAGATCTTCGACGGAGGGTACGAGCGGAGGAAATCCTTCGGCGTTGCCGAACACGTGGCCTGGCCTCGCAGGCCTTATACAGTAGGGATAGTGGGGTCGTGGGACATCTCTGGTTCTTTCTGAGAATGCCTTTCCTTTTCCCCTTCCTTTCCCTTGGGGTGGTTATCACGATTTATTGCCTCGGCTATGGAGAGGACACCCTTTAGATTTTGCCCGCTTTGCAAAGGCAAATTTACTTGGAAGGACAAGCACTCACGGTGTAACCGCTGCTTGCCCCTCGATCACAAGGAGGAAGGTTGCGCGGCTTGTCGGCTTCTTAAGCCTAAAACTCTAAAAGACCGTAGGGTTAAAAGGTGGGCGGCCTACGCGATGTCGAAGGCCGAAGGTTCACCCGCCGCTGCTACCACCGACAGTGACGAGGAACGCGATAACACGACCTCCGCTACGGAAGTCGAAAACCACTCTAAAGAGCGCTCGCGCGCTTTGTCGTCTGTCCCCGGCCCCGACGGGCTCGGCTCACGCCCTGCTTATGGGGATGAACACCCTGGCGACATTGACGCACACAAAAACTCACTTAAGCACACAACCCACGGCTCTTCTTCGTCAAAGACGAAGAGAGCATCAGCGCCCAAGGAGACGCAGGTTCCACCGGCGGCCTCCTCGGACCGTTCGGGTTCAAAGCCCCTCTCGCAACCGCTGCCGCGACCAGCGACTGGGCTTTTGGCAAATAAGGGCGCCGCCCCCAAACCATCGGCCGGCGCGCATCAACAAAAGGCGCATGCCGCCGTAGAGCGATCGACACCCGTAGCGTCAAACGCAGGCCTCCGCTGACAAACGAGTCGCCGACAAACGAGTCGCCGAGAGCTTGGCGAGGATCGCTGTAGCCGACGGCCAGAAGCGTACGCCGAAGGACACGTCGGGAGCTACGCAGAAGTCGAAAGACACGCCGAAAAAGCCCTTCAGTCGGGGGGTCACCCAGCACACCTGAAGGCTTTTCGGAGGGCGACGGGACACTTTCCTCGACGCTTTGGGAGAGGTCGAGCCGTTTTCAGCTAGATGACTCTATTTTTCCCCCGCCAAACCGCTCAGGAGTACCCCATGAAACCATGGAAAGACTCAACCTCTGTATGGAGAGGATGGAAAAGTTTATTAATACCCAGACCTCTCTAACTCCCAAGAGAACTAGAGAAGGGCCTCGGGAGGACCCCAAGGCCAAAAATCCGAGGCTAGTCAATCCCTAGCAGGACACAGCCTCAGACTTCCATGATGTGTACGACCTCACTGGGGAGGAACAATACTTGGAGGAGGAGGCAGAGGATTTTATAGACGATGAAGAGGTACAGTACCAGGAGGAAGGTCTGGAAGACAGGCCAGACATTATAGGAGAAGGCTTCGGAGTAAACCCAGAAGGAAGGACCTTCATACCCCTGGCAATCCCCATCAGTATATTCCGACACTGATGTCCTAAACCTAAATCCTCCGGACAATTCACCGGTTAGGAACACGTCTCCAATTGACGATCAGCCCACTTTCAATGCCCTGTTGCGAAGAGCAGCAGCACATTTCGAACTGGACACTGGGGAGCTCTCTCCAGAATTAGACTTTGTGGAAAGAGTAATTAAAGAGAAACCCCCGGTCAGCCAGACCATTCCCCTCCTCGCTTCAGTGAAGAGAAGAATCATCCCTTCGCTGTCCACTCCCGCATTGATCAGAGGGGTCAATCCAAGAATTGAAAAACTTTTCACTCCTTCACCCTCAGACCCGCTCTACATTAGGGGACATTCCATTACGGATTCCCTGGTAGTATCTAATACTAGAAAGAGGGCAGGGGTACCACTTTCCACCAGTGAGGCACCCCCTGACAAGGAGGGCAAGAGGCTATATGCCCTTGCTAAAAGAGTAACTTCCTCGGCTGCCTTCTCAGCAAGAATTGCGAACAACAACTCTTTGCTTGCTAGCTATGCAGACGCGCAGTGGGCCAAGCTGCGCAAGGACGCCGAGGAAGCACCGGAGCCAATACGTACACTGCTGCTTTCAACTAATGGCGAAGGAACCCAGGTGAACCAGAGCATTGTAAAGAACTCTCTGGACGCGGCAGAAACAGCGGGACGTTCCCTGGTGCAGGGAATACTCCTAAAACGCCATGTATGGCTGCGCAACTCAGGGTTTAAACCGGAGACACAGGCGTCTTTAATAAATAAACCTGTGGAAGACTCTAACCTCTTCGGAAAAGCGGTGGATGAAGCTCTAGAGATGGCTAAAAAAGAGTTCGATACTATCAAGACTCTTGACCAAATCTCTAAGCCCATTACCAGACGCGGCTATGGCAACTAACGCTTTTTTCGTGGCCAACGCCAACAACAACAATAAAGTCAACAACAACAGTACCCTGCCACCAATTACCAGTCCAATAGTGGGCAGTACAGCCAAAGAGGCCAGCGCCGGGGTAAAGGGAGAGGTCGGGGGTCCACCCCCAGAGGCTCCCAAGCCCCCAACAACTCCAAGTGACGCGAAGATTCGCGTCCCCTCCCATGCAACACCGGTCGGGGGCCGGATAACATCCTTTCTTCCTGCATGGGAGGGTATAACGTCAGACCGTTGGGTACTTTCCACCGTAGCCCACGCATACTGTATCAAATTCAACAGTTCCCCATCCTACAGACCCCCGAGGGGACGTCGCATGACACCGGAACATCTTGCCATCCTTCTCCAAGAAGTACAACTACTGCTGGAAAAAGGAGCCATAGAGGTCGTGCCTCTATCTCAGGTAACGGAAGGTATTTATTCAGTGTACTTCCTTGTACCCAAAAAGGATCTAACCATGCGCCCTGTATTAGATCTGCGCCCAACGAACACGTTTATCAAACCCCAAAAGTTTTGTATGGTAACCTTACAGGAAGTGATCCCACTGCTTTCACAGGGAGATTACATGACAACATTGGACCTGAAAGATGCATACTTTCATATTTTAATGTTGCCAGCGCACAGAAAATACCTCAGGTTCATGATAGAAGGCAAACACTACCAGTTCAGAGTGCTACCCTTCGGCATAGCATCAGCACCAAGGGTATTCACGAAGGTGCTGGCAGTGGCAGCGGCCCACCTGCGCAGGTTGCCCATCCCAGTTTACCCTTACCTCGACGACTGGCTCATAACAGGGGATTCTTACGAAACATGCTTCTCCAATACCCAAAAGACGGTAGACCTTGTGTTCCAGTTGGGCTTCTCCATCAACGAAAAGAAGTCCAGTTTAGACCCCAGTCAAATCAAGCAATTCCTAGGGGCTCTAATTCAAACAAGGGACGGCCTCGTCTTCTCCTCCAAAGAGAGGGTCCAAAACCTGCTGTTTCAGATCCCTCAATATGTGACCGGTCGAGAGGTGACGGTACGCAAAGCAATGCGCTTGCTAGGAATGATGGCGTTGTGTATTTATTTGGTACCTCGCGCGCGCCTGCGCATGCGCCCAATGCAAGAGTGGCTCAACAGCCAGTGGTGTCAGGCCAGCGGACTATGGGAAGATCTAGTGGTGGTCTCGCAAGCCTTGGTGCTCTCGCTGCGGTGGTGGACAAAGGAAAACATGGGAAAAGGGAAACCCTTTGCCACACCCGCAGCAGAAGCCACTCTAACCACAGACGCATCCCTCACAGGATGGGGGGCACACCTATCCCATCAGACTGCTCACGGAGAGTGGACTCCGAACGTAGCATCCAAACACATAAATCTACTGGAGCTACTAGCTGTGTTCAAGTCGCTAAAAGCCTTCCAGGAACACCTACAAGGCAAGACAGTAATGGTCCTTACAGACAGCACCACAGCCATGTACTACATCAACAAGCAGGGGGGCACCCACTCTCCAGGCCTGTCCAAACTGGCCCAGAATATATGGAAGTGGGCTCTCAAACAAAACATTTTCCTACTGTCACTACATGTACCCGGGGAACTCAATCTGCTGGCAGACAGACTCAGCAGAGATTTCCCCCTGCCCGAAGAGTACGAATGGCGCCTGCACGAAGACATCGTCTTCGACGTCTTCACACAATGGGGATTCCCAGAAATAGACCTGTTCGCAACCCTGGAGAACTCACAATGCCTAAGTTACGCCTCCAGGTACCCCCAGAACCAATCCAAGGGGAACGGTCTGTCGATGCAATGGTCAGGGAAATTTGTTTACGCTTTACCCCGACTCCCCTTCTCAACAGGGTGGTGCACAAGATGCACCAGGAACAAGTGACCATGATACTAGTGGCCCCAATGTGGGCCCGACAGCCATGGTTCGCTCACTTGATGGAGATGTCTCTATCTCCCCCAGTGAGACTCCCCTGCCCGTACAACATGCTGTCTCAGAACAAGGGCAGGACTCTGCATCCATGCCCCCAGAACATGAACTTAGCAGCTTGGCTCCTGAAATCATAGAGTTCGGACATCTACAACTCCCGCAAAGATGCATGGACATCCTCAGGGAAGCCAGAAAACCTAACACTCGCCACTGCTATTCTAGCAAGTGGAAGAGATTTGTCATCTGGTGCAGGAGTAAAAGCATCAACCCTATTGACTGCTCTCCCACACATGTTGTTCTATACCTGACCCACCTATTGGATTCAGGTCTAGTGTTTAACTCCATTAAAGTCCACCTAGCGGCACTTTCTGCATACACCACTTCCCAACTCAGGGTGTCGTGGTGGAGGATCCCTGTTATAAAGGCCTTCATGGAGGGAGTAAAGAGAATACACCCCCCGATAGCTGACCCAGCTCCCGGATGGGACCTTAATGTGGTACTTACCAGACTCATGGGCTCACCATTCGAACCCATGCATAAAGCATCTCTTAAACACCTCACTCTTAAGACTGCTTTTTTAATAGCTATCACCTCCATCAGGAGAATAAGTGAACTTCAGGCTCTTTCTATTCTAGACCCCTTCGTTACAGTTCACAGAGATAAGGTGGTTCTACGCACTCACCCTAGGTTTGCTCCGAAATTTATTTCTAAATTCCACGTAAACCAATCTATAGAACTACCAACGTTCTTTCAAAATCCTTCCAATTTGGGAGAAAGGACTCTGCACACACTAGATGTACGCAGAGCGGTCATGTTCTACATGGAAAGAACCAGACCACTGAGGAAGACAAATCAGTTCTTCGTCTCGGTGGCAGCAGGAAGAGAAGGGGATGCAGTTTCAAAGTCCACTATTTCTAGATGGATTGTTCAATGCATCACTCTCTGCTATACTCTTGCTAAGAGAGAACTGCCCTTTAGGCCAAGAGCACACTCTACTCTAGGCACGGGGGCATCCATAGCATTCATTGCAAATGTTCCCCTTGAGTCCATCTGCAAAGCGGCTACCTGGAGTTCTGTGCACACCTTTACAAAACACTACTGTCTAGATGCACACTCTAGATCTGACTTCCAGGTGGGACAGGTAGTATTACACCTTTTCTCTACTGTTCCTTCTCATAACCCACCGCCAACTCCGGGTACTGCTCGCTAGTCTATGCACAGCATGTGATTCTAAGCAGATTAACAAACATCAGAAGACAATGCATTACTTACCGTAAAAGCATTTCTGATGGTTGTATCTGCTTAGATTCACATGCGCCCACCCTTCCTCCCCGCTCGGATGGAAGGAACATAGACTTCCTTTATATCTCTCTTTTCTGTACTCACTCACGTCTAGAAGGCTCCCTCAGGGCAGAAAAATGCAAACAGAGGGACCTCGACGCGTGAGGGATTGTGGGTACAACGCACGTCACTATAGGGATAGTATTTCAGACACGCCTTGTCGACGTCCCTTTTCGACTACGAAAAACAAAATGCAATACTCCGCAGTGACCACTGGATGTCGGACTTATGCACAGCATGTGAATCTAAGCGGATACAACCATCAGAAATGCTTTTACGGTAAGTAATGCATTGTCATTTATTTAACATCAGTTTTAAATAAGCATTCCTTAAAAAGGCAATTCTTTTAACGGTTCATGTAAACTTTGGAAATACTTTACAGAATAATAAAGCTGGCGAATACTGATTGGATATGCACAATACGTTTTCCTACACCCTGAAATGACTTCAATTACAAGGATAGTATTTGCATTTATATATCACACCAATATACTTTGTAGACTCTGGGTTGCAGAAAGGAAAGGTTAAGGAATATAAAAAGGTTAGAACAGTTTCTTAAAAAGGTGAGGACAACTGAATCCTCCAATGTAGTCTAGGCAAGCCTTTCCCAGCAGTAACAGTATTCAACAAACTACAACCTATAGAGGGACAAGCAGTGCCAAAGTCAATGGATTTAGAAGAGTGCCTTTAGGGAGTCAGAACAGCCAGTCATTTGGACAAAATGTATAGTTCTGATGCACTTCTTGGATGAAATACTTTCTTATAGATTGTTCAGAGGAAATCACTGAGAACGGCACAAGCTGTTAGGCCTGTGCAAATGGGAGTTGAAAACAACTCAGATAAGCAAGTGCAAATCTCAAGTGAGACAGCACGACTTAAGTCAAGAAGGTAAGTACCAATCCCATACAGTACCTTTTGGTTAGAAGAAAAGTGGTCCAGCTGGATGTTGTCTTGCTACAGCTATGCAGACCCTGGTTTCTGAGCCTCAGTTGTGGGGACAAGAGGGAGGATGTCTGGAGGGCTTCTTTGGCAGTACTCAGGGCGGTCGTCTGCAACTGCGGTCATCAGCAACTACGGGCTCTTTGATTCGGCTGCACTTCGCGGTTTCAGCGCAAACGGCACTGATGCAGACCAAATCTCTTGTTGCACTTTACTTGATTGCTCGATCTTGGACTCTGGTAAAGGGACTCTGGATTGGGATTTCCTGCTTCTGGAGTGTCCTTAGGAGGCTCCTGGAGCTTTTGGCCAGATTAGTTCTGTGGCAGACATTGCACTCTGTTATGGACACTCGACACCTGGCATTGGGCTTCTGCAGCAACGGAGAGGCACAGCAAGTCAGGGATTGCGCCAAAGTGGAGTTAGTCTCTGGCTTAGTTGGTCCCACTAACCCAAGGGAAGAAGTCCCTTCCGGAGCTTCTGTCGATTTGAAAAAGATCAGCACAGCAGCAGGGCTTCACCAGTACTTCGAGTTCCAGGAGGTTGCAGTGGGCTTCTCTTCACGACTTCTGCTTCGGATGGTTCTTTCAGTGGTCGACTCTGACTCTAGTCCCAAAACCCTCACCTTTTTAAGCAAGTTTTCCCATTCATGCACATCCTAGTCTGTCAATCACACAGCAGGGTGGCTGTCCTTTTCGGGACAGCCAGCTGCCCATTCAGGGCTGGTTTCATTTAGGCACACCTAGAGACCAAGGACAGAGGAGTTTCGGGACCCTCCCTCACATACACTGGAGCCAGGGGCAGATTTCAGGGCTGAAGCCTGCCAAAGGCAAAACACACAAAGGGCTCAAATCTGTCTCGACGCACAGAGTAAAAGCCAAGAAAGACCTCACAAACAGAAAATGCCAAAAAAAGACGACTGGCAATTTGGGTGCTGTACTGCAGCTAAGAGTTCAACCTGCTGTTGAAGGCAAAATGGTAGTAAATATTAGACCACTACCACCAGCTATTTAAAAGTAGTGAGGGGAAACAGAAAATGTTTCATGAGAAAGTAGGGCAAGAGGCTACTAAGTAATCCCCCCAGCACTCCGCATAAGATGGTGTGTGCTGGACCTACAAAGAGACACGTTAACTACATTTCATCTTACAATTAGTTCACCCAAGAAAAGGTATTTAAAAGAAATCCAAAGTATTTCTTAGTGAAAGTGCTGTGTGTCACCATGCAAAAAGCAGATGCCTGTGGATTTTGTCAGACTCCAAAAACTGTGAAAACATACGTGAGCGTGTCCCACACATTCAGGAGTTAAAAATTAAATAAATCCAGCAAAAGAGCAGCAGGTCTTTAAGGTTGAAGGGAATTAGCACAGAAATGAAAATTCTCCCCAACACCTTATAAACTGTACATTTTGCAGTTTACCAATATAGGGTTTTCTTTTGTGTCTATGTATTATTTTGATCTGTCTAATGGGACTAATTGTACTTCCCAGCCAGCCTTCCTTCCTCCTGAAGTTAAGCTGGATTGCTCTGGTATGCATACTATTGGAGAATCTGGTCTTTCCTTTTTGGTGACACACAATTCTACCATTAATGTTAGGTTATGCTATTTGGCATTTATATAGAGCTCTATATATCATTGGTATTACCTCAAAGCGCTTGTGGATTGAACGCCCTCGGGGACCGTAGTCCAGGTCAGTGGAGAGAGTATGGTGTTATAGGGTGCTTGGGTGCACTCAATATGTGAGAAGCTGATGCAATTGCTTGGTGGTAGCTGCATCCTAACGTTAGGTGTGGTGGTATTGAGAGATAAGTTGAATGTGTGCAGTCTGGTGGTTGGTCATCGAGAATGCATTCAGGCGGCATTCGGCCTGTGAAGGATGCTTATATGTGCAGCTAGGCCGATTTTCTGTGGGTTATAGCTGCGTTGTAGCAGGTTGTTGAGGTGTTCATGGAGTATTGTTTGTATGTGAGCAGCTAGGTCGAAATTGATCAAGGGGGGTAGCTGCTCTCTATTGTGTGTTGATGTAGAGTAGAGAGTGAGCATAGTGATAGGAAAGGTGAGTGTCTGGAGTGGATGTTTTATTCTTGCGAGCCCACTGTTCAGGATTACATTCACTCGTTTCGCGATAGCTGGACTGTGACGGAGAATTCTCAGAAATGTTCTAATTCCCTCCACCTTAGAGACCCCCAGTAGCTTTGCTGGATTTTGAGGACTTGGTGAGATCATTTTTCCCACTCATGTATTTTAATGTGATTTTGAACACTTTCTTTTGGTTGTGTAGTCTGACAAACTCCATAGGCATCATCTTTTACATAGTGTCACACTGCAGGTTGTGCTGACACAGGGAAGTTTTCAGATTTCCCAAAGGGTTACATATGTTCTCTGGGATAAACTGTTTCCCAGAGCAGTAAAGTGAAATTGACTTTAATTACCATTGTAACTTTCTAGACTCTGCACACACTATCTTGCAATAGGGTGGTGGAGGGGTTACGTAGTATGCCCTTTCTCTAGCTTCTCATGTAACATGTTTGTTACCCTTTTCGCACTGAATGGCTGGTGGCAGTGGTTTCGTTTTAACTACCATGGTGTGCATTTACTGCGGGCTGCGTTTGCTGCTGCAGTAAAGTGCCCAAGGGTGCCATTATTGTCGAAATGGCCCCGGTCTCCTTTTTTCGCCATTTGTTTGTGGAAAGGTCCTTCTTGAGATTTACTCTGCGCGCTAAACCAAATTTGGTCTGTTCATTTTGCCTTTGGCGGGATCCACAAGTGATGCCCTCCTCTGGCTCCAGGGTGTCTGGGGTAGGCAGGAAGTGAGGGAGGTGCCCGAAACTCCCTGTGCTTAATCTCCTTGGAGACCCAAATGCACTCTGTAGTGATTGGCCGGCTGACTGTCTGGCAAGGACAGTGACCCTGCTGGGTGACTGACAGCTAGGCTGGAATTAATGGGAGAGAAATGAATAAAAGGCAAGTCTTTTGACTTGGAAAGCAGAGTCAACCACTGGACGAAGGAACCGAAGAACAACTTGAAGAGGACGCCTGCTGCAACTCTTGGACCGTTGGTTTGCCCTGTAAAGCCCTGCTGCAGTGCTGAAACACCAAGTTCGCATCGACAGAGTAGCCCCTGCAAGGACGACTTCTCCCCTTGAGTTGGTGGGACCAATCCACTCCCTCTCTCACTTTACATGCTACCAAACGTTTAATCTCCTCCCTCATCTCTTCTCGCCTTTTCTATTGTTCTTCTCTCCTTCGGTCTCCCCGCATCCCATCTTGCCCCCCTCAAATCCCTCTACCACTCTGCCATCCGTACCCTCTGTCTTCTCTCTCCCCACGACTCCAACTCACTTTCTTACCTAGGCTGGCTTCCTTTTCACTCCAAACTTAAATTTCACTTCCTTTGCCTTGTCTTTAAATCTCTTAATGACCTTGCCCCTCCTTTCCTCTCCTCGCATTCTACACCCCCCCCTCACTCCCTTTGTTCTGCCGATCGCTTCTTACTCTGTTCCCCCACCCACTTGTGCCTCTTCTCGTTTCCGCTCCTTTCAGCTCCTTGACCCCTACACCGGAACTTCCTACCTTTTTCTATCCGCTCCATCCCCACCTATTCCTCCTTCCGATCCTCCTTGAAATCGCTCATTCATTCCCTTCCTTGACACCCTTGCCCCTTCTTAGCTTTCTCTCTACTTCTAGTACCCTATTCTTTGTTCTCTTTATATTTCCCCTTCTCTCCTAAAATCTCCTTTCTTCCTACTACTCACTTTACTCCCTCCCTCTTTTTTCTTTCCCCACCCCCTCCTATCCTCGTATGCACATTTTTCTACATACTGTTTTTTCTGGTTTGATTCATGTATACTGTTGTTGCTTCTACTGTTCCATGTTTGATGTATTTTATTCAACTGTAAAGCGCTTTGGATTAAAGCGATTATATAAAAACAAATATAAAAGGTTCTTTACTGATTTAGAAACTAAGAGTGTACAGTATTGAAGTGTATTTGTGTGTTACTATTATATTGCTCCCTTCTGAAGAAGGCTTATTCTAACTGACTGATAAATAATTGTTTATGCAGGAAACCTTGAGTGTAAGGGTTTATTTGAATACTTGTAACTGTGAACCTCTGTGTAACTCCACTACAGCTCACAATGACCCCTATTGAGATAAACCTGGCTGCTCAACACGCTACCAAAACTAAACTGTGTAGTACAAACTTGTAGCAAAGGTTGTGTTTTCTATACCTGTAGTCAAAGTTGTGTGCAGTGTTCCCAGAGGGTACTTCATACAGACTTTGCCTAACATGGACTGAGAGGGAGATGGCGCAGGAGGCAGCTGGCGCAGGAGGCAGCTGGGCAAGAGTAGTGGAAGCGACTAGTCATTGGTTATATAATTTAGCGCCTGCAGGACGCTAAGGTTGTCATCTATGGTGACCGTTTCTTGATTCTGTCTTGGTGACTTGTTAGTCGCTTTCACTGATGTCATGGCTCGGTATCTTGTCCGCGGGCGATAATTACTTTCAACGTAATGTCATTGAAGTTGAGGGCCATGGTGTTGTAGGGTTTCAGCGGCCCTTGATGACCTTGATCAGGTTTACGCAAAGAGAAGGTTTTTAGAGCTTTGCGGAAGGCCATATAGTCTTGGGTATGTCGAATGTGTGGGGCGGCGTGAGTTCCACAGAGTTGGAGCAAAGATTGAGAAGGCTGATCCTCCAATCCTGGCTGAATTCGAGGTTGGAATCACTAGTAAGGCGAGTGCTTGATCTTAGGGTTTGTGATGGGAGGTAGGGTTTAATCTTCTCTTCTAGGTTGGTTGGGCCGGTCTTGTGCACTGCTCGGTGGGTAATGAATAGGGTTTTGAAGTTGGCCCTTAGTCCAACAGGGAGCCAGTGGAGGGTATGGAGACGGGCGAGATGTGGTCTGTCCCAGGGTGAGGAGTTTGGCGGCAGCGTTTTGGGTTCTTTGGCATTTAAGTTGGTATGTCGGTGCTCCCAGGTATAAGGAGTTGGCATAGTCCAGTCTCGACATAACCGCTGCAAGTCTTTTGGGATAGGTGAGGGAAGGGAAAATGCATCTAAGAAGTTTGAGGTGGGAGCAACAGGATTTTGATACATTATTGATCTGACGGGAGAGGGTTAGGTCGGAGTTCATAGTGCAGCCAAGGTTTTTGACTATTTTGGGGAGGGGTCATCTCAGGGGGGGGCATGGGAGTGGTTGCGGGAGAAGGGTAGTATTGCCGCATACCATGATTTCAGGTTTATCTGGGTTCAGAAGGAGGTGGTTTCTTGTCATCCATCGGTCAATATCACTGAGGCAAGCTTCAAGGTTGGGACGTGGGTTGGTGCTTGTTTTGGGAATTCTGTGGGTTCATTTGGTAACAGCGGCATAGTTGTAAAAGGCGACGTAGTGCACGCGGATGATTCCTGGTAGAGTGGTCATATAGGGGTTGAAAAGCAGAGCAGAGAGGCAGGCGCCTTGGGGTACTCCAGGGTTCACAGCGTGAGCAGTTAAGACAAAAGGGGAGAGGAAAGTGACGCGTTTCCTGTTGCTGAGGAAGGAGGCAATCCATTTGAGTGCCGAGCCATGGATTTCTTGGGAGGGAAGGCTGTCGAGGAGAATAGAATAGTTAAGGGTGCCAAAGGCTGCTGACAGATCCAGGAGAATCAGCACTGCGAACCCTCAGTCTGTCGGGACCTTGAGATCATCCTATATCGAGATGTTCCATGGCGCGGCCTGAAACCTGATTGCGTGGGGTCGCGTGGTTTGTAGGATTCTACTAAGCGGTTGAGCTGGGAGTATGCAGCCCGTCAGTGAGTTTCGCAAGAAATCTGGTTTTGGAGATAGGCCTGTAATTCTTAGGGTCAAGGGGGTCGAGGGATGCCTTTTTTAGAAGGGGTGTGACATGTGCCATTTTAAAGGCCTCTGGGAAGGTGCCAGAGGTGAGGGAGTCGTTTAGTATGGACCTTGCTTGTTCTCCTGTGCAAGTAGAGGAGACTATTTATTTCAGAAGAGAGGTGGGACAGGGGTCTATAGGGGATCCGGAGGGGTCTGCTGCCGGATAGTAGATCTAGGAACTCGTTTCTCGAGATGGGTTGGAAAGAGTCAAAGGCTGGCATTGCGGTTGTCTGAGCGGCGGGGTCGGGAGGGGTTGGTGTGAGGCAGGGATTGAGGCTGCAGAGTTTGGTGTGAAGGGTTGCCGTCCTGTCGAGTGCAGTGTTGCAGAAATGTAGCGAGAGGGAATCGCAGAGCATTTGCGTCGGGGTGGTATGGGCAGAGGTGCAACTAGGTTTCACAAACTCGAAGATGATCGTGTGGAGTTCTTTGCTGCTGCCACAGTTCAGAATCTGTGTATTGTAATTGGCCTTTTTGGATCTCAGTTTTGTGATTATGGTGGTCGTGAGCGAACATAGATCTGCTAAGAGCGGTTTTAGATACTTGCCATTTGCGCTCAAGAGAGTTGTTTTGACTTTTGAAAGTCTTCAGGTGGGGCGTGAACCTTTTTGGGGGATGGTCCATTTCTTGAGGCTGCAGGGCGTGGGAGGAATTAGTGATTTTTTTAAGCCAGGAGTCGAAGGATCCAATGGTTAGGGTCTACCAAAGGTCAGTGACGTTGGGGGACAGTAGCAGGGCTTTGGCTAAGTCGCAGAGTACTTTCACTTTGTTCCAGCATTCGTGATCAGAGGTGAGGGCATGGTGAGTCGTTTGAGGGGCCGGTGTGTGGAAAGAAAAAGGGATGGTAGAGCGGTCTATCCAGACAAGGGGTTTGGGACCGGATATAGAGATGAGGTCATAGGTGCTAAAAATCGCATAAAGGGTGTACCCTCCTGAGTGAGTTGGACCTGTTATGTCGGGAGAGAACTGCCTCAAGCCTGTCGACCAGAGATTGGGTTATGGGGTTGTTGGCATATCGAACCAGTTATTGAAATCTCCCAGTAGTGTGAGAGGTGGGTGATTACCTGAATGGTAGCTATTGAGTCACAGTAATTGTTGGCAAAAAGTCTGTTGTATCCAGGGGGTCTGTATATGAGTAGGAAGCTATGAGTGAATGTTGATGGAAGCGAGTTTTACTAGAAGATATTCTCAGGTAGTGTTGCATGTCTGGGTTTCGACGCGTGAGATGGAGGAATGAGGTTTAAAGAGGATTGCCACTCTCTGCCACCTCTGGAAGGTCTGTTGTAAGCGATAAGCAAGCAGCCGGGGAGGAGGGTTGGGGGGCCTTGTGCGCAACTGGGCAAAATCATCCGAGAACCACGTTTTGGTGATAAAAATGAGGTAAGGATTGGCAGAGGATAGGAGGTCAAAGATGCTGTCGGTTTCTCGCCACGGAGCGGGTGTTGAAAAGGAGGTATGGGACTTAATGAGGGTAGGTGATTTTGATGACTCACATCAAAGGCAGTGCTCGGTGGACATGGGTGCCCAGTGAGATGGGAAGTGTTGTAGGCTCAGTCTGGGTGGTTGAGACTGACTCAGGAGCATGTTGGGGATCTGGATGCCTGTACTCTTCCAGGGTCAGGTGAGTGGGTTAGGTTGCTGGGGAGCAGGAAGAGGAGGCGGGGCGATGGTAGGTATGCGAGTGACGTGATGGAAAGGATCGGGGGGAGTGGTGCACGTGTGGTGAGGGGTTGTTTGAGGTTCGGGTTTGGATGGCACTAGGGGTTTAGGTGTAGTGGGTGAGAAGTCGAGAACATGGGGGTGGTAGGGGTGCGAAAGGATGGGAGGTTGAACCGATGGAGGCGAGGTGAAGTATGGAGAGTCAAGGTAGAGGGCCGGCCACCCTTTCTGTGTTGTGTGGGTTTCGCTGCCAGAGGGGTGCGGGAGAGGGTATATATGATATGGCATTTATAATGCGCCTATACACAAGTGTTTTAAGGCGCGAGGAGGGTCCGAGCGAGAAGCAGGTGAAGCAACTGTTTTAGAAAGAGCGAGATGTGCTACTTTCAGGGAAGGGAAAGGGTATGCAGGGGGAAGGTCTGTGGGCGGGGGTCGAGAAGGAGCAGAGCGGGTACAGGGCGGTGTGGGAGGTAAGGGTGAGAGGCTATCATTGGTGCGGATTGGTGGGGACCAGGCATTGCGGAGTTTGAGGGGTGCGGTTGTCCACAAGGGATTGTGCTGTCAAGGGGACGCAGTGTTTTTGAGAGAGAGGTGTTGGGGGGTGAGGAAGAGTGAGACTGAGGTAAGGGGAGTGCATGGGGAGCATGTCTGTAGTGGGGTGACTATGTTGGAGTGACACAGAGCATACACGAGTGGCTGTGTTAGTGCTGGTGTTGGAGGGGGATTGGCGGTGGCGGGGAGGGTTGCGGTGGGGGGATGTTAGTCTGGGGAAGGAGTTTGTGAGTGAGTGCAGAGAAGCTGTGGTAGTGTCGGGGGGGGACACGTGATGTTTTGAACACCAGAGAACTCCTCTGGCTTGTGAGCTTGAGATTGTGCGTGTTGTATGGTCGGGGAATAGGGGGTCGTTGTCAGTAGATGACTGGGGGGGGTCGAGGAGGAAGATTTGGTTGGTTGAGGTGTGTAGGATGAAGGTTTGAGGCATGAGGCAGTTGGTGTGCAAGAGCGCTCCTCTGATCTTGGAGAGGTGGAAAGAAGATTGGGGACGGGTGAGGGGGATCAGAGTGTATCGTCGTTCGGGGTCGACTGTGGCAGCCAGATGTGGGATAAAGGGAGGGTTCATGACGTTAGGTGCTAGAGTGGAGGTTATGCGCCAGGATGGGGGAGTTATGGGGGATGAGTATGGTGCAGAAGGATTGGTGATGAGGGGTCAGAGAGGCAGTCTTTGTTGATGTGGTGTCTCCATCCGGGAGGGGAGGTCATTCACGGATGTGGGATCGAGTAGTCTAGTAGCTGAACGGTGTTGGGGGGGAGGGGGGGTGTCAGAGTGGCTGCTCATCCAGAGGGAAGGGACGAAGATATCTGTCGGGAGGTACCAAGAATAAGAGGCAACAGAAAATGCAGTAGATGTAATAGCAGAGCCAATAATTGGGACACCTAGATAGAGGGAAAGGGCCTAACAAGGGGGATAACAGTAAATCCTATAACAGTAAATGCAAAAGCAGTAGACTTAATTTCATTGCCTAACAGTAAATCCTATAACAGTAGATGTAAAAGTAGTCGATGTAATTTCAGTGGCTAGATTTGGGACACCTGGATAGAGGGGAAGGGGCTTAACACGGGATACCACAGTTAATCCTATAACAGTAAATGCAAAAGCAGTAGATTTAATATCAGCGCCTAACAGTAAATGCAGTAACAGTCGATGTAATATCAGTGGCTAGATTTGGGACGCCTGGATAGAGGGGAAAAGGGCCTTACACGGGAGACAACAGTAAATGCAATAACAGTAACACCAATAGCAGCGTGATAGCCGTGCCTAGATTTGGGATTCCTGGGTAGAAGGGGGAAGGTCCTAATGCCTGGGGGCGGTACTAAGTATAATGGCAGCAGTAACGGGAACACAAAAGGCAAAAGAGCGAATTACGTAGGTAGTTTTTGGCTAGTCAAATCTAGTAGATGAAGGATTCGGACAGGAGGGTTTCAATGAGTTTCGCCGAGTTTGTACACTTCACAGGAGAGCAGCGGGTGTAGGTCTCCTACATGGTCGGTCGCTGCTGGTTGACGGCTGCAGGCACCACAGGCTAACATGGGCCAATGCGGTCTGGAGATGCCTCTTAAGGAGCTGGTATCCTTGATCTCTGGTCCTTCACCACGGAGCCTGCACTGGCAGGGGCTGCCCTGGGCTTGGGTTTCTGATGACCATTCAAGCGAGGGGGTGGGTTGGGAGGTGGCTGAAGGGAGAGAAACAGGGAAGTAGAGTGGGGAAGGGGGTCAAGGAGAGGAGAGCGCAATCTGGGGGTGGGGGAAATGAAAAATGAACCAAATCAACCAGGCTCAGTGGATTCAGACACTCGCCATTAAAACGCCATAAAAAGTGGAGTGCAGGCAGGGAGGCCAAGGCAGTAGGCCCGGCAACTGCTGTGGACCGGAACAATTGGGCGAGGGGTCGGCTTAGGAGGCAGGTGAAGCTACAAACTTATCTGCTTGGTATTAGGTAACTCGCCTCTTGGTATAGGTCTGTACTATACAAGTTGGTAGTGTGACTGAGCAGCCTCTCGAGGGGTAAATGTGAGCTGTAGAGCTGTACAAATGAAATCCGTGAATACAAGTAGCCAAGTAACACTTACACTCGAGGTTTCAATTATAAATAATGCATTTAACATCCATTTTTAAATAAGCGTTCTTTAAAAAGGCATTTCATGCAACAAGGTGAATATACTTTTAAAGTACTTTTCAGACTCAAAACAAGTTAGTGGATTATCTTTGGATATGCTTCTTATACAATTGCTACACCCTGAGGTGACTTCAATCACAAGGACAGTAATGTCACATTAGTTATACTGTGCAGATTCTGAGGTTGCAGAAAGGAAAGGAAAGGTTCAGGGAAGGAAAAAGGTTAAACAGTTTCCCAGTATATATGAGGACAAAAACATCTTCCAATGTAATCTGGATAAGCCTTTCCCAGCAGTACCAGTTTACACTAAGCTACCACCTATGAGGGACAACTAGTATCAAAGTCAATGGACTAGAAGTCAGTTGAAGCACAGTCTAGGGATCTGAGGCACTTCTTAAATCAAAGTCTTGCACAAAGTAATAGAGTTTGTAGAAAAATCACTTGTAGGGTCACAAGCTGTGAAGCCTGTGAAAAGAGTTGGAATCCACTCTAAAAGTTAAGCCACTGCAATGCCCAACGGAGAAAAGCACAGCTATAAGACAATGAGGTAAGTACCCCAAGCCTAAACAGTACTTCTGGTTTGAAGAAGCGTGGTCCAGCTGGATTCTGTCTTGCTAAAGTGGTGCAGACCCTGTGTTCCTGAGCCTCAGTCGTGGGGACAAGAGGGAGGACTCGTGTGGCGGTACTTGGGAGGTCGTCGGTAGCTATGGGCTCTTTTCGGTTAAGCAGCACTTAGTGGTCTTGGCGCTTAGCAAACAGCACTGCTGCGGATTTCGGATACCGGTCGGGCTTCCTTCACACCTTGGGTCCTCCGGATTTGGTTGTCCTGCTTCTGGAGGCTCCTTAGACTCCAGGAGCTTCTAGTCGAAAACACGACCTCTGGCAATGGGCTTCCGAAGCAACCGAGAGGTGATGGTCCAGTGAAGTTCATCTCGGGGTTACTTGGTCCCACTAACCCAAGGGTGAAGTTGTTCCGTCTGGAGCTTCTCTGTCGAGGTGAAAAAGGAGTTCAGCACAGCAGCAAGGCTTCACCCGGCAATTCAAAGGTCCAGGAGGATGCAGCCAGCTTTGTTCACTGTTTCTTTGTCGCGTGTTTCTCGCAGTGGTCGAGACTGCCCCTTGTCCCAAAACCCTCGCATATTAAGCAGAGTTCTACCGTGCATGTACAGCCTAGGCTGTCGATTACACATCAGGGTGGCTATCCTGAAAAGACAGCCAGCCAGCCAATCAACACTAGTTGCAGTCAGGCATTCCTAGAGACAAAGGACAGGGGAGTTTCCTGAACCTCTCTCACATTCTGCCCTTCCAGTCACAAGGGCTCAAGCCCGCCAAAGGCAAGACATGGGGCTCAAATCTGTCTCAACACACAGAGTAAAACCCAAGAAAGACCTCACGAACGGAAAATGGCGAAAAATGAAGACGGGGGCCATTTTGAAGAAATGGTCATCCATGGTTGCTGTACTGCAGCTTCTGAGGGTTCAGCCTGCGGTAGAAAAGCACAATGGTAGGTAAAGTAAACCACTGCCATTTAAAGTAGTGAAGGTAACATTCACATGTTACATGATAATGTAGGATAAGAGGCTACTAGGTATCCCCCCTCTTCCCCCCCCCAGCACTCCACCTAAAATGGTGTGTGCTGGAGCTACAAAGGGAAAAGGTAAGTCAATTCAATTTCACTTTACTATTCTTGTAAACAGTAGTTTACCCAAGAAAGGTATTTAAACCTTAGGAGAAATCTAATCGGATTTCACAGTGACACTGCACTGAAGTTGCTGTGTGTCACTATACAAAAAGCTGATGCCTATGGAGTTTGTCAGACTGCAAAAACAGTGAAAACACAGAAATCCAAATCAGGTAAAAACACATGAGAGGGTGACAAAAAGTTCTCGCTCAATCCAGGGTTAAAATTAAAAAGTCCTAAAGCCCAGCAAAAGAGCTGGGGGTTTCTAAGGTTGAAGGGAGTTGACACATAAATAAGAATTCTCCCTACCAGTTTGGAAGGCTATATTTGGGAATGTTTGGTTGAAAAACACTATATAGGCCTGTATGATCTTTCGTTGGCAAAAAAAAGGGTTAAGTGTGTGGTGACTAATTGCATTAGCCCCTCACCCGCCCCCCTCCGCCACCCATGGCGTACACTTGCTCTCACTGTAGGGTCTTAAACTTGATTTTTTAAAGGAGTTTTATGAAGTAAGATTACTGTTGAGCTTTCTTTCAAGTTGTACAAATGCATTTATTAACAAATGCTTCAAGGACACGCTGTCCATGTCTGTGGCAATGAAGTAGTAAAAACATGCAACACACTTTCCTTAATACTGGAGCAATTGAATACACATTACTAGAACAATGTTTCTGGGTTTTGTTTGTCACAAGAGGCTTTATTTTCTTGTAGTGACATATTCTACTGTAGTGAAACATATTTCATTCCTTTCCAGACCAAGTCTAAGTGACAGTGACAGCGACACAAGTGAAGACTCCAGCCACCCTGGTCGGGAGCCACCAGCCCCCCAGAAAATGCCCCCTGTGAACAATAAGGTATGGAACTCCATGTACAGCTTTCTTCTTTCTAACCACTGTTTTAGTTAACATCTACATTTCAACTGAAAGAAATGCACAAATCTTTTCTCCCAATTCAGAATTTGTTCTCATCTCTGATAAACGATCACCAGCTCACCCAGCCATCCAATCTGCTACACTGTGCAAAATATCACCATTTAGATACACCAGTAGGTCTGTTTGAAACAAGGCCAACACCAGTGTTTTTAGTGCTAGTCGGCATAATGAACGAACTTTGAAAAATGCCTTTTATTGCAACTAGTCATGGAGGGGTGTACTTGTTTGTCTTTCAAATTATTTAGGAAATAATCTGCAATGCGAGTTAGATTTTGATTATCGTTGCCTGATCACAGCCACACAGTTCCGAAGTCTAGGTACATTTTCATCCCCTTTAACTTGCATTAAGAAGTGCTTCAATAAATATCTAGGTGTAAACTAGTTTAACAATGTTGAGTTCATTCTTGTACTAATTAAGAATATAGTAGATCCTCCATATGTCCGTAGATCTATTTCCGCCTCCCTTCAGCCCACCAATTGTCTTGGGACTTCATACCCGTTTAGGGAATGGTCTAAAGTGCTTGCTATAGTACCAAAGGGAACCCTGAGAGGTTTGCATAGCGTTGATCTGGTACTCTTCGCCCACCTGCAGCCTAAGGGGCTGCTGGGGGAGCTTTATCGTGTTTATGCTTCATTCCCTCTCCCAGTGAGAGACCCATCACTTTTTGGTGGCCTTCTGGACTTTTTTCTATAAATCTTGAATGAGTGATGCCTTTTCCCACTCATTCATTCTTATGGGCTCGGTCTTTTGGAACTCTGTTCTGTGTTTTACTTTGTCTATGGAATCTACTTTCCTCCATATCTGTTTTAAGGCATTGCATCTGTGTTTTACTTTTGAAGCACACAGCTCCTTATGGACAGTGTTGCTGGGAAACTTTTGGGTTCTCCTTTGAGATTATTTCTATATCCTAAAGTGAGAGATTGTCACACACCACCGTATGTGGAGTGCCAGGGGGATACTTAATATCCCCCTTCTCTCTGCTACTCCTGTGACCTTTTAGTCACATAGACAACCTTCTAGTTATGGCTGGTGGCAGTGGAAGTGTTCTACCAACTATTGTTATTTTCTACCGCAGGCTTGTTCGTAGCCCGGTTGTGCACAATCGCGTCACCCAAATAACTAAATTGGTGTCTCCTTTCCTTTTTCACCATTTATCGCGTGGTTGTTGTTGTTGTTCAGCCCATCTACCTTATTGGAAGGGGGGTGGGTCTGTGTGAGTTTTTTGCCTTTGGCAGGAACCTTTGAGTGCCCCCGCCTAGACTCCAGTGTGTCTGGACCGGCAGGAAGTGGGGGAGGAGTTTTTCACTCCCATGCTCTTTGTCTGCCAGAGTGCCTGAATGGAAATAGCTCCTACTGGGCATCTGGCTGTCCTGATCCGAAAAGTCGCTCCAGAGCGTTGGAGTGCACATTGAGGTGTCCAGGGTCTCTTACCTCTGACCCAAGCTGCTGCTTTTGTCCCTTTAGTGAGTCCTTTAACAGGGTGTCCAACGTTGGTTGTATCTACTTGCTTCTTAGAGACTAGAGAATATCCACAGGAGTTTTCGTACTGCTGTTTACCAAGACTTTGAGCCCTCTCCAAACTGCCTTTAGCTAGGATTGTGTTTTGGACTTAAAAAGCCTTGCTGTACAACGAAACTGCCTCTAGAACCTTCAGCCCTGCTAGTATTACACTATTCAACTATGTTCCTTCCTAAGTCGTTAAGAACTACCCAACCCCAACTCTATTCAGCCTTCCTCATTTCTCCCACAAACACTGCTTCTTAAAAGCTGTAAGACTCCCTCCTCCAATAACTCCATCAAAGTACACCCCAACCCTGCCCTAAACGTACCTGCATACCCAACCAAACATAGACATGACAACAACGGCGCAGGAACCACAGTCCTCGCCACTGGTCAGAGAAACGAAAGACAGAGATAGGACAAAAAATTATCCTTAAAACCAAAACCATAGGTCAGCCTCCCATTCTGACGACCAAATCCACACCAGCACCTGTACAACTAACCTAACTGACGCAATTACTACTACCCAGTTGAATCGGACTAAGAAAAATTATTTAACAAGGCCTACAACTAAACCCTCCCAAACCATAATTAAAATGAAACTCAACAGGGACAAAAACTGCAACATACCTGTACACATTAAGGGAGCCCTTACCAACGTCTGATCTAGTCCAGCACATGCCCTGAACATATCTGACCTCATCACCACCAATGACTTGGACTTTATAGCCATAACTGAAACCTGGCTGCAGCAGGCCCATCTCTGGCCCTTTCCTAACCTGATGGCTACTCGATCATTAGAAAGGATACAACCACTGCGAAAGGAGGCAGCATTGCTTTAATCTCCAAAATTAACCTCAACATCAGAGAAATACCTAATGTTCCTTTCCTGTCTGGAGAACTTCTGTCCACCAGAATTACCTTCTCTGACACTGCCTCACTAACATTACATCTTATCTACAGGCCTCCAGGCCCTACCTCCTCCTTTGACGAGGACATGGGTGCCCTACTGGCCACAGACATAAAACCTACATCCAAAGTCCTTATCCTCGGAGACTTAAACCTAGGACTTAACGGCTCTGACACCCAAGCCACAACCTTAGCCAATACTATTCAAACACAAGGCTTCGCTTTGCGCTCCTCAGGCCCAACTCACGTGAAAGCTTGCACAATTCACTGGCTCGCGAACCATAATTGCATCACACATATATCCAACAACAATCCTTGCCCTGGTCTGACCATAACATTATACTATTCTCGCTCAGCACCAATACACATGCTCGCACATCTACACCCATTGTACCAGCAACCCAAACTCGCAACCATCGCAACATCACACCGGACAACGTGCTTCCACTACTCTTGCTTCTCGCCACACATACCTAGAATACTGCTGATCCCTCCTCCTTGGTAGCCATGTATAACCAAACTATGGAGGCAGCTATAGACATAGTGGCACCTATGGGCAAATGCAAAGCTAAATCTAAATCACATATCACCGTTGGTTCACCCCAGAACTCGATTTACGAAACAAAAAAAGGAACGTAGAAAGTAATTGAAGGTTTACCCTTCCATCTGGGATCCCATTTCACATGGTTGATTGACCCACAAGCATCCCATTTTTCAAATGTTTTTACAAATGGGTGCTTCTGCTAACCTCCCTCTGGTTTGGCACCAGAGGTTTCACTAGACTGACCTGGTTTCCCATGGTATTTACCCTTGTTATGTTTGTGGACCTCTTTTGGATGGGAGGTTTTAGAATTCTCTGTCATCTTTCTTGTGCTGCTTCCCCTCATTTTTGTGAGTGGCACCAGAATCCTTGAGTGGCCCTGTTGGCAACCCACAAGTCAGCAGCTTTTTCTAGCTTCTTGGGATCAATCTCTTTTGAGTCAGCCAGGTGTTGTCTTGGCTCAGGAGAGTAGGCATCAAAAATAGACTCAAACAAAAATAGATTTCTCATTCCTTCAAAGAAGTTCACTCTGTAACCCTTAACCCAACTATCTAAGTTTTTAAGAAATTCACACACCCAGTTAGCCCAAGGGGTATCAGCAGTCTTTTCTAGGGTCCTAAACCACTTAAGGTACTGGGAAGGCGTTTTCCCAAATCTAGCTATCAAAGCTAGCTTCACATTTTCATGCTCCAATCTTTCAAGTTCCCCACCTCCATTACAGCATCAGTTGCGACCTGGGAGAGCCTAGACAAAAGCCAAGGAATTAACTGATTCCCTGTGAAACCCTGAATCCCATAGTTGTATTCAAAAGCACCCAACCAATCCAAAATATCAAGCTTTGCATCATACATACTCAATGCTTCTTTAGGCATGTGAGGTCTCTTTGGACTGGAAGACCTAGAGGACTCTGGGATAGAAACATTGTCATGAGACAATTTCTTCATTTCAAGAGCATGTTGCATTTTTCCATGTCCCTTAGTTTGATGTCCTGATGTTTGGTTTAAGCTTGGATTTGTAACCTTTTGAATTCTAACTCAAGTCTCATTTTCTCAAGAGACACACATTCTGGGCTCAGTGATGGACTTTGTGGGGTCCCTGTGGATACAGGTTGAGGCAAAAGGGCCTGCTCTTCAACAATATTAGAGTTAGACTCTAATTAGAATTATCATCCATTATCATTTTCCACATTCCCTGGGTTAGTAGTTGTGACAGGCCTACTACCCAAACTTTGATTATTCAACAGTCTTGCAATTCATTTTTCTTTCCTTTAACAGGGAGATTCCTGATTTTACACATTTCTTTGAATTGCTCTACTGTTAAAACGATCAGGGCTTCCTGCCTGAAGTTATCCATATCTGGCATGTTATAATTGCTTTTCTAGTGGAGCTTAGCCTTGTGAAGGGTTTTAGTTGAACAAAAGCAAAGTAAATTCTTAGTGTAACAACTCTACAATGGATCTTCACTGCCTGCCACCAGTGTTAGGCAAGATTGTATGCAGTACCCTTTGGGTGCACTACAATAACCCTGACCTCCTGGAAATAGGAACTCAACCTTTGGTATAAGTCTGTACTACACAGGTTGGTAGGATTGAGCAGCCAGGCTTATTTCAAGAGGGGTCAATATGAGCTGTAGAGAAGTTAGAGTTTCACAGTGACAAGTATTCAAATAAACACTCACACTCAAGGTTTCTTGAATAAACAATTAATTTATCAGTCAGTTAGAGTAAGCCTTCTTCAGAAGGGAGCAATATAAATGTAACACACATATACACTCCAAAACTACACACTCTTAGTTTCGAAATCAGTAAAGACCCTTTTGGGATGGCCCACAGTCGCAACCTACACCCTCAAGTGACTTCAATAGCTAAGGTCCTGGGGACATTAATATCTTACTGTTGCATTTAGAACATTCTTAGGAATTGGTCAAAGGAAAAGGTTATTGGAACAAACAAGAGATCACAAATATTCTTAGGCAGGCAACTACTTTCGGATTCCCTAAGCAGAGTCATTCAGGGTAATAGGTTAAGCCAAAGTCAATGGGCAAAAGTCTTATATGAGCTGAAGCACTTCTCGTAGATAAGTAAGAAAGGTCTTTGCACAATGTTTTAGAAGTCTTTGAAGAAAAGAAGAATCAATGTAGGGCCACAAGCTGTTTAGGCTTGTGAGTAGTAGAAGATGCAACTCTACAATAAGAGGTAAGTTCGCTTAGACTGTACAGTACCTTTGGATTGAAGAAAAAGTGCAGCAGATGACTACGGTTCCTGTGCAGCTCTGCAGATCTCACTGTTCCTTGGCCTCAGTCGTGGGGACAAGAGGAAGGACTTCTGGGGACTCCTGCACTGCAATGGGACGGTCACCACTCGCAACCGGCAATCTTCAAACAAGTGGCATTTCGATGTTTCAGCTCCTCGCGACACCGCAAATAGCAACACTGCGGTTCCTGGCTGTCGAGCTGGACTTTCCTTGCTTCTGGGGGTCCTCATTCTGTTGAGGGCGCTCAGGCTCAGTCAGTCCTGCTTCCTGGGAGTCCGGAGGATCTTCCTGGAGCTCTTGGCCAGCTTAAAAGCAATGCACAGAGTCTAGTGTTACTCTCCCTGGCTATTCGGTTTTCAGCAGCAACTCTGTGGAAATTCAACCAGCTCCGTGAAAATGTCCAGGTAGCTTACTTTGGAGTTCTTTGGTCCGAGCAACTCAAAGGGAGAAGTCGTCGTTGCAGGTGCTTCTGTCTACAAGAATTTGGAGTTTCAGCACAGCAGCAGGGCTTCACCGGGCAAACCAACGGTCTGGGAGTTGCAGCAGGTCTCCTCTTCAAGTTCTTCGCTTCCTTCGTCCAGTGGTAGACTCTGCCTTCCAAACAAAAGCCTTGCCTTTTATTCAGTTCTCTTCCATTAATTCTAGCCTAGCTGTCAGTCGCCCAGCAGGGTGGCTGTCCTTGCCGGACAGTCAGCCGGCCAATCATCACAGAGTGCCTTTGTGTCTCCTCAGAGACTAAGCACAGGGAGTTTTGGGTGCCTCCCTCACTTCTTGCCCCCGCCAAACACCCTGGAGCCAGCGGTGGGCTTCACTCATGAATCTCACCAAAGGCAGAGTGAACAAAGGGACCAAACCTGATTTGGTGCGCAGAGTAAATCTCAAGAAGGACCTATCCACAAAGAAATGGTGAAAAAAGAAGACCGGGCCATTTTGACAAAAATGGCACCCTTGGGTGCTTTACTGCAGCTGCGAAAGCAGCCCGCGGTAAATGCACACCACAGTAGTTAAAAGTAAACCACTGCCACCAGCCATTCATTGAGGAAAGGGTAACACAAACATTTTACATCAGAAGCTAGACAAGGGGGATTCTAAGTAACCCTCCAGCACCTCATTGTAAGATAGTGTGTGCTGGGTCTAGAAAGTTACAAATGGAAGTAAAGTCAATTTCACTTTACTGCTCTGGGAAACAGTAGTTTATCCCAGAGAAGGTATTTAAACCTTGGGGAAATCTGGAAGACTTCCCTTTGCCACTGCACTGAAGGTGCTATGTGACACAATGTAAAAGATGATGCCTATGGATTTTGCCAGGCTCCATAACCAAAAGAGAGAGAGTTCAAACATCACATTATAATACATGAGAGAGTGGGGAAAAAAGGGTCTCGCTCAAGTCCTCAAAATACAGCAAGGTTGCTGGTGGTCTCCTAGGTGGAGGGAATTGGCACATTTCTGAGAATTCTCCCTAACACCTGCATATAGAGAATGCCAACTCTAGCTCCAAAGAGCTTTTCTCAGTTTTGAGAGAATTAGAATCACCCTCACAGCCCCAGACCTCTGCACCAAAGACCAAGTCTGGTGTGAAAATGCACAAAAGGCCCTGATGGACAAAATCTCATCCCCCCAACTCAAAATCAATAATAATAAAAAAAAATGAAACTTAACTCCCCCGCCCAACCTACGATGGAACTTAACTCCCCCAAACCATTCCCTAAGTTACAGTTCTCACCCATTACCTTAGAGGAGACTACAAAAATCATAAAAGGCCTGAAACCATCACATTGCCAAGGCGACATCTGTCCTGCTATGCTAATCAAAGATTGTGCTGACAACTTGGCAGCATTCATCACTTCACTTATAAACAAACTATTAGTCACTAATAAAGTACCAGACAACTTAAAGGAAGCCTGGGTTTTGCCCTTACTGAAAACACCTTCCTTAGGCCCTAATGTACCAACTTATTACAGACCTATTACGACCATGCCGGCTAAAAATACTAGACAGGGTCGCATATGTACAAATCCAAAACTACCTAGAAACACACCTGCTGGGCCTTTGCCAGTTAGGCTTCTGTCCAGGGCATGCCACGGAAACGGCCCTGGTAGACCTAAAAACCCAAATGGATCAGTTAAGAAACCGAGGCGCCCTAGCCATCCTTCTCCTCTTGGACCTCTTGGCGGCATTCGATCTTGTAAATCACAAAATCTTATGCTGTCACCTAGCGAGCAACACCCACTTTTCCGATGACGCCATAGCTTGGGTCAAATCGTTCCTCTCAAACAGCTGAGAGCTTTCTCATCCACGGCACGGCTCGCCCTACCCCGGTCACATGTGACGTGCCTCAGGAATCATACAGTATAGGTATTGGGTAATAAAATTGTGGCAAAAATTTAGCCGGTAAAAATAATTGCTGCAAAAATGCTGTGTTTTGACCTGGTAAAGGTATACCCCATTATACCATTTATGAGGAGTGGGGGGGCCCCCCCGCTCCCTTTAAATGACATAATGGGTACAGGGGTTGCGGGGGTGTCCCCCGCATCCTTCACATGATTGTGGCGGCAAAACCACAGCATTTTTACCACTATATTTTGTATACAGAGCTATTTTTGACGCAATGTTAAGATATGGGACCACAATGTAGAACGCATTCACGAAAACTCTTTGATAAACTAGACAGTTTGGGTGTCACATATACAAATTATGCTGACACCCAAATACTAATTCCTGTCACAGGGCACTAAGACACTGACTCCGAGGCCCTAAATGCAATTTACCACACCCTCCAAGCCTGGATGGCCCAAAACAAGTTTAGGCTTAATGACGATAAGACTGAGATCCTGATCTTAGGCACCCCAGCGAAACTCAGACACTAGGAGTCTACCCTGACTCTTCACTTACCCTCTCTCGGCAGGTTAACGTCATCACCTCAGCATCTTCTCATACTGCCGAACTCATCACTGCCTGCAGACCATATCTTACTGTGGAGAACCGCAATAACTTTGGCAAGAGCACTAATCCTCTCCAGGATAGAGTATTGTAACGCTATCTTCGCAGGCTCCTCCTCCGAAAACATTAAGACTCAAGATAGTTCAGAAAAACGCTATCAGAGCGGCACTCAATATCCCGGTTACCAGTCAGACCACATTAAATTCAAAGTACTTGCGCTTTCTCACAAATGCCTATCTAACATTGCTCCCTACTACCTGTCACCCTGATCTCTAAAACCCAACAAGCCAGACCCACCAAATCAGCCTACCTACGGCAATTGACCAGACAGAGATATAAAAGACAAAAAGCTGGTGGCTCCAGCTTTCCCGTCATGCCGGCTAACTACTGGAATTCCATGCCCACGGAACTAAGGATGGACCCCTCACTGCGGTCTTTTCGCAAGAAATTTAAAACCTGGCTTTTCACACAGGATCTCAAGCACCATCCTCCCTACCCATAGGAGTCAGTGGTTCGCCCCTCTGATTGGTCACTTGCTATCCTGCACCTATGTGTCATCTGATCTTGGCCTCTATTCATTCTGCACAAACACCTTACCCCACTTGTAACTGTAGTGTATCATTGTACTGTACAACTATGTAATTGACTAGTAAAACTAAGTATCACTTGTAACCATATTCTTAAGTTTAAGCGCCCAGATGCCTGAGGGTTAGGAGCACTATACAAATGTAATAAATACATTATCTTATGTGGTTTTGCAGAGAAAATTTACTTACTGGATTTCTTCCAAGTTTCGCAGGTGCGCGTTATTACAGATAGTATGATATAACTGTCATTACTCGTAAAAGCTGTAACAATTGTTAACGCAAGCAACTACAAACTAAGTAGTGGCTAAAGTATTCCTACGTTTTTTGGTTTAATGTATGGAGTATTTAAAAGTGATTCTTGTGTTTGTATGATCTATATTTTAAATGTACTTTTATTGTGTATGTGTTTCTTTGATGTGTATTACTAACTAGGTGCAGTGTACTTGCCTACAGCTCACATTTTCCTCTTATGGAACCTTGGCAGAGTGGTAGAGCAGTCAAGCTCATGATGAGTAGTACAGGCTAATACTAAGTCGGTGGAATCTACAAACCATTGGGATAGTTTTGTAGAGTCAACCCAACAGTGCACTTTGGGAAAACTCCCCTAACGGGGGCTGTCTAATATACAATTTGTGAACCTACTGTGGTAGGTCAAGAGGAGTCGTCGCCCAAGTGGTGGGCTTTCAGCAGTACAATTTTATTTAAATAACCAGGCCTATATATATCTGTTCTAAGGCTTTTCCATACCTAGCACAAAACTAATGCAGGGTGCTTGTCAATCGTGTAGTCCAAAAACAATAGTCTCTCCTCTGTGCAAAACGAATCTGTCCTGACCCTACCACTAAACTAAACCAAAAAGGGGAACAGGAGAATGACGCCCTTCTCCTGACAGCCTTGCTCAGCCTTAGTAGGCTTTCTTAAAATAGCTTTTCGCGATTTCTTACACCAGTTATTTTAGTACTTCCAGGGAATTTTTCCACCTCCAGGGTTGTCCCCTTTTCTTCCTGTACAAATCCAGTGAGGGTTCTGACCCTTGCCCTTCTTGGAAACTTTCAGTGTCTTTCTCACTCCATGTATTGAGGCTTGCTCTTCCTCTAGCATGAGGTCTTGCATGGATTCAGATGCTCATGAAAATTCCCTCAGTTCTTGGTAAAAAAGAAAGCAGTTTAGCTTTAAACTTAAAACTGCTTGTCTCCTCTATAGGCTATCGGTGTCTTTTTGGTAATACTGCCCCCAGCCAATGACCCTCGTCCTCCTAAGCTCCACCTCTGGTGGCATCTTCAGATTTTACCACACATTTCTAGTGTCGGGGGCCCTTGTGCTTAGCTCTTTGAAAATAGTCAAGTTTTTTTGCAGTTTTTTCACATTTTTTCAGAAGATCTCTTCCATCTATTCTTCGTCTAACGTCACACAGTGACTACTGGCAGTGGGACCCATTGTCGGCGAAGATCTTCGAGCCATCGTTGGATCATCAACCCGTCTTGACGTTGGCTTATGCTACAAAGAGTCTCTTCAGGACCTAAGAGCGCTGTGGCCTGAAGAACATTTTTGTCGAGGACTGGCACCTGAAGTGCCTCTTTCTTCACCCAGACAATGACACGAACGGATGCAACATTTGCCAATCCTTCTCGTCGAAGACCAAACTGGATAGCCAGCGGAGGTTGGTGACATGGATCGAGGAGGGGGAAGGCCTTCGGGTGCAGTCATACCTCATCCATGACCGGCAGGGCCTCTGAGCGTACTTCCTCTGGTAAGAAGAGGATGAGGTACTTTGAGGATGCTTCCTCTGTGAATATCCAAAAGAAGGTGAAATCCAACGCTCCATCGGCACCCTTGTCAATGGCCTACAAAGATGCGGGACCAAGTTCTGGAAAGGTTCAGTCCCTGCAACCGACCCAGTTGACGGTTAGTGTGCCAGCTGGTGCATTGCCTCAATCAGCAAGGAAGTTGCTGACACTGTCCAAGCATAAGAGTGGATCTTCGAAGGTCCCGTCACCAGCCCCGCCGTTGTCGACTGTCAGCGACGTGAGCCCTGTCACCCCTTTGAGGAAAACGAGTTCCTTCAGTGACAGGGTGTTGACTGCCTCGCCCAGGGTCTTGCTGCCTCCTAGACCTCCGTCGTCGGTCCCGACCACAATCCCGTAGACAGCTGCACCTACCTCTATGCTGCATGCTCCTGTCTTTCTCTCTTTCCTGAGAGAGACTGATCGGGTGCAAGAGTTGCATCCAGCTCTAGTTTCTGCTCGGGCCTACCAAGGCTGTCCCTCTGGCTCCTTTGGATTCCCCCAGGAGATCAATACATATCTGCACCAGTTCTGAGGAGGATCTGTCTGAAGATTTTTACTCAAGAGCAGGAAGGGGACCAAGGACCCCTGCCTCATGATGGATCACCGTCCCATGAGCCTTACCAGTGGTTTTGCCCTCCAACGGACTTCAGCCCGGCTCCACCACATGCACCAGCTCCTACATTTGGACCACAGGACATGTCCCTGGACATTTTAACCACCTTACTTCTGTTTGTGGCAGAGATTCAGCAATGGCTGCCTGCTGCTCCTGTGCGTGGTCCAGCCAGAAGTACTCTAAGGCCTCCTCGGTGTCAGCTGACACAGCCCCGTAGGGCACCCATTACCCCTAAACCAGTTCTAGGGGCCCTGCCCCCTGTAGTGGAGTCAGTTCAAAGAGATGCTGGCACAGACGACACAACGGGCGCTCAGGTGGATGAGTAGGACTATGTTCCCTCAGATGGGTAACTTCTGGATATCAACGAGCCTGCCAAGGCTTCACCCCAGGACAAGATTGGATTCTTCCACTCCATCTCGAAGGTGGCCAAGCTCTTCAATCTGGTGCCAGAGGAGATGGAAGGCTTCCTTTTTCAAAGGAGAGAGTCTGCAGAGAAGACTATAGTTCCGGTCCCGTTGCTGGACGTTTTTTGGGAAGATGGCTTGTGTTGGGGAGAATTTTCAGTTCCTGTGCGAATTCCCTTTATTCTTAGAGCCCAGCCCCAGCCCTTTGCTGCACTTCTCATGTAACTTACTAACTTGAATGGCTGGTGGCAGTGATTTCTTTTTACTACCTTTTTTGTACAATGCATCTGCAGTCTGGATTTTTCAGCTGCAGTACAGCACCCATGGGTGACCATTTTTCCAAAATGGCCCCTGTCTTGTTTTTTCGCCAGCCCGAAACTTCACTGGCCTTTGTAGGCATGCCTTGCCGAAACCAGATCCAACTGGGCGGGTTGCTGTCCTAGAGGACCACCACCGGCCCCACCCCACTGTGTGATGGACAGGTTAGTGCGGTGAATGAGGATTTTACATATAAGGCAAGTGTTTTGGGACTGGAGGCAGAGTCGACGAGTGAAAAATCAAATCCGACTCAGAGAGAAGCCAACAGCACCTTCCAGGACTGCAAAAGCACAGGAGAAGCCTTGCAGATGTGCTGACCCAGTTTTCCCATCGACAGGGAAGCTCCACCAAGGATGACTTTCTCCCTTAGGCTGGTGCGACCAACTAACCTCATCACATGCTTAGTTCTGGGCCAACCCCTGTGTCACTCTGACCTTCCTGGGCTGCAATTTCCTACACAAGGTACATGGACCACCGACAAGTGCAACGTCTTCCGAAGGACGAATCCGGCTGAAACTTCCCAGGCATCCATGCGAGTTTACAGATGCAAGAAATCTTCGTCCAGAGGCACCTCACCAGAGTTCAGGACTGAGGAAATTCCAACTGGGGATATTTGTTCCTCTTTGGGACTGAGACAAAGGCATCAAAACTACAAAGTGGGATGCTTAAATGAGTGGAATCCATTGCTGCAGAGTCCCTCTCGAGAATGCTGCTGCAGAAGCACGCCAGGCGTCTTTCCTTTCGTCACCACGAACAAGGTCCAGGAACAAGGGTGTGCTTCGCTACATCAAGAAGTCCACTGGAACATCTGCTTCAATTTGAAGGTACTGTAGGGTTTCAGCTTTAACCACCTTTAGCCAAATCTAGTGCATCCTAGCTTGGGGGAGTGCTCCTTTTTATCCTCTTTGCTTCTGCCTACACACCCACCCAACCCCTCCCCTGCTGAACTGTTCTCTCTGCACTGTGCAACTGGCCTACCCTGTTACCCTGGACCCAGGTACCTGCTCACCCTGCGACCCTCCCGCATTGCATCCATGCCACCCATTGCACTAGGGTCTGTATCTGTACATATTCAGTCCCCCGCCGCTCTTTTCCCTTCCTGCACTTATCAGACATAGCCTGTCTGCTGCCTTAAACCCAGCGCTTGGCACTTGCTTGCTGCACTACTACGGTTTGTTGCCTTTATTATTTATTTTATTTATCATATTTATCGGTTTTCTCCTTTGCTCTGCACTTGTCCCCCTCCCATGCACGTTTCCCCCTCTCCCATGCACTTGCACATTCCCAATGGCACTGTGCCTAGTAACATGGTTGTTTTTGTTCTCTCCTGTTCCCCCTCCCTTACCTAGCTCTGAAACACTTGTGTACGAGCGCAATATACATAAAATATCTATCATTTTTGAATTACTGCAATTCAGTTGTGCAGGCATAACAGCTTGGGCACCTCCAGTAGGCTCTCTTGAGCGCCTGAATTTTTCTTCAATGAAGTGACTATTCAACTAACTTTTTCTAAGAAGAATGCATCAGAACTAGAACTGTTAAATTGACTTTGGCTGTCCTGGCTCCCTAAAGGCATCCCTTCTGAACCCTACTGGCTTTGGCAGTGCTTGTTCCATATAAAGGTTTTAATTTGTTTACACGCTTATTACTGGTCGGAATACTTCCTACATCATGCTAAGTAAGAATTGGTGTAGTCACTCTGGGTGAGACTAAACAACTTATCTGCTTGGTATTGGGTAACCCACCTTACTCTTACGTCCCGTCCCTTTTCTGCCATACTGTATGGGCCTCCCTCGCGAGGGACGGGAGACGGAACCTTTTTTCACCAGAAAAAATCTTCGTCCACTTTAAATTTAGAGGCGCACGGGGGCGCAGCCCTTGGAGCATGCTTTCGCCTGAATCTGCCCACTGGTGCCACTCCCCAGTCCCCTTTTCTGCGTCAACTGGAACGGGCCAAATTCACCAGCACTCCTGGGTTTGGCTTTGGCCATTCAAGACCACGCGCTCTTCCCCGGATATTCTATCTGTCTTTTTCTTTTCAATAGGTACTTGGCCCTCCAACTCCACACTGCTCCCCGGCGCATGTCGACTTCAGCGGGCTTCAGCAGGTGTCCAGCCTGCAAGGGGCTCTTCCCTACATCCGACCCCCATGACCTTTGCCTCCGCTGCCTTGCCCCCGACCACAGCTGGGAAGGTTGTTCCGCATGCGACGCTTTGACCCCACGGGCACTGAACAGGCTATGTGGAGGGAGCTCTTCCAGAAGTCACTTCTGGAGGACCTAAGGGACTTCGTCAGACATCGCTTGAGGCCGAAGGAAAGGCCTCTATTCACCATTGCACCCCGTAAAGGCGACTCCTTCACAAGGAAGCACCCGACCGGGAGGAACCTGTTGGGTTTTAGTACCAGCACATATACCGATGCTAGTCCAGCTACCTGCCTCATGTCCGAGGGTCTGGGGATCCTTCCGGTGTCAGGGCTGAGGGACCGCAAGGTTCTTTTACCGGGTTACTCCCAATGGGCAACGCCCCTAGTACCGGCATAATATCTGAGGGGGCGCCTTCACGCAGCACTACCGGCAGCTCTGCCGAGGGCAATGCGCCTTCCAGGTCGCAGTCTGAGGTGCGGGCTAGGCCTTTTCTTCCAACACCAAGCGTCGTAGGCTGGGGCTGGTTCCAGTAAGCCAGGAACCATGACATCAGCATGTGGCACGCAGCTCGAAAAAATGGCTGCCGCACCAGACAGGATGGGCGCTCATCCGATACCCCCTCTTACAGAGCGGGTGGAGGAATGAGTCACAAGGTGGGGCTGGTGTCAGCCAGGTGCAAGGCCACATTTTATCCATCAGTAGCGCAGGGCAGGTTCCCCCCTGCACCCAAGGCAGAGTGTGCCCTGGCCCCAGCTGCCCTTGGCCACTCAGTCAATATCACCTGCCACCTCTGCAGCCTCCAAAGACAGGTTCCTCGAAAGGTTCCTATGGCTGATGCAGACTCCCCAGATGGGGGCCATCCTCTGGGATGCCATCAGGGACATGCTCCCTCAGGTCACCCCCACCGGCACCCATAGTCATTCCTCCAATGGCTCTGGTGCCACAGGCCCCATCGCAGACGCTGCTACCCCAGCTGGCTCCTCTGATTCCGGCTTCCCTACCTCCCACAGTACAGGCGGTTCCACACCAGCCTCCCCAGCAGCCACCGGCTCCGGTCTCCACTCCGCAGCCCACGGCACCCAGCACTCCTCTACCAGCTCGGGGCCCCCTCCCCCTCAAGCCTGGTGGACACGGACAAGGAGGAGGACCCTGACACGCCATCTTCAGCCAGGGCCTTCCACGAACACCTTGCATGTTTGGCAGAGTATTTGGGCCTTCCTCAGCCCAAGGTAGAGCAGCCCGTGGAGGGGGATCTTAGCGGAAGTCCTCACCCTAAGACCCCCTATCAAAACGAGGATCCCAACGCAGAAAGACATAGTTGCCCTTGCCAAGAAAGGTTAGCTCAAGCTGCACTCGGCCCAGCCTGTTAATCGGCACCTCAATGCCAAGTACAGGCAGATGGAGGGAGACGCACTCTTGCTTTCATCTCATCCTCAACGGCACCCTTCGGTGATAGCTGCGGCGTCACTCTAATCCAAGCCTCAGTCGTCCTCGGCTACCTCGTCCTCAACGCTGCTAGGCAAGGAGAAGATCTTGGAGGCGTACAGGAAGAAGCTGTACTCCACTGCCTCCTTGCACCTGCGGCAGGCCAACGCAGCTGCCATGTCAGCAGCCGCTAACAAAAGGCTCTGCTGGGAAATTGCGGACTTCCTCCCAGAACTTCCAGCACAGAGCCAATCGTGCTTCAAGGTGGGACTAGGAGAATTCAGGCTGGCAGCGCAGGACATTATGGAGTCTGCTGTATTCCACATCGATACCTCTTCCCGGGCCATCTGCATTGCCACGGACATGAGGACGACGGCCTGGCTCCGGGCTACTAAGTTTTATCCCGATGTCCAGGGACGCATATTGGACCTTCCCTTCAAGGGCAGTGACCTCTTCCACTCCACCACAGATGAGGAATTTGATAAAAAGAACAACTCGCAAACCGCAAAGTTTTTTATCTATTCTTACAAAGGCCACGCCCAAGGCCTACACCCAGTTTCAGCAACGCTCCAATAAGGGGCGGGCGTTTGGTGGGTTCCGAGGCTTCCAAGAACAGAGGTACAGACAACCTGACGGTTTTCCGAGTCCGCATCGGAGGAAACAACAAAAATGGGGGGGTGCAAGGCTTTTTCCAATCCCCCCTCCTCCGCAACAGCCTCAGATGGAAAAAAGGCATGACCCGCCCCTTCGGGTCAACGTGTCTCCGGTGGAGGGCAGGCTTGCCTTTCACGTGCAATGTTGATGCCAGAATTTTTTGGACCCCTGGATCCTCTCCGTAGTCTCCACCGGTGCCTACCTCTCCTGCCTCCTCCCCACCTCTCCCACAAATTAGGACAGCAACTCTGCTGGCGAAGATCCGGTCGCTAGTCGAAAATTCAAGATGGTTACGCCTGCTCTTATTGCGGCTGGACAGGTGAGACTGGATGTGCTCTCTGAATCTGAAGGAAGCTTACCTACACATCCCTATTTGGTAGCTGCATCGTTCCTTACTGCGCTTCAGGATCATGGGCTTCCATTTCCAATACAAGGTGCTACCCTTCGGACTCAACTCGGTTCCCAGGGTATTTACCAGGCGGATGAATACAGTGGCAGCCCTCCTCAGGGCCTAGGGCCACCACGTCTACCCATACCTGGATGACTGGCTCGTCTGGGCCACCTCTCCGGAAGCGTTTCAGCATACTGCCTCTGCACTGATGAACACACTCCACGACCTGGAGTTCACTATCAATCTCAAGTCTCGGCTGCAGCCCATGCAGAGCCTGACCTCCTTGGGCCTTATCTGGGACACACGCTCTGTGAGAGTCTTTTCCTCGGAGGACAAGATTGCGTCCATCAAGAGAGCTACAGCTCACTTCCTGTCCAGGCCTGTGACCTCTGCCTGGTGGTACCAGCACCTGGCAGCAGTCCTTTTGGCCGTGCCCCACACAAGACTCTGGATGCGTAGATTACAACTGCACTTCGCAGCCTCATGGAGTCAGGAGAAGGGATCCCAAGAGGAGCCAGTCAACGTTCGTCCCTTTCTCCTCTCGGACCTCCACTGGTGGTCTGTGGACTTCAACCTGAAGTTTGAAGTTTAGTTTATTTGTAAAGCGCAGCCAGGCCCATGGGCAACCGGGCGCATAATCTTGGATACAAGTTGCAGCAACAATATACATAGAGTACCAATTTACAAAATTACAAGTTATACACAGAAAACACAACTTTACAGTTTATGGAATAAATGCAGCAAGGCGTATATACACAGCTGAGTTATATTACAGAGAGGAAGCGAGGCTCGTGAGGAACCTTATGCGTTCTGAGTGAGCAACCAGGCTTTGACTTTGTTCTTGAACGTTCGGAACGAGGGTTCAGTTCTGATAGAGGTAGGCATTGTGTTCCACAGTTTGGAAGCTACGACAGGGAACCTCGCACCACCTGCTCTTAGGAGTTTGAATCTAGGCATGGTTAGACTGTGCTTTTGGGCTGATCTGATAGGCCGGGAGGAGGTGTGGAGTGATAGACACGAGGAGAGATAAGGTGGGGCATTGTTGTTCAGGCATTTGTGAGTCAAGACTAGTGTTTTCAAGGCAATTCTGTGTTTTACCGGGAGCCAACGTAAATCAGATCTGGTGGTGGAGATATGGGACCGTCTGGGGATGTTGAGCGCTGCTCTTATGGCATTGTTTTGGATAGTTTGCAGTTTGAGGTTGGACTGACTGGTCCCTAGGTAGAGGGCCCTACAGTAGTCGATTTTGGACATGACGAGTGTTCTGGCCAAGGTAGTGCAGTTATAAGGGTTCATAAAGGGTCTGCAGGCGGTAATAAGTTTACATGTGTAAGCCGATGCCGACCTAACTGCGTTTGTTTGTTCAAGGAGAGGGTGGAGTCCAGCTAAACACCTAAAGTTTTGGTATCATTAGAGACCTTGATGACGTTACTGTCAATGATGAAGGACTTGTAGGTTTGGTCTAATTTGTTGAGGCGATAAAATGATCCTAGAAGTAAGAGCTCTGTCTTATCGTCATTAAGGCAGAGTTCGTGCTGCGCCATCCAGACCTGAATGACCTGGTAAACATCGTTCAGGGATTTGGTATCGGCTGTGTAATCACCAGTGATGGGAATGAGTATCTGGGTGTCATCCGCGTAGTTGGTATAGGAGACACCCAGATAGTTGAGCACAACAGAGGCTTGGTGAATACATTGTACAGTGTGGGCGATACGCAAGAGCCTTGAGGGACGCCACAGTGAATGGGCGAGGGGTCTGCCGATGCTGAGGGTGAGAAGACTCGCATAGATCTGTTGCTCAGGAAGGAGTGGATCCAGGCGTTAACAGGTTCAGAGAAGTAGGCCACAGATTTAAGATGTTGGCAAATTATTTGGTGATTGACCAGATCGAATGCCGCGTCGAGGAGGAGGAGTAGCGCTAACTTCCCGTTGTCCTTTAGTGCCTCCATCTGAGTTTCAGGTCAGTCAGTGCTGTTTCGGTGCCGTGTTTAGGGCGGAAGCCTGATTGCCTTAGCCCCAGAAGTTTGTTCGACACAAGGTAGTCTTGGATCTGCAGGTAAGCTGCACAATCAAGAATCTTAAGCAGGAATGGGACAGCTGACCCCTCAGGTCACTGTTACTATGGACTCTTCCCCAGAGGGCTCGGGAGCCACCCTGGACAACCACAGCGTCCATGGAGTCTGGACTCGGCAGGAGTCCCACATCAATTGGCTAGAATTGAAGGCCATATGGTAGGCTCTCAAGGCTTTTTTCCCTCTTATCGAGGGCAAGACAGTTCTTATCCAGGCAGACAACTCCACCAGCATGTATGTCAACAAGCAGGGGAGCACCAGATCCCCTCTGCTGTGCAACCTAGCAGTTGGCATGTGGGAATGGGCTCTGGAGAACATTTACCTCAGGTCTGTCCACCTCCCGGGGAAGTCCACCCTGGAAGTGGACAGGCTCGGCAGACAATTACGAGTGACAGTTGAGCAACTTGGTACTGAAGGAGATCTTCCTCAGGTGGGGGCATCCCCAGGTGGATCTTTTTGCCTCCTGGGACAACAGGAAATGCCAACAGTTTGCCTCCTGGCAGGGGCAGGGCTTCGGCTCCCTGGGTGAAGTATTCCAGATCCAATGGAACGACATGATGGTATATGCATTCCCGCCAACACCTAGTCCATAGGGTGATCTGCAGGATAAAGGAATACCGGCACCTAAGCATAATTTTGATGGCTCCCTGGTGGCAGGCCAGACTCTGGTTCTCCGAGCTTTTCAGCCTATGGGACAGACCACCCATTCATCTACTGCTGGGCCCAGCTCCTCTCGTGGTCCAGCAGGGGGGCAGGGTACTCCACCCTGCTCCTCACAAACTAGCTCTCCCAGTGAGGTTCCTGAGCAGGTCACACTGAAACACTTAAGCCTATCTCAGTAAATGGTCTAGATTCTGTCATTGGGCCGACTCTAGGGAGATCGACCCTCTTAAGTGCACCTTGGACGACGTGCTCTCCTTTTCAGCACACCTCGCCCACTCCGGTGTGCAGGTGGATACATGCCGCACCTATCTGGCAGCCATAGGGGCCTACAGGAATCGGCGGAAGGCATCTTCTCCTCCTCCAACCAGGTGGTCAAGCGACATCTGGCTGGCCTCCACAGGCTTTACCCGCCTATAAAGAAGTAACACCCAGTGTGGGACCTTAGCGTTGTGTTGGCGCACAAACCTTTTGAGTCTGTGGCGTCCACGGACATCAGGCTGTTCACCATAAAGGCAGCTCTGCTTGTGGGCCTCACCTCAGCTCGCAGAGTCGACGAGATCCAGGGTCTGGTGGCATCAGAAATCTACACCACTTTGCTCAGGGACAAGGGCGTCCTGAGGACGCACCCTGCATTCCTACCCAAGGTGACCACCTCCTTCCATCTCAACGAGCAAATGGTCTTACCCACTTTCTTCGCCGACCCCAAGGGTGAGCCTCAGAGCGTCTTGCACCGTCTGTATGTCAGACGCGTGCTAAAATGCTACCTGAACAAAACTAAGGACTTCCGCAAGTCGGATGCTCTGTTTCTTTCGGTGGGTCAAGGCACGGTTATCAGGCCTCTAAGGCCTCCATATCAAGGAGGATGGTCGCGGCCATCAAGGAGGCCTATGAGGTGTAGCACAAACAAGTACCAGTTAACTTGCATGTCCATGCGGTCAGAGCCAAGGCCACAGCCATCTCGTTCCGACGGCCTGTGCCGTGGTAGGTCATCAGGGTGGTGTAAAAACAACTGTTTGGATGTCTAGGTCAGACGCGGCATTCGGGCAGGTGGTTTTAAGAAACCTGTCTTTCTTAAGGAGGGGGTCCTCTCCACCCTGGGGATACATTCAGTTGTAATCGCCCAAAGGGGACGGGACGTAAGAGTAATTAATAGTTACTCACCGTAGTGACTAACATACTCTTAGTCCATAGTACCCTTTCCTCCATACATCCCACCATCCTCCCTCCACCCCCACCCTCAAATAATACTGATGTCATTAGGCAATGCTGATCATTGTCGACGTGTCAATGGGGACTGAGGAGTGGCACCGGTGGGCGGAGTCAAGCGAGCGCATGCTCCCAGGGCCGAGCCCCCACGCGCCTCTAAATTTAAAGGGGAAGATTTTTTGTGGTGAAAAAAGGTTGTCTCCAGTCCCTCGCGAGAGACGCCCATACAGTATGGAGGAAAGGGGACTATGGACTAAGTACGTTAGTCACTACAGTGAGTAACTATTCATTTCTGGTATAGGTCTGTTCTACACAAGTTGGTAGTTTGACTGAGCAGCCAGGCCTAACTCAATAGGAGTAAATGTTATGTAAGTTTTTCATAGAACTAGTAAATCCTCCTGACCTGGGTCAACCCCAGAAAGTTTTACTGTACTAGTGGGATATTTTTCCTTAATACCTCTGAGTGGGAACCTTTTCCACACTCACAGAATGTTTTACTCTTTTTATGGGTGTCCGTTTTTAGACTCTCCATAGTGTATTTTTAAGGTTATCCTCTAATAATGTTTTGGTAATAAGTGTCTGTTGTTACTGGGTTGCCCTAGGGGCTCCCCTTTTAAGCTTTCTCTGGCTAACAGGGAGAGAACTGCAGTTCCCAAGGGTAGAAAGGATCTTTGGATCCCATTTTGTTAGGTGAAACCAGCACACACCCTACCTTATGTGGAGTGCTGAGTAGATGCAATGTATCCCCTTTCACACTAAAACTGTCACAATTTGGTACAGGGACAAGCTTATGGCTGGTGGCAGTGATGCCTTGTATTAATTTGGTGCACCTTTACCACATGCTGGGTTCACAGCTGCAGTAAAGGCACCCCAATGGTGCTCATTTTACCAAAATGGCCCGGTCTTCTTTTTTCGCCATTTTAGTGTTTCTTGTCCTTTCTTGTTCCTTCCCCTGACATCCATGGTGGGAAAGTACTTTGTGTTTTTTATCTTCGGCGGGAGTCCCCTTGACTCGCCACCCAGGCTCAGTCTGTCTTTGAAGGCAGGAAGCGAGGGAGGAGTCCAAAACTCCACTGCCCTTTGTCTTCCTCCTTGCCTGAAAGGGGACAAATCCCAGTGTGGGGCTGGCTGTCCTGATTGCACCACAATACCGCCCCTTGTTGTAAAATGCAGGGAGAGAATGCAGAGGTTGTGCTGTAGTTCCTGTTCAATACTGCAAACCTGGAAGTTTGTAGTGTCTGAGTGTCTCCGGATTACCTGGCTACAATATGACACCAAACACTAGTATTTATAAATATGAAGACTCTTTGTCACAGGGTTAAGTTATGGGAATAGGGAGCTAGTATAAATGCATCCATCTCAGTTGCTCTCCCATCCTGTCCGTCCCTAATTGCCACTACTGGAACCTTATCACACCACAAGATTCCAGCCCAGGGAAACATTCCTACACTGGCATTGATACACAACTGCAAGTCCATACCACACATCCCCCTTCGTTATTAAAAGAACACATCTTTATCAAAGCATACCCCTCACTAGCCTAAACCAACTCGCCATCCACGATGCCAACATCTCATTACATTTGCCATCCACCATGCTAACAACATCTCACCCTGCACACTTATCTCCCAAGGAACATATAAAGGTAAGAGAAGGCAAGAAAAGTGACAAACACAAAGAACGCATGAAAACGCACGCAACTGCCAAAGAAGCAGAACGCAAAAAGGACAGACAGGGTTGATAACTCCCTAATGAAAGTGGTGAACAAAGAAAAATACATGCATGTTTTCACTTTTGTGCAATCCATAAATACACGTGTAAACTCATTCAATCTCAATCATCCCGTCGATACTATTCACTGGGAAATACATTATCTGGGTCCTCATAAACATCTGGGCCCAGATGCAGAATGGGTGCACCCTGCCTTTTCACACTTCAGGCATATTACAAAACATGTATACATTACATTGGGCTTAATCCAATAAACACCAAATGCTCGCCCATAAATCCATTTGGATGCCCATACACCATAACATTTAACTTGGCCTCATATCATAACTCAATAAATCCTCTCATTTGATTGGCCTCAATTTATGTACATTTTGCGTATTCCATAATTTCACTTTTCATAAAATAACTCTAAGCACTCTCTCACTTCATACCTCTGGACCTAATATCATATACACTTTTGAGAATGCGCAATTTCATTCCATTAAATAACTTTAATATATAATACTCAAAATACCTATATCACTTTTGCACTCCCCACGTAATGCCATCTCATTTACGTGCGACCAATTCACCTCTGCTACTTTTTAAAATGCATTACTTCCTATTAATATATTGTGCCACATTTAAGAAATACATTTTCTCCTATACATATTGTGTCATACTATAAGAAGCGTCCACCTGTAAACAAACAGGTTATTTGTTGTTACATAAATTCATCCCTACAGTTCCATCTGTAAAGTAAATGGTACTATGTTCCCAAATAATATCCACTAAAGAAAATGCCTTTCCTCCTGCTTAGATATATTATATATGCCTCAAAATGTACAAATTTCATATGTATCAACATGTGCAGCAAAAAAAAAATTGTCCATCTGCAAAGAAACGTGTTCGATGACACTTTTAGACTAAACATGTTTGCTGACAAGCATTCATTCCTTCCCCACTTAAATGGCACCTGCCCAGCCAGGCGCAGAGAAATAAGTGCCACCAGGTTGACCTTAAACCTGCTTAATCAGTACACAATCACACAAATGCTCTGCACATTCTCTTCCCCACATGACCTTCAATGCCACCTGACCGACGCTGCATCATAAACATCAAACCTCACAATTGCTGGCATTCCGTCATTACACTTATCAGCCGCTTCAGAGTTTTCAGGTACTTGCCCTTAAACAACGGTAATCTATATAATGACCACAGTAAATCTAAAACATCAGTTAGTGAGAACAAAGTTCACATTGCTGTAGTACCCCACTTCACATACACGAGTCCTCGGCGCCCGTAACAGTTTTTTTTTTAACAATATGTAATAGGCTGTTGCATCGGCCCACTCCGGGTAAAGTAAATTAAACAATACCTCGTCGTCGGGAAACATCTTTTCCTTCCGTCTTCGAATCCAATGGCCACATCCACACACGGTCCACAGGGCTCCGCATGAGTTCGTTTCCGCAACAAAATGAGACACTTGAATGAACACAGCGATTTCCTCAGTCTCGTGTAAATGAACACAGCGTTGGGGCACGTTACTACAGCCTTTTCTCTGATGTGTTTTCTTTTTCTTTACTGTGGATTCGGAGGAACGCAGCAGCTACTTTGCAACCTTAGGAGCACACGTTCTTTTCGTTCCACGCTTCACCATTCTCCCCAGCAGCAGCATATAACTCATAATGGGAGACCCTCCAGAGCATACGGAGCTCCGGTAAGCCAACCGTATTAACAGTGACAGCACTTAAAAGCTGCAACATTGCAGCCTATTTCCAGCGACTTTATTTCACTCCAAAACACCAGGATTAAACGCTGCGCATTATTTCTCCTCTCATCATCGTTCCATATGACAGTATCTTTTGAGAGGCTACACTTTGTCCCACTATTGGCGGCGCACTCAAGACAGCCGCCTGCCCTGCATGCCAACAAGACACAGTACCTTAAAGTTCAGAAATTTCACTAAAACTGCGCTTTCTTCTGGCTCTAGTTTCTTACTATTATGAGTAGTACTTTGCCTCACAATTGGCAGCACCCTGAGGCAACTTTCCACATCCACCAGCGCTTCCCAGCATTTCACAGTACCTTAATGTTGCCTCCGCATGTACATCAGGCTCTGTACCTTCTGGCTTCCTGCTTTCATAATTTAGACAGCCTCCTGACACATCTCTTCCTCCTTTTGGCTGCTTTTCCTCCTTTTTGGCTCCTTTCCCACTGGATCAAACACTTCCACCAAGAGTTTGGCAAAGAAATCCTTTTCGCCACTTGTAGTGTCTGGTGTCATATTGTAGCCAGGTAATCAGGAGACACTCAGACACTAGTGTATATAAATATGAAGACTCTTTAATTGTTACAGGGTTAAGTTATAGAAATGGGAATAGGGAGCTAGTATAAATGCATCCATTTCAGTTGCTCTCCCATCCTGTCCGTCCCTAATTGCCACTACTGGAACCTTATCGCACCACAAGATTCCAGCCCAGTGACACATTCCTACACTTGCATTGATACACTAATGCAAGTGCATACCACAAAGCTGAAGACAAGTCGACCAATGGAACCGAAACCAAAGAGGATGATGAAGGAAAAGCTGCTGAAACTGTTTCCAGCTACCCGAGAGCCTGCTGTGTAACCGGAGCCTCCTGCTGTAGCCCTTCCTTCCAATCGACCGGGGGACTCCGAAAACAACGTCCTTGACCCAGAGCCTGGTGAGACCCACTAGACACAAGTAGACCTACATTTTGAGCCATCCCGCGCGTTGCTGCGACCTTGCGGGGCTGCAATACCCTGGAACCTCGAGCCATTGTGCGGTACACGGTCTTCCGAATCTCGCTGGAACTTCGTGGGCACCCTGGTATATCTCCAGAGACACAAATCGAGTCCGAAAAGACCCTCAACAGAGTGCTGGACCTTTGTAATGAACTCAACCGCAATTTTCTTTGTCTTCTTCAGTGCTCCTTGAAAAGACGCCAAATCCACAGAGCCGCATTCGGCCACAAGGAAAACCTTGCTTAGAGCCTTCTCCATTGAGCCCTGCTGCAAAGTCCCTTCCAAGCTCCTGTTTTCAGTCACCATGACAAGGAATCCACTGACCGGGTTTTTGGCTGCAGATCCTGAAGTCGTCCTGCTGCAAAATCTTCTTCAATGCTGGGGTACTCTTGGCTTGGGTATGTACTCCCCTTAAGTTTCTTAGGATTCCTGTGTAGTTGTGGGGTGTTTTCTGTGATTGGGTGGCCTCTCGTCCAGTGCACCCAGTCCCACTGCTAGAATCATGCTAGGGTGTCTTCTGTGAAGCCCTTGGACCCTCTTCTAACTCTAGAAGTAAAGTACCTGCTCACTATAAACACTCGCTCTCACACATAAATGCGTGAACAGCCAGGCCCCCACCTATCTGGCAAACAGTTTCGTTCATCACTCCTCTACACGCCCACAGAGATCTGCCCAAACTCGGTCTCCTTGTTCCTAGATACAATCTTCAAAAAGCTGGCGGGGTGAGTTTCCCTGTCCTCGCAGCCAAATTATGGAACTCAACCCAACCCTATCAGAAACGAACCATCTTTCCACTCTTTCAAAAACAAAGCCAAGACTTGGCTGACATCCCAAGATGTCTAAACCGGCACACTCTACACCCATTCTGTATTTACACTGCTGATCTTAAATGCCCCTCTTGGCCTGTATTACTGCCTCCCCCTATGTACAGTCCTCTATGCTCCTGCTTTTTGTTTATTCTATAATGCTTAGCTTTCACTCATGTTTTAGGTAAATATGTGCAATTGTATGCTAAATGTCATTATGTAACTAACTGAAAATGTGCGCCCAGATACCCTTGGGCCAGGCGCGCACTACAAATAAACAAAATACCATCAAAAGGTTTGGTTAGCATCCAAAAACATCCCCCTGAAAGGACCACGGGCGTTCTGTCCCAGATATCTGGGACCCTATACTATCAAGGCTGTGATCAACCCTGCGACCATGAAATTAGAATTATTTGCCCACATGCGGATCCACCCAGTGTTTCATGTCCCTCCTAAAACCATTGAGACCAGGTATGCAGATCGATACTCCACTTGATCCCGAAATAGTTGGAAAACCAGAATACAAAGTTAAAAGAATCCTAGACTGTAAGATGGTCCGGTCCAAGTTAAACTACCATATAGACTGGAAAGGTTATGGACGCCAAGATCAGAGCTGGGAACCCAGCGAGCATGTCCGCCCTCCACGATTAATCAGGCAGTTCCACCTCAATAACCCCACTAAACCAGGGCCAGGGGGGAAACCACCCATTAGAGGGGCCTTGAGGGTAGAGTGCTGTCATGGTCACAGGCCCCAGAACACAAAAACCACACCACTTAGGGATGGGGCAATGGGTCACTTGACTCACTTATGTCCCTTTGGGACCCCTAAACACAGGGGCCCTGGCTGGACTCCAGGCTCAGAGATGTGAGCAGGAACACTTTATTTCAGTGCAGGAGTGCTTTTTATTTTCCAAGAACCTTCCAGGAGCTGATACATCCTCAGGTTCTGACTCATCGGGTGTGGCTCCCTAGGCCTGGTCTTCATGTGCTGACTCATCGGGTGTGGCAGGCAGGCTGAACATGGTGGGCGTGGCTTCAGAAGCTCAGCTATATAAGCTGCTCCATCCTTAAGGCCGGTGCTTCGTGTTACTGTGCACTCGCGTGCAACGTGACACTCGCCGCCGCTTGGACCAGTTTACTTATTTTTACCAGGCGTTCTCCTGCATACTCGCCTCCAAGAAACCAGTGCTTCATCTGCAGACTCATCTCCTGACATCCAGTGATCTTGATCCCGACGCCGCAGCACTGTGCTCCGCATCCACGAACTCTGACCCTGTGAAGAAGAAGAAAGACCAGGTTAGAACATCCGCCCTAGGGCTGTGCCGCATTTGAACCTTGCGCAACCCCTAGTTAACAATTTACCAGATACTGTACTGCTGCATCTTCGTTCCTCGTTCCCTCCCGCTGCCGTCTCGAGCTCCCCAGCTTCTGCCGGGCCTGCAACATCCACCTGCAAGGGAAGAAAGCAAAAGAGCAAACATCAAAAGTGGAACGGACAGCAATACAAGACAACAAACTTTACAATACAACTGTCATGACCCTTGCCCCTGTCCCTCACTGGCAAGGCAGCCTTCCAGTTAGGGCCAGGTCAATGGCCTTAAAACCTCATCCAAGACTCTCTTGGAGTCAGTCCATAACCATCATGAAGACCAACATTAGAATGGGACTATTTACTTGGGACTATTTAACTTGGAGGAGGGGCGGGGGGGGGGGAGGTTCAGCCAACATGGAGGCACACACATAGCTCAGTTACAAGGAACTGAGATATGCGGTCTAGTGTTTTGGGTGTGGCAGGCTTGGGACTACTTTACCTGGACTACTTTGGGTGTGGCAGGCCTGGGACTATTTTACCTGGACTACTTAACCTGAGACTATTTAAACCGCACCCAAACAGCAGAACATGCTTTGCGTTATTCTGCTGTGGGCAGCGTAATGCTCATCGTGTCCAGTTCTTTGATGCCAGTTTACCTGAAACCAAGGACCTGCAGAGAGAGAAAGAACACTACGGAGCTTACCTGGAACAGTATCCTGTCTTCAATCCATCGCTGACTTCAGTTCCACTCACCTGAAGGTACAAACTCCATCCGGCACCGCATGCATCCTGGAATACCATAACCTGGAAAGAGGAGAAAGAAAGACGGCATTAGCAAGCGTTTACTCACATTTCCTCCCAAATGAAGAAAGCCACACAATTCTTACCTGGGTAGTCATCTCCTGGTCAGTATCATTGCTGAAACATTATGGCGCTCGGCGAGGAACATCGCAACCTGCAAGGAGAGAAAAGACACCGGTTAGCAATATAAAAGGCGAAACAGCGCTGCGCATCGAGCATCACTCACCGGACAGCATTGTGCACACCGCGCTTTCACCTACCGGCCCATGCTAATCTTCAAACTGCATGACAGCACCAAAATACCTTTCCATACCTAAAAGGAAAGAAGCAAGACATTATTATTCGAACTGAGAGGAACATAAGAGCTGCATATAACCAAATGCTGGGACATTGTTGCAGCTGAGAAATTTGCGGCCATTAGACTAGGCAATAGGCCCAAATTTGAACGCATCTGGGCCCCCTGCCTAGCCTTTGTGCAGCAATTCCCTGGTTTGGCGAGACAGCCCCCGACGCTGCGCTGGATGGAAGCCCAGGACTGAAAAGGATGACACAGAATAGAAGGTTGAGATGTGGGAAGACCCCCAGACACCTCCAAATCACTCAAAATTAAACTGACCAGAGACACTAACCTCGCAGAGCCTCTATAGAAGGAACCCATCCCACAGCCAGCTACAAAGTAATTCCGAAACCTGGACGCTTCGCCAACGCTGAAAAAAGCAGTCTTCTACCTATAACTTCCAAACAACTCCTCCTTCCCCCCCACCCCCTAATTGTTATTTTGGACTTTAATCTCGATGAAATCTCATGATTTATGTTAGCTCGGTTATGTTCTGTGATGTTTTCTTTTGTTGCTTTCTCTTCTCTTAAACGTTATAACAAGTAAAAAACGATAACGCTCAGCTGGTATAGCGTGTTATGCCAAAACAATAAAAACAATGTTGGGGGGGGGGGGGGAACTTCATATAAAGACTGTAAAGCAGCAAACCTACGGAGTCACAGCAGGCCTGGATTCCCACAGGGGGGGCTTGCACCAGTGAAGTAACTTGGTCGCTGCCCGCCCCCCACATCTACGCACCCCTGCCACAAGGAGCAGGACGGAGGATCCACCTTTTACAATATTAAGGTGAGGAGAAGGCCTAAGGGGGAGGAAGGAGTTGAGGCCAAGGGAGGTTGGAAACATAAAGACAATCTGGTATTGAATCCAGCTCTCCTATATTGCAGACCATTCTTTAACCAGAGGCCTTACCAAGGGACCGGGAGAGGGTTCGAGAGTGCAAATCATCCAACCAGGGCTGGGTGGCGTCCCCGTGTATACCAGGTGAGCGTAAAAACAAAAACAGACGAGGAAAGACAAAGGCAAACAGGAACATTTATCTGAAGTATAGTGGCTTAGTCGCAGAAGGACTTGACTACCATGTGCAAGGGACCAGTGAAGGGACTCTGTCCAGATCATACAAGCGCCCCTGCCAGAAGCAGCAGGACGGAGTGCTCTCCAAAACTAATCAACAGGTGAGCTTTCCAGGGACAGCACATCTCACAGGTACCACGGTTTGGGAGAAGGGGTCTAGAAGGGGATCAGGCGCACAAGCTGGCATATTCGCGACCCCTTATCTCCACGCAGGAGCAGTCCCGAGCTGCATCACCTATTACCACCAGTCGCCACATAAGCGCAGAGGGCGAAGTCGGACCCGAGCGACTTCACCCCCGGGAGGGCTGCAACCGTGCCACAGTACCTCCGCAGAGACCAGATGAGCGTAAAAGGAGGGAGCGAAGAGGTAGGCACCAGGCCCCAAATAACGAGAGGAACGTTATCTCGCTCGTGGGTTAGAGGAAAGCACCCGCGAATCTAGATCAGCGCAGAGCAGGAGGTCACCATAGCAACCTCATAACCATTACACGACGAAGCAACAGGTACAGCAAACCATCCTGCTACAAGGGTACAAAGTGAAATTAACAGAGTCAGGAACATCAGTTTAAAGAGGATTCCCTCACATAAACGTTTGATGTATTTGAAACTAAACTAAAATAAAGTAAATCCTTTCAGTTATAGACTGGAAGTGACAACCCGAACATTCTGAAGTGACGGAACAAATATAGGAGATTTGGAAATAGTACAAACATGGCAGCTGAAAGTATCGCACTGCCTCCACCCTTTTTGGCTGAACTAGGCATGCCTGCAATCAGGTGGGACAGGTGGAAAAAAACTTTTTGACACCTATTTGTTAGCAATAGGAGGTGATAAATTTGCAGCTAGCAACCGTTTGAATGTTTTGTGGCAGCCCTGAGAACATTAAGTCATACATGTGATTTTGGAGTTTTGACCAACTCATTGATAAGGGATCAATTAGTGTGTTGTACTAACAGTACTAAAGTGCAAGAAAGCTAGGAATGTGAACTACATTAAATGCAAAAGGAGAGGACACTTGTATGTCGCGAGTCATCTTCAATTGAACAAATTCAAATGGGAGGAAGATGATCGGAGCAAGAAGAAAGCCCAATTCATCAGTTAATGATTCAAACAAGCATGCTCTTTAAGTTGATGACTTATCAGGAAGAGAAAGGGGACCCACTGATGTATTTGTAATAAATGGAAAGGCGGTGACTATAAAAGTGGGCAGCTGCTCTCCTTGGACAATAATGTCTCAAGAGACGTATGAAGAATGCGTAGATGTAAAGGTTGAGGATTTATTGAAACATGACATAGAGCCATATGCCTATGGTAACGTAAAGATTGATCTCTTGGGTAAATTCTCGGCAGCCATCAAGTATAAAGGGAGGAGCTGTGTTGCGGATATATACGTGACTACAGAAGGTTCATTGCTGTTGGGCTGGAATGAACAGAGAAATCTAGGCATTCAAATTCAAGCAAATGCACCAATTCCAATCACCATAGCAGAAGTGTTTGACAAGTGGGGAAAAAGTTTCCAGAAGTTTTCACAGAAGATTTAGGTAAATTGAAGGGTTTCGAACACTGTATCAAACTAACAGAGAATTCTGTGTCAAAAGTACACACAGTGAGAACAGTCACACAACAACAGAGGAGTAAACTGAAGGCAGAATTGGAGATGCTGCTCCAAAGAGGGATAATTGAAAAGATCGAAAGCTCGGAGTAGTTATCTCCGGTAGTAATTGTGGCGAAAGCAAATGGTAACATTAGACTCTGTGTGGATCTAAGACATCTTATTAACATTTGGGTGGAGGGTCATCCACTACCTGTCATTTCGGAAGCATTATCAACCCTGAGCAATGCAAAATTGTTTTCAGTTATAGATCTATCTTTGGCAAATCATTAGGTGCCACTGTCAGATGAGTGTCAACATCTGACAGCCTTTGTGACATAGGAAGGAACATTTAAGTACTGTCAAATGTCTTTTGGATTAGCCTCAGTGGCTGCAGTGTTTCAAAGGGTGATGGAGAAAGTTCTAGAAGGGCTGCCAAACATAATTCTATTTCAAGATGACATTTTGATTTATGCTGAGTCAGCAGAAAGGCATGAGGAACTGTTAAAAGTAGTTCTGACTAAATTGAAGGATGCAGGTTTAACAGTGCAAAGAAGAAAATGCAAGATTGCGGTGCATAGTGTGGAGTATTTGGGTCATACTGTGTCGGAAAATGGCATCAGCCCAAAACTGAGTTTCGTGGAAGCCATCGATAATGCACCAAATCCTGTTGATATGGATCAATTGAGGTCATTTTTGGGTTCAGCCGAATACTATCACAAATTTGTGAAAGACTTGGCCGATTATTTCCACGCCTTTAAGGTCCTTGCTCAAGAAAGGAATTACATTTGAGTGGTCAAGACTGTGAGGTGCAATTTGCAAAATAAGAGGACATTGTGAAAGCACCTTCAATTGAAAAATCTTCATCGGGGGAGATGTGTCTTGACTGTAGATGCAAGCATTTTGGGGTTGGGAGCTACGCTTACACAGTATAACAACAAGAAGAAGGAAGAAAGAGTAACGGCATTTGCACCGAGAACACTGAAGGGTTCTGAGAAAAATTACTGTCATTGAAAGGGAGGCTTAGGCAGTGTACTGGGCAATATGTCATTCCAAGTTTTTCTTGTGGGGCAGGAAGTTTATGGTCGGGTCTGACCACAAGCCATTGGCTCAGATGTTTGAGTGTGGTAACTGGGCAGCTGGTTCACCAAGGATTAGCCGATGGTATCTAGGCCTACAAGGATATGATTTCAAAATGTGCTACTTACCAGGAAAGTGCAATGTTGTGGCAGATTACCTATCCAGGATGCCAGTAGTTGGGGGAGAGGAGGAGGTGTACAGTGAAGAAAAAGAAAGAAACGTTGTTGCAGAAGTGAATTTAGGAGAGATGTGAGAATTTGGACGAGGATATGAACATTATCAGAGAATGGGCAGTATCAGGTTGGCCAAGCAAAGAGGTACTAGAGAAGAGTTTTAAGGTTTGGTGGGAAATCAAGGATGAGTTGAGTGCCATTGATGGAATACTTAGAAGAGGTTTATGCATTGTACCTCCAGAGAGGATTAGAGATCAATTAGTGGAGATAGCCCATCGGGGACATCTAGGAGAGAGTGCTACAAGAGGAAGTTAAGACATAGTTTTCGGTGGCCGGACAAAGTAGCAGGGATTAATGTCAAATCGTGAACTGTTGTTTGACCAGAACAAAATTGTACATGAGCCACCCCCCCCCCCCACCCCCCCTCCCTTATTCCCAATTTTGTTCCGGATCAACCCTGGAAGAAAGTGGCGATTGACATAATGGGCACAATTATGGGATTGGGTGAGGGGGTAGAAGAACCCTCTCTCAAATCAATTCTTCAAGAATGCCACTAACTCCCTTGCCGTCAACTCTTTCACTTCACTTCACCCATTTAGTGTGGTAATCTACTAACACAAAAAATGTTTGTGGAACTACCTCACTACACCTCATTCAGTGACTAGGATATCACCGTTTGTGTCATTTAAAGGGAGGGAACCCGGTACCAAATTGGGCCCAGGATGGTTAGGGTTAGCAAGTTCTGTGGTGATGGACAGGAAAGGCATAATGGATTATATGTAAACGTCAAGTAGTGTCCAAAGAAACATTTGACAGGTAAAAGAATGACCGATCTTAATTGCAGTGTAGCAGAATGGGTCCTTATACAAAATCCAAGATTCACACAAATGTACAGAGTAAATTAATTGGTCCCAAGTGGATTTCTGCAGTGAGGAATGGGAGTGGTGATTATGGAAGGAGGGGAGGTGTGGTCAATTTCAGATTGGCTAAATATGAGAATGGTTGCAGTGCTGTATCAAGAGATACTGAGAGTGGGGATGCTGATCTATCATCTGAAAGATTGAGACAAGAACCAAAATGGATGCAGGATTTTGTAGGAGTAGCAGTGGGGGAAATGTGCCTTAGGCAATTAACAATTTGTTCTTGTGTTACATTTGTTAAGGAAAATTTCAGGATGTTGGATTTCATTAATCATTTTAAATTTCTACTTGGTGTGATATTGTTCACGGTTGGTTTCATCAATATTGTTTTCCATAGATTGTGTGTTGAGTTGTTAATTGTTGTAAAGGGGGGGGGATGTGTTTTGTAATGTCTCCTGAGCCTTACATTCTTAGAACTTGGACGGCGCGGGAGAGTGATCCGGGGACGGCTGGGTCGAGGTGCTGCAGCTCCAGCTGGTTCCTGCAGGCCCGTTTTAATAAACTAATCTTACCCCAAATTTCTTGTCACCTCCTTCACAGTTCTACCGTATTATAGTTTATACTGCGCAGTCACGTAAGACAAAGGAAATATGGTAATCACATTTAGTTAGCAAAACCACATAACATATACTCTTTCTGGAAGGAAAACAGTTGGTTAGATAAATACTAGCAGAGCCTAAGGTTATGGAGCCAGTTCAGGGGCTCAAAGTCTTGTAAAGCAGCAGAATACGAAAGGTTCCTGTGGATACTTTCTAGTCTCTAAGATGCCTGGATATAAAACCAACATTGGAGACCCCGTTAAAGGACTCTCTAAGGGACACAAGGAGCAGCTTGGGTCGGAGGCAAGAGGGGGATGGGAGGGTACCCTGGATACCTCTATGTGCACTCCAATGCTTTGGAGCGACTTCACGGATCAAGGTGAGCAATACCTTTTTTCCCCACAGTACCTTAGGCATGAAGAAATGTTTGTGGCTGGATTCTCTCGATGTGGCAGCGCTGGACCCAATCTTTGGATTCCTTGGTCTGATGATGAAAGGCAGGACAATGGATGGGATCTCTCAGCAGCAGTCTCGAGACAGGACCTCTGGTGACTCTTCTTCAGCACCAACAAAGGACGCAATTCACCCGGCCAATCCTCTTTGATTCCTGGACTCCAGCACTCTGCTGAGGGGACTCTGAGTCGGATTGTGTCTCTGAAGATCCACTTGGAGCTCATCAAAGACTTGGACAGATTCAGCCTTTCTAAGACGATGCACTTAAATTGGGTTGGAGGTCTGCTGTATCAGGGTTCCGCAGCTCTGGAGAGGCACAGCACCGCAGGAGATGGCTCAGATTGGAGTTTGTCTAGGGACTGGTTGTTCCCACCAGTCAAAGGGAAGGAGTAGTCCTCTTCAGAGATCCTGTCGCACAGAAAACTGGTTCAGGACAGCAGTGGTCGCTTCACAGTATTGCAAAGGGTCTGCTGGCTTCTCTGGGCGTCTTCAGTTATTTCAGTTTCCAATGGTTGACTTGCCTTCCACCTCAGGAACCTCACCATGTATACAGTTTCAGCACACACTCCTCTGCAATCTCACAGCAGTTTACAGAAAGGGGTGGGTGGCTGTCCAAACAGGACAGCCAGACCCCCAGCGCAGGTCCATCCAGGCACTCAGGCAGACAAAGGGCAGGGGAATGAATAACTCTAAACCCTCCACCCCCACTTCCTGCCTGCCCAGACACACTAGAGCCTAGGCAGAGACATGTGCGGGTTCCCGCCAACGGCAAAGCACCCACACAGACCTCCCCCTCTAAGAATGGTAGAAGAAGGGATCACAAAGAGTAATCGCGCTAAAAATTGTGAAAAAAGAAAGGAGCCACCAAGTTGGAACTTGAGTAGCCCTATTGTGCACAACCGGGAATACAGTCTGCTGTAAAAAAAAAATTAAAATAATAGTTGGTAGAACACTTCCACTACTAGAGAGTTGTCTATGTGACTAAAGACTGGGGATACTAAGTATCCCCTTGGCACTCCAAATAAGGTGGTGTGTGCCCGCTTTAAGGGAGATACAAAGTATCTCTCTATCCTTAAAAACAGTAGAAAGTAAGGATAAGTAAAGAATCTCAAAGGCAAACCCAAAGGGTTCCCCGCAACGCTGCCCATACAGAGCTGTAAAAGTAAAATACAGATGCCTTAAAAGAGATATGGAGGAAAGTAGATGCCATAGGACAGGTAAAAGACAGAACAGAGTTCCAAAAGACAGAGCCCATAAGATTAAATGAGTGGGAAAAGGCTCCACTCATTAAGGATATAAGGAAAAAGGTGCAGAAGTCCAGCAAAACGTGCTGGGTGGTCTCACTAGGTGGGGGATGAAACATACAAACTATCAATCTCTCCAACAGGGACACCCCAAAACAAACAGAGGAACATAGAGCACAATTAGTAGGATAGACGGAGAAGAAAGATAGGAGGGAGCAGCAAGAGCATGGACATATTTCAAAACCAGAAAGGCCTACAAGAACAGAGGAGCAGTGGTTAAGTAAAATAAATGTTTTAGTGGCTGTTAAAGTAAGCAAAGAACAGATTTTACTAATGTTAGTTTGAAACCTGAACAAGTAAGGCAAGAAGCGATCTGGGAAGAAGACCATGGAACCAGGATTGAGCAGATGAACATGTTGATGTTAGGACAATTTGTCTGTAGTCCATCTAAGGGCTTAGTAAAACCATACAACGTAGACAGTACAAAATTCCACTCTCAGTAGAACGCTGTACCACCTGAGTATTTGGTAGCGTAGACCGAGCAGCCAGGCTTTTCTTAGGCAGTCGAGAGGGCTGTTGCTTGGTACAAAGAAATTGTAGCATACATATAGTCCAAAGAAACACAAACACTATATATTGTGCAAATGAATGGTTTATTTAAATACAAGTAGGCCAAAAGGCATCTTGGGTAAATAGGTACTATCAATATATATATATTTATATTTCTGAGGCTTGTGGAATCTGCTTAGATCACATGCTGTGCATAGGCCGACATCTAGTGGAAGCTGCGGAGTATTACAGTTTGTTTTTCGAAAATCGAAAAAGGGCGTCGACACAGGGCGTGCCAGTAATACTATCCCTAGTGTGACGTCCACTGTACCCATGATCCCTCACGCGTCTAGGATCCCCAGATTGTTTTTTTCCGCCATTCTGGTCGGAAGCACTTCATCGGAGTTCCCTGGCTTTGCCATATTTACACTTAAAACTAATTCTAATTTGCCCCGTTTTGTCACCCTTACGTCGACCAGCATCTCGACGCCGAACCGGGGAGGAGATCAACGTCGAAACCCGACGGATTGGGCCTTGAGGCTTCCGCCTCGGCTCGGGCCTGGGCCGCTGGCCTCGGCCCTTCAAGTAGGGAGAGTGGGGGGTGGTACACTTCCACACTCGGTTATAGACACCTTCTTACCTACATACACTTGCCCGCTGCCCACAGGCGCGTATGCAGGGTATGCCCTTTCAGTTTTGCCCCAAGTGTAATAAGAAATACCCTTGGGTAGATAAGCACGCTACGTGCAACCTTTGCCTGCCCAGAGACCACCCCGAGGCGGGTTGCAGGGCCTGTAGCAGGTTTAAGACCAAAACTCTTAAGGACCGCTCCACCAAGTGTTGGGCCCACCACGCCAAGCTAGCAGCTATGGAGGCGGAGGGTACCTTCAGCGACGGCAGCGACGCCGGACTTTCGGACGGCGAGGGCACCAAGGCGTCGAAAGACAGCCTAACGCACGTCCCCGGCCTCGGAAGGTCGTCCGTCCCGGCGACTATGGGGAAGTCCCCCGGCGACAGGAGCGTTACACATACACACGCTAAACACAAAAAAGCCACCCGAGATTCGACGTCGTCGAAACCTCGGAAAGAGGCACAGAAGGAGCGGTCCGAAAGGACGTCCTCTGGGCGGTCCCGGTCGAGGTCGCCGCACGACGTCAGGCAAGCCTCCACACTTGCACATAGTGCCTCGCCCATTAACATCACGGAAGATCACTCGTCCGGAGACGAACACGGCTTCCATCCCCAGCCTGCACCCCAGGGAAAGGGTACATCACTTGGGAGTGAGGAGAAGCCTAGTTCGAAACACAGGGATTCCACCTCCGATCCTCGACGCCAGGCGTCGAAAGATAAGGGAAAGGGTAAACACACTTCCACCCACGGGGAAGGGGGTAAGCAACAAAGGAAACAACCCTTGCAATCCCCCACAACAATAGAACTGACTTCCCCGTCCAAGTCTTCTCAGGGACAGTCCATAGAGAGTTCCAGCAGGGTCACCCCAAGCTCAAAACTCTGGTCATGCGAGGACATTGACAGAGTAATGTCAAGGATGTCCTCCTTAGCAAATTTCTTAGAAAGACACCCTGACCAACTACTAGCTTTAAACCCTCAGGAATCTTCTCCCTCAGGTTCAAGGGACCCTATCTCTTCAAATAAAAGGCCCCGGGTCGAGACACCATTAAAGGCTTCAGACCCCTTCGAGGTCCAACCCTATTCTTGCCTTTTCCCTACAGGCCAAGGAGACTCTTCCCTTATAGAGGGCCAGGATTTTGAGACACCAGAAGATCTCGCAGTGTCAGATTATTACGGGGAGGACGAAGACGAGGATGAGCCAGAAAATAGCCCAGATATTTTCAGAATGGACTCACCAGTCGAAAGGGAAGCCCCAGTGTCTGATTCCCCAATAGATAATCAGCCCCTCCTGAATGAACTGCTCTCTCGGGCAGCTAACCACTTCCACATAGACACACAAGGTGTCCAAGAAGAGAGGGACTTCGCGGAGGAACTAATAGGGGAAAGGAAGACAGTAGCCCAGACCATTCCCATCCTGAAATCTATTCAACGCAGAATAGCACCATCCCTTGTCAACCCAAACCTGACAAGACCTGTAAACCCGAGAGTAGAGAAGCTGTTTAAAGCAGCCCAGTCGGACCCTCTATATATTAGAGGCCAACTTAAGCCAGACTCTCTAGTCGTAACTAACACCCGCAAGAGAGCTGGAACCCCATTATCTTCCTCGGAGGCTCCCCCCGACAAGGAAAGTAAGAAACTCTATGGTTTTGGTAGAAAAGTAGCTTCCACGGCAGCCTACCAAACCAGAATCGCGAATTCCACCACACTGTTGGCCAGCTACAACTGCCATCAGTGGGAAGAAGTGGCAGCACTAATAGATTCCGCTCCCGAACCCCTTAAGAGCCAGCTATCTCGCATTTGTGCAGAGGGAAGAAACGTCTCAGGCTGCATTTTAAAAGCAACTTTAGACGCCGCAGACAATGCGGGTAGAATTATAGCAGAGGGGACTGTCATCAAAAGACATGCTTGGTTGAGGCAGTCGGGATTCAGAGCAGAAACACAAGCTGCACTCTTAGACAAACCAGTGGAAAGTGATCTCCTGTTTGGAAAGGCAGTCGAGGACGCACTAAAAAACGCTAAGGAGGAATTCGACACCCTCAAATCCCTTGGCCAGTTAACTACAAAACCACCTAACCAAAGAGGGAACGGCAATTTTCGTCGCCCCCGCAGCCAAAATTCCAATAGAGGAAATAGCTATTCCCACACCCAGGGTACACAGTGGAACACCAACTCACAACAGTCTACCCAGGGGTATGGTAGGGCTAGTAGAAGAGGACGTGGTAGAGGCAGAGGCAGCCCCAGTAAAGGAGGCGGCACGCCTCCACCAAAGCAGTGACGCTCATTTCAGGGTCCCTTCCCATGCAACCCCAGTAGGGGGACGAATATCCAGCTTCACCCAGGCATGGGAAGGGATAACATCCGACAGATGGGTGCTGTCGACGGTATCCAAGGGGTACTGTATAGAACTACTGCAACGTCCCCGAAACCACCCTCCAAGACAAAAAGTCCACTCTTTAGAACATCAAAAGATCCTCCTCGAGGAAATCTACAATCTGCTCCTAAAGGACGCGATAGAACTCGTCCCAGGACACCAGGTAAACAAGGGTATCTATTCAACTTACTTCCTTGTGCCAAAGAAAGATTTAACAATGCGCCCAGTATTGGATTTACGGCCTGCCAACAAATATGTCAAGCCCCAAAAATTCCGTATGACCACGCTACAAGAGGTAATCCCACTCCTAAAAAAGGGGGATTACATGGCAACCTTGGATATGAAAGATGCCTATTTTCATATTTCCATGCTCCCGGCGCACAGAAAATACTTGCGCTTCAAGGTGGACAGTCGCCACTACCAATTCAAGGTACTGCCCTTCGGGATAGCTTCAGCACCAAGGGTATTCACCAAGGTACTGGCGGTGGCAGCTGCACACCTACGCAGGGAGGCAATCCCAGTGTACCCTTATCTAGACGACTGGCTCATAACGGGGGAAACCCCAGGAATCTGCAGATCAAACATTCAGAGGACTATCGACCTCCTCCACGAATTAGGCTTCTCTATCAACGAGAAGAAGTCAAGTCTGGTGCCAAGCACCTCAAAACAGTTTCTAGGAGCTATCCTAGATACTCAGAGAGAATTGACCTTCCCTTCGGAAGAAAGAATTCGGAATATACTTCTGCAAATTCCGCATTATCAGTCAGGTCAACAGATAACAGTACGCAAAGCTATGCGGTTACTGGGCATGATGGCGTCATGCATTTACCTGGTCCCCCACGCGCGTCTGCGCATGCGTCCCATGCAGGAATGGTTGGCGAAACAGTGGTCTCAGGCAAGTGGTCAGTGGGACGATCTAGTGGTCGTTTCGCCAACACTCGTACAGAGCCTACACTGGTGGACAAGAGAGAATCTCGCAAAGGGGAAACCCTTTTACGATCCCGAAGTACAGGCAGTGGTTACTACAGATGCATGCCTGACTGGGTGGGGAGCTCACCATCTCCACCACACAGCTCAGGGTCTCTGGTCTCACTCAGTAGCCAAGAACCACATCAATCTGTTAGAGCTTCTGGCAGTATTCCGAGCGCTGCAGGCGTTCGAGCCCCATCTACTGAACTTATCGGTGCAGATCAGGACGGACAGCACGACAGCCATGTTCTATCTGAACAAGCAAGGAGGGACTTGTTCGCCAAATCTGTCCAAGCTTGCCCAGAAAATATGGATATGGGCACTCAGACGGAACATCTTCCTGTCATCGCAACATGTTCCAGGGGAGCTCAATTCCCTAGCGGATGCTCTAAGCAGAGACCCCCTCCCAGAAGAACACGAATGGGTCCTTCACAGAGACGTAGTAGAAGATCTCTTCTCTCAGTGGGGTTTCCCCACTATAAACCTATTCGCCACAAGCGAAAACAAACAATGCCCAGGATTTGCATCCAGGTTCCCCCAAACGGACTCCCAGGGGAATGCCCTGTGGATGAACTGGTCAGGGATGTTTGCGTACGCTTTTCCACCAACTCCTCTCATCAGGAAGGTGGTGTACAAGATGAACAAGGAATCAATGACGCTCATCCTAGTTGCTCCCATGTGGGCGAGACAACCATGGTTTCCACACCTACGCAGGATGGCGGTGTGCGAGCCCATCAGACTCCCAGCCTGGTACAACCTTCTGTCCCAGCAACAAGGTCAAACACTGCATCAGGAACCCAACTCTATGAACCTAGCAGCATGGCTCCTGAAGTCATAGAGTTTGGACATCTCAAACTACCACAGAGGTGTATGGACATTCTAAAAGAGTCCAGGAAACCAAATACAAGACACTGTTACTTTGACAAGTGGAAAAGATTCGTTATCTGGTGCCAGAATAAACAAATCAACCCGGTTGATTAAACTCCTTCCAACGTTGTAACATACATGCTCCACCTGCTGGATGCAGGGTTGGTTTTTAACTCTCTGAAAGTACACCTAGCAGCCCTCTCGGCTTACACCACATCCCATAACAGGGTCTCGTGGTGGAAAGTACCAGTGGTTAAAGCCTTCATGGAAGGAGTAAAGAGACTTCACCCTCCTATTTCGAACCCACCGCCAGGATGGGACCTCAACGTGGTGCTAGCTAAGCTCATGGGGCCCCCCTTCGAACCCATGCATAAAAGTAGCCTCAAACACCTGACTTATAAAACGGCCTTCTTAGTAGCCATTACCTCCATAAGAAGGGTCAGTGAAATTCAGGCTCTGTCAGTGCAAGATCCTTTCTTTACTATCCACAAGGACAAACTGGTTTTACGCACACACCCTAGGTTCTCACCAAAATTCATATCCAAGTTCCATGTAAACCAGTCCATCGAGCTTCCGGCTTTCTTCCCAAACCCACAAAGCTCGGCTGAGGTGAAACTACACACCCTAGATGTGCGTAGGGCGGTCTTATACTATGTAAATAAAACCAGACCGCTAAGGAAAACAGATCAACTGTTTGTCTCCGTAGCTACAGGCAGAGAAGGGGATCGCGTCTCTAAGGGCGCTATCTCTAAGTGGATTATCAACTGTATACAGCTGTGTTACTCTCTTTCTAAAAAGACTCTGCCGTTTACACCAAGGGCCCACTCTACTAGAGGCATTGGGGCCACTCTGGCTTTCATTGCAAATGTTCCCCTCGACACCATTTGCAAAGCAGCTACTTGGAGCTCTATTCACACTTTTACTCAGCATTACTGCATTGACACTCATTCCAAGACAGATACACAAGTGGGACAAGCGGTTCTAAGACACCTGTTTGCTCATGACCCTTCTCACATCCCACCTCCTTCTTCTGGTACTGCTCGCTAATCTATGCACAGCATGTGATCTAAGCAGATTCCACAAGCCTCAGAAGGGATACATTACTCACCGTAATCGTATTTCTGATGCTTGTATCTGCTTAGATTCACATGCGACCCACCCTTCCTCCCCTCCGAGAGAAGGCGCATGGTTGCTTGTAGTCTTACCTTTCTGTCTATCTGCTTGGACTATCTGTACTCACGCTACTCCTCATGCTACCTCATGTCAGGAAAAACACAATCTGGGGATCCTAGACGCGTGAGGGATCATAGGTAGAGTGGACGTCACACTAGGGATAGTATTACTGGCACGCCCTGTGTCGACGCCCTTTTTCGATTTTCGAAAAACGAACTGTAATACTCCGCAGCTTCCACTAGATGTCAGCCTATGCACAGCATGTGAATCTAAGCAGATACAAGCATCAGAAATACGATTACGGTGAGTAATGTATCCCATATATATATATATATCTAAAAACCAGCTCAATACTTAAGGTATACAACCCAAAGTATAACCTTATTAAGAATACAATAAGTAGTCAAAGTAAGTCAAACCTATTGCACATTCAGAATGCAATCAGCTATTCTTGGGGAGTAAAACCAGGTTATATATACTTTTTGAATACAGTCAGTATTTCAAGCGTAGTAGACCCTGCAGGTCATGCTGCGACACTCAGTTATGAAATCACATAACAAACCAACTCGGTTACAAGTATTCTTTATAACCTTACTTTTTAGAACTCAGTTCAGAGTTAGTGAAACAACTCAAACATTCTGAAGCGGCCTTAAGCTACTTGTGTATTAACTCACACCGATTATTTTAGAATGCACTAATTAAATCAGGACAGTACACTTTTTAGAAAGATGGTAGTATGTCAAGGTAAGTAAAGGACCATGTGAATATTTTGAAAATGCTTAAGCCGATTCAGAGAAGGCACAACCCAGTGTTTGAAGTATACTTTTCTGAATAGTGGAACACAAATTCATGGAACAGTAGGACCCTATAATGATGCCTGAATGATGACAAGACTGAGATCATTATCCTGGACACGACCACAACCCTAAAAACATTTAGCCCAAAATACTCTGCCTTCAGTATTGACAACAATACTATTGCTATCGCTAAGGAGGTGAAAACATTGGGTTTGTATCTGGACTCGACCCTATCCTTCAACAAGCAGGTCAATGCCATGGCCTCGGCCACAGCATATACCTGTAAACTAATTAGAGCAGGTAAACCCTTCTTGTATAAAGATGGCTGTATTACCCTTGCAGGGCGCTTATTTTATCAAAGCTTGATTACTGCAGCGCACTGTACATAGGGGCTAATAAACCATTAAGAAAATCCAATTCCTTCAGAATAATGCCCTTGGAGCAGCATTGGGAATTACTAGGAGAGAACATATCTCCGAGACTAGAAGATCCAATAACTGGCTTTCAACACATGACAAAATCAAGCTAAAAGTCGCTTCACTGCATACAAATGCCTGACAGATTTACCATGAAATCCTCGACAAGAACTACTGGACTATCTAATACTAACCGCCTCTTGGTCCCTAGATTTAAGTTATCTAGAGTCGGGGGTAGTAGCTTCCAGGTCAAAGCAGCCCAATTGTGGAACTCTCTACCCACCCCACTGAGGGCAGATCAATTGTACCCTAACTTCCGTATAATATTAAAGTATAATAAGATGGTTCAAAGCCTGACATCTAGCGCTGCTCCTAACACGGAGTACTAACTAGCTCTGCCTTTATGCTAATATTTGTAGTTATTAATTATATTATTGACTGTCATCTGCATACATCCTCTGTATATGTCCTCTTTTAGGACCATGCCATGTCTATGCTTCCATTTGATTTCTCCATGCTTGTACATTTTCTCTGCTCTGTATCTTTCATATGTTTTGTATTACAGTGATGAGTAACTAAGCTGTACATTATTTTATGTGATGCGCCCTGATACCCTCGGGTCTGGTGCGCAATACAAATAATAAAAAACTATAACTACATTTAGGATAATCTTTAGTTCTCCAGCATTGAATCTTTCATAGATTCAGATGCTTGAATATTCCCCGTCGTCAGACTGGGAATCCTCGGTGATAAAATAATTATGAAATTGCTATGTAGCAATGTGTGCATATTAAAACAATGTACATACATAGCCCATTATGGCCTATGAGCCATTCTATTGTGTAGTCCCTCCACCTGACTTTGGTCCTTTATGGCCCCAACCAATAAGGTGGCAGGGCTTAAGCTCCGCCCCCGGCAGCCATCTTCGGATTTTTCACCGCAGTCTTCAATTTTTTTTTTTTTTTAAACTTTGGTTTTAATTAGCATTTTGTGATACAAGGATCAGAGAAAAGAATTGTACAGTAACCCAACCCCCCCTTCAAGACCCCGCCCATCCACCCCCCCCATGTCCAATTCAAACATTAAAGCAGTAAAGAGATCAAACTATCTTGTCATTTCCTTGGTCTTTGAAGCAATGCGACGTGTGACCGACTCAATAGCTGGCTTGGGGCCGACGTTGCCCTGGGTCGTGGGGACCCCCACTAGGTGTTGTCCTTCTCAGTGCCGATCACGCCCCGGCCATCCAGGGGCACGATCCTGGATCTAATAGACGTTCCATCCCCATGTCTGCTGGACCCCATACCAGTCAGCGAGGAATGAGCACGAGTCATTGTTCACCAAGGCAGTCAATTTGTCCATCAAGAACATGTTCTTGAGTTTTTTCATCCAATCTTCCTTCGGTGTTTTCGGGCTCTTCCACTTCTGGGCCAGGGCCACTCTGCCCGCTCTCAACATAGTTCCCCACATCCTTGGGTACCGGTACAGTTCTGCTTCCTCCGGGGGGAGGCCCAGCAGCATGGTCAGCGGGTTAAGGGGAAAGAGGGACCTCCGTTACCTCCATAATCCAATCTCTCACTGCTTCCCAGTAGGACTGCACTTTCGGGCATAGCCACCACATGTGTCCTCTGGTCCCTACCTGGCCACAGCCCCTCGGGCATTCTGGAGACACCCCTGTGAACATTTTCAAGAGTTTTGCCGGATCTCTGTGCCACCCCTGCAGGATTTTAAAGTTGTGTTCCATGTCCGAGGTGAAAAGATTGCCATGAAACGATATCCTGAAAATACGAGCCCAGGCATCCTCAGATATCTCCTCCCCCGCCAGACCATTCCAAAACCCACGGAAGCCTCTCCTAGTCTATGGTTATGGGTGTTTAGGACAGCGTACATACAGGAAACTGCGCCCTTTCTCAAGGGTTGCTGAGTCCAGGAGTTTCTCGAAGGGAGTTAGTTGTCTGCGCAGGTTTGGGCCCCATATGGGGTCGTTGAGGATGCCCTTAAGACGGAGGTAGTCAAAAATGGAGAGAGTTTCGCCTCCAAGCCCATCGCTGAGGTCCTCATAACTCAAAAATTCTCCCTCCCTGAACAGCTGGCCCGCCCATTCCAGGCCCGCATCAGACCAACGCTGGGATTGTCTAAACGCTCTGCTGCCCAGTTTCAGGGGCGGTCCCCACAAGGAGGTCATGGGGGACGGCCAAGAGGAAAGATGAGCTGTCCGGGGGCACTCCCTCCAGATATCCCAGAGAACCCCCAGGGTTGGGTGGGCCAGTACCTGTTTCGGAATTGACCTGCGAGGGGCCCACAGGAGGTCCCGGACTTTAAGGGGGGTGGACGTCCATGTCCTCCAGGTATGGCCAATATGTCTGCAAGCCTTCCTTCATATGTTCCAGGAGCACCCGCAGTTGTGCTGCGTGGTAATAGTTAGAAATCTGGGAGACCAAATCCCCCCTCCTCCATCGGGAGCGTCAGGGTGGCCCTCCCGACCCTCGGGGCCCTCCCCTGCCAAATAAAATCTCGGACACCCTTGTGTAAGTCCATGAACGTTTGGGCTGGTACCCGGGTAGGGAGGGCTGTAAAGAGGTACAAAAGCCGGGGCAGAATATTCATTTTGATTGCCGTCATCCAACCGTACCATGAGAGGATCATCCTTCCCCATCTCCTCGGGTCAGAATTGATCGCAGCCAATATGGGGTCGTAGCTGGAAGTTCTCAGTACTGATAAGTCCCTAGTGAGGAGGACGCCCAGGTATTTTATGGTGTTTTTGCCCACAGTTATCCCATGAAACCTGGTCAGGGGGTCCAGCATCTGGTCTGCCTGGCGCATTGGAAGGAGAACGGATTTAGTTGTGTTTATTTTCAAGCCTGAGAAACGCCCAAAGGAGGTGACCAGGGACAGGAGTGGAGGGATCGAAGAGCCCGGTTCCACCAGGTATGCCAGGATGTCGTCGGCAAACGGGGAGAGCTTGAATTCCACCTCTCGCCTTCTAATCCCCCTGATGTCTGGGTGGGGATCTAACCGCTATGGCCAAAGCCTCCATCGTGAGGACATATAGCAGGGGGGAGAGAGGGCAGCCCTGTCTAGTCCCTGGGGTAAGAGGAAAGGGCTCCGACAACAATCGGTTCACCTGAACCCTTGCGGTAGGAGCTCTATAGAGGGCGGCCACCCAGCTCAGGATATGCGTCCCAAATCCCCTTCGCTGGAGGAGGAGGGTCATGTATCTCCACTCGACTCTATCGAATGCTTTTTCCGAATCCAGGGACAGGATGCATGCATCAAGATTTGAGGTTTCGGCAAAATGTACCAGGTCAATTGTTTTGCGGATATTGTCTGAGCCTTGTCTGCCCCTAATGAAACCCACCTGGTCCCTGTGGACTAGCTTCTGCATTATCCCCTCCATCCGCCTGCCCACCACCTTGGCCAGGATCTTGACATAGATGTTGAGCAATGATATGGGCCGGTAGGACGAACATTCCCTCGGGTCCTTACCTTCCTTGGGAAGGACCACTATAATGGCTCCCATCATGGAGTCGGGGAGAGTACCCCCCCTCCAAAACCGAGTTGAAGACTTTCGCCAGGTAGGAAGGCAGGGAGGAGCGAAACCTCTTATAGAAATAAACCGAAAAGCCGTCTTCCCCCGGGGAGGTCCCCACCTTCATCCCGCTGATCGCCTTCTCCACCTCCTCCTCGGTCACCCGGCCCTCCAGCCCCTCTGCCAGCTCTCGGGGAAGGGACGGTATCTGTATAGTGTCGAGAAACTCCATGATCTGGGCATCGCCACCGTCATATTAAGATGCGTATAATGACTCGTAGTATTGGCGAAAAGCTTCACTTATATGGGGAGGATCATAGCCTAGTGTTCCCCTGTTGCCCCTCACCTCTCTCACCGTCCTGCTTCTCTGGACCTCCCTCAATTTCCAGGTCAGGATCCTATCCGCTTTGTCCCCCTTCTCGTAGTATTTCTGTTTGACCATTTGGAGGCTCCTCTCCGTTTTGTGGAGGAGCAGGTCTTTTCATTGGAGCCTGTAGTCCTCCAGTGTGGCCACGCGGTCACGCTACAGGGTCTGTACCGGGGAACCCCCTGGTTGGAGGCTCGCTATTTTTTCCCTCAAAGACCTCTCCTGGGTCTCCCTTTCCCTCTTCTGTCGAGAGCCTATTTTAATGAGTACTCCTCTTAGGGTCGCCTTGAAGGCATCCAAGAGGGTGTGCGTGCCCACCTACCCGTTGTCGTTAAGCTCAAAGAACTCTGAGATGGCGTCCAGTACGGCCTGGGCATGAACCTCATCTCTAAGTATGGCATTGTTACATCTCCAACATCCCCTCCGTCCTCTACACCAGTCCCCTGCCAGGGTGACACTGACCAAGTCGTGGTCCGACCAGGGAACGGGATCTATCCTGTAACCCGCTACGTGTGGGCGGAGGACCTCGTCCACGAGAATATAGTCTATCCTGGAGAAGGCTTTGTGAGTGGAGGAATAGTATGTAAAAGAGGGAGTTCCTGTTCGTGGGGTGGGCATCGTGTCTACCAGGCCCAGGCCCTCATTCACCTTCTGAAAGCCGCGTGACATGGCGTCTCCTGCGGGCCTGGGATTTAGAGCGCCCACCCGCTGTCTATCTCTGGATGGGTCGAGGACCATATTAAAATCACCTCCCACCACCAATGGACCCTGGACAAAAGTTTTCAGCCTTTCCCCCACTCCCTCCCAGAATTGGGCCTGACCCTCGTTTGGAGCGTTTACTACTGCCAAGGTTATGGGTGAGCCCTGTAGGGAACCTCGTACAAAGAGGTAGCCTCCTTCGGGGTCCCTGAGAATGGAGTTTTTCTCGAATCCCAACCCCTTAGCGATCAGGATTGCAACCCCTCTTTTCTTACCTTTGTGGGATGCATAGAATATCTCCTCGATACCACCCCCCCGCAGCCTGGGCTCCCTCCCCCTCGCCCAGTGCGTTTCCTGCACGAAGAGTAGGTCCAGCTTTGCCCCCCTAAACTCTCTGCTAATTAGGGATCTCTTCATGGGGGTGTTCAGGCCCCGTACATTCAGGGTTCCCACCCCTAGGGCCGGTCGGTCATCAGCCATAGTCACTGCCACCTTCCCCCTTGGTCACCGATGTCGCATGGTCGCTCCCTCCCTGCTTTCTGAATTTCTTTGTTTGGACATTTTTGAAAACTTTCCCCAACTTATCCCCCAACTCGTTCCCCACCCTAAACCCCCAACTTGTGTACGAACCCCCACCCACCTCCCTGGCGTCCAGCCATGTAGTTCCTCCATTCCTGGATTGTCGGCTGGACCACCAGCCTGTTCCCTACGGCCAGGCGTCGGTAGCAAAGCACGCTAACGTGAGCCCTCCCCCACCCCCTATTATGACCCCCCCTCGAACACCCCAGCTCGATCACTGCTTGAGGGGGACCTGTAATTGTCTTCCCCTCCCAGTTGTCAGGGCCCGATCTATAGATGGGCCGAGCTGACCCCTCTGCCCCGTGGGCGACCTTCCCCTGGGTCCCGGGTGATGCTTCTCTCAACACCCATGGTTGTGTCCCGCCCGATGACCCTTTATACTTGCAGATCGATGGGGTGCGGCGAGCGAAGTGTCCTTAGAGTCCTCCTGTTGACTAGTCCCGACGATCCTCGTAGGGTCGCTGTTGTCACCCCTCCGATTCGACATGATCTTCCTCCATTGGTGTCGGTGGAGTGTTCAATTTCTTGAACTTTCTAGAGCCGGTTTTCCTTCTTCTGGAGTTAGGCTGGCCGGGGGTGCCCCTGCTGAGCGCTTCCGGGCCTACTGGCCCCCTCCGGGGGGCGGGATCGCCCACATAGTCCTGAATAGCCCCCTTGATGTCCTCTTCCGTTACCAGCGTTGTGCGTTGGCCTGAATATTCGAAAGACAGGGAGAAGGGGTATCCCCATCTATACCGAACTCCCTTCTCCTTCAGTTGTCAGGGGGCGGCACATCCTTCGTTTAGCCAGGGTGTAGGCTGAGAGATCTTGAAAAATGGAGATTTGGGCGCCGTTGTAAGTTATCACCCCCGCCTTCCTCGCAGCCTCCTGAACTTTGGCTTTTTCGGTGTAATAGTGGAAACGGGCCAGAACCGATCTGGGGCTCCCCGTCCTCCCCCGGCCCTGTGCACGCGGTCGAACGCGAGTTCTCTTGTCATTTCTTCCGCAAACAGGAGGGTGATAATGTCTCTCACCACTCGGGTCAACTCTCTCTCCGTCTCGCCTTCCGTTTCCGGGATCCCAAAGAACCTTAGATTGTTCCGTCTCTCCCTATTTTCATAGTCGTCCATTATCCTGGCTCTCTCCTCGTCCCTCTTTTCCAGAGCCGCAAGCCGTGTGCCGAATTGAACCTCCTGAGATGTAGAGGACGATTGATAGTTTTCCACTTGTAGGATGTCCTCGATTTTGTCCACTCTCTGGTCCAACTTCTCGAACTTCCTGGCGATATCGGATCTCATTTCTCTGATCTCCTTGCGGGTTGGCCTGTGGGTTCAGGATGGGCCATGGTTCCGGAGAGGGTAGGAACCTCGGTAGTGTTCTCTGTTTCTTGAAAGCGGAACGTTTGTAGGGTCTTCCTCCAGCTCATGTGGTCCTGCTGATCCCCTGCTGCAGGGTCTGTCGCGGTCTCGGGTGCCCTTGGGGGAGTACCGCCCCGGGGCCAAACAGTTATCCGTTTCGCCAGTGGAATTTGCAGACGGTGGTTTATCCCATGTGGGGGGTGGAACAGCCCACCAGGCGGGCACTCGCCCCGCCAGCCAAGGACGGGGGCCTCTCACCTGGGTCGCGAGCAGCCAGCGGGTTCGGGGCGGGCCGTGGGACCGATAAACTTGGACGCCGGAGGCGTTTTCCAATCCGCGAGAGCGTTGTGGTCGTAGGGTCTTCCGCCAGTCTGAGGGTGTACTGACCCCCAGCTGTGTGGTCCGTTGCGGCCTAGTGGCCCTTGCGGGTGTGCTGTACTGTCCCGGGGTCGTACCGTTGTGTGTTGCTCAGGTGGGGCTTGCAGGCGTGGGCTTTAACCCCTGTGGGGGATGGGGTAGCCCCCCAGGCGGGCACACGCCCCGCCAACTGCGGACGGGGGCCTCTCACCCGGGTTGCCGAAGCACTGTCTCCTCCCGGGGTAGTTCCCCCAGGGTTCTTTGTCGCCTGGCGGGTTCACTCCTCGGGGGCCTCCTCCTGCTGAACCCAAGGCCGTGGGGGTCCTCGCCATCGGCTCTCTGGCTGGGGGCCGCTGTTGTGGCTCCGGGTGAGACCCAGGCTGGGGCAGCTCTCCCCGTTCCACCCCGTTGGGTCCCTGGAACAAGCTTGGATGTGGGGCCTCTCCGAGGGGGGTGGTGATGTCAGACGCCTCAGTCTTTGCGCGGGGGGGGCAGATCCACCGCTCCCCCGAGGCGGAGCGTAACCGGGGGCCTCTCCTGGGCCCCCTCTGAAGAGGCCTGGCCACCGGCGTTGTCTCCTCGGGTCTGCGCCGCCGCGCCGTGGGCCCGGCGCAAAGTCAAAAGATGTCAGTTTCCTCCGTCCGAGGGCGGGCGGGGGAGCCGCCACTGGTCCCCCGCCCGGGGAACGCAACCTCCTCGCCACACGCCTTCCACCGCCGGGGTCAGGGGGGCCTGGATCGTCTCCCCGACCTTCTTGCTGCGTAGGGCTCCTCCACTTCCCGCGCCGTCGAGAACGGCGTCGGGCCAGTCGCGCACCGCCGCTCCCAGAACTCCGGTTCCGCTCGGAGTTGGAGGTCCGTTCTTTAGAGCGGGGGCGTTGCGGGGGGTATCACCAGCTCGTGCCACCCAGAGTGTTCGCTCAGGGGGTGGAGGGGTCTTAATCCCCTGAATAGGCCTTGCCTCGGCGGAAACACCGCAATCCGGCAGCCATTGCCTGTGCGCCCCCTGGTGGCCTCGCAGTCTTCAATTCTACTTTTTTGTGTGGAATATATTTTTCAAATATATTCTACTTCGTTCCCCTAAGGGGCTTTGTTCTCAGATAATTTTTGGGACAAATAACTTGTTTTTGGCCCAAAATCGTCATGTAAACCTTCTCTTCAGAATGGCGGCTCTCAGGCTGTCAAGAAGCCTTCCCTGTTCAGGGATTGCACGAGGTGCAAGAAGTTAGTTTACATGAAGGACCCCCATGAACATTGCATTTACTGCTTGTATCCGAATGACATTAAGAAATGCGACATTTGCAAGTCCTTTTCCAACACGACCCTTCAGCACAGAAGACTTCTTTTACATCTGGAAGCCAGGGATCAATCTTCGGACGAAGAGTCTGTCAGAACAGCTACTGTCCACTCCAGCATTCCATCTGAGAGGCAAACTTCGAAGAGAAGGGCCTCTTCAGTGGAAAGGAGTTCCTCTCCCATTGCCAAAAGTAAGAGGAAGCTGGAGTTAAAACCTTTTCTACCTCCACTGGACTTCACGAGCCAGAATAAGTCTCATTTAGCAGCAAAATCTACATCCAAAGTAAAGGAGGAGTTTGCAAAAAACCAGGGGCGAGGGGGCATTCGTCGACGGGGAAACAGTCCTCGAGCGATGGGAAGGATAAAGGCCCGTCGTCGGCCAGACCGTCGACGAAACCCTAATCAACAACGATTACACATAAGACATTGTCTACGGCAAAGTTCTTGTCATCGGATTTATCGTCCACTAAAGAGTCGTCGACGAAGGAAACACACCATTCGTCCACTAGGCACTCGTCCACGGAGCACTCGTGACGGGGGAGCGACCATCCAAAACACATTCGTCGAGGAAGCTACCGTCGGCGGGACGCTCATCGACGAAGGTACCGTTGACCACAACACCGTCAACAACACAGCAAGTTCCTGTATCTACGGAGGAATTGGAGCCTGACACACGCCAGGGTGACACCTGTCATTGAGGACAGTTTCCTTGAAGCTGCAGAAGTGATTCTTCAGGAGGAGTTTTCAGATGCAGAAGTGGTGGAAGAACAACCTTGTCCTTCTCCTAAGCAAGTGTCTCCCTTGGGAGCATTCTGCGGAAGAGGCTGCCTATCCGCATGGCCCGATACTGATGTTGTCCATACAGAGGATCATGGATGAGTTCTACAGGCGTCAAAGGGAGCAGAGTAGGCCGGCTGCTTCGAGAGAACCAGAGGCTCGTCGGAGAGACACGTCTCCAATTCCAGGTACATCAAGAAGTTCACCTCACAGAAGTAGACCTCAAAAGAGAGCACGATCACCTGAGCCTGCTCGAAGATCAAGGAGCAGGACTCAGTGCTTCGCCGACAAGGGTCCCATCACCAGCATCATCGCATAGACATCAATCTCCGGCTAGGGATCCAACAATGGTGCCGTCCTCCGTTTCAGTCTCGGATTGGCAGGAGGATCCTTTTAGAGAATTCTCTGATCCAGAAGAAGGCGAGATTACACAGGAGCCTGACGCAGCTAGTGAGTGGGATGAATACATCGTCGAGAAGCCCATGAAGAAATATTCCCCAGACGAACCGCCGGATGATCTGGTTTCTTTCCACACCATAATAATCAAGGCTGCAGAATTTTTCAAGATTCAAGTTACATCAGAGGAAAAGAAATCAGTGCTTTATGAGCACAGGGACAAACGCAGGAGGACGGTGACCCCAATCCCTCTCCTCGACACCATCTGGGAGTCCGGATCCAAGATCTTGTCTACGCCCTTATCTTCTCCGGCTCTGGTGTCCAGACCAGAGAAGAAATATAAAGCACCAGAGTCTTCACCGCTTTGTCTGAGAGGTCATACAAAACCGGACTCGGTCATCACAGTTGTAGCTAGGAAGAAGCTTGCCAATCCCGCTTAGCCGCTGTCAGCACCACCGGTCAAGGACAGACGTAAGTTAGAAGCCATGGGTAGGAAGGTATCGGCTTCTGCGTTGCTTACCATCAGAGCGGCAAAGCGCTGGCCATGACTGCGAGATTTGACAGCAAGCTTTGGCACCGTATGTCCAAGTTGGCTAAGCAGTTACCACCAGAGCTCCAGGAAGAGGCTAAATCGATAATCGCCGATGGTGAAGCAACCTCCGATCATATGATCGACGCAGCAGTTGATGTGGCCGAATCAGGTTTCAGGCAGATGGCCCACAGCACAGTACTCAGGAGACAGGCCTGGTTGATAAAAGCATGTTCCGCCGCAAGTGTTCGCTTAGCAGTTTTAAGGACTATTAACCTCCTAAAAGAGTTAGGTTTCTCCATAAACAACGCAAAGTCCTGCCCCGTTCCCAGCAAGACAGTTCGATACCAGCATTCCCAGGGTGAGACCATCGGTAGAAAGAGTAGCAGCGATTCTGCGCTCAACCACGTGCTTCCTGGAGAGGGAGACCACATCTGTACGCTCTTACAAATCCCTTCTGGGCATGATGTCCTCGTGCATATTCCTCATACCAAATTGCAGGCTTCACATGAGACCGGTTCAGGAGGCCCTGGACCGCCAATGGAAACAAGGTCTCGGATGTTGTGAGGACGTCGTCCAGATTCTATCGATGTTACACAAGGCTCTTCGATGGTGGAATGTTCCGTGGAATCTTCTACAAGGGATGTCGTTTCAAGCACCGACATCGACCCTTCTGCTGAGGACGGACGCGTCATCAGGTTGGGGCGCTCACTTTGCGGACCTCCAAACCAAGGGCACTTGGTCGGCACAAGAGTCCCAACTCCACATCAATGTTTTAGAGCGCAGGGCCATAAAGTGGGCGCTGAAGGCTTTCCTTCCTGTAGTAGCTGGACAGGTACTTATAGTCCAGACAGACAACACAACCTCCATGCACTACACATACAAGCAAGGAAGCACGAGGTCCGAGACCCTGTCACAAGAAGCCCAACAGCTATGGGCATGGGCCTTGCACCACGAAGTGCAGATCAAGGCAGAGCATCTTCCAGGAGTGGTCAATGTCCTAGCGGGCAAACTAAGCAGAGAATGCACGTCGTCTCACAAGTGGGAGCTGGACGAAAAGGAAACCCAACAGGTTTTTGCCTTATGGGGCCATCCGCAGATCAACCTTTTTGCCACCAAAGACAACAAGAAGTGATGAAGGTTTGCCTCGAGGTACCCGGAGTATCAATCAGTGGGAGACACTTTCTCAGTGCCTTGGACGGCAAAGTTCCTCTATGCTTTCCCCCCCTTCCCCTCATTGCAAGGGTACTATGCAGACTGAAGGAACAGAATTGTTCAATGATCCTAATTGCGCCAGATTGGGCGCAACAAGTCTGGTACTCGACTCTGAAGCATCTATCCCGGCGGCCCCCGATTCGCCTCAAGGCGCATCAATATCTTTTGACGCAACAGAACCACAAGGTCCTCCACCATGACCCAAGGAGCCTATCTCTCAAGGCATGGTTCCTGAGCAGTGTAAACTGATTAATCTTAAACTACCATCAGAATGTTGGGATATCAGGGCCGCAAGAGCCCCGTCGACACGAGTCATCTACACCAGGAAGTGGACTCGATTTTTGCAAGTGGTGCGAGAGATCTGCCCTCGATCCTCTCACTGTTTCGGTTGACCAAGTACTACCCTACTTATTGTGCCTAGCTAAGACAGGGCTTTCATTTTCCTCCATCAAGGTCCATCTATCAACCATAGCGGTGTACACAACAACTCCGGAGATGCAATCCTTGCTCTCTTTGCCTGCGGTTAGTCTTTCTGAAAGGGCTGATGCGTACTTATCCTCCTACGCCAGTCCCGAACTGGAGCCTGAACACCGTCTTGAGAGCCCTCATGGAACCTCCCTTTGAACCCATACACAGATGCGACGTGAAGTTCTTGTTTTGGAAAGCAGCCTTTTTGATAGCCATCACATCAGCCAGAAGGATCAGTGAGTTGCAAGCTTTGTCGTCTGAACCTCTGTTTACTTTGCTCCAGAAAGACCACGTCATCTTAAGACCACATCCTAAGTTGCTTCCTAAAGTGCTGTCGGAAATTACACTCACTGAGCGCATTGTCTTACCAACTTTTTTACAGAACCACGCCTCTGAAGCAGAAAGAACATTACATTCTCTGAACGTTGCAAGAGTGTTGAAGTTTTACTTGCAGAGAACGAAGGAGTTCCGCTCCTCAAACCGACTGTTCATTGCTTTCTCTGGCCGTACCAAGGGCCAGCATATCTCTAAACAAAGTCTGGCATGCTGGGTTTTGTCCTGCATCACCCACTGCCATCAAATGAAAGGCGACCCTCTATCTAGACCGCAATCAGCGCACTCCACCAGAGGGAGGGCGGCGTCAACAGCATTCCACGCAGGAGTTGCCTTGAAGGACATATGCAGAGCCGCCATGTGGAGCACTCTGCACACGTTCGCGAAACACTACTGCCTAGCTGAAGATGCCAACAAAGAAACTGCAGTTGGACAGGCAGTGCTCCGCCATCTCTATGCATAAGGTAGGACCAGCCTCCTTTTCCCACCTTACCCGGAGTATGTAACCGTTGTTGCTGCATGGTAAAGGTTTGATCAGAAATGTTTTTTCTGTATTTATGCATATGTGTATATGATGGCATATTTTAACTGCTTGGTATTCTATTCAAGCATCTGAATCTATGAAAGATGCAATGCTGGAGAAGTCTTAGTTACTTACCTGTAACTATTTCTCCAGCATTGGTATCTTTCATAGATTCACATGCGCCCACCCGCCTCCCCTGAAAGGCTGCTCCTATGCTCAGCATCCATCATACTGTAGTCGCTACGGTTCAAAATCTGAAGATGGCTGCCGGGGGCGGAGCTTAAGCCCTGCCACCTCATTGGTTGGGGCCATAAAGGACCAAAGTGAGGTGGAGGGGACTACACAATAGAATGGCTCATAGGCCATAATGGGCTATGTACATGCATTGCTAAGTAGCAATGTGTGTATATTATAAAAATATATATAATTATTTTCATCACTGAGGATTCCCAGTCTGATGAGGAATATTCAAGCATCTGAATCTATGAAAGATACCAAAGCTGGAGAAATTTAGTTACAGGTAAGTAACTAAGACTTGTACTAGGTGAGTAAGGCCTAATGTAATAAACTATTACTTTTCAGATCGGTGGAACACAGACTAAGGTAAGCAATAACTCTCTAACTTATTTTGGGATGGCAGAGGCAGACAAAGGTTAGTAAAACCCACAATACAAGTTTTAAGAATTGCACACTGCTATTCAAGGTAAGTAAAATCTAAAGCAGACTTATTCTAAACAGGCTACACAGCATGTTGGGGAAAGCAAGACCCAGTTGGGGAACTTATACATTCATTTTCTAATAGAAATAGTAAAGTGAAGCCAACAGCATTACTTTTGGGAAGTGGGGGAACCAATTCACAGGTGTTAGAGAGAATTCTCAAAAATGTGCTAATTCCCACTACCTTAGAGACCCCCAGCAACTTTGCTGGATTTTGAGGACTTGATTATTTTTTTTTCCTGGAGTGTGTGAGCCTTTTTCCCACTCTCTCGTGTATTTTGATGTGAGTTTATACACTGTGTTGCTTTGTTATGGAGTCTAACCAACTCCATAGGCAGCATCAATTGTCACACAGCACCTTCAGTGCAGTGCCACAGGGAAGTCTTTCAGATTTCCCAAGGTTTAAATACCTTCTCTGGGATCAGCTACTGTTTCCAAGAACAGTGGAGTGAAATTGACTTCACTTAGTCCTGTAAATTTCTAGACCTAGCACACCCTATCTTACAATAGAGTGCTGGAGGGGTTACTTAGTATCCCCTATGTCTAGTTACTCATGTAACAGTCAAATGTTAGCCTTTCCTCTCATTATGGCTGGTGGCAGTGGTTTTACAATTAACTACCATGATTTACCCCGACTGCAAACTGTTCGCAGCTCCGGTAACTTTAAAACGTGGGAGCCATGTTTTTCAAGGTGGTGCCTGAGCCTCCTTTGTTAAAACGGTTGCCGATCTTCTTTTTTGCCATTTCTTTGTGGAAAGATCCTTCTCGGGTTTTTCTCTGCGTGCCAAACCAGGTTTGGTCTTTGTTCATTCACCTTTGGCGGGCTTCAGGAGTGAAACCCGCCTCTGGCTCCAAAGTGTCTGGGGTAGGCAGGAAGTGAGGGAGGTGCCCGGAACTCCCTGTGCTTAGTCGCCTAGGAGAACCTAATGCACTGTGTGACGATTGGCTGACAGTCCGACAAGGACAGCCACCGTGCTGGGTAAGAGGCAGCTAGGCTAGAATGGATGGGAGAGAACCGAAAAAAAGGCAAGTCTCTTGGTTTGGAAGGCAGAGTCTACCACTGGACGAAGTAACCGAAGAAGAGCTTGAAGAGGACGGCTGCTGCAACTCCTGGACTGTTGGTTTGCCCGGTGAAGCCCTGCTGCAGGTCCGAATCGCCAAGTTCGCATCAACAGAGAAGCCCTGCAAGGACGACTTCTCCCTTTGAGTTGGTGGGACCAATCAACTCCCAAGTAAGCCACCTGGACACCCAGCTCGGAGCTGTTTGAATTTCCTCAGAGTCGCTGCAGGAAACCGTAGAGCCAGGGAGTGGGACACCAGATTGTGTGTGTTGCTTGTAAGCTTGCCTAAAGCTTTTGGAAGATCCTCCGGACTCCCACGAAGCAGGACTAACCAAGCCTGACACTCCTCATTAATTCTTTCATGAAGACTGGAGACAGGACATTGTAAGGGATTTTGCAACAGAGATCAACAGGTAAAACTCCCGGCAAAAGCTTCTTTGTGGCTGGATGCGGTTCTGTGGTTTTGGTGCCAGTTTCAGTAGCCAGGCGTCGACTGAATATCAACAGTCTGATTGAGGGGACTTCAAGGGGTGAAATCATGTCTCTGGAGAGCCCGGTGGATGCCACCAAAGTTTCAGACAGATTTGGACTTAGGAAGACCATGCACTGCACAATGGCTCAAGGTCCTAGTGTTTTGGGGTATTGCAGCCTGCAAGGTAGCAACACAACGTGGGATGGCTCAAAATGCAGGTCTTCTTGACTCTAGTGGATCTCACCAGGCACTGGGTTGGTGTAGTTTTCGGGAACCCCCAGGTTGATGGGAAGGAAGCGTTACAGCAGGCTCCGGTTACACAGCCGGCTCTCCCGTCGCTGGAAATCGATACAACTGTCATTTCTTCATCTTCCTCTTCAGTTTCAGTTCCAGTGCTCGCATTGTTAGCAGCTTCCAGGTTCTGAGTAGTTATCAGGAACTACAGCACAACTTCTGCTTTCTCTCTCTGCATTTTACATAAAGGGGCAGTCTAGCTGTCCAATCAGGACAGCCAGCCACCCACTGGGAGTTGGTTCCTTTCAGGCATGGTGGAAGACAAAGGGCTGCAGAGGTTTAGACAAAGACACAACTTCAACTGAGGTCGTTCCCACCTAGAATGGCTGGTGAAGAGCTCAAACAACAAGCACACAAGAAATGGCAAAAAAGAGCCTACAATTTTTAGCAAAATTGTGCCACTTCTGTGCATTACTGAGGCTGAATTTGCTGTAAGTTATGAAAACGAAAGTCATAAAAGTTACACTGCCACCAGCCATTCAAGGAAACTTCAGATGTAAAAAAAATGTTACCAGGTAGTAAGAAAGGGGATACATTGTATCCCCCCAGCACTCCACGTAAGAGGGGGTGTGCTGGCTCACTTATACCAAATGTAAAGGGGATATAAATCCCTCTTTACTACTTGGGAACATTTGTTCACCCAAGTATATGAAAAGGAAATTAACATGGGAGGCAAAAGGGGCAACTCAGCCTAAGCCCAAACGTTGTAGGAAACTATAACTTCAACCATACACTATGGAGAGACATAAAAAGAGTAAAAGATTAGGTGAGAGGGGAAATAACTTCCCCTTCACCTTGGGACAAGGTAAAATAGTTACCAAGTGCAAGCAAAAGGTTCTCGGGTTGACACAGGCCAGGAAAATTTACCATAAATATGAAAATCTTACCTGACAGTTAGGTAGAAAATAGGAAAACGCAGAGAACAGTTGTTAAAGAAAAGAGCTGGGAAACAAGAATGTTAGCAGTATGTTAGGCAAGATTGTATGGAGTAACCCTGTGGGAGACTACACCAGCCTTGTTCTCTTGGCAATAGGTAACCCAACCTTTGGTATAGGCCTTTACTATGCAAGTTGGTACAGTGACTGAGCAGCCAGGCTTATCTCATGAGGGACCAATGTGAGTTGTAGGTTTGTAACATAGATTCACAGTGACAGGTGTTCAAATAACACTTATCTCAAGGTTTCTTGCTAAAAAATTATTTATTAATTTAACAGTCGGTTTTAAAATAAGCCTTCTTTAGAAGGGAGCAATATGCAACACTTGAAATACACTTCAAAATACACTCATTCAGTTCAGTAAGTAGATACCCTTTTGGGATGAGGTGACTTCAATAGTTAGGACACTGTGGACATTAATATATCACTTTTCACACTTAAATGGTAATACTAAAGTTGTGTCAAAAAGGAAAGAGGTTAGGGAAGGAAACAATACTCAACAAGTTTCTCAAACAGGTAAGCACTTTTTGAATCCTCCATTGCAATATAGATTAACCCTTTCCCAGCTATACAAGTAAACTATGTAAGACTTTTTGGAGGGACAGCTAAACACAAACAGATGGTAAGAGTCTTCGGGGAACCAGGACTGCTGATGTCACTTGAGCTGGGAGGCTTGTGAGAAGCAAAGATGCAAGCAACTCTGCAAAGGGCCGCCAATGCAAGTATCCAGTGAGAGCAAGCAAGCTACACACAAGAGGTAGGTACCCCTTAGTTCACAGTACCTCTGAAGATAAGGTTCCAGCTGGCTTCTGTTCCTGTTGTAGTCCTGCAGATCCTTTTGTTCCTGGGCTTCAGTCATGGGAACACGAGGGAGGACGTCTGGAGACTCCTGCACCACGATTTGAAGGTTGGTGGCAGCAATGGGTGAAATTCAGATCCGCAGCACTTTGCGGTTTCAGCTACTCGCAAATAGCACCACCACGGTTCTTGGACACCTTGTGGACTTTACTTCTGGGGTCCTGCACCCTATTGAGGTCGCTCAGGCTTGGTTAGTCCTGCTTCGAGGGAGTCCGGATGATCTTCCTGGAGCTAGGTTCCGGCTTAAAGGCGATGCGCTCGATTCTGGTGGTCTTGTCCCCAGGCGTTCGGTTCCTGCAGCAGCAATGAAGTACTGGGTAACTGAAGGGACAGCTCGTTTAAGTGAGAGGACTTTAAGAGCTAGTAACTTTGTATTGCTGTAGAAATAACTGTTTCTGGCTTTCAATCAAAGTAGAAGAGCAAAAACAATATATTGGATGCACATACCTTTTTTTATTATTTAGCTAGTGTTTAAATTGCAGATATTTCCCAATACAAAGCATGAAAAATAGAAAGTCTTTACAGAGACTGTGTATGCAAGGAGTTAAATATAAGTGGCAGGACGCCACCGTTGTTTCCAAAGTTACTAGCTCTTAAAGTCCTCCCACTTAACCGAGCAGTCCCTTCAGTTACCCAGTATTAAGATTTAGCACTAGCTATAATAGGGACCCTAAGAATAGCGTCTGAGTCAAATGTGTTGAAGACTCAAACTCACGGATGCAAAGACCGAAGCTTGCTCTTAACCATGTAGCTGACTGTGGTCACCACACATTGCTTCATAAATCTAAGGATGGAACAGACACTTAGCTTGACTACCCAGTGCCCTTTTAAATTTAAATGAAGGACACCTGAATGACAATCTTTGAATATGACTGTCACTGTACTTAATATTGTTTTGCCTTTCATTGTACTGATTGCAAAAAACCTGTTTTGCAGAAAAGGTTCATTGAAACTGTTTACACTGTCCAGCAAATGATTTGCATGTTTGTATATATTTGTACTTGTTTTGTTTACTTGGTTCTGTACTAAATATGTCGTTTTTTTATTACTCACAAAGTATGAACACAACATGAATGCAGAACTCTTTCTGATTTCCCGCCCAAAAAAACTTTCTTATTCTAAAAAAAGGAAAGTGTTGGGAAATATCTGCAATTTAAACACTAGCTAAATATTAAAAAGCTATGTGCACTCAATATATTGTTTTTGCTCTTCTACTTTGATTGAAAGCCAGAAACAGTTCTTTCTATAGCAATACAAAGCATGAAAAATAGAAAGTCTACAGAGAATGTGTATGTTAAATGTACGTAGCAGGATGCCACCGTTCGCAGCCATGAAGTACAGCCAGCTCCGAGAGGATTTCCAGATGAGTTTGTCTTGGGGTCGATTAGTCCCACCAACCCAAGGGGAGAAGTCATCCTTTGCAGAGCTTTTCTAGTCGAGACGAATTCGGAGCTTCAGCCATGCAGCAGGGCTTAACTGGGAAAACCAACGGTCCAGGAGTTGCAGCAAGCATCTCTTCCAAGTTCTTCTTCGGATTCCTTTGTCCAGTGGTCGACTCTACCTTCCAAGTAAAAGACCACGCCTTTTATGCAGGTTCCTCCCATTCATTCGCAGCCTAGCTGTCCATCACGCAACAGCGTGGGTGTCCTCTGAGGCCAATCACCTTTGGGTGCATTTCTGTAACCATGGAGACTAAGCACAGGGAGTTTCGGGCACCTCCCTCACTTCCTGACCTGCCAGACACGCTGGAGCCCGAACGGACTTCACCAGTGAATCCCGCCAAAGACAAAACGAACAAAGGGACCAAACCTGGTTTGGCTCGCAGAGTAAATCTCATGAAGGACCTTTCCAACAAGAAATGGCGGAAAAAAACGGGCCATTTTGACAAAATGGGCACCGATGGGTGCCATACTGCAGCTGAGGATTCAGTCTGCGGTAAAAAAGCACAATGGTAGGAAAAAGTAAACCACTGCCACCAGCCATTAATTTTAGAAAGGGTAACTAAAAAATGTTACATGAGAAGGTAGACAAAGGGGACCATGAGCAACTCCTCCAGCGCTCTGTAAGATTGTGTGTGATGGGTCTACAAAGAGAAAAAGTTAAGTGAAGTCAATTTCACTTTGCTACTCTTGGAAATAGTAGTTCATCCAAGAGAAGGTATTTAAACCTTAGTGGAAATCCAAAGGATTTCTGTGTGACACTGCACTGAGGGTGCTGTGTATCACAATGTAAAAAGATGTCTATGGAGTTTGTCAGACTCCAAACCAAAAGAAACACAGGGTTCAAATCAAATAATGCATGAGATTGGGGTAAAAGTGCTCACTCTCTCAGGATAAAAATTAAAAGTCCTAAAGTGTCCAGCAAAAGAGCTGGGGGTCTCTAAGGTAGAAGGGAATTAACACAGAATTGATAATCTTCCCTAACACAGTATTAATATGAAGTGGATAAGCATCCAGGTCTTCTCAGTAGAGACTGTCGGAACAAAATGGTAGAGTTGACCAGGAAAAAAAATATCTGAGCAGCAGTCTGCACAAAACGAACAGTGAAAACAAAATGAATGGATAATGGAGAGGAACGGTATTGTGAGAAACCAGAAGGCGTCTCACCCACTAGTCTCCAGGTATCTGTCATCTAGGTGGCAAGGACATGGCCATCGCTTTTGGATCCAGTTCCTGGGGGTGGACCAGTGCAGGAGGATAACCTGGGTGAGGAGTCTTCGGGGAATGGGACACTGGATGGTGAGATGCAGTATCTCCTTCATTAGAACACCTTTAACCCATCCAAGTAGGATATTTACAAACCCCAAGACCCTCCAAAACCCTTCCCCTTTACAACACAAACACTTCCTCACGGACAGCCTGCTATGAGAGAAAACCTACGAACAGCCGAGCCGTATACCTGACTTGTCCCAATACAATGGTCAGGCAATTGCTGACCATCACACACACCTGACTTCCATTCAGCTTCCCCACACAGGTAAAAGGTGGAGCATTAGAGCACACTCTGAGCGAGGCAAAGGGGATTGCAAGGAGGAAAGTTCCCTTGACCTTTTTGACAAGGAACCGTTGCTTTCATGAGCTCTTGAGATTGAAAAGCCTAAGACCAGGAAAACAGGCTGAAGAATCTTGCATTGTGTGTCGGATACCTGGGGCACTCACGCGTCAATAATCAAGGCGAGGAGAATTACCAGCGCCATGGTACTGTCCTTGACTCCCAGAACAACGCAGCATCAGTGAAATCAACACAATCAGGGAGTTGGGGAGACCGATAAAAGACTGGTCTGTGTTGAAACCAAGGTTGCAAGTGGCAACATTGAAACGTACATTGTTTGAAATATGTGCGATAAAAGATGCAAGTAAAGTTGGACTGCTAAAGAGCGATTGAACTTTGAAAAGATATGATACCTTTGACAGAGTGGTCCGGCACCACGTGTGTGCTCAATCGAAAGTCTCTAAGGTATCCAGCTGAAAAGTGAGAGAGTTGTGGAGCATTGTGAATCGAAGTGGTCCTGCAACAGGTCAAGCAAAATCCTGTGCACAATCGAGTGGGTCTGAGCTCGGTGGAGGGGGACCTGGGTGAACAGAAAGTCACCCGACAATTTGTTAGTGTGAAATCCTAAGAAGAAATCAAGCTCTTTGAATGGCAGAGAGACTTTGGCGGAGAAGGCCATGATGTTGATGTTTTGAACTGCACCCTCGTGTGCCGCCTTGTCCCTTGCTGAAAATGTGGGGAAGGGAAGGCAACGTCTTGAATATCCTGACATCATTTCTTGAACACTTTTCTTCTGCATAACATTTTTTTCCCACACTATTTGTATTTAGAAGTAAGGAATGCCAATAGGTTTATTGTTATAGGCCCTTTTATTTTGACAAGACACCACTATGACTGCATTATCATTATTTGATGGTTGTAGTTTGCGCCCATCTTTAGATTTAGGTTTATATACGTGTTTTTCAAACCCAAATTGAAGTTCAGTAAACGCCCTTAAACTGTGATCACTTGTCTGTCTTACTGTTTGATACCATTCCTCTTAACAGTACATAAACAGAAAGATAAGCTGCCAAGGACCAACTTTTGAAACTCAAACAAGGCGTCCTCAACCCATGCAACAGGAAGTGTGATTAGAAAAATAAAAAAGCCAGGACAAAACCTTTCTTTACTTCCACGTTAATCGAAACCTTCTGAACACAGGAACTCCTTCACCCAGGACCTCCGCGAAACTCTGCTCCTTCAAACGACTAGCAGAAGCTAAATTGAGTGTGTCAACCACCAGAGCCAGGAGGCTTGAGTACACCTATGCGGCCAGATGCTACAAATCGGCCATCCTACAGGCAATGGCCACATCGTACAACAAATGTATCACTAATTCTAAATATTACACCAGGGAGATCTTCACTATCCTTGGGGAGCTTGAAGCACCACGTAACGACCCTCCAGAAGCAGGACGGCTAGAGTTCCCTCACTGAGTGCAGGACTCAAGGAAGCCCAACCTGTATCCAGGATCCGCGGTGGTGCTGTTTAACACACGCTGAACCGGCAAAATGCAGCTGATCAGAAAAGAGCCCGTAGCTGCCGCCGACCTTCAAATTGCTGCTGCAGGAGTCCTCCAGACGTCGTCCCTCTTGTCCCCACTACTGAGGCTCAGGAACCCAGGATCTGCACCACTGCAACAGGACAGAAGCCAGCTTTACCAATCTTCTTCAAACCAAAGGTACTGTTCAGATTTGGAGTATTTACCTTGTGGCCTTTAGCTTTGTTCTTCAGTTGAGACTTGCAGTAGCTAGTTAGTTGATTTCAGCTCTGCTCTCCACAAGTGTAACAGTTTGTGACCCTACAGTGATTTTTATACAAAACACTCTAATTTTGTGCAAGTCTTTAATAAGCTACGAAGTGCCTCAGCTCCTAGACTGTGCTCCAATTGACTTTGGCTGTCCTGGCTCCCTGCAGACTCTTCTAGCACATTGACTTTGATATTTTCTGTCCCTCAGAGGTGATGACCGGTTTTTAGACTGTTCTTGCTGGGAACGCTTTTGTCTAGACTTCATTGGAAGATTTAAGTATACTTGCATGGCCTGAGAACCTGTTTAATCTCTTTCCTTACTTTTTAACCTTTCCTTTCTGCAACCTCAATTTGCAAAGTGTACTATTGATATATATAAATGCCATTACTGCTCTTGTGAATGAAGTCTCCTCCAGGTGTAGGAAGTGTGTAAAAAGCATCTCTAAAGTGTATCCACTTACTATGCTGATTCTGGGAAAGTATTTTAAAGTATATTTGATTGTTACATATCTTGCCCTTTTTAAAGAATGCTTATTTAAAACTGATGTTAAATAAATAATAATGTATAACTGAAACCTTGAGTAGAAGTGTTACTTGGCTACTTAAATTTGTGAATTCCATTGCTACAGCTCACATTTACCCCTCTTAAAATAAACCTGGCTGCTCAGTCACACTACCAACTTCTGTAGTACAGGCCTATACCAAAAGGTGGGTTACCGAATACCAAGAGGACAGGGGTTGTGTAGTCTGTTATTACATCAATTCTTCCTAACACTCGTCTTACAGGTAACTGGTCATGAAAAGTGCCTTGATGCCAGAGAGCTTAGTGCACTATATAAATGTTAAAAAAAAGAACTGATGCAGATATACAAGTTAAGAGAATAGAACAATTCACTGTCTAAAGTGGCAGACAAGTCCTTAAGAACAAGGGAATGTTTGGAGTGACGAGAGGAAGTAAGGAAATGTCTTGCATGCGAGGAGTAGTTTCTATCAAATAAGCATGATAAAACTGTGATTGTAGAGAAGGTAAAAGTGACTTGGATTGCAGATGGGGGATAGAGGAGACACAAGCACACATTCCAGAAGTTGTGAAAGAACAATGGGTTGATGCAGGGAAGAGCAGTCTAGAAAAAGTATTTTAAGAATAGGGAGAATAGTGGTGTGCTTGAATGAAGACTGAAACATACCAGTGCAAAAGTAAGAGAAGTCAGTGAGGATATTTCAAGGAGTATGGAGTATGAGGAAAGACAGACTAGGCAAACAAGTTGGTCAATTGTTTCACAAGTCCTTAGTTGTGTTCACTTTTGGAACTGGATAAATGCTATGTTGTGTTCTTGTGAGAGTTCATTTGAGTGCAAGTAAGACAAGGGCACGTCACTTCAGTCCATGTGAACACAGTACTGCTATCTGGTGGAGTGGACAATGAATGTTGCTTGGGCTGTGAGCTGGAAAGCCTGGCTGACGCTCCGGTCATAGTCAATGTGATTTTTCAATTGTTTGGTAGGAGAATTATGTTAATGTATCAATTTCTGTATGTTTTTCCTGGCCTTCAAGTGCCAAAGGGGGGTGGGGGGGCAGTCATCAGGAATTAATGAAGAGAAAAGCTCAAGTCAATGCTCCATCGACAGTCCTAGTTCGATCCTCCCAAGACGGTTGCAACTGCTGGGAGGTTTGATTTTTATGAAGGTGATGTGGAAATTGATTTTCAGATTTGTGTTGATCTGTCATTGTTTACATGTTTGTTTTCATTCTAAATTAGATAGTTGGGAGGAAGAGCCCCGAACCTTGCAGCAAGCCTGAAAAGATCTTAAAGAAGGGTGCCTATGACAAGGTAACATTCCGGCCAAGGGAAAATATATGGAAGGTCTTTGAGGCCAAACAATTTTAAAGAAGTTAGCAATTTTCATTTGATATTTCATGGGGTGATGATGTTGTTATAGACTTTGCATTGGGGATGTGATTGTAGAAATCCAATGCGATTGTAGAAATCCATGTCACCTGGGAAAAGTCCTTACATTGAATAAATGGGAGGTTTTTGCCTTTTGGAACAGGGCCATCTTAATGCAAATCACAACATTTTTCAGTCATTTGCCTAGTTCTCTAGGCCTATAGGGATGTTATATTTTTGTTCAATAGGTTGTTTTTAATTGCTGTGGAGATTTGGGGGAAACCTTTGGTAAAGTGGGATCCTTAAAGTGAAATAATCTCCCATAATCTGATGGTTTACAGAGGTGAATGCTAGCACAAGACTCTGGAATGCCCATAGCAAATCCTTTGTTTTCTTCATAGATGTGGGGCGTTTTGTGACATCCTTACATTTCTTAGTTACATTTTTCTCTAACAACACTCTGCCTTTGTATTGTTTCCTATGAGAGCTTAATCTTCTCTACTATCGGTGTTGGCTTTCTATTTCTTTCCCATATGTCGTCTGTCAGTACAGTTTAAAGACTGACTTGGCTATCATAGATTGGTTATTTCAGAATGCCACCGCAGTTATTGCGCGTTCTCTTAATCATCCGATGTTAACCAGTAGTGCGTTCCGGAAAATGCTAAAATGTAAAATATAAGAGCATTTTACTGGCTACAGTATCTAGAGTATCTCCATGTGCCCCAACATTTCTTTTTTTTTTTAGTTCTAATTCTCCTGCGCAACATATTCTGCTCCCTCATAGACTAGGAGTAAAGTAGTGACTAAGGTAGGAAATCTGTACTGAATCTTCAAAAATAAGCAAGGATGGTGTTGGGTAAGATTTTCATAGTCCCTTCTTTGCTTTCCTGTCATAGCGGAAGTAGAAGATCACTTTCTATACTTAACTAGAGCAGAGTGCCCTACACCTACACAAGCTGCATTTCCTCTTTGGAGGGAATGTCTGCAGAACCCCAGTCAATTCAACAGTTAAGATTGTTAGGGTCGGAGGCAGTACGGATTCCTTCACAGTACTTTTACCCAAGCATCTGGTCGCTTTTGGCGGATTGGGGCGAGGGGGAAGATCAGAGCACCAGTTCCAAATTTGCACCAATTTAAATCTCCTAAACTTGCATAAATGCATGCAAACATATGAACACATGTCTGCCCATTCTGCTCACTGCATACCACATCCTCGTGATTTTTAGCCATTTGCCCTATCAGACATCTCTTCATCATTTACCTTTTAACATATTTAACCTCAGATCTTTATTTTCATTAACTCATTCATTTAGTTATGGTGCTGCCTGTTAGCCTCCACAGCTGCATCACAGCATCTAGGTAAAACATATTCTGGCAAGGTTGGTACTACACTTGAACTACTTGAACTACTTCTGAGTATACTCTAGTGACGGCCCCAAATCAATCTGCGATGTCCTACGCATTTCACTGAACAATGCAATGTACGAAGAAATAATTAAATTTGTAGGTTTGCTAATTTCAGTAAGGATCAATCGTAATGGCTGGTTAGAAAACAGCCAATCTGATTTGGTCCTTGATAGTTTTTCCAAATGGCTATCTTTGTTTGCCATCTTTTTCAGGATCCTCCATTGCTAGACCTCTCAAAAGGGACCACCTCTCACGCTGGGCCTAGCTGGAGGAGGGCTTCTCGAAGGTCTGTTGCATGTCTCCTCAATGGCAACAATAGGCAATTTTCCATGGGTCTCGTACACCATGACAGCAGGGTAGTTGTCACTCGCTCAGACCTGGTCCTCTGTCTAGTAGTGGCCAGCATACCCACCAGGGTGATTGGGGTAGCAGGCCTCTGGCACGATTACATTACGTGGGTGACCAGTCCTGCATGCCTAGGAAGTTGTAATTCTTATTGCTCCATTATGTTTACTAGTGAGTTTGGTCTCTTTTATGGCAAACCTGAAGTCCTCCAACGGTTAGTCACAGTGTTTGTTTACTTCCTAACCCTTATAAGCAAGCTCCAGTTCCTACCCATGCAGAGAGAATGTCTAGATTGTTGGGCTGGGAGCATGCGTGAGCATGTGTGGCGTAGCTCCATGTGCCCCAACATTTTTTCTTTTTTTAGTTCTAATTCTTCTGCGCAACATATTCTGCTCCCTCATAGACTAAGGCGGGAAATCTGTACTGAATCTTCAAAAATAAGCAAGGATGGTGTTGGGTAAGATTTTAATGACACATCTTCCTGACCTGTGTCAACCCCAGAACATTTTCCTTTACTGGTGGATTATTTTTCCTTTTACTTCAGTGAGTGGGAAACTTTTTCCACACTGTCTTTTACTCTTTTAATGGGTGTCATTTTTTAGACTCTCCATACTGCCTATTGTAGCTTGGTTGCCCTTTGGGATCCCCTTTTAACTTTCTCTGGCTAAACCTTGAGAGAACTACAGTTCCCAAGCATAGAAAGGATCTTTGGACAAAAATGGCCCCTGACTTTTTTTCACACCATTTGTGTGTTCCTTGTCCTTCCCCTGACATCCAAGCCGGGAAATTCTTTTGTGTGATTTTCTTTAAAAAAAAAAAAAAAAATTATTTTAATCTTCGGTGGGAGTTCCCTCGACTCACCGCCCCGTCTCCAGTCTGTGAAAGCAGGAAGTGAGGGAGGAGTCCAAAACTCCACAGCCCTTTGTCTTCCTCCTTGCTTGAATGGGGACAAATCCCAGTGGGAGGCAGGTGGGGTTGGGCGGGGTAGCTGTCCTGATTGGACAACCAGACCGTCCTTTGTTGTAAAATGAAGGGAGCGAATGCATAAGTTGTGCTGTAGTTCTTGTTAAATACTCCAAACCTGGAAGCTGAAGACAAGTCGACCACTGGAACCAAAACCGAAGAGGATGATGAAGGAAAAGCGGCTGAGACAATTTCCAGCGATCGCAGAGCCTGCTGTGTAACCTGAGCCTGCTGTGTAGCGAAAATGAAGTCCCCGGCCCAGAGGCTGGTGTAAGACCCAAAAGACTCGAAGACCTGCATTTTGAACCGTGTTGTGACTTGTGGGACTGCAATACCATGGGACCTTAAGCCATTGGGCCCAAATTGCACTGTGTGTTCTCCAAACTGCATTGACAGCAGGGCCTCTATGCCCAAATTGCATTGTGGGTTCTCCATTTTGCATTGATAGCAAGGCCCCTGTGCCCTAATTGCACTGTGTGTTCTCCAAACTGCATTGATAGGCCTCTCTCTCACTGCACAGGTACCTCAAACCTAGCAGGGCCCCTGTGCCCAAATTGCATTGTGTTCTCTCCAAACTGCATTGATAGACCTCTCTCCCACTACATAGGTGTCTCAAACCTAGGAGGGCCCCTGTGCCCAAATTGCATTGTGTTCTCCAAACTGCATTGACAGCAGGGCCTCTATGCCCAAATTGCATTGTTGGTTCTCCATTTTGCATTGATAGCAAGGCCCCTGTGCCCTAATTGCACTGTGTGTTCTCCAAACTGCATTGATAGGCCTCTCTCCCACTGCATAGGTGCCTCAAACCTAGCAGGGCCCCTGTGCCCAAATTGCATTTTGTGTTCTCCAAACTGCATTGATAGGCCTCTCTCCCACTACATAGGTGTCTCAAACCTAGGAGAGCCCCTGTGCCCAAATTGCATTGTGTGCTCTCCAAACTGCATTGACAGCAGGGACTCTATGCCCAAATTGCATTGTGGGTTCTCCATTTTGCATTGATAGCAAAGCCCCTGTGCCCTAATTGCATTGTGTGTTCTCCAAACAGCATTGATGGGCCTCTCTCCCACTATATAGGTGCCTCAAACTTAGCAGGGCCCCTGTGCCCAAACTGCATTGTGTTCTCCAAATTGCATTGACAGCAGGGCCTCTATGACCAAACTGCATTGTGGGTTCTCCAATTTGCATTGATAGAAAGCCCTCTGTGCCCAAATTGCATTGTTTGTTTGTTTTGTTTGTTTATTTTATTTGTAACGCGCACCATCAGGGCGCAATTTAGACATGGTTACATAAGCATACAATTAAATATATTCAAAGCATTGAACAGTACAAAGTATACAAGGCATACAGCAATATACATATTTACAGAAGGTAGATTGTGTGTTCTCCAAATTGCATTGATAGCAGGGCCTCTGTGCCCAAACTGCATTGTGTGTTCTCCAAATTGCATTGACAGCAGGGCCTCTATGTCCAAATTGCATTGTGGGTTCTCCAATTTGCATTTATAGCAAGGCCTCTGTGCCCCAATTGCATTGTGTTCTCCAAATTGCATTGATAGCAAGGCCTCTGTGCCCAAATTACATTGTGTGTTCTCCAAACTGCATTGATAGGCCTCTCTCCCACTATATAGATGGCTCAAACTTAGCAGGGCCTCTATGCCCAAATTGCATTGTGGGTTCTCCAATTTGCATTGATAGCAAGGCCTCTGTGCCCAAATTGCATTGTGTTCTCCAATCTGCATTGATAGGCCTCTCTCCCACTATATAGGCGCCTAAAACTTAGCAGAACCCCACGTGCCCAAATTGCTTTGTGTGTTCTCCAAACTGCATTGATAGGCCTCTCTCCCACTATACAGGTGCCTAAAACGTACCAGAACCCTGTGCCCAAATTGCATTGTGTTCTCTCCAAATTGCATTGATATCAGGGCCTCTGTGCCCAAACTGCATTGTGTGTTCTCCAAATTGCATTGACAGCAGCCCTCTGTGCCCAAATTGCATTGTCTGATCTGTAAACTGCATTGATGGGCATCTCTCCCACTACATAGGTGTCTCAAACTTAGCAGGGCCTCTGTGCCCAAAATGCATTTTGTGTTCTCCAAACTGCATTGATAGGCCTCTCTCCCACTATACAGGTATCTCAAATCTAGCTCGATCTCAAATTTAGCTAACGCTCAAGTCACCAGTGAATTACGGTAGGGGATCACTCTAACTAGGGCCTCTCGCATCAAAAGGCGAAAGTCCAAACAGCGCCCGTCCAAGCCACCCTCCAACCAACAGATACCCTCCCTAACCCACGCAGCCTGCTCACCACAGTGAACCGCGCCCAGGGAGATGGACAGTAAAGAGACCCACCGATAACACCAGACTTAATAACCTTTACCACCCCCTCCCCTACTAGGACAGTGACTGAACAAGTCACCAACTCCAGCCGTAATACCACCTACAAACGGAGCCCAAACTAATAGCGGACAACCCCTCACCCGCCACTACACCACAAGACTACAAGACAACCAGACCAAAAGCAGGACCAACTAGACGTCACCTAACAAAGACTAAACACCTATCAATCTTGCAATGCCGCGCAAATGACCCATTCCAAGGAAAAGACGAAGAGACGAAAGAACAAACACTCCAGAACAGCATCTTAGAAAAACAACCATAGACTGGAACCCCAAAGACAGGAATACAAACCGAGACAACTCTGAGAGAAGAGAAAAATCCCTCTACCTAACTCCACACCTCGCAAACAACTGGCCACCACAGCAACCCAACATTAGAAGCAGCAACTTCAAACAATCTAACACAACCAAGCAGAAAAAGGATGACCAACACAAACAGCAAACAGACGACCGACACAATAACCCCCTAGATCACCAAAACAAGAGGAACTCCCAACCAACAACCACAACTCCCGGAAGACGAACACGATAAAAACACAAAAAACCCATGACAAAACCTAGAAGAACTCTTCGAAGACGCTGACACCCCGAATCCCACAGTCCAACAAGTGACCGACCAGGAAGGAAACCTCAACACCGAACAGAAGACGACCTCGACAAAGACCAAACCAAACAACACCTCCAAACTGCAATCTAATAAACGCAAGATCCATGTCAAAACACTCAACAGAAATCTTTGACCTACTCGACGACAACGGCATTGACATCCTGTTCTGTTCATGTTCTGTTCATCACAGAAACATGGCTGGATGACAACTACAAAATCACACTCCAAAGCTGCCTTCCGACCGACGTCAAATGCCTACAAATAAACAGGAAAAACAAGAGGAGGCGGCATCGCTATAGCATTCAAAGAACACCTGAAAATAAAAACTGACGAACTACTCAACATCCCCAACTGCGAAACCATGGTAATACACCTAACAGCGAGCCCAAAAACCAACATCACATTCATCCTGGTACACAGACCGCCAACATACGATGCAACATTCGTCGATAACTTCATAGAAGCCATCACCAACTTAGCCATCAACCACGAACACCTAATCATCCTGGGGGACATCAACATCTGGTTTGAAGACAGCCATGCCAACTCCCAAAACTCACTAATTGAACAACTCAGTACCATGAAACTACAACTAGTCAAAGGAGCAACGCACTCGGCAGGACAGACCCTAGACGCAATTTTTGCCAAAGAAAAACTCATGACCACGGCACCGCCAATACAAATACTGTGGAGCGACATCTCATTCGTGATCACTCTGCCTACCCAAGCCTACATCCAACATCCAAAACTCACAACCACCACCAAAAGATACAGGAAACACGTCAAAGAAAGCAACCTATTCGAAACAACTGGAATTAACGAAACCCTCAACTACAGAATTGGAGCTAACGGACCTTGAAGGGAAAGCAGAGATACTGCACAAATGGGTCGTGGATACAATAGACCAGATCGCCCCAGAAAAACCGTTCACCCCATCAAAAAAAAAGCAATGGCAAAATGGTTCACCCCACTATTAAACGACATGAAAAAGGAAAACAAAAAGAGGGAATTGGAATGGAGGAAAGAATACAACCCAAGGGAAAAAAACACTGTCAGAAACAAATCCCCGCTTACAAAAAGGAAATTCAAAAAGCAAAGAGAAGACACTACGATGACAGAATCAACAATGCCACCAACACACAAAAAGAATGTTTAGAATGTTTAGAATCATTGAAGAAATGAGAAACCCACCAGGCTGCAATAACACCCCAACCCCCTCAGAAAAACTCTGCAACGACCTGGCAGACCACTTAAAAAAAAAAAAATCAATGACATCCGAGCAACCGCAACACACAACCCAACGGACCTAGCACGGATCCAAAGCACAAACTCCAAAGCTTCCCTGAAATATCAGCAGAGGCATTCGCAATGCTGGTAAAACAAAGCAAGAAAGCGGGATCACCCATGGACCCCTGTCCCCCAGACATCTACAAATCAATCCTTGCACAAGGATCGCCAGCAGAACACTACAGAAACCTTCTAAATCTTTCACTATCAACAGGGACTGTACCAAAGATCTTCAAATCAGCATACATCAAGCCACTCTTAAAAAAACACAAGTGGTGACGTTGATGACCTTTCCAACTACAGGCCGATCTCTAACATCCCCTACCCAGCAAAACTTCTAGAAACCTCCGTATATAAAGTAACATAAGAACACGTAGAAAAACACCACCTGCTGGACCATGCTCAAATCGGTTTCAGACCAGCGAGAGGAACGGAAACAGCATTACTATCCATCTGGGACGATCTCAAAACTAACGCAGACTCAAACCCTACCTCAGCCCTTATTCTGCTCGACCTCTCCGCAGCCTTTGACACAGTTAACCACGACACCCTGACCAAAAGACTAGAAGACATAGGCATAACGGACACAGCACTACGCTGGACCAAATCATTCCTAGCAGACAGAACAGAAACTGTATGGATAAAACCTTTGAAATCAACCCCACGAGTTAACGACTGTGGAGTTCCACAAGGATCCTCACTATCTCTACTATATTTCAACATCTACCAGACTCCGGTCATCACAATCTTCAAAAAATACAACATTACGTGTTACAATTACGCAGATGACACTCAAATCATCTACAAAATCAAAGACACCGATGCCGACCACTCGACCCTAACCGACTGTCTAAAAGAAGTCTTCAACTGGATGGATGCCAACAAACTGAAAATCAACCCAGGAAAGACAGAAATCATGATCCAAAGACCAAGAGAACGAAACCACCATCCCATGGCCCACGGAAATGGGAAACGCACCAACACCATCGAAGGTAGTAAAACATCTGGGAGTCCTAATGGACAACACCCTAACCCTCGAACCACAAATAAATGCAACAGTGAAGAGATGCTATTTCCTCCTCCACACGGCAAGAAGAATTCTACCTTTCCTCTCCTTCACGCACAAAACACTCACTATCGTCGCCCTAATCATGTCAAAAATGACTACGCAAACAGCTTCTCCCTCGGAATACCAGAATACCTCCTGAAGAAACTGCAACAGATCCAAAATGCAGCAGCAAGACTACTCCTCAAACTATCCAGAAGAGACCACATCACTCCAGCGCTAAAAACACTACACTGGCTCCCAGTAAAACATTGCATCACCTTCAATGTGCATAACGCACAGGGCAATCGGCGGACAAGGAGCAGAATTCCTACAAAAGAAAATAAGTCTACAGGCCAACGAGGCACCTCCTTCTACCACTTAGCCACAAAAATCTGGAACAACATCCCAAAAGAAATGAGAAACACTGAGGATCACCTAAAATTCAGGAAATCACTAAAAACCTGGCTCTTCAACACCACAGACTAAATCGGGAAACCGAAACCCCCCAAAAAAAAAAATCTAAATAAATAATAAAAAAAAGGTTGACTAAACCGGAAAGGAGACGGACATCCCCGACACGAGAGGTTAACTCACACGGCACCTGGACGGGTGACACCGGACAGACGGGAACACAGGTGGCGCGCACGGAGTCTGAGTCGACTACTCCAGGCAATCCCACCAACTCCTCGCCCGCCCTTAGTTACCGCCAGGTACCACAGTGGTATGGAATTGACGAGACATTGGCAATCACCACACTACCTGAGAGGTTGACACTGGCATGTGCACTGGCCACAGGAGTATTAAGGGAGGATAAGGGAGCTCTGAGAGAGAATGTTAGAGGTGGGGGCCAGAAGAGTAAGGAACCTCATATGCCAGTCGGACCCAGATCTGGACAGAGCCGCATCAGGGGAGACCACGCAAACCGAGCGCCTCGACTCGGGATAGAGACGCAAACTAACCAACTCTACAAACAATTTCCCTTTCTGCGTACACCTCTCAAACTCCAAACCAAATACAACCAAACCTACAGCACAACAAACCGCACAAACTTCACTACACTGCAACAACAAAACAAAAACACATAGTCTTGCACAACAGTACACAACGTCTGCCGGCCGCAAACACCCCAGGCCTAGCCAATGGACCCACCGGGCTCTGGCCGCCAACAGCACATCACTGGTCTCTTGCACTTTTCCTGCTTTGTCCCACTAACTCATCCTCCCCTCCTTTTTCAGAACCGCCAGAGCGTCAGGGGACCACTCCGGTGGTTATAGTGCGCGGTACAAATGTCCTTTAACATTAATATTGTGCGGCGCAGAGTTTTGCAACTCGCCGAAACTTTGTGGGCATCCTGCTGGAACTCCAGAGATAGACTATTCAAGTCCCAAAAGACCCCTCACCAGAGTGCTAGACCTTTGTTACGATGAGAATCCGACCAGCGATATTCTGTCTTCTTCTGTGCTCCTGAAAAGGCCCCAAATCCACAAAGCCACATCCAGCCATGAGGAAAACCTTGCCTAGAGCCTTCCCTGTTGCACAATCCCTTACAAGGTCATGTTTTCAGTCACCACGACAAGGAATCCACCAACCAGGGTTTTGGCTGCAGAACCTGAAGTTGTCCTGCTGCAAAATCTTCTGTGCTGGCTTAGGTATTTACTTACCTTAAGTCTCTTGTGATTCCTGTGTAGTTTTGGGGTGTTTTCTGTGATTGGGAGTTCTCTCGTCCAGTGCACCCAGGCCCACTGCTGGAATCCTCCTAGGGTGTCTTCCATGAAGACCCTGGACGCTTAATTAACTCTAAAATGAAATACTCACCTGTTTGAACAGTCTTCCTCTGGAACTCTGACTTTTGCTACTTAAGAACCTATCCTGACACTACCTGTTGGACGCTAGACCCTAGTGACCCGCCTTCTGCCACTGAGAACACTCCTGCTCAAAGGATAAGGGAAATAATTGTTTAAAAGTAACTTACTTGCAAAAGAAGTTGGTTGGTAACACTAGCTCTGAGAGTGAACAGTTACAAAAGTTATTACCTTAGAAATGTTGTGCCATTGTGAAAAAAATATATGTAATCTCTTTCTTTCCTTAGAAACTGTTTTCCCATTCTAACAGAAAGTAGATGTAAGAGTATATTACTCACCTGTGAATTGGTTGTACCTCTTCCCCAAAAGTAATGCTGTGGGTTTCACTTCATTATTCCTGTTAGGATAATTGTATGAGTCTCCCAACTGGGTCTGGCTTCCCCTGACTAGCTGTTAGCCTGTCCAGAATAAGTCTGCATTCGTTTTTACCTACCTAGAATAACGGTGATTCATTCATAAAGAGTAACAGCATCAAGTGCTTGCTCAAGTGCTGCTGTTTGCTGGCCATATATGCCGCTCCAGACTCTCTTATGTCAATCCAACTGCTGCTGCCTCACAGATTGGACATTATCTTGGGTACATTTACTACGGACTGCCTGATATGCACTTTATTAATCTGATCTATCTAGATTTGTAAATCTAACACTAATAGTGTGCATATTTATATTTTTTCAGGTAGCCCCGCCCTCTTTTTACCCAGAAGGCCTTATAACCCCCAGGGCGCGCGCATCTGCGCGCGCATCAAGTGCTTGCTCAAATGCTGCTGTTCGCTGGCTCGCCAGCTCCAGCCTCCAGGTTAATATTAAACTGTCTTCAATCTTTATAATTACCCTATGCTTGTAGCTTGACTAGACGACTCTTAAGTTGGTGACGCTCTACACCGCCGCCATTGTTGGAGCATTGTGCAAATCTAGACGGTAAGCAGCTGCCTGCTGTATCCTGCTACTAAACTTGCATGCTCTGTGCTGTACTTTAATAACATTGTTCTATAAACAATCTTTGCAACAGTATTTACATTTTTATTTTTTTAAATTGGTTAACATTGAACCGTTCGCAGAGACTAGCTTGATTTAAAGCAAGTATGGCGAGCGGGCTTTGCAGCGGTCGCTGTAATGAAGTCACTCCGGCCGCCTTTACTTGTACAAGTATCGATTCACTAATATGTGCCAGCCGAACTTTCTATGTTGAGCCGACACTATCTGACATCCCGGCTGCAGACACCACCCAAAGGGATGCAAATTGTGTTGTGTTTACATCTAATGATGCCCAAATCAATTGTGTTAACTCTGTACTCACTGCTATCTCCTCACAACCGGAACTCCGTAATTAAAAAGATGGGAATAGCGCAGAGAAACAGAGGCTTAGGAAAGATCTTTTAAATTGTATTGCCTCTCCTGTCTCTAACGTTCAGTTTGATACTGCGCTGCGCAAAATGGCAGCACTAGATGAACAGGTACGGCATTCCATAGGAATGCTCACACCGCTCATCTCCATATCGGAGAAAGTGAAAAACCCTAAAACAAAATCACCAATGGATTATATGCAGTATGATGGGGCCAATCAAGATATAGAGGCCGATACAAATAACCAATCTATGCCTACTGAATTGACATATTCTCCAGATTTTACAAATGTATGCTCGAAATTCTTACAACATGAATCTATTGACCATTCTGATTCCCACAAGGTGAGTGATGATAGGTTCCCCCAAACTTTCCCAGTTATAATTAAAATCCTTGACCTATTAGATAAAGGGCACGACTTGTCTCACCTTGAATTGCGAGAAATTAAATCTACTATGTATCACATGTGTTTGAAAATGGTTAAGTTAGAGGGATTTCTAATAGCTGCTGATATTTTAAGAATAAAGAATGATGATTTGACAAATATGCAGCCTACAAAAGCTGTACCCTCTCGGAATAACAAAAGTACGCAATATAATTTAGATTGTTCACAACTATCTGTGGCGACCAAGCATATATCGTCTGAATTAGATTCTATACCTTCTACCTTACTTCCTAACTCGGCAGCCTGCAACTGTAGCATGGAGCTGAAAGAGCTAAAAGCTGCGATTGAAAAGACAAATACATTAATCGCTCAATTTCTTCTGACGCCGGCACAACAAGTCGAATTCCCGGACAGTCCCTCGGTACTCGTAAAAGCCATGGATACCATGAATCAAGATGAGAAAATAGATTCTCCTGCTGATGATAATCCTGGCTTCTTTTCTCGTCGTACTAAAAAGATGCATCTGCGTGCCGCTAAACGACGTAAGGATGCACTTTTAAACGACAAAAAAAAGCCAGATAATCCCCTCTAGTACATTGGAAGTAGTGAGTGATCGTCTGTCTCCTTACAATTCCGGATCAGTAATACAAAATGAGGATGATCATATTGACCTTTGCCAACTAACTAAAGAGAGTCAGGATGCCCTAACCTCATCTCTAAAAATGAATTTTTCCTTACCTTCCTCATCAAAAAATCCCAAAAGTTCAGTATCCAATATATTGGCCCTCACACCAAAGTCGATACCAGTTAAGAATTCATCCTTACAATTTAAGAAGCTCCCATTTCCGAATATCAACGAGCCCCCAAATGGTATTGATTTGAAATCTAATGATGAGGGTTTGTCTTTGAAAACATTGAAATCAAATCTAAACAGTTATTTTCCGGTATGTGGTAGGAGCTGTACCACCACTGTTTGTGTAAAGCCCAGCTTAAATAAACCCAGCTCAACTCCAGGAGTGATTCCACCTAATTGTGAGAAGAAATCTTATAGTGAGGCATGTATGACCAACGTCTCCTCTGCCCTGGCTAAGTCATCCATCTTTCCTGAGAGCCAAGGATCAATTAAAGTTAATGGGGGGGAGCAAAGTCATTACTCTAATAAATGATGGTGACCCCTCCTTAAACGGTATGCCTATGGGACACCGGGTGAATACGATCTATCCTTTATTTGAGGGATCTGAAAATCAACACACATCGGCACATGGTTTGGGGATGAGCAAGGCGTTGCCCGTACTGCCAGCCATCGTTCCTTTTCATTCCAATCGTGCTGATACTTTGGAAACACTTAGGAAAGCAATCCAGGAAGGGAAAATATCTCCTGAAACTGTATTGAATCAGATGCCCTTAAACTCCCTTTCGAACATCGAAACTGCCTTTTCTACCGCACAACCTCATTTGCATCCACCAACCAATCAAAATTATATAATTGGACTTGAGGGAACTGCGAACATATTAGGTAGTTATCGGATAAAACGTCCCTTTTTACTTGCCTTGTTTTCACAAATTCCTCAATTAAGGATTCTAAAATCCAATGATATCTTGAGTCTCACTCGCAAGATCAAATAATTACAGAGCAATATGCTACCTACCATCAGAGTCGATTATGACATGCCTATGGTTGAATCGTGATGAAATCAAAGACCAAGGGGTTACTTTAATGACTTTTGCCGATGAGCTTGCTGCAAATTAATTTCTTGCTTATTCATGCTTGCCAGCTGCTGATATTGCTGGCTTGAAATCCAAACCTGGTATGAAAGATAGCAACTTTGCGGTTCAGGAATTACTGAATTTAGTCGCTAAAAATAAAGGACTTGCATGGCTCGAACCAATGCTAACTACAATTATGAACTTTAAAACACCAGCAGCTACGTCCTAGCCATTGCAAATTAACAAAATTAAGATTCTCTCTTGAAACTCATGTGGTTTCCATAACATAATGCAATGGTTTAACACACTGCCTATGTGCAATCCTCCCACAATTATACTTCAGGAAACCATGAAATTTAGTGCCCTTTTGTTGCCCGGTTATGCTACCTATTTCTCGCCTGCCTCAAAACTAACCCAAGGACGACCGTCGGGTGGTCTTGCTATTGCGGTTAATAACACCTTGAAAGTGCAAACCAAACTGGTGTGGGACTCTACCAATCTTATGTATATTGTTGACTAGGAACAGGGAAAATTGTAGTAATATTCTAATAATTACTTTATACTGGAATCCAGCTAATACTAAAATAGAAGCAATGTTAGATGAAATCGACAAGTGTTTGGAAATGTCTATGAATAATCACTGTCCAATCGAAATAATAATTGGCTGGGATTTTAATGCTGATTGCCGTAAAAGCCAGGTGACTGAAGAACTTAATAATTTAAACTCTCGGACTAGAGGGGCAGTCTGGAAATCGTATTTTCAAGATTGGGATCTGGACATGGCAGAAGCTAGTGATACATGCTCAAAATTCACTTGGAAGCGTGGCGACTACTCTTCAATGATGGGTTATATATTTCTGTCACATAACCTCCTTGCAGTAACTTCCCCTCTACTGATTAGCCCGATAATCCTTGGTGATCACGCTCAACTATCTATCATATTACAATATGAAAGTGCTTTACTTCATTTTGATCCTTCTGTAGTTTTCCCTGAGGTTGATCGCCATCAGATATTCCTTAGATGGAGTACAGGTCTTTGCAAACATTTTGGAAACTATGTCTCAAAAAACAGACAAGATCAAAGGCGATGAAACAAAATCAGCCATGGATATAGCAGCCGAGTGCTCAGTCATAATTAGAAAGGGTTTAGTAGACCTTAGTTTTAAGTACTCCAATAAGAAACATCTATATTCCAATGATCCAAACTGTAAAATTCTCAAACGTGAAAAAAAATAAAGAGCTAAGGCGATTGAGATATAACCAGCAAGATCATGCAACCTATCAATCTCAATGTAAGCAAATTAATCTCATATATAAACAAATATTGAGAAATGCTCGAATATGGAATTATAATAAGATAAATTGTTCACTAATTTGAGCAATTTGTACTCATGATGTTTGGCGTACTGTAAAAAGCTCTGAAAGCCAAGGATTACCGATTATGCCGAATTGTATCTCAGAACAAATATGGTGTGATTATATAGCTTTCAAATATCAGCTTCCAACAAGATTTATGTATGTACCAGAAGTGGCCTTATGTTACAGCGAGATGCGAAGTCTTCACTGGCCAATAGAGGATATCAAATGGGCAATCTCTAAATTGTCATATTCTAAATCAGCAGGACCGGATGGGCTTCTCCTGTGTGTTTATAAGATGGGCCCAGATCTTTGGGCCACAATTTTTAAAACAAAATTTCAATCAATAATTAGATCTGGGATTATTCCATGCTCTCTATTATCCTCGAACATTGTTCCAATTTACAAGAAAGGTGACCCTTCTCTACCTGTGAATTACCGGCCATCTTGTTGATTGACACAGAAGCAAAGATATTTGCGAAGCTTTTGTTGTACAAACTGGAAACCTTTATTGAGAACAATGATCTTTACTCAAAACATCAGACGGGCTTTCGCAAAGCGATGAGCTCCTCACTCAATGCTTTGAAAATGGCACATGTTATCACTGGTGCGAAAACTAAAAAAAGCAAACCCTTTTTATATTGCTCTTGATATGTCGTCAGCATTTGATACTGTAATACGGAATAGCCAATGGACTAAAATGATGAAAATGGAAATTCCGTTAAACCTATTATATTGTTTTATTAAACTCCATACCAATACTTCCTATAAGATAAAGATATCTGCTGACGTGCGAACTACGGAGCCAATAAAGACCTATTTGGGTCTAAAACAGGGTTGCAATTTAGCAGCCACATTTTTCAACCTGCATATAGCTGATTTAGATCAAATTTGGAGTACTAAAAATGTATTTTCTGTGAAACTGGGCACCATACGTTTTCAATGGCTTGCATTTGCTAACATCATCATTATATTTGACCCCACTGCGTTTGGTTTACAAGTAAAATACTGCTTGGATGGAACAATTACATCCTAAGAGTAGGCCAGTACTTCCCCAAATGAAATTGATCTATGCAAAATATTGCAAATTTTCACTGGTGCCTCTTATTTATTTCTACACGCTCAAAGTTGAACTTATTCTATTAAATGCTCTGGATATCTGCTTATGCAATATGAGTACATATTTGGATTGCTTACAGGGTGCTATGTTAAAGTCTGCTATAGGTTTTCCTATGTCCTTACCTAACCCTATAATTAGACTTGAATTAGTGTTAGTTGCATTATCCACGCGTAGGAAATGGAGACAGTTAACTAACTACGCTAAGATATGTTTTCCTCCGTCAAACAGCCTTTACACTGACATGAAAGAAAATCTGAAAATGAGTAATATGCCTTCTATTATTGAGTATCAATCAAATTTGAAGTTGCTATTCATTGAATTGGAACTGACAGTAGATGACGTACAGTTTCGGCCAGGGTACGCAAAGAAAGAATTCTTCGAGCTAAACTGGATCATAACACTTCAGCAGATAGGGAAATATAAAATGTATACGGAATACTCTGCTCACACTAAAAAACGTATTCCCAGATATTCTTATATTGATTTATTTCCCTGCAATCATTTTAGAAGATCTTTCTTGTGGTTTAAGTTTAACTTGTATCATACACGAGAAAGGATCAAACTTTGGAACAAGACAAAAGATGCTATAATCTGTGAAAAATGTCGCTTTCCAGATTGCTCAGAGTCTAAAGAGACATTAAAACATTTGATCCTATATTGTCCGTACTTCAAAGTCAAGCGAACTACTCTATTGATGAAATTTGTAACTTTGGAGTATGAGGACTGTTTGAATGTTCTATGGGTAAGAATGATGCAACTGAACCACAAACCTTTAATATATGCGACTGTGTCACTATGCAAATTCATAGAAAAAGAATTGATATCCTATGAATCTAAGTGATTTTATGTTTCTCACATATATGAATTCATATGACTTTGCTTATATTTATATAACTTTTCCTGTTTTATAAGGATATTGTTATGAAGTTTTTGCTATTTTAAATGTAGAATATTGTATTGAAATTATAAAATTTTGTAAAGGTTCTATTTTTTGTTTTGAACTATTAAAAAAAGAGTAACACTGGGCTTTGCTGTCCTTGTTCTGTTTTAGACGGACACAAACGGTCTTAGGTTTATACCTGCCCCAAGTTGCTGATAGTTTATCATATCATATATAAATTTTCAAGGAGCTATCATATCATTATTTATATAGCACCTCTACACAATGTGTTTCAAAGCGCTTCAAGGCAAGGGAGAGAACAATGGAAAAAGCAATGACATTCTTACAGGCCTTGAACAGTAAGGATGTGAAATTAACTATTGTACTCTGCCTGTAACCCACAGGGCATACATGACCCCCAGAGGATAGCTCGGTTTAAGAATGACAAACATGCCCCAAATTCAGGGAAGAAAACGCAGGGATGACACACATGTTTTGGGCATGTCCAGAAATTGGGGAGTTCTGGGGAGAAGTAGCCCACCGATTACATGAGAAAGGGATCAAGCTAAACGTGGAATCAGTGTGGGCATGCATGGTAGGGTGGTTCCCTAGACCGCGCCAATTTAAACACGTGAGCAAGCTTAAGGACTTGGCATATATACTTGCCAAGTGCAGAATTGCTATGGGGTGGAAGGTATGCAACAGACCGAGAGTAGAAGAGTGACCTCCAGAAGTGGACCGAAGCTGAAACGGCAGCGTGGCATGAAGCTGGAAGTAGGGGAGGGGAGGAGGAAGCGGAAACCCTGACGGCCTGTAAATACTCAGTGGCCACATTGTATGGGTCCACCCAAGACTGCTTAAGCGATCAGGAAACTCTTGAGGGATACGGAAGGGAAGGTTCCCCCGGAGGAAAGAGAAGCAGAATGCGAAGTGGAGTAGGCTCGAGTTGGGGAGAGGGTAAGGGGTAAGCGGTAGATATTTAACGATATGTACATGATGCTAAAGTGTTATAACTACTGCTGGTTTTGTTGAATGTTGATGGTTTGTTGTAAAAACCAATAAAATTGATTAAAAAAAAAATCGTACTCGGCCTGATGACCTTTCAGATAGTGCAAGAGCTAAGACATGGATAAGGAAGGGAGGGGGTGAGTGGGAAGGAAATGGAGACAGATGGGTGACTACCGTACTAGGCCTGACGAAATTTCTGGTGGAGCTGGAGAAAAACAAAAAAAGGTGAGGGAGAGGGGTGCAGAAAGGGAAGGGAGGAACAAAACAAGCGACTATCATACTAGGCCTGACATTTCAGATAGTGCTTGGGGGGGAAGGGGGGGCAAGTAAGGGGTGGGGCGGAGGAGACAAACGAGGGTGGTGATATACTAGGTCCAAGGACAATTCTGACAAAGTGCATAGAAGAAAGTAAGGGGAGGAGATCGGAAAAGGGAGAATGGGAGAGGAGGGGAGAACAGAGTAAGCAGTCAAAAAGAGTGGAGAAGCAAGAGGGGAGAGCAAATACAATTGCAGAAGTCAGTAGTAACACAATGTTGCAAGCCAGGATACAAGATGAAGATGGAAACGGCATGATTCATGGCCACCATGAGTACAAGATGCAAAGGAAGTTCAGCATGAATTGAGAAATGGTGAAACAATGAAATCATTAATTCAAATCCAGCATTGGCCCCAAGTCTGTGATGGTGAAACCAGAATGTATCAAGACAGACTCCTGCAGAAGTAGACTGGAGAGGGGTGGGGGAAGCAGGGTAGAAGAATCAAGCAAAACAGACAACACCTGTGTGCGCGCAGGGGGTGGGGGGGGACAAGGGAACATGTGATGTGTTCCATCCTAAAATAAGTTACAAGAGTTACTGCTTATCCCAATCTGTTTCATTGATCTCAAAAGCACCTGTAATTGAATATTACATCCTTGGGTTTTACTCACCTAGTATAACTGTGTGTCATCACAAAAGTAGTTGTCGTTTTTTTTTTTTTTTTTACTGTACCTAGAATAAGTGTTCCACTATCCACAAAACGTATATTGTCCAGTTGACTTATGTGATTTCTTGCTGAGAATCATGGTACAACTGTTAGGGTCTACTACCTTGGTATTACTGAATGTAATCTGAAAGTAGCCATTGGTTTTGCTCCCCAAGAATAGGTGTATCCTATACTGATTGTGTTGAAAAAGTTTTGACTTCCCTAGAACTACTGTTGGGTGTTCCAAATAAGGTTATGTGCTTTGGTCTGTGTGCCTTCAAGCATTGTGTTTTTATTTTTAATAATGGGTTTGACTTTAACCAGTACTTACCCCAAGACTTGACTTGGCGTTATTGTATTTACCTGGGCATCTCCGATCAGGCCCTGGCTTGGCTGACCACCTTCCTCTCCGATCAACCCTCCCAGGTCCAACTTGGGTCCTTCCTCTCCTCTATCTTTATCTCTACCTGTGGTGTTCCCCAGGGGTCTAACCTCTCTTCCTGGTTGTTCAACCAATACCTGGCATTTCTTGCCCACAGCATTGCCGCTCTCTGCCCCAACTTTCAGTGCTATGCAGATGACACTCAACTCATTTTCAGGCTCCCTTGGCCACCTCTGCTCCTTCTCTCATCTCCGACTGTCTGTCCTCCATCAAGGAGTGGTGTGGCACCAATGATCTCTGCCTTAATGCCAGTAAGACCCAGATTCTCCTCATCGGCACACTTGCTCCCTCCTTTCCTGTCACTCTCTGGCCAGCCTCTCTTGGCCTTCTTCCTGCTCCCACCTGTGAAGCTAAAAACCGCAGGGTCATCTTCGACTCCACCCTTTCCTTCTCTCGTCATTTCTCTGACGTCTTTAAGAAGTCACACTACCAGCTGCACCTCCTCAGAGGTATTCTTCATTTCCTCTCCTTCCCCCAGAAGCTTGCTGTCTCCAGAGCTCGGGTTCTCTCTAGGCTGGACTACTGTAACAGCCTCTTTCGAAATCTGCCTGCCTCTACTCTCCGCCCTCTGCAACTCATCCAAAAGAGGACTGCGAGACTTGTCCTTGGCCTCAAGCCCAGGGATCATATCTCTCCAAGACTGAACTCTGCACTGGCTTCCAGGGACAGCAAGGATTAAGTTCAAAACACACTGCATTGTCCACAAAGCCTTCTGGGGCCTCAATACCTTCAACTCTCTCTTCCTAAATATCTTCCTTCTCGTGCTCTTTGCTCATCCGCCTCCAACTCCCTCAGGGTTAGCCGCTTCTCCAAGCAGCGAGTTGGTGGTAGATCTTTCTTCTGCTGGGGCCTCCCTCTGGAACAGCCTCACTGAAACCTGAGGAGAACCATCTCCAGTTCCGGAAGCATCTCAAGACCTTCCTCTTAACTTCTACTTTCTCTCCCCTGCTGAATCCGATACTGCACTCGTTACCTGGCTACCTTCTGATCTCGGGCCCAGGTCCCCTCCCCGCCAGCTGCACACCGCACTGCCCCCGTGGCAACCCTTGCACTCAGGGGCTGTTTCTGTATCCCTACAGCTTCTACTAGCACTTGACTTCTGATGTCTGCACTTACCTTCTGCACTTGCCTCCAGCTGGCTGTAGTTTTATTTATTATTTATTGTCTTTATTTATTTTTCTGTTATCCCATGAACTGCACTGCCCCCTCCCCCGCACTTTCCTCTTCCTGCTTACCCTGCGCAATCTCAATGTCACCTGGCCTAGTAGGTGCGCTATCGGTCTTCCCTCTGTTTCCCCTCCCTTGCCTCGTCGTGCCTTGAAACACTTGTGTATAGGCGTGTTATAAATGCCGTATCATATATCAAAAATAACCCTTTATTTTTTATAATTACTTCTGGTTGTCAGTGTTTCTATTGATTCATTTGTGTTATAGATTCTTTGTACTGGCCTTCAGCCCTCTCTCCCGCCTAAGATAAGCCTGGCTGTTCTGTTTACGCTACCAATGAACTCAGGTGGTACAGCCTTATAGTAAGAGTGGAGTCTTCTACTGTCTCAGTTGAATGGCGTTGATGAAGTTTGGTAGAACTTCAGAAAAACGGTCCTACTAGATGGAACATAAACAATGTTGTTGCCTTTGTAGGATTTGTTTTCATGTGTCTGCTTGAAACACTACTGGAGAACAAGAAAGTCAGTTAAGCTTCTGATTCTTGATGATTGAAGTCTCTTCCAAGTAACACTCTTGTGTCTTTGTAGCTGGTTATCAGATATGAGATTTCATGCAGTAACTTGCACAAGTCTTCATTTGTCAGATACACATTGATGAGAAATAATGATGTGCCAACCCCGCTTGCCGAAAGTGTCTCCCCTCTGTCTCAGTTTACATTTCCTACTCATTAGGGTACTCCACTCTCTAGACAAAGTAATATAGTCATTGTGGAACGTTCTCCGGAGCTATTGTTTTAGCACTTTGTAAGCATCCTCCTTCAACAAAAGTTTCTTGTAGGATCCGGTTAATTCTAGCTCTTCTTTAATATAATTTATTTTGAATTGACTGTTCCGGCCATCCATAATTAATAAACAGAAATTGTTCCATCCACTAATTCCTTGTTTCACCTAATATTAGGTGAATTGTGGGCCAAGTAGCTTCTTAGGCTTTGTTACCCAGTTTAAGGAGTCCAGTTTGTATCCTTGACTGTAAAGTGACAGAACATTTTTGAAGACTATGAAGAGAAAGACGGTACCTCTACTGTAATGATAGTATAGGCTGTATCCTTCTAAAATGTGTCAAGTTTTCATATTCTATAATAAAACTATCTAAATAGATGATTTAAGTCACCTCCAGTTAGGACTGATTTTCTATACTCTGGCCTGGTGGACAGATGTATACAAGGCCTACCTGGTTTTGTGATGGGGGCAACTCTGGGAGTTGTAGCCAAACCAGTTCAAGGTAGCAAGGCTAAGTATCAGCAGGGGCGAGCGTGATGAGGAGTACACACAGTGAAATACACACAGTGAAAAGTCAAGAAACCCAATTAGACTAACAGTTATAAAAATACTTATGTATGGCCATATAACACTATGGAAAATGACGACTAGCATGTAATATTATCACACAAGACTAAATAACTTATACTCCATCAATGGAGTAGGGCAAATAAAGAAATACATAACAAACCCCTGCAAAGGAAGGTAAGTATTGGTATACACAGAGATGCAACACTAACTTTAAAAGTCCATCCCTAAAATGTATGGGGCCTTGTGCCAAAGGTTCACTGTTAGGGAGAATTTTCACTTCTGTGCTGAATTCCTCCCACCTTGGCGACCGCCAGCTTGTTTGCTGCACTTAGGACTTTTTAATTTTAACTCCTGAGTGAGTGGGACCTCTGTCTCACTCATGTTTTTTTCCCTGATTTGGATTTCATGTTTTCACTGTTTTTGGAGTCTGACCAACTCTATAGGCATCTGCTTTATGTATAGTGACACACAGCACCCTCAGTGCAGTGTCACTGAGAAGTCCCTTGGATTTCTCTTAAGGTTTAAATACCTTTTCATGGTGAACTACTGTTCCCAAGAACAGTATGATGAAATTGATCTTACTTGCCTTTCACTTTGTGAGTCCAGCACACATCTTATGTGGAGTGCTGGGGGATTACCTAGTAGCTCCTTATCCTACTTTCTCATGTAACATTTTTTGTTACTCTCACTATTTTAAATGGCTGGCTGCAGTGGTTTAATGTTTACTACCAGTGTGCTTTTTTACCTCAGGCTCAACCCTCAGTTGCAGTACAGAACCCATGGGTGTCCATTTTGTGAGGTCTTTCTTGGCTTTTACTCTATGGGTTGGGACAGATTTGAGCCCTTTGTGTGTTTTGCCTTTGGCTGGCTTGAACTCTGGAGACGGCCCCTGGCCCAGTGTATCTGGAAGGGCAGGAAGTGAGGGAGGATCCTGAAACTCCCCTGTACTTTGTCTCTAGGTATGCCTGCACAAAACCAATCCTGATTGGCCGGCTGGTTGTCCGGGAAGGACAGCCTCCCTGCTGTCTGACAGCCAAGGCTGTTAATGAATAGGAAACTTGCTTAAAAGGTGAGGGCTTTTGGGACCAGAGGCATTGTAGACCACTGGAAGATCCGAAGAAGAAATCGTGAAAAGGGGCCCGCTACAACCTCCTGGACCCTGAATTGCCTGGGGAAGCCCTGCTGCTGTGTGGACCTCCTTTTCCGGATGGAACGACTTCTTCCCTTGGGTTAGTGGGACAAAACAACCCCGAGACAAACTCCACTTTGACGCAATCCCCGACTTGCTGTGCCTCTCCAGGGCTGCAGAAGCCCAATGCCAGGGGTCGAGTGTCCATAGCCGATTGCAACGTCTGCCGCAGAACGAATCCGGCCAAAAGCTCCAGGAGCCTCCTAAGGACAGTCCAGAAGCAGAAAATCCTGATCCAGAGTTCCCTCACCAGATTCCAGGACCAAGGGAGCCAATAAAGTCCAACCAGAGATATTTGTTCTGCATCGGTGCTGTTTGCGAGGCACTGCTGAATCGAAGAGAAGCCCGTAGCTGCCGAAGTTCTTCCCAAGTACTGCTGCAGGAGCCTTCCAGACGTCCTCTCTCTTGTCCCCACGACTGAGGCTCAGGAACCAGGGTCTGCTTGACTGTAGCGAGAGGGAATCAAGCTGGACCACTTTTCTTCTAATCAGAGGTGCTTTATCTTGGGGGGGGGGGGGGGTACTTACCTTCTTGCCTTATGTCATGCTTTCTCACTTGAGAACTGCACTTGCTTAACGTTTCGAGTTGACTTCAACTCCCCTTGCACAGGCCTAACAGCTTTTGTTCCTTCAGTGGTTTTCTTGAACTAACTTTGTGAAAGACTGTATCCAAGAAGTGCATCAGAACTATAGACCTTGTCCAATTGACTTTGGCTTTCCTGGCTCACTAAAGGCTACCTTCTGAATCCATTGACTTTGGCATTGCTTGTCCCTCATAGGTTGTAATTGGTTATTTATAACGCGCTTAATACCCAGAGGTTTCTAAGCGCAGACCTGGGGATAGAACCTGTGTTGCTGCTCCTCGTCTTGCTTCAAAGGCAAGCGCGTTTCCCGGAGCTATCCGCCCAGCCCAAATTGCTGACACTTTTACTGCTAACCTTTCTGTTTGCCCTTAACACTTCCTTTCTGAAACTCAGACCAGGAGGGATTCATTTAAGTACTGTTACAACTCACCCCTGTACTCCGATTCGTATTAGGACTTGGCAGGTCTTCTGAAGAGGGCGGTGTCCGGTCAAATGGTCGAAAATAAAAGATCGAATGACCATTTGATCGAAAGTCAAATGGTCGGGAAAAAAATGGTTGAATTATTTTATTTATTTATATATTTTTTTAGTTTTGTTTGGTAAAAAAAAATTAATATAGAAAAAGGGGGGTTGGGGGCGGAACCCCCATAAAAAAATAATTAAAAAAAAATCGACCATTTTTTCGACCATTTGACTCTCAATCAAATGGCATTGGATCATTTGGTTTTCGACCAAATGACTGGTAACCACAACGGTCCATGGGTCCCTTTTCCCACCTTCAGCTACGGTTCTTGATGCCCAGGGGTTGTAGGTTCGAGCACTTCTCCAGTTCGCGACAAATGCTGGTGCAAGGTCTTCAAGATGGAGAATGCAGAAGATCTCCATGCAGGGGCCCTCTCAGCACAGGACTGGATACAGGAACGTGGTTTTCGATGAAAGCCACCGATGAACGACGATGCAGAGTAACACACTTGTCGCAGTCTGCCTCCTAGCTCATGTCCTCTTGATTCTGGAACCACGAAATTTGGCTGAGATGAGTCCTGTGGCGCACGCTGTCGAACCCCAAAGTTCCAGGCCTCAATGCGGAACAGTGACGTCTGCAGAACGGTAACCCATACTCTGAGCTGGGCAGCCATTGGGTGATTCTCGGGGCACTTTCGCAGGACTCAGAATGGAGGGAACATTAATTCTCTACATCAGCTCTAAGGGTCGAAGCTCCTTCGCAGGACTTTGGAATATCACCTACAAGACGGGGCTCTTCCAGGACAGCAGCAGAAGTTGGGCGCCAGGCTTTCTTCCAAAGGGTCCACAGTCTCCTTACACATCTTGCAGCTGGACAGGTACTTGGCTCCTTCAGGTTTCTTCCAGGATCTCTCTGGAATGGGTGCAGTGGTCTTTTATCCAAAATGCATGTAAGAGCCGAATCTCCCACTAGCCAATCAAAGATGTATTTATTCATTTAAAATTAGTAAAGCGCGACCTAATGCCCAAAAGGTGTCTAGGCACCAAGGGAGGCAGTACAACAAGAAGTCCAATACAGTAGGAAGTAAAACCAGTTGGCAGATCAGAACAGAAGGGCTTTCAGAGCCCTACGAAAAGAAAAATAGCCCTTGATGGCTTGTAGCGGTGGAGGAAGTGAGTTCCACAGTCTAAGAGCCAAAACCGAGAAAGACCGCCCCCTAGCCAGTCCTGCTGGTACCTTGGTACTTTTAGCAGCAAATGAGCTGCAGTGCGCATCATTCAATCTTTTCTTGAGATATTTTGGACCAATACCATACACATGGTGAGTGACGCAAAGCGTCTTCAACACTGGCCTTTTCCCCACTGGGAGCCAGTGAAGATCCTACAAGAGCTCGGTAGACTGAGTCAGCAAAGGTGCCATTAGCATCAATCTGGCTGAGTTGTGTAAAACCTGCATCCGCTGAATTTGTTATTTTGGTTGACATAGATAAATACCATTACAGCAGTCCAATGGCCCCATTATGGAGGAAGTAACCACCAAAGTAGGGCAAGCAGAAGTGAGCAAGGGAGGGTCAGTCTGAGGGGAGTCCAGCCGAAACACTGTTATCAGCAGAAGTATAGAAGAGGACTCCACATTCAGCATTAAGATTGGCAAGGAGGCAGACATACAGATTGAAAAGAAGGGGGGGAAGAGTGCCCAGCCCTGCAGAACACCACACGTCCGAGCACGAGTGGGCGTGTGGCAGCCCTGAAAAGAATGGTCTGACAATTCCTTAGCCACTAGAAACAGTTCCCTAGAAAAACAAGATACGTAATATTTTTGTTTCCACTACCATCACCTTGTGATAGCAGGACACTGCTTGCTTGTAAGAAGCTTAGTCTTCATCAGCATAGTTAAGGCGCTATTTTCTTGTCAAGTGACAGCAAGCCTGTTTCTGCTCTCAAAGGTCAGATCTAAGCCATGCGGCCGTAGGTTTGGATCTCCCAAAGTGTTTTTTTCAGGGGGGCCAGATTGTTGGCTATCTTTTTGAAAGCACCTTCAGGAGAGAGGCACAGGGGGCCATCACCCTCTCTATAATTATCATTAGCTTGTAATAACCGGCCAGTGAAGACCGACATGTCTACCTTATGCCAGGACCTGCAATCCTCTCAACCCTTTCTCTTCTCACTCTACATTTATCTTTCCTAGCTCCTATCAGCTCCTCCTTTGGTGTTTCACACCATTTCTACGCTCGCTGATGACACCCAGCTCTTCCTCTCCTTCTCTTCCTTCACCTTTGACATCCATCTTAAGCTCTCTTCCTGCCTTTCCGCTATTAAATCCTGGATGTCCTCTCACTTTCTTACCCTAAATACTGACAAAACTGAAGTCCTATTCTTCCCTGCTCCCTCCCCCAACCCCTCCTTCCAGTCTCTTTTCCCCTCCCCATCTATCCCCACACCTGTAATCTGGGCCTTCACATCGACTATAATCCCTCCCTCTCTCACCATCTCTCTCACTGCCCGATCCTGCCGCTTCCACCTCTAGAACATCCGTAAAATCAGACCCTTCCTAACCTTCCATGCTACTAAACTCAATCTTCTCTAGACTTTTTTACTGCTTCACTCTCTCTTCTTTGGTCTCCCCTCACCTAACCCCCCCTTAAATCCATCTACCACTCTGCCATCCGTTCTCTCTGCCTTCTCTCACCTCATGATTCCATCTCTTCTCTCTGCTCTTTAGGTTGGCTCTCCTTTCACTCCCAACTCAAATTCAATTTCCTCTGTCTCGTCTTCAAATCCCTCTATGGTCTTGCTCCACCATACCTTTCCTCCCCCCTCACTTTCTACACTCCTTCTCGCCCACTCAGCTCTGCCGATCTTTTTCTACTCACTCCTCTTCCTACACCCTGTGCCCCATCCCGCTTACGCTCCTTCAAACTTCTTGCTCTTTTCCACTGGAACGGTCTCCCTATCTGCTCTATCTCCTCCTACTCCGCCTTCTGCAATTCTCTAAAATCTTATCTCCTCCAATCACCATCCTAACACCTTTCTGCTGCCGCTCTCAGTTCGGTCCGACACCACATCCTAACACCACCTTGCTGCTTCTCACTATGGTCCTATACCACTCATGTTAAACCATATTGCTCATGTAAATTGTTCCATATACTGTTTTCTGGTACTTAATTCATATGTTATGTAATGCTTGTATATTCTCTGTCCTTATATATAGCACTTTGGCGTAAAGCGCTATATAAAATTTAATAAATACAAATACAAGACTGTAGGTCAAGAGAAACCACCAGACCACAAGTCTGTAGTCTAATAGTAAATGGCACCAAGAAATGGTCATAATGCAACATGGTCAGACAAAATGACCGGAACTGGAGTAAGGCTAACCAAAGATCTGTCCCACACACCCAAACAGTGGTCCAATCACGACTACTGGTTGCCCAGCCTATGCATACCATTCAGACACACTGAAACCAGTTTGTGGATTGGGACCAGACAGTCCCAACCCACTTCCTGGCAGCACACACACACACACACACACACACACACACATATGACCCTGCAGTAGCCCGCAAAAAGCCTCACAGGTCAGGAAGAAGGGCCAGTGACAAGATGAAAAAGAAAAACCTTGTGGCACAGCCATGTTTGTATAGTAGCCACAGTAGGTAGCCAAACGTGGTAAAGGTGATGAGGCTAAAACAAAATACCTTAATAAATAGCAAAAAGTAACTGCTGCCACCAGCTTGTCCCTTAGGCACACCTAAAGTAACCAAAAATCCTCTTAGTGTTAATCTAGAACAAAACAAAGTGTACCCCATTGTACTGCATTGTAAGATGTATTGTACGATCATAAGTTACCAAAAGTGGCAACAAAGACTAGGGGAATCCATGTTTCCCAGTTCTGACATCCTGAAGGGCTTGTCGTTTCCCCCTGACAGATGAGCAAAAGCCAGTGTAGTGAAGCTAAAGGTGTCGCTGCACTGCAAAAGTTTGTGGTCGGACTAAAAAATCCAAGCAAAAAAGTTTGGGAGTCCATGAAAATGGAGGGAAGGTTCTGTGAAGAGAAACTTTCCTTAAGTCCCCCTTGTGTAAGGTTTATGTATGTGAACTTGTGCCCATAAAACTCTCCTGGGGATAGCTAACTGTATGCTCTCTCCTACTAACAGCCAGCCACATCAGGCAAACCTACTGGCTGATGTGAACTGAGGTGGATACGAACTTGCATGTGGATGTGATTGAAAAGCAATTGCTGATGTTTAGTTGCACACCACATTTATTTATTTTTGACATTTGTATCGCGCGCCAAGCCCTGGGGCATTGCTGTCTAATGATTAAGAACCAGGGTACAGTCATACCATTAAGTGCTGCCAGGTTGTCATGAGTTTGGTGCTCCAAATCTCATGCTGTGGCACGTATAGTGGCACCATAAGCCTTAAGGCAATTTCATTTAATCCTCCCTCTGGTTAGTCTGTTTTGCTCAATTATAAATCTTTATTTCCTCTTTTCCTAGGCATACACCGACGAGCTGGTAGACCTTCACAGACGATTGATGGCGCTACGGGAACGCAATGTACTACAGCAGGTATTGACTTACCTTGTGACGAAACAATGTGTGGCAGCCTCATACCGGTTGTCAATCTGTTGAGTAATTAGTTAATAAAACACAATTTGAATTGAATGTTGTAAGCATACGGAAACATTTTCTGGGAAGTTATGCTTGTTTTTGAATTAATATTTGATTCTCCTTTTGCTTGTTTTTTTTCAGATAGTAAATCTGATTGAGGAAACTGGTCATTTTAATGTTACGAATACGACTTTTGACTTTGACCTTTTCTCTTTGGATGAGACGACTGTCCGCAAATTGCAGAGCTACCTGGATGTGGCGACATGACAAGTGGCCCCAGAAATGGACCTAGTTTTCAATTTCAAATCCCTTGTCCAAGTACCAGGAAAGAGACCGGTGGAGCTTGGCCTTCTATAACCTCTCGATTCACCCAAAGCACTGCCTTAGAGAACTGCCATGCTCTGTGAATACACAGCCAACTGCACTTTTCATTGTAGGCATTGAGTAGGCACCCTCGTTGCTCATTCTGTATTTTCCTACCTACGCAGGAAGACTTGGACACAGGCACTGAAGAGGACACCTGAAAGGAGCTGCTCCCCACTACAGAGCGAAATGCGATTTTTGTTTTAGGAAATGGCTATCGTCTTCAGAACACTTACATTTCTCCCCAAGTGTCTGCATAAGAGCATTATCTGTACAGGTCCTCCCAAGAACATTTCTCCCAACCTTAAACGTTTGGTAACTCATTCCCTAGGAACGGAATGAGTGTACGTTCTGTGTAAACCATTGTCCACCCTGTCGAGCTACCAGAGGGCCAGAAATGCAACTAAGGAGAAAAACATGTTCACACTTTGGTCAGCTACTAAGCAGCTGGTTAGGTGCGCGTTTCTTCAATGGGAGTCAAACAGTAATCTTATGGGAGGTGGGAAATATTCCCTTTTGACATGGTTTATGGTCTCCAGCCGCTGTTCGTTCCATGCTTTGTACATAGTGTTATATTCTATTTTAACTTCTCTGTGAGCACGAAGGACTGAAAGAGAACAAATCTGGCTGGATGTCACGTTGCGCAAGGCCCATTTTTCTCATTTCACATACATTGACTTGCCTCACTGTTCAGTCCGCTTTAAAGTCAAATAGGACTACAAACTGTAAGCTGTATATTTTATATATATTATATATATGTATGTATGTACTGTATGTATAAGAAGGTCCTAGTTGGGCTTGAGATTTTAAGGGTGTTTGTTTTTTTTATGTGAAGAGGGGAGGTTCAAGGAAGATTTTTATTTTTACGTTTGATATGCCTCATGGACAGTTTTTTAAAGATAATGAAGGCTACATTGGGGGATATTGGAAGCGTTTTGTAGTGTGACAGACTACCTTCTATCACTTTTGTTATTCAGTGTTTTGAACACCTTTGCCAAACCTGTTAACGGTTTTTGTTTCTTACCAGCCCTACATAGTAATATCAAAAGCAACAATAAACTGTGCTGGGAGGGGTAGGGCAGTGGCGAGGGTCAAATGGCAATGGAGACATGCAAATAATGGTCCTGTTTGGGGAAAATCAACACAACTGTTTTACATAGGCATGCCTAGAAAACCTCAATGGACTGAAGAGGTACTTTTGTCCACTGGTGACAAGTCACTTTGCAAATCAGAATCCTCGTGACGTGCAAGTTGGCTTTGCTGCTTAGTGCACCTATTTGATCTAAGTAGCAGTGAGCACAAGGTATGTATTTGTAGACATCAATTGTTGAGTTGAAGTCCGATCTTGTCTAGGTTACATTGTTTTTACAGAATTACCTGCAAAGGTTCTAGGTCTTTTTTTATTGTTGACCAATGTATTTAAAGAGTGGTTACTAAATTAAACCATTTTATGGTATTGAGCTGCCAATGGACTCTTCACAACATAATTGTTCTTCATTGATTCGTTTTAAAAAAAGATGTTTTTGCACAAGCGTTGCATGTTGATTGCCTTCCTGACTCAGCTATCAAGTTTTCTTTACTTGAGGAAATAGTGGCCTTAAGCATTCTCACATAAATGTTTTCTGGAATAGGGATTTGCCTTCGTTTGTTTTGATTCCGAAATGCAACAAGCATGTGCTCTGATCTGTTGCGAACTGCTACCTGTTACAACTCTAAACATTTGGATGTTGGCTGTATGTGGCATGAAGTAGGCTTGAGACAAACGCATATCGATAATGTATAGCTAAGGCAGTCGCAAGGACTATGACTAAATCAACAGAGCAATTGTTTTCCAAAAATGGTGCATCTCTTGAATGCTCAACTATTAGGGCCAGAGCATGTTTGCCTTTTCATTTAAACCATATCGTGATCGAAGTGCAAGAAAATGCTAGACATTTGGGCTACATTTAAAACGTGTAGGCCAATTGTGTCTTCCATGCAAGTGGTGTAGCCCGTTCATCTTCATCTATATGTGGTTCTCGTGCTTTTAATATTGCTGGTAGTTACTTTTTAAACTTGAGATTTAACAAGTGGCAATCTCAAATGTATAATTTTTGTACTTTCATTCAACCCAAAGACTGCCATTGTATATTTATAAGTGTCCCGTTTCCACCAATACCTGTTAAATATCCAGTGTTTGTTTTAGTGCTATACCGTTGCTCATTAAGCCATCCCACAATACAAAGTTTCATAGGAATACGCTTGGGTAAAAAGATTAACCAATTCCATATTTTCCCTTTTATTTGTTAAAATGTTTATTAATATTAGAAGGATTTTGCAGACAGATGGCATGATTTGGACATAGGAAATACATTTTCTGGCAATGTTTTTAGACATTCACAAAAAAGGTCTCATGCTTTTCATCTGTACGTATTTTAAACTTGAAGAGCAGGATATTGGCTCCCACTTTCGGTTTTCAGAAGCGTGCTAAAACAACTTTTCCAATATATTGTTTCTAGTCACCTGAGGTAAAAAGAAAAGCGGAAAACCGAGATTCTGCTCCACCCGTGATTGGGAGACATTTCAGTTCTTCTCTAGAATATTCGGCTTCATTTCCTCTGTGTTGCAGATCTAGCAATAGGTTTAAGTGCGACAGTAATTTGAAAATGTATGGTTTGCTTGATACTATCTCACTCCAATTGCAAAATTAGGCAGATGACCTGCCAGATGGTTTTTGTTAGACTTTCTGCTACTCGACACATTTGCAAAGTGACGTTTGTCCACCAGCGAGACATTTGAAGTATCCGTGCAATTGTAAATAACGTTTTCCACGTAGGCTTGATTTAACTTTAATGGTCCAAAGCTTCAAATTGTATTTTATTTTTTGTTACAGCAGAATGTCAGTGATGTCTGATATAGTAGCAGCATCTGACCTCCCTTTTCGAACAATTCATCACCAACTAATTCTTACCACCTCTGCAGTGTGCTGTGATGGATGTTGACTGTGGTGTACATTTTTAAAGTACCAAACGTTTTAAATTGGGTTAATATTTTTAAAAGGTATTGGAGGACTAAAGTGTTTATAATAAAAAAGAAAACGTAAAGCTTAACTTAAGCAGACGAACAAAAGGGGAAGATGAGGGGTTCTTTTTTGTCTCATCTTTGTTGCACTGTTGCCTTAGCTGATTTTAGCAAATACTTTGGAATAGATGAGGCTCATACTGCAAACACTAATCCAAACTGTATTTTCTCGGTTAGACGAATACAGGTGTTTTTTTAGCACTCCTTATTTATACCCTACAGGCCTTGCCATTTTTATTGAATTATTTGTTTTTGTTAATTCATTCTTCTTTTGGATTCAGCTTTTTTTATGAAATCAGGCTTTATTTAAATTTGTAAAAAAATATAATTAAAAAAACTTTCTAAGCTCTTGCCAGACAAAGTAGTTCTCGCTTGCACAGTTTGGCAAAATGAGCACAAAGAGGTTGCAAAATAAAATTCCAGTAAAACGAATTTCATTGTCTTCTTTCATTTCTGAACAAAGCTTGCTGACAGAGGGGTAAAATGTTTTTTGCTGCTAAAGAGCTACGGTCCTGAATATATAGTTTAAGGAATATGGTTTAACCTTCAGGAAAAGCCAGATGAACGGAACGGTTACAACTGTATAGAGTGAGAGTGTTGCATATCTCAGATGCCCACTCACCAGCCCTAAGAACATACTAGAATCAAGGAATAGTCTTGAGTTAGAGGTTCAAAAGACACATTTATAACTTTTGTGGGCGAGAGATGCAGTGTCAAAGTTGCTAAAGGCCTAAACGGATCCCAAATTCTGAGCTTCCCATGATGGATTAAATTAATGGGATCCTTCATTGCACCCCGTGAGGCTGCTTTTACTTTGAATCTTCATTTGTTCTGTCCCCCTTCCTCCAGACTCTTGGTATATCTGTATTTTCGGTTCCAGGCTGGATACCATATCGGAGTCTCTCCTTTCTCCTTAAACTCATTAAAATGCTTCTTCCTTTAAATTGTTATTTAGTATGTTTCCCAACTTCCTGATTGGTGTTGGTTCTTTTTTTCTTTCAAAATTTCATGTTCAAGATGCTGGGACTGGGCTGCAGCATTTTCTTGAATGACAAGCATCCCATTTGTCTCTAAAGCCCGGCCCGGCTACGTGTTCTGTGTGCTGCTGTTTGGCGCTGGAGGCGCAGGACTTGGGAAGACCCGGAAGCCAGAGATCGAGTGGCTTCGATCGAATCCACGGATAGAGCACACCATATCCCACATTGCGAATGGAGATAGCGTGAGTAACATCACTACATATTTAAACGAAGGTCAAGATTGGGGGAGTGCCCGTGAAATTAGCAGGAAAAGTTCTCACTCGTAATATATAGGGTGAAGTATACTATTTTGGCATACGTCTATTGGGCAGGTGATAGAAGTAATTGTACCTTTTTCTTGCCATAAGGGAGACTGTCGTGGCGGCGCCCCTTTGATCCCAGGGCAGGTACAAAAGTTCGGGCCACCCGGCCAGAATATTGGAAATACCTACTGTGCAAATGGGGGGTGAAAAGACATTACTGAAAGTGTGGAACCCGATCCTGCTCATTGTTAGCACCACAGAAATCGTTTCATCCACAAATAATTGAAGGGGAAAGCTGTGAGAATAGGTGGCACTCGTTATATTGCGGGGACTTGCATGAGATCCCGCCTATTGGACGATATTCTCCGGTAGAGACTGGAAAATTCAAAGTTGGAAATTCCATCTGTGTCACTCAAAACACAACTATAGTCAAAAGGGAAAGACAAAGACAGAAACTCCATCACTGCTCACAGGAAGAATGAAACTTCATAGTAATCCTATGCAGGATGATAGGAGAGCGCCGGAATGGGAAGAGCCAGTGATAAGGGCTCAAAGTCAGCAAAGTGTTCCAATTTTGCCAGTAAGGGGAGTAGGCATGTCCCTCCCAAATGGCCAAAGGACCCAAGTTTTAATCCATGCAGAGGAATCTTCATCAACCCCGGGTAGGGGAGTCGAGTCAGAATTAGAAACAAACTTAATTCCTCAAAACTGGAAAAAGAAACTAGAATATACAGTCACCACAACAAAAATTCTAAGGAAAATTGATGATCCCTTGAGTAAAAAAAGAAGCAGATGTGTGAATGATGAAGATATGATATTGAATACTCAGAGTAAAGAGCAACCACTGAGGAGAGAAGGAAGGAACTGTACTAGCTCCCCAATAACACTAAGAACAGAGGAAATATCAATAGAAATGGAAAGTCTGAATATGTCAATCATGGATGTGGGTCAGAAAGTAGATCTACTGGCAAGTGAGAGAACAGTGTGAGAAAGTGGCTTATGTAAGGGCGATCTTGTCACCCCCCATTTAAACCAAGAAGGGGGATCTGACCCATGTAAATACTCTATCGCGCTTAGTTGTGTGCTAAACTCCCTTGTATCAGTGTTTGAATTATTGAGAGGAGAAGTGCGATCACAAGCAGGGACACTCTTAGAGTTAACAAAAGAAATAGACACTTTGGATGGATCAGTGGTGGGTTGTAGTAATGCCATTAACTCAATTATAACTCCAAATCTCAAAGATCTACAAATTGAAGTAACCAAACAAGGGTTAGATCTGTCAGCAATACAGCAAGCATTTAAATGTGAAAAAAACAACTCGCAATTATGCAGAGTATTCTTACATAGGTAGAGGAGTTGAGACTAGGGCTAGGATCCAACAGCATAGTAAGGAATGCAGAGGATCAAAATCTACATATAGATGAATCAGTCCTACAAGAATTTAGGAGATTGACAAATGGGGTTGAAGATGAGGAAGGGAAAGGCTCTATGAATTCAGTTGACCTGGCAACAGACCAGGAACAAGTTATAGATGCATCAATTGTACAGGTGGAAGAATCCAATTGCCGCCAATCCATAGGCAGAAGAAGGGAGAGTAAGAGAAGCGCGAAGGAAACGAGGGTTGAAAGAGCGCATCCTCAAAGAGGAACCAGCAAAAAAGCACTAAGCTAAAAAATAAACTCAGAAACCAATGCCTTTTTGAAGACCCTCATCAGGGTTTCAATGGCGACTATGACAGAAGAGGGGGGAGAGCTTACCTACACCACCCCGACTCTGATGGATACTAATGTAATGGGGGGGGAGAGAGTTGACTACGGGAAAGGGTAAACCCACGCAACAAGCAAATGAGCGGTTGTCACTTACCCCCAGAGATAGAACGGGGACAAAAAAAGTGTCCATGGGGTCGCAAACTGAAAACCGAGGAGTGGGAAGTCTAAATTGCAGGGACTCAGCGGATACCAATGGGAATGCTATGGGAAATCAACAGTGTTCAGAAATGGGCTCCCAAGACCAAGTAAATCAACAAATGTCTAGGGGAGGACCAGCAAAAGCCCCAATGTTCCTGAAGAGGAAACAAAATTTGGGAGGGAAAAGCCAACCTCTCAGCTGTACTATGGAGGGAGCTTGGAACAATAGCTGGAAAATAGCCCCAATATATTTGAGTCAAGAACAGAAAAAAGTAGTCACTGAACAAAATGGAGGAATTCGGGCTGGGAGATGGGAAATACAGCATGTTGGAAACAGTACAATGGACAAGGTAAAACCTCAAGAAAAGGGGCACAATGTAGGTGATTTACTGCAGGCATCTCCAGGGTCAGAGGTGGATCTAGGTCAGAGGTCCGAGGATGGTGACCATACAGGGTATAAAAAGGAGTCTGTCCTGTTCCAGAATGCACTGAATTGTTGTATGCATATTCTGCAATCCAACGAATGTCCTTCCAATTCAACTCGGATTGGTGTAACATGCACCGCAGATATTGCTCGAGAGTCTGATTGGTTCTCTCGGTTTGTCCGTCGGTCTGGGGGTGGTGGCTGGTGGATAACCGCACGTCTATTTGTGCTAGTTGGCAACATTTCTTCCAAAAGTGGGAGATAAATTGACTTCCACGGTCTGAGACTAATATGGAAGGGAAGCCATGTAACCGCACTATATTTTCCATAAATTCCTTGGCCAAGGTGGAAGCTGACGGCAATCCTTTTAAAGGGATAAAATGGGCCATTTTGGAGAATAGATCCACTATTACGAGAATCGTGTTGTAACCACCACAAGGAGGCAGGTCAGTTATAAAGTCCATTGACAAGGTGTGCCAAGGTGCTGGTGGAATGTCCAAAGGTTGAAGTAGGCCGGCTGGCCTTTTCTTTTGACTCTTATTTTGGGCACAGATTCCGCAAGACAACACAAATGACTGTCTTTTCTCCAAGAAGGCCACCAGAAGTGGCGTTTGATCTTTTCTTCTGTTTTCGTGATACCGGGGTGTCCTTCCATTAATGATACATGATGACGGGTAATGACAAGTTCCTGCAATTCTTTACTTGGCAGAAATAACCGCTCTTGGAAGTAGGGTAAATCATCCTTAACGGTTTAGTGAGGACCCTTTTGACTCCATTCCAGTAAGGCAGAAGAGTCAAAAAGCTGTTTTACTTGAGCTTGGATGTCCTCAATGGTTTGCAATGAAGTCAAGCCCAGAATTCTTTGTTCCGGTATGATTGGCACAGGTTCTAAACTCGAATTGGGTTCTTCCATGCCTATCCGGGATAAGGCATCTGCCTTACCATTCTTGCAGCCAGGGCGATAGGTAATTACAAAATCAAATTCCGCAAAGAATAAAGCCCATCGGAGTTGTCGCGAAGATTGAGCTTTGGCCGTCTTTAAATACTGCAAATTTCTGTGGTCCGTAATTACGGTGATGGTGCGTCTTGCACCGAGAAGATAGTGACGCCAAGCCTTCAAAGCTGATTTAATAGCCAGTAGTTCTTTGTCGGTAATGGCGTAATTGAGTTCAGGTGGAGAGAATTTTCTGGACCAAAAGGCTACAGGGTGTAGTTGGTTAGTTTCTGGGTCTCTTTGCGACAGGACAGCTCCCATGGCGGAACTGGATGCATTGGTTTCCACGATGTAAGGGAGATCTGGGCGCGGGTGCTTCAATACAGGTGCAGAGGTGAATTTGTTTTTCAGGTCCTGAAAGGCTTGTTCAGCCTCAAGAGTCCATTCAAAGCGTTTGTTTTTCTTTAGGAGAGCTGTGATGGGTTGAACAGTTTGAGAAAATTCCGGGATGAACCTTCGATAGAAATTGGCAAAGCCAAGCATGCTTTGCACTCCCTTCACAGAGCTAGGAGATGGCCATTTGAGAATGGCGTCCACTTTCCGCGAGTCCATTCGGATTCCTTGAGGTGTCAGGATGAATCTGAGAAACTCCACTTCTGTGGTATGAAAAACGCATTTTTAGAGCTTGGCAAATAATTTGTGCTGGCACAATTTCTCAAGAACTGCCCTAACATGGTTTCTGTGATCAGATTCTGAGGAGGAATACACCAGGATGTCGTCAATATAAACGATGACACAAACATCGATAAGTTCCCGTAGAACATAATTCATGAAGTACTGAAAGGCGGCAGGTGCGTTGCACAAACCGAAGGGCATTACTTGATATTCGAAGAGCCCAAATTTGGTGCGGAATGCAGTCTTCCACTTGTCGCCCTCTTTTATATGTACCAGATGGTAAGCTCCTCGGAGATCTAGCTTGGTGTACACACAAGCATCTTTTACTTGGTCGATAAGCTCAGGCATCAGGGGCAAAGGGTAACGATTCTTAATCGTTATCTGATTTAGGGCGCGGTAGTCAATACAGGCCCTAAGGTCTCCTTCCTTTTTAGGTACGAAGAACAAAGCGGAAGAGACTGGTGACTTTGATGGGCGAATTAAACCATTGGCCAGGTATTGATCCAAATACTGGCGCAAATGCAGGTTCCCAGGTTCAGTAAGAGCATAAATCCTACTACAAGGTAGTTGTGCATTGGGTACCAAGTCGATTTGGCAATCGTAAGATCGATGGGGAGGTAAGGTGTTAGCCTGCTCTTTCTGAAAAACGTCTTGGAATTCTTGGTATTCAGATGGTAGCTGTACAGGGGTGGAAGTTACAGAGGCTAGACCCATAGCTGGATTCCTTGCGTAACAGGTTGGTTCACAATCAGGAAAAGTTATTCTTCTTTGCTCGCCAGTCTATTCTCGGATTATGTGTTTCTAACCAAGGGATTCCAAGAAGTACTTGAAATTGTGGGGCCTTGATCACATCAAACACGATTGCTTCCCGATGTCCGTCCTGACCCACCAGAGTGATTTCAACTGTGGAATGCGTTACAGGCCCTGAGGCTATTTCGGTTCCATCAACTGTAGTAATTACATCTTGGGCTACTTTCGGGCGGAGAGGAAGCTTAATCCTGGAAGCCAATTCACGGTCTATGTAATTTCCAATAGCTCCACTGTCTATGTATGCTTTTATAGCATGCAACTGCTGAGGCTGTTTTGGGTTCACAAGCACCATTGGCATGACAAAATGCGAGGTCAAAGAGTTTGTTTTCAAGCTCGGCAAGCGGACCCCTACGCTTGTCGGGCTAGGTCGTTTCCCGAACCAGGTGTCAATAACTCGTTATCAGTGGCTCCAACCACCTTCTTGGGTGGTTTAACTGGACAACTTTGAAGAAAGTGACCGGAAGTTCCGCAATAAAGACAAAGTTGCATTTGTCGCCTTCTCTCTCGTTCCTTCTGCGTTAATGGTCCTTTAACACTGCCAATTTGCATAGGTTCGGAAACGTCAGTACTCTTGGAGTTAACGTGGGTCTTGATAGGTACTCTGGTTTCATACTTGAGCCGATCTGCTTTTCTATTTTGAAGTCTGTGATCAAGTTGAACCACTAAGTCTATGTAGTCTGCGCAGGCCTGGGGTGGGTCTACTATCTGAGCTATAACATCTTTAAGCTCTCCGCGCAGGCCTCGATGAAACAATGTGATCCTTTTATTTTCAGGCCATCCGGTTTCCACAACTAGTCTATTAAAGGTGGCGATATAGGACAAAAGATCCTGATTACCTTGTCGTAAGGATAGCAGTTCGTTGTCAAGGGCCTGTCCCTGCGAGTGTCGAGCGAACAATCTTTCCATGCTGGCCTGGAAGCCCTGGAAATCCCGGAGAATGGGATCATCCTGATTTACCAATGGAATAGACCAATCGGCAGCACAGCCACTGAGGTAAGATAGTACAAAGGCTACTTTGGTCTGGTCGTTGGGGAAGGCCCCGGGCCTGCATAAAAAGTGTAAACGGCATTGGTTCATAAAAACGGCATATTTCTTGGGATCCCCCGCAAAACGATCCGGTGGGGCCAAAGGCATGTGTCCAGGTAGATTGATTTGTACCGGGTTATTCGAACCCATTGTTGTAGAAATATCTCCGGAAACAGGTAAAGGAGTGTGCTCTGCCTGGCCCTGCAATAACCTTTTGGCCAGATCATCAGTTCTTTCCTTGGATAGGATTAGTTCCCTTCTGAGAGCATTAGTCTCCTGGCGGGCTGAATGCACTTCTGCCCGTAATTCCCCTAAAAGATGGGCCAGCTGATCTGTCTCGGAAGTCTCCATAGCGCCCAGGTGGGAAATTGTGGTAAGGCTTCGCATTCTGTAACGCTCACCTGGTTCCCACAGAGGCGCGGCGTCGAAGGCGCAGAACTCTGAAGATGGACAGGAAGGGCCCCTCTATTCTGGCTTCCCTGGCTCGTTGGATACCCTCCTGTGCGTGAAAAGGGAGTATTACCAACTGTGGAACAATGATCAAGCCTCCCACTCCCTTCCAACCCTCCACGATACCCCGTGGAGCCTCATCTTAGGGTTTGGAAGGATGAGCTCTCCATCCTGCTTCTGATGCAGGGGCGCGTTGAAACCCAGTTACTTCACTGGATTGAGGATTGATGGGAGTTCAGGTAAGCTTGACTGTTCAGGTAAGGCGCTGTAAAAGTTCTGTTCAAAAGTTCAAGCTTAATAATAATGTTCGTTGTCTAATTGCAGCAAGCGCTAATGCTTATGTCTTTTTCCCCTTAGGGGCCGGGGTTCGGAATGCCGGAGATATGGCGCCGACCCGAAGTGAAACAGTTCTGGATGAGCGCTCAGGTAATGTCTTTGCATTCACTCATTCAATGTCTTTGTCTTTTTCCCCCATAGGGGCCGGGGTCCGGAGATGCCAGGAAGCGGCAGGACCCGAAATGCAGTGGGAATAATCCAACAGGTAAGACTTAAAAGGAAACTGAGCTTTCCTTATTCCTTTTCTCCCTCTCACCTTTGTTCTTGTCTTTTTTTCCTCTAGGCGCCGGGGCGTAGCTGAATCCGGAAGATCGCTGCTGAAGATGGAAGCGCCTTGCAAAGGTGAGTAAAATGCAGCGCTGCAGCGATCGAAACGAAATGCCTTTAAAATGATGTCTTCCTTTTCAGGGCCGTTGGAGAAATGACTCCGGGATGCAGATTTAGCAGGTAAGGGCTTTTCTTCTCCTATTCTCTTCCTTTCTCCCCTTGCAGGTGTTCCAGGGTGCTGGCAGGCGTGGCTGAAGTCAGGATGCAGGAGCTGACACAGTGAGCGTCCAGCTGCTAGGTGCAGAACAACGCGAAGCATGTGTGGCTGTTCGGGTGGGGTTTAAATAGCCTTGGAAGAAGTTCCTGGTATGTATCCTTCCACCAATCAGGTATGTATCCTTCCCCGACCACACCCGGGTGGTGAAGTAGTCCTACAGGTTAAGTAGTCCCATTCAGGCCTCAAGAGGGCCTGGATGAAGCAGCAAGGTCTGCATCAGGTAAGTGTGCACCCAAGCACTTAAACACATATCCTCTTCTATGAGCCTGGCGCCTAAGGCGCCAGGACTGAGTCCAAAGGGCCCTGACTTGGGCCCGCTGAGACTTCCCGGGGGAAAATGATGTCTGCCTCTGGGGTTGCTGGGCCCGGCCTGGCTCCTTAGAGGTAGGCATCATGACACACATCCCATGCAGCAGGAGGAAACTGTGAGTCATCAATTGTGAAGAGCAACAAGGATCAAGAGGGAGCAAAGGAATCTCAGCTTTTGCAATGCCAATAATTTGGTTCTCCCTAAGCTCAAACAAAAATAGTATCACCACCCCCCCCCCCCCCCCCCCCCTCCAGAGAGATTTTATATTATCGATTTTGAAGAAACTGCCTAGCCTGTACCTTCTCAATTCACAAGACATCGAATTTGTCCGTTTTCCAGACCACGGAAATCCGCTTTTAGCAGAGGTAGGGATATCATCAAAAAAAGGATTTGAGGCAATAATGGGAGAGGCAGCAGAACTAAAGAAACAAGACCTTCTAATCTCTTCCTATTCCATTCTAGTTCGGAGGAAGTCCCCATCAGTAAATCCAAAGTGGACCTGCAAAGCAGGCCTGGAAGAATCACACAAATGGAGTCCAAAATCTTATCGGACAGAGGCAGAAACAGCGGAAAAGCAGCTGCAAGGAAATCCACTATCCCTACTTCCAGAGATTCTATCTGAGGTTTTTTGGAAACTGGGTGTAGGTCAGAAACCTCTTTAACTGCCTGGGTCTGAGGGTGATTTGTTGGAACACGTGGGCCTAAGTACTTTCACTTCCAAGAGCATAAACGAATATTTGTTTAGAAAAGGGGATGTCCTTATGTTACAAGTAACCTGGCTGGTGAATCAAATTCTGGTTGAAGGTTATTCAATTCTTGTCAATCCAGCCTCTCAAAAAGCAAAAGGCAGACCGAAGGATGCTTTTAGCTTTTTAAGATTCTACATTTAAGGAGACAGCCCCGATTGCAAGTATTAATGAAGCAATTCAAGCATGCAAAGCTAACCTCAGTTTAAAGCGAGGTGCCTTGCAGGTGATATTTATTAACTTATATTGGAACCATGCGAGTTCATCATTACGGTTTTTCCTTGACGGCCTGGCAATTTTGTTGTAAAATTTAAGAGTGAAGTTTGGGCAGGCGGTCATAATTCTGGGAGGGGCGATTTGAACGCCCAGTGTACGCAACTTAATAAAAGGGGCAACACAGCAAACCATGCGTAGGATCTCTGACAAAGGTAGGACCTGGGTGGAGTTTCTTAGAGAATGGGGTCTTGAAATGGCAAATGGCCGGGGGATATTCTGTCAAATTTTACCAGATGTCAGGGCAACGTCAATTCCATGCTAGACTACTTTTTTCTATCAGCAGGACTCTTTGAACAAAAGGCCATACTAAATATTGTGCAAGGAGGGGGTAGTGATCACCACCGACTTGAACTGTCATTCCCAGAAGTCTTTCGGGATTCTCAGGGTAGGTATAGTGAACCTATTTGAAGTAGGAAAGGAAGAGTGTGCCTTCTAAAATATAACTTAGAGGGGAAGGAGTTGAAAGATCGTCTTAGGTCTCTCCACAGTGAAAAACAATTTGAGAACTGTAGGCCAGGGAGTTTGATCAAATTTGTGTGGTGTACATGTGCACCATCTTTAAAGGGGGCACGGAGAAAACAGATACATCGGCACTCATTTGATGAAGAAACCATGACTAGGAAGAAATTGCTGAATAAAGAGTTGAGATGTTTGAAAATCTCTTGTTTGAGTGAAGAGCCTAAGAAAAATAAATCTAAATCCTTATTGCAGAACTATAAATCTTGGTCTATAGCTAGAAACATCTGGAGTTTACAACAGGATAGTGAGCACGTGATGGAACAAATAGGGAAAAGAAACTCTGGGGAATTTTGGGCGGTGATGCATCAATAAGAAGGGAAGATGGGCCCAAGACAGTGTAATCTAGTAGCTGACTGGATTCGATACTTAAAGGAAGTATTTGGGAAACCACAAAAAACTGTGACCCAGAAGAAAAGTGAAGTAATCTGGGACCTTTCTTTCAATGAGCAATACATCAGTCATCTAATTGAGAGCAGTTCGACATCCAAAGCAGCAGGCCCTAATGGCCTGACATATCAGGTGTTAAGTGATCCAGCACTATGGGTCAGATTACTCAATTGGTTGTTTAGGGAGATCTTGACGAGACAGGAATTCCCACTTTCCTGGAAGTCAGCTATTATCCCACTGTTCAAGGGGGGGTGACTGGGCATTGGCGACCAACTATCGCCCTCCTGGACATAGAGAGTAAGCTCTTTATGAGGATTTTGATGGGAGAATTGGAAAGTTGGGAAAAGAGAGGGAACATTCTGTCAAAATGCCAAATAGGCTTTAGAAGAGGTTTGTCTACAGCCCTAAATGGTCTAGTAATAAATCTTATGACTGAAAATACCGGAAACAAAGGGGAGCAAGAGCTATTTGGAGCCTGGGGGGACTTCTCCAAAGCCTTTGACCAAGTGGACAGAGGCAGATTCTGGGCAAAACTCAGAGATAAGGGCATACCAGAACGAATTCTGGGTATGCTCATTGAGCTCCACAAGAACACAACGGTCAGAGTCTGCTTGGATGAGGAGCGCCATCTTTCCGAACCAGCGGAGGTAGAGTGGGAAGTTCGCCAGGGTTGTCTGGGAGCACCTTTTTCCATCAATTATTTATCTATCTGACATGGGAGAATATCTGGCCCCAGCAGCATTGGCAAGCCCGGTTCTAAATGGCACCAAAATCCACTGGCTTGCATATGCGGATGATGTTGTGCTAGATAAAACTGCAATAGGGTTCCAACGGCTTTGGAATAAATTACATAGCTACGCAGAGGAAAATGGTTTGGCAATAAATCCGAAGGAATCAAATCCTGGCATTCAGACAAAGGAATCGAAAGATCACATTGTCTCATTGGATGTTGGGAGGTCAGCAAATTCCTAGGGTGGAATTTCTAATCTACCTAGGATATAAAATCTATCCATCACCGGCTGTATGTAAGGTAGAACTTGATGTATAGATGAAAATCAAACGACTATCGGCGAGGATGAAAAGAATTCTGCTAAGATATTGTAGATTTTCCCTCCTCCCTCATCAAATATTATCAGGCCAAATTCACTCCAATAATACTCTATGGGGGTAGAGGCTAAATCCCTTATGTGGAATGAAAATTGGAGCAGATGGGAGGGATAGTTGTGGAAAAATGTCCTTTGCTTACCTGTGTGCTTACCTATTTCAAACATTAGGTTCAAATTAGGTTTAAGATCTTTGAAAGCTCAAGCAAGATGGAAATCGATCTCCCTGTACCGACTTATAATATCATCCCAAGAAGATTCACTATACCAAGACATAAAAATCCACCTAATGGATTGTCAGATAAAGGAATGGATGGTTAAGATGGACATTGACATCGAGACATTGCTGGAGAATCCAGAGAAGGTAAAATGAAATCCGGTCAGTAATGAATCCTAATCCACTGCAGCAAGTGGACAGAAAACAGGGGTACTTAAATATCTGCAAAAATGTCCAGATTGGAGAATTAGGAAAAGGTTTCTGAGACTAAGACTGAATGTAATCTGCGCTGGGGAAATGCTCGCAAAAAGAGGGATGCGAGACTCTGCAACCCAACTATAGAACTAGAGAACTGCAAAAATCAGGCAGACTAGACATTTCTTACTAGACTGTGCAGGAACATTGCAGCCTTGCTGCCTGTGGAAAACTTGGGCTGGAGTCTCCTTTTTATATATCGGAGATGTTCTGGGACATGGTGATATCGGAGAACTCACAAGGACTTACAATAGCGGTGGTCAGAATGCTGCAAAATTGTTACATCCATTTCTGAAAGACGTGCGGGCCTTCTTTGTATATTTCCTATGTACTCTTTTTTTTTTTTTTGTTTTACTAAGTACTGAAAGGGAATGCTTTTAATTTTTGTAAAAGTTTTGTAAACCAAATACAATAATAATTAAAAAGAAATAAACATTTGTCTCTAGTGCCTCAGACCACAGCATCTTTCATCAGGTTGCCCACTTTAAACCTCAAGAACAGGCTCAGCTTTTGGGTCTTTGTTCACAAGACTTGTCTTGTTTTTAGGTACTTTTTAGTTTGTAAGCACAAGGTTACTAAGTAGGTTCTCTAAATTCTTTCTTTACAAATACTTTAACAGTGGTTGTACCTCAGCTGCGGCATACCAGATCTTCACAGAGATCCTTTCAGGTCTTTGTAGTTTCCTCTGAGACCCTGCTTGGATTTCAACCTATAAGATTGTGGTCTACAGAGCTTTGGAGCCCAACAAGGCTTGGTTTCCGACTCTACAATACTATAGCACTAGCACCAGAAGCTGCTGTAACACACACTGGAGTTTACTACAGATGTATGCATAGAAAAGCCAGGAGACGCTACTTGCCTGAGGACTACATACACACTATCTTTAACCATCCATCGCCTCAGGTAAAATCGAATTCCATCTTTTGGCACTATCAAAAATCTGAGCTTGCACTGCAGGACATCTCCAACTCGACAGCAGAGCTAAGCCACCAGCCACATGAGGTACACCTATTGTAATAGGGAGAAAGATGACCCCACTGTCTGGGGCACCTGACAGCAGCGTTTGGCATGATATTAACACCTCAAAATTCCGATCTAGAAGCATTCTGATAGGTAGCTTTCAGACTTTGTTCTAGGCGTGGTCTTCTGTTCTTGTTCCCACCATGACAATAGTCTAGACAGCAGAGATATTTTGTTTCAAGGGATTTTAGTTTTGGTCGCATTTGGTGCATATGAATCTGTTCCGGACAGCTTCCAGTTGAAGACTTAAATGAAGACAAAGGAATGCTTCTTCAGGAGAGACGGCCTCAGGACACAGCAGGGACATGAAGACAAGATCCAATGAAGGTCACCATGGTCCGGCGGCAAAAGGCTATCATACATCAGCGAACACAGGAGCAGCTGAAGGACAGCTTTCCTTGGAGAGAACACTCAAAATGCAGAAGTAGGTGTCTTGTGGCACAAGCTGGGGATCTGCAATGTTCCAAGGCTCTGTTGAGAAAAACAGCTGCAGCAAGGTAGCCCAGGAGAGGACTGGTCAGCCCACTGATTGGTCCAGGGACACTTCCATAATATCAGCAGACATGGATCCTTCAGCTAAGCTGGAGACTGGTTGTTCCTGTCGGTCCAGGGGTCTAAGCATCAACTACGGTCTTGTTGAGATCAGGCAGAACAGCATTGCTTCACTGGGCCAATCACTGGAGTTGATGCTGGTTGGTTACAGGGGTCGTCCTCTTGATATCAGCAGGCTGCTCATCTTCATAGAAGTCTTGACTCCAACAGTGATCAGAACAGTTGCAAGAGCCATCCTTTTATCCAAGATTCAGGCTGCGTAAAGGCCCACCAATGGTAAGGATCTTCAACATTCAAACACCTGGGGTTGTCCAATTCTGGAGAACCACTGGTCAACTCATTAGCCTAGTGACAGACTAGTAACAGACTTTCAGGCACCAGAGGACGAGGATTGGGACAGTCTCAGCCCCTTCCTCTGGCTCACACACAAAAAGCCTCTGATCCCGCAAAAGCAGCAGCTTTCACCTGGAAATGTATTTCCATATAAGGCACTTCCTGTCCAGAGAAGGCAGGAGGAAGTCCAAAGAACAAGCAAATATCTGGGCATGGCCATCTTCGGGTGCTAGGCGCTTTTAGTAGCCATTCACCGTAAATGCAAAAGTGCAAGAGAAAAATAACAAACTGTAATAATCACACAGCTGCCACCAGCTTGTCTTGGGCACATTGTCAAAGTAACCAAAAAACCATTATATACAAAGTATCCTAACTGCACTCTAAGGTGATGTGTGCAATTGTAGAAATAGAAGAATTCATAGAGACCTTGTAAGGACATTCGGTTCCATGTCCTCCTCGACGGACATTTTCCAGTGTCTTTACATGTGCATTTTGCTGAAAAAACTGACATTTTTGTAAAAAATAACTTTTGGGAGTGGGGGTACCCCCTAAAGCCCCAGTTTCCCACTTATTTTCAACGGTTTCCGACCCCTCTGCCCCCCCAACGCTTATCTGCCCTTTCCCACCCCTCCAAAATTCAGATAATTTTTTTCAGCAAAGTGTTTTCGTAAAAACACCAGCCGAAAAAAATTAATGTCAATGAAATGTCATTGTACCGGACATTCTTGGGGACTAGTCAATTTCCCCATAAGAATGAGCAAAACAGGCAAGGGGAAGTAAAGCAGATGGCTTTACTGACCTCCAAAAGCAGGACAGTATTCAGAAACCAGCAAAAAAGAATGGGGTCCCATAGAAATGTATAGAGGGCAAAAGATAAAAAGAAAATCTTTGTCCTTTCTCCTGCTTTTAGCAATCTGACAAGAAAAAGAAAACTCTCAGCTATTGTTAGGAGAGGGTTCAATAGGCACCATTTCTGGGGCCCAGGTACACCCTCCTCATGGGTAACTTTTGATTTCCCCAGGTTCTCCAAGAAGTGCTGTAGCAGCACAGCCAAGGCCCAACAAGATACAGTACACATTTTAATAGACTCAGTAAAGGTTTCTCCACATAAGATATTTGTAGAACAATATTGTTTTTAGATAAGTCAAAGGGGGGGGGGCGCTGTTGCATGCAACGAAGTAGGAGCTCCGGTGCCGAAAGCGCTAGCCTGGCTTTATTGCATATATTCCCGAACTTAAAACACTTGAATCGTGCCTGCACCTCAAGCAGAACAGCTGAGGCGCGCATCAACCAAATATCGCTGCAATTGGGCCATCCCTGAAACCACCATGGGCCGCTGCTGCGGAGAGCTCGGGGCCTTCATTACACCATGCTATCACCCAAGACGAACGCACACAGATGGTGCTCCTTGCCTGACGCGGTAGGTGTATTTCCACCCGGCATTGGCCTCATGTCCTATTAATGGGGCCCCCTAAGACTGTGAAGGCACTGATCCCTGCTGAGGTGCTGTCCCCAATATTAACTGTCTCATGCTGGTAGCCTGAGGGGGTTGGCACTACAAACAATTGCTCTCTACCTGTCGGGCGCGCATTGATCCACTGAGCGGTGTGCCGCGTAAGCTATATCTACTACATCAGCAGCAGTTCCACCCTCCTCTCATTGCCCGCTCAGGACCGTAAAAACCTGCCCGGAGGGACCGCCACAACTACCATCGCAAAGCTTTATTCACTTTTACCCCCAATTATGGCCGGAGCTGCCAAGTTTCTGCCCGCGCTGCGGGCGCCGTCGGTCCCACGCTTCCGGCGGCCTGCTGGATGGAGCACCAAGAGGGGAGCACCGCTATACTCGTGGGCCCCGCTTTGACTACAACTTGCCTGCCGACTCTGAAGGTTGCCAGCGTTCTACACCCACGTGCATTACTGGATAAATGTTAGGTCCCCCCTCCCCCTTCCCCACAGCAGTATCCAGCACTCCACTATACACCTCTGAATCCTGTATACTAAGGAATACCCTGGGTGCGGACTGATGGCACCCCATACACGCTCCTTTGCTCGTTTTGGCGGCGCTCACACTTAGGCTCAAAGTAGATAACCAAGCCGGATCCAGTAAAAAGGACAGCCTAACTGCATTGACCCACTGACAACAGCGGGCTGCCATGGGACCCACGTTTATGGCTGCATACTTGGGACGCAAGTGTCCCTGAAGTGAACAAGCCTACAGCTTCAGTGACAAGGAACCGTGGGGTGGCACTTAGACTCCTTCCTTATTGCGAGTGAGGACACTGAGATCCCCAATGTTCTGCCACCCCCCTGGGGACAGGGAGTTAACACCTCAGGCCCCCATATGCAAGGCCTGTGCGTGCTTCAAGACCAGATAGCGCAGAGTAGCTCACCTCTAGCTGTCACAATGTCACCCTTTGATCTGACAACTACCTGGAAGGCTTCATCTCAATCAACAGTGGTAACCAGTGACCGCCCAGACAGTGAGCAGTGATGCCCCTCGTTGAACTACGATTGACAACTTGGGGTGGACAGGGGCACACTGCTCCGGGGTGCCAAATCGCTTCGAGCCTGATACTTGACGCTCACCAAGGAAACCCTGTGCTGGCCCCCCCCCCGCGCTCTCGACATGGTCGCCTACATCCCAATGCAAGGACTAAAGGGGCCGGGAAAAGAAACGGAGCTCCATCAATGTGTTTGCCAAGACTATGGCTAAAATGGTGGAGGTTGCAGAAGGCACGAGTGACTCATTCGTGGTGGGCACGGTGCAACAGGAACCCAGTGAACTCCAGTGTATGATGGAATTCATGCGAGAGGGATTCACCACACTACAGTCTAAGCTGTACGACATGAGCAGCACAATCTGCTCCATTAAAGCCTGTATGGACAAAACTGACTTTCGTATTATGTTACGCCGCAATAACCTAAGGATCATTGGCAAACCCGATGTCAGATCCTCACTCCTCTTGACAGGCGCAGAGGCAGCACAAACTCCTCCCTCCCCATTGGGTCTTGGCACCTGGGAAACGAAAACCACAGGCCACCGCAACCCTCTGGGGAAAGAGGGTTAGGGTTTGTTCAATGGATGGGTAGAGGGAGTTCAGGATCACCGGAAAGAGGTTTAGGGAATCACAATGGATGGGTAAGGGGGATTAAGGGAAACATGCTCCTCGGCTCCGGTTCTTCTCTTGCTGATGGTTGTTGGTGCTCACACACACTTTCTCACTACCATCCACTCTCACAGAAATTCTCCTTGGAGGCCTTTGTACTGGAGCCTCTAACCAACTTATCCCTAGATCAGTATTCTCTAGGGCTGCCTTGGTTTTCACACTGCCTTTTCCAACAGGAGCTCCGCCCTCATTACTTCATGAAGGCAAACCCTCCCAACATCACTTCTTGTTAGGGTAACTCCCCCCCTATATGCAGATACCTGTTCCCACCTTACCCTGTGCAATAGTAACAACAAATTACCCTGTGCATTAGTAACAACAAACAACAACATGCACAGGAGGTGCTGAGACACTTAGCTCTGTGTTCTGTGGAGTTCTAGGTCCTTCGGCCTTTTCAGGTTGATGGGCGTGATATGTCTCACCAGTCCGTTCAAACAATAAGCTGAAAATAGCCAAAACAAAGTCAGTGCACGTGCGTGCGAAATTGCCGTTCCAAAAGAGCGTTCCCTAACGGGTTAAAGATTAGTTAAGGGTGCGGTTGCTTCACCGCCAAGCTAACTCCAAATTCCGAGTTAGTATCATGCTCTGCATGCAAATGTTTAACTCGGCTTTTCATGCTGCCGACAATGTCTACCGAAGTATTCCTCAGCGCGTAACACGTTTCCCTTTCACGGGATAAATCAGCTGACTATGAACATAAGATGTGTACTTATCTTTACATGTACGCGGGGCCGGGGGTTGAGGCTGGCGGGCGGTGCCCCGCGTAGGCGTGCCTGCAGGAGCTCGAGGCGAACACGTCCTCTCTGGCCGATGGTCAGGATTACGAGCGCTCCTCCCAGGGCGCGGCTCGCGCATGCGCAGTAGCGCGCGTGTGGTCCTTTTCCTCCCAGCAGGCCCGTGAAGCGCATGGCCTGCTGGGCAATGTAGTCTCTCGGCGGTTCTCCTTCCCTGGGCCTTTGTTCTGCAAAATGGAAGAACACGCCTGGACAAGGTGGTTGGACTCCCCAGAGCCCTCTTAACTCCCCCCAAAACCCCCAGAACACTGCCAATTGCCCCAGCCCTGACACCCGAGGACAACATAGAAGGATCAATGGAGGATTATGTGGAGCAAACCTTGTTGACCCTATTGGACAATCCAAAGATGTCGCCGCAATTTGCCATCGAACATGCGCACCGCACCTTGGCCCATAAGCCTAAGCCCGGCGCCCCTTCTCGCCCAATAGTTGCTTGTGGGTTAAATTACCATGACAGGGATGCACTGCTTCGCACCGCAAAGGCCAAGCGTGCATTACTGTTGGTCTCCAACAGGGTCCACCCGTACCTGACTTTTCTGCATCATTGCAGCAAGAGCATAAATAATTTCTGGCAACTAAGAAAAGGCTACGCAATCATAACATAAAGTACGCCATGCTCTACCCTGCCAAACTACGTATCGAACATAATGGTAAGGTGTACTTTTTCATGCTACCTGAGGCCATGCATTTTATGGACGAACACTACACTGGATGACTATAGTGATTGCTAGGCCTCATTGAAGCTCGCTGGCAGATCCTGATTGGCATACTGAATAAATGGCAGCAACACTGCCCTGTCCCCTTAACACATGCTAAAGCCAGACTACCAACCGAGCTGCTAGATAATCGGAGGTTCAATGTTTGTTTGTTCTCACCGTTAAGCCAGCTTCGCTGCACCGGAAGCAGCCGACACACAGCCCCCCCATTCAAAGCTGCAAAAGAAGTTGGGTTGTTTACAATGGGGATGTCCTCTCTCCGATTGGGAGAAGGAGGGAAGTTGGGGTAAAGTTCTTAGTGTTCGACATGTTCTTATGTAACTATAAGAAACCGCAGCACACACACAGATATTCTTATTCACTTGATGTGTAATACGACTCCAGTAAACAGTCACTGTACGGGTAGCTCAGATTGGGGTTGAACCACTGCACCTCGTGAGTTGGAATATACGTTGGTTAGGCAACCGATTAAGATGCGTTGCCTGTAACTATTCTTAGAACGACATAAAATACAGATCCTGTTTCTGCAGGCGATGCATGCACTGTCAGTCCTGTGACTCATTCGCTAAGACCTGGGGCCCGCAACGTTTTTACACCACATACTCGACCCAATGTAGAGGAGGCATAACCCTTGTTCACAAATCCACTCATTATGCACAAATTAAAGCTCAAATAGGCCTGCCGGGACGGCATGTGCTGATGCATGGTAAGATACGTGGGCAGGAGGTACTATTCCTGAATACATACAGTCCCAACATCGATGATCCAGATTTTTATATTGAGATGCTAGATTTACTCAATCAATAGCCTCTGATCCCCATCCTCTGGGGTGGCAACTTTAACACCATTATTGACCAATGCCTGAACAGATACGGCTCCTGCCCCCACCAGCAGACCAAAGCAGCGCCGGTGCTTCACAAAGGTCTCAATTCAGTTAGTCTAGTAGATGCATGGAGGGTTCTGGATCCGGGGACGCAGCAATACTCTTTTTATTCCACAGTCCACGATTCACACTCTCGAATAGACAAGTGGCATATTTCTGACACATTGATTGGCGGTTTGAGCGATGCTGAAATATGACCCTGAACGTTCGCTGATCATTTCCCCGGTAACAATAAGGATATCTTTTGGGGCTGCGCCCAATGGTTGCAGAGAGTGGAAACTCTAGCCGCAATCCCTTTTAGACCCTGTGTTTAAAGCAGAGTTAACTAAGTGTATAGATGAATACTTGGATTTGAATAGGGGCACGGTTGACACACAGGCAACGCTGTGGGAAGCCTTTAAAGTGTATATCCAGGGGGTTGACCTGACATCCGAGGCCAGGATACTTAAGTCTATACGCAGTGACATACAGCACAGCAAGACTCGCCTACACAGTCTAGAGCACACTCTTGACACAAGCCCTGGCAATCAAAGTTTGGGGGAGTTAAAAACTGAATGAGTTTCTGGCAACATGCAGACAGGGAACTAAAGTTCCTATTTTGGTATTTGTATTTGTTTTATTTATAACGTGCAAGCCATTAGGCCCGGAGGCAACAGGGCGCAATTTGTATAAAGTTACAATCTACAAACATTACAGTAATTACAATGCCGCTATGCTTAACAGTAGATATACCCCTAGGGTGTACAGAGAATAGTAACGGAGGTCAGCGGGCCAGAGTATGTAACTCAAGGGCGCAGAGCATGTCTTAGTGCTGGTCAAAATGCCAAGATTTGGTTTTGGCCTTGAATGTATTGAATGAGTCTTCAGCTCTGATTGTAGCGGGGAGGGAGTTCCATAGCTTAGAGGCTAGGACAGGGAAGCTGGTGCCCCCCGATTTTTGAAGTTTAAACCTAGGGATCGATACAGTGGGTCTGGGCAGTTCTTAGAGGTCGGGAGGTCGAGTGGCGAGACAGCCGACTGCAGAGGTAGATGGGGGTCTTGTTAGACAAGCATTTGTGCGTGAGGGCAAGTGTTTTTAGTGAGATTCTCTGCTTGACAGGTAGCCACTTTAGGTTGGTTCTGGATTCTGAAATGTGGTGGTTGCGGGGGATGTTTAGGGCAGCTCGAATGGCATTGTTCTGTGTTGTTTGGAGTTTATTCAGGTTCTCTTGGCTAGTACCTAAGTAAAGAGCACTACAATAATCAATTTTGGCCATAATGAGAGTTCTAGCATGTGTGACACTGTTAGGGGTGGTAAGGAACGGTCTGCAAGCTGCAATAAGTTTACACGTGTATGCAGAGGCAGATCTGACTGCATTTATTTGTCGAGATAAGGATAGGGTGGCGTCAAGGTAAAAACCTAACGTTTTGGTATCTTTCGAGACTCGTATGGTATTACGGTCTATGGTAAATGACTGATAGGACGGCTCTAGTTTGCCCAGGCGTTGTGAGTTGCCCAGGATGAGGAGCTCCGTCTTGTCATTTAGGCATAACTGGTGTTGGGCCATCCAGGCTTGGATGACCAGGTAGACGTCGTTAAGGGCCTTGGTGTCAGCTAGATGATCACCTGTGATGATCATATGGATCAATGAGTATATGGGTGTCATCCGCATAATTGGTGTATGAGACACCCAGATAGTCAAGAACATCAAAGAGTGGTTTTGTGAAAATGTTATAAAGTGTAGGTGACACGCAAGATCCCTGAGGTACGCCGCAGTGAATAGGGGAGGGGTCCGCAGCTGCGGATGGGGCAAAGACCCTCATGGATCTGTTGCTCAAAAAAGATTTGATCAAGGCCGCAGCAGAGGACGAGAAGTTGGCAGCAGAGTGGAGGTGCCTGCATATGATCTGGCGGTTGACCAAATCAAATGCGGCAGAGAGGTCGAGGAGTTGTAGCATTGCTAGTTTACCCTTGTCCTTCAATACTACAATTTGGTTTTTTAGGTCTATTAAAGCAGTTTCCGTCCTGTGTCTGGGACGAAATCCGGATTGTCGTAGACCTAGCAGACTGTTAGATTCCAAGTAATCTTGGATCTGAAGGTATGCTGCGCGGTCTAAAATTTTAAGCAAAAATTGTAAAGTGGTGATAGGTCGGAAGTTAGTAGGTATGCTTGGGTCTAGGGATGGTTTTTTGAGCAGTGGGATCACCCAAGCGTCCGTAAGGTTGTCCGGGACAATACCTGTTTTAAAGGAGGAGTTGATGAAGGCAGTAATGAATGGGGCCAAATCATGTGCAGAGTACTTGATGATGGGTGCTGGGCAAGGATCACCTTGGCAGTTGGATGGTTTAATTCTCAGGATGATATTTTCTACCTCGGTAACGGTGAGCGGTGAGAAGGCAAATGGTTTGGTGTTGGCAGTGTCTAGAGGGAGGGCCCTAGCAGGGGAGAGTGAGCGGTTGTCGAGTAACAGACTGTCCTGCTTGTCTTTAATTTTAGATTGTAGTGTACAGATTTTATTCAGTAAGGCTGCTTGAATGTTAGCATGCCATTTACTATCTTTCGTGCAAGTGTCTGGGGGGGAGACTGGAGTTTCTAGCTCTTTTAGGATTCTGAAGAGTTCCTTTGTGTTCGAATCAGCTTGCAGAATGCGATTGTTAAGAGGCTCTTTTTTTGCAGTGATGATAGCATCTTTGTAGGTGAGTGAGGCAAGAAGGAAACCATCTTTATGCTCATCAGAAGGGTGGCTTTTCCAGTGATTTCCAGCACAGCCTTTAGCTTTGCGGAGCATTCTTAACTGTGGGGTGAACCATGAATTAAGATGGGCTTGTGGTTTGGCCTTTCTAAGTTTGATGGGTGCTATGGAGTCTATGGCCGTGAGCATAGTTCGGTTATAGGTGTCTGCTAGGGAGGTGGGATCAGAGCAGGTGTTGGTGGCCGCATTGAAGGAAGGGAGTAAAAGAGGGAGGAGTTTCTCCTTAGTTATGTCCTTTTTACTTCTAGTAGGGAGTGCTGGGGCTATCAGTGTCGGGACTCGCGGGGTTGCTTCAATATTAAAAGTTATGATATGATGGTCAGACCGTACGCAAGGGGTATTGTCAAGAACCTTGATATTGCAGTTAGAGCCGGCTAACCAGTCAAGGGTCCTGCCTTTGATATGGGTGGGTTCTTGAATGTACACGGTGAGGCCGAGGTCAGTTAGAACATTCTCCAGATCTATTGCTACGGGATCTTTTGGGTCACCAAGACCTAAGTTAAGGTCGCCTAGGATGTATGATTCTGAGTTATTTTTAGTATTGTCAAGGAGGAGAGTGGATATTTCACTGACAAAGGTCGGTGCCGGACCTGGGGGCCTATAGATAAGGTGGAGGGTGGCCGTTTGGTTAGGCGTTAGTGATAGTTTGACTGACAGCGATTCAGCTGATTCGAGTTTGGAGTCGGATACCACTCTTAGGTCAAGAGTTTTAATGGATGAAGGCCACGCCACCGCCTCTGGATTGCGCAGCGGTACGGTCACATCGCGTGATGCCATAGTCAGGCGGTAAAGCCAAGGATAGTGAGGGGCCAGATGCGGCATGTAGCCAAGTTTTGGATATAGCGATGAAGTCCAGGTCAGAGGTGGTGATGAGGTCCGCAATGTCTAATGTGTGTGCTGTGAGAGATCTAGCGTTAAGGGCGCCCTTGAACACAGGCAGTTTAACCCCTGTGGTAGTGGATTTGCATGTAGCGGTAGATGGGGGTGAGCCAGGTGGTGCATGTGAAGTTTGCTTGGTGGAGTTGTTGCGGGAGTGTCGTGCGCGGAATCTAGTGCCTAGTCCCTTGTTTCTAAGAAGGAGGGGGCAGGGTTGGTTTGGTGTGGGTTTCCTGGCGAAATGTTCCAGCCACAAAGCTGGGTCATTAAGGTATTGGTTAATATGGTTACTGGAGTAGTGTAAGGCTCATTATAGGGGTCATAGTCTCAGTCGGCAGTGCCTGGCGGTGTAGGTTCAGGCAGGCTAGACTATTAGGTGGCTGATCAGGTTTAGCCCAAAGGGGGAAGTTTGTTGCAGTGGGTAACTGAGTGACTGGGGCAGCCCGTAGGGCTATAGTGTAGTATAGTAGAAGGAGCACACTGACGTGCATGATGGTAGTACTAGCTACCTGAGTAGGATACCTACTAAATTGTTCACACGGGTCAAGATTGGGACTCATTGGATAGGACTGTGGTATCAGTGACCAAAGCGGCACAATGAATACAAGTGCCTAGATTTTGCTAAATGTCAGCAAATATAAGGTGACCTGAGTGTACAGAGTGTGCAAATGCCTAGCATTGACTAAACAACATCAATCATATAGTGACCAGGGCCGCACAATCAGAAGTCAGCATTTGTCAGGCACAACAGGGAATGCAGTGCAAAATACAGCACAGCTAGATTCAAAGATCAGGCTCATCATGGAATGCAGTGCAAAATACAGCGCAGCTAGAATCAAATATCAGGCACATCATGGAATGCAGTGCAAAATACAGCACAGCTAGAATCAAATATCAGGCACATCATGGAATGCAGTGCAAAATACAGCGCAGCTAGAATCAAATATCGGGCACATCAGGGAATGCAGTGCAAAATACAGCGCAGCTAGATTCAAATATCAGGCACATCAGGGAATGCAGTGCAAAATACAGGGCAGCTAGATTCAAATATCCGGCACATCAGGGAATACAGTGCAAAATACAGCACAACTAGATTCAAATATCAGGCACATCAGGGAATGCAGTGCAAAATACAGCACAGCTAGAAACAAATATTAGGCACATCAAGTAAAACAGTGCAGAATGCACCAGGCAGAAGTTAGGTTGTTAGAACAAAAGGCTAGGCAGTGCAGACTGCAGCCGGGTAGATGCCAGGGTGGATTTATCACAGTGAGCAGCAGAGGCATGGCATAAACAAGGACATCTAGATTCAATTTTAGCAGTGAGAGCCAGACAGGCACTGATTCAGATGCATAAACAAGGGACACCTAGATGAGTTACCAGTGAGGAGTAGGCAAGGTGTGGTTGTCCACCAAGATGCAGGGTACACAGGCAGAGGTACCACTGGGGTTAGGCACTGATGCAAATGCTAAGTGGCATTCAAGTCCAAAACAACGATTAGTGTACATGGCTAGTGCAGGTGAGGTAATGGAGGGAGCTGTTTTGTGTGGAGAGTGCAGTGGAATTGAGTTTAGACAGACATGGATTACTCAGTCACACAGCCTCATGGGGAATGAGTAGGGGGTATGGCCCTGGGCTCTGGCCAGCTCGGGACAGTCGCTGGACAGTTATTGGCCTTGCCCTCGGGGCCTTTCCAGGAAGGGCCGGCTCACGCCTGCCGGCTTCTGATAGGCTTGTGGAGTAGGTGCAGGGGCCAATCAGTTGCAGGCATCACTGTGATGGAGGGGCGGAAAATGGTGGCCAGGGTCTGAAAAACGGGCGCCCATCTTTGAAATGGAAAACACCTTGTGTGTTGCAATGGTGGAGGTGTACTGCAGGCATTTAAATCTGCCAGTACATCTCATGTGCAACACGAGCGCCTTTTCATTAAAATGCTCGTGATTGCAGAGTTATCTTGGCTACCGCGCCTAGTGCGCTAAGAATAGCCATGCATTTCAGATAAAGGCTGCTGGCAGCATACCTTTGTTTTTGGGGTCCCAGCATTCAGAGGCGATCGTTGCCAACTGCTCCTGCAGTGGTTCAGAGCTCCTGCTCCAGGATGCAAGTGACTTGGGAGACTGAAGAGGGCTGATTCACTGAGCTTTTCTCAGAAAGCCAGCTCCCGCCTACCCGCTCCCGATAGGCTCGTGGAGTAGATGGTCCCAATATGGCGAGGAAATATGGTGAGGGTGAGCGGGCAAGCAGGTTACTGGCAAGGGTGGTCAGGCAGTCAAGTGACAGCTAACACATCTCTGCTATACAAGGTGCAACTGGGATGCTGGTCCACACTGCTGAGGGGGGTGAGCCAAGAATTCCATGCATTTTTATACAAAGTTATGTGCGAACACTGACACAGCCATCGCCTCTGAAATAAACAGTTGCCTGGATGGCCTCCTGCTGACGTCCCTATCCGCGAACACCAGGGTGGCTCTAGACTGCCACATCACCCTGGAAGAGATTTCCTGCGCTATCGACTAACTACCAGCTGGCAAGGCCATTGGTCCAGATGGCCTGATGCTGGAATTTTATAAAGTCCCACCTTGTTCCTGAATTGTTAGAGATGTGGTCTGAAACCCTTTCCTTAGGCGTTCTCTTACCCACGTTGCGTGAGGCAGTGATCGCAGTCCTGCTCAAACTTGCGTGAGGCAGTGATCGCAGTCCTGCTCAAACCAGGCTAACCCCCTGAACATTGCGGCTCCTACCGGTCCCGCTCTCATTAATTCTGAGATAAAAAGATTTGCCAAAGTGCTGGTCCTCCGCCTCGCCCTTTACATGACGCATATTGTACACCCTGACCGGTCAGAGTTTGTCCCCACTTGGAACACGGCACTAAACTTAAGGCACCTATTCAATATCTTGGCCCAGATAGACCCTGGGGCGCAGGTGGTGGCCGGGGCCCTGAAAATACCAAAGGCATTTGATTCCGTGTTGTGGCAGTTCATGTGGGCGGTGCTAGAGATACCATTTTGGGCCACTATTTATCTCATGGGCCAAACTACTGTATGCACACCCAGTAGCCAGGGTGAACACCAATGGCACCATATTACCCCTAATCAAAATATGCAGGGGGGCTGGGTGGACCAAGCAGGGTTGTCTGCTTTTGCTGCTGCTGTTAGCCATGATGATGGAACCACTGGCGGATGACATACAGAGTAAAGAAATGCAAGGGGGCGTCAGGCTCACGAGAGAACAGGAAATTATCTCATTATACGCTGACGATGCGTTACTATTCATACAAGATCCTGCCAGACACCTGGCGCCAATCAGGCAAACCGTCCAGATGTTTGGCACTATGTCTAGACTGCGCGTAAACTGCTTTAAATCAGATCTATTCCCACTAACTAATACTACTAATCCCCTGCCGGACCTAATGGGTTTCATTTGGTCACCATCAGAAATAAAATACTTAGGGATAACTAATGAGTCAAAGTCTCCCTATATAAGCGAAATCACAGTGACTGCCTACCTCAGCTGCAGACCAAACATTGCACCTGTGCAAAACTCCCAATTAGCATCTCGGAGCATGTCGCACTGCTAAAAAGGCTGGTTCTCCCTAAACTGCTGTTTTACTTTATTACTGTGGCCTGCAGCTGTGTTTTTCAAAGCACTGGAGAATGCAAAAAACAGCTTTATGTGGCACGTGGGCGTAGAGCGCCTTAAATGGGACAAACTGGCCAGACCATATGATAGGGGCTAAAAGGCCCCCCTTAACTTTGAACGGTAGTGATTGGTAGCGCAACATCGTCACCAAAAATTAGAAAGGCTTGCTGCCGGTGCCTGCAACATGTGCTCACTTGTACTCCCACCATGTCCCAGATTATGAACTGGTATAGATCCGGTGACTGTTACAGCCCTAGCGTGGGATAAGATATGGAAGACATTGCACAACCCCAGACCATATCACAAAAGTATGACACTATGGAATTTTATCCCATCACTCCCCAATATAAGCAAAGTAGACGTGATCCGGTGGGCCAACGACAGGTACGAAGTGATCTGAGATGTTTATAATATGAACTCCTTTATGGAATACCAAGACCTGACCAAACCTCCTCGTATGCAATCGGGGCAGTGGTTACAATACGCTGGGCTCTGTCGCGCACTCAGAGATGCTTGGGAAATGTTCCCGGTGCAGCCGCCTGACAAACCACTCCTTGACACCATAATGTGGGGCACTACTCCCGGGGGGATGGTGGCTAGACTGTATGGAGCACTGCAAGATCTGGGCTGTAAGCCTTTAGATGAGCTCAGGGAGTCCTGGGCAAAAGATCTTGGGGAACACAACTGAAGAGAGATGGGGAATCTATGTGCCTACAAACCAGCGAAGTGTCCTTCAACTCAAAATTCCAGCTGATAAAATGTAAAGTATTGCACCGTTTCCACTACCCCTACCCGCCTCCACTGTATTTCACACACTCACCCGTCCACATGCCCTAGATGCTCTGCAACTCTAGCAAGCTATTTACGTATGCTGTGGAGCTGCCCGATGCTAAATGAGTACTGGAAAGGAGTTTGCGAGACCATGTCAACTATACTGAACTCTGAATTATGCCCTAACCCTTCAGTTTGCTTGTTCCATCAATTTGAACATTTACGTGAAGGTCTCTGCAAGCTTGCAAGTTTATGTATGTTGCTAGCTGTCCAATGTATCCTTTTATTATGGCTTCGCCCAACCAGCCAGACTATTTTGCAATGGCTTAAAGCGGTCATTTGGGCATCAGATATGGAGGAGCGCTGGTTTGTGCTACAGCCTATAAAGATACCTCTGGGTCAGTGCGCTATATAAATATAATAAACTCTCGACCCAAGGATGATGCCCAATTAGGCTGAAACATGTGTATAGGGTTGCTGTGGTACTCTTGTTCAGAGGAGAATTGCCTAGCATGTCGGTGCTGGACTGCCCCTTGGCAGGACAAAGACTGATATGTGGGGATATTTCTTCTCTGTGAAAAGAACAGTGAGCTAAAGACTTGGTTGAGACTCTCCCAGGGGCCATCCACCCAAGAACAAGTCAATGGGCTGTGTTTGTGCTGGTAGAGAGTTTCCCAGACCCCCCACCCCCCTGTTTTGCATGTCCACACACTATGTTGGTGATAAAACAGTTCTTTATATAAATAAGGTCAAGTTAGATACACATACAATAACACACTTTGTGCTCAGGCAATTCTATAATGATAAACGTATAATTTCTATGTGGTACCACAATTACTCTTTGACTCCATTAAAATGCACCAACTTTTGACCGTTTCAAATGGCATACAAATCCATAGCAAAAGGTATCGCCCATAGACTTTTGGAAGGAAAACAATTGGTTAAACAATTGGCAGAATACTAGGCCCCTACCACCAGGCACAGTTCTGTACTAGGATCCCCCACCTGGGCAACCTGTAAATAAGATCATAAACAAGCCCAGTCCATATATTGTTTAGCAGAATTTTATTTCCTTCATAAATGTTCTACTACCCCAATGTACCTGGTTTAGCAGAGTTCGACATTGGGTCATCGACGGATCCTTCTTGAGTGAACTCCCTTTAAGGCAGGAGCCACGGATTGTAGAGATCCCTTGAAGAAACTGGTGAACAAAGGCGTCGAGGCAGCAGCTTCGGTCCGGGCGGTGCTCTTCGACGATCTGTCGTGGACGGCCAGCGAAGAGGAGGCGTGTGGTGCACCTTGACGACGATAGTTTGTTGCCGCAAAGAGTCAATGAAGAACATAGACCCAGCATGGGGCGTCCGGTCATCAACGTTTGACGTCGGCGATCGGGACTCTAGCACAGCTGGCTTTCAGATCTTTGTCGGTGTCTTTGAGGACTTGGGTTGCAGGGAAACCCACCAGCGGATTCTCCTCGGTTAGGCGGCGACCTTGAATTTCTCTGGCAGGACAAAGCGGTAGATGGTGATGAGCAAAGGAGTTCTTGATTCAAAGTGTTCTTAGGCAATGGAGCTTTGCGGCTCTGGTCATCGGAAGCACGGCGTCGAGCTGTCCCGCTTCTGGGCAACGCGGCTTCGACTGGCCTCCAGCAGTTACGGTGATCCTCCGAACCCTGGTCGATGGTGATGGACTTCGATGGCCTCAATGTTCAGGTGCTGCGCTTCGGGATTCAATGGTGGTCTCCGTCTCTGGTCGGGAGCCTTTCGAGGACTGACTTTAAGAGAGCCTTGGCGAAGGTTAGCTGGTGCACGATGGTCCCTCGTAGCTCGGGAAGGTGTCTCCTAGCCAGGTCCTCTCTTGGATCAGTTTCTTGAAGCCACAGCAGCTTTCGGATTGCATTGAAGGGCAATGGCAGTTAACCTTCTTCCGGCTCGGCTTCAAGACCAAGCATCAAGTTTCGACCTCAGCTTCTGAACGATTTGCATCAGTGAGTGGTCCCCAGATATACTGTTTGGTCTCTCATTCACTCTGCTGGGTCACACTCAGGCAACCAATCATTGAGAAGGGCATTCAGGCAGGCAGCCAATCAGGCTCACAGTGCATTCAGGCCATTCTTCTCCATCCAGTCACTCGCAACAAGGAATGTGGATTGGGACAAGCACCCATCCATTCAGCACTCCACACTGCATTCATACCAGTTGCGGGCAGGGCTGTCTCAGTCTTTGTCACATACCAGAAACCAGACACCCATAACATGAAATGCATATTGGTCACACACCCCATTAACCCAGGTCCCACCCCAAGGGTGTACCCACAACATAGTCACTGGGAAGGCTCCAGGCAGTCTGGCCTGGACTTCCCCACAATACCATATATGGAGCTTCCACCCAACAGCCAGTCAGGGGAAAGGGACAGAGTCGGGGCCTGCCAGGACTTTGGCAAAACAAGGTAACAGGCAAAAGTAAGAGGCTACAGGGGCCACCTAGTCTCCTATCAGGAATCAACTGATTCCAATGGCAGGGTCTGGGTATCCCGAAATAGAGGCTACTTGGAGCACCTATCAAATTCAGCATGGAGCTGCCACCAGCCCATACACTGCTCTGTGGGCCACACAGAGGTGCCCAAAAACGTACACTAGGTGTACAGGGTTGTGCCCCCACCCATGGGCGCCATAAGGGTATCCCAAGGGTCTGTTCACCAAACCAACAAGAGGAAGAGCTGCACGGCCAGGAGTTCCACATGGGCGCCTGTGCAGAAAATAACAGAACACACATGATAAAAGCACTACAAGACAAGGACGTGGAAGCCCTGTCCCTCCAATGCATTCCCAGCATCACAATCCGACCCTCTTGCTCCTCAGCTAGTCAAGCCTATTGCCCGTTTAGTGGCTTTTCACCTTACTGAACTCTTTAGCCTGTCCTTTCGACTTCCCTCTCCTACATTCAGTCATCCCTCTCCTAAAAATACAACGGACTGACCTGAACCTACCGGCTAACTTTCACCCTGTATCTCTCCTTACGCACTACTCTCATGCTCGAAAGGGTTGTGTTCCACCGTCTTACAAATTTTAGATATCCACAACCTTCAAGAGCCCCTACAAGCAGGTTTCCGATCTTATCACTCCACGGAAACTGCTCTCATGAATGTGTCCAACTCCATCGCCTCTGCTAAGCACTCCAACCTATCCTCTATTCTAATTCTCCCTGACCTGTCTGCTGTCTTTGACAGTTGATCATGCTGATCTCCTTAATACTCTTCATTTATTTATTTCATTTGTTGATAACCCCCGGAAGTATCACGGTGCTAGTTAAAATTACAATACAGTCCAAACATTTATTACCTAATAGGACAGACATTAGACACGTTTGTTAAACAGTACTGTTTACAATTATCTGCTGAAGATTAGACAAGAGGCCTCTTCTTGAATGCCTAAAGGCAAGGCGTTCCAGAGCGTCGGAGCTATGATGGTGAAACTTGCTCCACCTGCTCTTTTTCTGGTGAATCTCTGTGTTGCTAGGAATGATGATGTAGAGGAGTGTAGGAATCGTGGTTTGGCCTTTTTGGAGATATGCTGGTTAAGGTAAATGGGTACAGTGTTCTGGATGCAATGGTGTGTAATTGAGTATTTTAAAATCGATGCAGGCTTTGATTTTCATACTATATAAAGGTTGACTGAACTTATGTACACTTATGAACTGAATTGACCCTACACAAAGAACAACATTGCTCTAGGTCGAAGTATGAACAATTTGGCTTTTTGCCCAACTATTTTAATGCATAAAACGTCATTTTCCTAAGTCTTTTTTTAGAGCTGCACACAAATCGATAACATAATATCTGTGAACAATACATTGATGTTCTTCCCCGTCAAATTAGCTGGATCTAAGTGCAAATAGACATGTATAATCCCTTACAGAGCCTAGGGATTCTGGTGTACAAATAACACGTGAACATAGTACATAATAGTACAGAATGTACAGTGTTGCCACTACAAAACTGGGGAAAGGAATTGACTACTGTGTTTCGGCCATTCATCAGCTGATCGATAAAGCTGGCAAGTGGTTGGCCTTCATCAGGACGGGTAACAAGTTGAACTGGATGTGTCCTACTGCTCTGTCGAAGAATGACAAGAGATGTGTGGTTCAGTATGTATACTAGTTCAGTGATTCATTATATTAATTTTAGGCTGTATTTAATGCTAATTCATTAAAACAATGAAGGACCCTATTTCTCACGGGAAATGGGTCACTTATTTTACTGTGTTGTAGATTTGCCACGATGTGACCCAAAATGGTCAAAGACTCCTGATTATATCTAGAAGAATATTGCCAAATTGCTGGTGTTTCTTAAATACCTGGATCCCTATGGGTAATAAAAGAACAGTGTTGCTGGTAAAGCTACACTCCCCCATATATGTTCTATGCAGATGCTATATGGAGTGCAAATCGTGGTTAGCATAAGAGTCTTACCCTGTGAGGAAATTGTTCTTTCAGTGGACGTTTGGATTCAAGTTTGCGGTGTAAGTTATTCAGCCGGAGTAGATCCCATTACTGCAGAGGAAAAAGGTGCATTTGTAGTCCTACAGGGATTTACAACAAGATCAGGCATATCTAAATGCGAAAATCTCAGAAAACATGGTTGGCATGCTGACTTTCTAAATAGTTAAAGGGTTCAAAAGTCTTGGTCCCCACTAAACTATCTTGATAGAGCCAACCCTCCTGCCACTGTGTGTAAAAGGGGGAAGGGGGTGTTTTATATCTGTGGTTGATGGTTACCGACACAATTAATTTTCCAAGGCATAATTGTGGCCAGTGAGATGCTCAAATTGCACCCAGTCTCTCAAAACATAATATTCGTTAGGGGTTGATGGTTGGCGGCAGGTTAATTTGCCAAGGCATCATTATTGCTAATTAGATGCTCAAATATTGTCCGCTCCCTCAGATGTATCGATTTAGAGTCCCCGGACCGTTTAATGTGCTTTGATAACTTCCATAGCAACATGTAATAAGTCTGATCATTTAACTTTTTAGAAGCAGATAGCCATGGCTAGTGCGCTAATGCTTCCACCTGGAATGTTCGGTTCGCCGGACCAGCCGACGTGTTGTAAAACCACGCCTCATATGACTAGACAATGGAAGTCTGGTCCTTACCTCAAGATGATTTGACAATCGGTGTGAGTGAATCCCCGGAAGACAGCCTGCACAATCTGTGTGGTGCTGCAGCAGTCTCACTGAGTATTCGGAATGACGTGCAGCGTTGTCATAGCAACGCTTGGATTTATAGCCGGGTCACCATTTTGAAGTCCTGGCGTATCTATGGTGTTCGAATTGTCACGACTCCCTGGATCTACCATCTAGATTTTGATTAAAAAAAGCCTATTTAAGCCCCTGATGGCAGAACCCCGCTCATACTTGAAGTAAATCCTGGTGATGAACCTTTCTCCAATGGACACTTATCAAAGTGGACCTCAGCGCCCTATGATCTATCGCAGAGATATTGTGTGTCGCATGAGTTGCGCAACAGCAGAGAAAGTGTGGTTACTCCACTCCGCTTTATAAAACCAAAAAGACAAAGATAGTTGTGCCCTCTCATTCATGCGCCAACTTAAACAAAGAAAAACTCCACTCAATTGGAATATAGAAATAAACTTCTGTATTGATTAGGGTAAACCTAATCAATACAGAAGTTTATTTCTATCTCAAGTCTTTTCCCACTCATACTTGCATAGATCTGGTTAAAAGTGTGATTGTACAATATACAAGACCGAGTCCTGCCCTAGTCCTGTGTTCACGCTGCGTCATGATCACTTGTTGCCATGGTGTCAGGGCGCTTTCCATTCGTAGCCGTTTCAACATAATATTGCTGGTGCAATGTGTTTAAGTATGGTGCGTTTCTACCAACAAACGTTTTTCATGTGATATACAATTGATCGTTTCAAGTACAGTGAGCAATGTGCACAAGTATTTGTGATGCAGTAATGTGATACTGAATTTTCAACCGATGCATGGTTCACATTTTGAAAAAAAGCTTGATTTTCAGCCAGTGAGCCTCGCATCTCACTTGAGAGATGTGGTCAGATCGTTTCATACCCCAACCTGCCAGAAATGTGTTTGGGATAAGTTGGAGCTTAGTTAGGTTTTTGGTTGAGGTTCTTGCGAGGGTGGTATTATAATAATCCATTTTACTGCCGATGATGGCTCTGGCTAGCGTGAAACAATTGTCGGAGGACAGACATTTTCTGTTAATGTTGATGAGTTTGGTTGAATAAACTGCGGAGGATGCAAGGGCCTTGACATATTTTTGCATGGATAGTACTAAGTCTAGGTAGACTGAGACTTTTAACATGTCTAGAAACTGGAATGATGTTGCCATCAATAGGAAAGGAGGCGAAGACTGGGTCAGATGCTTGAGTTGGTTCAGGGAGCCTACGAGAAGAAGCTCAGTCTTGTTATCATTCAAGCATAGATGGTGATTTGACATCCAGGCCTGGATGATACTATAGGCCTGATTGATATTGGCAGAATCTAGGCAATGTTTTCCGGTGACTTTCAGTAATACATGAGTATAATCGGCAAAGTTTGTATAGGGGATTTCGAGATGGTCAAAAAGGGGCTTAGTATACATGTTGTATAGTGTGGGTGACGGACAGGAGCCTTGTGGGACCCCATATGAGACTGCTGCTTCAGATCCAGCAAAGATCATGGATTACCGCTCACTCTGGAATGAGTTGATCCAGCTGGCGATGTCTTTGGAGAGGTTAAATAAGGAAGTAAGATGGTGACATAGGATATCATAATCGACCAGATCAAATGCCATAATTGGTCAAGTAAGAGGAGGATGGTGAGATCCCCGGCATCATGAATGTTGTCCTGCTAGATCTTAAGGTCAAGGAGGGTGGCCTCCGGACTGTGTCTTGGTCTAAATCCTGATTATCATCAGCCAAGAAGATGATGTACTTCCAGGTGGGTTTGTAGTTGAGTGTAGGCAGTGCGGTCAAGGATTTTCAGGAGGTATGGCAAGTCGTGATGAGGTGGTAGTTGGTGGGGAGGGTGGTATCGAGCAAAGATGTTTTTGAGGAGGAGTGTGACCCAAGCTTCTTTAATAGTTTTCTGGGCCGTGCAAAAGTGACATTGATGAATCTGGCAATTTCTTCAAGGGTCCCCGCACATCTTGATTAGGTGGGCAGGGAAAATGTCGCCTTTGCAGTGTGATGGTTTTAGGTGCTGGATGGTGGTTATAACGTCAGTAGTGGCAGGGGAAAAGGGGTGTGGTGGTTGTAGGCTGATCTACAAAGTGGGGCAGAGACACATACTTAGCCGAGATCAGAGATTTTCTTGGGACAGTTTTGTCTGAGGTTGTGGGTTTTGTTGGTCAGGGCAGACGGGACAAGGAAGCACCAGTCTTTGTTGTTTGGGAAGCAGGCAGGGGTGTGCTGCAGATTCATGCGCCTTAAACATTTTCTAGTGTTAGAGCTGGCTTCACTGATCCTTGTGTTGTAAATGCTGCATTTGGTGGTGATTACAGCATCTTTGTATGCCTTGGCGGTGGAGAGAAGGGCATCTTTGTGTGCTTGGGAGGGGTTTGTGCATTGTTTGAACCAGTTGTGGTTTTCTTTCTGTAAGGTGGTTTTGAGGGGTGCATGTGGTCAAGAGTGTACAGGGGTGTAGCATTATAGGCAGCAAGGATGGTTTCTGGGTCATCACTATCAGGCAATAGTGTCAGGGAGGCGCAGATGGTAAGTTCAAGCATCACCTTAGTGAGTTTGCGTGTGTGTTTCTCTCAGTAATAGGGGGGTGGTTAGTGACTTTGTGGGCGGCAGTAAATTTAAGAGTCAGGGTGAAGAGGATCAAAGAATGGTTTGTCCAGGGTAGAGGGTTGACGGTGGTGACCATAATGGGTGTGTTAAGATTCACGATCCAATCGAGGATCCGGCCTTTAATGTGAGTGGGGGTGGTGATGACTTGTGTGGTTAATCTCTTGAAGCGTGGCACTGAGGTCTGTTGCCTTGGAATCGGTGGCGTCATTGAAGCCTGGGTTGAAATCGCCAAGTAATGTAAGTTTGGTATTCAGTTTAATGAGCGGTGAAAGGAGAAGAGGGATGTCCCTGTCTGGGGAGCTGAAGCTATTGGGTTGGCGGTAGAGGAGTAAGATGTTGATGGTAGTTTGGGGGCATGGCTCAATTTTGATTGGCAGAAGGTTATCGCCTAGCAAGGTTTGGAGGTTCTGATGGGTAGGGAGGATTTGGAAATGATGGTGGCGACTCTGCCTGGATTGGTGGGGTCTGTCTGCTCTGTGAACTGTGTAGCCAGTGGAGATGACGAGAGATGGTGTGGGAACAGCTGCGTCATGCAGCTAAGTTTCGGTGATGGCAAGTAAGTCCAGGTCCTTATCCAGTATGAGGTCATGTATGTCTATGGCATGGGCGCAGAGGGAGCATGCGTTGATGAGTGCACAGGTGAGGCCATCGAGTTTAGGGGACGTGGGGGAGGAGTGGAGAGTATGGGTGGGTGCACCTGGGAGGGTGGTGTCATTCTTTGGTGAATGAGTTGGTAATCGGGTGACCCGGGTGATTCGGGTGCATGACCATTCATTTCTGTCAGTACATGGTCTGTGGTTGTGGGTGTGGGAATGGAGACACCATAATCTAGCTAAGCCAGTGCAAGCTAAGGAGCTTGTGATGCGGTAGGTGGTGAGATGTTCTGTGATGGTGAGCAGGGGTATAGAAGCAGTGGCAGAGGATTTGGTGCGCTTAGGGGTGTGGCTGGGTGGGAATGGTGGGCAGTAGCTATGTCCTTGATGGCAACCAGAGGCAAGGGGTGCTGGGGCAGTAGAGACCTTCATCTTGCCAGGGGGAGAATGTGGCATGGGAAGGGATCTTTATTAGAGAGAATTTTCATTTCTGTGCCAATTCCCTTTAACCTTAGAAACCCCAAGCTCTTTTGCTGGACTCTGGGCTTTTTTTTTTTACTCCTGAGTGAGCAGGGCTTTTTCCCCCCACTCCCTCATGTTTTTCTGACTAGGATTTTTTTTTCTTACTGTCTAATGGAGTCTGGTAAAATCCATAGGCATCTGCTTTTTGTATGTTGACGCACAGCACCTTTAGTGCAGTGCCACTGAGAAGTCCCTTGGACTTCTCTTAATGTTTAAACACATTTTCTTGGGTGAGCTACAGTTCCCAAGAATATTAAGATGACTTTGGTCTTATTTAACCTTTCTTTTGTGGATCCAGCACACACCACCCTATGTTACCTTTTGTTACACTGACTAACTTGAATGGCTGGTGGCAGTGGTTTCCTTTTTTACTACCTTTGTGCCATGTATCTGCAGGCTGATTTCTCAGCTGCAGTACAGCACCCAAGGGATAACCATTTTCCCAAAATGGCCCTCATCTTTTTTTGCTATTTCAGTTAGTTCTTTCTGGGCTTTTACTCTGTTTGAATCGGGTTTGAGTCCTTTGTGCATTTTGCTTTTGGCAGGCTTCAGCGGCTCCAGTGTGTCTGGAAAGGCAGAAGGAGAGGGAGGGTCCCGAAACTTCCCTGTCCTTTGTCTCTAGGTGTGCCTGAGTGAAACAAGTTCTGATTGGCCGGCTACCTGTCCGGAAGGACAGCCACCCTGCTGGGTGATTGACAGCCCTAGAGCTGTGAATGAATGGGAACGTGCTTAAAAGGCAAGATTTTTGGGACCTAGAGGAGAGTCGACCACTGGAGGACAACATCCGACTAAAACGTAAAGAGACGCCAGCAGCACCCTCCTGGACCGTGAAGGTCCCGGTGAAGCCCTGCAACTGTGCTGACCCGGTTTTCGTTTTGACTGTGAAGACCTGTAAGGGACGACTTCCTCCCTTGGGCTGGTGGGCCCAACCAGCCTTGATACAAGCTTCATTTTGGCGCAAACCCTGACTTGCTGTGACTTTCCAAGGCTGCAGAATCCCAATGCATGGTGACCCCTGACCATCAATGAGTGCATTGTCTTCAGAAGTGCGAATCTGGCCAAAATGTTGTGGGCATCCAGAGGACCCTACAGAAGCAGGACATCTTCACCCAGATTCCCCTCACCAGAGTCCAGGACCGAGGGCTCAAGTAACTTCGAACCAGAGCTGTTCGTTCTTCCTTGACACCAAGAAAAAAGGCACCAAAACCACAAAAGGACGCTGAATCCAGGAGAATCCATTGCAGAGTCCCTCTCTCCAGTACTGCCACAGTAGCCTGTCAGACGTCTTCCCTTTCATCACCACGACCGAGGGACGGGAACAAGGGTCTGCTACACTGCAACAGGAAAGTGTCCAGCTGGTATCAATTCTCAGCTACTTTGGGCCTTAGGGTACATCTACCTTTTGCTGTTTGTAGTGCTTCCTAGCTTGGAGTACCATTTTTAACCCCTTTTGAGCAGTCCTCAACTCCACTCACCTGCACGGGCATCCCAGATTGTGCTGCTTCAAGGTGGCTCCTTGAGCTTCTGTGATTTTACTACTGAATTACTGACTATTTTAAAACATTTTCTAAGAAGAGAGCATCAGAACTTTGAACTGGCCCTTTGCCTTTGGCTGTGCTGGCTCCCTAAAGTCCTCCTTCTTGACCTATTGGTTTTGGCAGTGCTTGTCGCCTCACAGGTTTTAATTGTTGAACACTATTATTGCTGGGATAAAAAACTGCCTACATCCTTCTGGGAGAATCCTATCTGTTTTACTACTTACAAAGTATGTTCTAACTTTTCCCTCCTTGAAATTCAATATTGTAATGGTGATCACAAATAAGTGCGAATACTGACCTCCAATGACGTCACTCAGTGTGTTGGAACATGTTTAGCATGAGAAAGGTTTACGCACCTACTTTAGTCTTCTTGTTGAACTAAAACTTTTGATTTAATGTTACTATTTGCTGCTTTTTAAAGATGGTCTAATTATCCTTGTGTGTACATAAATACATATTTATACTATAACTTTGTATGTGTAAGAGTTTACTTGGATACTTGCACTTACGGATTTCATTGTACAGCTCACATTACCCCTCTCAAGATAAACCTTGCTGCTCATTCACTCTACCAAATTGTGTAGTGCAGGCCTATATTAAAAGGTGGGGTTACCAAATGCCAAGAGAAGTCTTGTAAAGTACCACACCAGTTTGACTCTACAAATTCTTAACTAACAGTGTGGCGGTGTGAGGAGCGCAGTAGGGTTTAATAAGAGTTTTTGCCAGTCAGGAGGTGGGCACATGAGTCGCGGGGCTGCTGGTTGGTAGTTAAGCAGCATGTTTGTGGAGGGGAGATAATTGGGTCTTCTAGCAGGCAGTGGGGTGGAGAATGGTCAGGGGGCAAGGTGCTAAGTAGGGGCTCTGGTGGCCAGCATCCTATGAGCTGGCCAGGTGAAGCGCACGTGGCCAGTGTGGTGGTGGCAGGTGTGCAAGTAAATATTTCAGATATTGACAGTATTATGGGGGGAGCGCCGAAAGGCAGAGCGCTCGGTAAGGAGACACAGTGAAATCAGGGTGGGTGGAGCACAAGTGGCCACCAGTGCATTAGTTGCAAGTGAACACGTCAATAATGCAGATGTTGGCAGTGTAGAGAGGGGTGTGCTGAAGGGCAGGGCACTAGGTAAAGGCACATGCAGCAAGATCAAGGTAGGCAGCGCACTGGTAGGTGGTCCATTTATTTTTGCCTGCACTTGCTCCATTCAGGCGAAATACAGGTGGTCAAGGCAGTGGTATCAGGCTTGCTATTGGTCAGTTTGAGCAATATTTGCAGTTGTTCTTTTGCTCACTTCAGCCGGCTGCAGTGTGAAGGCTACGGAACAGAGTTAAAGGAACAAGGGATGGGCACCGTCTTGGCGTGCGATGTAACTATGCAAGCCATTATTTATTACACTAGGTGGGTACATTTCTGGTGGTGCACAGGTGGGCACTGGCGGCGCATATGTGCGTAAAGCATTTTGGGCAACATTAAATATGTTTCTGGTGCCTTAGGTGGATGTGTGCTGGTAGATGGCAGCGAAGCTGGGGATGCTCGCAATAGTGAGGCATATGGACTGGGGACAAATGCCAGGGTAGCAGGTTATTTTAAGAGGTTGATCCCAGCAACATGTTCACAGGTGCAGGCAGTAATGGAGCAGCGTCAGGGAGGGGGTGAACTTAGATAGCAGGCAAGGGGGCATAGTCTTACCTATGTTGGGGTTACAAGTGTACCCTCCGCATAGTGGTGATTAAAGCGTTGCAGTTGTGGTGCTATTTCAGAGACGAGCAGAGTGGTTTTTCCAAGCCCAGACAGGCACCGATAGGAATCGGCCTTGCCTCTGGGCCTTCCTGCATAGGGCCTGCCAGCTCTGGATACCAGGTGGCAATAGGCTGTCTTCCAGCCATTTAGAGTGTGGCTGAAGCAGAACATTCGTCAGGCCGCAAGCAGATGGAGTGTCATTGTGGGAGGCAGCGGCCATCTTTTCCATTGGTGCAGATTACATCATTTTGCTGGCATATTCAGAGAATGTGGCTTTGTTCTCCAGAGTATGAAAGTCGTTCTTGGAGATTTGTTTTTGCATCGTGCAGTTAACACTGCTGGCTTCGTTCACATTTGTGTGAATTTTTCTTCTTGCGATTTGCGATCAATCACTTGCCTGGATTGATTCATATCTTGCACTGCACCAATTCTGTCTCCTGGAGCAACACTGCTTAACTAACCCGCTCTAAGTGTTGCTGTTCCACAAGGCACTGTCTTTGGTCTGCTCCGCTTTACACTATACACCTATACTCTTGGGGCACTAACCTCCTTTGAGTTCTTGTGCTACACCCAAATCTTCTCTTGAACTCTCCTCTGTTCTCTATAAATATTTCCAATGGTCTCTCTGCCCTTTAATATTGGACTTTGCACTTTCTGATACTCTACCAAAACAGAGGTGCTCTTCTTCCATGCCAAAAGCTTGCTCTAATTTCTTCCACTTCCTATCCAGTTCCCACCTTACACCCTCCCCTACTCTTCTTCAGCTAGAAACATCAGTGTCATCTGCAACCTTCTCTACTTCATCTCCAAAACTGGAACAGCAAGCTTGCCTCAACCTAAATATTGAGAAAATCTGGCACCTCCTTCCTTGCAACACATCCAAGCATCTTTTAACAACTCTTGTCCTCTCTAAACTAGACTACTGTGCCAGCGTCCTCTTTGGTCTCCCCAGCTATGCTTTTTGTCCTCTCGACAAGATCATTAACTCCCCAGCTATGCTTTTTGTCCTCTCGACAAGATCATTAACTTCGCTACCAGTACTCTTTGAACCCCCTCACTTCACACCTAGTTCCTCGTACCGTCACATGGCTGACGATGCAAACTGAGCCAGATTTAAATGTCTGCTCCTGGTTCATATATCTGTCCACGGTAAGGCACCACTGTATCTATCCTCTATCCATCTCTACAATCCTTCTCATAATCTCTGCCCCCTCTACTACCCTTCTGGCTCCTCGCCCTCACTGTGCTTCCTTTCGCTCTTTCTCTCTCCTTGCTCCACTTGCATGGAATCCTATTCCCCCAGGCATCCGAGAAACAGATTTGTAGTATAGTTTTTAACAAACCTGTGTATACTACCTCCTTGCCTCAGTTACCCGCTTAACCTACCTCTCATCTGCTTGCTAGCTCAAATGTTTCCCTCGCCTCTAACCTGCCTCCGTCACTCACTTCCTTTGCCTCCACTCTAGCACTTCACCTATCATGGTCACATCCCGAGCACAGCTGGCCATATGACCTACGTGCACTTAAAACCTCCAATGTTGGTTGTCCTTTATGTATGTCCACTTATGTATTGTCCCCAGTGACTGTCCCTTAAACTCACCCCATTGTAAGAAGCGTTTGCTTCCTGTCAAATCAGATTTCTTATCTATTGTATGTTCTTTTGTGATCAAAAGAGCATTGTCACTCATGTATTTATAAATAAATTCCAGAGTCCAGCAGCCTGTACCACTGCAGATGCATTTTGCAGTTCCATGGGGCAATCCAGAGACTCGGTTCTCCAGACACAGCGACCAGCTTCAGTAATGGTGTACCAGTGCCGAGGGGACCAGCAAACCCCAGAAATTGTGGCTGTTGGGGAAATGTTTACACAGCCCTCTCGTGAGGGGTCTGAAATAATCTGTCCTAATGATAAGGCAGGGTAACTACGAAAGATAGTCCACATTGCATTAGCAGACATAACGTAGTATTTGCTACCCAGATGGGAAGGGTGAAGGTTGGTGGCTAGGTACGGTTACTCCCAATAAGTAACCCAAAAGAGAACACTGCACAGGTATACTAGAAAAATGAACACTATTACATATTACTGATTTGAATATTCAGTGACTGTTCAACTATCAATTTAGGACACAGTAAATGGCGTCGATATATAAAAACAGTAAAAGGGCCTTAATAAAGATCAATGGTACTCCGAACGCTAAATGTAAGGACTACACCTGGTGGCAAACAATATGCATTGTAATTTTAAGTAGTGGGGTGAAAAAAGATTCCTAGACCTCAGTAAAGTTCTGAGGCAGAGCTGTTCTACTTTGATGTTGAGTTTAAACTTGTATTCTCTTGACCTCAATGATGGCGAAAAAGAAACAGTGAAGGACGTTGATATGCTGAGCATCATGGGAGCACAAGGAAGGTTGGAGTAGTGTGGCAGCTCTGCCCATGTGGACATCTTATCTCATAAGTAAAAGGAACTTGCAATAGTCTGCACGACCCGCTAAATGGCAGTCCATGCAAAACAGGTGATTTAATAGATACGAGCCTCAAAGACTGGGTGAGTAAGGTCTGCCTTACATAGTACTGATTAGATGCCATTTCATGAACAGACCCAGTATTCCCCACTAATTCTAGTACACAGTAAAACGGAATGCTCGAGAAAATCCTATACATAGGTATAGTTCTTAGGAGTAAAGGGTCTAAACAATGCCCAGAATAACACCAAACATTTACCCGAAATTAGGGTTCTAATACCACACCTATGGCTCAATACACTACGAAAAATACATGTAAACAAAATAATAACAGATACATTAACCAAATACATTTCTATAAAGGTGACTGCAGTGCAGTGGGTAATTGCAATATCCCCTAATGATTCACAGGTAGCAGCTAAACATCCAAAACTAAATTAAATGTTTAAGTTCAAGTAAGTACTCTAGTCACTTTGGGAGGGGTTTACACTTTTTTCCCCACAGGAAATAAAGGGGCAATGTCCCTGGGCAGGCTGCAGTAATGGGCTAAAGCTAGTTAAGTACCTGTCCTACCGCACATGTGCAGCCAACGAAGCAGCAAACTTTGGTGAAGAGACCCTTACTGAAGAGCTCCAGTTCCAGATTAGAAACACGTCCAGCTGGAGGATGGATGCCGAGCAGGATTCTGGCGACAGAGTAAATAGCAATGTTTGGTGGAAGGGGGGCCAGAGAAGGGGGAGGGGCTACACAACTGCTGGTCCCAGGGTATCCTTTTCACTTCCAACTTGGTGCCAGTGACTGCAGATTTATCTCTGAACCAGCAAGGGATCCTGTTAAGTAAAGTTTCTTCTTTTTTTTTTTAAACTTTATTTTTGGTTTGCATTTCACATTACATACACTTCAACTACCCAATAGTACAGGATATACATAACAAAGACAATAGTTTCCTCCTTCCCATTTCAATTTATAAAATAACATTGCATTCTTTAATGATAGGGCTTATTTCAACACAATAGGTGTTTGTTGAAAGAATTTTTACGAGTGGTTCAAGGTATCTGTTTCTCCAGAGCTTGGTGAGCGTTTTCGAGGTAAGATATGAATGGTGACCAAATGTCTTTGGGTCTACATGGCGAGGGAACTAGTCCTATGTATGTTTCTTCACATTCGTTTACGTACGTCAATGCTGTAAGGAATTGTTCTGCACGCAGAGCGTGGTTGCTTTTCCATTTGTGAAGATACATTTCTTAGCCACTATACATGCTATACTGAACAGTCTCCTGGTTTTTTCTGGGAGTTTGCCTATGTCACCGAACAGATATTTTTGGGGGTTGAGTTGTGCATGGATTTGTGTAATATCTTCCAAGATGTTCGCTACTTCCCTCCAGAATCCAATTATCATGGGGCAGGCCCAATACATGTGGTATGAGTCTGCTTGAGGGTTATTAAATTTGGGACAGTTTGTTTATGGACTCATGAAATTTAGACATTTTCACTGGGGTATAGTGAAGCTTATTAAGTATTTTAAACTGTATGAGTCTGAGCCCCGCTTGAGGGAGACTTTCTTTGTAAGGAGACAGTGGGCCTCATTACGACCCAGGCGGTCCGGAAATAACGGTGGCAGTAAACCCGCCGCCACCGTTGTTTCCGGACCGCCTGAGTCCGAGCCCTGCAGGCGGGAGGTGATGTTCCCGCCAGGTCTGACCTGGCGGGTTTAACACCTCCCGCATGCAGGCGGACGAGGAAACACCGGCAGCATTACGAGATGCTGCCGGTGTTTCCATGATCCCCATTTCCATCGAGTCCCATAGGACTCAATGGGAAGGGGGATTTACACCATTCCGCCCGCATGATTCCCGGAAAACCGAGGTTGTAATGCCCCGGTAATTACGGGAATCACGGAGGCGGAATGCTAATACGAGTCCGGCGTTTACCAGGCGGTTTTACCGCCTCGGTTAACGCCGGACTCGTAATGAGGCCCAGTATCTGGTCCATGTCCCTTCCTCTATTGTTATACCCATGTCTTCTTCCCAGGAGGCCTTCGTGTTGTTGGATGATTTCAAGTGGGCTTGGACTATGTTATATAACGTGGAGACGCCTATGTCTGATTGTGCATAAAGTGCCTGGAAACAAGGGTGTTCGGGCGGTTCTGTTGGGAATGATGGCCAGCGTTTCTTGAATGCTGCCTTCATGCGTGTTAGGGAGAATTCTCTGTTTAGGCTGAATTTCCTAACCTAGTGAGTCCCCCAGCAGCTTTGCTGGATTTTTGGGGTTTATTTTTTTCTCCTGCCAAGAGTGAGACTCTTTTAACCTCACTCTTGGGCATGATTTGAGTCTGTTTCTTTGAATCTAGATGTGTTTAATGGGCTATGGGGTCTTTTACTCCATAGGGCTTCATGTGTTTTTGTGATGTGTGTTACACAGCACCCTCAGTGCAGTGACACAGGGGTGTCATAGTGACCCCCCAGTATAGACTCCATACCCTGGGACTGACTACTGTCTCCCAGGTCATGTAAAGTCACCATTGACTTTACTAGTCTTAAATTCTGAACAGAACCAGTACAAACCATCATATTGTGGATGTACTGTTCTGGGGCAATTCGATTGCCCCAGGGTCTGTTAGTCGAGGGGGCACGTCTCCGTCCCCCCTGATCGAGTTTTGGCTGGTGGCAGTGGATACTACTTTTTATATTCAACCGCGAATATTTTCCTATGGGATTTCCCATTGTTTTAGGCTACTATCTTTATTTAATTATTTACAGTAGCCTCGAACATACCGCCGGTTTATTTAATTAATATTAATTCTCCGGTTGGTATTTTTTGCCAAAACATGATTCTAAAATGGCGTTTGTGTTCTCTTCTGTGACTCCAACCCAAGTCGAGCCCTTTGTTCCACTTTTTGGCGGGCTTCTCCACAGAAGCCCTCCAAAGTGGTGCCACTCTGTCTGGGGTACTTAGGAGGGGTGGAGGGGGATTTAGGCACCCTGGACTGAGTTGCCTAGGCAACTCAAGTCGCACTCCGTCCTGATTGGCCCAAGTGGTGAGCCGGCCGGCTCACCACTTAGCATGTTTGAGTGACAGCTAGGCTGAGTGAATGGGGGTTTTCTGCATAAAAGCAGGGCTTTGGGGACTGGAACTTCAGAAGTCGCCACATGACCTAAGAATCCGACGAGGGAGAAGCTGAGCCGACCTGCCACGACAACACCACCGGTGGAGCCCTGCTGGACCGTCTCACCACTTTTCCCAACGACAGAGGAGATCTCTCGCCGGAGAGTCTTGTTCCTTTGACTGGTGGGGATAACCAGTTTCAGCGTCTTTTCGCCTTCCCGACGTACCTCGTGGCCGCCTTGCCTGTGCCAAGCACCCCGCCAACCGGGATACCACGTTTTACCACGACCGCGAAACAAAGGCACCACCTTTAACCGGAAAACTCCACGGCTGGTTTCTTCCCTGGTAGTGCAACGACCTTCATCTTTCCTCCAAGTCGAGATCTTCTCTTCCTCTGGATGACGACGCAACTTGCACCCACTACCAGGAACAACTGCCACCGCTGGAGGATCCTTCCCACTTAAGGTACCGTGTCCCGCCTGGCTTCCCTTCCTGCCGACTGTACGGGGTAGATTTAGCCCCTGGCTTTTGAACCTGGGTTAGCCTGGGACACCCTGGCTAAACTTTCCTAAGCCTCTCCACTCTTTTTGAACCCTCTGCAAGACTTTCAAAGCCTAGTGTAACTGTGTGATCTTGGGCGCGTTTGTGCTCTGCTCTCTCTAAGGGTGGGCCCAGCCTTTGGACTTTGGCTCACCAGTGACTTTTTGCTCTTCTGCCTTGCTAACAGTGTTCCTGAATCCTAGAGTGGTGTACCTTTCCATATTCTGTCTTTTTCCCTCCCTTTCTCACAAACTTATTGGAGTGCCATCTAGTTAAGCGCTCACCTCTGTATGAAAATAAGTGGTGTTTTACTGTGAGTTATATGAAAAGGGGTGTATATATTACAATAGTAACTGTGCTTAGAATATTTTACAACAAGAGTGCTGGAGTGTTTCAAACAGTGTGTTTTTAAATAAATAATTATATACTTTGATACCAAAGCTCTGGTCAGTGTTTGCTTGTATAATTGTGCCTGAGTGCCTATTGTGTATACTTTGCATACTGTCTAACTCTTCTTGAGAGAAGTCTGACTGCTCAGCCACAGCTACCAGGTAAATCTGGGTGGTACAGACTGCTACCAAGTGGGTTTACTGCCAACACCTGTAGTCTTAAATCTTTTGCAGTGTTCCCTAAGGGAACTGCTCAGGTTTCTGCCTAACAATGCGGTGATATTGTAGAGTGACGAGTTGGCCCCGCCCCACTGTGTCTGCGAAGTCTCCCGGGGTGACAAAACTACCATTTGGGAACATGGCCTTCATTGTGATGTCGTAGTTCGGGATCCAGGCTTTCTGTATACCAATGTCGTACGTAGGTGAAATACCCAGGAAATTCCACAGTGGGGCGTGAGAGTCATAGGGAGTTTCAATGTGGAGTCGCCTGCTTATTGCGGCCCATGCTGCAATTGTGCAGGATGCAGGGTCATATTTGCATTCGTCTTTGAGATTTTGCAAAGATTACAGATCTTAAGTCCGTTGGCCGGACCGAGTGACGTTCTATGGGGACATGTGGTGCTTCTACTGTGGGGTTCTGCCAGTATTTGGCGTATTGTGCCTGTGACACTTGATAATACAACTTGAAGTGGGGCGTGGCGAAGCCCCCCATTTTGTAGGGTTCCACCAGTTTTTCCCATTTAAGTCTGTCGGCCCCCCCCGTTCCATATGAAGGTGGTTGCCAAGGACCGTCTGTTTCCAAAGAAAGGCTTGCCTGGCCATATGGGGACGTTATTGAAAATGTATAGGAGCTTGGGAAGGACTACCATTTTGAGTACCTCTATCCGACCAGCAAGTGATATGGGCAGTCTAGTCCAAACTTGGAGTTTAGTATGGATCGTCTGCAATGAGGATTCATAGTTGTCTATATATAGTGACGGTTTGTCCTTGGATACCAGGATCCCCAAATATGTAATGTGATCGGGGGACCATCTCGGACCATGTGTGTGTGAGGGGCAGGTGATGGCCTGTGTGAATGGGACCATTTCAGACTTGGCTGAATTGATTTTATAGCCTGAGTGAGAAGTGAAGTCTTTTATCACTGCCAATATAGGCTCTAGGCTCTTCTCTGGCTTGCGTATATACAATAATGCATCGTACGCATACAGTGAAATACATTGATAGATGCCGGCCAGCTTTATGCCCCGCATTTCTTGTTCTCTTCTACTTGCGGCAACCATTGGCTCAATAGTCAGAGCGAAAACGATGGGGGACAAGGGACAGCCCTGTCTGGTACCTCTATGTAAATTAGGTGGGTAGAGTGAGTACGATTTGTTAGGACCCTAGCTTTGGGAGAGGTGTAGGGCAGTCTGATGCACTGGGTAAAGTATGGGCCAAAGCCAAATTTATTGAGGACCTCGAACATGTATCTCCATGACACGGAATCAAACGCTTTCTCAGCGTCCAATGAAATGGCCACTGCCTGTGCGTCTGGCTTGATCTGTGCCATAATGCTGAACATTCTACGCAAATTTAGGGCCGTGTATCTCGTTGGGATGAAGGCACATTGGTCGGGATGAATTAGAGTGGTCATTTTAGGGAGTAGTCTATTGGCAAGAACTTTAGCGTATATCTTTGCGTCTGTGTTTATAATGGACAGAGGGCGATACAATGAGCGTTCGTGGGCCGGGCGTCTAGGCCTCAGTAGGACTGTTATGACTATCTGTTATTGACTCTGGGAGTGAGCCGGAGCTCAAGGCTTCCTCCCATACGTGAGTTAGTATAGGGGATAGTATTGCAGTATATGTCTTGCAAAGTTCAGAGCTTAGGCCATCTGGGCCTGGGGTTTTACCAGCTGCCAGTGACTTAATCGCATCAGCGATCTCCTCCTTGGTTATTTCTTGTTCAAGGGCAAGGTTGTCCTCAAGTGAAAGTCTAGGGAGTTCGATCTCGCTCAGGTATGCCTTAATGTTTTCCTGTGTTCGTGTATCATGGTTTGCGTATAGGCTAGTGTAGTATTTAGTGAATTCGGCATTCATTTCTTCCTCTGTGTGTGTGGATTCCGGGATGCAGGCAGCTGAGGCAGCAGCTTAAACCAGCAGCTCCTGGCCCTCTCCTTTATATGGATTATTGAAGATATGAACTCCAAAAAGAAAATTGAAACTGCTGACAACCCTGTCCCGAATAAAACCTAATCAGCTGCAGACATGGCAGAAATCCCAAGTCCACAGGACATCTACTATCTACTGATGAAAGTTGCACAAGACTTGGGTAAAGTTGCTCAGGATGTGACTGATGTTAAAGCATCTATGGAAGATTTGTCTATGAAGGTGGCCCAGGTGGACAGCCGTGTTTCAGCTTTGGAAAGCAGCAGTGCCTCTGTCATCGGAGATTTCGGGAAGCTTCAGAGCCTACAAGAATTTGAAAGATGACTTTCATAAAGGGAGAGCTAAGACATTGGAACTGGATTTGAGGATTAGGTGCAGGAACATAAGGATTATTGGATTGGAGGAAGAAGAAAATGAGGACTTGGCCTTAAAAGTGCTGGAGGTTTTGAAGAGTTCAATCAAATATGGACAGATATCACTTATGGACATTGATAATACATTCAGGATTGGCAAGAAAATGGGCCTTCAAGGTAAAGCCAGGCAAGTCTTGATTTCCTTCGTGTGCACCAGGATTAAGGAAGAGGTTTTGAAAGCAGCAAGACATCTTGAAAATATTTACTACAAGAAGAAGCAGATTTTTATTTACCCAGATTACCCAGAGGAGGTTGTGGAGATTAGAAAGACCTTTAAAGAGCCCGAGGACCTGGCAAGGTCTTTGGGGGTGAAAGCCTTTCTCAACAGGGCTAACTGGCTAACTTTGGTGTTTCCTGAGGGGGGGAAAATCACTAAAGATCCTAATGAGGCTCTCAAATGGTTAAAGGCTCGAGAGATGCAGACTGGATTGCTGGAAAATTAATTTTTTCACAGCTGTTATTTTTACTACCTGTTGGTGTATTGGTTTAAACGTAATATATATTTTTTTAATTATTATTATTTTAATTTTTATTTTATTTTTGCCATTGAATAATATTGTGAAGAAATGGCGCCGACTCAATATTTCAGTTAAACGTTTTTTTTTTTTTATTGATGCATTCTCACCGTTCTCAGTGTTCTTGCCGTCATGTTCTGCCCATGTTGTGATATCTGGAGGGGTTAGAAGAGAGGACCATGCATTGACTGCTCGGTCATGTGCTCCAGTCAGCTGACCTGTGGCAGGATCATTGGGGAGTGGAGTTGGTCACGTATCATTGATACGGAGCTGGGAGTTGCGCTCTGTATGGCAGGTGAGATAGTGCCCTGATCTCTGTTCTGCCCCTATTATGAGGGTGCTCGCCACATGTGTAGCCGGCGGGTTGCTTTTTTCCCAACTTCCATGGTGATCGCATTCGAATTGCTCCTCCTCTGCAGCCGTTTCATACTTGCTGTTCCCGGCACCGTTTTCGCATTGCAACAACCCGATTTCATGCTCTTTTGTTTGTCCACTGCTTAATGGGTCAAGAGAGGAACATTGCTAATTTTTCTTTGCTTATTCCCTGACCTCTGCTTTGTGAGAACACCAGAGGGACGCCCAAGGAATTAATCAACTGGCGGCGGGAGACTGCGGGGCTAGTCCCTTTGATCCCGAACGCTTCTATTCTTGTGACACTGCCTGTTTACACTGGTGCCATTACAAGTAATTGCTTTTACGCTTTTATGGTGCATTCAAAGTGCCTCATATAACATTCTGAAGTGAAGCCTGGTCCATCAGCTGATTGACTGCCTCTAAAGAACGCCCATTTTCCTGAGTACAGCTGATGGACTGGAGTGCCTTATTAACAGTAACATATCTGCATAAACAACACTGGCCTCTTCCGTGTAGAACACTTTTGACATCATGACCTTTCTTTTGCAATTGCACTATTGGTTGTTCACTGAAAGCTCTGAGGCACACTGAAACGTATTGGTGACAGTTCAAGCATGGAAGACTGCGAGTTTTTCTCCCTTACAGCAGTGTGCATAGGACGAACACAGAATAGTTAATTATTGAAGGGGCAGCGAGAGGGACAATGAGTGCCAGACGCTACATGCATGGCTATTTGAGTTGGGGCCAGATGGATTGGTTTTCCTGTGAGCCTTTCTGTTTTGGCTTTCTTTGGTAGTGTCAGGCAGGGCGTGTTAGTGGATGTCAGCCCGTCAACTTGCATATATTACATGCATTGTTTTTCAGTCCACTCCCAAAAGTAATATATGTGCTCAGTATGCTTGGAGAACTCATTATTCAAATATAGTTAAATGATACATCATTACCAGCAACGCTTGAATATGAGCTTGTCTCATGTTTTTGACAAGGTTGGATTTTCCTGTGTTTCACGGGATGATCTTATACTGCTGCGATCTTTCATTTCAATGTGAACTCTGCTGAGTGGATTTTGAGTGATGGCATTTTCATTGTGTTTGGAGTGGTTTTTTTGGGTTTAGCCGGCGGACTGGTATCTCTTCCCTTTCAGCAGCTTTCTTCCTCCTGCATGTTTACCAACGCTTGATAGGTTACGAGATGAACAAAAGTGCTCCGAAAAGACATATATTTACTCAGTATGTTGTTAAACCATTTATTGGTATTGTAGCCGCTAACCACTAGACGGGTTGAAATGTTATAATCACCAACTACAACAGCTTGTACATGATTTTACTTGGTGTTTTGGGAATTCTGGTGGGTTTCCATTTTGTACTGGGTTTCCGTGAGTTGGGTCATTTGAATCCTGTTGTTTTTAACAACTTTTCTCCACTCAAGGCAGGATCAGAATGTACAACTATGATGCGGTGGTGAGTCGGGATTTTGTGGGAACTGGAGTGATAGTCGGATGTTGGAGGGTGCTGTTTGGGTGTTTTCATATGTGTAATGGCTAGCTTTTGCTATCTAGTTGTCATGGATGCTTTAGTGGGGCAGTAATACTGCGAAATGTTCAGGAGTGCTAATTATATGTTGAGCAGATTTAGTTTTGTGGAATCATTGCTCATGTCCTGGACTTTTAGTGAATTTTGACACACATTGGCCATTGGCACATGGTTATTGTAGGCCTTGTTTTCTTTTAATGTCTGCGGTAGCGAGACTGGCATCAGGAAATCGGTCATATGGGTTACTCTCGAAGTTGTTTGCTAGCAATTCTCTCTCCGTCAAAATGGAATGTTTTGGAGTGCCTGTGCCCGTCACCTTTAGTTGGATTGGGTCATACTCATGACATTTTGTTGTGTTAATGTTGGAGCTTTAATTATGCAATGTGCTTCCTATTTTATGATGGCATTGACTGATACTTCAAATTGCAAGGTTGGGGTGATGTGGGGGACGCTAGTTGCATTTATGTGACACGTCACTTTGCCTTGATTTCTCAGAGACATCCTCAGTAGTTGATGGACATATTCGATGCATGTTTGGTGTTTTCCTTGTGCATGGTGTTTCATTTTGTTCATGTGGGTAGCTTATGTTGTTTTACATTGTTTGTCTAATTGGGGCTGCGTCAATGTTGATTCAGTCTAGTGATTGATTATTTATTCAATGCTTCATTTATTTTGGGACTCTCAAAATAGTGTCATTTCGTCATTTCTCGGTTGTGGTGAATGGTGATTTAAGGTGGAGGAGGCAGTCTTGAATTAATGCTGAGGTTACTGTGGTGGAAGTGACCAGCTTGCTTCGAGTGTGGGATATGGCCTTGTAGGGAGGCGGTGTGTTTCTGTATGGATCGGATTGTGGTGGTGGAACTGTTGTGGATTTACGTTGAGGTTATTGCTGTGATATTGAGTTGTTGATGTAATTTGATCGAGTTAACTTTAAGGTTGCCCTTTTTAGGTTACAGGGGTTTTATTGGGGAGTTTGTGTTATTTAGGAGAGGAGTCCAGGGTTTTGGACTTCTTGGAATGTGTTTTAGAATTTTTTTCTATAAGCTGTTCTTAGTGTTTTGCATCTGTTTCAGGGGGGGGGTTGGCATTTCCAGGTGGGGTCACAAATAATTTTGAAGGTTGGTTGCAGGGATCACTTTTGCATCGGCCGGGGGTGGATAAGCTGTGTTTGAAAATGGGGGATCAAATGCGAGTTGTCTCGTGGAATGTGAATGGTCTGAACAATATACAGAAAAGACGGAAAGTTTTGGCTTATCTGAATGACTTAAAAGGAGACGTCTATTTTCTCCAGGAGACACACCTTTTGAAAGGTGATTTGGATGCTTTGAGGAAAGGTTGGGTAGGGAGGGCTTATGGTTCATCTTTTGAGTCACGGTCCAGGGGTGTGGTCATTCTTATTAGGAAACAGGCACCGATCAAGGTTGTCAAAGAAATATGTGAAAGGGAAGGTAGAATGGTTGCTATTTTAACTAATATTCAGGGTAAAGAAGTGACTTTTTGTAATGTTTATGCTCGTCGGATGATGGTACCTTTTTCAGAAAGCTGGCTCAAACAATTCAAAACCTGAAGTCCAGTAACATAATCTTAGGGGGGGACTTCAATACAGTTATTGACTCTGCTATGGACAGGAATAGTACCAGGCATTGCAGGAGGGTTGACATGCAATCTCGGGCTTTTCGGGATCTGCTGGAGGAACATAATCTGAAGGACTGTTGGAGGATTGACAATCCTTCAGTGAGAGAATATACTTTTTATTCCGGTGCACATGCTACGTATTCCAGAATTGACATGATTTTGATGGCAGGAGACATGTTGCAAAACTATAAAAGGAGTGATATGGGAAATATTGTGCTGGCTGACCATGCACATGTTTCGTTGGGTTTGAAGTGGAGTTACACTTTGTGTAGATCAAAATCTTGGAGACTAAATACTATATTGTTGGACAATCTAGATGAGATGGACAAAATTGCGACTGAAATTGACTATTTTGTTGAGGAGAATTGTACTGGTGAAGTAGGTTCTGATATGATATGGGAGGCATTCAAGTACACGGTTCGGGGTATGTTTATTAGTCTGGCGAGTGGTTTGAAGAGAAAATGGGACAATACACAGAATGTACTGGAACTGAAGATTAGGGACTTGTCTGGGGTTCTGATGGTGGATCCTACAAGAGTGGACTTGCTTCCCGAGCTAAACAGGTTGAGGGAGCTGATATCTAATAGGGTGGATAAGAGGTATTTCCATCAAAAATGTGCTTATTTTGAACATGGGGAGAAATGTGATCGCTGGTTAGCGTATAGATTGAGGTTGAGGGAATCTGAGCGCTTGATCATGTCTATTACAGACTCTAATGGCCAGGTCACTTTCTCTCCGGAAGGTATAAATGAGGTATTCAGACAGTTTTATGAGGAATTGTATAAGAATGAAACCCATATTGATGCAGAGAATGGAGATTTTTTGGAGGGGGTTCAAGTTCCAGATATTTCAGAGGAGGAGGCTACTTTACTAGAGGGAGATATCACGGTGGAGGAGGCAAAAAAGGCAATTTCGAAATTGAATGTTGGTAGGTCTCCGGGGCCAGATGGACTGCCAGTGGAATTCTATAGGTGGTTACCTAACTCTGCGTTGACGCTATTGACAGACATGTATAAGACCTCAAAGGCTAGGGGTATACTTCCTGACACTACTAGACATGCTACTATTAGTCTTTTTAAAGAAAAACGGGGATGAATCACTGGTGTCCAGTTACAGACCGATTAGTTTGATTATTGTGGACAATAAGATTCTGGCTAAGATTCTAGCTCTGCGAATAGAAAATCTTTTGCCTAAATTGATAGATCGGAATCAGTCTGGTTTTGTTAAAGGTAGGATGACGTCCAGTAACATGCGTACACTGCTTTGTACTATCGCGAAAGCGTCAGAGTTGTCGGAAGACTCGGCTGTTCTATCACTTGATGCAGAGAAGGCGTTCGATAGGGTTGATTGGCAGTTCCTGTTTAAAGTATTGGACAAGATAGGTTTTGGGATTCAGTTCTGTTCATGGATTAAACTGCTGTATACCAGGCCTACAGCTGATGTTAAAACTAATGGTCTGAGATCCAAACCTTTTGAATTGGAACGTGGCACAAGACAAGGATGCCCATTGTCACCTTTGTTATTTGTACTTACTATTGAACCTTTGGCTATAAATTTGAGAAATGAGGAGGGTTTACAGGGCATAAATTGTTGGGGAATGCAGCAAAAAATTTGGTTATACGCAGATGACTTGGAGTCAGTGCCGGTTCTTATGAACATTCTCGCGGCCTTTCACCAGTGCTCTGGATACAAGATCAACTGGGCAAAATCGGAGGTTTTACCATTGGTGCCGCTGTGTGACAAACAATTTATTACCAGATTGGGCTTTAAGTGGTGTGCTGATAAACTACTGTACTTGGGGGTTTGGATTTTGCCCACTGTTACTGATTTTGTGAATGTAAATATGACTATGGTGTGTAATAATTTCAAATTGGATTTGGATAGATCGTGTTTGTTGAACCTTTCCCTTTGGGGGAAGGTGAATGCTTTAAAAATGGTGTTGACTCCTAGAGTAAACTTCGTTCTGAGTATGGTTCCATTAGACATTGGAAAACATTTTTGGCGTGAGTTAGATAGACTTATGCAGGAGTTTCTGTGGGATCGCAAACCTCTGCGTCTGAAAATTAGCAAACTGCAATTGCCTTTGTCCAAGGGTGGGCTAGGGGTCCCTAATTTCAAGGCATACCATCTGGCTTTTATGTCACGGTATATATTAGCTTTTCTCAAATCGGAGCATGACGATTGGGTGTGTGCTGAGTCTAGCCATGTAGGCCCTTTGTCGCCTGGGCCTGTGTTGACCAGTAAGCCACGTCGAGCTGAGATGGTAGGCCCACTGACCAGGAGTTTGCTGAACTCATGGGTGGCATTGTGTGAGTGTTTGGGTTTCAATGCGCTGAAAGATCCGAGTGCTTCCATTTGGCTGAATCCAAGTATTACACATGAGGGAAAAATGTTGTTCTGGCATGAGTGGTACCTGGCTGGGGTGCGGTGGATTGGCGATCTGTTCAATGGCTTGAATTGGATGACGGCTAGGGAGATACAGCTGAAGTTTGACATTCCTACTTTTCGCCTGGCAGATTATCGGAAGATCAGGAGGGCTGTGGGGGCTGTGGATATGGAAAGGAAAATCAATAGACATGCTTGGTTGGGAGCCTGGGGTGAGTGGATGTGGCCTAGTTAGTTATGTTTATAGACTGGTTGTGTCCAATTATCAGGCTAATGATGCTTTAAGATTAGATTGGAATGAGAGAATTGGTGAAGACATTACAGAGGATGACTGGATGTGTATTTGTGAGAATGTGAAGCTGTGTTCTTTGAGTCTTTCAGACAGGTCACGTCAAATAAAGATCTTGAAAAGGACATACTGGACGCCTGAGAGAATGATGAAGAGGGGTATGTGTAACAGTTCTGAATGTTGGGCATGCTTACATGAGGTGGGCACCTTTGAGCATATGTTGTGGGAGTGCTCAAGGGTAAGGGGTCTGTGGTTTGAATTTGACCAGATCTGTGAAAAGATTCTTGGAGTGACGGTTCATATGGATTTTAAGACCATAGTACTGGGTAGTGGGGATTTGTTGGACGACCTGACTACTTCTCAGAAGAAATGGATCTTTCGTGGGGCAATGGTGGGGAAGAAGCTAATTTTGAGACAGTGGAAAACATCTACTCCTGTTACTATTGAGGAATGGATTGCAGAGATGCATTCTCTAGCGGATATGGAGAGAGTGCTGTATCGGAGAGAAAAGAAGGATGCGTTATTTAATAAGATTTGGGGCAAATTTCTTTTATTGTATTAGACCTGTTTATTGATTATAATGTGACTCCTTGAGGGGAGGGGGGTGTTTTCTGATGTATATAGTTTTGTTGGTTTTGATATGGTTAGTGCATGATGTTATATTATTGTACATATATTTCTATGATATGAACTTTTTGAAAATAAAATTTAAAAAAAAAGTCTTCCTCTGTGTGTACGGGTTCTCCCTTCTCTATCATGATGCTAGTGATGGGGGCATGGTTGCGTTGATTTCGTAATATATGTGCCAGGTGATTTCCTGGTCTATTTCCCTTGCCATATCTACGTGCCCGGATTGGAGCGGACATGTATTGTAGTTTTGGGTTGCTAGATCATCGAATCATTGAAGGCGAGCATTAATATCAGCCAATGTATTTTTGTTGTGTGTTATACTATAATCGCTTTCAAGCGTTTTCAGGTATGTTTCAGTTTTGTCCAAGTTAGATCTGACATTCTTAAGGAGACCAGTAGTTTTAGACATTAGATTGCCTCTGACCCACACCTTAAACGTTTCCCATATTGTGGCCCACCGACCCCGTGTTCAGCTGAAAGAATTCTTCCATTTCAATTTGCAGTGATTCAACAACGTTGGGGTCCTTCAGGATGTTTGGAGGCATTCTCCAGCACTGAGTTGGTCGTTTAATGTTCTGGAATGATATCTCGAGTGTAACCGGGGAGTGGTCAGAGAGTGTGCGGGCGAGTATTTCACAGCTCACTACAGAGCTCAGCAGGGGAGAGGATATAAACCAGTAGTCTATCCTGGATTCCGTACTATGCACTGATGAGTAGAAAGTATATTGTCGGTCTGTGGGGTGTGTCCCTCTCCAGGCGTCGGTCAGGGCCAGTTCATGCAAGGCTTGATGTATGGTGTTGGCCGATCTGGTGAGTGTAATTTGTCTACTGGAGGACCTGTCTAGTAGTACATCTAGGATAGTGTTAAAATCTCCACCCCACAGCACCCATGCATCCGTTTTTGAGCCTATTTCGTCAAGGAGGTGAGCGTAAAATTCGGAATCATCTGTGTTCGGACCATAGGAGTTGATCAGTACCAGTTTTTCACCTTCCGCTGTGCCCCATACAACTACGTATCTACCCAACAGATCGATTTTGCTTTTCTCTGGGGCAAACCCTAAAGAGGGATGTAAGGTAAGGACACCTCTGTTCTGTGATGAGTATTCGGTAGAATACCTGGTATTGCCCCATTGTTTCAAGACACTTTCATTAGTCCCCTGTAATGCATGGGTCTCCTGAAGCATTACTATGTGCGGGAGGTGCCTATTAATGTATACCCCCACTTTGCTGGATTTTGCTCTGTTGTTCAAACCTCAGATGTTCCAGGTTAACATTTTGGGTGTCATCCCGTTGGGGGTGCGTGCCCTCTGTGCCATTTCAGCAGGTTACAGTCAAACTTGAGAGGGGAGGGTGTCACCATGTGGGGATCAGCGCATGACTCTGTGATTGCATTTTAACAATAAACACAACTGCTAACTTCTTCTCAAGGTGCCCAACTGGGGCTATCAACGTGAACGACCATGTACCTGGCGAACAAAACAGTCCCAAGTTCCCATTACCCACCCCCGCCCACACCATCTGGCCCAACTTGATGATGAACCCCATTTAAAAACCTGTGGTTTCACTCGTGGAGGGGGACGAGTGCTGCAACACCGTTTCGTAGCAGAGCTCATCTCATCCGGCTTCTTTAATAATTGAAACGGTGTCCCTTTCTGGTATTACAAAAGTGTGCGTCTAGCTGGAGCAGGGAGGCAATTAAGTGCTGTGGTCGATCAGTATGCCTAGGCGAGATCTGTACCGGCTGTTGTAGAAGATTTTAATCGAGTTAATTTCTTCCAGGTGGAAGAGGGATTGCGGACTCCACATAAGCTAATGCAGCTGCCGGGGAATCAAAGAAATGCGCACGTCCGCCATGTTGTATACGTAGCTTTGCTGGAAACAATAGAGCGTATGGCACCTGTTTTACACGTAGCTGACGCTTGATGGATTCATAGGAGCGTCTTTGGGTTTGGACTCCCGCTGAGAAGTCATGATATATGTGAATATTGTCATTGCTGTGTCTCAGAGGGCCCTTTTCTCTCGCCAGTCTCAAAACAGCGTCTCTGTCCCTGTAATTCAAAAGCTTTCTGATGATCGTGCGGGCGGAGCCCCTGGTTTGGGTGGTGGGGAAAGTGTGCGATGTGCCCGTTCGACCAAGAATTGAGGGGAGAAAGAGTCCGCTCCAAGGAGGGTCCTCAAGAGGGTTTCGATTTGGGTTTCCATCGGACCTTTGCAAAAGGATTCTGATAGGCAGACAATGCGTATATTATTCCTTCTCGACCTCGACTCCAAATCATCAAATTTATCAGAGTTTGTTCATTTTGCTTTTCAAGATAATGATGTCATGAGTGTTTTGGTGGGTCGAATCTTCGTTTGCACTTATTCTGTTTTTGGCATCTGTGATTCTGGCGCTCTCTTTGTCTACCCTGGCTTAGAGGGAGCCTATTGTAGAGACAATATCGTCTAGTTTGACATTTATTGCCAGGAACCCGCTTTGGACCGTTGTTAGGAGATGGTCAAACTTGGAGTCTTCTGTAGTTGGAGGGTCAGCAGCTGTCAAGGTTGTCTGTGTGTTTGTGAAGGAATCCATCGGCCCGGTCTTCCTGCTTTTAGCCACGTTCTTTCCAGGCATCGTGTGGGTGACCACTTGGTTATATCGGTTATGGTGAGAGACGTGACTGATCGCCGGAGATGGGGTCCAGCCTGATGTGTGAAGGGGACTGCGCCCACGCCGCCCACCGGGTAGGGTGATTTCAGCAGCAGCAACCATAGATTTCTAGATCTATTGTCCCATCCATCACACCACTCGATGTTTGGGCTGATTTGGGCAACAGAGATGGATGTACCATGGGGTACTTGCCTTTATGATTTGGTCAGCAGTAGTTGTGCGATTCGTCTGTCCCCTCAATGTTTTCTGGAATGGACTGTGTCCTGCCACATGTCCGCGTAATTGCAGTGTTTCAGTCCTTGTAGCGCCCGTTTCTTAGTGCAGCGATGAGGGGTGTAGGGTTATTTGGGCGATAGAGTAGGGTGCGCTGTGAAGTGCGTGTCTCTTTGTGTGGCCCAGCGTAAGGTGTACTTTCCGCCAATTCCACCAGATCCACCTATGATCTCAGGAACGGACTGTGCCCTCCCACGTGGTTATGTATTTGTACAGGTTACGTTGGTGGGAGCTAAAGAGTTCTTCTTGGATTACTCTGGCTTGAGGGAGTGTTACCCTCTGCACTCGCAGTGTGCAGGTATAGGGTGGATCAATTGTGTCCAAGTATAGTTAATTCCGGGGGGCATCCACCATTGAGAGTCTGTTTCGCCCTTGTTGATTAGATGGAGCAGCTAGACTTTGGTGCAAACAAGCCGGGTGGTTTCTTGGGGTTTCTGCCCCAGAGTACAATGAATCTGATTGATCAAAGGGGGGGGTTTGTGTATTCCCCCCTCCGCCTCTACCAAGGAGGGATAATGCAGTGGTTAGTGCCCAAGCCGTGTTGTGCCAAAAGGGTGCTGCCGGCCCTAGGTCCAAGGCAGATTCCGCACGTAAGGTGGGAGTTTGTTCAACGTGTGGAGTGGACAGCCTTTAAATCAGCAGGGTTTTTTCTCCGTGGCCCCCTGCATATGTATCCGGCAGAATCGCACACATTTTTCCTGCGGTGGTTTCTGCCTCACGGCCAGCCCTTGTTAGGAGTTTGCAGGGAAGAAAATCTCTGGGCGCGTTAGTTATAGACTGGGGTTATGTAGCAAGGCCCCCTTGGAGGGTAGTATCAGAGGTTGTACTGTGGCCCTGTATGTGCTTCCGAGTTCCTTTCGACTGTTGTCATGTAGGGGCCCAAGTGGAAATGGTTAGTACGAGGGTTGGAGGGGAATGGGCTCTTCCTCGTCACCCCTCAGTGACAGAATCGGGTACAACGTATCACCCGCAGGTGCCACTTTCCCCGGCGCCGGCCCCTGCAGCCCGTTGGCGCGCGCCGGCACAGGATCGCTGTCTGTTGCCGTGTATGGGGTTCCCCCACCACCTCCGTACCTTTTAATTCACCGGCTCCGGAGTACTGCCAGTTACACCCGGCACGGACTGCTGGACCGACGTTCAGAGTGTATTTCTGAATGCGGCAGGGTCCTGGGCTTCGTGTCGGTGTCTCATTGTTTTTTATCCAGTCTGCCTCCAAATCGGAACAGGGTTTGCTGTGTCTCAGCTGCCACCAGCCAGAGCAGTCGCGCTGATTGTCCGCCTCCACGTGTTGTGGGACGGTGATGGTGTCCTGGGCTCTGGCAGCGCGCAGCGCGCAGTGCGAGGAACACACGGAGGGAATACTCCAGGGGAGAGAGGGAGAGTATCAGGGGAGGGGGAGCAGAGGCGGTTCAGCGCCTCTCACACCATGCAGGGGTATGACTTCAGCAGGCTGGTAAAAGTGTGTTGGCGCTCGGGATGACCTGGGATGTAGACGCTGTATCACTCTCCGTTCGCCACCCGTCAGATCTGCTCTGCCCACGAGAGGGCCCGGGTGTGTTTAAGAGCTGCAGCGCTCACGTTGATTCTTATGGAGTCGAGGAGCGGCTCTGGGCATTTACCGCCAGGCCCCTTCCCGTATTTCAGTAAAGGATGTCCGTTTTCAGTCGTTCTTTCGCCTGCAGCTCTGGGATGATCTCTAGGGACAGCACTGGTAGTTTCACAGTTTCAAGGACTCTGGAAGTAGAGTATTTTTTAACAAGGACTCATGCCGGAGAGGAGCTCGACGCTTAAGCGGACATCTTGGTGCGCAACAGCTGATTTCATAAGTAAAGTGTTTCTTTTAAAAGGGCTGGGAGAAATCTCCCAAGACTGGTGCAATTGATGGAGGAAACTCCGGCTGTCCCGAAATGTAGAGCGGATGGACTCGTGGCGACCCACCACTCATCCACGCCAGGGAAAACTGCCCCACTTTGAGGCGCTTGGTCCAGGAAGATTTCACAAGGAGATATTAGAGCAACCACCCAGAAATTATCCCAAGACAGAACTGCCAGTCCAGCCAGCAAGTCAGACCGGGTGAGGACGAAGAAGATCCAAGGAAGGGCTTCCACAAGCGTTTGATAAAACCTGCTAAAGGGGTTGTGGGCCTTGCTATATGGCCAAACCTGTTCTCAGATGCAGCAGCCAATCTTTGTGGCTGTCCCTCAACAATTCAGGTAATAATCTGAGTTGTTAACCAAGTTTCCCCCTAGATGAGCATTCACTCTGGCGGGTTTAAGCCAGGCCGCAATCTCACACCACGCAGAAACACAAGGCTTTTGACAGTCATCCAATCTGGCTGTCCTTAAAAGACTCCAAATGCACATATCCACCCACTCAGGATATCGGTTATACATGTCTGGGACAGAAAACCAGGGTAAGCCAGTTTAAACCCCTTTAAAGGAAGCAGGACTGAGCTCGGAGTGAGCCCATGTCAGCACAATGCCTGCAATGGATCTTTCATGGATTCACATGCTGTTTGAATATTCCCTATCAGAGGCCTGTGAATCCTCGGTCATTAAAAGTAGTTTACATTTAAATATTAAACTGGTCACTTATGTGCACTTTTAGAGTCACTTTGGGTCCTATTGCCCCATAGCCCCTAGACCCCATTTAGCACCACCCCCAGAGGCCAGCATCAGATTTGTTTACTGTGTGTTCAGTATTGGGAGTCCTCAGAAAGTCTCTTAATCTTTTGATGATTTTATTGATAGTTATTAATTCTTTTGACTTTTCTAAACGTTAAGATATTCTGAGCTTCTAGACCGCTGTCTGTGGTCGGGTTCTGATTTCTCTTTTCCGCCTAGAGGCTATTTCAGCTTCCACAGTTGGGGGACTTGGGGTGTTGGTAGACACTATGGAAAACTCGAAGAACAATAGCCTTTTCAAGGCTTGTTCCACCTGTCATCTCAAAAATGTCTTTTTTGAAGTCTTTCAAACCAAACGGCTGCCTTTTATTTTCTATACCCAGACATCAAGAACTGCTCAATTTGTCACTCCTACAACAAGATGCTCAAGGGCCACCAGAGAAGGTTGGTAGCTTGGTTGGAAGAAGGTGTGTTGGCCTCTGTCCTTAGTTATGCCTCTCAATCAGACTCCCTCTCCCAAGAGGTTGAGGAATCTTCCAGTGTTGAGTGAAAAAGGGACATGACACCCATGCACAAGCAGCAACCATGTGCACAACATTGTCGATGGCCTGGGTGACAGTCTGCCACAACTTCTGCTGGCCTGTCGACGATGACTTCTATCCCGTCGTCCTCCACTCAGTCGGCGGGTCTGAAGGGCGATGTTATAATCTGAGGCCTGTCCCTGTATGTATGCCTTGGTGAGTGGTGATGTCAGTATGTAATGTTAGCGTGGAGTCCTGTCTGAGTGGAATGTTGTGTGATTGGAGTTCCGACCTAGGCAGTTATTCAAGATGTACCCTGGATGGTGGGAGCCAGTGTGATCTCCACAAGATCTCTCTTGATGATACTTGTTGTAACCCTGTGAAATATACTACTGAGCAAGCATGTCATTGAGAAGCCTACATCAGAACATTGGCTCCAAGGATGGTCCCAGATAAGGAGTCATGGAGAAACTAAGCAGAGAAACAGGTACAGCCATCAGAGAATGATAAATGGGCGTGACTGCTGTAGGGGGTAGGGGGAGGGTGAAGTTATGGAACTGATAACTAAAGTGAGGAAGAGGGAGACCCAATGCCTCCACCAGAATGGTCCCACCACCCAGGTAAATGTTAAGTGATGGATGAAGCGTACCTAAAACAGCATAAGGAGAGTTGTGAGGTCCTGCAGTATGGCTGCTATTGCGTTCCAGGCCCCTTAGAAGGATTTGACCGTGTCGGTGGGAGGAAACCCCAGTGAGCAGAGGCAGGATCCACAAGGGTTGTTACAAGTTTGCAGCATGCACCCCAGCGCTGTGTTGTGCTGAAAACTATGTACTGGACTCTGCGGGGTGCCGCAGTATACTTTCTATATGTCTGAATGCATTCTGAGTCAGACCGTGTGGAGATATCGGTTTCACCGTTGCGGCGGTTAGGGCCCGGAGGCTCTTTTCCCCTCTGCACGCCTGTTTCCATCCTGGCGGCTGATTCAAAAGCAGTGCTCTGGTGGCACTCTTTCTTGGAGGAGGAGGAGGAGGACACCTTGTGCTTGGAAGGAAATAGACACTCCTGCAGTAGGACCAATTCGGTTCCACCCCCCCCCCCCATTCCTTTTAACGCAACCTGCATGAGGCCAAAACATGTCTGGGGTTGCTTGTGGTCTTGTGCAGAACGGACGAAGCCTGATTTGCATGGCCTTCCAGCGTTCTGTAATGGCTTGCCAGGAGAAGAACATGGTGTGGAGGGTTGTCCAGAGCGATGACACAGGGTAAGATTAATTCTAAACCTTCCAGACATCAGGTCTTTTTTGCTTTTGCAAACTGCAAGCTCTGCAGGTGGCAAGGGGGTCTTCGCATGGGGTAAGACGTGGAATAGTGCTGCTGAGTGGCAGATTTGCACTTGCTTTGTGACTCTTTTTGCGCAACGTGAGAAGTTTGGGGAGGCACTTCCTGACTGTCAGTGTGCTTCCAAGCACCACACCACTGCTGATCAGACCCAGACATCTGGTGCTTGCAGTCCCTGGCTTTAAACCAAAAGCTTTTGGTTAAAAATAGTACATACATCACCATAAAGATAGTGACTGCTCTGGTCCAAGCATCTGTGCAGGGTGGAAAGTGAAACTTGGGCCACGGGGTTCGTGCAGCTCTGCTTATGCACTCTGGGCACCACTTCCAGTTCTACTGCTGCCACTGGTGCTATCTTGATATCGGTAAAGAGCTGCATGGCGCCCTCAAGTGGCCAAGGAAAGTTTTCGGATTTTGCACCACGCACTAGAGCGGAAGCATGGCAGCCATTGATGGAGGGCATGGATGCCCAGGTGCAGCCTCACAAAATGTCCTTTAGGAAGCTATTGCCTTATGATGTATTTTTTTCCTGGACAATTAGCACCTCTATTTCTCTAGGTCATATGTTTGTATAGCACTCAATATAAAAGTGAAATGGTAACATTGTACTGTAAAATGTTAGTATTAACAAACAATGGGGCAGTTTTCTATAAATTGACAGGGTATTGCCTTTAGAAAGATATTGTTAACACAACAATTTAGGCAAAACGCAACTGTATGAGAGCTACTAGCAGCAACCTGAATACCCAAGGATAGATCCAGGTCATAAAAAAACAATAGCTAAACCCCGGTTTTTGTTAGTTTGGCTTGTATAATTATGGGGTGGACTCAATCTATTCCAAGGAGAATAGAACAAGGTTGTGGTTGAAGACAGAAGGATAGAGCGAAAAAGAGGGTACTACCCCTACCTAAAGTGCGCTCTTGGCTAGGTTGCGGTGTTTCAACGCCTATCTATAAGTGACAGAGTAAGAATGAAATTGCCACTTCTATGGTAAGTAAAACATTCAACCTTGAGAGTCTCAGCCCACTCTCTTCTTAATCAGAAGAGACTAGTAATAAAACCAGGGAGAGGAAAGGAGAGTCAGCCCCTTTTTCCCGAAGTTGTGTCATTTTTATATAATTGAGCACCCTAGGAGCGATGTGACAATCAATGGGCTATTAAAATTGTCAATCCCATTTGATGCCACACGGTCTAGTTTGCAGAGAAAAATTGACTCTCTTCATTTTCCTGGGCTGACTCTCCTTTCCTCTCCCTGGTTTTATTACTAGTCTCTTCTGATTAAGAAGAGAGTGGGCTGAGACTCTCAAGGTTGAATGTTTTACTTACCATAGAAGTGGCAATTTCATTCTTACTCTGTCACTTATAGATAGGCGTTGAAACACCGCAACCTAGCCAAGAGCGCACTTTAGGTAGGGGTAGTACCCTCTTTTTCGCTCTATCCTTCTGTCTTCAACCACAACCTTGTTCTATTCTCCTTGGAATAGATTGAGTCCACCCCATAATTATACAAGCCAAACTAACAAAAACCGGGGTTTAGCTACTGTAAAATGTTAGACCATCTGCTTGCTGGTTTTATGCTGCTTTGGACTCTTTTCTAAGCTGTAACATTGAATGCATGTATAAACCGAATGTGATGCTTTGTGTGTACATTTTTAGGCCTGGATGAAATCAGCCACAATAATTGTATTATATAAATAATCATCCGAAAAAGCCACAAAGCAATCGGGAGGTGCACTCGTTTTCACTGTTCAGTTTTTCTCCTTCCATAAAAGAGACCCTGTGCCCCACTGGGAAGGCAGAAACCAAACATTCTCCATCCCAGTGCCTGCCCACTTCCACCTGCCTTCTCTGAAGGAGTCACTTTTTTTGGCATCCATCCCATTCCCACACCCGCCACCAAAACGGATCTTGGACTGTGGGCTAATGGGTAGGACATGAAAGTTCATGGTTTTATCGGTTGTATACGAATTGATCGTTTTACAACTGCTCGAATGACAATTGACCTTTTCACAATTGACCGAATTGTGAAGGTCAATTGTACCATATATGTGGGGGGACACCCCCCACCCAACGCCAAAACCCATATATATATATATATATATAATCTCTCCATTCGGTCAATTGTGAAAAGGTCAATTGTGACCCTTTAAATTCGGTCAATTGTTCATTCGAACAATTGTAAACGACCAATTTGGGTAATACCGTTTTATCTGCGGTTCACCATCCTCCCTTCTGAGCTCCATTATGAGACCTGTAGTCGGCTGGAAGAAGTCTGTACAGTGAGACAGAGTGACTTCTGAGATAAGTAGCAATGTGTCTCATGATCTGTGTCCATGGTCAGCAGGTTGGGGGTCAGGTCATCAAAAAGGCTTTATCAATAATCTGTCATTCAATGCACCAAAAATAACACACTATTATATGGTTGGCTGCAATTACCAGTGAAATAATATTGATGCAAATATTGGGCACCTATCCCAAGCATGAAATGGTAAGAAAATGCAGTCCTCAATATATCGCCTCAAAGACTCTCTCCCCGTGCTTGCTTCTTGGCAGTGCCATTGAGCCTAGAGGAACCTTGTGCAATAGGTTGGCTTTTGAATCATTTAGGCTGCCTTCTTCTCTATATGAATGCAAACGCTTCGGATTCTTTTCTGTTTCTCTACTGGGAAGCCGCATTATTTGTGCAGATAGAGACTGCAAGCTTGAGATTGCAGCCTTAATGGAAAGTCCATCATATCCTCCATCCCAAAAACCTCTGTCTGTCACTACGAACACACTGCCCTTCACCGACCTGCAGCTGTTGCACCTCCCCAGCCCCCCTTTTTTAGGCAAGAGGTTATGTTAAAGGTACTTGTATAGCGCACCGTCACCAACAGAATTGGTCCCCAGGTGCTCCGGTGGATCTGTAAACAGGAAGGACGGATAGGGTTAGTCGGGAGGACGGGAGAAGGAGAGTGGGAGAAGTGGTGTGCTGTTGGCAGCTTCAGCTCGGTATACACCGAGTGCTGGTCTTTGGTGCTAGTATCGGATCGGGCGAGGCCTCGAGTGCTGTGGGTGATGTTTATGTGTTGTTGATGCAGTGTGGTAAAGTGCGTGTGGATTGCTGGGAGAGAGATGGTTGTGTGGCTTTGTGTGGGTTAAGTATGCAGAGGATTGAGGGTTGGGTTAGTGGGGTCTGTATCCTTATTCAGGTACTTATAGTTCCGTTAGAGTTGTATATCTGTGGGTTGGGTTGTTGCTGGTTCCTCGTGGGCCGAATCGCTTTGTTGGTGCTGCGCTGATCCTGCTGTATCATAGTGAGTATTGTTTCGATTGCTAGGTGCGTCGGAACCTTATCTTCGGGTGTGGGACTGGGTAGGTAATATCTATTCTCAGGTTATGTAGTGTGTCACTGGTCGGTCGAGGCTTTTGAACGGTTCAGGGTCGGAGTGGTGTTGATGTGGCGTCCTAGTGCATCCGTCTTGGTGAGCTTGTGTATTCAGTTGTTCGTTTCCTTCTGTCCTGACTGTCTTTTCGTTGGTTCTTTGGTTTCCATGGGGTGAACATCCTTGGGGCTATTGTTTAGTTGTTGTTTTTTGTGTGGTGGGGCATTGTGCTTCCTGCTGTGTATTGGTGGACAGTGTGTAGTGATGAAACATTCTGTTTCTCAACCACTGGATTGGGGCTCGTGATGCAGTGCTTCCTTTGCCTCGCTATATTTTGTCCTTAGCGCTATTGGGGATGGTTATAATTTAAGGTCATGGTCCTCTTGATGATTCGTCCTAGTGTTTCTGGCTTTGTCTTGCTATGTTTACGGCCTTTGGCGCAGTTTGTCTCTTAGGAACTCAGCGTCTTCATTGTGTACTGCTCTGTGCGTAATGCACATTGTTTTGAATTTTATTTGTTGTTTTATTGGTAGCCAATGTAGTGTTATCAGCGCTGGTGCAGTGTGTTCTCTTCGGGGTAGTTTCAGGAGTAGTCTGGCTGCTGCGTTTTGAATGCGTTGTAGTTTTTTTAAGAGTCGTTCAGGCATGCCTAGGTATAGGCTATTGGCATAGTCTAATTTGGAAATGACGAGGGCGATGATGATGGTGGTTGTTTTGTTGGCGAACGATAGGAACGGTAAGATCCTCTTTGCCGCTCGCAGGGGGAAGAAGCGTTTCTTGACGAAAGCGTTTACTTGTGGGTCTAGCGTGAGATTATTGTCCATCTAGACACCCATGTTTTTTTTACAATCGGTGAGGGTGCTGGGGTTGCCCTGAGTTCCCTTGGCCAAGGGATGAATTTGTTTTCTCCTCCATTTTTTGTGACAATCATTATTTCAGTTTTGCCTGGGTTGATTTTGAGGGAGTTGGAGTTCATCCAGAAGAATACATTGCGGTGGAAGTTTTCTAGCGTTGAGTTTATTTCCGGGTTGTCTTGTATTTTGAAGATTATTTGTGTATCGTCAGCGTAGTTGTAGCAGGTGAGGCCATGGCTTTTGATGATTCTGATAAGTAGATAAAGGTAGATGTTGAATAGTAGCAGGGAGAAGGATGATCCTTCTGGTACTCCACAGGTGGAATCTCTCGGGCTGCATTCGAAGGGTTTCATCCATACGGTTTCTGTTCTGTTTGTTAGGAAAGATTTGATCCATAGTAGGGCGGTGTCTGTTATTCCAAGTCCTTCTAATCTCATTATGAGGGTGTCATGGTTGACTGTGTCGAACGCTGCCGATAGGTCTAGGAGTATCAAGGCAGTGCTGTTGTCCGAGTCTGCGTTGATTTTTAGATCGTCCCATATTGAGAGTAGAGCTGATTCTGTTCCTCTCAGTGGTCTGAAGCCAACTTGTACCTGGTCTAGTAGGCCGTGCTCTTCTATAAACTCTTGGGTTGTTTTATATACGTACATTTCGAGCAGCTTGGCTGTATACGGGATGTTGGAGATGGGTTTGTAGTTGGAGAGGTCCTCTACATTTCCCCCTGTATCTTTCATTAGTGGCCTGATGTATGCAGTTTTGCAGGCTTGTGGCACTTTCCCAGTTGCGATGGAATGGTTGAGGATGTTCCTGTGAAATTCCATGGGCGTTCCTTGTTTAAGAATCGATTTGTATATGTCTGGTGGGCAGGGGTCATCGGGGGACCCTGAGCGATTGCTTTCATTCACCAGGGGTGAACATGTTTTGTGGAATCTACACTTCACCTGCCATGTATTCTGCTCCTCTTTTCATCGTGAAGAATCCCTAGGCCTCGTGCTGCATCACAGCCTGGTGAGTTGTGGCTGGTGGTGGGCGAAAGTGGGGATTTCATTTTAGACTGTGCCAGAAGAGTTTGGTGTTTGTGGGAGACAGCAGGGTAGACCTCTGAGGGAGATGAGGAGGGATTCTGGCACCTGCCCCGATCAATGCCTGACGACAAACGCCTTAACCTGCCTCAACGGTCCCTGCCCTACATGTGCAAAAGTCCCAGCAGGCCATTGAGCAAAGAACCTGAGCATGGTCGCGTGAGGTCGAGCCATCTCTCAGCCCGCTAACCAACATACTAAGGAAGGTGAAATGGGTGACAATGGTCCTCAACTTTTAAGCTGCCCTTCCACTGAACCTTAACTTCTTACATCTCATTAGCATTACTAGGATGTGGTAATGTCTGAGTTTCCAGGACACACATTTCCCTCTTCTGCCAACTCGCAGATGCTGGTTTCATAGATACAATGTATGTATTAGAGAGGGGCAGATAGACTGACAAAGAGAAAGAGAGAGGTGTCAATGGGAATGTTAGGCAAGAATATATGCAGTACTCTGTGGGAGACGGCACCAGCCTTGTCCTCTTGGCAATAGTTGACCCAACCTTTTGTATAAACATGTACTACACAAGTTGGTTCATTAGTGCACAATGAAGGAGCGCAGTGCAATTGAGAAGTGTGAGCTGGAGGAGGAGATGGTTCTCCAGTTGAATTCCAGTGCTCCTTCCTTGGGTAGGAATGCTATGCACTAATTTTAGGATGAAATTATGGTGGTGAAAGAATTTTACTAATTTATATCTTGGATTGTTGTCAATGTCAAGTGAAGTATCCTTTTTGTGCCTTATTTTTGAATATGGCTATTGTATAAAGGTTACATTCTAACCCTAAATACAATTTAAAAAGATAAAAAAAATGGAGAGCAGTGCAGTTGAGAAGTGTGCGCTTGAGGAGAATATGGTTCTCCAGTGGAAATCTGGTGCCCTTTGCTTGGATAGGAATGTTTTGCAGGCTGTTTTGAGGTTCAGGAACAAGGCTATGTTTTTGACTTCCACAGAATGGGTGGTCCAGTGGTGGAGTGCAAGGGGGTGAAGGAGCAGACACGGGTGGCAGCGCATGGGGTTGGGATAAAATCAGATTGACTTGAGCTTGAACTCACAGAGCATGAGGCGGATAATAAAGGGGGATAGGGTTGCCCAATTAAGGGTAGGTGGGGGTATAAAAAGAACAAACTCAAAAACAAGCAGGGGGAATTTGAAGAGGGAACTGTGTTACATAGAGAGGAGTGAGCCTGCATTGAGTTGGTGAACAGATGTGGGAGAAGAGCATTGGAGGCTGCAAATAGTGCGAGGGAGAGAAAAGAGTAGAGGGGAAAGAGGCCAGAGCTGTCGTCAAGACCGCTGAGGACCAGAGAGAAGAGCAAGGTTTTAATACTATGGTATGTCGGGTTAAGATGAATCTGGCCAAAAGTGAGAAGGTTTAACCTGGCAGTGAAAGTATTGAATTACTGGAGCTTGGGTTTGCTGTCAAAGAAGGCACAACAGTTGCAGGTCTTTCTTAAAGGGGTGAGGGGATCAAGGGTAAAGGCAAGGAGGGAGGGATGTGGGTTTGGGTGTTAATAGCTTGGAGCTACATGACTTCCAGCTTTGAATAACATGGAATGAGGCACATGAGTGCCATCCAGAGATGGCTGGTTGGTAGACAGTTCGGTATAGGGAAGGACAGGTCAGGGGTGAAGGAATAGAAGAAGAACACGTTTAGATGGTATGAGAAGCCACAGCAAGAGATTAGTTTTCCAAGGAGGGGTAGAGCCTGAAGAGGAGTAGACTGTTAACAGACCCTTGAGTAACAGCCACAAGGTGGGAAGTCAGAGGGGAGATGCCAATGATCAAAGAAATAGAAAGCTGCCACACAGCTTGGCGGGGTCAAATCCAGTTTAGGGCTATGTTGAGGGTGCCCATTTTAGAAATAGTACGCAGAAGAGAGGGATGGTGGACAATGTACAAGTCCAGCAAAGAGGATGAGACAAGAGAGTGTGCAGTGATGGGCAGAGATGAGGAAGTCTGAGGTGCACGAGAGTGCCATTTCTGTAGAGTGCCTGCTGCATAAGAGGCTGTTTCGTCTCCAGGAAGGAAGTGATGCAACTGAACATTTCATGCTCAAGGCTTTTCGATTTGGAAATGAGGAAAGAGACAGTTGGATGGTTAGCAAGGTTATTAAAGTCATCAGAGTGATTTCTGAGGATGGGTAGGACAGTAGTTTTCTTGTAGCAGGTAGGGAAGATCTCAGACCCAAAAGAGGTTGAAGAGAGTGGAGCAGTTCAGAATTGTTAGCATTTTGTTGCTCTGTGGGGTGCAGAAGTACACAAGAGCACACAATGGAATGGCAACATGTATTGTTTTGATTTCCATCATACCAAACTTGCCAAGCCTAACCTCTACTTGAGAGATGGTCATAATGCTCACCTGGGTCTGTGGCAGGTTTTGTGGCAGAGAATGGTGCTATGCCTAGTGCAAGGCTATAAAGAGAGATTGATCTCTGTACTCAGTGCAAGAGAAACAACTACTAATGGGTCATCACATACATGGCCAGAAAGGGCAAACAATACTCTGTTTGATGACTACATGACGGTAAAAATGAATTTCATTTGGAACCATATGTTTCATTAGCAGTAAAGCTTTCACTGCAATGCGATCACTGTATACAAAACTGCGTCTGTGTATAAACCCGTCGCAAATTTCACAGAGAATTGGAAAAATAACACCAGCACAGTATGCCTACTGTGCCAACATTCCACCGAAGACATGAAGCATTTTCTATTTTTGTGCCCAGCGTTGGGAATACCAATAAGACCCTTGCTAATGTCTGTAATCAAGAAATATACTGTCAACCATTGAAGATGCATATGAGCTGTTTAAAGACACTGCAAACACAGATGCAGTAATAGCTGCAGCCTTTATCTTGGGGCAGCGTAGAAAACCTATGTAATATGTAATAACCAATACTTTAGTCTCCATGCATAAATCATCCTAAGGGAAAATGTTTCTTTCTTATATTTGAGAGTTTCTAATCATTTTTATATGATGAGAGTTATGATGATCCTTCAGATGACGTCACTTCTCCTTAGTGGGGAGCCCCGTTCCATAAGGCTAGGGAAGTGAGGCCGCTAACCGATAGTCCCACTAGTGGTGGTAACATGCAGGAGGATCTCATGGGGAGGGACTTTCCTCCTGGGGAAGAGGATGTGCATGTGGGAAACAGCCCCTTTATCTCCCAACCTCACAAGGCTAAAAACAACACCGAACCCTTCCTTACCTAGGGCAAAGTCTGAGACTATGTGTTACTTTAATGTGTCAGACAGTCTCACTATGATAGGTAGTGGGACAAAGTAGAACCCAAGAACGCTATCATCAAGTGTGAAGAGTGTTCGACCAGATGTTGTCAATTAAACTGATGCTACGCTGGGGCAGTTTCAGCTACTTAATGTAAACACTAAAGAATGACATAGAGAGCAACAGCCAGAAGAAGTCGGCGAGCTAGGAGGCAGCCCAAAAGCCCATGAGTTGGAAACAGGGTGTGCAAATACTGTATCGAAGCAGCAGTGTGGAGTGACGAGAATTAACCGAGGGATGCTAGGAAAGCGTCTCATCCATTGGCTGGGAGTCGACAACCCCTTAGTTGAGTCAGTGTGGTGGTGGCGTGACCTGTGGTTGTGGGACCGCATGGTCAAGAACTACACTGAGACCGACAACACTAGCCTGCTGCAAAGCCATGTAGGCGATTGCATGGGAAGTATAAGGAAATCTGGTAGCTGCGCAACCTGTACTGGGAGGACCGTCTGGTCCGAAACATGCACTCAGGTCGCCAACAGTAACAGGCCGCAAAGATAAGTGGGCCGAAGAAGAGCAGAAGAAGAAAGAGAAAGAATGAACCCGTGACCCCCTGTAGTAAATCCGGGCGGGGCGCTGGGAAAAGTTGAGAAGGCGAAACCAGAAGACAAGAGAGAAGTAGATCATTTTGTGAGGCAACACCCTGGTCAGTTCAATAAGACACTGATGTTGGAGAGTCAAGAAGGACTCTGGGAGGCTCTTCCTCATCCCACTGGGGGCAGTTTGAAGAAGATTGGTAAAATGTTGAAAAGTCCAGGAGAGCGCAGAGAGTCTCTTGCTCGTCCCGATGGGGGCAAGTTGAAAGACAGTGTTCAAGTAGAGATAATACAAAATCTGCGGAGAGAACTTAAAGAATGGATGAAGAAGCTAAAATTGAAGTAACTCAAGAATACATTGAAGGGTCAAGGAGAGCTTGGGGAGTCTCTCCCTCGTCCCGCTGGTGGCAGGTTGAAAGACAGGGTTCAAGGTAAGAAAAGCCTGCTAAAAACTGGTTGTAAACTAGAAGGGAGCCATTCTCCTAGCCAAGTGATATTTGTGGAACTTTGTGAAACCCGAAAATGTCAGAGACATCTAACCAGGAGTAGGGAGCCATTCTCCTGGGTTGGGATTCAAACTCTTCTATTAGCTCAGTGATTTATGTTGAAGTGATGGGAGGGGAAAAAAGGAACCAACAAAACCCGCTAAGCAGAGACCAATAGCCTTTGGAAATTGTCTTTGGCAGCATCGAGGCGCCCCCTCAAAGCAGCATTGTCTCAACACTGGATCACCCAATGAGTTCCCTCTCCAGACCTTTGGATTTGCGATATGGTCTCAGTGCTCTCCCCTTTCTCTCCCTCTCCAGTAATGGTGGCACCAGTTGGGAAGTACTCTCAGCCCAACCTCTTCCTCCTTGATAGGCATCTTCCATCTCTCATCAACCACCTCCCCTCTCCTGGCACTCCTCCTTCTGCCACCCCTTTATCCCCTCTGCCACCACCAACAGGTGACCCCATTCCTGTACCCCTCCTCGGAAGACCTTCAAAAATGACAACCAGCTCCACTTAGCTACCCTAAACCCTTGCTTTGCAGTGAAATACTCCTTGAATATCTGTCACCTCCTTGAAGACCTCCACCTCGACATCCGAGCTCTAACCGAGATATGCTTCACAGCCAGCTCCATCCCACGATTTTACAATATCCTCTGCACTATCCTCCGCAAGGGCTACAAGATCCTCTCTAAGCCCAGCCCTAACCGGTCCAGGGAGAGGCCCTGATCTTCCCATAATTGGTCCCTGCTACTATCATACAAACTCAGTCCTACTCCTCCTTCGAATACCTCAGCTGTAGGCTTGGTGTCTCTTCTATCCTCTCGCTGACTCTGGCCACCATCTACAGGCCCCCTGGCCCGGTCTCCCTTTTCCTCTGAGTCATTTGACCTCACCTCTTCTCTCCTGGCCTCCACCTCCAAGCTTCTCCTCCTTGGAACTTCAGTTTTCACCTTGACTCCCCTGATGCAGCCTCTGGACTGTTCCCCAATCTCTGTGACTCTCTTTCCTTCTCCATTCTTCCCTATGGTCCGACATACTCAGCCAGACATACCTTGGATGCTCTCATCTCAGCAGACATCCCCATCTCCAACCCTCTCACTACTCCTCTCTCCTGGTCTGATCATGCTCTCCTGTCCTCTCACCTGGACCTCCTGGGTCCCCCGGCTAAGCCCCCGCTCGCTCTGCCAGTCTCCTCTTCCGTCATTCAAACTATGAAGTGAGTGTCAGTTGCTGCTTTTGCTGCCACCTTCATTCCCCCTCCTACTCCTGCCACCGACTCTCACTCTGACACAGTCCTTACTAACCTTCAACTCTCCATTTCCAGCAATCTTGACATCCTTGCCCCTGTCATGAGGATCCGCATGAAGCCTCCCTCCAAGCACAACTTCTGGGGGTGATGACTCTGACCTGGCCTCTCTGAAACGCAAGTGCAGAGCTTCTGAGTGGAAGTGGCAGGCCTCGAGCATATACTCTGACAAACTGGCCTGCCGCCTGCTCCAAAGGAAATACAGACTTTCCACCTGCTCGAAGAAGAGGGCCTATATCCAAGCCCGCATCTCTGAGGCCACTAGCAACACAGCTGAACTTTTCAAAATCTGCAAGGAACTTGCCAATCCTACTGCTGTCTCCATTTCTTCTTTGCCTTCCATGGCCCTCTGCACTGCACTGGCCTCTCACTTCATTACTAAAACTCAGGACATCCTGTCTTCACTCTTCTCTACACCACTCCCTTTTCCCCTCACCCGCTCTCAGGCCTCCCTTGGCCCCTCTCTTCACTCCCTTCCTACTCTCCTCTTTCTCTCCCATATTACCTGATGAGGTCTCTAAATAACTCAGCTCTATGAAAGTCTCATCCAAACAGGTGCTCCCCGCTCCTCCAGAACTATGAAGGACAACATTGTCTCTCTTGCTCCAGCCTTGGCTGATTTCTGCAGTCACTCGTTTGCCACTGGATCTTTCCTGTTACTACCCAAGCACTCCCTTATGCACCCTCTCCTTAAAAAGCCTTCTGCTGACCCCTCCTGTCTGGCTAACTACCACCCTATCTCCATTACCTCCTTCCGGGGCAAACTCTTGGAGAAGCTGGCTATCTCCCAGCTTATCCAACAGACTGAATCTGTTGGTTGTCTTCACGACTATCGGTCTGGCTTCAGAGCTGCCAGAGGCACGGAAACTGCTCTCCTGAACACCTGTGATGACTTCCTCTCTAATCTCAATTTCAACTCTCCTTCATTCTCATCCTTCTTGACCTTTCTCTGCCTTTGATGCAGTCAATAATGCCACCCTTCTAAATCGGCTCTGTTATACCCTTGGCATCATGGATCTATCTCTGGACTGGTTGACCTCCTTCCTTTCTGACCAACCTTCCCAGGTTCAACTGGTCCCTTTTCTCTTCTCCATCTCACTCTCAACCTGTGGTGTCTCTCAGGGCTCTATCCTCTTGCCTTGGCTTTTCAACATCTACCTTGCCCCTCTTATCCACTTGATCTCCGCCTTCTCGCCAAACTTCCAGTGTTATGCAGATGACATACAACTCTCCTTCAAGTTTCCCTCCTCCTCTCTCATTCCTGACTGTCTTGCTGCTATTCAGGTATGGTGCACTGCTAACGATCTCTGCCCTAATGCCAGTAAGACTGAGATCCTTTTTATTGGGACCCCAGCTCCCTCCTTCTCTCCTCTACCCTGGTCGCCCTGCATGGGCCCTAAAAGTTCTCCACTGGCACCCGGTTGCTGCTAGGATCCAGTTTAAGACCCTCTGCATCATCCACAGGCTCTCTGAGGCCTGGGACCCCGCTGCATCCAACTCTCTCTCCCTAAATACCTCCATGCTAGAGCCCTTCGGTCTTCTAGCTCCAACTCTCTGCAGATCAGATGCTTTTCCAAGCAGAGAGTGGGTGGCAGATTTCTCTCCTCCGCAGGTGCCTCCCTCTGAAATGGCATCCCTGTCCCTCTCAGACTTGAGCCGGATCAACTTAAGTTCCAGAAGCTTCTCAAGACCATCCTTTTCTCTTCCTCCTTCCCTCTCCTGCTAATCTCCCCATGCCTCTTGACTGGCTGCCTGTTTCCTTAAGATTCTTACAGGGCCAAAAAACAAAAGAAAGACACTGGGGACACTTTTAACGGCCCTGAGATTCATCCCCGGTTACCAGCTTGCGAAATGCTTCTAGACCAAAGAATCTCGTTGCCTTCATGTTGTCATCCCTATAGATGGACAAGAACACTTTCCCTCAGTCCTCTACCAAATATGGGACTGTAACTTCACACAGACTGGATTTAAATGATTAAACAATTTTATTAATTCAATAGATAAAAACAGATTCAAAACAATTAAAAAATGATAAAGCACAAAATATCTTCCATCATAAAAAAAAGTTTTTTCTTTCTGCCTCATAAAGTGCCAAAATACATTTAAAATAGTTAACAAAACACTCATACACTTTTTAACTTAAACAGAGTTAGACCCCGTGCAACATTAAGCACATCCGTCGGATACGAAAATAGAGAACTCCTAACTTCCAGGTTGCTCTCTTAATACTTATAATCTACTTATTGGACACATCCTTGTGTTAACAACCACAAGGTTCTAATCAAATAAATAATTCATTAGAACGTGCTGTTATACTCCTAAAACACCCAGCATGTTTCGTTCTTTTTCCAACAAAAGTATTTGCTGCTTGCACATTCAACGGGTAAATAGGTACGTCTTAGATAGACTGCTATCTGTCAACATAACACACTTATTAGAGTCGGCCGTATCACTTGAGCTTTATACCTAGCACCATTAGACATCCAACTATGCTTGACAAAACATGCACCCGAACAAAATAACAGTAAACATGCTGGTCCTTTCGTTTTAGCTTACCTCCCACTCAACTGTGCATAAACCGTACCACTGTTGATCAGCTCATACCCCCAAATGAACAAGTCATTAGTGGTGGAAGTCGACCCCCTATGGCAAAATGCTTAGCGTTGGACTAGCTAGACCCAATTCAACCACTGTTTTCACAAGTATAGAATCTCCATAGTTCTCACTCATCTAAACATGGTCAAACAAATGTGTCCAGTATGGGGCAAATACACTTACCCTAAATTTGGAATTGTCTGTTATAACGAGTTTGGCTGGGACTGTCAACTGGCCTTCATTCAGCGTCGCCGTACCCCGCATACACTAGTGGGCAGCCTTACTGTTGCTGCGCACGCCGAGCGGGGTGTTTTCTTCCATTCAGTACCTAAAACGTGAAGCGAGATAAATAGAAACCATTTACTCTCCTTCTTAATGCCTGTTAAACCATGGGCCAACGAACCGAGAAAGAGTTCCGCAAAGGAAAAAGCTGATGGAACGCCAGCGAGGAACTTACTGAATAACATGTGCGATTCTTTCCTCGCTTGCAAATGCGTCGTGGTCACGTGTCACAAATCACCTGATTACCAGTGGCGTAAAAACACAATAGTACTTTTAAAGGCGACCCGCTCTACAGCTGATCGCACTTACGTGCACCGTAATCTTACAGGTGCCCTGTCAGGCAAAAGTGCTAAACCCACGTGTCACGCCTATCGTAATTGGTTCAGCTGGCATGCATACTGTAAAGTACTTGTAAACACTTACTCGTTTTAGCTTTTATTATATTATTAGTTTGTAACACACTGATCTTCACATTTAGCTAATTCTAAAACTAGGGCTAGGGTTAACACTCACAGATCCTTGAAGTTGGATAACATATTGGCTTACCTTAGCTACTGGAGGGTTATGAAACGAAAAGATACTCGACCCGTAGGCCAGGCAATTGGTCACACTAAATTGTGCCAATCGACAAACTCATTCAGCCCTGTAACTGCTGAATTACATAGGAAAATCATCCATTGCTCCTTACCAAGTAATCTTCTAGTTACCGATTCTCCGTTATTAGATGGTGAAATGTGCAACAGCACTGTCCACTTAAATTCAACTATTCCATGATCCATCATCATAAAGTGGTTCACCAATGGAGCCGTAGACAACCTGTTCTAAATGCAGCTCCTATGTTCTGAGATCCTAACTTTAATCTTACGTTTTGGCATGCCTATAAAACCTTGTTGCACGTACATTAAATTGCATCAATAACATTACTGGTGTTACAATTTGTAAAAGCCATTTGAGACCATGGTTTTTACAATCCCGATTTAACTTGTGTGGTTCTGCTAGTTAGATTACAGTTAACACAGTGCCCGCAAGGCGCATGTCCTGACAACTTTGGGAGGCCCCACATTTCAACCACGCTCCTCTGTTGTTGAATACCTCTTGAAATATCATTCTTCGTGAGGAGATCTTTCAAATTAGGCCCTCTCTTGAAAGCGCATAATGGTGGTTTAAGGGGACATTCACCACACATCAGGATATGCCAATTCTTCCTAATGATCTTAGTAACTTGATTTGCTAAGGGAGTAAATGTACTGACAAAAACGATCCCTTTCTTGTCTTCTGTTTTATCATGATTTTCCAAGAGTGCCTCACGGTTGTTATTCGTGGACCTTTTAAGCACTTGTTGTACTATTTTTTTCGGGTGTTGTCTACAATCCAATTTGGAACTTAATGTCTTTATTTCAGACAAAAAGATCTCTTTCGTCGAACTATTACGTTTAAGCCGTAAAAATTGGCCAAAGAGGAGATTCTCCCTCGTATGGCGTGGATGGCAGCTAGCTATCAAAAACCCAAAGGGAGTTGCGGTTGGTCGGTTTGTGAAATGGTTTCACTTGAAGAATGTTCCGACTAGTATCGACCCAAATTGTAACATCAATTGTTTGACATTCGAAACTCTCTACAAACAGATTAGCTGCTGAGGGTGCCACAGACGAACCATAGCTGTCCCGTGGATTTGATGGTATAGTTGGCCATTAAAACCAAAATAATTTTCGGTTAATGCCATCTCTGCGCACCACAAAATGAAACTATTGGGTGTCGTGCCCTACGTCCTCTTAGTAAGTAATATTAAAAAAAATATATAACCTGAAGGGTTTCTTGCTGAGGTATGCACGTATAGAATGACACAATGTCAAGACTGACCAGCAGTTTCTTAGTTGGGTCAAACTGTATATCTTCAACCATGTTAATGACCTTGGTGGTATCTTGCACAAAAGAGCACATAGTACATACATATGGTTTCAGATACCTGTCTGCAAATTTAGACAGCGGTTCAAGTAATGCCCCTGTACCCGAAACAATCAGGTGACCCAGTGGATTCACCAACGATTTATGAATTTTGGGGAGGATGTAAAACTTAGGCACTGTTGGATTCTGTACTACTAAATAATCACTTTCTTGTTGACATATCCACCACTTTAACAAAGCCTTTTCGACTTTCTTTGAAATCAGAATAGATAGTCTATTAGCCGGGTCTTCTGTAATAGGTTTGTAAAACGCTCTATCCTCCAATTGGCTGTTACATTCTGCTATGTAAGATTGTCGATTCAACATTACAATAGCCCCACCTTTATCCGCTTTTCGTAAGATCACATCAGGATTAGTAGCTAGACTCTTCACTGCTGCCTTCTCAGAATTACTCAAATTCTGGAATGGGCGTTTCTGAGCTTGTATTTCTAACAGTTGTAAATCGGGCCAAATCCTCTTAGTAAATACTACAGCTTCTGGAGTATAGCTACTAACCGGAGGGTTAAATGTGGATTTATTTCTATACCCACTCTCATTATTCTGATTATCATAATCATTATGGTGAAAAAATTGCTGTAAATGTATTTTACGCAGCAATTGCTCAATCTAGACATGAGTTCTAAACTTGTCATACTTGACAGATGGAACGAAGCCAAAGCCCCTATTTATTAAAGCCACTTCTTCCATGCTTGGATAGTAAGTAGACAAATTAACTAGTAGGGTCTGTTGCTGCGGAGCAGCCTCGGATCCTCGTCCCAATTGTCTGGTGTTTGACGCTGCTCTAAAAAACCTTGTTGCTGTTGGGGTAGGACTCCACCTGCGTTGCCCTGATTATCCAAATAAAAATTCCTCCTATTTCGTGTGTTCCTCCCATTCCTCCTTTGATTTCTGCCTTGATTTCTCGATCTTTTGTGACTTCTCTGATTTGAAAAACTGTTGTTGCTCGAGCCACCAGAGCTGAATGAAGTGTTACCGAAGCTCACTTGCCGGGCTTGTTTCTGTCACCTTTGTTGGTTACCCGCAAAGGGGTCATACCCCTCTTTTGTGTACCGAAATGCATTTTCATGCAAGAATTGTAATAAGTCCTTCTTCAACCTCGTTATCCGGTCTTGGGTGCAGAATTCTTTAAAATCAGTAATCTCCTTTACGATCTCCTCCGACCGGTTTTTCTAGGTTTTGAGTGGAACTAGTTTTTTTATTTCCTCTTCCATTTTATCTAGGTCGCCAGATATTTTTATAGTAATTTCCCCGGCTGTATCAATAATAAGTATTGTCCAGTCACAGCCGCACTTGTTCGCTATATAACTCCATTGAATAATGAAGTCCTTATTATCCAGGAACAAGTGTGGCTCATTACTGACCACTAGGCCTTGTGGGAGGGTCCCTGATCGCAAATATTCAATCATAATTGAACCGTGCAGCTCGGTACGTATCAATCTTTTTTTGTGCTGCAACAGTTCATCCCAGTTACTGAGATTAGCCACCAATGAACTTCACCCTCATCCGAGAAGAGTGTTGACTGAGCTAGTAATTCTAAGACGTACTTGTACACAAAAGAGGAGATGCACTTAATAGTGTGTTAATTCATTTAAACAACTTGCCCAAGCTCAAGAATACGACTGACTCACCTATGTGTAGACGACAGATCATGCGCCTACCTTCAAGGTCTCGCGAGAATTACTCGCTCTAACAACCAAAAAACAAAAGAAAGACACTGTGAACACTGTTAACGGCCCCGAGATTCATCCCCAGTTACCAGCTTGTGAAACGCTTCTAGACCAAAGAATCTCGTTGCCTTCATGTTGTCATCCCTACAGATGGACAAGAGCATTTCCCCTCAGTCCTCTACCAAATATGGGACTGTAACTTCACACAGACTGGATTTAAATGATTAAACAATTTTATCAATTCAATAGATACAAACAGATTCAAAACAATTTAAAAATATAAAGCACAGAATATCTTCCATCATAAAAATGTTTTTTCTTTCTGTCTCATAAAGTGCAACAATACATTTAAAACAGTTAACAATACACTCATACACTTTTTAACTTAAACAGAGTTAAACCCTGTGCAACATTAAGCACATCTGTCGGATACGAAAATAGAGAACTCCTAATTTCCAGGTTGCCCTTTTAATACTTATAATCTACTTATTGGGCAAATCCTTGTGTTAACAACCACAAGGTTCTAATCAAATAAATAATTCATTAGAACATGCTGTTATAATATACAACGCCTAAAACACCCAACATGTTTCGTTCTTTTTCCAATGATGTAAGAAATGTAAGAACTTCTTCAGGGGAACTCGACAAACAGGTCTTAACACTTTTACACACTCTTCACATTAGTGTTCTTCTCAATCCCTATGGGAAACAACTTGAAAAAACAGCCATCAATTACGCTGTCAACTACTTATATAACCAAAACAAGAAGGAGCATAAGTCTCCTACTGCTGGCTCACCTTGAAAGTATTTGCTGCTTGCACATTCAACGGTTAAATAGGCACATCTTCAAAGTAGACTGCGATCTGTCATCATAACACACTTATTAGAGTCGGCCGTATCATTTGATCTTTATACTTTGCACCATTAGACATCCAACTATGCTTGACAAAACATGCACCCGAACAAAAAAAACAGTAAACATGCTGGTCCTTTCGTTTTAGCTTAACCCCCACTCAACTGTACATAAACCGCACCACTGTTGATCGGCTCATACACCCAAATGAACAAGTCATTAGTGGTGGAAGTCGAGCCCCTATGGCAAAATGCTTAGCGTTGGACTGGCTAGACCCAATGCAACAACTGTTTTCCCAAATATAGAATCTCCATAGTTCTCACTCATCTAAACATGGTCAAATAAATGTGTCCAGTATGGGGCAAATACACTTATCCTAAATTTGGAATTGTCCGTTATAACACGATTCTTACAGGGCACCAGGCCCCATGCACTTAGCCTCCCCTAATCCCCCACCCCCAACCTGCACTTGCCCTCCAGGCTCCCTTCCCCTCACTAGCCTGGCTGGGCCTGCTCCTCCTGAGCCCTTCCAGCCCTGTCCCTCGCACTTAGCATGTGGACCTTTCTCCCCTGCACTCTCTGCGTTCGCCTGGCTTTGTGCACCTGGTCTCCCCTGGCACTCGCTTAACCTATGGACCCTTCCACCCTGACCAGCACACACCCCTCCATTTCCCCCGCACTTCTTGTTACTGCACTTGCACGATCCGAATGTCACAAGGCCTAGTAGGACAATTTTTTGTTTTCTTCTTTCTTTTTTTCACCCCCCCCCCATCCTTGTCTTGTTGTGGCTTGAAACACCTTGTGGATAGGTGCATTATAAATATCCAATTTTAAATAATTTGGGGCTTCATCTACAAATCGAGCCCTATTGTTAAGTGCCCTATTGTTAATGAAAAGCAAATTTGACTTTTCACTGTAGTTCTGACTATGTATACATTGTATTTGCTATGAATTATGAGCCATTTTTGAATGGTTTTTTTTTATATCTGGTGTTGCTTTGATGGATTTTTATACGAGGAAAGTGTTTTAAAAAAAAACAAACAACTGCCTCTGAACACCTAACAGGTTCAGTTTTGGACAGCAATATTGTTATAGGACTACTTCTAGAATATCTAGAAACCAATTCGTATTACTTTTGTGTTAATGAGAAACATTTGTATCATTGACAACTCAGGTCCACAGCTTTATCACTAAAACAACAATCTTATAAACTTGCAATAGAGTGCCTCTTTATACTCTTATACAAACACACAAAGAATGCTCTGGCTCTTTTATTTCTCATTCATCTTTATTCTGTTGTAGAGATAGTATACAAGGATTAAACATGTTAAAGGCAAATAATAGGCAGTCACCATTATTACCAATAATGTATTTAAATATAGCCCCAGCATCCTACTTATCGCCTCTTCACTTCAAAGACTCAAAAGCCTATAATCATTAGCAATGTGATTAGCCACCAAATAAATGGAAGAGTAAACCTTAAATATGTAGGGGGTCATTACAAGGTTGGCGGTAGGGGTTTTAACGGGGCCAGTAGAGCTGCCGGCCCCGTTAAACCCCTACCGCCGCATTACGAGGTTTGCTCCAGGAACCAGACGCCCTTAGCGGGTCCCGCGAGCAGGCCAGGGTGCTAACAACAGGCCTGTTACTAACGGGCCCGTTGTTAGCACCCTTCCCATGCCCATTGAATCCTATGGGGGCTCGAATGGGAATGGGGAGGTAACAGGTCCGGGTTCCTTAAATGAGGAATTACCAGGTCCTCCAAGGTTGGAATGGCCCAGTATTTACTCATTTAAGGAACCCGGACCCGGTAATAGCCGCATGGCTACCTCCAACCTTGTAATGACCCAATAGTCTCAATAGTGCTGACAGCACTGGCAAACCAGTAGAGTTATACCTACAACTGTAAAACAATCCAATGGAATGGGCTAAAAACTCTTAAATGCCCACACCTGCTAAGGACAAGTACCTAAAAACAATTGAAAACCTTGATGAGGTCCTTAATCTCTAGAAACATTGGAATATAAATTCCTTCTATACTCACAAGAGGAAGCTATGCTAAGAGCAGACTGAAGAATGCACAAATAAACCTAATTAGGGGTAAAACCCTGTAACTTGTTACCAGAGTAAAGAGATTCCAGGAGCACCAGCGTTACTTATCCTTTGTTCATCTACCATTTCCACAATTCAACCTGTAGGCCACAACATCAGGAGTGCCTGAGGCTGATCACTGATCATGGCACTGAATTGCTGCAGAGAAGACAGTGATGCACAAGCAGAAGGGGAAATTATCGACGTAGACATGGCAACAATCGATCACAATGACATGAGGGAATACTGGGTGATGAGCCATCACAGCTATCCTCATTCATTGATTCCTACAAAATGGGATTGCAATAAAAGCCATCTTCCCACAAAGCAGAATGTACGTGGAACTGTTCCTGACATTGTACTTGGAACTACTCCATTGTTAAGAACAAGGTCGCTTGGCCATTCTGATTGTCTTTGAAGTTTGCGACGGGGCAATTATCTGGATCATCTCAGTGACCTCAAAAGTGAGTTATACTCACCACCAACTTGAAAACATGTCGTTTGTTCATCTTCCTGTCAATGGATTCCGGACTCAGACACTCCTACATTAATTCCAGAGCAGAGACATTCCTGCATATTTTCTTTTGTCCCTGATAGAAGACGTCTATGCTGAATTACTAGACAGCAGTTGTTGTCTTTGTTCTCTTTTCTTTCTCTACTCTAAATTGCACACATTCAAAGCACACCATACCTTTCCTTAGCGTGTTTCACCATTCATGGGAGTGTCACGTATTTTATGTGAGCATTGACTTGATGGGCCTCCTTACAGGTCGGGCGGTCCGGAATTAACAGTGGCGGTAAACCCGCCAGGTCTGACCTGGCGGGTTGAACACCTCCCGCCTGCAGGCGGACGTGGAAACACCAGTACCATCACGAGATGGTACTGGTGTTTCCACTTCCCCATTCCCATTGAGTCCTATGGGACTCAATGGGAATGGAGATTTACACCATTCCGCCTCTGGGATTCCCTGGACATCAGGGTCGTAATGCCCTGGTATTTCCGGGAGTCACGGGGGCGGAATGGTAATAACGAGTCCGGCAGTAACCAGGCGGTTTTACAAGCTAAAGCAAGCTATTTGACTGAACCTATGTAACAACTTTCTACTGGTTTTAACATGTTGCACCCATAAATACACACACGTGCCACTATTGAAAAGCTCTCTATAGTTAAACATACATTTATTTGACACAGTTAAATATACCAAAGGTATGTTTATGGTTATTTATTTGTATAGCGCTCCTGACCCAGGGGTATATGGGTGCTTAAACATCTGGTTACAGGCAGAGGTAAGGAACATTAGTACAGTTGTACAGCATATGTATAGTTGGCAAGAAAGCAGTCATTACAGATATTGTAGCAAGCGGACATAGTAAAGGATACAATCATACAATGGGCATACATACATAGTTGGTTATTTATTGAGTAACCAAGTGATAACCTTAGTTCTTAATGGTTGGAAGGTGGGGGTGCATTTGATAACCAGTGGAATGGTGTTCCACAGTTGTGAGGCAAGAACTGGGAAGCTGGATCCACCAGCTCTTTTAAGGGAATATTTGGGCACCGTCAGTTGTAATGTATTAGAGGATCTAGTGGTTCTAGTATTCTGTCTAAATGTGAATTTATTTGTTAGATAAGGCAGGGCTAGGTGGATGAGAGCTTTGTAGGTGAGGCAGATGGTTTTTAGGTCTATTTTTTGTTGGCTGGAGAGCCATTTGCATGAAATTCTTGTGGCCGAGATATGTTCTCTTCTGGGAATATTTAGGGCGGCACGGAGTGCATTGTTTTGTAGAACTTGCAATTTATTGATTACTGTTTTGTTGGCACCTGCATAAAGGCTGTTACAGTAATCCAATTTGGATTGTATAAGTGCTCTGGCTAAAGTGAGGCAGTTGTTGGGGGAGATCAGAGGTCTGCAGGCCCTAATTAATTTGCCAGTGTAAGCAGTGGCTGAGACGGTCATATTAATTTATTTGGCGAGGTTGGTATTCGTGTCTAGGTAGAAGCCAAGGGTTTTTACACTTTTGGCTATGGGAATAGTGTTCCCGTCAATGGTGAAGCTGGTGTAGTTGGGGCTGAGTTTCCGGATGGTATTAGGTGAGCCGACAATGAGCAGTTTGGTCTTGTCATCATTCAGGCAGAGGGCGTGTGTGGCCATCCATGCCTGAATGATGGAGAAGACTTCACTGATCCGGTTGGCGTCCGAGTTGTAATTGGGTGTCATCTGCATAATTAGTGTAGGTGACACCCAGATAATCCAGCTTGTCAAATAGGGGCTTTGTAAATATATTATACAAAGTGGGTGAGACACAAGATCCTTGTGGGACACCGCAAGTAATGGGGATAGAGTTGGCCACTGCTAGGGATGAGAAGACCCGCATGGCCCTATTGTCCAGGAAGGATTGGATCCATGTGACTGCAGAGTGGGAAAAATTGTGCTGCCGATGACAAGTGGTTGCATAAAATGTTGTGGTCAACCAGGTCAAAGGCAGCGAGCGGATAGGTCGAGGAGAAGAAGGATGGCAGCCCTACCTTTATCTTTGAGTTTGTTTATCTGGCATTTGAGATCAACAAGGGCCGTTTCTGTCCCATGTTGAGGACGAAAGCCAGATTGGCGAGATCCTAGTAATCGGTTAGTCTCAAGGTAATCCTGAATTTGTAAATAGGCCACTCTGTCAAGAATTTTTAGTAAGAATGGGACAGTGGTGATGGGTCTATAGTTCGTGGGTATATCTGGGTCAAGAGTTTGTTTTTTTAGCAGTGGTAGGACCCAGGATTGTTTCAGATTACTTGGGACCGTATTATTGGAGAATGAGAGGTTTATTAATTTGGTAATGAAGGGGGAGAGATCCCTAGCTGCATCTTTTATGATCTGTGCGGGGAAACTGTCCCCCTTACAGTTCGAAGGTTTCAAAGATGCTATCATTTTTTGTACTTCAGGTATGGTTACTTTTTTGAAAGTGAAGCCTGAGCTAATGGCGGTAGGTGAAGGAAGGGTGGAGCTGGAGGTAGGACCATGAGTGAGTTGCTGTCGTTTGTTTTCAATTTTAGGTTGGAGCCCTGAGATTTTGTTAGCAAGGGCGTTCTGAATCTTTGTGCACCATGGTTTATCCTTAGTGCATGTGTCTGTGGGAGGAATGGGGTTTTCTAACTCCTTTAGGATGTTAAAGAGCTCCTTTGTGCTAGAGCCTGCCTGAGAGATCCTGGAATTAAGAGATTATTTCTTAGCGCGTCGGAGAAGTTTGAGCTCCGGGGTGTACCATGTATTCAGGTGCGCTTTTGGTTTCCCTTTGCGCATTTTTAGTGGGGCAATGATGTCGATAGCTTTTGCCATGGACTCATTATAGACGTTGACCAGCAGGTTAAAGTCAGTTGTGGTTGGTAGTGCGTTCAGAATAGGGGTCACCAGGGGTATTAAGGCTGCCGCTGTGATGTTGCTCTTTTTCCTAGTTGGGCAAGCCGGTGCAATAACAGGCCTTTTATGCGCTAGGTTGCTAATATTAACGTCGAATAGGAGGAGGTGGTGATCCGTCCAGATGAGCTGAACAGGGTCGTTCAGGGTGGTGTTGCAATCAAGGGCGGTTACCCAGTCAAGGATTCTGCCCTTCGAATGGGTGGGTTTGGAGCAGCGTTGTAGGAGGCCATGCTCCTCCAATGCCGTGGCCAGGGAAATGGCTGGGGTGTCAAGAGGGTCATTAAACCCAAGATTGAAGTCTCCAAGTATAATCATTTGTGCTGAAGGTTTGGAACTTTCGGCTACTAGTGAGGTGATATCTTCCTCAAAAGAGCCAGGTGGGCCCGGGGGTCTGTAAATTAGATGCATCGTGATAGTGCTCTTAGGGGAGGTTTGTAATTTAACTGTGAGATGCTCACATGATTTGAAAGGAGGAGAGGAGGCTAGTCTAATATCAAGTGAGGACTTAAAGCTGATAGCTACACAACCTCCTCGAGCGTTCGGTCTGTCTGCTCTGAGGATGGTGTAGTTATCGGGGATAGCTAGGGTAAGAGATGGTCCCTCAGCATCATGCAGCCACGTTTCGGTCACAGTGAGGAAGTCCAGGTTATTAGTCGGAATGATGTCGGCGACTTCTATGGAGTGGGCGACTAATGATCTAACATTAAGAAGAGCTCCTTTTAGAGTAGGAGGTGTGGAGTTGATGGCTGTTACAGTGTGATCGTTATTCTTGTCGGATAGTTTATCTGGGCGTTTGCTAGTTCTGTGGTGGGTTCTGGCACCAAGTCTGTTGTTACGATTGGTAGGGATGAGGGTAGTAGTGGGAGAGACAGTAAGGAGGGGCTGTGGTCGGGGGTAAGGCACGGTGCTATCATGACGGTAGGGTTCCGTTTGGAGCAATCTGGGTTCTTATAGGCTAGGACATCAGAGAGGTGCGCGTGGCCATAGGTGTGATAGGCGAAATGTGGGACTGGGAGGAAGGCTGGTGTGGTAGGCAGGAATGGTGTGGGGCAGATGATAGGGTGATGTCTTGGGCAGGCAGGTCTTGCTAGACCATTATTGTAGGCTATGTAGCTTTTACCAGTGCAAGGTATATTGCTTTGCACGACACAAAAGGGGAACAAGATCGCGGTGAGGCAAAGTAGCATAATAAGGATGCTAGGGCCGAGGCACCGTGCAGAGGATTGGCGGATAAGGGACAGCGGTGACATATGGTAGTGCCTAATATCAACAGGGTCAGACGGTAGGCTAGTATCAGGTTGTGGCTAAGTGTCAGGCAAGCAAGGGAGCTGGTGAGTGAGGCACAGGTATATATAAAGGGATCACTATACCCACAAAATGTCTGTGATGTCGAAGCTAGGCACAGATCAGGCAAGGTATAGTCTCTAAGCTAGGTACATAGGCAAAGTATAGTAGGTTGGCTATGCACATATCAGGCACAAGTATATATAATGTGATCATCATATCCACAAAGGTTGGGAGTGTTCAAACGAGGCATATGTCAGGCACGACAACTTGGTCTGAAAGCGACCATAAGGTACAACACAGAGTAGTTTAGGCCCTATGCTGAGGGAGTAAGGTAGGCAGGACCGTTGTTATAGTTAAGTGGAGAGCTAACGGCAACCTAGACGTGTGCAGGTTTAGGTTGTGGTCATAAGACTACTAAGCGGGTACATGTATAAAACAGGCAACAATGGCAAGGTCAAATGCAGTTTAAGCAAATATTGGGGATGGCAGGTATGGTATAAGAGTTATGCGTACTACAAAGCGAAATTACGTGTGCTCCAAGGGCACCATATAAGTGTGCATACTTGTATGGATTAGATGATGAGCGCGGCTGGTCTGCCTTGCCTGCGAGTCAGTTCAGAGTTACAGCAAAATGCTAGGATTAAGTGTGTATACACAAATGCAAGCTTCATATGAGAACAGATGTTCTAGAGCAGGCGAATTTGAATGCAGGTTCGCAAGATCAGGGAAAAACTCGGCAGTGAGGAGACATTTTGCTCACGGGATATAACGGTCAATGGGTAGCGGTGCTGAGGTGCATTGCGAGTTGCTTACTAGTGATGTGGTGTGGGCCGCGAAGGTGCCGGTCTCACGTGCAAGTCCTTATTGTTCTGGGAAATTGGCTTCCTGTATGGGCAAGATAGTGGGCGATACGGACTTAGCGCACAACCAGTGCGCGAACAGGCGCAGAACAGGGCCTTTTGTTGCCGGGCCTTCTCGTGTAAGGACCGGCTTCCGCCTGCCGGCGGATGTCGCTGTAGTCAAAGGAGGCCCGTTGCTTAGCAACGGAAAGCAGCCTCGATGTGGGGCTGTGTTGTGCCAGCCATCTTTGGATCAGGCTGATTTCTGAACAGCTGATCTGGTGCCGTATTTGCGCACATAAGAGCTTTAAATACGCATGCAGGCACGGAGAGTGCTCACCAGTACTGCTGGGAGGCGCATCCACTCAGGGTGTCTTTATAGGTGTAGCTGGAGACTGCTCATGTCTTCTCCGGATTCCAGGGATCAGCTGTGATGAGCTGCTCCTGCAGCACGGTTCGCTGCGTGGGTGGCGAGTGATGAAGTGTTGCTGGAAAGGGCTCCTGCCCTCTCCCGGATCAAGGGGCAATGAGTCCCACAAATCAGCTTCCTCCCTTTAAGCTACAAGGTTGTTCTTAGTATCCACCTGGCACGTACACAAACAACCTATTTAACATAAATTTGGGTGAGAACACATGGTTTTTAGAAAAATATACATATTTTAATGTTTATAAATTTATAAAACACAATAGACAAAAAAATCTTAAAAGAATGGTTAATGGTTCACAAAACTAAATCATTTGTCTCAAACATCATTTCATTTTGGTGTGTATGTATCAGGGCACATGTTGCCATTTTATCAATAAATTAATGAAATATGGCAACAGTTAATCATGTCTCTTTCATGAGACTCCCTTTTGAGGGAGAATTGATGTGTCAACACTTAACATGTCTTTCTAGAACCCATATACATTTTTGAAATACAGTCAAATTAATGTCTCTTTGCATTTCCCATTGGTTCTGCCTTCAGGACACTCTTTATTTTCATCACGTAGTGACATTTAACGTGTTGCATACTAGGAACAAATTACATAATACGTTCCAAATAATCTAAAAATTAAAACAAACATAAAACCTTGTTAGTACCATGTGTAACTTAGTGTATTGTGTCAGAACATGTGGATATACAGAGAACATATCCTGCCATTTCTTTGGAGCTTCAGGCCCATGCTAAGCACCGGATGATTTGGACTGCTAAAGTTTCATTGCTCAGCAGTATTGCCAATCAAAGTGTTCATAGTTGCAAGTAGCTTTGTCTGTATTTTGTTTTTAAAAAAAAACAGACTATTCACGGAATCAAAACTAAACCGTACAAATGTGCTGAAATGTGTTTACAATTCCTAGTTGTCACATGCAAGACATTAAATATATATATATATATATATCAGACCTTGTTTGTTCCCCAGTACCTTGCGCTTTGAACATTAGTTTTAGTCTTGATATCCTTGTTTGTGGTGCTTTGTGTACTTTTTATTATTATTTAGGGTTATTTAGGGTGATTGGTGGTCATTTTTCAAAGTGCAAGGTACCCGGGTACAAACAAGTTATAATGCTGACAAGAGGTGTGGCCAACACCTCCCCAGCCTGTGACCTAGCAGCCCACTAGCCTAAAACGCACCCAAAAAGCAGTTAGTGGAGTCCAAGTAGATTCAACAACCCTTGTGCCCAAGCACTCCTACACTGTATATATACACCTTGCTAGACTGTTTATTCATTTGGAAATGTGCTCAATTTTAATGGTCAAATATACATTTTCACACACAAAGGTGGCTGCATTGTTCTCAATCCACATCAAATAATTCAAGGTTTTATTTAAATGTAACTTTAAAGTTCCATAAATCGGAAGGATTCATCTCCTTCTTTATGACCTTCAATTATACGTTCAAAATGAGCTATATGTATTTTACGAAGTGTGAAATATAGGGCACCTGGTTAATTCCCTGATTCATATTCATATGCACAAACATTTATCAGGGACATGTATTCAGATAGACCAAGTACTCACAACTACACTTGTCAGACCATCTAGTACTTATAAGACCCCTGATGGCTGGCTTTGGTAAGAAGGACCAGCTATTGCAATACCTTTAACAGAGCAGAGTAAATCTGCTTTCCGTGGCAAAGGTTTGGCACTTTAGCATTTTTTCCAAATTCTAATGTGTCTCATAAGGTTTCCCCACCTGCGTTCAAAGTTGACAATGAGAGAGACAGTCACAATGTTGATGTGAAGAGCAGCAACAGAGGCAGTGTCTTGGGGGGTGGGGGGATTGGGGGTGATCCATGTCTCAGTGGTCCTCATAACAGAGATATGGTGGGGAGTGGAATGTACATTGCGGAGGAAACATGTTTTGTTGAGGAATGATTGAACAATCCACAGCCTAAGCGTAACACTAAATAAAGGCAGTTAAGGGGAGTTCCCGAGGAGTGTCACAGAGGGTAGTTATGGTTCGTGTAGTACAAATACACAGTAAATAAAATAGAGTGGGCACAGTATCTTTTGTGGGAGGAATGAAGTAGGAGGCATGGGTGGGAGGACAAGGAGGTGGTGGGCAGAAGCATTAGGGGAGAGCATGGAGGGTCCATAAGAAGGGTAGAGGGAGAGCAGTAAGTAATAGAGCAGGGCTATGGAGGCGCATTGTAGCTACATCTCAGTGCGTAAAGTCCTTAAAAGAATAGCAACTGGAAAATCTAATTTAAGGCTGGTAGCGGAGGAGACAAATAAGTAGTACAATGGGCGCACAGATTCATCTTTGAAACCCTCTTCAAGACAGACTGGTCTGGAAAATGTTTCCAACAGCAACGACTAGATGATGCTGTGGCTGACTCCATCACAGCTCCTTAGCACTCGTTTGTGCCGATAAATACATGCAGGGACACCCAAATTGCTGCCTAACGGATATCCAGCACGGGAACTCCTGTCTGAAGGTGTAGAAGTGTCTGCTTGAGTGCACCCTCAGGAAGCTCCTTCTGGGCCACTTCATAGCAGGTCTTGATGCAGAGGACAATCTACCAAAAGATCATCTGTTTGGAGATTGTATTTGTCTTTCTGCATCCGGCAAAGCCACAAAGTGCTTATCAATGCTAAATGTGTTTGTTCTTGAACACAACATTTCGAGCACCATCTAAGGTACAATCCGTGAAATATCTCCTCTGTTTTGAAAAGGAGAGAGGAGAAAAATACTGGGAGGTGAATCTTCTGCTGGACGTGAGACTTTGACGGTACTTTCAGTAGAAAATATGGCTTTCTACAAGTGGATGTAAGAGTGACCAGAAAAGCTAGCTTAAATCCATAAAGATGCAAAGGGCATGCACGTGAAGGCTCAAACAAAACCGCCCTCAAGAAAGTTAGGCCCAAATTAAGGTCCCTCAATGGAAGAACAAGAGTAAAGGTATGCCCTGTGATCTAGTAGCATTTTAAAAAAGAAAAGAGCTGCTTGGTAACTCTTGCAAGTCCCCACATTGAGTCCTTGCTGGTCATCAAATCATCAGTATCCCTATGGGAGCACCAAACTGTGTCAGTGACAAGCATAGATGAACTTGGACAGGCATCTAGCAGAGAGCATCAGAGCAAGAACCACCTCAGAGATATCTCTAGTACCAGACATGTAGGTTCAGTGTCCTGTCATTGGGTGAAGTATTCCACCATATGCCTGAGTCAAAATTGGGTGAAATTCCTCTTCAAACATTCCAGAGCAATCAAGATCATTGTACTTCTGCTCTGCTTCAATTTTCTCAGCACCAGAGGAATCCGCAGAAACTGAGGCTGTCATGAACAGTCTCGCCTGTGTCCATTCTGGACTTCGTGGTTCCTGACCCATAGAGGACTGAATGCCGTGATCCTCCCAACATGGCCGCTTGAGACGGAACGCAGCTTGCCAGTCTTTGCGCGCCACGCTCAACGTTCTACTAAACAGACATGCCCAGCGGCTCTGCGCGTCTCAACGCTACCGCTCGCTGTAGTTGGACATGGGTTGCCGGAGTTCGCTCGGGGCTTTCTTCCGAATCCTGTTTCCCGGTTCCTTGAATCCTTCTCCTTTCCTTTCCTTTCCTCAAACTTACCTTCAAGCTTCTTCTTGGATCTTCGCCTGCACTCGGGTCACAGCGTTCCGTGCCTCCGAGCTCAGACATTGTTCTTTCCTGGTTCCCGTCCTGGACATCTGAACGTCTCCTGGAGTTGGATTGCTATCCTCACGCTGGAACCTGAAGACCAGCACACGGGTTTATACAAATCCCGGACTGTGCAAAAGAAATCATCAAAGAAGGTCGCAAGCAAACAGGAAAAACAGGTGAGAAGGGGAGAGACTTGTGACAGATTGAGACGCCTAAAAAAACGATACGGATACAGAGATGGAAGCCGCGGTTCAGGACCTCATGCGAGGTATGCAGGAAATAACCACAGAAGTCCAGAACTTTAACGCAGAGAATGCTGCTTTAAAGCAGTTAGTCTTGTCTTGTGCCTCTGCAACTAGGGAAAGTGTGTTATTGGGAGGAGTAGTGTAAAAATATAATGGCTCTTCAAAGAACCTTTGTGCCTTCCTTGATTCATGTTTGGTGCACTTCACCTTCAAGCCCTACTACTTTTCCACCCCAAGAGCAAAGGTGGGGTTTATGATCTCACACCTCACTGGTAACGCCTTGACCTGGGCAACCCACCTAGTCAATTCGGGTGACGCCCTCCTGGATGATTATGATGGGTTTGTGGAAGCCCTAAAAGCCATGTTTGATCGTCCAGATCTGTAACGCTCACCTGACTCCCACGGAGGCACTGGCCTGGTTCGCGCTGCTGTGATCTCTTCTAAGGTGATGCGCAGGGTTCGGAAAACGGACTGGACCGGGCCCCCAAATCTGGCTTGTCTGGCTCGCAGAAGTATCCTTCTGTAGGCGAAAATAGGGGATTAACTGTCTGCGGGGTAATGCAATCGGCCTCCCACTTTCCCCTCTCACCCTCCTCGAAACCCTTCTGTGATTCCTCGTAGCGCCTCACCTTAGGGTCTGGAATGACGAGCTCTCCATCCTGCTTCTGATGCAGGGGCGTGTTGGTATCCATTTACTTCACTGGATTTTCGGATTGGTGAGAACCAAACTTGCTTGTCTTCCAGGTACGTTTTTTGATAAGAGGTTCCCCTTGTGTCCATGCATTAATGTACTAATGCTAGTGTCTTTTTCCCCATAGGGGCCGGGGTACGGAATGCCGGGGGACAGGCACCGACCCGAGATTAGAGGTGAAATCCTTGTAGAAATCAGGTAAGTCTTTAATGAGCGTTTTTTGGTAATGTCTTTTCATTCGCTCATTAACGCTGATGTCTCTTTTTCCCCTTAGGTGCCAGGGTCCGGAAAAGCCAGTGTGCGGCGCGGGCCCGAAATGAAGAGGGAATGAATCAACAGGTAAGTCTTAACATGGAGATTTAGCTTTCCTTATTCCCTTCTCTCTCTCACCTTTTGTTCTGGTCTTTTTCTCCCTAGGGCTGGGGCGTGACTGCGAATCCGGATGATCGCTGCTGAACATGGAGGCGCCCTGTAAAGGTGAGTGGAATGCGGCGCTGCAGCGATCGACGCAATGAGCTTTTAAATAAAAGTCTTCCTTTTCAGGATTGTCGGCGAGATGTCTCCGGGATGCGGATTTAGCAGGTAAGGACTTTTCCTTCTTCTGTTCTCTTCTTCTCTTCCTTTGCAGGTGATCCAGGATGCTGGCAGGCGTGGCAGAAGTCAGGATGCAGGAGCAGACACGGTGAGCGTCCAGCTGCTAGATGCAGAACAACGCGAAGCACGTGTGGCTGTTCGGGTGGGGTTTAAATAGCTTTGGAAGAAGTTCCAGGTATGTATCCTTCCTCCAATCAGGTATGTATCCTTCCCCGACCACGCCCGGATGGTAAATTAGTCCCACAGGTAAAGTAGTTCCTTTCAGGCCTCAAGGAGGCTGGGATCCTGCAGCATGGTCTGCATCAGGTAAGTGCACCCAAGCACTCCCATAATGAGCCTGGTGCCTATGGCGCCAGGACTGATGTCTTTTATTTATGGGGCCAGGACACTGTCCAAAGGGCCCCTATATGGGGTTGCTGGGTCCTTCCTTGGGGACTGGATGTCCGCTTTCGGGGACGCAGGGCTTGAACCGGCTCCCCGGGAGCGGGCATCATGACAAGAGCAGATTTACAGCGCTCAAGAACAACTACTTGAATTTCAACAAGGATCCCAGGATATGATTACCTATGTGACCCGCTTTAAACAACTTGTGAAAGAGGCTGATTGGTCCCAAGAAGCCAGCTTCACCCTCTTTCGAAGAGGCCTGAATGAAGGAATAAAGGACGAGTTAGCCAGGGTAGCTCGCTCAAGCTCCTTCCAGGCCCTCATGGACCTTTCCCTACAAATCGACTTCCGAATCCAGAAGAAAAAGAAGTCTAAGTCAACATTCCAAAAGGCTGTCACAGACCATCCATACAGACCAGAGCCCGCAGCTTCTCTAACCTCGGATACAGAACCCATGCAATTGGGGGCCTTCCGTGGACCCATTAACCAACAAGAAAGGCTGAGCCGGATTCACACTGGGCTGTGCATGTACTGCGCCTCCAATAAACACCTTGTGAGAGAGTGCCCTATCGCTCCTCCACGGCGTTCGGGAAACGCCAGCTCCCGATCCTAGATGGGGCACAGTTTCGGGAGAAGGTGTCTGCTCCACATCAATTCCTTCCTTGAACTCTCCTGGACAAAATAATCTTGTGATTCTACAGGCATTCCTATCGCCTTGCAAGAAAGAATCTTACCCCATCGTGGTATTAGTGGATTTCGGAGCCATGGGCATATTCATAGATCATGATTGGGTCACTATTCACAACATTCCACATAAAACACGAGAGACTATGCAACCTGTTGGAGCTATTGATGGGAGACCCCTGTCTTCAGGACCCATAACCCTTCAAACCAAAGAGATTCTTCTTTCTGTAAATCACCACCAAGAGAGGATTAAATTTGATATTATAAGATCTGCCCACTATCCAATGGTTCTAGGCATGCCCTGGTTACAGAAGCATAACCCCTACATCAATTGGGCAGTAGGCTCTTTGTTTCTTGGTTCAGAACATTGTATGTCTCACTGTTTGTCCCTAGACACCTTACCAAGGTCCTCTGAAGACTCTCAAGAAACTCAGCAAATTCCAGTCACCTTCTCTAACATCATTCGGATTCCCAGGGCCTACCAGGCTTACACAGATGTATTCTCAACAGCCACTGTTCAAGCTCTACCACCCCACAGACCTGAGGATTGTGCCATCGAAACTGAACATTCAGCCGTAATTCCTTTCGGAAGAATGTTTATTTTGTCAGTACCTGAAAAAAGGGCCCTCTGGGAATACCTGGATACCAACTTGGAAAATGGAACTATTCGACCATCCAAGTCCCCGGGCGGGCGCTTCCCTTTCCTTCGTTCCCAAGAAGGATTCCAAGGAGCTTAGGCCATGTCTGGATTACTGTGGCCTTAAAATCAAACAGAGAGAGATTAAGGGACAACAACCACAAGCATACCCTTAAATTGAAGGGATTAACCATTAAAAAATTCAAACACAAGGCTTGTGGTTTGAGAATGCTACCTTGTCTAAGTGGAATCCATTCTTATACTATTTTCATTAATAGTACTACAAAGAACATTTGCATGACAACAGGGTTATCAAAAAATATACATATTTTATTTATCAATACAAAATGTTTAATTCAAAAGGTTAAAACTTACAATGTTGAAGTATGTGTGGTTTTCTACCACTAAGTTTTTAAAAAAAAAATGAAAACTCATTTATTATTGTCTCTGCGTGTATTGACCCCCTTAAAGCGGTAAGTATATTGGTTAAAATACTCAGCCGTTAAAGTGTCTTGTGCTGTGCTACCAATCGCACTCGGCCATACCTCATCACTCACAAATCACTCAAACTCATTCCATTCATTCAACCTTCATTCAGTTTCAAAATTTCATTCCACAATCATAAAAAAATGCCGGACATGTTTCTTTCCGTTCAAGGTGTCTCGTGTTAAATACCCGGAAATTCTTCAGGGGCTTGTATACCGGGTTAGTTAAGCATGCAGAGTATTACAATAAAATTCAACATTACAACAAAACAAAGCAAAAAATACAATCAAGAAAGAATCCTTTGTAATGTTCTTGTCGGAGTTGCAGTGTTATTCTGGCTCCATGGGGTATTATTCCCCTTATTGGTCAATCGACCCAGAAGGTAATCTCCACCATAAATCCAGCAGAGGGCGACTTGGTCGTGAAGGCAAAGTCTTTACGCTGTGTCTCCTTCAAGCAAAACGTCCTAGGAACTGTCTCTCGTCATATAAGAGGAAAAGTCCCTTGTTGATTGGTGTTCTTTTATCTTAGGTGCTGTTAACTTGGCGTCGCTTTCTGTTAACTTGGGCTATCTTTCCCATGTGATCATATGGATTTGTATTAAAACCCTCACGGGGAAACCCTGGAACGATTCTTAGTATTGGCTCCTTTCTCTTCTCGTGAGGACGAAGGAACCGTGACTATCACAAGAGCAAAGATCGACTTTCTTCTGGTACTATCATTCCCCAGACATTTTTTCAAGTTAATCACGCCGACCGAAGGGATCTCGTTCTTATTGGGATCTGAGTTCCGCTTCTCTCCGAGCCAAGACTCCTCTGAAACACTCCTACGCCAATCACTTCCGGGGCAACCTTGGGCCTTAACCAAAGCACTCTCAAGGACCGTTACTCATTGCCTCTCATCGCGGACATCCTGGAAGCAGTCAGAGGTGCAGTCATCTTCACAAAACTAGATCTCAGGGGTGCCTACCATCTTATTAGTATAAAAGAAGGTGACAAATGGAAAACAGCCTTTAGAACACCCTTTGGCCATTTTGAATATTTGGTCATGCCCTTTGGACTTGCTAATGCCCCAGCAATCTTCCAACGTTTTATGGATCGCGTGTTTTCTGATATGCTGTTCCTCTTCGTCATTGTATATCTAGACGACATACTGATCTACTCCAAGGACCATTTGAAACACAAAGAGCACGTAAGGGCAGTTTTACACCGTCTACATGAACCTAAGCTCCTGGCCAAACCCGAGAAGTGTCTTTTCCATGTATCTACTGTTCACTATCTCAAATTCGTTCTTAGCCCAAAGGGGATTGGAATGGACTCTTCCAAGGTTGACTCCATTCTATCTTGGCCTGTTCCAACCAATGTAAAGCAAATTCAATCCTTCCTGGGGCTTGCTAATTTCTACAGGAAATTTATAGCATTTTCTGATATTGTGCACCCTATTGTTGCATTATTAAAGAAAGACACCCCCTTTCAGTGGACCTCAGCCCAAGATTCGGAGTTCACACAATCTCCCATCCCAGCTCAACCCGACATTGATCGACATTTCCTTGTTGAAACTGATGCCTCCAACTACGCCATTGGGGCAGTCCTGAAACAGGAACTTGGCGACAAGTTAGAACACCCCATCGCCTATCTCTCCCCCACCTTGACTCCCAGTGAAACTCATTATTCCGTCCTGGAGAAGGAATTGTTAGCTATTCGTCAAGCCTTCACTGATTGGCGTCATCTCCTTCTGGGAGCCAAACACCCAGTACAAGTCCGCACGGACCATCGGAATCTTCAAGTCCTACAATCCCTAGAATGTAGAAATAGTCGCCAAGCCCGTTGGGCCTTCTTTTTTGCCCAATACCAATTTCAAGTCCATCATTTCCCTGGAACACATAACATTATAGCCGATGCCTTATCCAGACGTCCTGATTACAAACCCCTTGAGGATTGGACCTTTACTAAGATGTTTCCCAACACAATATTTGTTTCTCAAGCAATTAATCTCCTGGAGGATATTCGAATCCAAACTCAGTCCTCTGACCCTTCGAAGGAGTTTAAGAGAAACAATCGATGGAATCGCAAAACAAAAGACGGATATCTATTCAAGGATAATCGGTTGGTCATCCCTACTCCTGGACTGAGACAAAAGATCACAAGCCTATGTCATGATACTTTCCATTCAGGACACCGTGGCATCACCAACACCCTCCATCTAATACAAAGACAGTTTTGGTGGCCAAGGATGAAGGATGATATCAAAATCCATGTCCAGACTTATGCAGTCTGCAATCAGAACAAACATGACAATAAAAGACCAGCAGGTCTCCTGCTCCAACCAGCACTACCAACAAGACCCTGGGAAATCATTGCCACAGATTTTATCGTGGACTACCTTCTTCCAGGGGCTACACAACTATAATGGTTACCATTGATTTGTTCACACATATGGCTCATTTTACGTCTCTATACAAACTACCATCCTCATCTGAATTTGCTTGGACTTTCCTGGAACACATATTCCGGCTTCATGGGCTACCTTCCAAAATCATTTCTGACCGAGGAACCCGAGTTTTGATCCAAGTTCTGGAAACAGCTATGTCGAATACTTGGAATCCTACGTGCATTGTCTTCGGGTTATCATCCACAGACCAACGGAGCTACCGAACGAGTAAACCAAACCCTGGAACAATATCTCAGTTGCTTTGCCACCAAAGTCCAGGATGATTGGTCACTCTTAATACCTGTGGACAAATTTGCATACAACAATTCGGATCATTCTGCTATCAAGACCAGTCCCTTCTTCTGTAGTCAAGGATTTCATCCTTCAGTCCTACCGTCCATTCTTCCACATCCTACCCCGGTTCCAGCAGTTGATGCCTGGATTGAAACACTAATCGACTAATCAATGTGCACAAAGAAGCAAAGGAACACCTAGAAAAGGCCCGACGAGACGTTAAACATTATGCTGACTCCAAAAGAAGGTCATTAGGCGATAGGGTCTGGTTATCCTCGAAACTCCTTCCTCATCACCTACGACCAAACAAATTGGCTCCCAGGTATTACGGGCCCTTTTCTATAAAAGAAATCATCAATCCAGTGGCCTTTCGACTCCAACTACCAGAGTCATGGAAAAGGATTCATCCAGTCTTCCACACTTCTCTGTTAAAACCATATGTTCAGCCCTCTCGAACTGCTCCAAGATCTACCCCAGTGATTGTCAATGACCAACTCGAATACGAGGTCTCCAGAATTTGTGACTCTAGGTACCGACGTGGTCAACTACAGTATTTGGTCGAGCGGAAAGGGTATCCTCCCAGTGAGCGCACCTGTGAACCCGTGTCAAACATGAATGCCCCAAGGCTGATTCGAAAATACCATCTCATCCATTTAGGCAAACCCGGAGGAGCTGGGCTTCAGAGGAGGCATACTGTCATCAGCATCAGAGGAATCAGCAGAAACTGAGGCTGTCATGAACCGTCGTGTGCATCCATTCTGGACTTTGTGGTCCCTGACCCATAGAAGACTGAATGCCGTGATCCTCCCAACATTGCTGCTTGATACGGAACGCAGCTTGCCAGTCTTTGCGCTCCACGCTCAACGTTCTACTAAATAGACATGCCCCCGCGGCTCTGCACGTCTCAACGCTACCGTTCGCTGTAGTTGGACGTGTGTTGCCGGAGTTCGCTCAGGGCTTTCTTCCGAATCCTGTTTCCTGGGTCCTTGAATCCTTCTTCTTTCCTTTGCTCGAACTTACCTTCAAGCTTCTTCCTGGATCTTTGCCTGCACTCGGGTCACGGCGTTCCGTGCCTCCGAGCTCGGACATTGTTCTTTCCTGGACATCTGAACGTCTCCTGGAGTTGGATTGCTATCCTCACGCTGGAACCCGAAGACCAGCACACGGGTTTATACAAATCCCGGACTGTGCGAAAGAAATCATCAAAGAAGGTCGCAAGCAAACAGGAAAAACAGGTGAGAAGGAGAGAGACTTGTGACAGAGGCAATGATTACACCAGGGCATCTTCAAAGTGAATTCTCTGGAGAAAGATTCACTTCTGGGGGCACTCTGCGGAATGCTGAAGGTATTGGGCTTCCTGTTCTTGCTGGAAGTGAACAGGCAGATCTGAGGTAGCTTAAAAAAAAAAAAAAAGAAATGGGATGAAACAAACTTCTTCGTGACTGCCACTCGAATTTCTAAATGATGTCATGGGTAGTAGGATGAGTAGTGCAGCGTGATGGCTAAGGTATGTTTCCTTTAGTAATCATAATCAGTGCATGTGTGGGCTTTTGTTTTCTTGTGCTGGAACCACAATGTTTATAAATATTTGTACTGTATACTTGTGTGGGTAATCTTTGACTTGGTGTCTTTTGTGTGTGTGTGATCTTTACTTTACATCGGTCTCCACTTCCCTGAAGAGTGAATCCTTGCTGCCCAGACAAGGATCTTTTAATTTAAAGTGAGGACAAAAGAGTAGTTTGACAGGTATTAAGGCTTTAAAAATATAAAGCACTCATTTAGAAGTCTTATTATTGCCTAAGAGGTCCAGCCTAATTGCCCTGAACCTAGCTTCACCAAAAGAATCAGAGTACATAGTTGCACTTACTTAACGGACTATAGGAGTTTGATGAATAGACTCTCGTGGGATTCAGGTGAGACAGAGCCCATCAGAGTGCAGTCATTGTGAAATAACAGCTATGTTGGTACTTATATATTCCTGTAATGAACAAAAGGGCAGCCACCTATTTGGAGAGTCACAGTGACCCCAGACCAGATTCCTACATCCAAGTTCGACCACCAAAGGCAAAGCACTCGGTGGCTGCAGGTCATTATGCCACATGGAGATCTACGCGATCCTCAGGAGCAATCAAAAAATGGTATCAAAAAAAGGCCCAGATGCCCCCAAAAGGAAGACTAGTGACTTCAGGTAAGTAGGAACCCTACTCACTGGGATGTCTGAAGTGAAGAAAACCCAGGGGTTTAGGGTGCTGAGGTGAGTTTTGCTCTCAAGATTGGGTACAGCTGGCAACACTTCCTGTCTCCACTTGAAGATGGACATTGAATACGTTACTTACCTATAACTCCTGTTCTCCAGCATTGGTATTTTTAATAGATTCACATGCTGTTTGAATATTACCAGTTGACAGGCTGGGAATCCTTAGTAACATTAAAGCAGTTTACCTTTACATTTTAAAACTGCTGGTCAATTTAGTGCTCTACTAGAGTCATTTTGGGTCATATCGCCCCACAGCCAATAGACAGGCCTCCCTTAGCTCCACACCTGGAGGCCATCTTCAGATTTGGCATAGCACACGTACAGTGGCAATATGAGCCAAGAAGAGCCAAGTGGGGTAGGAGGGAGGGACGCATGTCAGTCTATGAAACATACCAATGCTGGAGAACAGGAGTTTCAGGTAAGTAACTTATTCCTTCTCCAGCATTGGGTCTTTCATAGATTCACATGCTGTTTGAATAAGATTATAAAGCAATACATACATTAAAAAAACACAAGGGCAGAGGTAAAGCTCAACTGAAGGAAACAACTCACTTCAGAAAACACTCACCTCACCCAAACAGGTTGCATAGCATTGTCTGGCCGGCCTGGGACTCCTCCCTGGAATCCCTATCTGTTAGGCAGAATCATATGCAGTACACTTTGGGAACACCACACACAATTAGGACTACACGTTTAAGTACAAATTCACCTTTGGTAGAAGCCTGTACTACACAGTAAAGTGGTAGCGATGGCTGAGCAGCCAGACTCATCTCAAGAGTAAAGTGAGCAGTATCAGAAGTTACACAAAGGACTATGGTTCAAGCAAACACTGATTCAAGGTTTCTGAGTAAAAGAATATATATTTATTTACACAATCAATTATAAAACAGTTCACTAATATAAAGCAGCAGAAAATCACAATCTTAATATACTATACACCACCCAATCAATGCTGGACAAGTTAAGCTCAAAATGAAGTGTGAGCAAAATGGCACTCCAGTAATTTAAAAAGGGAGGGAAAGACAAGATTATTCAAAATCAAGCAGCACCAACAAGTAATAGGCAGGGCAATCTAGAAAAGGCTTACTACAACTAGGATTCAAATCAATAGGCCTTTGTAGAAGATCACATAGTTCAGAGTAGTTCGCGGTTAAGTCTTCTCAAGAGTTCGAAACGAAGTTGGTCGGAAGAAAAGTTATTTAAAAGAGTAGAGAAGGACAAGCCCTCGGATTAGCGAAAGATTTAAAACACTTTCACTGCAGTCAGACGGAACGAACAACCCAGATTTGAACATTACCTTAGTAGAAGAAGAATGCTGTAGCTGAGGCAGATGTTCCTGGCAGATCCTGCAGGCTCACGGTTCGTGAAGTGACTGTCGGACTGACAAGAAGGAGGAAGACTGGAGGGTCCTGCACTGCCCAGGGAAGAAACCAGCAGCAGAGCAAAGCGACAAATAAAAGGTGCGCTCCTTAAAACCCAAACAGGGTCCGGTCCTCCTGGCTATCCAGTTCAGTGCAGCGATGCACAGCAAATACGACCAGGAGAGGGAGGCCTTGCTTGGTGCTTGGCAAACTGGTTGGTCCCACCAGCTCAAGGGGAGAAGATTCCTTGCAGATCCTCCCAGTCATTGAAGTTTCAGGTGATTCGGACACGCAGCAGGGCTTCACCGGGAGGTTCAGTAGTTGCAGTGGTCTTCTTCCTTCAGCTTCTCTTCGGTTCTCTAAATCCAGTGGCGACTCTGCCTTCCAAGTCCCAGACACCTGCTTTTAAGCAGTTTTCCCCCATTCACACAGCCTGGCTGTCAATCACACAGCAGGGTGGCTGTCCTGGCAGGACAGTCACCTAGCCAATCAAACAAGAGTGCGACGTGGGTCTCCAAGGAGGCCCTGTGCAGGGGGTCTAAACCCCTCCCTCACATCCTGTCCACCCAGACACTCAGGCGCCTAAGAAGGGCTCCTGTGCAGAAGCCCGCCAAAGGACGGCGAACAAAGGAACCAAACATTGTTTGGCGTGCAGAGTAAAAAACACGAGAAAGACCTTTACAAAAAGAACCGGCGAATAAACCCAACCGGAACCAAATGAAAATAAAAGGGGTCCAGCGGATTAAAGTTCGAGGCTACCACCATAACCTCTAACAGTACCAAGGCTATTTTCATAGTCCGCGGTAGGAAAAAAAATGGTAGATAGGTTGTACTGGGTCTGTGATTTTAAAAAGACTAGTAAAGTCAATGGCAACTTTACATGTTCTGAGAGACAGTAGTCAGTCCCAGAAAATGGAGTTTAAAGTGGGAAGTCTAAAAAGTCAACCTTGTGTCACTGAACTAAAGGTGCTGTGTGACACACAGTAAAAAGATGATGCCTATGGAGTAGGTGAGACTCCACAGTCTATGAACACAAACATGTAAAATACACAGAAAAACACATGTAAGAGTGGGAAAAAGGGCTCACATTCTTACCAGGTGAAACAAATAAATCCTAGAAATCCAGCAAAGCTGCCGAGGGACTCAGTAAGTAAGGGAAATGAGCCATTCTGGTGAATTCTCCCTAACACTATTGTTGCAGTAAAATCTTGTGAAGGTATGGACAGACCTCCAAGTGGCTGCCCAACAAATATTCATCAGGGGAACACTGGATAGGAAAGCCTTTGTAGCAGCCACAGCTCTCTTTGAGTGTCCCCTGGGCCTACCATGAAGGGGCCTTTTAGCCAGCCGTTGACAGTGCACAGTACACGCTGACAACCATATTTCGATAGAAGATTTTGAAGGGGAGCTACCCTTGCTGGAAGGAGCAGAAGACACAAACAATTGGGATGACTTGTGGAAGACCTTTGTGCGAGCCACTGTGAAGGCATCATGAAGCAAGACACAGATAAGAGATGCAAGGTTCAAATAAGAAACCTTTATTTACTTAAATGTGAGGTGTAAGGCCCAACTTGCCCTCTGCTAAGGTGGGATTTCCCTACCTAAAGAGACTAAGGATAGTCAGAGTCAGAAAGTTCAACTTAAAAGTCTGTCTGTGTCCAAAACTTATACTTGCCCTCACAACTAAAGCTAAACAATGTGGAGGGATGTCAGCAACAAAAGAAATAGTGTTCCAAATAAAGTTCTGACCTTCTTCCAGCCGTTGGCTTACTTTCCAGCTCCCCTTCACCAAGTTCAAAGCCGTTCCAAAAAGGTCTTGGGGTTCTCTTCCCCAAGTTCAAAGCAGTTTCCAAAAAGACCTTGGAGTTCCCTTCCCCAAGAAGACAACACCGTTCCAAAAAGCCCCCAGGGTTCCCTTCCCTAAGGTGACAACACAGTTCACAAAGTCTCAAGGTTTCCCTTCGCCAAGACATCAGCCCTTCCAGCTTGTAATCTCACAATCAGCTCAAGTCTCTTAATTCTCACAACCAGTTCCAGGTTGACTTCATAATCCTTCAGGCTCTTCAATAGTTTATACAGATTGCTATCTGTCGCATTCAATTCATCAAACTAATTCACATGTGGAGATTCTTTACTTTCCTTGTCTTTTCCAGACATGTTTTATTTGGTCTTGGTGCTGTTGTCGGACCACACAGTCCACCCATCACAGGCCAGGCAACCGATAACCCTAGGTTTTCTTTCCCACCAAAGTTTCTTTCTCACTGTACCTGTGCTTTGGTTTACATGCACTTTGGGTTCTCCTTGACAGTCTCTTTGCTTTGCCACTGTGTGTTCTCATTCCATGGTACTCACTCTCTTCCACCACCTTGCTTTCACAAGAGTCTCCTTAACCGGCTCTTGGCTTTGCCCCAGTGTGTCCATCCACACAACTAACTCTGTGGTGCTCACTCTCTTTCACCACCTTGCTTTCACAATCGTCATAAGTGCCCCTCACTTGCTTTTCACTTTATTCATAAAGATTCATCCTTTGTCTTTAAGTGTTCATTACGTGTGTTTCACACATGCTTTCATTTCATTTGCAGGCTTATCAAAGCTTTCCTTTAGTTCGGTATTCAATAATGCTTGCTTTATATTCAAGTTCCTTTACTTATAGTTCAACGTTTGCTCGATGCTCAAAAATCAATGGCACACATATTTCAGTTCACCCGGCATTACCATATGCCCAGTTGTAGCCCCAGGAGAACCCTGGTACGAGTCTTCCCTTCAATTCACTCACTGGTCCTCGGCTGCTACTCTCTTCTTTCTCCTGCCATTGTTCGGCTCAGTGCACACTTCCCTGGAGCTCTGTGAACAGCACTCGCCTTTTGTGAACCTCGCTGTTTGTTGCCGGCAGCACCACTCTTCACACGCAGATATTACCGGTGGCCTGCAGCACTTGGGAGTCTTCTGATCCCCACAGCTCCGGCTGTGGGCACACTGCAGAGGACACTCTCGTGGCCTGCTCGGGGCTCAGCATCATGGTCTCTCCTCTGCAGTAGCTGGCGTCATGGCCTCCAGGCAGGACTCTCCTTGGCAGCCCCCTCCTGGACAGGAATTCTCCCCTCTCAGACCCCTCCAAGCCCAGCTTCTCCCCTGCTGGTTTCCCCTTCCTTGCTGGCGTCTCCACTTTTTATACACCTGTGACCTGTTAACAGATCGCAGGTGTGTTTTACCACAATTACTTATGTTCTCTGGACATGCCTGACCATCGCAATAGTTTCCAGGCCTCTTCCTCATCTCAGCACCAGAGTGGTGTAACTTAATGTTAGTGTGTACAACTCCTAGTCGCCTCTTCCTCGTCCAAGTACTAGAGTGGTGTGACTGAGGGGAACTATGCACAAATCTCTGTTGTTTTTTTTAATTATTTTGGCCTGATTTTTCTCTGAAACAAAATGAAGGGGTTGATATGTGTTTACCCTCCCTGATGAGGCATTTTCCTCCTACTTAACCTCTTCCGAGTGTCAATACATTGATGGCATTTTCCAGGGTCATCTTGAAAGGAAGAAAAGTGAAAGGATGACAAGAAGTCACTTTTGAAGTCGCTCTAATGCTGGGGAAATACTTTGATACAGCGTTCAACACAGCGTTCACCTTGTGGAACATTGGACCATTTGGATTGCTTGCTTCCCTCCGCCCCTTTTCCCCACAAAGCCTTGAAAAAGGGCAGCGCACTTCTGCGCACGCGCTTCAAGAAGTTGCTTGTGAAGTCGCTGTTACGCTGGGAAATACTTCAATACAGCGTTCACCTTGTGGAACATTAGACCATTTGGATTGCTTGCTTCACCTTCGGTATGCAGTTGGCTTCTCAGCAGTCTGCTGAACCTTTATTAGTAATTTAGCACTTTCAGTGATAAATATACATTCTTAATATAATTATTCTCCAACTTTTTTAGATTGGCTCTGTCCCTTTTACCCACAAAGCCTTGAAAAAGGGGCGGTCGTGCGCCTCTGCATGCACGCTTCAAGAAGTCGCTTGAGAAGACGCTGTTACGCTGTTAAACTGGTTCAGCTGACCATCTGGCAGCGTAACGCAACACGACTTCCTTCTTGTTAACGATATGTCTATCACTGAAACTGCAGCTTCCTGCCCGCTGTTTTTACTGGGTCGGTGTGCTTTTGATCCACGGATTCTGGGTACAGGCATATGCTATTCCCTGAAGACTGGAATGCCTTCCCGGGTAGTTGTGACCCATGCTTCGGTAATGCTAAAAGGCTCTCCTCAGAAAACATCGCCGACAATCGGCATTAAAAGAAAGATCAGTGTCTACCCCATTACCGTTCCCGAGAAAAGAACTGTGACCAGAGACATTTGTGAGTTTTGTACGCTACGTGGGCCTAATGACTTTACATCCAATACGCTATGCAATAACAATGTGCTTACTAATCAAACTACAATTTCTCTGTGTCCAATTTGACAGTATCTGATAATCAAATCATGACCGCTATGTCTGATGTGCCAAGTGACATGCATGTGGTGGATTTAATCTCACAGGAAAACATCAAACTGGGGCAAATGGCTGTTTCTTTAAGTTCTAGCCCTTCTGATATCACAAGTGATTGTGTGCATTCCAATAAAAAAGATTCAACGCCTGTTGGCGCAAGTTTCATAACTGATGGAATCACTGAGGTTCCCTTGAACAGCAATGCCATTCTTAAGCCTCTGGTAGAACACCTTTCCCCTATCGGGGAGCATGTGTATGATGTTGAGATTAGCCTATATCAATCGCCAAGTCTGTTTGACCGTCCTGATGATGCATCAGTCGATGTTCAGGGTTGTTTGCGCGGCCCACGACACGGAAGGTTCAAGCTCCTCGCTCTTCTTATAACTCTCCCTTGACACTTGATGTCCCTCATAAATGTAATCCGTTGTTGGAAATCACTTTGAACGCCATGAACACGACTATAATATTGCAAGTTAAACTGTTTGAAACACTTGATGTAAAACTAACCCAACAGTCAAAAAAGATAGATGACATTAGAATTTGGATGAATGGTTGGGATGAAAAGAATGGTGTTAAGTCTGTACATGACAGTCCTGTAGTCATTTATGATGACACTAATTTTGAACCTGAGCCGGTTTTATTGTGTTCGAGGCCCCTCTCTGAAATAAATCACCCTACAGAAGCGAGTGCTCTCCCGACGTTAGATAAGATCATTCGTCCTATGGAACCACCAAAGAAAACACTTGCTTCTTATAATGAGAAATTCCCAGAGTTAGTGGGTGATTTAGGTGCTAAATCTGTACCTGTATATAATTTGTTTGATACACAAGCAGAAAACACAAAAAAGATCATAAATGATATAGAAACGTCCAAAATAATTTAAAAAAAACAAGAACCAAGAATACTTGGCTTCCAATAGTAGATGTAACGTTAAACAATTTGTACAACTTTTAAAACCCATAAAGACTTCAGGCTTTAATGTTAGTGATTTGGTTCTGAATAAATACAAACATCTAGCCAAACACAAACATGAAGGTCGTTGTAGGAAAGGGAGTATGCACAAAGATTACCCTCCACTTAATGACTTAATAATAATGATTGAGGCCTCCTCAAACGCTCAGGTGACGCAGTCTATCACGCAGCAGCCTCACATTGTACCCAACACTGGACCCGTGTTGAAGGAAGCTCCATGCTCCAGTGATGGCGAACCTTCTATAAGCAAACCCAAACTAAAAACCACAATCTCTCAAAGTACTTGCGCTGATTCTAGTAAATCTGTTCACTCTAACAACATTTTGATGATCATATAGCTGCTCTACCAGCTCTACTGCAAGAGACACGATCAGAGGCCATGCTACTTGCATCTGTAGAATGCCGAAGTAGCATTGAAAAAACATCGCAGTTGTCTCAGCAAGTTATTGATAGAGCCACAGCAACTGCCATAAGCACTCAAAGTGCTGACACTGATACTAATACACTCAGTCACACTGATAACATTCTCATGGACATCAGGGCAGAAATTCACAGAGCTATGGAAGATTATTTGCAAACAAAAAACAAAACCGCTCTATTTTCTTTTTCTTTCTTCTTCTTTCTTTTCCTCATTTATTTCTTATCTTTTTTAAATGACCTTGGTACTGATTTGATCTGATATGTTATTGTGCTTGTTAATATGTATCAGATGCTTTTAGGTTTCTTGTCGATATCATCTATTCAATTGTTGTTATATTTGTGTTTATTTATTTGAAAATAAAACTTTGAATTCCCATAAATAAATAAATAAATAACTACAATCAAAAAACAAAACAACTGGTACCTATTTCCAATCACAATGTCATCACACCAGGTAAAAGGTTAGAAACACGATTTGAGCCAAGTCAACCCATTTGCTCACTGCGACACTTGCCTAATGTCAAGATGTTGCCGCACTCGAAAAATCAGGTGCCAACTCAAAAAATATCAAGACATATGCTGGCTGCAAGCAACTATTACTGATTAATTTTGAAATGCCGTGCTGCGCCCTTCCCCTCTTATGATTTGTCTTATGGTTTGTGTAGAGCGAGTGTACTGGCCAACTGTGATGAAGGCCCCGTCTTAATGACATTACCTCCAGTGACATCACTCCGGTTGAGTTTTTAAATGATGATAATCTCTCAGTAGTAAGATTGTGGCTAACTTCAAACCTGGTGCGTAACGTTTTGTGGTAGGGAAGAATGGAGCTCTTTGCACTGGTTTTTATTTTGGCCATTGACCTCACTAAATATGTGAATGATGAAAATCTATGTGCCGATGGAGAATCCATCAAGGAGGCCCCAGTGAGAGAGTCCAAAATATATAATGATAGTTACAAATTTCAGCCTGATAACTTACCTGAAAGGCAACTTCAAAATGGCTCTTATGGTCGATCAAGCTCTCACAAGAAGCGTGGCTTACCACAATTGCTGTATGGGATGGATATGATATCCTGCTCCTACCCGCAATTAAGGGAGCAAGAGGTAGACCAGCTTTGGGGCTGGTGGTGGCTATGAAATGTGGGGTAGGACTTCAAATCCACCCTTGGGTTGAACCTAATTCATTTTTGCAAATGGTCAAAATAGTATATGCCACGGGTGTAATTGCAGTAATTAATGTTTATCGCAATCCAGCAGGGTTGGCAGATGTGAAATTCTTTTATGACCTTGAGGGGTTGTTGAATATCATTGCGCAAGCTCCTGAGGTGGCAAATATCTTTGTTGTTGGTGATTTGAATCTGCATTGTTTGACTAAAGCTGCTGGGGAGAAAAACAGATCTTGTGTTAAGTGGGAGAGAATTATGGAAAATCGTAACTCGTTTTTGCTTCATGGTTCAATCAAGAGTGATACACCAGCACAAAATAGCAGGCAGAGAGGCTCTTGTAAGTCCATTATTGATTACATCTATGTAGATGCAAACACTTTTAACTTGTTGACCAAATTTGAGGTATTACATCAGACCAATAGCGAGCACGAGATGCTTACTGCTCACTGGCAAAGTGATGCAGTGGCGCCTGGGCCCGGTAGTGCTAGGTAAATACCCTCCTTAACGGTTAACAACATAAGAACTAGATTCCGATGGAATGAATCACTCTTAAAAAGTCTGGACAAGGATATCTTGAAAGCCGGCATAGGTGCGGGTTGGTCAGGGGAACCGTATACCTCTTCTCTGCTTATTTACAAGCTGTGTTCTTGCACTAATACACACACTTATTATGCACCAAGACATGTGTTTGACCAAGAAGTGCAACAGCGTTTAGCCAGCTTTCTTAGAGAGAAGAAACAAGCTTTGATGTTGCCGGTTAGTAAGATATAAAGTCATACAATCCTTAAAAAATAAATATAGAAACTGGATCAGGGCGCACAAATCCTGGCTATACCAATGTGATGGAGAAGCCATGTTATTAGCAGTTGGCTCTAAAAATATTGCCGAGATTTGGACTCTTCTTAATGTCGCTAATCACTCAAGACAGCAACCAGTTCAAATTAATGGGGTTTTGGAGGCTGATTGGATCTCATACTATACAGCCTTATATGCTAGTACCGGTTTAGAGGAGTTTAAGATATCAAACATTGAACAGGGTGCAGATCACATGCAGATATTAGAAGAAGATGTGTTGTATTTTATACCTAAATCCAGTAGCTCAAGGGCCCCTGGACCCAATGGGCTGAACAATTAAATGTTCAAACAGCACCCGCATTTATGGGCTAGAATTATGTATAATATTTTTACCCAGGTCCTTACAACCAACACTATTCCAGATTCTTGACGAAGTTCTGTGATAGTGCCCATTTTTAAAAAGGGCGATCGGACCTGCCTGTCCAACTATAGGCCGATTGCCCTTTTGGATGCCTCAGGGAAGATTTTTGCACACTTCATTCTCAGGGATTTCAACAAATGGGTACTTGACCACTCCAAGTGCGATCCATGCCGGACTGGGTTTATTGCGGGTTTGGGGACCTCAGTCAATTTACTAGCAATCACATCGATTATTGAACATCATCAATCCATTAAACAACCCCTGTATCTCGTATTTGTTGATCTGCTGGCAGCGTTTGATTCCGTATCACGTAAACTGCTGCTGGAAAAATTGGCTCGGGAGAACTGTCCATCTTATATTATTGCACTTATTAATGCATTGCATAATAACACGAGCATTCAAATTAGACTAAACTTGGCAGGCCTTTTATCGACCTCTATTAAGACCTACAGAGGGTTGCGGCAAGGTTGCATTCTTGCCTCTGCCTTATTCAGCTTTTTTATAGCTGGCACCTGCAAGGCCTTCGTTGGGATAACATCTGGCGCCCCACAATTTGCCTCTAAAAGCACTCCAGCATTACTTTATGCTGATGATTTGGTGCGAATTTTCAAAACCCCTGTGGGCCTACAAAATCTTTTAGAAGCCCTGTCTGTTTATGTTAACAAAAGCTTACTGACAATCAACTTGGACAAAACTAAAGTGTTGTTATGCAACTCAAATAAAAGAACTAATACCAAAAACATCAAATGGGTTGTACAAAAGAAGCCACTTGAATGGGTTAAACAATATACATACTTGGGGGTTATGATTTCTGGTGCTAAAAATAAAGCACAATTGATAAACTGGAGATCAAAACTAGATATGACAATTTCCCAATCCATCATCATTCAGGGCAAGTATGGGAAATGTTCTATAACCCCAGCCTTAACATACTATCAGCATAAAGTAACCCCCATTATGCTGTATGGCTCTGAAACCTTACCAATTTTGTCAGAAAATATTTGGGGAAAATTTGAGGCTAGATTTTGGAGACGCATCCTTGGTCTTCCAAACTGTGTTCTAGTTGCTTGGATCCAAACAAAATTGGGTTTGACATCCCTGTATACGCGGTATTTGTGGCAACTAAGAACCTTGTGCAGGAAACGTCTTTTATCCAGCAACTCAGACATCCTTATAGGCTTGCGTGCACAATATATCCTTTTGTCAAAAGATGAATTTGCTAGAAGGTGGCGTGAGGAAGTAATTAATGCCTTGGCCAATGCGGATGTGTCAATTGATGTTTTGATACAAAATCCCGCTCATGTTAAAACTAAGTTATTTCAATGGGATTGGTCAAGGATTAGAGACAAATGACTTTCATACCGTGACTTTGATGGCAATGTTTTCCTGCATAAGAAATACAGTGCACCAGAATCTTACATAACCAAATCTCCATCTCCAGGTCACAGATCAGACTTTTTGAGATTGAGATTTAATTTATGGCCAACTCAGGAAGTGTTGTCCAGACGTAAGATCATTCCTGCACAAGAGAACCTTTGTCGTTACTGCAAAATTGAAACGCAGAATGAGACCCTGCGTCATTTGTTAGTGGAACGTAGAGCCTTATGTGAGGCACGCTCCTTTTATTTAAAACCAGCAGTGAAAGAGTACAGAGCTATGACTTCTGAGAACTTGTGGCTTATGATTATGTGTGGATTGTCCACTCCTCTTAGAATTGGTGCCATCTGTTTTTTCAATTTTTTATTGAAGATTTCAAGTTGTATGCAGATTAACTGAATTGACTGTGATGTTTAATAATTGTGGGTTTTTTCTTTTTCTTTTTTTTCTTTTTTTTCTTTTCTTTTTTAAGAAAATTATGTGACAAGGTGTGATTATGTATGAATTTTATACTGTTCACGTTTTAGTTTTAAGAAATTATTGTAAAGTTGATTCATTTCAGCTCAATCAATAAAAAAAAAGGATGACAATATTCCACAAAGGCTGTTGGGACTAAAGGCTCACCATGAAATGGAAATGGGGATATCGTGTCTCACCCAAGGACATCCACCTTCCATTCCCCAAGTCTCCTCTACCCAGGGGATCCTCCCTCACATATCCACCCCCAGGGTCAGGATCCAAAAGCAATGGCCCTTCCCTGACCACCTGAGCAGAGGATATCAGGGAGAAGGAACTGAGGATGCCCCTAGGTTCCTCACACCACATAGAACCTTAGGGCCTGAGACACATCCAGAGACTGCAGGGAGCTTTTAGCAGGAGACGCACGAGATCCAAAGAACACAGGCAAAACCAGTGGCTCATTAAGGTTAAATGAAGATGGGACATTTGGCATGAAAGAGGGGTTCGTGCAAAGGACCACCTTGGATTGATAAAGGGTCAAGTAGGGAGGGATACAGGAAAAAGCCTGGATTTCTCCTATTCACCTGGCAGAAGTGATGGCCACCAGAAAGGTGATCTTCCAGGACACAAACCTCAAAGAGGGCTTGTGTAGAGGCTTGAAGAGAGGACCCATTAGTTTGGAGAGTACCATACTCAACTCCCTGCTGGAGCATGGCCTCGGACAGGAGAAAAGGAGAAAAACAGTCCATTAAGGAATTCCTTGACCAGTCTGAGAGACCACAGGGAAGGTGTACCTGGGGAACGCATATAGCGTTAAATGGCTGCAAGATGCACATTGATGGAAGAATGTGCCAACCCAGATTTGACCAAAGACAGGAAGTACGGCAAGACTTCCCGGGGCTTGTACATGAAATGCTTCAAGATGTTGATCAGTATATCAGATGGCCAATAGCTTCCACTTGCTCTTGTAACATGACTTTGTAGATGGTGCACAGGCCATGGCTAGGACATGCTGGAAATCTAGAGGCAGAGGTACATTCCCAAACTGTAGTAATGCAGGAGCTCGACCGTCAAGTTGAGGGTGGCTGGGTCGTGGTGTAAAATAGACTCACTGGCTCTGAAGAGGAGGCAGCCTGATGCAACGGGCTGGCGAAGGTTCTAGGAGATCAGAGTACCAGCTTTGCCACGGCCAGGCCAGAGCCACCATGGAATATCCTACATTGTTGCTATTTGAGCACACTGAGCATTGGAGGAAAGGCGTAGAACAACATTCCCTCCCATGGGAATAAAAAGAAGCGTCCCCGTTTATATACCTTGGACTTCTTGTTCTTTGTGTTCACAAAGAGATCAACATCTGGAATTCTTCACCTGGCGAAGATGCAGAGAATCCGGTCATGCAGAAGTTCCCACTCGTGGCAGGAACAGAGTTCCATGCTGAGGGAATACGCCTCTGTGTTGTGTTTCCCGGTAGGTGAGAGGGGATAAGGAACATTTTGTGAGTCAGTATCCACAACCACATCTCCTGAGTCTCTGTCAACAGAACAGGTGAGCGGGTGCCAGCCTGTTTGCGGATATAAAACATACTGGTTGGGTTGTCGGTGAAGATCCGAACCACCCGGCACTGCAATTGAGGCCTGACAGAGTTTTGTGCCCATAACATGGCCCTAGCTCTAGGACATTGATGGTAAACGTCTTCTCATCAGGTGACCTGAGGCCTCTGGCACAAAAACAACATGTGTGAGCTCCCCAGCACACCAGTGAGATGTCCGTGGTGACTGTGATTTGTTGGTCTAAGAGGTGAGAAAGCACTCCTTGATTGAGATGGAGACAAAGGCTCCACCAATGTAGAGTATTGCGAAAGGGATGCGTCAATGAATCTTGTCTTCCCAGGATCCCGATATTTGTTGTCAACAGGCATCCAGAAATTCTTTTTTTATTTTTTAAATATTTTAAATCCCTTTATTTATCTTTTAAACACATGGCAACACCAACACTATAACATTTTCATAACATCAGAGGTTCAAATTGAAAAAATACTATATGTACAGTACTAAAATTCAGTTCAATTATAACATAAAAAGTAGTTACAACATATATCCAAACCTACTATACAAATCCCCCATCCTATTGTAGCTATCTACCACATATGACAAGACCAGACAAGACATCACAAACACGCACAAACAACAACAAATAATAGTATATCTTAATAAACATCTTTCCTGTCAGGTCACAGTTATCTTTCGCTCAATAAAACCTACACTAACCATACATCTCATCAAATGATCCCCGAATCTCAGAGTAACACTCACACTTTTGTTTCTTAAACATTACTTTCTCATAATCGGATAGTATTCTCAAATCCAACAGCCATCCTTCCACTTTTGGTTTCTCCCTCGATTTCCATACTCTTCGGATTTGCATTGCCGCCACCATAGGTATTCTGTTAATTCATTCAGCATGCTCCCAAACCACCAGACCTCTCTCCTTATTTGACAAGAGAATCACCGAACAAGGCGTTCTCTGTAGTGTATCCTGCAACATTAAGTCCAATCTATCCAGGACATCATTCCAGAAGTCAATCTCCCTTGAACACACCCATAACATGTGCAATAAGATGACCCTGCTGCAACCACAGCCCCAGCACTTGTCATCGTCCGACATGACCAAACCAAACATCCTCAATGGAGTCCAGTACAGTCAGCACAGAATTATTTACTGCACATATCGTAGGCCCAAATTCATCTTCGATTGCGTACCAACTCTTGTCAAGATATCCCACTCCTTTACTGTTATTCCTTTACCCAATTCCCTAACCCAAGTCTGACGCAGTTTCTACCAAGCACTCACATAAGATCCATGTATCGGAATCAGTTTCAGGTATGTCAATACCATACACGGAGAGGACTGAATTAAATTACAAGACTGTTGGTCTCTCTTTCATGGGGTCATCCAGAAATTCTTGAAGCATTCTCATCTAGAGTCTGTAGTGTGGATACAAGGTGACGCAAGTGGACATCATTCCTAGCAGGGATTTTAGAGTGCAGACTGCAGCAACTGGAGGACTTTTGCTAGAATGGACTTCACTTTGTCTAGTGCGTTTTGACGGGACCCTAAGAAACGAGTGTTCTGAGACGTCACTAGGATTCTCTGTGAACTATGCAGAGGATTGTTGCCTCTGTTTGTTCAACTGCCAGTGGTAGTGATGCAGCCCTCACCAACCAGTCATCTAGGTAAGTATAGACGTGAATCCCTGAACAACATAGGTGGGCTGTGACTGGTGCGAGACACCTGATGTACATCTTGGTGCTGACTTTAGGCCGAAGGGCAAAGCTTTAAACTGGAATTGTTATCATGCTACTGTGAAGCATAGGAAGCATCTGTGTCACCAAAGGATTAGAATATGGAGATATGCATTGTCCAGCTCTAGTCAGGAGAGGAAGTCCCCTTTTTGCAGCAGGCTCATTATGTGCTGGATCATCGCCATGTGGAAGGTCTGGAACCTGAGGAACTTGTTGAGTCTGCATATGTAGATTATGGGCCTCCAACCTCCTGATTTCTTTCTTGACCAGAAAGGATCTGGAGTATACTCCTGTGCTTTGCAGATGAACTGGCGCAGGCTCTTTCGCTCCTTTGGCAAGGAGGGACTGCATCTCGCACAGGATCAACAGTAATTGTTTTTTGGCCTCTGAGACTGGAGGACTGGAGTGGGGGTGACCAATGAACTCCACAGTGTGGCTGTGCCAAATTAGGAACAACACCCATTTGTCTGCAGTGATGGAATTTCACCGCGTGATGAAGTTAGATGGCCGCCTTCCCACTGGGGTGTGGAATGGGTGGGCTAGACCCGGGCCTGGTCATGCCTGTTTTGGAACCTGGCTTCTGATGGAAGAACCGCAGCGACGCTGATTTCCCTGATAGGCCTGGGATTTTTCTTTGTAGCTCTCCTGGGTGGTGCTGGAATGAGATGTCTGGGATTGATAGGATGATCTTTAGTTCCATGAGGTCCTGGGAAAGCGGGATTTGTTGGAGTGAAAATAAAAAGTTACTCACCGTAGTGACTGAAGTACTCCAGGTCCATAGTCCCCTTTCCTCCATACTGTATGGGCATCATAGTACAGGGACGGAACCATTTTACATCCCAAAAATGCAATTTCTCCTTTAAATTTAGAGCACCTGGAAGCACGGCCTTGGGCATAACCATGCATCGCTAGCCCCACCCATCTGCGCCTTACCTCAGACCCCTGTGTAGCATTGTGCACAAGACTGTTTAGTCTGTTGGTTTTAGTTAGGGGAATGGACCGCGGGTCATATGGAGGAAAGGGGACTATGGAATAGGAGTACTTCAGTCGCTATAGTGAGTATTACTCATACGTCCCATCCAATTTCCTCCACACTATATGGACGGTTCCAACGCACCATGTATTAGGAAGGAGGACCAGTTTATTATTAAATATTGGCGAACAGGATTTTTAGTACTGCCTGTCCAAAAAAAGGTGCAGAAAAGGTGCAGCTGACCTTGCACTAGTGTCAAGTCAGTAATGTTTACAGAAGGCTAAAGGCAAAGCCCAAGTGGTACCCTTAATAATGACATCCCACAGTACTTTGTAAGCTACTGCTGTGGTCTTAACCCTGACAGCATATGCATGCATTCCTGTCAGTGGTTGCTTATCTTGTAGTTTGTATGACTCTGAAATAGCCACTACCATTCATCTGGCTATGGAAACTTTGGAAGCTTTCGACCCTGGTGAAGTTCCTTCAAATGTGATGAACTTTGTAAGGTCTTTGATCCGGTCCAAATAGAATGGTAATGCTCTGCGAAAATCAAGACAATGGGTCTCATCACAAGTTGAGCAGTATCCCGGCGGTAAATCAGCCGGAATACTGCCCAACGCAAATAGAGTTACCTCAACTTGGTCCGGCTCTATTAGCACAGGATTCCGAGTTGCGGTAAGGCTGGAAGTCCCCCAAGGGGACGAGGCCAGCAGCCATGGTGTGAGACGGCTTCTTGGTGAGCTCTTGCCTGATCTGACACTATCTGTTGAGAAAAATAGACTCGCCACTCCCATTCAACTTGAAATTAAAAGGAATCGTATCCAAAATCTGGCAGAGTAAACTCCTCGCTTGTGAGACTGATTGCTCCAGCAGATTTCGTATGTGACTAGACGGAAATCAAAATTGTGGCTGCGACTGCGCTGCAGTCATCCGAGACAGGAATAGCCGAGGGCAAAGAGAAACACCTGTGATAACAAGCGTATTCTGGAAAGTGCAAGCCCAGCCACAACCAAGTAAGCAGAGGTAAGCCAACAGTGCCCATACAACAGCACACCACAAGAACTTTCGGCGCAGAGTCCGGCCGTAGCGCACACACACAGGGTCATACAACTATTTCCCCGGTCCCCACACATCAGCGCACAGAGGCGCACAGGATCTCCCAGCAGGCCACCCACACATGCGCCGCCCAAGTACAGAAAGTTCCAATAACGCAAAGTTTGCGAACCCACAGAAGACATTCATAATGGCAGAAAATCAGTAAATCTCGCAAACTGGTCAAGGCTCGATCCATAGACATATCCTGGTTCCCCCTCACAGTTGAAAAAAAGCAAGCCACAGAGTAAGAGCTTAGGCACTCCGGATTAACATCAAGGAGGGGTAGGCCCAGCAAACAAACCTAAGGAAAAACACTCTCTGGTCACTGGGCTACCCGCAGGACACTGGGAACCGCCATTAGTGCCTGGGGGATTGAATAGAAAAGCAGCCCATTGGTAAGCCCACGCACCAGGAGACCCCTCCCTACATCGTCCCAACCAATATGTGAGGAATATAAGTGAAGCCATTGCAGAAGCCAAGTGACATGCAAAGCTACACGTCAGACACAGCCCACCTCTTGATAGCAACACTATTGGAATACTTTAGCTCTACACATAACATCACAGCATACAAGCAAGCTGAATGTGTCCTAAGGCAGCCAAACCAAAGGGCGATCAAAGAACAATAGACAGTTAAGCTAAAACACAGTTGCAAGTACCCACTGACATTATGGTGGCAAGATAAAGCAAAGGAGATGGGAGAGACGAACAACCAAATCCTGTTGGCTATTGCAAAATTAAAAGCTTCATTGGGCTCAAAGATAGATGCCGTCATAGTTGATGTGGGTCTGCTACATCAGGATGTCCGGAAATTATCCGAAAGGACCAGGAACTTGGAAAAGCAACTGAAGGACAACATTGCAATGACCCAGGTAAATCATAAACAGGGCCACATTTTGCAGCAAAAGGTCGGTCTACTGGAAAGCAAGGCAGAGATTGCTGAAGGGAGAACCCCTAGATATAAAGTCCGTAATGTCAGCCTACCAGAAGGAAGAGAAGGAACAGACCCCACATCTTACGTGGAGAATATGTTTTTGCAAGACATTGGACCTGGAAGCATGATCGAAAGGGCACATAGGGCCCTCACCAGAAAACCTCTGCCAGGAGTCCCTCCAAGACCTACAATAGCAAAAGTCCTCAATATATAGCAAAAGTCCTCAGGACATGGAGAAGATATTATCCTACTCAAGGCAAGGTGGCACGATACGAAGAGCAGCAGCAAACCTGGCGGTGTACCTGGACTCTACCTTCCAAGTCCAAAAAACAGAACACACTTCTCATCGGCTAAAGCCAGGCTTTGGAATGCCGGCCTGAAATACACATTGATGTATCCAGCTCGACTAAAAGTTCTCTACAAAAACTGCACCTTATTCTTCGACCTTCCAGAAGAAGCACAAGTTTGGATGGACAGAGAAAGGATTAGCCCTCCCACAGACAGCAATACCACACCAGCTAAACAAAGAGACACCTCTGCAGCTATGTCAGGCACGACCTAGAGGCTGGGATATCGCTCACTACACTTTGACAGAATTGAACAAGCTAGCTGGGCGCCTGCTGGGTACGAAGGGAAAAACGGGTCACCAGCTGGGCGGACCGTCCCTCAAGATTGCAGTCATCATCTAGTCTGCTTCTTACGGCAGGACCCACGTCAAGAACTTAATCATTGTTCCCGAAAGAGAAGACCCATCCCACGGCTGCTACCAACCCGCCAGCAGAGTTTTTCTTCTTTGGACACTAGTTTTTGCGTCCATTCACTGAGCACTTGCCTCAGCACCAGACCTGTACGCAGACGAGAGAAGCAGACGCGCCTGAGCATGGGTAGCAATGCATGGTGACTGTTGTTAGTTGGGGAAGTTAAAGAGAAACTTGTCACTGAAAGAGTCACTGAATCACAAACCAATCCAATAATGTTAGACTATTTTATAAGGAGTAGTGATGCAGGGATGTCAATTGGATCTGGATACGAGTCCCAAGCACAGCGAATAGATAATAATGTCTAGCAACATAAAATTACTCACCTGGAACGTCAGGGGCTTGACAAAATTACGTGAAGAGAAATAGAGTCTACACTTATCTCCGTAGACATAAAATTGACATTGCCCTACTACAGGAGATCCACCTCACAATGGGTAAACAAGCTCTAATTGCCAGAAAATGGGGTGGATGTGTTATAGGCTCCCCATACTCAGCATATGCTCACGGGGTACTGATTTGGTACAGTGACCTTTAAGGTGACCCAGTTTAAAACGGATAATGAAGGCAGAATGGTACTTATATAAGGGCTCCTAGAAAATGTAGACACTTGCCTAATAAATACGTATATAGCACAGTGGCTTTCTTCCAGACGCTTTACCCAAGACTTGGTCCATACAGAAAAGGCAACATCATATGGGGAGGAGACTGTAATTGTATTATGAACCCACATGTGGACAGGTCAGACACAACATTTCTGAAGCCCTCCCCACTGGCCATGTCCCTGAAAACGCTCCTGACGTTATTCGACCAGGTAGATATTTGGAGAACGCTTCACCCACACTCCAGACATTATTTGCACACCTCGACACCACAAGTTGTCCACATTAGGCTTGATTACTTCTTTGTGGGTAATGATCTAATGGATGAACTAACAGCGGAATACAAAAGTACGGTCCTATCAGACCATACCCCCCTGTTATTGAAGTGGCAATACATACCCTCTAAACCCCCAATTCCAACATGGAAACTTAGGAGTGAAGCCCTACAAGAAACCTTGTTTCGAGAACATATTAAAGACAGTATTACAGAATATTTCTTACAAAACACTGGCAGTGTCTCCAGCGCAAGCACTCTATGGGAAGGTTTAAAAGTAGTCATCAGAGGCTCTGCAATAGCCAAGTCAGGGAGCATCCAAGCCACGATTTGCTGGGAACTTACCTCCATGGAAGAGGCACTAAAAAAACTAACACAATCACATACAGACCAACAAGATGACCAGGCAAATGAAACAGCTCTGCGTCAACAAGGCTTGAGTTGCTGGGAAAAACTGGGCATGTATAATTATTCCAAATACATAGAGAGACAGCACACGGAAGGGGACAAATCAGGCCGACTGCTAGCCTGGCTATATAAAAGGAAAGAACGTGTACCCATTTATTCAATACACACACAACAGGGCACCATATGCAATACCCAAGAGGGGATAAACATGTTTTTTTCAGGAATTTGACCGTAGTTTATATCAGGAAAACCCCACTACCATGCATGTAAACATAGAAGTGTTGTGCGAGAGAAATCTCACTAGGCTTGAAGAAGCGGCAATCAACAACTTAGATGCCCCTATCATGGCGGATTAATTATTGACACGATAAGTTAATTGCCTACCGGGAAAACCCTGGGCTCAGATGGCCTGCATAGCAAATTTTATAAAGAATTTGCTGTGGCACTGGCCCCACGCTGCCTGAACACTCTGACCGAAGCGTACGACTCTAGCCTCCTTCCACTCAGCTTATGGGAATCAATAATTATACCCCTCCTTAAACCCAACAAGCCGCCATTGGAGTGCAGCTCATACAGACCCCTGCCCATGCTTAACCAAGACAGCAAAATCCTGACTGCTACGCTAGCTAATAGACTGAACACAGTAATACATACACTGGTGCATACCGACCAAACGGGATATGTGGCAGGCAGAAATATGTCCTGGAATCTAAGGCGCTTACATCATGTTATGTATAGCACCGCTTCCTGGGATACACCTTGCGCGATAGCGGCACTCGACGCAATAAAAGCATTTGATTCCATTGAATGGGACTGACTATACGCTACATTACGCAGGTTCGAATTCGGCCCGAATTATATACGATGGGTGAGATTAATATATACCGACCCAATAGCAAGAGTTAAGACGGGCAAATATTTCTCAAAGTCCTGGGTGCGGGAGAAGGGCACTTGATAAGTCTGCCCATTATCCCTGCTGCTGTATATTTTAGCTATGGAGCCAGTGGCCGCATATTTAAGAACGGAATAAATAGAAGCAGGCATACCCATTCATGGAACACACCATTTAATATCCATGTATGCCGACAATACACTTATATATCTGCAAAACCCGGAAGACAACTTAGAACTTATAATCGAAGCTCTATTGCATTTCTCCCAGCTTTTAGGCATTACAATTAGTATAGAGAAGTCATCTCTGTTTCCATTAGCCAGTCTAGCCGAAACGCTACATGACAAACTCCCAGTTCTTGCTCTACAATGGAGCACTCCTACGTTCAGATACCTAGGAGTCAGAGAAGCATTGTAGAAAATGGTTGCCCTCCATAGGCTTCTACATTATTTTGTAAACATCCCCCTTAACATACCTAATACATTCTTCAAAACCATAGACTCCTTGTGCAGGGAATACCTGTGGAAGAATGTCAGATGCAGGATAGCGTGAGCCTCACTGCAAAGACCATATGAGGAGGGTGGCATCAGAGTACCCTACTTTGAACTATATTACATTGCAGGGCAACTACAGTTTGTGGTGGGATGGTTGGCTGATGGACCCACCTTAGACACTGAGCTACTTCAACCCACAGTGCCACGCTACATTCTGAAAGAATTACTATGAAACAAACTGCCCCAGACCAATTAACAACACTACTTGGTAACATTGGGAATCCAATTATGGGACAGAGCACTTGCACTAATAAGACTGACAGATCAGTTTTCTGTACAGATCCCCTTAGTCTCAATGGTCCCAGCAACATCCTAAGCACAACTGGGAATTTGCACACATTAGGACCCAAAAGGCATCGCCACAGTAGGAGACTTTATCCAAGATGCCTCCTTCATAACCTTTCGAGAGTTAGTAGCTGATACTGGTCTCCACCAAGGCCAATATCTGCTGCACCGCACATAAATGCGATTGTGTGCAGGTGGTCAATGTACAAGGAGATAATGGAAACACACTCTGTAATCTACACCCTGTACGACATTGCTGAGAGTGGACACGCAATATATAAGTTATATGAATTTCTCTTAACTAAGGCGGACCCCCAACAGACATAACGATAAAGACTAAATGGGAGGAAGACCTTGGCGCTCCGCTCTAAAATACACACTGGTAAGAGATATTGAGATATCACAAGAAAGTGTCCCGAAATGCAAGATTGCAACTCATCCAACTGTTTGTAACACATAGAGCATACTTAACTCGCCTTGGGACACCGAGATTCCCTGGGGCTGCTCGGCAATAATACCCTAGATGTGCCGCCTCAGAGGCCGGCACATTACATATGTTTTCGTCATGCCCCACCATACAAGTTTACTGGGAATGGGTTGAGAAAAAATAAATAGAGGGGGCCTTAACATATATCCATTGTCTCCTTCAGCTTGCTTGCTCGGATGCTTCCCACGCCCCAAACTTGCACGTTATGTATCCAAGATGAAAGGCTTAGTGTTTATACTAGCCAAACGCAGTATAGCAATGACATGGAAGTCCCAGAGAGGCTCCAATATAGAAGACTGGCACGATCTTAAAAAATGGTCACTAGCCAAAACAGCAGCTTGGAGGCGAGCGATACACTGGAGCCTCTCTGACACTAGCAACGACATAACCGCATGGGGCACACTGACACAGACATTGTTTGCACCAGCGGATGCACAAACGGCGACAGCGAACATATCCCCACAGCATAGCTCTCAACCATTTGTCTCGCAAAGACGGGTGAAATCACCCGATTTTGTTTTTGGCGGGTGAGACGCCCATTGGAGTGAATGGGCGTGCAGGAGGCTGGGCGGGTGATTCAGCCCTTTGCAAGGCGGGTGACACCCGCCAAAAGCGGGTGAGTTGAGAGCTATGCCCACAGACACCACAAGCAATTCAATCCTTGGAAACTACCACACACATAGACCAAATGATAATAACACAGGCAACACGTTGGGGATGGAATTTGGGAGGGAGAGTTAGTTCCGGGATAAATGTACTTAGATTAGGAACTTCATAATGCCAGTACTGAAACTGTTTATTAATATGTACATGATTATACACTGCATTGTAAGTATATGCGTACAAAAACCAATAAAACCTGTTTAAAAACAGGCTGTAAATCCCCATAGGACTCTATGGGGCATGTTGGGCGCCATTACCACGGGCACTAATAGCACTGCAGTAATAGTGACGCAAATGGGTGGAAAGTGGCAGAATTTACCTCCAGCTTTAAGCTGGAGGTAAATCTTCTACTTTCCGCCCAAACTTGGGATTGGAGGGAGCAGTAATGCAGCAGTAGAAGCATTACCGCCACATTTTCTACCGTTCCGCCCAACCCGTGATGAGACCCAATGTAATACTTTGTCTGCCTCAGATCTGGGGTTTGGAAAAAAAGTAGGAAGTACTGTTTCCTGCTGGAAGGCCGAGACTACCGTAGGCAAAAAAAAATGGGTGAGTTCTTAGGACCACCTTGTCTTTATGGAACACTATGCACAGCGCCTATGCGGCTAACGCCTGGATTTCGCTAACTCTGCTGTCAGATGTTAAAGCCACTAAAATTGTTGTTTTCCATGTCACTAGTTTAATGCCTGTGGATGCCTTTGGCTCAAAAGATTTATGTGCAAGCGCAGCCGGAGTTATATTCAGGTCCCACACTGAATGAGGGCGAGAGAGAGGGCATTAGTCCCTGTACATTTTTCTTGACCACAGGGTTGGCTGACAGAAAAAGTAGTTTATCCAAATGTCTATATGCGCCAATAGCTGCTTAAATAGGTGCTACAAGTGTCCACATGCACCCATGACTGGGTAAGATGTGCCGAGAAAGATAGAATAGCATCCAGAGAGCAAATCAATGGCTCGATACTATTAACCTTTGTACTAGGCCCCGGTTGATTCTTTTCAAGCTTTTTGAATGATCTGCAAATTCTGCTCCAAATGTCCTAGGTACTTCAGAGTTAACTATGAGGCAGGGGTGTTGCTAGGTTTGTAAAAGATCCGGGGCTACAACCAAAAGAACCAGGGCTTTAGCCCCTCAGCCACCCTCTACAGATGCCTATGCGATGAGGGCTAGTTTGTCCGGGGCGCAGTGAATCACAGATCCTCCCTGTTGGGTTAACACGTGAAGTTGCTTTGTCTGCAATTGAATGGGCCTTTGCTGAGCCAGGTGTAGGAGATCTGAGTACCACAATCTGGGGGTTCATTGTGGGGCTATTAATATCATTCAGCAGGCCACTGATTGCCTGAACCTGTGAGTGCCCTTCTGTAGTCAGGGTGTTGTGGGAAATGCATAACATCTCAGGCCGTCCCAGGGTATTTGGAATGCTTCCCGCAGAGATCTCATGCACATATCTGTCCAAGAGGCATAGAGAGTGCATTTGGTGTTCTCCTTTGTGGCAAAAAAGTCCACATTTGGATGTCCCTAATAAGTGAAAACCTTGTTGAGAACTATCTGGTTCAGTTCCCATTCGTCTGAGGTGGCTCTCAACCTGCTGAGCCTATCCGCTTCCATATTCTCCTCCCCTGGAAGGTGTACGGCTATGTGTTGAATTACTAAACTCAATGCTCAAAGCATGTCCCCACTTCTACTTTGCATAGAGATGGAGACCTCCGTCCCCCTTGATTGTTGACGTAGTACATCGCTGTGGAACTGTCTGTTGTAATGAGGACAATCTTGGTCCTTATCATACGCTGGAAGGATTTCAGTGCTAGAGCAATAGCTCTAGATAGTTTATGTGGAGATACTTGTTCGATTGATGCCATTTACCGTGAATGGTGAGCGCCCCCAAGGTGGCACCCCACCCTTCCATGGAAGACTCTGTAGCAATCATCACTGCATGAGGGACTTGGCAAAAGGAAAGACTGCTCATAACGCTTAACTCTTTTTTTTTTTAATACAACAATTTTTATTGTTTTTTACGCATAAAGAAAACATACGTCTCGCACAGCGAGATAAAGGTTATGTCCCTTCCCCACCCACCAACAAATGCATTCCACGTACCCATTACAATGAAGCTACTTAGCACTGTCAATTGCCTTTGTTATGCCAGTAGTATGTGATTTCCAATCTCTGTGCATGTCCTTGGATGTCAGTTCAATTCCTGACGGGGGCTACCTCTCAGTGTGCGTCCTCCCACTTTTGCCAAATTTTTGGGCCTTTCTCAGGACAGCCCCTGGCCGTGTAGACTCTCTTCTCCATTGCAATACAAATGTTCACATCCGTGGTCCATTGCTCATAGCTTGTTGCCGTTTCAGAGCCCCAGAGTTGCGCTATATTTCTCTTGATTAACGCAGTGGTTGTGAATAAGAGCAGTTTTTCGTAGCGTGACAGTTCGACCTCATCATCTATCCCCAGCAGTAACAGTTTTGCATTTCTATGGATCGTTCTACCCAGTACTCTTGAGAGATCATCGCAGCACTGCTGCCAGTATTGTTGGATTATGGTACAGTCCCATAGTATGTGATAGTATGAGCCCTCTTCTCGTTTGCATCTCAGGCAGGCTGAAGAGATCTTACCCCATTTGAATAGTGCCACATTCGGGTAGTATATCCTATGCAGTACTTTAAGTTGGATCAATCTTAGCCTGCAGGAGATCGCTGTTTCTCTGGGGAACATCAGGGCAGTTACCCATTCCTCTGGGAGTATGTCACCCACGTCCCCCTCCCACTTGGCTTTCAGGCTCGATAGCTCCCCGGTGGCAAAGGATGTTATGGCACTGTACATTGTGGATGTGACTTTGTTTTTAATCATATCCGGGAATAGGTTACGTTCTAAAGGGGTGTAATCAGGCATGTCAATCATCTCAGGGAGATGGGTCTGTAGTGTATGTTTGAGTTGTGTGTAGCGATACTGCTCATTTATCGTCAGAGCGAAGGTAGTGATTAGGTCCGCAAATGGTATTTTTTCGTTCCCTTTCACTATGTCGCCAATTTTAGTGATGCCCGATTGGGTCCGAGAGTGCCATTTTGGAAGTTTATTCACTTCCGGGAGTAGTTTGTTATTCCACAACGGTTGAGCTGGGGTCAGATTTTTGTCCCAGCCTAAGTATTTGTGGGTGTCTGTCCATGTTAGGGATATGTGTGACAGCATGGATGGGGCAGCAGATCGGTCTTTTTTCCGATAGAGGTATCTTAATACGGATCTTTCATTTCGGTTAGGATCTTGTTCTCTGTTGTGTGGCAATGTTATGTCCGCATGGAGTCTGTCGTTCACTATTGCCATCTGACTAGCCCAGTAATAGGTTTGCAATCGGGGCAGTCCAATTCCGCCTTCCCATACAGATCTTTGTAGTGTGGTTAATGCTAAGCGAGGGTGACCTCCCTTCCATAGCAGTTTTCTGAGCGTCTGATCTATTTTATGGAATTCGTTGGGCGCTATAGGTAGTGGCGCGTTTTGGAGTATATAGAGGAAGCGGGGGAGTGCCAACATCTTAAAGAGTGCGGCTCTGCCTAGTAGTGTTAGTGGTAGGGACATCCAGTGCCGGACGTCTTCTTTAAATCTCGTCATGGGTATAGGTTATTAGGCACATAGTCTGTTAGGTTGTTCGTAATTTGGATGCCTAGGTATCTGAATTTCTCCTTTTCTACACAGTATGGACACTCATCTGGCACCGCGCTGTCTATTTGTTTCAGTGGGAATAGTATGGATTTAGTCCAGTTGACGCGAAGGCCGCTAAACGCACCGTATTTTATTAATAATCGCGTCACTATGGGGCAGGATTTGCGTGGGTCTTTCAGATATACTAACAAGTCGTCTGCATATAGGGATACTCTGTCCTCCCAGTCGTCTGACCATCTGAAGCCGCTCCATGTTTGTGTAGATCTTAATAGAATTGCTAGTGGCTCAATTGCTATTGCAAAGATTAGGGAGGACAGGGGGCAACCCTGTCTCGTGCCCTTGCCTAGTTGAAAGGGATTGGAGACATGTCCATTTACCTTTGTGACTGCTTCGGGGCGGTTGTAAAGCAGTTTGACCCAACCCATGAAGTACGGTCCTATGCCCATACGTTGCATAATAGCCCATATTGCCTCCCAGTAGACCGAGTCGAACGCCTTCTCGAAGTCTATGGCGAGTAAAGCCAGGGGGTCCTGTATCCCAGGTAGCTTCTCCAGTGCTGTGTGTAGCCTATATATGTTTTGTCTAGTGGATCTCTGTGGCATGGATCCACACTGGACGGGATGTATTAGTGTGTGTATGACTTGTTGGAGGCGGTTGGCTAGTACCTTTGCCAATATTTTGGCCTCGCAGTTTATGAGAGAAATGGGCCTGTAGGAGCTACATTTATCGGGTGGCTTATCTGCTTTGGGCAGGACTATAATTGTGGCTTTCCTTAGGTCAGGAGGGAGACAGCCCTGTGAGTGTGAGTGTTGTAGTAAACTAAGTAAGTGTGGGGAGATTACATTTGCTCCTATTTTTTTCCATGTTTCGATGGGGAAGCCGTTCGGGCCTGGGGTTTTGCCCGATTGGAGTTCTGACATGGCTTGGGTTAGTTCTTCCTCAGTGATTACCTGTTCTAGTAGAGTAGACTGCTCTGTGTTTAGGGTGGGGAGAGTAATCTCCTCCAGGATGTCCATTACGGGTGGTGAGGTTGGTGCTTTGTATAGCTCAGTTAAGTATTTTGCAAAACCCTCCGCTATGTCTACGTCTGTCACTAATAGTTCTGATTCTTCTGTTGTCAGTTGCCTGACCTGGCTGAAGCCCAGGTCTCTACGTTCCAGCCATGCCAGCATTTTCCCGGCTTTATCCCCTGTTTCGTATATCTTTGCGCGCATCGCAGTATGTGCCTGTTTTGCATTTTCTAGGGCTATGTGTTGAAGTTGTGTCTGCGCTAATTGTAGTGCGCGATGCGTTTCCGAATTGTCATGGGTTAGGTGATCGGTCTCTGCTTTTTGCACTTTCGCTTCGGCATGGCGTATTGCTTCTGATTGTTTTTTTTTATGGGCCGTGGTCTAGGCTATTATTTCCCCTCTGAGTACTGTCTTGCATGCCTCCCATAATGTTACCGGGTTATCCACTGAGTCAGTATTTATCTCAAAATATTCTTCAGTGGTCTTTTGAACATGTTCAACTAGCTCTGGGAAGACTAGGTAGTAGCTGTTCAAACGCCAGCTGGGTGGGGGGATCGACCTGCTGGTGTTAAGGGTTATTACAAGTGGGGAATGATCTGATATACCTCTGGGGAGAAATTGTGCCTCACGTGCTTCGTGCATGTTATTTAGTGGCAGTAGAAGATAGTCCAGCCTAGACAGCGAGGCGTGTGCACCAGAGTGGTATGAGTATTCCCTTGTGGCAGGGTGCAGCATTCTCCATACGTCTTGCAGCCCCAATGCGCTAGTGAATGTGGCAAGTTTTGTACGTGTGTTCGGGTTTCTGGATCTTCTATGCGTTCTATCAAGGTCCACGTTCATTACCTCATTAAAGTCTCCCCCAATCAACGTAAGGTCTGCAAGATTATTCATAATTAGAGGCGTAATGTCATTAGTCAGGGGGGTCAGTAGGTTAGGAGGTGCATACACCACCAGCATGGTCACAGAGCGTTCACCAATTGTACCTGTCGTGAGTACAAATCTCCCTCCCGTGTCTTGCGTAATGGATGCGGGCACAAAGGGGAGTCTTTTGTGTACTAGGATCAGTACCCCTCGTGACCCCATGGTAAAACCAGCGTGGAATGCTAGTCTGTAGTTGGTGCATCTAAAGATACCGGCTAGATGTGTCTCCGTCAGGAATGCCACATCCGGGGAGTGTCTATTCAGTGTTTGCAGTACTAGACGCCTTTTGATACAATTGCCGAGCCCATTTACATTCCATGTCATCACTCGGATTGTCCTGTTTTTGTTCACGTTAGTGACTCCCGCCATTTGACACGTGTATGGATGACAACTGTGTGCGTCGGGCCCTCGATAGTATTGAGGTATTTCATGCTATAATAATATCTGCCAAGGTTAAGGGCAGGCTGGTTTCCTGTCAGGACATGTGTTTCCAATTGTGTTGTGTGAACTGCTGGCAAGAGTGGAGTGACAATTGGTGTGCTAGGGATGGTGTGCTTTTTAACATTATAGATGGTGTGGTGTCCTGGAACATAACTAACATGAAACAAATTCCCGCCCCCCCTCCCTATACTCCTTCCCAACATGAAGTATCTGTCGCCCTAACTCTACTGGCGCCAAACAACTATATCGCCAGATTAACTTATTGTGAACTGTTTACACCTTCCTCTCGACTTACTGTTCTTTGGCAAGTCTGGTGTTCCGAGTCTCAAGTCTTGAGTTGAGGGCGTTGCTTTGGCTGATACAATGAGTACTCCCGTGCCTCGCGGGCCGCATGCCTAATTTATATCAGTGTGGCATGATAGTCCATTAAATGGGCCGCAACGGAGTAGTATTTCTTGTTAGTGTCACTGTTTCAGCCCATTTCCTCTTGTTGTGGTGGTTCCTGCATCGGAGGTTGTGGAGCTGGGCGCCTTCTGTCTGGTGGCTCACGCCGGTTCCTGTTTCTGCTTCTGTTGCTTGCAAGTCTCCAGTCGCCTTCAATGTGTTTCTCTGCCCAGTTCCTCGCTTCTTTTGGGTCAGTGAAGTGTACTGTTGTCCCGCCGTGGTAGATCTTGAGCTGGGCCGGAAAGAGCAAGCCGTATTTCACGTGTAGGGTCTGGAGTTGTCTTTTGAGCTGATCAAAAGATTGCCTGGCTCACTGAACCTCCCTTGTGTAGTCAGGGAAGAATGTTACCTTGGATCCATTGAAGGTCAGTGTGCCTTTGGCCCGTGCCGTCTGGAGTAACGCATCTCTATCTCTATAATTCAACAGTTTTGCAACTATGGTGCGTGGAGGTGCACCAGATATCGGTCTTCCAGTGGGCACACAGTGCGCTTGTTCGATTGAAAAGAACTTCGAGAATGTCTGGGGTTCAAACATGTCGGTTATCCATTGTTCAAGGAACAGTTCCATGGAAGGGCCTTCCGTTTTTTCCGGTACGCCCAGGATGCGAACGTTATTTCGTCTTGATCGGCCTTCACTGTCCTCTGCCTTCTCCTCCAGTGTTTTCAGACGTGCCACTACCCCAGCCATCCTTTGTTCCATAGTGCGCAGCCCATCTTCAGTCCCAGAGATCCGCTGTTCCGCTTCTCCTGTGCGGGAGGACAGTTTCTGAAGATCATGGCGGAGGAGCGAAACGTCTGTGCTGATGCTATCCATCTTTTGTTCCATGGAGGTTCTGGAGTTTGTTATCGCAGCCATGATATCCTTCAGGGATATATTATGCTCTGTTTCTAACATGGTGTCTGATTGTTCGTGGTCCAATTGTGCGCTCGCCGCGGCTGTGGTGAATTGGTCCATTTTGCTTTGACTTGTCAATTTTCTTGTTTTATCTTTCCCCATAGCAGCTGGCATGGTCTGTAACGTTAATCGGTGGGCAGATTCCGCCTATTTATCCGAGGCGGGTTGCGATAACGCTTAACTCTTGTTTCCACCACATCAGGTCTTGACGCAGAAATCATGGGGTCTTGCTGGTATAGATCACTTTCAGGGGAAGTGTCTGTAGAGGAGGTGCCAAGCTCGATTCACACTCCAACGGCCCATTTTGAAGTACCAGGAACGGTCACGCTGAAATATGTGACGTATGATGAGCAAATAAACCAGCAGAGAGCCGCAGTTGGGCTCTCTCCAGTACCTATCAGAAGAACAGCACCTGTTGAAGTACCGACACCTAAGAAAACCTGGACAGTAAGGTACCCATTGAGAAAACCATATCGACAAATGAGACAGAATGAAGATTTTCAGAATGCAATCCCTGAAGAAGCTAAAAAGATACTAAAGGAAAACGAATGGTGATGTCACAAGAACCTGGACTGACTCACATATAGAAGATATAACGACCTGCGAATGATGAAAAGAGACAAAACACCATGGATAAGTGATATCCTGAGCCTAAAGTGAAATAGTCAATGTCAAAGATGTCAGAAATTATGCCACATGCACGATGAAGATATTCAGTTAGTTTAAACTTGTACATATTCAAGGAACCGCAAGAAGCACAGAAATCGTGAGGCTTGCTTATGCTTAGTAGTAAGATAGATTGCGGCAAGTGCCACCTATAAATATCTCCCTCAAAAGGAGCACTTAATAAAAGTATACTTCCACTATGCACAAGAGCAGAATCAACCAAGGGTTGCTAAAGGTCTCAAGAGGAGAGTTTTGCAGCAAACAAATCGAAAATTGAAGACAGAGAGAAACTCAGACGAAGGCAAATTGTGCCAAGAAGCCAAGGTCGTATCAGCTGAAATAGACCAACAGTGGATACAATTTATGAAAAGAAGAACAGAGTATCCTGTTCAGAAAGGTCAAGATAAGCCACAGATGGCAGATGGCTGGCAGAATTAAATCATATGCACAAATTGTATGAAGAATCACGTGACCAGATGAGCGAGAAGGGATGAAACTTTTACACCTACGCATGGACTTGTGCCATGCACAGATGTCTTAACTTTTCCAGACCAAGAAGCAGTCTCGAGGCCAACCACAAAGAAATAATTGACACATGACCACTGAGGTGATAAGTGATTGTAGCAATAATTGGAGGGAAGCTGGGGGTGCAGACGAACTCCCTGCACCTGGCTGGCTATTCTGCACGTTGCTAAGCAAGTGGAAAAGTATTAGTGGGGTTGTTGCCAACCCAATCATAGTGGACCACGTAATCTAGGGTCCTATAGTTAGTAGGACCAATGAGACGTTGTACTTTTAGTGACGTTTACAGTAACCATTTTGACGGAAGGGCTTAGATGCCCCACATGACATTGTCTATCCAATTCACACTCCCCGTTACCATATACAGATATAGCACCTATAATAAAGTTACCTTCCTAGAACCAATAGAACCAATAGAGTTGCATGCCAAAGTTTTTGAGAGTTACACGTCAGTGATGACGGGTTTTTAGTATAAATGTTGTGTTTTTTTCTGAAATTAATTGGAGTTGAAGCGAGAAGGAAGATCAAGCGATTGCTGATATTCATGAACTCCCTGTTTTTGTACTTGTCATTAAACTGACTTCCTTTGCCAAACTATCGAGTTGTCATTATTGATTTGATGCGAGAGTATTAATCTGCATCCCCATCCATCTCAAGGGTACTGATGCTCATCTTAAAGTGCTGTTGGAAAACTCCTAGCTCTATGTGCTGGCTGAGGTCCTACTGCACACTTGGTAGCAGAGATAGATGGTTATCGATTATCGATTAGATAAGACACCCATTGGCCGTCGACATAAGTAACTCTAGGTCCTCGGCAATATCACAAGTCCTTTGCCATCCGGCTAAGTAGACAGAGAGGCTCCCCATAGATAGTGTATAGTCTAAGTGAAAACCCTGCAGTTTGAGGTCTGAAGGAACCTGTGCTTTCCCCCACAAACCCCTTCCCACTTCTACGAGCAGCTGATCAAGCGAACAGCAAGGAGAGGCGGTAACGAAGGGGGTGGTCCCGAGCATCCAGAGAGGAAAAAAATGCGAACGGTGAGTGAAAAAAGACTAAATACTTTGGTAAAAAGTTGCATGCCTTAGAACAAGTAAGGGAAGGTAACGGAGGGAGGTGGGACAAAAATAACATCAGAGTAAGAGTATAATGTGTATATATATGGGGAAAGAAATATTGACTCAAGGGTACCCGAGCAATAGAGAAAGATACCGGGAGGATACCCGAGCTAAAGAGAGATACCGGGACATGTGAAATGGGCAAATAATCAGACCACCGCCAATATGTTGGACGTGTGGGATGACAGGGCATCTAGCACGCACATGCAAAAGTCAAGGCATGGTGCAAAATGACCAAGGAACAAAAGTAGGGATGGTGAATCCACCTTTATTTTTGCAGCAGGGTGGAAATGGAGTTGCACAAAATCACATGGTGCAGCAGCAAGCGCGGGAGCACAGCAAAGCTTGCAACCTCAGAATATGACACATTTTCTGCAAGGACTGTCTCAACAGTCACCAATGCAACTGTCACAGATAACAAGTACAGGACAGGTGCTGAATCCTGGAATGAGAAATAACACTGGTGATGGAGGAAGTCCATTCACTCAGCATGGGACAAAGTTATATATGGATTAGCTCACTGGGAAACCTGATGTGTTCTATCCTATCAGTGACAGCAAACCCTCACGAGGCACCAAAGGTGGATGTCGTTATAGGGGATAAAGAATATTCCTTCTTAGTTGACACAGGTGCAACACGCTTGTGTATACATGAAGGCAAGTTTTCCTTGTCCGGCGATGCCATTAATACTCAGGGCTTCACAGGAGCAACAAGTCGTGTTCCTTTTATAAACAAACTTCCAGTTTCTATAAGAGAATGTGGCATGAACATGCCACTACTGTTTTCATGGCAGACCCCAGTAAATATATTGGGACGAGACCTAATGATGAATTTAAACATGACAATCTCCTTCACGGAGAAGGGCATAGTATGTTCAACTCCAGGAATGCATTATTTGAATGTATGCGAAATGATTAGAGCATACGCAGGACAAACGGCTATGAGAGCTGTTCCATTGGAACCAGAAATATTCACGTATGGAGTGCGAATACTAATGGCAGGGCTACCAGGCCTTGCAGACAAAACCATGAGAACCCTCGATGAGTTTCTATTCAGGCCAAGAATACCTATGCATGAGGAAAAGGGACAAGTGTTTCATTAATACAGGATTTAAGGCCAATGAATGGTATTGTAGAGGCTGAGTTCCCTCTAGTCCCTAACCCGTCCACAATTCTATGTAATATACCCATTGAGGCAAAATATTTCATGGTGATTGACTTGAAAAATGCATTTTTCTCAATCCCATTGCACCAAGACTCACAGGATTTGATGTCATTCACGTTCAGGCAAATGCGTCTGAAAAGCACAAGATTACCTCAGGGGTACTGTGAGTCTCCTTCGATTTTCAACAGAGTCCTACAGATGGACTTAAGCAATATCGCATTAAGAAGTATTGTCTTGCAATATGTGGACGACATCTTAATTTGCAGAGCAACAGAGGAAACGTGCAGACCCGATTGTATTCAGCTATTGACTATATTGGCTGAGAAGGGATGTACAGTTGACAAAGAGAAGTTACAATATTGTCAGCAAAAAGTGCTTTACATAGGCCAGCTAATCTCACATGAGAGGAAAAGGGTTACCCCTGAAAGGGCTGAGGCCATATTAAACACAGCCAAGCCACACACGATAAAACAGATGCAGAGTGTTCTAGGATTATGCAATTATGTCAGGGCATGAGTCTTTGACTACAGCTCTTATACCAAGCCCTTGTTACAAGCCCTAAAGAAAGCACAGGTGACGAAAGAAAAACATTGAATGGACCGAAACAATGGAAGAATGGTTTGTTGAACTCAAAAAGGCTATTTGCACAGTACCAGTTGTAGGAATTATGCAAAGGAATTCTACTTGTTTTCACACACGAATGGCAGTGTTATGACAGCAGTACTCACACAGAGGACCATGTTGGTGTACAAGCCTCTAGCATACTACAGTGGGAATTTGGACCCAGTGATGAGAGGTCACTTTCTGTGCAAACAAAGTTTAGCTGCCGTATCGTTCGCCATAGAGAAGGCTACAACCATTGTGATGGGATGCTCAATGACGTTGTTCATCGAGCACGCATTATTTGCCATTCTAGAGAAACCGAAAGGCACATTAACATCTCAGAGAGCTTCTGCTTATGAAGTGATCATATCAAATCCATCGATTAAGATAATTTGATGTAAGATAGTAAACCCAGCTATGTTTATAGCAGTGCCAGTCACTGACGGAGAGCCAATCCATGACTGCGTGAATTATGAAGAATTCTATGATGAAATTCCCAGAGTGAAGGAAAATGCATTGGCAGAAGGAAAAATTGTCTTTGTTGACGGTTCTTCGAGAATCGATCAAAATGACGGGCAAAGATATAAAGGCACCGCTGTGATGAAGCACACGGCAAATGGAGAATTCCGAGTACTCATTAGTGCATAATTACTATCACATTATTCAGCGGAAGCTGCAGAATTATTGGCGTTGATACTCGCGATTGCGAATCATGCAGACCAGGAAGTGACGGTGTACAGTGACTCTGCCTATGTGACATCGACAGTGCACGCAGGCCTAGCACGCTGGAAAAGGAGGGGCTACCTCCGAGCGGACGGCACGCCAGTGCAGCACGCAACCTTATTGGATAGGCTCATTAAGGCACTACAGCTCCCAGTCGGCATAGTGGTCATAAAATGCGCGCCTACACGAAAGGGACAGATTTTATCTCACGAGAAAATCAAGCAGCAGACACGGAAGCCAAACGTGTGGCGACCAAGGACAAAATAATAATGAATGTGGAAATAACTGATGTGCATGAGAGAATGATTGTTGCACGAAGTGAACCTGAAGATTATAGTAACATGGGGCAAACCCAGTTAATGGAACTCCAAGGGGAGGCACCACAGGAGGAGAAAAATCTTGAAGCAGCGAGGGTGTTCTTTAAACCCCTCTGAGAGCTTGTGGCGACAAGACAGCACTGGTAAACCGGTGATGCCTATAGCCCTATTGAAAATAGAATTGGAATAGTTGCATTATCCAGCTCACATGACAAAATAGAATCTAGCAGCGACGATTGCTGAAGACTGGTTTATACCGAACTTAGCAGAGCACGTTGCATTTTTTATGGTGAACTGTATAATCTGCCAACAGTTCACGGCTGGGCATACACTACGAGTAATTAGAGGAGCCATCCCAAGGCCCAATGGACCTTTTCAGCACTTGCATGTCGATTATGTCGATATGATTCAAGTATGTAACGGGTACAGGTATCTAATTGTTGTGGTGTGTCCATTCTCTAGATGGATAGAAGCAGGTCCATGTACACACCCAGACTCTACCTGTGCTGCCACATTTCTGGTGAGAGGTATTTCCCAGATGGGGAGTATGTGAGGTCATGAGGTTAGAATATGGTCCTCACTTTGTTAATGCAGTATTCAAACAGATTAGCTTGCTGCTTGGTATAAAGCACAAGTGTTCTTAGGCGTATCATCCCCAAGGTAATGGAATATGCAAGAAACTCAACGGCTTTTTAAAGGAAAGGATAGCCAAGTTGAAGCTTACTCTAAAGAAGGGATGGCTGCACTGTCTTCCACTGGCACTGTATGCGCTCAGAAACCAGCCTGGTTCTGGCCACCATCTTACGCTGCATGAAATAGCGACAGGCAGAAGGATGCACACTCCATTGACACCCCAAGATAGAGCTAGATGTGATGCTCAGCCGACAGGGGAAGTTTTTGGATCAGAAATGCAAAATTACTTGAATTGCATGACATCTTGTCTTACTGTAATTTCAGGACAGCTGCAGTGATGACAAAAAGGGTGCGGGCAGCACAGAACACAGAAGGAGATAACACAACAGACCCAATTCAAAGTTTACATCTACCACAACTGTTCCCTGGGTACACGGTCCTGGTGAGAAACCACACGAGAGAAAAAAGAGGGACGAGCCAAGGTTCAACGGACCATTCAGAGTGGAGGACATCACTCCCTCTGCAGTCAAGCTACAAGGAAGAAGAGCTTGGATCATCCTGGGTGATATCAAGCCATACAATGGAGAAGGCCCCCTGCCCGCACCCCAATGCGTAGAGACTACAGACGACGGAGAAGAACCACAGCACATGCAGTCGAGATCCATGACGAGGAAGAAGGCCACATGACCAGCAAAGCAAAGGCAAAGAACTTTTGTGCAAAGCTGTGGCTTAATTTGGCCATTTCCTCTGAGCAAAAAAAGGGGATAAGGACATAAAAACGGACACTCTGTGCATCCAAGTTGCAGGGTGAAGAAGAAAATTGCACGTATAAGCCACAACGTAGGTTATTGTCTTTGAACTTTGGACTGAGGAACACTGAAGCCTTGATGAGAAAGGACATGCCCAATTTTGATCGAGGATATATAAGTTGGAAGAGAATACAGTATCCAGACTCTTTTCATACATCACTAAAGGCGTTTTAATCTTCAAGACCCTGAAAACAACAAAACAATAAGTAGGCTGCTCATTGTGATTACTGAGCAGTTTCTTTTGCTTCAGGAATACAGCGAGGACAAAACAAAGCAGAAGAAACAGCGTATAGGCTTGTCAGCGTGCTATTCTTTCGCTTAATTGAAGACTGTCCAGTTCTTGTTGGGAGACACACTGACGTCTTGACGTTTCTTCGAGATCCAGCAAACAGAACGTTTGAGTGTAATCCTGAACGCAATCATAATTCAGGTTGCTCTTCAAGCTCATCGAAATCACAGAGGCTGCTCATCGTGATTGCCGAGCAGTTCCTTATACAGGGAAAACAAGACAAATGTCCCTGTCACCAGAAGATAGCAGACTAGCAAGCAATGTGTTTTTCTGCCTGATTGACGGCTTTCCAGAACTTGTGGGGAGGCCTGCCGGTATTGACGTCCTCACTTTCATCAGAGACCCAGCAAACTCTACACAGATGAGCATGCTCCTGCATGGTATTGTAATGCAGGTTGAAATTTCTAATCATCATCAGAATTTCCGGAGAAGACTGTAAGACTTTCCGCCGAGGGACAGGTCGAGAAAATGTTGCCAGAAACCCTCACTCTTGGTTATGCTGACAAGGACACGACATGTCTTCTGGATTGAGACAGATAAGAGGCATTGAGTGGGAGCTTGTTTATTTTGAACACGCAAACCAGAGACTTGCTGAACTTATTACCCTATTTTGACATTTTTATATACAGAACAGAGAACTGTGTCCAGAGACAAGAGACAATCTATTTTTCAGGCAAGGAAGGACAATCGTTCCAGTACCTGCAACCTACGAGCAGAGACAGCAGAATCCAGAGATAATAGTGCTTAGAATGTATTAAAAGTTAGTTTTCTTTCCTTAAATGATCGAGATGGGCAACCAAAGTAGTAATGTTGTCATCCCTTAGGGGGAGAGACACTCACATTGTCCTGGAACTAAGTGTTGTAGGTTAACATATAGAAGAATCATGTACCTATGCATTGTATTCATCATTGTTTTACTGTCACTGACGATTCAAACTGCATTTTGTATTGGTGCACAAAGTGTTCTGATTCCAGTGCACCCACCTAATGATGTACGCATGAAACCCACAAAGGCACCCAGAACTTTTATAGTCATTCCAGTCCCTAGAAGGTCTGACAGAGGAGGGAGTGAACTTGAAATGGATGTGATTATCAATGACACACACATGTGGTAACAAGCACATTAAAAGCCAGAGTCAGGGTTGGCAGAGTAAGCATGAGAAAAGGTTAATGAAAGACATATGCACCAGGTTTAGTGTCAATAAGTGCAGAATCACAATCCAAAGAATGGGAGAAGGTTGGGCAACCAACGATGAGAAGTTCCACCACAAGTGAAGTGAAAAGACAAATGGAGAAAGCTGAACTTTTGAAGAGACAAAAGACCTTAGAGAATAAGCTAACGAAGACAACACCTGCAAGCACACCTGATCCTGCAAGGCATGAGATCATGGCAGTGCCCAGAGAGAAGACAAGAGCAGAAATCATAAGAGACCTTTTCATGTCTGGTTGGTATCTAGAAAGGATGAAGCAAATTGCGCAAACTCTTACAAAAATAAGTCAACATAAGGAAACACCCAGATTACTGATGGAGATACCTAAAAATCCTCCAGTAAGAAAAAGCTACATGGATGCTATTAAAGATGTGATGATAGCAAACTACAGGAAAACCTTGAGAATCAAGAGAAGCACACAAGAAGATAATAACGAACTAAATGACTACCTGGACAGCACCGCACACTTGGGAAATAACATCTAGTACCAACACGTGAAAGAAGTTGGAAGACAAAATTCTGAGGAAGAATGCTTTGTTTGTGCACTCCTACCTTACAGCATGGGGAAGTCAAAGATCTTTGTAGCTATTGAAATAGATGTGCAGACAGCGCACTGTTTATCACACATATCAATGTGAAAGAGCAGAGGCCAGTTCATGGGAAGTGATACTTCATTGAAATGGGCAACTGAAGCAACGGATCCAAATAAAGACGTTTATGCCCAGGACATAAAGACAAGAAGCAATGGAAAACCAAAGAACATTGTGATCAGATATGAGAAGCCAGGAGTTAAAGGAGCAGAGATCAGAAGAGAGAGAGAAGCAAACCAAAAATTGAACGTTAAAGGAAAAACTCCAGAAGACGCTCGGAGTTGGGAGAACAGAGGCCAAATGCAAATCTGGGGAACAGTCCTTTCACCAGACGGATGGGATGAAGGAGTAGTGATCTGCAGAGCATGGATGGTTATCGGTTGTTACCAGCCTACCATTGCCATAGTACGAATTGGATGCAAGCCATTATGGCCAAGACTTGCAAAGCTACTGACATGGGTCGACGACAGAGGAGGACCCTTACAGATAGTGCCATTGGAGAGTCCAAAATTCTGCTTCAGGAATAATGGCACAAGAAAAATGGGAAAAAATCAGAACTGTGGGCAAGTTTTTGATGCTCCAGGAATGGTACATGGTACTGCAGTGATTATGGCTTATATCAGGCTGCCAAAGAACTGGGGAGGTATATGCACACTGGTGAATGTCCATGTTCCAGCATTGGTAATTCTGAAAAGTGATCTGAATATTGACAGTTTTCTGAAAGCAGATGCTCACCTGAGGGAAAAAGAGATCTGTGGAACTAATGAGTCGAATGAAGAGAGAGAATTACTTTTCTGCCAAAGCAGAAGAAGCTTTTCATGCAATCCCATATGAACACAGGCTGTTCAGCTGGCCCTCATCAGTGTTCACGACAATCCTGATGCCAAGAGTTCCGGTTGGAGCAAATACTAAATGGTTGCAGATAACCAGATGGGAGTTACTGCAGACCATCAACACGACCATAAATGGATTCAATGCAATCAAGGAAGAGTTAAGAGCAATTCGCCTAATGACTCTCCAGGACAGATATGTCCTTGACATGATGACAGCTATGGATGGAGGTGTTTGTGCAAAGATCGGAGAATCATGTTGCACATTTATACCATCTCACAATGACGAAAATGGAACCTTAACAGAGGCCATAGGTATGCTGACGAAACTACAGAATCACATGATTGATGAAACTGACGAAGTGGATGACGACAGTTGGTTTGGATCACTATTCTCATGGGTTCCACAATGGATGGCAGATGCATTCAAATTCCTAGGAGCCCTGATAGTGATGATATTGCTCGGATTCTGTGTTATCAAGATAATAATCTCTCAGTGCAAGAAAACTATGGAAAAGGCCATAGGGATGATCATGATTGATGTCGAACCAGGATGGAAACCCAAGGACCTGACTGATGAAGAAATAAGACACTTTGTGAAAGCCAGCATTTATGCACCAGAAGGAACAAATTTTCGATATCCAAGGAAACATAGAAATTACGTGGGAAAATTGATCTATTGTAGTCCAAGTGGACAATGTCAACTAATGACTTGGAACAAAGATGAGCACATGAGAACAGCAGGAAGCTTGAAGAAAGTCATAAAGATATGGAGCCCAAGGATATATTTCTTCAAACCTCTATGTGTGAATCCAGAGGATGAAGTAAACGAGGATCCAAAGGATGAAATAAAGGTGGATACCAAGGAAGAAGTGAAAGTGGTCGATGAGGGTAGAGGAGGTGCCAAGCTCGATTCACACTCCAACTGCGCTTTTCGAAGTACCAGGGACGGTCACGCCGAAATATGTGACGTATAATGAGCAAATAAACCAGCAGAGAGCTGCAGTTGGGCTCTATCCAGTACCTATCAGAAGAACAGCACCTGTTGAAGTACCGACACCTAAGAAAACCTGGACAGTAAGGTACCCATTGAGAAAACCATGTGGACAAATGAGACAGAATGAAGATTGTCGGAATGTAATCCCTGAAGAAGCTAAAAAGATACTAAAGGAAGAAGAATGGTGATGTCACAAGAACCTGAACTGACTCCTATATAGAAGATATAACGACCAGAGAATGATGAAATCAGACAAAACACCATGGATACCTGATATCCTGAGACTAAAGTGAAATAATGTCACGCTCACCTGGTCCCCATGGGGGCGTTGCACGAAGATGAGCGATGAATGTCTGCACGTGCGTCGTACGAAGCTGAGTGATGAATGCCTGCACGTGTCTTCTCTGTCTCACTACTTCTTCGCAGGGGAGCATTTGCCTAGAATGTTGAAACAAGATGTTAACCAGCCGTGAGGGGCGGGCTAGGCTCCCACCTCCCGTAACCTCCTAGTGCCCCTCTCTGCTTATGCCTCACCTTAGGTGTTTTAATGGCGGATTCTCCATCCTGCAACTGAATGCAGGGGGGCGGTAATGTTCCAGCTTCTTTTCTGGATCTAGTTGCGTCACTGATCCTGCGGGCTGTAGCAGAGTTCTGAATAACTGTGACTCTGTAGGTAAGTCTCTATGCCAATAGACTCTTGGTATAGTTTGCTTAAATGTTCTTAGTTGCCAAAGTTCTCACTATTGTTCTTATTCCTTTACAGGTGCGGTTTAGGAGGGTGCCAGATGAAGGATTGCCATCTCCCCACGACGCTGAGCAGAATTCCTGCAGGTGAGTTTTAGCGTGAGAGCGCAGCGTCAAAATGTACAAAAATGGTTCTTTTCATTTGCGCAACTAACCTGCTGTTCTTTCTTTCCTGTTCTGCAGGTGCGGTGTAGCTTTGGAGCGGCGATCGCGTGAACCGCTTCGATGGAATGCAGGAAGAGCGCAGCCTCTGGGTGAGTATTGGCTCTCTATGCGTGTATTTCCTTTCTGCAGATGCAGCAATCCTGAAAGCGGCAGAGGGAAAGGCCTTTCGGATGGACTGCTTCTCAGGTAAGGACTCCACCATTGTTCTTGTTCTCTCTTCCTTTCCTTTCTCCACAGGTGCTTATGGTTCTTGGTTCCCAAGGCAGGCGTGGCTGAAGACCAGGTAACTGGAGCTGAGCAGACACGGTGAGCGTTACGCTGCAGGAGTGCAGAATAACTCGAAGCGTGTTCTGTCCTTAGGGTGTGGTTTATATAGCCTTGCACAAGTAGTCACAGGTAAAGTAGTCCCTCCAGCCACACCCTGCACAAGTAGTCCCAGGTAAAGTAGTCCTTCCAGCCACACCTGAAGCTAGACTGTATGGCTTAGTTCTTTCAGGCTGGGCTATGTGTTTTTCCATGCTCCCTGCAACAGGTTGAAATAATATGAGTCTGGTGCGTCAACGGCGCCAGGACTGACTCCAGGAAGTCCTAAGGCAACCTTTTGGGGCCTTAAAGGTCCCCATGGGTGCCAGCAACTGGGGTAGGCTGGTCTGCTCCTGATGTCTGGGGGCATGCACCATGACAAATAATCGATGTCAAAGATGTCAGAAATTATGCCACATGCACGATGAAGATATTCAGTTAGTTTAAACGTGCACATATGCAAGGAACCGCAAGAAGCACAGAAATCGTGAGGCTTGCTTATGCTTAGTAGTAAGATAAATTGCGGCAAGCGCCACCTACATATATCTACCTCAAAAGGAGCCAACCCAATCATAGTGGACCAAGTGATCTAGGGTCCTATAGTTAGTAGGACCAACGAGACATCGTACTTTTTGTGACGTTTATAGTAGCCATTTTGAAGGAAGGGCTTAGATGCCCCACCTGACAGTGTTTATCCAATCCCCACTCCCTGTTTCCATATACAGATATAGCACCTATATTAAAGTTACCTAGTTTTTGAGAGTTACATATCAGTGATGATGAGATTTTAGTATAAATTATGTGTTTTTTTCTGAAATTAATTGGAGTTGAAGCGAGAAGGAAGATTGAGCGATTGCTGATATTCATGAACTCCCTGTTTCCTGTGTTTTTGTACTTGTCATTATACAAACTCCCTTTGCCAAACTATCGAGTTGTCATTATTGATTTGATGCGAGAGTATTAATCTGCATCCCCATCCATCTCAAGGGTGCTGCTGCTCATCTTAAAGTGCTGTTGGGAAACTTACTCCTTGGAGATCTGCAGCCAAATCCTCTATCATGGCTTCCTCCGAGTATAGGTTCTCCAGGAGAATTTGTTAGCCCAATGGGTACTAGCCCAAAAGGTATTTCATGCCCCTGATCGTCGATAATTCTCTCAATGGAGGACATAAAGTCTCTCCTTGACCTCAGAGCATAACGTAGCACCAAAGGGTCTCTAAGCTTCGACGCCGATTGGCCTCCCGAGTAAGGCACTGGGTTGGCTTTGAAAAGCGTTAATATGGATATGGCCGACGACGATGATGAGGGGGTTGTCAGAGGTTTCTCAGGCATCCTTCCTGGGTCTTTCAGTAAACCTGACAAACTATTACTAGAGTCCCAGCTGGTTTTAATTCATGTGGTGGGCTCCGACCATTATTTCACCTTCATACCCCAGGAGAGGAAGATTAGGCAGCTTTTTCGAACGTCTATAGCATTTTATGCCTAAATTGTTCCAGGATTTAGATGGGAACTTTACCTGCCTTTCCGGTGAGGATTCAGATGATGAGCATCTCCTTCTTCTCTTCATTTTCTTTAAAGATGAACAATATGAGTGATGGAAATCACCCCGGGAGTGCAATCTCTTATGTTTTCTCAACTTTCTCTTTTTCTTCGAAAGTCGTTCGTCGAACCAACCTCACGGCCTTTGGCATCATGGATTGACATGCGATGCAGTCAGCCGTTTTATGATCGACGCCAAGACGTCACAAGCATAACCTGTGAGGATCAGTGATTGACATTTTAACGTTGCAATCTTCACAATGCTTAATGCCTGAAGGCTTCGGTGTCGACACTTTAAAGAAATTGAGGAGTATTTCAGAATGACATACTCTTTTGAGGTGTGAAGTGTTTGGTTCATTGCATGCTGAGCATGCAGAAAAAAGGAACTGAGTACACAGGATGCAGTGTCAGCCATTTATATCGACGTCAAGTCTGGTCCAGATGAGGGTTGAGGCGCTCTCAATGCCGAAGCCACATGGCATCCCCTAGTGGTGAAAAATGTCCAACATTTTGCTGCTGCCACGAATACATCTAAGATCAGGAATCTATGTGAAGCCACAATTAGAAGTGAATGTTTAAGTGCGTTACCTGTGATTTTTCATTGATAAGAGTTTGTTAAAGGCGTAAATAAATACCTGGATTTTTTGTACATTCTGTCTAACTTGTATTATTAAGAGTGGTCTGTGTGCTGAACTGAACCCTTGTCCACTCTCATGCCCTCCTACGTCTAAGCCTTGCTGCTCATCCACACTACCCAGATAGTTTGGTTTGGTTAGACAGAGCTTTTCCCTGTTCATCAGACTAGGGTGGCCTCTCAGAATCTGCCCATGTGGCTGATTCTAAAAATCCATTTTAACAGGGATCAACTGTGTTTCTTGTTAGTTTAGGGATGTTGGTCCGTCCAGGACTTGGCGGGAATGGATGGTAATCTTTCAAGCTCTCTGGCTCTTTGAGGTGCATTAGTTGAATTTACTAGTTCACACAAGCAACCAGGTACCAAGTCACATGTGAACCATAAGAGGGTCCAAGGTCAGAGCTCTAGCGGATCTGGTTTAGAATGTGCAACTTTAAATAGAGCTTCGACTTCTATCCCTATCTGCCACTTATATTCAGTGAATGGAGAACTATCTCGCAGACTCCCTAAGCAGATTTTCCTTAGTTAGAGGAACTTTCATTTTTTTATAGGGAGGTGTTTGCTCAAATCTGGCTCGTTCTGATTTGGCCCTGAGTAGACATGTTTGCCATAAATCAGTAGTTGGCTCACAATGTATATTTCAGGGACCATCAAGCTTGAAGGGTAGATGCAATGACAGCATAGTGAATGGAAGGCCTGTCTTTCCACCAATCCTATATATGTTTTGGGTCAAAGATTAGGAAAACTGGGCCACTAGGGATTATAATTGCACCCAGCCGGCCCAGGATGTCATGGCTTTCTCTCCTCCTATTCATCTTACTATCTCAGCAAGGACCAATTCCCCAAAGGCTGCCTTTACTCAGATGGCCTGTCCACTCAGTGCGACCATAAGCTGGTTGTACTTCCTGCAATGAAAACTGAAAGGGCATATTCTGCTTCTGTCTTGCAAGCCATTTTTTGCCATTTTTTGCCCCTTTGGGCACCTCCTCCTTCGCCACTCTGGATCCCTCATAACGTTTTCCCTCTTTCTCTTTGCCCATCCCTTCATTTTTCATATCTTTGAGCTCCAACTCCTCACTCTGAACAGCAGGAGGTTGAAAGCAAAAGTGACCAATCACCACAACTTCCACTGCCGTCCTAACTCCCATCTCACACAGGCAATGCTTAATTTGTGTGGTCTTTGCCAGGTCTTAGCCCCGGCACTTATTGTCTCAGACTCAGTTAAATTATGATGTGGTATTTTTACAACTTAATATTTTTAGCTGTCACTCAGTTTAGTGACACCGCAAGCAAATGCATGGACCATGCCAGGCTGTGGTGCTGGGTACCCTGTTTCAAGAATAACAATGAGCCGCAAGGTGATAGCACTGTGTGCTTGTGCTAGTCATGTCAGCACACTGATCTAGTAAGCCTACATTACATTGGCTCTGCTCTGCTACTGTAATAACTGGCAGAACTGCCACCGTCGTGTGTGGTGTGGGAAGCAACCAGGCAGCCACAGTAAAAGGTACAGCTCACTATAGTTCAGCAGGCAAGCCGGCACCACACATTTATGTGTGCCAGTGTCAATATGATTCTGGTTTTGATGTACCTTTGGTACTTGGCAAGCACATGCAGGGCCTTATTAGGGTTGGCATTTTGATATTTCTTCTGCTACACAACCAGCATGGAGCATACCAAAAAGCAGGTCAGTAACAGGCTGTCAACTCGACAAGTCTTAAACACTAACTGGCACTTGTCTATCATCAGATGTAAATCTCGTCTTACCCACAATAGCAGTCACCAGTACCACTAGTTAGACATATGGGCACCCACCACATAGAGGACAACAGGACAGTCGCCAGCCAACAGCACTATCAGAGGGCCAATTCAAGGGAAATGGCCACTGCCAATTCAGAATTCCTGTGTGGAGTGCCGATCTGACGTGCTTGACGAACAAACGCACCGGTTCTGTACGATTTTTGTCTGTATTTGTCCATCACATTATTATAGGAAGAAAGCACTTCTGCTCAATTTTCTGGTCAAAATATTCCACACACCTCATATATAATCAGAGAAAATTGATAACGAGGAAGACGTGTTGCAGTTATGGCATTTCAAGACTGTCATGTTTTTTTAATTGGCCTTTGTGAATCGCACATATGACATGGGTATCGCACAACTATGATATCACTATTTCATCCTCACTTTCTCCATTCCTCTCTTGTTATTAAGACCGGAAAATCTATCTCCACCAAACTCCTCCAATTATCCATCTTTCACAATGTTACCTCTACCTCCCTCTAATCTTACCACCACCTCCTTTAATCCGCCTAGTCTTATCGCTCGTACACTCTACCACACTCACTGCCTCTGCTTCACTATCCAGCACCTCTTTGTTCCTGCTCCAAACTCCATCCTTCCTCCACTTCAGCAGACCATAAACTGGCCTGCACGGTTTGGCTTTTTATAGCGCTCCACCATTGGGCTGCCTGTCAGGCTGATGTTTTCCACCTCAGACCTCTGGGGAGGCCTTGTCCATGACTGGTTGGGGCCACCTTCTTCCTGGGACTCCCCACGGAATGGGTTTAACGAAACAGAGATAAGAAGAGGTGGGACAGTCCCTTCGGATATCACTGGGCTGTTCTGCCTCTCTTTATGAGTTTAACAAGTAACTGCCTCCCTATATTGCAACTTGTGCTGGTTTCCTTCTCATCTTAATCCCCCCAAATGTGTTGTGGGGCCAGGGCTTTGTTTGATACTTTGGCGAGAGGCTGTAATATTGTTTTTCTTCTTTTTTTATGAGAACAAAAGAGGGTGCACTTTCTACCCTCTTGTGGGATAGGGGGTACCATATTCTGTCTTCCCTGGGGTTTGAAAAACACCTCTGAGGTTTCAGCCACTCACACTCCTCCTCCCAGTTCTTCTGTCCATGCAACGGTGAGTGGGCTTTCCTGGTTTGGGTTTTCCTTTAGCAAACCAAGGTGATTATGGGAGATGTAGGCTTCTTCCTTCTCTATGGGAAAACCTTCTATGACCTGAGTTGTGGAAGTACTGCCTGGTGTTATATTAGCTTTCTGGAACATGCCTGGGTGTTCCCTGTGATGTTCTCCCTCAGATATCCCGAGTTGATTACCTAGGTCCAGTCCATGTTTGGACTTTGACCAAATGGGAAATGCTTGGTGTTATAATATTCTTTGCTATTATTTCCCATAGTGGCCTTTCTAATTGGGGATGGGGTTCTATCACTTGTATTTTGTATCAATATTTAATGTAGTTTGCAATCTATATTGCAATGGCTGATTTGGCTACCTCCTAGCCTTTAGTAGCAGATCCACATGTCAAGCCCTTGCACCTCTAAACATTAAGGGTGTATAAAAATTGAACAGCCATGGACGATGGCGGTTAGAAAAATACAGGTAAGTATACCTCCTCATTTAGATGATAATCTGACACAATTTCACCTTGCCCAGTTGGAATTTGAAATAGGGGCCCGACACCAAGAAAGTCTGGATTTAACTAACCCTGCATGCTCATGTTATCACAATAAAGAAATACCTTTTTTCAACTCTGCACAGTGCATTGGTTCCACAAGAACTCACCATTAATCTTGAATGGACAGCATTCTGTTCCCAAACAGGACTGGAGGCTTTACCAGGGGGAATTTAGAGAGTAATGCTGTTAGGCGATCTTTAATCAGTGGGTAAGAAACATTTGTTTTTCATCTATTTTTGTGTACCTCGAGACTGCAGCCTACTAGATGAATGCTGTAAACCTGACTACAAGAATCAGAAGATCTTGGACCGGTCTTTCATCATTCTTGTGACCATGGATAGGTCTCATTGGTATCTGGGGCACAACCATTAACTGGTTTATTGCCAATGATTGTAATCCATTACAGTTAGACCCCCATGTACTTTGTTCTGACTACATGGTTTATAGCTCTATGAGTTGTTCACATGATAAGCTTCATGTATGCATCAATTGACTGTATTGAAATGTTCAATTCACGTCTGTTTGCAATAGGATTTGTTTGTATTCTTTCTATCTGTATTCATTGTTTCACAATGTACTCACCAATGTAACTGTTTATGATTTTTTGTTTGTAGAAATCATGTTTTAACATATAGGAATAAGATTAATTCTTCAAAAATGTCATTAAAAAAAGCAAAAATAAATAGCGGCTACAGATTGAACTGCTCATTGAGAAAAATGCATGTGGAATGTTATATATGTGTGTTAGTGGGGCTTAACTAATTCACTTATTACTCCCCTGATGTCAACCTGGTCACTCCAGGACCCTGTTAGGGTTCATTTTTTGAGTCAAATCAATTGTAAGCCATTTAAAAAAAATGGAAATAATACATACTAAGATCTAAAGTAGGTCATAACTGTTTCAGTGGAGAGACTGCACCCTACTGTTTTCTACCTTGATTCAGAAGACCTGGAAGACTTCTTGGGGAAGCTGGATGAATATTCGGAGCACTACAACATATGGAGAATTTTTTCCATTGTTCTAAAGTATTCAATATAAGTTGCAGAGGTTCTTGAAAGAGCGAAAATCTCCATACAGCATTGAGAAAGTTCCCTATCTCTATATTGTAGGATCTCAGGAGCCAGGCTAGTGGACGAGCTGGGGGAGTTACCCACTCCTCTAGCTCCAGCAGGCCTGGTGCTTTATTTAAAAATAAAAGGCGCACAGGAGTGTGTGGCATTGTGCGCTGGTGACCAGGTTGCTAGGCAACCAGGCTGAGATCCACCAGAGAGTGTCCCATTCATCCAAGTCCTTCCGGGAGCACTGGCTGCCAGCGGATCTGTTACCACTGCCACCTTGTCCAACTTAGCAGAAGGCGACACTGACCCCAAAGGAAAGTTTTCCTGTGAAAAAAAGTGTTTGTACTGAATGTGTGGGGGGGTGTGTGTTTGAATTTAATACATGCAGTGTGTTTGTGCATGTTTTGAGAGCATGTGTGTGTGTGTTTGTGAAAGAGTCTTGAGTTTGTGTAAATGTATCTGCGGCACAAACTGTGCCAGTAATGGTCACTGTGTGTATGTGAATGCTGGATAAGAAGTGAGGACTCGACTTCATAAAAGTAATTTACTGTGACCATTACTGAGGTTGTTGCCGCAGTATCATGAAAGGGATTTATAGTAAAAATGCTGGCATAGATTATGGCCACAGCTTCATGAATGTGATTTACAGTGATCATACTGGCATAGGTTGTAGCAGCAGCTTCGTCAAGTGATTACAATGACCACAAGTGTTTTACTTGTACATTATGTCAAATGGTGTTTGCTGCTTTATATGTACATGGCGGTGCGCAGGTAGGGTAGTAGTGTTGGTGGTAGTGCTGTGTATGTGGATAGGTGAAGTTGGTCACATGGTCGAATGGATGGTGCAATTATGTAGCAGTGATAGTGCTGAAGGTGTACACTGTTGGGTGCATGGCTCAAGGCTGTAGGCCATGAATTGAAGACGCTAGGACTGTAGGACACACACAGCACTAATGCATTTCGGAATGTGCAGTAGTTACAAGTTGGTGAATGGATAGTGACAATATGTACAAGTGAGACTGTTGAAGGCGTAGACTGTTGGGGGCATAGGCCTGTAGGCTACATTGACCCACTGAACAGAATTTCTCCAAAACCAAGCTGCGCTTCAACAGAAACAGCGAAATGGTTGCGCTGGTTGCAGTGAGCACCATGGCCATGGCCTCAAAACTGCATTGTGCAGCAACAAAAAGATGCCTGCACCATCTTGCCAAGCACATATTGGGCAGGATGGAACAAGGGGACACACTTAGGGAGCTTACCAGTGTGTTCTTACATATAGATAAGAAACGGAGTGAAAAAGCAGCGCTGTTTTGCTGTCAGACCAAAGTCCCCATTAAAAAGGAAACACTGTGATGCTATTTCCAGTTGTTCTTCCTTAAACCACTGTGATTAATAAGGCCCTGCCATGCCCAGTATATCTCATATATCTCATTGTGCTTCAGCAAAACCAAGCATGACCCCTGAATGACAGGCTCTGTTAATCCAAATCTGAAGAAAAAAAGCCCAATAAACTTCACTTTCTGCCGTGCACAGGAAACGCTTTACCTTTCTGCCGTTCACGGGAAAGGCTTTATTCTGTGCTACAAATTGTGAAAGGAATGAACCCTGCAAAGGAAATCATAGGTCTGTGCACATGTCAATTACAATGCTTCTGTGTTTCAAACAAAACTCTTGCCTACAGGAGAAAATAACTATGGCTGCAGAACAGTATGGGAAGCTTATGGAAATGAAAAACCGAATTTAAAAAGAAATGCCAGCTTTTCACCACACATGTAAAAATGTGCTTTGCAGACAGAGGAGAAAAATGCCTGTTTTAAAATGTACAGCTGTTGAATGAAAGCGTGCCCTTATCTAGCAATGTGAAGGGGATTGTGATGTGAAAATACAATAAAGGAAATGGTTCTATTTAACAGATTTTCTTACAATTCAGAGCCAAAATAAATACAATTAATTCAAACTTCAGTGGCTGCTGGGGGGATGTTGGCTAAAAAAAAATAGGTTTCTGCTGAGAGGATGACAGAAACAAAAGGGCCTCTCAGTAGATACAAACACCTCTGTGATAATTACTAGGTTGGACAGAATCGAGTTTAGGCTGAACCCACTGACAATGGAATTTCCAGGACAAGGATATGTGAAAAGAAAGTCACACATCTTTGTGATTTCTACAGGAGGCTTCAGAGGAGATCTCCATGACGGCCCTGCCATTGAGGGGGGTAGCTTGAAAGCTATTCCCAAATACGGGGGACAAAGGACTGCCATTTGTTTCCAAAGACTGTTTATGAATAAAAATATAAAGACTTTTATCTCTGCAGCAAGACTTTATAAAAATGTAAAATTTTGCAGTTTAAAGTGATTTTGTGGTTTATAATTTGAGACATTGTAGAATTCACTGACCCCATGGGAATAGAAATGGCAAAGAATCAGGGATTACAAGGAAAGTATCAATGATGCCAATGCAAATTTTCATATTTCCATCCCTCATGACGATCCACACATATGTATAAAGTTATGGAATTTTAGGCCGAAAATTTCACACTGATAAGCGCGTAAAACTGGAAGAAGGGTGAAACAATGTCTCACAAACTGGAGTATTGGATTGCTATGTGCTGCATAAAATATGTAACCTCTTTATGTAATTTGTTTAGATGTTTCCAATGTATAAGTGTGCCATGTAGGGCAAAAAAGTAATTGTGGAAGGTTTTGAGCATTGTAAAACTCACATCATAAATCTGACATCATTCTCTTGAAATCCAACGAGCTGAGAGTGAGGTGGGAACTAGCACCTCTGACCATTCCAATAGTTTAGAGGGGTGCTTAGCTAAACCTGCCCAGCCATATACTTTGATGATGTCACTATGCATTATAAAGAGTCCCTGACAAGACTCCAGACACAGACACTCTTCCTGAAGTTCCTGTGCTGCATTCCTGATCTGCTCCATCCAGATTCCAGGCCCCACTACAAGGCCAAAGCATTGCTGACCCTACTCCAGAGCCCACTACAAAACCCAAGCATTGCTGATCCTATTCTGAAAACCCACTAATCTCCCATTTAAAAGGTGAAATCTGTGGTATTCTTTTGGGAAGCATCCTGAATCAGACTGGTTTGCTGCCCACTAACTGCTGCCCACTAACTGCTGCCCACTTACTGCATCCAGCGGTACGTGTGCCATTCAGTGTCCGGAATTGCCATTCCGCTGTCCTTGCCATCCGGTGACCAGAACGGCCCAGCTGTTTTCTTTTGCCAGGCGCGCACCGTGTGGTGACCAGAACCTGTTGACTGTCCAAAAATCCCAAAACTAAAAGTGGACTGTGAGTATAACCCCTACCCCATAGAAACCCATAACCTATCTTGTCTTGCCTTTGTCCTTATCCCACTCTCTAAGTCATCCTATCCATATCCTGATAACTTGTTAAAAACTGTTAGAAAAATCTGTGCACCCTGCCCGTGACTTTCTAAAGTGCTAGCGCCATTTATTTTTCTTCAATTTTGTCTTATGTAAACCTAAACCATTAGTCCTATTTCGAGTGATCGGACTGGTTTCTGCCAGGGTTGGGCGCTGGGGTGACATGGATGAATTTGCGAATCACCCTTGGATCTTACTGTGTCCATCTTTGGTGGTCTAGTCTGAATATTCTAGTTTAGAGTAAAACTATTCTTGTCACAACTGATTTCCTTTCCTATTTCGCGGCTTCATTTTGCTCAAAGCGCACCTTTTTATATCTTGCATAACTCATCCAGTTTCATAGCTAGAGACCTATTTTCAACTCTAGAGTGTCCCTGTGATATATATCTCTCCCCAACCAAAAGAGTATTTCAGCCATTTTTATTAAAAACCGCTTGGGTAATTGAAAGCGGGAATTGAAAAGAAATGCAACTTTTACACGTGTCATTTGGCTGCAATCTGTTCTAAATTTTCCACTCATTTTGAATTGTATGCCTTTTGATGATCCATTGCTTTGTGACTGCCAGTGATAGAACTTCATGCTATTGTGAGGTATATTATAATTTAACCACACATTAATTCATTATTTGCCATTTCCGATTGCTATTTTAGGCCTTTGTTGAGGGTTTAAAGTCTGTTTTTGCCTCTTATTCTGTGAGGGAAGGTCGGATTTTTATTGTCTTCTGCCTCTTATTCCTGATTACCTGCTGCTTCTTTATATACACTCCAATTCGATTATTTGTGAGTTGAGGGAACATTGCAGGGGGAAACCTTAACTTGGGTGCTTTCTTTCCTGAATCAAAAAGTGCTCCTATTCCATTGTGCTGTATAGATGTTCTAGGGGGAGGTTAACCAAGTGCATTGCTCACAATTCCATTGTAATTATCACCCACTTGGTGATTGATGCCCCATATTAAAAATTGTATGATTTCTTTTGAATTTTAAAATAAATAAATAAATATTGCATTTCACCAACCAGCCTGGTTTATAGTCCATTGTGACCCAGGGTATTTGAAAAAGGGGGTGTGATTCGAGTTGTGTACCATCTCAAATTGAATCTGCATAAAATAAGGAGAAAATCATCTCAGTTGTGCGCTACATACTAGGCCGAGACCAAAGTGTTTGTCGCTTGATTGAAATCCTCAACAGGCCATGTACTGAAGAGCGCAGACCTTTAGGATAGTGACATCACTAGTGCTTTTTGCAATGTGCAGTACGTAGATGGTGGTGAACTGTTAAAAAAGGGTGTGCAGAACATTTTAAACACAGTAGTTACAAGCTGGTGAATGGATGGTGCCATTACGTGGAAGTGAGACTGTTGAGGGGGTAGACTGTTGGGTGCATGGCCTTAGGCCTAAGACCATGCACTCAAGGGGCTAGAACTGTACGACAGATACGGTACTAATACATTTTGCAATGTGAAGTACGTAGAGGATGGTGACCTGTAAAAAAAGGGTGTGCAGCACATTTGAAACACAATAAGGCAGAGCAAATGAGCTGCCATGGCTGCATGTTTGGTTTTGGTGCTGAGGATCCTCTTACAAAATGGAAAAGAATGTGATGTGTAGACCGTAGAGCATGCAGTGAAGAGCGTAGGCCTTTACCATATCTAGTGCAGTAAAGCAAGTGTGGGTGTACATGTGGTGCAGGGTGGTGCTTGCGTAGTGCGGTGTGTGCACATTTATTGCAGTAGGCTAGTGTTTCGAACTGAATGTGGCAATGTTGGCAGTGGCACTACAGTTTGGGAATGGAAGTGAGGATGCCCATAGTATGTGAATGAAAGTGCACAGGGGTGTAGGACAGAGTATTTTCTTTGTAAATTATAGTAAGTGGTGCAAATTGTAGCTGCATAGGTGCATGGCGGTCCGCAGGTTGGGTAGTAGTGCTGGTGATACTGCTGTGTATGTGGATAGGCGAAGTGGATGAAATGGATGATGGTATTACGTAGCAGTGACAGTTTTGAAGGTATAGACTGTTGGGTGCATGGCTGATGGGCGTAGGCAATGCACTGAAGAGGCTAGGACTTTGGAACACACACGGTAGTAAGGTATTTTAGAGGCTGCAACAGGCAGAGGGTTGTGACCTGTAAGGAATGGGTGTGGAGCAGATTTCATATGCAATACAGCAGGAGAAGTGAGCTGCCATGACTGCTTGTGTGGTTCTGCTGGTGAGGACACTGTTACAACATGGTAAACTTTTTGATGTGTACTTGGAGATGGTGCTGTGAAAAGTCATGCAGTGTAGGCAGTGGGTACTGGGTTTGCATACTGTCACTATGGAGTTGTGGTGCCTGTGTTGAAGGGGTAGCCTATTGGGTGTATGGCCTAAGGTGGTGGATTGTAGGCCATGGATTGAAGAGCGTTGGACCTTGGGAAATCCACGCCCCTAATGCAATGTTGACTGTGCATTTGGTAGACAGTGATGACCTATAAAGAATGGTTGTGCAGTACGTTGCAGATGACATAAAGCAGTAGAAATGAGCTGGCAGGAATGTATGTTTGGTTCCGCAGGTAAGGTGGATGGTAGAATATGGTGCAGTTTTGGATGTGTAATTGGAGATGGTGCAATGAAAAGTAATGCAGTGTGCCCACTTGGTGCAGTGTGTGTATACTGGCAGTATGGCACAGGGTAATGTTGAAGTGCAGCTTATTTGGGTTCTTTACTATGATGTGTGCAGAATTGTCGAGGTAGGGCCAATGTTGTCACAATGTTGTGGTTAGGTTGGTAGTGAAACACTACTTTGTTAACGGTAGTGGGTAGAGGTGAGAGAGGCTATGGTATGTTTGTGGATCGCAGTAATTACAGCCTGTTTCCGTCAATGGGTGCTTTATGGAGTGAGGTAGTTGGGTTGAAGTGCTGCTATGTATGTTACATTTGTGTACTATGTTAGCTGCTTGCATGGTCTTATGCATGCATTCATAGTGTAGTAGTGGGTGTGTGCCAGGGTGCTGTGTTGTGTGTATGGAGAAGGGTGTGCTGGGTGCGCTGGCAGATTGTTGTGGATGGTGAAATAGGGCAGCGTGTAGGGAAAGTTTATGGTGGAGGGGCTTTGGAAGTAAAGGGAACGTGTTCTCATAGTGTTAAAGGGGACATATGGTGTTATGTACAGAAATGGTAGTGTACTGTGCAGAGTTTCAGTATGTGGATGGTGTAGGCGTTTTTGAAAATTGGATAATTGTGAATAGGCGCCAGTAAGGGACTTTTGGAGAAATCGAGTGCAAAGGGAAGAAGTATTGTGTGCCTGCTTTACTGGGGCGTGGCCTTAGCTGTAGCTGGGAAAGCGCACGTGCCACATCATGGCTTTTTTTGGTAAAATCGAGTGCAAATGGAAGAGGTATTGTGTGTGCTTTACTGGGGTGTGGCCCTAGCTGTAGCTGGGAAAGTGCACATGCGACATCATGCCTTTATGAGCATGGAGCCTTAGCAACTGGAATTGTGAGGATTATCCAATGAGGATTGGAGGGTGTGGTTTGACTGAAGGGGCGGTGACTTATTTACCGAAAGGTAGATGTACTGAGGTTGGCGGACTTTGAGAGACGGCGCATGCTCATAGTTGGTGATAGCTTTGTGCACAATCTGCATAGTTATGCCATGGAAAGAGGCTTTGATACTGACTTTCAGTTGGAAGGAGTGCAGGCTTTTTAGGCCACAGTTTATGAGTGGGGTTTCAGCTGCATGGATATGCTTTGCAAATATGTGGCCTCTGTTGGTACTGTGGATGTGGTGGTCGTGCATTTTGGATGACTACATTTGGGGCCAATGTCATGTTTGTTTTTGCTTGTTTATTTAAAGAGGTTGATGACAGCTGTGATGCAGATCTTTCCTACAGCAAAGGTGATTTTCACAGCAATCACACCGAGACAAAAATGGGAGGATGCCAGTGTCAGTTGTCCACAGTTAGTGGTTGAGCGACTTTGGATAAATAGAAGCATGTGCGACTTTAAGTCCAGTGTTGGAATGTTCTGCACAGACTATGACAGCATTAATAACCAGCAAGAGTTCCAGTGGTTCCAGGGAAATGGCATTTTTTGGACTTCCATTGGCAATGCTGGTGTGTTTGCCACTGTGCACGAAGTTTTGCAGAGAATCCTGTAGAAATGTTACATAACGGTTCGTCTTCAGTGGGGAACAAATGTAACGAGGAGAAGCAAACAAACTGAGTAAAAGACAGAAAAAGACGTACTGTGGACATAGTGATAGTGCATTATGGAGCATTGCTCTTGGGTTCAATAGTTGTGCAAGTGTGTACCGTAACTGAAAAAGATAATGAAAGAAGTGAGGCGCATTTTTCCCACTGCAAAGGTGCTTTTCTCCAGTATATCACCAAGTCCAGTATATAACTATTCCAATTAATGTTGTCGGCAGCCAGAGGTGGGAAGGCGTCTTCTCAACAGCAGTATATGCAACTTTTTGCGTGCTGCTGGGTTGTACTCCTGTACGAATTAAAACATTGGTAATCGATATGTCCACTTTCTCAGTAGAAGTGGCATTTCATTGTCGCACAGTGACAATGACATTTGAATTTCTAATCTACAGGCTGCAGTGATGACACTATTGTAAGAATGTGAGGCAAAGAGCAACAAATAAGAACCATTATGAAAGGCCGCAGAAGGAGTTGTTACTGTGGAAGCATTTAAAAAAAAAAACAAGACGTCTTTCTTTAAAAGCCACCAGTACAAAGGACATCCCCTAGCTTGGTTGACATTTATTCCCCTAATCTCGCGCGTGCACACCTGCAAAAAATCGCAGACATTGCCACAGTTGCAGGGTTGTAAGTGTAACATATGCTGATTTTGCAAATGTACATATTCTGTTTCAGATTGTGTAGGACGGAGAATGCACAATAATCTTTCTGAGTGTGCAATGCATGCCCAGAATGTGCTATACCATATATTTGTTAACCTTACTGTAGAGGGTGATCTTATGGCTGTGTGCTCTACGAGGCACAGCATATGCCCTGTGGGTGAATGGCACATACATTACTTGGCAGTCAATGAAAAAATGTGTCCGATGGGAGTTCTGTGCAGTGTATCATGTGGGTTTGTATATGTATGGAGCACCTACACTGAAGTGATTGCTTTCAGTTTGTTTGTGTGAGACATTGGTGACGCTCGTTCTAGACGACATTATTGTTGTTGATTGTGTAGGGAGAAATCCACACCATGTAACACAATATATAGTGCAATGTGTGCTGAGGGAGGTAGTAGGGCAGGCAATGATTCTGTTTCCGATCTCCTGCATAATTTTGTTTCCCAATATGCAGCCACCCATTTAGGGATGTTATTTTTAATTTGGTGCCGAAAGGGACACAGCGTAGTATATTGTGCAGAAGTGTATTTGTGTCTTTTACAATTGTCCTACTATACAAATGGGATTCTATCTTTTCACAGAACAAGCATTTTTCCTCCACAAATAGCAGTCTTCTTTTTCCTAATACTGCATGTTCCTTTTGTGCCCCCCTGTACACTCACTGCTTTGGTGCCCTTTTTGGAAGTGCAGGAACAATGTTTGTGTTTGCTGTTGTGCACTTGCGCCCTTCAAAACGCACTGCAACACGCACAACCATTTCTTTCATTAGGTACATATGTCTACCTATTTCAACTGCTGTGTTTTCCACACTCGCACCATTCCTTCCATTTAGCTAACAACTGTGTGAAGGGTCTACGATGCGCGTCGCACTTACTCCCTTCATTGCCACTTGCTTTGTGACGATTTAAAAGGAGCATTCTGTGATAATCACGTACATACCCCATTCCTAAAGGAACGTTACGGTACAGGTGTGCTATTACAAACATAGCGTCATTTCTAAATACAGTATGCTACAGGAAACGTATCTTTACAGTGCCCTACTAAAAACCTATGAAATTCACTAACAAAAAACGCACGTTGTTAATTGGACGTTATGGTTAACTTGCACCACTACAAAACCTATGAAATTCAATGGAAAAATGTTGCTACAGGGATGTTATGGTTACAAGTAAAACCTAAAAACGCCAGACATTTGCAAGTTGTGGGACGCTACTCAACCATAACTCGCGCTTCCACTGTGCACTGCAACGACTAACACCCATGACATCAAAGATGACATCACACATATCATTGATGACATCACTGATAACATCACATGTATATGCAGTTGTCATGAAAAGCCTCCAGAAGGGATTGTCTTTGTTATGTTGCCATAAAACTATCAGAGATCATGGGGAAAACTATCATTACATAAGTAGGTAATTACAGAAGGCATTGATATGAACTGTATTGCATTACACATTTATTTCCATTACAAGACCGAACTCATGTACAAACGTAAGCAGTGTGTTCAGTATGCATAATACAGATGCAATATCCACATTTTTCCCATGTTGCATAGTGACGTGATGCATGCTTTGCTTTTAGACTTTTGTGGACTGTTAAACATGTGATAAGTAGCTACCAATCCCTCTATTAGTAAATAAATATACTACTGCACACAAAAGTGAAAGACAGCACAACGCATACCAATAGCAGTATATTGAAAGAAAGTAAAGTAAGCAAAAACGTAGCAGAACTACCACAAAGTGTTCATAACCTAACTGATTACTTTAATGCACAAAACTAAGTGCTGCATTTCAGGCTTCCTTCTTCCCGTACATATATGTAGCATAGGATGTCGCTGAACCCTAAGAAAAGCAGTGTAAGAACATATGAGAATGGTAAGGTGTACAAATGTAGTACCTTCTCACTTTGCAATTCCTCACTGCTAGTCAAGAAAATCACCTAGTGTACATATCTCACTAAACTAAAAAAGAGGGTGTCAGACTTGTGACGTCATCAGTGAAGTCATCAATGACATTTTTCATGTCATCTTTGATGTCATGGGTGTTAGTCCTGGCAGTGCACAGTGGTAGTGCGATTTATGGTTGCGTGGCATACCATAACTTGCAAATTTCTGGGGTTTTTAGGTTTTACCTGTAACCATAATGCCCCTATAGCAACGTTTTTGCTTTGAATTTCATAGGTTTTGTAGCTGTGCAACTTAACCATAACGTCCCGTTAACAAGGTTTTTTGTTAGTGAATATATAGATACATACATAGATAGAATGGGTATTCCCCACTTTCGACAAATTCTTTTTTGTTGCTTTTTTACCACAAAAATATAGATGGTAGGTACATAGAGAGGGGATTTGCGGAGTAAAAGGAGCTTGCGGCTCCCCACCTCTGCCCGTTTTTTGTGATTAAAAAAGCAGTAAAACCAGCAACAAAAAAATGCAAGGAATGTTCCTGGAGCCATAGATTTTGGCCGCAGCATCACGAAAGTGGTTTACACTATTACTGGCATAGCTAGATTGTAGCTATTGCCTATTCATTGTCTGTCTGCAGTACTCCTTTTCTCTTAAAATGAAAGACATATGTTGTGGACACAGGTATCTTGTAAAATGCTACTGCATGCTGTTGTTGACATGGCATTTACTGGATTTTTCTTATTTTACCATAGAGAATCTTTGTAAGTTGTATGACCATTGCAACACATTGGTTGAAAACATTTCCCAGCGGCGCCACCCCTTCTGCCACCATAGTTAGGGCCGGCACGTTACACTTGTGCTATGTGGGAGATGCCTCTCCAGTGAAAATATTCTTGTGGCACTGTATACCTTCATCGTATACAATGCCAGTGCCACATCAGGAGCCCCCAGCACGCTAACCTCGGTCACGCGTGTTAACTGGGAGATGCCACTAAATATATTCACCTGCCACCACTGAACTTGTTTACAATGCCAGTGCCTCATTGTTCCTTCCTAGCATACATAGATACATACGATTGGGTATTACACACATTTGCCGAATGGCATTTTCACCAATTTCTTTTGACACATTTTCTGCAGTTTTTTTAAACCACAAAAATATAGATGATAATCTTGATTAATGTATATGGAGGCAGGGAGTGGGGTAGAGAAGAAGGGTTCTGCAGCTCCCCTCGCCCCCTGTTTTTTTCTGTTATTAATAAAAGTGGTAAAATCAGCACACAAAAAATCCTGCAACATTTCCATTCGGCAAAAGAAATGGAACAAATGTTCATAGATCCATAGATTTTGGCCTCTGCTTCATGAACGTGATTTACACTATTACTGGCATAGCTAGTCTGTGGCTGCAGCTTCTTGAAAATGACTTAAAATGAAAGGCATATAACACGCTACCCATTCACCTTCCATGCCATGAGTCTATCTCTCCCACGCCCCTCCTCCAACCCTGTTCTGTCACTCACGGTACCTATGTTTTGCCTACATACCCATAAACCCTAATTCTTCCTCTCATTGTAACACTGCCCAGATCACTCACTACCTTGCAGAACTCAGAGCCCATGTCTTGGCAACCTCAGGAGGGCCTCCCTCATGTCAGGCACAGCTCACCCTGTAGTCGACTCTACTAGCCTAATGTCCACACAGCGCAGGAACGAAACGTCTGCATACATGAACCCTTTCAAATACTTTTATGCTAGCTCCATTGGTCGCTAGCACGGACAACAACCGGGCACCTAACCTTGCTCCTTATGCGTTTTCCTATGCCTCCCAGATCCTTGCCTCATCCAACCCTACAGCTCCTGCTCAGGATGCAATAAGCGCCCCCATGCCTACTAGCACATGGCCTGTGATTAGCCACCAATCCACCACCCACCTGAGTCAATCAAATCACATTGCTTCTCCTTGCGCAATAGACTGGCCAGCTCCACCCTGAATACCTCCAACTTTCCAAATGTGCACAGCTTGATCAAGAACGCCTAATAGCACATTTCAACTTCCCCCCTCATCACACACCAACCCCAATCCTGCTTGGACCTACTCCCAACAGGCACCTAAATGCCCTAATACTCATACTCCCACCCAGATTCCCCCTCATTCCAGCAAGTCCCTACCCAACCCATCCACTACCCCTCTAAAGGGTGCCCTTATGAATGTCAGATCGATTCCAGCCCACTCCCTTGAGATTTTTGACCTCATTACATCTAATGACCTTGACCTTTTAGCCATTACTGAAACATGACTAAACGCTGCTTTACGCCCAGCCATATCTATCTCCATACCTCCCTATTACACCATCCTGCGCTTAGACAGGTCTGACGCAAGAGGTGGGGGAGTTGCCCTTATAAAAAGAGACTCCCTCACTATCAGAGAAATCACCAACTCAAACCTCTCTTCAGGAGAACTACTGACCACCAAGCTAAGCCTCTCACATATATTCTCAATAAGCTTACATCTGGCTTACCGCCCACCAGGTCCGATGCTCGCATTTGAAGACGATTTCCTGCACCTCCTCTCGTTGAACGTCAAACCCACTCCTAAGACCTTGCTCCTTGGTGACCTTAATTTAGGATGATATTGATTCTGACGCTTTATTTGACCACAATATCATCTTGTTTACCGTACCAGTGGCTAACGCCCCAACAACTACGGCTCTGCCATCTACATTTACCCAGAGCTTGAGCAACATAACTAAAACCTGCACCCTGCCTGTGCTGAATGAACTATCTCACTCACAGCCGTTCGCTAGTGACCCTGCCCGCCTGGTAGCCTTATACAAGAGACCATTACACAGGCAGTCAACACTGTAGCACCTCTCACCTAACAAAAAGCTAAACCCGTGTCGCATCTCAATACCTGGTTCACTGATGACCTTTATTTTCTCTGCCCGAAAAAACACGAGACTGAAACTAAATGGAGGATCCACGCCTTTGAGGCTAACAAAGCCAGTTTCGCCTCTTTAGCAACCGGGTACAAAAAGGCTATAATTCAAGCAAAAAGTACCACTTACAAGAATATTTAATGCAAAATCATGCTCCTGGGAGCTCTTTGCGATTCTGTGTGAGCTCAAAACTCCTGCCCCCTCCGCCCCCCACTACCAATTGCACCAAGGACAGTATTTGGTGTTCTAATAGCCAAAATGCCCTTTTAGACAAAATTGACACACTTCAGAAGAAAATATTAATTTAATAAAACACCTTGTGCAGTGACACTTCAGGCACTAAGTCACCGTCCACTGTGCCTCCAACCTCTGGCCAAAACCCATTTATTTTCGAACGATCAAAGGTGTCAACCCCTCACGCTGCCAACGGGACGTGTGCTCAGCCAGTGTCATCGAAGATTGTGCTGATGCTCTTGCACCCTTCATTACCACCCTTATCAAAGCCCCATTCTCCACCTGCACAGTGCCCACCAGCTCAAAGCATGCTGTGTCCTCCCCTCTTGGAAAAACCTACACTCAACCCAGCTGTGCCCACCAACTACTGCCCCATTACCACAAGTCTTGGACAGGGCGGCCTACCTACAGATCCAACCTTATCTTGAATCCAACAATATCCTAGGTCTGCATGAATCCGTCCAGGCTATGGCACTGAATCCACATTGCTGGACTTAAAAAAAACAGCCGGATGCGATTAAAGACTCTGGCAAGTCAGCCCTCCTCCTTCTGATTGACTTGTCGGCAGCCTTCGACCTCGCTGACCACCAAATCTTGGGTCATCACCTAGACTCAGCTGCTCACTTCGTTCCTGAAGCTATCGCCTGGATCTCCTCTTTCCTGGACAACAGATCCATGAGAGTTTTCTCAAACACGGACTTGGCCCTTCCTGACCCGGTAACCTGTCGCATCCCACAAGGCTCCTGCATCTCCCCTAACCTTTTTCAACATCTTTACCAAACACGTATTCAACCTCTTACATGACATGGGCATATCCTACACCAACTATGCTGATGGCACAAAAATCCTCCTCCCTCTCTCTGGAAACTACACCACTGAGCAATGTTCCTTCTAATAATTTTTCCCTAAGTGCGGAAATGCTTAGCTTTCGTGCGCAACTTATTTTCCATGTGCGCAACTAAATTACGAGGTAAGCTACTTTGTGAGCATGCGTAGTTGGTGAGTTCCCATCTCCAAAGAATTTGTAACAGAATTTCTCCTTCCCAACCACTGCAATTCTTTACGAGTCAGTGTAATAGGTACATATTCAATAACCTTTTCCAAACATATAGGCTTAAAAGAACAAATATTTTGGTATAAGGAGAGCTCATCAACCAGTCCAAGAATTCAAGATCTGCCATAGTTCCTTACCAAAATTACTCCTGCGCAGAGAAAAAAAGTGTATGCACAAAAAAGCTCTTTACGGTCGGGATAAACAATATATTTAGCTGTGGCTATTCATTTGTCAACACTGCTTAGAGACCATGCAGAAAGTGTGTAAAACCTTTTGAATAAAATACTTGTGTTTATTACAAAAAGCAAATATCACTTATCACTGATGTGACGGTCAAAAAATTCAGACAGGGTAACATTTTTGCAAATGAAATAATGGCAACTAAAAGGAATGTGTCAGAAAACGTGCAAATAGGAGTTCATGTGCCACTTTAATGAAGTAATTCAAGGGCCAGGAGAACATGCCTCAAAATGTGTGTAAGGACGATAATTACATTTGAATAACTGCACCACAGAATGATGATCTGAATTCCTGGGTCTCTGCTTGCTATCCATATTATGTGGTCCTGTGAGCTGTGACATTTGCTCAAAACCTGCCTTGCAGCTAAGACGCACAATCCATTGTTATTCCCTAAAAACAGGAAAATGTGCTCAACAAAAACGGGAAACCATGAACATATAGGAACCTCACCCGTGATTCTACCCACAAAGTTCCACTGATATTTGTTTTTGAATCGGTGACCTGCAGAGCAGTGGCATGGGGCCGTAGTATTTGAGTTTCGAATTGTGAGGGGAAAGAACATATTTTAAAAAACATAAAATATCCCTTCTGGCAAAGCTAATTACATTCTTCCTGAAAAATCATTTGATTCGGAGTAGGGAGTAACATCATATCAGAGACCTCCTTGTAACCCTGACATAGGAAGTGATATGGAAGGATACATAATACAGGTTACGGTTTTGCCCACTCTTTCTCACCACAGCCTAGACACAATTCCACTAGTCTTACTGAGGTTTTGTCTGAAGTACCATTGAAGAAAATCACATATATTTGCCTTTTTAGTCAATAGCAGCAATGTTCATAGTTACAACAGATTGAGTACTTTCTTCTTTAACTAGCGACCTCTCTTATGAAATTCGCTATTATCAGTTGGACAAGATACATGGGGATGCTAAAGGCAATAAACACAAACACATTATCAAATTGAAAAGCCCTCAGCAGCTGAGCAGAGAAAAAAACCGAAGGTACAGTTTCCTAGACAGTTCCTAGAGTATCCTATTCTTCAGAAAACAAACACATTCCCTTCACTGTACTGCCCTGCCAAAATGTCTGATTTGGTTTTTGAACATTGCTGATTTGTTTTTCACCCCAAAGGATTGTTCTCCTGTGCCCTTCCATCTGTACCCCACCCCGGCTCATCTGCTAGCCTCCAATACCAGTTGATAGGGCTCTGTAAACCGTGAGAGATTGTATCAGTAAAACACTAACTGGGATATTTTCATACCCACAATACTATGCAATGCAAAACATATTTGAAACCTCACCATTATATTATGTGCAGTTTAAGAAAATGCCATGAATCTGTAAGTGTACAATTACTATGAAGTGTATACAAGATTGTTTGCAACATATCGCACTTAAATTGTTGGGTAGGATTATAAAAATGCTCAGTGAAACATTTTTTGCATAGCTGCGAGTTATCATATAATTTAAGGTCCATCACCCATGCCCCATGGAACTTTAAAAACCTGGAAAGGTGGCAGATTGTGTGGAAAGCATTCTAGTAATCTGTATATCGTTGCCCTAATAATATTTATACAAATAATGGCAGGCATAGTCCATACCCATTATCCCTTGCAGGCCAGGTAAATGATATTGCAAGCTCTCCACTTATAAAGTAGACATGAAATTTGCCTACAAAATCCTTAGAGGGCAAATTAATATTTGAGTTTTAGAATGCATTAACTTGCAAGGGGGGGCGCTAGTGTGGCACATGTACAAAGAATAGGAATCATGGGATGAGGTTACACATTCAAGTAGCCTGGTTACTTGCACTCAGTATCTGATATTTGAGCTGATAGTTGGGCTACATAGTCTGGGTGACGCTTTTGCTAAGGTGCCATGAGTAACAAAGTCTTGTGCTTAAGCATCATTCATATTAGAAACATAAAACAAGTGGATGTATGTGCAAGTCTTTTGTAGAGCTGAGGTAGGCAGAGTCATGGTTGTCTGGTAATATATCTGAATGAGGCCTGGGGCAGAAGTTCGAGTCATAAGGTATAAGTGTGGTAGAGTAAAGTATAGGAGTCATGGGTAGGAAGGGGAAGTACAATTTTTTTTAGTGCTTGCAGACCTCTCATTCTGCTCATGCAGTAACTTTTTCATATTAGTTTTTAAGCTATTGTGGATGTATTCTACTTTCAGGATTTGGGGGCTTTTAAGATCAAGCTTGCATAGGGCACTGTAAAAAAGCTAGACCAGAACATCAATACTAGTTCATATAATTTAGCGTCATTTTGAGAGAAAGCAAATATTAGATACCTGCTGTGCCTTGTGCATTATTATATCTTTTTGAATAGGTGGGAATTGTCTGTGTGCGCTGCTCAAATTCATATGAGCGGCACCCAGAAGGAAGTTGGGCAAGCGCACATGCGCACAGCTTAGAGGGAACATTGCCACTGAGGCTAACATCTTGCAATCAGTCTACCAGACCATCCAGCCATGTATGGCTACACATCTCCTATGCCTTAATAATGATAAGACCGAAATCCATCTGGTCGGCTCACAAACCTTACTCAACAAACTCGACCCTGCCTACAGCTAATTTACCATCAATGGCAACACCATCCCTGTTTCTAAGAATGTCAAAACTTTGGGCGTCTATCTAGATGCTATAGATGCTACTCTGTCCTTATCCTGACAGGTCAACATGATTGCATCCTCCACAGCTCACACCACCAAGCTAATCCATGCCTGCTGACCTTTCTTGTCCATAGACAGCTGCCTCATCGGTTCCATACTGGATTATTGTAATGTCTTATTTGTGGGCACGTCCACTCACAACATCAACAAACTCCAGATTATTCAGATCAATGCACTCAGAGCCACTCTAAACATCCTGAGGCATAAGCCCATATTAGCAGCCAGAAGAAATGCTCATTGGCTACCTATTTGTGACCGTATTACCTTCAAAACACAAGCCATCACCTTTGAATGCCTTTCGAACACTGCCCCAGCTTCCTTTCACAAAAACTCAAAAAGGTACAAGTTTCCCTGTCATTGCAGCCAATAACTGGAACTCTCTACCCCTGGCCTTACGATCAGAACAATCCTATTGGGCTTTTCGAAGACCCTGCTCTCCTCCCAGGGCTTGACCCTCGTCTGGATCCACTTACCATTGACTTGAACCTAGCATGTACTCTATTCCACTGACTGTATGATTTACCTGTAACCAGCGCCTTGAGGGCTCTGGGTTTAGTGCGCTTTATAAATGCATAAATAAATAAAAATAAATATGTTGTGGACACAGGTATCATATAACATTCTCCTGTGCACTGTTGGAGAAAAGGCATTCACTGGATTTTTCTTATGTTACCATAGAGAACCATTGTTAGTTGAATGATCATTACAACAAATAATTTTCTTTTAGAAATGCTCATGGAGGCCATCACTTCTGCGCCCAGAGTTAGGGCTCCCTTGCTACACTTGGTCGTTTGCGCTCTGTGGGAACTGTTAATACCTCTCCACTAAAAATGTGCACTTGCCACCACTGACCTTGATCGTTTACAATGCCAGTGCCACACCAGGAGCCACCTGCCCTAGCATCAAAAGCTGACTCCATCAATGGCCAGTCTGTGGGAGGCTGGGTCATGTGATGGAGAATCTTCCCTGTCTCATAGTGAGGAGTTTGCGCTCCAAAGACCTGATCAATAAATGAGAGCACCAGAGCGGATGACCCCATGTTGGAGCAATGAGAATCATTGTATATTTGTCTCACTTGAGTTTCTGAACAACTCACAACACCATTGGATGTGGGGTGGGGAGGCAGGCGCCCATTACATTTTTGAGCGTCTCGCCATCAAACCCCTCTGAGGGCATTGTGTGGTGAACGTCTGACAATGGGCATTGGATGTTGTTGCAAACAAGTACATTTCTAAGGGCACCAGTCGTGGGGAGCAGGAAGGAGCTCAGCACTGTCACGCTACTATTGGCATTGCTCGCCGCCACGGCTGTCTACTATAATCCCAAGTCAACACCCTTGCAGCGAAGCCCACGCTGCCAAGGGTGTCGGTAGTTTGGGCTGAACGCTGACCCTTTGGCTCCATTGTTTCCACAAACAATTTGATCCTGCAATCCAGAAAAAGGGTACTGTTCAGTTACACCCTTTTTGTCTATTTCTTGTATTCTCTGCCATTTTTGAGGCAATCCATCAACTGAATCAGTGTCCATATGGTTATTCCGGCCTAAACGATGCCCTATGGCCAGTAAAAGGATGTGGCAAAGTGACTGTTAACTGCCACCATGTGGTTTCCTTACAGGGCTTTAACATTGTGAGGGTGCGATAATTCTGAACAATCGTGCCCCTTTATTTATTAAGTGGCCTTTACTTTGGTTTACAGTACCTCATGCTACTCCCTGTCTCTCTAGAGCTGATTTAAGGGGAGGGAGACAGACTGGGGGCCCTCCAAGCTAGTCAGGCATTACTTCAACAGTTCCTGGTGTTACTTAGGGGCTATCAAGCTATTATGCATGTTATTTATTATGTTATGTTATAGGTTCTTATACCGCGCACTGTTGCCACCTGTATGGTTGCTTGGTGCTCTGGTGGATCTGTAATGCAAGGAGGGGGCGGGTAGGTTAGTAGGATTGAGCGGGACAAAGAGCAAGAGAGCTGTGATGTGTTGTTGGCAGCTTCAGTTCGGATACACTGGTCACTGAGCGTAGGTGTGTTTTTTGGTTGGTGGCCAACATGTGGTGTCGCTATGTGGTGTTGGGCGAGATTATGCCTGGTTTGTTTAGTTGTTGCGAAGTACTGTAGAGGTATGGTTATGTTTAGTTCGCGGTTTGAGAGGTGTATGCAGAAGGGTGAGTTTTTTGTATGGTTTGTTAGGGGCAGCACAATTCCTATGCAGGATGTGAAAGATTACGATCTCACACAACTAGGCAAAAAACAAAATATCACGATCTCATACATTTGGGCTAGTTGTGAAAAGAGATTACTACACACTATTAGGCTAAATGCAGAATTTGACTACCTCAGAGTTTGGGAGAATGGGTTGAACGTGGGATATGGCTGACTAATAGGTGGGCTAAATGGGCGATGACTGACCAAGATAATTGGGCTAAATGTGAGATATGGCTCCAGTGCTCCAATAACTGCCATTTGAACAGCCTAGACAGACAAGAATTGCACCATATCTTTATCTTTATGATTTAACTGCACTTGCACTTTTCTAACTAAGTGTTACTATACCTGGCTCTTAGGCTAAACTGGTAAGTCCCAACATGTCTAAAAGAAAGACAACCATCTCTGTTTCAACCGACTGGAAGAGTACAAAAAATGGCCACATTGATGGCAACAATAGAGGATGCAAACCTGTTCATTAATGAAATAAAGGTCCTTCTAGATGATATGGATAATGACGAAATAGATAAACACACTTTACCCTTGACTAATAAAAAAAAGGATGCAAACAAATTTCTACCTCTAAACATTCTACCTCATGTGGTCATCCCAACAAATTAGATAAAGATATGTTTATTGATACACAGACTACTCTACCATTTAAACCAATACAAATTACAAAACCTGTCAATCAAGCAGAAACCCCTAAGTTATGTGAGATCCCTCGCCCATTAATACAAGAGGGTGGTAAATGTTATGCTGTAGCGGCTGACTGTCATGGGTCAAATGGAAACGGTTCCCTGCCCTTTTTAATGCCCCAACCAGATCAACCACTGGTTGATGATGTGGCCCAAATACAGCTATAAATTAGGGTGATTAGCTCCATAGCTCAGGAACAGCTAACTGGGGGAGAAGAACAAGTTACTTACCCATGGTAACGTTCTTTCGACTGGATGTTCCTCCCATGTATTCGTTATCTTTGATATTCAAGTCTGCTTGCACCTTGCTACAGAAGTTCTTTTCCATAGGGTTAAGTGTCTTCGAGTCTTGGTCCTCAATGGCCTCTGTAGCGTCCCTCATGACGTCGACGTTGGTATATGAAGCACGCGCGCTGACCGTTACCTCAGTTCTGAGTTTTTTCCCTCCTTTAACTTGCATGCTGTGTCATAGGAGGAGACAATTTTGACATTGCGAGAAAGGAAGATGTAATACACTGAAATTCTAGGCAGGCAAAAGGGGATGGATGGGTGGGCAATGAAGAATACGTGGGAGGTACATCCAGTCAAACGAACATTACCATGGGTAAGTAACTTTTTCTTCGATTGGATTGTGTCCTCCCACGTATTCCTCATCTTTGATAGACTCCCCAAGCAGTTTGAGTTAGCCAATGAGTCTTATTTGTTAATATTATGGAGGACTGCCTTGCCAAATGTGGCTTCCTCTCCTGAAAAAGAAACTACACAGTAAAATGTACTGAACGTATGCAGGGATGACCAAGTTGCCGCTCTATAAATGTCTCCCCCCGGCACACCTCTTTCCAGAGCTGTAGAAGCAGCCATCCCTCTAGTGGGATGCGCCCTCAAAAATACGGGCAAATCTTTGTCTGTTAAAGAGTAACACTCTGTTATGCACATTACAATCCATCTAGAGATTGTTTGTTTAGTGACTGCCATTCCTAATCTTTGGCCAGCATAACCAATGAAAAGCTGATGATCTTGGCGAATACTTTCAGTTCTTGTAATGTAGTAGCTTAGAGACCTTTTCGCGTCTAGATGATGTAGTCTTTTCTCCTCTTTGGATGGTAAAAAGATGGTAGCACAATATGTTGTGCTAAATGAAACTCTGACACAACTTTCGGAAGGAAAACTGACCTAACTCTTAAAATTACTTTATCCTTGAAAAAGGACATAAAATGTTATTTGTAAGATAAGGCCTGTAGCTCACTTACCCTACGGGCAGACGTGACAGCTACTAGAGAGGCTGTTTTCATAGTGAGCATCCTCAAAGTACACCAAGGGCTCAAATGGAGCTCTGATAAAACGTATTAATCCAAGATTTAAATCCCATGACGGCACAATGAAGGGAGTGGGTGGAAACAAATTAGTTAAGCCCTTCAGAAATTGTACTGCAATCAGCCCTTTGAAGTATGACCCTTCATCTGGAGATCTTTTGAAGATTCATAGTGCTGCTAAGTAGCACTTCACCGTGGCCACTTGCAACCCAGAATGGGTTAGATGGAGCAAGAAAAACAGAACATGGGGAAGTTTACACGTGAAAGGATCTAGTTTATTTTCTCTGCACGAGCTGCAAAACTTATTCCAACAGTAGTGGTACAGGGATTTAGTTGCCGTTCTCCTTGCCGAAACAAACACTTACGTCTTCCGGAAGGTCCCAATCTTTATATCTTACTCATTCAGACACCAGGTGTGAAGATTGAGAGTCCTGATCTCTGGATGAAGAATGCAACCTCCATTTTGCGAGCGAGAGTAGGTCCTCTCTTTGGGGTAGATGAATTGGAGGGCAGATGGCCATTTCTAGAAGATCCGGGTACCACGTTCTGCTGGCCCAATCCAGAGCAATTAGGATCATGGTTTTCCCGAACTTCCTCAACCTCCTGAAGACATGAGGAATAACAGGAACTCCCAGTCCACTATGAACGCGTCCCCTAGAGCTCCTCTTTGGGGAAATTTCCTGGAGCAGAACATCTCGCACATCCGGTTGACACTGTTCGCAAAAAGATCTACTTGAGGGGTTCCCCAAAGGGCCAAGGTCTCCAGAAGCACTTCCTGAGTTAGTTCCCACTCATGGGAGATTGTGCTCTGCCTGCTCAGAGCGTCTGCTGCCATGTTCTTTTCGACCAGCTAGATAAACTGCCAGAAGAGTGATTCCTTCTCTCAGTGCCCAGAACCAGAGCTGCAATGCCTCTGTGCACATGGGCATTGACCCCACACTCCCTCTCTTGTTAAGGTAGAGTTAAGGTAGTGCATGGCCACTGTGTTGTTCGTTATTATCAGGACATTCTTCCCCCATATTGAGGACAGGAATGCCATCCGCACTAGTCTGATTGCCCTAAACTCCAAAGACAGACTTCTGGCATTAGAAAAATGCAGGATGCCATGAGGCTGAGCAGCCTTAGGAAGTTGTAGGCCGGAAGACGTTGGACACTCTGGAATTTTTGGACCATCTGCAAGAGATGTTGAGCCCTTAAATCAGGTGGCGAAGCCTTTCCCAAAGCTGAATCCAGGATTGCTTGAATGAATTGAAGCTTCACTGAAGGTGTCAAGTGGGACTTCTTGAAGTTCAGGGAGAATCCCAGCTCATGGAGGAAGTGGCAGACATGACTAAGATGATTCTGAGACTGTTCCAGAGAAACAGCCCTGATGAACCAGTTGTGTAGGTACGGTAGATGTGAATCCTTTCCCTCCTTAGACTTGCTACCACCACTGCCATAAGCTTGGTGAAGACCCTCGAGGCTGAGGTGAGCCTGAATGGCAGAACCCGAAACTGATAATGAGAACCGCCATCTGCGTACCTCAGGTACGTTCTATGCTTCTGATGTATTGGCACTTGAAAGTGAGTGTCCTGAAGGTCCAGTGACACCATCCAATCCTGGAGTTGAAGGGCCTGAAGGATCTGCGAAAGAGTTACCATCTTGACCTCGTCCTTCCTGAGGAACTTGTTCAAGTATCTCAAGTCCAAGATGGCTCACACACCTCTGTCCTTCTTGGTTATCGGGGAAGTAGGGCGAGTACCAACCCTTGTTTCTCTCCACTGCAGGTTCCAATTCTATTGCATCTTTCTCCAACAGGATGAGAATCTCCTGTAGGAGGAGCGGATCTGGAATCGAGCTTGTTCTGGATTATGGAGGGCAATCGGGAGGACTCATTAGAAATGGAAGACAGTAACCGTCTGCTACGGTTTGTAGCACCCATGCGCCCGAAGTTAAGCTTCACCAACTCCGGAGATGATATGACAGTCTGCATCCAACCACACACTTGTGGGTGAGGGAGTCATTCAGCTGTACGACCTGCAGCTGAGGGTAACTCTGCGGGTGTTGAACGGGGAGTTCTTCCTCCTTTACCTCCATGAGGGGTTCTTCTTTGGCCCCCTTGTGAGAATTGACCTCCTCCCCTAGAGATGGAGGAATAGAATTGCAAAGGACGGTCTCTCCAAGATTGTCTGATTGCCGACCCCCAATGATTTAGCTGCAGCTTGAGGCGCTTGCAGTTTTTCCAGTCTATCAACCGGCTCACCAAACAGGGAAGTCCCGTCAAATGGTATGTCAAGTAAACGTGCCTGGACGTCTGCAGAAAATCCTGATTTTATTTTAGCCAAGACATGCGCCTAAGCAATGTACTGGCAGCCATCGACCTGCTTACTGAATCAACTGTATCCAGGCTGGACTACAAAGACTGTCTCATGGCATCTTTTCCATTTTGTAATAGGTTTAAGAAACCTTCTCTTTCTTCTCCCTCCGGAATGTGTTCTGCTGCAAGAGCAGCTACACCCCAAAGGGTGTGAGTGTACTTTGCTAAGGCACTGGTAGCATTAGCGGATTTTAATGATGCATGCTCCCAGCACTAAATACTCACTTTCCCAAAGAGTCAATTCTTCTATTCTCCTTATCTGCCGGAGTAGAAGGGTAAGCTGCAGCTTTTGAAGAAACAATTGCTGCTTGAACAACCAGGCTCTCTGAAGCAGTTCTGTATTTCTTTGTTAACAGCATTACGTTAACAGTGCTGAGGAAGAGATACCTCATCCTTTTTAGCACTTCATATTGGTGGGGGCGGATCGCCCCCCCTTGTTGCAGCTCCCACCCCTTACCCCCAGGCATTGAAGGAGAAGACTTCCCCTTCTGTGCCTGGGGTTTGGGGGGTGGCTGTGAGGATGTCAGCGCACGCTATGTGCGCCGACATCATTAGGAAATTATATTTGCATGCTTTCAGCATGCACATATAGCAGACACAGTTTTCTGCCCTATCTGCATAGGGAAGGGCTTGTTGGAAAGGGGTGACTCTCTCCTTTCCAACGAGCCCTCCCACAAGCAGATTGCCGGTCGAGGATTGTTCGATCCTCGACCAACAATCCCTCTGGACCACAAGGGAATTGACATTGGGGGTGGGGCCTTCCCCACCAGGCCAAACAGCTCCTCAACCCACCAAACAAAAACCAAAAACACAATGGCCCTCATTACGACCCTGGCGGAAAGTAACTGACATGACCGCCATAGCGTAAATAGCGTTTCTGCCATTGCACGATGGAGCAAAGTGCGGCCAATTCCGACCCATCGGGCACGAGCACCACGCCATGGCGGAAGTGCAAAGTCCGCGATGGCGGAAATGACCCCAAAACGGCCCATTCCGCCGTCGTATGGCGCCCTAGGTGCAATTCCGCCACCCATTTTAGCGGTCACCGTAATGAGCGGTCAGCGCAAATTACGGTCACCGTAAATATACGGAAACGGAAGTAAAAACATGGGGCCGGAACGGGAAACAGGACGCCGTACACCTATAAAATCAGAATCCCAACACAACCATAAAAAACCGACCCTGAGACACATCCCAACCCGTTAGCCACCCCATAATAAAAAAGAAAAATGGGAAAAGTTGCTAAAAAAAGCGTGCGATCGCAAGCGGCAGGTCCACTTCTCTCATGAGGAACTCACCGTGCTCACAGAGACCCTCCAGGAGAACGCTGCCGTCGTCTTCTCGATGCAAATGACCAGGACGGCACTTGCGAACAAGAGGGACATATGGGCCCTGGTGGCACAGCGGGTAAGTGCGGTGGGGACCGCACCCCGCAACCCACAGCAATGCAGGAAGTGATGGGACGACTTGCGGATACGCGTCCGGAGCATACTTTCAGCCAACCGCAACATTGCCACAGCTACCGGGGGAGGATCTGATTCACCCATCAAGTTGACCCCCTGGGAAGAAATCCGTGCCTCCACCATTGGAATGGAGAGCATTGAGGGAGTCGGAGGGATGGAGAAAGGAGTGCAGACATCCGAAGAATCAGGTAGGTGGGCCAAATTAAACAACGCTAAATCCACAAAGTCCAATCATGTGAAGCACCATGTGTCCCCATAGTGCAATAGAAACACATGTCCAGGAGAACGTCCACATACATTGCCATGATAGCGCCCTGTAAAAGTCAGATTAAATACATAAATAAGTAAAAATCCTAAAAACACCCTCTGCATGTGCAGCATGCACACCCTAACTGCAGGCTGCAAAATAACTGCACCCTCAAGCCACACGAAAATGAGACCTCCCCCAAGGCCCTGACCCAAATCACCCTCAGGTACCACCCCAATGCATGTGATACATTGCCATTCCAATTACAACAGACCCATAAATAACGCTTGCCCTCCTTTACTCCACCACAGGGTCCGAATCAAACGACGAGCTTCAGGACACCCCTACCAGCACACCTGCAAAGAGGGCCAAGACCAACGGCCAAAGACCCTCCACCTCAGCTGCACGGATCAAGACACGTCAGCAGCACGAATCGAGTGGCAGCACACTGGAGGGGACATCAACAGGCACCCCAGCAGCCAGCATGTCCACAACAGCAGCACCACAGGTCCCCCCAATGGATGCCACAGAAGGCACTGCTTCTGGTGGCAGCAGCACCATAGGTGACACTGCTTTCATGCCAGCATGCTCCGACACAGAAAACGGTGCTGTAGATGTAGGATCCATCCATGACCTGTCCCAATCCCCCTGTATGTTTCATCCCGTACACCATGAGGACACCACGCAGGGGCACCCACAAGACGACGACTGGCCAACCCCCACAAGGCCTGTGGCAAGGCAACATGAGGTGATCAGCCCCTCTGTGACACCACCGCAAATGGGCATGGCCCAGCAGAGGCAACAGTCCCTCGAGCAGATGATAGTGCAACAGCAGCAACTGGCCACGCTCCTCAAGGAGCATGCTGATGAATGTGGGGGTTCTAAGGCAGCCATTGAAACATCTACTGAGACACTTAGGGCAGAAATGGAGCGAAGTACAGAGACACTAAGGGCACAAATTGAGGGAAGCACCGAGAGCCTGAGGGGACAAATGGAGAGAAGCACCGAGAGCCTGAGGGGGGAACTGCATGCGACGTCCAAAGATGTATGTGGTGAACTTGCCGCTGTGCGCCGTGTGCTCACTGAGCTCTCACAAACCCTTAGGGACATGCATGGACGTGAGCAGGCAGAGACATCATCCGTTGCAAGTTCCGTCCAGGGCAGCCCCCAGCGCAGATCTGGGAGGAACCTGCGCTCCACAGGCAGGGGTGCCCCTGATACCCAGAGAGGGAGCTTGCAATAGCGTCTGACCAATGACAATGAGCATCTCTGGACACTGGTGTTCTGGGGGGAGGTAGGAGGGTGGAGGGGGTGTGTAGGGTTCTTCCGGGTGGCGGGTCGATTGGGTGTGTAATACCATTTCACATTTGCAATACATATATACACATTAATCCAATGAGATGTGTGGACATTGATCTTTGTGTACGAGGCCTTTCTTGGCGTACAGGCCACATTGTGCATGTTCCCGACACACACAGTGCCACAAGTCCCGTGTCCATGTAACAGCCACCAGGCGTGAGTACTAGAAGCATGCATCTATGATATTCTGACGAATCTCACGGGCCTCCTGTGCCTCGCGGACTCCTTGAGGTGCTGCCACATCCCCACCCTCATCATGACCATCTTCAGGTGCTTGCAGTTCTGCGTCAGGGGGCATGGCCACATTTCTACGTACGCACATGTTGTGTAGCATTACACATGCCATGACCATCTTTGCAACCTTCTCATGGCGGTACAGGAGTGCCCCGCCAGACCTGCTGAGGCAGTGGAAACGAGCCTTCAGTAGGCCGAATGCCTGTTATATGACTACACGGGTACGTGAGTGGGCATGGTTGTAGTCCTCCTCATGCTGGTTCTGTGGGTTCCGGATTGGTGTAAGGAGCCATCTCTTCAGTGGATACCCGGCATCACCTGTATGTGGACAAAGAAGGATGTTTGTGGAATAACATTGCTACGTACGCATCCCCCCCCTTCCTGCCACGTCATTGACGCATCACCTACCCCACATTCACATGCATTAAATGAGACTCACCGAGTAGCCAGGATCGGTGCCCTGCATGTCGCTCCATGTAGCGTGGTACTGTAGAGTTCCTCAAGACCATAGAGTCATGGGTTGATCCTGGAAATCGGGCACAACAATGTGTAAAGATCCTGTTGGAGTCACACACCATTTGTACATTGATAGAATGATATTGTTTCCGGTTGCGGTACTGGACCTCCATGGCATGTGGGACAACCAATTCCACATGGGTGCAGTCGATGGCACCAATGCAACCCGGTATGCCGCCAAGTGCATGGAATCCCACTTTTGCGTTTGTGAGCTCCTGCTCCGAGCGTGGTAAACAGATGTAGTCGTCTGCGTGCTTCAGGAGGGCATCAAGCACTTGGAATAGTGTCCGTGACAATAGTGGCTGTGAAATGCCATGCAACTGTCCGACTGTGTGCTGGTAGGTGCCTGTGGCCAGGAAGTGGAGTACAGACACCACCTTCAGTAGGGGTGGGATGGCGGTTGGGCTATCTATCATGCTGACAAGGTCAGCGTGTGTCATGTCGACAATGGCGGTTATGGTGTCCCGGTCCAAACGGTAGAGGGTGTGGATCTGCTCAGCAGTGAGGTTGAACGGATTGGCACGGAGGCGTGGGATTGCGGGCTGCCTGCGTGGTGGTAGTGGCTGTGCTGGTGGGCCTTGCTGCCCCTGCCTTGCTCTCCTCCTCCTCCTCCTCCTGCGTCTCCTCTGTGCGGCCGGTTGTTGCAGTCGTTGGTGTTCGTCTTCTTCTTGAAGTTGGAGTACTTGCAGTGCTATCAGGTCCCCCAGGCCCAACATCGCTAGTCCTGTCGGTAGCATTTGGGAGTGGGTGTGGTTGTGGGAGGGGTTTGGGTATGCAATTTATGTGTTTTCAGGCTGTATAGCCTCCACCTGTGGTGATTCATTTCACCTGTGCCAGCTGCAATTACTTTTGGGCGAGCACGTCCCGCACACAACGCTGCTATTTGACGCATGGCATCTTGCAATTACAATCATGTATGTGATCCCGATGGCAGTGAAATATTGGTTAATATGTTGATTCTGCTATAGTCCCATTGTTTCACATACTATTTTTGCAGTCGCGGACAAACTTGTGAAGGGTCAGTGGAATGTAGTACTCGATCAACGGTGGACCCTCATGCAGCACTGTACCGACGTTCACCGACGGGCGGGGAGTCCCATTAGTGATTGAAGCCAGTTGCCATTTTCACACACAGCCGCACTACATAGATGTATTTGTGAATCCAAGCGTTCACAGATGCCTTTTCGACGTGATGTTGCAAATGAGGAATTCGAAGGACAGCGCTTTTGCTTTTCAACTAGCGGCGAGGAGACGCCCACAGGTCTGACTGGAAATGTAACGTTCTATTGTTGAATGTCCTTGGGACAGGGCCCATGACGAGAATGCAATGATTGATGTGAATTGAATGGGATGCGCAATAGCGTAGTGGACGATGAGGCAGGACGTCCCCAAATACATGTTACTTCACTACACTAGTGAACCGGGCAGGAGCACAGTGGATTTTGCAGACTGCATTACGCACAGACTCAATGGAAATTTCAAATGTAATGTGAGTAAATATTCAGGCGTTTCTATTCCGGGATGAGGGAATGATGAATGGATGCATGGACAGATGATTTAATTGAGAGTTTGTCATGTGCATGGCTTTTTGATATCTATCCCCTTCCCCTGCGCTATGTGATGCAAAGCTGCCATAGTGGGTCCATCATCTGTCTGCCCTTGTTGAACCCTCCCTGTCTCGACGCGCCTTCAAACACTTGTGTCTGTGCACGTTACTAATCACATCTAATGGATTCTGTTTTGACAGACGCATGCACACATACACTCGTTAGTAATAGTGTATTGAGCTCGATTCATGTCGTTATGATTCGCAAGTGATTTTTTGGTGACATTAATCCTTTTGAGTGTGCTAGCATGCATATGGTTGTATATTTAGTGTGTTGAATGAACTGAGTAATTCATATGAAGTTCGGATGCCCATGCTATTATTTTTTTCTTTTGGGTGACAGGTATCTCCTCCCCTTTTGCCGCTGGCATCTGTACGCCACTCCTGCAGATGGCTTTTTCACTCGACACCTGCAGCTTCGAGTTAATCAGTGGAGCACCATTACGATCTTATGGGACGATCGCCAATGGGCCACATGCCCTTACGCAGTACTAGTGGCTAGGAGCAACATCTGTACCTTTCAGCTGGACTAGTGCCTACTTCATGGGACTGCCCTGCGGTTCTAGGCGCTTCCGTGTTGCCTTTTTGGTCGTAAATGTAGGCCCTGTGTACCATGAAGGAACAGGGCGTCACACAAGTAGAAGCTGGTCATTCATTGCGGATGCAGCCCACAGTGATGGAAATCATTTGGGAGTTAGTTTGCGAATAGCTGTATGGGCTTGGTGATTTGGATGTGCATTAAAATTATGTTCAGATATTGACCATGTGGCCTTATTCTTTACTAGTGATGTTGCATATTCCGATTTGTGGCGCGATGTATTGTGAGATGATCTGCATTGGGTTCCGGCTTCTGAGTGGAGTTGTGTGGTACTGTACTGGTCGCGTTTGCCTACGAGGAGTTGTGCAATGTGGGCAGGGAGTGGAGTACAGGCACTCAGTAGGGCCATGTACGGTTGGTTCGCGATGCCGTAATTCTCACCATGGCGGAAAGGTACTTTCCGCCATGCTTGATGGCGTTGAGTACATGTCCGCTAGGGTCAGAATTCGCGTACCGTTGCGCCATGGCGGAAATTACGGTTTTGCAAGGCGCGCGTGGGCGTGCTTGTTGCAGTTAGCGTTGGCGTTCACTACGGTGTCGCTAATGGCATCGTACTTTACGGTGACGGTTCATGATTGCAACGAGCGGTATTCGATGGCGGTATTTCATTTCCGCCTTCGTTTTTGGAATTCCGCCAGGGTCGTAATGAGGGCCAATGCCTTCTTTGGAGGCAGATGGAAGTCAAAAATGCACACTTGGGGACTGGCCCTGTGCCTGTGGGCCAGCCCTCCCAGAAATAATAAAAATGTCTTTAATGTGATTTAGTTTACAAAATAAACTTTACACATAACAACATATAAAAATACATGCAAAGAAATGTATAAAATAAAACTATGCTAATATAACAATAAAAATACAATTATTCCAGAACAGAACAAAACTTAATAACTTTGTTTTCCATCTCACAATTTGAATAACATATTTCATATTTTCCATCAAACTGCTTATCAATGCTTAAAATCCAGCTGCTCCTCCGGATCCTTATACCAACTATGGATATATAGATCACCCCTTTTCCTTTTAGCTGATATCATCATATGTTTGGCAGGAGCTAGAACTGACCAGCCAAGTGATATTTCAAATACCTCTTACTGGCCTAAGCTTATATTGGGGATGTCCCTAGCCCTTATAGTGACATACCCAGTTTTGCTTCTACCTTCAACCAGATGTTATAAAGGGCAATTAGCAAACGCATGCTCTCAGTGTTTGTGCAATGTATCCAAAAGGAACTCTCCCCAATCATATCCCAATTGTGCACATATTTGCCAACATTATATTTAATTACATCAGCCATAGCGTGGCATTCGGTCAGCACATGTTTGGCCGTCTCAGGGATTTCAAGAGTATTGCAGAGACGACAAAAATGCTGTTCCATCATGGTTTTATCCATCACCCCTGTGGTTGTCTTAATGGGGAGCTGTTCCAGCCTTAATAGAAGAATACATCTTCTAAGTCTCTTGGAAGGACATAGGTTCAGGTATTTCTGCGGGTTCTTAAATGTATAGAGCCTAAACTGTACAAATTGGTACTTTTTTAACCTACAGAGATAGTCGAACTTCTCCAACCAATCCCATAGGTCTACCCGTCTCCCTAATGCATTCTGAAAGCACCCCTCTCGTTGTGTCCAACATATATCTTTTCAAATGTTTTCCATATGTCTATTCAACAAGCAGGTGGAATTTCTTTACTGATCTTAATGGACTGCAGCAAGTAATGCATTTTCTGATCCAAAGGTCATTTTTGGATATAACCCAGCCCTCTTCTTCAGAACTAGTGCCTTTAGGGAAATCAGTCCTAGCTCAAGCCCTATAAAGGCCATAGGAATGCAGGCCGGGAGACCTAACATCCTCCACCAAAATTTCCCCTCGATAACCTGGAGCCAATTCAGGTCAATTTGACCCAGTGCATCAAGGCCATATGTCATCATGGGGGACAACACTTGGATATACAATTGACGGGTTCCCCGCACTGTATAGTCTCCCTGCTTTATGGTAAAGCTATTGAACAATGCAGTAATTTGTGCTGCTTTAATAGCGCGTCTTCGCTTACATATGGCGAAGTCGCCGCTAGGTTCGAAGTTGATTCCAAGATATCTGTAAAGCGGAACATACAGGATTTCAACATTGCCAACAAATAGCTTAACGCGTTCGGTTTTTTTGCTTGCATATCTTATGACTTGAGTTTTCTCTAAATTAATAGTAAGGCCGTTTCTTTCGGAGTACTCCCAAAGTGCAAGGGCAGATCTACGTAACCCGCTGATGGTATGGTCAAATATGACCAGGTCATCTGCGTAGGCTAAGACCAAAAAGGAAGCTTTGCCGATACTCGGAGGGCAATGGTTAGCTATGGTTATTGCAGCAGGTATGTCGTGGACATATAAGTTATACACAAGGGGGGGCGGTGACGCACCCCTGTTTGACCTCTCTGTTCTGCGGGACCTCTTCGGTCATATGGCCTTCCTGATCTAACTTCAATCTCACTGTGGTATTGTGATGCAACAACCTAAGATAATAAAGAAGGTCATCGGGACAACCCATCATCTTTAGCTTCAACCACAATTTACCTCTTTGGATGGAATCAAATGCAGCCTTAAAATCGATGTATAATGCGTACAGGGGAGGCTGCCCACTCTTCTGCGCACTAGTTCGCATAATGGCCATGACCAAGAGATTGAGGGTGGTGGAATAGCCTTTTCTAAATCCGCTTTGAAACTTACAGAGGATGTTTGACTGATCCACCCATATCTGGAGTTTTTTTAGTATTAAAGAGGCAAATATCTTTCCTGTTGTGTCTAACATTGAGAGTAGCCTGTAATTATTAGGATCGAAGCGATTTCCCTTTTTTAAATACCGGGATTAAGATCGCCGTCTGCCAAGAATACAGCACTTTGCCTTCAGTTAAGATCTTCTTGAAGAGGACGGTTAGCAATGTAGCCCAAAATTCGGCTGGCACTTGATGACTATATTAGCCAGCCCATTGGGTCCAGGAGCTCTAGAAGATTTCAACAATTTAATCTCAGCCAAAAGCATAGCATATGATATGTCAATAGAGGTTTCGGATGGAGCATTCCCCACCAATATTGTTTCCTCCAAATAAGTGGTTGCGTTGCGATGCTCGAGAAACCTTACCCATTCAGCCTTACCAATAGAGTTCACTTACTGTCCTATCGTAGTCCCCCTAGGAGGAGTGACCAGATGTTATGGGCCTTTCTGGAGCAGATGGTCTAGACTAGCCTTTGCCAAGATTTAGTTTGCTCAGTACTTCTCTTGGCCTTGATCATCGCTCGATATATATTCTTAATTCTCCTGATAGTCGTCAGATAAGACCCAAATGACATGCTTGATTTCTTGGCATGCCGAAGCTCTGCCATCACGTCTCTCTTTGCATCTCGAATCTGTTTATCACATGGAGGTTGTTTTCTCTGACCACAGATCATGGCTCTTACTGGGGTAACCGCATGTTTACCAGCCAACGCGAGAATCCAGTTTTCTATTGCGTTTATTGACATCGAATGGAATTCCAAGAAATCAGAGTAATTATACACAGTCAAAGCTTCCTTAGCTAGCTACACATTCGTATCCGACCACCAAATTCTTTTACCCGCATGGTTCGCATTTATGTTTCCCATGCCGCCGGGTTCCTTGCTACCATCAGAAATAGCCAATGTGCACGCTAGGGTAGCATGGTCGCACCATTCATTAAACGCGACAACCATGTCTTCAACGAGCAACAACATTTTCGGACAGACAAACATGTAGTCAAGCGTGCTAACCATTGCTCCGTTTCTCCATGTGTGTCTGCCCAGATGGTCGCTGTCCGTTCTACCATTAATCATTTCAAACTCCCAGTTTTCAAAGAATTGTGACCATCCTAGTCCCTCAGTGTCGTTCTTTCTGTGAGCCATAACACATTTGGATTTTAATTTCCGGTTATTTGTTCTCTCATCCACCCCCCTGACATGTGGCAATTAAAATTGCCAGCACACACTGCAACTTTCTCTTGAAATGTCCACCAGTTTGCCAATAGTTCATGCAGGGTATCCTGTATAGGCTCTCTCAGTACCGCCCCAGGGGGATTATAGAGGCTCACTAATAAACGTTTTTCCAGGCTCCCCTTGCATGCATACTCTATTTCAACTGCTATCATATTATCTTCCTGTGCCACATCAATTCGCCTAGAACTTAAAGCATTTATTACCCCTATCAAGAGACCCCCGTATGGTCGTCTCTTTCTCCTCTCTTGGCAAAGGCCTGATGCACCTTAAACCCATCTAGAATCAAATGGTCCATAGCCAATGTCTCTTGTAAACAGATACAGCTATATGAGGCTATTTGGTCCATAGATCCCTCAGGTGATGATAAATAGGCAAAGCCTTGGCAGTTCCATGACAGGATGGAGAGATCTCATTGCTTTGATATAACCATGGGCAGTGAGTCTGCCAACTACTTTAAAACCTGCTGTGCATCCGTTAACTCCACCTTCTTATCAGTAGGTAAACAAGGACAAGATGTATTAGTAGCTGGTGATATAGCTTCCACCTCCAAGCAATTAGGATCTTCTTGGTTCAATTCAGCATCGATCTCAACATCAACTGCCATCATTTTGTCTTTATAAGACCTTAGCATTTGCGCTGTAGACAGGAATTTACAATGCAGTGCTGAAACCTTCAGGATAGGTCCCCTCAATGGTTCCACAAATTGGAAATCTTCAGATTGTAGTACTCGTAATTGAGGGACTGAAGGCATTCTTGTCAGGAATTCGGATCGCGAGAGCCATTTGAGGTCACCGCTTTGGTACAGGTTTTTGTTCAAACAAATGCGATTTACCCAGACGTCTCCCTCATCATCGCCTAGAGATGTTGGCGCAATTACTGGGACTTTCGGCCCCTCATGAGCTCCCGGGGCCTTGGGCACACTTAGGGGAATAAGATCTTCATCTATCAGAGACTCATTGTCCGAGGCCTCCAGGTCCACAGCCGGCTCCAGAATTTTCTCCTGCTCAGGTATGAGCCGACTAGTCAATCGCCTCTCTCCCAAGGCATTCCTTTTTTTTGCTCTGGCCGCTCTCTTTTTTGCTTTTTTATAACGAGAGGGAGCTTCCCCAGATTCTGTTAAGTGTCTTTTACTCAGTCTCTTACTCATGGCCGCTCTCCTAGCCATTCTTTGCTGCTTGCGTGAGAATAGTACCTCAGAGTTCTCTGTATACTCAGGTTCCTGGCCTGAGTCCTGCAGATTATGCATCTCATCCGCAATCTGAATAGCTTGCGACAAGTTACATTCCATATCATCATCAGCTTTACTTCTTTGTGCCTTTTCTGTTGCCAATAAATTTGTATTCGCCAGAATACGCCCAGAAATTTGAAGCAATATTTTAAGTGCAAACTGTAAAGATGCCATTGATGATTGAATCTCTGCAATTTCCGAAGCCCCAGGGTAGGCACCACCAGATCTCTCCACTTCAGTGTCAAGAGTTGTATCTATGTCTAAATTAGTGGAGGCAGATAATCTGCCCATACCCCCGCAGAACTAAATGGTTCAATTGGTTCTTTTAACTGACTCCCAGTCTGCGGGATACTTGTAGTCCCCAAAGTGGCTGGTATTTGTGGTGTCATGCCCCTCTGGATACTCAAAGATAGTTCCAGTAGGGAATTGTCAATATCTTCAAAATTCATCGAATTCACCAGGCTAGGAGGGTTCCATATATAGGTGCCCATATATATGATCACCCATATAATATCTCCACAACCTTTTCCCGGCGATATTATTTACGGCGACCATATATATGGGGATAATATTACCTGATACCGTTAGGAGTTGTATCCTCAGTGGCAATAATTTCCTCCATGACTGTGGAGTTAATTTCCACTTGGGGATTCAGGGGAAAAAGCTTGTGATCACACCTTGATCTGGAGGGACACTCCTCTTACTTTTCTTTTTTGTATTTATATTCACACCTTTAGGATCCTCTTCAGAGAGTTCTTTGGCTTGTTCTTTCTTTCTTCTTAGATTATATTTAGGTTGAGTGGTCCTTTTTGTTGATGGCATTTTATATCTCTGGACTCAAAGTTTCAAGAAAGATTGTCTTTCAATGATTTCAATCCTGATGCAACTCAGTCTGCAAGTTTATACAGAGCACAGCCAAGATTCTATTAGCCACCGAAAATGGAGTCCCTTTGTGAGGTATTTACCGGCACACAAACTGGCTCAAAGGCACCCTAGTCCACAGCAGTACTTCCCTCACCACTCTTGGCCCACCGCTAACCCAATGGGGATAGTGAGCACAGCCAAAGTTACCGAGTGGAGGCACGTTCAGGATTTAAATAGGAACTGGTTATGCTCACCTGGTCTCTGCGGAGACATTGGGGCATGGTTGCAGCCCTCCCAGGAGTTAGATCACCCCAGTCAGGTCTTTCCCTCTGTGGATAAACTGTGTTCGGCGGCAATTGGTGACACTGCTTCTGCATGGATATGAGAAAATGTGAGTGCGCTGATCGGTGACTATTGTACCCTTCTAACCAAGGTGCGATTTCTGTGGGCATGTACCGGCCCATAGGGCTCACCTGTTAATTATTGATGGTAAGCTCTCCGTTCTGCTACTTCTGGCAGGGGCGCTTGTCGATGGGCCTTAGTTCCTTCACTGGTCCCCGGTAAGTAATAGTCCAGTCCAACTGCGACTATGCTTCTCCTGGTTGGTAGTAAGTGTCTCTCGATGTCTCTTGTCTCTTTCCCTTTCTGCTTTCTCTTTGCCCCTTCTCATTTTCTGTCTTTGTATTATTGCTCTCAATATTGTTAATTCCTGATTAACTTTTTATCTTCTGTTTTCTTCCCAATAGATGGAAATGCGGCCCAAAAGCAGCTGTGGGGGCGCGGAACGCGGACGGAAGGAAGATGGATGAAACCGCAATGTCCAACAACAGGTGAGTGAGGGTTTAAGGCAAAGCGCGAGGTTCGGTGGTAGCGCAACCTTAAACTGAATGTCTTTTAAGTGTCTAACCTTGCCTTTCGTTTTTACTTGCAGGTGCTGCTGTCGCGGATGAAGCGCGTCCTGCTGCGGTGCCAAGATGAAGATTTAACCGTCCCGGAAGATTTGAAGATGAGCTGCGGTGCCAAGATGAAGATGTCAGCGTTCCGGAAGGCTTGAAGATGAACTGCGGTGCCAAGAAGAAGATGTCAGCGTTCCGGAAGATTTGAAGAAGAATGTCAGGATCAACGAAGACATGCACAGGTGAAAGAAGATTCCCCAGGTGGTAAGTATGAAGGCAGGAAGCAGGATTTCCAAAGGTAAGTCTAATCCCAGGCGGCGGTGAGCATTACGCTGCATGGAAGTGCAGAATAAGGTGAAGCGCCTGCCTCGGGGATCGGAGCAGTTTATATGGCTGCGATCCTCTAGGCCTGGCTTACCTGCCACACCATGCCACTCCTAGAGAGTCAGCACGTGCAAGGCAACCCAATAGCAGCAGCAGCCACACCCAAGAGTATACGTGGGGCTGCTTTAGTGATGGAAGTTCCCATGTTAAATGGATTTTGCACCCAAAATGACGTGCTATGACCATAATAAAAGCATTCTTGTCCCAAATAAATGTTCTTGCTTACTGTTATTGATGAGCCTGGTGCCAAAGGCACCAGGACTGTGTCCATCCGGGCCCCCTGTGTATGTGGCCCTTTAATGTTTGTGTTCTTGGCCCGATCACCATGACAGAACTGAGTCTACAGCTCACAACTCTGAGGATCAATGATCTCAAATAGAGGATGCGCCACAGAACCCTTCTTTTCCCAGCATTGAATCCACAAATCACAAATCAGGACCACTGTCACACCGCCCTTATCTTATCCTCTACCACGGAGCATCCAATGAATGCACTCATTTCGTAGGGTGTTACTCGTAGGGTGTCACAAGGCCTCTACCCCTTAGCCCCTTAACACTTACTCTAACTTACGAGCTTGAGCTGCGGTGTATCCTTGAGTTCAATATCATGCTTCGGCGAGCAGGATCAAAGGGCAACTCTCCCTTGAGTCTCCTGCTGACGTCCGCTGTAAATATTCTCCAAAAACACTCAGACCTTGTCCAAATACCTCAGCAGCGCACCTCCCCCATAAAAAGCAACAGGGTTCCGGCCGAGAAGCAAATCACTGTCTCGCCAGGAGAAGTCTCAGCCCAGCGTCTATCAGGCGGGACAAAGTCAATCTGCGCAATCCGTCTCCTGAATGGCTCACCTCTGTACTAGAGAGACCCCCGACCGGCCCATAGAGTCAGAGTTTGCTGTGTAGTACTTTAAGACAAGATAGCAGCACTTTGAGGTGGATGGGGGTGTAGGATGTCTTACTCCAACACCAGTCAGTAAGGACAACTCAATGGTTTGGCAAAGCGGAGTCCGTTTAATGACAAGTACAAAAAACAGGGAAACACGGAAATCAACAGTGATGCGATAGCCCGTCTCGCTTCAACTCTCAAAAACTTCATACAAACATTAACATTTATACCCAAAACTTGTCATCATTGACGTGTAACACTCAAAAGTTATCATGCAATTCTATCGGTTGGAAAAGGTAACTTAAATATAGGTGCTATATCTGTATATGGTAACGGAGTGTTAGCATTGGATAAACATTATCAGGTGGGCATCTAAGCCCTTCCTTCAAAAATTACTATGGTGGACGTCACTAAATGTACGACGTCTCATTGGTTCTACTATCTATAGGACCCGAAGAATATTTGGTCCATCGTGATTGGGTTGGCTTCAACCCCATGCATAAATCTCCACTTTAATTAACAGCACGCAGAATGGTCAACCAGGTGAAGGAAGCCCCAAGATTCACCTGGCCTCTCTTCCATCAATCAGTACTTTAGTGGCTTTGTATCAATTAGTTGGCTGTGGTCGGCCTCGAAGCTGTAGCCTCTTGTCAGAAAAAGTTATGGTATCTTCTGTTTGGGAGACAGCCAGGCGTAGGTGTGAAATTGTGCCTCTTCTTGCTCGGCTGGTCACGTGCTGGCACACCGTGAATCGGCTTAGTTTTCCTTCTATTTGCGCATTTAATTCTTATTCGGCTCGCCACCTGCCTGGGCCTCCTTATTTCGGCCTTCCGGGAGCAGGCTGTTCTGTTCTTAAGTTTCGATTCCACGAAGCTACTGTTCACCTCCCTCTCTTGGTCTGACCTCAACTTTCCAGGCATGAGCTGCTCTTGCTGAGTTTCGATTCAGCTGTCTCTTCTCGTTTCAGTTGGAATACGAATCCTGTCCTGTTTGACCCCTAGTAACCTGAGTTAATTCTGCTTTTGTGTAAAGTGGACTCGCACTTATATAGTGTGCTTCGTTGAGGTAGATATATATATAGGTGGCACTTGCCGCTCTATTTTTCTACTAAGCATAGCAACCTGCACTGTTTTCTTAGCTTCTTGAGGTTACAAGCATATGTACAGGCGTTAGCTGGTTGAATATCATATTTGGGACCTCCTATACACTCCCCCCTCTGGTCGGTTCATCGACCACTTCTGCTTCCTCTTTTGGATTCATCTTACTTGGTTCTTCTGTATCCATTTCTTCTTCATCTTCTGGGTTTGTACATGATGGTTTGAAGGAGTGTCTCTTTGGAGTCCATATTTGTATCACTCCTTTCAGGCTTCCTGCTGTTTTTACATGTTCGTCTTTGTTCCATGTCATTAGCTGACATTGTCCATTTGGGCTACAATAGATCCATTTCCCTTCATAATTTCTGCGTTTCCTGGGATACAGAAACTTCGTACCTTCTGGTGCATGTTCGCTGACCTTCACAAAGTCTCTTATTTCATCATCAGTTAGATCTCTGGGCTTCCATCCTGGTTTGACATCAATCATGATCTTCATCCCTATGGCTTTCTTCACAGTTTTCTGGCATTGTGAGATTATTATCTTGATAACACAAAACCCTAGTAATATCATTACTAGCAGGGCTCCTAGGAATTTGAATGCATCTGCCATCCATTGCAGAACCCATGAAAACAGTGATCCAAACCAGCTGCCATCATCAACTTCGTCGGTTTCATTGATCATCTGGTTCTGTAGGTTTGTCAGCATACCTATGGCCTCTGTTAAAGTTCCATTTTCTTCGTCATGAGAAGGTATAACTGTGCAACATGATTCTCCAATTTTTGTACAAACTCCTCCATCCATAGCTCTGATCATGTCAAGTACATATCTGTTCTGGAGAGTTATCAGTCGGATGGCTCTTAACTCTTCCTTGATCGCATTGAATCCTTTTATTGTTGAGTTGATGGTTTGCAGTAACTCCCATCTGGTTATCTGCAACCATTTAGTATTTGCTCCAACTTAGAATCTTGAAATGAGGATTGTCACGAACACTGATGAGGTGAGGCTGTACAGCCTGTGTTCATATGGGATTGCATGAAATGCTTCTTCTGATTTGGCAGAGAAATAATTTTCTCACTTCACTCGAGTTGTCAGTTACACAGATCTCCTCTTCCTCAGGTGAGCATCTGCTTTCAGGAAACAATCAATATTCAGGTTACCTTTCAGGATCACTAGCGCTGGAACGTGGACATTCACTATTGTGCATATGCCTCCCCAGTTTTTCGGCAATCTGATGTATGCTTTGGATCCTCATGCCCAATAATGATCCATAATTACTGCAGCTCCATGAGTCATTCCTGGAGCCTCAAAAATTCGTCCGCAGTTCTGATTCTCTCCCATCCTTCTTGTGCCATTGTTCCTGAAGCACAATTCCGGGCTTTCTAGTGGTACTATCTGCAAGGGTCCTCCTCTGTCTTCGACCCATGTTAGTAATTTTGTAAGCTTTGGCCATTGTGCTTTACACAGTCTCTGTGAGTTCTCTATTGCTTCCTTGCAGTCTCTAAGGACCATCCATGCTTGGCAGATCACTACTCCTTCTTCACATCCGTTTGGTGAAAGCACTGTTCCCCAAATCTGCATTTGGCCTCTGTTTTTCCAAATTTGAGCCTCTTCTGGAGTTTTTCCTTGGACGTTCAGTCTCGGGTTTACTTCCCATCTTATTCCTGCTCCTTTTACTTCAGGTTTCTCGTACATGATCACGTGATTCCTAGTATGGGCTCTATTTCTCGTCTTAATGTCCTGAACATAGTCATCTTCATCGGGATAATCTGTTTCTGTTGCCCATATCAATGAGGCATCACTTTCCATGAAGTGGCCTCTGGTGTTGCACATTGCTATGTGTGAGAGACAGTGTGCTGTCAGAACATCGATTTCTACAGCCACGAAGATCTTGGATTTCCCCATGGTGTACGGTAGAAGTGCACAAACGAAGCACTCTCCTTCTGAATTTCGTCTTCCAACTTCTTTCATGTGCTGGTTCCATGTGGTTGTTCCCTAGATGTGCTGTGCTGTTCAGGTAATCGTTTAGTTCATTATTATCTTCATGTATGCTTCTCTTGATTCTTAATGTTTTCCTGTAGTTTGCTATAACTACATCCCTGAATGCCTCTCTATGGCTTTTTCTTGCTGGTGGGTTCTCAGGTATCCTGGTCAATGGTGCAGGCTTCCTCGTCTGCTCCATTTGAGTGGACAAGCTCTTTCCGGGTCCTCATGCATCTTTTCTCAGCTGCGTGCAAGTGCCCATGCCAACCAGCCTGACACTGGTCCGGTATATGGCTGTATTGTAGGTCTGGTTATGTACGGGAACAGAAAGTTTACTAACATTTGTGTCCTTGCAGAGAGTTTTTCAGAGGCCGCTTCCGCTCTCTTAAGGGCTTCTGCTATGACTGCTTCTGTTAGTCTCTCTTTTAATTCTTCTTGTTTTCTCCCACTATCTCCTGTGAAGGAGTTTTCAGTAGGCAGTCTCATCTTCTCTGCTGCTTTCGTTTGAGGTTCTGTGGTCATTGACATTCGGCCTGGTTTGTGTGCATTTAGTGTGTGTGTGCGTGTAATTGTCAGTACTTTTTCTTCATTCTTCTCATGCCGACCCTGTCTCCGGCTTTCCTGTTCATCTGTTACCATGAATGTGTGTATATCACTATTAATCACGTTCATTTCCTCTGCCATCAGATTTTCTATGGTCTGGGTTTCATGCGTGTATCATCAGGTGGATGCACTGAAATTGGAACGCTCCGTGCACCAATAAAAAATGCAGTTCTGATCGTTAATTACAGTAAAATAATGATAAATACAATGCATAAGTACATTATGGTTCGATATGTGAGGCTACAACATTTTCTTCCAGAGAAGCGGGGGTGCCTCTCTGCTTGTGGGAGGACCAGGTTACTGCTCTGGGCCCACTTCCCGATCATTCGCCAAATGTCAATGTTATTGTTACCCCACTCAATATCGTTCTTCGAGCTCTGTATCAAAAGTGTCAGGTACTTCACAAGTGTCCCCCCTCTTGCGAGTGACGATTGTCTCTTAATGCAGGATACAGTTCCTTTTCTAAACTATGGGAAAAATAGATTAAAATAATACTTTGATGGGTCGCCTTTACTGTGCATGTTCAAAGTACATAAGTTCCCAGTCCACTCCTCGAATCTGCTTCAGTCCTGAGGACAGGTTGGACACTGGTCAATATGAAGAAATAGGGAAACATGACAACAAGTATAACAAATAAGGTTCTTGACTCTGCTCCCTTGATCGGTCACTCGGCGGAAAGTCTCCTCAGATAATCTCTCTGATGGTTGGAAAGTTCCACTTGGAGAATGATTCCATGTAGGAGCATTCCCATCTGTGTGATAGTAGCTGGATCTCTGATAAAGGTGAGGACATCAACCTCAATAGGTCTCCCCACCAATTCTGGAAAGTTAGTAACTAGGCGAAAAAGGACATTGTGCGCCAATCTGCTGTCTTCTGGTGACAGGGACATTTGTCCTGTCTTTGTTGAGATTCAGGATTATACATTCTTTCCTTGATGTAAACAATGTCTGCACTGTCCGGTCACGTGGGGTGCGACCAAGATAACGATCTTATTCAAAAGATGGCTTAAATGTTCAGTGCTTGCTGGATCTCGAAGGAATGTTAACGTATAAGTTGTTCTCCCGACAATAGATGGACCGATTTTGATTATGTGAAAGAAAAGTGTATTGATGAGCTCATCTACTTCCACCTGTGTTGGAAGCATTTGATTGCTCCTCACTGTACTCAGGGAGTATGATGAATTGTTCAGCAATGACAGTAAGCAGTTGTCTTATTATTTTTTCGTTTTCAGGATCTTGAAGAACGTCTGTGACACTGGTGAGCCTCCCTACCAGTGACGGGTATGAGCTTAAAAGTAGGTTGAAATATGTGATCATGTCCTTTGTGACGTCTCTACTGTGGGACACCATGGGCCTCATTACGACCCGGGCGCTAAGTACCGGTCATTATCGGCATGGCGCAATTACCTTGTCCGTGCTGGCAATAGACCGCTAAAAGCGGCCCATTACGAGTTCTCGGGCACAAGCTTTGCGCCATGCCTGTAATGAACACACTGCCATGCCACAAAAGCCCAAAAAATCCTCCTTTCCGGCATTGTCTGTAGTGGAAATGCTCCTCCGGCATCCAAGCCATCGGCATTAGCGGTCACCTCTAATAGCGGTCACCTCAAATAGCGGTAACCGCTATTAGTGGTGACCGTAAATACGCGGAACCGGAAGTAGAGTCATCGCACAGGAATGGGAAAGAGCACGGCGGCCATCTTTAAAAACACAATCCATTGCCATCCACCACAACCAGGAGCCATCTGACCCCCAGAACTCCAACACATCTCCACCACTATCTGTTGCAATTTAGGATGCCAAAAGCAGTGAAATAAATGGGAGATTGGCTGCGCCAGGAGCGCTTCTCCAGAGAGGAGCTCACCATGTTAGCAGAGACACTGCAGGAACATGCAGATGTGGTGTTCGCAAACGACATGTCCCGTCCAGCACTGCAGCGTAAAAAGCAGATTTGGGCAGAGATCGCCCAGAGAGTCAGTGCTGTCGGCACCACACCCCGCGCACCCAAACAATGCCGTAAGCGCTGGGATGACCTACGTCTACGTGTGCGAAGTATACTCTCCGCCAACTGAAAACTTGGGATGGCGACAGGTGGAGGTGCGGAGTCACCCATAAAACTCCAACCATGGGAGGAAATATGTGCCACCACTATAGGCACCGAAGCAATAGAGGGAGTCAGGGACATGGAGCAAGGCGCCCCGTCATCAGCCGATGCAGGTAGGTGTCTCTAATTAAACAATGCCAATACCACCACGATGATGTCCACCTGAACTGACAGTGCAATGATGTAGAGCAGGGTCCACCAGACACATAAGCCCAAGACTGCCTACAGGCAGTGCAGAGCATCACCTTGTCCGCATGCATGATGCACCCCATTTGTGTTGCAACCCAGACGCCTCCATGCATCACCCACCCAAGAGTGAGGCAACCTGTATGTCACTCCCCCCAATGTTAATCATCTACCATTCCATATCAATGCAGCCACCCCAATGCATGCCCGATGCCCGTAGACCCATCACTAACCCTCTCCCTCTTTTGGTCCCCCACAGGTACACATTCTGACAGCAGTGATGAGGACACCGGTGCCACACCACAGAAGAAGGCCAGGGCCGAGGAGGGTGAACACCGCCCCTCAACCTCAAGGGGCAGAGGCCAACCTAGACCACCTCGGGAAGGACAAGAAAAACACAGAGGCCACAGCACCAATGTGCACCACGGCCCCCACAACAACACCCACACCAGCCACCATCACCCAGGAGGCATTGGCAGAGGGCACACCATTGGCTGGCAGCAGCACAGTCGGTGAGACGGCTGCCACAGCAGCCATATCTGTCAACGAGGGCAATGTACAGCTGCATGGCCCAACACCCGCCACAGGCCCCCTCCAGTCACTACACCTATCCCCATGCAGCGTGGTGGACGGCAGCATGCACGGGCTGTCACCTGCAGATTCATGGCCAGCAAGTTTCAGCCCCCACACCAACTGTGCCTGAGGACCAATTCATGGTTGAAACACCTCACACTTCCGCCCCAGTGACAACCACCCAAGAGGGGATCCTGGCTATACAGAGGCGCCAGGAGGAACTCACAGGGCTGCTGACGCAGCATATTACCGAATGTACCCGTGCACGGGATGACATCAAGGACAGTGCTGCATCGATATAAAGAGCCATCGAGTCCACCTCAAAGGACATTTGTGCGGAACTTACAGCAGCGCGCCATGTCCTCTCAGAAATGGTGGCAGCAATGCGGGACATGCATCCACCACAGTTGCCCGGACAATCAGGACCATCATCAACTGCCAGCTCTACTAGGACCAGCCCTGTGCGTCGGTCTGGCAGGAACCTGCGCAGATTAGAAAGGGGGGCACCTGGTGCTGGAAGAGGGGGAGGGCAGTAGGCACAGGCATGCCCACCAGTGCCATGTGGACTACTGGTGCGCGCTACTGCACACCATGTGTTGGGAATTCAAGGGGGGAGAGGGTGTGTGGGGGAGTTGAGGGGGGGGGAGAGGGTGTGTGGGGGAGTTCAGGGGGGAGGGGGGAAAGGATATGTGGGGTGGAGGGCTTGTTCACTTTTTCATAATTCTTTAATACACATTTTGGTGACTCATGATTCACATGTGTGAACATTGCTTATTGCGTACGTGTGCTTTATTGATGAACAGTCTACAGTGTCCATGTCCCTGACACACCCAGTGCCCCGAATGCCACCTCCATGTCACACTCCCCATCCATGTGTGCTAGAAACATTGAATGATCAGAGTCTGACGCATGTCACGTCCCTCCTGTGCATCGCTGCCTCCCTGAGGTGCTGCCCCATCTCCACCCTCCTCATCCTCAGGTGGTTGCAGTTCAGCATCAGGGGGCAGGGGCACATTCCGTCTGATGCACATATTGTGTAGCATGACACATGCCATGACGATCTTGGCCACCTTCTCATGGCGGTACAGGAGTGCCCCACCAGACCTGCTGAGGCAGCGAAACGGTGCCTTCAAGAGGCCAAATGTCTGCTCAGTCACCACGATTGTAGTCCTCCTCGTGCCTGTTGTGTGGGTTCCGGACTGGGGTAAGGAGCCACCTCTTCAAGGGATAGCCTGCATCACCTGCATGTGGGCAACAATGTATATGTGTAAGTCATCATATCATATGGGACCTCGATCAATGACACCATAGCATGCATTTATTTCCTGATTGCACCCACACATTCCCATGCATGAATGGAGACACACGATGTGACTGCTATGTGTGTATTCCTCTTATGGACTGGTGTGCGTGCCATCAACAAGTGGGCGCAGGGGGGTCCAGTTCCTTGTGAGTGCTCATGCACTGTGTTAGTCCATGGCGGTTGTTTCCATGATCTGGCTGATGTCCGGTAATTTGTATGCTTTCATCCTAGCACCATTGATGTCAGCCTCATGATGATCTCACTATACACAACAAATGGTGACATGCAATTATGTTGGACCTCTGTGTCAGTGTAGTGGCGTATTAATGTATTTGACCCTCATGTGACTCCTTTGTATGCAGTAATGGGGGACTGTCCTTTCAGTTGATGGTATTTGGTGCTGTGTATTGGCCATAGTAATTGGTTGTAGCTGCATTGTTTTGAGGGGGATACGGTCTGATTAGGTACAGTGCACATGTAGATGGCTATGGAATGGCTGCGACACTGCATCATTCACATGGTAGGGCTGCTTACATCTTGCATTATGTGGTCAGGTGTCAGGTCCAGTCTGGGCTGCTTTGGGGTATGAGCATGGTCCATTCTCTCCGGCACTCGCAGCCAAGTGAAGTATGCATCTCTTCTCCCCCCCCCCAACTCAGCCAGGTGAAGTATGCATCTCTTCTCCCCCCAACTCAGCCAGGTGAAGTATGCATCTCAGCCAGGTGAAGTATGCATCTCTCACCCCCCAAACTCAGCCAGGTGAAGTATGCATCTCTCCCCAAATCACCTACCCACATCGCATTTCCATAAGCCTTACAGGCAACTCACCAAGAAGCCAGGATCTGTGCCCTGCAAGTCGCTCCATGTAGCGTGGTAATGTGGAGTTCCGCAGGACCATTGAATCAGGGTTGATCGGGGTATCTCGCACAACAATGTGTGATGATCGTGTTTGAGTCACATACCATTTGCAAGTTGATTGAGTGGTATAGCTTACGGTTGCGGTATGCTACCTCCATGGCATGTGGGACCACCAATTCCACATGGGTGCAGTCGATGGCGCCAATGCAACCAGGGATGCCGGCCAGTGAATGGAAACCAACTTTGGTGTTTGAAATCTCCTGGGCAGTACCTTGTAAGTAAATGTGGTCGCCTGTGTGCTTCAGGAGGGCATCAAGCACTAGGTTCAGCGTACGTGAGAATAATGGTTGAGATATGCCATGCATGTGCCCCACTGTGTGATGGTAGGTGCCTGTGGCCAGGAAGTGGAGCACAGACACTACCTTTAGTAGGGGTGGGATGGCGGTGTGTGTTTCAATCAGGCTGACGATGTTGTCAAGTATCATGTCGACAATGGTGGTGATGGTGTCCCGGTCCAGATGGTACAGGGTGTGGATCGGCTCAGGGGTTAGGTTGAACGGACTGGCTCTGATGCAAGGCATTGGGGGCTGCCTGCGTGGTGCCACAGGCTGCACAGGTGGGGCATGCTGGGCCTGCCTCACCCTCCTTCTCCTCCTGCGTCTCCTCTGTGCTGCCTGTTGTTGTAGTTGTTGTTGTTGTTGCAGCAGTTCCAGTGCAATCATGTCCTCCAGCCCCAGCATTGCTAGTAGTATTGGATCCATTTTGGTGTGTGACTGGGTGTGGGAAGGGGTGGTTGTGCTCCTTTTGTGCTGGCCCAGTCTGTATTGCCTCCACCTGTGCTGGTTGTGTGCACCTGTGGCAGTTGGGAACACTGCACATGGCCATTTATGGGTGGTCCGCGAAGCCGGTATTTGCACCATGCCGGTAAGGTACTTTTCACCCTTCACTAGGGCGTTATTTGCATGTCCGGCTGACTTGTGATGTTCCCCTGTTTGCGCCATGCCGGTATTGCCGCCATGAGGGTCGCGTGCCCGAGCTCATGTCGCTATTAGCGGCACCGTTAATTACGGTGCCGTTAATAGCGGGTTGGCATGTCCTAATCGTTCGGAGCGGTAAGCGATGCCGGTAATCCTTTACCGGCATCGTTTTATACTTACCGCCCGGGTCGTAATGAGGCCCCATAAGTGCTTCCAAACAAAGTCTCGGTTTTGGATGAATTGGGATACTGTAACTATTTCCAACGTAGATATTCTTGATCAGATTTTGTCATAGTCCTTTTCTCCTCAAGGCTTAAGAGTGCCTCAGTTTGAAAGTTTAAATCAACAAAACATGTTGTGCCTTATACGTGCAATTTTCTTCTCCACCCTGCAACTAGGATGCACAAAGTGTCAATTTTTTATGTCATTATCCCCTTTTTTGCTCAGAGGAAGTGTTCAAGTTAAGCCACAACTTGCAAAAGGTTCTTTGTCTTCACTTTGCTGGTCATGCGTCCTTCTTCCTCGTCATGGATCTCGTCTGCACGTGCTGTGGTTCTTCCCTGTTGTCTGTAGTCTCCTCACGGTGGGGTGCAGGCAGGGGGGTTCCTCCGATGTATGGCTTGATATCACTGAGGAAGATCCAAGCTCTTCTTCCTTGCAGCTGGACTGCGGATCGAGTAACGTCTTCAACTGTGAATGGTCCGTTGAACCTTGGCCCGTCCCACTTTTTCCTTGTATGATTCCTCACCAAGACGGTGTCTCCTGGGAAGACGAGTGGAACACGTAGACCCTGAGATTAGTCTGGTGTAGTGTCTCGTTCTGTGTTCTGTGCTGCACTGCACCCTTTTCATCGTCGCTGCAGCTGGTCTGAAATTACAGTAAGGCAAGATATCCTACAGTTCAGATAATTTTGCATTTCAGAACCTAGAACCTCTCCTGTCGACTGGGCGTCACATCTAGCTCTATCTCGGGGTCTGAGGGGAGTTCTCATTCTTCTTCCTGTGGCTATCTCGTGTGCCGTAAGATGATGTCGGAGCCAGGTTGGTTCCGAAGAGCATACTGTGCCAGTGGAAGGCAGTGCAACCATCCCTTCTTTAGAGTAAGCTTCAACTTGGCTATCCTTTCCTTTAACAAGCCCTTGAGTCTCTCACAGATCCCATTACCTTCTGGATGATACGCCGACAAGAACTTGTGCTTTATACCAAGCAGAAAGCCAATCTGTTCAAAGATTGCATTTACAAAATGAGCCCCATTATCTGATCTCATTACTTCACACAGCCCCACCTGGGGAAAACTTCCCTCACAAAAAATTTGGACGCACAGGTAGAGTTTGGGTGTGTACATGGACCTGCTTCTATCCATCTAGAGAATGGACACACCACAACAATTAAATATCTGTACCCGTTGCATACTTGAATCATGTCGACGTAATCGACATGCAAGTGCTGAAAAGGCCCATTTGGCATGGGGATGACTCCTCTCACTACTTTTAATGTGTGCCCAGCGGTGAATTCCTGCCAGATTATGCAGTTCACCATAAAGAATGCAACATGCTCAGCTACTTTCGGTATGAACCAGTCTTCCGCGAGCGTGGCAGCTAGATTCTCTTTAGACATATGTGCCGGGTAATGTAATTGCTCCAGCGCTATTTTTAGTAGAGCTACAGGCATTACTGGTTTACTAGTGCTATCTTGTTGCCACAAGCTGTCAGAGGTTTTTAAAGAACACCCTCGACATGTCCACAGGTTTTTCTATTCCTGTGGTGCCTCCCCTTGGAGCTCCATTAGTTGCGTTTGCCCAAGATCGTTATAGGCTTCCGTTATGGTTCATGCAACCATCATTCTTTCATGGGTGCACGCCACTTCCACTTGCATAAACGTCTCACTTTTGGATGCCATAAGCTTGGCTTCTGTGTCTGCTGCATGATTTCTGCGTGAGACAAAATCTGTCCCTTTCGTGTGGGCGGCGCATTTCACAACCGCTATGCCCACTGGGAACTGTAGTGCCTTTATAAGCCTGTCCTATTAGGCGGCGCGCTGCACTGGCGTGCCGTCCGCTCGGAGGTAGCCCCTCCTTTTCCAGCATGCTAAGCCTGTGTGCACTGTTGACGTCATATAGGCGGAGTCACTATACACCGTTACTTCCTGGTCTGCGTGATTCTCAGTGGCGAGTATCAACGCCAATAATTCTGCAGCCTGTGCTGAATAGTGAGATGGTATTCGCGCACTAACAAGTACTCGAAATTCTCCATTTGCTGTGTGTTTCATCACAGCAATGCCTGTGTACCTTTGCCCATCACTTTGGTCGATCCTCGAAGACCCGTCAATAAAGACGATCTCTCCTCCTGCCAAGGCATTTTCTTTCACCCTTTGGATTTCATCATAGAATTCTTTATAATTTGTGCAGTCATGTATCAGCTCTCCCTCAGTTCTGCTATATACATAGCTGGGTTCATTATTTTACATCAGACTATTTTAATTGATGGGTTTGATATGATCACTTCATAGGCAGAAGCTCTGTGAGATGTCAATTTGCCCTTTGATTTCTCTAAGATGGCAAATAATGAGTGCTCGACGTATAACGTCATGGAACATCCCATTACAATGGTTATCGCTTTCTCTATGGCAAACGCTGCAGCAGCTAAACTTTGTTCGCATGGGAAGTGGCCTCTCATTACTGCGTCCAGATTCCCACTGTAGTATGCCAGGGGCTTGTACCCCAATGAGGTTCTTTGAGCGAGCACTGCCGTCATAACGCTGCCATCTGTATGTGAAAACAGGTAAAATAGCTCTGCATAATTGGGAATTCTGAGAACTGGAGCTGTACAAATCGCTCTCTTGAGTTCCATAAACCCCTCCTCCATTATCTCAGACCATTCAATCTTTTCTTTTGTCACTTGGGCCTTTTTTAGGGCCTGAAGTAAAAGCTTAGTATATGAGCTGTAATCGAAAACCCATGCCCTAACATAGTTGCACAGGCCTAGAAAGCTCTGCATTTGCTTTATCGTGTGTGTCTTAGCCGTGTTCAATATGGCTTCAGCCCTTTCTGGGGTCACCTTCTTGCCTTCATGTGAGATTAGCTGGCCTATGTACAGCACTTCCTGTTGACAATATTGTAACTTTTCTTTGTCAACCTTATTACCCTTCTTAGCCAGTATAGTCAGTAGCTGAACAGAATCGTGCCTGCATTGCTCTTCTGTGGTGCTGCAGATTAGGATGTCATCCACATACTGCAAGACGATGCTTTCTAATGCAATATTGCTCAGGTCCATGTGTAGGAAAATAGACGGAGACTCACAGTACCCCTGTGGCAGCCTCATGCTTTTCAGACGCATTTGTCTGAACGTGAATGACATCAGATCTTCTGAGTCATGATGCAACGAGATTGAGAAAAAGGCATTTTTCAAGTCAATCACCGTGAAATATTTTGCCTCGACAGGTATATTACATAGAATTATATATGGGTTAGGGACTAGAGGGAACTCAGCCTCAACAATATCATTTATTGCTCGTAAATCCTGAATTAAACGCCAAGACCCCCGCCATTGATTTCTTGACAGGATAAACTGATGTATTACATGGTGACTCTGACATCACTAAGATGCCCTGGTCCATCATGGCAAAAATTGTCTTAGAAATCCCTTCATCTGCTCTCTGGACATTGTCGGGCTCTTGGTAAAACTGCTCCTGGTTTCAGTTTAATCATTACTTCTCCAACCCCCATCAAGAGGCCTACGCATAGGGTCCTGTAGTCCATACTTAGACAGGCACTTTAGCTATATCATCATAAAAATATTCAGGACGTTTAGTGCCAACAACATCTTCTGTGGTACTTCTCTTTTAATCCTCTTTACCCAAAAGGTGAGACTTTCACCATTGCTTGTTCTTCAAACAGATCGTCATCAGTGATGTCAGTCACTCGATATCCTTCTTCGATGACGATAATCGTGCACCATTGTCTGCCTTCATCATCGTAGCCATCAACCAATACTACTTTCCCTCGCACTGCTGCTGTGTATATCATCAAGGGAAATACTTGTCCCTCCTCCTCATGCATAGGTATTCTCAGTCTGAATAAAAACTCATCAGGGGTTCTCATGGTTCTGTCTGCAAGGCCTGACAATCCCGCCATAAGCACACGCATGCCATATGCGAAAACGTCTGGCTCCAATGGTATGGCCCTCATGGCTATGTGTCCTGAGTATGCTCTAATCATTTTGCATACATTTGAATAGTGCATTCCTGGAGTGGAGCATACTATGCCCTCCTCCGTGAACGAAATTGTCATGTTCAACTTTGTCATTAAGTCTCGACCCAAAATGTTTACTGGGGTCTGACGCGAATACAATAAAGGTACATTCATTTTGCACTCTCCCATGGAGACTGGGAGTGCATTTGTAAAGGGAACTCGATTGTGAGCTCCTATAAAACTCTGAGTATCTATGGCCTCGCCAGACAAGGAAAACTTGCCTTCATGTATACACAAGCGTGTTGCACCCGTGTCCACTAGGAAGGAATATTCTTTACCCCCGATAACGACATCCACCCTAAGTTCCCTATGAGGGTCGAGTGTTACTGATAGGATAGAGCACATCAGGGTTCCAAGTGAGCTGTCCTAGTTCATATATAAGTGTGGGCCACTGTGCACTTGTGGATTTTCCCCATTCCCAGTGTTGCTTCCCCTTCCAGGGTTTTGGGTCTGTGGTAGTTGCGGCGGTGCCTGTTGGGAAGGCCCTTGTGGAAAATTCCCCATGCTTTGTGGTTGCGCCCCTTGTTGCACTCCTGGTGCTTGTTGCTGCACCGTGTGATTTTGTGCAACGCCCTGTTGTAAAACTACAGGTGGATTCTCTGTGCCTGCTCCCATTCCTTGGCCGTTCTGCATCATGCCTTGACTTCTGCATGTGCGCGCCAAATACCCTGTCATTCCACACAGCCAACATACTGGCGGTGGTCGGATTATTTGTCCATTTGACATATCCAGGTTACCATTTTGCATGTTTTGAAAGCCTCCTTGATTATTTTGAAAACCTCCCTGATTGCTCTGCCATCCTCTTCCCCGTGGGTAAAACCTTACATTACCCTGATTATTCTGTTGTGGACTAGCCACCCTCTGCATACTTTGTTCAGCTGCGTCAGTTAGCATGGCTCCTTCAAGAGCATACTTAGATAATTTCTTTTGCACCAGCTTCGATTGCTCACACTTTCGAGTTGCCTCCTTTTTGCAATTCTTTTCTTGCAACAGTCTACAGTAATCTGCGATAGGCAACTGTATTTCAGCCCAAGGCTTAGCCTCCACTCCTACCAATTTTTTGAGTTGTTTCTGCACTGGTTCTGGCAACCCTTGGCACAATATATGGTAAAACACAGGTATTGATTTCGTCCAGGATTCATGCGTTTCGAGCACCCACGCGTCTTGGAAATTCTGTATATAAATTAACGGATCCTCAGAATCCTTCATTTTTTGAGTCATTATAGCTCCCATATCGGAAGTGTCTGGGTAAAGCACTCGTAGTGCTTTTCATACTGCTGCTCTGCAATTGTTAAATGGTGCTCCGTCATGCTGTGTATTCATTGTGGTTACACCAGGGTAGCCTGCCCGTGTCCACACATCGTTTGCTCTCTCACCAAGTATGGCGATCAAGAGACCTTTAATGTCCTCTATAGCTAGCGTGTTTCCTCTTGTCATTTTCTCTAACTCATGTATCCATTTTCTGGCTCCCGATGTCAGCACTGGAAGCTTGTTTTTCAGGTTTTCTCGATCCATGTGTGGCCATGGAATATATTGTGGTCTTGCTCCCCCTTTTCTAGTATCGGAAATTGGAATGTGCAGCCCTCTTTCTCTTCTCTCATAGTTCTCCTGTCTATTGCAGGGGTAATATTCCCGCATTGCTGTCTACCTGGCAATGTCCTCAGTCTGTCTACATAGGGCGGTGATGACACCCCCCCTCTGACCATGAGGTACTCCTTCTTGTCGGTCAGACTGTGCGGCTGACTCTGATGCCTTCGGTGCAGACTCACTAGTGTCTGACTATCGTATCCCTCTTTCCCTTGGGATTCATCTTTCGTGCCGTCTCCCTTCCTCGCTTTCCTCAAGCTCCTCCCTTTCGGAGTCGGACATTGTTTGTCCCCAATTTACGCAACTTCTTGTGTCTTCATTGTTTCTACTGATTTCTAATCTATCCAGGGACAGTTTCCTATTCCCACTACTTTGGGTGACATCCTCAGTGTCATATAGCTGAGTGCTTTCCAAGCGCTCGTCCTCCCCTCTCCTTGGGGTATTTGTTCTAGCCCCATTTCATCAGACACTCTATCGATCGTTTCCTCGATGCTTCTGGTGTCGAAGTCATCTTCAGAATTTGCCCTTGATGTGCCTGGTACTGAATCGTACGCAGGAAAGAATTCTTCAATGTCTTCCCAGTCTACAATTGCATCAGGTTTTTTAACTTCCCTCTCCAAATATTCGAGATAGCGTGCCCTCTTTTTCCATTTACGTTCGATATCGTCATCAAATTCTTTGCGCTTCCCCGCCTCTTCTCTGACCCTCTCTTCTTCCCTTCTCTTTTCATGTCTACGTTCATCTGCCCTTCAAATTTCCACATCTCTTCATCTCCTTATCCTTTTTTCACGTACCCTTTGCTCTTCTTCTAAACTTTGCTGTTTCTGTCTGTCTTGATCATTGGCTGCTCTCGGGTTGCGATCAAGCTGTTTTTCTTGCTCCTCGCGATATAGCTGTTCTCGTCTTACTCTATCTTTCCTTCTTATCCTTTTGTCTCTTAACTCCTTCTCTTTCTCCTTTCTCTGTACCTCATCTAACTTCTCCTTTGGTCTCACGTCATCACAGCCTTTCCCATCGAGTTTCAATAAGATTTGTCCTCCCATCCATTCGTCTTTTGCAAATGCTATCTCATCAGTTCTGTCTTCGCTCCCTTTCCATTTCTTTCCCTCTCCTTGTCGAGAGATGCACTTGTCTGTGCCTGATCCTTCCTTTCGTCATCGCGCCTCCCCTTGTCCCTTGAGACTGCGGAGGTAAGATTCTTGTCCTTCCCTTGATTTTCGTCACTACTATATGTAGGTGACTCATGTGCAGGGTTGCTATACCCCGTGGCTGCCTTAAGTTCTCTCAACGGATACAATCCCTCGTTCTTACTTCCTTCACTTGCCGTTTCAGGGGGCAGGTGGCGCTGTAGGCATCTCACCCCCTCAGTACATACATTAAGTATCCTATCTGTAGGAGGCTCTTCCTCCTTTGTCTGTTCGTACATCTTCCAAAGTTCTAGAACAGCAGGGCGTTTTTCTAGCTTTTTCCCTGTTTATGTGGCGTGCAAATATGTCCTCATATGTTGTAAGACGGCTTTAGATAAAGACCCATTTTGTGGCCATGGCATAAACATCTTGTGGGCCGTACCTTTAACCCACTCGGTGCTATACTGTCATGGTCTCTGCTTCCAAAAGGTCAGGGTTTTCCCAACTCCCTTGGAAGCAGATCCATAACCCAGGTTCCGAGTGCCAACCAGTCCCAATTGGGACCTTTTGGACCCAGTCCTGGCGCCAGTGGCACCAGGCTCATAAATATGCCCAGTCCCAGCGCTGGAAGCGCCGGGCTCATAATGCTTGGGTGGACTTACCTGCAGCAGACCATGCTGCTTACTTGCCTGCCAGTTGAGTCTCTGATCCTCTTCTGTTTGGAACTACTTTTCCTGTTGGGTGGGGCTGGAGCCACTCCCTAGATTCAGAACACTGGAACTCTTCTGGAAGGCAGGAACTCTTTTCTTACCAGGAACTCTTTTCTTACTTATTTCCAAGGAGAGAACAGATGATCTTGCTAGACAATTGCTACAGTCACAAGCCGGACAGACCCCGCTACCCGCATCAGGGGCAAATCTTCCTTCAACATCCTCTATGAATCCAGTGCAGATCAACCTACCTGGGAATGTACCTTTGGCTCCGCCCGAACGATTTTCTGGTGACCCAAAGAGGTTTGCGGTATTTATCAATCAGTGCCGGTTGCACTTCTTATGCCGGCCAGCAGCCTTTCCAACTGATCAAGCTAAAGTAGCTTTTGTACTTTCGTACCTTAGTGGCAATGCGGCAGACTGGTCGATCCCTCTAGTTAATCAAGATGATCCGGTTCTCCATGATTTTCAAGCCTTTCAGCTTAGTATGGAAAAACTGTTCGCAAGACATGCACAGGGGCAGGCCTTGGACAATGAGCTTCTTTCGTTGCGACAGGGTAATCAAGACCTTTTGGCTTATATTGCATCTTTCAATAGACTAATAGTGGAAACTCAATGGCCTGAGGACAAAAGGATTACGCTGTTTTATAGAGGTCTACGTGGAGAGCTCAAAGACGTTTTAGCCCAAGTAATGAATCCCCCACAAGACTGTTCGGATTATATAGACTTGGTCGTTCAAATAGATCACAGACTGCAGAACAGGAAGGCCGATCGTTCCAAGTTTGATGCTCGAGTATTTTCCAAACCGCCAACTCCATCCAAAGGAGTAGACTCCGGGGAACCCATGCAAATAGGGGGTCCGAAAGGTCCTCTAACACAAAGGGAGCGGGAAAGGAGAAAACAGTTGCAATTATGCCTATATTGCGGAAACTCAGGGCACTTTCTTCGAGACTGTCCGGTGAAACCTGCCAAGAAGGCAGTAGGAGCTGCAGTTACCACAGTTACAAACTCTGAGCAGGGAAACGGCCGCGCCCGACAAGAATAGAGGTCCTCTTGCCGAGCGTGAAAACCAGTTCCGTGACCTCGCATTTCGTGATACCTATGGTCCTCATTAGCCCTGATAATCCGGATCGATTACATGCAATTGAAGCTTACGTCGACAGCGGTGCCATCGGCAATTATGTGGATCATGAAATGGTTTTGAGGATGAATCTAACTCTTTGTCCCAAGGCTGTAAAGGACGTCATTACTACGGTGGATGGTACGGAGATAGCCTCCGGGCCAGTAACGCATACCACTCAAGAGGTGACGCTAGTAAGTCAAGATGGACACCATGAGAAGATCGTGTTCGATGTGATCAAGGCCCCTCAGTTCAAGATTATTCTAGGAATACCTTGGTTAGAGAAACACAATCCTCTGATCGATTGGCGAGCAAGAACGGTCCAGTTTCCAGAATGTGTCTCTACTTGTCACCCTCCACCTGGTGTTGCACTGGCAGCAATTTCTTCAGAGACTCCCCAGTTACCTCCCGAATACCTAGAATACCAAGATGTTTTCCGGAAGGAGTGGGCTAACTCTCTACCTCCTCATAGGTCTTATGACTGCCAGATAGACCTGATACCTGGATCTACTCCTCCTTGTAGTAGAATGTATGCCCTCACCGAGCCTGAGAACCTTCACCTTCGACAATACCTGGATCAATACCTGGCAAATGGGTTTATTCGTCCTTCCAAGTCCCCTGCCTCTTCAGCTTTGTTCTTCGTTCCAAAAAAGGAAGGAGACCTTAGAACTTGTATCGATTATCGCTCCCTGAACCAGATCACCGTTAAGAATAGATATCCGTTACCTTTGATCCCTGAACTCCTGGACCAAGTCAGAAAAGCATGCATATATACAAAGCTGGATCTTAGAGGAGCTTACCACTTGGTACGAGTAAAAGAGGGCGATGAATGGAAGACGGCCTTCCGCACCAAGTATGGGCTATTTGAATATCAGGTCATGCCCTTCGGACTTTGCAATGCCCCAGCCGCCTTTCAATATTTTATGAACGATGTCCTCAGAGAGCTCATAGATGTGTGTGTTGTTGTTTACATCGACAACATTCTCGTTTATTCTTCATCGGAATCTGAACATCGGAAACACGTGAAAATGGTCCTCGAAAGATTGCGTCAACACAAACATTTCGCTAAGTTGGAAAAATGTGTTTTCAACGTGACTGAAGTTGAATTCTTGGGATTCATATTATCACCTGGCGGAGTGCGTATGGATTCAAAGAAGGTCGATGCAGTTCTCAAATGGCCATCACCATCCTCCGTAAAAGGTGTGCAAAGCATGTTAGGCTTCGCTAACTTTTACCGCAGGTTTATCCCCGAGTTCTCTCGAATAGTCCAGCCCATCACTGCCTTGTTAAAGAAAAACAAACGTTTTGAATGGTCTACCGAGGCGGAACAAGCTTTCCAGGATTTGAAGACTAAATTTATCTCTGCACCAATCTTAAAACACCCTCGCCCCGAACTCCCCTACATCGTGGAAACTGGTGCTTCAAGCCTTGCCATGGGGGCAGTTCTATCACAAAAGGACCCGGTAACCAATCAGTTGCATCCCGTGGCATTTTGGTCCCGCAAATTCTCGCCTCCTGAAGTCAATTACACGATTACTGACAAGGAACTTCTGGCTATCAAGTCTGCCTTTAAGGCTTGGCGGCATTATCTGCTGGGGGCCCGACACACCGTTACTGTGATTACGGATCACCGAAACCTGCAATATTTGAAAACCGCAAAAGCCCAATCCTCTAGACAACTCCGTTGGGCATTATTCTTTGCCGAGTTTGACTTCATAATTACCTATCGACCTGGTACAAAGAACGGTAAAGCCGATGCCCTTTCTCGGATGGGAGTGGAAGAACACTTGATCAACCCTAAACCTGTACCAATCATTCCCGAACAAAGAATTCTGGGTGTAATCGCCACAGAATCCATAGAGGAAGTTAAGGATAAAGCCAGGCAACTGGTAACTCCAGCAGACATACAGAATTGGCATCTGCAGGGAAAGGACTTTGCAGTAAAGGACAACTTATTGTATTTCCAAGAACGATTATACCTACCCAGCACAGATTTACAGAAAAAAGTAATCTCTTGTTATCACGACTCTTTAATGGAAGGTCATCCCGGTATAGCCAAGACCTCAGAAAAGATCAAGCGCTACTTCTGGTGGCCGTCTTGGAAAAAAGATATCAGAGACTTTATAATGTCCTGTGGAGTATGCGCCCAAAGCAAGAGTCAAAAGGAAAGACCAGCAGGCCTCTTACGCCCTATTGACATCCCACCTCGCCCTTGGCATACGCTTTCTATGGACTTCATCACCGATCTACCTCCATGCTCCGGATACAATACGGTTCTAGTAATCGTGGACTTATTCTCCAAGATGGCGCATTTCATTCCGCTCAAAGGCTTGCCAAGAGCAGCAACTCTGGCCCGAGAATTTCTCGAAAACATCGTCCGACTACACGGTTTTCCTTCGGTTCTAATTTCGGATCGAGGTAGTCAATTTATTTCTCATTTTTGGCGAAGTTGCTGTCGGTCGGCTCAAATTGATGTGAGACTATCGACCAGTCACCACCCTCAGACCTACGGACAAACCGAGAGGACCAATCAAACTCTGGAACAGTATTTACGCTGCATGCTGCAACAAACTGAAAAAACTTGGAAAGATATCCTTTGGATAGCCGAGTATGCCTACAATAACTCTGTCCATTCGGGAACTGGGAAAACCCCGTTTTTTCTTTTGTACGGCAGTCACCCTCGAACCTCGGAGTTGGATCCCCTCCAAGATCTTGAAACACCAGCAGTAGACTACCTGCATTCTACAATCACCCAAGCCTTTAAGGAAGCTGTTTCTCACCTTCAAAGGGCTAAAGAACAATACAAGAAAGGAGCAGATCAACATCGGAAGGAAGCCCCTCACTACCAAGTAGGGGATCAAGTCTGGTTATCCACCAAATATCTATCTCTAAAAGGGCCACGCACATTCAACCCAAGATACCTTGGTCCCTATTCCATCACTACCATAGTAAACCCAGTAGCGGTCAAGTTGGACTTGCCACCGCACATGAAGATACATCCGGTCTTCCACGTCTCTCTATTAAAACCCGTGCAACCTCAAACCCGACTAACCAAATCTCCAAAACCTATCCTAGTTGATGGAGAACTCGAGTTTGAAGTCAAAAGCATTCTGGACTCCAAGATCTCCAAATCTAAACTATTCTACCTAATTGACTGGAAAGGCTACGGCCCCAAGAGAGATCCTGGGAACCTGCTGAATATGTCCATGCTCCTCGCCTAATCAAAAGATTTCACCGAACATTTCCTGACAAGCCAAAACCCCCGGAGAAGCCCGGTTTGGGAGGGGCCTTGAGGGGGGGTACTGTCATGGTCTCTGCTTCCAAAAGGTCAGGGTTTTCCCAACTCCCTTGGAAGCAGATCCATAACCCAGGTTCCGAGTGCCAACCAGTCCCAATTGGGACCTTTTGGACCCAGTCCTGGCGCCAGTGGCACCAGGCTCATAAATATGCCCAGTCCCAGCGCTGGAAGCGCCGGGCTCATAATGCTTGGGTGGACTTACCTGCAGCAGACCATGCTGCTTACTTGCCTGCCAGTTGAGTCTCTGATCCTCTTCTGTTTGGAACTACTTTTCCTGTTGGGTGGGGCTGGAGCCACTCCCTAGATTCAGAACACTGGAACTCTTCTGGAAGGCAGGAACTCTTTTCTTACCAGGAACTCTTTTCTTACTTAGGCGTGGCTGTGGAAGAAGACACCTAAGCACTACAGGAGGCTATTTAAACCACACCCAGTGGATGACTCTTGCTTTGCGTTATTCTGCTCCCTCTGCAGCAGAACGCTCATCGTGTCTTCTGCATCCGGTCCTGGGCCTAAGGAAAAAGGCTTACCATCCTGAATCCAGTCTTCAGCAACTCCTATAAAGACAAGAAAGAACAGGTTAGCATTCCGGCATCTGAAAGGCAAAGGCTTACCTACTCTTCGTGCGCTCCGGAGGTCTTCACACTGCATTCCGGCATCTGAAAGACAAAAGCTTACCAACTCTTCTCACGCTCCGGAGGCCGTCGGCGCTGCATCCCGCATCTGAAAGACAAAACAAGGTGCGTTTAAAGACATTGGGGAACTTTAATACTCATGTGCCATTACTCCTTTCCACATCTAACCCAGTGGGTATCCCGGCACCCTGCAGCCGCTCCGAACTTGTACCTGCAAAATAAAAGACAGTTAGAGCGCATCGTGAAGCTGGCAACAAGCGCTTACTTACGTGCTTCCAGACGCTTCTATTCATCACACGGGCTCCATCTTCAACTCACTTCAGCCCGTCATCCGCCATCGCCGGAACCCTGCAAAACAAGAGACATCATTATTAAAGACTTCAAAGACATTTGAGTTACTCGAAACTTACCGTTCGTGCAGTAAACGACGGACAGCAGTCCTCTGAAGTCAAGAGGCCTGCGCTACCTATCCAGTGAAGGAACTGGTTACAGCACCCTGCCCCGAGGCAGATGGAGAGCTCGGCATTCACTTACCTAAGGTGAGAGCGTTAACCTGTGGGGGTCTACAGGAGAGGAGAAGAGGAAAGAGATAGGGACACCCCAATAACCCCAGTTCATTAACCCCGTATTTTCTATCTGCAGACATCCTCTCTGCACGTCAGGCATACAGGGCACAGAGGTCCAGCCCAAAGAGCCAACCGGGTGCTGCACATCACCTTTGAAGATACGGTAGTCGCCCAGTCAAGACAGGCGCCTCTGCGAGAATCAGGTGAGCGTTACATATACTTCTTTAGCTTGGGTGCGTGTTTTGACAATTGCTTGCATAAGTGTGCTAATAGATTTATGTCTTCCATGTTTAAATCTGTTCCCTTTCTTCTTATATAACACTTGTTAATGCTTTCGTGTGGTTCAAACACCTTGTGACAATATGAGCGAGCACCAAACACTGCAAGCTCCAATCCAAATTTTCCACTAAAAATGTGTTATATTACCATTTTGCTCAAAAAACATCAATTTGTGTGCGAGTGTGTCTCAACTATTGAATCGCGCAAAAAATTGTAATCAGTTCACTTAACAAAAATTCCACATATGACGTCACAACACAACATGTAAGACAGACACTTGACAGACTAGACGGACACCAGCTGGACACAGATATTTCTGCCTCTAATCATTACTCCTTTGTGGAGTGCAAACAAACCCCTTTCACGACGTCTTTAAACGTGGTGGTAGCCTAGTCGTTTGTTATATGGGACTCTGGGTACACATTTCTTCTAGCCGCTATATTTAAAGCGCAGGAATAAGGCGAATCCTCTCACTTCTCAGGTGGCCGTCCTGGTAACCTCTCTCTTCTTCGGTGTCCACCCCGGTAACCTCTATTTATTCAATTATTCTTGAGTCATTATCCCCTTATATATATATACAGCCTTCTCTACTTCTAACTATATTTTGTTTTTCCTCCTCCCTCCGTTACCTTTTCCGTTTACTTGTTTCTAAAGCATGCACTTTTGCCAGAACATTAGTCTTTTTCACTCACCGTTCACATTGTTCCTCTCTGGACCCTCGGGATCACCGCCTTCGTTACCACCTTCTTCAGATTTTCACCCGATCGGCTACCTGTAGGAATGGGAAGGGATGTGTTGGGAAAACGGGTCCCTTCAGGCCCCGACTGCAGTCTTGCTTTATACTACCATTGTCTACGGGGATCTTCACTGTCTACTCAGCCGAATGGCAAAGGACTTGTGATATTGCTGAAGACCTAGAGTTACTTTATGTCGACAGTCAATAGGTATCTTGTTTTAATCAATAATCGATGGTCACCAACCATCCTCTGCTACCAAGTGTACTAGAGAGACCCCCGACTGACCCATAGAGTCAGAGTTTGCTCTGTAGTACTTTAAGACGAGATAGCAGCACCTTGAGGTAGATGGGGGTGTAGGATTTCTTACTCCAACACCAATCAATAAGGACAACTCAATGGTTTGGCAAAGGGGAGTCTGTTTAATGACAAGTACAAAAAACAGGGAAACATGGAAATCAACAGTGATGCGATAACCCGTCTCGCTTCAACTCCCAAAAACTTCATACAAACAGTAACATTTATACCCAAAACTCATCATCATTGACGTGTAACACTCAAATGTTATGATGCAATTCTATTGGTTGGAAAAGGTAACTTAAATATAGATGCTATATCGGTATATGGTAACGGAGTGTGAGGATTGGATAAACATTATCAGGTGGGCGTCTAAGCCCTTCCTTCAAAAATGACTACGGTGGACGTCACTAAAAGTACGACGTCCCATTGGTTCTACTATCTATAGGACCCCAAGATTATTTGGTCCATCGTGATTGGGTTGGCTTCGACCACATGCATAAATCTCCACTTTAATTAGCAGCACACAGAATGGTCAACCAGGTGCAGGATGCCCCAAGATTCACCCGGTCTCCCTTCCATCAATCAGTACTTTAGTGGCTATGTGTCAATTAGTTGGCTTTGGTCGGCCTCGAAACTGTAGCCACTTATCAGAAAAAGTTATGGTATCTATTGGTTGGAAAAGGTAACGGAGTGTGAGGATTGGATAAACATTATCAGGTGGGCGTCTAAGCCCTTCCTTCAAAAATGACTACGGTGGACGTCACTAAAAGTACGACGTCCCATTGGTTCTACTATCTATAGGACCCCAAGATTATTTGGTCCATCGTGATTGGGTTGGCTTCGACCACATGCATAAATCTCCACTTTAATTAGCAGCACACAGAATGGTCAACCAGGTGCAGGATGCCCCAAGATTCACCCGGTCTCCCTTCCATCAATCAGTACTTTAGTGGCTATGTGTCAATTAGTTGGCTGTGGTCGGCCTCGAAACTGTAGCCTCTTATCAGAAAAAGTTATGGTATCTTCCGTTTGGGAGACAACCAGGCGTAGGTGTGAAACTGGGCCTCTTCTTGCTCGGCTGGTCATGTGCTGGCACACCGTGAATCGGCTTAGTTTTCCTTCTATTTGCACATTTAATTCTTATTCGGCTCGCCACCTGCCCGGGCCTCCTTATCTTGGCCTTCCTGGTGCAGGCTGTTCTGTTCTTAAGTTTCGATTCCGCAAAGCTACTGTTCGCCTCCCTCTCTTGGTCTGACCTCGACTTTCCAGGCATGAGCTGCTCTTGCTGAGTTTCGATTCAGCTGTCTCTTCTCATTTCAGTTGGTATACATATCCTGTCCTGTTTGACCCCTAGTAACCTGAGTTAATTCTGCTTTTGTGTAAAGTGGACTCGCACTTATATAGTGTGCTTCGTTGAGGTAGATATATATGTAGGTGGCGTTGCCGCTCTATCTATTTTTCTACTAAGCATAGCAAGCCGCACTGTTTTCTTAGCTTCTTGCGGTTACAAGCATATGTACAGGCGTTAGCTGGTGGAATATCTTCATCCTGCTTACGGCTTAAGTTTCTTTATATTTCAACATCGTCTCTCCTTCTAGATTCACGCTATCCTTACTCATGGCGTTTCGTCTGTGTGTCATCCTTTGGTTGTCGTTTCTTTCATCTGTGAGTCTGTCCGGGCCCTCGTGTCGTCACCATTCGTCTTCAATTAAGGCCTTTTGAGTTTCTTCTGGGTCAGTGTTTAAGCAGTCTTCATTTCGTGTCATTTGCTGGTAGGGTTGTCTCAATAGATACCTTACTGTCCATGGTTGTCTGGTTATTGGTATTTCAATAGGTATTGTTCTTCTGATAGGCACTGGGCGGAGCCCTACTACGGCTCTCTGCTGGTTTATTTGCTCATCATACGTCACATATCTCGGTGTGAATGTTCCTAGAACTTCAAAATGGGCAACTGGAGTGCAGCCCATATTTAGGACCTCCTCTACACCTGTACCGCCTGTACCGGTGTTTACAGCAGGTCAGTAATCCGCTACTCACAGCTAATGGCAGCTTATGGTAGCGGGCCTGGTCTCCGCAGGGTCTCAGTAGCACAGCAGCACACCACGCCACGGCCGCAGCCGCCCAAGTGCTTCCCCGTCCTTCCAACGGGTCAGCGGCTTCACATCAGCGGCTGCGCACCAGCTGCACCTCTGCCGCTCCTCTGCTACTTGGCACCGCACCAGCTCGCTCTCGTCTGAGGAAAGGACCTTGACCAGCATAGCCAAAGCAATGGGCGTGTCAAGCCGCACCTCAGGAACAGGAACAAACAGGGAAAGAGACCTGTTCCGACACCAACCGAGGCACTGTGGAGTGGGCTGCTCTCACTGGCAGTGGACACTATGTCCGGAGGGGCAGATTCTTGCTGATTCCCTGAGGGGCAAAATCGAGTGTCTGACCCCTTTTTGCCACCACCGGGAATTAGCAAGGGCCACCAGGAATATGATCTTGTGGTGGGGGCCCAGGCCAATCAGCCCTCACCCCAAGAAAATGCCAACCAGATGGCATAATGTTGTTTTGCACCGATTTGCCCCAAAGGAAGGCAAAACAACATTACACTCCACACATAGTGGAACACTTGAGGGTGTCAGGGGGCTGGTCCTATGCCTGTGGGCCAGCCCTCTTAGGATTCCCCCGCCAATGATGGCCAGACCCTTGCTGCTTCTCAGCGGGGGCAAAATTGGGCTTCTGGCCCTATTTTGCTATCCCTGGGAAGCAGCAAGGACCACCTGTCCGCAAGTGATATGATCTTGGGCGTGGGCTACCCGCCCCCCTTCATTCCCAGGCCAATCCGGTCCCACCCTCACCCCCCAAAAATGACAACAAGAAGGCATAACATTGTTTTGCCTTCTATGGGGACAAATATGTGCTGTTTTACACCCATTTGCCCCCAAGGAAGGCAAAACAACATAGGGCAATTTTGCCACAGGCACATTAGGAGGCCTCAGGGGGAAGGCCTGATGCCTGTTTGGCCATCCCCCTCAGGAATCCCCCCATGGAGGGGTAGATCCTTTCTGCTTCCCTGGGGGGGCAACATTGAGGGTCTGGTTTCATTTTGCTAACCCTGTGAAGCAGTAAGCCACCAGGGAAAGGATTTTGGGGTGGGGGGGCTGTTTCACCCATTGCCCGTTGCAGTACACCCGGCCGTCCTGGAGCTCTGGCCTGGCTGCGTTTCAGGTTTTCCCTCCAGGGGAGGGATGGGGACCCAGCCGGTGCTCTCTGGGACTGCTGCTGGATTTGTGTGTGGTCGACCCACATTGGAGACAGACGTCCAAGGTCGGGGCAGGACCTTCGGCCGTCCTAGAGCTCTGGCCGTGCCGTGTTACAGCTTTTCCATCTGGGGTGGGATGGTTTGGTTTCTTTATTTATACAGCGCGCCGGACCCTGGGGTAACTGGGCGCTGGAGACTTAGAGCAGGTTACAACAGATCATAGACATACAAGATAATAACAGTAAGTGCAAATGAACGGGTTACATAGTGGTCGAGAGGCAGACATAGGAAAAAAGTACAGTGGTGGGCCAATGGTTGGATGTCAGACAATGGTAGAGTCCTTGTTGGTGAGCCAGGACTTCGTTTTTGCTCTGAAGGTCCAAAAGGATGGTTCTGCTCTAAGGTTCATAGGTATAGCAGTCCATTGTTTGGACGGGAAGCTGGAGCCACCTGCTTTTTTTTAGGGAGAATTTGGGGATGGATAGTCAGTGAGAGTACAGCGTTCTGGTTGGTCTGGTTGAAGTGTGTTTGTTGAACTTGTCTGCCAAGTATTTGGGGGCATTATTTGAGAGGCATTTGTGGACGATGATGAGAGATCTAAGGGTAATTCTGTCTCGTACAGGGAGCCAATGTGCATCTTGTCTGAAGCTGGAGATGTGAGAGTGCCGCGGGATACTCAGAGCCACTCTGAGGGCATTATTCTGCAGCACCTGTAGTTTGTTCAAATTGCGCTCTGAGGTGCCAAGAAAGAGAGTGTTGCAATAGTGCATTTTTAAGAGTACTAGCGCTGTCTAGTGCAATGCAGCTGGAAGGTGAAAGGAAGGCTTTGCAGGCATTAATGAGCTTATTTGTATAAACTGTGGAGGAGGCTGTGGCGTTTGCCTGTTTTTTAGCGAGAGTGTGGAATCTAAATAAAGCCCTAGGGTTTTAATTTCTTTGGCCACAGTGATTAGCTCACCGTCTATGTTGATAGAAGCATAACGGGGATCCAGTTTGTTTATCCGTGGTTGGGAGCTGAAAAGAAGCTCAGTTTTCTCGTCGTTGAGGCATAAGCCGTGTTCTGCCATCCAGGTGACGCCGCCTGGGCTCCCTGGCAAAGCCGGTGGGCTTGCGGGGGCGGTCGACCCACATGGTAGGTAGGCACCTAAGGATGGGAGCATCACCCCTGACTGTCCTGGAGCTCTGGCCTGGCTGTGTTACTGCTTTTCCCTTCAGGGCGGTTGGGGACCCTGCTGAGGCTCCCTGGTACCACTGCTGGGTTCAGGGACGGTCGACCCACATGGGAGATGGGCACCAAAGTCCAGGAACATCATCCCGGACTGTCCTAGAGCCCTGGCTGAGCTGCGTTACAGCTTTTCCCTCTGGGGAGGGATTGGGACCCTGCAAGGGTTCCCTTTGAACTCCGCTGGACTTGTGGACGGTCGACCCACATTGGGGACAGATGCCCAAGGTCGGGGACAGCAGCCCTGGCTGTTCTGGAGCTCTGGCTGCGCTGCATTAAAGCTTTTCCCACCGGGGACGAATGGTGATCCTGCCGGGCTCCCTGGCACTACCGCTGGACTTGGGAATGGTTGAACGACATGGGAGACAGGTGCCCAAAGCTAGGGACATCACACCGACCATCCTGGAGCTCTGTCCTGGCTGCGTTACATGTTTTCCCTCCAGGGAGGGACGGGGACCCCGTTGGGGCTCCCTGGGACCTTCTCTGGAATTGTGTAAGGTCGACCCACATAGAAGACAGGCGGCCAAGGCCGGGGACATTACTCCCACCCATCCTAGAGCTGTGGCTAGGCTGCATTAGAGCGTTTCCCTCTGTGGAGGAATGAGGACCCTGTCGGGGCTCCCTGGGACTGCCACAGGGTATGGAGACAGTCGACCCACATAGGAGACAGGTGCCCAAGGACGGGGGCAGCACCCACAGCTGTCCTGGAGCTCTGGCCATGCCGCGTTACAGCTTTTCCCTCCGCTGAGGGATGGTGAACCTGCCAGAGCTCCTTTGGACTGCCGTTGGACTTGGGGATCATCGACCCACATGGGAGACAGGCACCCAAGGATGAGGACATCACCCCTGACCATCCTGGAGCTCTGGCTTGGCTGTGTTTCAGGTTTTCCCTCCAGAGAAGGGATGGGGACCCTGCCCGTGCACATTGGAGACAAACGCTCAAAGCCGGGGGCAGCACCGCCAGCTGTCCCAGAGCTCTGGCTGTGCCGTGTTACAGCTTTTCCCTCTGGGGCGGGACGGTGAACCCGCTGGGGCTTGTGGACGGTCGACCCACATGGCAGACAGGCACTGAAGGTTGGGGACATCCCCCTGACCGTCCAGGAGCTCTGGCCTGGTTGTGTTACCGCTTTTCCATTCAGGGAGGATTGGTGACCCTGCCGGGGTTCCCTGGTAATGCTGCTGGGCTTAGGGGCAGTCAACCCACATGGAGGACATGCGCCGAAGGCCAGGAATAACACCCCTGTCCGTCCTAGAGATCTGGCTGGGCTTCCTTACAGCTGTTCCCTCTCGGGATGGATGGGGACCCTGCCGGGGTTCACTGGGAACATCGCTGGACTTGGGGACGGTTGACCCACATTGGGGACAGGTGCCTAAGGCTGGGGACATTACTCCCGACTATCCTGGAGCTCTGGCTGGCCTGCGTTACAGTTTCTCTATCTGGGAAAGAACGGGGACCCTGCTGGGGCTCCCTGGGGCTGCTGCTGTGCTTGGGGATGATCGATACACATGGGAGACAGCCGCCCAAGGCTGGGGACATTACCCAACCATCCTGGAGCTCTGGCTGGCCTGTTGTACAGCTTTTCCCCACCAGGGAGCCCCGGCAGTGTGCCAATTGCTCCCCGGAGGGAAAAGCTGTAATGCAGCCCAGCCAGAACTTCATGACGGTTGGAGGTGATGCCCCCGCTCTTGGGCATCCGTCTCCCATGTGGGTCTACCATCTCCAAGCACAGCGGCAGTCCCAGGGAGCCCCGGCAGGGTCCCCATCCTTTCCCAGAGGGAGAAGCTGTAACGCAGGCCAGCCAGAGCTCCAGGATAGTCAGGGGTGATGTCCCTGGCCTTGGGCGGCTGTCTCCCATGTGAGTCGACCATCCCCAAGTGCAGCGGCAGTCGCAGGGAGACCTGGCAGGGTCCTCATCCCTTCGCAGAGGAAAATTCTGTAATGCACCAGGATAGTTGGGGGTGATGTCCCTGGCCTTAGGCAGCTGTCCCTCATGTGGGTTGCCCATTCACAAGCCCAGCAGTGGTTCCTGGGAGCCTCAGCAGGGTCCCAGCCCTTTCCCCTGGGGAGAAGCTGTAATGCAACCCAGCCAGAGCTCCAGGGTGGGAGGGGGTCATGTCCCTGGCCTTGGGCACCCATCTCCCATGTGGGTTGAAGGTCCCCAAGCCGAGCAGCAGTTCCAGGGAGCCTCGGCAAGGTCCCTGTCCTTTCACGTTGGGAGAAGCTGTAATGCAACCCAGCCAGAGCTATAGTATGGTTGAGGGTGATGTCCCTGGCCTTGGGCAGCTGTCTCCCATGTGGGTTAAGCATCTCCAAGCCCAGCGGTGGTTCCAGGCAGGCCTGGCACAGACCCCGTCCTTTCCTGGAGGAAGAAGCTGTAAAGCAGGCCAGCCAGAGTTCCAGGATGGTTTGGGGGTCATGTCCCTAGCCTTGGGTACCCATCTCCCATGTGGGTCAATGTGATGCTGGAAATGGATCGGAGGGACAGGGCCTCCCGGTCCTAATCCTGTACTCCCTTATCATGTGTGTTCTGTGTTATTTTCCTAACAGGAGTCCAGATGGGACCCCTGGCAGTGCAGCTCTTTCTCTTTGTGGTTGTGGTGAACAGAGACCCTTGGGATACCCTTATGGCACCCATGGGTGGGGGTACAATGCTGTACCCCTAGTGTATGTTTGTGTGTACCTGTGTGTTGTCCCCAGAGCAGGGTATGGGCTGGTGGTGTTCATGTGACAGGAGCTCTGAGTATCCTCAATTTTGGGATACCCAGGCCTTCCATATTAATCAGTGGATTCCTGATATAAGGCAAGATGCCCTCTGGGGCCTCTTGGTTTCTATTGCCTGTTACCTTGTTTCCCCAAAGTCCTGGGAAGCCCTGACTCTGTCCCTTCCCAGTGACTGTATGTTGTGGGTAAACCCTTGGGGTGGGACCTGTGTGAATGGAGTGCGTGACCAATATGTATTTTGTGTTATGGGTGTCTGTTTTCTGTGTCTTTGACACAATGAATGGGACAGCCCTGCCTGAAACTGACATGAATGCAGTGTAATGTGCTGAAAGGCTGGGTGTTTGCCCCAATCCACAGTTGTGTGTCTGGGTGGAGTGAATGGCCTGAATGCCAGTGAGCCTGATTGGCTGCCTGTCTGCATGAATGCTCTTCTGTGTGATTGCCTGACTGAGCCTGACTCAGCCAGAGTGGACGAGGGACAGATGTGTATATCTGGGGACCTCTCACTTACCAATTTGTTCAGAAGCTGAAGTCGAAACTTGAAGGCCAGCTGGAGGAGAAGATTGCTGCTGCATTTCCTTCGATGTAATCCAAGAGCTGTCAAGTCTATCGAGGACTGATCCAAGAGAGGACCTGGCTATGAGACATCTCCCCGAGCTATGAGGGACCATCGTGCAAAGACTGCTGTTCTTCATCGAGGCACCTTGTAAGGCAGTTCTGTGAGTCTGACGTCCTGAGAAGGGGTCTGCCGAGAATCCGGAAGAGAGTGCCTGGACATCGAGGGTCGTCGAAGTCCATTACCATCGACCGGGGTCTGAAGATTTCCATGACCGCTGGAAGCCAAGTCAAATCGTAATGCCAAGAAGCGGGGCACCTTGACGCCGTGCTGCTCGATCCCCGGAGCTGAAAAGCTCTGCATTGCCTAAGAACATTTGAAAGAGGGCTCCCTTGCCATCACAGTCAACCATTTTGTCCCACCGGAGAAAGTCGAGGTTGTCGGCTACAGAGGAAAGCCTGACGGTGGGTTTCCCGCCACCAGAAGCTGACAAAAACATCCCGAGGACACTGATGGAGTGAAGATCCGAGGTGCAGCCCGTGGTAGAGTCCTGATCGCCGAAGCTATCCCGAGGTACGTGCTGCGGCTGCAGCACCAACAGGCCAGAGGACCACCTACCGTGACACCTGACGCCCGCTGCCAGGCATGCATCCATCACCGCCGATGGTCTTTCAAGTCCACAGAGTCTTATTTGCGGCACCGAACATTTTGCATCGAGGCATACCGCACGCCTCACCTTCCCAGGACTTCCATCATCATGGAAACGATTGATTGCTGAAGAGAACCACAAAGGTCAAAGCTGCTGTATCACTGCAAGTGTTCTACTTCCTCAACGTTCTTGACACCCAGTGGCTACTGCTTTAAAGAGAGTCCATCCTCGAAGGATACCGTTGAAGAACCGCTGAAGAAACTCTCCCACCTCAGGGACATTGGGGTGGTTGAACTTTTAAATCAAGAAGCAAGGCTTATTGAGCATTTATGGACTGGGCTTGTTAATTATTTTATTACAGGTTGCCCAGGCGGGGGGATCCTCATTCAGAATGCTGCATCTGTATCCAAAGAAAGCATTCTGCCATTGCTTAACCTTAACCTGCCTTCCTTCCCTATTTTCTATGTTGACACACCTAACAATGATTTGTATGCTCTATTTAGAGTTAGAGTCGCCAAAAAACTGAAGGATCTGGATTGGATAACAACCAACGACCAAATACAAGCATGCAAGCTGCTGACCCATCTTCCTCCTATGTTCAATAGACTGCACACTCCTCTAGCCTATTGTTCGAAATTTCCAGACAGAAAATTAAGATCTACCTTTTTAAGAGCACGTTTGAATTTACTCCACACAAGAGAAATCTTGACAATAAGACAACAAACAGCCACAAAAAGCTGCAGGCTATGCAAAGTCTCAGACTCTATTGAGACAGTTCGTCACCTTCTTTTGCATTGTCCCTCCTTAACGAATGAACGCACCGCTTTCCTATCACCTTGCTGGCTCGACCCCCGTCTGATAGAAGAAAATACTTGGTGGTGTCGTCTCATTTCAGGGGAGAAAACCCGTTGGGTGATAGCCTCAGCCAAACTGTTGGAAGCAGCGTTTATTAAAATCAACGCCGTGGGATGTAGCGAAATTAAAAAAATTTAACAAGTTGCTTCACGCTACCTGATGCCGCACGATGTAAGGTGCCTCACGGAAATTTTCTTTGTTACACACAGGTCAAGCGTAGTCTACCTGTTATCAGACTTGAATTCTGCATTCTGCTAACTTGTCTAGTTCGCTTGATATTGCTGTTTGATGTTCAGCCTTGTAAAAATCATATATTTTGATTATACACAAGTAAATAAATAAAATAAATAAATTTGTATGCTCTATTATAACTGCCAGCAGTTGATGCATTTTAAAGGAATCTAAAGTCTAAGTGTCGTACCACATAACATTTTATAGATGTGTCATTATAGTATTACCAGAGTACAAAAGGTGTTATTGAATTGTATATATATATATGAACCTTAATTTTATATAAAGAGATGTGTCATAACATAGTGTGTGGACATTCCTTTGTGGGGGCCTGGGGACTCACTGTACTTAAGAACCAGCACAAAAAATCTCCTGAGAGCTTAAGCCTTGGTCGCTCGTCCATAGCTGCCATATCGAGAACCTTGGCTGGGTTGCTGTGTGTCTATACCCTACCACATAGGTGGCAGAAAAAAGATACCCCCCTCCAGTCTTTACACTAGTGGCAGCGCTGGGATGCTGATGGTTTTAAGGCTCAGTGTGTAACCTTGCTACTTACAAAATATCCACACTTTGTTAATTTGGGGTTTAGTTATGTATACTGGTATAACTACATTACAAGCAATGGAATCTATTGCGAATGGCAAATTGACAAGGATGAGCTTAGAGGCTCTCCACGGCGCTTGTGAAGCCAGGGAGTTAGACTTTGACGATACGTTCAGGGCTGAGCTTATAGCTGCCCTGGTCTTGAAGCAGGGGGGATGGAACAACTGAGGACCCTACCCCTGGGGTTATTACTGAATCTGTTTCTAGGATAGTCACCTCTACTGTCACCTCTATTTCAAAACCCAGCACTGCTCTTCTAGGGGGGGGGGGGGCAGTGGCGTGGGGAAGGAGCCTGAAGATTGAACTTTTAAAATTGGAGCTACAAAGGGCACAGTTATCCTTTCAATACGAAAAGTTTGAAACCGAAGCTGAGTTGAAAAAGGAGGAACTGGCACAATAATAGCACTTACGGATAGAGACACTCCAGCTAGAGAAAGCTAAGATGGAAATTTCAGCTAGAACAGTTGGGAGTGTAGGGTTTCATGCCACTAAATGTATGAAAGATTTGGTGAATGTGTATGTGGCGAGTTTGAATATTCTCCAGTGGTTTTGAAATAGCCTTTGAGATGGCTTGTGAAATCAATGATGTTGACAGACTGGATTGGGCTAAGTGTTTGTTAAGCAGAGTACCTCAGACTGGGAATGGCAGCATTCGGAAGTTGAGAGTAGATGAAAGGGGCCAGTGTGAGTGCATGCATGAAAGCTGCTTTGATTGCCAAGTTTGGCAAGACACCTACCCAATATCTTAAAAGGTTCAGGGAATATACAAAAAGAGAGTGTGTCTTGGGTTAAATGGGTGAGTGCTGCGCATATGAACATGATGGGGTGGATTAATGGATACAAGGTGAAAACGTTTGTTGAATTGTCCCACCTTTTGTTTTATCAGCATTTTTCTGAAGCTTTTTCACCAGAGATGTGTCAGTACATTGCTGACCAGAACGTTTTGGATCCCTTTAAGCTGGCCTGGCTAGCTGACAAGTGGGTCTCCCACTGAGTGTCCCCTAAGGAGCCCAGTGGGAAGGACAGGGACAAAGAGAAAGGGACCTCGCAGAAGCCTGGGGAGTCCCATAAGCACTCACAGTCGAATAAGCCTAAACATCCCTCTCCTAAAACCCAAAAACCTAGTGGGGATAAGTCTCTTGTGGGTCTGAGCAAGAGTATTGGCTCTCTTGCTGCAAAGCAGGCTCCCAGTGGATCCAGTACAGTACCTCACATTCTTGGCACTTGTTGGGACTGTGGGGCTCTGGACACCAAGAAGGGTGACCCCAAGTGTAAAGGTAAGACACTTGGAGTCCAGGCTGTCAGCTTACCTACCCTTGCTTCATGGCTGAGGTGGAGGCTACTGTCCTCCCCTCCTCTCCAGGAATCACCTTTGGTGCTCCTGCAGAGATTTCCCTAGTGTTCCTTGGGACCAGTATGCAGAAGTACTGGCTACCATCTCACAGAATACCCGAGAATTTTTGCAAAGTGGCCTCCTAAATGGCCAGCCTTCCACTGGTTTGAGAGACACTGGTGCAAGCATGACAGTGGTGGACAGGACCCTGTTCATGCCAGAGGACTATGCAGGTGCTCCTCTGAGAACTACCAGGTTAGCTGGTGCGCCTCCCAAATTATCCTCTGTAGCCCTAGTCACCATACAGATTGATGACAAGACAGCAAAGATTCCCGTCCTGGTTCAGGACATTGTGCCTGCCCACATATTGTTGGAGAATGACTTACTGGTGTTGGGGTTGATCTCTGTTGGGCTACCTCCGACTGCTGCTGCAGTTACTAGCTTCTCAGGTCAACCAGGGTCTGACTGATTGCCCACGCCAAAGGGGAGACCCATGGCAAGGAGGAAGAGCAAAAGGACCACCTCTGTAAAGGGGGCTCCATCTCTTCCTGCTGTTTAAGCAACACTGACTGGGCTCCAAGCTCCTGATGGAGTAAGCCCAGTGGTAACCCTAGACTCAACTCCTGAGGGGGAAGAGCCAGAAGACCCTTCACAGGCAGAGGTACTCAACCCAGAGGATCACCCTGACCTTCAATGCCTGCTGGCTGAAGGTGGTCCTCTAGGGGAGATGTCTGTAAGGGTCCGAGAGAGTGCCACTCACGCGAGGGTCTAAGGAAACAGGCCCATGCACAAAGCGAAGTGCCTAGGTCATTCAAAATATATTGGGAGGGTGAGCTCCTTTGCAGTGAGCCCACTAAGCCCGAACCTGGTGCATTCAAGAGGTTGGTGGTACCCAAGGTTTGCAGGTCCTTCCTTCTGAAGTTGGTGCATGAGGTGCTCTTAGCAGGTCATCTTGGCACTAAGAAGACCAAGCAAAGGCTCCCTGCACATTTCTACCGGTCCAGGATGGGAGTAGAAGTGGAGTCCCACTGCTGGACCTGTCCCACCTGTCAGTTGTCTAGCAAGACTGGAGGCAGTGGCATTGCCCCACTGCAGCCTTTGCCAGTGGTTGGCACACCATTTGAGAGGGTCAGCATCAACATCGTTGGTCCCTTGGACCCTCCCACATCAGGTGGACACAGGTTCATCCTAGTACTGGTTGATCATGCCACCAGGTACCCTGAGGCTATACCCCTTTGGACCATACTGCCAAGGTGGTTGCTAGGGCTCTCCTGGGCATTTTTACCAGAGTTTACTTCCTTAAAGAGGTGGTCTCTGACAGAGAATCCAACTTCATGCCGAGTCACATGCAAGCAATGTGGAAGGAATGTGGGGTAACTTACACGTTTTCTACATTATTCCACCCCCAGACCAATGGCCTATGAGATATTTAACATAACTCTCAAAGGCATGTTTGGTGCTTTGGAAGAGCCCCTAAGGAGGAAATGGGATCGCCTCCTACCATGTCTGTTTGCCTATAGAGAGGTGTCTCAAGAGGGTGTTGGTTTCAGCCCGTTTGAGCTTCTCTTTGGACATCCAGTGAGTGGGCCCCTTGCCTTAATCAGAGAAGGTCTGGAAGCCATACCTCCAGGTCCTGCCAAGCAAGTGGGGGGGGACTACGTGTTCTCAGAAGGATGGCACAGATGATGGGCCAGGCATCAGTGAATCCTAAGGCAGGCCAAGAGTTGAATAAGTACTGGCATGACCTTAAGGCCTCAACAAGTGGATTGGACTCCAGGCCAGGAGATCCTTGTGATGGAGCCTACCAAGCCTTGAGCTATGTCAGACAAGAGGACTGGACCCTTCAAGATAATCTCCAAGATGGGTGAGGTCAACTATCTGGTTGACATGCGAGTCCTTGGGGTGAAGCCCTTCAGGTATTCCATGTTAACAGGCTCAAGCCTTTCCACAGAAAAGAGGACGTCTCATGTCTTCTGATAACTTCAGAGCAAGAGGATGAGAGCAAGCCCTTTCCTGATTTGCTGCATAGCAACCCTCAGGATGGCTCATTGGAGGGAATACATCTCTCTCCCGGTCTGACACCAGCACAGCACAGGGCCTGCAGGGCTTTGCTCCAGGAGTATGCCCCTCTGTTCTCACTGACACCAAGCTTCATCCCTCTACAAGCACAGCACACACAGACATTAGTATATCCTCACAGTCAGCTCCTACTATTAACTCAACTGCTCAGGTCCCTTTTTTAGACCAAAGAAACAGACAAGAAGAGGAAAGAAGAAAACTACTCTTGAGAACAACATTGTGGTGAATATTTCCCCAAAAACGTTGTGTGACCAACAGATTAAATTACTCAATTTAGGGCTGTATTTTGTCCCTAACTCCAACACTACCTTGTTTAAAGAAAAGGTGAACTTTTACAAATTACTCAGAAAATGTTTTTTGAATTGCAACCACCAGTTGAAAGTGAATCCGTCTCCTTTGACTCTTTGGAATTGCGCCCTAAAAGTCAGTTCAATGTGACATTCGGCAATATAGCACTGCATATGTTTTAATGTCTGGTTATTAAGCAAATTAATAACGTTAACAACAAAAAAAGACTACCAGTCAACCTCAAGAACAACCAACTCAAATGCATTGAGAATTTAGCCAAAGATTAACATTTGGTTATTAAACCGGTAGACAAATGGGGAGCCATTGTGATAATGGACTTTGATTTTGACCATAGAAGTTGCTACTATCTGAAGATAATGTATACATGAGGCTAGACAGAGATCCCATCATTGAAATCAAAGATGTGATTACAAGTACACTAGAGAAGGCTGAAGCCAATGACTGGATTATTCCGAAAACCAAGGAGTTTCTCACTAATCAATTTCCTATACAGTATTTTTATGCCTTACATAAAATACACAAGCATGCTACAATTCCGCCATTTAGAACCATAGTAGCATGGACAGAAAGTATTTTTGACCCTTTGGCAATCCATGTTGATAAAATACTGCAACCACTGGTACAATCTACAGACACCTACCTACGTGACTCAACAAACTTCTTGAACCACCTTGGAAGTCTTGACACTATCACTAACACACACATCCTATTTGCATTAGATGTAGGAAGTCTTTATACTTCTATACAACACCAGGAAGGCATGGAAGCCATAGAATGGTTGTTACTGAGAGAAGACACAGTGAGAGGTAATAGACAACTTATCAGAGTTATTATATATCAGGTACCCCGGGGTTAGGTGTGCTTTATAAATGAACAAATGAATAAATAAATAAAATAAATCATCTTTTGCAAAAATGCAAAACAATATCGTGCACAGCAGTTACTTTAGATACGATAACAAGTACTATGAACACTTTTCAGGGACATCAATGGGCTCAGCCAGGGCCCCAGCCTATGCAAACATTTGTATGTATTATTTCGAAAAGAAACATGTTTTGGCAAATGAACAATGGTCTAAATATCTTGTAACTTGAGATACATTGATGATATTTTTGGGATATGGAGTGGAACTAGAACACAACTCCTTGCATGTTTTGAATATTTGAACAAGATACATTCTCGTATTAAATTAACTTTAGAGACTGGGGAACCATTTTTACACTTCCTTGACGTGGAATTGAAAATTCTTGAGATGGGTGTCCAAACAAATGTGTACCACAAACCGATTGACGTTAATAATGTTCTTCATTATGCCAGTTTTCATCCCAGGCAAATGATACAAAGTTTACCATATAGTAAATTCCTACAAATTAAGAGAATAACAAACACCACCTTACTCGAGAAAGAATACACCGACCAGAGGATTACATTCCTCACACGTGGATATCCGTTAGAGGTTGTGGACAAAGCTAGGCAGAACACTACAGCGTTAGATAGAAAAACACTACTCCATCCTACCCCAAAGGACAAAGGCATCCCACTTTTATATATATCCAAATTTTCTAGACAGAGTATGCACTTATGTAGGATCATATGCAGTAACTGGAAACATTTACCCCATGATCCACAATTGCTGAAACTATTCCCTAAACTACCCATGATGGCCTATAAGAGAAGTCGTAACTTGAGGGAGAGACTAGTGAGAGCCGAAAGGAACAGTCCAGATACACAAAGGGTTCTCATGAAACGTAAAAAAGGCACATACCCATGCCTACAGTGCAGCAACTGCAATAATGTCATCAAAGGAAACACAATCCAACATCCACAGATTTGTCAGAAAATAGCTCTGAAAGATTTTGCAACCTGCAAAAGCACAGGAGTTATCTATGCCATAAAATGCCCATGTGTAACGCTCACCTGGTATCCACGAGGACGTCACTCAGCCTGTTCTGACCTCTTACGACCTCAAACCCTTCCCTGGAAGCTATTCGACTGGAGATTGGGCCTTGTTTTCTTGGTTAGGGTGCTCTCCGTCCTGCCTTCAGCGCAGGGGTGCATTGATTGATGTGGGCTCGTTGCTGCCTAGGTACTTCACTGGTATGAGTCCCACAGGTAAGTATAATGAGTCTTTTGAACAGTTCTCTAACTTTGTTCCTTTCCTTCCTTAGATGATGGCCGGCGTCCGGGGATGGCGGCGTGCTGCTGAGATGAGTAGCGCTGAAGGTGAGTGAGAGAGCGATGCACGATGCGCGATGCACCCCTTTCGTATTTGCATTAAACTGAGTTATTTTTTCTGTGTCTTTTAGGTGCTGCGATGTTTTCAGCGTGGATGCCCGTTATGAAGAACAAATGCGGTGGGTAAGCGCGGTATGCAGCGCCTCTAGATGTTTCCACGCTAACCTGGAGTGTCTTTTCCCTCTTGCAGATTGATGAGAAGTTCCGGAGACCGAGTTCCCCCAGAGCGGCTGGGATTCAGGTAAGCATTTGAAGCAAGTACAGTATTTAAAAATAGGCAAAGATTTGCAGAATGCTTACTAATGCCTTTTTTCTGTTCTTTTCCCTTTTCCTTAGGAAGTGGCGTGCTGGGATGGGAATGACACCGCCGAAGATGCCTGCAGAACAGGTGGAGCAATGACTGATGGGCAGAAGCGCCGCAAGGTAAGGCTGTTCCTAACGGTGTTCTTGTTCTTGCAGGAGCTGAACGCAGAAGAAAGATGCAGGCCTACTGAAGACCGATCCGAACACGGTAAGTGTCACGCTGCAGGTGCAGAAAACGCAAAGCATGTTTCTCAGCCTGGGTGCAGCTTAAATAGTCTCTGGGTATCCCAGGTGCCTCTGGGCTGAACCACACCCAAAAGACTAGACCGCACATGCAGTTCTGGGAACCGAAATATGTGGGAGCATCCATCGTGTCCCCATCAATGCACTACAAGTCCAATCCCCAATGTTATCCTATGGGAGTGAGTGTGTCTGGTGCCACAAGCGCCAAGTCTGTCTCCAAGTGGGTCTTTGGAGGGATGGAGAGGCCCTTGAGGGCCATGTAGGTGATCGTGGCCTGGCTCCAGCCTGACATCTTGGAGGGCTGGGGACATGAGGGGCAGGAATCATGACAGCCCTCCCCCCCCCAAGGCCCCTCTCAAGGTGGCTCTTCTGTCTGGTCCTGGTTTGGTTGGATGGTTTTGATGAAATTGTTTAAGCAAGCGATGTGCAAGGATGTACTCACAAGGTTCCCATGTCCTGTCTTGTGGACCATACCCCTTCCAGTCTACTAAGTAGTATAATTTGGATCTGACGTACTTTGAATCTAGGATGTCCTTGACTTCGAATTCTGGCTCCCCGGCGACTACTACTGGCTGCGGTGGCGTTGCTACAGGTTTAAGGAGAGACACGTGGAACACAGGATGAATCTGCATGTTTGACAGCAAAGCTAGTCTGACCGCCACAGGATTTATCATGGAGGTGACGGTGAATGGACCCAGGTATCTTGGTTGGAAAGTTCGGGCTCCTTTAATGGACACGTGTTTAGACGCCAGCCAGACTTTGTCTCCCACTTGGTAGTTGGGGGCCTTTGCTCGGTTTTGATCAGAAAACTTCTTTTGGCGATTCTTAGCTTGAAGTAGGTGTTCAGCTGCCCTTTTAAAGGTTTGACAAATGGTCGTGTGCAAGGTTTTGACTGCTGGCATTTCCAGGGTTGTAGGAACGTCTAACTCAGAAGTACGTGGGTGTCTGCCATACATGGTATAAAAGGGTGTCTGCCCAGTGCTGGTGTGTAGGGAATTATTATAAGCAAATTCAGCTATCCATAATAGGTCGTACCAGCTTCCTTCAGCTTGGTGTAGCATGCAACGCAGATATTGCTCGAGCGTCTGATTTGTCCTCTCAGTTTGACCATCCGTTTGGGGATGGTGACTGGTGGATAGCCGGATGTCGATCTGGGCTATAGAGCAACATTTTCTCCAGAAGTTAGATACAAATTGAGCACCTCGGTCTGAGACCAAAACCGAAGGAAACCCATGGAGCCGTACGATGCCTTCAAGCACTGGCGTAACAGGGGCCCGTGCAGCCCCCGCGGTGTGGGGGGCCCCGCCGGCACATGTACTGGGAGGGGACGCCGCTGGAGAAAAAAAAAGAACAATATTTTTTTTCCAAAGAAATATCTTTTTTTTCTTTTTCAATTTACTCTGCATTCATAAAGAAATGATTTCTGTAACAAAAATAATTTCTTTATGTAGGCAGTGACTACAAAAAGAAACATTCTTTTTGAAGTCTGAGGGCTCCGCCCCCCATGGCATGGAAGACCCTAGGCTGGAGGCCTCCATGACATGGGGTGGGGAGAGCCCTTTGTCTTAAAAAAGAAATAGTTAATTTTTGAAGTCACTCTGCCTTCCCAAAGAAATTATTGCCGTTATTGTTCGGTCCTTAATGGAAATAATTTCTTTATGAAGTCAGAGTGACTTCAAAAAGAAACAATGGGCCTCATTACGGGTTTGGCGGTAACCGTGCCGGTGCTACCGGCAGGTTGCCACCGGACCCGTAATGATTTACCGGTACCCGACTTCCCAGGAACACGAAGGGATTACAAGCCTGGTGGTGCGGGAAGTCAAGCGCCGGCAAATGGGAAGTTCCCATTTCCATTGGACTCTATGGGAATGGGGTCCACGGAAGCACCGGTAATAACGGTGCTGGTGCTTCCGTGAAAACTCTGCGGGTGGGTGCCGTTCCGCCTGACAGGTCTGGTCTGACCTGCTGGGCGGGATGGCAACCGCCCGCAGAGCTGTAATATGCTGGTCCGGAAACAACGGTGGCGGTAATCTTACCGGCACCGTTGTTTCCGGACCGGCATAGTTGTAATGAGGCCCAATTTCCTTTTTTAATTATTAGGGCTCCCCTCAACCCCATGACGTGTGTGTGAGCGTCTGGTGAAAGGGTGCACACTTAAATATATAGGTGGCTGCTTATGTGAGTGCATGGTGAAAGGGTTCACACTTAAATGTACGGGTGGCTGCATGGGTGTGCATGTATGGTGAAAGGGTGCACACTTAAATGTATGGATGGCTGAGTGTGCATGTGTGTATATGGTGAATGGTGTGTGTGCTTGCGTTCAGGGGCGCAACAAAACCTACATTTCGGGGGGGCTAACCCTTCAAATGTTGGGAGAGGCGCTACCTTCATGGTCGGTGAGGGAGGGGCAAACTTATTTGTTTGGGGCATCTCATTTCTTTACGCATTTTAATGAGGCTATTCTAATGCAGCTTCAATGTTACAAGCAGTTAACTCTCTCCTATAAGGTTGAAAGCACCCACTTATGGACTGCTGTGAGAATGAGTGGTCTCCTGCTGCCTCTCTACCCTTCCAATCACTCCCCTGGCATGCAAGTATTAAACCCACATCACGATTTCAATTGCCTAAAAAATGTGGCATTTGAATGCAGGTACTAATAGTGAAATGCTTTATGTTGGTAATTGCTGGGCTCTTGTTAACAGCAAAATCCAGGTGCCATTTAACATCTGTGTCCTGTTATGTCTGACAACTGCTCTAAAGGTCCACTAGGTTGAGTCATCATAGCCCAAAATTTCAGGGGGATGGGGGAGGGAGTGCTGAATCTCGGTCAACTCAATGGTGTTGCACCAATACTTGCGTTTAATGCCTTGATTACTCATTACTCTTAGCCCTATTCTTCCTCGTCCCAGTGTGTATGAGATAGTACTTGTGTATGAGGCAGAGTGCCTTATACACAAGTACTGGAATGAGGTAGAGGTACATGGAGGTAATGCCTGACTTAGCTACCTGTAATCATCATTACTCCTAGTCCCACTTTTCCTCATCCCAGTACTTACCTATGAGGCAAAGATCCTCGTAAGTAAGCTCTGGGACAAGGAAGAGGGACGTGGAGGTAATTCTGGGCCCAGGAGGTGAGTAGGGAGGTTGGGGTATGGTTGGGAGGGAGAGGGAATATGTGGGGTGGCAGGATTGTGCAACAAATCATAAAGGCTGTCCATGTCCAGGCTAAGCAGGCATGATATGTGGCATTAGTGGCTAGAGAGGCATTTTGGTGTAGCCAGTCTAGTCATTCCTCAGTTTGGTATGACATTTTTTTAACTGGGCATTTCTGATGAAGCAGTCCTGCGAAGTGAATTACCTGGCTAGACTGCCTTTTGGGTGCTGCCAGTCTAGCCACTTCTTACTGTGGCTTTGTATATTTTTCTGGGCATCTGTGATCAAATGACATTATATAAGTCATTTATAACACGCCTGTACACAAGTGTTTCTAGGCGCAACAAGACAAGGGCGGGAACATAGAGGGAGGACAAGACAAACAATCTTACTAGGCCTTGTGTCATTCAGATCGTGCAAGTGCAAGAACGAGAAGTGCAAGGGAAAAGCGAGGGGGGAAGTGCAAGGGAGAGGAGAGGGAAAAACAGGGCAGCAATGCTCTTGACTAAGTGCATCCAAGGCAGCGCGGCTCTTGGAAGTGCAAGGAGAACAAGGGACTGTTGGGTTACAGTTACAGCTTCAGCCCCTAAGTGTGTGGTAGGCCCAGAGGGAGTGCAAGGGTGACTGATCAAGAAAGAGTCTGGACTCAGTGAGACTCTGAGGATAACCAAGCAACCAGTCGGTACAGCAACAGGTAGGTCAGGTAGGCCAGCAGGGGAGGGAGAGAGAGAAAGCAGAAGAGAAGAGGAAAGGTTTGAGCTGCTTCCGGACCCAGGTGGTCCGGGTCAAGTTTGAGAGGGGCAGGGAGGCTATTCCAGAGGGAGGCGCCTGCAGAGAGAGATCTACCACCCACTCTCAGCCGGGAAAAGCGTTTAACCCTTAGAGAGTTGTAGGTAGCAGAGTGAAGGGCTTGAGAAGGAAGATATTTTGAAAGAGAGTGTTGGATGTAGTGTGGGCCCCAGGCCCAGAAAGCCTAGTCGACAATGCAAAGGGTCTTGAACTTGATCCTTGTAGCAACTGGGAGCCAGTGGAGAGATTTCAGGGCTGGAGAGATACGATCCCTGGGCTTGAGGCCAAGGATACGTCTTGCAGTCCTGTTCTGGATTAGTTGTAGAGGGTGGCGAGTAGAGGAAGGCAGATTGAGAAAGAGGCTGTTGCAGTAGTCTAGCCTAGGGAGAACTAAGACTCTGGAGACAGTGAGCTTCTTGGGGAAAGTAAGAAAGGGAAGAGTACGTTTGAGGAGGAGCAGCTGGTAGTGGGACTTCCTGGCGATGTCCGAGATGTGAGGAGAGAAAGAGAGAGTGGAGTCAAAGATGACACCAAGGTTGTTTGCCTCTCAGAATGTCGAAGGAAGAGGGCCCAAGGTGGGTGGCCAGAGAGAGAGGGAAAGCAGGGGCAGGAGTCCCAATGAGAAGGATCTCCATCTTACTGACATTAGGGCAGAGATCATTGGAGGCACACCAATCCTGAATCGCGGATAGACAGTCAGGAATGAGCGAGAGAGGAGAGGAGTCTGAGGGGAGCCTGATGGAGAGCGGAGTGTCATCTGCATAACACTGAAAGTTAGAGGTGAAGGTAGAGATCAGGTGGGCCAAAGGGGCCAAGTAAAGGTTGAAAAACCAGGGTGAGAGGATGGAGCAGGGAGAAAGGGACCAAGTTGGACCTGGGAGGGGCTGTCAGCCACTCAAGGGCCTGATCCGTGATGCCCAGGTTCTCATCGATTGATCAGGATGGCGTGGTTGACCGTGTCGAAAGCAGAGGAAAGATCGATGAGGACAGGAGGAATGCTGGAATCAAGGTTAGAGAGCAGATCTTCACAGGTGTTCAAAAGAGCAGTTTCCGTGACTCTGGCAGCTCTGAAGCCAGACTGAAGGTCATGGAGCACAACCAACAGATTCTGTGTGGAGATTAAGCTGGGAGATGGCCGGCTTTTCCATCATTTTGCCCAGGAAAGGGGTGATGGAGATTGGGCGATAGTTGGCCCAGCAGGCAGGATCAGCAGACAGCTTCTTGAGGAGTGGATGCATATGGGGAGTGCTTAAGGGGAGAGGGGGAAGTGCCAGTGGTGAAAGTGTGATTACAGAAATCGGCCAAGGCTAGAGCAAGGGTGTGCCATTGAAACACATATTTATATTGTTCTGCTAGTGCAGTGTTCGGCACATCCATTCAGCAGCACGTTTGTGGGTATTGCGCAAGCGTGATAATCTATGCCTGCCCAGAGTGTGGCGCGACCAGTGATTTGTTGCTGAGTTGGTGGGGGCCCCCTCAGCATGGCTCCCAGGGGGCCCCCCACATTTTGTGTTACGCCACTTCCTTCAAGAAATACTTTTGCCAGAGTGGAAGCATTTGGGAGTCCCTTAAGGGGAATGAAATGTGCCATTTTTGAAAATAGGTCCACGACCATAAGAATAGTGTTAAACCCTTGACTGGGTGGTAAGTCAGTAATAAAATCGAGGGACAATGTGTGCCAGGGTGCTGGCGGGATTTCTAATGGTTGTAATAGCTCAGCCGGTTTCTGCTTGGATGACTTGTTTTGAGTACACACTCCACAAGATAGGATGAATTGGATAATGTCTTTACGCCACGTGGGCCACCAATAATTTTGTTTTACCTTGGCTAGGGTTTTAGCGATTCCGGGGTGGCCCTCGATCAAGGAATCATGATAACCAGACATGACTTGTTCTCGTAGTTCTTGGTTTGGTAAGAATAAACGATTCCAGAAGTAGGGCAACTGATCTTTTATCATGTAATGTTCTTCTTGTGCACTTCACGCTTGTAATTGCTCCGGACTCATCAGGTTTTGGATTTGTCCATGTAATTCTTTCTGAGTTACGGTTGCTGTGATTCCTAGGAGCTTGTCACTCAGGATGATTGCTATTGGGTCAGGGGTCTGATACCCTTGCTCTTCCACCCCAATACGGGAAAGGGCATCGGCCTTCTCGTTTTTCATCTCTGGTAGAAATGTAATCACATAGTCATATTCAGCAAAAAAAAGAGCCCAACGTAGTTTTCGTGAGGATTGGGCCTTTGCCGTTTTTAGGTACTGGAGGGTCCGGTGGTCAGTTATTATGGTGATTGTGTGTCGGGCGCCCAAGAGGTAGTGCCGCCATGCCTTAAAGGCTGACTTAATGGCCAGGAGTTCTTTGTCTGTGATAGCGTAATTGAGTTCAGGGGGTGTGAATTTACGCGACCAGAAGGCAACAGGGTGTAACTGGCCCGTTTCGGGGTCCTTTTGTGAGAGGACGGCTCCCATAGCCATGCTTGAGGCATCCGTTTCCACCAGGTATGGGAGATCAGGGCGAGGATGGCGTAAGATTGGGGCAGATGTGAATCTTGCTTTGAGTTCCTGGAAAGCCTCCTCGGCTTCTGTTGTCCACTGGAACTTTTTGTTGCTTTTCCTTAGTAATGACGTGATGGGATGCACGATTTGCGAAAATCCTGGGATGAACCGGCGGTAGAAGTTTGCAAAACCCAGCATACTTTGAACCCCCTTGACTGAATTTGGGGATGGCCAGTTCAGGATAGCATCTACCTTGTGTACATCCATTCGGATTCCATTCGGATTCCATTCGGGCTGAGAATAAAGCCCAGGAATTCCACCTCGGAGACGTGGAATGAGCACTTTTCGAGCTTGGCGTAGAGCTGGTGTTGACGGAGTTTATCCAATACGGATCGGACGAGTTTAACATGGTCCTGCTTTGATGCGGAATATACCAGGATATCGTCGATGTACACTAGAACACAGACATCAATCAATTCCCGTAGGACATTGTTCATGAAGTATTGAAATGCAGCAAGCGTGTTGCAAAGGCCAAAGGGCATTACTTGATATTCATACAAGCCGTATTTGCTGCGAAAAGCGGTTTTTCATTCGTCCCCCTGTTTCACGCGAACAAGGTGATATGCCCCCCTCAGGTCTAGTTTTGTGTAGATTTGGGCATCTTTGACTTGATCAAGCAATTCAGGGATCAGTGGCAGGGGGTAGCGATTTTTTACGGTAATCTGGTTCAGTGCGCGATAGTCGATGCACGTTCTCAAGTTCCTCTCCTTTTTCGGTATGAAGAATAGAGGACTGGCTGCTGGAGACTTCGAGGGACGGATGAACCCGTTGGCCAGGTATTGGTCAAGATAGGCCTTCAGGTGATGGTTTTCTGGTTCTGTGAGTGCGTACATTCGCCCACAAGGGATTTGTGCGCCGGGTATCAGGTCAATTTGGCAAACGTATGGTCTATGCGGTAGCAGGGTATTAGCCTGTTCTTTCTGAAAGACATCTTGAAAGTCCTGGTATTCACTTGGTAGGGTGCCGATTGCCACAGTCGCAAGCGTGGAGGTTCTGGTGTCTATTGGTTGTTTCTCTTGGCGATAACATGTGTGGGCGCAAGTCTCGGGAAAGGCCAATTCCTTTGCTCGCCAATCGAATAGAGGATTGTGAGCTACCAACCATGGCATTCCCAAAATCAACCGGAATTGTGGTGCCTTAATGAGGTCGAAAACGATAGATTCTTGGTGTCCATCCTGGCACAGAAGGGTTAAAGCTGCAGTGCATTGGGATACTGGACAAGAAGCTATTTCCGTGCCGTCGACAGTGGTAACAGTGTCGGTGGTTGATTTAGGGCGTAACGGAAGCCTCATCTTTGCCGCAAGATCCTGGTCGATGTAATTCCCAACGGCTCCACTGTCTATGTACGCTCTTACTGCGTGCATCCGAGATGGTTGTTGGTGATTGATCAAGACCGCAGATGCAAAATGTGAGGTCTGTAGTTCACTTTCTTCGCTCGACAAGTGGACTCCTAAACTTGCCGGGCTGGGGAGTTTTCTGATTCCTTGATGGTATCTTCCTTGTCCGTGGCCCCTACCGTCCTCCTCGGTGGCTTCACAGGGCATGCTTTAAGGAAATGACCTGACCTTCAACAGTACAGACATAACTGCTGCCATCTCCTTTTATCCCTTTTCGCTTTAGTCAAGGGGGATCTGACCCCCCCGATTTGCATTGGTTCTCATGAACCTTCCGTTGTTCGGGCAATATTGTCCTTTGAACGCACATACATAGGGCGAGGGCACGGTCTGGATTCGATCTGCTCTTCGGTCCTGCAACCTATGATCCAGTTGAACAACAAGGTCAATGAATTCGGAGCAGTCTTTCGGGGGGTTCACTACTTGTGGGAGAACATCCTTGAGCTCCCCCGCAACCCCGGATGAAATAACGTGGTTCTCTTCTCCACTGGCCATTCTGTTTCAACTATGAGTCTATTGAACGTGGCTATGTATGTTAATTGGTCTTGATTCCCTTGGGGTAGGGACAGAAGTTTGTTGTCTAATGCCTGCCCATGAATATGACAGGCAAACAGCTTTTCCATCTCCTGCTGAAAGCCCCTGAAGTCATGCAGCAAAGGATCGTCTTGGGCCACAAAGGATATAGACCAGTCCACTGCGCTACCACTCAGGTAGGATAGCACAAAAGCGACCCGTGATTGGTCATTCGGAAAGGCCCCTGGCCTACAAAGGAAGTGCACGCAGCACTGGTTCATGAACGTTGCAAACCTCTTGGGATCCCCCGTAAATCGCTCGGCCAGAGCCAAGGGAACTGCCCCAGGAAGGGTTATCTGAACAGGATTGGGTGATGGCGCTGGCATTGAGGGCACGCTTCCTGGCAATGGTGCATGCCCTGTTTGTGACTGGAGAAGTTGCCGGCTTAAATCATCAGTGCGTTCTTTAGCTACTATCACCTCAGGATATTGGTCTCCTGCCTGGCTGCATGTACTTCGGAACGTAGCTGCCCCAACATGTGGGCTAACTGGTCAGTTTCTGACGTTTCCATGACGCCCAGGTGGATTTTGATGTGAGTCTTTGCGTTCTGTAAAGTTCACCTGTTATCCACGGGGACGTCACTCAGCCTGTTCTGACCTCTTACGACCTCAAACCCTTCCCTGGAGGCTATTCGACTGGAGACTGGGCCTTGTTTTCCTGGATAGTGTGCTCTCCGTCCTGCCTTCAGCGCAGGGGCGCATTGATTGATGCGGGCTAATTGCTGACTAGTTACTTCACTGGCAAGAGTCCGACAGGTAAGTATAATGAGTCTTTTGAACAGTTCTCTAACTTCGTTCCTTTCCTTCCTTAGATAATGGCCGGCGTCCGAGGATGGCGGCGTGCTGCTGAGATGAGTAGCGCTGAAGGTGAGTGAGAGCGCGATGCGTGATCCACCCCTTTCGTATTTGCATTGAACTGAGTTATTTTTCTGTGTCTTTTAGGTGCCGCAATGTTTTCAGCGTGGATGCTGTTTATGAAGAACAAATGCGGTGGGTAAGCGCGGTATGCGGTGCCTCTAGATGTTTCCCCGCTAACCTGGAGTGTCTTTTCCCTCTTGCAGATTGATGAGAAGTTCCGGAGAGAGAGTTCCCCCAGAGCGGCTGGGATTCAGGTAAGCGTTTGAAGCTCATACAGTATTTAAAAATAAGTGAAGATTTGCAGAATGCTCACTCATGCCTTTTTTCTGTTCTTTTCCCTTTTCCTTAGGAAGCAGCGTGCTGGGATGGGAATGACACCGCCGGAGATGCCCGCAGAACAGAAGGAGTGATGACTGATGGGCAGAAGCGCCGCAAGGCAAGGCTGTTCCTAACAGTGTTCTTGTTCTTGCAGGAGCTGAGCGCTGAAGAAAGATGTAGGCCTACAGGAGACCGATCCGTACACGGTGAGTGTCACGCTGCAGGTGCAGAAAACGCAAAGCATGTTTCTCAGCCTGGGTGTGGCTTAAATAGTCTCTGGGTATCCCAGGTGCCTCTGGACTAAACCGCACATGCAGTTCTGGGAACCGAAATATGTGGGGGTGGATGCCCCCACATATTTGCCCCCCACATTGATGGGGACAAGATGGATATCTTGTCCCCATCAATGCACTACAAGTCCAATCCCCAATGTTGTCCTATGGGAGTGAGTGTGTCTGGTGCCACAAGCGCCAAGTCTGACTCCAAGTGGGTCTTTGGAGGGATGGAGAGGCCCTTGAAGGCCATGTAGGTGATCATGGCCTGGCTCCAGCCTGACATCTTGGAGGGCTGGGGACATGAGGGGCAGGAATCATGACACCATATGGACTACTATATGTTGGTCAGACTAGCAGGACAGTCAGGGAAAGATGGCTGGAACATAAATCTAACATCAGAACACAAAACCTCAAGTCACCAGTGGCCAGACATTTTAAGGAAAACAGGCATAATCTGACCCAGATCAGGTTTATGATTCTGGCTATTGTTAGAACATCGCCAAGAGGAGGCAATAAAATACAGAAACTTATGCAGAGAGAAATGCACTGGATCCACCTTTTGGACACACTACATCCTAAAGGTATGAACGAGGATTTTAACTTGCATGGTTTCATATGATGTGAATATCATGTAATGTGCATTTCTGTTATTAGATTTGCCTACTCTATATGGTGATTCTTACTCTCAGCTGTTCAATGACATGTATTTTAATCAAGAGTAACCATGTGACATCCATTGGGTGTATTATATATAGGCAATATTATATGGTTTACTATATCCATTGGAACACTTGAATAATTGGTAAATACCTTTCCCTCTATGTATATTCTTTATTTCTCATTTGCGTAGAATGATGATTATATTGTTTAGCGAACACAATTTTGAAATGTTACTATATATACACACTACTGTAATATATATTTTTTTTACACATGAATATAGTATTATTTCTTTGAAACCACTTATATCAGCTCTAGAAGAGACATTCTGCATTATGGCCCGACATCAGCATGTTCATATGTATGCACTAGCAGCATCTAATTGTGCGAGAATGATCTCAATAATTATTTTGAACAGATTGCCACGATAATACGAGTTTCCGTGGATTGTGCTTTGGGACCCTTTTTAGACATTCAATTTCATTACTCTATTACTTACTGGCATTCTCTGCCATTACTTGCAACACTTACGCACATTTATGTTTCTTATTCCTTCCACTTTGACCTCCCAGTCTGCTTTCTAGCTACAGCATGGATGAGACTTTCTCCTTAGTCTTTTTTTCATGCTCACTGGTTCACATGGTTACTTACCAAACAGCAGCTTCGTCCGCGAGGTAGATTCCGCTTCCTAGACATACCGCAGTGAACTTCAAAGGTTAGTTCCCAACTATATTCCTAAATTAATAGAAGATTTTTTACAGTAGCTTTTTCATTTGGTAATATATAAACATTCCTCTAGCCGCATCGAAGTTAATTGAAAAGTTTGCGATCTATGCCGCATTGATTCCCGAAACACGTTGTGCAACATTTATTTTGAATATAAAAGAAGAATTTGAAAATCCAAGTTTATATCATCATTTTTTTCTACAGCATTATCAAGAATCCTCAACGCGTAACTTGTACTCACGTGAACTTTACATGGAGTTGAAATATTTTTGACTGATTTACTCAGTATTAAGGTGTGCAGGGGACAGGAGTGCCCGTCATTACGGAAACCACTTTCTTTGCAATTGTTCTACCAACCTTGTGCCAAGGTTGGCTTACCTCCTCTGCACCCAAGTGATCTTTTATGTTTAACTTAATTCTATTGGCTGAATACTAATTGTTGGTGTGCTATTGCACCAATATTATACAGTGGTTCATCAAACATGCAATGATTTGGAGTCACGGTCTCGGACAAACAACGTACGCATATTTGGAATACCTGAGGATGCCACAAAGGGCCATTTGGAACACTTAGTAGAGGAGCTACTGAAGTCGCTGCTCGGAAATCCTCAGTTCTCGCTGCAATTCCTGGTGGAAAGAGCTCATCACACATTGATGCCTGGGCCAGGGGCAGTGTCCTGCACTATCATTGCGAGACTGTCAGATTATAGAGACAGAGACTTGGTCCTGAAAGTGGCTAGAGAGCGAGGTGTGCTGCAATATGAATCCAGCAAGGTCTCTAAATATCAAGAATTCTCGGGTGGCCCGAAGGACCTTCAACCCTGTTAAGCACCTGCTGTAGGAGCGTGATATTCTGTATGCTATGCTAATCTCCAGATACAACACGGGCCATGTGCACTTCTTCAGATCTTGGAGTGAAGCATGATCCTACATTGAAGCATCTATTCCGTTGAATTCATCCAAACATTTGATGGTTCAGATCTGTGACGTCATTTGAACGCTAGCCTGTCATACTTGGTGGAGTGACAGCTTCAAATTTAGATGGCAGTGGGGAAGCTTGCTTTATCGAGAGGGTGGGCCAGTGCAGAGATTTAAATGCAAATGTTGGGTAGCCTATTGTCAACTGAATTAATTGTTGCTCATATTGCCTCCCTCGAATTCTCGTTATTGGGGTTTCTCACTGTCATGAAGGAGGGTATTGCTGGGGGACTGCTTAAACATTTTGGCTGACATTTCTTTTCAGGTTGCATTGGCGACTGTTATGCCGCTGGAGAATCTTGGCATACATATTGGTTTTGATACTCTAGATGGTGTCAGGGGTAGTAAGTGATGCTGTTACGTTCCTCACTTGGAATGTTTAGGGTGTTAAACAAACCTAAAATTCTTATGTTACAAGAGACACATGTAATTAATAATAATTTAGTATTTGTATAGCGCTATGAACCCTCAGGCATCTGAGCACTGCTTATTATTACCCACGGTGTGGGGTGCACAACCTTTGCTGGAAAATGGGGAGGTGGGACGTACCATACAGATTACTCCTTGCAGGGGTGGGGAGGGGTTAATAACCCATGTCCACCATTCTGTTCCCTTTTAAACTAAAACAATGAGTATTGATCCTTTGGGAAAGTATGTGGTGGTTTGGGGCAGTGTGGCAGGAAGTGTTATCATGTTGGTCAATACGTATGGACCGAATATAGATGATCCAGAGATTTATGGACAAGTGGCATCTATGCTAGTTAGATCAACGGGCAAACTTATAGTGGGGGGACTTTGATCCAATTTTGAATGTTGGATCGATCAGCTAGAAACTCCTGTACCCTGTCGGCAGCGGCTACGACTATGCTACAGGCTGTGACCCAATTAGTTACTGGACGCATGGAGATGCACCCACCCTCTTTCCAGGAAGTATACGTACTACTCCACGATTCATCATCAAGGTCTAATTACTGGCTAATTTCGGCTTCCTTGTCTACCAATATCCCCAAGTGTGACATTTTGCCCTGTACATTTTCGGATCACTCACCAGTGGTGTCATCAGTTAAACTGGTGCATAGTCCTCAGCAACGACCACTATAGAGGATGCCTCCTATGTTATTGGACCCTGAGTTGGAAGACTCTCTCTGACAAGATAAATGGATTCTTTGTTAACAATGTGTGTTCCGTTGCTTTACAGTCCATGGTTTGAGAGGAATTAAACATATACTTGAGGGGAGAATTGTTATCAACGGTTGGGATGCTGAGAACGCTGCATACAGAATTAAAGGCTCTTGACAGACAGTTACACATTCTTGAGAATGAATAGGGAATCACTAAGAATAAGGAGCTGCTGGGTAGTATTAATAGCGAACTTCTCACATTGCGCTCTCTTGCAGAAAGGGAAACATGCGACATCTCAAAACCTGTTCTTGCACATAGATACAGAGAGCGGATAGGCCCGGGAGGTTGCTTGCTCGGGCGATTAAGATGAAAGAAAGGGCACAGGCTATATCTGGGATTACGGGAGCAGAGAGCACAGTGGTCACTGACAGCAGGAGCATTAACAAGGAATTCACAACCTATTATAGAGCGTGGTATGCTAATGCTGATACACGCTCAGAAGCGGACATTGGAGAATATTCAGAGGGGATTGAGTTACCACAACTGCCTGATGAATCTGTGCTTGCTCTAGATGAGCCATTTTCAGAGGAAGAGATTCTGAGATTGCAGCATTGTCGTCTGGAAAGGCGCCCGGGTCCAATGGGCTGGGGGTGGAATTTTATAAAAAATATGCTTTGGCACCTCAGCTACTTAAATTTTGGGCGGATGCGTTGGTGGTAGGGAAACTTCCATCGACTCTTATGGATGCGATTATTACAGTAATCCATAAACCCAACAAACCACCCAATGATGTGGTTTCTTATCGACCGTGCTCTAATTAATGTGGATGAGAAAATATTTGACAAGGCACTGGCAACAAGGATACTCTGGCATGGGTCAGCGCTTATTCATCCTGATCAGTCAGGCTTTATTCCAGCTCGCTCAACAGCCCTAAATCTCAGACTGTTATTTTGCATCATTTCACAGATAAATCCAGAGGCCAAGGCAGTGAAAGATAAGTCGAAGGCTTTCTGGGCATCCAGTTGAGTTCCTGGAAATATCTGTTTTCAGTTCTCCAGCAGTCTCAAATTGGCTTATACTTCCTCAGTTGCGTTCAGCTATTGTATACGACTCCTACAGTGAGGGTTCAAACAAATGTTTATTTATCTTTGGGCATAGTTTGGGTAGGGGGACACAAACTGGAGGCCCCTTATCCCCAAATGCTTTTTGCCCTTTCAATAGAGCCTCAGGCTGCTCCTATGCACTCTAAACATACACATATAGGCATCAATATTTCTGGGCCTCCCCAAATCATTTCATTGTATATCTGCAATCCCAGACTAAATTTGAGCCCCATTATGGACGATGTACATGAGTTTGCCCTCTTATTCACGGATAATGGGTTAATATATAGAAATCAGAGCTATTTCTGTTGACTGACGCTACCAGGCCCATTTCTGAACTATTGGGTTTTAGGTGGGTTTCTTCATCACTAATGTACCTTGCGTTTCGGGTGTCTAGAACAATGCAATCCTTGTACACTGAGAATTATGCAGTATACTTCACATGTCATATTGGAAAGCTAAATATGTGGGCTATGCTCCTTGTCTCAATGTATTAATTGAACCCTAAGTTAGTTATTGTACTATTTCACAAAAGTACCCATTTGGCCGGGGAGGGCTTTTTTCACTACACTGTGATCTCTGGCATTAGGATTTCTGTGGGAGGCAGGTGCTGCTAGATTAAGCTGGAAGAAGATGGTAGAGCCGTTTCAAAGGGGAGGACTTGCAGCGCCAGATTTTGAGCTATATTTCCTGGTAGTCTAAGCGCATTTTGCCATGTACTGATATAACTCATCCAGCACTGTAGCACATGGTCCACTTGAGAAGCATAGTGCCGTGCCATATGGCTTGAAATCGATAATATTTAGTGACAAGTATGTGTACTCGTGTACGTTTGACCCGGTTCGTACTACGGTTAATGCATGATTCCGAATATTCCAAAGATTTAACATATTGGTTCCATTTAGTAAGCAAGTCATACTATGGAATTCTGCAAAGATGGCTCTAACACTAGATAGGGATATCCAGACTGCATGGGATAGTGATGGTCAACTGGTACTGCAGGATTTATTCCCAGAAGACCTGTTTGTCTCTCTTAACAATTTTATGGACAAAATGGGCAATATTCACGCTACAGGATTTTCCAGATCAGAGCAGCATTTAGACAAAGGTGGCTCTCCTTTCCTCATGAACTGTAGATGCATCCCTTTATAGACTTGATTACTTCAGGCAGGGAAACTAGGATGATGGTTTCTAGGCTGCATAGGGAGATGGATCTGGGATATGAGCAGTTGGACTAACAATGGAGGAAATGTTGGCTCCTTACTAAGGAGGTTTCCCTGAATGCAAGGTATAGATTGATTCCATTTTAAACCGGTTACATGATACCCCGGCTAAGATTGCAAAGTTTTCATCAGGATCAAGTAACGCTTGCCATTAATGTGAAGTAACGCCAGCAGACTTTATGCACGTTTTGGTCCTGTGCACATGTACATTGCTTTTGGTCGGAGGTGGCTAAAACAACTGCGGAAATTAAAGATATTCCACCCATACTGGCCCTGATGAAGTATTTACTGGCGGGTATAAGTAAGGCCTCTGCTATCACTCAGAGATTTGTTAATGTTGCGTGTATAGTGGCTAAAAAATGTATATTGCGACATGGATGTCAAACTCTGCCCCTACACATACCGAATCGTTGAGAAATGGCAGAGAGGAAACTACTGCTTCTGGTGTGGCATCAACATGTAGGCCTAAGGATATCTGGTGTCAATTTAGAGCCCACATGGCCTCCAAAAGGGGGTCAGAAGGAGATATCGAAGCAGAGTCTGAATTAAACAGGGTTATCAAAAGTATCTGTTTTGGGGCCACTCTAAGCAGGTGTCCAGTCAAAGTATCGAAATAAAGGATCGAATGACCATTTTTTGAATCCAAAAGGATTGAAAAAAAAGGGTTGAATGTTTTTTTTTAAATTTATATATTTGTTTTGTATGTAAAAAAAAGTTTTTTTACAAGAGAAAACGGGGGGTTCTGGTTGAACCGGAACCCCCCCCCATAAAAAAAAAAATCGACCCTTTTTTTTCCGATCCTTTTGGCGTTGAAAAAAAGGCATTCAATCCTTTTGTTTTCGAATATTTGACCTAGAACCCTCTAAGCATTGCTCTGGGAGCTGTTCGCTTGTAATAGGTATAAGAGATGTTATGATTTGTCCCGGGAGGATAGCTCAAGCGGCAACGTGCTCGCCTTGGAAACAAGACGACACAAAGCAACACAGGTTCGATACCTCTGGGTAATAATACGCAACTAAGACATATTCCTGTAACAGCGCCTGGATGCCCCCGGGCTGTGTGAGCGCTTTAAAAATGCATATAAATAAATGATTTGCAAATGGATGTCTGCCGTCTCGAGCTTATTTCAATTCATGACCCCATATTTTATGATCATCTTCCCTATGTCCTTTGTGCATGCAATTATGTATCTTTTTGTCTCCACCTCTACCTTGTGACAGAGGTATGGCTTTTCCAGTCGCATGACACACAAAAGGCCAGAAGGCAAACCACTCATATTGAAGACAATGGCAATTTCGTCTTCGGACTCATTTCTGATTAAAATATGCTATCTTAATAAAATATATGTACTTCGATGTGCTCACGTACAGTCTTTAATGAGCACGCTACAATAACATTTGGCGGTTATGCGTTTTTGCCATTTTTCACCTATTCAAAACGTGGCAAGATCTATGTCTTTACATATTCTGGTAGATATTAATTCTATCTACAAACTGTCCAAAGATTGTGTCAATCCATGCTTGCATTGCGATGCAGAGATCAATTTAATGATTGCACATTTAATGTAATATTTCCTTTAAGTTAATATGAATCAGGTTTTCTAGTGTAGAGCGGATGATGTTTTGCTGCAGGTGGCAGTGCACCGCCTACAAACTGCTTTTGCATGATATATTAATGTGTGTGAGAGCAGATGTCTTTTACTGTACATTGGGTTCATAACCTTTCCTTAACTTCTTTTCTAATGCAGTTTTTATGGCAGTCCTGGACTTTGACAAATTATGACAAACCCTTTGAAATTCGATCAGCCATCTGTTATTTTTCCCAAGATATTCAAAGCCGGCTTCTACTTGACCAAAGGCCCTTTGTATAGGCTCTTCATGTTTTGTTATGGTTTATTATGTTTTTTTATATATTTATTAGCATACGGTTTTCAAATCAAACCTTTGCTAAGCCAACAATTATATATAAAATAACATAAAAAGAAATAGAACAATACCTGTTTGACAGTATACACGAAAATATTTACAGTTTTATTTTGACTAATTTCCGAGTCTGGTTACTGTTTTCAAATTCCGAAAAGATTTCCTTCAGAAAATCCAGCAGGGCAAATGACATTGAAATCCTTTTCCCCTGCTTTAAAATGTCCCACCTCTCCAACAAGGTCATAGTCTGGTACTCATTGAAAAAAGTTCCCATCAAAATAGATCGAACGTTCCTTAGACCTGGGCATAACATAATTAGATGGTACAGTGTCTCAGGTGTCTGGTTGCACAATCTACAGCTGAAATCTCAAAGTGTTGAATCTTTCCTGACTTCCATTTTATCCTTTGTAGGAAACAAATTAAAATGAAACCTCAAACTGATAGCGTAGAGCGTCAGAAGGACATTTGTCCAGGTATCCCAAGATCGAGCCATGCCTTCTATGGTCCGAGAAGCTCTTGCTGTAGATCTTCTACTTACTTCCCGCCTCCAGCGTCTCGATCCAGTCCTGTTGATACAACTTCCTCTTTACATGATCAGGGTTCTCCAGTAGCATTTTTTCTGATACGCTCACACTCTCCACCATGTCCCTGCAGGTTTGACTCCACTCCACAAGGTACCGTTCCCTCGGGCTGACTTTAATACCGTAAAGCCCCCTTCCGATGGAGGTATCAAACACTTTCGCTAGAAAGACACCATTTTCCACACAGTAAACAAGTACATAGAGGTCAATCAGAGTTCCGTCCTGATTATCGCAGAGGGGGTTGATTTCGGTAGGGACAGAACGTTCCTCCAAAAGATCCCTTCCAGCTTAGACCACACCGTCCTAGATAGTGAAAACGACGCTTGGGCACCGTATGTCAGAATAGGGAGCACTTTCATTCGATAAAAATCCAACACCGGAACAAGAGAAAATGTACAGTAACGAAATCTATTAAGTTTGGCTTGAGCAGCAACATTTCTCGTTTTGCTGCTTAGGTTTTGATCTCTGTAGGTGTCATTGGTGCAATCATTTATGCACATTCCCAAATAGGTCATCGATGTTGTCTCCAGTATCTTCTCACCTCCCAAATACCAACCCCTAGATTTCAACCTACAGCCCGTCGGACGACCAAGGATTATGATTTTTTATTTCACTGCATTTATCCAAAGTCTGTTAACAGAAACGTAGGAGACCAGTGCGTCCAATTGGTGCTGCAGACCTATCAGGGTCTGGTCCAGAAGTACCAAGTCATCAGCATACAAGAGCCTGTTCACCTGTACTCCTGCTAGACGTGGTGGGAAGCATTGAATGTTTTTAAATGCGCTTTCCATGTCCGAGATGTAAAGATTAAATACCGCTGGCGCGTGCCAGGCGACTACCTTGTTTCAGGCATTTTGCGGTTTGGATCGGTGCAGTCATATTTCCTGAGTTGTCCAGTTTTACTCTGAATGTGGTTTCTGTATGTAGAGCCCTAATGGTTTCTCTCAGATCTTGTGGGCAGCCCCAGGCCTTTAACTTTGTCCACAATGTAGATCTATCCACAGTGTCAAAAGCCTGTGATAAATCTATTGAGGCCAGGTAGATCTTATTGTTATTTTCCCTGGCCCTCTTCTTCAGTAGATTGGTACGAAGGAGGTTTAGTGTTGTGCCCGCCTGTTATCTGTTAAAGTGATTTGTATCTGAGCTTCACTTGTTCAGGTTCTTAAGCATCAGTGCTGCGAATATTTTTCAAATTACATCAAGAAGGGCGATAGGTCTGTAGTTTGCTGCATTTGACCTATCCTCCTTCTTGAAGATAGACACAACAATTGATTGTGTTCATGAGACAGGGATTTTCTTAGTAGATTTTATCACATCGAACAGCTCCTTCATAAAAGTTGCCCATTTTTCAGGTCGCTCTTAAGAATTACATCTGTGAGGCCGTCCAGCCCAGCTGCTCTTGAATTCCTGGAGGACTGTATTAGGTTGAGAATGTCTTCTTTTTCCATCTGGAAAGACCACGTGGAGATTTTCTTCTCCTCACCCCCTGCTTCTTCCGGAGTCAGACTTGCAAACAGGGAACTATAGTGGATTACCCATGCACTCACAGAGGCTGGTTTAGGCATCAGTGACTTTGGGGGGGGCACTCATTCCATTAAGAATTCTTCACATTTCCTTTGTGGTTTTAGTTGCAACCACTTTTAGCATGCATTCTGCATCCTGTTGGTTTAAGATGAATTTGTGCTGCTTTAGCCAATTTTTGTATTGTTGTTTGCCTGCTTTTAGGGCATGACAAGTGGCCGCTGTGGCCCTTTTTACTCCATTTAACCCCTTTTTCTTTAGTGCTACTTCTCTATCAAATTTGAGGGTGTGAGAAAAAGTCCTTTTCATAGCCCTGTAGCTTTTTTCTGTGAAGGCTGTCTGAAACTTGAATATTCCAGGATTATTTGTGGGGAAGAAACTGTCAATTTCGTTGTTAGGGCTGCAATATTTTCTGATGTTATTCTCAGCCTGTTTTTTCCAGGATTTATGCCAATGTTTTCCTTTGGTGGAGCTGGTGGGACAGAGTTCCAACCCATAATCAACAGCTTGAGAATATTATGATCACTGGAGTTAGTTGTTATTACCTTCAGGGTGCTCAGTTTTTCTTGAAGTGTATCCGAAGCAAGAATGTAGTCTAGGATCTGCTTCTCTCCACCCCTCTTTCAGGTCGGGTTCGGTGGAATATCCCCCGTTACTGAACCATTGAGTAGTTTGATGTTCCTCAACTCAAGTTCATTCCTCCAGGATATACCTCTCAAGACTGGTTCGGATGAATCCGGTGCCGGATCTTTTATCAAGGTCAGGTATTCAAAGTTCCTGGCCATTTTGGAATTAGCGTTCCAATATAAATTGCAAATCATAAGCAACCTTCCTGTCTGTTACAGAGAGATAGCCTTTTTTAACACTAGAATCTGTATCAAGGTGTAACGTTTTTCGTAGTAATCCCCTTTAGGCCACTAGAGTTCTTAATTACGGTAAGAAGGCCTGCCATTGGGCGTCCCTTCAATCCTTTTACTGCTGGATTTAAGTGTAAGGTAAATCCTTCCAGGATAAGGGACTTCCCTTATCCAGGTTTCCTGTAGACAGATCACCTCGTATTGCTCAAAGGGAAGGTCACTTTTTCCAAACAGATGCATGAAGCCTCTGGTATTCCAGCTCCCAAATGCAATTTCTCGAGGCTCCACGGCTTTCCTAGACTGTAGACAATCTGAGCGCTTTGCCAGGGTGCCTGCTAGCCAACTCCATCTAGCGACCTCTTGGTGATCCCACCGTTCCTCTTTAGTATCCCTTCTTTCCTGTGTTGGTCCATTGTTTTCCACCACAATTCGAAGGTTAGATGGCCTGCTAATCCCTGAGTTTTGAGCTGATTTTGTAGCAGCTACCTTCTGGTTGTCACCCTTACCCCTGGGATTGTGCCGTTTACCTTTCCTTAATGGTTGGGTGGGTAGATTCCTTTTTCTTTCCTCCCTCAGGGATTCATTTGTTCTTGCCTCTTGTGTGTCCACTTCCTTCAATGTAAAACCCATCATTATTAGCTTTAAAGCTTTCCTCAATAAGAGGAGCATAATCTCAGCCGAAGAGAATTAGATCACCAGTTTGTCTTGCTTGCACTCCTCTGGGAATTCAATGAGTTGAAGGTCTTTAGACCGGATCTCATTTAGGGATGGAAGGCAGTGGAGGAGTCTTAATAAATTTACTCGGTTAAGGATAAGGTCATCCTTTACGCGCAGTATCCTTTCCAAGCACATTTTAGTAGTATCGTCTCCTCTTTTGGTGACATTAGTATTTGATTGCTCACTCCACTTAACCCCTTTGTGAGCCTCCAGGGCTTTCATTCTCCCATTCTGGTGATCTTGACCTATGGGAGCTGTTCTAACGACTTAAACACCACTGTTGTATTTCTGAATCATTGCCTATGTTGGTTATCCGGACTGAACTTCTGTGAGAGGTCTAGTGAACAGTCCATCTCCCTTTCTTCAGGTCTCAGATCTATATCTCATGATGTTTCCGGTTTGTTATTTATTTCATACTCGTATTGCCCACCTTCCTCTTACACCTCTTCGTCCACACCTACTTCACTTTGCATATCTTCCATTAATGTACATACCTGATCCTTAAGTCTGAGATCACCCAGGTTTTGTTGAGTCATCACCAAGTTAGGTGTATCATCTACATCTTCATATGAGTATGTAGAGAGTTTGAGTAATTCCTCAATATCATCGATCTCTGTGGCTTTCTTATGTTTGGGAGCCAACCCTACCTGGTTCATCGGACCCCGACCCCTTTTTACGTTATTTGCTTGGGCATTTCTGGCTTTATCAGATTTGTTAGGAACCCCCAGCAGTTTTTTAGAAGTCCCAAGTGATAAACTTGAAGCCAAATTTCTTATAAGAGGGCCCATGTTTCGTCTCAACGTATGTTTAGCTACCCTCGGGTTTTGGCAGTTTTGGTTGTCTGCTGACCTTGTTTAATAGGAGTTTTTATTTTTATGTTTATTTTGTTCGCCAATGCTGACTTCAGGACCTCTCTGTTTTGATTGGGGTGATCCTTCCGCGTCCCGGCTATTCTTTACCCAGTCTGGTATTTTTGAGAAGATCTCCAAAGTCTTGTTAGTTTTTAAATGTGATGACTCCACAGTAGGGACCGAAGATTGAGTTCTCAAAGCAGCCTTTGTATGGGCTTTCTTTAAACCCCTCCAGGATTAGGCCTTCGTAAGGACTTTCCTTGTCTGCTTCATCAATGGTTATTTGCGTGTTTAGTTGGTTGTTCGTCCTTGCACCCCTGCCACAGTCGGTTTTCACTGTGGTTTTTTTAGTAGGATTAGAGCAATCCTTGGCCTCTTGAATTTCATCGACTATCGGATGGGGGCTGGTGATACCCGAGGGCCATTCCGACGTAATTGAGATATGTTGGATAAGTAGAGCAGTCCTCCTTTTGTTTTCTTTCGTGGATTGTTGGGTCAAGTATGCTCTGCAAGATATTTGTAATTTGTTCTGAATTTGATTCCAAATTGCCCTGCAGGGCTGTGATAAATCCTACCTAAAATATTTTTGAATGGAGCATAGCCATAACTGTGGTCTGGTCCTCAATCTGGTCAGAGAAGTTCTCATATAATTTCATGAATGGTGCCATCGTTATTGAGAAAGCAGCTATCAAGCCTGCGTCTATCAAGGGTTTCAGCACAGACTTGTCTTCAATTTGAGATGCTGTCAGATCTAATAACAGATCCTCATCCGATAATGTTCTCACTACAGATGGATTAACTTCTCCCATATGTGGATATCATCTTGAACGTTTGTTTGTGGTTTCTGGGTGTGTAGAAATTCTCTGGTGAGTGGCACCATTCTTGATTGAGTCTGATTCTGTACTGAGAGCTCTGTCCTCAGGCATTGTTCTTTTGCGTGAGGCTGCAGTGTCTAGAACCCAAGATTTCAGGGCAGTCGATACCCCTTTGCATTGGATTGCAGCTGAGTCACCGTACACCACATATCAGAGTCCCGATCCGACCCTCTTATGTGGCTCCTTTGGGCTCGATCTCCTGGAGGTGTCTTTTAGCCCACCTGGGACAGGGCGGTCTCCTTCCCCTGCCCCCTGTTCGGTACATTTGCTCACCACCTCTTTATTGAGTGTTGACGTGGTTGGCGCCTGTGCACTTAAGGGAAAAACTTCTTTAGCCAATGCGGCTTCCCCTCTCTGCTCCTCATCACTTGGAACCACTGATGTGGCCTTTCGTGAGTAGAAGAATTGCTGCTTAGACTGCAGTGTAATCGGAGTCAAACGCTGAGGTTTTTATGCGGCTGTGCAAGAGGTTAGGCCTTGTTTTTTCATTATGCCTTCGTTGAGTGGTTTCCCAAAAGTATAGACCTTCGTCACCTCCGAGCCTGCTGTAATCGTATGAGGTGTGGAGGCGTCTCCAGGCACTGTTATGACCTCTAATGCCACAATATCAGACCTCCCGTCCAGATATAGAATCCAGCTGTCTAGCCCCTATATTCTCTTCTGTCCCTCTTAGGTCCTCAGTTGGTGTACTTGAGTTGACCATTTTGATGGTGGATTGTGGTTCTGATAATTGGTCGGTATGGGTTTCCAGAATATTACGATATGAATCAGTTTCGGCACAGATTTCAACCCTCATATTTATGGGGACAACTGACGTGGGACAAAGCGGCCACAGGGCTCGAGATGGCTATTACCATGTTGTTCTCCTCCCCCGAAGTCTCCGATATGGCGGCGCTGCCTGAGTCGGTTGCCATTCCTGAAGGTTAGCCGCAGCAAAGTCTTAATTTTGCGCAGCCTGTCCGAGATGTAGGTATTCCAATCCTTACCTCGTGGATCAAAGGGCTTGCACCCCACAGTCTCCACACCTGGGTTGCGTATGTGCTGTGCTATTTGTTGGTAGTGTTTGTCGACCACGCCTCAATATCGCTCAGTGTGTATTGTGAATGGGGGGTAAAGGACACTTGATCCGTAAAGCTGTCAATCAGTGTATCCAACAAACTGACATAATAGGGTCAGTGGGGAGTAAGGGAAGAGGTTTGCGAGGCGTCCAGCAGCAACTGAATATTATAATCACAAAGCTTGCTCCCACTGCTCACCCTGCAGACTGCTACACCACTTCAGACCGCTTCACGGTCTCGTAAGGTATTATGGTTGAAGTGGGGGGTGGAGCTCTTCCGCTCAATACCGCGTCCCCAGGCAGGTTTTAAAGGAACAGCATAAAGTAATTCAGGCAGCATGAATTCCTGCAAACAGGAAAAAAAAATCTGTTTTCCAAAAGTAGCAGCACCTTCCAAAGCAGCGTCTCCTCCTGCAGACTGCTACACCACATTGCACCACTTACCAGCCCCGCGCGGGCTTATAGTTGAAGTGGGGGGTGGAGCCCTTACGCTGAACACAGTGTCCCCAGACAGGTTTTAAAGGAACAGCACAAAGTAATTGAGGCAGCACACATTTCTGTGAGCCTGCACTGGTTTGGGAAGAGATACTCCTCCACTGCTGATCGTAACGGTGTATTCCTGAACTGGGTAGGCCTGGAAATGAATCTCCAGAGGGTTTTGAATTCCCTCTTTTAAGCAGCTTCCGAATTCCCCTTTCCAATAACCAGACACAGGCAGGTTCTTTTGAATTTCAAATAAAAGGACTCCAAGTGAAATATATGCATAGTAGAATGAATTGGAACATTTATATTAGTTCCTGATTTACCATATATCTCCTCATTTTATGTCAAATGAAACATTTGCAAATACAGTCATTGAAATTAGACAGTTGTCTATGCCACACAAGCGTCATTTAGATTTCCTGTGCTTTAGGCGGCAATAGGCCTTATAATTTACAACATTCTGAATAACACATAGTGAACATGGTCCTTGAATACAAATCACATTTACGTTATGGACACATTTCTCTACACAGGCCACATAGAATACAAATTGCTCTTCTTTCTATACTTGGAATCCAGGAACATTTCACTTGCGATATCCCAAAGATTCCTGTATCTGTGTCATGTTTTTTAACAAACATTCTGAGCCTAGTAAATTATTTTGGGAAGTAAACCTACTCAAATGTTATGGGCCTATCTTTTAGATGGCTATAGTTTGTACTTGGTTCTCAGCCTTCTTCTTTTGAATTGGCACACAGTGGCTGAAATAAAATATGCAATCTACACTACACCATTGGTTGACAGGCAAAATTGGGCCTTGAAAATGACTGTAATCCAAATGTTACTTTCACCATATTTACAATGTTATTGGGCACGTATGTTTGTATTCAGCATTTTGTGTTAATGGGCATCTTTATCAAAGTTGCGAGCAAAATACAAATTCCACACAGAACAAACTCCTTCAGGCAATACTTCTAACTGCATAAGGAAGTTTTCTTTCATCAGTTTATTTTAGGTCTACGGGTGGGATGCACAGCCGCCCAGGAGGGCGCCCACAAGGACAGTGCTGTGGCAGGGGAGGTTGCATGCATCAACTGGGCAGTGGCCTGGTACCTGTGAGATTCAGAAAGGTCCTGGCCGCCAGTCTCAGGGGCAGTGAGTTGATTAACAGGGAACGGAGAGAGGGAAAGAGGTAGAGAAAAGCAGAGTTTCGAGAAGTTTCCAGAACTTAAGGAAGTCCAGCGAAAGTCTGAGGGTGGCAGGGAGGCTGTTCTAAAAAGAGGCACCAGCAGAGGAGAGAGACTTGCCCCCCCAATCTGTTTGTAGTAGCGTTTGACAAGCAGAGAGTTGGAGTTAGAGGAACGAAGGGCTCTAGCAGGGAAGTATTCAGGGAGAGAATGTTGGAGATAGTGTGGTCCAGGCCCCCAGAAAGCCTTGTGGATGATGCAGAGGGAAGTAGTTTCTTACCTGTAACTCCATTTCTGAAGCGTGGGTATCTTTCATGGATTCACATGCTGTGAAGATTCCCCATCATCAGGCTGGCAAACCCTGGTTACTGTGACTTAGTAATTTTCTTATGGAAAAAATTTGACACTGAGTGTCCCATCGACGTTGTTGTGGGTGCTTTTGGTACTCTCCAATGGGCCGTGGAGTGTATAGCTCCGTCCCAGCTGCTTCCCCTCAGATTTTAACCACTCCAGCTGGAGCATATTCTTGATAAGAGGATGTTCGCCTGTAGGGGGAAGGCTGGATGGAGCACGTGAATCCATGAACGATACTAATGCTGGAGAAATGGAGTTACAGGTAAGAAACTGCTCTCTTCTCGGGCATTGTATCTTTCATGGATTCACATGCTGGTAATAGATTTTGTAGCAGTATAAAAGTTAGGAGGTGGTAAAACAGGCAAACACAGACTAAGTACTTTAAAATGGTCTGCGTTAATGCAAGAAGAATACATACGCAAGTAGAGAAAGGAAGCAACCCCGGAAGCTGCGGGGCTTACCTTACTGGAACAGCCGTTGAAGGACTGCCTGCCCCATCTGCACATCCTCAGCGTGCTGCTGATGTAAGCGGTAGTGGCTAGTAAATGTGTGGGGCACTGCCCATGTTGCCGCTTGGCAAATGTCTCTGATGTGTACACCAGACCAGAGAGCCGCCGATGCAGCCGTGGCTCTATTGGAGTGCGCTCTGGGCGCCGTTTGTAACAGCCTATTAGCCTTACAGTGGCAGAAGGAGATTGTAGATGAAACCCATCTTGAAATGCCCTGTTTTGATATGGATTTTCCCTTGTTGGATGGACCAAAGGTGACAAACAGCTGCTTAGACAATCTGAAAGATTTTGTGCGATCCAAATAATATTTCAATGCCTTCTTGACATCCAGAGAGTACAGGGCCTTCTCCACTGGTGAAGTAGCATTTTGAAAGAACGTGGGCAGAGTTATGGTAGCATTTTTATTAAACTCTGAAGCTACTTTAGGGATGAAATGAGGATTAGTGGAAAGAACCACTTTGTCCTTCATGAACCGTAGATACGGAGGGTCTACAACCAAAGCATGCATCTCCGAAACATGTTTAGAGGATGTAATGGCCACTATAAATGCCACTTTCCATGTTAGAAATTGATGTGGGTTATCGACAAAGGTGTGAATGAAGGGTTCATAAGACCTGCCAGGACCAAGTTCAGGCTCCATAAAGGTGGAATCCTTTTCTTTGGCAGAAAGTTACGAAAAAGTCCTAAGTAGTGTTTGATTAGCCTGTCACTGTAGAGAGGAGAAGACCTTATTTTCCATGTATACCTAGAGATTGCTGATAAGTGCACCTTGATGGAAGACATCACCATACCTTCTGGAGCTAACTTTAACAGATAAGGAAGGATTTGATGACGTGTTCTAAATAGCAGATGCAGGTTAGGCTGCTGTGCATACCAAGCAGAATCATTTCCATTTTCCGCTATAGGAAATGTTGGTAGAAGGAGCTCTAGCTCTTGCTAGAATGCGCCGGCAGTCTTGAGGGATATTCAAATGACTGAATTCGGAGTGGTCAGGAGCCACACTGTTAACTTGAGAGAGCCTGGGTCTTGATGAAAGATCATCCTGTTGTTCTGAGATAGAAGATTGGCATGAGATCCTAGATGGATTGGATCATCCACTTCCAGTTGAAGGAAATCAGGGAACCAGGACCAGGTCTGGCTGGGCCAGTATGAGTCTACCAAGATTATTCTGCAACAACCTTTGCGTATCATCTGTATCGTTTTCCTTATGAGAGGAAAAGGAGGGAACACGTAGGCAAATACGCCATTTCAAGGGAACAAAAATGCATCCCCTTGAGTCGGGATGCAGAATCCTGCTGGCACATTTCTGGCACTGCTTGTTGTCAGGGCTGGCGAATAGGTCTAGAAGGGGGATGACCCCACCTCAAGAACATTTTGACTATCTGGATGCTGCGCAGTCGCCATTTGTGTGTCTGCGCGGAGTCCTTGCTGAGGGTCTCTGCTTGCTTGTTCTGCATCCCTGGTAAGTGGAAGATTTAAAGTAGGATGTTGTGCCGGAAGGCTCAATGCCAGATGGTCTGTGTTTCCTTGGACAAGGTGATTGATCGAGTTCCAACTTGCTTCCGTAGATAAAAGGTTTTAGTTACTTACCTGTAACTGTATTTCTCCAGCATTGGTTCTTTCATAGATTCAGATGTTTGAATATTCCCCGTCGTCAGACTGCGAATCCTCGGTGATAAAAAATAATTAATAAAATGTTTCCTTATACATCCATTCTCCCTTGAGAATGCATGTAATTACTCCATTGTGGCCTATGAGCCACTCTAATGGTTAGTCCCTCCACCTCACTTTGGTCCTTTATGGCCCCAACCAATGAGGTGGCAGGGCTTAAGCTCCACCCCCGGGAGCCATCTTCAGATTTTGAACCATACAGACTACAGTACGATGGATGCTGAGCATAGGAGCAGCCTCTCAGGGGAGGCAGGCGGGCGCGGTGTCTGGTCAAAGGATCGAATCCAAAGGGTCGAATGGTCAAAGGATCGACACCAAAGGATCGAAAACCAAAGGATCGAATTTTATTTTAAATTACATATTTTTTTGTGGGGGTTTTCGTTTAGTGAAAAAAAGTGGATTTTACCACAAAAACAGGAGTTGGGGGGAACCCCCCCCCCAAAAAAAAATGTAAACAAAAATTAAAAATTTTCAAAAAAATGTTATCCTTTGGTTTTCGATCCTTTGGTGTCGATCCTTTGACCATTCGATCCTTTGGTTGTCGATCATTTGACCTACAATCGGCGGGCGCATGTGAATCTATGAAAGATGCCAATGCTGGAGAAATACAGTTACAGGTAAGTAACTAAAACTTCTCCAGCATTGGATCTTTCATAGAGTCAGATGCTTAAATAGAATACCAAGTGGTTAAAACATGCCACCATCATATGCATATATGCATAAATACAGAAAAACATATTTCTGATTAAACCTTTACCATGCAGCAAGCAACAGTTACATACTCCGGGAAAGGTGGGAACAAGGAGGCTGGTCCTACCTTATGCAAAGAGATGGCGGAGCACTGCCTGTCCAACTGCAGTTTCTTTGTTGGTATCTTCAGCCAGGCAGTAGTATTCAGCAAAAGTGTGCAGAGTGCTGAACGTGGCCACTCTGCATATGTCCTTCAAGGCCACACCTGCGTGGAATGCTGTTGAAGACGTCCTCCCTCTGGTGGAGTGCGCTGACAGCGGTGTAGTTAGAGGGTCGCCTTTTATCTGATGGCAGTGGGTGATGCAAAACCCAGCATGCCAGACCTTGCTTAGAGATATGCTTTTGCTTGGTACGGCCAGAGAAAGCAATGAACAGTCGGTTTGAGGAGCAGAACTCCTTGGTTCTCTACAGGTAAAACTTCAGAACTCTCGCAACGTCCAGAGAGTGTAATGCTCCTTCTGCTTCAGAAGTGTGATTCTGGAAAAAGGTTCGCAAAACAATGCGCTCAGTGAGTGTCATTTCCGACAGTACCTTGGGAAGGAACTTAGGATGTGGCCTTAACATGACACGGTCCTTCTGGAACAAAGTAAAACAGATGTTCAGACGACAAAGCTTGCAACTCACTGTTCCTTCTGGCTGATGTGATGGCCATCAAAAAGCCTGTTTTCCAAGACAAGAACTTTACTTTGCATCTGTGTATGGGTTCGAAGGGAGGTTCCATGAGGGCTATCAAGACTGTATTCAGGCTCCAGTTCAGAACTGGCGTGGGCTTAGGAGGATAAGTACGCATCAGCCCTTTCAGAAAGACTTTAACCGCCGTCAAGGAGAGCAAGGATTGCATCTCCGGAGTTGTTGTGTACACCGCTAAGGCTGACAGATGGACCTTTATGGAGGACAAAGAAAGCCCTGTTTTAGCTAGGCACAATAAATAGGGTACAACTTGGTCAACCGAAACGGTGAGAGGATCGAGGGCAGCTCTCTTGCACCACTTCGAAAATGGAGTCCATTTCCTGGTGTAGGTGGCTTGTGTCGACAGGGCTCTTGCGGCCCTGATGATATCCCAACATTCTGATGGTAGCTTAAGGTTCATCAGTTTACGTTGCTCAGGAACCATGCCTTGAGAGATAGGCTCATCGGGTCGTGTGGAGGACCTTGCGGTTCTGTTGCATCAACAGATATTGATGCGCCTTCCAGCGAAACCGGGGCCGCCGGGAGCGATGCTTCAGAGTCGAGTCCCAGACTTGTCACGCCCAATCATGTGCAATTAGTATCATTGAACAATTCTGTTCCTTCAAGCCTGCGCAGTACCCTCACAATGAGGGGAATGAGAGGGAAGGCATAGAGGAACCTTCCTGTCCAAGCCACTGAGAACGCGTCTCCCAGTGATTGATACTCCGGGTACCTCGAGGCAAACCTTCGCCACTTCTTCGTGTCCTTGGTGGCAAAGAGGTTGATCTGCGGACGGCCCCATAAGGCAAAAATCCACTGGATTTCCTTTTCGTCCAGCTCCCACTCGTGCTACGACGTGTATTCCCTGCTGAGCTTGTCGGCTAGGACTTTGTCCACTCCCGGAAGATGTTCTGCTTTGATCTGCACCCCGTGCTGCAAGGCCCATGCCCATAGCCTTTGGGTTTCTTGCGACAGGATCTCTGACCTCGTGCCTCCCTGCTTGTTTGTGTAATGCATGGAGGTCGTGTTTAATGTCTTGTAACGCTCACCTGATTCCCACGGAGGCGCAGGTCTGGCTTCGAGTGCTGATGCTTCTTCAATGGTGAAGCGCAGGACTCTGAAGATGGACGGGAAGGGCCCTCAACTCTGGCTTCTCCGGCTCGCAGGAATATTCCCCTGTGCGTGAAAAGGGAGTATTACCTACTGACTGAGTTATGCTCAAGCCTCTCACTCTCTTCCAACCCTCCACGATACCCTTCCACGATTCCCCGTGAAGTCCCACCTTAGGGTCAGAAAGGACGAGCTCTCCATCCTGCTTCTGACGCAGGGGCGCGTTGAACCCAGTTACTTCACTGTACTTATACTGGTAATGCGCTGTAAAAGTTCTGTTGCAAGTTCAAAAGTTCAAGCTTTAAATAATAATGTACATTGTCTTTTTTCAGGTGATGAATGATTCCTTTGGAGACTTCTTGCAACAAAGCGCTAATGTTGATGTCTTTTCCCCATAGGGGCCGGGGTTCGGAATGCCGGAGATATGGCGCCGACCCGAAGTGAAACGTGCAGTTCCAGTAAAGATCTGGTAAGTCCTAGATGAGCGCTCAGGTAATGTTTTTGCATTCGCTCATCTAATGTCTTTGTCTTTTTTCCCCACAGGGGCCGGGGTCCGGAAAATGCTTGTTGGGAATGACCCAACAGGTAAGTCTTAGAAGGAAACTGATCTTTTCCTATTCCCTTCATTCTCTCACCTCTTATTCTTGTCTTTTTCTCTAGGCTCTGGGAAGTGGCTGTGTATCCGGATGATCGCTGCTGAAGATGGAGGAACCCAGGAAAGGTGAGTGAAATGCAGCGTTGCAGCGATCGTAACGAAATGCTTTTAAAAATGATGTCTTCCCTTTCAGGATCGTCGGTGATGTCTCCGTGGTGCAGATTAGCTGGTACGTCTCTTGTCTCCCTTTGCAGGTGACCCAGGATGCTGACAGGCGTGGCTGAAGTCCAGATGCAGGAGCTGACACGGTGAGCGTCCAGCTGCGAGGAGCAGAACAACGCGAAGCGTGAGTTGCTGATCGGGTGTGGTGTAAATAGCTTTGGAAGAAGTTCCAAGTGTGTATCCTTCCTCCGATCAGGTATGTATCCTTCCCCGACCACACCCGGGTGGAAAGTAGTCCCACAGGTAAAGTAGTTCCTATTCTGGCCTCAAGAGGGACTGGATGTGGCAGCATGGTCTGCATCAGGTAAGTGCACATTAAAACACTTGAACACATGTCTAGCTTTATGAGCCTGGCGCCCAAGGCGCCAGGACAGAGGTCCAACATGAGCCTGGCGCCTAAAGGCGCCAGGACTGCGTCCAAAGGGCCCCAGCTTGGGCCCGCTGGCACTCCCCTGGGGGAAATGATGCCTGCCTCTGGGGTTGCTGGGTCGGACCTGGCTCCTTGGAGGTAGGCATCATGACAGTACTCCCCCTCAAGGCCCCTCCCAAGGTTCTTCCCTCCGGGGGTTTGGGCTTGTTCGGAAATCTCCGGTGAAACCTTTGTACTAGTCGAGGTGCGTGGACATGGTTACTAGGCTCCCACGATCTCTCCTGAGGTCCATATCCCTTCCAGTCAACAAGATAGAAGAGTTTCGACTTTACCACCTTGGAGTCTAAAATGTCTTTAACTTCGAATTCTAATTCCCCTTCAATTTGAACTGGATCTGGAGGCTTGGACAATCGGGTTCCTGGTTGTACTGGCTTCAAAAGTGATGCATGAAAAACTGTATGAATACGCATGTTGGACGGTAGATCCAGTTTAAAGGCCACTGGGTTGATTATAGCTTTGATGGGATAAGGTCCTATGAATCTGGGATTGAAGGTTCGCGGGCCCTTGAGGGGTAAATGTTTAGTTGCTAGCCATACCTGGTCTCCTACTTGGCAAGGAGGAGTTTTACTTCGGTGCAAATCAGCGTTTTCTTTATACTTTTTCTTGGCTTGCTGTAAATGAGTTGCAGCTTCTTTGAAGGCTCGGGTTATTGTGGAATGCAGATGATTTACTGCGGGCATTTCCAGGGTCAGAGGTGGATCTAGGTCAGAGGTCCGAGGATGGTGACCATACAAAGTATAAAAGGGGGTTTGTCCGGTTCCAGAATGCACTGAATTGTTGTATGAATATTCTGCGATCCAAAGGATGTCTTTCCAATTTAACTCGGATTGGTGTAACATGCACCAAAGATATTGCTCGAGAGTCTGATTGGTTCTCTCGGTTTGTCCGTCGGTCTGGGGGTGGTGGCTGGTGGATAACCGCACATCTATTTGTGCTAGTTGGCAACACTTCTTCCAAAAATGTGAGATAAATTGACTTCCACGATCCGAGACTAAAATGGAAGGGAAACCATGTATGCAAACTATATTCTCCAGGAATTCCTTGGCCAAGGTGGAAGCTGAAGGCAAACCCTTTAAAGGGATAAAGTGGTGTCATGATCTCTGCTTCCAAAAGGTCAGGGTTTTCCCAACTCCCTTGGAAGCAGATCCATAACCCAGGTTCCGAGTGCCAACCAGTCCCAATTGGGACCTTTTGGACCCAGTCCTGGCGCCAGTGGCACCAGGCTCATAAATATGCCCAGTCCCAGCGCTGGAAGCGCCGGGCTCATAATGCTTGGGTGGACTTACCTGCAGCAGACCATGCTGCTTACTTGCCTGCCAGTTGAGCCTCTGATCCTCTTCTGTTTGGAACTACTTTTCCTGTTGGGTGGGGCAGGAGCCACTCCCTAGATTCAGAACACTGGAACTCTTCTGGAAAGCAGGAACGCTTTTCTTACCTAGGCGTGGCTGTGGAAGGAGACACCTAAGCACTACAGGAGGCTATTTAAACCACACCCGATGGATGAATCTTGCTTTGCGTTATTCTGCATCCTCTGCAGCAGAACGCTCATCGTGTCTTCTGCATCTGATCCTGGGCCTAAGGAAAAAGGCTTACCACCCTGAATCCAGTCTTCAGCAACACCTATAAAGACAAGAAAGAACAGGTTAGCATTACGGTCTTCAGTGACAGCTCTTCACTTACCTGGTCCATCGGCTGTCACCAATGCCTCGCGCTGCATTCCGGCATCTGAAAGACAAAGGCTTACCTACTCTTCGTGCGCTCCGGAGGTCTTCACACTGCATTCCGGCATCTGAAAGACAAAAGCTTACCAACTCTTCGCACGCTCCGGAGGCCTTCGACGCTGCATCCCGCATCTGAAAGACAAAACAAGGTGCGTTTAAAGACATTGGGGAACTTTAATACTCACGTGCCATTACTCCTTTCCACATCTAACCCAGTGGGTATTCCGGCACCCTGCAGCCGCTCCAAACTTGTACCTGCAAAATAAAAAGACAGTTAGAGCGCATCGTGAAGCAGGCAACAAGCGCTTACTTACGTGCTTCCAGGCGCTTCTATTCATCAAACGGGCTCCATCTTCAACTCACTTCAGCCCGTCATCCGCCATCGCCGGAACCCTGCAAAACAAGAAACATCATTACTAAAGACTTTAAAGACATTAGAATTACTCGAAACTTACCGTTCGTGCAGTAAACGACGGAGAGCAGTCCTCTGAAGTCAAGAGGCCTGCTCCCCTTATCCAGTGAAGAAACTGGTTACAGCACCCTGCCCCAAGGCAGATGGAGAGCACGGCGTTCACTTACCTAAGGTGAGAGCGTTAACCTTTGGGGTTCTACAGGAGAAGAGAAAGGGAGGAAGAGAGAGACATTCAATAACCCAGTTCCTTAATCCCATATTTTCTATCTGCAGACATCTTACCCTTCGAGTCAGACATACAGTGCACAGAGGTCCAGCCCAAAGAGCCAGCCGTGTGTTACACATCACCTTTGAAGATACGGTATACGCCCAGTCAAGACCGGCGCCTCTACGGGAATCAGGTGAGCGTTACAAGTGGGCCATTTTGGAGAATAGGTCCACAATTACAAGGATTGTGTTGTAACCAGCACAAGGAGGCAGATCTGTTATAAAGTCCATTGACAGGGTGTGCCATGGTGCCGGTGGAATATTCAAGGGTTGAAGTAGGCCGGCTGGCCTTTTCTTTTCAGCCTTGTTTTGGGCGCAAATTCCACAAGACAGTACAAAAGACTTTATGTCTTTTCTCCAAGAAGGCCACCAGAAGTGGCGTTTGATTTTGTCCTCTGTTTTAGCGATACCAGGGTGTCCTTCCATTAAAGATTCATGATGATGGGCAATAACAAGTTCTTGCAATTCTTTACTTGGCAGCAACAACCGCTCCTGGAAGTAGGGTAAGTCATCCTTAACGGTGTAATGAGGACCCTTTTGACTCCATTCCAGTAAGGTTGAAGAGTCTAGAAGTTGTTTTACTTGCGTTTGGATATCCTCAATAGATTGCAATGAAGTTAAGCCTAAGATTCTTTGCACAGGTATGATGGGCACAGGTTCTAAGCTCGAATTAGGTTCTTCCAATCCAATCCGGGATAAGGCGTCTGCTTTTCCATTCTTGCAGCCAGGGCGATAGGTAATTACAAAATCAAATTCCGCAAAGAATAGAGCCCATCGGAGTTGTCGTGAAGATTGAGCTTTGGCCGTCTTTAAATACTGTAAGTTTCTGTGGTCCGTAATTACGGTGATGGTGTGTCTTGCCCCGAGAAGGTAGTGACGCCAAGCCTTGAAAGCAGATTTGATGGCCAGTAACTCTTTATCGGTAATTGCGTAGTTGATTTCAGGAGGAGAAAATTTTCTGGACCAAAAGGCCACTGGGTGTAGTTGGTTAGTTTTTGGGTCTCTTTGCGACAGGACAGCTCCCATGGCCGAACTGGAAGCATTGGTTTCCACTATGTACGGGAGATCTGGGTGCAGGTGCTACAATATAGGTGCAGAGGTGAATTTGTATTTCAGGTCCTGGAAGGCTTGTTCGGCCTCAAGAGTCCTTTCGAAGCGTTTGTTTTTCTTTAGGAGAGCGGTGATGGGTTGGACTGTTCGGGAAAATTCCGGGATGAATCTTCGATAGAAATTGGCAAAGCCGAGCATGCTCTGAACTCCCTTCACCGAGCTTGGAGATGGCCATTTGAGGATGACGTCCACCTTTCGCGAGTCCATTCGGACTCCTTGAGGTGTCAGGATGAATCCGAGAAACTCAACTTCTGTGGTATGAAAAACGCATTTTTCGAGTTTTGCAAATAGTCTGTGCTGGCGCAGTTTCTCAAGAACTGCCCTAACATGTTTTCTGTGATCAGATTCTGAAGAAGAGTACACCAGGATGTCGTCAATGTAAACAATGACACAGACATCGATAAGTTCCCGAAGAACATCATTCATAAAGTACTGAAAGGCGGAAGGTGCATTGCACAAACCAAAGGGCATCACCTGATATTCCAAGAGCCCAAATTTGGTGCGGAATGCAGTCTTCCATTCGTCGCCTTCTTTTATGCACACCAGGTGATAAGCTCCTCGGAGATCTAACTTGGTGTACACACAAGCGTCTTTCACCTGGTCGATAAGCTCAGGGATCAAGGGCAGAGGATAACGATTCTTAATCGTTATTTGATTTAGGGCATGATAGTCTATACACGTTCTAAGGTCGCCTTCTTTTTTTGGCACGAAGAACAGAGCTGAAGAGACAGGAGATTTGGACGGGCGAATAAAACCATTGGCTAGGTACTGATTTAAATACTGACGCAAATGCAGGTTCTCAGGTTCCGTAAGAGCATAAATCCTACTACAAGGTAGTTGAGCATTGGGTACCAGATTGATCTGGCAATCATAAGACCTATGGGGAGGTAACGTGTTAGCCTGTTCTTTCTGAAAAACGTCTTGGAATTCTTGGTATTCAGACGGTAGCTGTACAGAGGTGGAAGTTGCTGTGGCTAGAGCCATAGCTGGATTTCTTGGATAACAAGTTGGTTCACAATCAGGAAAACTTATCTTCTTTGCTCGCCAGTCAATTCTGGGATTATGTGTTTCTAACCAAGGAATTCCAAGAATTACTTGAAATTGTGGGGCCTTGATCACATCAAACACGATTGCTTCCCGATGTCCATCCTGACCCACCAGTGTCACTTCAACAGTGGAATGCGTTACAGGCCTTGAGGCTATTTCGGTTCCATCTACTGTAGTAATGACATCTTGGGTTACTTTCGGGCGGAGAGGAAGCTTAATCCTGGAAGCCAATTAACGGTCTATGTAATTTCCAATAGCTCCACTGTCGATGTATGCTTTTATAGCATGCAACTGCTGAGGCTGTTTTGGGTCCACGAGCACCATTGGCATGACGAAATGCGAGGTCAAAGAGTTAGTTTTCAAGCTCGGCAAGCGGACCCCTACCCTTGCCGGGCTAGGTCATTTCCCGAATCAGGTGTCACTAATTCGTTATCAGTAGCTCCAACCACCTTCTTAAGTGGTTTAACTGGACAATTTCGAAGAAAGTGACCGGAAGTCCCGCAATACAGACAAAGTTGCATTTGCCGCCTTCTCTCTCGTTCTTTCTGCGTTAATGGTCCTTTAACACCACCGATTTGCATAGGTTCAGATACGTCGGTACTCTTGGAGGTAGCGTGGGTTTTGATCGGTGCTCGGTTTTCATACTTGAACCGATCTGCTTTTCTATTTTGAAGTCTGTGATCAAGTTGAACCACCAAGTCAATGTAGTCTGCGCAGACCTGGGGTGGATTTACTATCTGAGCTAGAACATCCTTAAGCTCTCCGCGCAGGCCTCGATGAAACAATGTGATCCTTTTGTTTTCTGGCCATCCAGTTTCCACTACCAGTCTATTAAAGGTGGCAACGTAGGACAGAAGATCCTGATTACCTTGTCGTAAGGATAGCAGTTCGTTATCAAGGGCCTGTCCTTGAGAGTGTCGAGCGAACAATCTTTCCATGCTGGCCTGGAAGCCCTGAAAATTCTGGAGAATGGGATCCTCCTGATTTACCAATGGAATAGACCAATTGGCAGCACTGCCACTGAGGTAAGATAGTATAAAGGCTACCTTGGTCTGGTCGTTAGGGAAGGCTCCGGGTCTGCATAGAAAGTGTAAACGACATTGGTTCATAAAGACGGCATATTTCTTGGGTTCCCCCACAAAACGTTCAGGCGGGGCCAAAGGCATGTGTCCAGGTACATTAATTTGTACCGGGTTACTCAAACCCATTGATGTGGAAATGTCTCCGGAATTAGGTAAAGGAGTGTGCCCTGCCTGGGCCTGTAAGAACCTTTTGGCTAGGTCATCAGTTCTTTCCTTAGATAAGATCAGTTCTCTTTTGAGAGCGTTAGTCTCCTGGCGGGCTGAGTGCACCTCTGCCCGTAATTCCCCCAAATGCTGGGCCAGCTGGTCAGTCTCGGAAGTATCCATAGCGCCCGGGTGGGAAATTGTGGGTAGGCTTCGTGTTCTGTAACGCTGACCTGATTCCCACGGAGGCGCAGGTCTGGCTTCGAGTGCTGATGCTTCTTCAATGGTGAAGCGCAGGACTCTGAAGATGGACAGGAAGGGCCCTCAACTCTGGCTTCTCCAGCTCGCAGGAATATTCCCCTGTGCGTGAAAAGGGAGTATTACCTACTGACTGAGTTATGCTCAAGCCTCTCACTCTCTTCCAACCCTCCACGATACCCTTCCACGATTCCCCGTGAAGTCTCACCTTAGGGTCTGAAAGGACGAGCTCTCCATCCTGCTTCTGACGCAGGGGCGCGTTGAACCCAGTTACTTCACTGGATTGAGGTTGGATGGGAGTTCAGGTAAGCTTGATTATACTGGTAAGGCGCTGTAAAAGTTCTGTTGCAAGTTCAAAAGTTCAAGCTATAAATAATAATGTTCATTGTCTTTTTTCAGGTGATGAATGAAGATTCCTTTGGAGACTTCTTGCAACAAAGCGCTAATGTTGATGTCTTCTCCCCATAGGGGCCGGGGTTCGGAATGCCGGAGATATGGCGCCGACCCGAAGTGAAACGTGCAGTTCCAGTAAAGATCTGGTAAGTCCTAGATGAGCGCTCAGGTAATGTTTTTGCATTCGCTCATCTAATGTCTTTGTCTTTTTTCCCCATAGGGGCTGGGGTCCGGAAAATGCTTGGAAGCAGCAAGACCCGAAATGAAATGGGAATGACCCAACAGGTAAGTCTTAGAAGGAAACTGAGCTTTTCCTATTCCCTTCCTTCTCTCACCTCTTATTCTTGTATTTTTCTCTAGGCTCTGGGAAGTGGCTGTGTATCCGGATGATCGCTGCTGAAGATGGAGGAACCCAGGAAAGGTGAGTGAAATGCAGCGCTGCAGCGATCGTAACGAAATGCTTTTAAAAATGATGTCTTCCCTTTCAGGATCGTCGGTGATGTCTCCGTGGTGCAGATTAGCTGGTAGGTCTCTTGTCTCCCTTTGCAGGTGACCCAGGATGCTGACAGGCGTGGCTGAAGTAAAGATGCAGGAGCTGACACGGTGAGCGTCCAGCTGCGAGGAGCAGAACAACGCGAAGCGTGAGTTGCTGATCGTGTGTGGTTTAAATAGCTTTGGAAGAAGTTCCAAGTGTGTATCCTTCCTCCGATCAGGTATGTATCCTTCCCTGACCACACCCGGGTGGAAAGTAGTCCCACAGGTAAAGTAGTTCCTATTCAGGCCTCAAGAGGGCCTGGATGTGGCAGCATGGTCTGCATCAGGTAAGTGCACATTAAAACACTTGAACACATGTCTAGCTTTATGAGCCTGGCGCCTAAGGCGCCAGGACAGAGGTCCAACATGAGCCTGGCGCCTAAGGCGCCAGGACTGCATCCAAAGGGCCCCAGCTTGGGCCCGCTGGCACTCCCCTGGGGGAAATGATGCCTGCCTCTGGGGTTGCTGGGTCGGACCTGGCTCCTTGGAGGTAGGCATCATGACATGTCTGGACTGTGAGTACTTGTCCAGCTACCACCGGCAGGAAAGCCTTCAGCACCCACCTTATGGCCCTGAGCTCTAACACATTGATGTGGAGTTGGGACTCTTGTGCCAACCAAGTGCGTTTGGTTTGGAGGTCCGCAAGGTGAGAGCCCCAGCCTGATAATGATGCGTCCGTCCTCAGTAGAAGGGTTGATGTCGGTGCCTGAAACGGCATCCCTTCTTGAAGATTCCGCAGAACATTCCACCATCGAACACCCTTGTGTAACGTCGATAGAATCTGGACGACGTCTTCCCAACATCCGAGAGCTTGTTTTGTACGAATGTACCATTGTTGTCTGTTTCTCCAGGAAGCACGAGGTTAAGCGTAGAATCGCTGCTAGCCTTTCTGCTGATGGCCTCACCCTGGTAATGCTGGTATCGAACTCGGCACCCAGGAAAAGAGCTATCCTGCTGGGAATGGGGCAGGACTTCTAGTTCATGGAGAAACCTAACCCTTTTAGGAGGTTGATCGTCCTTAAAACTGCTGAGCGAGCCCTTGCGGCGGAACATGCTTTTATCAACCAGTCGTTCAAATATGGGAAGACTTCCGTTCCTATCCTCCTGAGCTTTGCAGCTACTGGTGCCAAGCATTTTGTGAAAACTCTCGGTGCCGATCTCGGAACTGAAAATGAAGCTCTCCCACTGTGAACCTGAGGAACTGTCTGAGCTGGATGGATTGGTGTATGGAAGTAAGCGTCCTCCAAGTCTAAAGTTGCCAAGAAGTCGTTCTTGTTTAACCTCGGGAGCACTCCTTGCAATCCTACCATCTTGAATGTTATGCGTTTTAAATATTTGTTGAGTGCCCTCAGGTCCAAGATGGGTCTCCATTGACAATTTTTCTTTCTGATGAGGAAGAAGCGGGAGTAAAAACCCTTTCCCCTCTGGGGGTACGGCACTGGCTCTACCGCTGCTTTCAGTTTTTGAACTTCGGACATGACCTGTTTTAAAATATGCACCCTGCGCAAAGATGGAGGCCGGGAAGGAGGTTGGTCTAGAAATTCTAAGGTGTGACCCTCTCTGATCACCTGCAACACCCATTTGTCCAATGTAATTGACTGCCAGTGTTGGAAGAACTGGCTTACCCTTCCCCCCACCGGGGTGTGACATTGAGGGGACTGAATCGGATAGTCAGTTTTGTTTGCCTTGTGACTTCCCCTGGGGGGAGCCACGCCTGCCTCTATGGGAATATCTGTTGGAGGGTTGATACTTGTTCTCTTGGTACGTGCTGCCTTGCGCCTTCTGACCATAATAGGAGCGGCCGTGCCCTTTGTATTTAGAAGATGAGCCCGTAAAGGGGCGAAAAGACCGACGGTCTTTATCCTTGTCCTTTAAAGAACTGATGGCTCGGGCCGTGTCAGATTTGATTCCCTTCAGGTGGTTGTCTATTTTCTTCTCGAAGAGCTCTTGTCCATCAAATGGCATTTCCAATATCTGTGCTCAGGCCTGAAATTAGTAGCCTTCATCCAGGCCTGCCTTCTGAGTACTGTGCCATGGGCCATCTGTCTGAAGCCTGATTCGGTCACATCAACCGCTGCGTCGATCATATGATCAGAGGTTGCTTCACCATCAGCAATTATCGATCTAGCCTCTTCCTGAAGCTCTGGTGGTAACTGCTTAGCCAATTTGGACATGCGTAGCCAAAGCTTGTGATCATATCTCGCAGTCATGGCCATCGCATTACCCTCTCTGATGGTAAGTGATGCCGAAGCTGATACCTTCCTGCCAATGGCTTCTAGCTTAATCCCGTCCTTGTCCGGTGGTGCCAACAGCGGCAAAGCGGGATTGGGAAGCTTCTTCCTAGCCGCAACTGTGATAACAGAGTTCGGTTTTGTATGACCTCCCAAGCAAAGCGGCGCAGACTCGGGCGCTTTATATTTCTTCTCTGGTCTGGACACCAGAGCCGGGGTAGACAAGGGCGTAGATAAGATCTTGGATGCGGACTCCCAGATGGTGTCGAGGAGAAGAATGGTGGTAATTGTCCTCCTGCGTTTGTCCCTGTGCTCATAAAGCACCAATTTCTTTTCCTCTGATGTAACCTGAATTTTGAAGAATTCTGCAGCCTTGCCGATTATGGTGTGGAAAGAAACCAGATCATCCGGTGGTAAAGCCTCTCCTGGGGAATCTCTCCTCCTGGGCTTCTCGACGATGTACTCATCCCACTCACTGGCTGCGTCAGGTTCCTGTGTAATTTCGCCTTCTTCTGGATCAGAAAATTCTCTAAAAGGATCCTCCTGCCAATCCGAGACTGAAACGGAGGACGGCACCATTGTGGGATCCCTATCTAGAGATCAAGGTCTATACAATGATGGTGGTGATGGGACCCTTGTCGGTGAAGCACTGTGAGTCCTGCTCCTAGACCTTCAAGGAGGCTCAGGTGATTGTGCCCTCTTCTGAGGTCTACTCCTATAGGTAAACTTCTTGATGTGCCTGGAGTTGGAGACATGTCTCTCCGATGGGTTTCCGGTTCTAAGGGATCAGACGGCATGCTCTTCACCCTTTGACGCCTGTAGAACTCATCCATGATCCTCTGTATGGACATCAGTATCAGGTCATGAGGATAGTCAGCCTCTTCCGTAGACTGCTGCCAAGGGGGGCTGTGCTGTTTAGGGGCAGGACAAGGTTGTTCCTCCACCACTTCTGCATCTGAAAATTCCTCCTGGAGAATTACATCAGGAAGCTCTGCCATGTCCCCTAGAGGAGAAACTTGCGCTACCATTGGTTCAGCAGCTTCAGCAGCCTCAAGGAAACTGTCCTCAATGACAGGTGTCAACTTGGCATGAGTGGAAGGCGTCTCGGGCTCCAATTCCTCCGTATTCGATGGCACTTTCGCCGATGAGCGTCCCGTCGACGGTAGTTCCATCGACAAACGCGGCTTGGATGGTTTCTCCCCCGTCGACGAGTGTCCCGTCGACGAATGTGGTTTGGATGGTCGCTCCCCAGTCGACGAGTGCTCCGTGGACAAGCGTCTCATGGAGTGCTTTGTGGACGAATGGTGCGTTTCCTTTGTCGACGATGATAAATCCGATGACGAGGATCTTGCCGTAGACAATGTCTTATGTGTAATCGTCGTCGATGCAGGTTTCGTCGACGGTGTGGCCGACGACGGGCCTTTATCTTTCACATTGCTCGTTGACTGTTTCCCCGTCAATGAATGCACCCCCACCCCCACCCCCGGCTTTTTGCAAACTCCTCCTTACCTTTGGAGGTAGATTTGGCTGATGAATGTGACTTTCTCTGGCTCGAGGAGTCCAGTGGAGGTCGAAAGGGTATTAACTCCAGCTTCCTCTTACTTTTGGCAATGGGAGAGGAACTCCTTTCCACTGAAGAAGACCTTCTCTTTGAAGTTTGACTCTCAGATGGAATGCTGGAGTGGACAGGAGCTGTTCTGACAGACTCTTCGTCCAAAGATTGATCCCTGGCTTTCAGATGTAAAAGAAGTCTTCTGTGCCTGTCCTCAAGCATCTTGTTCGAAAAAGTCTCTGAATGTCATGTGGATACAAGCAGTATATGCAATGTTCATGGGGGTCTTTCATGTAGACTAACTTCTTCTTGAACCTCGTGCAGTCCCTAAACAGGGAAGGCTTCTTAACATCTTGAGATGCAGCCATTCTGAAGAGAAGGTTTACACTATGATTTTGGGTCAAAAACAAGAGATATTTGTCTCAAAAACCACCCGAGAACAAAGCCCCTGAATAGGGGAACAAAGTGGAGTATATTTATAAAATATATTCCACACAAAAAGTAGAAAAAGAATTGAAGAGCTCAGAGAGCTTGAGGATTCCCTATGTCTGTTTGACTGCGGTGAAAAATCTGAAGATGGCTGCCAGGGGCAGAGCTTAAGCCCTGCCACCTCATTGGTTGGGGCCATAAAGGACCAAAGTGAGGTGGAGGGACTACACAATAGAGGGGCTCATAGGCCACAATGGAGTAATTACATGCATTCTCAAGGGAGAATGGATGTATATGGAAAATGTGTATTAAATAATTTTTATCACTGAGGATTCCCAGTCTGATGACAGGGAATATTCAAGCATCTGAATCTATGAAAGACCCAATGCTGGAGAAATTGTGGTTGTGTTGTCAGTGAGGACGCAAACCACAGAATTTGCGATTAGAGGAAGAAAAGATTTAAGAGCCTAGTGCACTGCCCGTTACCCCAGCACATTGATGTGGAGGATGGCTTCCTAAGGGGTCCAGAGGGTATCTAGTCATAGGATCGAATCCCAAAGCATTGAATGCCTTACCATCTAAAAAAAAGCATAGAAAAAAACATCTAATGCATTTTATTTTAAGGTAAAGGGTTTATTTGAATTGTATTGGGTTTTTAAAGGTTATAAAAAGTGGGGTTGGGGGGGACCTCACCATAAAGAACAAGAAAAAAAAACCCATTCGATGTTTTTTTTCCAACGCTTTTTTTTAGATGGTAAGGCATTCGATGCTATGATTATAAACCAGTGGTCCAGAGGCCTTTCACTTGGTGCTTGTACAATTTCGCGCTCCATCCCACCTGGGAGGCATCGGTTACAATGGTAAGATGGTAATTTGGTTCTAACAGTGGCATTCCTTTCGCAATGTTGCAGGGGTATGTCCACCATTTCAGTGTGTTTGACAGAGATGGTTACTTTGTCTGACCAAGAACCATGGGTTTGGGACCATCTGGAAGGCAGAAACGTTTGCACTGGCTTCATGTGCAGCCGGCAGTGGGGAATAACCGGAATGCAAGTGGACATGGTCCCAAGGAGAGCCACGTATGTGCAGACCGTGACTAGTTTGTTTGGCGCAATTGAGTTTGCTAGTGTTAAAAACCTTTTGATTCTTTCCACCGAAGGTCAAACCAGACTCTGGCCTGTAAGGAATTGAGCACCCAGGAAAACCAAACTCCTCAAAGGGGAACTGTGAAGGATTCAGTAGAATTTATTGTAAAGCCCAATTGCTGGAGCAGCGTTTGTTTGGTTGAGAGAAGATAAGGCTTGTTGATATGTTGAACCTCAAACTAGCCAATCGTCAAAGTACGGGTAGACTTGGTGGCCCCGTTTTTGGAGAAAGGCTGCTACCGGTGCCAGGCACTTTGTGAATGTTCAGGGTGTCGATTTCAGGACGAAAGGCAGTACCCGAAATTGATAATGACTTTCGCCATCTATGAATCGGAGGTACTTGAATGTATTGGCACATGGAAATATGCATCCTTCAGATCTAAGGCCGCAAGATATTCCTGGGGCTGGACAGCTTTTATGACCTCCTGCAGCAATACCATTTTGAATTTTTGTTTTTTGATGATCTTATTTAGTCTTCGTAGATCCAGAATAGGGTGCCACTTCCTGTCTGTTTTTTTGATGACGAAGTACCTGGAGTATTCTCCATTTCCTCTTGCTGAAGGAGGAACTCTTTCGATGGCTCGCTTTCTGAGCATTTGACGTAGCTCGTGCTGTAAAACCTGATGGTGCGGGTGAGATACCCTTGTGGGTGGTATCGGGATTTGTGCGCGCTTGACCTCCAACAAGTGGCCCTACTGGAGTGCATCTAGCACCCATCCATTATCGTTTTTTATTGTTTGCGACTCATCGAGATGGAACACCACATTTCCCCCACTCGACTGCCCCTGAGGCAGTCATTGCTGCGCCTTATTTTGCCGACCTCTCTGGGAGGTGGCAGATGCGTGCTTTCGTTGCCCTTGATGGTATTCTCTGCTGCGCTGGGAGGATTGATCATTCCGTTTGTAGCCCTGAGAGTAATATCCGAGACTACCATAGTTCTTGTTGTCTCTGGAGGCTGAGAATCTTGCATTACCTGAGGCTCCTCGAGAGGAGAAAAATGACTGCCTGCCCTGAAGGGCTGTAAGAGACCTAACTGTGTCTGAGTCAGCATTCATGGCTTTAAGTGCCTCATCAATTTTGTCCCCAAACAGATTTTCCCCTTCACATGGCATATCAATGACTCTGTGTTGTACTTCTTGACGAAAATCAGTGCAGCGTAGCCATGCTTGGCGTCCAAGGACTACACCATTGCCAATTTGCTTAAACCCTGTTTCAGCAAGGTCTACAGCGATGTTGATGCTGTGATTCGAGGCTTCTTCCGCTTCGCATACCAGCAGCATGGCCTCTTTTCTCTGTTGTTTCTGGCAAGTGTTGCAATAAGGCGGCCAGACGGTGCCACATTTCCGGATATCGGCAACTATTGCCAGGGCATTTGCTGCTTTAACCGTTGTTGCCCCAATAGTGAGAACCCTTTTCCCCGAAGCCATCTGTTCTCCGGTTTCATTGTCTGGTGGAGTGGCACACTTATGCTGTGTTCAAGGCTTGATGCTTGCTGTTGCTGAAACCACTGACTGAAGCAGGTTGCGAGGTGAGGCATTTTGGTGCAGTATCTGGAGCCTTACACTTCTTCAGCCTACCTTTAACCGCTGTAAAAGGATGCTTCATGGTACGGAGGCCCTTCTGCACCCATGATCCAGAATGGTTATGGAAAAGACTGCCTTCCTGCGCTTTCCCATATGGTCGAAGAGGAAACAATCTTTTTTATCATTTTGGAATTGGACCAAACTCCTGGCACGCCTTGGAGATCACGGCGTGAAATGCCCCAATGTCATCCGGAGGCAAAGGTTGAGAGGGGCTACCCTACGCATCTTGGTCAGGATCTGTCCCAACCTTTCGGCCCTCGGCAGAGACAAGGAGGCGGTGGAACTTGTATCCCTCAGACCAGTGTGATGGTCTGTGCCAATCAATCCCCCCTCTTCTTGCTCTCGCCTACGTGGATTGAATGACGTGGAGGTCTAGGTGGTGTTTGAATGCTAGGGAGTATGCCCTGGTCTCTACAGGGATTATTTGGATTCCTTCGTTGAGGGGTGACTTGAGATTGAATTGGCTGAGCTGGAGGAAGCAGAAGCCTGGCATCAAGCTGCCCTAACAGGCTGCAGTGTAGTAAGGCCCTGCAGGGAATGCAGGGATTGTGGGTTTATAAAGAGGGTATTGTGTATGCATACCACCTGCTGGAGCAGGTGCTGATGGTAGAGTGGGTGTCTGTAACCTTGGAGGTGTGTCTTCCTCTCTAGATGGTCCTTGGATAGGAGGATCAGAAGGTCCTTCTTCTGGATCAGATTCAAAGATACCTGGACATTCGTCTGGTGGAGGCTCAAAGTCTGATGTAATCTCATGCTGCAAAATGTCTTCTGGCATGATATCTGGGTACTCCATAGGAGGCATTCCCAGGGGAGCCTGCTCGTGCATCGTGGCCCCAGTGGGGGGCTTTTAAAATACCCTTAGGAGACAATATATTGCCTTCTGTCAGTAATTCTGAAATTGTCATTGTTAGCGAGAATTCTCATAAATGGCTAATTTCCCTTACCTAATGAGTGCCTCAGCAGTTTTGCTGGATTTCTAGGATTTATTTTTTCACCTGGTAAGAGTGTGAGCCTTTTTCCCACTCTTACAATGTGTTTTAATGTGTGTGTTTTTACCAATTGTGTGATCTTGGTCTCTGGAACCTCACCTACTCCAAGAGCACCATTGTTGTGTGTTACACAGCACCTTCAGTGCAGTAACACAGGGTTGTCCTTTAGACTTCCCTCTGACTCCATTTTTCTGGGACTGACTACTGTCTCCCAGAAACATGTAAAGTTGCCATTAACTTTATGTAGTCTCTTTAAACTACAGACCCAGTACACCCCGTTTTACATGGAGTATTGGACAGGGTTAATTCTTATCCCTTTTTGTCTGTGTCTCTTGGAGCACTGTTTCGCTCCCTTGACATTGGCTGGTGGCAGTGGGAACTACCCTACCTTTTCTACCGCGGTTATCTTATATAACGATGGTATTGATTAGGCTATCATATTATCCTCCAACAAAAACCCACTTGACCAAATACATTTTATTTTTGCTCCGGCTGGGTTTAGTCGCCATTTCTTTTTGTTAAAGTCTTTCTCGTGTTCTTCTCTGCGCGCCAAATTGGGGTCGATTCCTTTGTTCGTTGTCTTTTCGCGGGCTTCTGCACAGAAGCCCTCCTTAAGGCGCCTGAAAGTGTGGGTAGGCAGGATGTGAGGGAGGGGTCTTCGGACCCCTGCCATGGGTTCCCTTGGTAACCCAAGTCGCACTCCGATCTGATTGGCTAAGGCAACTGTCCTTGCCAGGACAGCCACTGTGCTGTGTGATTGAAAGCCAGGCTGTATCAATGGGGGAAAACTGCTTAAAAAGCAGGTCCCTGGGACTGGAAAGGCAGAGTTGCCACTGGAACTCAAGAACCAACGAAGTGCTGACAGAAGAGGACCCCTTCAACGACGGAACTGCCCGGTGAAGCCCTGCTGCAGGTCCGAATCGTCAGAATCCACAGATAGAGAAGATCCTCCAGGAAACATCTTCCCTTGAGCTGGTGGGACCAACCAGTTCGCCCAAACTGCAAGCAAGGACCCCTCCTCTGGTCGAATTCGCTGTACAGAGCACAGTGGGCCGGATAGCCAGGAAGGTCAGACCTTTGCTTAGGTTTTAAGGTGCGCACCTTTTATTCGTTGCTTTGCTCTGCTGCTGGTTTCTTCCCTGGGTAGTGCAGGACCCTCCAGTCTTCCTACTTCGTGTCAGTCTGACTGTCGCTTCAGGAACCGTGAGCCTGCAGGAACTACCAGGAACGTCTGCCTCAGCTACAGCTTCCTCTCCGTTTTAAGGTACTGTGCAAACCCGGTTGCTCGTTTCGTTCAGCCGCGTGGAAAGTATGAAATCTTTTCCAATCCGAGGACTTGTCCTTCTCTTCTCTTTGAGCTAACTTTTCTACCACCTAACCTCGTCCGAAATCTGTGGCAGGAACTTTACCGCAAACTACCCTGAACCGTGTGATCTTGAGCAAAAGACTTTTGTCCTATTGACTTTGGCCCTAAGCCTTTTCTACCTGATTCTATCACTGTAGTTCCTCTTGATCTATTGCCTTGAGTACCTACCTGTTGGTGTGGTTCAATTTCTATTAACTTTGTCTTTCCCTCCCTTTTAAATTGCTGGAGTGCCGTTTTGCTCCCACTTCATTTTGTGAGCTTAACTTATCTGGGATTTAAAGGAAGTGGTGTGGTGTATTAAGAGTGTGATTTTTAAACTGTTTATAATGGTGTAATGTTATACAACTGAAGAGTGAAATAAATGTATATTCTTTTACTTCAAAACCTTCAGTCAGTGTTTGCCTGAACCATAGTAATTGCTGTCCTTTGTGTAACTATTTGATACTACTCACTTACTCTTGAGATAAGTCTGGCTGCTCAGCCATCGCTACCACTTTAACTGTGTAGTACAGGCTTGTACCACAGGCAAATTTGTACTGTCACTTGGTGTCTTAATTATGTGTGGTGTTCCCAAAGGGTACTGCATATAATTCTGCCTAACAGTCATTGTAGTGGTCAATGGGCGCGTAGGCTTTTCTGCAGATGACTTCTTTTTGGTCATCGGCGAGGTGGTCGTCGTCCAAGTGGTCGATGAGAGAGGTGCCGTAGACCCAGACGATGATACTGTTGTGGTGGATGCCGTTGTCGATGGTGCTGTTGTCAGAGTAGACTTTGACGACGAATTGGACGTCGACAGGTGTCTCAAAGACTCATGGCCAGAGGAGGATCTTCGGAATTCCAACAACGAGTAGTGTTTTTTGCCACTCGTTAAAGAAGATTTTTTCAATGACGACACCGAGGAGGATTTGGCTCCATGCTTGTCCGTCAACAGAGATCTCCTGGACGGATCTGCGGATTTTGAAGATGGGTGCGAGCCCTTTCCCCTCGGTTTGTCCGATGGTGACTTAGTCAACAGGCGCTTTGCAGAGTGTTTGGACCCGGTATGGGACATTGGTACACTAGCTGGTGGTTTCTTTACAGAGACAGAGTGTTTGGCTTTATCGTGCCCAGAGGACGATTTTGCCTCGCCTGTCTTTTGTTTCTTTGCCACCGGCCCCTCAGATCTGGACCTCTGTCTTGACGGTGACCTCTTGTCAGAGGGAGTGGTTGCTCTCCCACTCCGTGATGAGCCAACCTCAGACGCCTATCCTTAATGGTCTTTTGTGAGAAACCCAGGCAGATGTCACAGCCATCAGCGGAATGGTTTGGGTAGAGGCAGTAAAGACATTCCATGTGCCTGTCCCCCTCAATCATTTTCTAGGCCGCAAGTATCACACAGCCAAAATAAGGACTTCTTAGGTGCAAAATAAGGACTTTTTAGGTGCTGAAGCGTCCATGGTTGGAACCAAATGTTTTTCAACGTTGTGTGCACCGGATGGCGAAATTTGAAAAAAAAAAGTTAATTTTCAAAGAAATATTATTTTCCCTCAGTAGAGAAACACAAGTAATTCCAACAGCTTGGAAGACGGTTGCAATCTGAGGGGGAAGCTGCTGGGGCGGAGCTATACACTCGACGTCCCATTAGTGGGTACCAAAAGCACCCACAATGACGTTGAAGATACACTCAAAGTGTTCAGTTTTTACCATAGAAAAATTACTAAGTGAAAGTAACAGGTTTCCCAGCCTGACAACGGGGAATATTCACAGCATGTGAATCCATGAAAGATCCAATGCTGGAGAAGGTCTTGAATTTGATCCTTGTGGCCACCAGGAGCCATTGGAGAGATTTCAGGGATAGAGAGATACGGTCCCTAGGCTTGAGGCCATGAATAAGTCTTGCAGTCCTATTCTGGATTAGCTGAAGGGAGCGTGGGGAGAAAATAGGGAGAGCGTGGGGAGAAAATAGGGAGAGGCTGTTGCAGTAGTCCAACCTAGAGTGTGAGGTGCTGGAAATGCATTGGAGGGACAGGGCCTCCATTTCCTTGTCCTGTACTCCCTTATGTGTGTTCTGTGTTGTTGTCTGCACAGTTGGGAATCCTAGCAGTGCATCTCCTCCTCCCTTTGGTCATGGTGAACAGAAACCCTTGGGATACCCTTATGGCACCCATGGGTGGGGGCACAACTACGTACCCCTAGTGTATGTTTTTTGGCACCTGTGTGTTGCTCACAGAGCAGGGTATGAGCTGGTGGCAGCTCCATGCTGATGTGACAGGTGCTCTGAGCATCGTCCATTTTGGGATACCCATGCCTTGCCATAGTAATCAGTGGGTTTGTGATAGAAGACAAGTTGGCCCCTGGGGCCTCTTGGTTTCTAATGCCGGTTACCTTGTTTTCCCAAAGTCCTGGGAAGGCCTGACTCTCTCCCTTCCCCTGACTGGCTGTTGGGTGGAAGAGTCATACATGGTATTGTGGGGAAGTCCAGGCCAGACTGGCCAGAGCCTTCCCAGTAACTGCATGTTGTGGGTACACCCTTGGGTTGGGACTTGTGTGAAAGGAGTGTGTGGGTGACCAATGTGCATTCTATGTTATGTGTGTCTGATGGGTGTATGCGCAGGTGCGTCTGGTGGGTGTCTGGGTGGGTGTGGGTGTGTGTCTGGTGGGTGTCTGTGTGACAATGAATGAGACAGCCATGCCTGAAAATGATACGAATGCAGTGTGGTGTGCTGAAAGGCTGGGTGCTTGCCCTAATCCACATTCCTTGTTATGGGTGCCTGGGTGGAAGTGAATGGGCCTGAAAGCCTGTGAGCCTGATTGGCTGGCTGCCTGCATGAATGCGCTTCTTTGTGATTGGCTGACTGAGCCTGGCTTAGTCAGAGTGAATGAGGGACAGATGTATATATCTGAGGACCTCTCACTTACCAATTTGTTCAGCAGTTGAAGTCGAAACTTGAAGTCCACACCGAAGAAGATGTCGTCGAAGGACTGCAGCAGCAATCTAAAAGCTGTTGAGTCTGTCGAGGACTTACCCGAGAGAGGACCTGGCTAGGAGACCTCTTCCCGAGCTACGAGGGACTATCGTGCAAAAAGGTACAAGTTACTTACCTGGAACTGTTGTTCTCCAGCATGGGTCTGGCATGGATGCACATGCTCATGAATATTCCCCGTCATCAGGAGGGCAATCCTCGGTAAAGATAAAATCTGTTTCAGTTTCGTTTCGGAACTGTCTTTCTACTAGTAACCAATCACTGGTCTCTGGGTCATACTGCCCCCAGCCAATGACTGACCTCTACCTAAGCCCCTCCCCTGGCAGCCATCTTCAGATTTGGTAGCACATAAAGTGGCAGTAGGACCAAGAGAAGAGCCGCAGAGTGGTAGGCAGGAGTGTTCACATGTGAAACTATGCCAGACCCATGATGGCGAACAACAGTTACATGTAAGTAACGTGTTCCTTCTCCAGTATGGGGTCTGGCATGGATTCACATGCTCATGAATACAAGAATACATAGCAGTGCACGCATGCACAACCACAGGAGATGGCAAGGCCCAACATTAAGAATTTCAACAACTAAACATTAAGCATCTCTTACCCCCTCACCAGGCTCACCTTCAAGCGAACCAGTCGCGCAGCACTGCCTGGCCGACTCTGGACTCCTCTCTGGAAACCCGGTCGACGCAATAGAATCTCGTGAAGGTGTGCGTCAACCTCCACGTAGCGGCCCAGCAGATGTCCAGCAGGGGCGCACCAGACAGGAACGCTGTAGTAGCAGTGATCGCTCTGGTTGAATGAGCTCTTGGACGGCCGGGCAACGGGTTTGCCAACCACTGACAGTGCATGATGCTGCCCTATAGCCATCTGGAAATGGAAGCCTTCGAGAGAGCCTTCCCTTGGTTCACAGGGCCAAAGTTCACAAACAGCTGTGATGTCTTCCGAAAACTCTTTGTGCGGTCCACGTAGAACTTCAGCGCTCTAGCCACATACAGCGAGTGCAAAGTCCTCTCAGGCGGCAATGTCGGCGACGGGAAGAAAACAGGTAACACCAAGGGCTCGTTGAGATGGAAGTCCGACGGCATGAAGGAGGGGTGTGTCCTCGTCTCGTGGAATGTCAGATACGGAGGCTTATAGGAGAGGGCCTGGATAACTCCCACTCGTCGTGCGGAGGTGATGGCTCCACGATAGGAACTTCAGCGGTGCCGAATACAAGGGCTCGAAGGGCAGACCCATGAGCCTGATCAGAACCATATTGAACTCACATGCCGGGGCCGGAGCCTTCACCGGCGTGAATGAGCAGAACAGTCCTTTCATGAACTCCTTCACTAGGTGATGCGACCACAGCGACGACCGCCCCGAAGTTCTGGTGTAGCGGGAGATAGCCGCCAGATGGATTTTGATGGAGGCATGTGCCAGCCTTGCCTTGGCCAGCGACAGCAAGTACGGCAGCACTTGAGGGGCTGTGATCCGTAGAGGGTTGATCTTCTGTGCACGGCACCAGTCAGAGAACCTCTTCCACTTATGCCCATAGCACTTGAGAGTCGAGGATGCCCTGGCCTTTGCAAGAACTTCCTTGCAGTCCGCTGGGATATCGTAGCATCCGAACTCTAGTGCTGCAGGAGCAAGGCCTGCAGGTTCAGCGATCCCGGGTCGTGCTGTAGGATGGCACCTCCTTTCCTGGCGAGAAGATCCCCGTCCGTCGGCAGTTTGACTGGGGGGGGGGGACGCCGACATGTCCAGAAGGCCCAGGCACCATATTTGAAGAATCAGAAGCAACGGCAACAGAGGGAACGCATAAAGGAACAGGCCATCTCAGGGGAAGGAGAATGCATTGCCCATGATCTCCAGCTGGGGAAACCTGCTGGCGAACCTCCAGCACTTGGTGTTTGTTGCCGTCGCGAACAGATCGATTTGGGGATTGCCCCACCGTCGGAATAGGAGATCCATTTGATCCTGCCGAAGTTCCCACTTGTGGCAAGAGCGCAGCTCCCTGCTGAGTGAGTCGGCAACAGTGTTTTTCACTCCTGACTAGATGAAAAGGTACCAGGGACATCCCCTGGGTGACAGCCCAGTGCCACAGATCCTGCGCTTCCTTGGATAGGGCTGGGGATCTGGTGCCTCCTTGTTTCTGGATGTAGAACATCGTGGTGGTGCTGTCGGCGAACACCCGTACCAGTTTGCACTTGAGGGACGCAAGGAAAGACCTGAGGCCCAGAACACGGGCCGGAGCTCCAGGACGTTGATGTGCAGGGACCTCTCCTGTGGGAGCCAAAGGCCTCTTGCGTGGAGATCTCCAGTGTGCGCTCCCCATCCCCCCAGGGAGGTGTCCGTCGTCACAGTTTCCTGTGCGCTGGGGTCTGGAAGTCCATGCGCGCTGCGAGATGCGCGAGGGTGCCCCACCACCGGATCGCTTGACAGAAAGTCTCATTGAGGGGGATTTTGTCTTCGAAGCTTCCCGCTACTTGTCCAACGGGCGTCGAGGAACTCCTGCAGTGACCGCATACGCAACCTGCACAGACGCACGAGGTAGATGCACGATGACATCATGCCTAGCAGGAACTTGATGGACCTTACCCTGGCTACTTCCATGGTCAACAGCCGTTGTACCTTGCCCAGGTCCTCGTTCTTTCCTCCGACGGTGAAGCCAATCACGCCACTGTGTCGAGTGCGGCTCCCAGGAACAGGGCGTCCTGCGACGGTACCAAGTGGGACTTTGCAAAGTTGATCGAGATACCCAGTTCTGTGAGCAGGCGGACGGTCTTCGTTGTGTGGTCGATGGCAAATTCTCTTGACTTTGCTTGGATGAGCCAATCGTCCAGGTAGGGGTATACGTGGATCCTCTGCAGGCGCAGCCGTGCCGCCACTGGTGCCAGGCACTTGGTAAAGACCCTTGGAGCTGACTTCAACCCGAAGGGCAGGTCTTTGAACTGGTAGTGCCGCCTTTGGACCCCGAAACGTAGGAACTTTTGATGTCATTTGTGTATGGGGATGTGGAAGTAGGCATCCTCCAGGTCCAGCGACGATAGGAAGTCGCCTTCCTCCAGCTGTCCCAGCACATGCTGAAGGGTAACCATTCGGAACTTCTGGGCTTTGATGCATTTGTTGAGGCGTTAACGGTCCAGGATGGGCCGCCAGCCACCGGTCTTCTTTCGGATGAGGAAGTACCGCGAGTATACTCCGGAGCCCCGGCGCCTCATTGGGACGAGTTCTATCGCGCCCTTTCTCAGCATGGCTCGTACCTCCAGAAGCAGCTGCAGAATGTGGTTTTCTTTCCTGGCCACAGGTGGGAAACAGGGGCACTTCCTTTGGAACTCCAGAGTATGCCCGTGGGCCAGGGCATCCAGCACCCAACAGTCGGTGGAGATGGACTCCCACATGCCGACGAAGTTCGCCAGCCGGCCTCCCACTGGGGGCCCCAATGTCACGGCCGGTTCAGTCTTGGTTCGCCAAGGCCTTGCCACCCTGGGCTCCTTGGCGACAACGGTATCCACCGGCCTTGCTGCAGCCTCTATAAGCTTCCTGCAACGAGGAACGGGCAGCTTGGCGGTACGATGATTAACTGCCGCCGAATCCTTTGGAGGCACCCTGAGATTTGCCTCAGGAGGTCCGAAAGGGCGTCTGTCACTGATGCATAGTGCCCAAGGCCCAGGCCGTCTCGGTGTCTGCCTTGATGGTCTGCAGTGACTCGTCCACTGCTTTTCCGAACAGGTTGTTTCCGTCGAAGGGCATGTCCAGTACCCTGGTCTGCACGTCCTGACGGAAGTCGGTGTCCCTGAGCCAACCGCGCCGGCAAACGCCGTTGCCCATCTGACGAAATCCGGCATCAGCGATGTCCGCTACTGCCGTGATGGCGTGATCCGACGCCACCTCGCCTTCTTGCAGGATTTCCAGGGCTTCCGCCCTCTTGTCATCCGGGAGGAATCTTGAACCACAGCTCCCTATCATAGCAGGCCACGATCGCGAGGGCGTAGGCTGCCTTGATGGTCATCGCTGCCAACGAGAGTGACTCGACGTCCCATGGCGTCCAGCTTCTTTCCCTCGCTATCTGGCGGGGAAGTGGAGGATGATGCAGTCGCCCCAGCTGCTTTCTTCTTGGCTGCCACAGAGACTATGGAATCCGGGGTCGGTTGTGCCCTGAGGCACATAGGAGCGGAGTCTAGGACCCAGAACTACTTCTCATACCGATCTCTTTGCAGGGGCCGTGGATGGGTTCTTCAAAAGGGACAGCCCTTTGTCCCATATGTCGTCCAACAGCGGGACTGAGAGTACGGTTTTCCTCTTGGCTTCCCGTCGTTGGTAAAGAAATCCCTCTTTCTTTTGTTCCTCGGGGCACAGCTGGAAAAGCTCTGAGGCCCTGGAAATCATGGAGTGAAAGGAGCCAATTTCATCGGGGGGGGGGTAGCCCATGCGGGAGGTGATGGCAGATCCATTCCATCATCGCCACCGTCGTCAGTCCCCGTCGTCTCTGTCTCGTCCCTCGGCTGAGGGGATGGGGGAGAAGACTGGAAGGGAGGGGAAGGATGGACTCACCTCCGCTTGCTCAGTGGGCTCCCTGACGGTCCAGGTGCTGCTGGATCGTCCGCTGGGGGTAAGGGCAACCTTGTCCTCATCTCTGTACACAGGTTCTGCAACGTCATCAAGATTGCTCCTGAATTGTCCTGCTGCGTAGGCAATGGTTGCAACGGGAGCACAGGCTGAGGCATGGGGTCCTCCGTTCCATCCACAGCTCGCCGCTCCTCCTCGGCTCCACCGTTGCTCTCTATGTCTGCCTCGTCGGGATCCTTCCCGTAGGTCCTGACCTCCTCAAACTTCTTGTCCAGGATAACTTTGACGCCAAACCGCTCATCCTTGGAGGAGGTATCGGAGTCTGTTAGGGCTACCGTGCCCTCCCCTCTTTCTCATCCAAGGGCTTCAGGGGGGTCTTCTCGATAGGCTGGAAAGAGGATTCCCTCCGGGGTGGCCTCCACTGGGGTAGCCTCCGTTGGCTTCGACGGGGCCGCCACAACTCCTTCCATCGAGGCCTTAGCCGGGTGAATCAGGACTTTCATGACCTTGGGCGCGCCTGATCCCTTCCCCTTGGGGGAGGGGGGGGGTTCACCGCCCCTCCTTGGATTTCGCCGTCGAGATCGACCGGGGCTTCTCCCGAAGCTTACCCGGGTTTTCAGACTTTCTTTTCACCGAGCTGGAGTGTTGGTTCATGGTTGACGACGTTGGTAACATCGTGCCCTGCCTGGCAGCCGAGGAACCCGAACCAACCACGCTCCCAGTGCCCGCAGAGCTTTGCCTTTTGTTGGGGCCCCGTCACCGGAGTGCCTTCAAAGGTCTTAGAAGACTGCTCGGACTTCTTCTCACCTGCTGTTGGGCTCTTCGCCTCCAGCCAGTCAGCAAGTTGTTTACGACAGTCCTTCATAGTACGGACGGACACGTTCTTGCTGAACGCACAGTCCTCCTCCACGTGCAACTTGTCGACGTGTAGGCAGTAGAGCCACCGGGAGTGTTCGTCCTCCTTAAAGACGTTCTGCAGTCCACATCCTGGGCAGTTCCTGAACAGTTTGGATTCAGTAGGTGTCGAATCTCCTTTGTCCTGGGCCATGTCCAACTCGGGATAGGCCTCAAAGGTCTTCCGAAATCCTCCAAGAAGTTCAATTCGATGAAAATCCACCCTTGAGGAGCGTAGAAATTTATGAAACGGGTCCCCGTTGATCGGAAGAAGAATCGGCGGAGCTTGAGGCTCGAATTGACCAAAAAAAATAAGAATAAACTCTTTGAAAAAACACAATACACAGCAAAAGCTCGAGAGCTAAGCACGAGGACTCCCAACACTTGAAGGTGTGGTAAAAATCTGAAGATGGCTGCCAGGGGAGGGGCTAAAGTAGAGGGCAGTCATTGGCTGGGGGCAGTATGAATAAGAGACCAGTGATTGGTTACTAGTAGAAAGACAGTTCAGAAACAAAACTGAAACTGATTTTTTCTGTACCGAGGATTCCCAGCCTGACACCAGGGAACATTCATGAGCATGTGAATCCATGCCAGAACCCATGCTGGAGAACTGCTCTCCTTCATCGAGGCACCCTGGAAGCCACTTCTGTGAGTCTGACGTCTGGAGAAGTGATTTGCTGAGAGTCCTGAAGAGAGCACCGGGGAAGCAAAGGCCATCTAAGTCCATTGCCGTCGACCTGGGGTTCCGAAGATTTCCGTGACCATTGAAAGCCAGTCGAGTTATGTTGCCCAGAAGTGGAGACATCTTGACACCATGCTGCTCGACACCCAGAGCCGAAAAGCTCCACGTCGCCCTAAGAACATTTGACAGAGGGCTCCCTTGCCACCGTCGACCACTTTGTCCCGCCACAAAAAGTTGAGGTCACCAGCTACCTGGGAAAGTCTGCCGGTGAGTTTCCTGCCACCAGAAGCCGACAGACACCCCGATGACACAGACGGAGTAAAGATCTGAGGTCCACCCAGTGGTCGAGTCACGATCGAATAAAGCCACCCTGAGGAACGTGCTGCGGCTGCAGCACAGACAGGACAGAGGGCTGCCGAAGCAACTCTCAACACCGGGCCTGCATCCATTACCTCTTATTTGCGGCACCGAACACTGCATCGAGGGTTTCGCATGCCTCATCTTCCCAGGACTTCCACGATCGATCGTCGAGGAGCACAGCGAAGCTGCAGTATCCACATCAGTGTTCCACTTTCCTTCGAAGATTTTGACGCCCAGTGGCTCCTGCTTTAAAGTGAGTCCACCCTCGAGTGGCACCGTTGAAGAAACTCTTCCACTGCAGGTACATTGGGGAGGTTGAACTTTTTGACCAGGAAGCAAGACTTACCAAGCCTTTATGGACTGGGTGTGTTAATACTTTTATTACAGATTGCCCATGTGTGGGGTGGGGGGGTGGGATCCTCACTCAGAATTGTGTCTCTATATCTAAAGAAAGCATTCTGCCATTGCTTGACCCACCTTTCCTCCTTATTATCTATGTTGATACACCTTGCTGCATGATTTGTTGTCTCCATTATAACTGCCAGCAGTTGATGCATTTTAAAGAAATCTAAAGCTCAAGTGTGTTACCAGATAGAAACTGTATATTTTTGTCATTATAGAATTGCCAGAGTACAAAGTGTGTTAATGAATTGTGTATATATCTCTGAACTTAATTTTATATAAAAAAACTATGTTAACGCATAACAGTGTGTGGACATTCCTTTGTGGGGGCTTGGGGACTCACTGTACTTAAGAACCAGCCCGCATCACCTCCTGAAGGCTTAAGTCTTGGCTGCTTGTCCATAAGCTACCATATAGAGAACTTTGGCTGGGGTGCTCTGTGCCTCTATTCTGCCATATAGAGGGCAGAAGAACAGATACTCCTCCAGCCTTTACAGAACAGACCAGAGCTCTGGAAAAATGAATCTTCTGGGAACAGTGAGGAAAGGGAGAATGCATCTAAGGAGGTGAAACTGGAAGTGGGCCTTTATGGCCAGATCCAAGTTGTGAGGGGTGAAGGACAGGGAGGTTTTTGGCCTCAACGGAAGGTGAGGGAAGAGGCCCCAAGGGAGGTGGCCAGAAGCTAGGAGAGAAACAGTGCATAGGTGTCCCAATAAGAAGGATCTTCGTCTTACTGGTTTTAAGACAGAGGTCATTGGCCGCACACCATGACTGGATAGCGGTCAGACGGTCAGGGATGGTAGAGGAGCAGGAAGCAGAGGGAAATTTGTAGGAAAGCTGTGTGTCTTCAGCAACACTGGAAAGAAGGCGATAAGGTGAGCAAGAGGGGCAAGATAGATATTGAAGAGCCATGGCAAAAGGATAGCGCCTTGAGGGATGCCACAGGTGGAGAGTGAAGTGATGAAGGTGAAAGTGCCCAGTTGCAACTGGGAGGGATGGTTGATGAGGAAGGAAGTCAGCCAATCCAGTGCCCAGTCTGTGATGTTAAGGGTATCACAGAGCTGTTTTATGAGGGTAGCATGGTCGACTGTGTCAAAGGCAGAGGAGAGATTGAGGAAGTTGAGCACAGCAGGACAGTTGGAGTCAAAGTTTGCAAGCATGTCTTCACGGGTGTTCAGGAGAGCAGTTTGTGTGTGTCTGCATGCCCGAATCCAGATTGGTGGTCATGGAGGCAACCAATGAGTTTAGTATGAAACAGCAATCGGGGGAGGATCTACTTCACCAAGAGTTCACCCAGCAGGGGGATGGTGGAGATGGGGTAATAGTTAGCTGGGCAGGAAGGGTCAGCAGATGACTTTTTTAGATGGTGGTACACAAGGGAGTGCTTGAGGAGCCAGTGGCAAATTACAGAAACTGGCAAAAGCCGGGGTGAGAGAGATGTTGTCCTTGATGGTTCTAGAAGACCACCGGGGCACCGGTTTGGAAAAGACCTGCATAGAGCAGTCAACTTTAGAGACCTTGTTGGGTGCTATGGGCAAGAGGGAGGAGAGGGCTGCAAAAGTTCCCAGTAGGCTCATGTGAACATTTCTTCTTCCCTTTCTGGTCAACCTCTTATGAGCTGGACTCGTCTCTGCATCCTTTCTCCATTGAACTGTGTTCAAAGTTGAGGCTTCAGGGAAGTGGAATTCAAAGCAGAAGTGTGCTTTTTGCCATTATAAAGAAAGCTGCACAATTTAGCGGCACACTCCCAGAGGGGGTCTTTACTTGCATAGACTGGCACAAACTGGAGTCTCCTGTATTCTCTTCCTCCCAAAGCAGTAAAGACACACTATTTAGGGAGTTGATTACAAACATTTGCCACAAGCAGTCCCTATAAAGCTTAAAGTCTACCTTGGGATGCAACGTAATGCAGTAGGGATGCAGTAGGGATGGTGTTCCTGAGCAGCATACGCTTCGTGCGAAGAAAAAAGTAACAGAAGTCACAGGGTACTGATGGTTCCATACTGACTGCGCCTGACATCACGTCTGGTATATGTTGGCGGGAGGAATCCATTAGAAAGCCTGGATTTCATTGATTCTCCTGACAGAGAACAGCACCACAAGGAAAACGGCTTTTCACATAACAAGTCTGATATCTATTGATGTGGGAAACAAAAAGGGGGGGCTCCAACCACATATCAATTAGTTGACACTCCTATCCAACTCGAGTGTCTTGTGTTAATTATCATTGTGTATTCATGCTTCAAAAAGTAAGCTAAGTATCCCATAGTAGGGTCGTTTTACTCTGGATCCTGGTCCATGCACATCAGTTTTATGCTCATTTAGCAGATCCAGTCCTCTGACTGGATTTACATCTATCATATTCACTTTTCAGCAGATTAATGAGTATAGATAGTGTAATGTAACAGTACTTAGTCACAGTGCAACGTTTAAATCAATGGTGTGATAGTACTGTTTGTGAGGTAAATATTACATCATATTTAAACCATTATATAAAAACAACAGAAGGCAAAGTAACAATGTTTGCACATAGAAATGCAGTAGTCTGCACAACTCATACAATATTTCTATAAAGTCCCTCGTATTGATTCAAAGCAGGGATGTGCTCATACACTTTGTCTGAAGGAAGATAGATGCTAGTCTAATGGTTCTAGACTAGCTACAGATCTGGGGCTAGTTAAGGAGCCAGCTCTGGGGTGGGTTAAAATATTTCCACAGAGGACCAAACCGCTGGTCTACGCCAGGGGTAGGCGCCCCTTAAGGAGTTCAGGTGAATTGATTAGCAAAGTGTTATGCTTGAACCACAGGCATTTCGGCTCCTTGGTGAAAAGCCTTCATCTTGGCCTTTGGGTTTGTCTCTCTGTTGAAGATCCTGGGGGAAGGGCTGAGGCTATGGTTGCCCTTCGGTTGTGGTAGTGGTACTCGGGGGCATGTTGGTGCTGGTACCGGAAAGTTGGTTATTGCCGTCCTCTTACATGGGAAGACCCCGGTTTGGGTGGTGGAGCTCCTGGATTCTGGGGGGCAGATGCCCTAGGTTTGAAGGTTGTCAGAGTGGTGCGAGGGCTCCTGAGGACTTGGGAGGCCAGGTACTCTGGTGTGTTCCAGGGTGCAGGACCTGCTGGCTCGAGGCAGGCTGCTCAACAATGCAGTGGTAGCCGCCGTTGCAAACGGAGTGATGGTGTTACAGCTCCGTTGTTCACATTCTTTGGGCGTGTGCTGTATCATGATAGATCATGATATCTATTGATACCATAACTCAAAAGGCTTAGAACAAGTGCTGCTAGAAAAACATTTACATTAGGGGCTAACAGAAGAGAATGTGCAAATGAATTCCTGTAAACTCCAGTGTCAGCCAGGTAGGTTCTACATGTATCGACCTGAACATAACCCTATGCCAGGTGAAAGAAAAAACATCTAGTTGTCAAGGTAGGATTGACAAACCACTGACAGAGCCGCCTCCACATTCTTTCATGCTGGCTATGAGCAGAGGGCTTCCTGGCTGCTTTAATTACATTAACATTTCCCTGCGATATATCTAAGTGACATAGGATAAACTTATCTGCAACTAAATCGGTAAGGGTAAAGACTGAGGGCAACAGTAAAGTAGCAATCGCCCCTGCTGAGACTGAAGCCACTGATCTGGCTAGAACAACAACATTCACGGTGAAGTCATGCTGATTAGCTCCAAGAACTATATTCTTGTTCGCCAATATGGAGGGTTATGAGGATATTTGGACAATGTGGAGACAATGAGAGCTTGTTGCTCATACACTGCAGAAGTAGAGTAGAAGGAAACTCAAAAGTAAAGGTTGTTGCTACAATGCACCCCCAGGAACGCTTTCAAGAGTCCCATACATGAGGCACATTTGGGGCACTTGGAGTTGGCTCTGGAAGCAAATAGGTCCATTGATGAAGTTCCCCAGAGGTGAAAGACCTACTGGCCCTACATTGAGCCTGCTTAATCTGCCCACTTTGGTGTTGAACTCGGTGGGGTGAGAGACGGCTCTGAAAATGATGTGCTTGATGGCCCATTCCCACAACTCTATTCCCAAAAGACAAAGCACTGGAGACTTCATCCCCATCACCCTGCTTTTTGAGCTAAAACATTGGTGTAGTGCGGTCACGTGGATCAGCACCATTCTTTCCTGAAGCAAGGGAGAAAGGTCTTGAATGTATTGAAAATAGCCTTGAAAATGTGTCTGATGACTAGTTTTCCCCTGACTAGACGCCATGAAGGAAGTTAAGTTGAAAGTGTGGCGATTTCAGTGTGGGCCCCCCATACCATGTTTTGTGCCTCTCCACACAAAGGGAGATCCAGATGCAGGCAGGACCATGTCTTTTTTGACTGCAAATTTATTGACACAAGCACTGAGCCAGCTGCATCCAAATTCATCTCAACTTGTCTGGAGACATGGTACTCAAGTAACACAGTAATCTCTGCCACAACTTTGCAAAAGTGCACAACCTGAGGTGCTGACCGGTTGTGCGTCACTCATTCCTGAATGCCAAATATCTTGGGCCCTATAAAAGCCAAGTTCTGTGACTTTAGAAGGTGGACAATGAAATCTAGATCAAAGAGGACATTTAGAAGTGTATGTATGGGATTTAAAAAAGACAAACGTAGGTAGGAAGCAAAAAGTGCTGCATAGGGTACACAACCTGGGAGTTAAAGCCAAGGGTGCAAGGATAGCATCGGATCTGGGATGGATATGGAGGGCAGGGGAAGGAAAGGCCCCCCGTCCCTCGAAGGAGAGACTTAGGCGGTTGTACACGTTGTTTACAGTTACTTTCTTCATTTTTTCCCCAGCAATCGTTTCCGATTTATTTTTAAATGGGGCTGGGAGATTCACCCCAATCTAACCAAACCACCACCATCTCAACCTGCGGCGGAAACATGCACAAGTAATATGCAAACGAGAAATGGGTGGAGTGGAAGGAACCTCTCACCATCATCCAAATATGGGTAGAGATGCATACCTTTGGATTTCAGAGCTCCCTCAACACATTCATGATCTTGGTGAAGATACACTGGGCTGAGTTGAGCGCAAAAGACAGTACTATGTACAGAAAACATTTGTTCAGGATCAAAAATCTCAACTATTTGTGTGCAGTCTCCACATAGATACTTGTAACTAGGAGTCATCCAGGTCCACTAAACATAGCCAATCCACCCACACTTAAGAATTCTGCCATTTGGGCTGGTGTAACCATCTTCACTTTTTCTAGTGGAAGGAAAAGATTGAAAGAAGGTCCAGCACTACACACAGGACTGTCTGGTTTTTTTCAGGTACCAAAAAGATGCTAGAAAAGGAGCACAGCTCTTTCAGCCTCCTCTCTGCAGCTGGAAGCAATTCCACTGCTATGATATTGAGCAGCTTTGCTAGCTCCAGAAGTAGTGCTGCAAATCCCATTTGCAGAGGGGAAAGCTGAGGCGGTGGAAATAGAAATTACTAAGCGTAATTTTCTTTCTATGCATTCTTCTCCCATAGATTCCTCCACAGATACATATCCCCTTCCAGCTGCTCGTAAAAAAACTTTGACAGGGGGGCAAAGTGAACCTTGACTCAGCCGTCGATGCGCCCTGACTTGGTACTCGATCGTCGGCCCCAGATGTGACGTCCAGCATCGTAAATATACTTCTGCTGCAGAGGAAAACCAGTGAGGAAAAAGAAGGGCAGCCAGCAATAGAGGATTAGAAAAAGAGGGATCCAACCAGGATGAGTAGAATTTAGAAACCTCCACTTTTTTTCCTTTTTTTTAATTTTTTTAAAGAGAGCAATGCAGCTTGCAAGCAAGAAGATCAACCAACCCTAGAACTACCGCCCAAGCTCCCCTCTCTCGAGAACAAGCAGACACCTAGTGCCAATGCTTTCTGAGCGGGGATGAGGCATCTACGTGAGAAGCATCCATAGAAAGAACATTATAGTAAGTAATTTCTCCTTCAATGGATTGCTTTTCTACCACAGGTTCATTAGATAGACTCCCAAAGCGTTGAAAAAAATGGACGTGGGAAGAAAGCTTTGCAGCAGAAAATTCTACACCGCCACCCTTTCGAGCCAAGCACCGGCTTCATGGGCACATCCAGGCTGTAGTGCTTCATAAATGTATGAAGCAAGGACCAGGTTGTGGGCCGGCAGATTTCCCTAACCGGGTACCCCAAACCCCCTTTTTGCAGAGCCATAGAGGGTGGAGAGCCCTCTGGTAGAGTGAGCTCTGATGCCAGGAGGCCATTCCTTGCCTGCAGTATGGTAGAATTCCAAAATACACAATGTTATCCATTGCAAAATGGTCTGCTTTGATACAACTAGGCCTTTTCATGCAAAGGAGTAGGCAACAAACAACTTTCCTTGTTTTTCTACATTCTGCCATTCTTGCTAGATAGAAGCTTAAAGCTCTCTTGGGGTCCAACCTGTGTAAGCACATCGCCACCTTGGAGGGGTGCAGAGGTGGTTAGAACACAGAAAGATCGATCGGCTGAGAGAGATGGAATTCTGACACCAACTTAGGCAAGAACTCTTGGTTCACTTTAAGAGATACTTTCTCGCAGAAAAAACAAAAAAAGGGTGGTTTGCTAGTAAGGGCCTGCAACTCGCTGACCCGTCTGGTTGAGGTGATGGCCACCAGAAAGGGTGTTTTCAGATTAAAAAAGCAACAAGGAGCAAGAATGTAATGTCTCAAAAGGCGCCGCCATAAGGAAGGTGAGAACAAGGTTCAAATCCCAATCGGGAAAAACAAAAGGTATAGGCGGAAACGTATTCACAAGGTTCTTCAAGAATTGGGCCATAACCGGGATCATGAAGAAAGAACCTTGATCTGGAGACCTTTTGAACACAGACAAATCCATCAAGTATCCTTTGACACTGGTGATCTGCAGAGGCAAGTGACTGAAAGAACTCCATCACTGTTGTGGCAGGTCAAGAGATAGGTTCAATTTTGGGTTCCCTGCACCACGCCTCAAATCTTTTCCACCTGCACGCATACAGAGATCTCGTTGACAGTCTGCATGCAGCCAGCAGCACGTCAAGCAACTCCTAAGAGATGTCCCAGTCATCATACCTCATCCTCTCAAGAGCCACACATGAAGGTTGAGGGAATAATTCCTGGTTTGGATGGAGCACCCCACCATCCGACTGGGTTAGGAGATCCAGGCAGAGAGGCAAACGGAGAGATGGGCAGATGGTCAAGTCCAGGATGTCAAAGTACCATGTCCTCCTCGCCCAATCCGGGGCAATCAAGGTTGCTCAGAACCTCCTCAAAATCCTGAGAACCCATGGAATGACAGGAATGAGAGGTAAGGTATAGTGGAGAGGGAAGATCCAGTCTATGAGAAAAAGTTACTTACCGCTGGTAACGTTCTTTGAACTGGATGTTCCTCTCACGTATTCCTGATCTTTGATATATGATATCCAGCTTTGGCAAAAAACATTTCATCAGAGGGCGCTCTGCTCCGATGGCGTTGACCCAATGTCCCTCAAGGACCGCTATCTCGAGGATGATGTCATCAAAGGTATCTATAGCACACGCAGCGCCTGTAGGCTTCAGTTCTGATTTCCCCAACAGTAGAAATATCTACATAACCACAGGTTTGACCGTTCTCAGCCTTGAAGGAGCGAAAGCTCTAATAGCATGGGAAATTCTACTGAGGGCTAGGTTGGGAGGGCGATGAGGAATACGTGGGCAGACCATCCAGTCGAAAGAACGTTACCAGGTAAGTAACTTGTTCTTCGACTGGACTGTGCCCTCCCACGTACTTTGTCATAAGACTCCTATAGACGTATTAGATTTGCTGGAGGGAGTGGAATTTAATGGTTCTCATGAAACGAACGCAGAACTGCTTTTCCAAAGCTCCCATCCGGACTGAGGGAAGACTCCAGGCAGTAATGGTTTGTGAACGTGCAAATAGTAGACCACATTGCTGCTTCACAAATGTTCACCAGTACACCCCTTTGCAGGGCTGCAGGAGGTAGCCATGACCCTGGTGGAATGCACCCTTAATACTTCATGAGGATCCTTTTCTGCCAGTCTAACATTCTGAGATTGCCAAAATGATCCATCTGGATAAGGTCAGTTTTCTAACGGCCTGACCCAGTATGTGGCCCATATAACCAATGAAAAGTTGATCATCAATGCAGAGTTATGATAGTCTAGATATATAAAAGCTTTGCGAAGGTCCAACCTATGTAACCTCTCCACCTCCTTGCCAGGATGAGGTTGGGGATAGAAAGAGGGTAAAACAATGTTCTGCCGTATGTGAAAATCAGAAATGATTTTGGGTAAAAATTAAGATTTAACCCTCAGAACAGCCCTATCTTTATGTAAGATAGCCTAGAATAGCCTTAACATACCAAGATAAAAACTTCAAAAAGCTGGCAGTGTGAGCTTCCCGGTCCTTGCTGCTAAATTATGGAACTCACTGCCCAAAACCATCAAGAATGAGCCATCTTTCCATTCCTTTAAGCAAAAAGCCAAGACATGGTTGGTATCCCAGGATATCTAAAGTCGTCTTGCTGCACATGAACCTTGTATATTATACTGTAGCTCTCGTACTTTTTAGTTTGCTCTCAATTCTAGTTGCCTCCCTTTTGTAGAATACCTTCACATTGCTACTTACTGTCTACTAGACTGCATACCTTTCACTCATGCATTTTGTACACTTGTGTAACAATACCTGTTGCTCATCTACAACATAAGATATGCTTTCATGCTCTCTTGTAAATATGTGTAACTATACCTTGATGTTTATAGGTGATGGGGAAGATATTGATGAGCTCCTTTAGAAATTGTGTCACCAGTGGAATCTTGAAATATGAACAACTTCAGACGAGCACTTAAAGAAGGACAGCGCCGCCAAATAACCTTTAGTAGTTCCAACCTAGAGCCAGAGATTGGCTAAGGACAGTAAAAAGTATAACACCTCAGGTGTTTTGCACAGGAAAGGGTCTACATTCTTGTCCCTGCACCAGTTGCAGAATTTGTTCCAATGGCAACCGTACAAGGACTTTGTTGCTGGCCATCTGGCCGAAAGCCAGTGGTCGAAGTGTACAAAAAGAAGTAGTGGAGCCATGTCCCTACTGGCCTACACCGTTCCCCACAAACCCCATCGCCACGCCACACCCCCCCCCCCATGCACAATACAAACCCCAAAACACATGTGCATGGTGTTCAAGGGAACGTCCAGTGCACTGAAAGTGCAAGTTTCAACTTCTTCCTACACTTTTATTTTAAAACGAAACCATTCCAGAACGGTTTCTTTTTAAAATAAAAGTATAGGAACAGTAAAACTTAGTTAAAAGAAGTAGAGGAGCACCACTCCCGACCGCTCCCGCCCACTACGACCACTGCCGAAAGCTAAATCTCCATTACGTCATCGGGGAGGTCCCAATGCTTGTATCTCAGCTTTTCAGAAACCAAGTGTGAAGGCTGAAGGTTTTGACCTCTGGATGGAGAACCTGACCCTCCTCTCGTGAGAGACGGTCCCCTCTTAGTAGAAGACGTATTGGAGGACAGATAGACATGTCCAGAAGGTCCGGGTACCACATTCTTCCGGCTCAATCCGGGGCAATTAGGATCATGTGTTTCCTGAACTTTCTCAACCTTCTGATCGTGTGAGTAACGACGGGGACTGGAGGAAATGCGTACAGGAGTGGAAAATTCCATGTGAACTATGAACACATCTCCTAGAGCTCCTCTTGGGGGAAATTCCCTGGAGCAGTACAATTCACACTTCTGGTTGACACTGGTTGCAAACAGATCCACTTGAGGGGTTCCCCAAAGAGTGAAGTTCTCTTGAAGGACTTCCTGAGCTAGTTCCCACTCATGGGATACTGTGCTCTGCCTGCTCAAAGCGTCTGCCGTCGTGTTCGCTTCTCCGGCTAGAGCCGATACAGGGATTCCTTCTTCAATTGCCAAGTATCAGAGCTGCATTGCCTCTCTGCAGAGAGGTAGTGACCCTGCACCTCTATTGTTGAGGTAGTTGATGGCCACTGTGTTGTCCGTCATTATCAGGACATTCTTTCCCCGCAGAGCGCAGGAAGGCCTTCAGCGCTAGTCTGATTGCCCTCATCTCCAAAAGATTGATATGTAGTTTGGTCTTTGATGGATGAGACCAACGACCACTAACTGTCATATAGTTGGGGTTGGCTCCCCACCCCGTGAGTGAAGCGTCCGTCACTACTGTTATCTCCGGCCATGGTTGCAGACCCTCCACAGAAGATCCTGTGCAACCCTTCTCGGAACCTGAAGTAAGTCTGAGATCTTTCCTGAGAACTGGGACCATTGAATTCTGAGAGCCCATTGAAGGGATCTCATTCTCAGGCGGGCCTCTGGCACCAGAAAGATGAAGGATAGTATGAGGCCAAGCAAACTCAAAATAAATCGAAGGCCGGGAGACGCTGGGAACTTAGAAATTTGCTGACCATCTGTAGAATGTCTTGAGCCCTCACCTCGGGTGGCAAGCTCTTTCCCCAAGGATATATCCAGAACAGCTCAGATGAACTTGAGTTTCTGAGAAGGTGTCACATGGAACTTCTCGTAATTGAGGGAAGCCAGTCTGTGAATTAAGTGGCAGGTGACATTGAGATGATTCCGGACTGTTAAGCAGAATTATATGCAGTACTCTTTGGGAACACTACACACAATTAAGACTACAAGTGACAGTACAATTTCACCTTGGTACAAGCCTGTACTACACAGTTATAGTGGTAGCAGTAGCGAAGCAGCCCGACTTACCTCAATAGTAAGTGAGCAGTACAAATAGTTACAAAGGACAGCAATTACTATGGTTCAGGCAAACAATGACTCAAGGTTTCTAAGTAAAAAAAATATATATTTACTTACTCAAACGTTGTATAACATTTCACAATTCTAAGCAAGTTAAAAATCACAATCATAAATACACCACACCACTTCCCTCAAATTCCAGACAAGTTAAGCTCACAAAACGAAGTGGGAGCAAAATGGCACTCCAGCAATTTAAAAAGGGAGCGAAAGACAAAGTGATTAGAAATTAGGCAAAACCAACAGGTAAGTGCTCAGGGCAATTGAACAAGAGAAGCTACAGTGAGGAGATTAGCTAGAAAAGGCTTAGGGCCAAAGTCAATAGGTCAAAAGTCTTTTGCTCAAGATCACACAGTTCAGGGTAGTTTGCGGTAAAGTTCGTGGCACAGATTCCGGACGAGGTTGGCTGGCAAAAAAGTTAGTTCAAAGAGAAGAGAAGGACAAGCCCTCAGATTGGAGAAAGATTTCAAACACTTTCACTGCAGTTGAATGAAACAGACAACCGGATTTGCACAGTACCTTAAAACGGAGAGGGAGCTGTAGCTGAGGCAGGCGTTCCTGGTGGTTCCTGCAGGATCACAGTTCCTGAAGCGACGGTCGGACTGACACGAAGTAGGACGACTGGAGGGTCCTGCACCACCCAGGGAAGAAGCCAGCAGCAGAGCAAAACAACGAATAAAAGGTGCATTCCTTAAAACCCAAGCAGGGTCCGACCTTCCTTGGCTATCCGGCCCACTGTAGCTCTGTACAGCGAATTCGAACAGAGGAGGGATCCTGGCTTGCAGTTTGGGCAAACTGGTTGGTCCCACCAGCTCAAGGGAAGATGTTTCCTGGAGGATCTTCTCTGTCATCTGAGTTGGAGATACAGACCTGCAGCAGGGCTTCACCGGGCGGTTCAGTCATGGTAGGGGTCCTCTTCTTCCAGTTCCTCGTTGGTTCTTTCGTTCCAGTGGTGATTCTGCCTTTCCAGTCCCAGAGACCTGCTTTTTTTGCATTTTTCCCCCATTCATACAGTCTGGCTGTCAATCACACAGCCGGGTGGTTGGTCTGGCAAGGCCAGTCCCCTTAGCCAATCAGACAAGAGTGCGACTTGGGTTACCAAGGGAACCCATGGCAGGGGTCCGAAGATCCCTCCCTCACATCCTGCCTATCTAGACTATCAGGCACATTAAGGGAGGGCATCTGTGCAGAAGCCCGCGAACAAAGGAATCGTCCCCGGTTTGGCGCGCAGAGAAAAACACAAGAAAGATTTTAACAAAAAGAAATGGCGAATAAACCCAGCCATGGCCAAAATAAAATGTATTTGGTCAAGCGGGTTTATGTTTGAGGCTAATATAATAGCCTAAAACAATACCACGTTTATATAATATAATCGCGGTAGAAAAGTTAGGGTAGTTACCTGTAACGCTCACCTGGCTCCCACAGAGGCTCTGGTCTGGGTTGCTGTGGCCTCTTCAAGCGTGATGCGCAGAATCCGGACCACCGATTGAACAGGACCCCCAAATCTTGCTTGTCTAGCCCGTAGGAATATCCTTCTGCAGATGAGAAAGGGGATTAACTGTCTGCTGAATAATGTGCTTGCTCCCCCCTTTCCCTCTTCGTTCTTCTCTGACTTCCTCCAAAACCCCCGGTTTAAGCTCACCTTATGGTTTGGAAGGTCCTGCTTCTGGTGCAGGGGCGCGCGTTCGTCCAGTTACTTCACTGGTTTTCAGAATGGCGCTGGCAAAGCCACTTTACTGAGCGATACGCCGTAAGTATGAAGATGTAAAAGTTCAAGTGAGCCTCCTTTTATGTTGTCTTTTTCTGTCCTTTATTTCAGGTGCAGAACAAAGCCGATACGTTGAGGGGTTAAATTGCCGGGGTAAAATCAGGTGAGTTCGTGATGAGGGCGACCCCTCTAAATGTCTTGATAATTCCCCAGTATTGTCTTTCGTCCTTTCCCCATAGGGGCCGGGGTGCGGTACCTGCCAGAGATGTGGCGCCGACCCGAGATGTGAAATGGTTCACCAAGAATAGCCGGTAAGTAATATGGCTGACAATTCGGCTTTCCTCTTGTGTTCCCTTGCTCACCTTTTGTCTCTTCTTCTCCTCTCTCTTTGGTGCTGTGCAGAGATGTGGCGACCGGCACTGAGAGCCGCGATGGAGCCGGGCGGCGTCTCGGGAACAGGTGAGTGAAGCGCGGCACTGCAGCGAGCAACGCAGTGCTTTTAAATGGAAGTCTTCCTTCAGGAATGCTGGCGTGAAGATTCCGGATGCAGGTAAGAAGGTTGAAATAGTTCTTGGTTTTCACCTTTCTCTTCTCTTATTCCCCTACAGGTGTTCCAGGCTCGAGGCGGGCGTGGCTGGAGTCCAGGTGCAGGAGCGCAGACAGTGAGCGTTCAGCTGCTGGGATGCAGAACAATGCGAAGCACGTGTGGCTGTCCGGGCGTGGCTTAAATAGCCTTGGAAGAAGTTCCAGGTGAGTATTCTTCCACAGCCCCACCCAAGTAACAAAATAGTCCCTTCAGAAAAATAGTCCCTCCCAAGCCTCATTTGGCTTGGTTCTTCATGCAGCATGGTCTGCATCAGGTGAGTGTGCAGCATGGTCTGCATCAGGTAAGTGCACCAAACACTTCCCCTTACGAGCCTGGCGCCTATGGCGCCAGGACTGATGTTCAACATGAGCCTGGCGCCAACGGCGCCAGGACAGAGTCCAAAGAGCCCCTATAAAGGGCCGCTGGGCTTTTACCCGGGGGTGTGATGCCTGCTCCCGGGGGTGCTGGGCCTGGCCTGGCGCTCCGGGGATAGGCATCATGACAGCACTCCCCCCCAAGGCCCCTCCCAAGGCCTTTTCCCCAGGAGGTTTCGTTTGTTCGGGAAATTCCGATGGAACCTTTTTACTAGCCGAGGTGCATGTACGTGGTCGCTGGGTTCCCAAGATCTTTCCTGAGGACCGTACCCCTTCCAATCAATTAGATAGAAAAGTTTTGATTTTGAGATCTTAGAGTCCAAAATGTTCTTCACCTCGAATTCAGGCTCCCCATCTATCTGGATTGGTTCTGGTGGCTTTATTAATCTGGTTCCTGGTTGCACTGGTTTCAAAAGCGACACATGAAAGACGGGATGAATTTGCATTTTAGCTGGTAGATCTAGCTTGACTGCCACTGGGTTAATTATAGCTTTGATCGAGTAAGGGCCTAAATACCTTGGATTAAAAGTCCGAGGTCCCTTGAGCGATAAGTGTTTGGTAGCCAACCATACTTGATCCCCTATTTGGTATGGAGGCGCCTCCTTATGATGCAGATCTGCATTCTTTTTGTATTTCCCTTTCGCATGTTGTAAGTGTGCAGTAGCATCCTTGAAGGCTTGAGTAATCGTAGAATGCAAATGGTCCACTGCGGGCATTTCGAGGCTCAGAGGTGAGTCCAGGTCTGAAGTACAAGGGTGATGTCCATATAGGGTATAAGAGGGGCTCTGACCAGTTCCAGAGTGTATCGAGTTATTGTATGCATATTCAGCACCCATAAAATGTCCTTCCAATTACCCTCCGATTGGTGCAACATACATCGTAGATATTGTTCAAGGGTCTGGTTCGCTCTCTCTGTCTGAACATCGGTCTGTGGGTGGTGGCTCGTTGAGTCTCTTACGTCGATTTGTGCCAGTTGACAACACTTTTTACAAAAGAAATGAACTGGCTTCCCCGATCGGAGATTAGTGTGGACGGGAATCCATGCAGACGGATGACATTTTCGAGGAATTCCTTGGCAAGAACAAAAGCTGAAGGTAATCCTTTCAACGGAATAAAATGGGCCATCTTGGGAAATTAATCCACCGCAACCAGAATAGTATTGTATCCATTACAAGAGGGCAGGTCCGTGATAAAATCTAGTGACAAGGTGTGCCAAGGTGCTGGTGGAATGTCTAAGGGTTGAAGACAGTCGGGTTTTGTTTTTTGACCTTTGTTTTGGGCGCAAACTCCACAGGACATCACGAAAGATTTAATATCCTTTCGCCAGGACGGCCACCAGAATTGTCGTTTAATTTTTTCCTCTGTTTTGGCAATGCCAGGATGCCCTTCCATCAGAGTATCGTGATGACGGGAAATAACCAGTTCTTGCAATTCCTTTTCTGGCAAAAATAAACGTCCTTGGAAGTAAGGTAAGCCATTGTTGATTGAAAAGGCAGCCCCCTTTTGATCCAATCCTGCAAGGCTGAAGAGTCCAGGAATAGTTTTACCCGTGCTTGAACGTCTTCAAGGGTTTGTAAAGTGGTTATCCCCAAGATTTTTTGTTCGTGAATTATCAGCACAGGTCCTAGTTTGTGTCCATTTCTCCCATTCCAATTCGAGATAGCGCGTCCGCTTTGCCATTCTTACAGCCAGGACGGTAGGTGATTACAAAATCGAACTCAGCAAAGAATAAAGCCCATCAGAGCTGTCGTGAAGACTGAGCCTTGGCAGATTTTAAATATTGTAAATTTCGGTGATCACGGTGATGGCGGCATTATCTTCTTGGCGCCAGGCATACCAAGCCTTAAAGGCGGACCTTATGGCTAATAATTCCTTATCAGTGATTGCATAATTTATCTCCGGAGGCGAGAACTTTCTGGACCAAAATGCTACGGGGTGCAGTTGGTTGGTTTCGGGGTCTCTCTGAGACAGGACAGCTCCCATGGCTAAGCTGGATGCATCGGTTTCGACTATATATGGGAGATCAGGACGCGGATGTTTCAAAATAGGTGCGGACGTAAATTTAGCTTTTAATTCCTGAAAGGCCTGTTCAACTTCCTCGGTCCATTCAAAACGTTTATTCTTCCCCAAGAGTGCAGTGATGGGTTGCACCACCCGTGAAAATTCTGGGAAAAACCTGCGATAAAAATTGGCAAAACCAAGCATGCTTTGGACACCTTTCACCGAACTAGGTGATGGCCATTTGAGGATGGCATCCACTTTCCGCGAGTCCATTCGGACCCCTTTAGGTTTCAGGATGAATCCAAGAAACTCAACTTCGGTGGTATGGAAAACGCATTTTTCCAGCTTTGCAAACAGTTTGTGCTGGCGCAATTTCTTAAGGACGGCCCTGGCATGTTTTCTGTGATCAGATTCCGAAGAGGAGTACACCAGAATGTCATCGATATACACGACAACACAGACATCGATGAGTTCCCGAAGGACATCGTTCATGAAGAATTGGAAGGCAGCAGGCGCGTTGCACAACCCAAAAGGCATCACCTGGTATTTGAATAGTCCATATTTTGTACGGAAGACCGTTTTCCATTCGTCACCTTCTTTTACTCGTACCAGATAATAAGCCCCCCAGAGATCTAACTTGGTGTATATGCAAGCGTCCTTCACCTGGTCAAGGAGTTCAGGGATCAAAGGCAGAGGGTAACGATTTTTAACAGTTATCTGGTTCAATGCGCGGTAATCGCTACAAGTTCTAAGGTCGCCTTCTTTTTTGGCACGAAGAACAAAGCCGAGGATGCCGGAGACTTTGACGGGCGAATGAAACCATTGGCTAGGTATTGATCTAAATATTGTCTCAAATGCTGATTCTCCGGCTCAGTAAGGGCATAAATCCTGCTACAAGGGGTTGTGCACCGGGCACCAGATCGATTTGGCAATCGCACGATCTGTGAGAAGGTAACGTGTTGGCCTGTTCCTTTTGGAAGACGTCCTGAAAGTCTTGGTATTCCGGAGGTAGTTGCATGGAGACAGAGGTTACTGATGCTAGACTGACCTTCAGATTTTCTGGGTAGCAGGTTCGTGCACACTCCGGAAAGGTTATTCTCTTCGCTCGCCAATCAATTCGAGGATTATGTGTCTCTAACCAAGGGATTCCGAGTATAACCTGAAACTGTGGAGCCTTGATTACATCAAAACAACTGCCTCCCGATTGCCGTCCGGACCTACAAGTGTTACCTCAGCTGTGGAATGTGTTACCGGTCCCGAGGCAATTTAGGTTCCATCGACTGTGGTGATGACATCTTTGCTGGTTTTAGGACGCAGGGGGAGGTTAATCCTGGAGACCAATTCACGATCAACGTAGTTTCCTATAGCCCCACTATCGATGTATGCTTTTTTTGCATGCAACCGCTTAGGCTGTTCCGGATCTACGAGGACCATTGGCACAGTGAAATGCGAGGTCTGAGAGTTTGTTTTCAAGCTCGGCAAACAGACCCCTACGCTTGTCGGGCGGGGTCGTTTCCCGATACAGAGGTTTCATGGATTTTTTCAGCGGCTCCTACCACCTTCCTGGGCGGCCTTGCCGGGCAATCTCGTAGAAAGTGTCCAGAGGATCCACAATAAAGATAAAAGTGCATCTGCCGTCTTCTTTCACGTTCCTTTTGCGTTAAAGGTCCTTTAACTCCTCCGATTTGCATTGGCTCAGAGGCTTCAGCCTCCTTGAGGTTAGCGTGGGTCTTGACTAACACCCGGGTCTCAAACTTGGACCGATCTGCTTTTCTGTTTTGCAGTCTGTGATCCAATTGGACCACTAAGTCTATATATTCGGAGCACTATTGGGGCGGATTTACAACTTGGGCCAGGACATCTTTAAGTTCTCCGCGTAGACCTCGATAAAATAACGTGATTCTTTTATCCTCTGGCCACCCAGTTTCCACAATTAGTCTATTAAAGGTTGCAATGTAGGAAAGGAGGTCTTGATTGCCCTGTCGCAGAGATAGAAGTTCGTCATCTAGAGCCTGCCCTTGGGAGTGACGAGCAAATAACCTTTCCATGCTTGCTTGAAATCTTTGAAAATCACGAAGAATCGGGTCATCTTGAGTTACCAGTGGAACTGACCAATCGGCAGCACTGCCGCTGAGATATGACAAAACAAAGGCTACCTTGGTCTGGTCATTAGGGAAGGCCCCAGGTCTGCACAGGAAATGCAAACGACACTGATTCATGAATACGGCGAATCGTTTGGGGTCCCCAGCAAAGCATTCGGGTGGGGCCACCGGTGTGTTTCCAGGTAGATTAATCTGCACCGGGTTACTGGAAAGCACAGGAGCGGGGTCCCCTCCGGAACCGGGTAAAGGAGTTTGTCCAGCTTGACCTTGCAAAAGCTGTCTAGCCAGGTCATCAGCTCTTTCCTTTGTTACAATCACTTCACTCCTGAGAGCATTAGTCTCTTGACGAGCGGCGTGTACTTTGGCCCGTAATTCCCCCAGTAGTTGGGCCAACTGGTCAGTCTCGGAAGTTTCCATAGCGCCTGGGTGGGAATTTGTAGGAAGACTTTGCGTTCTGTAACGCTCACCTGGCTCCCACGGAGGCGCTGGTCTGGTCTGGGTTGCTGTGGCCTCTTCAAGCGTGATGCGCAGAATCCGGACCACCGATTGAACAGGACCCCCAAATCTTGCTTGTCTAGCCCGTATGAATATCCTTCTGCAGATGAGAAAGGGGATTAACTGTCTGCTGAATAATGTGCTTGCTCCCCCCTTTCCCTCTTCGTTCTTCTCCGACTTCCGCCAAAACCCCCGGTTTAAGGCCACCTTATGGTTTGGAAGGATGAACTCTCCATCCTGCTTCTGGTGCAGGTGCGCGCGTTCGTCCAGTTATTTCACTGGTTTTCAGAATGGCGCTGGCAAATCCACTTGACTTTACTGAGCGATAACGCCGTAAGTATGAAGATGTAAAAGTTCAAGTGAGCCTCCTTTTATGTTGTCTTTTTCTGTCCTTTATTTCAGGTGCAGAACAAAGCCGATACGTTGAGGGGTTAAATTGCCGGGGTAAAATCAGGTGAGTTAGTGATGAGGGCAACCCCTCTAAATGTCTTTATAATTCCCCAGTAATGTCTTTTGTCCTTTCCCCATAGGGGCCGGGGTGCGGTACCTGCCAGAGATGTGGTGCCGACCCGAGATGTGGAATGGTTCACCAAGAATAGCGGGTAAGTAATATGGCTGACAATTCGGCTTTCCTCTTGTGTTCCCTTGCTCACCTTTTGTCTCTTCTTCTCTCCCTTAGGTGCTGTGCAGAGATGTGGCGACCGGCACTGAGAGCCTCAATGGAGCCGGGCGGCGTCTCGGGAACAGGTGAGTGAAGCGCGGCGCTGCAGCGAGCAACGCGGTGCTTTTAAATGGAAGTCTTCCTTCAGGAATGCTGGCGTGAAAATTCCGGATGCAGGTAAGAAGGTTGAAATAGTTCTTGGTTTTCACCTTTCTCTTCTCTTATTCCCTTATAGGTGTTCCAGGTTCGAGGCGGGCGTGGCTGAAGTCCAGGTGCAGGAGCAGACACGGTGAGCGTTCAGCTGCTGGGATGCAGAACAACGCGAAGCACGTGTGGCTGTCCGGGCGTGGCTTAAATAGCCTTGGAAGAAGTTCCAGGTGAGTATTCTTCCACAGCCCCACCCAAGTAACAAAATGGTCCCTTCAGAAAAATAGTCCCTCCTAAGCCTCATTTGGCTTGGTTCTTCATGCAGCATGGTCTGCATCAGGTGAGTGTGCAGCATGGTCTGCATCAGGTAAGTGCACCAAACACTTCCCCTTATGAGCCTGGCGCCAGAGTCCAAAGAGCCCCTATAAAGGGCCGCTGGGCTTTTACCCGGGGGCGTGATGCCTGCTCCCGGGGGTGCTGGGCCTGGTCTGGTGCTCCGGGGGTAGACATGACATTACACTGCCACCAAGTCTTAATGTTAAGGGAGCAAAACAAGGCTCCAAGAGGCACAGACAAAAAGGATAAGAATTGACCCTTTCCAATACTCCATGTAAGATGGGGTGTACTGGGTCTGTGGTTTAAAGAGACTACATAAAGTTAATGGAAACTTTACATGTTTCTGGGGGACAGTAGTCAGCCCCAAAAAAAATGGAGTCAGTGGGAAGTCTAAAAGACAACCCTGTGTTACTGCACTGAAGGTGCTGTGTAACACACACAAATGTGGTACTCATGGAGTAGGTGAGGCTCGAGAGCCCAAGAACACACAAAATGGTAAAAACACACATGGCAAAACAAATGTAAGAGTGGGAAAAAGGTTCACACTCTTACCAGGTGAAAAAAATAAATCCTAGAAATCCAGCAAAGCTGCTGAGAGACTCAATAGGTAAGGGAAATTAGCCATTTATGAGAATTCTCCCTAACACAGACTTGTTCAGGCGAACGCGCCCTGATCAGCCAATTGTCCAGGTAGGGGTAGACATGAATCCGCCCTCTCCTGAGACTCGCTGCCACCACCGCCATCAGTTTGGTGAAAACCCTTGGGCGGTGGTCAGCCTGAATGGCAGAAAATTGATAATGAGAACCGCCAACTGCAAACCACAGGTATTTTCTGTGCTTGAGATAGATTGGCATATGAAAATAAGCTGAAGGTCCAATGACACCATCCAATTCTGGAGTTGGTTGGGCCTGAAGGATCTGAGAAAGTGTGACCATGTTGAACTTGTCCTTCCTGAGGAACTGGTTCAAGTATCGCAAGTCCAAGATGGGTCTCAGTCCGCCATTATTTTGGGGTATTAGGAAATACCATCCCTTGTTCCTCTCTGCTACAGGCACTGGCTGTATAGCGTCTTTCTCTAGCAGGGTTAATGTTTCCTGCACACAGAGCGGATCTGGAATCCTCAAAGAGTGCCCCCCAGTCGAATTTCTCTGAGGTCTCTGTATGAAAGGAAGTCAGTAACCATGGGGTATGGTTTCCAGTGCCCAATCATCCAAAGTAATCTCTCGCCATTCCTGCATTCCTCTTGCCAGCCTTGTTGCCAAAAAGGTGAGTGTTGGGGAGAATTCTCAATATGTGATAATTTCGCTTAACTTTTGCGACCCCCAGCAACTTTGCTGGATTTCTGGGATTTGATGTTTTTACCTGGGAAGAGTGAGAGCCTTTTTCCCACTCTTCCATGTATTTTGTGTGTGTTTTACTTTTGTGTTCTTTGGTTATGGAGTTTTAAAAACAACTCCAGTGGCATCATCTTTTTCTGTGCGTCACACAGCACCATCAGTGCAGTGGCACAGGGGTGTCTTTCAGACTCCCCCAGGTTTACGTACCTTCCCTGGGACCGACTACCGTCTCACAGAGCATGTAAAGTTAAATTGGCTTTACTAGTCATTTTAAATTTACTAACCCAGCACACACTATCTTCCTATAGAGTGCTGGAGGGGTTGCTTAGCGCCATCCCCACCCCCGAGTCAAAACACTTATATAACAGTAAAACGTTACCTTTTCCTACTTTAAACTCCAATCAACAGAGAAGTCCCTCAAGGTTAATTTCTTCCCTTGTGTTTGGTGGGAACAACCAACTCGTAAGCCACCTGGACACCGTCCCCATCTGGTCGAATTTTCATCAGAGTGCTGTTGAAAACTGGATAGCTAGAGGGAAGGAAACCAGCTTGTGGACTTTAAGGCACTCGCACCTTAAACAGGCATCTTGCTACAGATTTTGGCCTCATCCCGGGGCACCGAAGGAACCTCCCAACGTCCTCCTTGTCCTCACAACTGAAGCTCAGGAACAGCGAGATATGCCAGGAACAATTGTCTTAGCTACAGCTTTTTTCATTAACAAGGTACTGTGCAAATGCAGTCCGGAACTATTTTCTGCCATCGAGAAAGTGCGTGAAACTTTCCTCAACTTCGAAGGCTTTCCCTTCCATAAACATTCGTCAAACTTTTTGCCTCGCTGAATTCTTCTAAACTAAGCGGCAAAGACTTAAACGTTACCTACCAGAACTGTGCTATCCTATACAAAGACTCTGAACCATTGAATTTGGCCCAGGCCTATGAGAAGAATTGCTGGTTGTATTTAACTGAAACCCTTTGCCCTTCCTATGAATGTATTTGGGCTGTCCATTCTTATAACCTTGTCTTTTTATCCCTTTAATAAGCATCTGAAGTGCCATTCTGCTCCCTATTCATGGGAGCTAAACTTGTTCAAATTCTTACCGGATTTTTGTGGTTTATTAGTGTGTGATATTGAGCTGCTTATGCTAGTGTAATGTTTTCTAGAGTTAATAAATGTATATTCTTTTACCAAGAAACCTTGAGCAAGTGTTCACTTGAATCACTGCATTAGTTGGTCCTTTGTGTAACTTGTTCTTCTGCTTACTTAAACTCATGAGATAAGTCTGGCTGCTCAGCCATTGCTACCACTTTACTGCGTAGTACAGGCTTGTACCAAAGGTGAAATTGTGTTTACACTTGTAGTCTTAATTGCCTGTAGTGTTCCCAAAGGGTACTGCAGGAGATTCTGCCTAACAGAGAGACCCCGCCAAAGGGCATGTTGGAGTGCAAAACCCGATTTCCTCAACCACGCAAATGGAACAAGTTACTTACCTGTAACTGTTGTTCTCCAGCATGGGTCTGGCATGGATTCACATGCTCATGAATATTCCCCGTCATCAGGCCGGGAATCCTCGGTATAGAAAAAATCAGTATCAGTTTCGTTTCTGATCTGTCTTTCTCAGTAGTAACCAATCACTGGTCTCTGGGTCATACTGCCCCCAGCCAGTGACTGCCCTCTCCTTAAGCCCCGCCCCTGGCAGCCATCCTCAGATTTGGTAGCATGTGAAATGGCAGTATGACCAAGTGAAGAGCCGCAGAGGGGTAGGCGGGAGGGTTCGCATGTGAATCCATGCCAGACCCATGCTGGAGAACAACACTTACAGGTAAGTAACTTGTTCCTTCTCCAGCATGGGGTCTGGCATTGATTCACATGCTCATGAATATAAGAATACATAGCAGTATACACATGCACAACCACGGGAGGTGGCAAAAGGCTCAATATCAAGCAATACAACAACTCAACATTAAGCAACTCTTACCTCCTCATCAGGCTCACCTTAGGCGAACAGGTTGCGCAGCACTGCCTGGCCGACTCTGGACTCCTCCCTGGAATCCCGGTCGACGCAGTAGAATCTCGTGAAGGTGTGCATCGACCTCCACGTAGCAGCCCTGCAGATGTCCAACAGGGGCACACCAGACAGGAACGCCGTGGTAGCAGCGATCGCTCTGGTCGAATGGGCTCTCGGACGGCCGGGCAGCGGTCGGTTTGCCAACCAGTGACAGTGCATGATGCAGCCGGAGAGCCATCTGGAAATGGAAGTCTTCGAGAGAGCCTTCCCTTGATTCACAGACCCAAAGTTCACAAACAGTTGTGACGTCTTCCAAAAACTTTTTGTGCGGTCCACGTAGAACTTCAGCGCTCTAGCCACATCCAGCGAGTGCAAAGTCCTCTCGGCCAGCGTCGAAGGCGACTGGAAGAAAACTGGTAGCACCAAGGGCTCGTTGAGGTGGAAGTCCGACGGCACCTTGGGCATGAAGGAGGGGTGCGTCCTCAGCACCACCCTCGTGTCGTGAAAAGTCAAGTATGGAGGCTTGCAAGACGGCCTGGATCGCTCCCACTCGTCATGCAGAGGTGATGGCCACGAGGAATGCCTTCAAACGCACTGAATGCATAGGCTCGAATGGGGCCCCCCCCATGAGCCTAGTCAGCACCACGTTGAGCTCCCACGCCGGGGCAGGGGCCTTCACCGGCGGGAATGATCGGAACAGTCCTTTCATAAATTCCTTCACCAGTCGATGAGACCACAAGGACGCCCGTCCTGTAGTTCTGGTGTAACGTGAGACGGCAGCCAGATGTACCTTGATGGAAGCGTGAGACAGGCCAGCCTTGGCCAAGGACAATAGGTACGGCAATACTTGAGGGGCTGTAATCCGCAGAGGGCTAATCTTCTGTGCACGGGAACAGACAGAAAACCTCTTTCATTTGTGTCCGTAGCACGAGAGTTGAGGATGCCCTGGCCTTCGCAAGAACCTCTGCAGTCGGCCGGGATGTCGTATCCTCCAAGCTCTAGTGCTGCAGGAGCCAGGCCTGCAAGTTCAGCGACCCTGGTTCGTGATGAAGAATGGCGCCTCCTTCTCTGGAGAGAAGATCCGCGTCCGTCGGCAGCTTGACTGGTGTGGACGCTGACAAGTCCAGAAGGTCCGGGAACCAGATCTGCCTCGGCCACGCCGGTGCGACGAGGATCATCCTGCACCGGGACCTCTTGAGCTGGTTGACGAGCCGGAGTAGCAACGGCAACGGCGGGAACGCATAAAGTAACAGGCCGTCCCAAGGGAACGAGAAAGGATCGCCCATGCTCCTCGGTTGGGGAAACCTGCTAGAGAACCTCCGGCACTTGGAGTTCGCCGTCGTCGCGAAGAGATCGATCTGGGGTTCGCCCCATCGTCGGAAGAGTCGGTCCACTTGATCCTGGCGCAGTTCCCACTCGTGGCACGAGCGCAGCTCTCTGCTGAGTGAGTCGGCGATGGTGTTTTTTATCCCTGCCAGATGAAAGGGTACCAGAAACATCCCTTGGGCGACGGCCCAATGCCACAGATGGAACAAGTTACTTACCTGTAACTGTTGTTCTCCAGCATGGGTCTGGCATGGATTCACATGCTCATGAATATTCCCCGTCGTCAGGCTGGGAATCCTCGGTAAAGAAAAAACCAGTATCAGTTTCGTTTCTGATCTGTCTTTCGTAGTAATAACCAATCACTGGTCTCTGCGTCATACTGACCACAGCCAATGACTGCCCTCTACCTAAGCACCGCCTCCGGCAGCCATCTTCAGATTTGGAAGCACGTGAAGTGGCAGTATGACCAAGTGAAGAGCCGCAGAGGGGTAGGCGGGAGGGTTCGCATGTGAATCCATGCCAGACCCATGCTGGAGAACAACAGTTACAGGTAAGTAACTTGTTCCTTCTCCAGCATGGGGTCTGGCATGGATTCACATGCTCATGAATAAAGAATACATAGCAGTACACACATGCACAACCACGGGAGGTGGCAAAGGCTCAACATTAAGCATCACATCAACTCAACATTAAGCATCTTACCTCCTCACCAGGCTCACCTCAGGCGAACAGGTTGCGCAGCACTGCTTGGCCGACCCTGGACTCCTCCCTGGAATCCCGGTCGACGCAGTAGAATTTCGTGAAGGTGTGCGTCGACCTCCACGTAGCAGCCCTGCATATGTCCAGCAGGGGCACACCAGATAGGAACGCCGTGGTAGCTGCGATCGCTCTGGTGGAATGGGCTCTCGGACGGCCAGGCAGCGGTCGGTTTGCCAACCGGTGACAGTACATGATACAGCCGGAGAGCCATCTGGAGATGGAAGCCTTCGAGAGAGCCTTCCCCTGATTGACAGGTCCAAAGTTCACAAAGAGTTGTGACGTCTTCCGAAAACCCTTCGTGCGGTCCACGTAGAACTTCAGCGCTCTAGCTACATCCAGCGAGTGCAAAGTCCTCTCAGCCGGCGACGAAGGCGACGGGAAGAACACAGGTAACACCAAGGGTTCGTTGAGATGGAAGTCCGACGGTACCTTGGGCATGAAGGAGGGGTGCGTCCTGAGCACTACCCTCGTGTCGTGGAAAGTCAAGTACGGGGCCTTGCAGGAAAAGGCCTGGATCTCTCCCACTCGTCGTGCGGAGGTGATGGCCACAAGAAAAGCTGTTTTCCACGATAGAAACTTCAACGGGGCCGAGTGCAGAGGCTCGAACGGAGGTCCCATGAGCTTGGTCAGCACCACGTTGAGCTCCCACGCCGGGGCCGGAGCCTTCACCGGCGGGAACGATCTGAACAGTCCCTTCATGAACTCTTTCACCAGACGATGAGACCACAAGGACGTCCGCCCCGTGGTTCTGGTATATCGGGAGATCGCAGCAAGATGAATCTTGATGGACGCGTGTGCCAGACCAGCCTTGGCCAGCGTCAGCAGGTACGGCAGTACTTGGGGAGCCGTAATCCGTAGAGGGTTAATCTTCTGTGCGTGGCACCAGACAGAGAACCTCTTCCATTTGTGTCCGTAGCATTTAAGAGTCGAGGACGCCCTGGCCTTTGCAAGAACCTCTCTGCAATCGGCCGGTATGTCGTATCCTCCAAACTCTAGCGCTGCAGGAGCCAGGCCTGCAAGTTCAGCGACTTCGGGTCGTGGTGGAGGATGGCACCTCCTACCCTGGAGAGTAGATCCGCGTCCGCCGGCAGCTTGATCGGCGGGGAAGCTGACAAGTCCAGAAGGTCCGGGAACCATATCTGCCTCGGCCACGCAGGTGCGACGAGGATCATCCTGCACCGTGACCTCTTGAGCTGGTTGACGAGCCGGATTAGCAGAGGCAATGGAGGGAACGCGTAGAGGAACAGGCCCTCCCAGGGGAACGAGAAAGCATCGCCCATGCTCCTCGTCTGGGGAAACCTGCTGGCGAACCTCCGGCACTTGGTGTTCGTCGCCGTCGCGAACAGGTCGATCTGGGGTGTGCCCCACCGTCGAAAGAGGCGATCCACCAGATCCTGCCGTAGTTCCCACTCGTGGCACGAGCGCAGATCCCTGCTGAGTGAGTCGGCGATGGTGTTTTTTATCCCTGCCAGATGAAAAGGCACAAGAAAAATCCCTTGGGCGACGGCCCAATGCCACAGGTCCTGCGCCTCCTTGGACAGCGCTGGGGACCTGGCTCCGCCCTGTTTCCTGATGTAAAACATGGTGGTGGTGTTGTCGGTGAAGATCCTCACCACCTTGCCCTTGAGGGACGGAAGGAAGGACCTGAGGGCCCAAAACACTGCACGAAGCTCCAGGACGTTGATATGCAGGGACTTCTCCGTCGGGAGCCAGAGTCCCCTTGCGTGCAGATTTTCGGTGTGCGCTCCCCACCCTTCCAGGGAGGCATCCGTGGTCACAGTCTCCTGGTGGGCTGGGGTCTGGAAGTCCATGCCCGCCGTCAGATGCGCGCGGGAGCCCCACCACCGTATCGCTCGTCGGAAACTCTCGTCGAGCTTGATCCTTTCCTCGAAGCTGCCCGTCGTCTGGATCCAGCGCGCATCCAGGAATTCTTGCAACGGGCGCATCCGGAGCCTGCACATGGGAATGAGGTAGATGCAGGAAGACATCATCCCGAGGAGGGACTTGATGGACCTCACTTTGGCCGCGTCGGCCACCAACATCCGTTGCACCTTGCCCAAGATGGTCCTGGTCCTCTCCTCCGACGGGGAGGCCAGAAGAGACACTGTGTCGAGCCTCGCTCCCAGAAACAGTGCGACTTGCGCGGGCACCAGGTGGGATTTGGTGTAGTTCACGGAGAATCCCAGGTCCGTGAGGAGTTGGACGGTCCTTGCCGTGTGGACCACGGCGAGCTCCCTCGTCTTGGCGCGGATGAGCCAGTCGTCCAGGTAGGGGTAGACGTGAATCCCCTCGCGGCGCAGCTGCGCCGCCACCGGTGCGAGGCACTTGGTGAATACCCTGGGTGCCGACCGTAGTCCGAAGGGAAGGGCTTTGAACTGGTAATGACGCCCTTGGACCACGAATCTGAGGAATTTTCGGTGCCCCTTTAGGATGGGAATGTGGAAGTAGGCATCCTCCAAATCCAACGACGATAGGAAGTCTCCTTCCTCCAGCTGACCCAGGACGTGCTGGAGGGTGACCATCCGGAACTTCTGCGCCTTGATGAACTTGTTCAGACGTCGCAGGTCTAGAATGGGGCGCCATCCTCCCGTCTTCTTCTTCACGAGGAAGTATCTCGAGTAGACTCCGGAGCCCCGAAGCCTCTTTGGGACGAGTTCGATGGCGCCCTTCCTGAGCATCGCCTTTACCTCCAGGAGAAGTTGAGGGACGTGAAGTTCTTTCCTGGCCACGGGAGGGACGCGCGGGCACCTTCTTTGAAACTCGAGCGCGTGGCCCCGGGCCAGGGCGTCCAGCACCCAACGGTCGGTGGAGATGGACTCCCACACGCTGACGAAGCCCGCCAGCCGGCCTCCCACCGGGGTGCTTCGGTGGGGGCCCGACCCCACGGCCGGTTCAATCCTGCTTGGACGCGGCCTTGCCGCCTTGACCTCCTTGGCGACGACGGCGGGGTCCGCTAGACTTGCCTCGTCCTCTGTAGGCCTCTTGCGCCGACGAGCGGGCCGCTTGACGGTAGGAAGCGAAACCGCCGCCGGAACCTTTGGAGGCGCCCTTGCCTCCGCCGCTCCGAAAGGGCGTCCGTCGTTGCTGCAGGACTCCAAGGGCCCGGGCCGTCTCAGTATCCGCCTTGATGGCCTGAAGGGAATCGTCCACTGTCTTGCCAAACAGGTTGTTCCCGTCGAAGGGCATGTCCAGGACTCTGGTCTGGACGTCCTGCCGGAAGTCCGTCGCTTTGAGCCATCCACGACGTCGAAGGCAAACGCCGTTGCCCAGCTGGCGGAACCCAGTGTCGGCGATGTCCGTCGCCACTGTGATGGCGTGGTCCGAGGCCACCTCACCTTCCTGCAGGATCTCCAGGGCCTCCGCCCTCTTGTCGTCCGGCAGAAAATCCAGCAGGGGAGCTATCTTGTACCAGAGCTCCCTGTCGTAGCGGGCCACGATAGCCAAGGCGTTGGCCGCTTTAATCGTCGTCGCTGCCGACGAGATGACTCTACGCCCCATAGCATCCAATTTCTTTCCCTCGCCGTCCGGCGGGGAAGTCGATGTGGAGGCCGCACCCCCCCCCCGCTTTCTTCCTGGCTGCCGCGGAGACGACGGAATCCGGGGTAGGCTGCGCCCGGAGGCATAGGGGGGCCGTGTCAGGGACCCGGTACTTCTTATCGTACCGGTCTCTTCTAGCTGGCGTCGTGGAAGGGTTCTTGAGGAGGGAAAGGCCCTCATCCCAAATGTCGTCCAACAGAGGCACTGCGAGGACCGTCTTCCTCTTGGCCTCGCGCCGCTGATAAAGGAAGCCTTCCTTTTTCTTCTCCTCAGGGCAGAGTTGGAAAAGCTCGGAAGCCCTGGAGATCATGGAGTGGAAAGATCCGATCTCGTCGGGCGGAGAAGCCCTGGTGGGAGGCGACGACGGAATATCCTCGTCGTATGCCTCGTCGTCCGTACCCGTCGCTGCCGTGTCAGTCCCCGTATCATCCCCTCGGGTGGACGGGGAGGAGGGCTGGACGGGGCGCGACGGTTGAAAAGGAGGTGGTGGATGGATCCTTCTTTTCTTGGTAGGGGGAACACCAGAAGGTCCCGGTTCTGGATCCCCCGACGGGAGAGGTTCCTCCGTCGGTAACGGTAGCCTCGTCCTTATCTCGGAGCATAAGGACTGTATGGCCAACAAAATGGCCGCCGAGCTGTCTTGCGGCGCTGGCAGAGGGGAATCCGACGGGCGAGCAGGGGCCCCGTCGGTATCCTCGACGATGTCGTCGTCGTCACCTGCGTCGGGGTCCATTCCGACGGGCTGGCCTTGTTCCACGCCTAGGCCGTGGCTTAAGACCTCGATCAGCTCCTCTTCTGAGGTTGAGGCCGAATCTACGACGACGCCCTGCCCCCCCTTCTTCTTCCCCACGGAGGGTTTCACGGGGGTCCTATCGATGGGCACAAAAGAAGACTCCCTCCGAGGAGGCAGGGAGATTCTGGGCCCTGAGGTCGCCACCACTGGTGCAGCCTCCACAGGCTGAGCCAGGGCCGCCGCGACCGTTTCGATAGAGGGCTTGGTCGGATGGATCAAGGCCTTCACCACCTTAGGTGCGCTCACCGCCTTATCCTTGAGGGAGGGGGCACTGCCACGCTCCTCCTCTGCCTTAGAGCTCGACCGGGGCCTCTCCAGGAGCTTCGCCGGGTGCTCGGCCTTCCTCTTACCCGACCCAGAGCGTTGGCTCGTGGTTGATGGTGCCGGGGAGGGTGCGCCCTGCCTGGCGCCCGTAGAGCCCGACCGTTCGGCGCTCCCGGTGCCAGCGGACTCGCGGTGCTTGGCCTTATGTTGGGCCCCCGTCGCCGGGGCGCCCTCAAAGGTCTTAGAAGACAGCTCGGATTTCTTCTTCTTCTCGCCAGACGGGCTCTTACCCTCCAGCCAGTTGGCGAGACGTTGATGACGGTCCTTCATGGTCCGTTCCGACATGTTGCCGCAAAACGCACAGTCCTTCTCCACGTGCGTTTTGTCCTCATGAAGGCAGTAAAGGCAGAAAGAGTGTTCGTCCTCCTTAAGGACGTTCTGCAGCTGGCATCCAGGGCAGACCCTGAACAGCTTTCCGGGCGTCGAGCTTCCCTTCTCCTGGGCCATCTCCGAGACCGGGCCTGAGAAGCTTCTGGAGTCCTCCGAAGTGTAGCTCGACGAAATCTTCACCCTTGGGGGGCACAGACGAATCCGACACGGGTCCCCGTTGATCGGATGTAGGATCGGTGGAGCTTGAGGCTCTTTTGACCGAAAGAATCGAAGTTTTTTGTGAAAAAGCGCGAAAAAATAGCACTAACGCTCGAGAGCAATAGCACGAGGATCCCAACACATGAACGTGCGGTAAAAATCTGAAGATGGCTGCCGGAGGCGGTGCTTAGGTAGAGGGCAGTCATTGGCTGTGGTCAGTATGACGCAGAGACCAGTGATTGGTTATTACTACGAAAGACAGATCAGAAACGAAACTGATACTGGTTTTTTCTTTACCGAGGATTCCCAGCCTGACGACGGGGAATATTCATGAGCATGTGAATCCATGCCAGACCCCATGCTGGAGAACCTGGGCTTACTTGGATAGGGCAGGGGATCTGGTTCCGCCCTGCTTCCGAATGTAAAACATCATGGTGGTGTTGTCGGTGAAGATCCTCACCACCTTGCCATTGAGGGACGGAAGGAAGGACCTGAGGGCCCAGAATGCTGCACGGAGCTCCAAGATGTTGATGTGGAGAGTCTTCTCCTCCGGAAGCCAAAGGCCTCTCGCGTGGAGACCCCCGGTGTGCGCTCCCCAACCTTCCAGGGAGGCATCTGTCGTCACCGTCACCTGGTGGGCCGGGGCTAGGAAACCTGTTCCCGCCGTCAGATGAGAGCAGACACCCCACCATCGTATCGCCCGACGGAACGCTTCGTCGAGCGGGATCCTGTCCTCGAAGCTGCCAGTCGTCTGGATCCAGTGGGCGTCGAGGAATTCTTGCAAGGGCTGCATCCGAAGTCTGCAGTGGCGCACCAGATAAATGCAGGAGGACATCATTCCGAGGAGGGACTTGATAGACCTCACTCTGGCCATGTCCGTGGCCAGCAGACGTTGCACCTTTCCCAGGATGGTCCTTATCCTTTCCTCCGACGGTGAGGCCCCCCGCGCCACTGTGTCGAGCTGTGCTCCCAGAAACAGGGCGACTTGCGACGGGACCAGGTGGGATTTTGGAAAGTTGATGGAGAACCCCAGGTCCGTGAGCAGCTGGACGGTCTTCGCAGTGTGTTCCACGGCGAGCTCCCTTGTCCTTGCCCGTATGAGCCAGTCGTCCAGGTAGGGGTAGACGTGGATCCCCTGCAGGCGCAGCCGCGCCGCCACCGGTGCTAGGCACTTGGTGAACACCCTGGGCGCCGATTTTAATCCGAACGGGAGGGCCTTGAACTGGTAGTGCCGCCCTTTGACCACGAACCTGAGGAACTTTCGGTGTGTCTTTAGAATAGGGATGTGGAAGTATGCATCCTCCAAGTCCAACGACGACAGGAAATCGCCCTCCTCCAGCTGTCCCAGCACGTGCTGGAGGGTGACCATCCGGAACTTCTGTGCCTTGATGTATTTGTTCAGTCGTCGCAGGTCCAGGATGGGACACCATCCTCCGGTCTTCTTTACGAGGAAGTATCTTGAGTAAACTCCGGAGCCCCAAAGCCTCTTTGGCACGAGCTCGATGGCACCTTTCCTGAGCATCGCCCTTACTTCCAACAGCAGTTGAGGGACGTGATTTTCCTTCCTGGCCACAGGAGGAATGCGGGGGCACCTCTTGTGGAACTCGAGGGCGTGACCCAGGGCCAGGGCGTCCAGCACCCAATGGTCGGTGGAGATGGACTCCCACACGCCGGCGAAGTTAGTCAGCCGGCCCCCCACCGGGGTGCTTCGGCGGAGGCCCGACCCGACGGTCGGTTCAATCTTGCTTGGAGGCCGCTTTGCCTCTTTGACCACCTTGGCGACGACGGCAGGATCCACCTGACTTGCCGCGTCCCCTGTAGGCCGCCTGCGACGAAGATCTTGCCGCTTGACGGTACGTAGAGGAGCTGCTGCCGGCTCCCTTGGAGGCACCCTGTCCGCCTCCGGCGCTCCAAAAGGATGGCCATCGCTGTTGGAGCACCCCCAGTGCACGGGCCGTCTCCGTGTCCGTCTTGATCGCCTGAAGGGACTCATCAACCGCCTTGCCAAAAAGGTTGTTCCCATCGAAGGGCATGTCCAAAACCTTGGTCTGTACGTCCTGGCGGAAATCCGTCGCCTTGAGCCATCCTCGTCGTTTCAGGCAAACGCTGTTGCCCAACTGACGGAAACCGGTAGCGTCGGGACCCAGTACTTCTTCTCGTACCGGTCCCTCTTCGCCGGAGCCGTGGCAGGGTTCTTGAGGAGGGCGAGCCCCTCATCCCAGATGTCATCAAGAAGCGGTACGGCGAGGACCGTCTTCCTTTTAGCCTTGCGCCGTTGATAAAGGAACCCTTCCTTCTTTTCTTCGGGGCAGAGCTGGAAGAGCTCCCGATGGGCTGGGCCTCCTCCACGACTTGGATGAACTCTTCTTCAGAGGTCGTGTCCGTATCCACAACGGCCACCAGCCCCTCCCCCACCCTTTCCAACGAGGACTTCGTGGGGGTCTTCTCGATGGGCATGAAAGACAACTCCCTCCGCGGTGGCAGGGAGACTCTGGTACCTGAGGGCGCCTCCACTGGTGTAGCCTCCACAGGCTGAGCCAGGGCCAGGGCGACATCCTCGATCGAGGTCTTAGCAGGGCGAATTAAGGCCAACGTCACCTCCTGTACGCCTGGGGCCTTCACCTTGGGGGGAGGGCCCGAGCCTCGCTCCCCCTCTGCCGGAATCTTCGAGCTCGACCGGGGCCTCTCCAGAAGCTTCGCCGGGTTCTCAGACTTCCTCTTACCCGAGCCAGAGCGTTGGCTCGTGGTCGATGGAGCCGGGGAGGATGCGCCCTGCCTGGCAGCCCAGGAGCCCGACTGTTCGGCGCTCCCGGTGCCCGCGGACTTGCGCTGCTTAGCCTTTTGTTGGGCCCCCGTCGATGGGGCACCCTCACAGGACTTAGAAGACCGCTCGGACTTCTTTTTCTTCTTCTCGCCTGGCGGGCTCTTACCTTCCAGCCAGTTGGCGAGACGGTGGTGGCGATCCTTCATGGTCCGCTCCGACATGTTCCCACAAAAAGCGCAGTCCTTTTCCTTGTGCGTCTTGTCCTCATGGAGACAGTAGAGGCATAACGAATGCTCGTCCTCCTTGAAAACGTTCTGAAGCTGGCATCCAGGGCAGGTCCTGAACAGCTTCCCGGTTGTCGAGCTCCCTTTCTCCTGGGCCATGTCCGGGGTAGGCCTCGGAACTTCTGGAATCCTCCAAAAGCGTAACTCGACGAAATCTTCACCCTTGAGGGGCGTAGAAACTCCGAAACGGATCCCCATTGATCGGAAGTAGAAACGGTGGAGCTTGAGGCTCTATTTAACCGAAAAAATGAAAAACGCTCCTGAAAAAAGCGCGAAAACGCAGCAAAAGCTCGAGAGCTACAGCACGAGGACTCCCAACACTTGAACATGCGGTAAAAATCTGAGGATGGCGGCCAGGGGCGGGGCTTAGGGAGAGGGCAGTCATTGGCTGGGGGCAGTATGACCCAGAGACCAGTGATTGGTTACTACTGAGAAAAACAGATAAACGAAACTGATACTGATTTTTTCTATACCAAGGATTCCTGGCCTGACGACGGGGAATATTCACGAGCATGTGAATCCATGCCAGACCCCATGCATGGAGAACTGCACATAACGGTGGTAGTATCCATGGCTCCGATGATACCGTCAGCAGAATCCAGACTTGACTGAAGAAACTCACACATGGCTTCTTTGCCGTCTAAGAACCCGTCTCTTTCATCCCCCCTCGGGAACGTGCTCTGCCGCCTTGGAAATGCAGTTGCATAGAGTGAATGTCAATTTTGCAAGAGTACATGTGGGGTTGGTTTATTTGAGTGCCATACTCCCTGCAGAAAATACCTTCCTTGCTCATCCATCTACTCTTTTGTCAGAGTGATGGTAGGGTATCAAAGTTGCAGTAGCTGCCTGTACCACCAGACTCTCTGCAGTGGGGTGTTTTGACAGGTATTCTGGGTCACTACTGGAAGGGCGGCACTTCTTGGTCAAATTTCTATTCACAGCCAGATTGGTTTTTGCGTCTCCCAATTCGCTGCCACCCTTTTTTTGGATAGCCATGTGGAAAGGCAAAATAGGATCTAACTAAGGACCCTTACCCAGGATGTCCGTCAGATCACCCTGTTCAAATGGTAACAGAGGCCAACTCCACCCCATATATTCCACTACCTTAGACATGAGTGGTCTATATGACACATCGGCATGCTGCTCAGCCTCTGGTCTTCCAAACTCAGCTGAGGTGTCCACCCCACTGGCTGTCTGCACATTGTCATAAAGGTCTTTCAACCTTGATTACGCAGATATTAAACTTTCTGGCACATTTGGCATACCAAATTGGAGGCCAATTGCATCATTGCCCGAGGGTTCATTTTCCTCATAAATTGAGGTAAGGGACTTAAAATAGTCCTTCCTTGGTAAAGGTAGATACTTTTTTTCAGGGATAAAGGGTTTGATGAAAAGTGGATTCAACGCTGGAGGAGTCAACATTTTTATCAATGGCGCTATAGGTTTTGATGGGGAGCTCAAAGTCTATTTCGAAGGTGCAGCTGGCGTCATCAAATGTGACACCGATGTCGAGGTCTTGGCTGGCGTTGAACGCGCCGCCGGCGTTGATTGTGTCGATGACCTGTAGCTCTTATGTTTTCAGCTCGACGGATCCTACAATGGTACGTCATCGCATTGAGGCCTCGTTGGCTCTCAGTGAGGATCAGGCCTTTGTCCTGGGCACAAGGAGTTAGGACGAGCCCTTTTCTTACCGGCTTCTTTGGAAGGTGCGGTAGGAGCATGGCTTGCCATGGGTTTTTGCTTTTCAAATATTTTTTGAATTTCTGCTCTAAAAGTCTCCCATTCGGCAGGAGTGTAGGTTTCTGCCGATGATGAAGTCGAAGAAGGTGACCTACGGTGCTTCTTTTTAGACTTCTTAGACAGCAATGAGGAGTGGTGGGAGCCACTCCTTCGATCTATTCAGAGGAGAGTCGCCTCGCGACTCAGTCGAAGGTTTTTTGGTCGGGTAGATGATTTTGACCTACTGCCAATTTCCCCTTTCGCTCCTTCAGGGCCTTCCCGGCAATCGACTGGCACTTGGAGCAGGCCAAGGTCTTATGCTCTACCCCAAGACACCATAGGCATATACAGTGTGGATCGGTCAATGACATCTTCGATTCACAATTGCAGCACTCCTTGAACCCAGCCTTCGGGGTAGTCAGTGTCGACAAAGAAGACATACTTGCGTATGATTAATAACAAAGCGCATCATATTTCTCAAAGCAATAGCATTTGCGGAAAACAAATTAAGCCAACGGGTGTTGCATGTGCTATATGTACACCTTCGATGAAATCATCCTCGAGATGGAGGCCCTGTAGGGACATCACATCGCCCTCGGCCAAATATTTTTTTCTGCAGCAGCTGAAGCCAGATTTCATTTATCAAAGATGAGGCATACGTGGGAGGACACTATCCATTCGAAACACATCCCCTAGCGCATAGTTTGCTGACAATTCCCTCGAGCAAAACTGTTAGCACTTCCTGTGAACTCTGTGGTAGACCGATCCATCGTTGGGGTACCCCAGAGAGACGAGACTTCTTTCAGGACTTCCTGGCACACTTCCCACTCATGTGAGACAATGCTCTGCCTCTTCAGAGCATCCGCCAAACTGTCCCTGCAAGATGAACTGCCAAGACTGAGATCTGGTTCTCCAGTAGCCAGAACCACAGCTGCATCACCTCTCTGCAGAGGGGAAGAGAGCACACGCCACCCTGCTTGTTCAGGTAGTGCACAGCCACTGTATTGTCAGTCAAGATCAGGACACAGCCATCACCTTCAGGGCTACCCTAATGGCTTACAGTTCTAGCCTGTTCATGTGCCACCTGGCTTCCATTGCTGACCAAAGGCCACTCACCTGCAGGTCCTCGCAGTGAGCGCCCCCATCCCTTCAGGGACACATCAGGGATTCCCTCGCTAGCTAGTTGCTCCTGCTGGCCCACCAAGAAAGGTGGTTGACAACGGACCTGGGCACTCTGATGACGTCCTTCAGGATTCTGAGGTACTGGGACCACTGAACTCACAGGAACCACTATCATATTCGCAGCCTGGCCTCTGGCACAAGAAGACTATAGGAGGCCTAAGAGGCGGAGGAAGGAAGACGCTGTTAAGGTGGCGTGGTTCTGGAAAAGATCAATCATCTGCGCAATACTGGCTCCTCTCTCCACGGGCAGAAAAGCCTTCCCTGCCAGAGTGTCCAGGACTGCCCCAATGAACTGGAGCTTCTGAACTGGTGTTGTGTGGGACTTCTGCAAGTTCAGGGAGCAGCCCAGCCTGTGGAGTAGTGAGCAGGTGTCTCTGAAATGGGACAAGACCTGCTCCGCCGACCCCCCCTCAGATCAGCCAGTCATCCAAGTACTGGAATACATGGACACTGGATATCCTAAACTGAGCCGCGACTAACGCCATGAGCTTGGTGAAGACCCTTGGAGTGGAGGTCAACCCAAAGGGAAGCACCTTGAATTGGTAGTGCTGGTCCCCTATGAGGAACCTCCTGTGCTTCCGATGTATCTGCACATGAAAGTAAGCGTCCTGAAGATCTATGGACACCAGCCAGTCCTATAACTCTAGAGCGTGGAGAATCTCTCAACGTCAACATCCTGCATTTGCCTTTCCTCAGAACTTGATCAGGGCCCTGAGGTCCAAGATGGGACTGAGACATCCTTCCTTCTGGAGCACCAGGAAATACCGGGAATGCCAGCCCAACCCTCTCTGCTCGGGAAGTACCTCTTCCACGGCACCCTTAAACAACAGTGCTTACCGTTCTCCCTGGACCTCCTGTTCCGGCTGGCAAGTAGGTGGTGGGGGTATGTCTGGAAAAGGGCAGACAATGCCACTGCACGAGCTGCAGTGCTTTCCACAGTCCGAACAAATATTTTGCAAAGCCACAGGCAACATTAGTAGCTTTTAGAGCCATGCTCCCAGAGGAGATAACTTTCTTTGCTAGGGCATCCATTTTCTTACCCTCCCTGTCAGTAGGCAAATTGGACATGGAAGATGCCCCCCTGGTGGAGACCGCAGCCGCCTGAACAACCAAACCATCTGGTGTGGAATGAGAAGAACAAAAAAGAGGTTCTCCTCTAGCCAGCCTATATTTCCTTGTCAGGTTGGAATTAACTGGGGGAATGGAGTAGAGCCATTGCCATAAGGAGGCGACTGGGTTGGCTATAGCCAGATTGAATGGCACATATTTTCTCTGTGGTGGCACCTTCATCAAAAATGTCAGTGAGCACATAGCCAAGGGCAGGTACAGCTGGAGTATTCAGCTCCAAGATGTCAACTACCCTGTTCACGAGGGCCCCAACCATGAGAATGTGCATATGGGTGGGTCTGCTGTGATTCAATGTCTGGTGAGGTGTCCAGCCCACTGGCGTCATGCAGTCCCTCTGCTAATGCAATGAGGTCTGCCTGGTCGGCAAAATAGTCTGCCCCGCCAGCCCCTGAATAAATGGGGTCGACATCGCCCTGGTCTCCATCAGTGGCGAAAATGTGCACCATCCATGAAGAAATCGGATCGAGATAACAGAACAAAAGACTGATCGCTGACATTGAGGGCTTGGCTATTGGCGCAGACAATCTTCTGGGTGCCGGTGGCGCACCAAGAGCGACTGGGGTCTGAGGCATGCAGGAAGTTACCACAGTCCGAGACTGGTCAATGGTGGTGCTACCGTGGGGACGGAATCACTGGAGCCTGCTGTTTCAGGGGCTGTCCCACAACAGCCTTCTCAAACATGGCCAACATCTGGGACTTAAAGCCCTCACATTCCTGCCAGGACATCAGCCCCACCGACGACTTACCACATTCCTACGAGGACTGAGTCACTTCGGTGACACTTTTAATTTTTATGTGAGGATGACGAGTGGCTCTGAGACCGGGCTCTCTTCTTCACCTTGCACTGGGCCTACTCTCCTTTTCAGGTGTGGGGCCCTTTGTTTGGCCTCTGAAAACCTAATGTTCAACAATGCCAGTGACCTGGACAGTGTTTGGCCTAACACAAGCTTGGCTGCTTGCTCCCAAAGGTACTTTGGGTACATTTTGCCACAGGATGCGCCCCCATCAGTGTCAATCCCTGTGCCAAGGCACCACACGCAGATGTCATGCTGGTCGGTCACCAACAACTTGGAGCCACAATCAGAGCAGCACCTAAGCCTGAAATCCAAGGCGTGGACATGGCAGCAAGTGAAGCGTGCAGAAAAAAGGAACTGAGGTACAGGAAAAGTGACGCAGTATACATAAAACACCGGACATCACATCCAGAGCGACAATCGAGCACCGAGTCAGGGCAGATTGACGGCAGAGCCGAGGTCCACTACACCTCCTGTCGAAGTTTCTTTTGAGCAGCTGAAGCGGGAAGGGGATATCTGATGAGGAATCTGCCGGGGAAAAGCAATCCATTGAAGAGGGGGACAAACCAGACCTGAAACCTGCATGTATCAGAAAAGTGACAATGTCAAGGTTCCAAAAGTAGAGCTGGGTAGCTGCTGTCAGGTTACTTGTGAATCTGGATGCTCATCTAATTCTTCCTTTGCTTCAAAGGCTGGAGAGGAGGAGAACGTTGGCAAGTAGATTGTTAGTCCAGCTAAAGATTTTGCGGTTTGAGAACTTGTTTTATTTAGTTTACAAGTGAAATAGATCAGCTCCATCAAGGTATCTGTTCCTGCCAAAGATGAAGTGAATCAGATGGAACACAATGTTGTATACCTCATGTCTGCTCTTACAAACATTCATCGACTGTAGAGTCAAGTAGATATAATGCAACTTGCCCAGCTTCTCCCAATCCTGACATGAGGGTGGTTTGCCTGTCAGAAGATAAGGGAGAAAGTCTAAATCTCATACCACTAATGTGGATTAGAAGCTACTAACAGCATGTCTTCATTACCCTGCCAGAGGTGTAGCGCTGCGTTGGCGTTCATCCCTACGGCCCTAAGCTTTTAAGATATTATCTTACCTATTCAGCAGAGTAGCTGCAGAAGCTGATGAAGAATTAATCACTGGTTTTCAGTATAGCAACACAACATCCACCACAAGGAGTGAGGCTGGCGATGGGTAGACAGTGATGGGGAGTCCGACAAGACTTGGTGGTATCTTGTTGCAGTTTTCTTATTGGTGGGTTGATATTAAAGTGGTTTTGCCAGCACAGAGAGGCCATTTCCAACACATCTTTTGTTAAAGGGATGTCTGCGCCACTTCATATTGAGAGGTTCCTGAAGGAGTACGTTCAGTTTCTCCAGAGAGTTTAACTGGGGAAAAAAATAGTCCTCTGGTGGGACTGACGTCAACGGTAGACCAGGAGGATCTCTCAAGAGCCTGTGGCAGGGCAATGGGAGGGTATGGCAAAGATTGCAGATACAATGACCATACCAGTGTGTTGGAGGGTGTGGTTGGTAAAACGTGTATATTAAAGGCTTAAGGAGGCCAGTAATAGGTTGGTAGTATGCTCATGAGGTCCCAACCTATGGCCGACTTCCTTAAGTCGTTAACGTCCAAGGTTTTAACAATTAGCCTGCTGAATTGTGAAGAGTAGTAGAAAAAAAAAGCTTTAAAATGTGCCCAATATACAAGTAGACTGATTTCCCCCATCCCCCGTGTCTAGAACACCTAATTAGCAGTGGTCGCAGCGAGGGGGAACGGATGGGAGCGGTGTTCCACTACTTTTATTTTTACTGTTAACAGCTCCACTACTTTTTGCAACCATTTTCACCATTCCGAAACGGTTCTTTTATGAAGTTAAAGCACACTTCACCATCAGATAGCCGATAGTTAAACTGAAATCTATTTCAACTCAGTTGTCTGTCAACCAGCATGACTGCAACCCTTGAAAAATGTGTCGCACTTTGCTACTTTTCTTTGTAGTCTGTCCTTCACCAGCGTCACAATCCCACTACTTTTTCTGGTACACTCCTATCACTGCTAATTAGTCAATGCGAACAACAGATTGCTTTAAGTAATACAAAACAAATACAGTATAACGTAAATTGGAAAAAGTATTCCGTCTCCAGAATTTTATTAATTTAAAAAGGGAAATAAAAACTGCAGAAAGGCATTATCCGCTGGAACACTTTCATACTAGACAGCTTTTGATCTGACACACATTTACATCGATACTTAGTGCATAAATTTGATTTGTCATTTACAAATACAAGTACTGATTGCATAACCAACAGGTTCACTGGCATTGTTTGAAGTAAAGGTCTGGGTACACCAACCAACATATAACAACTTTTTAGAAGAAGACTCTTGGATATACTCTTCATCTGGATATTCTAACTACTTTGTGTTTACACACCAGCGGTGCACACACTACTCCCAAACAAGATATACTTTCTGAAATGTGAGCATTCGCTGTAGTTTGTGTTTCTCTAAAACTTTGTGATCTCTGTGGAACACAGTCCTGTGGCAATGGCTAATATAAAATCATCCAGAACTGGATATTTTTAGTTGAGAATAGATCAGCTATTTTCCTGTTAAAGCTGTTTGTGTTCAGGTAGTGCCAGAACAATTATGCAAAATGGCAAACGTGACAACAAATGTGAAGATCTAATTAGCTGAAAAAAGGGAATTTGCTGGGAATTAGGCTTTTAAATAAACTAGTTATCAAACCAAGCCTGGCTCCGGTCACCTATCCATTCTAAAACACATACTGCATAATTCTGCTAAAAGCCGCACAGCAAACTACTTGACATGTTTACATTATTTAAGGGCATTGCCAAAACTGTAATTTTACCATGAAATAACAAAAATTAATTACAAACCCATTTAGTTCCTACAGAAAGTGCCCAGAAGGCAATTATAATGTTAAGATCCAAATGTTTTACTATTTTAATATCTTCCCTGTTTGTTCATGTTTAAGCATGGTGGTTTCCATTAAAATATCATAATACATTAATTACTGAAAATGTTGTAGTGGGTACTTTCATTTCAAGTTTTTAACCAGGCTAGTCCTTTGGAGGGTGTTAACTTATCTACACCACTGATCTAGGTGCAGTCCTGAGAATCGACTTCAGCCTTAGGAACAGTTGAGGAGATTATGGATGGTTGGAACAATGACAATCATTACTAGGAGATATAGGACACAAATTCTGTCTTTTTTATAAGACATCCCTTCCTCCCTATCCCTCAAACACGGACGTCTTTCCCATACTAGAATACAATGAGGAAAAGCCTACATGGCAGTAGGGATTTTCTGGCAGGGCCATGGTGCTTTCCCTCACATGTCACTTTTTCTTCCCCAGTCCTGCTTCCCTTAAGGAGGCACAAGCTTGTTGGAAATCTAAAGAAATTCCAAATAGCTCAGTATGCCTTCTAGTTGGAATGAGGCCCTAACATACCATTGTCAAATCACTACTCACAAAATACAACTCATAAAGCATCTTGATCTAATAGGTAAAACCATAGCTGCGCCTTTCAAAGTGTGCCTGTAGCCAACTACTAACTGCGTTAAATGCTCAAAATTCACTATTTCTGGTAAGTGTCTGACACATTTTTCAGCCCAGGACATTTGTTTCTATGTAAACTATTAATTAAGGAGAACGTCAACTGTTAAAATGACTCATTGATCCTAGTAAAATTTGCTTAAGTATATTTAGCAACAAAAAGTTAGCTACAATACTACTTCCATCTTAATTATTTTAAAAATAGTAACACTAGGTTCTGCAACCCCAGCCCCCTTCTACATTTCAACAGCAGTACAATTTCAACTAAAACACAATAGGAATGACACATTAAGGGGATTTTTGTCTGCTCAAAAGGACCACAATTGTGTTTTGTGTATGTGGAGTAATATTAAGCCAAAAGAAATAGTGTAAGCGCCAACCCCTTAATGAATAAGCACCAGCTTTCAAAAACTCCTCTACCGCTGGTAAACATTTCTTCTGTTTACTGCGGGATTCCTCTGTGCAGTCTTTTTAGGCTGACAACTTGGATGTGCCATTCTTTTGCCCCAAGCAAAACATGTCATTGTTGCATCTGTAATCCAATAGACAAAAATAATATGAAAAATGTTCCTCTACATTTCTATTCTATAAACTGGTAAAACCGGAAGTATTGGTTTTGCACATCACCATCATGTGTTGCGAGGTCTGCTGGTACAAATACAGTTTATTCATGTTTGGTACCCTTAATTCGTTAAAAAACCTTCAACGTTCTAATCTGAGGCCAACCCTATTCAAAAGGTTGTGATGGTAAAGTGCATTCATGAGAATTAAGAATTAATATTTGAACCCACAGGAGATTCTGTGCGGTTTGTGTCTTAGATATACCTGCTTTGTTTGACAGTCAGAAAATTGGTGCTTTGATGACACATTTGGACGTAGTACATTTGGCCAATCTAAATTTGGTAGTGAGGGGAAAATGCATGTATGTGTGTAGAGGGTAAGAAGTGTTGGGACCAGGGGGAGGTCAGGGCAGAGGCATGCAAGTACAGGGGGGGGGACCTCCTATTAAAAGAAAGAACACAATTTAACAACCAAATTTAGGCCAACCAAATGCACCACTTTACAATTTGTGTCAATAAAACCACACAGACCCAGGTTAGCCTAACAGTTGTTAATGTTCCTTATGGTGGAGGCCGGCAACCTTCGGATCTCCAAATGATTTTGACCACAAGGCGCAACAGCCTTAGATAGCATAGTCCATGGAGAAGGATCATGAAGTCGCAGTCCGAAACATTTTAAGAGCCACATGTTGTAGATCCCTCAAAGGAAGCAACAATTGGTGCATTTACCTTTTTACCATTATTCAGTTTGTCACATACAAAATGAGCAATAGGGAATTGGAAGGGTACATTTGGATGGTGACATAGCAGAATATAATAGAATATAATTCGGTAACTACTGATGAGCACTTGCTGATAATTTCAGAGCATCTTCCAGTGTGTGTTTAACGTTGCACAAATATTTGCACGCGCGATTGGCTATTTCTAGAATGTCTTCTGACAGAATGTGTATGCTTAGACAGCAGTTAGTCCATGTCCATCCTATTCTAAACAATTTTTCATTAGTGACATTCATCTATGCACAGATATGCATAAATAAGCACATCTAAATCCAGAAAAACAGCAAATGACAAGCTTCAAAGGGACTTCAAGGAAAGTGTCTAAAGGAATATTGATATGCATGCAGCATTCCTAGGAAGGACTTTAGTTTAGCCAATCAAATTGCAATCATTTCCACATAACTGTTCATGGCAGGCACTTGACAAGAATGATAAACACATTAGAAACTCCTTTAGGATGTTTAAAATATATTTTAAAAAACCTGGATCTAGCATGTATTAACATTTCTAAAATAGCAATAAAATACAAGTGCAACGTTGTACTGCCTCCTTTAAAACTACTCCAGGTCTATTTAATTTGTGCAGTATTTTATTGTGATAGTATGGTAGTCAGAGGTAGCTTATTTCAGCTCAGTGTTTTACAATTCAAATGTTTGTATAAACAAAAAAAGCTAAAATTTATACTGAAAATAACTATTTAAACTGCCTACATTGACATAACAGTCTTACACAAAGCAAACATTCATAGTGCAGTATTTAATGTGAAAATGGCTGCAATATAAGTCTACAAAGTGAGGACATTTCCTTCATATTCTTCCTATTTTGTTTATTGTAAGACAACAAAAGAGGGCGTAATTTCAAGAAATCTCTCCCAGTTTCAAAATGGTTAATTGGCAATGCCTTTAATGTCCCAGTTGAGAAATAGTGCCTTGTGCAAACTAGATTACATTTTCTGACGTAATTGGATTTCTCATTTGTAATATTCATGTAATGGGCAGTAAAGTGCTTTCTAATTATTCGTGTTGCAATTGGTCTCAAAGCCCAACCATACATCCAACAAAGGGAGGATCTGTAACCCTTGTTCCTAATGGTGGTTTATGATGCAGGCATGGATAACAATAACTGTTCCTTTTAGTTGGGAAGCCCATTCAAGCAAAGCCAATCCTAGATAGCTAATGTGTCCTCTCACTCACATTCGTTTGGATGCATTGTTTCACTATGAAGACATCTGGTCTTGGAAAAGTGATATTGCGTAACAACATCTGTGTATAGAGGCCTAAAATGTCCTTTGCATCTAGCACAGTAACCATGTATCACAGGAACTAACTTGTTAGAAGTAAACGGTGAACATAATCCAGCTAGAACTTCAAATAAATGCATATTGCCAACTGGATGGCTGTTCAACGATGCATGCAATGTCCACCCTGGCATCCAAAATCTATACATAGTGATTTGGTCTCATAATACACTGAAGTGAAATAACTCGACTTTTCTTAACACTTCTTTTTGGCGGCCAATTTATTTTTTTAACCTATCATTCCAAACCCTGTTCTAACAAAATCAAGGAGTCTGTAAAGCGTGTTTGCAAGAAAGGTACCACACAAAAGAAAATTGCCAGAGAATAATATAATTGTATGTGTTATATAATTGTAAGTGGTAGCACTTACCATTTTGAAATTCTACTAGAACAAGTAAAAATGCCACATTTCGGAGCATTATGCCCAACCAACAAGGGTACACCAAATCAATATTTGTTATATTTAGAATCAATTTCCAAGTTAACTCAAACCAGTTCATTTAACAACTTGGTATTGGGAAGATATTTGACCAGTCTCTACATAGAACTGTTTTCACTTAAATTACAGAAGAATGAGAACCATCAGAGAAATGTAAAATAAAGAAAGAAAATAACTTCACAGTAACATGTTACTTTCAACTTAAAAACATTAAAATTGCACTAAAACCCAAAGTTTTGAAATAAACAGAAACTGTGATAATTTGACTAAGCAAATACTTGTAAAAGAGAATTAGGAAATATTTTCCTTGAAATCTCTTCTTTAAGTGCATTCTATTCAAATACTAGGTTTGAACATAAAAAAACTGAAGAGCATTTACTCAAATATATTTTCATAGACATTTGGTCCCAAAAAGGCAATAAAGCTAGGGCAGTCAATGTAAGTGCTCATGAGGCAAGTAAATTCCACATATGTGGGCTCCTCTTGCTGACAAAGAACTAAAAAACGTGCGTGATTTATTGTAACAATCATTCAGAACAGGTGTATATGGGCAATTAGGTTTTTGTTACACAATTCCATTAATGCTTTGTAAGATTCTAATAAAATTACATATGCCCAACTTCCATTTATTTGAAGACAAAAGGTGTCCTGGAAGGTTCTGTGCTAAATATTACTGACGTTGTATTCCAATAAACATAAAAAAACAGTGAGACTTAATTTCTAACAAATATATCAACATCGAACGATAACCTTATTCTTGGTCTTGGTCTTGTAAGTGTGTCCTGGTATTTACACAAATAAACACTTATGAAACAAGTTAAGCTGTGTATTCTGATGTTATAGCCGTTCAGCATGGATGTGATGTGTAGAAGTGATTATTTTACATTTATATTGTACAATTACCGTTGGCAATAGTAAAAAAATGAACAGCCCAATGGACATTTAAAGAAATGAATGATTCCCCTATTTTGCTCTAAAGTAGCATCAGTTTGTTTCAGTGTCAAATTTAGTTGGCTAATCATGAGCTATGTGGAAGGAAAGTGCATTCCAGAATTGAGAACAAAGATAGAAAGTTATCTTGGGCTTTCGGTGTTGAAGAATAAATGTTCTCTGCTTTATATGTTCTACAAAAGCCTTCATCTATTTACAGATGTGATCAGCAACGCCAAACATGCCACTTGGTGTGCATCCATCAAAAATCCTTTCAGTAGTTGTTCAGGAATGATAAAATAAAGAATATCTAAGGATGCAGGACCATTTGCCCCAATGCTTCAGTTAAGAGAAGTATTCAGTTTTATTGACACGCTTAAAGGCCTTCTAATAGCAGTAATTCTCTTCAAATAGAATAGTAAACGTTTTAGTTATTCTAATATCACACAGAAAATGATGCGCCTCATGTGGTTACTGACTGGAAGATATAAAAAAAGAAAAAGACATGTATGGCTTTTAAGTTAGAGTGGCAGCAACCATTACCTACTGTACTCTATCGTGGAAAGTCAAGTGTCTCTTTCACTTTAATCTGTAAAATAGGGATGTCACATTTTTTAAATACTGCCCACGTCAATCATGTGAAACGAGAGTTGGGGTGAGAGCAAGCTACATAGAGAATCATCAGGGTTCTTCTGAATGTAAAGCCTTTGCTCACTTAGCATGACTATTTTAAACTGCTGCACAACATGCAATCCTCAAAAATAAAATGGTAGACTGTAGCAAGTCTCCTTTTTACATATGATTACATATTGTAGAAACAAATAAATTATTTTTTACATTAAATAAAATAGTGAATTTTAACAGAGTAAAGAATCTGCAATAAATAAATGGTGCAGCTATTAGGAATGAATGTAAAGCTGTGCCCAGTATATTTGACACATAGATGACCACCTGTTGCACATACACACTAATACAAATGCAATCCTCTTTCCTGTGCCATTTTCAAATTTACAACATTAAATCAACAAACAAGAAGGGGTTATAATAAGCTGCGCCGAAGACACTGCACTTCAATTTCTAGAAACCAAACTAATGAAAATCCACCATAAATGTTCACTTATCAAATGGGATTTCCCAAATTACCACACAGGTCTGAATTTTGAGATTGGCAGATATGGGGTGGACGATCCAAAGTTAAATTTTGTTTGCAAGCGGTCTAATGATTGCTAATGCTCTCTCACCATAATTTAATATTTCGTGTAATGTATGATGGACACCACCCTGAACTTTGCTGCACATTTTTCACCATTTTCTGTTTCAATCATTTCACCAGGTAATCTTTTGGTTAAAATTAACCTACGAAGGGTAAAACGATTTGGATGGTACATAGACATTATCATCCAACATATCTGCACGTGAGCTTAACAAGTCTTCCAATCATGTTACCTCTAATGCATAGGTGTTTTTATTTTGAAGTTTAATTTCAGCTCAGGCATTAAAGAGCGCATTCTAAAGGAAGCGCTTTCAAAGGCTAAAAACTGTATTTTTCATTTTAAAGTATAGCAATTTGGAGCCAGTGAACTTCCTATTGCCCTGGCAAACAGGTGGTAAAAACTAAAATGATGTGTATAAGCGGCACTCTTGTCTTTGAAATTGAGTCATGACTGGATATAAAGAGGTACAAAAATACATAAAATGTACTTAAAATATTTATCAGACAGTATCACGCTTCATAAACTCTAGATATTGCAGCTAGGATGTGCCCTTTCTTTTGGTACAGTTATTGTATTTACAGCATAGATTTTTAAATTAAACATAAAATAAACTGCAGAATTCAACCATATACTTTACTGATCAATAAAGAACTAAACATTCTGGTGTTATTTTGGAGGGAGAAGGTTTTCTTGAGTACTTGGGGTCATTGCATCCATGTAAAAGTTTTCAATTTGGTCTTCGTACATCTTTGCTACTACCGGCCTCTTCAACTTCATTGTGGGACCTGAAAAAGTAACAATATTATTGCGAGGTGTTTAATAGTAAGTGTTTCTCAGTTACGTTCAAGCACATTCCAATGTAAAATTTCTAACCTAAAAGCATGGCAAACACGTTGCTGTACTATGGGGAGTGGTTTTTTTTAATTAAAGCAGTTTCAAGTTGGGTGTTTAAGCTCCAGTTGCGCACCAACACTGAACTTACAAAAATGTAGCAAATCCATACAAAACATCTCTGCCTTTGTGATAAATAGAGCAAAATTACATATTAGCACCCTTGGAGGAGCCAGCCAACCAGATGGCTACGAATGCGGGCTTGAATCGCCGTGTGCAAGCCCGCGTTTCATGCGGCCAGACTGACGGCTCCCCCTGCCATCATCTTCCCCCCACCCTCCCTTCCCTTTATGCCCCCCCGCTCACCCCCCTACTTATCTTATTTAAGCAGCAGCGGGTGCTGCCGCTGCATCCACTCCTTCCCCCTGCCTTACACAGGCAGTCGTGGAAAGGGAAGAGGGGCTCCGTACAGCCATTTTGGAAAAGGATGTTCCCTCATACAGGGAAATTTTTTTTTATTTTTTTAAGTACCCCGATTTGGCAACCTGTAGCGCTAATAGCCTTAATCCCACATTCCAATGGCTGTAACTGGGGAGAAACGCCCGGCGCCCTCGTTATACGTCCTCACTTTGCTCGGGACGATAACTTGGACTGCTGCATCGTTATCCCCCATTCCAGCCATTAGAACAGAGGATTAACGCCATAATATTTCACCCAGGACAGAAATGGAGCAGATTGTTGTTTTTGAAGTTTATTTTCGGCAAAGTGATTTTACATCAATCTGAGCTTTGTCCTTCGAATTTGAAAGTTGAGCAAAGTTTTGTCAGCTCACTATGTATTGCGTAAACCACAAAAACAGATTGCTTTGCAATATGACCCGGGCTGACTCTGGCTACAACTCGGTTAGGCCCGTTAGACTTATTCTTCATCGCAAAAGTCGTACACAATGGAGTTGAACAAGTTACTTACCAACTGTAACGTTCTTTCGACTGGATGTTCCTCCCACGTATTCCTCATCTTATGATAAGTCGTCATCTCCAGCTTCGCTGCTTCGGAAAAAATGTTTCTCGGCAGAGGACGCTGTGCTCGAGGTCGTGGCGTCGATTGTCCCTCGACGGACTCTGTACTCTGTCGACGTCACCAATGGTATAAATAGCTTGAGCCGCTCCCGTTGCTTCAGTTCTGTTTTTTCGATGAACATATAGGAGGAACACCCAGGCGTGCCCCATGACTGATACTTTCTTTGTGAGAGGAAAGTGTAAGAAAACGTAAACTGTACTGTGGGGTAGGATGGGAGGGTCGATGAGGAATACGTGGGAGGAACATCCAGTCGAAAGAACGTTACAGTTGGTAAGTAACTTATTCTTCGAATGGATTGTGTCCTCCCACGTATTCCTCATCTTATGATAGACTCCGATAGCAGTGGCAATTTTGGAGGTAGGAGTACTAATTACAGTTTTCATGGACAGAATGTAGAACTGCCCTGGCAAATAACCCCTCATTGGAGGAGGCAGTATCCAAGCAGTAATGCTTGATGAAAGTATGCATTGTTTTCCAAGTTGCAGCTGAACAAATATCTGCTGCCGGGGCTCCCCACTTTAGAGCCGCAGAAGTAGCCATTCCCCTTGTAGAATGGGCTCGAAGCCCATCTGGTGGGTCTTTTCCCGCCAATCTGTAGCATTCAATTATGGCCAAAATGATCCAGCGGGATATGGTCTGTTTTGTTACTGATAAGCCCAGTTTATGACCAGTATAACCCACAAACAGTTGGTCATCTTTTCGTAATTTAGACATCCTTGAGATGTAAAAACTAAGAACCCTCTTGGGATCTAGTCTATGCAGTCTCTCCTCTTCCTTGGCCAAATGAGGAGGAGGATAAAATGTTGGTAATATTATTTTTTGTGACAAATGGAAGTCTGAAACTACCTTTGGTAAAAAGGAAGGTTTAACTTTAAGGACTACCTTATCCTTATAAAAAATAGTATATGGTGGTTTGCATGAGAGAACCTGAAGTTCACTAACCCTGTGGGCTGATGATAGGGCCACAAGGAGGACAGTTTTTAATGTTAGAAGCCTCAATGGACAGGAGAGCAGAGGCTCAAAAGGTATGCAAGTCAAACATTTTAGTACTAAATTTAAATCCCAAGTTGGGACATGAAGGGTATACGTTAGTAAGCCCTTTTAAGAATTGAAAGATTAATGGTATTTCGAAATATGAAACCTCTTCTGAGGTGCGCTTGAAAATGGACAGCGCAGCAAGGTATCCTTTTATTGTTCCTATCTGGAGCCCCAGATTGGCTAGATGTAATAGAAAACAGCACTACAGGAGTGCCACATTGAAAAGGGTCCACATCCTGATCTCTGCACCAGTTACTAAACCTGTTCCAGCGACATCGGTACAAACATTTTGTTGCTGGCCTTCTGGCCGAAAGCAAGACTTCCATTACGTCATCTGGAAGATCCCAATCCTTGTATCTCAACCTCTCATAAACCATGCGTGAAGGTTGAGTGTCTTGACCTCTGGATGGAGATCCCGACCTATCTCCTGCGAGAGAAGATCCTCTCTTTGTGGAAGACGTATTGGAGGGCAGATGGACATGTCTAGATGGTGTGGGTACCACGTTCTCCTGGCCCAATCCGGGGCAATTAGAATCATGGTTTTCCTGAACTTTCTCAAGCTCCTGATTACTTGAGGAATCACGGGGACTGGGGGAAACGCATACAGTAGCGGAAAATTCCACTCCACTACGAATGCGTCTCCCAGAGCTCCTCTTTGAGGAAATTACCTTGAGCAGTACTGCTCGCACTTCCGATTGATTACGGTGGCAAACAGATCCACTTGAGGGGTTCCCCAAAGGGCGAAGGACTTCCTGAGCTAGCTCCCACTCGTGAGCGACTGTGCTCTGCCTGCTCAGAGCATCTGCCGCCGTGTTCTGCTCTCCGGCTAGGTGAACTGCCGATAGATTCCTTCTCGTATTGCACAGAACAGAGCTGCATTGCCTCTGCACAGTGGTAGAGACCCTTCACCTCCTCTCCTGTTGAGGTAGTACATGGCCACTGTGTTGTCCGTCATTATCAGGACATTCTTTCCCTATACAGAGGGCAGAAAGGCCTTCAGCGCTAGTCTGATTGCCCTCAGCGCCAAAAGGTTGATGTGTAGTTTTGACTCCGATGGAGACCAACGACCACCGATGGTCAGATCGTTGGTGTGGGCTCCCCACCACGTGAGTGAGGCGTCCGTCACTACTGTCATCTCCAGCCATGGTTGCCAAAAAGATTCTCCCTTGAGAATGTTGTCGTTGCAAGCCCACCATAAAAGATCCTGAGCAACTGCACTCGGGACTTGCAGAAGATCCGACATATTCCCTGAGAACTGAGACCACCGAGTTCTGAGTGCCCATTGAAGGGATCTCATTCTCAACCTAGCCTCTGGTACTAGGAAAATGCAGGATGCCATGAGGCCGAGCAACCTGAGAAAATCCAAGGCCGGTAGACGTTGGGCATTCTGGAACTTTCTTACCATGTGCAGAATGTGGAGAGCTCTCACCTCGGGGGGCGAGGCTTTTCCCGATCCAAGACTGCTCCAATAAACTGGAGCTTTTGGGATGGTATCATATGGGACTTCTTGAAATTGAGGGAGAAGCCCAATTTGTGGAGGAAGTGGCAGGTGATCGAAAGATGTTCCTGAGCTTGTTTCAGAGAACTTGCTCTGATCAACCAATCGTCCAGGTAGGGGTAGATGTGAATACCCCCCTCTCCTGAGACTCGCTGCCACAACCGCCAACAGTTTTGTGAAAACCCTTGGGGCGGAGGTCAACCCGAACGGCAGAACTCGAAACTGATCAGGAGAGTTGCCAATCGCGAACCTCAGGTACTGTCTGTGCTTTGGATGGATTGGCACATGAAAGTAAGCATCCTGAAGGTCTTATGATACCAACCATTCTTGGAGTTGGGGAGCCTGAAGGATCTGAGAAAGGGTCACCATCTTGAACTTGTCCCTCCTGAGGAACTTGTTCAAGTTTCTTAAGTCCGAGATGGGTCTCAATTCTCCGTCCTTTTTTGGGATGAGAAAATATGGGGAGTACCAACCCCTGTTCCTCTCCGCTACATGTACCTGTTCTATGGCACCTTTCTCTAGAAGGGCTAAAATTTGCTGCAACAGGAGCGGGTCTGGAATTTTTACGGAGTTGGCTCCCGTTGGATGATTCGGAGGCCTTTTTTGGAAGGGGAGACAGTAACCTTGAGCTACTGTTTCCAGTGCCCAAGCATCTGAGGTAATGCCCTGCCATTGCTTCAGATGCTGAGAGATCCTGCCTCCCACTGGTGTTTTGTGCAACAAGGTCTCAGAGGGATTTGGAGGCGGCTGCAGGAGTGGCTGAGGGTAAAGATGCCGCTCCTGTGGCTGATTTTGGACCTCTTCCTCGTGTACCACGAGGGAAATTTCTTTTGCCTCTTTGAGAAGCCTGTCCTCTTCCTCTACCAAATGAGGAGTAGTAACGAAAAGAACGACCCCTCCAGGAAGATGAGCCGGAATAGGGTTTTTGAGGCTGGCGCATGGAGGCGAGTTAGCTGCCGCTTTCGAGGTCTGAAGTTTTTCTAGGCTTTCATCAGCCTTACTGCCAAACAGACTCGAGCCATCAAAGGGCATGTTGAGGAGTCTGGCTTGCATGTCTGGTGCAAACACCGACTTCCTCAACCACGCAAATACTATCAGCAGTATCCAGTCCAGACTGGAGACATTGCCCCATTGCCTCCTTCCCGTCTTTGACTATATTCAGGAAGCCTTCCCTTTCCTCGCCTTCCGGAATATGATCAGCCGCTGCCGAAATACAGTCCCACAGGGTATGGGTAAACCTGGCCAGGGCACAGGTGACATTTGTCGATTTAAGGGCCATGCTGCCTGAAGTGAAAACCTTACGGGCCCAAGCATCAACTTTTTTATCCTCTCTATTCCGAGGGATATGCAGTTTGTTTTGATGTGTATGCTGTCTGTATAACTAGCCTCTCTGGAGTCAGATGCCTGTTTAAATATTCAGGATCCGTACCAGCTGGTCTGTATTTCTTGGGGAAATTACTATTTGCAGCAGCAATGCACTCAGGATTTTCCCAGTTTTTCTCCACCGTCCTCTGAAGAGCCCTGTGGAAAGGGAGAACTGGATCTTTTTGAGGACCTCTGACAATTATATCTGTCATGTCGTCCTGTTCGAAAACGGGTGAAGTGTTACCCCAACCCATATACTCCATCTCTCTGGTCATAAGACTCCTGTACCCTGAGTCTGCATGTTCTGCAGGATCAGGTCTGGCAAACTCTAATTCTGGGGAGGTGTCGATTCCACTAGCAGAATGTAGAGTATCACTCAGGTCTCTCATTTTAGACTCTTGATCAATGAGTTCCTCAGGAACTTGTTTTGTGCCATATGAAACTCCGAAAGGAGTGACTTAATCTTCCTCCGAACCAGATTCCTCATAAATTGAGGACATGGACATAAAGTCTGACCTGGGCAATGGAGTAAATCTCCTTTCTTCCTCTACAATATGCGTTGAAGGAATGGGACAATCCTTCGAAGTTGTCGAAGGAATCTTCAATGACTGATACAGGCGTCGAGGATGCTTTTGGCTTCGATGCCGAAACGATCGACGCCAATGGCGTCGATGAAGTCTTCGAAGACTTATGTTTTTTTATGTGGCACCGGAGAGGTGCTCAACTCTCGAAGAGTCCTCGACGACTTGTCGTCTACTCGGGTTTTTCGAGTATACTCGACACTACTGGCTTTTACCATAGTAGTTTTAGAGCGACTTTAGGGGTATGGCTCTTCTGAGGTTCATTCGAGGGGGTCGGGGCCGCATTCTCGAATACCTCCATCTTTTTACGAAATTCCTCCCATTTTCTGGGGGAATCTGATTTTGTCGGACATCTAATGTCTTCAGTCGACTCAGAAGATGGAGATCTAGGTCTCCTCCTCATTCTTTTGGACGAGGAAGAAGAGTGTCTCGATCTACTCCTAGATCGAGATCTCTTGGAATGCCCATGGCGATCCGATTCCTTCGAATCGGTTGCTTTTTTATGTTTTTTGGACGTAGCCTTCTTAGAGGCTTCCCTCCACACCGACAGTTTACCTCTCCTCTCACGAAGGGCCTTCTCGGTCATGGATTGGCAGGAACCACAGTTGTCGGTTCGGTGACTTGAACTGAGACACCAGAGACAAATTTGGTGGGGATCCGTGATTGACATTTTCGATCCACAATCTACGCACCCAGTCTTGGGTGTCGAAGGAGTCGAAGGCAACATTTTCTTCACAGAAAATCTCAAGCGCGCCGTTCGATAGCGAAGCGATCAGAAAAACGGAACTGAAGCAACAGGCGCGGCTCGAGCTATTTATACCATCAGTGACGTCGACAGCGTACAGAGTCCGTCGAGGGACAATCGATGCCACGACCTTGAGCACAGCGCCCTCTGCCGAGATTTTTTTTTTCCCAAAGCAGCGAAGCTGGAGATAACGAGTTATCATAAGATGAGGAATACGTGGGAGGACACAATCCATTAGAAGTTGTAGTTTGCCCAAGTACATAATAAAATCATATTGTTCAATTTGGTTTTCTTGGAAATACCCTTATCTCCTTATGCCGGCAGCTTATGTGAAAGATAATTTAACATTAGTTGATAAAGGAAGTCCTAGGGTTATTATTGGTTTCTTCACAAGTAGGAAGGAAAAGTTACTCATTCGTAATCCTAGATCTCCAACTTCGGCATCTTCATTACATATATAAACAAGAAGTATTTCCACCTCTAAGCGGGATCGCGGAACACTTTAAGGGTTTAGAGAAAATGTATATTTTAATGCTTAATAAAAAACTAACAATTGCACATGTGGATTTTGTCAGTGTTTTTCGACAGTTGTCCTCCATAAAAGCACATTTAAGCTCCTTTGTTGAAAGACTTGCGCCCTCATTACAAGGTTGCTGGTAGGCCGCCAGTAATACCGGCGGCCTATCGGCAACCTCGGCTTACCGTTTCCGCCGCACAATATCCCGGTAATACTGGGATATTACAGGCAACGGAGGAATGGTAAATGTGCATTGGCATGGAGTCTGATTGGACTCCATGGGAATGGGAACACTGAAGCACTGGTACTGTTGCCAACAGTGCCGGTGCTTCAGTGATTTTTTTTCTGCCAGTAGCGGCCTGAACTACCTGCCGGTCAAGCCTGCCGGTTGTTTAGAGCCCCTACCGGCAGACTGAGTGAGCAGGTCCGGAAAAAGGTGGTGGTAACGTTAACGGCACATTAATTCCGGACTGGCTTACTCGTAATGATGACCATAGCTGTTGTTTTTATGGCAGTATAGGTATCCCATCAAGCAGTGGAGTGACGATTGATCATTAGTTAATGTTACTCTTTGTACAGCAAGGACCTCTGAGCACAACTGAAGCTTTCAAAGTTTTTCTGGCTTAACTACAGGCGACATTTTTTTTTTCCTGTCAGAGGGACTTCTACCAAAGCTCCCTGCAGTTGCAATTCCTTTTGGTGTACTACCCTAACTAGCCCGTACAAGAATGCATTTGGAGCCCCATTTTGTCATTGGGTGATTTCTTACCCAATATGTTTTGGTGAATAGGCTGGTGGTAACAATGTTTTGTTGTTGCCCACCATGTTGTACTCTTGTTACTGTGTTGGTAGCTAAATTCACATGTATGGTGGCCTTTTGTCTACAAAGACATTTTACTAAACCTATAATCCAGCAAATTTTGTTTTGTGTATTTCTTTCTTTTAAAAGGACCAAACGAAATGGACTGAACAGCTGTTGTGCCTATGTAGTCACTGAACAGACACTAACCAGGAACCCTTTGTCCAACAGCTACTTGGTTTTAGCCGATTAGTCTCCCAGACCACAGATGTGGACTGGTGGTCTGAGTTATTACTGTGTATATTTCTGGTAAGACCCCAGGCTATTCCACAGATTATTTTTGGAAAACATTCTTGAAAGATTGCTAAAGCAATTGACTGCTCCATAGGATCCTGACAAAAGGACAGGATCCTGGTAGCAAAGCACTACCTCTCCATGCTGGAAGAATCTTGCGACAAGTTCTTCTACTTCCCTCCGGTGCTTTGTGCTGGAAACTCTGGGCCTGCTGTGCTGGTGATCTCCTAGAAGCCTCCCTATCCTTTTAAGATCGCTGGATCGAAGGTGGGTGCACCTTGGGTGCCTGGTTCAACTACTGCCTCCTGAAGCTGCTCCGTCATGGAACCCTTCCTGCTGCCTTGGCTAACTCTTTGTCCTCACCTGAAATGCCTTTGACCTGCTTGCTGGTTCCGCTCTGTGCTCCTTCGCTGCGGTCACTGCTGCAGTGCTCTTCATGGTTTGTCTGGAGTGAGTCCTTCACTGGAATCCTGTAATCTTGGCCTTGTCTTCACCTTGGACTGTGCTCGCACTGACCGGAGGACCCCAACAGCCCAGCCAAACCTAATCCAGATGCCGAAACACACCTATGCGCCCACACTTCCTTGGCCAGTTATGCCACAACCCTGGCCTTAGGCTGCTGTCCCCGGGTCCTCTCAAACCAATTCAGTAGCTGGTTCCATCGTTTGGGGGTCAGAGTGTCTTCTGTGCCAACCTGACTGACCTTCCTTGTTCAGCTACTTGGTTGCCACAGCCCTCTCGCCTATGCAATGCAAGTATGGAATATTAGTAATACTTGCCAGCTTGGTCACTATAATCGCAAGAGAACTATTGCGTTTGCCTTGTTGACCCCTATAACAACGTTTCTGGATCTTCTAAAATTCCCCCAAAGCATCAATAACATTTGCTTACCTGTGAACTCCCATTGTGCCTTTGTTCCTCTTAGTGCCATGAGTTTTGAGAGCAATCCTGGTATTTCTGAACTATTCCTGTGTTCGTCTATGCATTTAAGTGTGATAAATAACTGCAGTTAACTCTCTGAATAAACCTTCTCAAGTAGATAGTATCATGCTTGAATGCACCCATCTTTTTCTACAGGTTTTAGAGGAGAGATGGGTTATTTGTAGACCCATTACTGCATTGATTAGATTTGTAGATGTCTTACTGAATACTAAATGACTGCCTTTTACTCCTATTGAACCGTATACAGAGGATCGTTTTGTACTGAACATGAACATGTCTTTTTCCACTGGTTTAGTAGTGGGTTGGGTCTTGTTGAGATCCTTTAAAGTGGCCTTTGATACAGTGGACCGACACATTATGGGCCAAACTGAAAGATTGGAAGATTAATCCAACCTTATTACACTTAATTATATTTGGACAAAGAAGTCCAATTAAGACTTGATCAAGAAGGCTAATAAAAACAAAAACAATCACGGCCTAAAACAAGGCTGCCCTTTAGCCCCCACTTTGTACAGCCTGTATTTTATGACATAGGACAATCATAAGATGTGTGTAAAAACATTGCCCCCCTCTACCCCAGAGTTGGCAGCCAACATATATCATGGCTTGCCTCTGCAGATGATACACTTTTTATAGATAGAACCCAGATAGGCTTACAACTGAGCATTGATGCCCTGCATAGATATTGTTAAGCAGGACAAAGTGAACATTTTGGAAAGAAGACCCAAAAATAAAAACAAAAAAAATATCTGTAAGAAAATGGAAATAATATGGAGGTCATTCGTTTGCATATCTATTTGGACATGTATATCAGTGATACAATGAGCTCTGCTGAGGTAGAGAGAAATGTTAGCTCAAAGGTGCAAAAAAGATTCAAGGCTATTTGTTACTTTTTGAAACACAAAAGGTGTTTTTTCGATAGAGTGACTACTGAAACTATATAAAATTAGCCTGGTACCAAGCTTATTATATAGTCTGGAGAGATGTACGACTGCAGAAACTAAATGGATTGAAAATCTGAAAGCCAGACTCTGGCGAAGGGTGCTGGGAATACCCAAAAACACATCAGTAATTGGCCAGCAGGGGGCCCACAGATGAGTTCCAACTCCGTGTGAGCTCCGAGCCCCATGGTCTCAAAAGTGGACTGAGTCCCCACTGGATGACCTCCCCACCCCCCCAGAATTCTGGTGAAAAATTTGAGGAAAATTGGTGCTGGCTTTCTTGAAAAATCATCTGTTTGAAAGACGCAGCCAAGCCCATGGCTTGATCAGGCCCTGTGCGCCCGAAAACGAAAGTAACTCTAAACTTTGTGCACAGTTGAAGGTTCTTGAGCGAACCCGGCAACCAGGGATGTCAATATAAATAAGTTTCTCTTTTTTTTTTTTTTAAACAAATTGAAGCTCCTGGGCTGTGGCCAATGCTATGTGGCTATTTAAGCTATTTGTCTTTCTGGAATTCCATACAATAATTGCTAGACTCATTAAAGGTTTATTTCGGGCACACTTCGACGAGTCACCGATTTAGTCTGTTCTTAAACACCTCAAATTCATAAAGCAGACAATTCTCTAAAAAGCATTTAGAGTAGAATAAGCATCTATTTCGGGCTATGCATTTTGCTTGTCGCAAGTTGCAGTCATAGCATGTTTTTTTCTGCCGATACATATGGTGATCAATTCTTGTATGAAATGTACATCACGTTACAGTAATATTGTAACCATATTGTTCAAAGTGTACTTAGAAACAATGCTATGTGATGCCACTTCCTGTTTTGTCAAGGGGTAAATAGTCATGTTCCATCGCTCCCCGTGATGTCACTTCGGGGTGGGGTTAGATGACATCACTTCCTGTGATAGAGGTCAAGGGTCATGTGACGTCCCTGCCGGCAACGGAGCTTCCCCGGAGAGGTATCTCGACGCGGGCGCTCCCCTTCTTGCTAAAGGTGTTCTCTTGCTGAAGGTACCCTATCTGTGGACAGCACCCCACCCCCCTCCGGTGCCACACGCGAGGAGAGGGCTCTGTGGTAGGCACGGGCGAAGAGAGGCACACTATGCGAGAGACTGAAGGTTAGCCCGTCACTGGCCCCCTTTTCCTCATCGTGCGCAGCGGCTTGGCCCCCTCTCCCACAGATTATCAGAGGGAGTGCGGCGCGCCAGCCCAGAAAACGCAACCCTGCAGTGGGATGATCCTAGCCTGCAGTGGTCTGTTAGAATGCATACACATGCGCACCACGGCACACACTTCGAAACTTTGCTATGTTACAGGCGCATCCTGCTAACTCCCCCGTAATAAATATCAAGGCAGCGAATTCCGAGCTTCTCCTTCACTGTACGTAGACCTATACACACTTCATGATAAGTACTTGCCAGAACCCCGACTGCACGAGACCCAAAGCAGGTCGAAAACCTCCCCAAGAAGCAACGCCTAGACTCTGCTGTGCCCCGGCGCTCAGATTCTTTTGAGACCACTTCCAGAAACGTATATTTCATCCACCCTGCGCCAAGCAAGGGTCCTCACACACCGGAGGCTGCTGGGCGCTACGATCACCCGCCTCTTGGCACCAGATCAATAAGACACTGTGCCACAAGCATTATTTACTTGAACCAAGGATCTACATGCGCCTCTACACGACATGTCAAGTGTGAGACGGGCGCACGAGAAAGAGGAGCGTACCCGCTCCCCCCGACTCGGAGAACAGAGTAGGAATATGCGATGCAAAGAAGGGCCAGAATACTCAAAAGTAATCCTGCACGTATTAGTGTTTGTTTAACCTGATAGTGCTCCTGGAATCACTGTCGCCCGAACCAGACGTTGACGAGACCACCTATTGGGAGGTGATCTGCTCACAACTTGAGAAGGAGAGGATAGCACAAGGGGGGTCATGGGTCACCCCAAGAAACAACAGTGACTACGTTGGTGGTCATCCAGGACGCCAAAACCCTCCCCACATTCCCCCTCCCCCCAGACAGTGCCGACCCAATCCAGTCATCACAAAGACAAGGTGAACAAAGGTGGGACAGTTTGAACTACCCACAGTACCCAGCACATCTGGAAAGAAGATAGAACCCTTACATATCACAACATGGTCCTGCTCGAGAAGGACTGCCGGATTAAGAGCACTGGAGCCCTACCAAATGTTTGGAGGGGGTCACCGACCAGACCCCAAATACCTACCGGCCCTACAGAAACACTAGACCGACGCAGACTCAGCCTCTCTCTGGACCCGGAGCACCTGACCTTAATCTACTAAGTCGAGACGGGAATCAGCATTATCCTCTGACGTTCCAGCGCATGCCAATTCACAATCTTTCAGGACACATCTTCCTTGCCCCTGGCCCTGAGACGAATGTGTGGTCCTCTCACAAAATGGCTGAAAGAATGTGGGGTACGCTACAGGTGGGGCTACCCCTTCTCCCTCTAGTTCGAGCATGAAGGCAAGAAAGAGCGGCTACGGTCCGAAAGAGACATTAGGAATTATATATCAGAACTGCTGGGTACCCGTGAAAAGGGAAGAGATCAAGAGGAAGTGGGACAAAGAGGAAGACAGTGGCACATTCAAGGGCCAAGGAGGAGGCGAGTCAAGGGATCGAGGAAATTCCCAAGAGGTGGGGGAAGGGAGGGAAAGCAAGGTGGGTGAGTGGAGGGGTGAGAACAGAATCCTCATTAGGTTACAGATTGGTGCATATTATGTTTCATGGTTTGCTAGGTTGCCGATCCCCGCTGGGGGTCACTTGACATAAGTAAGTAGAAATGGCGGTTAATTCTGACTCACAGATGAGGTCTCCTCAGGGTAGGAACATTAAATGTCAAGGGACTCAACTCTCCAACCAAAAGATCCCTGGTATTTCGGGAATTCCGCAGGGCAGGACTTGATGTCCTCCTTCTGCAAGAAACAAAATACGCCAGAGGGGAAAAAATCGAAGGATTCTAGGTGTGCGAATGGGGACAGAGTATTGGGGGGGGGGGGTTCATGGCCTCAGAGAAAGGGGAGAGTTGGTATACTCATTAGAAAAGTATTAGACTTCACGATCACCAAGATATGGGCAGACGTAGAGGGGCGTGCCCTGCTTGTGGTGGGCTCTATAAAGACGGTGAGCGTCACATGTGCTACAGGGTATCCCCCCCCCCCAAACTCGGGACAATCCTGGTTTCTTGTTAAGACAATTCCCAAAATTATGTTGGAAGCAACAGGTCATGTCCTCCTTGGAGACGACTTCAATTTATGGGCTGATCCTAGTCTGGACAGGAGAGCAGGGAACCCTGATGCAGGGGAACCGGCCGATGGTGGCCATACTGAGGTTGCAGACATGTTGAAAATATACAGGCTGCGAGGCGCATGGAGGGGGTTCCATCCTGACAAATTGGGTTATACCTTCTATTCTGCCCCCCCACAATACATTCACTAGTATCGACTATATATATATATATTTCTGAGGCTTGTGGAATCTGCTTAGATCACATGCTGTGCATAGGCCGACATCTAGTGGAAGCTGCGGAGTATTACAGTTTGTTTTTCGAAAGTCGAAAATGGGCGTCGACACAGGCGTGCCAGTAATACTATCCCTAGTGTGACGTCCACTGTACCCAAGATCCCTCACGCGTGTAGGATCCTCAGATTGTTTTTTTCCGCCATACTGGTCGGAAGCATCTTGCGGAGTTCCCTGGCCTTAGCCATACTTTTGCTGTTATTATAATTTTAATTCTTATTCATTCCCTTCCCCACCCCAACGTCGACCCTCAACCTCGACGACGGCTGGAGAAGTCATCGACCGTCGACTGCTGCACGACGGATCTGGGCCTCGGTAGGCCGCTGGCCTCGGCCCGGGCCTAGTAGGCCGCTGGCCTCGGCCCTTACAAGTAGGGAGAGTGGGGGGTGGTACATACTCTTCACTCTTGATATATAGTTACATTTATATATATTCCTACACTTAGCAGCCCGCTGCCTTAAGGTGCGTATGGAGGGTACCCCTTTTCAATTCTGCCCCAAGTGCAATCGCAAATACCCTTGGGTCGACAGGCACGCCACGTGCAATCTCTGCTTGCCGAGGGATCACCCCGAAGCGAACTGCAGAGCGTGTAGTAGGTTTAAACCTAAGACACTTAAGGACCGTTCGACAAAGCGTTGGGCCCACCACGCCAGGCAGGAGGCCATGGCAGCGGAGGGCGCCTTCAGCGATGGCAGCGACGCCGTACTTTCGGACGGCGAGGGCATTACGGCGTCGAAAGACAGCCGACGAGCGCAGGTCCCCGACCTCGGAAGGTCGTCCGGCAGGGCGGCTATGGGGAAGACCCCCGGCGACGCAAGCGCTACACACCTAACACACACTAAACACACTAAGACCAACCGGACCTCGACGACGTCGAGTTCCCGGAAAGAGGCACAAAAAGAACGGTCCGACTCGGTGTCCTCTGGGCGCTCTCGATCGAGATCGCCTCACGACGCAAGGCAATCATCCACTCTTGCCAAGAGTGCCTCGCTACACACACTAACGGAAGTTCGATCGTCGGGAGACGAAGACGACTTCCACCCCCAGGCCGCGCTCCAAGATACCGAGACCGCGGTTAACACCAGTGAGGCCCCACGCCCGAAGCACACAGATACCTTTCCAGACCCTCGACGCCAGGCGTCGAAAGTCGCTGGGGCCCCCAAGGGACAGGGAAAACATTTTTCCACGCACGGAGAAGGGGGGAAACAGCGGAAAGCACAGCCTTCCACCCCTGTAAAGCCTAAGCAGACAAGCAAACACAAGTCTACCCTTGAAAATAAATCACCTGCTAAATTAATACCCTGTTCCAGGGAATGGTCCAGTGAAGACATAGACAGGGTTATGTCTAGGATGTCTTCCTTGGCTGATTTTTATGATAAGAACCCAGAACACTTTCTTTCATATAACCCTCAAGGGGCCACACCCTCAGGCTCCTCCGATCCTATCCCGCTAAGTAAAAAGCCCCGGGTCGAAAGACCTGAACCCTTCGAGGTTCAGCCTTACTCCACTCCATATTCTACTCCACTCCCCAGTTATCAGGGACAAGTTTTCCCTGAAGAGGACCAGGAGTTTGCAATTATGGAAGAACAAACCGGGACAGATTACTATGCAGAGGATGAGGACCTGGAGGAGGGAGAAGATGAGCAGGAAATTTACAGAGTAGATTCCCCAGTACAAAGCGAAGCCCCAGTTACTGACTCTCCAGTTGATAACCAGCCCCTCCTTAACGAGGTTCTCGCTCGAGCAGCGGAACACTTCCACATCGACACCCACGGTGTACAGGAGGAAAGGGACTTCGCGGAGGAGTTTGTAGGAGAGAGAAGACCGGTCGCTCAGACCATCCCTATCCTCAAATCCATCCAACGAAGAATAGATCCTTCCCTGGTGAATCCTAACCTCACCAGAGCTGTCAACCCCAGAATTGAAAAGATTTTCCGGGCAGCCCAGTCTGACCCTCTGTATATAAAGGGACATCTTAAACCAGATTCCCTAGTGGTGACCAACACTAGAAAGAGGGCTGGCACGCCCTTATCTTCATCAGAAGCTCCTCCCGACAAGGAGAGCAAAAAACTTTACGGGTTTGGCAGAAAGGTAGCCTCAACGTCCGCCTACCAAGCAAGGATTGCGAATTCCACCACCCTGTTGGCTAGTTACAATTGCCATCAATGGGAAGAAGTCGCGGCGCTCATTGCCTCTGCTCCAGAACCGTTAAAGGGCCAGCTGGCTCGGATCTCGGCAGAGGGGAGAGCCGTGTCTGGTTGCATTTTAAAAGCAACTTTCGACGCCGCTGACAACGCAGGGAGATTGATAGCAGAAGGTACTGTTATCAAGAGACATGCGTGGTTACGGCAGTCGGGATTCAAGACAGAAACCCAGGCTTCTTTAATAGACAAGCCAGTGGAACCCGACCTATTGTTTGGGAAAGCGGTCGAAGACGCACTTAAAAATGCCAAAGATGAATATGAGACTCTCAAATCCCTTGGCCAGCTTACCAACAAACCCCCTAACCAGAGGGGGAACAATAATTTTCGTCGCCCACGCGGCCAAAATTCACAAAGAGGCAACTATGCCCAGGGACAAGGTACACAATGGAATAACAACCAGCAGTCTACCCAGAGTTACGGCAGGGGTAACAAGAGAGGTCGTGGAAGAGGCAGAGGCAGCCCCAACAAGGGCGGTGGCACGCCTCCACCAAAACAGTGACGCTCAGTTCAGGGTCCCTTGCCACGCAACCCCAGTAGGGGGACGCATTTCCACCTTCACCCAGGCTTGGGAAGGGATCACCTCAGACAGATGGGTGCTGTCAACAGTATCCGCAGGATATTGTATAGAACTACTGCAGCGTCCCCGGAATCATCCTCCACGACAAAGAGTGCACTCCCTAGAGCATCAAAGGATCCTTCTCGAGGAGATCGCCATTCTGCTAGAAAAGGACGCGATAGAACTCGTCCCAGGACACCAGGTAAACAAGGGTATCTATTCAACTTACTTCCTTGTGCCAAAGAAAGATTTGACAATGCGCCCAGTATTGGACTTACGGCCTGCCAACAAATATGTCAAGCCCCAAAAATTCCGTATGACCACGCTACAAGAGGTAATCCCCCTCCTAAAAAAGGGGGATTACATGGCAACCTTGGATATGAAAGATGCTTATTTTCATATTTCCATGCTCCCAGCGCACAAAAAGTACTTGCGCTTCAAGGTGGACAGTCGCCACTACCAATTCAAGGTACTGCCCTTCGGGATAGCTTCAGCACCAAGGGTATTCACCAAGGTACTGGCGGTGGCGGCTGCACACCTACGCAGGGAAGCAATCCCGGTGTACCCTTATCTGGACGACTGGCTCATAACGGGGGAAACCCCAGGAATTTGCAGGTCAAACATTCAGAGGACTATCGACCTCCTCCACGAATTAGGCTTCTCCATCAACGAGAAAAAGTCAAGTCTGGTGCCAAGCACCTCAAAACAGTTTCTAGGAGCTATCCTAGATACTCAGAAAGGATTGACCTTCCCTTCGGAAGAGAGAATTCGGAATATACTTCTGCAAATTCCGCATTATCAGTCAGGTCAACAGATAACAGTACGCAAAGCTATGCGGTTACTGGGCATGATGGCGTCATGCATTTACCTGGTCCCCCACGCGCGTCTGCGCATGCGTCCCATGCAGGAATGGTTGGCGAAACAGTGGTCTCAGGCAAGTGGTCATTGGGACGATCTAGTGGTCGTTTCGCCAACACTCGTACAGAGCCTACACTGGTGGACAAGAGAGAATCTCGCAAAGGGGAAACCCTTTTACGATCCCGAAGTACAAGCCGTGGTGACTACAGATGCATGCCTGACTGGGTGGGGAGCTCACCATCTCCACCACACAGCTCAGGGTCTCTGGTCTCACTCAGTAGCCAAGAACCACATCAATCTGCTAGAGCTTCTGGCAGTATTCCGAGCGCTAAGGGCGTTCGAGCCCCATCTACTGAACTTGTCGGTGCAGATCAGGACGGACAGCACGACAGCCATGTTCTATCTGAACAAGCAAGGGGGGACTCGTTCGCCAAATCTGTCCAAGCTTGCCCAGAAAATATGGATATGGGCACTCAGACGGAACATCTTCCTGTCATCGCAACATGTTCCAGGGGAGCTCAATTCCCTAGCGGATGCTCTAAGCAGAAACTCCCTCCCAGAAGAACACGAATGGGTCCTTCACAGAGACGTAGTAGAAGATCTCTTCTCTCAGTGGGGTTTCCCCACTATAGACCTATTCGCCACAAGCGAAAACAAACAATGCCCAGGATTTGCATCCAGGTTCCCCCAGCCGGACTCCCAAGGGAATGCCCTGTGGATGAACTGGTCAGGGATGTTTGCGTACGCTTTTCCACCAACTCCTCTCATCAGGAAGGTGGTGTACAAGATGAACAAGGAATCTATGACGCTCATCCTAGTTGCTCCCATGTGGGCGAGACAACCATGGTTTCCACACCTACGCAGGATGGCGGTGTGCGAACCCATCAGACTCCCAGCCTGGTACAACCTACTGTCCCAGCAACAGGGTCAAACAGTGCATCAGGAACCCAACTCTATGAACCTAGCAGCATGGCTCCTGAAGTCATAGAGTTTGGACATCTCAAATTACCACAGAGGTGTATGGACATTCTAAAGGAGTCCAGGAAACCAAATACAAGGCACTGTTACTTTGATAAGTGGAAAAGATTCGTTATCTGGTGCCAGAATAAACAAATCAACCCGGTTGATTGCACTCCTTCCAACGTTGTGACATACATGCTCCACCTGCTGGATGCAGGGTTGGTTTTTAACTCGCTGAAAGTACACCTGGCAGCCCTCTCGGCTTACACCACATCCCATAACAAGGTCTCGTGGTGGAAAGTACCAGTGGTTAAAGCCTTCATGGAAGGAGTAAAGAGACTTCACCCTCCTATTTCGAACCCACCGCCAGGATGGGACCTCAACGTGGTGCTAGCTAAGCTCATGGGACCCCCATTCGAACCCATGCATAAAAGTAGTCTCAAACACCTGACTTATAAAACGGCCTTCTTAGTAGCCATTACCTCCATAAGAAGGGTCAGTGAAATTCAGGCTCTGTCAGTGCAGGATCCTTTCTTTACTATCCACAAGGACAAACTGGTTTTACGCACACACCCTAGGTTCTCACCTAAATTCATATCCAAGTTCCATGTAAACCAGTCCATCGAGCTTCCGGCTTTCTTCCAGAACCCGCAAAGCTCGGCTGAGGTGAAACTACACACCCTAGATGTGCGTAGGGCGGTCCTATACTATGTAAATAAAACCAGACCGCTAAGGAAAACAGATCAACTGTTTGTCTCCGTAGCTACAGGCAGAGAGGGGGATCGCGTCTCTAAGGGCGCTATCTCGAAGTGGATTATCAACTGTATACAGCTGTGTTACTCTCTTTCTGACAAGACTCTGCCTTTTACGCCAAGGGCCCACTCTACTAGAGGCATTGGTGCCACTCTGGCTTTCATTGCAAATGTTCCCCTCGACACCATTTGCAAAGCGGCTACTTGGAGCTCTATTCACACTTTTACTCAGCATTACTGCATTGACACTCATTCCAAGACAGATACACAAGTGGGACAAGCGGTTCTAAGACACCTGTTTGCTCATGACCCTTCTCACATCCCACCTCCTTCTTCTGGTACTGCTCGCTAATCTATGCACAGCATGTGATCTAAGCAGATTCCACAAGCCTCAGAAGGGATACATTACTCACCGTAATCGTATTTCTGATGCTTGTATCTGCTTAGATTCACATGCGACCCACCCTTCCTCCCCTCCGAGAGAAGGCGCATGATTGCTTGTAGTCTTACCTTCTGTCTATCTGCTTGGATTATCTGTACTCACGCTACTCCTCATGCTTCCTCATGTCAGAAAAAATACAATCTGAGGATCCTACACGCGTGAGGGATCTTGGGTACAGTGGACGTCACACTAGGGATAGTATTACTGGCACGCCTGTGTCGACGCCCATTTTCGACTTTCGAAAAACAAACTGTAATACTCCGCAGCTTCCACTAGATGTCGGCCTATGCACAGCATGTGAATCTAAGCAGATACAAGCATCAGAAATACGATTACGGTGAGTAATGTATCCCATATACATACACCTGTCTGAGGAACTACATAACGCTACGACGAGATCAAAGATTGTCCTGTTCTCTTGGTCTGACCATGACGTGGTCATGGTCAACATGCACTGGGACAACTTACCCACGAAAGGGGGTTGATGGCGGTGCAATGAATCTCTCTGGAAAGACCCAGTCTTCAAGACGGAGATGGAAAACAAGATTAACGTATATTTCATAACAAATAATACAGGGGAGATCTCCAAACTGACGGCGTGGGAGGCGGGGAAGGCAACATAGCAGGGTGTTTTAATCAGAGAGGGCTCAAACAAGAGGAGGGAAAGGACCCTATTTAAAAAACTTAGAAAAGAGATTTGTCTTCTAGATGGAGGTGAGGGGAGCTGAGGAAGGAAGGGCTGATCAGATTCTGGGGGTGAAACAAAGAGAAGAGCTCCGACTCCGAGAACGGGCAAATAGTTTGTAAGCTGCAACTTCTGAGACAGGTTTTACGAAAAAGGGGCTAAGGCAGATGCACTGTTACACACCAGATTAAGGGAACAACAGGCGGAACGTAGAGTTTCAGAAATTGAGAAAGGAGCCCCCGAAGTGTAACGAATGGAGATATACCTGAAGCTTTCCCCACTTTTTATGAGACCTTGTACAGATCAGAGGTAGATCCCGGTCAGCTGGGAACTGACGGTTATTTGGCTTCTGTTGAAATGCCGAAACTCTTACGATGAATCCCTTGACTTACAGGCCCAGATAACGGAAGAGGAAATCAAACACACAGTCAAGAAGCTGTCACTTGGAAAAGCCCCTGGGGAAGATTGTTACACCGCCGGGTTTTATAAATCCATTCTCTCCCCTTCTCCCTTTCATGGTCGAACTCTTTAACAAAATCCTTGACACTGGGAGAGCCCCGGACTCCTTTGTCCGAGCCCTTGTTTCAGTAATTCCTAAAGAGGGGGAAGGGACCCCAAGCAGTGTGGTTCATATTGTCCCATATCTTTATTAAATGTTGACGCTAAGATTTACACCAGAGTTCTTGCCGCCAGGCTAGAGACACTCATGCCTCGCCTGGTACATGCTGATCAAGTCGGTTTCATACTGGGCAGACAAGGAGCTGATACCATGCGGAAGACCCTACACCGGATTAATGAGTCCCAAAAAAAAAAAATTCCCAATGACCCTGCTCTCCTATCAGTGGATGCGGAGAAGGCCTTTGACAGGGTTGAATTGGGCTTTCTGATGGCGATCCTCCGAACGGTAGGTATAGGCCCGAAATTTGGAAGCGTGATCCAAGCGCTGTATACATCCCCCAAAGCCTCGGTCTTTGTGAATGGGGAATACTCCCAGGTGGTTTGAGCTGGGTAGGGGAACAGGACAGGGATGTGCCCTCTCAGCGATACTCTTCACGCACTCACTAGAGCCCCTAGCCTAGAAATTGAGAAAGCACCATCAGCAACTCCAATTGGGAGGGAACGAATACAAGGTGGCTCTATATGCCGACGACCTACTCCTACACATTTCAAACCCCACATCTTCCAGACCTAGAGCAGTCCAATTAATCGAAGACTATGGGGAGCTCTCAGGCTTCAAAAAAAATAAAAAAGCTAAGTCAATTCTGTTCCCCCTGCATGAAAGCACACAAGCAGACATAGAAAGGTTCTCCCCGCTATGTCTTACAGTGGAAAATGGCAAGCTGAAATACCTGGGATTATACGTCACGAAGGACAAACTATGAAGCCGATTTCTCCCCCCTTCTCCTGAGATTCCACGCTAACCTGGCCAGATGGGAGAAACTCACGATATCATGGTTGGGAAGGTTCAATGCGGTAAAAATGGTGCGTCTTCCACGATTCCTTTACCAGTTTCAGGAGGTCCCTATTAGAACGCCGAAGCTCTTTTTCGATGAGGTTAAAAGAGCTATTGTAAGGTTCCTCTGGCAGGGAAAGAAAGCAAAGGTTGCCTATGACACCCTGACATTACCCAAAGACAAGGATGGAGTGGGCCTGCCAGACCGGAGGAAATACTATCAAGCTGCCCAATTACGAATCCTGATTCCCAACCTAAGGATTCATAAAGAACCCCAATGGATTGCATTAGACAATCATTATCTGGCCCCATCAACTGTCTGGCTTTGGGCACAGAGAAACAAATTGTTACGGAGATTAAGGGATCACCCCATACTGGGGAGTATGTGGAAAATATGGAGGGAAAGGAGTGACATGCAAAAGATCACCTTGTGGCCGTTTCCCCTGAGCCACCTATGGGCCCCGGGCATCAAAGAAGACATTCCCAACTTGGAGAGATTCCAACCCTGGTTTGAGGCTGGTCTGGAGAGAGTAGGCCAGCTGTCGAGGGACGGCTCCATCACAATCTCGGAATTAGAAGCTTTGAGGTTGGTTTCCCCATCAGTCTTTCAATTCTTGCATCTCAAAGGTATTCTGACGAGGGATAAGTAGAAAAATAGCATCATTAGAGATCTCACCCTGTTCCAGAAGTTGTTAAACTCCAGAACGGAAACCAAGGGTTTGATATCCGCCATGTAAAGGGAACTGATTGAGGCCGGGAGGGGATCCACTTTGCACTTGAACAGATGGCAGAGATCTTGGTGATTAAATTGACCTGGACATGTGCGGGAGAATGTGCAAGGCCGCTTCCCATGTCTCGATATCCAGTCAATATAAGCTCCATGCGATCAAATTATTACACAGGTGGCAATATGATCCGAACAGGCTCTCCCAGATGTTCCAGTCAATAAGCCTGTTGTGTTGGCGTGAATGTGGAGAAAATGCAAACTACTGGCACATGTGGTTGGGCTGCCTCCGGATAAGAGTTCATGGGACGAGGTCCTGGGGTGGATCAAAGATCTCAATGGAATTCAGAGAACCGCAGACCCCTTCCTTATTCTATTTGGGTTCGAAAGATGCAAAGAGGAATGGAGAAGGATCAAGGGCCTGGCAGCCCACCTCTTGTTAGCGGCACGTGCCGCATTGGTGATGAAGTAGAAATCTCGGAGTTTGCCGATTAAGGGTGAATGGGACAATGTTGCTTCGAACATGCGTAATGGAAAAAAAATCACTGCAACCCTACATGTGAAATCTATGCAATGTGACCTGCTTTGGGGTGACTGTGTAAATATATGCCCGAGATTATATGATGACAGAGAGAGGAGTAGACAACTTTGCCAACTCAACCAGCGAAAGAATGCTAAATGTACTATCGAAAGAGACCTGTATCACGGGCCAGAAAAGGACCTAAGGAGGCAACCAAGCCTATTGTTACTAAAGAACTGTCACTGTGCACTAATCACAACCTTCAGAAACGCGTACATTTTCGATTGAAAGAGGATTCACTGTTCCGTGGGGGGTGGGGACACGAGGGGAAAACTACTTTGAATGCATTCTGCATAAACTGTTGGGGAACAAGTTGTGGCTATATGTATATTACTTTGATAAGTCTAATATTGTTGTGCAGTGTCCTTTTCCTTGTTTTGAAAATCTTAATAAACTTAAATAAAAATAAAAAAACACATCAGTAGAAGCAATTAACTGAATTGGGACGGACGTTGATGTGCACTTTAGAGAAGATACTGATGGAATCTTTCATGTTAAAATGCTGATTTAGGCAGGAAACCTCAAATCTATGCATGCAAACTTTGTAGACATATTGAAACATGTTTTTCCTACCAATGCGCTGAGAGACTGGAAAAAGAAGTGATTTTTTTCTTTGACGATATTGGTTTTATTTGGGAAAGCAACATGAACTTTACCTTGGCAGAAAAACAAATGAAGAAATTGGCAAACATTTGGAATAGAAACAATAACATGGTGCTCCTGAGTAATCCGAGAAAATCAGCACATTATGTTAGACAAAATTTCCCAGTGGATGCAGTTTGCAACTTTACAATAGAAAGATGAGAATATTTATCATGTAAGTTCGACTAGAACTTCTTCCTACAATGTCAAAAATTGATGCTTGATGCTTGGGAAAAAAAAAAGACTGTACTATGATCGCTTATGTAGAATCTGCAAATAAGAGGTGGAAACCCCTAGACACCTTTTAACAAATTGTTTTGATCTTAAAGAGTTGTATATCAAAGGGTACCATATATATGGTTGGGAATCGAAAAATGCCTGGGAAAAAAACACGATGTAATCAACAGGGGCATTTTTTGTGAGACATTGTCCTTTTTATATGATAAGATTGCTGATATCTATGGGGAAAATTACAAACCCACTTGAATACACAATTCTAAATAAGAGACTACGAAATTTAATCCGCGGGATGTATGAATTTTTAAGGAAAGTTATGAAAATTTATTTCTATGCAAGTTTATGAAATTGAATAATGTACATTAAATTGTATTAACTGCTATGAAATTGTATTACTTTTTTTTTAAAATAGTCATGCAACTGTATCAAGGGTTATAAACAGTGTTAAAAGGTTTAAATGCCTAAATAAAAAAATTAAATAACCTGCATGGGCGTTAAAAGAGAAGTAACAAAAATGTGCTCACAGTCAGAGGGGTAGGCTGGGAGGGTGATGAGAAATCTGTGGGAGGAACATAAATAAGAAAGATCATTAACAGGGCGTTAAGTAATCTGCACTTCTATTCGATTGTGTCCTTCCACAGATTCCTGATCTTAGATTCCCATAGCAGTTTTGGAGGTGGGAGTAGTGGAATGTTTGGGCAATTTTGATTAGCACATACTATTGTGCTAAACCACTCTTCCAAAACGAGCATCATGGTCAGACAGTGTGTCTAAGGAGTAAAGCTTTGAGAAAGTATGGAGTGAGGAACAAGTTGCAGCATTGCAAATATCCTGCACTGTTAAAGAGCTGAAATAGTTGCCACTACACTGGTGGATTGGGCTCTTAGATTTCCAGGGACATCTATTCCAGCAATGGAATAGCACTCTGAAATACACATAATTCTTGCTATGTAAAAGCTACAAACTCTTTTTGGATCAAGCCTATGTAACCTCTCTTCTTCCTTAGAAAAGTGAGTAGGTGGATAAAAAGTTGGCAGTGTGAGCTTCTGCATCAGATGAAACTCAGACACCACCTTCGGAAGGAAGGAGCGACAAACCCTCAAAACTACCTTCTCTTTGCCGAATACTCTGAATGTCCTCTTTTAAGAAAGAGCTTGTATGGCGTAGCAACCCTGCGGGCGGAAGTTATGACCACTTAAAAGATGGAGGACAGAAATGGAGCGGCTCAAAAGGCGCACCCATTAAACAAATAAGGACTAAACCCAAATCCCTGGATGGAACCAGGGGGAATGTATTGTTGAGTTCTTTCGAGAATTGTATCACAATATGCATTTTAAAGTAGAAACCTTGTTTAGGTGTGTGTTTAAAAATGGATAATGCAGCCACTTATGGGAAAGGTGCAGTAAAGAAAAGACAGTACTACAGGTGTAATGCTAGAGAAAGGATCTATATCTTTAGCTCTAGACCAGCTGCAAACCTTCACTGAGCAATCCAATAAATAGTAGGAGTGTTTGTTTAAGGGGGTTGGATTGCGCATGGGAGAGGTCATGGCAATGGGGCTTGTGGGAAGCAGGGGCAGGCCAGCAGGGAACATAGTTCCCCTACTTCATTTCGTACAATTTGACCACTAATGGTTACTTGAAATTGAGTGAGACAAAAGTCTTGGGAGGCCATGGACTTTCTTTACAAAGTTCTCAGAGGCGTACAGTTTATTTCTGCAGACACAACTACTCCAGTTTCAAGTATTCAAAGCAACCCCCTTCAATTGTGTGATGACACCATATATATAGATTGTTACAGCTAGGATCTTGAAAGATGGTGCAAGGGTTGGAAATTAATGGAAAAGCCAACTTACTAACGAAACTTGAAGGCCTGCCATGTTCAAGCTATCGTCACATTATGTAGGGTTTGGATAGTAGAGCAAATTGCTTTAAAACACATGCCAGCAGGAGAAAATAAGCCATAAATGCATGATATATGAAATAATTACCTTCATGCTGATTGAGGTTCTCCTAGACCAGGCTCTCCTCCTTCACAATTGGTTGGGTACACCTGCAACCGCAGGCGGGATGAAAAAAGGGGACTACAAAAGATAGCTGCCCCTTTAAGAAACTTGAAGTTGGTGAGGCTACATCACGCATGCGTCCCTCCACATGCCAGCCCCACGCAGCACCCCACGTCACCAACATTCCAGGTCCTGGTTTTGCCGCTGGTGTTGAATGCAAGTATGTGTTTGAGAGAGGGGATGGCTGGGTGTGCGTTCTGCAGGAGGGAGAGCCGGGGCCAAGAGAACCTGAATCACCATGAAGGTAATTTTCTCATTTCCTTTACATCCTGGCTCTCCCTCATTCCCAATTGGTTGGGACCAGACAAAAAAGTCTTAAAATGAGCAAGGGTGGAGGAGACAGCACATACGCAATTCAAGCAAACAAATTGTGGAGCACCTCGTCACCAAATTTAGCATCTTCTCTGGAGGATGCATCCATAGCGTAGTGCTTGCAAAAAGCAAGTGAAGTAGCAGCTCCACACATTTCTGCGATTGGGAGATGCTTAAAAACAGGCTACTGATGCTGCATTGGCTTGTGGAATGAGCCTGAAGTCTCTGCAGAAGTGCAAGCCCTTTCATGTCGTAAGTCTTTGCTATAACAACCAACCTAGCAATAAAAGCTTTACCAGACTTATTACCAGGGGAAGGACCACCATAAGTAATGAAAAGTTGGTCTGATTAATTAAACTGTTTAGTTCACCCTAAATAAAATTTGAGAGTTCTTGAAATGTCCAAATTGTGTAATGTTTCTTCAGCCTCGGAAGCATGCGGCCTAGGATGAAAAACAGGAAGGAAGATTTCCCGATTTAAATGCAAAATCACCTTTGGTAAAAAGGAGGGTACTATGCGAAGGACACCTATCTTTGTGACAAATTAAATCAGGTTCCTTTTAAGAAAGAGCTTGGAGCACTCCAATCCCTCTAGCCGATGTTATGGCTAATAAAAAGGCTGTCTTGCAAGTTAAAAGTTCTAATTCGCAGGATGACAAAGGCTCGAAAGGTTTGTGCATTAGAGCCTAAAGTACTATGTTTAGATCCCATTGAGGCGGTGGTTCGCGAAAGGGAAGATGCAAACGAAGAAGGCCTTCAAAGTGCCTCTGAATAGCCTCATTTGACAGAGAAAATGATTGATCCCTATTTAAATAGGCTCCAATAGCTGACAATGACTAAGTTATTCACTGTAGTGACTACCTTACTCCTAGTCCATAGTCCCCTTTCCTCCATACTTGTGGGATATTCCGTCCTTCGGGACGGGACCCCTTTTGTTAAAAAGCATAAAAAATTAAAACGTGTCCTCTTTATGCTGGGTAGTGCACACATCAGTAACCGTGCACTCCCGAGCTCCGCCACGCGCATCGCCCTTCAGTCCTTTCCTATCGCCAGGGCTGCAACCATTTAAGCAATAATAGAGGATGTTTATTAGAGGGGACGGCGGGCGGGCGTATGAGGAAAGGGGACGATGGACTAGGAGTATGGTAGTCACTACGGTGAGTAACTTTGTTATACTCCTACGTCACGTCGACTTTCCTCCATACTTGTGGAGATTCCAAAGCACTCCTCACAGGTAATACGGGTGGATGGAACCGTCTTACTGAAAAAGGTTTTTACGAACAGCCTGGCTGAATTGAGCATCGGCCCTGAAGCTCAGGTCCAAGCAGTAATGCTTACAAAAAGCTGATGGGGAAGCCTGCGTAGCTGCCTTGGCAATGGTTTCCCTGGGAACATTTTTGGAACGCAACTGCAGCCGCTTTGCCACAAGCAAGATGGGCATGAATGCCCTTCGGATGTTTAAGGCCCTGAATGGTATACGCTTCTGAAATACAGGAGGCAATAATTCGGGAGAGATCCTTTGAAGCAGGTTTCCCTTTCGGGTTCCACTTATGGAAGGTGAGGAACGGATGTTCCACAGACAAAGCTTGAAGCTCACTTACTCACCTTGCCGAAGTCACTGCAATCAAAAATGCAACCTTCCATGCAAGGTACTTTAGATCCGCCGTAGCCATGGGTTCAAATGGTTTATGGCATAAGGCTGTGAGGACCTCATTTAAAGATGTAACAGACCTGCGAAATGCCTTTCAATGACTAGGATTGTCAAAAAAAAGGAACAGCTGTCAGTGGATAGGTAGGCGGCAATAGCCAACAAGTAAGTCCTACAAGCAAGACATGAATGCCTGAAGCAGCCAGATGAGATGAACAAAAGGACAGTGTCAATCGTCGCATGTCTGGGGTCCAGCTGCTTAGCTAAACACCAGTGGCAAAAAAGAAGCCACTTGATCCTATATTGAGACCTCAGAGGGTTTCCTGGCCGCTTGGAAAATGCACGTATTGTCCTCGTACAAGTTAACCTGCGCTAAGGATTTGAATTCAGCCACCAGGCTGCCAAGATGAATGATTGTGGGGATAGGTGCCACATCAGCTGATCACACTGGTGAAGCAGGTTGGTAATCAACGGCAGTCTGATCGGAGGACAAATCGACAGATGTTGAAGTTCAGAGAACCAAAATCTGGATGGCCACCAATGAGCTATGAACATGAGTGCAATTCGATGTATTCCTGAGCTTGCAGAGTGACCAATGAATCAGAGGAAGAGGCGGGACGGCATATGCCCTCATGTTGTGCCACAGAATCTCAAGAGCATCCCCTAGGGAGGAGGCCCCAAGACTGTTCCTGAATGCATAGAGAGGAAGTTTCCTGTTTGTAGCAGTCGCAAAGAGGTCCACTTCTGGAGTGCCCTATTGGCGAAAGATGGTGCAGGGGACCTCCGTGTTCAGTTCCCACTTGTAGCTGGCCGCTGTATGTCGGCTGCGTGAGTCTGCAGTCACATTGAATTGCCCCGGAATGTGTACTGCCAGCAGCCAAATGCTGTGCTGGATGGCCCATTCCCAAATCTGAATGGCAAGGTCCACAAGAGGTGGTGACTTTGTACCACCCTGCTTGTTGATACAAAATAGACACCGAGTTGTCCGTGCGGATGAGGAACACCCCATTCGTGATGGACGGTTGGAAAGCTTTCAGCGCCAGAAATACAGCCAGGAGTTCCAAATAATTTATATGAAACTGCCTGTCCTACGGCATCCATAGATCGAAAACCTGGAGATGATCCAGCGTCACGCCCCACCCCAGAATGGAGGAGTCCATGGTAATCGTCACTTGTGGGCAGGGCTCCTTAAAGGAGCCCCCCACTGCAAGATTGTTGGTCGAAGACCACCATAGAAGGTCCGCCATCATGCAGGATGGAACTGGGATCATCTTGGAAACCGAGTCCGAAGCCTGACACCAAGAGCTGCAAGCTCCAGCTGAGTATGCCTCATTTTGAGACGCGCAAGAGGAAGAGCAAGTATGCATGAGGCCCAGAAGTCTCTGGAACCACCAAGCCGTCATGTGCTCTGACTGGATGAAGAGCCGATACGTGGCGAACAGATCCCCAATCCTTTCTGCTGTCAAATACACCCTGGAGTCGGTCGTGTGCCAACAAAAACCCAGGAAAATCAGGTCTTGGGAGACAGTCATGAAAGATTTCCGCCAGTTCACCGACAGCGCAAGTTGGAAAAGGAGCTGGAGCAGACTGGAGATTGCTCGAAGCCATCACTGGACAAGGGCTGCACAGGAGCCAGTCGTTCAAATACGGATATACATGAACCCCCTTATAGCCGAAGGAAAGCTGCAATGACCGACATCTTCGTGAAGACACGTGGCGCCGAGCTGAGACTTAAAGGGAGCACACAGAACTGGAAGTGCTCCCCTCCCAGGGAGAACCGCAGATATTTTTGATGCGGCCTCCCCATCAGGATGTGCATATACGCATCCTGGAAGTTTCTACACTGAGCCAGGCGCCCTTCCGAAGAGAGGACTTTATTTGGCAGGGTGTGATCATCTTGAATTTCTCTTGGGGAACAGAAAGGTTGAACTGGGAAAGGTCAAGGATGGTGCGCAGGCCAGCCTGGTTGGGTTTGGGCACCGTGAACAGACTAGTGTAGAATCCCTCCTCTTGTTCGCCAAGGGGAACAGGTTGCACGGCCCTGAGGTCTAGAAGCTTCTCAACCTCGGCTCTGAGGGAGGGTGTCCAGATCTGTTGGAAGGGAGGGTTGAAGGGTGGGGGGAGGGGCAATCGAAAACTCGCCTGAGCGATGGACAAAACCCACCGATGTTTGGTGATTGTCTGTCACGCCTCCAGATGAGACCAGATTCGTCCTCCCACCGGAGTCTCGTGTGACCGACAAAAAATATAATTTTGCAGATTTGTCGGCGGGGTTGACTATGTGCTCCTGGAGAGGAGGCTGATGGTCGAGAGAAAAACAGACCATGTTGTTTGACGGGTGCCGCCTACCGGAGGTTCAGTTCTGCACGCCGGGCAGTCCTGAAACCCTCTGAAGCCAGAGAAGGATCGAGACCGAGACCTGGACCTCTGTGTATAAGGGACCTTTGCCAGGTCAGACAAATATTTGGCAGTTTGGGCGCTCGTCTTGGTAAGTTCCTCATCCGTAGAATAATGAAACAATTCTTTGCCGTTGAAGGCAAGGTCCAAAACTTTATCTTGCACCTCCTTCGAAAACTTTGTCGCATGGAGCCTGCCTTGCAGGAGGGGTCAATTCTCACCATAAGGCCTCGAGCTGTGGTATCTACGTGGTGTCCCGCAGCTTCCAGCAGATCCTATGCCAACACCCTGGTGCCCGACAGACCACCTTTGAAGTCGTCTATCCTATCTGCAGGAACACACTCCTGGAAATCAGCCAACTCCTTCCACAGCCTCATATTAGCTGCATCCATGATGAGGTCGGTGTTGGAGGGCTGAATTGGCAAAAACGTTCTTGCCCAAGGAGTCCAGAATCTGGTCTATATTGGACAGAATCTGCACTGCAGAGGTTGAGGTCGCAAAGGCCGGCTTGGATTGAAGCTGCAGCTACAACAGTCGAGGAAGGGAGCGGACAAGATGCCAAGGCTATCTCCTCAGAGGTGCGAAGCCTGTAACAGGCGTCAATTTTCTTATTGATATGCAGCCCAGTGTGGGGCTTAACCCGGACCTTATGGGCCTCAGCCAAAACGTCCTTCTGAAGGAACAGGCCGGTATGCTCTTGTAGTGACAAGGTGAACGCTCCCGAAAGCACCCCTTCCTGCAGAGCGGGGGCCTCGGGTACTGGAATGTCGAGGAGGGCCATCATATCCCGAACCCGGTCATGGAATGCTCTGAGAGAGCAGGGCTTCTCATCGCTATCGTGATCTGCTTGAGGGTCATCCAGCGAATCAGGAGCAGACAGGGCCGTCACAGGTTTTAAAGTGCTATCCCGTTCTACCGGTGTCTTCGCTATGGGAGACAGCGGGGGCAGGGCAGGAAGCGGACCAATAGAAAGAGGGGGTACCCCCACAGGAGCCACCTGGATGGAAGGTGGGGCGGAGGTTCAGGGTAGATTTCTCTGAAAAGACCCTTAAAATACTCCTTCATACGGTCAGAGTGCATGAGCCTCTGAAATTTCCCGAAAAATACACCCTATGAAGGTTTAGGTGCTGGGGTAGGCAGAGACCTCTCATATGGGGCATACCCCCATGAACGGAATGAGGATGGTTGCCAGGATGCCTACCACCAATCGGGTCTGCATGTACCAGTGGAGCAGAAGCAGGTGGAAGCGATACTGAGGCAGCAGCATCCGATCACGCCAGTCATAAGAAGGGCGGAACAGATTTTTACCTTCCTCTTGAGGTGTAAAAGGTTGCTCAGCCCCAAAATTAAGGTTCCCAGCACCCACCGTCGAGAACGTAGGTGTAAGGAAGAATCAAAAATGGCCACCGTGGACCACGAGGGTTTGACCGCCATTTTGTCAATGCATAAGGAGAACTGTGTCACACGTGCAGATGAGGCAACCGTCTCCTCAGGCTGGTCAGGGGACTGAAGTAATACCTTAGCCTTGACACAAGGATCCTCAGCAGAGCCGGTACTGGGGAGGGGGATCTCGGAATTAGCCTCCAGAGGAGGAACCTTGGCAGAGCCGGTAATAGAGGAATTAAGGTTTATGACCACCCTCTTTGCCCCCTCGACAGAACCAGTATCACTGCGTCCCGAGAGCAGAAATGGTGAGGAATCACCCTTGCAGACAAGACTTTCAGACGGGTCTCTCAGTTTTGTCGGTACAAACCTTAGCCTCAAAAAGAGTAACCTGGGGTTTCGTCCCAGTATGTATCGCTCCCTCGTGAGGGGCCTCAAGCCGTGGCTTGGTACAGAAAGCTCCAGAAAAGGAGGCCTCAGGGCATACCCTGGTGTCTGTGTGGAAAGCTCCAGAAACTGATACCTCAGAGTGAACCCCGGTGTCCAAACCCACAGATGAACTAGGCTGAAGTTTAGCACCTGACAGGTGAACCTCGGAACGTGGTCCAGTCTTGGCAGGTCCGTCGCTGGAACCCTCTGAGAAAACTCTGGTACGCCTATTAGGCCTGCGAGGCACTTCAGTGGAAACCCTAGTGGTAGATCTGCTCAAGCCCCTCCCGGACCGAGAAGACCTCGGGAAGGAGTTCCCCTGGCCGGGGCACCCTAAAAAGTATGGAACTTACCGGGAATCTCTTCTTTTCGATGAAGGTGGAGCAACATGCTGAAAGACGTCCTCCCACCGAAGAAGACGTCGCTGGAGTGCCCAGACAGAGAGGGAATCGCAGTAGAAGCACGAATCCCAGCGGTGGTCCGGCCCGAGACACTCCAAGCAGAGAGAATGGGGATCTGCCTTAGCGAAGCAACGTTCACATGAAGAACAGGACACAAATCCCAGACGCTATGGCATAGACAGAGGACTAAGCGACCGCAGAACCGAACAGGAGAGAAGGACAACAGGAACAAAACAAAAAACTTCCCAGTGATGCAAATGCGTCGAGCCCCGACCGTGCAGAGAAAAGGACGATACGCGGGACGGAGCTCAGGAGGGCAGGGTTACAGCCGCGTGCGGTACCCCACGTAAAAAGAGAAGGACAAACATTTTCATTTTTGACGCTTTAACAAAAGTGCTTCGGTCCCGTCCCGAAGGATGGTATGTCCCACAAGTATCGAGGAAAGGGGTCGGGACGTAGGAGTAATGTTTGCAGGTATCAAACCTATTTATTTTTGCATTTATTGCAGCGTACAAAAACCTTTGGTATCTAGGTGCTAGTAACATTGGTTAAGAAAGAAGTACAAGTTACTTACCCCTGGTAACATTCTTTCGACCGGATGTTTCCCCCCCACGTACTCCTCACTTGTTGTCCAGCTTCAGCTGCTTCGGAATTTTGTTTTTGCCAGAAGGCGCTGTGTGTCGATGGTGTCGAGGGCGAGGTCATCGAAGGCATATATAGCACGCGCAGCGCCGTTGGCCTCAGTTCTGTTTTTCCTTCTCTTGCAGCAGAGATACCCGTAAATACGGACGTGACCGTACTCAGCCTGGTTGGGACGGACATTGTAAAAGCACAGGAAATTCTACTGAGGGGTAGGATGGGAGGGCGATGAGGAATGCGTGGGAGGAACATCCGGTCGAAAGAAGGTTACCAGGGGCAAGTAACTTGTTCTTCTAATGGATTGCGTCCTCCTATGTATTCCTTATCTTTGACAGACTCCCAAAGCAGTATTAGGTTTGGAGGAGGGAGTATAATTATAGTTGATACATTTTCATGGACAGAGTGAAGGACTGCCTTGCCAAAAGGTACCACCCTGACCAAGGGAAGAATCCAGGCAATGTTTAGTGAACATGTGGATGGAAGACCACGTTGCCCCTTCACAAATGTTTCTAATTGCTACACTCCTTTGAAGGGCTGTAGATGTAGCCATGCCCCTGGTGGAATGGGCTCTGAAGCCATCAGGAGGGTCTTTTCCTGCTAGCCCCTAACATTCGGTGTCCGGACATTTCATCGGAAAAAATTTGTCGACAGGACATTTGGTCGACATAATTTCGTCGAAAACCAAATGGTCGAATTTTTTTTTTAATTTATAAATATATATTTTTAAGGTTGTAGTTTAGGGGAAAAAAGGGTTTTTTTTTTTAGAAAAAAGGGGTTTCGGGGGACCCCCCCCCCAAAAAAGGGGTAAAAATAAAAAATACAATAATTCGACCCTTTGGTTTTTGACCAAATTGGTTTGACCATTTGTCCAGTCGACCAATTTTTTTCGATCAAATGTCTGGTAACCGTAACATTCTGATATTGCCAGAATGATACACCTAGATACGGTCTGTTTGGTAACAATCTGACAGAGTTTGTGTCCTGTGTAGCAGATAGAGTTGGTCATCAATTCAAAACGTCGACATTCTTGAAATGTAAAAGCTTAGCGCTCTTCTAAGGTCTAACCTATGCAATCTTTCCTCCTTACCAGGGTGAGGTGGAGGATAGAAAGAAGGTAGAACAATTTTCTGACCTAAATGAAACTCAAATGATTTTGGGCAAAAAAGAAGGGTTGACCTTCAAAACAATCCCATCTTTGTAGAAGATGGTAAAGTGTGGCTTGGATAAAAGTGCCTGCAACTTGCTCACTCTATGTGTTGATGTCATCGCTAATAGAATGATTTTAAAGGTTGATACCCTTAAAGGACGTGTGCAGAGGTTCAAAGGTTGCACACATTAGGAATTTTAAAACCAGATTAAGGTCCCAAACCGGAGCCTGGAAAGGAGATGAAGGAACACAGTGAGCCCTTTGAGAAATTGAGACACCAGTGGAATTTTGAAATAGGAACATTCCTCGGACGAGCGCTTAAAAATGGACCACACTGCCAAGTAGCCTTTTATGGTACCAATCTAGAGCACCAGATTAGCCAAGGATAGAAGAAAGGTTAAACCATCTGGTGTTTTAAATAGAAAAGGATCTACATTCTTATCCTTGCACCAGTTGCAGAATTTATTCCAACGGCAACGGTACAAAGACTTGGTTGATGGTCTTCTGGCCAAAAGCAAAACCTCCATTACGACACCCGGGAGGTCCCAATGCTTACATATCATCCTTTCAGAAACCAAGTGTGAAGGTTGAGAGTCTTGACCTCTGGCTGGAGAACCCGACCCTTCTCTCAAGACAGACAGTCCTGTCTTTGTGGAAGAAGCATCGGAGGCCAAATTAACATATCCAGAAGGTCCAGGTACCACCTCCTCCTGGCCCAATCCAGGGCATTTAGGATCATGTGTTTCCCAAACTTTCTCAACCTCCTGATAATTCAATGAGGTTGACGGGGACTGGAGGAAACACATACAGGAGTGGAAACTCCCAGTCCACTACGAACGTGTCTCCTAGAGCTCCTCTTGGAGGAAATTTCCTGGAGCAACATCTTTCGCACTTCCGTTTGATTTCGGTCACGCACGACAGATTTACTTGAGGGGATCCCCCAAAGGGTGAAGATCTCTTGAAGGACTTCCCGAGCTAGTTCCCACTTGTCGGATACAGTAGGTGAACTGCAGATATGGAGATTCCTTCTTGAATTGCCCAGTACCAGAGCTGCATTGCCTCTGCACAGTGATAGTGCCCCCACACCTCTTTTTGTTGAGGTAGTGTATGACTACTGTATTGTCCGTCATTATCAGGACATTCCTTCTCCATATGGAGGGCAGAAAAGCCTTCAGCGCCAGTCTGATTGCTCTCAGCTCCAACAGATTGATGTGTAGTTTGGACTTTGACGGAGACCAACAACCGCTGATAGATCGTTGGCATGGGCTCCCTACCCAGTGAGTGAGGCATCCATCACTACTGTAATCTTTGGCCATAGTTGCAAAAAAGGTTCTCCCTTCAGAATATTTTTCTCGCAGGCCCACCACAGAAGATCCTGTGAAACTCTGGTTGGAATCTGAAGACGATCCGACATCTTTAGTGAGATTTCGACCATTGCGTTGATAGAGCCCATTGAAGGGATCTCATTCTCAGACGGGCCTCTGCCACCAGGAAAATGCAGGATAGCATAAGCCCGAACAAACTCAAAACAAAACTAAGGCGGAAGATTCTGGGCACTCTGAAATTTGGTAACCATCTGAAGAATGTCGAGTCCTCACCTCGGGTGGCAAGCTCTTTCCCCAAGGATGTATCCAGCACTGCTCCGATGTACTGGAACCTTTGAGAAGGTGTCTAATGGGACTTCTTGTAATTGAGGAGAAGCCCAGTCTGTGAAGGGGGTGGCAGGTGACGTTGAGATGATGCAAGCCTTGTTTGGGAGAACGCGCCCTGATTAGCCAATCGTCCAAGTAGGGGTAGACATGAATCCCCCTCTCCCGAGATTTGCTGCCACCACCGCCATCAGTTTGGGAAAGCCCTGGGGGCAGAGGTCAGCCCGAATGGCAGAACTCGAAATTCATAATGAGAACCGCCAACTGCGAACCTCAGGTATTTTCTGTGCTTGTGATGAATTGCCACATGAAAATAAGCATCCTGAAGTACCAATGACACCAACCAATCCTGGAGTTGGAGGGCCTGAAAGATCTGAGAAAGTGTGACCATCTTGAACATGTCCTTCCGGAGGAGTGGTTCCCTGGTGGATTATTCTGAGGTCTCCTTAAGAATGGAAGGCAGTAACTGTGGGCTACTATTTCCAGAGCCCAAGCATTTGAAGTAATGGCTCGCCATTCTTCTAGATGCTGAGACAGTCTGCCTCCCACTGGTGAACTGTGACTCAAGACCTCAGTGGTTTTTAGGTGGCTGATGCAGCAGCCAATGGTAAGGAGGCTGCAGCTTGAGCTGGCTTTGCACCTCTACCTCGTCCACTGCAAGGAAATCTTCTCTGGCCTCTTTGACTGGCATTCCTCTTGCCCTTCCAACTGAGGAGTAGTAACGAAAAGATGTACCCCTCCAAGGTTGCCCAATAGGACGAAAAGGCTGAGTTTGCCTATGGCGCCTAAACATTTGGCTGCCGCCTTTGGGGTCTGCAACTTCTCAAGGCTCTTGTCAGCCTTTTTGCCAAAAAGATGAGACCAGTCAAAATGCTTGTTGAGCAGTCTATATCGCACACATCAGGTGCAAACCCTGACTTGCTCTACCAAGCAAAGCTGCGCATAACAGTGCTTGTAGCCATGGTTCTGCTAATGCTATCTGCAGAATCCAAACCTGTTTGAAGAGACTCGCACATGGCCTCTTTGCCATCAATAAGAGCTAAGAAGCCGTCTCTTTCATCCCCTTCGCGAATGTGCTCTACCACCATCGAAATACATTCCCATAGTGTGTGCGAAAACTTAGCAAGGGCACAAGTGGAGTTGGCAGACTTTAGTGCCATGCTCTCTGCAGAAAATACCTTCCTTGCCCATCCATCTATGCGTTTGTCGTCCCTGTCGGAAGGGATGGTAGGGCACGCAGCCTGTTTGGAAGTAGCAGTAGCTGCCTGCACCACCAGACTCTCCAGAGTGGGTCACTTTCACAGGTAGTCTGGGTACTACTGGAAAGGCAGTATTTTTTAGTCAAGTTCTTATCAACTGCCGGATTGAACTCCAGAGTATCCCAGTTACTAGTCACCCTTTTTTGCAATGCCATATGAAAAGGCAAAATAGGATCAGATTATGGACCCTTGTCCAGAATGTCAATGAGGTTGTCCTGCTGATAAGGCAGTGGAGGTCTACTCCAACCCATGTATTAGACCATGTTTGACATGAGCTGCCTGTAAAATGCATCTGCATGCTCCCCAGCCTCTGGTTTACCAAACTCAAGTTCGGGCAAAGTATCCACCCCACTTGCTGTTTGCAAGTGATTATAAAAGGTCCTTCATTCTGGACTCTTCAGAGATAAAACTGTGGTACATTGGGAGTACCATACTGCAAGCCAAATGGGGCTTCATCCTCAAACCGCTCCTCTTCTTCAAAAATTGAAGGAAGAGATTTAAAGAACCCTTTTTTAGGGAGTGAAGTGTATATTTTGTCTAGTTTTTGAAGAATGGGCTTCGACGTCGAAGTCGATGATTTCTTTATCAGCGCTGTCTTAGGAGGGGCTCACGGCATAGACGGCACATCTAGCAATTGTGGTGTGGCTGGCGTCTAAGGCTTTGGCATCGATGTTGACCTCGAGGGCATGGTGGGCATCGAAGGCACTGCCGGTGTCTATGGCGTCGATGACCTTGACCTTTCCTTTTGTCTCGTATGATCATCGGATCGAGGCCTCGAGGGCTCACAATGCTGATTAGGCCTTTTTCCCGGGCTCGAGGGCGCACACGATTTCAGACGAGACCTTTCCTTTCCGGCTCCTTTTAAAATATTTTTAAACATTTGAGCCCTGAAGGCTTCCCACTCAGCCGGAGTGGACTTATTTGTAGGACAAGCAAGCCTATCGGGGGAAATGTCAGACGACAAAGTCGGCAAAGGTGACCTACAGTGCCTTCCCATCAAGGACAAAGAAGAAGAGTGTGATCTGCTCCTCAACCTGGATCACTTGGCCTTCTTCCTCCAAGAAGATTCGCCTCTCGACTAGTCGGTCGAAGGTTTAGCAGATCGGGAAGGAGATTTTTTTAGTGGTTTTTCCTACCTTCAGTTTCCCCTTCCGCCATCAAGGACTTTCCAGTCTTGGACTGGCATTTTGAACAGTCAGAGGTGTCGTGGTCTGCTCCGAGGCACCACAAACAGATATGGTGCGGGTCAGTGAGTGACATTTTCGACCCACAATCCCGACACTTCTTGAATGCAGACTTCAGAGTTGTTGGACTCAATGAAGAAGACATACTCAGAGATGATAGTACCAAATACGTCAAGATTAGGTGCGCCGAATTTCGCTCAAAGCTATTGCTGTCACCGAAAAACAGACGGAGGCCAAAGGGTGCTGCGTGTGCTATATATGCCTTTGATGACATCACCCTCAACAGAGGCATTCGAGGGACAGTGACTCAATGTCATCGACGCACAGTGCCCTATGGCTAAAAAATTCCGAAGCAGCTCAAGCTTGACAACAAGTGTCAACGATGAAGAATATGTGGGAGGACAATGCATTAGAATATGAATCAAGAACTTCAGCAAGTCTGGTGCAGTTGTTGAAGAGCCAGGTCTTCAGATTTTTGCAGAACGTTCAGTGCAGGTTCTAGGGACTGGTGACTAGTGGAAGATTGTTGCAAAGTTTGGTGGCCAAGACCAAGAAGCTCTTGCCCCCCCACCAAGAGGTGACTGAAGTTGGGGATCTTGAGAAGGTGACAGTTCGCAGATCTGAGAGGTCAGACGGGGGAGCATTTCTCCACGCAGCGCGAGAGGTAAGTCGGGGCTGTGTTGGAAAGGCATTTGTGGACTATGGATAGTGTTTTTAAATGTGATCCTCTCGCGGATAGGTAGCCAGTGTGCATCTTTCCTGGCTTGAGAGATGTGGTCAAATTTGGACAGACCTGTGGCCGCTCTGACAGGAGTAGGAGCTGCAGTAAAGTCGTCTATGAATACTCACGAGGATCTGTTGGCTAGGAATGATTTAATCCAGTTTGTGGCAGATCTGGAGAAGTTGGCTGTAGAGGCGAGTTGGTCCAACATCATCAGAAGGGCAGATTTGCCTCCGTCCTTGATGGCAGCGAGTTGAATTTTCAGGTCTAGTAAGGCAGTTTGTGTTCTGTGCTTAGGGCAGAAGCCTAATTGGCAGACACCCAGGATGATGTTCTCTTCCGGTGATATTGAACTTGGATGTAGGCTATGTGATCCATGATCTTCAGGAGGCAGGGTACCGTTGTGATGGGGTGATGGTTTGTAGGTATGGAAGGGGCCGAGGGAGGGCTTCTTGAGAGGCAGCAGTAACCACGCTTCCGTTAGGAAGGTTGGCACAGAATTGGAGGCGAAGGAAGTATTAATGATGGCAGAGATAAATGGAGTGAGTATCTTGGCACAGTCTTTGATAATCGGGGCTGGGAAGGTTTGAGACTGTTGATTTTGGTGACTTCAGGGACTGTGACAGGGTGGAAGTTGAAAGAGGTGCAAATGTGGGTCCGTAAAGCGTTGGGGGCTGTGGGTGGTAGTCGTTTTGATAGCATGGCTTGTTTGGAAAGGATTTTTTCTTTGAGGGAGTTGATTTTCCCAGTGAGGGTATCTTGGATTTTGTTGCGCCAGACACTGTTCACCGTCAGGTCTGGTAAGGGATGGGAGAGAGTCTAACTCCAGGAGGATTATGAATAGTTCCCAGGTGTTAGATTTAGCATTATGGATCCTGGAGTTGTAGCTGCTAGCTTTCACAGTGTGGATTTCCATTCTATAATCTTTGGCAAGGGAGATGAAAAGGGAGTTTTTCCTCCATGCTAGCTCAGAGGCAAGCTTTTTGGCACAAGCTTCGAGAAAGCTCAGGTCTCAACAAAGTATCTTATTTTTTGTGCAGGTTTGGCTTTCCAAGTGAGGCAAGCGTGTAGACTGGCTGGGCAGTGGTTTTGTTGTAGATGTCGACCAGTGTTGCTGGGTCTGTAACTGAGGTTGGGGGGTGAGCAAGGGTATTAAGTAGTGGGGCAAGATTGTCGTTGTCGAGATGTTTAATGCAGTGGGCCAGGCCTTCTGGTTTTGAAGGGGGAACCGGACTGGGGCATTCATATGGTGGAATGTTGAAGGCAATGGTGTGGTGGTCAGACCATGGGCAAGGAGAGGTGACGGTGTCAGTGATACTGCAACTGAGGTCGCTGATCCAGTCTAGGGTGCTGCCTTGATCGTGGGTGGGCTCAAGGGATCGTTGTGTGAAGGCAGCTTGGTTGAGTGGTGGCTACGCCGGTGGTGAGGGTGTCTGAGCGATCGTTGAGGTCCCGAAGAATCAAGATGGAGTTCAGCTTAATGGAGGAATTGGTGCTTTGAAGTAAGGTTGTCCTCGAAGGTGAAGCTGGGGCCAGGAGGGCAGTAGATGTGGAGGAAGGTGATGGAATTGGTGGGGACATGGAGTTTGACGAGTAGGGTTTGCATTGGTGTTCGCAGCTCTGATGGTGAAGGTTTTTAAAAATGAGAGCGACGCCGCCTCCTCTGTTGGTGGATCCAACACAACGTAGGATGGCGTAGCCCGGTGGAATGGCCATGGAAGCGGCTGGGCCTGCAAGGGGGTGTAGCCGAATTTCAGTTATGGCAAGTAGGTCAAGGTTGTTGGAAGTTATGAGGTCATGGATTTCAGAAGCGTGAGGCGGAACTGATCTAGCTTTGATCAAGGCGCAGTTGATGGGCTTGTGGGCTGGTCTGGTGGATGTGCACATTTGCATTGGACGGAATGGCTGAAGAGCGTAATGTGGAAAGCACGGGATGAGTCAGGTGCGTGGGCTGTGGAACCTATTCTTAGTGGGTATCGGTGGGGGGTGTATTGATGGTGGGGCCAGAGGAGTCTGGTTGAATGAGGCATTGTTGGGGGTCGCCGAAGCGTGTGTTGGGGAGGGGAGATCAGCGTGGTATAGGGAGGGCTGGTGTGCCAATGCGCTTAGCGGGGGCCCCTAGAAGTTGGCTGGACTTGCATCGAAGGGGACATGAGGGCTCTAGAATTTTGGGCTGTTGTGATTCTCAGATCGGGCTGTGGTTGTTGCAAGTCCATGGTGGCGGGTTCCGTCTGGAATTTGGGGGGGGGGGGGGTTGTAGGTACTGAATTTGGCTGACAATGTGTAGCAAAGTACTTTGTGGTCGTGTTCTGCGGCTCTCAACACTGTGCCCTTGGCCTGCGCAGGCTTTGCCGTAGAGGGTTCAGTAGGTCGGTTTTAAGGTGAAACAGTCGGACGTTGATGCGATGCGTAGCACGTAGCAGACGTGGATAGGGCAGCGTGCTCTGCGGCGCTCAACACCGCACCTTAACTCCTGTAGATACTAGATAGTACATAAAGGGCATAACATTATCAATTGAAGCCTTCAGGGACTGAAGACTGCAGTTTAGAGCCCAATAGCAGAAAAGCAAGCATTTACTGCGATTGTTTTCTTGTTGAAGATTTTCTAGAGGCCGACAATCTTCAGCTTTTGTTCTGATAAATGAAGATGAGCAAAGGTCAGTTCCTAGAGAACCAACCCTTCATGTTTAGCAATTGAGTGGAGGCACCTGGAGGTGTCTATGCATACAGACAGCACCTGCAATTGCCCTCGCCGTGTTGCCTGTTAAATCCTTAACCTGGAGTTGTTGAATGTCCGCCTCTCCTTCTGAAATCCAATCTGAATTCAAAGGAGCAGACTATGGGACCCGCTCCCTGAGGCGGTACAGGAATAATCTTGTCCTTTACATGTTGTGCCAAGACTTCCAGAAAAGGCTCTGATAACAGTCTCAACAATTTCATTAGCCATGTCCGACGGTTCAGACCGATTCTCTTCTAATCTAAAAGGATATTAGAGATTCTACCCTAGCAGTTTAGTTTGTTGAGCCGGATTGTAAATGTTAAATACTACCGGTCTGGGTACTTGAATATTGGCCAAGACCAGTTGTGGACAAGACAGATGCTGGAATCTGAACCAGTTCTGCCAAAATCTCCTCAGCTTGAGGAGAAAATGGTGGAACAATTTCTGGAGTATTTGCTCTCACTGGAGAACTAAAACATTCTTCAAAAGGAACTGAAATATTTAGAAGAGTCAAATTCTTCGGAGTCAGAAATTAGACTGATATGGTTATTTTGACTCTCTGGTACCGAAGTTGAAACTTTGGTCAATGGATGATTTCTTCCGTTTGTGCTTCTTTGGAGAAGCCTGTACCAAGCTGGGTCTCGATTGAGAATGCTTATGCTTCTTATGAGAGGACCTGTGTCTGTCGGTACAGAGGAGTCGAAGACTCAACTACAGTAACCGAAAGGGAATATTTTTTTTAAGTACTGAAGTATTCGAAGACATGACTGCAAAAGCCAATTTGGCCGAAGCAGATGCAGGGGAAATCGGCTGGTACCGAATCAACCCTGGATGCTTTTTTTCTTTTAAGGAACTCTTGCCTGTTGGGATAGCCAAAGCAGATGAGCTTTTCCCCCGGTACCGTAATGAATTTGTCAGGGATGAACAAATCTTATTCACCTCCACCTGGAGGTACTAACGCTTTCCCACCATGAGGTACTAGCATTTTCACCCCCAGAGATAATCGGTAAGCACCCAGGGTTTCCCTCTTAACGGTCCAACGAAGACCCCGGAATTGTGGAGGCGGTCTTCACATTGGAACAGAGAGCAGAGAGCAGATGCTGGAACACGTACCTCACCTGCAGGTACAGTCTTCCTCTTACCAATGGCAGCCTCCTTTCGGGTCAGTAATAATTTCTCGGTCACCTTCGGTACTAGTCCCAGCTGTGACATGGACTACGCAGAGACCTGGGGTGAATTCCACAGCAGAAAATATATACTCACTGGGTGGGTACCCAGGCATGATGAGGATCGACCCCCAAGAATTGCTTCCGACAACGGATGCATTGCTTGAATCCAGCCGTAAATGTCATACGTCAGAGGGAGGCACCATGATTATAATAAAGAAAAATGAAAACCAATTGCATGAAAAAAATGGGATGGACAGTGTAAAGACTGGAGGGGGGTGCCTGTACTCCTGCTCTCTATATGGCAGAGGAGAGGCAGAGAGGACCCCAGTCAAGATTCTCTATAGGGTAGCGCTGGCCGAGCAATCAAGGCCTAGCTTCTCAGGAGGTGATGCAGGCTGGTTCTTAAGTACAGTGTAGTCCCCACGCCCCCACAAAGGAATGCCCACACACTATTAGTTAAACAGTCTTTTTATAATTAATATTCAAGGTTATGTACACTATCACAATAACTCGCGTTGTGCTCAGAAAATCCACAATGGCAAATATATACAGTTCTAAAGTGATACCACAATTATTATCAGATCTCATTAAAGTGCATCAACTATCCTCTGGTCAATGTCACAGAGATCAAGGAATAAAAGTAACCAACAATAGATATAGGAGGAAAGCAGTTGGTTAGAACAATGGGCAGAATATTGACCCCTACCAACTAGGCACAATTCTGTGTGGAGATGCCCCACCCCCCACCTGGGCAACCTGTAAATTAAAGATCACAAGCCCAGTCCATATGTTGTTCTATAAGTCTTATTTCCTTCTATAAGGTTTCTACTCCCCAATTTACCTGATAGAGCAGAGTTCTTCAATGAGGCGTCGATGGATCCTTCTTGAGTGACTCCCTTTAAAGCAAGAGGCACGGATCGTCAAGAGGCTTCGAAGAAGGTGAACTTGGCGTCGACGGAAAGTTCTATGGTGCCGCGACCACAGCGTCGATCCAGGCGGTGCTCGTCGGGAACGTTCTGCGAGGATGAGGTGTGCAGGGCACCTCAGTGTTTGATAGTTCAGGACCGCAGAGTTTCTGAAGAACTGTGGCCCAACAAGGGCGTTGAGTCGTCTAAGTCTTTGTGGTCTTCGGGTGGCGGGAAACCCACAGGCGGATGCTCCTCGGCGTGTCGAGGGTGAAGACGAGGGAATCAATGAATCGAAAGTCTCAGGCAAAGGAGCGTGCCGCTCTGGTAGTCTGTGGCACAGCGTCAAGCGGTCCCCTCTTCTGGGCAACCCGGCATCGGCGGGCCTCCAGCGGTTACAGCGATATTCCGAACCCTGGTGGACGGCAATGGACTTCGACGGTGTCGATGTCCGGGTGCTTTACTTCGTTCTCCTCGGAGGGCCCCGTCTCTGGTCAGCAGCCTTTCGTGAGTCTGACTTCCAGGGAGCTCTGGCAAAGGTTAGCGGTGCTCGTTTTATTTTTCATTTTTAAAGCGCTCACACAGCCCGCGGGCATCGAGGCGCTGTTACAGGAATTGTTTGTTTTTTCAGTTGCATAATTGTTTTTATTTTTTTGTCTTAGTTGCGTATTTATAACACGCTTAAACACCCAGAGGTTTCTAAGCGTGGACCCGTGGATCGAACCTGTGTTGCTTCGTGTCGTCTTGCTTCCAAGGCACGCACGTTGCAGTTAAGCTATCCTCCTGGGACAAATGGTCAATGGTCCCTTGGAGCACGGGAAGACAGCGCCTAACCAGGTCCTCTCTCGGATCAGTCCTTGATGAACTCAACAGCTTTCGGATTGGGTCAAAACAAATGCAGCAACAGTTCTTCCAGCTGGGCGTCAAGGATAAGCAGTTCCAGTTACTCTTCAAGTGTCAACTCAGCTTCTGAACAATTTCCAGTGGTGAGAGGTCCCCAGATCTACTATTCTGTCTCATCCACACTGCTGGGTCACACTCAGCAGCCAATCATACAGAAGGGCATTCATGCAGTCAGCCAGCCAATCAGGCATACAGTGCATTCAGGCCATACTGCTCCTTCTCAGACACTCACAACAAGGAATGTGTATTGGGACAAGTACCCAGCCATTCAACACTACACACTGCATTCATACCAGTTTCGGGCAGTGCTGTCTCAGTCATTGTGTCATACACCAGGAACCAGACATCCACGACAAGAAGTGCATATTGGTCACACACTCCATTCACCCAGGTCCCACTCACAGGGTGCACCCACAACATACAGTCACTGGGAAGGCTCCAGCAAGTCTGGACTGGACTTCACAACACCACCATATATGGAACTTCCACCCAACAGGCAGTCAGGGGGAAGGGACAGAGTCAGGGCTTCCCAGGACTTTGTGAAAACATGTTAACAGACAATAGAAAACAAGAGGCCCATCAGGAATCAACTGATTCCAATGGCAGGGCCTGGATATCCCAAAATGGAGGATACTCTGAGCACATGTCAAGTTCAGCATGGAGCTGCCACCAGCCCATACCCTGCTCTGTGGGCCACACACAGGTGCCCAAAAACATACACTAGGGGCACAGAGTTGCACCCCCACCCATGGGTGCCATAAGGGTCTCCCATGGGTCTGTACACCAAACCAAAAACAGGAAGAGCTGCACTGCCAGGAGTCCCATATGGACCCCTGGGCAGAAAACAATACAAAACACAAATGATAAAGGACTACAGGACAAGGACAGGGAGCCCTGTCCCTCCAATGCATTTCCAGCATCACAGACAGCTAAGAATGACGCCCCAAAAAATGGGGAGTTGTGGAGCACAGCAAATTCAAAACAGGAAAACCAGGAACTGTGTGTGAAACGTTGGTGAGATGTGGGGCTGGCGCATGGAGGAATGCCATGTGACGTAGCCACACCAACTTCAAGTTTCTTAAAGGGGCCGCATTCTTTTGTAGCCAGCTTTTTCCGTCCTGCAGGCATCCACAAGCAGCTGTGAAGGAGGGAGAGCCAGGACGTAAGATATATAGTTGTTTGATACTGGAATTGGAGGGAGGAAAACAGATTCACTAGGGCAAACAGTGTTACAATGTTGATGTAATGCAGAGCAATTGTAGGTAACATTCAACCATTTACTAGTGTCTGACAGTTTTTCACAAAACGGATTACCTAATTCTCCCCCAGCAATGGAGAAATCTCTTTCCAGGATAACCCACTTCTGAACAACCTGTGCATTTGAGGTAGCTCTTTTGTTCACTTTATTGAGTCCTTCCTGAATAGCTGCACACACCGCTTTGTCTTTGCCACCCACAATATCAGAAACCTTTGTCGCTTTACTTCCGATTTTCCGACAAAAAACGATACTTTCTGGAGCGAGGTCATCTTCTGGTTCTCCAGTATCACTGTTAATGTTGCACTGAAAAAAATGTAAACCAAAATGTAAACCAAATTTATTAAGTTTGCCAACTTGATCATCAAACTGAAAACTGATTTCTAAATGTGTTCCCATAATATTTATTTTCTCACATTAGAAGCCCAACAAAACAAACTCTCTAGACAATTAAATTGTGAAATTTACAATTAAGACACATATTCCAAAAGAGTGGAAACCTTCATAGCTATGGCGGTGCCAGGAATATCTCATCCTTTTCTGCTGCACCGAAACTGAGAACATCCTGCTGACAAGAATTACTGAACAGTAATCATTTTTATGAAACTTTTGTCGGTTTATGAGTCAGAAGCAATGCATTGTCCACCACCTAGTGTTTGCTCGTGAGGAATACAACTGGTTTACTAAACTGAAAGTGAAGCAATGGCTGGTGCATTCCAGTAACAATACCACTGTTAATACATGCACAGACTACGCACGATGTTTTACAGTAAGTGCTCTAATTTTCCACTTACGGGTAAACCGACGTTAGGATGTTACGTTATTGTTTATTACTGCACCAGTCACCACCAAAGTGGTTTAACATATCCGAAGCCTGTCCAGAAAGTGGCATATTGTTTCCCCACCAGAGGTACGAACCAAAGGTGGAGGAAGAATTAAAAAGGGCATAAAGGAAGGATGAAGGGGGATCAGAGTTAGACAAACATGAAAGATTTGTACAAGTGCGAGGGGGTGTAAAGTAGACATAGTGATTTTTGGCATGCCTTAAGCCTCAGTGAAGAGTAATCAGAGCATAATGCTCATCAGGGAAGGCTCCAACGCATCATGTCCTGAAGAACAACCACATTACTCGTGAGGGCAGTATCTAGTACTTTAATGGAGTGAATTTGTCAGTAACTGATTACATTATAGGCTTTAGTTTTGCTTCATCATGCCCTTAAAATACTGAGGCTTTACGGTACGGTGTTACTGTAACCTGCCATATCCCATGTGGAGAAATCTGAAATTGAACCGTCAGCTGTCAGAAGCAAAAGAGTGGACAATGGAAAAGGTGAATGCGGATGACACAAAACGGGAAGAGTAGCAAGGAGGCTGGACTGAACCTCTGAATGGTATACCTGCATAACCATGTGCTTAAAATCATGGCTATTTCTAGAAAGGCCGTAGAAACAAGTAGCAGGTCTCATTGTGCTCAGTTAAATTTATATGGCCAATGAAAAAAGGTGTTGCGCGTTGAGATTTAGATCTTGGATTGCCATTTTAGAGCTATCCCATGTCACATTAACACCATTTATGTGATTTACCTCTGCCACTGATATGGGAGATTAAAAATGTTTATGTTTTGGCTCAGTGTCAAATTTCCTATAATCAAAGTTTTCCTGACCCCTTTTTGCTATAGGAGGAACTGCCATCTTTACTAATTGTGCAAAAGTCACTTTTAAGGTAGATTTCCTCACCAATATACTTCTCGAATAGGGACTACGTATATGGAACACTATAGAGTTTTATGTGATCTATATGTCATATTGCATTACTCGGCGCATGTGTGAATTTAGAACTTTCCTAAATTACACTTTTAAGGCGTTATATCATTACACTTCACTTGTAGTGAGGGATTGCATTTTATACCTCTAAAATATCATCTTATAGAGTTGTATGTGCTAATTAAGATAGGTTACTCTGCTTTTAATCAAACATTCCTCATTATAATACTTAGCTGTGAAGTGGACTTGCATTGGATCTCTACAATACTATAGATTTTTTGTGGTATTTATGTTGGCTCGTGGGTGAATTTCAGACTTACGAATCAAACAAAGGTGTTCTTATTTGCTTGTATACTTTACTAATAGGAAGAGACGAATGGCCTATAAAATGTCATTTTATACAGTTATATGTGCTATTACTTGGCTTTTATGCGGATTTCGAATATGTCTAAATCAAACCTTTAAGGTATAATTCATCATCAGTTTACTTTGCTACTAGTGGGGGACTACTTTTTGGACCCTTAACATGTAATCTTGTATTGTTTTATGATCAATTTGTGATGTTACGGAGCTGTTATGAACATTTTGAGCTTCCCTTAAGTAAACTTTCAAGATCTAATTTCTCAGTATACTTTGCTGATACTGAAGGACTACTTTAGGGATCCCTCCAATGTACTTTTCTACAGTTTCCTGCTCAGCTATATAGGTGTTCATATTCAGAACAAGATACATGTATATACTATGTACAAAACTGCAAAATTATGCAAATGATAAAGAATGTACATATGTGCTTTTATTTAAAGCTATACATTGATATTAACCAGGTTACTCACCGTAGTGACTCCTAGTCCATAGTCACCTTTCCTTCATACTTATGGGACATTCCTCCGTCCTGTGGGACGGGACCGGAGCACTTTGTAAAGCATAAAACAAATGTGCAAAAATGTTTGTCCCTCTTCTCTTTCTACGCGGGGTACCGCACACGGCCGTAACCCCCCCCCCCCCATCTCGGCTCCGCCCCGCGCATCACCCATCAGTCCTTTTCTATCGCCAGGTCAGAGACCTTTAAGCAATAACAGAGGAACCTTATTAGAGGGTAAGGCGGGCGGGCGTATGGAGGAAAGGGGACTATGGACTAGGAGTAAGGTGGTCTCTATGGTGAGTAACCTGGTTATACTCCTACGTCCCGTCCCATTTCCTCCATACTGATGGGTGATTCCCAAGCACTCCTTACAGGAACTACGGGTGGATGGAAAACCCCTTACTGAAAAAAGTTCTTTAACACAGCCTGGCCAAACTGAGCATCAGATCTGGAGCTCAGGTCGAGACAATAATGCTTACAAAAAGCAGATGGGGAGGCCCATGTAGCCGCTTTTGCGATGGTCTCCCAGGGGACATATTTCTGAAAGGCAACTGCAGCTGCCTTGCCCCGCACCAGGTGTGCATGAATACCTTTGGGAGGCTGCAACCCTTGGACAGTGTAAGAGACTGTATTGCAAGCCACGATCCATCTGGAGATAGTCTCCTTAGAGGCCTGTCTACCTTGTGGATTACCAAAGGTCACCAATAGTGATAAGAGCTCCTAAATTCTGATGTTCTGTCTAAATAGAATTTAAGAGCCCTTCTAACATCCAAACAATGCAGAACTCTTTACGCGTCTGAAGAAGGGTTCGAAAAGAAGATCGCCTGGGAGAATGACTGATTCAGATCGAAATCAGAGACCACCTTCGGCAGGAAGGAAGGATTTGCCTGTAGGACCACCTTATCTTTGAGGAAAACCAAAAAGGGATACTCCACTGACAAAGCCTGGAGCTCACTCACGCGCCTCGCTGAAGTAACGGCAAACAAAAAAAGACACCTTCCACAAAAGGTGCTCAAGGTCCACCGTGGCCATTGGCTCGAAGTGTTTATGGCACAACGCCGTAAGGACCACGTTCAGATACCACGTCGGGTGCGGTTTGCGAACTGGGTGGGGGGGGGAGGGGTTAAAGGCGCGACAAACCCGCAAAATGCCTCTTAATCACTGGATTGGACAGAGAATAAGAGCATTGGTCCGTAGATAGGAAGGCGGATACCGCCGAAAGATACGTTCGGCATGACAAAACATGAATGCCCGACTATGCTAGGTGGGATATGAAGGACAGCCCAGTGTCAATCGTAGCCGCCCTTGGGTCTAGCTGTTTGTCTAAGCACCAATGACAGAACCTAAGCCATTTGCTCCTATACCGAGTCCTGGTCGAGGGTTTCCAGGCTGCCTGAATAATGCGCATGCTATCAGCAGACAGGTTGAGATGTTCTAAGGACCTGAACTCAGGCACCATGCCGCCAAGCTGAACGATTGTGGGGAGGGTTGCCACAGCTGCTGCTCCTGGTGAAGCAGATCGGGAGTCACCGAAAGCCTGATCGGTGCACACACCGACAGGTGTTGAAGTTCTGAGAACCTGAACCTGGCCGGCCACAACGAGGCTATGAGCAGAAGCGAACAGTTCACTGTGTTCTTTAGCTTGCAAATCGTCCGATGAATTAGAGGCAGAGGCAGGAAAGCATAGGCCCTCATGTGTGCCAAGGAATCTCGAGAGCATCCCCCAGAGAGGAGGCTCCCAGGCCGCTCCTGGAGGCATACAGAGGAAGTTCCTTGTTTGCCGACGTCGCGAAGAGGTCCACCTCTGGCGTGCCCCAAGACAGGCAAATCCATGAGAGGATCTCCGCCTTCAGCTCCCATTCGTAGCTGACCATTGTTTGCCCACTGAGGGTGTCTGCCGTCACGTTCAGCTGGCCCGGGATGTGTACTGCTACCAGCCAGACACCATGATACACTGCCCACTCCCAAATCTGGATTGACAGGTCCACGAGCGGGGGAGACTTGGTGCCCCCTTGCTTGTTGATGTAATACATTGACACCACATTGTCCGTGCGGATACGGACCACTTTGGTGGCAATGACTGGTCTGAACGCTCTGAGCGCTAGGAAGATCGTCAGAAGCTCCAGTTGATTTATGTGAAGGAACTTGTCCTGAGGCGACCAAAGGTCTGAGACCTGAAGAAGATCCAACGTCGCACCCCACCCCAGAAGGGAGGAGTCCGTCGTGACCGTCACCATCGGGGCTGAGTCCTGAAAACCCGCACCCAGTGAAAGGTTGCTGAGAGACTACCACCACTCCAGGTCCGCTCTCATGGAACCCGGAATCAATATCAATTTGGAGTCCGGATCCACAGCCTGACGCCAAGAACCCCAAAGAGCCATCTGAGTCCGCCTCATCTTGAGATGAGTGGGCGGTAGAGCCAAAACACACAAGGCCATGAGGCCTATAAGCCTCTGGAACTACCAGGCCGACATGTTCTCCGACTGCGCAAACATCTGACATGTGGCAAAAAGATCCGCCATTCTGTCCCCGGTCAGGTAAACTCTGCAGTCAATTGTGTTCCAGCGAAAACCCAGGAAAATCAAGTCCTGAGAGACCGTCATGGAAGATTTCCGCCAGTTCACCGCCAGCCCAAGGTGGAACAGGAGCTGGAGGAGAGCCTGAAGATTGTACGCGTCCCTGAAGGAGGGCGATCCAGACTGCTGGAAAGGAGGGTTGAAGGGTGAGGTACAGGCTAGAGGTAAGCAGAAGCCTGACCAGACCCAACGGTCTTAGGTGATGGTCTGCCATGCCTCCCAATGAGACGCAATGCGTCCTCCCACCGGGGCCTCGTGCGAGCGCAGAGAACCCTCATTTGGCAGGCTTTTCGGTGGTGTTACCACCTGAACCGGAGGAGGAGGCTGAGGAACGGGAGAAAAACCGAGTCCGTTGCTGCCTCCGGTGGGAATTCCCTGAAGGGGTATCCACTCTGCGGGGTTTCCGATTTAGAAACCCCCTGAAACCAGAGAGAGCCGGCTTTGTGACAATGGTCTCTGAGTCCTAAAAGGGGTTTTAACCAGGACGGACAAGGGTTTAGCTGTCTGGGTGCTGTCCTTCGTTTTGGTGAGCTCCACATCCATTGTGGAATGAAAAAGCTCCTTACCATCAAACGGCAGGTCTAGCACTTTGTCCTGCACCTCCTTTGAGAGCTTGGTGAGGTGCAACCAAGTCTGCCGAGAGGCATTAACAGCAAGCATAAGGCCCTGAGCCGAAGTGTCAATGTGATGAGCCGCGGCCTCCAACAGATCCTGGGCCAAGACCCTGGCATCCAAAAATCCAACCTTACAATCCTTCAGCTTCTCGACTGGAATGAACTCCTCGAACTCCGTCAGACCTTTCCACATCTTCATATTCTCCCCCGCTAACACCAGTTCTGCATTGGCCTGCCGTAGCTGCAGGGCCGAGTTAGCGAAAATCTTCCTCCAAAGGGCGTCAAGGAGCTTGTCCTCTTTCCCCAGGACATGAGTAGCCATCGTAGAAGAGGATGCTGCAGGCCTGGACTGTAAAGTGGCCGCAGCCACCATCGTGGAGGAGGGGGCAGACAAGATGCCAGGGCCACCTCTTCGGAAGAATGCAGCCTGTAGCGCACGTACATTTTCTTATTGATGAAAAGTCCCGAGTGTGGGTTCTCCCAGACTACAGACCTCAGCCAAAACGCCCTTCTGCAAGAATGTCCCCGAAAACACACCCTCCTGCGGAGCGGGTGCCGCAGGCACTGGGACATCAAATAGACATGTCCAGTACCCGGTTGTGAAAGCCTCTGATAGAGCGGGGCTGGTCTTCGCTGTCCTGATCGCCCTGCCCATCATCCGACAGGTCAGGATCCTGCTGAACCACATCGGGCACCACTTTGTCCACCGGGGACAACAGAGGCAAGGGCGGAATGGTAGGGGGAGGCCCCGCAGGCAAGGACGGCGCTGGCGGAATCACCGGAGGTGCGGGTGGAACCGGTGGCGCAGGCGGGCTTATTTCCCTAAAAAGACCCTTGAAATACTCTCTCATGGGGTCGGTACACATGAGCACTTTAAATTTACTGAAAAAAGCGTCCTCCGGAGAAAGATTTGGAGCTGCCGGAGAAGTCCTAATGAGGAGGATAATTCCAAGGACGCAGAAGGGAGGGTTGCCAAGTGGGCCCATCCCCAGAGGTGTCCACATAAACCCACAGGCAGCGGCGAGATATTGTGCGCATGGAGCATCCGAGCCTTCCAATCGTAAACTGGACAAAACTGATGCGCACAAGGAACCTTATGTTCACCAACCAAACCGATACCTACACTTGGAGCCGATGGCGTAGTTGTAGGGGAAGCGCCCAAAATGGCTGCCGTGGTCTTGGCGGGAACGGCTGCCATTTTGTCGTCACCTGAGGGGAACTGCGGCACGTGTGGAAGTGAGGCATGGGTCCCCACCGGTGGATCAGGGGTCTTCATTTTAGCCTTTACACAAGGAACCTCGGCCGAGCCGGTACTATGCGGCCTGGGATGTTTCTGCGACATACCAATAGCCAAACTAGCCTTCATAGGAAGGACATCGGCGCTGCCAGTAAAGGAGGAACGACGGTTCGAAAAATCACTCCTTGCCCCCTCAGTGATTCTGAGGTCGCCGCAAGAGCGGGAATGGTGAGAAACACCTTTCACCGATAGGGCCTTCTCAGGCCTCTCAGAGCTGTTGGTTGCCTTAGCCTCTGCACGAGGGACCTCGGACCCGGTAGAAGCCTTTGCATGGCGGGCCTCGAACATACATTCGTTTTCACCAAAACCAGCCGAGATCTCGGGGCCCTTACCCACCCCCCCCCCGGTACTTTTGAGGGAAGCTTCCAATAAGGAGGCAGCGGAGCGAGCTTCGGCACCCCACGATTCAGTAGAGCTAGGTCTAGGTCTACAAGCAGCCCCCACAGGAGGGGCCTCGGATTGTACTCTGGTGTTCACAGGCCCCTTACGGAGACCCTTGGAGAAAACTCTGGTATACTTTTTAGGGCCAGAAGGCACCTCAGGGCGAGCCCCAGTGACAGAGCGGTCAACACTCCTCCCGGACCGAGAAGACCCCGGGAAGGAGTCCCGCGTTCGGGGTGCCCTAAAAAGTAAGAACTCACCGGGCGTTTCTTCTTTTCTTCAATAAACGTTAGAAAATGCGATGGAGGAGTGCACTGGAACACCACCTCCCACCGTTCCAATCGATGTTGAAGCGCCCGGACCAAAGGGAATCGCAATAAAAACAGGTGTCCCAACGGTGATCGGGACCCAAACAGTCTAAACAAAGAGGATGGGAGAGCCAGAGAGGAGGAAAAACAGGAAGACATTTTTTCCGCAGATGCAAGTGCGTCCAGTCCCGAACGAGCAGAGAAAAGGACTGATGGGTGATGCGCGGGGCGGAGCCGAGATGGGCGGGGTTACGGCTGTTTGCGGTACCCTGTGTAGAAAGAGAGGAGGGACACAAATGTCTGTAAAGATTTTTTGATGCTTTACAAAGTGCTCCGGTCCCGTCCCACAGGACGGAGGAATGTCCCATAAGTATGGAGGAAAGGGGATGGGACGTAGGAGTAGAAGCTTTTAATAACACGCTTAACACCGTAGATCAGTCTCTAAGCGTGCAACCGTGATTCAAACCTGTGTTGCCCTGCATTGTCTTGCTTCCAAGACAAAAGTGTTGCCCCCAAGCTATCCTCCTGCCCTGGTATTCCCATGTATTCTTAAAACCTTAGAGGGGAGGATGGGTGGGTGTGCCGGACTCAAACAGACACAAGCTTCAAAGACATACTGGCAAGTAAGGTTAGTCTTTTGGAGCTTGTGAATCAGTTTTAGAGCATGCATAGATTAGCAAGCAGTATTTTTTTCTTATATCTTATTCTTACAAGAACCTTGTCGGTCAAATCCCAGTAAAATCGTTAAAGCCCTCATGGCTGTGTCTGGAAGGTCGAGGACCCTCGGGCCGCACAGGGCACGGTAGGCTTTCGACGCTATGGCCACACCTTGGGTATGGAAGACCCTGTACTTGATCTCGAAAAATCCTCAATGTTACCACCGATAGAAGCTTTTGAGGCCTCTATGACCGCTCCAATAAATGTTCTAATAGCAACCTCAGTAGTTAAACTGGTAGAAGCCAACCTAACTTTGAAGCGGTCACTGGTGATGCGATGGAGAACCGCTGCAGGACTTCTGTCAAGCCCACTTGCGTGGGTTGCCAGACTTGCCTGCAATCTACACGACTGCAAAGAGACAAACTCCTTCACATCACCTGGAGGCAACGTGCGTAAGACTTCTGTCCACTGGGACAACCTGTGACAAAGTGCACAGGGTGACAAAGCGCGAAATGCTGTGTGTGACCTGTGGTCGGGCCCAAACACTGCCGGCAATGCACAATAAGAGTCCGCCATTGCATAGTGCCTGCAGCAGGAAGCGCAGGCTGTGAATCCTTTAACGCATGTCACAATAAAAAGACGGTTGCAGCCAAAAGACAAAAAAGTTGAAGAAAACAAATCTCTTCTATGGGAAACGGTTGTGCATTAAAATCTCTGCACGCGCTGTGCTAAGCGTCCGATCCTTTCAACGCGGGGAAAAGGACTGACGTGCAATTAAATTTTTTTTAAGGGGAAACTGTAATTGTGTGCTGTGTAACAAGTGCTCCAGTTCCATCCCCTAGGACAGACAAGAAGATGGGATAAATTAAGTTCATACATTTAATAGGTAAACAGCCAAATTAGGGTTGCTTTTTTGAAGGGGTTTAATTCATTTATCGTACACTGTTTGACTATGTTTTGATGGTCTTCTTTATGGTCGACTACATTTGATCAAGTCGACCAATCAAACATATATGGGATACATTACTCACCATTATCTTATTTCTGATGCTTATATCTGTTTAGATTCACATGCTCTGCATAAGCCGACATCTAGTGGAAGCTACTGAGTAATGCACATGAAGTTTTCGAAGTTCGAAAAGGGACGTAGACAGGGCGTGACTAATACTATCCCTAGTGTGATGTACTCTGTACCCATGATCCGTAGAGGTCCCTCAGATTATTTCTTTCTGACAATAGGGAGTCTAAGTTGTAAGCGTGAAGTTTAGGTAGAGACTATGAGGTGTGAAAGGTCTATGCTTCTTTCCGAAGCACCTTCTACTACAAGAGGGGAGGAAGGGCGGCCGCATGTGAATCTAAGCGGATACAAGCACCAGAAATACGATTACGGTGAGCAATATATCCCTTCTGAGGCTTGTGGATCTGCTTAGAATCACATGCTCTGCATAGATTAGCAAGTACTAGGAGAAGGAGGTGGGTTATTAGAAGGTAGCGCTGCAAAGAGGTTTAAGTACTGCTTGTCTCACCTGTGTATCACCCCTAGAATGTGTCCAGACAGTAATGTTGGGTGAAGGTGCCTACTGAACTCAAGTGGCAGCCTTGCAAATGGCATCTAGAGGCACGTTTGCTATGAAGGCTAAAGTTGCCCCAGTACCTCGAATTGAGTGTGCTATGGGCTTAAAGGGCAATATTTTCTTGGCAATAGGGTACCATAGTTGGATGCAGTTGACAATCCATTTAGAAATAGCTGCTTTAGAAGTAGGGTTTCCTTCTCTTCTAGCGGCTACAGATACAAATAAACAGTCTTCCTGAAACATGACCGCGTACATCCAGTGTATGTAGACTTCTTTCTGCTCCGTTTGTTGGGTTCTGGAAAAACGCAGGAAGCTCTATAATTTGATTGACATGGAATTTTGATATGCATTTGGGTGAGAAGCGAGGATGTGTGCATAGCACCACCTTGTCTTTGTGTATAACTACAAAAGGGTCTTGTACTGACAGAGCTTGTAGTTTGCTAACCCTTCTGATAGAGGTAACGGCTATGAGGAAGGCCATCTTGTATGTCAGATGTTTAAGGCTGGCCTTGTGCATAGGCTTGAAGGGGGCACCCCCCATGAGCCTTGCTGAGTATGACATTGTGGTCTCAGCCAGGAGTAGGATTAGAGATGGGAGGGTACAGTTTTTTGACACCCTCCATGAAAGCCTCGAGTATGGGCACCTGCCACAATATTTCATTCTGAGACGTGGTTTAAGCAGAGAGTCGCTAAGTGTACTTTGAGTGTGTTAAGGACTATTCCTGAGTCAAGTAAGTAGAGCAGGTAGTTGAATATATTGGTCGGTGAACAGTCGCTTAAATTGAGAGACCGTGTCTTGCACCACAACACAAAGCGTTTCCATTTGTTGAAATAGTAGTGCCTTGTGTTAGGCTTGCGTGCCTCCTTGAGTATTTCTATGCACCTTTGGTCTAGGTGACCAAACCATGTCCTCCGAAGCCAAGTTGCTAAGTTCAGCTTCTGAGGGCATGGGTGCAGCGTTGTGCCTTGATCCTTGGTTAACAGTTTCTGATGGCAGGGTAGTTTCATGGGAGGACACAGGAACATCATTTGTAGGTGTGAGAACCAGGTCTGGTGGGCCGACATTGGCGCTACTAGGATCAGTGTTACTTGTTCCCGGTGTTGCTTGTGGACTATTTTGTTGAGAAGAGGTGTCAGGGTGGAGGGGCTGGGGAAGAGAGGAGTGGTAGTATATGCACATTCCCAAACCAGTTCATCAGAAGTGCATTTCCCTTAGATCCTTCATGGGGAAACATGGACCCGTAATCTTGGCACTACACGTTTTCCAGGGTTGCAAAAAAGTCGATATCTGGGAACCCCCAGTTTGAGAAGATGTTGTCTAGCATATCTGTGTTTAGTTGCCATTCATGCTCTGAGGGTAGCATTGTACTCCAGCTTAGTACGTCTGCCAGAGAATTGAGCTCCCTGGAACATGTGCCACTAGGAACATGTGATATAGTGCCCACCGCCAAATGTGTACCCCCTCTGTTTAGATAAAACATGGCCGTGGTACTGTCTGTTTTGTGTGCTAGCTGAGTCTTGAAGGCATTAAGGGCTTTGAGAATTGCTAATAGTTCCAGAAGGTTGATTTATTTCCTAGTTAACGACTGTGTCCACAGGCCGTGAGCAGTGCGGTGCAGGAAGTGAGTGCCCCACTCATTCATAGATCGGTCTGTGACAGTGGCCTTGATCGCTGGTGTGTGGAAAGGCTGTCCCTTTAGCAGATTGTCTCTGTTCCACCACTGTAGTGATTGAACCAGAGGTTGCGAAACCACCACTAGATGGTCTCACAACCCGCTTGCTTGCAACCACTGTTTTGCTAGCCACTCTTGCTTTGGACGCATGCACAGTGTATGGGAGAATAGGTCCAAGAGACCCCCCCCCTCCCTGACATGCCCCACCTACTTGAGGTTCGTGGCTCGTCAGGGGTCCCCCGTCACCAGGGCCCAGGTGGCGGGGTGACTACTGATCGACACACAGGAGTAATCGTGTTGTACGACCATGGATACCATTTTGGAAGCATCAGGACTCCATTTTAGATATTGGCGACCTGAGCCCCAATGAGACAGCCTGCCTGCGAATGCTGCAGCTTGTCCCCCACTCACAGAGAGCCATGCCCTTCCCTGGCGCCTCCACTCCATGGCAGATCTGCTAAAGGCCCGTTCTCACGAGCAACCAGACACGAACAAGTATCAGAACAAACACTATCATTTACCTTCCGCAGTACATCACTGTCCCCAAAGTGACCTGACTCGCGGTTCAAGTACGGAAAATAACAGAAAACCATCCTAATAGAACAGGCCTCAACCCCGTATCTAACCCCTAACATGCAAAATATAAGGTACCATGTGCCTAGAAGACTTAATTGATACAGACCACCTAGTGCTAACTAACGAATGCTGCCAAGTACAAAGGAAGGCAGAAAAAGCATTACCGAGTGCGTATGTGTGTTGAGCAGTGGGGCACGTTTGAATGCTTGTACAAAAATGAAAATGCGCTATCGCCTCTGAATGTATTGCTTCTATGCTCCCGAGTACACCACCAAACCTAATACTACCTCGTGTGTTATCCAACTACTACCGTGTGAGATAGTTAAAATGTAGTCGTCCGATGTTCAGTGATGTATGAAACACTGCCAAACTGTCATAGGGCCTCATTACGACCCAGGCGCTAAGTGGTTAACGGCGCCGTAAAAGGCTGCGGTGCCGTTAACCACTTAGCGCCTTACTACGAGGTCCCTTTGCGGGACCCGACCTGAACGGCTGGTCTGGACCTGCCGTTAATGTAGGGACCCGCAAAGGGGCCTCGCAGGAAATTACGGTACCGCAATTTGCGGTACCGTAATTGCCGCCTTCCCCATTCCCATTGAGCCCTATGGGGCAAAAATGGGAATGGGGAAGGGCCATGGGGAAATACTGCCCGCCAACCTTGGAATGGGGCGGTATTTCCCCATTTCACCATGGCGGACTCATTGCAACACTGGCACCAACCATGGTGCTAATAGCGCCATGCTTTAGCGCCGGTGTTGTAATGAGGGCCATAGTCATATATGAAATAGTACACAAATGTATAGACATTAGAAATGTGTGATCACTCCAATATTACTAACTTTATTAATCGTCTTCACGTTCTGCATAGTGTGCAGCCCAATCACAGAGAATTGCGCACACACACACACACACACACACAAGGCCATCTCCTCCTCCCTCCCGCCAAGGCCCGCCAGGACTATCTGGTGTGCGAGCAGCACAGCCTCACCTCCCCTCATCCTGCTGGACCCGCTTCAAGTATTAACCTCCCCCATGTCCAAGACCACCATGGTGGGCCAAATGAATTAATTACAACCTGGTCCTAAACTCCACCGCCTAAAGGGGCCAGAGGTACACCCTCGCTGATCCAGTGGTACTTCGGTTCACCCCAAGTTAATGGGCCTTGGAGAGCAGATATTCAACCCTGTACTAACATATCAAAGTAATTCTTCACTACCTATAACGAGACCAGAATGACAGGGCAGCTCACCTCATGCCCTCAGACTAAACACCCAAGTTTATGACACCCGGTCAACAGGTCAGAAGTAACAGTGCCATGATGCATTGGTAAAGCTTCACATTATATGCATTTCTCCTGTGTCCTATTATCCCTTAGAGTAACATATTGCAGGATTTACAGGACAACTGGAATTGTCTAAAACGGATGAATGTTTGTGTGTGGCCACAAGGGCAGAATGTTAGGGCAATCATCCATCAACGACACTGACCGCGCCTGGCCTGGCCTGGCAGCCCCACCCCGATGAGCCCAGCTGACCCATCCGACCCACGTTGGCACCACGCTGATGTCCACCAATCATGGAGCTGCTCGTGACTACTGCGCCTATAGTTAGTCGACGCCACCCAATCCCCAAGACTATGTGACCCCTATAGTGTGTAGGTTTCATGACGAAGTTTTCTAATAAATAAGACTGTCTTTGCTATTGTCAGACAGAGCACTCTCGGAGCTTGCAGAGTCCTTTGCATGCCCTATATGACTAGATAAAGAACCTTTTACATTTACCCCCACTTGGTCTTGGCCTCATTCCCTCTCGGAGTGTGTCCGTTACTGCCTCTCATTGTGGGGAGGGTAATGCCTTTTGGGGACGCTTGCCTTCAACCGCCTGGCTTGGGGCACTAGGTAGATGCAGGAAGCCATCATTCCCAGCAGGCACATCACATTTCGTATTCTCACCCGATAACCAGCTACGTACTGAGGTATTTGAAAAGTCATGTTTTGGAACCTCTATTCAGATGAGTAGACTAGACGTCTGTTTTGATTGGTGGTGCCAGAAATTGCTTTACTTGGCTGGGCACCAGACTTGACTTTTCGTTTATGGAGAAGCCCAACTGAAACAGCAGCTTGATTGTTTGCTGCGTGTTCTGAAGGCACCTCTGGGGACAAAGGGCCTAAACAGCTTGGGATTTGAGGTGGTCACGTAGAAGGCAGTGGTTGTAAATCTGTTGACCCACAGGAATTTTATGTTGCACCTGAGAGAAACATATGCGCTCCATAGTGGAAGGCGAACAAAGAGGCAACAGGACAAAGGTAGTAGGGGCAGGAAATGGGGGTATGCATTCATTAACAAAGAAGGGTCAGTCTCCCCCCCCCCAATCCCCCTCCCTACTGGCAAGGCCGAAGCCCGGTGTAGGCCGAAGCCAGTCAGTACAGAACTGCTGCTTCGGAAGCTGGGATCAGCCGTTGAGATGTTCTGGGGAAACAGCAGTCAAATTAGTGCGAATGCAAACGACAGAAGGTTTGGAAGAGTTTGACTCAAAGTAGCTAAAGCTACAGACTCCATGAAATAAAATGACACTATGGCAGAAAAAAAAAATTGTAGAGACCGCGACACGCGAGGATCATGGGTACAGGGAATGTCACACTAGGGATAGTATTACAGACACTCCCTGTCGACATCCCTTTTCAAACTTCGAAAATGTATGTGCAATGCTCTGCAGCTTCCACTATATGTCAGCCTTTGGAGAACATGTGATTATATATATATATAATATACAATAGGGGGCATGCGTAGGAACAATGGTAGATTTCAAGTGGACTAATAAAAGGTTAAAAGAAAATAGACCCTTCATCTCTCTTATGTGAGGACAAAGAGTTCCATAGTCTTCGAGCTGGAACTGAAAATGAAGAGCCTCAATTTACATTCAGATAAAAAATGGGGTGACCAAGGAGATATGTGCTGAAGATCTAAGGCTCCTGTGTGCAGAGTGAATCTTGACCTGCTCCCTGATGAAGGACGTTTTCAAACACCACGGACAGCATTAAATGTTAAACACGCAAAGACAATTCTGCAGAGTACCGGTAGCCAATGCAGATTAATGAAGGCCGGGGTAATGTAAACTTTCTGGAAGTTTTAGAAGAAGCTTGGCTGCTGCATGCTGTATGCTTGTGAGCCTTGCTATTAATACATCTGGCGAACCCGGATAAAGACTTATCATAGTGAAGCCTGGGAGAGGATTAAAAAAAAAAAGGCAGGACTGTGTTGAGAGTTTGGAGTAGGATGAAACATGGCCTAGCTGCAGAATGAATCTGTGGTTTTAATGAGGTTGAAATCCATGATCACACCTACATTATTCAACTCCAGAGGAACGTTTGTGGCATGTGGAGTTCCATGTATGACACTTAGGTTATTTATAAACGCGCTTAATACCCACAGGTTTCTAAATGCAGACACAGGGATTGAACCTGTTTTCCATATCGTCTTGCTTCCAAGGCGAGCATGTTGCCCCTGAGCTATCCTCCTGAGACGAATAAGGAGAATTTGTTTGTTTTCAGTAAGTAGTTAGAGGCCGACCATTTGGGATTTTCAGAACAAGCATAATCTGCATAATTAACACATGATGCAGTGAACAATCTCAAGAAGATGGGAAAATGTGGTAGGTACAGGTTAAATAGCATGGGAGAGATAGAGGAACCATGAGTGACTGGAAAAAGACTATTTTGGGTCTGAAAAGTAGGGATCGATAAACATCCTTTGGGTGCGTTTGTGGAAGGAGGACAGAATCCAATCGAGAGCAAATTCTGATGCCTAAATCATACATGTGTTTAAGAAATGAATGGTCAGCTAGGACAAATGAAGAGACAGACTAGGTAATTAGGGAAGATGCTTTTTCCTCGTCTTTGTTCAGTTTTTAGCTCATCCCAAATAACAGACTGAGTTGTGTGTAAGCTTCTGTATCAATTAGTTTTGCATGAATGTACTTTTAGAGTTGGCACAGAAATGGTTACTGCAGTCCTTTTTTAAAAAGCGGGCTGCAGAAGGCTTCCTGCAACTCAGTCAGCACTTTACCAGAAGCGAAGGATGCATCAATGATAGTTCTAGATGCTATATATGCATGTTCAGTTAGGAATAGTTGAGGTTTGTGTGTTTAGCCCTTCTACAGTTTCTCTAGCTAAATATGAAAGTCCCCAAGAATGCAGAGATTAGAATTGGTTAATAAGTCCTGAACAATAAAATCTGCCACCTCTTCAACAAAACTCGGGTTGTGTCCTGGTGGTTTGTAAAATAGCAGGAATGTGATTAGAGTGGACATGGAGAACGAGGTTTTAATAAACATGGAATCACAGAAGGGTGCCAACATATCTGGGAAAGTATTAATTAACAAGTTATCTTTGTAAACTACTGCTATCCCATCCAGCTCTGTCCACTCTATTCTTTGGGACAATTATGTGTCCTGTATGGATGCGTACTTGGATAATAGGGGTAAAGTCATTCAGCCATGCTTCACTAAGGAAAAGTATACAATATAAATATGGCTCCCAGTTTTCTGTTTCGACATTTAAATACTGAAAGTAAACAGTGATTTCCGTTTCTATTTATTTGTAAAAAGTGGAGAAAAAAAAGAAATTCATGTGTTTTGATTAGCTATTCAGGTTGTCAAATATGACTTGCAGGCCAATGGCTTTGTAAAGTAACATGATGCAGAGGCTAAAAAAGAGATTTATCTCTCTTTCAAGTAATTTAAATGGTTAGTGTTTTTCGACACGCCAGCAGAAGATGCAGCCATTTGTTTTTAAGCTTAAACTGGATCTTTGATTAAAGTGCGAGCTATAACACTCCCATTACAGGCATCAACATGCTACATTTTTAATTTGAATATATTTGGAAAAGCATTACTGGCAACTTCTTTCTTTTACAGAGCACATGTAAAGGTGATAAATACAGATAACCCTTTATTTTTTATAATACTTCTGGGTGTAAGTGTTTCTATTGAATCTTTGGTATACTACAGGTTCTATGTACTTTCCTACAGCCCTCTCTCCCTCCTAAGCTAAGTCTGGCTTGTCCGTCTACACTACCATATACTCAGGTGGTACAGCCTTATACTAAGAGCAGAGTCTTTTACTGTCTCAGTTAAATGGTTTTTCTAAGCCCTTAGTTGGACCTCAAACAACCCATACCATTCCCTACCTTTTTAACAAACCCATCCTGGTCTGCAGAAAGTCTCTTCCTACACTGGACATCAGAAGAGCCTGCTGTTCCTACTTAGAAAATCCACATGTATTAGGATAGTGTTGGGAAGGAAATGGTTGAATCCCTCCCCCCTAGACCTTCCTGCGGTAATATTGATGACGTATAAGCTGTGGGGGTTGGGGGGGGCAACACCCCCATCCCCATTAAAGGTACCCCTGGCATGGGATGAAGCAGCAACATGGGCTGATGAATGTAGAAACACTGGGGAGGGGAGCATTTGTTACTTTAGGAGTAACGAAAGGGGGGAATGTTGGGAAGGAAATTGTCCAATCCCACCCCCTTAACCCTTCCCACAGTAAATTGACGTATAAGCCAAGGGGGGGAAGACACCCCCACGGCGCATCCCCTTATGATATGACATGGAGCACTATTTGAATAACGCAGCTTACAGGCCCTAAACTAGACGCCATTTTCCATTAACACAGGTGCCATCTTTTTACTAGGCCCAAAAATCATCCCGCTGCAAAACTCAGCTCTCTCATCCCAAGCGCACCACACAGAGAGCCCAAGACCCCGCCACCTCCCTTCCTTGCCAGCTCTGCGATATCCTTGTTCTCACGGAAGTCCAATCATTTATTGTTGCAATTGCTCAACATCACTGCCCCAGAATATGCTTTCAGAAGAACGTGAGATTGAAGCAGGCCTCAGCACGAGTGCCCATCCACCTCCACATAACTGCCTATGCCCTCTCGACCTCCACCCTGCCAGGCCAAGGCCCACCAGTTCCTAACCTTCCACTCATGTAGATAGCAATTTGACCTCCTCATACCAACCATTCCAGAACCCCCACCATTGACTTAATACTGCATTGTAGTATATGCTCTCCTAATCAAAACATGTCTGTTGGTGCCATGAGCCACGGGGGAACATAAATAGTAGATCATACCCTCATGGGGAGACACCTGCGCACATGGCCCCGGTATCAAAGCGTGTCTGAATGCTGAGGTCGGACTGACAATATATGAACCCATTCTCTTTGTAAGTACCCCCATTCATGCAACGATTTTATGGTTGGCATTATTCTCGCAATATCAGTTCCTGTTTAGTTTAGACAGTTAGGGAGGTTTCATATTTGTCCTGACCTTCACCTCAGAGATGAGCCTAGCTGACCACGTGCCACCAGATTGAGTGAAAAGCAGCGGCCAATGGCAGCCTGGCATCCCCTGTAGAGCAGGCTGTGCCCCTCCAGTCCGGAGCCCCGCATTTGTACTATATATGATGTCGTATTTGCCAATGATTTTACTTATTATAATGTGCTTCCTGTGTATTTTCTGGCAGAGTGCTCTCGGGCAACAGAGTTCTTTGCTTGCTAACTTTGGTCTATAAAATTTGTTATCCTTGCAATTCATCTCGTGGTCTCATTCACTGAATGGGTGTTATTATTTTGGTCTATTGGGGAGTTACGTGTTTGGGTGCCCGCCTTCATTAGTCTCCTACATTTCATGTTCTTAACAAACAAGAAGACAAATTGCTCCCTTGGAGGATCCATCTCACACTGTAGGGGAAGGAAAACAGCTACTGCTTTATTTTTGAGAAATGTATAGATATTCGAGATTTGGATCAGACTGCTTTCATTCACTCCTCTGAGGAATTGAGCAGTAGGAACTCCTCCTGTTCTTCTCAAATCTGTGCCTGCTAGTATGATGGTCAAATAAGGCTCAATGTTTTTAACGTCAGCTTTACAGGTCTTGCAGATTTGATATGTTTATGGGTTTACTTTACATCACTTGGAGAAAGTACGACTTTTGGGTGAGGGGTGGCCAAGAGCTAAAGGGAGAAACGTAGCTGTTCTAAGGGCTCTAGCCATAAAGGAAAATAAAGTTACTCAACGTAGTGACTACCTTACTCCTAGTCCATAGTCCCCTTTCCTCCATACTTTTGGGACATACCGTCCTGTGGGACGGGACCGGAGCAATCTTGTAAACAAGCATCAAATTGAAGCGGTGTCCTTCTCTTTTTACGCAAAGTACCGATAACCCTGCCCTCCTTAGCTCCACCCCGAGCATCACCCTTCAGTCCTTTTCTATCGCCAGGTCTGAGACCAGTTAAGCAATAATAGAGGATACTTATTAGAGGGGACGGCAGGCGGGCGTATGCAGGAAAGGGAACTATGGACTAGGAGTAAGGTAGTCACTACGGTGAGTAACGTTATACTCCTACGTCTCGTCCCCTTTCCTCCATACTTTTGGGAGATTACCAAGCACTCCCCACAGGAAATACAGGTGGATGGAACTTCCTTACTGAAAAAGGAGTACCCGAAACTGAATTTTTCTTCTCCCACGGAGAACCGCAGATATTTCATATGCGGTCTCCAGTCTGAATGTCATTTACACATCCTGGAAGACTACCACACTAAGCCAATCGCCCTTCCGAAGAAAGGACTTTATTTGGCAGGGCGTGATCAACTTGAATTTCTCTCAGAAAGATCGAAGATAGTGCGCAGGCCAGCCTGGTTGAGCACTGTGAAAGGACAGCAGTACTAGCCCTGCCCTTGCTCCATGAGGGGAACAGGTTCCCCCGCTCTGAGGTATAGAAGTTTCTGTACCTCTGCTCCGAGGGAGAGCATCCCGATTTGTTGGAAGAGAGGTTCGAAGGGTGGGGTAGAAGGAAAGGGCAAGCAAAAACCCACCTAAACGATGGACAAACCCCACCAGACTTGGGTGATGGTTTGCCACGCCTCCAGATGAGACAAGATTCGTCCCCCCACCTATGTGTAGTGTGAATGACAAAAAATATTATTTGGTGATTTGTCAGCAGGGAGATAATCTGTCCCTGTAGAGGAGGCTGATGGCCGAGAGAAAAACCAACCACCTTGTTGCTTAAGGCGGGGCTACCAACCGAAGTTTCAGATCGGCATGCACGGCGACCCTGAAAACCTCCCGATCCCAGAGAAGGACTGTGTCTGGGACCCTGACCTCTGTGTACAAGGGGCCTTAGCTGAAGCGGTCGCCAGGACCAACAAACAGGTCTTTGCTGTCCACACAATGTGGAAAACTACTCAGCCCCAAAAGGAACGCTCCCAGCATCAGTCGTCATGAAAGTTGGTGTAAGGGAGGTATCCAAAATGGCTGCCATGGACAAAGGAGGTTGGGCCACCATTTAGTCAACACCTGAAGAGAACTGCGTCATAGGAGAAAATGAAGCAACTGTCCACTTAGACGAGTCAGGAGATTTAAGCAACACTTAGCCTTGAAACAAGGATCCTCGGCCGAGCCGGTGCTGGCAGAACTAGGATGTTTAGTGGACAGCCTAGGAACTGACCCAGAAGTAGCCTCCAATGGAGGAACCTCGGCAGAGCCGGTACTGGAAGGCCTGTTGCTGATGAGCTCCTTTGCTCCCTCGACAGAATCGGTACAACCACAACCCACAGCATGGGACGGTTGAAGAATATACTCTAGCGACAGGACCCTAAGAGGATCCCTCGACTCCGTCAGTACTATATTTAGAGGAACTTTGGGTTTTAACCTGGGACACATAGCTCCCTGAAGCGAGGCCTTCGAGTCATGGCTCAGTGCGACAAGCATCAGAAACAGAGACCTGTATCAGTGTGGAAAGCGCCAGAAATTGAGGCCTCTAGGCGAACCCCGGTATCCAGAGCCACAGACGAACAGAGCTGAACCTTAGAACCCAAATGGTGAACCTCAGAACCACGTCCAGTTTTGGCAAGTCCTCAGAGGGACCCTCAGAGAACACTCTGGTACACCTATTAGGCCCTTGAGGCACCTCAGGAAAATCCCTCGTAACAGAGCCACACAAGCCCCTCCCGGTCAAGGAATGCCCTCACTGAGCGGGGCTGCTCATCGCGGTCCTCATCCGCTTAAGGCTCATCCTAACGAGGCGGGAACAGAAGACTGGTCTTCCATGCCTATCGTTTCAGGTTTTAAAAGAAAAACGGAATCGGAGCAGCAGGGGCCAGGGTGGAACAGGAGTGAAAGACGCTTAAAATACATCCTCATAGGGTCAGAGTGCATGAGCATCTGAAACTTCCCAAAAACGTATCCTCAGCCGAGGGTTTAGGTGTTGAAGAGGAAGAAACCACTCGTAACATTCATCAGTGGTGCAAAGCAGGAGGGAACGAGACAGTATGAGGCAGCAGAGCCCACGCACGCCGGTCAAAGAAGGGCGGAATGGGTTACTATTGCCGAAAGGAATGCTCCGGGCTCCAGACGTTGCGAACGTAGGTCTAAGGGACGTATCCAAAATGGCCACCGTAGACCACGCAGGTTGGGCCGCCATTTTGTCACCACCTGAAGAGAACTGCGTCACATGCGTAGCTGAGGCAATTGTCTCCTCAGGAGAGTAAGGGGACTTAGCACTTTAGCCTTACAAGGATCTTCGGCAGAGCCGGTACTGGGTGGTCTTGGATGTTTAGACATCTTCAAACCAGTTACAAAATTAGCCTCCGACTGAGGAACCTCAGACAAGCCGGTACCAAAGGGAATGCAGTCTGTGACCCTCCCTATTTTCCCCCCCTCGACAGAACCGGTACCACCACGACCCTGAGCGTGGGACGGTTGAGGATAATACCTCACCGACAAGACCCTCAGAGAAGGTATCTCAGATCTGTCGATCTAGACTTTAACCTCCACAAGAGGAACCTCAGGTTTCAACCTGGTTTCAGCGGGGACAGCTCCAGATACGGAGACCTCAGGGTGAACCCTGGTATCCCAGTACCCAGCCGAACTGGGCTTAACATTAGCACCATGATGGTGAACCTCGGAAAAAACGGTACAGGCAGGTCAGTCAGAACCCTCGGAGGAATCTCCGGGATGCCTGTTAGGCCCTTGGGGCACCTCAGGAGAAACCCTGGTGACAGAGCTAGCTCTTAAGGGGTCAGAGTGCATAGGTCTCAAACTTCCCAAAAAAAGGCATCCTCTGACAAAGAGGCTGCCAGGACGCAAGACCAAACATGGTAGCATCCAAGCACGCCATTCATAGGAAGTGTGGAACAGATTCACACTGTCGCATGTAAAAGGTTATCCACCGAAAAGAAGATTCCAAGCACCCGCCGACGATAGTGTGGGTATGAGGGAACAATCCAAAATGGCCGCCGTAGACCACGCAGAAATGCCCACCATTTTGTGAACATCTGAGGAGAACTGCGTCACATGTGTAGATGAGGCCGTTGGCTCCACAGATTGGTCAGGGGACTTGACTGAAATTGTAGCCTTGACACAAGGATCCTCGGCAGTGCCAGTACTATGGGGCCTTAGATGTTTACTGGACATCCTGTCCCTGAAATTAGCCTCCAAAGGAGGAACCTCAGCAATGCTCGTAAAGAGGAGTTTCGGTCGACGACCTCTCCGTGTGGCCCCTCAACAGAACCGGTAACACTGCGAGCACGGGAAAGTTGAGGAATCCACCTCACAGACAAGACCTTAACAGGCCTCTCAATTCTGTTAGTACACACCTTGGCCTCGTTAAGAGGAACCTGGGAACAGAGTCCGGTCTTAATACCTACCCTGAGAGGGGCCTAAAACCGTGGTTCTGTACAGAAAGCCTCAGAGGCCTCAGGGCGCATCCCTGTGTCTGTGTGGGAAGCTCCTGGCAAAGAGACCTCGGAGCGAACTGCGGTATGCAATGCCTCAGCACGACTATGCTGGCTATTAGCACCTGATCGGTGAACCTCGGATTGTGATCCGGTAGGAGCAGGCCCCTCGTGGAAACCCTTGGAGGAAACCCTGTTATACCTATTAGGCCTGCCAGACACCTCAAGGAAACCCCCAGTAGCAGAGCGTTTAAGCCCCTCCCGGACCTAGAGGACCCCGGGAAGGAGTCCCCCGGCCGGTGTGCCCTGAAAAGTAAGGCACTTATCAGGGGGTCTCTTTCCGTCTATAAAGAGTTGGAAATGCGGCAGAGGAAGCTTCTGGAAGATCTCCTCCCACCGACGAAGACAATGTTGAAGTGCCCGGGCCGAAAGGGAGTCACAGACGAAGCACAAGTCCCAACAGTGATCTGGTCCCAGACACTCCAAGCAGAGAGAATGGGGATCTGCCCTAGCAAAGCGATGCTCGCAAGAGGTACAAGTGGCAAATCCAAGACGCTCCGGCATAGATGGAGGACTACACGACCACAGAACCGGAGCAGGAGAGAAGGACATTGGGATGGAAAAAGGCTTCCCAGTGATGCTAGTGTGTCCAGATCCAACTGCAAGTCTGGTGGGGTTTTTGTCCATCGTTTAGGCGGCTTTTCGCTTGCCCTTTCCCTCCTACCCCACCCTTCAAACCTCTCTTCCGACAGATCGGGATGCTCTCCCTCAGAGCAGAGGTACAGAAACTTCTATACCTCAAAGTGGGGGAACCTGTTCCCCCTCATGGAGCAAGGGAGGGGCTAATACTGCTGTCCTTTCACAGGGCTCAACCAGGCTGGCCTGCGCACTATCTTCGATCTTTCTGAGAGAAATTCAAGTTGATCATGTCCTGCCAAATAAAGGCTTTCTTCAGAAGGGCGATTGGCTCAGTGTGGTGGTCTTCCAGGATGCGTAAATGACATTCTGACTGGAGACCGCATATGAAATATCTGCGGTTCTCCGTGGGAGCAGAGAAATTAAGTTTCGGGTACTCCTTTTTCCAGTAAGGAGGTTCCATCCACCCGTATTTCCTGTGAGGAGTGCTTGGTAATCTCCCAAAAGTATGGAGGAAAGGGGACGGGATGTAGGAGTATAACAACGTTACTCACTGTAGTGACTACCTTACTCTTAGTCCATAGTCCCCTTTCCTCCATACACCCGCCCGCCGACCACTCTAATAAGTATCCTCTATTATTGCTTAAATGGTCTCAGACCTGGCGATATAAAAGGACTGAAGGGCGATGCGTGGGGCGGAGCTAAGGAAGACAGGGTTATGACCACTTGCGATACCCTGCGTAAAAAGAGAAGGACTCATTTTCAATGTGATGCTTTTTTACAAAAGTGCTCCGGTCCCGTCCCACAGGACGGAATGTCCCAAAAGTATGGAGGAAAGGGGACGGGACGCTTTTTTAAAAAAATGGTAAACAAACAATTTTGCTTAAGCTTCCCTCATGCTGTGATGTATGTGAATACAATTAAACATGCAAGTAAGTGGACGTTTGGGCGAATAAAGACTATTTGGTGGATAACAAAAAAGACTTCTTGTCCACAAAATGAAACTAGCTTAAAATAACAGGACTACACTTAGAGTACAGCAAACAAGACACAAAACATTGATTTATGTATATCGGTCACAGTCTTATTTGTTCAATAATTAGTTAAAAGTAAGTCTCCTGGTTTTCCATTTTAATTAATTTTATACATAGCTACAAACAGTATTTATTTGTAAAAAACAGAAAAAAGCTTATATTAATTTTTCTTGATAAGCTCTGTTCAAAGTAACACAATAGAGAGGCTAAAATGATTCACTTTGAAGTTGTTTAAATGGCTCCAGAGATGTGCATAACATCAGCATAACCAGTGGCTGTTTGTTTCTAAGGTGAAAAAGGATATTTGCTTGATGGTCAAGAACCCATCACAATGAGCTTCCCATTACAGGCATCAAAATGCTAATTTTTTTATTTGAATTATTTCAGAAAAGCACTAGTAGCAAATGATTGTTTTACATATCAGATATACTGTGGATAGAGATGGAAATGCTGAAACAAAAAAAACACTGAACTGGGTACCTGGGTTACACGACACTTGGGTGGTTTATTACCAATGAAGGCGACTCAAATATTCAAAGCACCACATATACTGTTAACAAGTCCCTGCCTTACCTTCAATGTTAAGAACATAGAGAGAAATTTCTTCTTATCTCCAATCACCATGACATTACTGATGATAGGAATACTTTCTTTTACAGCATCCTCAATTGGAACTGGCGGAATATTCTCACCTCCTGCTGTGATAATAAGCTCTAAATCAACAAAACAAAGACAATTGTAGGTCAATACAAGGAATCGTGAAATCAATGGCTCTTCCAACCATACCTTGCAATCACACATTTGTAGAAGGTCTGAAGTCTCCCAGAAAGCTTCACATAGGAAGGATGCAGATTATTAAAACTGTTAATAAGCAAAGCCTAGCACATAAAAAATCATTCCTCACACCCAAGAACAGGCACCAATACCTACAAAAAAACGTGTCTTCCTTCCTCCATTCTTTTGAGAACCTTCAGGCCTATCGGGAAGGGGCTGGAGTACGAGTGAGGACCAGCTTTAATATTAAAGGGATCTGTGAGGATACATGCGTGGACACGTCCATAAGGGGCACCTTCCTTGTGCATGCTTCCTGCACAGTTCTATGAGCACGAAAGACTGAACTCATTGGAGGATTGAAGGGTGGGCAGTATGGAGGAAAGCGTACTATGGATACAGTGGTCACTATTGCTAATTTGTTATGCCCACTCCTATGCCCAATCAGGCATACTTTTTAGAGGTTACAAAATAAAATCAAGGTGGGCATAAGTGCTAATTACCCGGTGCACGACACAGTGTTGCTTCTCAGAACCATCCAATAGGGCTGGTTAAAAAAAATCCACCTCAACACAGAGCATTGCATAGTTTTCACTTGGACAAAGCCATCCTAAGAACTCATCTTCTTACTAATCAAAGGTGTTGTGGTATTTTCATATAAAAATAGATCTTTTTCTCCCCTGTTTTCCTAACTCCTTTTACGAGGTGGAAAGCCTCTGGCACAATCTTGCATGCTCAAGTTGCATCTAAAACACAATAAAACTATCTGTGCTTCTTAAAGGCTCTTCATTTCATATGGAAGTTGTAACCCCGGCAAGCAAACTTACAAGAAATTCTATTGTTAGCTATGAGGTCTACTTTATCTTGGAGTGGCAAGCAAAGGTTCGAATTGCTCCTTCTTTGTGTCCCTTTAGATGCTTTATACAAAGGAGACCTGTAGGATTGTCAATTGTGTGATACAGACACTATGCATTAGTTATCTCCAAATCATAGGCTCAATTTGATAAAGTGGGTTTGGTCTTTACTCAGGCGGAATAGTGACTTGACCTACCATTAAGTACAAGTTAATCACTGTAGTGACACGTTTGCTGCTACGCTTAGTTACCATTCCTCCAGTTGATATCCCCTTCCTCATCCTTCTCGCAATCTGTAGCCCTTTAAATAGGTGGAAAGTAGTTCATGAGATAAGGGGAATCAGTGGGGATATGATTAGTAGGATGGGGCAGGGAAACAAGAGAGGAATATAGCCTGGCTGTTAAGCACGCAAACCTGTCCCCCTCCTTTTTTGGAAATGCTCATACGCAGTGCAAAAACTGTTACAATACCTTAACTGACATTCAATGAGTCAGGAAGGGGAACCAAATGCTAGCAGTGCACCATTCCCCAATTCACCATGATAAGTAATGTGTACTTTCTTTCACAAGGCACTTTATATGATGGGGCCCTACGTGACTCACGGACACCCTATGACCACAGCAGAAATGCAAGTTGAAAGGTAGCAATATTTACCAAACTAAGGAATAAAAAAAGCTAATCCACGCTTGGGCCATGCAATTCCTAATTAATTAGCTTTTAAACACTAAACACGACTATACCTTTAATTCTGCCAGTAATGAACAGAAATCCTTGCTCGTCATGCTTTCCAAGGTCACCCGAATGCAACCACCCTTCCTCATCCAAAGATTCCTTGGTTTTATCTTCCATGTTGAGGTATCCCATAAAGACATGCCTCCCCCAGAAAAGTATCTCTCCACTCCCGTCACTCTCTGGTTGGGATAGCTTTGTTCTGCATCCTGCAATCACTTTGCCACAACTGAAACAAAAATAAGTTAATTATACAATAATCTGGAGGGGAACCTCAAAAGTACCATTCTTCACGCTTTTGCAGCCAAGTTTTTGTATTACACTGTGCCTATATTCAAGCATGTTCTCTCAAAAGCATAAAAATACTGATCAGATGTGGTGAGAGTTTTAGAGAGCAGGACGACTCTTTGCGTGATAAAATGAGACACTTTTTTTGCCATAGTCCGTATCTCAATAGTTATCTGTGTGCAACATGGGAAAAGGTGGAGTGGTCTTTTCTGTGATGAAAACTCAGTGGTGTTTTATACTGGCAGGGGTCAGATAGAGAATTTTAAACATCAACGGTACCATGTGTCACCTGTGTTAACAGAATATTACTCCCCGCCTTCCATGTAATTTGAATCTGTAACAAAGCAGTATAGATCATTTACGAGTCACAGGTCTACCCTGTAGGGGGCGTTGCCGAGCAACAATGAAGATGGCTTCATAGCCGAGGAACTCCGGAGCGTAGGAGATTTCTCTTGAAACACGCTATGGAGTGACTTTATATCATATTCAATACCATTATTTGATTCCAGAACACTACGACGTGCAGCAGATTTATTTCTTTTGGAATGCTTACAAATATTCCTGACCGCATCGGTTATCATTCAGCATGCGTCGCTACATGGAGCTAGTTTACCTCACGGATTCGCTCTCACTAATATGACCATGTTAAATACTTTTGCAATTTCACCAGCTTTACACATACCGGCTGAGGCTGTCCGACACCACCCATCTTTAATTCCATGTTCATCAAGATCTGCGAATACATGGATGGAATGATAGTGAGGCCTGGGGCAGCGGCGTCTTGTAGAAAGTAAGTCTTAGTTACTTACCTGTAACTGTATTTCTCCAACATTGGTATCTTTCATAAATTCAGATGCTTGAATATTCCCCGTCATCAGACTGGGAATCCTCAGTGATAAAAATAATTATCAATTTTTTTTTTAATATACATACATTGCTACATAGAAATACATGCACATTGCCCATTATGGCCTATGAGCCATTCTATTGTGTAGTCCCTACACCTCACTTTGCTCCTTTATGACCCCAACCAATGAGGTGGCAGGGCTTAATCTTCGCCCCAGGCAGCCATCTTCAGATTTTGAACCGTAGAAACTACAGTATGATGGATGCGGAGCGTAGGATCAGCCTCTCAGGGGAGGCAGGTGGGCGCATGTGAATCTATGAAAGATACCAATGCTGGAGAAATACAGTTACAGGTAACTAACTAAGACGTCTCCAGCATTGGATCTTACATAGATTCAGATGCTTGAATAGAATACCAAGCAGTTAAAAAAATCCCACCATATTATCCATATATGCAAATACAGAAAACATTTCTGATCAAACCTTTACCATGCAGCAACACAACGGTTACATTCTCCGGGAAAGGTGGGAAAAGGAGGCTGGTCCTACCTTATGCAAAGAGATGGCGGAGCACTGCCTGTCCAACTGCAGTTTCTTTGTTGGCATCTTCAGCCAGGCAGTAGTGTTTTACGAACGTGTTCAGAGTGCTCCATGTGGCGACTCTGCATATGTCCTTCAAGGCCACCCCTGCGTGGAATGCTGTGGACGCCTCTCTCCCTCTGGTGGAGAGAGGCTTAGGAAGGCGGTCACCTTTCTTTAGATGGCTGTGGGTGATGCAAGAGGAGACCCGGCGTGCCAGACCTTGTTTGGAAATTGTATGGCCAGAGAAAGCGATGAGCAGTCTATTTGAAAACCGGAACTCCTGAGTCCTTTGCAAATAAAACTTTGAAACTCTTGCTATGTCGAGAGAATGCAATGTTTGTTCTGCTTCCGAAGAATGATTCTGGAAGAAAGTTGGTAAGACAAGGCGTTCCGTGAGCGTCATTTCCGATACTACCTTCGGAAGGAACTTAGGGTGTGGTCTTAAAATGACACGTTCCTTATGGAACAAGGTGAAGGGAGGTTCAGAAGATAAGGCTTGTAACTCATTGATCTTCCTGGCTGAGGTAATGGCTATCAAGAAAGCCCTTTTCCAAGACAAGAGTTTTATGTCGCATCTGTGGATGGGCTCGTAAGGAGGCTCCATGAGGGCTTTCAGCACAGTGTTTAAGCTCCAGGTTGGGACCGGCGTGGGCGTAGGCAGGTAAGGAAGACCTTAACAGCCGGAAGGGAAAGTGAAGACTGCGTCTCCGGAGCCGTCGTCTATGCCATAATGGCTGACAGGTGGACCTTGATTGAAGACAGCGAAAGACCTGCTTTGGCTAAGTGTAATAAGTAGGGAAGTACTTGCTCAACCGAAGCGGTGAGAGAATCAATAGCATATGTTTCACACCACTTGGAAAAACAAGGCCATTTCCTAGTGTAAGTGATGCGTGTGGAAGGCACCCTTGAGGCCCGGATAATATCCCAGCATTCCGCAGGCAGATTGAGATTCATCAGTTTGAGCTGCAGGAACCAGGCCTTGAGAGACAGGCTCGCTGGTTCGTGATGGAAGACCTTGCAGTTCTGCTGCGTCAATAGATACTGATGTGCCTTGAGGCGAATCGGGGGCCATCGGGACAGGTGCTGTAGGGTCGAGTACCAGACCGGCCATGCCCAGTACGGTGCGATTAGAATCATAGAACATTTCTGCTCTCAGTCTGCGTAGTATCCTGGATCTGAGGGGAAAGTGGGGAAAGGCATATAGGAATTTCCTTGTCCAATCCACTGAGAATGCGTCTCCTACTGACTGACTCTGGGTACCTGAGGCGAACCTTTTGCATTTCTTGTTGGCTCTGTTGGCAAAAAGATTGAGATGTAGATGGCTCCATAAGGCGAAAATCCGTTGGGCTTCCTTCTCGTCCAGCTCCCATTTGTGAGAAGACGTGTAGTCCCTGCTCAGCTTGTCCGCTAGGACATTGTCCACTCCCGTAAGATGTTCCGCCTTGATTTGGACTCAGTGATAAGGACCCATGCCCATAGTAGTTGAGCTTCTTGAGACAAGATCTCTGACCTTGTGCCTCCTTGCTTGTTTGTGTAGTGCATGGAGGTCATGTTGTCTGTACAGCGAGTACCTGCCCCGCTACTACCGGAAGGAAAGCTTTCAGTGCCCACCGAATGGCCCCGAGTTCCAACACGTTGATGTGAAGTTGTGACTCCTGGGGTGACCCGGAGCCCTTGGTTTGTAGGTCCGCAAGATGAGCGCCCCAGCCCGAAAGAGGCACATCTGTCCTTAAGTGAAAGGTCGACGTTGGTGTCTGAAACAGTATTCCCTGTAAAAGGCTCTGCGGAGTGTTCCAACGTCGAATAACCCTGTGCAGAGACGTAGGAATCTGGAAAATGTCCTCCCACGAACCAAGAGCTTGTTTCCATTGGTGATCCAGCGCCTCCTGAACAGGCCTCATGCGAAGCCTGCAATTTGGTATGAGAAATATACATGAGGACATCATGCCCAGGAGGGACTTGTAAGAGCGCATTGATGTTGTTTCTCTCCTTCAGAAACAAGAAGTCAAGTGGAGAATTGCTGATGCTCTTTCTGCCGACGGTCGCACTCTGAGAATGTTGGTGTCAAGATCGGCTCCAAGAAAAGAAACTGTCTTGCTGGGAACTGGACAAGACTTCACGTCATTTATGGCGAAACCCAACCCTCTTAGGAGATTTGTTATCCTTGAAACCACCAAGCATGCGCTTGAGGTGGAATTCGATCTCATCAACCAGTCGTCCAGATATGGAAAAACTTCTGTTCTTGTCCTCCTGAGTTTTGCAGCCACTGGCGCTAGGCATTTTGTAAACACCCTTGGTGCTGATCTCCGACAGAACAGAAGCACTCGAAACTGAAAATGAAGATCGCCTACAGTGAACCTGAGAAATCTTCTGTGTGCTGGATGGATCGGTACATGGAAATATGCGTCCTCCAAGTCTAGAGTGGCCAAGAAATCGTGCATGTTTAGCCAAGGGAGCACTCGTTGCAGGGTTGTTATCTTGAATCTGATGCGCTTGATATATTTGTTTAGCGCCCTCAGGTCCAAGATGGGTGGCCATTGACCATTCATTTTGACGAGGAAGAAACCCTTGCCCTTAAGAGAGTACGGTACTGGCTCTAGTGCTGCTTTGTGCAGCAGTTTCTGGATTTCGGACATGACTTGCTTTAACACATGTACCCTGCGCGGAGCCGGGAGTAAGGAAGGGGGCTGGTCTAAAAATTCCAAGGTTTGTCCCTCGCGCACCACCTGTAACACCCATTTGTCTGATGTTATTGACTGTCAGCGTTGGTAGTCTAGTACTGGCTCACACTTCAACTCCCCAATCAGGGTGTGACGTTGAGGGGGAGGAGCTAGACTGTCAGTTTTGCTTGCTCTGCGACTTCCCTTGAGCAGCGCCCCGCCTTCCTCTCTGGGCATACTTATTGGAAGATTGGTATTTGGAGTCCTGGTATGAACTACCTTGCGACTTCTGGCCCTAGGAAGGGTGGTTGAAACCTCTGTACTTCGAGGATGAACCTTGAAAGGGACGAAACGACCGGCGATCCTTGTCCTTCTCTTTCAAGGAGCTGATAGCACGTGCCGTGTCCATATCCGTTTTGATTCCTTTGAGGTGGTCATCAAGCTTTTTTCAAAAGAGTTCTTGACCATCGAAGGCTATATCCAAAATCTGCGCTTGGACCTCAGGTCTGAAATTGGTAGCCTTCATCCAGGCCCGTCTTGTCAGTACTGTGGGCCATCTGCCGGAAACCTAACTCCGCCACATCGAATGCAGCGTCAATCGTTTGATCTGAAGCTGCTTCCCCATTGGCGATAATCGACCTGGCTTCCTCCTGGAGTTCTACAGGCAGCTGTTTGGCCAGCTTGGACGTACGGAGCCAAAGCTTGCAGTCGAATCTCGCCATCATGGCCAGCACGTTGCCCGCACTGATGGTAAGTGATGCTGACACTTTCCTGCCCAAAGCCTCTAGTTTGCGACCGTCCTTGTCCGGTGGGGCTGATAGAGGCGATGCTGGATTGGCCAACTTTTTCCTGGCTGCTACTGTTGATAACCAAATCCAGTTTTGTAGGACCTCGAAGACAGGAGCAGACTCCAGAGCCTTGTACTTTTTCTCTGGCCTGGAAACTAGAGCCGGAGTGAATAAGGGTGTGGCCATTATCTTGGATCCGGACTCCCAAATGATGTCGAGGAGAGGAATGGTAGTAACAATTCTCCTACGCTTGTCCCTGTGCTCATAGAGCACTGACTTCTCCTCCGATGTGACCTGTAATTGGAACAATTCTGCGGCTTTGCCGATGATGGTATGAAAAGAGACTAGATCATCTGGTGTTGAAGAACCACCCAGAGAATCTTTCTTTCTTGACTTTTTTGAAAATGTAATCGTGGCATTCACTGGTGTCCGGTTCTTGCGTGATCTCGCCTTCTTCCGGTTTAGAAAACTCTGAAAGGATCTTCTTGCCAGTCTGAGACCAAAACACTGTGCATCGATGCCTGAGAAGGGACCCTTGTCAGTGAAGGACTGAGTGTCCTGCTCCTAGACCTGCGCGGTGGCTCGGGTGAATGGACCCTCTTCTGTGGACTACTCCTGGAAGGCGAATGTCTTGGCGTGCTTTGTCGAGGTGAAAACCCCCTCTGCGGAAGGTTAGACTCTCTCAGTAGAGTTGTCTTGCTTTTTTCATTTTGTCGTCTGTTGAGCTATTCAATGATCCTTTGCATTGATAACATTAGCACAGGATCATAAGAATCAGCAGGCATCTCTGTAGTAGGTTGTCAAGGAGGACTGTTTCTTAGGTGTAAGACTGTTGTTCCTCAACAAACTCAGCGTCTGAAAATTCCTCTGAAAATAGATAATTGAGTTGCCTGTGGTTCAGGAGCGTCCACAAACTACGGTGGTGCGTCTAAAGACTGAGGGAGACTTTCCTCATTGGTTGGCTTAACAGTGGCGTCAGCGAGGGGCGTTTTGGAGCCTATTGCTTCTGTCGGTAACGGAACTCACGGTGCCGACGACGGAGCCGTGGTCGGAGTTTTCTTCAACGACGGCCTCGTCGATGGCGGTTCCGTAGACGAAGATTTTGTCGATGGTAGCTTACCTTTATCTGTCGACAAACGCATGGAAGAAGATTTCGTGGACGGTAACTTCTCCGTCGACGAGTGCTTCGAGGACGGTTTCACTCACCTGGTATCCACAGGGGCGCCACATGATCCTGGATGGAGGTCTAAGCACTATCCCGGACCCCTCTCTACTTGGTTCTGTGCCAGATGTTGGGTAGCGCCTATAACAGGAGAATGGAGGGTTAAGATACTGGTTCTGTGATGGGTGGACTCCCACCTCCCTCTGGTCCAAATCCCCTCCCTTGGGGTTATAGCTCACCTTAGGTTTTTGTGCATTGAACTCTCCGCCCTGCGCCTCTGTGCAGGGGAACGTGGTTGGTGCGGGCGTTCCGTGGACCTAGTTGCTTCACTGGTCCATGTGCCCTTATGTCGGGTCCAGACTGGCTGTGAATCCGACTCTGCTGTCTTCCAGGTGAGTTGTAATGTCTTTTCCGTCTTTATTCTGTCTCTTTCCCTCAGTTTTCTCTGTTTTCTTGGCGTCTTGCTCCACTACTCTGTTCCCCAACAATGTCTTTTTGTTTTCACAGGGAATGTTGCGATCTCGGAGTTGCTGGGCCGATGGCGAAAACCACGATGCTAACCTTAAATAATTGCTTAATTAATTAGTTAATTGCTAACCTGTGTTCTCTTCTCTTCTTTGTACAGGTTGCAGGGATGTCCCGGAGTGATGAGCGATCGAAGCGCTGCTTGCCCAGGTAAGTGCTTTGTTAATGCTGACCTTGTTCCGTCTCCATTGCAGGCTGCGGTGAAACCCAGAGATGAGCAGGGTAAGAGAAGCACAGGGTGCTGCCAGGACTCGCTGCTTGCCCAGGTAAGAATTGTTATTAATGCTGTCCTTGTTTCTTTACCTTTGCAGGTTGCGGCAAACTCCGTAGATGGGTGAGGTAAGCGAAGCGCAGGATGGATTCAAGGCTGGTTACTTCACAGGTAAGTGTTCTTGCTCGCTAATGCGGTTCTTGTTCTTCCAGGTTATTAATGGAATCAGGATCTACGGCTTCAGGGTCAGGCCACCGGAGAAGCAGAGGAGCAGGAGCTGGACACAGTGAGCGTTACGCTGCAGGAGTGCAGAACACGAAGCGTGTTCTGCTGTTTGGGTGTGGTTTAAATAGCCTAGGTAAAGTAGTTCCAGGCCCAGCCACACCCAAAACACTAGACCGCATGGCTTGGTTCTAAAGAACTGAGATGTGCAATAGACCTACATGATTCCATGTAGGATTTTGATGAAGTGTTAAGGCCCTTGGGGCCGGTGTGAAGGGCTTTAGCCCCACTGCTGCCAGGGGCTGTTATACCTGATGGGTCAGGGTCATGGATCGTGACAAACTCGCTGACGAGGACTTAGTCGTGGACGATGCGGTTTGCATGGTGGTCGATGAGAATGCCGTCGACGGCTTGGTGGACAACGGACCTCTATCTTTACTGCCGCTCGTAGATGGCCTCTCCGTGGATGACCCCCCCCCCCTCCCGGTTTTTTGCAAACTCCTCCTTACCTCTGGAGGTAGTTTTTGCCGTTTTATGGCTTGTAGAGTCCAGAGGAGGAAGGAAAGGTATAATTTGCAGCTTCCTCTTGGGAGTGGGAGAGTAGCTCATTTCCACTGAAGAAGCCCTTCTTTTAGAAGTTTGCTTCTCAGCCAACTTGCTGGAGTGAACAGGGGCTGTCTTCGCAGATTCCGCATCAGATGAAAGTTCCTTAGCTTCCAAATCCAGTAGAAGTCTTCCATCCCTGTCTTGTACGGTTTTAGTTGAGACTTGCAAATGTGACATTTCTGAATGTCATGAGGATAAAGACAGTATATACAATGATCATGGGGATCTTTCATGTAAACCACCTTTCTCTTGCACCTCGTGCAATCCCTGAAGAGGGAAGGCTTCTGGTCAGCCATCTGAAGAGAAAGTTCACTCGACGAATTCTGGGTCAAAACATTTTTTTGACACCCCAAAAACCAGTGGAGATAGCCCCTAGCCAGGGGAATGTGGTAGAGTATATAAAAAATATACACTACTGAAAAATTTGAAGTAAATTCGAAAAAGCTCATTGAGCTTGAGGATTCCCTGTGCCAATTAGACTGCAGTGAACAATCTGAAGATGGCTGCCTGGGGCGGAGCTGAAGCCCTACCACCTCATTGGTTGGGGTCATAAAGGACCAAAGTGAGGTGGAGGGACTACACAATAGAATGGCGCATAGGCCATAATGGGCTAGGTAGCAATGTATGTATATTAAAATAATTGTAATAATTATTTTTATCACCGGGGATTCCCAGTCTGACGGGGAATATTCAAGCATCTGAATCTATGAAAGATCCAAATGCTGGAGAACCCAACATGCTTAGTCAGCTGACTGGGACGACGCGCAGCAGGCAACCCGCGCGGATTTGGGATACACTCCTTTTACACTAGAAAGGCATTTGCTGGTACGTTTTCAAAAGGGTTTACCTCAGCTAACTGCTGATACTTCTAAGATTAAAAGTCAAACTCTTATTAAGTATCGGAAGAAACGTTTTTTTAGAATTCTTCAAATAAATAACCTCATTTAGACTCTCAATACTGGTACTTTCCTGTAACTGAAGTATTCCATTTCTTTTTTTTTTTAACTTTTTTTTATTTGACTTGACAGCACAACAATGGACATAGGGAGCCACATGGCACCAGCATTAAGAGCAAGCAATGCGGGTGATAAACAGTACATATTGAGTACAGTGACGCGTATTGACAAAAGGCAATATACAAAGTATTGTTAACATGCACCAGACAGATCAACATCTATGAGGAGCCTCCCGGGGAAGTAGGGGGAGAAGTTGATGGGGGGGCCATGGCAGACAGTCTCGGAATCTCGATGTCCCTTGGCCTAGAGTGTGAATGCTGCATCGTGTTCCAGGACTGCTCCGTGTCATGAGCCCATGTGACCGATCTGAGCCATTGCGTATAGGTAGGCGCTCTAGGGCGGAGCCAACAAAGTAATATGCAGCGGACTGCCAGGAGCATGCAGAGACCTTCCAGTTTCTTAGAATCGCGGGGTACCTGAGGAAGGTCATGGAACAAGCAGTGCAGTGGGGTGGGGTGGGGGTAATCGAGTGTTCCAGAATATCAGACAGTGTGGAGCAAATGCCTAGCCAAAATTGGGTCAACCGGGGACAAAGCCACAACATGTGTATATAGGAGGCTTGATCCGCGCCACACCTGGGGCAGGAGGGAGGGGTGGCGCAGAACATGCGATGAAGTCTCATAGGTGTATGATGATACCTGTGTGGGATTTTGAACTGGACGAGTTTAAATTTAGTGTTGTAGGACACATCGTGGGTACGAGAACACATCCGGGACCACCTCTCATCGGTAATCTCAGTACAGAGGTCCTCCTCCCATCTGCGCCTCAGCACGGTGAAGTGGGGGGCAGCTCTAGTCTGTAATAAGGAGTAGAGTCTCGACACCTTGCCTCTGAAGGAGAGAAAGGAGCAGAGCTCCGCCACTATAGGTTCATCAGGGGGCAAGGCGGGGGAAGTCTGGATATCTGGAGGACTTGAGATGTTCACGGAGTGAAGTGTATTGTAGCCACACCGAGGGACGGCGCCTGAGTGAAGGAGGGAGATCAGACTATTCGATAAAGCTTCCTTGTTCAAAGGCATCGCGTAGTGTCAGAAAGCCAGCATCGGCCCGGTGAGTGACCACTGAATGCGGAATGTGTGGGACATCAGGAAAGAAGTTCCACAATGGCAGATCTCTGTGAAATGGGTGGGGTATGCCGACCATGGTCCAGAGTTTGGTCAAAGCCAGGGATGTGCTGGCCACAGGGTTCGCAGAGTTTGAGTCAGGGGGGATTGGTTTGAGGACCAGGGAACCGATCACAGACCGTTAGTTTCTCGAGGCGAACATGTGAGGGGAAATCAATGGTGTTGAACCAGTATGCAACTGTGATTGGGCCACCACCCAGTATCTGATGAAATCGGGTGCGCTGAATCCGCCCAACGCCTTAGGAGCGGTCAGTGTGGATAATTTGCGGCGGACAGCCCCCAGAGTGCCAGAGGAAGGTGTTACATATGCCGCGCAGTGTCTGGAAAAAAATATCCCCGGGCCACAGAGGCAGATTGGTGAATCGGTACAGTAATTGGGGTAATACAATCATTTTGAGTATTCTGATTCTGACGGCTAGTGAGAGGGGAAGTTTAGTCCAGCTGGAGGTTTTGGCCTCCAGGTTAGTTAGGTAACTCTGGTAGTTGTCGTCACGTAGATGCGACGTGCGTCGGGAGACCACCACCCCCAGGTAGGTGAAGCTAGACGGAGACCAGTTGAAGCCATGTAAATCGGCGGGGGGGGGGGGGGTTGTGTCGAGTCTGTGAGTGGAAACAATGTAGACTTGCAACAGTTTACTTTCAGACCGGATATGTCCCCAAAACGGGCCACATCTGCCAGTATAGGGGCAAGATTAATTTCAGGGGAGCGAACATACAGCAGGGCATCGTCAGCGTAGAGGGAGACTATATCAGTTTGGCCGGATGTGCGCAAACCCCTGTGCGAGTGCGATTGCCAAATCATATCAGCGAAGGGCTCCACGGCTATGGCAAAAATGAGAGGGGAGAAGGGGCATCCTTGGCGTGTACCTCTAGATATCTGGAAGGGGGAAGATCATCTGTCTTCCGTGCGGACTTTGGCCGACGGAGCGGTATAAAGAAGCTTTTTCCAGGTACGGAAGTTGGGGCCAAATTTGCATTTCTCGAGAACACGCCACAGGTATTTCCACAAGACCGAATCAAATACCTTCTGCATATCCAATGTAGCTGCAACTGCCTGCGTGGCCGGGTCGATTCGACTGATTATATTGAAGAGCCTCCTTAAATTTAAGAAAGTGGATCTACCGGGGACGAAACCGGCCTGTCTGGGTGGATAATATGGGACATGTACGGGGCTAAGCGGTTGGCAAATATTTTAATATCGCTATTAATCAGCGAGAGTGGTCGGTAGGAACTGCACTGCGTAGGGGGTTTACTAGGTTTAAGGAGCACTGTAATCAGTGCCTCCCAGAGAGACGGTGGAAGTATGCCCTTGTCGCACGATTCTTCCCATAGGGTCAGCAGGTGTGGCGCTAGTTGGGACTTGTATAGTTTATAGAAGTCCATCGGAAGACCATCTGGGCCGGGAGCCTTCCCAGATGCCAGTGACTCAATGGCCTCTACAATTTCCTCCAGGGTGAAGGGCCTCTCGAGGAGGCCACTAGCGTCGGCTGATGGGACCGATAGAGGAAGGTTGTCTAAGTAGGAGTCAATTTTGGGAATCTGGGATCTGTCATCCTCCGAATATAGGGAGGTGTAGAATGAGAAGAACTCCGAATTGATGTCTTGAGGGGAGGTGGCGAGTGTGCCATCTGGTCTAGTTATGGCCGGTATATTGGGGGCACTGAATTCACGACGTAGCAGTCTGTCCAGCATCCAGCCGGGCCATTCTCCTTCACCGTATTCCCTCGCCGATCGAGGGGAGTCCAGGAACTTAACCTTGCGCTCGGCAAGGCCACGGAACCTGTCCAGCTCAAATCCCAGCGCCGCTAGAGTGGCCGGGGAGTGATCTACAGCGTATTGGGATTCATAGATGGCCAGGGATGATTCGCTGGAAGCAATGTCAGCACGGATGCCCTTCAGGATGCCACTGCTCTAGGAGATGGCGACCCCTCTTGTGTATGCTTTGAAGGATTCCCAGGGTACAGCTTGTGTTGAAACAGAATTTGTGTTAATCTCAAATATTCCTCGATGGAGGATTCGAGCTTGGAAGCAAAAACCTGGTCAAGAAGCGCGTGGGGACTCATCCTCCACTGTCTGGTTTTATTGGCGTCTAATCCCCAGTTTAAGGAGATGAGCGCCGGTGAATGGTCCGATAGTGTCCTGGGGAGAATGGCCAGTTGAGATATACATCTGACCAGTATGTCTGTGATAAGCCATCTATCTATTCTAGAGTGGGAATCGTGCACTGAGGAATAAAAGGAATATGTACGGCTTTCGGGGTACATCAGACGCCAGGCATCCACCAGTGCCAGCCGGGGGAGCGAGGTCAGGATAGTATATGCTGCCCTAGACAGTTTGCGAGGCCGAGAACCGGACCTATCCAGGGTGACATCAAGTTTCGTATTGAAGTCCCCGCCCCATAAGATTGGAATCAGGGGGTAGCTCTCTACTAGAGTGGTCAGGTGGAGGTAGAAGTCAGGGTCGTCGACGTTGGGACCATATATGTTCAGGATGACTATCTCCTGATGTTGTGGTACACCAGTGATCAGCACAAATATTCCAAGTGGATCTATATGGGAGTGGTGACACGTGAACTTCAGACTTTTATGTATTAGGGTGAGGGTGCCACGGCTCTGAGTGGAATAGTTAGTGTAATACCTCTGGGGACCCCACTGCTTGGCAAACCGTTCACATTGCTCCGAGCGAGCGTGGGTTTCCTGTAAGCATAGTATCTTTACCCCGTGGCGTTCGGCGTGGAGCTGAATCTGTCGCATCTTTTTGTAATTGCCTAATCCCCTGCTGTTCCAGCTCATAAAGGTCAGGGTAGTGTCAGCCATATTTGAGGGGGTAATGGTGAAATAAGTAAGAGTGGATTTCCGGAAAATGCAAGATGTATACTCTGGATGTTTGCGATCACATGTCTACATGTAAAAAGCGTTTTGGCGCGGTGCATGCGGTGCCTCCGGAGGCTGTCAAGACTTTTTAAAACCATAAAGTCCCCTCCCCACCCCCCGCCCACATCCCTCCCCCAATCAGAGGGACGAAACCCGAACAAAACCAAAACAACCATACATTTTTAGGCATTAGCGCCTGGGGGTCTGTTAGCAGCCGGGCGATGGCGCGCCGGACCGAGAAGAGTGTTAGGAGAGTTATGCTATGTAATAGGATAAAGCAGGGTGTTTAGAGTGGGTGCGGGTTACAGCGGGCCTAGGTCTACAAACAGAGGACCAATGGAAGCATGGGGGTGTAGCCACGTGCCTCGACCCGGAAACGCAAGAGTTGGGTGTAGTTCCAGCTTGGGCGAGTCAGGGTCCCGGGTTATAATCACAGCAGCAGCAGCTGGGTTGTAGTGCCGGGTGGCACCCAGCTGGGGCCCAACAAGAGACGGATATTACTGCATAGAATGCAACAGCAAGGCGTGGGGGGTCACTTACGCAGAGAAGTAATGGAGCAACCTTATCAAAATCAACAACAAATATACTACGGTGGGAACGTGGCCATCGTGGGGGGGCGCCGTGGCAGTCCCACACGTGGCATAGGTACGGTAACAACCATTGAAACACATGAAACTTATATTAGCACTGTTTAGATCAACCAGGGATGTGTTAGTCTATACATTTCGCAGCCTCTTCTGGGATGGTGAAAAAGCATGTTTGGTTGGAGTGTTCAATCTGCAGTTTAGCAGGGAAGAGCATGGAGTATTTGACTCCTAAGTCTCAAAGTCTCTTTTTGACCGCAAGGAAGGTCTTACACTCTTGTTGCACAGCTACAGAGTAATCCGGGTACAGGTGTATCCTTGCCGCCCCAAGATGTAGCTCCCCCTTGGCCCTGGCCACCTGGAGCAGCGCATCCCGGTCATGGAAGTTTAGGATTCTGGCTATGATGGGACGGGGCGGGGCACCAGGCCTAGGCTTCGCAGTCGAGGAGCGGTGAGCTCTTTCCATTGCAAATTGTGCAGAAAGCTTGGGGCTATCAAGGAGTGTTAGCAAGGTACGTTTCACGTAATCCTCCATGGGCTCCCTGAAGTTGTCCTCTGGTATACCAATGATGCAGAGGTTATTCCGCCTGGAGCGGGATTCGAGGTCATCTTTTTTCTTTTCGAACAACGAGACCAGGCTGGTCAAGGTTGTCACAGCGGCGCGTAAGGAACCCAGGTCATCCTCCGTGGTGCCAACTCTCGTCTCCATCTCAGCAACCCTACTGTCTGTTCTTTCGATATGGGCCTTTATGGACGAGATGGTCCCGTTCATATCGTCTAACTCAGTGTGCAGGGTAGTGAAGCCCTCGCGCATATACTCCAGCATTTTCTGCGAGTCATCGGAGGTTGAGGATGCAGTGGCAGTCGGCGACTCCCCAGGAAGGTCAATCGGCGGCCTGGAGGGCATCTTGGCGAACATTTAGTGAGCTCTGCTTCTTGCTAGACCCGACTCCCCTGGTCATGGCGACAGGCCGTGTCCGGCGCCCAGGGCCCTATTTGGATGTGGCGGGCAGGCCCCCCCAACCACCACCCCACAGAATGCCTCAGGGGGGGTGGAGGTTAGGTAAGACGAGGACAGCGGTTAGTGATGCTGAAGGCATTGCAGGGTGGGTCACACCAAGGCAGACGGCGAGCCCACGGGTGGCCAGGGGGGAGTTCAGACGCGATGTTGACACCGGATCGTCGGACCAGTGATGTGGTGCAGGAGGATGTAGCACGAGTTGCTGGCAAAAGGGTGGTTCGTAAGACGGTACAGTGAAGCTCAAGATGAAGCACTCCAACCCCTGCAGGGGAGCTATGAGAAGGTGAACCTGATGCCAACCCGGGCCCTCACCCCTAGGTCATAGGGCGTGGGACATATGCACAGCTAGCGCAGGCGTGGGGTACCGAGGGGGACAACAGGTCATAGCTCAGTACAGTTGAGGTAGCAGGAGTCCCATGGAAGCAGCACTGTGAGCAACGGTGTCCTGTGCTTAAGAGCAATGAGGGCGCACAGGTTGGAGGCTTAGCGCAGCCGGATCACTGTGGGGAGGTGGGATGCACTGTTCCTGAGGCAGGCGGAAAAAAGTGTTCAGCAGGGGGTACTGGTGGGCCTGAGGGCACTGGGGAGCAAACCCAGATGGTAAATGTCACTGTGGCCTGTGAGGACTTCCAAATCAACCCAGGCGCGTATCAAGACAGTGAAGAAGGTGAGAAAAGCCAATCGTCCGTGGCACAGAAGTGGAGCCGAAGGCAGGGTATCTTGCAGCGGGTCATCCAGCTCAGGATTAGGATCCAGCATTTGCTAAGATTGGGGGCCCCCAGTCCGTATCCAGGGGGGAGCAGGTGCCAGCATGAGGGAACAATGGTGGCATGTGGGGGGGGGGCAGGAGCCAGGCAGATGGCAGAAGAGAACGGCCACAGGGACCGCCGGAGCCGGGCACACACACCCCCCGTACCCCCTACCTTGCTGTAGTCAGGTATTGTTGTCCGTGTAGAGGACCGGCGGCGGCGGGGGGGGGGGGGGGGGGGGGGTTTGCAGGGGAGGGGGAGACAGGCCGGGAAGGCAGTCATGGCCCAGACGGAAGCGGCACCAGGGCACTCGGCCACCGATGCAGGGGGGCCGCGGCCCGGAGTGGAAGGGCCGGCGGGCCGAGGAAGTCCTCCGCAGGAACGAGGGATATGCAGGGGAGCGTGGGCTCGGCGCCCCTCCCCCAACTGCGGCCGGCAGCGCCCCGCCCTCAGGTGGATGGGCAAGCCATGGTCACAGGAGCAGCGCGGGGGAGGTGGAGGGGGGGGGAAGCGAGCAGCCGCAGCCGAAGGTAAAACGGGGGGCGCAGTCAGGCGCCCAGGGTGCGTTCAGAGCCGGCAGGGAGGTTCCTGAAGGATTGCCGGCAGCGCTGTAAGGTGTAGACAGCGTTATGATGGGAAAAAACAGTCGCTCTACCAGTCCAGAGCGTTACGCTTAGGTGGCCATCTTGTTTCGGCGCAACAGCGTCCCCCGAAGTATTCTACTCTCAACTGACATTTAAATACCGATTTTCACATTTGTGGAACTCTATGCACACTCCTAATGGATTACATCTAACCAGATCCCAATAATTTTCCTACTACTGTAGGAAACCTATCTACATTTGCTTTGACTGTGAATCTTAAATTAAATTAACTTTGTATTTTTACTGGAGATTACTGGAACAGTACAGTTTCAATCTCATTTCAAATTTACCAACTACAGATTATTGGATTTGAGGCGCTTTACCATTGTCATATGAAGGCTATTCACATTAAAACAGGTTGATTTTGTAGCTGGTTACTGACATTTTTTCTCTTTTTCATGAAGTATATACCTGCTTGGCTCCCAATTAACCTATTGCTAACTCTCTCAGAACCTGTGGTGCTTTACCTTGATCATTATATCTTTGAAGCACTTCCAATTAAGTGCACCGTTGCATTTATTCACATTTACCAGTGCCATTTCAACTGGCTCACTCTCCTCACATTAGCAATCTTGTCCTGCTTGCTATTTACTCATTCTACTCTATCTCATAATCAAAGAGGAATCATTCTGTTCCAATCTGAATCTTTTTTCCAATATTTCCAAGCTTCACAGACATTTTCAAATAATGTCGTCCTCTAAGAATGCGCCTTTCAATGCATTTATGGAAAAGATTCTTGAAGAATTCAGAAACATACGTTCCTATATTTCCATACTTGACTCCCGCTCACATTCCATTCAAGAAGAACTTAACGGCTTAAAAAATGACATAAAACTTCTCTGGCAGTCTAGACAAAGTAGAAGAAATAGTTAGTACTGTGGAAGATAGATTAGAAGGCCTGGAATGCATGCAAACAAAAATACTACAATTGGAATGTGAAGTTACTGAGTTAAAGGACAGGAATCAGTGAGACAAATTACGTGGGATTCCTGAAAAAGCTGAATGTGACGATCCTATCAACTTTCTAACTAGCTGGATCCGTTCCATACTTGGAATCACTTTCTCACCACCATTAGAGCTACAACAGGGGCTCATAGGATCAGACTGCGCTTTACCAGAACTGACTCTTCACCAAGACCATTCACTGCATGTTTTCTCCGACATCAGGCACATCAAATTCTTCAAACGTCCAGGAAAAATTCCCCTATTCTCTTCCAAAATAAAAGAATTTTCAGTTCTCCAGTGCCACCCAAGCTAAAAGGAAGACATTTATAGACATGGGATCTATTCTTAAATCGCTCAACATCAGATATGGTCTACTAGATCCAGCAAAAGTGATTATCACCATTCCCGATGGCCCCATTAAAGAATTCTGAAATCCAGATGAACTTTATAAATTGCTCCAAGCTTAGCAAACTATTCCGATGGATACATCTTCTCCAAAACCCGTGGCTAATTCTTGTTCAACAGATTCTCAAATCCCTTTATTAACTTTCAGAATTCCTAAGAACCAGCATATAAAGTATACCTCCAAACGTAGATCAACTTCATCAATTCCTTTGGAGATACCAACCACCTCAAGACATCTTAAAGACAAATCGAGATCTCCATTAAAATCATCGGATCCTTCATTCGCTTCATAACAAACTTTGTTTTGCAAATTCATTGTTTATACCTTTGATGTGATTATAATATCTGTTACCCTCTATGCAGTCTTTATAACTACGGATTCTCTTTTGTGTTTAAATCTCTTATTTCACACGGTTATTCTCTCCTTTGCTTTTACCTCTCTTATCTATGCTTATTCTATCTTCACACTCGACATCCCCTATGAGACTTGTGTTCATTTTTTCTTCTACTAACCTCATCTCTACTAGTCATTAATTATTCATTGATATCTTCTCATATTCATCAGTTACATTCCCTTACATATTTTCTCATTTTGTCGCCTTCCTTCCCTTTTGTTTGTACCTATATGTTCCAAGTTCACAATTGAATTCAATAACCTCTATTCCATTGTTTTTTTTGATATTTCTAAAAATGAGATTAGGGAGTTATATTTGTTATTACAGTTAATGTTGTCTTAATGTCTTCTAATGTCTGTTAAACTCACTACATATAATGTTAAAGGGTTAGGCCACCCTATGAAGCGTAGCAAGATTATTTCACTATTAACTTAACAAAAATCTGATATTTGCCTACAAGAAACTCATTTATGCTTTGATAAGGAGAATCCTAAGATTAAAGCTCCCTGGATCATTCACACATTTGTTTTGCAAATGCCCTGGATAAGAAAGCCGCAATATCTATATTAATTAATACACGTTCAAATTTCTCTCTAGTCAGTGAAGAAAACAATCCAGAAGGTAGATGCATCATTGTGGAAACTGTCATTAATAATCTTGCTGCCATTATCATCAATGTATATGGACCGAATGCACCTATTCCCTCTTTCTGGTCCTCGTTTCTTGCTAAACTTGCACAGAAGTGTCCTGACATTCTAATTTGTTGCGGCAATATGAATCAGGTTGTTGATTTTGTCCTTGACTGAAAATCCTCGTCCAATTTTATCAATTCTAAATTCCGATCCAGCTTCTTAAATTTAATACAAAATCTAAACTTAATTGATTTGTGGCGATTTTGCCAGCCTGAAACAACCGACTTAACGTTTTACTCCCCACCTCAGCAATCCTTCTCTATACTTCATTACATTTTTGTTAATTCATCATTAGCTCCCTCTATTTTAATCGCCGAAATTGATCCCATAACCATTTCCGATCATGCCCCTGTATCCAATGTTCTTGAATGGACTCAATAAATTCTTACCTAGATGGAGATTTAATTCATTCCTTTTGAAAGATCAATCCTTTATTGCTAAAACCAACTCCTTCATTAAAGAATTTCTTTAACAATCTTCCTGAACATACATCGATATAAAACAACTGGGATGCTTTTAAAGCCTCCCTCCGGGGATTCATAATCCAGTATGTTGCCATCAAAAAGACAGTCTGAATCTACCCATAAATCCCCCTTAGCTTCAATAAAAACTTGAGAAATCATACGATGCAAATCCGGATTCTGTTATATTGAAAAGCCTCATGTCCAAACGCCTCAAATTTAATAAGATTTGCACAGACAAAGCCGCTAATTCCATACTCAGATTTAAAACTAAATTTTATAACAACTCCACCAAAGCTGGCAAAATGTTAGCCTCAAGAAGAAAAAAGAAAAATCTCTATAACACATATAATCTCTCCTGAAGGTAACAGATGAACTAATCCAAAAGACAAACACATTCCTTCATTTTTATTCAAAATTATATACCTGCTATTCCTACATCAACTCTGAAAATATCAAATCTTTCCTCCAAACTAATAAAAAAGATAATATATCTGACCTAATGGATTCTTCTTCCCTTAACTCGCCTATTTCCATCTCTGAAATCAAACAAGCCATACTTGATCTTAAACCAAACAAAGCCCCTGGACCCGATGGATGCACTCTAGATTTTTACAAAACCTTTGATTCTATTGCTCCTAAACTCTTAGATTTATATTCCAACTTTCACTATTGGACAAAGCCCTGGATCATTTAGTGAAGCCCTCATTCTTTATCCCAAGCCAGACAAAGATCCTTCAATTATCAAAAATTATCGACCCATTTCTCTTATTAATTCGGACTCAAAAATGTATGCAAAAGTTCTTGCTAGAGGTTTAGAAACCTTCCTCCCTAATCTCATACATCATGATCGGGATATATGAAAGGTCATCATGCCTCATCCAATTCGAGACTATTATTTAACATTCTAGCACAATCCCAAAACTCAATTGAACCCTTGGCCTTCATCGCCCTTAATGCAGATAAAGCATTTGACCGCATATTCCTGTCTTTCATGTTCCATTCACCAACCTGGCATGGCCTCCCTCCCCACTTTATCAACTTGGTTAAAATTCTGTACTCCTCACCTACCACCCGTATCCTCATCAATAATTATCTTTCCGCCTCATTTAGAATTGAAAGAGGTACTAGTCAAGGATGCTCTCTTTCTCCCTTATTGTTCAATCTTGTCTTGGAACCCCTTCGAGGCATCAGATTAAACTTGTGTATCAAAGGAATTTCTATAAATATAGAAGCCAAACGTTCTACTTACACCAATGATATTCTAATCTATCTTTCTGATCCTGCCTCCTCTATATCACATTTAATTTCCACTATTAACGATTATTCCGCCGTCGCTGGCTACAAATTAAACTTTGATAAATAAGAAGAACAAGTTACTTACCAACTGGTAACGTTCTTTCGATCGGATGTTCCTCCAACGTATTCCTCATCTTCGGAAATTATTTCGGCAGAGGGTGCTGTGCGTCGATGTCGTCGGGTCGATGGTCCCTCGTAGGCCTCCGTCGAGGGTGACGTCATCGGGTGTATAAGTAGCACACGCGGCGCCTGTTGGCCTCAGTTCTGTTTTTCCCCTTTTTATCTTTGATCTTGTACTGTGTAGATTGTGCCGGCAGACAGGTATGAGCCTTGCAAGATTTGAGATGGCAATAACCCGGAAAAATCTACAGAGGGGTAGGCTGGGAGGGCGATGAGGAATATGTTGGAGGAACAGCCAATCGAAAGAACTTTACTAGTTGGAAAGTAACTTGTTCTTCGAGTGGATTGTGTCCTCCAACGTATTCCTCATCTTAGATAGACTCCCAAAGCAGTATGGACAATTCCTCTGGAGGAGGGGGTACATTTTTCGATACTCTTAAATGGCCAAGTATAGTACTGCTTTTCCAAAATTTAGCTCCCTAAACTGGGAAGCATCCAGGTTATAGAATTTTGAGAAGGTGTGTAGCGAAGACCAAGTTGCTGATTCGCAAATGGATCTTATTGGAACACCTCTTTCAGGGGCCGTGGAGGAGGCGATGCCTCTGGTGGAATGAGCCCTTAACCCTTCCGCAGGGTCTTTTTGAGCTAGTCTGTAGCATTCTGAAATGCAAAGCACAATCCAGCGTGAAATTGTCTGTTTTGTCACCGACTGACCCCGTTTCCTTCCTGTGTAACCTATAAACAGCTGGTTGTCCACTCCAAGTCTGGAAAGTCTAGAGATGTAAAAGCTTAAAGCTCTTTTCAGATCCAACCTGTGTAATCTTTCCTACTCCTTCAAAGGATGGGGTGGAGGATAGAATGCGGTTAAGAATTTTCTGACTTAAATGAAATTCAGATATTACTTTCGGTAAAAATGATGGTTTTACCCTCAAAACAATTCTGTCCTTATGGAACACAGTATAGGGTGGCCCAGAAGACAGTGCCTGCAATTCGCTCACTCTTCTTGCTGATGTTAGAGCAACCAAGAAGGCTGTTTTCCACGTTAGTAATCTTAATGGACACGTGTGCATAGGCTCAAAAGGAGCACACATTGAGAATTTTAGGACTAAATTTAGATCCCAGATCGGTACTTGAAATGGGTGAGGAGGAAACATTAGTGAGTCCTTTTAAGAATTGTATTATCAAAGGAATTTTGAAGTAGGAGCATTCTTCCGATGATCGCTTGAAAATGGAAAGCCCCGCAAGGTAACCTTTTATTGTTCCGATATTCAGACCTCTATGTGCTAGGGTCAGAAGAACAAGTTACTTCTTACCTTGTAACGTTCTTTCGATGGGATGTTCCTCCGACGTATATTCCTCATCTTTGATAGATCATCTCCCAGCTTGCTGCCCTCGGAATTTTTTTTTCAGTAGAGGGCGATGCGCGTCGACGTCCCTCGAGCCGATGTCCCTTGACGGCCTCTGTATCGGCGCCATCACGCGTATAGATTCGCGCAGCGTCCATTGCTCAGTTCCATTTTGACGTTAACAGTGGTTTTACATGAATTGGTTATTGACCTTGAAGGAGCGTAAACTGCAACCACAAGGGAAGTATTACTGCAGGGATGGAAGGGAGGGGCGATAAGGAATAGGTCTGAGGAACATCCCATCGAAACAACGTTACAAGGTAAGAAGTAACTTGTTCTTCGAAGGGATTGTGTCCTCCGACGTATTCCTCATCTTTGATAGACTCCCATAGCAGTGGTGTGTAATTGGAGGTGGGAGTAAAACGCCATGTTTCCTTTTAGGAATGAACCGAATGTAATACGGCTTTGCCAAACCTAGTCTCTTGACTAGAGGAGGAATCCAGGTTGTAAAATCTTGTGAAGGTATGTGCGGACGACCATGTGGCATCCGCACATATGTCTCGAACCGGAAGCCCTCTTTGGAGGGCCGAGGAGGCTGTGATACCCCTGGTTGAATGAGCCCTAAGATTCTGAGGAGGCTCTTTCCCTGCTAGTTTGTAACATTCCAGGATGGCCAAAATAACCCATTTGGAAATGGTTTGTTTTGTTATCGGTAGTCCTAATGTGTGCCCCGAGTAACCTACGAACAGTTGGTCTGCTTGCCTAATCCTAGCAAGTCTGCTGATGTAAAAGCTTAAAGCCCGCTTTGGGTCCAGCCTATGTAGCCTTTCTTCCTCTTTCCCCGGATGGGGAGGCGGATAGAATGAAGGTAAGGTAATTTTCTGAGTGATGTGTAATTCAGAAACCACCTTTGGGAGGAAATTAGGCTTCACCTGTAGGACAACTTTGTCTTTATGAAAAATTGTATGAGGGGGTTTACAAGATACAGCTTGTAATTCGCTCACCCTTCTAGCAGATATTAAAGCCACTAATAAGACAGTTTTAAGGGTGAGAAATCTTAGCAAACAAGAGTGGAGTGATTCGAAAGGAGTACCCATCAGGAAATTTAAGACTAAATTTAAGTCCCATAAAGGAACCTGGAAAGGTCTTGGAGGATAGACATTAGTTAATCCCTTTAGAAGGCCTTGAAGATCGAGAGCGCTGCGAGTTAGCCCTTGATTGTGCCAACTTGAAGGCCTGAATTTGCCAAATAGAGTAAAAAGGATAACACCGTTGCTGTACCACATGAAAAGGGGTCGATATTCTCTTCTCTACACCAGCTGCAAAATTTGTTCCAACGGCAGCGGTATAAAGACTTTGTTGCTGGCCTTCTGGCCGAAAGCAACACTTCCATGACGTCCTCAGGGAGGTCCCAATCCTTGAATCTCAACCTTTCAGAAGCCAGGCGTGAAAGTTTAGGGTTCTGATGTCTGGATGGAGAACCTGACCTCCCTTCTGTGAGAGAAGATTCTCCTTGCGTGGAAGACGAATTGGAGGGCAGATGGACATGTCCAGAAGGTCCGGGTACCACGTTCTCCTGGCCCAGTCTGGGGCAATTAGGATCATGGCCCTCCGGAATCTTCTCAACCTCCTGATCATTTGAGGAATGACAAGGACAGGTGGAAACGCGTACAGGAGTGGAAACCCCCAGTCCACTACGAATGCGTCCCCTATAGCTCCTCTTGCGGGAAATTCCCTTAAACAAAACAGATCGCACTTTCAGTTGGCACTGGTGGCAAACAGATCCACTTGAGGGGTTCCCCAAAGGGCAAAAATCTCTTGAAGGACTTCCTGATCTAGTTCCCACTTGTGAGAGACAGTGCCCTGCCTGCGTCTGCCGTCAAGTTCTTCTCTCCGGCTAGGTGAACTGTCGATCGAGAGATTCCTTCTTGAATTGCCCAAAACCAGAGCTGCATTGCCTCTCTGCACAGTGGCAGTGATCCTACGCCTCCTCTTTTGTTGAGGTAGTGCATGGCCACTGTGTTGTCCGTCATTATCAGGACATTTTTCCCCTGTACAGATGGCAGAAAAGCTTTCAGCGCTAGTCTGATTGCTCTCAGCTCTAACAGGTTGATATTTATTCTGGACTCCGATGGAGACCAACGACCGCTGATGGTTAAGTCGTTGGTATGGGCTCCCCACCCCGTGAGTGAGGCATCTGTGACTACCGTTATCTCCGGCGATGGTTGCCAAAAGAGTTCCCCCTTCAAGATGGTTTCTTCTGGCAGGACCACCACGAAGGTCTCGAGCCACCTTGACCGGAACCTGAAGGAGGTCTGTCATTCTCCCTGAGAATTGCGACCATCGAGTTCTCAGTGCCCACTGAAGAGATCTCATTCTCAGGCGAGCCTCTGGCACAAGGAAGATTCAGGATGCCATGAGGCCTAGCAACCTCAAAAAGTCGAAAGCTGGGAGACGTTGGGCATTTTGAAACTTGGTGACCATCTGCAGAATATCTTGAGCCCTCACCTCTGGTGGCGAGGCTTTTCCCAGGGAAGTGTTCAGGACCGCTCCAATGAACTGGAGTCTCTGTGATGGTATCATCTGTGACTTCTTTAAATTGAGGGAGAAGCCCAGTTTGTGAAGGAAGTGGCACACATAATCTAGCTGGATCTGAGCTTGTTCCGAAGATACAGCTCTGATCAGCCAATCGTCCAGGTAGGGGTAGACGTGGATCCCTTCCCTCCTTAGACTTGCAGCCACTACCGACATTAGCTTGGTGAAGACCCTCGGGCAGAGGTCAGCCCAAATGGCAGAACTCGAAATTGATAATGAGAGCCGCCAATTGCGAACCTCAGGTATTTCCTGTGTTTGAGATGGATTGGCACATGGAAATAAGCATCCTGAGGTCCAGAGATAACAGCCAGTCCTGGAGCTGGAGGGCCTGAATGATCTGAGAGAGAGTTACCATCTTGAACTTGTCCTTCCTGAGGAACTTGTTCAATTCTTCTAAGTCCAAGATAGGTTTCAGTCCTCAGTCTTTCTTCGGTATCAGAATGTAGGGGGAGTACCAGCCCATGTTCCTCTCCGCTACAGGTACCGTCTCTAGCAGGTCTACAATTTCCTGCAAGAGGAGCGGATCTGGAACTTCAGAGAGCTGTTCCCCGGTGGATGACTGAGGGATGCGTAGAAAAGGCAGGCAGTAACCTTGGGCAACTGTCTCCAATGCCCAAGCATCTGAAGTAATAGACCGCCATTCCGTCAGATGTTGAGTTAACCTGCCCCCTACTGGTGTTTTGTGAAGAGAGTCTTCAGAGCGATTTGGAGGCGGCTGATGCAGATGCCAAGGGTAAAAAGGCACCTGCTGCTGCTGCGGCTTTTGTATTTTTACCCCGGCCACCTCGGGTGAATTTTGTCTGACCCCGTTGAACCGGCTGTCCTCTGCCTTTTCCGAATGCGGAATAGAAGTGAAAGGACTTACCTCTCCAAGAGGTTCCTGAGGGGCGATATGGTGTCTGACGGATTGCAGCTCCTAGGGATTTTGCTGCTGCCTTGGATGTTTGTAGTTTTTCTAAACTGTCATCCGCCTTCTTACCAAACAAAGAAGAGCCGTCAAAGGGCATATTCAAGAGTCTGCTTTGCACAGCTGGAGCAAAACCAGACTTTCGCAACCAAGCAAATCTCCGGGTTGTTGTACTTGCCGCCATGGCCCTGCTGATGCGGTTAGCAGAATCAATGCCAGTTTGAAGGGATTTGCACATAGCGTCTTTACCATCCTTGATGTTTAGGAACACTTCCCTTTTTTCTCCCTCCGGGAGGCAGTCAGCCACTGATGAGCACACTCCCAAAGTGTGTGGCTCAACCTTGCGAGCTTACAAGTGGCATTGATGGATTTCAACGCCATGCTACATGCGGAAAATACTTTTTTGGCCATAGTCATATCTCTTATCATCCCTGTCCTGTGGAACAGTAGGGTAAGCCGATTTACTACCTGAACAACCAGACTCCTGAGTTGGGCGTTTGGATAAATATTCAGGGTCAGCAGAAGACACCCTATATTTAGCTGATAATTTTTTGTTAACCGCCGGGATTACCTCAGGTGTTTCCCAGTTTGCCAATATTCTCCTTTGTAATGCCGCATGAAATGGCATCACAGGATCCTCCTGTGGAACTTTGACCAAGAGGTCTGTGAGGTCGTCTTGCTGAAAAGCAGGTGAGGGTGTGGACCACCCCATAAACTCTTATCCTTGCCATCAAGGTTCTATAAGGGTTTCCGCCTGTCCCCATGGGTCTGGTGTGGCAAATTCCACTTCTGGGGAAGTGTCCAACCCACTTGCTTCCTATAGGGATTCATGGAGGTCTTTCAACCTACTTTCCTCAGAGGTAAATTCCTCTGGTGCAGGAGTTGCAGATCCCCTGCAACTCAAAAGGTCTTTCCTGATCCGAATCCTCCCCTTCTTCATAAATAGAAGATAAGACTCTGGGAGTGATCAGGTCTTGAAAATGGTATGAATCCCATTTCCAAAGCAGAAGGAGCCAAATTCGTCATGATTGGCTGAGAAAACGTAGACGACGCGGACATTAAAGGCATCGAAGCCATCGAAAAAGGCGTCGAGAAAGGTGGTAGAGGTATCGGGATTGTACTCGAGGTTGTCGACGACATTCTCGTGCTCGAGGCTCTGGGTATGGCCACTGGCTGTGAGGTGGCCGTGGGTTTATCCTTTCTCGGCGTCAGCGAAGATGGCGTCGACTCGACTGACCTGTGCATCGAAGAACCCTCCGATAACGGCGTCGACGACGCCAATCTATGTGTCGAAGGGATCTTCGACGACGGCGTCAAAGACGCAACTTTGCCTTTGCTCAAGGGTTCATGACACTAGAGTGGCTTCTTTCGCCGGGTGCTGCGACTCGCTGATTTTTGATTTTTCGGGTCTTTCACCCAGGGTATCACCCTCAGTAGTCTTCGAGGGGGTCGAGGCCGCTTTCTCGAAGACGCTTAGCATCTTTTTCCTGAATTCCTCCCACTCAGCCTGAGAGCTATGTTTTTTGAGGCAGGAGACCCTTTTTGGGGAAACGGAAGACAAAGACGAGGCAGGGGATCTTCAACGTCTCTTTTTTGAATGCTTAGATCTCGAAGATTGATGGGAACGGCTTCGAGACCTAGAACGAGAATGTCTTTTGTGATGGCGAGGAGACGAATGTCTCGACTCCGCCGAGGAAACTTTTGAAGAAGTTTTAACTGCCTTACCTCTCTCGAGCTTCCCCTTATGCTCCTTCAAGGCTTTCGCTGTCATGGACATGCAGTCCTTGCACTCCGAGCAATGGTGCTCGATTCCCAGGCACCATAAACAGATCCTGTGAGGATCCGTCAACGACATTTTCTTTCCACAGTCTCGAAATTCTTTGAAGCCGGACCATGGGATCGTCGGTTCGGGTGAGGAAGCCATCGAATACGAGTCGGTATTCACGAGGAATGATGATATATTTGACTGAAGAACTGAGCAATGATATTCCGAGGCCCCACAAAGCGCGGAAAAACGGAACGGAGCAACGGACGCTGCGCAAGTCTATTTATACGCGTGATGACGTTGGTGCAGATACAGAGGCCGTCGAGGGACGTCGACGCGCAGCACCCTCTACTGAAAAAAAAATTTTCAAGCTGGGAGATGATCTATCAAAGATAAGGAATATGTTGGAGGACACAGCCCTTCGAAGGAAAGATACTACTTGCGGAATAGAACATAGAAAAGGATCGACATTCTTTTCTCTGCACCAGTTGCAAAACTTTTTCCAACGGCAACGGTAGAGAGACTTTGTTGCTGGCCTTCTTGCCGAAAGCAACACCTCCATAACGTCATCTGGAAGGTTCCAATCCCTGCATCTCAGCCTATCAGATACCAAGCATGAAGGTTGAGCGTTTTGACCTCTGGATGGAGAACCGGACCCTCCATTTGAGAGAGAAGGTTCTCTCTCTGAGGAAGACGTACTGCAGGACAGATGGACATGTCTAGAAGGTCCGGGTACCACGTTCTCCTGGCCCAATCCGGGGCAATTACAATCATGTGGCTCTGAAACCTTCTCAGCCTCCTGATGACCTGAGGAATGACGGGAATCGGAGGGAACACGTACATTAGTGGGAAATTCCACTCCACCACGAACGCGTCCCCCGGGGCTCCTCTCGGGGGAAATTCCCTTGAGCAATACCTGTCGCATTTTCAGTTGATTCCGGTTGCAAACAGGTCTACTTGAGGGGTTCCCCAAAGGGCGAAGATCACTTGAATGACTTCCTGAGCCAGTTCACATTTGTGGGATACCGTGCTCTGCCTGCTCAGAGCATCTGCCGTCATATTCTCTTCCGCGGCTAGATGAATTGCTGTTAAAGAGATCCCCTCCTGAATCGCCCAATACCAGAGCTGCATTGCTTCTCTGCACAGGGGTAGGGACCCCACACCTCTTCTTTTGTTTAGGTAGTGCATGGTCACTGTGTTGTCCGTCATTATCAGGACATTTTTTGCCCTGACAGATGGCAGGAAGGCCTTCAGCACTAGTCTGATTGCTCTCAGCTCTAAAAGGTTGATATGTAGTTTGGACTCCAATGGAGACCAACAACCGTTTATTGTCAAATCATTGGCATGAGCTCCCCACCCCAGGAGTGAGGCGTCCGTCACTACTGTGATCTCCGGCCATGGTTGCCAAAAAGGTTCTCCTTTTAGGATGTTCTCTGTACAGGTCCACCATAGAAGGTCTTGTCTGACCTTGTTCGGAATCTGAAGATCCGTCATTTGACCCGAGAACTGGGACCACTGAGTCTTTAGGGACCATTGAAGGGATCTCATCACCAAGCGTGCCTCTGGCACCAGAAAGATGCAGGATGCCATGAGGCCGAGCAACCTTAAAAAGTCGTAGGTCTGGAGATTTTGGGCATTTTGGAATTTGGAAACCATCTGAAGAATGTCTTGAGCCCTCGACTTGGGAGGCAAGCTCTTTCTCAAGGACGTGTCTAATACAGCTCCTATGTACTGAAGCTGTTGGGAAGGTGTCATCTGTGACTTCTTGAAATTGAGGGAGAAGCCCAGTTTCTGGAGGAAGTGGCAGGTGACTTTCAGGTGATCCAGCGCTTGCTCGGCAGAACGCGCTCTGATCAACCAATCATCCAGGTAGGGGTAGAAATGAATCCCCCCTCTCCTGAGGTGCGCTGCCACCACTACCATTAACTTGGTGAAGACCCTCGGGGCGGAGGTCAACCCGAATGGCAGGACTTGAAACTTATAATGTGAGTCACCAAATACGAACCTCAGGTATTTTCTGTGTTTGAGATGAATCGGCACATGAAAATAAGCATCCTGGAGGTCCAATGACACCAACCAGTCCTGAAGTTGAAGGGCCTGAAGGAACTGAGAAAGGGTAGCCATCTTGAACTTGTCCTTTCTGAGGAACTTGTTCAAGTTTCTTAAGTCCAAGATGGGTCTCAGTCCTCTGTCCTTTTTGGGGATCAAAAAATACGGGGAGTACATCCCTTGTTCCTCTCCGCTGCAGGTACTGGTTCTATAGCACCTTTCTCCACCAGGGTTAAAACTTCCTGCTGTAGGATCGGGTTTGAAGACTTAACGGGTGTCTCCCTGGTGGATTGCTTTGAGGTTGCGTCAGAAAAGGAAGTCAGTAACCTTGGGCTATTATTTCTAGAGCCTAAACATCTGAAGTAATGGCTCGCCATTCTTGCAGATGCTGTGACAGTCCAACTCGAGTGGCCTTTTTCTGGCCCCTTTGACTGGCCATTCCTCTCGCCTTTCCATATGAGGTGTAGTAACGATAGAATTGCCCCCTCCATGACTGTCCTTGCACACGAAAAGGATGAGGTTGCCTAATAGCAGCTCCTAAAGATTTGGCAGCTGCTTTTGAGGTCTGTAACCTCTCAAGGCTCTTGTCAGCCTTGTTGACAAAAAGGTGAGACCCGTCAAAAGGCATGTTCAGAAGGCGGTTCTGTACGTCCGGTGTGAAACCAGACTTCCGTAACCACGCAAATCTGTGCATTACCGTGCTAGTGCCCATGGACCTGCTTACACTATCCGCAATGTCCAATCCAGATTGAAGGGATTCCTGCATGGCTTCCTTTCCATCTCTAACGATGGCTAGGAACCCTTCCCTTTCTTCCCCTTCTGGTATGTGCTCCGTCGCCATTGCAATGCACTCCCAAAGAGTGTAAGAAAATTTTGCCAAGGCACATGTGGAGTTGGCAGATTTTAATGCCATTCTCCCGACTGAAAATACCTTCCGTGCGCAACCATCCACACGCTCATCGTCCCTGTCTGGAGGGATAGACGGGTTGTTAGAAGCTGTGGCTGCCTGTATGACCAGACTCTCGGGAGTTGGGTGGTTGGACAGATAGCCCGGCTCGCTACTGGCCGGGCGGTATTTTGAGGTGAGTGATTTATTTACCGGAGGAATAGAATCTGGAGTTTCCCAATTCTTGGCCACCCTATTTTGCAGGGCTACATGAAAGGGTAGTACTGGGTCTTCGGTGGGACCATGGTCCAATATATCTGTTAAATCATCCTGGATGAATTGGGCTGATGGTCTAGCCCATCCTAAGTAATCTACTACCTTTGTCATTAATTGACGGTATGATGGACTGGCATGCTCTCCTGGTTCTGGTCTGCCAAAGTCGTTTTCAGGAGATGTGTCAATGCCACGTGCATTGTGTAATGATTCCACCAAGTCCCTCATTCTGCTTTCTTCTGAAATCAAGCATGCTGGGACATTTGGGGTGCCATATTCCAGCCCAAAAGGTACATTCTCCTCATCAGATCTCTCCTGTTCCTCAAAAATTGAGGTCAGGGATTTGAAAAACTCCTTTCTGGGGAGCGGCTTGAAAACCTTCTCTGGGAGAGGAGGAAGAGGTCTAGTACCTGGCTCTGAGGACAATACAGGTTTTGTAACCTTATTCTTCTCTTTTTCTGGCTTCCCTGGCTTGGCTGGAGCCTTTGGCGCCAAGGGTTTCGGCGTCAACGTCGAAAATGGCGTCGACGACACCGTGGTCGACAGGGACTGCTTCGAGGGCGTCGAGGCGACCTTTGAAGATTTTCCCTTCGAGGTATGATGGGTCTCGGACAGCGTCGATGACCTCGAGCGGTCGACTCGAGCGTTTTTCGCTCGGCGTCCTGGAAGGTTCCCTATACTTCCTTTTTCGATCACCCGGGCTCGAGGGCACGCCGAGTGTCAGAGCAATGACGCTCCCGGCCGGCTGCCGAAGAAGGCTTCGCTTTTTCAAACACCTCCATCATTTTGACCCTGAATGCTTCCCACTCTTCGGCAGACGAATGTTTCGTGGGGCATTTCATCTTTTTTGGAGACTCATCTGACGAGGTGGAGGGAGACCTGTGGCGTTGTTTCTTCGATCTTTTTGATGAAGACGACGAGCGATGGGAATCGCTACGGGACCTCGATCGATGCCTTTCGCGTCGAGGAGAATTCTCCTCACGGGATCTCGACTCGACGCTAGAGGTTTTTTGATCGGTTTTTCGACCTACCTGTAGCTTTCCTCTCCTCTCTCGCAAGGCCTTCCCCATCATCACCTGACACTTCGCACAGGCCTCCATGTTGTGGCCTTCTCCGAGGCACCACAAACACTCAATGCGGGTCCGTGATCGACATTTTTGACCCGCACGATTTGCACTTTTTGAATCCCGATTTCGGGGTTGTGGTCGGCGTCAATGACGAGGACATATTTCGTTATTATATATTCTTACAGAACTCGAGGCGCGCCAAATGTCCGAAGCAACATATACTGCGGAAAAACTGAACTGAGGCCAACGGCACGGCATGCTACTTATACACCCGATGACGTCACCCTCGACAGAGGCCTTCAAGGGACCATCGACTCGATGACATCGACGCGCGCGCCCTCTGCCGAAAACATTTCCGAAGAGCAGCAAAGCTGGATGGAATACATCTAAGATGAGGAATACGTTGGAGGACACAATCCACTCTAAGTTATGCACCTTACTTAAGCTTGCAATAGTGTCAATACCCCTTTATCTGGGCTATCATGGCAATCATCTCATATTAAACACTTAGGATGTTTAGTTGCTAAAGACATTTATACCACTATCAATCTTAACACTAACTACTTAATTGAAAAAGTCATTGAAATGACAAAGATGGTTGCTTCCTTCCTCTCATGGTGAGGTCGTCTAGACACTATGAAAATGAGGATTAGTCCCATCGTCCTATATTCACTCTCCATGATCCCCACTGCAATTCCTCCTTTTACAAAATACTTGACTCATTACTTTTTAAATTTCTTTGGAATCATGAAACTCCTTGTATCGCAACCAACAAGCTAAAACTTCCTAAATCCTCAGGTGGAGTTAAATTCCCTAATTTCTAACTTTATCATAAAGGTTTTGTTCCAAAACAACTTGCTGTCTTTAAACATTATGGACCCTACCCTGATAAAGCTCCTCTCTGGATCAATATTGAAGCCAGCATAATCTCACAACTTTCCCTCTCTCATTTTCTAATTACATCTTCATGGCCCAACATTATATCTTATCCATCAGTTCACTTTTTCAATAAACTTCCTGATAATTCCTTCACTAAAATTAATCCTGAAGACTTTTTCTATGGTTTAACATACAGAATTCCACCAAATCTAAACTTTAGACTATATACAGATGGTACACTTCACAGATTAAATTCATCGAACAACAAATTCGATACTCGGAAGCAATCCTTTTCCGATTTTATGTACGCAATACAATATTCCTACTTCTGATCTTTCCTTTTACACTTCCTAAATCAAATCTATCACTAAATTCCTTTCTACCTATAAGCAGAAATCCACTTCCCCCTTTTTTAAATCTTAATAATCCCTCTATTAATGCTGCAAAGTTTTATATGTTTCTAAATGACGGTCCCTCCTCTAATTCACTTAATCTTAGTACAACTAGACACTGGGAAACAGATTGGAACCTTCAGGCCTACCTAGATAATTGGACCAAAATTTGGAAGGTATGTCAACCCACATCTCCTGCTGCCAATCCCACGCAAACTTTTTTTTATTTTTCACCAGGCTTTTCTCACTTGCTAAAAGTATTGTTGGCGTATCCAACAAATGTTGGTCATGTCATGAATCAAATGTGATTTAACCCTTTAAGTGCCAAGGGCGAGGTATCTCGTCCTTGACAGTGCACACGCACTGCCAAGGACGAGATAGCTTGTCCTTTTCGGCACCTTGTTTTGAGCGATCCCTGCAAAGCAGGGATCGCTCAAAACTGTAATCCAACCCCCGGGCTATGTAAGGGGGAGGTCCCCCCCTCACTGCCAGGGGGCTGGATTACCTTCAGTTTCATGTCGGCGTGCGTGACGCACGTCGGCGTGAAACCGAAAGTAAATTCCCCGCAGCAGCCATTTTCGGCTGCTGCGGGGAAGAGAGAAGGTAAGAGACCTTCTTTGTCCGCCTCGATCTCCGGCTGTATTTCAAGCCGGAGAACGAGGCAGGTATCGTTGGAAAGGGGAGCTTCTCCCATTTACAACGATACCCATTGTGCGGCATTGCTGCCCGCGGATCGGGAGCAGAGCGCGCAATCCGCGGGCAGCAACGCCACCAGATCAATACAGATCCGTTTGTGACGCAGGGGGGGGCTGCTTACTAGGTAAGCGGCCCCCCTCCCCCGTAGCCCCAAGGCATGGGGCCACAGCGGCAGAGACCCCTGGGGGCAGATTATCACTGCCCCCAGGGGTCAATACAGGTGGGAAAAAAAAATTAGAGGGAAGGGGAGGGGGTTTGGGGCCCTGGGGCCCACTAGACCACCAGGGATTTTGCAAAAAGTGGTGTCCTTGGGGGGGTCCCCCCCTTTCCAAGGACACCACATATATGAGGCATTGCTGGTCACGGATCGGCGCAGGGAGCTCGATCCGTGACCAGCAACCCACTAGACCACCATGGATCCGTTTGTGAGGGGGGGAGGGGGCTGCCTCAAGTAAGCAGCCCTCTCCCCCCTCCCGGGCCCCCAAAGCATGGGGGCACATGCATGTGAACCCTGGGGCAGATGGCTGACCATCTGCCCCAGGGGAATGAAAACAAAAAAATAGAAATGATGGGGAAAGGGGGTGGGGGAAGGGGTGGAGGGGCCACTAGCCACCATGGATTTTTTATTAAATGAAAGGGGGGGGGATGCCCCCTCCAACCGAAGTAGAACGGGACACCCCTTGTAACCCTCCCTGGGGGCAGATATCTGCTCCTAGGAAGGGGCATCTGACCCCAGGGAGGGATGCATGAGGTGGGGCCCTCCATTTGGGGTGGGGGGTTGAGGGCCACCCCCCGTTGCGGTACATCATTTGCTGCCAATTTAGGGTGGCCCTCAGCCCCTCCTAAAAAGCAGCCTGTGAATTTGTATTTTTTGTTTTTTTACCCAACTTTGCTTGGTGCAGGTGGCCACATTAGTGTGGCTATCTGCCCCCAGGGTGCCCAAACCCTACTGCCCCATCTATTGGGGGTCCTGCCCCACCTTTTGTGGTGGCCCTCTCCCCCTCACCCTAAATGGAGGTGGGGTGTACCTCACGCAGCCGTTTGTAGGAGGCCCAGGGAGGCCTGCATGAGGTGTCCCCCCCAGCCATTGGGGGTGGGGGGGCCACCACAAAAGGTGGGGCAGGATACGGTCTTCAACTCTTTCCCACCTCCTTCCCCTGAAACACAAGTGGTAATTACGTAATGACCTACTGTAAATTCACAAGAGAGGTGCATGTCCGAATGGGTGAAGTGTGTCTGGGAATGTGTTCACGCGATCATTCAGCTAGTTGGTAAACTGTATGTATAGCCATATTCATGGGGGTTTACTTGTTTGCATTTCCTAGTGATGAGGAGGGTTGTGTAGATAATTGGCTACTCTTTTACCCAAAGGGCTGCACGATTTTCCGAGAGCCAACCACATCTGGCTCTCAAAGGGATGCCCTCCTGGTGCATTGGTTTGGGGTTAGGGGGAAGCGCTTTCACCAGCTCAAAGGAGCCATCAGCGATGTCCATGCAAAAGGAGATGCAACCCCCCCACCCTACAGTGGTGCACCTGGGAGTAAATTATTTAGCGTCTGTGGGAGGGGAAGGGATACATGAGCTGCTCATGGAGGAACTGGAATGGCTAGCACAGAGGTTTCCAAACATTGATGGTTTGGTGCCAGATTTCCGGGATTATTTTTTTTCTCTGCAGGATGCCATATGCCCACTTGTCTTATTTCCATTTCCAATCAATGTGCAGTCTAGCCTTCCGTAGTGGTAGATGACTGAGAAGTGTCATGGAACTGGTGGAAGGAAGTGAAAAATGTACAGATAGTTGCCCGACACTTTGGATGTGTTATTGGTAGGCAAAGCACTGAATGTAATTCTTTAATGTTTCCTTTGCAGTTGCGGCTACTGAAAAGCTATTGCTGACTTATGTAAGTACAACATTTATTACTTGGTAATCTGGGGGTGGAGGGTTACTGCGGTGGAAGGAATTGTGGCTGCATTGTCAGTGATGAGGGTGGGAAAGGGTAGTGGGGAGGGTCGGGGGCCAGTGATGGGTGTGCCTTGCATTGAGGAAGGCGGCTGCTTTGCAGAAGGAAAGGTTTGGCCGACATAAGTAGCAGCAAATTTTCAATTTTTTTCCAGTAGTTATATAGATGGTCATTTTTTCTGAGCATGCTATGCACACTTGTTACAGAGCTCATTCCTTTTACTGCAAAGTTCACCATTTCTGTGGTCCAATTCCAGCAGTGGTCCCAGTGTGCCCTGTCAGGGTCCCCATCCTTTTGCAGGGGGAAAAACTAACGCAGGGTAGCTAGAGAGGGGGGGGGGATGTCATTGGCCTTGGGCGTCCGTCCCCCAGGTGGATATTTTGTCCCCCAAATTCAGCAGTGGGTGCAGGGTGCCCTGGCAGGGTCAAATCCCTTCCTGGAGGGGAAAGCTGTAGTGCTGACCAGGAAGCGATGTAGGGTGGTGGTGGGTGATGGGTGTGACCTTGGCAACCTCCCTTCCTTGGTAGTCGAGTGCCCCCAAGTTCACCAGTGGTCCTGGAGCTGTGGCCGAAACACTCACAATGAAAGTGTCTGAAGGTGCATCCATTTGTGGTAAATGTGGCACATTCTGTCAGGGTACCTATATTCAGAGAGCGTACAAAGCACACTTCCTGTGGACTTCATATCCTCTGTCAGACTAGTCACCCTGCCAAAGTGTAACGATGTAGCATGTGCAAGTCACCTTACCACCGTGCTGTGCAGGCGGTGGGCCACAGGAGCAGACAACCTTTACTGATTACAATTGCGCCAGCACAACTGTGTTATTGGCACAAGGTGACATACTATCTTCTTCACCTCTTTCCCCTGAAAATAATGTGGCAATTATGTGTCGACCTACTGTTATCTCAAATGAGAGGTGCGTTTCGAATGGGTGAAGTGTGTGTCTGGGATTGTTACAAGAGTCAGGTATTGACACAATTGTGTAATTTGGTAAAATGTATGTGTAGCCATAATCATGGGGGTTTTCCCGTTTCCATTTCCTAGTGAGGATGAGGGTTGTGTGGATTTTCGGCCACTCTTATATCCAAAGGGCTGCACGACTTTTCCGAGGGCCACCTACATCTGGGTCTGGAAGGGATGGCCTTGCAGTGCATTGGTTTGGGGTGGGAGTGATACACCTTCACCAGCTCTGAGGAGCCATCATCGATGCCCAAGCAAAAGGAGAGGCCCCCCTCCCCCTGACCTTATAGTGGTGCACCTGGGAGGAAATGATTTTGCGTCTGTGGGACGGAAGGGGGTACGGGAGCAGCTCATGGAAGACCTTGAATGGATTGCACAGAGCAGAGGTTTCCAAACTCTGTGGTGCCCTGGTCCCAGATGATTCCCAGGATGGATTGGAGAACTCAAGGGAATAGAAGGGCCATCAACCGCTCGGTGTGGAAACTGAATGGCAAGTTCACTAGACTGACAGAGGGCAACACCAGAATACGGACCATTCACCATGGCAATATCAAAGGTGCTGTGATGTTTCACAGAGATGGGGTGCACCTTTCCAAAACAAGCATGGAGCTGTTCATTGGAGACATAATGGATTTTGCCCAGACGCTATTTTGGGGGGGGGGTTGCCCAGTGACTGATGGACGCACTGGAAGATGTGAAAAGTGAATAAAAATGGTAGTAAGTATGTTGGCAGTGAGACTTCCACTTCCTAGAAATTGTTTGCATTCATGCCATGTCAAAGCATTCAGTATGTTTGTGCTGCTTATTTCTTATCTACCCATCACCACTTGCTTCAGCCTACATCAATTTGCTTGGTCTTGCATTCATTTTGTCCTTGTGACCTTTCCCCTTACAATAGACACCCCTATGTGAATGAGCAGGTGTTTTTGTCAAAAGTGTGCCAGCAGTTGCCTGGAAGGGCCTGCCGTGTACTTTATTTATCTTCCCTTTCTGCTTCTTCATTGCCTATGGCTTTTCAACTCACCCAATCACTAATACGTTGTATGGTTGCTTCTCACCTCGATTTCCCATCCCCAAGCATCCCATGGAGGAGGGCATGGTGCAAAGCATGTTTGCTGTTTCTGAATAGGTAGTGTGGCTGAAATCCTCGTCCCCACTCTTGTATTTCTGTACAGTTTAGCGGAATAGTACATTTGTCCATAGATTTTTTGTTCTCTTTCTTTCAGGTGCAGGTGTGTTGTAGCCGTCTACCCACTTGTAGGAAAGCAGTCAGCTGGTCCTTAGCATTTCACCTGAGTGTTTGCAAAGTAGTACTCCGTTTATTGTAGCGTGCAGGGAGTACGTCATATTGCAGAGGGCTGCTACAGTTTGTGAGAAAAGTCTGGACCTTTTGGTGTACTTGTGTGGAGTAGGTTTGTGGCACTGAATACCACTTACTGTGCTACGTTCCATACTTTGAGAAGCACACATACTTATTGTTTCAGTCTTCATCTGGTCTTTGGGCAGTGAAGGGTTCCATAGTGAAGGTACTCATGGCTTCTCGGCGATCAATGTCTGGTGCGGAGGCATTAGCTATAGTGATGGAGTCTGGCTCAGAGCAAGGCACAGATGTGTACGTGCATTCTGAAACAGACAGTGCTTCTGAGGGGCAGGAGGGAAGTGATTGGGGAAGTGAGATGGCCATTGACGAAAGTCCCTCCTCCCACTCATCATCGTCATCATCATCATCTGATGACGAAGAGGAAGGAAGAGTGCGTCCACCTTTTCGCACACTTCCCACACGCAGGGGACCTGTAAGGGGGAGGGGACGTGCAAGACGCCCACGCAATGTGGCAGTTCGACATGACTCAAGAGTCGCTCTGGGTGCCTCCAGCAATGGCTCAGCCAAAATCACCAAAAAATGCCCTGGCACTGGGGAGAAATACCAATGGCACTTAAAGGGTTAATTGATTTAATCTTTAAATGTAAATGTGTTCATGCATTTTGGTCTAAAGTTTGGATACAAATGCAATCAATTTTTCTCTTGACAGAACCTTTAACACTTGCTAATCTTATGGTTGGTCCTATAATCAATCCAACTATAAGTCAAATGGACTCTCCTTTTCTATTTAACTTGTTTATAAACATTGCCGTTCATAATGTTACATGCAATTGGAAAAATTTTACCATCTTTCATGGAACTCTATCCGCTCTATCCATCGCAAAGAACAATGTCACGCCTCATTATTTGATTATATGCATAAATTTAACAATAAACGGACAGATTTACACAGTACTTGAATATTCATGTATAATAGATAGAAGTTCTTTTAGTAATCTCCTCCCCTTCCATTTGTCCTTTGTTTCTTGTCTGGTCTCAGTGTTAAAGTTCCCCCTAATTCTTTTCTTTTCTTAGTTGTATTTTATTTATTTTACCCTAGTAAGCTAAATGAAACTTTGGCATCAAATATGCTTATTAAAATTATACAAGTTGCTTGTAACTTTTGCCTTTATCTAATATTAATACAAATATTTAAACAGACGTCTACCTTGTAATTGTTTTCTTATTCAGCTACAGCTCCCCTTTATACTTGATATTAAAAAAAAAGAAAATTAAACTTTTAAGAAAACATTAGTTCTCTGGAAAGGCTTTCCTCTGCAGCTGCATAAGCTTTGACTGTATCTGCAACTACGATGCAGAAACCTCAAACACCTTTTTTGAAGGCGCAAAACACAAACCTCAAAATCTCAACTCCTCAGGACGTGGCAATCTTGATTCTCAGCTCCTATGGAGACATCCAAGTTGATTTTTATGGATCAGGACGGTAACATCAATCTTCACAGAAGAGGATGACCATAGATCACAATAAAGCAGGAATAAATCCACACTGGAGAGAACTACTGTTACATGTAAATAACACTTCTCCAGCAAGGACCCCCCCCCCCCCTCCAGATTCATAGGCTTTGCATAGACTAAGACAGTAGCCAGGAAATCATCAGGAATAGGGTATACCGAGGAGCCACGGTGGGTCCTTGGACAGCCAAAAACTCCTCAAGACCTATTCAGAACTGATCATTTAAAATTAGCTGCATTAGAAAACCAAAGTTGTCAAAGTCAGAGTTCTTACATTCTGTCCACGTTGAAAAAAATACCTACATTGTAATGCTGGTATTTAGTCACTGCTCCAAACATTAAAACTGGTTGGGGATTCCTGCAAAGCTCAGAGGACTGGAAAGCTACTATCCGCTCTATCCAATACATTGTTACATTGTTTGTGCCGGGCAACCTGTCCCACCGTGCATCCCCAACAGTCACCTCTCAGTTATTACAAATGTATACGACATGCAAGTTTGTAGCAAAGCATATGCTGGGAAGGGCTGGGGTGAGGGCATCCTGAAGGAGGGAAAGCATGCACTATGTGTACCAGAATCACCAGGAATATCATTTTTCCTTACTCTTTTGTCCCGTTTACCCACCATCCCAAATAATTGAGAATCTTATTGTATCGATCAAGACGTTAGGTAGCAGAAAGCAGCATATTCCATGACCTGGGTTCAAGCTAAAATGTTACGTAGGAATTCCCGAAAAGAGGCTGCTTTCAACCAGGAAGAAGCAGCCAGAGAGTAATGCTTACAGAAAGCATAGGAGAAGGGAAGGCCCTGTTGCTGCTCTAAATATATCTGCAAGGGATCCATGTCTTTGAAAGGCAACCGATGCTGCCATACTTGCATATGTCTGCATGTAGTCACTGAAGAACTTGCATGCCTCCCATGGCAAGAGCTTTGAAAATACAGAAATACAGTGTCCTTAGGGAGTGGACTCTCCAGTCCCCTGCACATCGTAACTGAGATCAGTCAACCAGTAAGTATAGCAATACTGCTTGTATACTTCATCACATTTTCAATAGTTCCTCAATAATCACTCTTCATCAACATTCAGTTATAGAGAAAACACCTTCTACAAAAGGTTAGTTGATAAATCATTTAATCAACACAAAATTAGTTAAAATTATGAGTGCAATGCGTTTCGGGCGAGGCCCTTCCTTAGGAGCAATTGTCTTTCACAAATTCTATTTCTTCACAAAGTGTGAGAGATCTAAATGAGCAAGTCATTGTTTTGCATTCCATATTTGTTGTTTAACTGATTTCTAGGGTTCACACTCATTATAGAAGATGGCATATTTAATGACCTGGTGGACATCAATAGTCATAGTTGGTTAAAGAAAAAGGTCCTTATTTGCACATTCTGGTCTGTTACCATCAGAGAACTTAGTGGGAGGTCCAATATGTACCCATCAGAAATGATCACAAAATAGCTATAAGATGTATCAACTTACTCTAGTCTGAATACTTTTACATTTAAATAAGCTAAATTATAAATAACTTTTAGTGCAAGTGTGAGTTATCGCTCTATCATTTACTCCGCAAAGTTGACCTGCCTGATTCCAATATTGGAACTGTAAAAATGAGTCGAAGAAGAAACTTACTTCCTCTGGTATACCACCAATGCTGGTGTAGATCAATGAGCCTATCAAGTTGCGTACCTAAATAATTTATGGGATGGTAATCCACTTAATGCCTTTTCACTACCGCATGCGAGTGGTTCAGGAGACATACCGTATCTGTGACCCCTGCATATTTAAAAAGATTGCGACTGCTGTAAGCTATACGTGTCACCATCTATTCTTAGGTATCTATCATATATAACGAAAATCTCACTCACCAATACGATGAGGTTAAGGAGTTTGAAGCCGGGGATGTAAATCAATCTTCAAGGTCAGATACATTGGTTAAAACTATGGTGAAAGTAGTTTTTACAAAATGCTATAGTCTACTAATCACCAACATCTCTTGTATAGGTAGCTCTATACATGCTGGCAGTATACTACATCACCTAAGTGTGTCTAGTACAAACAATTCTGGGGAAAAATCAAAGTGTGCTTACCAAACTTGTCTATAATCTCCTTTGAACCATCTTGTATGTCGCGAGTGGTTCAAAATGGCCGCTATGTATACAACTTCATGGACATATGACATGGAGGTGTCCTGACGTCACAATGACTGATGTCAACAATGATATTTTTTTTATACTTTAACGATTGCGAGCATTGGCAGTATCGGCATGATCTAATGGGCTGACCCAATTTCACAAAGAATCGCGTTCCCCGTGTGAGTAGATCTAAGCTACTGTAGTAGCATTAGATCTTTTCTGGTCTAACAGTGGGCAACCCACGTTTCGGGAGTCTGAATTTGTATGGATTAATAGAGGTTGTTGAGTAATAGCCGCACAGTATGGAAAATAGTGGTTTATAAAATCGCACCTTCTTCTGTGCTATGGTAAATCCATTGATGACCAGTCAACAAGAAGTTAAACCAATTTCAGTCCAAATATAACGTTAAATCAAGATCCAACTTAGCCCATCCTGTTCACATAATTTGTATGGTTGTGCTTTCTTCAGAAACTTTCTATATTGCTACTAAAATGACATTCACGTACGCACAATCTTACAATACATATTTGCAGCATTTAGTCAAATACCATTTTCAATAGTATACATGTAACAACGTATATATCAGTCTAACAATGCGCTGCTGGAATCTCATTACATATCCTAGAGCATCTAGTCCATTACACAAGTAGATGAATTAGAGAATGTCAATTAATCTTCCATCAGTTCAGGTCAAAGCGACCTCAGTTTCCAGGCGATTTCATAAAAATGGTGCTAGAGAGAATTCTTCATTTAGCCCATTAGAGTCCATGGCGTCTAATCCATGGATGCAATACATTTCTCTTTTTTCTAACTGTATAACTGGATTCCCACCTTTGTTGGAGTTATTACCACTTCTAACACAACAAATTGTAGTTGAGCAATGGTGTCTCATTGCTGTGTAGTGTCTAGCCACAGGAGAATTTTTATTGTTATTCCTGATATTGGATTTATGCTCCGTTATCCTTTCTTTAATGTTTCTGATCGTTTGGCCCATATAGAACTCGCCACATGGGCAAATTAGACTGTATATCACATGTTTAGAATCACAAGTGGCAACGTTTTTGAGTAGTACCTTTTGTCCTGTGCAAGGGTGTCTGACATTGGTGACTATTGCCACTGTACATTATTGCAGTGGCTACAATGGAGGCACGGAAACAAGCACATTTTGGTTTGCTTAAACATATTTGCCCTCATATTTCTGTTTTTATCTGCTTTAACCAAGTTATCACTTGGGTTTCTACCACTGTTATAGACAATCATGGGTGCCTTGGTAAGATGTTGGTCCAATCTAGTTATTTTCCACTTTTTCTTCAAGATACTGTTAATGTGTGCACTTTGGAATATTTCATTGTATGGATCAATTGAGGTTCTCCTTTCCTCATGTTGCGTTGCAGTAGTGTGTTTCTACTTGAGCTCTCACTCTTTACTTTGCTCTTTCCCAATATGCGTATGTGTTCGGGCTATCCTCTATCCCTGAATCTCTTGGTGATCATATTGGCTGCTGATTCACGTGTGGCATTGCCTGAGACTATGTGTTTGACCTTCATATACCAACTAAACAATCAGAAATCTCCTTTGGCTAGACACTACACAGCAATAAGACACACCACTGCCCAACTACGATATGGTGTATTAGAAGTGGTAAGAACTCAAGCAAGAGTTGGGAGTCCACTTAAACTGTTCGCAAAATGAGAAATTTACTGGATCCATAGATTGGATACCATGGACCCTAACGGGCTACATGAAGAATTTTTCTAGCACCATTTTTATGAAATCACCTGGAAACTATGAGGTCGCTTTGACCAATTACCTGAACTGATGACATTGCGAGTGTACAAAGATGAGTTGACATCTCCAATTCATCTCCTATAATAGCACACTTGTGTACTGGACTAGTAATCTACACTGGCATATGTGATGAGATTCCACCCAAGCATAGCTAGACTGATGTAATATTATATTCGGACTGGCATTGGTTTAAACATCTTGTTGACTGGTCATTAATGGATTTAGCATAGCACAGAAGTATGTGTGATGTATAGCCCATTATTTTCCATACTGTGTGGCTACTGCTCAGCAGCCTCTATTAATCTATACAAATTCACAGACACCTGAATCTTGGGTAGCCCACTGTGTTAGACCAGATGAAAACTAATACTACAGTAGCTTAGATATAGCCACATGAGGAACTTGATTCTTTGTGAAATTGGTTCAGCCCTATTAGATCAGGCTGATGTTGCCAATGCACACAATCTTTAAACTATAAAAAAATGACTTTGTTGACATCTGTCATTGTGACGTCATGACACTTCCAAGTCAGACGTCCGTGATGCAGTATACATAGGAGCCATTTTAAACCACTTGCGACATGTGAGATGGTTCAAACGGGCCCGCTGACAAGTTTAGTAAGCACACTTTGATTTTGCCCCAGAATTTTATGTACTAGACACACTTGGGTGATCAAGTATGCTGCCAACAGGCATAGATCTATCAATACAAGCGATGTTGGTGATTAATAGACTAACTTTAACCTATGTATCTGACCTTTCCAGATGGATTTACATCCCCTGCTTCAAACTCCTTAACTTCGTCGTATTGGTGAGTGAGAATTGTGTTACTTATTAGACATTCCTAAGAATAGATTGTTTATTGATTTATATAGCTCACCAAACCCGGAAGCATCTGGGCGCATTACAGGTACATTTCAAATTTTCAGGTTGCAGATAGGAATGGTTGCAGTCATATACAAAAATACAGCAGGGGATAGATAGTAGAATATATAAAGAGGGTATATCACAGTAGTTTAAATAGCATAAGACACTATCGATATGATGGTACATCCGTAAATGTCCCAAAGAACATCATAGGTCCTTAGTAGATAGCCAGCTTTTAGTTTTTTTCCTAAAGCTAGGGAAAGACTGGTCTGATTTCAGAGAAGAAGGGAGGGAGTTCCATAGCTGGGCAGCCATAACAGGGAAGCTGCTACCACATGCTTTTTTCAATTTAAATCTGGGGACTATAAGGCAGAAAGAGTTAGCTGTCCTCGTAGGACGTGTTGAGGATTTTGACAATTTTTTCCCTTAAGTATTGAGGGGCAGAGTTATTTAGGCATTTGTGGGTAAGGGAGACCGTTTTAAACTGAATTCTGTCCTTGATTGAGAACCAATTGTTATTTTGCCTAGCCTCCGAGATATATGGATTCCTGGGAATAATTCAGGCCGTTCTTAGTGCATTATTTTTAAGTATTTGAAGGTTAATGACAATATATTTGCTAGCACCTAGGTAGAGCTCATTGCAATTTGAGAATTAAGGCTCTCGCTAAGGTGATGCAACTCTCGATGGAGAGGAAAGGTTTACAAGCCTGTATCAACTTACAAGTGTAAGCTGTTGCAGAGGCAGTGGCGTTAACTTGTTTGCCTAGATTAAGAGCCGAGTGTAGGTAGAAACCTAGGGTTTTTACCTCCTTTGAAACTTTAACGTCAATACCGTCGATGTTGAAGGATACGTATTTGTTGGTTAAGGTTGGCCGGTGCTCCAAGGATCAGGCGCTCCGCCTTATCATTCAGGCACAGGCTGTGGGAGGCCTTCCGCACTTGAATGATTAGATAGATTTTGTTCACTAGGGCCAGGTCAGTATCAGTTTCCAGTGAATGGTATGAGGATCTGGGTGTCATCTGCAAAATTTGTGTAGGCGACACCCAGATGGTCAAGGTCATCAAACAGTGGCTTGGTGAAGACATTGTACATCGTAGGTGACCTTAAGGCACACCACATGTTATTGGTGTAGGGTCTGCTGAAGCCGAGGGAGAGGAAAAACTCTTGGTCTGTTATTCAGAAATTGAATCCATGCTGTAGATTCCTGGGAGAAATGAGCTGCAGTGGACAGGTGTTTACAGAGCACTTAATAATCAGCCAAATCAAAAGCAGCTGATAAGTCTAATAAGAATAAGAGAGCAAGTTTCCTATGGTCTTTAAATTTGTCGATTTGAATCTTAAGATCTATCAGACGTTTCTGTGCCATGTTGTGGTCTAAAACCAGATTGCTGAAGCCCTAAGAGATTGTTGGTCTCAGAGTACCCTTCGATCTGGAGGTAAGTTGCTTCATCTATTATCTGGAGTAAAAACAGTACCGTTGTAATCGGCCTGTAGTTCGTTGGGATAGACGGGTCCAAGGATGTTTCTTTTTTAGGAGTGTTAATGTTAAAGGATATTTGTACCGCGCACTATCACCACCGGAGTGGTCCCCTGGCGGCTCTGGCAAAGGGAAGGGGGAGGGATAAGTTAGTGGGAGTAAGCTGGAGAAGTACAAGAGAGCAGTGATGTGCTGTTGGCAGCCTCAGCCCGGTGCGCCCGTTGGCTGGGCTTGGGGTGTTTTACGGTCGGCAGTCGTCGTGTGCTTTTGTGCGAGTCTATGTGGTTTGTTTTTTGTTGCAGAGTAGGGAAGGTTGTGCAGATTGTTGAGTTTTAGGCTTGTGGTTGTGTTTGGTTAGAGTTTGAGAGGTGTATGCAGAAGGGTGAAATAGTTAGTGAATTGGTTAATTGGCATTGTTGTCCTTGCAATTATGTTTGTGTGATGCTTGCTGTCATTCACTATTCCATCTGAATGTGGCACTTGCTAATCTTCAATATCCTATCTAGATATGAGGCAGGCTAGTGATCACGATTCCCTCTTAGTGTGGCACATGTTCTCATTCACATTTCTATCTAGATGTGACGCAAGCTAAAGTTCAAAATTCCATCCAAGTGTGATACATGCGAATATTCGTAATTACATCCAGATATCACGCAGGCTAAGTTAAGAATTCCATCTAAGTGTGGCACATGCTAACATTCATAATCCCATCCCGATGCGACGCAGGCTAATCTACACCGTTCTCTCTAGGTGTGGCACTAGTTAACATTGGCAAGTATGTTAGTATGTAATGTAAGGCAACATTTGCAGTCCAGCTACGAATAGATTTAGGCTTGTGGTCATAAATCTCTAAGTATGCATGGTGTAACTCTATGGCAGTCTACATTATGCAAAGGTAAGGTAGAGTGGCCGGGGCTTTCACTTAGTGAAGAAATAGAATTAGCAAAAGACAATTGCTTCTAAGGAAATACCCAGCTCGAAACGTGTCAAGCTTGTAATTTTAACTAATGTTTATTAAATAATTGATCTATTAACCTTTGTAGAAGGTGTTCTCTTTAACTGTCGATGAAGACTAATTATTGAAGAACTATTGGAAATGTGATAAAATATACAAGCAGCATTGCTATACTTACTGTTTGACTGATCTCAGTTAAGGTGTGCAGGGGACAAGTGTGTCCTAAGGACATTATATTTGTGTATGTTAGTGGAACGGATTATAGTGCCAGAACAGTGTTTTTCTCCTCTGCACCCAGACAAGTTACATTACAATACTCTAACATATTGCAGAAATTGGTGTGCAGGCTAAGGATGTAACGGTATACGGTTAAAGATACAGTGAACAGCTTAATTGAACAATAATAACCGTCAAGTCGTTTATACCGGTATACCGTTTATACCGTTAAGTGTGCTTTTCAATCTGATTTGGAAAGGCTGCAGTAAGCAAGTGCTGCACAGTCTTGGTCTTGCACTGTAGGATGTGCCGTCTGCCAAGGGGGCCTTGTTTGGCAGATAAGAGCATAGGGAAAATGAGGCCACATTAGTAAATGCAGCTTTGCTTCTGTGACCACTCTTTCTCTGATCAGTAGAGTCGGGTCAAAGATCGGCCAACTTTGCGCAAATTGTTTTGAAAGCTGCCATGTGTTCCCCATGCAAAGCTGTTAACGATGAGCTGACTGACTGGCTATATAAGCACACCGGAGATTCCAGTTCTCCACCAGACCTAGATTTCATGGGCAAACTAGAACAAAGTTATTTTGTTTCAGGCATTATTTATTTGAAAGGCAGCATACAGATTTTAAACATTTTCACACAGCCATGCTGCTTCACGCTACAGGTCAGATCGTCTATAGCGATTGTCCCGCTTTTCAATTTGCAATTAGCAAGACCACAGGGACATCACAAGGGTGAGCTGAGTGCCTGAACTGAAGGTGAGCATTTTATTTTTCCTTTTGTTCGAATCTAAACAAATGTAATAAAACGTTCAGTGACTTGCAAAACAGTGGAGCCAGGAGCACTTTGCTTAGCAACCACTCGGCCAGCAGGAGCAGAAATGTATCGATTCAGCCTTTAACAAAAAAGAAACACAATGACATGGGCTTTCAGACCGCACACTAGTGACTTTTCTCCCTTTAAATGGGATAAAGTGTTGTCAAAAAAACATTGTCGCAGCGAGGGGTTATGATGCCCATGCCATGTGGTTCCAAAACAAATGCAAGTCGAGGCCAATTTTCAAAGCGATGACCTGTGACTGAGCAGCAAGCTCATTGCTCACAATTTGCATTATAACACTTCCACTAGTCACTCTCATTCAAGGCGATCAAAAAGAACAATTCTGCAGCTGCCTTAGATTCCTGGAGGATCAGCTAAATAAGTGCAGAGACAAGTTTCAAAATGCTACCTTGCTACAGCTGGAAAATCCTGCCTGCGTATTCATAAGTTAACTAAAAAGCATTGACTTAATGATAAGTTAAAACTTCAAATGTGAATGTAAAAAGTAAAAAAATAAGTTCTTTTTTTGGTACAAGTAGTTTCAGTTGGAGCAATTTTTAATGCCATTCCGTAAACCACACATGCCTGACCCAAAATCAGTATGTTAGCAATAGGAAGAATACAGTGCCAAGAAGGAGAAGGATTTACTTTGGGTTGGCGGCTTTGGGTTTTATATATAATGGATATTGTTATCTAAACATATGACAATGGGGGGGATTTCCCTGGTTCTCTCGATGAATTTACATATAATAAGTCACACCACGAAATTCACTAATCTCTGCGTGTATTCCCTGCTGCCATACCAAATCGTAACATGTCCATAATTACTGAACACCTGAGAGAGAGAGAGAGAGAGAGAGAGAGAGAGAGAGAGAGAGAGAGAGAGAGAGAGAGAGAGAGAGAGAGAGAGAGAGAGAGAGAGAGAGAGAGAGAGAGAGAACTACCATCAGCCTTCATTGATCTGTGGCATGCAGATTATCAAGATGGCACCCTGTTCATCTTCATCAGTAGCCAGAGGGGGAGCTAAAAGGCTAAATGACCACTTAAGAAAAGCTATTAAGTTTGCTTTGCCAGTCGCCGCAGGCAATTTCTCCTACAGAACAAGCATCTGGCCAGGTTTAGGCACCGAAAGAAAAATGTCTTCATTCACATAAAATTTGGTAAATTGTGGAATGAAGTAGGAAACTCTCCAGAGTACTACATTTTCCTTGTTGAAAATAGTTAAAGATTTTCAGATGCAAAAGTCTGAAATCTTGCCATTTCTGATGTGGCAGCAACAAGAAAAACACATTTTCCAAGACAGTATGTCTAGATTGTGTGAGGCAAGAAGCTTGTAGGATTTATGTATAAAAAGTATGCACCAGATTTAAGACCCATGAGGCACTGGAGTTCTAATCGGAAGGTGTTGTTAAGACAGTTTTTCTTAAGTCCAACTAAGCCATACAAGAGACAGTACAAGACTTCACTCTTAGTATAAGGCTTTACCACCTGAGGATTTGGTAGCGTAGACTGAGCAGCCAGGCTTATCTTAGGAGGGAGAGAGGGCTGTAGAATTAGTACAAAGAAATATTAATACACATTATGGTCCAAAGAAACACTGATGCACTATGTATGGTAAAGAAAATGGTTTATTTAAATACAAGTAGGCCCAGATAAATCTTGTGGGGAATAATTACCATCACAGATCATATAAATACATTATAAAAAACACAACACTATGCTTGCAGGTACACAAACCAAAGCATATAACCTTATTTGGAATACCTAACAGTAGTTCAAGGGAAGTCAAAACCAATAGTTACTTTTAGTAATACAAGGGTAGTAGACCCTAAATGTTGTACCGTGACGCTCAGCATGAAATCACATAGTAAGTCAACTGGCCAAAATACTTTTCAGAATAGTGGAACACTTATTCCAGGACCAGTATAAACCTATAACTCTGATTTAGGATAACAGTTATTTTAGGGGAGTTGTACCTTGGGGCGTAATATACAATTACACGTTTCAGCTCAGTGAAAAACAGTCTAAGATCAGTAAGAACTTATTACACTCTTTTGGGATGGCTCAAGGCAGGCCAAGGTTAGCTACACCAAAGAACACTTTTCAAGAAGGGCACACAGCTATTCTAGGCAGGTAAAACCTAAATGTAATATACTATTACAGTTTGCTTTTAGGATCAGTTCAACACAGATTAAGGTAAGCAATAACTAACTTGTTTTTGGATGGCACACAGCTAACACAAGGCAAGTAAAACCTATACACTTTTCAAAAGGAGCCATCAGCAACTTAGAGGCAAGTATAACCTATGGCAGACTTATTGTGGACAGGCTAACAGCATTTCAGCGGAAACAAGACCCAATTGAGGACATTCCTACATTAATATTCGAAGAGCAATAGTACAGTGGAAGCAACAATATTACTTTTAGGAAGAGAGGGACCAGATTCACAGGCGAGTAAATACAACTGCTATCTACTTTCTTTGAGAATGGCGAGATAGTTTCTAAGGAAAGTAAGACTGAATACACTTATGCAGAATGGCACGCAGCTATTACAGGTAGGTAAAACCTATTTAGACTTTTCAGCATGGCAGAACATATGCAAGGTAATAAGCCAGGTAAGAACTTTTGTTAACTGTTCGCTCTCAGAGGGCAGTTACCAACTAATTCCTTTACAAGTAAATACACTTTCCAACACGTTACACTTATTACACAAGTTCTCTCAGGGGCAGAAGGCGGACCCTAGAGGTCTAGGAGCCATCTGTAGGAAGAGTGAGATAGGGCTCAGTTGCAGGCAAAGTCAGAGTTCCTGTTCAGAACTCTGTCAGACTGTTCAAACAAATAAGTATTCTACTTTCAAAGTTAGTTGAGGGTTCAGGGACTTCAGAGAAAACACCTTAGGAGGATTCTAGCAGGGGCCTGGGTGCACTGGATGAGAGGATGTGGAGATGGATTTCTGAACTATGACCTGGTGGGCAGAGGTTCAGAAGGCCAGCCTAGTTTCTTGGAACAGGGCGACCTTTTAGACAAGCCAGACCAATCAAGGTAGCATTGGTGGCGGTCAAGACTAGGTCACAGGAGGGGAGAGGGTGATCGAAAGTCCACAATGAGCACACACCATAAATTACTCTGTCAGGAGTATATATCAAAAATACATATACATTTATTAAAGGCCGTTTAAATCCAAAACGAGGTGAAACCACAGCAATATTAACAATCCTAACAGAACACTATACTAGGAAACATATATACTGTAACTATTGGCCTAAAGTAGTATTCAAGTAGAGATCCGCAACCTCTAATAGAAGAGGGTCAGACAGTGCAAATATACTTGTGGCAGTTGTTCAACAGTTAAAACCCTAACTAATGGGCAGTCTAAACCCTACGATGTGTGGAGCCTTGTGCTCAAAAGTACGTTCAGCACAGCAGCACTTGATTGTGTGCATAAGTACAAAACGGGTCTCAAGGGGCTGTAGTGGCTCAGGAAAGTGGTTTAGTTGATAAAGAATAAAGTTCACTATTCAAGGGGGGTCTCCACAAGAGGGCAGAGCGATTTCCAGGAATCGGGAATAGGAGGGCAGCACAGGCTACCCTAACAAAGGAGAGTGGCCCTTGGGGTCCCTCGTGCGTAAATGTCTATGGATGCGGCAGGGGCCACCAATAAGTGTTGCAGGTACTCACCGACCTTTGACGCAAAGGTTCGAGACCTGCAGTTGTGCGTCCCTCCGGCTTTCAGGGGCTGCAATCTGGGACCTCATTCCGTGGCAGGACAGTGGACTTTACTCAGCTTCTGGGGAAGGGATAGGACAGTTCCACTGCAAGTCGTCTTAGGGCAAAGGCGAGCACAGCAGCAAGGCACTCACGAAGTTCATCAACACAGCAGGGCAACACGGGTACCGCGCAGGGTCGGGTTTCGGGCAGAGTCTGATTACAGACCTAAGTGTATGAAACTCAGTGGGAGAGTGCCTTCTACGAAGATCTTATGGCTCCCAAAGTCTCGGGTCCAAAATCGTGATGGCGGCGGTTCCAAGGCAAAGGTCCCGTACAAGCTGGTCAGTTCACTGGGCGGTCCAGGAACACTTCTGCAGAGGTTCATTTTCAGGCTAAGCGGGAGGTGCCGAGAGTAGTTAGTCCCACTACTCCAACGGGTCGAAGCGCCCTTGCAGGCCTTCTGTGAACAATGAGAAACAGGGGCTCCATTGGGTTAGCAAAGGGGTCAGGGTGCCAAACCTTCCAGTGGGTCACCAGCAGTTCCACTGATCTGCTTTTCGGTTCAGGATACTTGGCTCCTTTACAGAGTTCGGTGTGAACTCAGAAGATCGACTTGGAATAGGTCTAGAGTGCCTTCTCTTATGCAAAATCTCCTTTGCCCCAAAACGAGGAGAAACCAATGAGAGATCTGCTCACATTCAACCATTCCAGTCTTAGACCAATCGCGGACCACGGTGGCCCCAGTCAATCCAGCACACCAGACATCCAGGCACCCAGGATATGTATTGGAACTAGACCGCTCCAGCACACACCCTGGGCACACACACACACTAGGCATAAGGAAGACCGCAAAAGCTTCGGTTGCACATGGGTCTGCATGACCAAATAAGGAATTTCCCAGGTCTGCTCGACCTGGGGAAGGCAAAGGGACAAAATGGCCAAAGGACAGAAAAAAGGATATTGTGGCATGGCCATTTTGGGTACTGGCCACTGTCCTGGGCTAAATGCTGTTTTGACCATTGCTTTAAAAGTAACTGCTGCCACCAGCTCTGTCCACTTGTAAATTGACCAAAGATCCTTCAAGGGTGTCTAGGGCCTTACAAATTAAAGAGACCCCAGCACACTGTACTGGAAGGTACATTGTGCACTGATAAAATATTGCCAAGAAATGGCAACAAAGGGAAAGACTAATGCAAACAGTCTCCTAGTACTGACAGTCTGAAGGGCATGTCAGTTTCCCCCAACAAGGTGAGCAAAAGCCCAGCGGAGTACAGCAGAAGGCTGGGCTCTACTGGTAAAAGTCAGGCAAGGATGGTCAGACAAAAGCAAAATGTTGGGAGGTTCCCACTGGAGGGAAAATTAACCATAAACTGAAAGCTTTCCTAACAGAGCTCTCCCAATCAGAGTTAACACCCTAAAGCTATACAGGAATCACAAGAAACTTAAGGTAAGTAATACCCAAGTAAGCACAGTACCTTAGCACAGGCGTAATTTCAGGATCTGCAGTCAAAAACCCAGATGCTGAATTCCTTATCATGAAGGCTGAAGACAGGACCCTGGATGGCTTTTTCAGCAAGGATCGACGCAGAAGGCCCCAGGCAAGAGTTTCTTCATGGCTGGATGTAGAACTGTGGTTTTGGTGCCCTTTTCAGGAGCCAGAAGACTGAATATCACCGGTCAGATTCTCATCGTTTGCAAGGTACAGCACTCTGGTGAGGGGACTTTACAGACTCGATTCATGTCTCTGGAGGTCCAGCAGGATGCCCACAAAGTTTCAGCAAGAGTCGGAAAACCATGCACCGCACAATGGCTCGAGGTCCCAGGGTATTGGGGTATTGCAGCCCCGCAAGGTTGCAGCACGACGTGGGATGGCTCAAAATGCAGGTACTCTTGAGTCTAGTGGGCCTCAGCAGGCTGTGGGTCGGGTAGTCATTTCCGGAGTCCCCAGGTCGATTGGAAGGAAGGGCAACAGCAGGATCCGGTTACACAGCAAGCTCTTCACAGTTGCTGGAAATCGTCTCGGCTGCGTTTTCTTCATCTTCCTCTTCAGAATTCAGTTCCAGTGGACCACTACCTTTTCAGCTTTCAGGATTGGACTTTAATGGAGGAACCCAGCCATGCAACATGAAAACCTGGGGTGTTTGCAGTCCTTTCAGGACAGCCAGCCTCCCAGTTTGAACATGAATTCTCGCTTTCAGGCTGGGAAACAAAGGCCAGCAGAGTTTTGGACTCCTCACTCGCTGCCTGCCTTCAGACACACCGGAGCCTGGGTGGGGAATTCACAGGATTCCTGCCGAAGACAAATTGGACACAAATGATTTTCCCACCATGGAGGACAGGGGAAGGAACAGGAAAGGACAACGAACACTGAAACGGTGAAAGAAGAAGACAGGGGCCATTTTGGGTGCCTTAACCAAGCTGTGGAAACAGCCTGCGGTAAAGGTGCACCGAATTGTTTTTAAAAGTTTACTGCACCAGCCATTAACGGTAGGTTTGCCCTTGGAACATAAATGTTACATTTAGAATGAGAAAGGGGGTACTCCGTATCCCCCCAGCACGCCATAAAGTGGGGGGTGCTGGTCTCACCTAATTAAATGTAAAAGGGATCCAAAGATCCTTTCTACCCTTGGGGACTGTAGTTCTCACAAGGTTAGCAAGAGAAAGTTAAGAGGAGCTCCAAGGACAACCTAGCATCAATAGGCAGTATGTTGCAAAAATTGTCAAAGAGGATAACATTATAAAGACACTATGGAGCGTCTTAAAAATGATGCCCATAAAAAGAGTAAAAGATGATGCGAGTGTGGAAAAAGGTTCCCACTCACTGAGGTATAGTGAATAATAATTTGTATTTTTGTATTTGTTTATTATTTGTATCGTAACCCTGAGGTAACTGGGCGCTTGAAAACGTAGAGGTTACATACATGGTGAGGTAAAGTACATTACAGTCAAGTGTGGAATGAACGAGTGGGACCCTAGTTACAGGTGGGTCAGACAGCAGGAGATAATGTGCAAGATCATAAAAAAGCAGGAGGCAGTGAACAATAGAATAAATAAGCACTGGTCAGAAATAATGGTAGCGTCTTAGTGAAGAGGCTTGTTGCTCAGCCAGTTTTTTATACTGGCTTGGAAGATAAGGAAAGAGGGTTCTTGTCTAAGAGGGATGGGAATGGAGTTCCAGCGTTTGGCAGCTTGGACTGGGAAGCTGGCTCCTCCGGCTGTTTTTAGATTGAATCTTGGTACCACCAGGTTGTGGGAGTGAGATGATCAAGTGGTGCGTGCAGGCTGGTGTTTACAAATTTTGTCTGACAGGTATTTCGGGGCTGTGTTTGTGAGGCATTTGATGGCCAGCGTGCGTAGTGTGATTCTTTCATGGATGGATAACCATTTGACATTGTGTCTGTGGATGTATATACGGCAGGATCTGGGCAGACTGAGCTCTGCTCTCAATGAATTATTCTGAAGTACCAGGAGTCTATTTAGATTGTGTTCAGAGGAGCCTAGGAATAGTCTGTTGCAGTAGTCTAGTTTAGACAGTGCAAGTGCTCTAGCTAACGTTGGGCAGCTACTTGTAGATAAGTATGATTTACAGCTGTAGATCAGTTTATTTGTGTAGGCTGTGGAAGACGCCACAGTGCTGACTTGTTTTTTGAGAGAGAGTGTGGAGTCGAGATAGACCCACCCCCAATGTTTTTATCTCTTTAGGTACATTGATTATGTTACCGTCAATGACGAAGGATGAGCACCTGGTGTCAAGTATATTCAATCGTGCCCGAGTACTCACGATCATTACCTCAGTATTATCGTCATTGAGGCATAAACTGTCGGTCATCTGTGCTTGGATTTCGAGATAAATCCAATTCAGTAATTTGGAATCCTGGTCGTAACAGGCAGTGAGGGGGGATGAGGATCTGCATAGTTGGTGTAGATGACACCCAAGTTGTCCAGACGGTCGAAATGTAGCTTTGTAAATATATTGTATAGTGTGGGTGACACAGATGATCCCTGGGGAACTCCACAGAGTATGGGTGTGGGATATGCTAAGGCTGATGGGGAGAAGACTCTGGTGGTCCGATTTGAGACTAAGGATTTACCCAGTCAGAGGCGTTAGTGGAAAAAGCTGCAGCTGTGTTAAGGTGCTTGGTGAGAATTTGGCGGTAGACGAGGTCGAAGGCCGCAGATAAGTCAAGGAAGAGGAGGATCGCTAACTTACCTTTGTCCTTCGCCTCTTCCATTTGGATCTTGAGGTCTAGGAGTGCTATCTCGGTTCAATGTCTGGGTCTAAAGCCAGATTGTCCGAGACCTAGGAGTTAATTCTCCTCTAGGTGCTTCCAAATTTGCAGATAGGCCACCCGGTCCTGGATTTTTAAAAGAAACAGGACGGTGGTGATGGGCCTATAGTTTGTGGGGATATTTGGGTCAAGGTTGTTTTTTTTTGTTTTTTTAAGGAGAGGCATAACCCAGACTTCATTGAGATTGTTGGGTACCTGGTTGGACGAGAAGGAGGAATTTATCAGTGGTGATGAACGGGGCTAGGTTTTTTGCTCCCTCTTTAATGATGGAGGCTGGGCAAGTGTCCCTGTGGCAATGGGAAAGTTTTAGGCTTTTTATGATATCTTCAACTTCCTTTGATGTTACATGTGAGAAAGTGAAGGGAGTACAAGATTGTGGGATTTTTGCTGGGACAGGAGTGGACTAGGAACCGTTAATGACGCTTGCCTTTTTGGCTTCAATCTTATTTTGGAGTAAGGTGATTTTCTCTGCGAGGGCTTGATGAATTTTTTGCACCATTCTGCATTTCTGATGCAGTCTTGTGCTGGGGATTCAAGCTCTTTTAGGATGCCTAGGAGCTCCTTAGTACTGGATTTGGCATTATGGATTCTGGAATTATAGGCTTTTTTGGCAGAAAGGATGGCTGCTTTGTAAATAGCAGAGGCTGACGTAAATGCAGTTTTGTTGGTGATGGAGGGCGATTTTCGCCAAGTGGATTCTGCTGACCTTTTGTGTTTGAGACTTTTTAGTTCAGGGGTGAACCACTTATTTAGATGTTCTGATGGGTTTGGCTTTCCTGAGTTTAAGAGGAGCTGTGAAATCCAATGCGGATTTAAGGGTATCGTAAAGGTCTACCAATTTGAGAGGATCAAGGCTACTGAACTTGGTCGCATTGAGGATGTTGCTGATGAGGGGTTGGAGGCTGTCTATGGTGATGTTGCAACAGTTTCTTGATAACGAGGGGGGCTGATGTGGCTTTGGCAGGGAGGCTCCAGGGATGGAGAACAGGATGAGGTGATCTGACCAAGCTACTGGTTCGTTTTGGAGAATGGAGATGGAGCAGTTGACGTCTGACACCCAATCCAATGTATGGCCTTTGGAATGTGTTGGTGTTGTGATTCTGTGTATGAAGCCTAGGTTTGAAATAGTATTATCCACAGCTAAAGCTGGAGGGTCGTTGGGGTCCTGGAGGCCAAGGTTCAGGTCTCCTAAGAGTGTAGTTTGGGATCCCCGTTTGGTATTGATGGAAAGGAGGTCCATGATGTCATCCTCAAAGGTGGAAGAAGGGCCGGGGGAACAGTAGACAAAATGCAGGAGTAATGTTTGGGTGGGTGAAAGTGCTAGTTTCACCGAAAGGAACTCTGCAGAGGGGAAGCTGGAAGGGGTTAAGGCTCTGAAGGCAAGTTGGATTTTGGCAATGAAGGCCACTCCTCCACCTCTGCCTGATGATGGTGTAACCTTCAGGTAGGGCTAGGGAGAGTGCAGGGCCTGCTGCTCTAGTGTAACCAGGTTTCTGTAATAGCCAGGAAGTCTAGGCTGTTTGAGATAATAAGATCAGTGATCTGAGGCATGGCCGACAAGAGAGCGAGCATTGTTAAGGGCTCCTTTAATATTGGTTGATGGTGGCGTGGAGTCTGGTTCTTTAGGGGTCGTGCATGGGGAGGTAGGTGGGTTGACGGGTGTGGGAATGAGGTTCAGGGATTGAGGGTGAGCAGTCACACTTCTAATGTCCTGTTGAATGTTTTGGACTTAGAGGTGACTGTGGTTTGGGAAGCGAGAGCCTAGTCTCTGGATCCTGGTGTGGACTGAAAGTGGGATAAAAGGCGTAGGAGGTGCAGAAAAGCGCTGTAACCATTCAAGGGGGCTGAGTGAGTTGCTGAGTGCTGTGTTTGCGGGTGCTTTGCTTGATGGTCTGTAGTGGAAGGTGGGTTGGAGAGAAGGTAGAAAATGTTTTGGGGTGACTGAGTGAACTAGAGGTAGGAGTGAGGCCATGGCCAGTGTAATGCTATGGAACGAGGACATAGTGGTATGTCAACAGGCTGGTGTGGTGCTAGCTTGGGCTAACAGGGGTCAGTAGCAGGCTGAATCGATGTTCATACATTAAGTACCTAAAGGCAGTGGTTTAACAGCAGTGGGCTAGTGCAAGGTTAATACTGTGGGTGATTGACGCACAACAAATTATCTACAGGCTAACTTAGTGCAGGGTTGCTAATGCTGGCAAGCAACGGTAGCAGGCGGATTCAAGATTTATACAGTGTGGAAGTTAATACAGTGTTCAACTAAGGCGAGAGTTCATCCACAATAGGCGAGTTCAAAGTAAGTACAACGGGCAGCTAATACACAACATTAATCAACAGGCTAACTTAATGCAGGGGTGGCTCATGCTAACAGGCATCCGCAGCAGGCTAATTCAAAATGTATACAGCGTAGAAGTTAAAACAATGTTCAACTAAGGCAGCGGCTTAACAATAGGCTACTTCAAAGTAAATACCATGGGCAACTAGAGTGCAACAATTATCAGCAGGCTAACTTAATGCAGGGTTGGCTCATGCTAACATATTAGCAGAAGGCTGATTCGAGATTAGTACAGTGAACAAATAAGGTAGTAATTTAGCAGCGATAGGGTAGCTCAAAGTTGATGTAGTGGACAAATAAAGCACAATAATTGTCATCAGGCTAACTTAGTACGGGGGTGACTGGAGCTAACAACTTTCAGCAGCAGACTGACAGTTAACAAGTAACAAACATCAGCAGCAGGCTGATTCGATATTAGAATAACAGACAACCCACTAGGGCAGTAGTTATTAGCGGTGGGCTGACTCAAGGTTAATTAAAGGGGGCGACTGATGCGCAACAGTTTATCACCCACAGGTTAATGTGGCTTCGTACGTGGGCAGTTCATGCCAGAAAATGTCGGCACGCTAGTATGGAAATGATGCAGGGGGTGACGTAAAGCAGGAATGTAGAGAACATGCTTGTGCCAATGAGTGGTTAACGTGAGCCGGGATACATAGGGTTGAATCAGGTTGGAGGCCGGTGATCTGGTTCAGGCGGCGTGCTGGTGGGTTAAGAGAGTGCCCATTTACCATATGAGAGTAGCGTAGGTGACGGTGACTTGTGACCGTCTTATGGCATTGGCGTTCTCAATTTGGACACGTTAGGCTCACAGTGAATGTAGAAGGCTCAGTGTCACAAGGCTACAGGGGTCCGTGTGCAGCTAGGAGATGCAGTGGAGATGTGTTGGAGGGTGAGAGCGGGCAGCGTTCCATCGCCTCGCGCCGGCTGCACATGGTCAGCACAGGCAGCTGTGCCTTAATCCGTGACTTGGCTTGGGCCGGTGCTCTCATTCTGGCGAGAGATGATTGGCCTAAAGGAGTACAAGCAGCCAATCACGAGGTAGCAGCGTACTGCTGATCACGGATGGTTAGTGGGGGAGATCGATTTGTGCCGGGCGGCCATCTTAGGAAGGGGATGACCACGTAGTTAGTAATAGGGAATTGGAGATCAGATAATCCACCAGTAAAGCAAAATGTTCTGGGGTTGATGAAGAAGCCCCTTAAATTTGCCTCTTGCCTACCTCATTTTTCAGGAGAAAAATGTCAAGGTGTAGTTCGGTAAGTTGAAATAACCAAAAAACAATGTTTACAGCATATATGTGTCAACAAGCTAGGTAATAAATGTAAAACATTAAAAAAATGTTTTCAGTGTTTCTGTTTCTGTAGGTCCCAATTACATAATCTTAACCATTTGCTCTTACAGTGCTTCCTGCTCCATTTCTTCCTAGCTGTACACATAATGGTGTTTTCTTTATAAATGCTAAAGAGTGCCAAGGCTAGCTTTTCAGCAACAGGGTTGACCAGTTCTGCAGTGACAGGGAGGAGAGAAGAACAAGTTACTTACCAACTGTAACGTTCTTTCGACTGGATGTTCCTCCCACGTATTCCTCATCTTAGATATATTCGCCAGCTTGCCTGCTTCTTCGGAATTTTTTTGCCAGAGGGCGCTGTGCTCGAGGCTGCGTAGCTTGGTCCCTCGAAGGCCGCCGCCGAGCGTCAACATCATCTGTCGTATAAAGGGCTTGCGCCGCACCCGTTGGTTTAGTTCTGTTTTTTCAATGTTTATGGTCGCACCAGTTGTACTTTGTGTAGGCAGATGACTGTCATGATCTCTGCTTCCAAAAGGTCAGGGTTTTCCCAACTCCCATGGAAGCAGATTCATAACCCAGGTTCCGAGTGCCAACCAGTCCCAATTGGGACCTTTTGGACCCAGTCCTGGCGCCAGTGGCACCAGGCTCATAAATATGCCCAGTCCCAGCGCTGGAAGCGCCGGGCTCATAATGCTTGGGTGGACTTACCTGCAGCAGACCATGCTGCTTACTTGCCTGCCAGTTGAGCCTCTGATCCTCTTCTGTTTGGAACTACTTTTCCTGTTGGGTGGGGCTGGAGCCACTCCCTAGATTCAGAACACTGGAACTCTTCTGGAAGGCAGGAACTCTTTTTTTTACCAGGAACTCTTTTCTTACTTAGGCGTGGCTGTGGAAGGAGACACCTAAGCACTACAGGAGGCTATTTAAACCACACCCGGTGGATGAATCTTGCTTTGCGTTATTCTGCACCCTCTGCAGCAGAACGCTCATCGTGTCTTCTGCATCCGGTCCTGGGCCTAAGGAAAAAGGCTTACCATCCTGAATCCAGTCTTCGGCAACACCTATAAAGACAAGAAAGAACAGGTTAGCATTCCGGCATCTGAAAGGCAAAGGCTTACCTACTCTTCGTGCGCTCCGGAGGTCTTCACACTGCATTCCGGCATCTGAAAGACAGAGCGCTTTGTGAAGCTGGCAACAAGCGCTTACTTACGTGCTTCCAGGCGCTTCTATTCATCACACGGGCTCCATCTTCAACTCACTTCAGCCCGTCATCCGCCATCGCCGGAACCCTGCAAAACAAGAGACATCATTATTAAAGACTTTAAAGACATTTGAGTTACTCGAAACTTACCGTTCGTGCAGTAAACGACGGACAGCAGTCCTCTGAAGTCAAGAGGCCTGCGCTACCTATCCAGTGAAGAAACTGGCTACAGCACCCTGCCCCGAGGCAGATGGAGAGCTCGGCATTCACTTACCTAAGGTGAGAGCGTTAACCTGTGGGGTTCTACAGGAGAAGAGAAAGGGAAGAAGAGAGAGACATTCAATAACCCAGTTCCTTAATCCCATATTTTTTATCTGCAGACATCTTACTCTGCACGTCAGGCATACAGGGCACAGAGGTCCAGCCCAAAGAGCCAATCGGGTGCTGCACATCACCTTTGAAGATACGGTAGTCGCCCAGTCAAGACCGGCGCCTCTGCGAGAATCAGGTGAGCGTTACAATGACAGGCTCTTAAGGAAGTACAAGTGCAACAAGTGTAAGAACTATATGAAGGGGTAGGTTGGGCGGGACGATGATGAATAGGTGGGAGGAACAACCAGTCGAAAGAACGTTACAGTTGGTAAGTAACTTGTTCTTTGAATGGATTGTGTCCTCCCACGTATTCCTCATCTTAGATAGACTCCCATAGAAGTTGTAACTTAGAGCAGGAGGGAGTACCATAGTTCTTTATAATGTACAGAATGAAGGAGGGCTTTAGCAAAAAGGCCTCCTTGGTAAGAAGTGATGTCTAAACAATGTTTTGCAAAAGTGTGTGTGCATTGATGACCAAGTGGTCGCCGCACAAATGTCTTGCACTGGGACACCCCTCTGAAGAGCCGTGGAAGTTGCTATACCCCTGGTTGAATGAGCCCTTAAACGAAGTGGAGGCTCCTTCCCAGACAATTTGTAACATTCAGAAATTGCTAGTATAATCCATCTGAATATAGTTTGCTTGGACACACCAAGTCCCAATGTGTGTCCAGTATACCCGACAAACAAAGGAAATGAATCCAGTAGAAGAGTATCACTTAAGAAATTATCCCCTAATCCCAGGCGAGAGGCATACTGCAGACATCTAGCACTGGACATGTTGGCTGGCAAATAAATCTATTAAAGGTGAACATCATTGGAGAAAGATCTGAAGGACTATTGCTTGTTTTCTCTCCAATTCCTGCAGAAGCCTGCTGAGGGAATCAGTCTCCTAATTTTTCTTCCCAGTTCGAGATGGGAACCTGGTTTCAGCGAGTACAATTCCACATCTGAATTGCATTTCAAGAGGAAACCGTGAATGAGGCTTTGTGCCACCCTGTTTAATTAGGTAAAACACACTGCTTTGTTTTGTCTGAGGACTACAACCTGTTTTCCCTAGTTGAAAGGAGTAAAGCATTTGAGTGCCAGAAAGATGGCTTTGACCTCAAATAGTTGATGTAGGACTAGGCTTCCTGAAAGAAATCATCAACATTGAATCCTGTGAAGACTGCAAACTCCACATCTGCACAAGTTGGAGTCATTAATTATCGTAATTTGCGAAGGAAAAGGGCAAAAAAAACTTTTAGAAAATTCTCCTCTTGTATCCACCACTGAAGAGAATGCTTCTTGAATTGCCAGATTGCTCTCCAGAGGGGGGAAAAGACAAACCCAAATGTGATTCCAAGAATTGCTCAAAAGAATAGAATGGTAATAAGTTGGAGAAAATAGTGATTTTTTTTGTTCTTTTTTTTTAAAAGCCTATTTTGTTAAGACGGTCGTACACTAGAAGGAAACTGTTAGGGCTGAAGTCTACAGACAGAGCTTTCATGAGGTAGTCACCTGAACAGGGAAACAGATGCACTATTTGCTTTCGCAAATGGGTAGAGACCACAGAAAAGGGCACCGAAAACATACCTGGGGCTATTCAATCCAAAAGGAAAGGCACTGGTATGGGCAGCCCTACAGATAAGGGGTGTATCAGCCATTTACTCCCTAATAATTGGCAAATACTCCCAAAAAAAATGACAAATCTGGAGTAAAAACACTCCCACCAAAAAATAGGAAAATGACATACAATCGTGAACGTCTGCTTTCACCCTCACAGCTCCACGGATATGTTTGGACCTGTAGTGCACGTAGTACCACAGGAAGAAACTACTATTTTAAATGCCTGATTGTAAGAAGTAAACCTGCATCTTTTAGCGTGCATGAATAACTAAGTGCAAACTAGAACAAGTTACTTACACCTGGTAACGTTCTCTCGACTCGTCGTTCCTCCCACGTATACCTCATCTAATATCTTTGTTTCCAGCTTCAGCTGCTTCGGAAATCTGTTTCTCTCTCGGCAGAGGGTGCTGAAAGGGTCGACTTGATGTCCCTCGAGAGCTTCCATCTCGGCTGCCGTCATCAAGTACATATACCATGCGCAGCGCCAGTTGGCTTCAGTTCTGTTTTTTCGCCATCCATATGCACAATTAATGGCCTTGATAAGTGCCTTTAAATTAATCAGACCTTAAAAAAGCGCAAGGTCTAAAGCTTAGAAATTCTACCGTGTGGTAGGTTGGGAGGGCGATGAGGAATAAGTCTGAGTAACATCCAGTCAAAAGAACGTTACAAGGGGTAAGTAACTTGTTCTTCGAATGGATGTGTCCTCCCACGTATTCCTCATCTTATGATCGACTGCCAAAGCAGTACTAGGTTCTTTTGGAGGAGGGAGTAAGAATTCAGTTATTGTTTGTCCAGAATTGAGCATAGAACTGCCTTTCCAAATCTTCCTTCATTGTTAGAAGTGTCTAAACAATGTTTTGTGAACTTGTGGAAGGTGGTCCAGGTAGCTGCCTAGCAGATGTCCTTTATCGGAACTCCCCTCTGAAGGGCAGAGGAAGTTGCCATGCCCTTAGCGGAATGAGCCCTTAAACCTTCTGGGGGGATCTTTCCCATCTAGCCTGTAGCACTACGAAATAGCCAGTATGATCCATCTAGATAGTCTGGTAACTGACAGACCTAGTATGTGTCCTGTATAACCAATGAAAAGTTGGTTGTGCTGTCTTAACTTTGCCATCCTTGAAATATAAAAGCTTAGAGCTCTCCTCGGATCGAGTCTATGGAATCTTTCTTCTTCCTTGCCAGGATGAGGTGGAAGATAGAAGGCCTGAAGCACAATTTTCTGTGCTAAGGGTAATCTGACACTCTTAGGTAGAAAAGAGGGTTTGACCTTAAGGACAACCTTATCCTTGTAAAAAGTGGTAAACTGAGGTTTAAAGGATAATGCCTGCAACTCACTCACCTTGGGGGCTGATGTTATCGCTACTAACAAAATGGTTTTGTAAGTTAGCAAACTTGAAAGACAGGAATGGAGTGGCTCGAAAAGAGCGCACGTCAAAAACTTTAAAACCAAGTTAAGGTCCCAAGTTTGTATTTGGAATAGTGTAGGAGGAAACACATTTGTGAGTTCTTTAAGAAATTGAATTAAGGATATTTTGAAGTAGGATGCCTCTTCCAACGTACGCTTGAATATGGAAAGTGCTGCTAGATAACCCTCGATTGTTCCAATCTGAAGCCCCAGATTTGCCAAATGTAGTAGAAAAGATAACACCATAGGTGTATCGCATTGAAAAGGGCCCACATCCTTTTCCCTACACCAGCTGCAGGACGTGCTCCAACGGCAGTGGTAGAAGGATTTTGTTGCTAGCCAAAAGCAAAATCTCCATTACGTCATCTGGAGGTCCCAATCCTTGCACCTCAGCCTCTAAGAAACCATGCGTGAAGGCAGAGTGTCTTGAACTCTGGATGGAGAACCCAACCCTCCTCTCGTGAGAGAAGGTCCTCTCTTTGCGGAAGACGCATTGGAGGGCAGATGGACATCTCCAGAAGGTCTGGGTAGAGTGGTCGAAGTGGACGGGAGCGGTGCTCCTCTACTTATGTTTTACAGTTCCTATAGTTTTATTTGAAAAAGAAGAACAAGTTACTTTCTTACCTGGTAACGTTCGTTCGATGGGATGGTCGGACGACGTATTCCATATCTATGACATGTAATCACCACAGCTGTGCTGCTTCGGAAACTTTTTTCGGCGTCTGGGTCCTGCGTCGATGACGTCGATGCGCCGTCGTCGAGGACCTCCTCTGACGTCATCCGATGTGATAAGTAGGACGCACGACGCCCGTAGCCTCAGTTGTAGTTTTTTCCCCCAGAACGTGTGACATTAGTCAACTACCAGTCAGACACAAAGCCTTGCGGGACGTAAGCTGCAATCGCAAAAGAAATTCTGCAGCGGGGAAGGCAGGGCGGGAGCGATATGGAATACGTCGTCGGACCATCCCATCGAAAGAACTTTACCAGGTAAGAAAGTAACTTGTTCTTCAAGGGGATTGGGTCCTCCGACGTATTCCATATCTATGACAGACTCCCAAAGCAGTACCAGAGCAAGGAGGAGGGAAAGAATTTAGAATCAAAATTTAGAATAGCCAATCAAATAGCAGAGCAAAGGACCGCCTTGCCAAAGGCCAGATCCTGTGCTCGGATGGAATCAAGGGAATAGTGATGCACAAATGTATGTACTGAAGCCCAGGTGGCTGCATCACAGATGTTGCGAATAGGAACACCCCTCTGCAGGGCAGTAGATGCAGCCATACCCCTGGTAGAATGGGCCCGCAAGCCAGCCGGTGGGTCCTTACCCGCCAAGCGGTAGCACTCTGAGATGGGCAAAATAATCCAGCGAGACAAAGTCTGTTTCGTCACAGCTTGCCCTAAACGCTTTCCAGCGTAACCAATAAAGAGTTGATCGTCCACTCTGACCCGGGACATGCGTGAAACATAAAAGCTTAAAGCTCTCCTAGGATCAAGCCTATGGAGCCTCTCCTCTTCCTTACCAGGATGCAGAGGAGGATAGAATGCCGGAAGAACAACCTTCTGGGCCAAATGAAATTCCGTCACTACCTTCGGAAGAAAAGAAGGACGAACTCTAAGGACAACCCTGTCCTTGTGAAAAACAGTGAAGGGTGGCTTAACTGAAAGTGCCTGTAACTCACTCACTCTGCGAGCGGAAGTAACCGCAACTAAAAACACAGTTTTCAGAGTTAACAGCCTCAAAGGGCAAGAATGTAAAGGCTCAAACGGAGCACCCATAAGAAACTTAAGAACAAGGTTTAAATCCCAACCGGGCACCAGGAAAGGTGACGGAGGGAACACATTAGTGAGCCCTTTCAGAAACTGTGAAATTAAAGGGATTTTAAAGTAAGAACACTCTTCAGACGAGCGCTTAAAGATGGACAGCGCCGCCAGGTAACCTTTAATGGTACCCACTTGCAAGCCCCTGTGGGCCAAAGAAAGTAAAAAGGACAGAACCATGGGGATGTCACATGCAAAAGGATCCACATTCTGAACTCAGCCCAGTCGCAGAACTTACGCCAACGGTACAGAGACTTTGTTGCTGGCCTTCGGGCCGAAAGCAACACCTCCATCACGTCTTCAGGGAGGTCCCAATCCATATACCTCAACCTTTCAGAAGCCAAGCGTGAAGGTTGAGGGATCTGACCTCTGGATGGAGAACCTGACCCCCCTCCCGTGAGAGCAGATCGTCTCGGTAGGGAAGACGACGCGGAGGGCAGATGGACAAGTCGAGAAGGTCCGGGTACCACGTCCTCCGAGCCCACGCCAGAGCAATGAGGATCATCCGGGAACCGAACTTCCGTAACCTCCGCAGCACTTGCGGGATGACGGGGACTGGAGGAAACGCGTACAGCAGCGGGAACGACCACTCCACCACGAACGCGTCTCCCAAGGCTCCTTTTGGAGGAAATTCCCGCGAGCAAAACCTTTCGCACTTCCGGTTGACACTGGAGGCGAAGAGATCCACTTGAGGGGTCCCCCAAAGGGCGAAGATCTCCAGGAGAATCTCCTGAGCCAACTCCCACTCGTGAGAGATCGTGCTCTGCCTGCTCAGAGCGTCCGTCACGTTTTCGTCTCCGGCCAGATGAACTGCCGAGATCGAAACTTCCTGCTGGATGGCCCAGAACTCGAGCTGCATCGCCTCCCTGCACAGAGGAAGTGACCCTGCCCCCCCCTTTTTGTTGAGGTAGTGCATGGCCACTGTATTGTCCGTCAGGATCAGGACACTCTTTCCTCGCACAGTCGGCAGAAAAGCCTTCAGGGCTAGCCTGACGGCCCTCAGCTCCAACAGATTGATATGGAGTCTGAACTCCGACGGAGACCAACGACCGCTGACTGTCAGCCCGTTGGCATGAGCTCCCCAACCCGTGAGGGATGCATCCGTCACGATCGTCACCTCCGGCCAGGGAAGCCAAAAAGGAGCCCCCTTCATCAAGTTGCCTTCGACGGCCCACCACAGAAGGTCCCGGGCGACCGAGGGCGGCACCTGAACCGGGTCCGACATCCTGCCGGAGGACTGCGACCATTGCGTCTTGAACGCCCACTGCAAAGATCTCATCCGCAGGCGAGCCTCTGGCACCAGAAGAATGCAGGATGCCATGAGGCCGAGCAGCCTCAAGAACTCGAACGCTAGGAGCGTCTGGGCATGCTGAAACTTGTGCACCATCTGCTGAATGTGAAGAGCCCTCACCTGGGGAGGAAAACACTGCCCCAGGGAAGTGTCGAGCACTGCTCCAATGTACTGGAGCCGCTGTGTTGGCGTCAAATGGGACTTCTTTAAATTGCGGGAGAAGCCCAGCCTGTGAAGGGAGTGGCAGGTGACGGACAGATGATCCAGGACTTGCTCGGGAGAGCTCCCCCTGATCAACCAATCGTCCAGGTAGGGGTAGACGTGAATCCCCCCTTGCCTGAGATGCGCTGCCACCACCACCATGAGCTTGGTGAAAACCCTCGGGGCGGAGGTCAATCCGAACGGCAGGATCCGAAACTGAAAGTGCGAGTGGCCAACCGCGGACCTCAGGTACTTCTTGTGCTTGGGATGGATCGGCACATGGAAGTAAGCATCCTTGAGGTCGAGTGACACCAACCATTCCTGAAGCTGAAGGGCCTGGAGGACTTGAGAGAGAGTAACCATCTTGAACTTGTCCTTCCTGAGGAGTTTGTTCAAACCGCGCAAGTCCATGATGGGTCTCAATCCCCAGTCTTTCTTCGAAATCAAAAAATAAGGGGAATACCATCCCATGTTCCTCTCCGCTACAGGCACCAGTTCTATGGCGCCTTTCTCCAGCAGGGCTTGAATTTCCTGCGCAAGGAGCGGATCCGGACTCTGCAAAGAGAGGTTCCCCGGTGGATTGTCGCGAGGCCTGTGCCGAAAGGGAAGACAGTAGCCGTGGGTTATGATCTACAGAACCCACACATTTGAAGTAATGGCTTGCCACTCTACAAGATGCCGCGCCAGCCTTCCCCCAACCGGCGAACCATGGGACATGGCCTCATGACTGAGTGGGAGCGGCCGCAGCGTTACCTGAGGGCAAAGAGGCAACTGCTCGAGCGGCCTTGGCACCACGGGTACCCTGTCGTCCACCTCTGGTACCCCTGCGTTGGCCTCTTTGACTGCCAGCTCCTCTCGCTTTACTGAAGGAGTAATAGCGAAAGGAACCACCCCTCCACTGCTGTCCCCTAGGACGAAAAGGAGGAGGCTGGCGAACTGCAGCGCCCAACGACTTTGCTGCAGCTTTTGAGGTCTGCAACCTCTCAAGGCTCTCGTCAGCCTTGCTGCCAAAAAGGTGTTCACCGTCAAAGGGCATGTTGAGGAGCCGAGACAGCACATCAGGAGCAAACCCCGACTTCCGCAACCACGCAAACCTGCGTATCACGGTGCTCGCCGCCATGGACCTACTGACGCATTCAGCTAAGTCCAAACTCGACTGAACGGACTCACACATGGCATCCTTACCATCCTGGACCATAGCAAGGAAACCATCCCGTTCGTCCCCTTCGGGATATGTTCAGCCGCTAACGCAACACAGTTCCACAGAGTGTGTGTAAAACGAGACAAGGCACAAATGGAGTTGGCCGCCTGCAGCGCCATACCACCAGAAGAAAACACTTTCTTCGCCCAGCCATCAAAACGTTTGTCGTCCCTATCAGGAGGGATGGTAGGGTACGACGCCTGCTTTGCCGGGCCGTGGCCGCCTGCACCACCAAACTCTCCGGAGTAGGGTGCCTGGTCAAGTAGTAGGGGTCGCTACTGGCTGGACGTTATTTTCGCAACAAGGATCTGCCCACCGCCGGGAGACTCTCCGGAGCAGTCCAAGCCGCCGCCACCCTTCTCTGTAAAGCCATATGGAACGGCAGTACTGGATCAGTTGGGGGACCAACATCAAGGATGTCCGTCAGATCATCCTGCACAAACTCCCCTGGGGGAGCAGACCATCCCAAGTACTCAGAAACCCTAGCCATAAGGCGCCGGTACGAGGAATCGGCATGAGAGCCAGGCTCAGGCCTACAAAACTCCACCTCCGGAGAGGTGTTCAGTCCACTGGCATCATGCAGCGACTGTCTCAAATCGTCAAACTGACTATGGCCTGAGACAATTTCATCTGGAACCTGACTAGGAACCAGGCCATCAGAATTCTCATCCGCCTCTGAAATATAGTCCAGGTGGCGAAAAGAAGGCACCCGAGAGTACTTGCTCTTAACCAGAGCCTTCCTAGGGGGTTCTCCCGTGCCACGGGGTACCTCCGACACGAAAGGCGTTGATGGCGTCGAGCGAATCGGCGCCGGCATCGAGAGAACCGGCATCGGTGCCGAGAGGATCGGCGTCGAGGAAATCGGCGTCAACGTCAGATGCAGCGCCTCCAGAGCCTCCTGAGCGTCGACGGCTTCGATGACTTCCTCGGAGCCGGAGCCTCGAGAAAGCCTGTCGACGCCTCAGACGTCGATGTCTTCCTCGAAGACCTCACAGGTGCATGCGGTCTCGAACGCGTCGAGGACCGGGACCTGGAACGGGTACGTCGAGAACGAGTCTCCTTGTCTGAACGGGACCTCTCCCGTGACTCGTGCCGACCACTCTTGCGAGCGGTGTCTCTTGACCCCTCACGACCAACCCCACTCGGGGGCGCGGACGGCATAGTACCCTGCGACTCAAGAATCGCCAGCATTTTCTTCCCGAAGGAAGCCCATTCCTCCGGCGTCGCACGGCTGGTGGGGTAAGCGACGTGCCGGGCAGAGTCCTCCGAAGAGGACCTGGAAGACGACCGGTGTCGGCGCTTCCGAGAATGCCTCAAAGAGGCTGAGGAGTGGCGAGACCGACTCCTAGAAGGAGACCCACAAGACTTCCGACGATGATGCGGAGTGTCACCCCTCGAATCATCCGTCGAAAGACCCGCAGACTTCGACTTCCTGGGCTTGGACACCCGACCTACCAACAACAACTTCTTACGTTCACGTAAGGCTTTGGACGTGAGCGACTGGCAGTCGATAGTCATCCGTGTCGTGGGCCTCCCCGAGGCACCAGAGGCAGGCGTCGTGCGAGTTCGTCACCGACATCTTGGACCCACACTCCCCGCACTTCTTGAAACCCGGACGCGGGGTCGAAGACGAAGTAGAAGACATCTTCACACGAAGGATTTCACAAAACGAACAGGTTCGAAGAACAGAACTCTAAAGAGTCGAGGCGTGAACCGAGAATCACGAAGCAACACGTTCGTGCGTCCTACTTATCACATCGGATGACGTCGGACATCAGAGGAGGTCCTCGACGACGGCGCATCGACGTCATCGACGCAGGACGCAGAAAAAAGTTTCCGAAGCAGCACAGCTGTGGTGATTACAGGTCATAGATATGGAATACGTCGGAGGACCCAATCCCCTCGAAATGGTTCCTCAACAGTTTTGTTTTAAAATCAAGTGTAGGAAGAAGTGAAGACTTGCAGTTCAGTGCATTGCTCTGAATGTTCCCTTAGACAGAAGGCGTATTTGCTTGGGGGCTTGTATTGGGTGTGCAATGGGTCATGGTGATGGCGTTTGTGGTGAGCAGGCTAGGCCAGCAGGGAATATAGTTCAACAACTTTTCATAACACTTTGACCACCATCCGGATACCACGTCCTCATGGCCCAGTCCGGGGAAATTAGTATCATGGATTTCCCAAACTTTCTCAACCTCCTTATCACATGAGGAATGACTTAGACTGGACGAAACTCGTGCAGGAGTGGAAACTCCGAGTCCACTACGAACACGTCCCCTAGAGCTCCTCTTGGGATAAATTCCCTGTAGCAAAACCGTTTGCACTTCCGGTGCCACTTGAGGTGTTCCCCAAAGGGTGAAGATCTCTTGAAAGACTTCCTGAGCTAGTTCCCACTAGTGGGAGACTGGGCTCTGCCCGCTCAGAATGTCCGCCGCTGTGTTCTCTCCGGCTAGGTAAACTGCTGATAGAGAGATTCCTTGAATTGCCCAGAACCAGAGATGCATTGCTTCTCTGCACAGTGGTAGTGACCCTACGCCTCCTCTCTTGAGGTAGTACATGGCCACTGTGTCGTCTGTCATCAGGACATTCTTTCCCCGTACTGAGGGCAAAAAGGCTTTCAGCGGTAGTCCGATTGCCCTCCGCTCTAAAAGTTATACTGATGCACAACATTTTCTCTTCTTTTCTTCATTCTCACAAGCTATTCATGATCATTTAACTGTAACGCTCACCTGATTCCCGTAGAGGCGCCGGTCTTGACTGGGCGTATACCGTATCTTCAAAGGTGATGTGTGTAACACGGCTGGCTCTTTGGGCTGGACCTCTGTGCACTGTATGTCTGACTTGAAGGGTAAGATGTCTGCAGATAAAAAATATGGGATTAAGGAACTGGGTTATTGAATGTCTCTCTCTTCTTCCCTTTCTCTTCTCCTGTAGAACCCCAAAGGTTAACGCTCTCACCTTCAGGAAGTGAACGCCGTGCTCTCCATCTGCCTCGGGGCAGGGTGCTGTAACCAGTTTCTTCACTGGATAAGGGGAGCAGGCCTCTTGACTTCAGAGGACTGCTGTCCGTCGTTTACTGCACGAACGGTAAGTTTCAAGTAATTCTAATGTCTTTAAAGTCTTTAGTAATGATGTTTCTTGTTTTGCAGGGTTCCGGCGATGGCGGATGACGGGCTGAAGTGAGTTGAAGATGGAGCCCGTGTGATGAATAGAAGCGCCTGGAAGCACGTAAGTAAGCGCTTGTTGCCTGCTTCACGATGCGCTCTAACTGTCTTTTATTTTGCAGGTACAAGTTCGGAGCGGCTGCAGGGTGCCGGAATACCCACTGGGTTAGATGTGGAAAGGAGTAATGGCACGTGAGTATTAAAGTTCCCCAATGTCTTTAAACGCACCTTGTTTTGTCTTTCATATGCGGGATGCAGCGCCGAAGGCCTCCGGAGCGTGCGAAGAGTTGGTATGCTTTTGTCTTTCAGATGCCGGAATGCAGTGTGAAGACCTCCGGAGCGCACGAAGAGTAGGTAAGCCTTTGTCTTTCAGATGCCGGAATGCTGCGCGAGGCGTTGGTGACAGCCGATGGACCAGGTAAGTGAAGAGCTGTCACTGAAGACCGTAATGCTAACCTGTTCTTTCTTGTCTTTATAGGTGTTGCTGAAGACTGGATTCAGGATGGTAAGCCTTTTTCCTTAGGCCCAGGATCAGATGCAGAAGACACGATGAGCGTTCTGCTGCAGAGGATGCAGAATAACGCAAAGCAAGATTCATCCATCGGGTGTGGTTTAAATAGCCTCCTGTAGTGCTTAGATGTCTCCTTCCACAGCCACGCCTAGGTAAGAAAAGAGTTCCTGCTTTCCAGAAGAGTTCCAGTGTTCTGAATCTAGGGAGTGGCTCCTGCCCCACCCAACAGGAAAAGTAGTTCCAAACAGAAGAGGATCAGAGGCTCAACTGGCAGGCAAGTAAGCAGCATGGTCTGCTGCAAGTAAGCCCACCCAAGCATTATGAGCCCGGCGCTTCCAGCGCTGGGACTGGGCATATTTATGAGCCTGGTGCCACTGGCGCCAGGACTGGGTCCAAAAGGTCCCAATTGGGACTGGTTGGCACTCGGAACCTGGGTTATGGATCTGCGTCCAAGGGAGTTGGGAAAACCCTGACCTTTTGGAAGCAGAGATCATGACATTAACTTCCTGTCTGCTTGCAAACAAGTCCTGGATGGCTGATGATTTTCTTGTCCTGAACTCACCTAAAACCGAAGTTCTGTCCTTCCATGCCACCCCTATCCCTCCAGCTTCCATCCACTCTTCTGTCTTCTTCTCTTATCTCCTTTGAGCACTGCTCGTAATCTCAGTCTTTACCTTGACACCGACATGTCCTTTTCTCATTTTATCTCCCTCTTGCCCTTTTCATCGTTTTAATATTTGTAAACTTGTTCTTTTCTGACTTTTGGTGCTACCAAACTCCTTATATCTAATTTTTTCTCACCTCTTATTGTCTCACGATCCTCTTTGTTCTCACTCTCTCACCTGTTCCCACTCAAGTATGTCTTCAACGCTTCCATTTGCCTTCTGTATCAACTACCCCCTTGTGATTCTATTGTTCAATTTTTTTTTCCTTGCTTGGTTGGCTTTCCTTCTCGTCTCAAATCTCTATGGTCTTGTTCCCAGTCATTTGTCATCCTTGGTATCTTTTTAGTCTCCTACTCGCTCGTTTCGTTCTCATTCTCTATTTTTATTATCTCCCTCGTCCTCCCTGTGCCCAATCTCGATTCCGTTCATTTTCTCTTCTTGTCCTGCTGCACTGTAACTCTCTCCCTTTCTCTCTCCGTTCTATTACTTCTTCATTCCGTACCTCCCTGAGGAACTTTCTTCAGTCATAAATCTCTCCTCTGAAAATTGTGTAAAGTCAATCAATCTGCATTTTATTGTACTGGAACTTACTTCCTGTAGAGCGTTTTGGAGTAAAGCGCTCTATAAAGGATAAATACATACAAAATACAAAATCCTTGAAGAGTGAAGTTTTCACCTTTAAAGGGCCTTCATTGCCCGAGTCCACCATGGCCATGAGGGGTGTAAGGAACTCATGGTGGCAAAAGTAAAGACAGACAAGTGATCACAGTTCAAGGGTGTTTATTAAACTACAAAAGAGGGCGAGATACACACCTTATCTAAACCTAAATCTAAGATGGGAGCAAGCTTTGACCATAAAAAGAAAATATAGTCCTAGTGGCGTTGTGTCAAATAAAAGGGCCTATACCAAGAAAAACCTATTGCCAATCCTTACGCTAATTACAAAAAGTGTGGGATAGGATTCATAAGAAAGAAAGAAGTGTTCACAAAAAATGCATCATGATGCAGTAGTCTGGGTCTCCCTTCCCCACATCAAGCGCACGGTACAAGGTGGATCTCCTGAGTAAACACACAAGCTTTTCCAGCACGAGCCGACAGTTCTATATCAGCCATCGAGTTCTTCGATGGTTAAGTCTCTTTTCAACAAAAGCGTCTTGCCTTCGAGGGCCTGATATTCAACAAAATAAATGAACAAAGTTCTGTTCCACGTAGACTTTGGGTGATGGCCTCAACCCCTGGGTCCCCCCCTCTTCCAGGCGTTGACCCTTCACAAACCAAATAAACAGTACCTTTCTCAATTAATTCTGGGTGATTACTTTCTAGGCCTGGATTTCCTCCGTTCGTACTCGGACCCCTTTTAGATGGTCAGCCTCCTTCTGCCGAGTTCACTACGGCTTTTCTTACTTTCACAAATCTTAATGTCTTTTCAAACAATTCACTGCGGACGTCCCTCGGTTGGGTTCACTCTCGTCAACACACTGTTCATAGGGGCTTTAAGCCTCGCCCCTTTTTGTTAGCATCACTCTGCCGGATTCACTCTAGTCAACTTTTGCTAAACATTTCACTGTGGACATCGTGTCGGGTTCACTTCCGTAAACACACTACTTCCGTAAACACACTGTTCATGGAGACGTCTGGATTTGCCTCTTTTTGTCAGCATCTCTCTGCCCGGTTCACTGTTGCCAACTTTATCAATCGTGCCTTTCTCAATCGGTCAAAGACTTTCGACTGTACAGAGGATTTTACAAGACCCATGTATGACCACTTTACCCGTTCTGGTTTGGCCTTCCCGAGGCTTTCTGGCATTAGCAATTTCAACAAACAAGGGATTGACCAGAGGCTCTCGTGTAAGCACCCACGTGGGGCTGGGTCCCTCTGCAGCTGGTCTCCCCTTTATTCTTAACATTTCTTTGAACTTCCCTTAAGTTGCTACTTTACGGCTTTCGTTCAACACAGTTCGTTTTTTTATCGGTTCTCCCCTCAACTCAACTGTGATGAAACGCTTGGCTTTTCAGCATATCTTGTGTCAAGCCCGGTACCATGATAGCAGGCGCCTCCTTCGGGCCTGCTCATCAGCATAGGCACGGTCTGTGTACCATTGACATCTGCTGCAACACACTTTAGCTATTATCCGCGGTCTTAAGATTCCATCTGCTGAGGTTCCGCAGGTCTCGGTCGAAAAAGGGCAAGGTCGGGTCTCTCCTTGTCAGCCTCTCGATATTCACTGCCTTTTTTCTCCTCTTGAACAGCTGTGTCAGGATAGCTGTCTCGCCGTGTAGTCTGCCTTCCTCATACGGTGCTCTCTTGCGCCACCTTTTGCCCCTGTGCGGAAATGAAAGGGCCGTCAGGTGTGTGGGATTCTGGTCAATTGCCTGGCCCTTGGGTTGCGACATGTCAGGTAAACAGCTTTGGGATTAGTCTGTTTTCTGAGGTGTAGAAAAGTGTTTGCATCGGAAGAGGGGGTTGGGATGGGGGTTTCGTGTGTCAGAGAATCCTATGGGATATAGAGAGGAATAGGTGTTGTATGTGATTATAACCCTCGTAATAGAGAGGTTTGTGGTGATCTTGAAAGGGTGGTTTTACTAGGGTTTGTGAAATTGCAATGTAATGGGTTATTTATAACACACTTAATACCCAGAGGTTGCTAAGTGTGGACCTGGGGAATCGAACTTGTGTTGCACCGTGTCGTTTTACTTCCAAGGTGAGCGTGTTGCCCCCGAGCTAACCCCCCCCCCCCCCCGTGCCGAAATGAGCGAGAGGGTTTGTGAAAACTGTAGTTGGTCAAATTCAACTGGGAGTTCGGAAAATGATAATTAGTGGGACGGGATTGGTAGGGTTTATGAAGCAAATGAGGATATTCAGGATCGTTAACTAACAGAGGGGATTGTGGGAACAGTAGTGTTTTGTCATGGTAGAATGGGTGTTCGGGAATGATTTAGAGGGACGTGAAGAAGAGTGATTGGGGAGATCCGGCTAGAAGACAGTGTAGCAGGGATTCTGGGAGTTGTGGTTTTTGATGGGTTTATCAGGTGCAGAGGGGTTGTTGGATTCTAGTAAGGGAGATTCATTGGGCGGAAGGGAGGTAGATGTAGAGCAGCCTATTAAAGTCACAGGGACTTCGCCCTCCTCACCTTCTTCCTCGGTATAACAGTGTCTCACCTTGGATATTTCCCCCCCCCCCCCCCCAGCATAACCCTGGGTTCCCCCACACAGGTGATCCTCCCCCACCCCCAGGAACTAGATTCAACAGCGATGGCCTTGTCCTGGCCATCTGGAAAAGGGATTCCTGAGCGCTACTTGGGAGAACACTCCTAGGTTTCTCACAGGAGCCAGGTGCGACAAGTTGGAGATGAAAACACAAGTCTCCTGAACTGCAAAAAACAGCCTGTGTAAAGCAGAGGAACACCTTTCTACCAATGAAAGAAATATTAGAAAAAGATTGAATTATAAAGATAAAGCTCAGAGCTGTGGAGGATTCCCGTGACTAGACTGCGTGAAACATTTGAAGATGGCTGCCTGTGGTGGAGCTTCAGCCCCGCCACCTCATTAGTTGGGAGAAAAGGGACTAAAGTGAGGTGGAGGAACTACACGAGTGAACACCTTTCATGCTTCATCAGATTTACAATACAGAGTAGGTGAGAGTTCACATTCACACAGAAATTTGTAATTTCAGGAGATACTATGGCAGTACTATGTAAAGGACCTGCTGCGAGTAGTGTGATCTAGGGAGGCACCACCCAATGGTGCCACAAAAATCATACAACACTGGGGCCAAGGCTGGCATGCGCTGGTCGCAAAACAGTAAACTGAGTTTAAACAAGGTACAATTAAAGTAGTACATGAAGTACTAATCTCTGTTTATTAATGAAGTGTTCAGTCAACATGTGTTTCGACCTTCACAAGGTCTTTATCAAGGCTGAATATTAAACATGAAACAATAGACAACCCCAAAACATAACATTGTGCAATAACGTAAAATAACAAAATTAAATTGTGATCAGAGCACTGAATGGTTAAATCAAATGGTAATATCCATTTCATAGTATGAACAATCCATTGTAGACTGCTGTATAACAAGCAGCATGCGTGAAATAATATGAGACGTGCACTATGATGGGTGAAGAGGGAGAGAAAGCAGAAAAGACATAGTACATTAGTATCTTAGATAAAAGTAATGCAACCCAATTAAATGCTTGCAACAGTAGTGAAAGGACAGGCAGAGGGCTTACTGGGTAAAAATAATATCGAATTGGATTACTTGTGAGGAAAGCAACATATCTGGAACAATGTCAATGAGTCAATGCATGAGAATACAGCAGGCTTGAGGGGTGTCAGCAATGGGAGTGAATTTGTTCTGTCTGGAGGGAAGGAACAGACCATGGTCATCCAGACAGATCGATAAAATTAGTAAGGTTAATATATCATGAAAGTGATTTACAGTGGCCATACGGTCAGATTGTGGTCACAAAGTGATTTACTATGAGAATGATGGCATATTATGAGTACAGATTCAAGGAGTGGTTTACATTGACAACGCTTGCATGAATCATGCAGCGTCATAAAGTGACTTGCAAATGGCAAAACTGGCAGATGGGGACACGGGCATCAGGAAAATTGATGTTCTTTTGTACAGTTGGTGACATGGCATTTACTAGAGTTGTAAAAGCCACAGAACAGGTTATCATGCCATGTTCTTTCTAGAGAAGGGCGCCAGCAACCTTTTTTGTATTTTTGCAAGGAACTTGGGGTTGCTCACCCCAAGTTACCTGGGGGAACCCAGACCTGGACCCCTTGCTCACTGTGCTCAGAGAGACATCTCCACCTTACTGATGAGGCCTACTAGGCCGAAATATGTGGCTGGGGTTACTGTTGGCACTCTTGTTCAAAGGAGGTTTGCCAGGCATTTCGGTGCTGGACTGCCCTTGTGGGCGGGATAAAGACTGAAATGCAAATGGCTATTCCTGCTTTGTGAAAAGTACAGTGAGCAAAATGTGATGGCTGGGGACTCTGAGTGGGTAAAAACCACAGAACAGGCTATCATGCCATGTTCTTTCTAGAGAGGGGCACCCACTACCTTTTTTGTAGATTTAATATGTTATACTAGAGAACCAATAGCAATTGTATGGCTATTTATCCCCTTTTTTTCTAAAACAAACAGGTCTGTAAAATGCACAATTTCAAAACATTTTAAACATTTCTCGAGGGGAGAACTTCCGATCCTCTCTCCCTTACTTAAGGTTCCTTCAGTACACTTGGTTGATTGTGACAATTCATGGGTGATATTAATGCTCATCCACTCAAAATATTCACCTGTCACCAATGACATGTAATCGTTTACATTGGCAATGCCCCCTCAAAAGAAACCCAATCCGCTACTGTGATGAGCATTATAAATCTACAGACTGTGCACAGAGGCAGCTGGTATGTTTGGGTCCCAGGAGTTTCGGAGGGAGGGTCTACGTGTCCCCTCTATGCTAGGTGAAAGATCTAAGCTTTGATTATACAGCCTACGGGGCTCCTCCGCTCCCTCTGCGCTAGCATGATCAAAATTCACATTGCCATGCATGATGGCCCTGGCCAGTGTGAAAGTCTGTTGCACGCGATGCGCTTATTTGAGGAGCCTGGGTTGACCCCCCCCTCAGCAAGGCTTGCAGGTTGGCACCATCATTTTGTGGAACGTCACTTCAATAGACTTCACATTTCTTTCAGTAATGGCTGCAAGTAATCTGTCAGACTCGCCATAGATGCCAGAGTGTTCTTTGACCTGGAATGTGAGAGGGCCAATGACACCATTACTTCATGCTTGGACAGATTTCCTTTGACCTGCTTTCCATTTTACTCATAACAATCTGCATCGCAGGCAGGGAACCTATCTGTGCGGACGCGGCTACAGTACTGTTAAGTTACTTTTCAGCTCTTAGAGGAACATCTGCACAAACCCTGGTGCTAGGCAAAGGCCCTCGGGAGTGGGGTCTGCGGTTTCAGCCCATTTAACACTATAGTACGCCTGGGTGCAACATCATCAGGACCTAAGCTGCCAGGCTCTTTTGAACCTTCCACCCAAAGGCTGCTATTAACCCCAGAAGGGATACTTGAGACGTGCCCATAATACGGTGGTCAGCTGCTGTATGTTCCTGAAGAACCCCTATGGAACTGTGGGCTCAAGGGAATAAATCGCTGAACTGGGCTGCTATGGAGGAAAGGATGCGACTTACGTGGAGCTTTCATCTTGCCATGGCCATGGCAAACTGGTGTAAATTGTGTGAAGGACTCCCGAAAACAGATTCCCAAAGCATGAGAAGCTCTCCAAGTGACTTAACGGACAGCGCGTGTCTCAGAGATCCCACACTTGGTCTGTGCACAGGCACACTATACAAAGGACATGGAGGGAGGAAGGGCATAGGGAGTGGGTGGTGCTTGATGGAGTGATTCACAGCACAACAGAAAAGTCTTTGGCCCCATTTCTGTGTGGGGACACCCCATAAATATGGAGCAAACTTTACAGAATGGAGAAGCAATATTTCCAACCCATGTCAATTAACTCAACGTATGAGGTCACAAGCAGTGAATGAGTTGGCAGTTCTAGCTGTGCTGGGAAGCATCATTGCCAAATTTTTGTTCTTTAATGTTCTGTATTGCAGTCATAGCGTTCCTCCAACTAAAGTTTCCCCCCAGCAAATATATATATGTTCTTTTACCAGCCTCATAGAAAGAGCTATTCCAAAGTTTATGATGTTAATAAAGACCCCATGATGGAAAAGGAACAAGTTACTTACCTGTAACTGTTGTTCTCGAGCATGGGTCTGGCATGGATTCACATGCTCATGAATATTCCCCGTCGTCAGGCTAGGAATCCTCAGTGAAGAAAAAATCAGTATCAGTTTCGTTTCTGATCCGTCTTTCTCAGTAGTAACCCAATCACTGGTCTCTGGGTCATACTGCACCCAGCCAATGACTGGCCTCTCCCTTAGCCCCGCGTCTGGCAGCCATCTTCAGATTTGGTAGCACGCAATGTAGCAGTATGACCAAGTGAAGAGCCGTAGAGGGGCAGGAGGGAGGGTTCGCATGTGAATACACGCCAGACCCATGCTGGAGAACAGTTACAGGTAAGTAACTTGTTCCTTCTCCAGCATGGGGTCTGGCATGGATTCACATGCTCATGAATACAAGAATACACAGCAGTACACATGTACAACCACGGGAGGTGGCAAGGCTCAACATTAAGCATTACATAAAACTCAACATTAAGCATCTCTTACCTCCCCACCAGGCTCACCTTAAGCGAACAGGTTGCGCAGCACTGCCTGGCCGACTCTGGACTCCTCCCTAGAATCCCGGTCGATGCAGTAAAATCTCGTGAAGGTGTGCGTCAACCTCCAGAATAGCAGCCCTGCAAATGTCCAGCAGGGGCACACCGGACAAGAACGCTGTGGTAGCAGCGATCGCTCTGGTCGAATGGGCTCTCGGACAGCCGGGCAATGGTCGGTTTGCCAACCGATGACATTGCACGATGCAGCCGGAGAGCCATCTGGAAATGGAAGCCTTCGAGAGAGCCTTCCCTTGGTTCACAGGTCCAAAGTTCACAAACAGCTGCAACGTCTTACGAAAACTCTTCGTTCGGTCCACATAGAACTTCAGTGCTCTAGCCACTTCCAGCAAGTGCAAAGTCCTCTCGGCCGGAGACGAAGGCGACGGGAAGAAAACAGGTAGCACCAAGGGCTCGTTGAGGTGGAAGTTCGAAGGCACCTTGGGCATAAACGAGGGGTGCGCCCTCAGCACCACCCTCGTGTCGTGAAAAGTCAAGTATGGAGGTTTGCAGGATAGGGCCTGGATCTCTCCCACTCGCCGTGCGGAGGTGATGGCCACAAGAAACGCAGTCTTCCATGACAGGAATTTCAGCGACGCCAAATCCAGGGGCTCGAATGGCATCCCCCATGAGCCTGGTCAGCACCACGTTGAGTTCTCACGCCGGGGCAGGGGCCTTCACCGGCAGGAACAATCGTAACAGTCCCTTCATAAATTCCTTCACCAGGCGATGGGACCACAAGGACGGCCGTCCTGTGGTTCTGATGTATTGGGAGATCGCAGCCAGATGTATCTTGATGGAGGCGTGAGCCAGTCCAGCCTTGGCCAGCGACAGTAGGTACGGCAGCACTTGAGGGGCCGTAATCTGTAGAGGGTTGATCTTCTGTGCACGGCACCAGACAGAGAACCTCTTCCACTTATGTCCGTAGCACTTGAGAGTTGAGGACGCCCTGGCTTTTGCAAGGACCTCTCTGCAGTCAGCCGGGATATCGTACCCTCCAAACTCTAACGCTGCAGGAGCCAGGCCTGCAAGTTCAGCGACTCCGGGTCGTGATGAAGTATGGCGCCTCCTTCTCTGGAGAGAAGATCCGCGTCCGCCGGCAGCTTGACTGGTGGGGACCCTGACAAGTCCAGAAGGTCCGGGAACCAGATCTGCCTCGGCCACGCCGGTGCGACCAGGGTCATCCTGCACCGGGACCGCTTGAGCTGGTTGACGAGTCGGAGCAGCAACGGCAACTGAGGGAACGCATAAAGGAACAGGCCTTCCCAGGGGAACGAGAAAGCATCGCCCATGCTCCTCGGCTGGTGGAACCTGCTGGCGAACCTCTGGCACTTGGAGTTCGTCGCTGTCGCGAACAGGTCGATCTGGGGTTTTCCCCATCATCGGAAGAGTCGATCCACTTGATCCTGACGTAGTTCCCACTCGTGGCACGAGCGCAGCTCCCTGCTGAGAGTCGGTGATGTTTTTTTATCCCTGCCGGATGAAAGGGCACCAGAAACCTCCCTTGCCACAGATCCTGGGCTTCCTTGGAGAGGGCTGGGATCTGGTTCCTCCCTGCTTCCGGATGTATAACATCGCGGTGGTGTTGTCGGTGAAGATTCTCACCACCTTGCCCTTGAGGGACGGGAGAAAGGACCTGAGGGCCCAGAAAACTGCACGGAGCTCCAGGATGTTGATGTGGAGCGTCTTCTCCTCAGGGAGCCAGAGGCCCCTCGCGTGAAGTTTTCCGGTGTGCGCTTCCCACCCTTCCAGGGAGGCATCTGTTGTCACCGTTATCTGGTGGGATGGGGTCCGAAAGTCTGCCCGCCGTCAGATGAGCGCGGGTGCCCCCCCACCGGATCGCTCGTCGGAAGGTCTTGTTGAGTGGGATCCTGTCCTCGAACCTGCCCATCGCTTGGATCCAGTGGGAGTCGAGGAACTCTTGCAGAGGGCGCATCCGAGGCCTGCACAGGCGTACGAGATATATGCAGCAGGATATCATCCCGAGGAGGGACTTGATGGACCTGACCCTGGCCGCATCAGTGGCCAGCAGGCGCTGCACCTTGCCCAGGATGGCCTTCGTCCTTTCTTCCGACGGTGAGGCCAGGCGCGCCACTGTGTCAAGCTTTGCTCGCAGAAACAGTGCGACTTGCGACGGGACCAGGTGGGATTTGGGAAAGTTGATGGAGAATCCCAGGTCCGAGAGCAGCTGGACGGTCTTTGCTGTGTGATCCACAGCGAGCTCCCTTGTCCCTGCTCGGATGAGCCAGTCGTCCAGATAGGGGTAGACGTGGACCCCCTGCAGGTGCAGCCGCGCCGCCACCGGTGCGAGGCACTTGGTGAACACCCTGGCTGCCGACTTCAATCCGAACGGGAGGGCCTTGAACTGGTAGTGCCGTCCTTGGACCACAAACCTGAGGAACTTTCGGTGACCTTTCAGAAGAACAAGTTACTTCTTACCTTGTAACGTTCTTTCGACGGGATGTTCCTCCGACGTATTCCTCATCTTAGATATCTCCTTCCAGCTCTGCTGGCCTCGGAAAATTTTCTCTCTAGAGGGCGCTGCGCGTCGACGTCCTCCGAGTCGATGTCCTTCGACAGCCGCCGTATCGACGTCGACGTCATCCTGCCTATAAAGGCCGCGCACAGCGTCCGTTGCTCAGTTCCGTTTTGTAGCCCACAATAATACTTTCTGGACTAACTAATCACCCTGAAGGAGCGTAAGCTGCAACAACAAGGGAAGTAGAACTGCGGGGATGGATGGGAGGGTCGATGAGGAATACGTCGGAGGAACATCCCGTCAAAAGAACGTTACAAGGTAAGAAGTAACTTGTTCTTCGAAGGGATTGTGTCCTCCGACGTATTCCTCATCTTAGATAGGCTCCCATAGCAGTATTCTATTATCGGAGGAGGGAGTACTGACTTCATGCTGTCTTCTATTGATGAATAGAATGCAGTACAGTCCTTCCAAACCTAGTCTCTTGACTGGAGGAGGAATCCAGATTGTAAAAACGTGCAAAGGTATGGACAGACGACCATGTAGCGGCCGCACATATGTCTTTAACCGGCACGCCTCTTTTGAGGGCCGATGAAGCTGCAATACCTCTGGTCGAATGAGCCCTAAGTTTTTGAGGGGGCTCTTTCCCTGCCAGTTTATAACATTCCAGAATGGCTAGAATGATCCATCTGGAAATGGTCTGCTTAGTTATTGGTAACCCCAGCTTGTGACCTGTGTAACCTACAAACAGCTGGTCTGCCTGTCTTATCCTGGCTAGTCTACTAATGTAAAAACTTAAAGCCCTCCTAGGGTCTAGCCTGTGTAACCTCTCTTCCTCTTTCCCCGGGTGAGGAGGAGGATAGAAAGACGATAGGGTAATCTTCTGAGTGATATGGAATTCAGAAACCACCTTTGGGAGGAAATTAGGCTTCACTTGCAGGACAATCTTGTCTTTGTGAAATATTGTATGAGGGGGTTTACAAGAAAGAGCTTGTAATTCGCTCACCCTTCTAGCAGATGTAAGTGCTATTAATAAAACAGTTTTAAGGTTAAGGAATCTTAACGAACAAGAATGGAGAGGTTCGAAAGGTGTACCCATCAGGAAAGTTAGTACCAAGTTTAAATCCCATAGGGGAACTTGGAATGGTCTTGGGGGATAAACATTGGTCAACCCCTTTAGAAACTGTATTACCAAGGGTAATTTGAAATAGGATGGTTCTTCCGCAGTACGCTTAAAGATGGATAGCGCTGCGAGATAGCCCCTAATGGTGCCAACTTGAAGGCCTGAATTTGCCAAATATAGTAGGAAGGACAAAACCATTGGTGTACCACATGAAAAAGGGTCGATATTCTGTTCTCTACACCAGCTGCAAAATCTGTTCCAACGGCAGCGGTATAAAGACTTTGTTGCTGGCCTCCTTGCCGAAAGCAACACCTCCATAACATCATCAGGGAGGTCCCAATCCTTGTACCTCAGCCTTTCAGAAGCCAAGCGTGAAGGTTGAGGGTTTTGATGTCTGGATGGAGAACCTGACCTCCCTTCTGTGAGAGTAGGTTCTCTCTGAGTGGAAGTCGTATTGGAGGGCAGATGGACAAGTCTAGAAGGTCCGGGTACCACGTTCTCCTGGCCCAATCCGGGGCAATTAGGATCATGGTTCGCCGGAATCTTCTCAACCTCCTGATCATTTGAGGAATGACAGGGACCGGTGGGAACGCGTACAGAAGCGGAAACTCCCAGTCCACTATGAACGCGTCTCCCAGAGCTCCTCTCGGGGGAAATTCCCTTGAGCAGAACAGGTCGCATTTCCTGTTTAGGCTGGTGGCGAACAGATCTACCTGAGGGGTTCCCCAAAGGGCGAAGATCTCTTGAAGGACTTCCTGAGCTAGCTCCCACTCGTGGGAGAATGTTCTGCCTGCTCAGAGCATCCGCTGTCAAGTTCTTCTCTCCGGCTAGGTGAACTGCCAATAGAGAGATTCCTTCTTGGATTGCCCAAAACCAGAGCTGCATCGCCTCTCTGCACAGGGATAGTGATCCTACGCCTCCTCTTTTGTTGAGGTAATGCATGGCCACCGTGTTGTCCGTCATTATCAGGACGTTCTTCCCTTGTACAGCTGGCAGGAACGCCTTCAGCGCAAGTCTGATGGCTCTCAGCTCTAACAGGTTGATGTGTAGTCTGGACTCCGATGGTGACCAACGACCGCTGATGGTCAAGTCGTTGGTGTGGGCTCCCCACCCCGTGATTGAGGCATCCGTGACTACTGTTATCTCCGGCCAGGGTTGCCAAAACTGTTCTCCTTTCAGAATGTTCTCCTGACAGGCCCACCACTGAAGGTCTCGAGCCACCCTGCCGGGAACCTGAAGAAGATCTGTCATTCTCCCTGGGAATTGTGACCACTGAGTCCTCAGTGCCCACTGGAGGGATCTCATTCTCAGGCGAGCCTCTGGCACTAGGAAAATGCAGGATGCCATGAGGCCTAGCAACCTCAAAAAGTCGAAGGCTGGGAGGCGTTGGGCATGCTGGAACTTGGTAACCATCTGTAGAATATCTTGAGCCCTCACCTCTGGTGGCGAGGCTTTTCCCAGGGAAGTATCCAGGATCGCTCCTATGAACTGGAGTCTCTGCGATGGTATCATTTGTGAGTTCTTTAAATTGAGGGAGAAGCCCAGTCTGTGAAGGAAGTGGCACACGTGATTTAGCTGGATCTGAGCTTGTTCCGGCGAAACAGCCCTGATCAACCAATCGTCCAGGTAGGGGTAGCCGTGAATTCCTTCCCTCCTTAGACTTGCAGCCACTACCGACATTAACTTGGTGAAGACCCTCGGGGCGGAGGTCAGCCCAAATGGCAGCACTCGAAATTGATAGTGAGAGTTGCCAATTGCGAACCTCAGGTATTTCCTGTGTTTGAGATGGATAGGCACATGGAAATAAGCGTCCTGAAGGTCCAGAGATACCAACCAGTCCTGGAACTGAAGGGCCTGGAGGATCTGAGAAAGAGTGACCATCTTGAATTTGTCTTTTCTGAGGAATTTGTTCAATTCTCGCAAGTCCAAGATGGGTCTCAGTCCTGCGTCTTTCTTTGGAATGAGAAAGTAAGGGGAGTACCAGCCCTTGTTCCTTTCCGCTACAGGTACCGGTTCTATGGCACCTTTCTCTAGCAGGTCCCAAATTTCCTGCAAGAGGAGCGGATCTGGAGCTTTCTGAGAGCTGATCCCCGGTGGATGACTGAGGTATACGTAGGAAAGGCAGGCAGTAACCTTGGGCAACTGTTTCCAATGCCCAAGCATCTGACGTGATAGCCTGCCATACCGCCAGATGTTGAGTCAACCTGCCTCCTACAGGTGTCCTGTGAGGGAAGTCCTCAGAGTGTTTTTGGGGCGGCTGATGCAGATGCCGATGGTAAAGAGGCACCTGCTGTTGCTGCGGCTTTTGAATATCTACCCTGTCCACCTCGGGTAGTTCTTCTTTGACCCCTTTGAGCCGGTCGTCCTCTACCTCTTCCGAATGCGGAGTAGAAGCGAAAGGACTTGCCCCTCGCAGAGGTTCCTGTGGGACGAAAAGGAGACTGACGGATTGCAGCTCCTAGGGATTTTGCTGCTGCTTTTGAAGTTTGCAGTTTCTCTAAACTGTCATCCGCCTTTTTCCCGAACAAAGAAGAGCCATCGAATGGCATGTTCAAGAGCCTGGCTTGCACATCTGGGGCAAAACCAGACTTTCTCAACCAAGCAAATCTCCTGGTTGATGAACTTGCCGCCATTGCTCTGCTGATACTGTCAGCCGAATCAATGCCCGTCTGGAGGGATTCGCACATAGCGTCTTTACCGTCCTGTATAATATTCAGGAACGCATCCCTTTCTTCTCCCTCCGGGATGCAGTCAGCCGCTGTAGAAGCACACTCCCAAAGTGTATGGCTGAACCTAGCAAGGGTGCAAGTAGCATTAACAGATTTTAACGCCATGCTACATGCTGAAAAGACTTTCTTTGTCATAGCATCATATTGTTTATCGTCCCTGTCCTGTGGGACGGTAGGATAAGCCGTCTTGACATCGGTAGAGGATGCTGCCTGTAGCACCAGACTTTCTGGGGATGGGTGTTTAGACAAAAACTCTGGGTCTGTAGAAGATACCCTGTACTTTGTAGACAGTTTTTTATTTACTGCTGGTACTACATCTGGGGTTTCCCAGTTTGTCATGATCTTTCTCTGAAGAGCTTTATGAAAAGGCACCACAGGATCCTCCTGTGGGCCTTTGTCAAGAATATCCGTGAGGTCATCTTGTTGGAAAGATTGTGAAGGTGCAGACCACCCCATGAACTCTGTAATCCTGGCCATTAAGGCTCTGTAGGGGTTTTCAGCATGCTCCCCTGGGTCTGGCTTAGCAAACTCCACCTCAGGGGAAGTGTCTAACTCACTTGCCTCATGTAAGGAATCATGAAGATCCTTTAACCTGCGCTCTTCAGAGGAAAATTCCTCTCTAACTGGGGTTACAGGTCCCTGTAACTCAAATGCGTCTTCCTGTTCAGACAATTCACCCTCTTCTAAAATTGAGGATATAGTTCTCAATTGTTCTGAACTCATAAAGGGAGTAAATCCCATTTCCAAGGCACAGGGTGCCGAACTTGTCATTATTGGCCCCCAAAACGTCGATGTCGTCGACGTCGAAGGCTTCGAGCGTGGCGTCGAAAACAAAGGCGGAGGCCTCGAAGACCTCGACAGAATTGGAATTCTACTCGACAATCTCGAAGCCATCGACGTCGAGGACCTGGGGATAGTCACTGGATGTGTGGTAACCGTGACTTTTCTTGGTGTCGACGCCGGTGTCGAAGCTGCCGTCGAGTCGACAGACCAGTGTGTCGAAGGTCCCTTCGACAACGGCGTTGAAGACATCGACGTCGTCGACGGAACCTTCGAGGAAGGTTTGGAGGTCATAGTCCTACGCGCTCGAGAGATTTCCTTCGCCGGGTACTGCGACTCGCGGCGTTTTTGACCTTTGGGTCTTTCGACCAGAGCATCGCTCTCGGCAGTCTTTGAGGGGGTCGAGGCCGCTTTCTGGAAGACGCTCATCATATTTTTCGGAATTCCTCCCATTCAGCCCGGGAACTATGTTTCGTGGGGCAAGGGATTCTTTTTGGCGAAACAGAGGAAGAGGAAGACGGAGAAGGGGATCTTCGACGTCTCCTCTTCGAGTGCTTCGATCTCGAGGAGTGATGAGACCCACTCCGAGACCTGGAGCGCGAATGGTGACGAGGAGACGAATGTCTCGACTTCGTCGACGAAGAAGAAGCTTTAAAAGTCTTACCTTTCTCCAGCTTCCCCCTACGCTCCTTCAGGGCCTTAGCTGTCATGGACATACAGTCCTCGCATTCCGAACAATGGTGTTCAGCTCCCATTCACCACAGAAACTCTGTGAGGATCGGTCAACGACATCTTTTTCCCACAATCTCGACATTTCTTGAAGCCGGATCGAGGAGTTGTCGGTTCCGACGAGGAAGCCATCGAGTACGGATCGAATAACTCGAGGTAAATAGGATTAATCTGACTAAGAACTGAGCAACGGTATTCCGAGGCACTGAGTAAGCGCGGAAAAACGGAACTGAGCAACGGACGCTGCGCGCGGCCTTTATAGGCAGGATGACGTCGATGTCGATACGGCGGCTGTCGAAGGACATCGACTCGGAGGACGTCGATGCGCAGCGCCCTCTAGAGAAAATTTTTTCCGAGGCCAGCAGAGCTGGAAGGAGATATCTAAGATGAGGAATACGTCGGAGGACACAATCCCTTCGAATGGGGATGTGGAAGTACGCATCCTCCAAATCCAACGACGACAGGAAATTGCCCTCCTCCAGCTGTCCCAGCACGTGCTGGAGGGTGACCATCCGGAATTTCTGTGCCTTGATGTATTTGTTCAGCCGTTGCTTGTCCAGGATGGGGCGCCATCCTCCTGTGTTCTTTTTTACTAGGAAGTACCTTGAGTATACTCCGGAGCCCCGGAGCCTCTTCGGGACAAGCTCGATGGCACCTTTTCTGAGCAACGCCCTCACCTCCAAGAGTAGTTGAGGGATGTGATTTTCATTCCTGACCAACTGTCGGTGGAGATGGACTCCCACACGCCGACTAACTTCGCCAGCCGGCCTCCCACCAGGGTGCTTCGGTGGGGGCCCGACCCCGCTGTCCGTTCAATCTTGCTTGGCGGACGCCTTGCTGCCTTGGCCTCCCTGGCGACGACGGCGGGGTCCCCCCCGACTTGCCTCGTCCTCTATAGGCTTCCTGCGAAGAGGAGCGGGCCGCTTGGCGATACGTAGAGGAGCCACCGCCGAATCCCTTGGAGGCACTCTGCTTGCCTCCAGCGCTCCGAAAGGACAGCGTCCGTTGCCGGAGGACGCCTAGGGCCCTAGCAGTCTCTGTGTCCACCTTGATGGCTTGGAGGGACTCATCCACCGTTTTCCCAAACAGGTTGTTCCAGTCGAACGGCATGTCCAGCACCTTGGCTTGCACATCCTGGCGGAAATCCGTTGCCTTGAACCAACCTCGTCGTCTAAGGCAAACACCGTTGCCTAGCTGGCGGAAACCGGTGTCGGCAATGTCCGTTGCCACCGTAATGGCATGGTCCGATGCCACTTCGCCTTCTTGCAAGATCTCCATTCAGCAGAGCCACGGCGAGGACTGACTTCCTCCTGGCCTCGTGCCGTTGGTAAAGGAAACCTTGCTTCTCCTCGGGGCAGAGCTGAAAAAGCTCGGATGCCCTGGCGATCATTGCGTGGAAAGATCCAATCTCATTGGACGGGGCGGCCCGGGCTGGTGATGGGAGCTCCGTCCCGTCGTCACCGCCGCCGTCGGTACCCGTCGTGGCCGTGTCTGTTCCCGTCTCATCCCCAGGGATGGGGGACGTGGGTAAAGGCCGAGCAGGCCGCGAGGGCTGAGAAGGCGGGTCTGGGTGGATCTGTCTTCTCTTGTTCAGGGGGCTTCCCGCTGGGACCGGCTCTGGTTCCTCCGCCGGATCTGGTACCGGGTCCTCTGTCGGTGGTAAGGGCAATCTCGTCCTTATCTCTGAACATAAGGATTGTAACGCCAACAAAATGGCCACTGAGTTATCCTGCGTCTCCGGAAGCGGCTGACTAGGACCCTCGCCAGTGCCGCCGTCATTTTCATCGTCACCCTTGTCGGGATCCCTGCCGTGGGGACGGGCCTCCTCGACGCCCTCATCGAGGCCCTCTAGGACTTCTGCCAACTCCTCCTCAGATGTTGTATCCGTGTCCACAATGGCCACCAGCCCCCCCTCTTTCCGCCGGGGTCTTCATGGGGGTCTTTTCGGTAGGTCTGAACGAGGCTTCCCTCCGTGGAGGCAGGGAGACTCTGGGCCCTGAGGTCGCCTCCACTGGTGTAGCCTCCACAGGCTGCGCCAAGGCCGCCGCAACTCCCTCGGTAGAGGCCTTGGCCGGGTGAATCAATGCCTTCACCGTCTTAGACGCGTTTCAGGCCTTCACCTTGGGGGGGGGAGGGTCAACGCCTCGCTCCCCCTCGGCCGAATCCTTCGAGATCGACCGGGGCCTCTACAGAGGCTTACCCGGGTTCTCGGATTTCCTCTTCCCCGAGCCAGAGCGTTGGCTCGTGGTTGATGGTGCCGGGGAAGGTGCGCCCTGCCTGGCAGCCGAAGAGCTCGACCGTTCGGCGCTCCCGGTGCCCACGAACTCGCTCTGCTTTGCCTTCTGTTGGGCCCCCATCGCCGGGGCGCCCTCAAAGGACTTAGAAGCCCGCTCGGACTTCTTTTCACCTGACGGACTCCTTCCTTCCAGCTTGTTGGAGAGACGAAGGTGTCGGTTCCTGATGGTCCGTTCCGACATGTTCCTGCAAAACGCACAGTCCTTCTCCACGTGCGTTTTGTCCTCATGAAGGCAGTAGAGACATTTCAAATGCTCGTCCTCCTTGAACACATTCTGTAGCTGGCATCCAGGGCAGACCATGAACAGCTTTCCGGTCGTCGAGCTTCCTTTCTCCTGGGCCATGTTCGGGTAGGCCGCAGAAACTTCTGGAATCCTCCAAGAAGCGTTACCCGACAAAATCTTCACCCTTGAGGGGCATAGAAAAATCTGACACGGATCCCCGTTAATCGGATGTAGAGACAGTAGAGCTTGAGGCTCTATTTGACCAAAAAATGCGAAATTCTCTTTGAAAAAGAGCGAAAACGCAGCAAAAGCTTGAGAGCTAAGCAAGAGGACTCTCAACATTTGAGCGTGCAGTAAAAATCTGAAGATGGCTGCCAGAGGCGGGGCTTAGGGAGAAGGCAGTCATTGGCTGGGGGCAGTATGACCCAGAGACCAGGGATTGGTTACTACTGAGAAAGACAGATCAGAAACAAAACTGATACTGATTTTTTCTGATTTTTTCTTTACCGAGGATTCCCAGCCTGACGACGGGGAATATTCATGAGCATGTGAATCCATGCCAGACCCCATTCTGGAGAAACCCAATTGCCAAGAGTGCAATCAGCCTTTCACCTTTCAACAAGGCATAAATTAGTTTTGGAAAATTGGTTAGCGAAAATGGCTAAATAGTTTTTTGATTAGCAATTCAACCTAAATGACTAGCAATTATTTTCATCACTATTTGCAATGTGGCTAGAACTACATTTTTACTATTAACTCCAAGAATGTCCTCTGGCTGCAGTGATACTGAACCAAATAAATGTGCTGCTACATTAAGGTATCCTCGTAATAAAGGCCATTTTAAGGACTGTTTTTAAGCCCCTTCAGGCAAAATAAGCTTAATGTTGAAGAAAAGGGATCGGGCAGTTTGAAATGAGGTCAGTGACTGCGTATGAAGTTTTACAGGTGACAGTATGTGTGTGGAGGGAGAGAGGGGTCATCACTTGTAAGGAGAGAGAGAGAGGCCACTGTGGGTGTGTGTATATAAATAGTGCAATATTGCATAGGTGACCTGCTTTGTTAGGCTAACTTATTTAATGATGAGGGCCTATTTTGTTCTTGAAAGCTAGCAACTGCCAGAGGAAGGGGCTGAAAGGAAAAGGTCGGTGTTGGAACCTGCCTTAAAGTGATAAGGGCATCTATGCTTGTTCTGAATGCCCATAAGAAATTTCCCCTTTTTGTTGTTCTATGCTGCAGTGGCAGACCTCAGATGTTAAACACGGAGGCAAGCATCTTTGATCCCTAAGTAATGGACACTGGTCATCTGTTCGAAGCAGAAGTTATCAGATGCACAGCAATCTTAGGTTTCTGCAAGAGGTTGATTGTTGCCAGTAATTATTTCTGCGGCACAAATTGTAAACAATTGGAACCGGCTTAGCATTTTTTGAAAATGGCTGGAATCCCTGTTTGTACGACAACATATTTAAACACGGGCTCCTCCGGGAGGTCACGACTTTAGCTTGATGTGGATTTGGTTCTAGTCGTACCTTGTGACTGCTGGCTCTTTGCTTTTCATCTACCAGTGCAGCTCTTCCATTCAATGTCTGTGTGTTCGGAATGCCACCTATTTTACTTTGTTTTCTAGTTTCAAGGCATTATGCCATTTCTACTCTTTTTTGACCCAATTCTTAACTAATTAAATGGAAGTGCTTGTCAGCCTATATTCTGTTGACATATTTGTATAAAGTGCCCAGTAATCTACTAAAGAGGGGTACATGCATCTTAAATGTTAGCTGTTTTAGTTACTTGTTAAGGCAGTAAGCATTGTGTTTGGAAGTAATTTCTTTTTGCTGTATGCACCTATGTCCCCAGATATTGTCTGTGCTGGATGACGTTCTTAGTTGGGGCTGAATCACTGTTTTAAGGTTCACATAGGCAGACAGTACGGGGACTGGCGGACCAAGTAAGCCACAAAGCAACCAGACTATATGTACATTCATATATACAGATGTTAAGCTAAGAGAATATCACTGTACATTTTTATTTTCCACACCATGAACGGAAAACTACAAGTCCCAGAATGCAAAATAATTTAAGTCTGAAATCTTTTTCAGTATTGTACTTTACCACTAAGACTCACACTAAAATAAATGATGTAATAAGGTTACCAGAATAGAGATATGTGTAACAAACCTCCAGCTTGTCGATATTCTGCTATCTAACAGTGTTTGACTGAAAAGCAAACCTTTTTGCCCATCATGCTAGTAGACTGGAAAAACGAATCTGAGATGTCTGGGAGTCTTTCAGTTGGAGAGGTTTCCTTTCAATGCCAATTGCCTAACCTTTCACACATAGCCCCTGCTAATAACAAAAAGACAATAATTGAGGGACTGTTCGGATCACAGTTTTCCTCTGAAGTTTGTCCTGGTCATGAGTGCTCTGAAGGTGTGCGGGCGCTTAAGCAGACCCAATCATTTGGGATGAAGGGGTGTCTGTAAACACAATTAGTGTTGCGTAGAACCTCACTCTGCCACCCCTCTTACCCTATGTATAGTTCTTCACAGTTTTCAGTGACTGTACATCCTAAATGAGACGAGACTCCTGCACACTGCCGCTGTTGCAGGAGCGGAAAGCTGTCCAGACAGCTCTGCAGGTTGAGTGACTGGTGCTGGGATACAACATGTTCAGAGCTGCCTTTTAAATGTGTTTCAGTATTTATTTTAATTCTTTGGGAAAAATGTGCTGTAAAATGCAGTTTTGATATGGGGGATCGAGGGGGGGGGTGTCAAGCTTTTACTATGACACGTGTTTTGTGCCAGTGCAGTGCTCTTGTGCCTGTAACTGGCAAATAAATATGTGCCGCACCAAACTTGTCTACTTCTATGTCTTTTCCGCATACATCCTTTGCTTGATGGGGTCAGTGAAAGGTGGCATGATCAAGGAAACCTACTTAATAGAGCGTGCATACATTACAATGTAAACTATAAACTGTAAATGTAAAACTCAATTTGGAAATGAACACAAAAGCAGTAGACTGTATTTCACCCTCACACCAGCCCCAAGCATGATCTGTACAAAAACCTGGCAGAACTCACGATATCTTATTTTGTACTTGAACACCGCTCGTCCTTCATCTAACAAAAGCTCCCACCCACCATGTCTACTCTCCACTCAGGTCCAGGGCCCTGTGCAATTACCTGTTGGTGAAATGTGCCCTGTAAAACTATCAAACTCCGGAGTGATTAGTTCACAGCCGCTCACGACTCCAGCATGCGGCAGTATCTTTAAAACTTTGTGTTGGACTTCAAGGTGTGCAGTCATAATGTCGACATCAATAATGTCGACAGTCAAAATGTCGACAAATTAATGTCGAAAATCAATAATGTCGACATACAAAAATGTCGACATTTTACATTAATGTCGACATTTTTTCGAAATGTTGTATAAATAAATAAATATATATTTATTGTTGTGTTGTATGTGTTGAGTATGAGGGGTGGGGGGTGGCAGGGGGTATTGGGTGAGAGGGGTTGGGGGGGACATCCCCATAGTAAATGATATTCTTTTTATTTATTTGTTTATTTATTTATTGAATAATAAATAAATAAATAAATATATAATTACTATGTGTTGGGAATGAGGGTGAGAGGGTGGTTGGGGGGGGTGTGGGGGGGTGTCAGGGGGGTGTTGGGTGAGGGGGGGTTGGGGGGGGGACCCCCCCCCATAGTAAATTAGACTCTTTTTGGTTATTTATTTATTGAAAAAATAAATAAATAAATATATAAATAATTAGAATGTGTTGCATATGAGGGGTGGGAGGGTGGTGGTGTGGGGTGTGGGGGGGTTGCAGGAGGGTGTTGGGTGAGGTGTTGATAGTGTTAAGGGTTTATAGTCATATTGTCGAAAAAAAAATGTCGACATTTTTTTTTCGACATTATGACTTTTTACATTAAAAGTATAGAATGTCGACATTATTATTTTCGACATTATTTTTTCGACATTTTTGTCTGTCGACATTTTTTTGTCGACATTATGACTATAAACCGGACTTCAAGAATAAAAACAGAATCTCTCAGTCAGTAGCCTGGGATGCGACCTTACCTCTGCAGCTAGATACCACTGGAAGCAGAAAAACATGGGTGTGGCACACGGGCCTGGGCCATGAAATGATACAATCTTTCATCAAAGCCCGGGGCCTCTGCCTCGCTGGCCGCTCCATGCACCACACACGCTGTGAACACCATCCATACGTTTAGCAGTACTGGAGTTCAGAACTCCTCCAAAAATCATGTCGCAGTTAGTGCGACCATAAGTAAACAAATAAAAAGCAGCTCAAAGGTATTATATTGCAAATTGAGAAGATGCAATACCGCTTATTTTATGCCTTGTTTCAACATCATTTAAGCTGGGGTGTAAGGACACCCAGTTTTAAAGCCTGAAAGGAATGCACTAATGAGCACATTGTTACTAATGTTAAATTGAAAAAAAATAAAAAATATCATGCGCATGTACCAATCTAACAATGTATGCTGACATGAGGTGTTTGTGTTGTAAAGAAACAAAGAACACTTATGTGGGGTTATAACAGTTGATGTATTCATACATTGCAGTTGTTCAAACAGATGCTCTAAAGATATAATTTACTTCATATCTCGATTTGGACCTTGTGTGGGGCTGAACAAACCTAACAGAAGAGCAAGAACAAACAGCATATACAGTACATCTAACTAGCTTTCAAAAAGTGGGACGTTCTGCACATGCCTCCCACCTCTCCCTCAAGCTGTGGAGATAATGTGCAAAATGTAAATAACCACTAGCCTATCCTATATGTCTGGATGTGTACATTAGAGGATATGACTACTTTATAAAGCCCTTACAGGACAACAATACTTAGCCTATACATTTGCGGAACCACACATTTGGGCTTTAGTAACGTCTATGTCTGTTTGCCAAAACAGTGTGTGGTTTTGCAGTGATGAGTACAAATCAATATTATTTGATATGTTGTTTTGGAAGGGTGAAATACTGATTTGGTCTTGTTGGCATTCGAAGTCAGTGAACTACAGAATGAATACGGATCTCATCAGCGAGCATTCAACTCATTATGCTATATGACTCGGTAACATACCTTGTAATCTTGAACGCCTCGGGAAGAGAGATTGTATGAGGCCCTGAGCTTTCACTCATTCCATACAGTTCATATACAGGAATATTGAGGCTTAAGAAAAATTCTAATGTGTCCTTGGTGATGGGTGCCGCACCAGTGTAGCATTTTGTGCATCGATCCAATCCCAAAGCTTTACGAACTTTTTTGAACACCAACTTCTTAGCTACACGAAACTTAACCGGCTCATCAGAAACCCTTTTTAAAGAAAAAAAAATATACAAATAGTTAGTTGAATTTTTATAAAGTTCTACTCACTTTACAAACTCCTTCAAAACTATTATCCAGATCATGCCCTTCACCAGCCAGTCAATATAAGCATGGCAATGTTGATCTAAACCACTTGCCAAACACTGACCATGTATTGTCTCTCATCGGGCAGCAGCAGGCATATTTATCCTTGCCAGAACAGTTTACCGATTTCATTTTTAAACAGATTTTCAGAATAGATTAAACTAATACAATATTTCACCACATGCCATTATCAATCAGCTTTTATTTTGGGTCCACTGTTAGGTAAGTCAATAATAAATCTTCCTGACCTGTGTCAACCCCAGAACTTTTTGCTTTACTGGTGGATTATTTGTCCCTATGCCTCAGTGAGTGGGAACATTTTCCACACTCAGATGCTTTTACTCTTTTGATGGGTGTCATTTTTAGGACTCTCAACTGTGTCCTTTTATTTGATCCTCTCACAACTTTTGGTATATACCCTTGTATTGTTACAGGTTGGTCCTTCGGGCTCCCCTTTTACTTTCTGTGGCTGACCGTGTGAGAACTAGAGTTCCCAAGGATAGAAAGGATGTTTTATCCTCTCTAAACTTTATTTAGGTGAGACCAGCACACCCCCACGTTATGTGAAATGCTGGGGAGATGCAATGTATCCCCCTTCTCATATTAACTAACATTTCTGTTACAGGGACAAGTTTACCTTGAATGGCTGGTGGCAGTGATCCCTTTAACTACTTTGGTGCACCGTTACCGTGAGCTGTTTCCACAACCCTGGTAAATGCACCCATGGGTGATCATTTTACCAAAATGGCCCCAGTCTTTTTTCACCATTTTAGTGTTCCTTGTCCCTTTCCCTGCCCTCTGGGGCGGGAACGTCCTTTGTGTGATTCCATCTTCGGCGGGAGATCTTGGTCGAGCCCGCCCAGGCACCACAGCATCTGTGAAGGTAGGAAGCGAGGGAGGAGTCCAAAATTCTGCAGCCCTTTGTCTTCCAGACGGACTGCGAGAATCCAGTTCAAACTGGGAGGCTGGCTTAACTGAAAGGAATGCCAACCCATCCAAGTTTGAATGTTGCACGTCTGTTTGATTGGCTAGGTTCCTGCATAAAAGTCTGATCCTGGAAGTTGAAGAGGTAGTCGACCACTGGACCTGAATCCAAAGAGGAAGATGAAGAGAACGCAGCTGAGATGATTTCCAGCTACCAGAGAACCTGCTGTGCAGCCACAACCTGGTGATACCCTTCCTTCTAAGCAACCTGGGGACTCCAAAGGCGACGACCCAGAGCCTGGTGAGATCCACTCGACTCAAGAAGACCTGCATTTTGAGGCATCCCACGCTGTGCTGCGACCTTGCGGGCTGCAGTACCCAAATACCCTGGGACCGCGAGGCATTGTGCATTGTGCGGTGCATGGTCTTGTGGATTCAGAATCGGACTGACACTTGGTGGCATCCTTCTGGACCTCCAGAGACGTGAATCGAGTCAAAAAGTCCCCTCACCAGAGTGCTGGACCTTGCAAGTGACGAGAATCTGACTGGCAATATTCAGTCTTCTTGCTCCTGAAAGGGACGCCAAAACCACAGAGCTGCATCCAGCAGCAAAGAAACTCTTGCCTGGAGCCTCTCCAGTTAATCCTTGCTGAGAAATCCCTTTCAAAGTCCTGTCTTCTGTCTTCATGACAAAGGAATCCATTGACTGGGATTTTGGCTGTAGATCCATAAGTCTTCCTGCTGCAACTCTTCTTCTAAGCTGAGGTACTGTGTTGGCTGGGGTATTTACTTACCATAAGCCTGTGTGATTTCTGTACATTTTTTGGGGGTGTTCTCAGTGATTCCGAGTCTTTGCATCCAGTTCACCCATGCCCACTGCTGGAATCCTCCTAGGGTGTCTACTCAGAAGACCCTGGACCCTAACTAACTAGTGAAATTCTTACTTGTTTGAACAGTCTGCCCCAGGAACTCTGACTTTTTCTGCAGCTGAGCCCTATCTCACCCTGCCTACAGCTGGCTCCTAGACCACTATGGCTCCGCTTCTGCCTCTGAGTGAACTCCTGCAATAGTCTAGGGAAGGACTGGATAAGTAAAGGATTCTGTCTTTAAAAGTATAACAAGTGTTTAAAGGTCACTTGTAAATGAGTTAGTTGGTAACAGTGGACAGTTACAAAAGTTCTTACTTACCTTGAATGTGTGTTGTGCCATTCTGAAAAGTATATACAAGATTATTTTACTCACCTGTGAATTGGTTGCTGGTCTTCCCCAAATGTAATGCTGTTGGCTTCACTTTACTATTCCTGTTAGGATATAAATATATGAGTGCCCCAATTGAGTCTTGCTTCCCCCGACTTGCTGTTAGCCTGTCTAGACTAAGTCTGCCTTAAGTTATACTGAACATTAAGTTGCTGGTAGCGCCTTTAAAAAGGTATATGGGTTTTACATATCTTGAATAGCTGTGTGCCATCCTAAAATAATTGAGAGTTATTGCTTACCTCAATCTGTGTCAAACTGATCTGAAAAGCGAAAGTAATAGCATATTACAACATTAGGTTTCACCTGCCTATAAAAGCTGTGTGCCATTTAAAAAAAATGTTTTCTGTAGGTGTAGCTGAACTTGGTCTGCCGGGTGCACTCCCAAATTAGTGTAAATAGTTCTTGCGTATCCAAGTCTGTGTTCTAGTGAGCTGAAAAGCAAGTGTAATACTATATTATACCAAATGATTTTGCTCACCTGGTAAAACGGTTATCCTAAATGTAGTTATAGGTATATACTACTCCTTCAATCTATTCTTCACTATTCAGAAAAGTATCCTGGTAACAGTGTTGGTTGATTATGTGATTTCTTCGCGGAGTATTACTGCATAACTGACAGGGTCTACCCTTGATGTACTGTAATCTAAAAGTAACTGATGGTTTTTACTTCCAATGAATACGTGTGGCCTATACTAAATGTGTATGACAAGGTCCGACTTTCCTAGAATTACTGTTGGGTATTCTGAAGAAGGTTTATGCTTTGGTCTGTGTACCTTGAAGCAAAGCATTGTGTTCTTATAAATGTGTTGATGACTATGCAGTACTTACCCCAAGACTTAACTTGGCTTACTTGTATTCATGATAAACTTTTTTTTAATAATAATAATTATGGTTGTAAGTGTTTCTATTGGATCCTTGGTGTACTACAGGTTCTTTGTACCTTCTTAAAGCCCTCTCTGCCTCCAAAGATAGCCTGGCTGCTCTGTCTACGCTACCATATACTCAGGTGGTACAGCCTTATACTAAGAGTGGAGTCTTTTATCATCTCAGTTGAATGTTTTTACTGAGCTGGACTTCAGAAAAACTGTCCCATCATCCATGTTCCCAAATCAGCAAGTTATGCCCTGCATAGTAAATGGTGCATTCTATTGGTTCCCAAACCCTTACGGAATTATTCTCCTCAGCCATACATATAGGACTAATCCGATATCAGATAACAGTAACTACGTTAAACCCTTTCAGAATAATCAAGTTTTGGAGTGTGCGTTTCCAACCCCACCTTAGCTGAGCCATCCACTTACCTCCATTCAAGTAAGTTCCTTTTCTCTGTCTGGAACTCAGTGTATGAATGCCAAGACTGAATCAAGATTATGCAGAGGGTTGTAGGACTCAGAGTACAGGCGCTTTCAGTAAGTAAAGTGGTGTTTCTCTTACAACCACAACCACTTCCGTGTTACGCATGGTAAGGTTAAAAAGCATGAATTGCAGTGGGGGAGGATAAAATGCGACATGGAGCACACGTTCTAGCAAAAAATTGTTCCAGTTGGCTTGGCTGAACTGTGCGTCAGCACTGGAAGTGGGATCCAAAAACAACGTGTTTACAGAAGGTGTGTGCCAATACCTAGACTGCTGCTCCGCAGATGGTGCCAGTGGAAAACAAGTTTCAAAATGGTGGCTAATGTAATTCTAGTCTATAGTTCCCCTTCCTCCATACTTAAGGGATATCGTTCGCTGCAAGGGGATGAAACTGAGCATGATGCGAAGGAGCTTTATAAATTAAAACGGCACACTGAACAAATGGGCGCATGTGGCCACACACTCCGGTACCTATCTCATGGGTGCTGCTTAGGATTTTCAGAATCGGGCCTTTGGACAGATTCTGAGACACGAGCCCTTTTCTGGTGAACAGGAAACTACACTAGCTACTAGACACTATCAAGGAGTGTGGAGGTACCAAAGGTTTCACGTAAACACAAGCGCAGCACTCTTAAAAAATCAAGTTAAGCAGAATGTAAAAATATACAATATTTATTTTATTTGTTTTGCATTTATTAAGCGCACAAAACCCGGAGACAATAAGTCATAGGCGCCCCTTTGCGAGAGCAAACACAGCTAAAGGACCCGTTCTTTGGGAATGTACCCACTCGAGAGTCCGCAGCCACCCTTTAGCTCATTGTACCTATCACAGAAGAAATATCCATTTGCATTTCAGCTTTTGTCCCACCCTCACGTACACAGAAACTGAGCACTAAAATTCAAGTTAAGCAGAATGTACAAATATACAATAATATATTTATTTTGCATTTATTAAGCGTACAAAACCCAGAGGCATCAAGGCGCTGTTACAACCAGGTACTCTTCCATTATGGAATGCAGGTTGGAGGTGAAGGAAAAGCTAACCGAGTCTCAGGCCTTAGGTAAAGAGACTGAGTTTTAAGGCTTTTCTGAATGCCCAGTACAATTATTCCACCCTCAGGTGCGGTGGGAGTGAGTTCCAACGACAGGCGTCTATGGTAGGGAAGCTGGCACCACCACTTTTGGCTCGTTTAGATTTGGGCAGGACAAGTGTGTACATATGCCCTCCTAGTAGGTCTCGCAGACTGTGCCCTAACAAAGTTTTTGGACAAGTAGAGAGATGCAGTGTTGGAGAGGCATCAGTGAGTGATCGACAGTGTTTTGAAGATGATCCTTCCCTTAATCAGAAGCCAGTGGGCATTTCTTCTCCCTGCTGTTATGTGCCATTTTAGGGATATTGAGAGCCGCCCAGATGGCATTGTTTTGGAAGACTTACAGTTGGTGAATGTTACGTGAGGAAGTGGCCGCAAATAGGATGTTACAATAATCCAATCTCACTCGGATGATGGTTCTTGCGATGGTGAGGGAATTGGCGGGGGCTAAGAAGGGTCTGGCAGCGTTAATAAGCTTCGATGTGTAGGCAGCTGATGTCGCAATGCCGTTTACATGGCATGTCATGGAGAGCAAGGAGTCTAAGCAGATGACTAATGTCTCCAGTGCGTGGGAATCGTTCAAGAAGTTGCCAGTGAGGTGTAGCAGGATTTGTATATCATCGACATAGTTCTTGAATGAAATGCTGATGGAGTCTAGGAGGTTGAAATGGGGTTAGGTAAATATGTTGTAAAGTGTAGGTGAAACACAGGAACCTCGGGCTACCCCACATGAAATGGGGGAGGGAGGGGCACATGAGACTTCTGGGAAGACACTAATTGATCGGTCTGCTAGGAATGAAGCTACCCAGGTGGTGACTTCTGCCGAAAAGTTAGCTGCTGAAGTCAGGTGTCGGCAGAGCATTTTGTGGTCCACCAGGTCAAAAGGCAGCAGAGAGATCTAAAAGGAGTAGAAGGATTGGCTTCCCTTCATCTGAGAGAGTCTAGTTGATTTTTTTTAAATCAAGTAGGGCCGAATCCGTCACGTGACCGGGTCTAAAACCCGATTGACGCAAACCTAGGATTTGGTTAGATTCTAGAAAGGGCTGGATTTGTACATATGCAGCCCCATCTAAACGTTTAAGCAGAAAGGGCACTGTTATGATGCGGCGATAGTTGGTGGGCGTAGGTGGGTCTAGCAAAAACTTTTAGGTGGGGGGAGGATCATGCTTCCTTCAGTGCAGCAGGAACCGTACTTGTGAGGAAGGAGGCATTGATAAAGCTGGTGATAAAGGGAATCGAGGGATTCTGCATGCTCTTTGATCACAGAGGGAGGGCATATATCACCTTTACATCTGGAGGGTATGAGAGTTGCAAGGATGGAGCCCTCTTCCGTTTTTGTGACCAAGTTAAAGTTGAAGGTAGCTTGATCTTGGTGGGTTGGGGGTGGTTTGGGGAGCGGGGCTTTGATAGTGGATTGCTTGGTGGCAATTTTGTCTTGTAGGGCGATTTTCTTTAGCAAGGCCTCTTGAATGTTCGAGGACAATGTTTCATCTTTGGTGATACCTGTGGGGCCAGAGTAGGGGCTTCCAGTTCCTTAAGGATGGTGAATAGCTCTTTCGTATTTGAGTTAGCCATTACAATTCTGTCGTTCTAAGAGGTAACCTTAGCCTGGGTTATAGCTAGTTTGTATGTACTGGCTGTGGATTTGAATAGGGCCATGTGGGTCTCTGTTTAGTGTTTCTTCCAGGCTGCTTCTGCCTGGCACTTCTTAGCTCAGGTTTTGGAGTTCCTCCGTAAACCAGGTGTTGGCATGGGAAGAGTACTTTTGCCTTGTGTGGTGCTAATGGGGTGAAAGTGTCCACTGCAGTTTCCAGTGACTTAGTGTAAAGGTCAGCAAGCGCCACTGGTTTGTCAACCCACTGAGCAAGGTCGTCAGTATGAAGGTTGGAGAGAAGAATAAGTTACTTACAACCTGTAACATTCTTTCAATTGGATGTTCCTCCCATGTATTCCTCATCTTAGATATTTGTATCTTCCAGCTTTGCTGCTTTGGAAAAACATTTTCCCACCAGAGGGCGCTGTGCTCGAGGTTGTACCATCGATGTCCCTTGGGGGCTGCCATCGAGCGTCAACGTCATCCGTAGTATGTAGAGCTCAAGCCACGCCCGTTGACTTCAGTTCGGTTTTTACGATATGTTGAAGTGCATCACGTGATAAGGCATTCATTGACCTCCAACTCTTAAGGAATTTAGAGAGCAACGAGCGTAAACTCTAAGGCGGGGTAGGCTGGGAGGGTCGATGAGGAATACGTGGGAGGAACATCCAATCGAAAGAACGTTACAGTTGGTAAGTAACTTGTTCTTCGAGTGGCTAGTGTCCTCCCACGTAGTCCTCATCTTAAATGGGCTGCCAAAGCAGTATGAAGTCGGAGGAGAGAGTACCAGAAGAACAAGTTAATTCTTACCTGGTAACGTTCTTTCGACGGGATGTTCCTCCGACGTATTCCTTATCTTTGATAATACGTTTCCAGCTTGTTGGCCTTGGAAAATTTTTCTGTAGAGGGCGCTGCGCGTCGACGTCCGCCGGGTCGATGTCCTTCGACGGCCACCGTATTGGCGCCGACGTCACAATGCCCATAAATAGCCACGCGCTGCATCCGTTGCTCAGTTCCGTTTTGTAGCATAAGAAAAGTCATGCCTGAATTGGTTAGTGACCTTGAAGGAGCGTAAGCTGCAACCACAAGGGAAGTTATCACTGCAGGGATGGTTGGGAGGGGCGATAAGGAATACGTCGGAGGAACATCCAGTCGAAAGAACGTTACCAGGAAAGAAGTAACTTGTTCTTCGAAGGGATTGTGTCCTCCGACGTATTCCTTATCTTTGATAGACTCCCATAGCAGTGGCATGTATTTGGAGGCGGGAGTGAGAGTGTTATGTATCCCTTTAGGGATGGACCGAATGTAATACGGCCTTGCCAAATCTGGTCTCTTGAGCAGTGGAGGAATCCAGATTGTAAAATTTTGTGAATGTATTTGCGGATGACCATGTGGCAGCCGCACATATGTCCCGGATCGGTACCCCTCTTTGGAGAGCCGAAGAGGCTGCGATACCCCTGGTTGAATGAGCCCTGATATTTTGGGGTGGCTCTTTCCCTGCTAGTCTATAACATTCCAGGATGGCCAAAATAATCCACCTGGAGATGGTTTGTTTTGTTATAGGTAGTCCCAACTTGTGACCCGAGTATCCTACAAACAGTTGGTCTGCTTGTCTGATCCTAGCCATTCTGCTGATGTAGAAGCTGAGAGCTCGCCTAGGGTCCAGCCTATGTAGCCTTTCCTCCTCTTTCCCCGGATGGGGAGGAGGGTAGAACGAAGATAAGGTAATTTTCTGAGTAATATGAAATTCAGAAACCACCTTTGGGAGGAAATTAGGCTTCACCTGTAGGACAACTTTGTCCTTGTGGAAGATTGTATGTGGGGGTTTACAGGAGAGAGCTTGTAGCTCGCTCACCCTCCTAGCAGATGTTATTGCTACCAATAGGACAGTTTTAAGCGTGAGAAATCTCAGCGCGCAAGAGTGAAGTGGTTCGAAGGGAGTGCCCATTAAGAAGTTTAAGTCTACATTTAAGTCCCATAAGGGAACCTGGAATGGTTTTGGAGGGTAAACATTAGTTAGTCCCTTGAGAAATTGTACCACTAGAGGAATTTTGAAATACGATGGTTCCTCCGCAGTGCGCTTGATAGAAAGAAAGCGCTGCAAGATAGCCTTTTACAGTGCCCACTTGAAGGCCTGAGTTTGCCAAGTACAGTAGAAACGATAACGCTGTTGGTGTACCACATGAAAAAGGGTCGATATTCTCTTCCCTACACCAGCTGCAAAATTTGTTCCAACGGCAGCGGTATAAAGACTTTGTTGCCGGTCTTCTGGCCGAAAGCAACACCTCCATGACGTCATCAGGGAGATCCCAATCCTTGTACCTCAACCTTTCAGAAGCCGAGCGTGAAGGTTGAGGGTTCTGGTGTCTGGATGGAGAACCTAACCTCCCTTCTGCGAGAGAAGATTCTCTTTGAGTGGAAGACGGATTGGAGGACAGATGGACATATCTAGAAGGTCCGGGTACCACGTTCTCTTGGCCCAATCCGGGGCAATTAGGATCATGGTTTTCCGGAATCTTCTCAACCTTCTGATCATTTGAGGAATAACAGGGACTGGAGGGAACGCGTAAAGGAGTGGAAACTCCCAGTCCACTACGAACACATCTCCTAGAGCTCCTCTCGGGGGAAATTCCCTTGAACAGAACAGGTCGCACTTCTTGTTGTTGCTTGTGGCGAACAGATCCACCTGAGGGGTTCCCCAAAGGGTGAAGATCTCTTGAAGGACTTCCTGAGCTAGCTCCCACTCGTGGGTGACTGTGCTCTGCCTGCTCAGAGCGTCCGCTGTCAAGTTCTTCTCTCCGGCTAGGTGGACTGCCGATCGAGAGATTCCTTCTTGGCTTGCCCTAAACCAGAGCTGCATCGCCTCTCTGCACAGTGGCAGCGATCCTACGCCTCCTCTTTTGTTGAGGTAGTGCATGGCCACCGTGTTGTCAGTCGTCATCAGGACATTTCTTCCCTGTACTGATGGCAGGAAAACTTTCAGCGCTAGTCTGTTTGCTCTCAGCTCTAATAGGTTGATGTGTAGTCTGGACTCCGATGGAGACCAACGGCCGCTGATGGTCAAGTCGTTGGCATGGGCTCCCCACCCCGTGAGTGAGGCGTCTGACTACTGTTATCTCCGGCCATGGTTGCCAAAACAGTTCTCCTTTCAAGATGTTCTCTGGATAGGCCCACCATTGAAGGTCACGGGCTACCTTGTCCGGAATCCGGAGGAGATCTGTCATTCTCCCTGAGAATTGGACCACGGACCTCAGTGCCCACTGAAGAGATCTCATTCTCAGGCGAGCCTCTGGCACAAGGAAGATGCAGGATGCCATGAGGCCTAGCAACCTCAAAAAGTCGAAGGCTGGGAGACGTTGGGCATTTTGAAACTTGGTGACCATCTGTAGAATATCTGGAGTCTCTGTGATGGCATCATCTGTGACTTCTTTAAATTGAGGGAGAAGCCCAGTCTGAAGGAAGTGGTAGACATAATCTAGCTGGGCCTGGGCCTGTTCCAAAGATACAGCCCTGATCAGCCAGTCGTCCAGATAGGGGTAGACGTGGATCCCTTCCCTCCTTAGACTGGCCGCCACTACCGACATCAGCTTGGCGAAGACCCTCTGGGCGGAGGTCAGCCCAAATGGCAGAACTCGCCAATTGCGAACCTCAGGTATTTCCTGTGTTTGAGATGGATTGGCACATGGAATTAAGCATCCTGAAGGTCCAGAGATACCAGCCAGTCCTGGAGCTGGAGGGCCTGAAGGATCTGAGAGAGAGTTACCATCTTTAACTTGTCCTTCCTGAGGAACTTGTTCAATTCTCGTAAGTCCAGGATGGGTCTCAGTCCTCCGTCCTTCTTTGGTATGAGAAAGTAGGGGGAGTACCAGCCCTTGTTCCTTTCCGCTACAGGTACCGGTTCTATGGCACCTTTCTCTAGCAGGTCTATAATTTCCTGCAAGAGGAGCGGATCTGAAACTTTCAGAGAGCTGTTCCCCGGTGGATGACTCTGAGGAATGTGTAGAAAGGGTAGGCAGTAACCTTGGGCAACTGTTTCCAATGCCCAAGCATCTGACGTTATAGCCTGCCATTCCGTCAGATGGTGAGTTAACCTGCCCCCTACAGGTGTATTGTGTGGAAAGGCCTCAGTGGTTTGGGGGCGGCTGATGCAGATGCCGAGGGTAAAGAGGCACCTGCTGCTGCTGCTGCGGCCTTAGTACTTTTGACCCGTCCACTTCGGGTGGATCTCCTTTGGCCTCTTTGAGCCGGCTGTCCTCTGCCTTTCCCGAATGCGGAATAATAGCGAAAGGACTTTCCTCTTCCAGAGGTTCCTGAGGGGCGAAAAGAAGGTTGGCGGATAGCGGCTCCTAAAGATTTTGCTGCTGCTTTAGAAGTCTAACTTTTCCAGACTGTCATCAGCCTTTTTCCCGAATAATGAAGAGCCGTCAAAGGGCATATTCAAAGGTCTGGCCTGTACATCTGGAGCAAAGCCCGACTTTCGCAACCACGCATGCCTGCGGATTGTTGTACTTGCCGCCATGGCCCTGCTGATACTGTCAGCGGAATCGATGCCAGTTTGAAGTGATTCGCACATGGCATCCTTGCCATCTTTAATAATGTTAAGGAAGGCTTCCTTTTCCTCTCCTTCGGGTATGCAGTCAGCCACTGATGAAGCACACTCCCATAGTGTGTGACTGAACCTGGCGAGCGTACTGGTGGCGTTGATGGACTTCAACGCCATACTACAGGCAGAGAAAACTTTCTTCGCCATAGAGTCGTACCTCTTGTCATCTCTATCCTGTGGGACAGTACGGTAAGCGGTCCTACTGCTAGATGAAGTTGCCGCTTGAACCACCAAGCTCTCTGGAGTCGGGTGTTTTGATAAGTATTCAGGGTCAGCAGCCACTACCCTATACTTGGTTGACAATCTTTTATTGACTGCAGGGATCACTTCGGGAGTTTCCCAATTAGATGCAATTTTCCTTTGTAAGGCTGCATGGAAGGGGACCACCGGGTCCTCCTGTAGGCCTTTTTTTCTAATATATCTGTCGTCCTGTTGAAAAACAGGTGAAGGCGGAGACCAACCCATAAACTCAATAATTTTTGCCATCAGGGTTCTATAGGGTGTTTCTGCATGTTCCCCTGGGTCTGGCTTAACAAATTCCACTTCTGGGGAAGTGTCCAGCCTGCTTGCCTCATGTAGTGACTCCTGTAGGTCCTTCAGCCTTCTTTCCTCAGAGGTGAAAGCCTCTGCAATAGGCAGTGTGGTCCTCTGTAACCCAAATGTTTCCTGGTCAGAATCTTTCCTCCTCTTCATAAATTGAAGATAGTCCAGGGTACTCTGACCTCCGAAATGGAGTAAAACCCATCTCTAAGGGAGAAGGAGCCAAACTCGTCGTTATTGGACGAGAAAACGTCGATGCCGATTTAACAGGCATCGAAGGCGCCGAAAAAACTGGAAGGGGTCTCTAAGAACTCGAGAGGATCGGGATCCTACTCGAGGGCATCGACGACGGTCTCGGCGTCGTGCCTGAGGCCCTTGAAATTACTGTTGGCTGTGGAGTGGCCTTGGTCCTCTCTTTCATCGGCGTCGACGATGGCGTCGAGTCGATCGACCGATGTGTCGGGGAACCCTTCGACAACGGCGTCGAAGGAATCTTCGACGACGGCGAAGACGGTGCCTTCTTACCCGATGGCTCATGGCGCTCTTGGGTGGAATGTTTCGCCGGGTGCTGCGACTCGCAGTGTTTTGATTTTTTGGGTTTTTCACCCGGGGTATCACCCCTCAGCTGTCTTCGAGGGGGTCGAGGCCACGTTCTCGAAGACGCTTAACATTTTATTTCTGAATTCCTCCCACTCAGCTTGAGAACTGTTTAGTGGGACAGGAGACCCTTTCTGGGGTCACAGAAGACGACGAGGAATGGGACCTTCAACGTCTCTGAGTGTCTTGATCTCGACGAATGGTGGGAGCTGCTTCGAGATCTAGAATGGGAATTTTTTGACGGCGAGCAGACGAATGCCTCGACTCAGCCGACAAAACTTTCGAGGAGGTTTTGGCTGATTTACCTCTCTCGAGCTTCCCCTTGCGCTCCTTCAAGGCTTTCGCCGTCATGGACATGCTGTCCTCACACTCCGAACAATGGTGCTCGGATCCCAAGCACCATAAGCAGATCCTGTGAGGATCCGTTTTTGGCATTTTGTTACCGCAGTCTCGACATTTCTTGAAGCCGGATCGCGGCGTCGTCGGTTCTGATGAAGAAGCCATCGAGAACGATAAGGTATATTCGAGTGGAAATAGATAGTTATCCTGACTGAACTGAGCAACGACGTTCCGAGGCACCACGAAGCGCGGAAAAACCGAACTCAACAACGGACGCAGCGCGTGGCTATTTATGGGCATGGTGACGTCGGCGCCGATATGGTGGCTGTCGACGTGCAGCGCCCTCTATAGAAAAAATTTCCGAGAACAGCAAACTGGAAACGTATTATCAAAGATGAGGAATACGTGGGAGGACACAATCCCTTCGAAATGTTATTCATGAACCGTGTGAAGGACTGCTTTTGCAAAAAGGACACTTTGAGATGATGTGAAGTCCAAGCAATAGTGCTTCACGAAGGTGTGCATTGACGACCAGGTGTCCGCTGCACAAATATCTTGCACCAGGACACGCCTCTGAAGAGCCGTTGAAGTCGCCATGCCCCTCCCTAGTTGAATGGGCCCTAAGCCAATTTTGAGGTTCTTTACCAGCCAATTTATAGCATTCAGTAATTGCCAAGATTATCCATCTGGACAGCATCTGCTTTGTTACTGCTAAACCCAATTTGTGTCCAGTATACCCGACAAAAAGTTTGTCACTGTTGAAATTTAGCCAATCTGGAGATATAGCAACTGAGAGCCCTTTTTCGTGTCCAGCCTTACTTGCATGCGGAGGAGGAGGATAGAAAGAAGGTAAGGTAATTTTTTGTGACAGGTGGAAGTCAGACACTTTTTGGTAAAAAAGAAGGTTTGACCCTAAAAGTAACCTTGTCCCTATGGAAAATGGTGTGAGGCGGCTTACAAGAGAGCATGTTCAACTCACTCACCCTGCGGGCTGGGCTGATGCAATTGCCACTAGCGGAATTGTCTTCAAAGTGAGGAGCCTTAACGGGCAAGAATGTAATGGCTCAAAAAAGATACATGTGAGAAATGTTAGAATTAAATTTAAATCCGAGATGGGAACCTGAAAGGGTGTTGGAAGGTACACATGTGTGCACCCTTTCAGAAATTGAAGAAGCAAGGGCATTTTGAAGAAAGACACTTCTTCTGAGGAGTGCTTAAAAATAGATAGCGCTGCGAAGTATCCTTTTATTGTACCAACTGGGAGTCCCAAATTGGCCAAGTGTAAGAGGACAGAAAGTACTGTAGGTGTATCACATAAAAATGGATCCACATTCTTATCCCTGCACCAGTTACTGAACTTGTTTTAATGACACGGGTACAAGGATTTAGTTGCATGACTTCTGGCCGAAAGCAAAATCTCCATTACGTCATCCGGGAAATCCCAATCCTTATATCTCAGCCTCTCAGAAACCATGCGTGAAGGCCGAGTGTCTTGACATCTGGATGGAGAACCGGACCTTCCTCTTGTGAGAGAAGATCCTCTTTGTGGAAGACGTATTGGAAGGCAGATGGACATGTCCAGAAGGTCCAGGTACCACATCCTCCTGGCCCAACCCGGGGTAATTAGGATCATGGATTTCCTGAACTTGCTCAACCTCCTGATTACATGAAAAATCACTGGGACTTGAGGAAACTCGTATAGAAGTGGAAATTCCCAGTCCACTACGAATGCGTCCCCTAGAGATACTCTTGGAGGGAATTAACTTGAGCAGTACAGTTTGCACTTCCTGTTGACACTGATCGCGAACAGATCCACTTGAGGGGTTCCCCAAAGAGGCGAAGATCTCTTGAAGGAGTTCCTGAGCTAGTTCCCACTCGTCCTCCGCTGTGTTCTGCTCTCCGGCTAGGTGAACTGCCAATAGAGAGATTCCTTCTTGCATTGCTCAGAACCAGAGCTGCAATGCCTCTCTGCACAGTGGTAGTGACCCTACGCCTCCTTTCTGGTTGCGGTAGTATAGTACATGGCCACTGTGTTGTCCGTCATTACCAGGACATTCTTTCCCCATACAGAGGGCAGAAAGGCCTTCAGCACTAGTTCGATTGCCCTCAGCTCCAAAAGGTTTATGTGTAGTTTGGACTCCGATGGAGACCAAAGACCGCTGATCGTCAGATCAATGGTATGAGCTCCCCACCCCGTGAGTGAGGCGTCCGTCACTACTGTCATCTCCGGCCATGGTTGCCAAAAAGATTCTCCCTTGAGGATATTTTCCTTGCAAGCCCACCATAGAAGATCTTGGGCCACTCTGGCCAGGACTTGTAGAAGATTTGACATTCCCTGAAAATTGGGACCATTGAGTCCTGAGGCCCCATGGAAGGGATCTCATTCTCAATCTGGCCTCTGGAACCAGAAAAATGCAGGATGCCATGAGGCCGAGCAACCTCAGACAATCTAAGACCGGCAGATGTTGGGAATTCTGAAACTTTGTTAGCATCTGCAGAATGTAGTGAGCTCTCTTCTCGGGAGGCAAGGCTTTGCCCGAGGAAGTATCCAGGACTGCTTCCATGAATTGGAGCTTTTGCAGTGGAATCATTTGTGACTTCATGTAATTGAGGGCGAAGCCCAGTCTGTGCAAGAAGTGGCAGGTCATGGTCAGATGTTCCAGGTCTCGTTCATGTGAACTTGCCCTGATTAACCAATCGCCCAGGTAAGGTTAGACGTAAATACCCCCCCCCCCCCCTCTACTGAGAGTTGCTGCCACCACAGCCATCAGCTTGGTGAAAACCCTTGAGGTGGAGGTCAGCCCAAATGGCAGAATTCGAAATTGATAATGAGAACCGCCAATTGCGAACCTCAGGTACTTTCTCTGCTTGAGATGAATCGACAAATGACAGTAAGCATCCGGAAGGTCCAATGAAACTAAGTAGTCTTGGAGTTGGAGAGCCTGAAGGATCTGAGAAAGGGTCACCATCTTGAACTTGTCCTTCCTCAGGAATTTGTTCAAATTTCTGAAGTCCAAGATGGGGCTCAATCCTTAGCCGTTCTTGGGACTGAGAAAATACGAGTACCAACCCTTGTTCCTCTACAAGACAGGTACATGTTCTATTGCACCTTTCTCTAGCAGGGTTATAATCTCCTGCACAAGGAGCGGGTATGGAATTTTGATAGAGTTGGCTCCCAGTGGATGGTCCTGAGGCCTTTGTCGAAACGGAAGACAGTAACCATGGGCTCCGCCATTCGTTTAGATACCGAGTGACCCTGCCACCCACTGGGGTCTTGTGGGTAAAGGTCTCAGAGTGGCTTTGCAGCGGCTGAGTTGCCACTGCTGGGGATGATCCAACACTCCTTCCTCTTCCACCATGAGGACATTTCCTTTGTTGTGCTTTTTGATTGGCCTGTCCTTTCCCTCTCCCAAATGAGTACAATCGAAAAGGACAGTTCCTCCAGGAAGATGACCCTGAGTAGGAGTGTTGTTGAGGTTATCTTATAGAGGCGCTAAGTGATTTAGCTGCCGCTTTCGATGTCCGCAGCTTTTCTAAACATTTGTCCACCTTGCTGCCAAACAATCTCAAGCCATCAAAAGGCACAATTGAGTAATCTGGATTGGACATACGGTGCGAACCCAGACTTCCTCAGCCATGCACATCTACGCAGGACTGTGCTAGACGCCATGGACCTGCTTATGCTGTTGACAGTGTCCAATCCTGATAGGAGACATTCCCCCATAGCCTCCTTTCCATCTCTGGCGGCTGCAAGAAAACCTTCCCGTTCCTCGCCTTCAGGAATATGTTCAGCCGCAATAGAGCTGTTACTTCAGAACCCTGATCGTGCCGAAGTAAAATTCTATCGCGCCGATTGGGCGGGGACACTAGCGACGTGCTTGCTTTATAAAGATTTCAACGTTTGGGTGTTTGGTTTCAAGCCTTACGGTATCATTGCTCAGTACCTCCTGAAATATCCATCTCCAGCTATACGATCCGAATTCCAACGGTTTAGATTTAATCTATGGGGTACGAGAGATTTATTATCTAGACGGAAACTGATCCCGCAGGAACAGAACTATTGCAGATATTGCATTGATGTACAGCAAAAAGAAACTCTGCAACATCTGCTAGTGGATTGTCCGTCTTTAATGTTGGTGAGAGAGAGAGACTTTCAGAACATCACCTTTCACACATGCACTTCAAGTGACTACAAATGGCAAATTATGTTTTCTACCTCCACAGAAAAAAGTACATATCTCCATTGTTCAATACTTAAGAATGGTTTTGCCTGTTGTAGCTGCCTCAAATTAATTTTGTATGGGTTCCCATTGGTTCATGAGAGGCGTTGTGCTTGGTCATTTTAAGAAATGTAAAGCATTTTTGTTTTTATTCATCGTTTGTGTTTAATATGTTTATCTTTTGTACCCCTGGTATTTTATTCTATTTTCTCCTTTTTGCTGATTTTACTGCTTCTGTATAATTGTGTATTTTCGTATATATTTGAAAAGTTGTGTATCAACTCAAGAGTGCAAGTCACATTCGTAGATTTTAAGGCCATGCTGCCGAAGGAAAAAAACCTTCCTGGCCCAGGCATCAATCCTTTAGTCATCCTTAACCGGGAGGAATCGAAGGGTAGGCCGAATGCCTAGTAGATGTGGCCGCCTGCATCACTAAGTTCTCGGGCGAGGGATATTTTGCTGGGTATTCTGGGTCAGAAGAGGAAGGCCTGTACTTCCCTACACATTATTTATAGCTGGGCCAGAATCTGGGGTTTCCCATGTGGCCATGACCCTTTTCTGTAATACTTTATGAAAGGGGAGGACATGGTCCTTTGAGGGCCTTCATTAAAGACGTCTGTCATGTCATCTTGATCAAAATTAGGGGAACTAGTGTTCCATCCCATGAACTCAATGACCCTAATCATCAAATTTCTGTACCCAGAGTCTGCATGGTCTGCAGGGTTGGGTCTATCAAAATCTACTTCAGGCTAAGTTTCCAGGCTAGTAGGCATTCATACACGTCAGCCATCTTAGATCTAGGGTCTATTAATTCTTCAGGGACATCTCTAATCCCAAATTTCACTCCAGTCGGAGTAATGTCCTCTTCAGAGGAATGCTCCTCATAAATGGATGACAGACCTGAAGAAGTCTTGTTTAGGGTGTGGATGGTATATTTTTCTGGGTGACTCAATAGGCATCGACCTCAGCTTCAACAAAGGTATCTATTTTGGCGCCAGAATTAAAGATGGCCTAGACAATGGCGTCAAAGGCCTCAATGGCATCTTCACTGGCTTTGACAAAGTCGAAGGAGCCTTCGATACAGCCGAGGAAGGCGTCAACACCATCTTCGAAGTTGGCTTCAAGAGCGCTTTTGACAGATGCGAAGTATGCTTCGACATCGATGGCGGGTGTATTCCCGGCGCCATCTTGTTAGTCATGTCCGGTTATGCACCAGTAGGTCTGAACTTTCTTTACAAGGTGTTGGGGAAATTTCTTCCAACGATACCCCCGTCGGATTTCGCGCGTCTGGTCTTCGACTTCCCCGTCACCTTTGGAGTGAGATGGGGCATGGTCTCCACGCTGCTTTTTCGAGGGGCTCTGGGCCGCGTTCTCGATAATTTTCATCATCGAAGCACTAAAGGCCTCCAATTTTTTGGGGGAATCATGTTTGAAGGGTACGGGATGATGTCGTCTTGTCTTCGATTCTTAGACGAAGAAAAGGAAGATTTCCTCGAACGACTTCTCGATCTCGATTTCCTCGACCTAGGTCGTGATTTTTCACTCTATTCTCTCGATTCTTTTTTCTTTCTCGAAGACTTCGAGGATTCCTCCCCCACCGCCAGTTTACCTCTACGTTCCTTAAGAGCCTTATTGGTCATAGCCTGACGGGAACCGCAATAGCCGATCCGATGGTCAGGGCCTTAACACCAGAGGTAATTTCGATGGGGGGGGGGGGCGGTCAGTGATCAACATCTTCCCGCACTTCTGACATTTCTTAAAGCCAGTTTTGGGAATGGAAAGATTTGACAAGGAAGACATTTCGCAGAAAACTGAAGTGCCGTTTTCGTGACACGAAGCAGTAGCTATTCCAAAAACGCAACTGAAGCCAACGGGCGCAGCTCGAGCCCATTATACTACGGATGACGTTGACGCTCGACAGCAGCCCTCGAGGGACATCGACACTACCACCTTGAGCACAGCGCCCTCTGGTGGGAAAAATGTTTTCTGAAGCAACAAAGCTGGAAGATAAGAATATCTAAGATGAAGAATACATGGGAGGACAATCCATTTGAAGTGGAAGGATACTGTCTCTAGTAATTTTATGGGAACTTCTCGCCCAGGTAGGGGGCCATAGGGGAACCAGCGAATCGGTTGTCCTGGGGTGGTATGATAGCGAAGTTCACGACAAGCTGGTCCAACCGGGGGCAGGGAGAGATATCTGCGATTTTGACTTCACAGTTAAAGTCACCCAGCCAATCCAAGGTGTAGCCCTTAGCATGGGTGAGAGTTTATGCGGAATGTGAGGCCTACTGCCTAGTGTAGTGGCGTTGTGGTCTGCAGGGTCATTCATGCCCACGTTCAGATCTCCAAGGAGGATGACTTTGGACGATGATTTTATATTAGCATTTAGGAGATAAGTAAAGTCGTCTTCTAAGGTGCCTATGCATCCTGGGGGCTTGCATACCAGGTGGAGTAGCAGGGAGGTGGTGTAGACGGTCAGTGTGAGTGAGAGCAGATCACAGTTTCCCCTCTAGTTTAGATGGGCATCCTCTGATGTTCAGGGTTTCTTTGTATATTAGTGCTATGCCACCACCCCTGGTATCCTTCCCGTCTGCTCGTAGGATGAGGCTGGGTGAATCCAGGACCCTGATGGCTAGGAGGTCCAAATTATGTGATACAATTAGATCGTAGATGTCCAGGGCATGGGTAGGTACTGATCTAGCGTTAATCATGGCTCCTTTGGGTTTGCTGTGTGTTGGGGAATTTAGTGGTGACATGGTGCCCTGTGTATATAGTCGCTAGGGCCTTAGACCGCTGCTTGAAGGAGATGGGGGTTAACTTGGGCGGTCCAACCTGGTGGATGCAAGCACGGTCAGTATGTGTGTGTGGGGGGGGGGTGTCTTCCAAGGCTTACTGTGCTAAAGGCCAGGTGCGACTTGCTAACCTGCTGTTTCTGATGGAGGTAGACTGCACATATATGGAATATGTAAGTGGTCATCTGGAGAATAGTCTCATTTTGTCAGGTGTTGGGTGGGGGCGTGTGATCAAAGAGGCAGGGAGATAGGTGTGCCAAAAGTGCTGAACGGTGCTGGAGCAGGGTTTGTGCTGGTCTGCAGGTGGGTTGACTGACTGGGCCGCTATGACAAGTAATATGAGGCTCTAGGCCTGGCTGAGCAACTAGTGGAGCGATAGGCAGCGTATGGAGACTCTGAGGGTTTCAGTGAGCTGCTAGGCAATATTGGGTGTCTCATGGGGGATGGTTGGATATCCAAGTGCTCGTGGCGGTTAGAGCCCTTGGCCTTAGACAGCCTGGCATCAGGGAGGTATTCATGCAATACTGTACAAATAGTTTTGCATGGAATATTGCTGAAAGGTTCAATACAATATTTGTTAGACCTCGAAAAACTCAATGAAAATCACTGCTAAGCAAAACATGCAAACAAACGCTTTTAATATCCACCTTGGGGCTTTTTAGTAAAACCGCTTTTTAAAGGAAAGTGGAAAGGGGATTTAATGCAGAAAAGGGACCATGAACTAGGAGTGAAGTAGTCATTGTCGTGAATAACTTGTTTCTAATCCTACATCATCTTTCCACCATACCGATGGGAGATTTCTAACCGATCTAGTAATAAGGTGGATGGGTGAGGTTACATGAGATGGTTGTCCTCCAGAAGCTTTTAGCCAACGATTTTGCACAGAGCTGCTTGTTCAAACTGTTCGCCTGTCCTTCAAATAGTGTGTGCAGATTGCTTGCAGGGTAGCACACACAGCTGCTCTGTATATATCCTCTAGGGGTACATTCCTCTGTAAGACTGTTTAAGGACCCTTTTCCCTCACTAAATGAGCAGGTTAACTGCTTTTGGAGAAGGCATTTGCAGAACCAAGTAGGTGTGCAGAATACACTAAAGTGCCCAACAAGCAACTGACCTTTTTTACCACTTTATTTCCTAGTAGTGTACTGCCAGGTCAAAATAAATGTGGGACGAGGACCGGATCACCCTCATCCTTTGAGTAGATCTTTAATGCGCTGCTCGCATCAAGTAAGTGGAGCATCGCTCTTCATCGGTCGCTGGATTTGGGCAGAAGATGGGGATTGATTTCTGGACTCATTTGGAGTCTATATAGTGATTCCAGGAAATTATCTTGTGTTTTGCGCAAATGCATCATTGTGCAGCACTTGTTCCCACATCATTATAGTCAAGTTAGCATATGCAGGGCAAAAGTGGCGCCCATTGCTGTTCCGCAGTTTTGTAGGAAAAAAGTGGCATTGAATAGGAGAGCATGGTGTTCAAGGCAGAAAGTTGGCATTTCAACAAGCATTGTGGAGTGATCTCTATAACTTGCAGATTTTGTAGATAAGAAAGATTTATGCTCTACGCTTGTATAAGGTGAGACTAAATCCAATGCAGTATATCATACATTACTTAACATTAACGCATAGGCCATGTAGTGGGCTGCAGAGTATTGTACATGAAGTTTTCGAAGTATGTAAAGGGACACCGATGGGGCGTGTTTGCGATTCTATCGATAGTGCATCATCAACTGTACCCATGATCCCTGGCACGTCGAGGTTCCTCAGATTGTTTCTTACAAGAGGAGGTTTAAGCGTGGAGTGTAGGTAGAGATCTTTAGGTGTACAAAATCTGTGTTCTCCCAAGAACTTACAACTTCAAGAGGGAAAGAAGGGTGGGCGCATGTGAATCTAAGCATATTTAAGCATCAGAAATAGGATTATGCCAAGTAATGTATGCATTCTGTGGCGCTTGGATCTGCTTAGAATCACACGCTTTGCAGATATTAGCGAGCAGCACTTGGAGATGGAGGGTTGTGTTATAAACTGATGTGTACTGTTATACATAATGTGGGTTTTGTGTCCGTGTATAGTTATGTGGTGGTCATTGCATCATTTGTACGCCTAAAGTCTCCATTCCATAATAGAGATGTATTTCATAAACACCATGCATTCAGGTTCTAAAAATTATGTTTTTGTTTGAGTGGAGACAATTGCTGAGCTGTGGAGGAGCTTGGGGCTGCCGTACATAGTTGAATAAATACGCTATCTTCACTTACTGTGTCCGAGTGATGTTTGAACATCATATGGGCGACGAGGATCGGATCGTAGTGCAGCAGCCCCAACCCGCTCGCAACGCTTCTTAGATGATTACTGGAAGAGTTGCGCAATCCCTGAGAAGGCTGGCAAGCCCAGACCAGAGCAAAGGTGCCCAAGCTTAACTGCTAGCGCGCCCCAGAGACCTGAGGCTGCCAGGAGAGCAGATCCAGTATCACGGTAAGAAGTAAAGGGAAATAGCTTCCAAGTGTCAGGTAGTGGCCTAATCAACAGAAAGTGTCTGCTTTCTCTCCCGTCGCACACAAAGACTGGCAATATTTCCTGACCTCCATTTCTAGGTCAGGCAGTTCGGCAGACAAGGCCAGCCCACAGAGTGGGCGCCGGCAGTGCAAGGCCAGGCATGATTTAAAAGAGCAGGGGCCCCCATCCTGGGATTAGGCAGGACTTGGACTTTTTTTTTAATAATAAGAGCTACTCGGACACGTCAATGATGGGCAGCATTTACCGAGGAGTAGCAACAGGAGCACACCGCCTCAAAAACGTCTCGAGAATGAATATTCCAGGGTCTGCATTGTTTCGAACAAATCCAGGAGAGCCGACTGTTAAGTGGGGAAATGGGAAGGAGGGTTTCATGAGGTACTTGCATGGAGTGTATGGCAGCAATTTTGCAGCAGATCGGAAAGACTCTTTGTTGTATCATTGCCTGGGGCAAGAAGGCCAAGTCATTTTTAGGAAATTACCTGATTCGCAACCCCAGGAAGATGAAGGTCTGTCTATTTTTCAGCAAAGTATATTGAAGCTGGACCAGCATTTAATTGTAAAAGAAAATTAATTTTTAGCCAGGTATCATTTTGCTGTAAGAGACCAGAAACATGAAGAATACATTGAGGAATTTGTTACGGTTTTACAGGGTCTAGCTATAAAGTGCGACTATGACCACCGCAGAGACAAACACATTAGAGACCAGCTAATGATAAGGTGTGCAGATTACAAAATCAGAGAAGCATTATGGCGTGAGGGGGCCAGTGGTGCGGAATTCTCTGGAGAGAGCGACTGAACTAACAAAAATGGTGGAACATACAGAGAAATGCATCAAAGCCTTAGACGCGGAGCCTGCAAAGGCTATACCTTCCAACGCAAATGCTGTTGAGCCATCAAAAACCCAAAAGCAGTAAGCACATGAAGAAATTAAACAGCTGAGTAAGAAGAAATCGCACTAAGCAGACGATAGAAGGGAGGCAATTTAATAAATGATGCTACAGATGTTGCTTGAAAATGCTGCAGCGGTGAGAGAACTTCGGACAGAAGATGCTGTGGCTGTGAGAATTGACAGAAGATGCTGCTGCTACGAACAAACTCTGCTGACTGAAGAACCGCTTTGGAAATATCTTTGGTTGAGTAAGTCTTTTCCATAACTTTGGAATTCTGTAATTTTTTTTTTCTGTAAAAACGAATGTCTCCATTTTCTCTCTTGATAGGTTCTGTGAAGAGACGCTGGTAGCAGTACCATGGAGCAGACGTGAACCGAGCGTGCCAGTGGAGGTGGGGCTGAAGTAGTTCCCTCTGCAATATGTATAGAGCGTGCTGCAAGTTACCAATGGATCTTGCGGCAGCCATGTTTAGTGTATGAGACCACTGTAAGCACTTTGGAAGCATATGCTAGGAATGATGCAAATGCCATGTTTGCCATGCTTGCACCCACTTTTGACCTGCTGACTGATGTGTTCTCCCTTGCTTCTCCTGCATGTCTGAATGGGAACTGTGCTCACTGACTTGGATCATGACACTTACCAAAGGCAACATCTTGAGTATGGGAAGTATCCAGGGAGTAATGCTTAACAAATTTGTGTTTAGAAGACCACGTTGCAGCGTCAGATATTTTTCACCGGCACACCCCTCAGAAGGGCTGTCGAAGTACCAATGCCCCTGGTGGAATGAGCCCACCAACCCTCAGGAGGGTCCTCACCCGCCAACCGGTAGCATTTCCAAAATAGTGAGGATAATCCACCTGGACAAGGTCTGCTTAGAAACAGCCTGTCCTAAACGGTGTCCAGTATACCCCACAAAGAGCTGGTTGTCCACTCTGAGGTTTGCCATTCTGGAGAGATAAAAGCTCAAGGCTCTTCTAGGATCCAGCCTATGGAGCCATTACTCTTCCTTACTAGGATGAGGAGGATAGAAAGCAGGGTGGACCACCTTCTGACTCAAATGAAATTCGGACACAACCTTGGGTAGAAAGGAGGAACGCACTCTCAATACAATAGGGATGAGCGTCCTGGTTATCTTGCAGGCCGAGTATATAGATCCTTGTTTCAGGAGGGAAAGTGAGCATTTCCGCTGTAGTAGTTGCTTGTGCGTTTTAATTCGGTTCAAATAAAGTTCTAGACACATAAATTTGTGGGTGATGGTCAGCCGACACGTGTTTCAACCCCTAAGGGTCTTTCTCAAGGCTGATTTTATTTTTGCAATATACATAGTTTGTGACATTTTTGTATACAGAGCATTGGTTGCACATGTTGGTGTGTTACATTTTCAAAAGTCACGACAAAATGTGAAGAGGCAACAGTGTTTGTGATATTTGGTGAGTCAATGAAAATCACATGGATAATAGTAAGAATATGCATTTACAGGTAAATTACCAGTTTGCCAATTCAGCGAGGAGGAAGGGGGTAAAAGGACAGACAAGAGTGGGAGGAAGCAGAGAGGAGGAAGAATTAGAACAATGTCTAAGCTTAATGTTGTGACAGTTTTATAGGGCGTAGAATAGAGTATGTGGCTAAGACCTCTTACTAATATTGATAATTTTCGAGGGAGTAATCCCTGTGGTTCAAGAGCCATTGGCTAGTATTTGTCCATTAGGTGTAACAGGTGTGTTAGGCTGAAGAGAAATTGGGATAAATAATTATGGTCAGAGATGAAGTTTGTTGCATCAAGGCAAGGTGCAGGGAAAATTGCATGTTTAATGGTTTAAAAAACACGAAGGCAGTGGAGGGTGTTGTGCCTATGTCAAAATAAGTAGCCGATTTGATTAAAAATACATTCCTAGTGGAGCCACGTAATGAAAGTTGGAGATGGTTCAAAGTGAGGTTTCAACCCTAATCACGAGGAAGCCAGCATAAGAAATAACACCAGGTCGTTAAAGTGGAGTCTTTTCGGTAGGTACAGTTCTGTGTCCTCATAATTAAATCGCTATTAAAAAATGAAGGAAGGCAGTAAAGGACCCTGTTGGCAGATCTAGTGAAACGTGCAGTCTTGAAGTGAAAATTAACCATTAATTCTAGCGTGGAGGAAATATTCCAGCCCGTCTAAAAACCGGATGCAGTGGTATTTGATTAATGCGAATCGTCTGTTTAGTTCTTACCTGCTGCCTCTGCAGTGTTCGCTCTGTGCGTCGTGGCTACCGACAGAGAGCAGTGTTTATAAATTGTATCAGTAAAGTTACCAGGATGCGCAGGCCCAGAATGTGAAACTAATCACTTGCGCATGCGCATTCGGCAATCAATTGAGAGTCTGGGTGACACGACAAAATAGATTGCGTAGGGTGCATGAGTATTTACTCTGTGGAGTTGTCAGCCTTCGGGCATGCGCTCATTGTTAAAAGAACCAATTGGAGAAGTTGATTGCATTTGCTGAAAGAAATGTTGGAGCGGCATATTAAGTTATTAATGTGTTAATCACAGGTTGTGTAAATTGGATGTGAAATAGTGATGCCACGTGGGAAGGTGGCCTCCTCTATGGTGTCAGAGGTGTGGGATCAAGGTTCCATCTGACCAAGGTCGGACACTCAAATACATATCTGGTTGCTGTCAATTCCTGTTGGGATCAAGATTTATGCTGCTAAGGGGTTGGTCCCAGGATCTGAGCGGCGGGCCAGATTATGTTGCTGTGTAAAAAAATATATAAGCACAGTCTATTAAGGGCGATTAGTTGAGTGGAATGTAAAAAGATGTCAATCTAAATGATAGCAAGGTTGGAAAGAACTATAGTGGTTGCAAGTGGAGAGATGGGGATGGAAACAATTTGCTAACCCAGGTTGTAAAGTAGAGGTGCGGGATATGGTGAATAACCAGAGCAAGGGCTCTTGAGTATACTCTAGGAGTGCATAGGTCAAGGATGGACCTACACGTTGTGGGGCCACAGAGGGACATGGGAGTCTGCGCAATTCTAGGTCTAAGTATAGCCAGAAAGGTAGCCTATTAGCTTACAGAGGTTTGAAAGCTTTTGGAAAGTGGGGAGAGACATGAGAGTGGAGAGGCTTCAGCAATATGATTATAAAAAGACATTGAAATCATGATCTGAGTTGAGGCCGTTCTTGGTGCATCTGAAGTGACAGATTCATTTTGCTTCTTCTTGGCATAGTATTCGCTCTCTATCTCCTCCGCTTGGTCTGCATTTTATTGATCTCAGTCCTTTAAAGCGGATTTGTCTTTTGTCATCCATCTGATGTTGTGTCTGCCAGTGATGAGTTAGGGGCAGCCTGGGATCTTGTGACTGGATGCTGTTGAGGTGTTCTCGAATTCTGATTCGTAGCTCCCTTATTGTGCTTCCTATGTAGATTTTTTCACATATGCACTTGATTGCATATATTGTACATTTGGTTCTGCAGTTTATGAGATGGGAATAGTTTCTTACCTGTAACTCCATTTCTCCAGCATTGGTATCTTTCATGGATTCACATGCTTAGAATATTCCCCGTCGTCAGACTGGGACCCTCGGTACACATATATAGCCTTTTCCTATAGGAAACCTTCCGACACTTTTGTGTCCTATCTACATCCTTTTAGGACCCACCTACGCATGCTCCGTAGGCCGTACCAGTATAAGAGGCCCGCCCCCGCGGCTCCCCTTCAGATTTTGGCCCCTCCAAAGTAGGAAGGGTTAAACTTATCACGCAAATACATTGCATTGCGGGGAGGTTGGCGGGCGCATGTGAATCCATGAAAGATACCAATGCTGGAGAAATGGAGTTACAGGTAAGAAACTATTCCCTTCTCCAGCATTGGATCTTTCATGGATTCACATGCTTAGAATCGATTGTATAGCAGTAACACCTGAAACGGCGCTGAGAATGTAATGTAATATACCCCACCATAATACACAATGCATATGTACAGCAGGAATAAGTTTACTCATATAACCTTACCCACAAAGTATACGGTCATCAAAAGGTAGAAAAACAGACTCTCCACAGCATGGAGCTTACCTTACTGAAACAGATGGCGCAGGACAGCTCTTCCCATCTGCACCTCGTCCGCATGCTGCCTGGCAAGGCAGTAGTGGCGGGTAAACGTCGTGTGGTGCACTGACCATGCCGCAGCCTGGCATATATCCGTTAGCGGAATTCCTGCCCATAATGCTGCTGAGGAGGACGTTGATCTTGTAGAATGGGCTCTAGGATGCCCTTGCAGCGGCCTTCCGGCCTTGCAGTGGCAAAACGCAATCGTCGATGAGACCCATCGAGCCAATTCTTGTTTAGAGATCGCTTTTCCCTTCGTCGACGGACCATATGCGATGAACAGTTGTCGAGTAGACCTGAGTTCCTGTGTACGATGTAGGTAAAATTTCAGAGCCCTCTTAACGTCAAAGGTATGAAGAGCTTTTTCTGCTGCCGATGATGGGGTCGCGAAGAAAGTAGGTAGAACAATGGACGAGTGTTTGTGATACACTGTCAGAACTTTTGGGACGAACGTAGGATTAGTTGCCAGGACCACCTTGTCCTTAAAGAATCTTAAGTATGGCAGTTCTATGACCAGCGCTTGCAGTTCTGAGATTCTCCTAGCTGATGTGATAGCAATTACGAATGCCAACTTCCACGATATGAATTTCATGTCCGACGTGGCCATAGGCTCAAAGGGCGGTTTCATTAAGCCTACCAACACTGTGTGGAGACTCCAAGTTGGAGGGAAACGTTTTACCGGGGGAAAAGTTCGAAATAAACCCCTCATGAAGTGTTTCACAAGTCTGTCGCTGAATAGAGGAGACGACTGTCTCTTCCTCGTGAACCTCGAGATGGCTGCCAGGTGCACCTTTATCGATGTGAAGGATAAACCCCTCTCCGCCAAGAGAAGCCGGTAAGGTAGAACTTGTTCCGGCGTCACCGTCAACGGTTGTAGGCCTTGCTGTCCTCGACACCATTCACAGAACCTCCGGCACTTATAGGTGTAAGATTTGTTGGTAGAAGGAGCTAGAGCCGCCTGCAGAATTTTTTGACAATCCTCCGATACGTCTAACGCACTGAACTCCGAAAAGTCAGGAGCCAGGCTGCAAGGTTGAGACTGTCCGGGTCGTGATGCCACACTGTGCCTTTGTCCCGGGATAGTAAGTTCAGGACTCTCAGAAATGCTATTGGATGTTCCAGCGACAGGTGAAGCAGGTCGGAGAACCACGGTTGCCGCGGCCAGTACGGTGCCACTAGAATTACCCAGCAACTGTATCTGCGTATCCACTGTACTGTCCTCCGTATGAGGGGGAACGGAGGAAAATCATAAAGGAACATGTCCGTCCATGGGAAGGAGAATGCCTCCCCCATGGAACCTTCCTGAGGCCATCTGCTTGCGAATTGCTCGCATTTCTTGTTGTCCTTGGTTGCGAAAGCGTCCAGAGGGGGGTGACCCCATTTCTCCAACACGGTCATCAGCTGAACTGTGTCCATTTCCCATTCGTGTATCTGGGCCGTGCTTCTGCTGATGGAATCTGATGGTGAGCCACGATGGAAATCTCGTGCTTTAATGCCCAATGCCATGTTTTCTGGGCTTCCATGGAAAGAGTTTTTGATCGCGTCCCTCCTTGTTTTCTCAAATAAAACATGGCCGTCGTATTGTCGGTCAGTACTCGTACTAGCGATCCCTTGATGTGTGGTAGGAATGCCTTCAAGGCCCATCGTACTGCTCTGAGCTCTAACCCGTTTATGTGTAGGAGTGACTCCGTTGGAGACCAGCGACCTTGCGTTTGAAGAGTGCCCATTTGAACTCCCCATCCGGTCAGGGACGCATCCGTGACTATGGTTCGCTGAAACTCTGGTTCCTGTAGGGGTACCCCATTGTTCAGATTGTGGAAACTCTGGCACCACTGAAGGGTCCGAAGCAGCTTGTCGTCGTCGTCGATGGTTATCTTGTCTGACCACGATCCTTGGGCCTGCGTCCATCGGTCCGCGAGGAATTCCTGGACTGGCCTCATGAATAGGCGACAGTTTGACACTAGATGGATGCAGGATGCCATGGCCCCTAGGACCGAAACGTATTTCCTCACTGAGAGCCTGTTGGTTTGTCGTAATCGGCTCGCCAGCTGATTGAGTTTTGAAGTTCTGTCGAGAGAAGGCTTCACTAGCCCTAACTGGGTCTCGAACTGTGCCCCCAGGAACACCAACGTTCTCGATGGCCGCAGAGAGGATTTTTCGAAGTTTATGGCAAATCCCAGCTGTTGTAGAAGCTGCATGGTGGCTTGCAAACTTGTGTTGGTCGACGCTGGGGAGGATCCCCTTACCAGCCAGTCGTCGAGGTATGGGTATACGTGGTGGCCTTGCTTCCTTAGCCAGGCCGCTACTGGGGCCAGGCATTTTGTGAACCTTCTGGGGGAGGTCTTGAGCCCAAAGGGAAGAACCGTGAACTGGTAGTGAGTCCGCCCTATTACAAATCTCAGGAATTTCCTGTGTTTCCGACACATTGGAATATGGAAGTACGCGTCCTATAAATCCAGGGACGCTAGAAAATCCCCTTCTTGAACGGCGCGGATCACTTCCTGCAGCGTGAGCATTTTGAATTTTAGGCTCTTTAAAGACTTGTTGAGATCGCGTAAGTCTAAAATGGGACATCATTTGCCGTTCGGCTTTTTTACGGCGAAGTATCTTGAGTAGACTCCTTGACCTCTCTGTGATGTTGGAACTAATTCTATCACGCCCTTTGCTAACATGAGAGTTACCTCTTGTTGCAGTATCCTCAGATGGGAATGAGCGGTGAACGCAGGTGGAACGTGCGGAGGGCTGTGCTTGAATTGTAGAGAGTGCCCGTTCCTTATAGTGTCCAGCACCCATTGATCCGTCGTTATTCGTTCCCATTCGTCGGCATATGCTGACACTCTTCCCCCCAGAACGGTGTGTTGTCTGTCACTGCTGATCTTTATTTTGCTTGTCTCTCGACGACGACGGATAGGATGGTCTCTTCCTGGACGCCTGGAAGTTCCGGTGTCGGTTCGCCGTTTGGGAAGCACGCCTGTATCCCCCGGAGGGGTAAGCCGACCTGCCAAAGGATCTGTCTCCAGATGCAGAGAATCTGGAATTACCTGAAGCCCCTCTAAAGGGATGAAAAGACTTGTAGCTTCGGCCACTCTGGAGGGCACCCAATGAACGTGCCGTGTCCGAGTCCTCTTTCATTCCCTTTAGGGCCTCGTCTACCTTCTCTCCGAATAGAAGGTCTCCCTAAAAAAACCCTTCTAAAACTTTGTATTGTACCTCTGGTCTGAAGTAGCTACACTTAAGCCATGACTGTCGTCGTAATACGACCCCATTATTGACTTGCTTGAAGCCTGACTCAGCGAGGTCCACCGTGATGTTTATTGCGTGATTGGAGGCTTCCTCACCCTCTCGGACAAGTAACATTGCTGCCTTCCTATGCTCTTCCAGAAGATGATCCAGCAACGGCGCTAGCCTGTGCCACATCTCTCTGTCGTATCTGGCTACAATAGCCAGAGAGTTTGTGGCCTTTACTGTGGTTGCTCCCACGGAGAGCACTTTTTTGCCAAAGGCATCCTGGCGTCTTGCTTCGTTTTCAGGCGGAGTCGTGCACTTGTGCTGGGCCTTCGCCTTCCTCGCCGCTGCCGCCGACACCACCGATTCCGGCGTTGGTTGGGAGGATAAACACTTGGGGGGTAGACTCTGGAGCCTTAAACTCTTTCTCGATGCGTCCTTTCACTGCCGGCTCCGAAAAGGGGTGACGCATTGTCTGCAACCCCTCCTTCCACACGTGGTCTAGTATTGGTATTGAGAACACAGACCTCCTTCTCTTACCCATGTGGTCGAACAAAAAACAGTCCTTTTCTGTTCTTCCTGGGACAAACCAAATTCCTTACACGCCTTCTCCATCATAGAATGGAATGATGCAATGTCGTCCGGAGGGGATGGGTGAGCTGGGCTTCTTGGGGTTTCTAACTCCACCTCTGACTCCCAGGTTGGATCCCTGGAGGGGGATGATGAGATATCCGACATGGCTCCCCTGTCAGACTCCGTATCTGGCAGCTCACCTTCCTCCTGGGTTGCCAGTGCTGAGATTGGCGTGCGTAAGTGCGTCGGACGGGACGGGCCCGGTTCGTCGACGGGTGACTGTGGCAGGTTTTACGACTGTACCAAAGACTGAAGCGTGGACACAATTTCCAACGACAAAACAGATTGAGGATTGAGAAGAGGGGCAGATACCGGTATACCGGATCCCCTCGTCGACGACTTGTCAACCACTCGTAGCCCTAGGTCTGCCAGGCCAGCTATTCTCCCGCTCTCGTCCTCCCCCGAGGACAGCGACAAAGCCTGTTCCTGCAGTAAAGTATCCGGGGGGATCGGATCAAAAACTCTAGGCCTCCAGGCTTCCTGTAGAACCCCCGTTGACGAGGCCCCCGTCGCAGTCGTTGACGGTGGATACCACATGCGTCAGTGGCAGGGTGGCCGATGACTGGACTGCCGTCGACGACGGTGACTTAGCAGGTGGTTTAGGCGGTCCCGCCTTTTCCACACTTGGCCTGCCTTTACTCGACTCGTAGTCGATCTATGGTGATCGCCCGAGGAGGATTTTGGCCTTTTCTTGTCATACTTTTTTGATGAAGATGACGATTTTTTCGACGAGGACTCTAGCTGAATGACTCCGAGATGACTCTTTTTCCGTCGGTCGAGATTTCTTCGCCGGTGGTTCCAACGAGGCAGCGCGGTATGATGTTTTCGCCGATTGTGTGGAGCCTACCTCCGAAGGGGGGTATGCCCCCGCTCCATCTTTCAGCCATGCCACCAGCCGACGATTTAGGTCTTTGAGGGTCTTTTGAGAAAACCCTTTGCATATGTCGCAGTTATCAGCCGAATGATGAGGGTGGAGGCAGTATATACAATCCATATGTCTGTCCCCCTCGTAAACTTTTTTCAAGCTGCACGTCGAGCATGGACGGAACAGCGCTTTTCCTGCCATGGAGGAAAAATTTCCTCTAACTCCAACTCCAGGTACACAACCTTGTACAAAATAATAAGACGACGCGAGGAGATCCCACTACTTTGGAGACGGTTGAAATCTGAAGGGGAGCCGCGGGGGCGGGCCTCTTATACTGGGACGGCCTACGGAGCATGCGTAGGCGGTCCTAAAAGGATATAGGAAAAGGCTATATATGTGTACCGAGGGTCCCAGTCTGACGACAGGGAATATTCTAAGCATGTGAATCCATGAAAGATCCAATGCTGGAGAACGTTCATTTTAAATTCTTGGCAGTTCTGAAATTTAGCAATTGTTTTTTGTGCATAGTTGCACATGGAACATGTTCCACATTTGGTGAAGCCAATGGTGGTTCTTTGTGTTAGCCAGTTGGTAGGGGCTTCCTTCAGTTCAGGCATGTACGAGGGGCTCAGCAAAGTTCGTAATGTTGGGGCCTTGCTGTAAGAAATTGTGGGGCGTGGTTTCAGTTTCGGCTTGATATCTGGATCCAGGAGTAGGAGTGGTCAGTGTTTTTGTAGTATCCGTTGCACCTTGAAGCTGTCCGAGTTGTATCTTGTTATAAATGTGATGGCTTCCTTTTGGTTTTTGCTCACTTTTGTTTTAGGGGCGAGTAGTGTTGTTCTCTCTAAGCCTTGCGTTTCTGTTTTTCCTTTTGCAAAAGTTTGTGTTGTGTAGCCCTTTGTTTTGAAGCGATCATCCAGTAATGCACATTCATTTTCAAAGCTCTCTGCTGTGTCGCAATTTCTCTTTGCTCTTATGTATTCTCCTTTAGGTATATTGTTAATAACAGATCTTCTATGACAGCTTTGTGCATGGAGAATAGAATTCGCCTCCATGGGTTTTCTAAATGTTTTGGTTTTAATTTGGTTGTTTATCTCAATAGTGAGGTCCAAGAAATTCATTGTTTTGGCGCCGATATGGCTTGTCAATTCTATTCCGAATTGGTTGTAGTTGAGTGCTTTCACAAATTCTTCTAGATGGTCTTGTGTTCCATTCCATATCAGTATATCATAATTTATGAATCGGTACCAAATGATAATCTGTTCATTGTATTCAGGCATTGTCAGTGCAAACGCGCTTTCATAACTTTGCATGAAGCAGTTTGCTAGTGCGGGTGCGTAGCTGGCTCCCATGGCAATTCCCAGTGTCTGCCGGTAGTAAGTCTCCATTGAAGAGAAAAATGTTATTTAGGGAGAAGTTAAGGAAATCCTTAGTCATTTCGACCTGTTCGTAGTAGGATGCTGATTCATGGCTAAGTAGATGTTCTACACTTTGTAGAGCTAGTTGGTGGTCTATTGATGTGTATAAGGTCTTTACGTCTAGTGTTGCAAGGAGGTATTCTGGTTTCCATACAACGTCTGATAGTATTTTTAGCGTATGGCATTGAATCCTTCCGATATGTTGGTATTGTTGTCACTCGTGGCTGGATCACATTGTTTATATAATGTCCAAGGGTTTCTGTGATGCCGCCTATCCCGCTGAAGATTGGTCTTCCTTCAGGTATTTCTACAAATGTTTAATGTATCTTTGGTAATAAAGTGTTGAAGTTACTGGATGGCAGGTGTTGATGTAGCCTAGTTCATCATCCGTCAAAAGGCCCAGTTTATGGTATTTATTGAGGAGTATCCCATGTTTGATTAGAATGCCAGGTTGTGGACTGTTGCTCTGTTTCTCATAGTTTCCTGGTAGATTGAGATGCGTTTCTGCCATTGTGATGTAGTCTTTGGTGTTCATAATGACAATGTTACCTCCTTTATCAGCTTCTTTGATGGTGATATCTTTATTGGTCCGTAGGTCTTGTAGTACTCTACGTTGTGCAGTGTTAAGGTTTGTTCTACCTTTGTTGCTCTTTGTGTTCATAGCCTCAAATGTGTGGATGTCTAGGGCAACAGCTTCTTGGAACATATCAATAATGTTTTCTGTGAAAAGTTGTGGCGTAAACCTCGATTTTCTCTTAAGTTCCGGTATTCTTATTGGGACTTCAATTGCTAGATTCTTCATACAGGATTGTTTAGTTATGTTGTTATTGTCTTCCATTGTTGCCAATAGGTGAATGGTGTAAGGTCTCCTATGATCAGTGCGCTTGGTATAGTGTTTTTTTAAGGTGTTTTCTATGTGGTCACTTGTGTCGCAAAGACATTTTTGAGTTTTAGCCTTCTTGTGAATTTAAACAAGTCTATGTGTATATCCACAAAATCGTAACTTGTTGGTGAAAAGGACAAGCCTCTGTTGAGAACTTGCATCTCTAGTGGTGTCAAAGTTTTGTCAGAGGTTCATGACTAGATTTTGTTGTTATTTATCCCAATTTCTCTTCAGCCTAACAAACCTGTTATACCTAATGGACAAATACTAGCCAATGGCTCTTGAACCACAGGGATTACTCTCTCGGAATTACCAATATTGGTAAAAGGCCTTGGCCACATACTCTATTCTACACCTGTCATGGGTATCAGGCAGGTAGTTGAGGCAAGCTGGGTGGAGGCTTGGCAGGCCTGGCATAGGAACACAAATAACCGATAACAAATCCCTTCTTTCATTCCTTCCTAGTGTTTGTAGTAACTTCTTGGTTACCACTTCCTGTTGCCAAACAGGAAGTGTATGATAATTCATGAGCTCTCTAGTGTTTGGGTGTGGCTGGCTATATAAGCCACCCCCAAGATTCTTCCAGTGCTTCGTGTTGCTTACTGTGAGCTGTATCAGCAACACTTTTGCCGTGCTCTGGATGAGCCAGCATCTGCTTACCTGCTCCAGATCATCCTGCTTCTGCACACCTGCTCCGGATCATTCTGCTTCTGCTCACCTGCTCCAGATCATTCTGCTTCTGCTCACCTGCTCCAGATCATTCTGCTTCTGCTCACCTGCTCCAGATCATTCTGCTTCTGCTCACCTGCTCCAGATCATTCTGCTTCTGCTCACCTGCTCCAGATCATTCTGCTTCTGCTCACCTGCTCCAGATCATTCTGCTTCTGCTCACCTGCTCCAGATCATTCTGCTTCTGCTCACCTGCTCCAGATCATCCTGCTTCTGCTCACCTGCTCCAGATCATTCTGCTTCTGCTCACCTGCTCCAGATCATCCTGCTTCTGCTCACCTGCTCCAGATCATCCTGCTTCTGCTCACCTGCTCCAGATCATCCTGCTTCTGCTCACCTCCACCTGCTCCAGATCATCCTGCTTCTGCTCACCTGCTCCAGATCATCCTGCTTCTGCTCACCTGCTCCAGATCATCCTGCTTCTGCTCACCTGCTCCGGAAGAACCTCCATTCTTACTCCACGCCGCAGCTATCTCCAGTCAAGAGGGGACTTCTACACCGGCACCTGTAAGAACAAAGAACTGCGTTAACAGTTGTACGAGCCCACAAACCCCTGTAAAATTAAGGAGAGATATTATTCTTTGTGCTCGCCCCAATAACGCGGACACTTATTTCACTGCGCTCTCTCTCTACGCAGTGCATACTTATCAAAAGCCTCCGTGCAAACTTACCTAACCACCAAGTTTCCAGTAGCGCTGAACCAGGACTTGAGGCGCCAATACCACATAATTTCTACTGCAAGGGAAAGGGAGAGACATTACCAGGCGCACTCGAATTGAAGGCGCTGCACAAACCTACCAGCAGCTAGCTTCTACATGCAGCGCTACTCACCCGCAAAAATACCGGCAAACAAAGACAATACGGACAATTTTGGACACTGAACATTCTCCGCGCAATTGTGGGAAGGACTTTCTAGCCAGCGAAGAAACTGGCGCCTTGAACACTCGGCCTCGCTGTAAAGGCATAAAACAGAGTTTGGCATCTGAACTCTGCCTACAGACATTGGCACCAATCACATGAGTGAATTGTGCCCCTGCGAATGCAGGATGGAGTGCACACCCTACTAAAGATCAAGGTAAGCCCATAGGGGGACATCACAGCACACAGTAAAGAGAAAAGTGCCCAGGGGAATTGGTTAATTCAGGTCTGAGTGTACACCTTGTATTTTACACGTATACCTCTGGGTGAAACAGGGGGAAGTTAAGACTCTGGGTTAAGAGAGGCTCGTCCAACGCTCCTGCAGAGACACAGGTGAGTGTGCCAACGCCCTATAAAACTATGTCACAACATTAAGCTTAGAGATTGTTCTGATTCTTTCTCCTCTCTGCTTCCTCCCACTCTTGTCTGTCCTTTTCCCCCCCCCTTCCTCCTCGCTGAATTGACAAACTGCTAGTTTACCTGTAAATGCATATTCTTACCATTATCCATGTGATTTTCATTGACTCACCAAATATCACAAACACACTGTCACCTTTTGTCACAACTTTTGAAAATGTAACACCAACATGTGCAACCAATGCTCTATATACAAAAATGTGAAACTATGTATATTGCAAAAATAAAATTAGCCTTGCGAAAGACCCTCAGGGGTTGAAACATGTGTCGGTTTACCATCACCCACAAATCTATGTCTAGAAATTTATTTCAACCCAATTAAAACGCACAAGCAACAACTGCAACGGAAACGCTCAAGATCCCTCCTGAAACAAGGATCTATATACTCTCCCTGAAAGATAACCAGGATGTTCATCCCTATCAATTTCCCTTCTAAAAGGCATTGCGTCTGCCTCTTACAAACCTGTGATCTTGCACAAACTGTCCAAAACCAAGAGAACTATATACAGAGCTCAGCACAGGAGTGTTCACTATCTAGAACCCAGTCTCTCAGTTTATACTCTCAATACAACCCTGTCCTTGTGGAACAAAGTAAAGGGTGGCGTAGAAGAAAGTGCCTGCAACTCGCTCACTCTTCTAGCAGATGTAACTGCAACTAAGAAAACAGTTTTAAATGTCAACAATCCTAACAGACAAGAGTGCAAAGGTTCAAACAGAGCATCCAACAGAAATTTCAGAACCAAATTAAAGTCCCAAACCGGCACCTGAAACTGAGACGGCGGGAACACATTTGTGAGCCCTTTCAAAAATGGAGTGATCAGTGGAATTTTAAAATAAAAGCATTCCTCTGAGGAGAGCTTAAAGATAGACAGTGCTGCCAAAAAACCTTTAATGATGCCCACCTGAAGACCCTTGTGGGCCAAAGAAAGCAAGAAGGAGAGAACCTCCGGAATCGAGCACTGAAAAAGGAACATTCATTCCTCTGCAACAGTCGCAAAACTTACGGCAACGACAGGGATTTTGTTGCCGGCCGCCTAGCTGAAAGCAACACCATATCACGTCATCTGGGAGGTCCCAATCCCTGTATCTCAATCCCTCAGGAACAATGCATGAAGGTTGAGAGTCTTGACTTCTGGGTGGAGAACCCGACCTCCCTCTCGTGAGAGTAGATCCACTCTTAAGAGGCAGACGCATTGGAGGACAGATGGACATGGCTAGAAGGTCCAGGTACCATGCTCTCCTGGCCCAATCTGGAGCAATGAGGGTCATGCAAGTCCCGAACCGTCGTAACCTCGTGAAAACTTGAGGAATGACTGGGATCGGAGGAAACTCGTACAGTAGCGGGAAGTGCCACTCCATGACAAACACGTCTCCTAGAGCTCCTCTCGGAGGAAATTTCAGTAAGCAGAACTTTTCACACTTCCGGTTGGCACTGGTCGTGAACAGGTCCACTTGAGGGGTACCCCAAAGGGCGAAGATCTCCTGAAGGACTTCCTGAGCTAGCTCCCACTCGTGGGAGACCACGCTCTGCCTGTTCAGAGAGTCCGCCGCCATGTTCTATATTTCGGCTAGACGAACCGCCGAAAGAGATCCTCTCGTGAATAGCCCAGAAGCAGAGCTGCATTGCCTCCCTGCACAGAGGATGTAACCCTACACCCCCTCTCTTGTTGAGGTAATGCAATGCCACTGTGTTGTCCATTATTAGGACTTTCTTCCCCACCGTACTGATGGCAGGAAGGCCATCAGCGCCAGTCTGATGGCTCTCAGCTCCAAAGGATTGATGTGAAGTCTGGACTCCCATGGAGACCAATGATTGCTGATGGACAGATTGTTGGCATGGGCACTACACCCTGCCAGGGAAGCGTCCATCACTACAGTGACATCCGGCCATGGCTGCCCAAAAGGTTCTCCTTTCATGAGATTTTGCTCATCGGCCCACCACAGAAGATCCAGCGAGACCGAGATTGGAACATGAAGGTGATCCGACCTCCTGCCCGAGAACTGGGACCATTGAGTCCGCAGAGCTCACTGAAGGGATCTCATTCTCAAGCGGGTCTTTGGCACCAGAAAGATGCAGGATGCCATGAGGCCTAGAAACCTTAAGAATTCGAAAGCTGGAAGACTCTGGGCTAGTTGAAATTTTGTGACCATCTGAAGAATTTTATGAGCCCTCACCTTGAGTGGCGAGCACATCCCCGAGGACGTATCCAAAACTGCCCCATGTACTGGAGCTGTTGGGATGGTGCCATATGTGACTTCTTGACATTGAGGGAGAAGCCCAGCTTGTGAAGGGAGTGGCAGGTGACGCTGAGATGATCCAAGGCTTGTTCGGGAGAACGCGCCCTGATCAGCCAATCGTCCAGGTAGGGGTAGACGTGAATCCTCCCTCTCCTGAGATGTGCTGCCACCACAATGAGCTTGGTGAAGACCCTCTGGGCCGAGGTGAGCCCAAATGGCAGTACCCGAAACTGATGATGGGAGCCTCCAACAGCAAACCTCAGGTATTTCCTGTGCTTGAGATGGCTCGGCAAATTAAATTAAGCATTCTGCAGGTCCAATGACACCAACCAATCCTGAAGTTGGAGGGCCTGAAGGATCTGTGAAAGAGTAACTATCTTGAACTTGTCCTTCCTGTGGAACATGTTCAAGTATCGTCGGTCCAAAATGGGTCTCAGTCCTCCGTCCTTCTTGGGTATAAAAGAATAAGGGGGAACACCAACTCTTGTTCCACTCCGTCACAGGCACTGGTTCTTTAGCACCTTTCTCCAGCAGGGCTAAAATCTCCTGCACAAGGAGCAGATCCAGAATCTTCAAAGAGCGTTTCCTAAGTGGATACGCGAGGCCTGCGAAGAAAAGGGAGGCAGTAACGGTGGGCTATTGTAGCCACAGCCCACGCATCTGAAATAATGGCTTGCCACTCTTGCAGATGCTGCGACAGCCTAACCCCCCAAACGGAGAACGTTGGCCCCTTTGACCGGCCGTCCCACTCGCCTTTCCAAATGAGGAGTAATGGTGAAAAGAACCACCCCTCCATTGCGGTCCCCTAGGATGAAAAGGCTGAGGATGTTGAACAGCTGCGCCCTAAGATTTGGCAGCTGCCTTGGAGTTCTGCAACTTCTCAAGGCTCTTGTCAAGACTTCCGCAACCAAGCAAATCTGTATCATGGTGCTCATAGCCATGGACCTTGCTACAATATCTGCAGTGTCCAACCCAGACTGAAGGGAATTCACACATGGCATCCTTGCCATCCTGCACAATCGTTAGAAAGCCATCCCTCTCTTCCCCTTCGGGAATATACTCAGCCGCAAGCGAAAACCTTGCTAAGGCACAGGTGGAGTTGGCCGATTTTAGTGCCATACTCCCAGCAGAAAATCCCTTGCGCGCCCATCCGTGCATTTGTCGTCCCTAACGGGGGGATGGTAGGGTACAAAGCCTGCTTCGAGGTGGCTGTAGCAGCCTGCACCACCAAACTCTCGGGAGTGGGGTGAGTGGACAGGTAGCCGGGGTCGCTACTGGATGGCCAGTATTTCTTAGACAATGACTTGTTAACCGCCGGAATAGACGCTGGGGCATTCCAAGTAGCAGCCACCCTCTTTTGCAATGCAACATGAAAAGGCAACACTGGGTCAGTGGATGGACCCTAATGCAAGAGGTCAGTAAGTTCATCCTGATAAAATTCTACCAGAGGCCTGGACCAACCCAGGTACTCTACAACCCTTGACATCAATCTCTGATAAGAAGATTCGGTATGATCACCCGGCTCTGGCTTGCCAAACTCCATCTCAGGAGAAGTGTCCAGGCCACTGGTATCATGCAAGGACTGACGCAGATCCTCAATCCGACTCTCCTTGGAAATGAAACATTCCGGAACATTAGGAGTCCCATATGGAAGCCAAAAGTACCCACATCCTCATCGGATCCCTCATCTTCATAAATATTCTGAAGAGACTGAAAAACCTCCTTCCTAGGAAGAGGAGTACACCAGCCGCAGGGGCTTCCATCAGCAAATTCTGTCCAGCCTGCACTGATGGCGTAGACTGCGACAAGGGCCCTGACGGTTTTGAGGGCCTGACCGGGGGTACAGACCCGACAGACTCACTCGATGGACACGGCGCCAATGACATCGACACCTTCACAGGCTTCGACTGTTTCGCTGGGGACAAAGACCGTGACCTGGATCCCGCAGGTCTCTGGCATTTCCCCCCTCCCCCCGATGCCTTGTCCGAACAGGACCTCGACGGCTCCCGATGCTTATCACGGCGGCTACTCAGGCCCAAGGGTGCATGAGAGTCGGGCCGAAACCATTCCTTGATGGCTTCCAACGAAGGCGCCGACTGAACAGTGTATTGCGATTGAAAAATCTGCAACATTTGCTCCCAAAAAGACTCCTATTCCTTAGGGGTTGAGGATTTAGTGGGGCAGGCCACCTTTTTTGGGTAGTCCTCATCCGACAAGGACAGGGCAGGCGAACAGCGACGCCGCTTCCAGGACCGCCTTGACGAACAGTGGCAGGAACCACTCTGGCACCTAGATCTCTGATTTCTTCCAACGAGGAGAATCCCCCTCGACTCATCAGTCAATAGACCAGTAGACTGACTTATGGGGCCTGGAAACGCGGCCTACCTTCAAATTTACCCTTGCGCTCCAACAAGGCCTTGGCAGTCAACGACTGGCACTTCGAGCAGTCGTCCATAGCGTGGTCCTTGCCCAGGGCACCACAAGCAAATACGATGCGGATCCATGACGGACATCTTGGCCCGCAGTCCCAACATTTCTTAAAGACAGACCTTGGGGTTGTCGGGGTGGAAGAAGACAGAATACTGATATTGTAACAAAAGACACGAAGCACGCCGAGTTCTCAAAGCAAACATGTTTGCAGAAAAAAACATAACTGAGGCTACAGGCACCGTGCATGCTACTTATAACATCCGTTGAGGTCACCCTTGATGGAGGCCCTCGAGGGACATCAACGCAAGGGCCCCCTCTGCTGAAAAATTTCCAAAGCAGCACAGCTGTGGACATTACATGTCATAGATGGGGAATTCGTTGGAGGACACAATCCATTCGAAATGTTAGTACTAGGTTTAAGTCCCCAAACCGGCACATGAAATGGGACTGGAGGGTACACGTTAGTGAGACCCTTAAGGAATTGCACAATCTTAAGGTATTTTGAAATAAGAGAACACTTCTGAGGAGTGCTGAAAAATAGAAAGCACAGCCAGGTATACTTTTATAGTTCCAATCTGGAGCCCCAGATTGGCTAGGTGCAACAGGAAAGAAAGCACTATTGGTGTGCCAAATTCAAATGGATCCACATTTGCGCCATGAGGCCTGCGGGCGATTTGGCGCGTTATCAAGAATTAAAATAAATAAATGAATACATTCTTATCTGTGCACCAGTTACTGAATTTATTCCAACAACACTGGTACAAGGATTTGGTTGCTGGTCTTCTGGCCAAAAGCAAAATCTCCATTACGTCACCCTCCCGGGCCCCAATCCTTGCATGTCAGCCTCTAAGAAACCATGCGTGAAGGCTGAGTGTCTTGACCTCTGGATGGAGAACCCGACCGTTCACTCGCGAGAGAAGATCCTCTCTTTGTGGAAGACCTATTGGAGGGCAGATGGACATGTCCAGAAGGTCCGGGTACCAAGTCCTCCTGGCTCAATCTGGGGCGATTAGGATTATGGGTTTCCTGAACTTTCTCAACCTCCTGATTATGCGCGGAATTACAGGGACTGGAGGAAACGTGTACATGTGTGGAAAGTTCCAATCCACTATGAATGCCTCCCCTAGAGCTTGGAGGAAATTCCCTTGAGCATTACTGTTCGCACTTCCGAACAGATCCACTTGAGGGGTTCACCAAAGGGTGAAGATCTCTTGAAGGACTTCCTGAGCTATTTCCCACTCGTGGGAGACCGCTCTGCCTGCTCAGTGTCCGCCACTGTGTTCTGCTCCCTGGCTAGGTGAACTGCTGAGAGATTCCTTCTTGTATTGCTCAGAACCAGAGCTGCATTGCCTCCCTGCAAAATGGTAGTGACCCTGCACCTCTCTCGTTTAGGCCACTGTGTTGTCAGTCATTATCAGGACATTCTTTCCGCGTACAGAGGGCAGGAAGGGCTGCAGAGCTAGTCTGATTGCCCTTGGCTCCAAAAGATGGATGTGTTGTTTGGACTCCAATGCAGACCAACAATCGATGATTGTCAGTTTGTTGGTGTGGGCTCCCCACCCCGTGAGTGAGGTGTCCGTCACTACCGTTATCTCAGGCCATGGTTGCCAAAAAGATTCTCCCTTGCGAATGTTGTCTTTGCAAGTCCACCAAGGTCTTGAGCAACTCTGCTTGTAACTTGCAGCTGATCTGACATATTCCCTGAGAATTGGGACCATTGAGTTCTGAGAGCCCATTGAAGGATTCTCCTTCTCAATCGGGCCTCCGGCACCAGAAAAATGCAGGATGCCATGAGACCAAGCAACCTCAGAAAATCGAAGGCCGGAAGATACAGGGCATTCTGGAATTTTGTTACCATCTGCTGAATGTGTTAAGCTCTCACCTCGGGAGGCAAGGCTTTCCCCAAGGAAGTGTCCAGGATTGCTTCAATGAGTTGGAGTCTTTGGAATGGTAACATATGGGACTTCTTGTAATTGAGGGAGAAGCCCAGTCTGTGAAGGGAGTGGCAGGTTACGCTGAGATGTTCCAGGGCTTGTTCAGGAGAACGTGCCATGATCAGCCAAACGTCCAGGTAGGGGTACATGTGAATCCCCCCACTCCTGAGACTTACTGCCACTACCGCCACCAAATTGGTGAACACCCTCGGGCGGACGTCAGCCTGAATGGCAGAACTCAAAATTGATAATGAGAACAGCCAAACGGGAACCTCAGGTACTTTCTGTGCTCGAGATGGATTGGCACATGAAAGTAAGCATTCTGAAGGTCCAATGATACCAACCAGTCTTGGAGTGGAGAGCCTAAAGGATCTGAAAAAGGGTTACCATCCTTTCTGAGGAACTTGTTCAAGTTTCTTAAGTCCAAGATGGGTTTCAATCATCAGTCCTTCTTTGGGATCAGAAAATAGGGGTAATACCAACCCTTGTCCCTCTCCGCGACAAGTACATTTTCTATTGCACCTTTCTCTAGCAAGGTTAAAATGTCCTGCACAAGGAGCGGATCCAGAATTTTGACAGAGTTGGGTCCTGGTGGATGATCCCGTCGGCCTTCTTTGAAAAAGAAGGCAGTAACCCTGAGCTACCGTTTCCAGTGCCCAAGCATCTCAAGTAATGCCCTGCCATTCATTCAGATGCTAAGAGATTCGACCTCCCAACGGGGTCTTGTGGGTCAAGGCCTCAGAGTGGATAGAGGCAGCTGCAGCAGCGGCTGAGGGTAAAGATGCCACTGCTAGGGCCGATTTAGCACAACCTCCCTCGTCCACCACGAGGGAATATGTTTTGTCCCCTATGTCCAGCCTGTCCCCTTCCTCTTCCAAATGAGGAATAGAAACAAAAATGACAACCCCTCCAGGAAGATGAGCCTGAATAGGGCTGTTGGTGAGGTTGTAGAATGGAGGCGCTAAGCGATTTAGCCGCCGCCTTGGAGCTCTGCACCTTCTCCAGACTCATCCGCCTTGCTGCCGAACAACCTCGAGCCATCAAAGGGCATATTGAGTAGTCGGGCTTGCACATCCGGTGCAAACCTGCGCAGTACGGTGCTAGAAGCCACGGATCTGATGTCATCAGTATCCAGTCCTGATTGGGGACATTCTCCCATTGCCTTCTTTCCATCCTTAACTATATTCAGGAAGCTGTCTTTTTCTTCGCCTTCAAGGATGTGATCAGCTGCCATGGCAATACAGTCCCATGGGGTGTAAGTGACCTTGAAAGGGTGCATGTAACATTAGCAGACTTCAAGGCCATACTGCCTGATGTAAAAATCGTACAAGCCCAGGCATCTACCCTCTTGTCGTCTCTATCCGGGGGAATAGAGGGAGAAGAATATTGCCTGGTCGATGTGGCGGCCTGAACCACCAAGCTCTCAGGTGTGGGGTGCTTGGTTAGATACTCTATCATTGCTAGAAGTCCTGTATTTCCAGCAAAGTTCCTGTACACAGCACGTCCAGATTCTGGAATTTCCCAATTTGCTGTGACCTTCCTCTGAAGGGCTGCATGAAAGGGTAAAACTGGGTCCTTCTGAGGGCCTTGGTTCAGGATATCGGTCATATTCTGTTCATAGGCAGGTGAAGCACTGCTCCAGCCCAAATATTCTGTTATCCTATTCATGAAGCTGCTATACGTGGAATCTACATATTCAGATGTGTCATGCCTGCCAAATTTTGACCTCTGGCAAAGTGTCAATACCACTAGTCGACTGGAGGCAATCAGAGATCACCAATTTTGGATTCCTCATTAATAAGCTCCTCAGGAGCTTTTTTGAGTACCATATTACAACCCAAAGGGTGGGGATCCTCTTCAGAGGCCTGTTCTTCCTCATAAACTGAGGCCATAGACTTGAAAGTCTTTCTTTGGAGTAGGTTTATAAACCTTTTCAGGAATGGACAAAGGCCTCGATCACGGCGAGTAACAGTCGACTGAGTCGACGATGGCTTCGCCAGTGGTGTTGAGGACTTCGACAATGGCGCTGGTTTGCTCAGCACTACCTTCGACTTTTGGCATCGACAGGCTTGACTCTGATGGAGTTGACAAAGTCGTCAAATGCGTAGACTATTTGATCTTCTTCAGAGGTATTGGAGAAGGACTCGGTTCTTGAGTTGAAACCCTCAACGATTTCTCGTCAGGCCGAGAATAATCACCGGCTTAACGCTCCTCTTTGAAGTGGTAATCTTTCACTTCCCCAAGTCGTCCAAAGGAGCGACTGTGGCATGGCCTTTGCGTGATTCCTTTGAAGGGGTTGAGGGCGCATTCTCGAATATACACATTTCAATATTAAACGCATCCCACTTTCTAGGGGAATCTGATTTGGTTGAGCACCAGATTACCTTGGTTGAGGAATCAGAAGAAGAGGGAGACCTATGGCGTCTTTGAAGGCAAAGACTGCCTCGATCGACTCTCCAGACTTTTTATCCCTCTTCGAAGAAGGCTTCGGCGCCAGTTTACTTCTGCGCTCCCTGAGAGCTTTTTCTGTCATGGCCTGAAAGGACCAGCAGTAATCGGTACGGTGCCCGGAGCCCAGACACCACAGGCAGACATAGTGAGGGTTGGTAACGGACATCCTCGACCCGCAGTTGTAGCATTTCTTTTAAGGATTTATCCTGAATTTTGGGGTCGAAGGAGTTGAAGATGAAGACATTTTCTTGATAAAAATCAAAGCGCGCCATTAAACACTTGGAGCAAAAGCATAACTGAAGCCAATGGGCAATGCACGCACTATTTGTTACCAACAATGACGTTGTGTTCGATGGAGGCCCTCGAAGGACATCGACATGACGGCTTCGCGTACATCTCCTTCTGGCGAGAATTATTTTTCCTGAAGCAGCAGATCTGACAATATGAAATATCATAGATCAGGAATACGTGGGAGAACACAATCCAATCGAAGTGTGATTCGTTGCTCATGACTTATTTCCTCTTTTGTATATACTACTTTGATGTTAGATTGTTTTTTATTATATAAGGTCAATTAAATTTGAAATTATTTGATCTTTATTCACACTTTATAGGTTTGTGTTTGACTGTTTAAATTGCGTCCACAATTGGAAAATGATTGAGATATATCTTTTGTGTTGAGATTGGGTTATTGCTAGTACACTAAAGAAACGTACTGCAAATACCAAAAGGAATTTCGTCAAATAATTGCATCAATCATCCATGGTGGGACAGTTGTGTGTTCTGCATTGTTACTTCCAGTCCCCACCGGAGGTGGGATATCGCCCTTGTTGGACAACATAGAAGACTCTACTGGAGCCAGGCAGGAATGGAGACCACCTTGTTTAGGAGGATGGAAACAAGAATTCAGTTTGAAGCCAGGATTATCAGAGTGCGACATCTGCAACATGGCCACGGGTGCTGGCAGATCACAAGACGCCATCAAGCCCAAAAGACGAAAGAACCAGCATTCTGTGGTTTGAGTATGAGACAGGAACAGGGCTGAAGTCTCCAGGACATCCTTTACTCTTGTTTCTGAAGGAAGGACTCTGTTAAATGATGAATCCCAAAAAAAGCCCATTAACTCCAGCATCTGCACTGGAATGAGGGTGGATTTCTTTACATTGACCAGCAGGCCCAGCAAATACATCAGGTTGAGAAGGAACTATAGATGGTAAGAAGCTTGACGTGGGGACTGTGCTCTGACTACCCAGTCATCCAAATAGAGATCTAAATGGATAGCTTTCAGGTGAAGTAAGGTTGTCACCACTGCCATGAGCTTGGTGAAGAACCCGCATGGCAGAAATGAGGCTCAAGGTCAAGACTTTGTACTGATAATGGTCGTGGTCTAAGGAAATCCAGATAACAGTGATGCAGAGGCCAAATGAAGATGCGTAAATATGCGTTGGAGCAAGTAAAGATTGATGGGGAATAGGTCTAGTACCGTCTAAAGGCCAGCCTTTTCTTAGGAACAGTAAATAACTTAATAAAAACCCTGCCCTTCCTCTGATGGAGGAACTATTGCTTGATTGAGACATTTGTAGGCGCAACGTTCGCCCAAAGGATTATTTCAATAGCAATAGTTGTGCATCTTCTGAGAGTGTCTGACCCTCTTTGTAGGTGGGGGCAGATGAGGGTTGAGGAAGTGAGACAGGAGACAGCCCCTGTATTCCATCGATGGGGACTATCTTTCATTGGTTATGCGTTTCCATAGTGCAAGATAATGCACACTTCTTCCAACCAGTGAGCTGTGGATCAGTATCATTATGCACTTTGTGGGATACTTACATCTGCTGAAGATTTTGCCGTTTGGGCACAGTGTTGCTTTTCATATAGCTCTTCGTCTGTAGTAGGGCTAAAGAGCTCCACTGCATAAAACTGCAGATCCAGGATTAGCTCCTGCACGCCGGGTTGGCTTTTGGTGGGTTTGAGCATCACTTGCTGATAAGAAACACAGGGCCCAAACCCTGACAGCGCTGTCTAGGTGGTGATAGGAGACCGCCATGAGGTTCTGTGCTACTTGGCAAGCTTCTGTCAAGACTGAGTGCAACCCAGCTTAAAATTCAGGAGAAACAAGGAAGTTGCAGTCACCCAGCTCTCTTCAGATCTTAAGGTTGGAAGCCATTGTGACTGCTTCCCCGTTGGCCTGCCTGAAGCTCAGGGAAGAGTTTATCTAGGTGGCTGTCCTTGCGCCCAAGAAGACAGAGGAGAGGTAGAAGGGGATGCATGGTTTGTACGGGAGTAGCAGCCACCACTATCATGAAATTAACGAGAGGCTCATCATTCACATCCAGAAGGGGCCTGTATCTCATGATCACCCTTTTTGCAACTGGCAACACAAAATCTGGTTTTGACAGATGCATGGATTCCAACACATCAGGTTCAGGAAATATGCCAGAACTATGTCCTTTTCCTTGAGAGGACTGAGAAAATGACTTCTTGGTTTCACTTTGGATTTTCTGGTACCGGATTCCCCCAAGTACTCCATAGGGCTTTGCACACTCTCATAGAATACTTTAATGGACATGTTTTCTGACATACCATCCTGGTCATCCACTGGCTCATCAGGGCGTCTGGGGGGTAGAACTGGAGAACAAGTTACTTACCAACTGTAACGTTCTTTCGACTGGATGTTCCTCCCACGTATTCCTCATCTTATGATATTTGTATCCTGCCAGCTTCGATGCCTCGAAAAAAAAAAAAATATTCGGCAAAGTGGGCTGTGCACAAAGTCATGGTGTTGATTTCCCCCGACGGGCTCTGTACCGTATCAACGTTACCATCAGTACAAATAGCTCGAGCCGCGCCAGTTGGCTTCAGTTCTGTTTTTTCGAGGAAATATTCAAGGAACACCCAGGCGTGCCTCATGAGTGATACTCATCGTGAGAGTAAAGTGTAAGAAACGTAAACTGTACTGCGGGATAGGATGGGAGGGGCGATGAAGAATACGTGGGAGGAACATCCAGTCGAAAGAACGTTACAGTTGGTAAGTAACTTGTTCTTCGAATGGATTGTGTCCTCCCACGTATTCCTCATCTTATGATAGACTCCCATAGCAGTGGTCATTTTGGGGGCGAGAACTAGTTATTGTTCTCATGGACAGAATGAAGTACCGCCTTGGCATATAAACCCTCATTTGAGGAAGACGCATCTAAGCAATAATGCTTGATGAAGGTATGCATTGATGCCTATGTTGCAGCTGAACAAATATCTGCTGCAGGGACTCCCCTCTTCAGAGCCACAGAAGTAGCCATCCCCCTAATGGAATGGGCCCGAAGTCCATCTGGGGGATCCTTCCCCACCAATCTGTAGCACTCAATTATAGCCAGAATGATCCAGCGGGATATGGTTTGTTTGGTCACCCCAAAACCCAATTTATGACCTGTATAACCTACAAAAAGTTGGTCATCTTGACGTAATCTTGACATTCTTGAAATGTAAAAACTGAGAGCCCTTTTAGGGTCCAGTCTATGAAAACTCTCCTCTTTGCCCAAATGAGGAGGAGGATAGAATGTTGGTAGAATGATTTTTTTTGTGACAAATGGAAGTCAAACTACCTTTGGTAAGAAAGATGGTTTAACTTTAAGCACTAGCTTGTCCTTGTAAAACGTAGTATATGGGGGTTTACATGAGAGCCTGTAGTTCACTAACCCTGCGGGCTGATGTTAAGGCTACAAGAAGGACAGTCCTCAATGTGAGAAGCCTCAAGGGACAAGAATGCAGAGGCTCAAAAGGTATACAAGTTAGAAACTTAAGTACTAGATGTAAATCTCAAGTTGGGACATGAAAAGGTGCTGGAGGGTATATATTAGTAAGCCCTTTCAGGAATTGAATTATCAATGGAATTTTGAAGTAAGATACCTCTTCCAAGGAGTACTTGATAATGGACAGCACAGCTAGATATCCTTTAATTCTTCCGATCTGGGGCCCCAGATTGGCTAGATGCAATAGGAAAGAGAGCAACATTGGGGTGCCACATTGAAAAGGGTCCACATCCTTATCTTTGCACCAGTTACTGAACTTGTTCCAACGACATTGGTACAAAGATTTTGTTGCTGGCCTTCTGGCCGAAAGCAAAATCTCCATTACGTCATCCGGAAGATCCCAATACTTGTATCTCAACCTCTCAGAAACCATGCGTGAAGGTTGACTGTCTTGACCTCTGGATGGAGAACCCAACCTTCCTCTTGCGAGAGAAGATCCTCTCTTTGCGGAAGATGTATTGGAGGGCAGATGGACATGTCCAGAAGGTCCGGGTACCACGTCCTTCTGGCCCACTCCAGGGCAACTAGGATCATGGTTTTACTGAACTTTCTCAACCTCCTGATTACTTGAGGAATCACGGGGACTGGAGGAAACGCGTACAGAAGTAGAAACTTCCAGTCCATCACAAATGCATCTCCTAGAGCTCGGAGGAAATTCCGTTGAGCAGTACTGTTCGCATTTCCGATTTATCGTGGTCGCGAACAGATCCACTTGAGGGGTTCCCCAAAGGGCCAAGATCTCCAAAAGGACTTGCTGAGCTAGCTCTCACTCGTGGGAGACTGCTTTGCCTGCTCAGAGAGTCTGCCGCCGTGTTCTCCTCTCTGGCTAGGTGAACTGCCGATGGAGAGATTCCCTCTCGTATTGCCCTGAGCCAGATTTGCACTGCTTCTCTGCATAGTGGTAGTGGCCCTACGCCTCCTCTCTTGTTGAGGTACTACATGGCCACCGTGTTGTCAGTCATTATCAGGACATTCTTTCCCTGTACAGAGGGTAGGAAGGCCTTCAGCGCTAGTCTGATTGCCATCAGCTCCAACAGGTTGATGTGTAGATTGGACTCCGATGGACACCAACGACCGCCGATTGTCAGATCGTGGTATGGGCTCCCCACCCCGTGAGTGAGGCGTCCGTTACTACTGTCATCTCCGGCCATGGTTGCCAAAAAGATTCTCCCTTGAGGATGTTATTGCCAGCCCACCATAGTAGATCCTGAGCAACTGCGCTCCGACATACTCCCCGAGAACTGGGACCACGGAGTTCTGAGGGCCCATTGAAGGGATCTCATTCTCAATCTGGCCTCTGGCACCAGCAAAATGCAGGATGCCACGAGGCTGAGCAACCTCAGAAAATCAAAGGCAGATTCTGGGCATTCTGGAACTTTACCATCTGCAGAATGTGGGAGGCGAGGCTTTGCCTGAAGAAGTATCCAAAACTGCTCCGATAAACTGGAGCTTTTGGAATGGTATCATGCGAGACTTCTGCAAATTGAGGGAGAAGCCTAGTTTGTGAAGGAAGTGACCGGTGAGAGACAGATGTTTGAGCTTGTTCGGGAGAACGTGATCTGATCAACCAATCGTCCAGTTAGGGATAGGGGTGAAACCCCCTCTGCTGAGACTCGCTGCTACAACCGCCATCAGTTTGGTGAAAACCCTTGGGCGGAGGGGTCAGCCCGAACGGCAGAACTCGAAACTGATAGCGAGAACTGCCAACTGCGAACCTCAGGTACTTTCTGTGCTTGGGATGGATTGGCACATGAAAGTAAGCATCCTGAAGGTCCAATGACACCAACCAGTCCTGGAGTTGGAGAGCCTGAAGGATCTGAGAAAGGGTTACCATCTTCATTCCTGAGGAACTTGTTCAAGTTTCTCAAGTCCAAGATGGGTCTCAAACCTCCGTCCTTTGGGATGAGAAAGTAAGGGGAGTACCAATCCGTGTTCCTCTCCGCTACAGGTACATGTTCTATTACACCTTTCTCTAGCAGGGTTAACATTTCCTACAACAGAAGCGGGTCTGGAATTTTGACAGAGTTGGTTACTGGTGGATGGTCCCAAGGCATTTTTAGGAAAGGAAGGCAGTAAACTTGAGCTACTGTCTCCAGTGCCCAAGGATCCGAAGTAATGCCCTGCCATTCTTTCAGAAACTGAGAGATTCTGCCTCCCACTGGGGTTTCGTGTGATAAGGCCTCAGTTATTTGGAGGCGGCTGCAGGAGCGGCTGAGGGCAAAGATGCCGTTCCTGAGGTTGGATTTGCAGTCTTTCCTCGTCCACCACAAGCAACATTTCTCTTGCCTCTTTGAAAGGCCTGTCCTCTTCCTCTACCAAAAGAGGAGTAGTACTGAAAAGAACGACCCCTCCAGGAAGATGAGTCCAAATAGGGTTTCTGAGGCTGTCACATGGAAGCACTAAGAGATTTAGCTGCAGCTTTTGAGGTTTGTAGTTTTTCTAGGCTTTCATCAACCTTACTACCAAACAGCCTCAAGCCTTCAAAAGGCATGTGGAGAAGTCTGGCCTGCACATCTGGTGCGAACCCAGACTTCCTCAACCACGCAAATCTGCGTAGCACTGTGCTTGCAGCCATGGATTTGCTGATACTTTCAGCAGTATCCAGTCCAGACTGGAGACATTCCCCCATTGCCTCCTTTCCGTCTTTGACAATATTCTGGAAGCCTTCCCTTTCCTCGCCTTCCGGGATATGTTCAGCCACCCCCAAAATGCAGTCCCACAGGGTATGGGTGAACCTGGCCAGGGTACAGGTGACATTAGTTGACTTAGTTGACTTTAGAGCCATGCTGCCCGAAGTAAAAACTTTACGGACCCAAGCATCAAACTTCTTATCCTCTTTATCCGGAGGGATAGCTGGATATGCAGTCTGTCTTGAGGTTGTTGCAGCTTGAATAACTAGACTTTCTGGAGTAGGATGCCTGTTTATATACTCAGGATCAGAACTAGAACTTCTATACTTCTTAGGGAAATTACTGTTTATTGCAGCAATGTTGTCAGGAGCTTACCAGTTCTTTTCTCTGAAGTGCCCCATGGAAGGGGAGAAATGGATCCTTCTGGGGGCCCCGATCTAGTATGTCAGTCATATCATCCTGATCAAAAGTGGGGGAGGCTCTACCCCAGCCCATGTATTCCACCACTCTATTCATTAAACTCCTCTACCCTGAATCTACATGTTCTGCAGGGTCAGGTTTTGCAAACTCTAGCTCAGGTGACGTATCAATGCCACTAGCAGAGTGAAGAGTGTCACACAGGTCTCATTTTCGATTCTGGATCGATTAATTCTTCTGGGACCCCTCTAGTACCATATTGTACGCCAAAAGGAGAAACCTTATTTTCAGAGCCACTTTCTTCAAATATAGAAGACAGATTTAAAGAAGTCTGATTTTGGTAAAGGAGTAAATCTCCTGTCTTGTTCATAAGTTTTGGTCGAAGGAATCAAAGGAACCTTCAATTGTATCGAGTCTTCGAGGACACAGACGGTGTCTTCGATAAAGGCATCGGAGACGCTTTAGGCTTTGATGTCGAAGCCGTCGGCGAAGTCGCAGATGTTTTCAATGACTTCTGTTTTTTATATGGTGTTGGGAAACACTAGATTCGAGGAATCTTCGACGACTTGGCGTCGACTCGAGTTTTACGAGTTTCACCCATACTACTGGGTTTTACCACAGTACTTCCTGACTTCCCTGTGCCGTCCGATGGAGCGAACGGGGTCTGGCTCTTTTGAGACGTCTTTGAGGGGGTCGAGGCTGCATTCTCAAAGACCTCCATCATCTTCCTTCTAAAATCCTCCCATTTTCTTGGTGAATCCGACTTAGTCGGGCATCATACCAATTCGGTAGATGTATCGGATGATGAAGAGGGAGATCTATGGCTCCTTTTAACTCTTTTTGAAGAGGAAGATGAAGAGCGCCTTGATCTACTACGAGATCGGGATCTCTTACAGTTTCTATGACGATCCGATTCTTCTGAATCGCTCTATTTTTTATGTCTTTAAGACAAGGCCTTTGAGGAGGCCTTAGAAGCTTCCCACCCCACCGCCAGATTACCTTTCCTCTCACGAACGGCCTTCTCTGTCATCGGCTGACAGGAGCCACAGTCGCCGGTTCGATGGTCTGACCTAGGCACCAGAGACAAATGCGGTGAGGATCTGTGATCAACATCTTCGAACCGCAGTCGATACATTTTTTGAACCCTGTCTTGGGTGTAGAAGGGGTAGATGAAGACGACATTTTCTGAAGAAAATTTCGAAGTGTGCCGTTTGAGAACAAAGCAATCGGAAAAACGGAAATGAAGCCAACGGGCGCGGCACAAGCTATTTGTACTGATGGTGACATTGACACAGTACAGAGCCCGTCGAGGGACAGCGACGCCATGATACCTTGCACAGTGCCCTCTGCCAACATTTTTTTTCTGAAGCAGTAAAGCTGGCAGGATACGAATATCATAAGATGAGGAATACATGGAAGGACGCAATCCATTTAAAAGATCTTTTGCAAGAGAAAGGGAAGGAACATTGGGTGGAGCATCTGTGTCCCCCGTGGTGGTGCCTCTGCAGTAATGTCTGGGGTGCGTTGGGATTAGTTTTGTGCTGCCACTGGTTAAATTGGGCCAATCACTTCCTTCAAGAATGACTTAAAATACTGCCTTATCGGTCCCGAGGGCATCAAGTCTTGAAATCGCTCTTGCAGCGAAATGGACTGTGGAAGAAGCACGGGAGGCGAGGTTCAGGGTGTGGCCACACTATGCGCATGTGGACCCTTACACACTCTAAATTCTTAAAGGGGAAGCATGCTTGAGATCGGTATGGCTCCGATAGCCTGCCACCTGACCCCCCCCCCTCCCACCTAGCTCTGCGGGAACACCCGTTATTATGGAGGAAATGGGGCAGGGCTTAGGAGTACATGTGTTTTAGAACGGCAGTCATATATACCTTAGTCAACAGGGAGATGGGCAAAATGGTTGTGGCTGGCATAGGTATATGGGGCAGGAGATGTCCAAGTACAAGATTAGGCAACAGTGAAACCAAGTCAGAGTAAAGTGCGTTGGAATACATTTAAATGTATGATATTGCAGCTATTTTACACCTACCCATTCATCCTCTTCAGATTGGTTTGTAATCCAACCTCTTTTGCCCAGGATGCCACTTTTCTCCTGACGGTTGAAGACTTTGCACCAACCTCTTTCATTTTTTCCTGCATCTTTTCCCACACTCGAGGAACTCCCATAAATGCTGTTGGTCTCACCTCACGGAGAGTATGTGCCAAGGAACCCTACAAAGAAACATTTTAGGTTAAGCAATTATCTTATAAACTGACCTGTGGCAAAAACTATCCTCAGCATTAAATATTAACAAACTGTAGGTGTTGTATTATGCACCAATCTTATGCTGTCTCTCTCTCACTATGTGCTCTCTATCTCACTCTCTTTCTACGTGGGTAAGTGTCACATTGTCAAGTGCGCATTTCTTAAAGTCATCCCATGCTTCTCTCCCCCCCCTCCCGGTAAAGAACGCTATTTTTTGAGAAAAATAGAACTGCACTTACATTGTAAACTGTCTTTAAAAAAAATGCAATGTTCATGTCGAATGATCACCTCCAGTATATATTTTAGTCATAATAAGGTCACACTTGTCTCCAGGAGCAAAGTCTTAACATAGCCCAGAATAAAACATTTTCTGATGGGTTTATCTTTCGAAAAAATCCTACTGGAAAGTGGAACTGGACACATGGTAACAGTGAAGGTCTTAGTATGCTTTGCATAATATCAAAGAGCATTTTGGCAATATAAGAATGACCACATATATTTGACAAATATGTCCATGATAAAAAGGGCTGTATGCTTAAATCACTTGGTGAAAAATGCACACTGGCCTTGGTGCTCATTTTATTTTTTACACCACTGACCCTAATTAACAAATTACTTGCACAGGATAATTCTTTCTGTTGGATAGCTCTTGCCACGGATTCCTCATCTTAAACTATTCACTCACCAGCTAGCATCGAAACGTTTGTTACCCACCGGTCAGAGGTGTGTACCTGAGTGTCTACCGAGTGCACTGGTCCGCTCCTCGGCTTGAAAAGTTATGCTGCCTCTGGTACAAATAAGATGCACAATGGCCTGTGAACTCAGTTCCATCCTTTTATTTTGTAATTAATGTGCTTTTTTAGTATATAACAAACGTTTTACACATAATTCACCTTGCATCAAACTGGTTCACAAATCTTTAACTGCTGACAGCGACTTCCCTTTCCTCCAAATCATCTTATATTTAATTACCACCTTTCCAAATATCACTTTGATTGCTCACATATTGTCTTTATGAAATCTTCATCTAAAACTATCTAAAAAATTGACTCCTGCACAAACTCGTGCTGGTTTATGTCCAAGTAGAAACAATCCACCATTCATCTGGAGACAATGTGGTTGCATTTTTAACATGATCCATAAGAAAATGTGTGCATTTCCATTAATGCAGGGCATTCCATAAACAAGTGTTTAGTTGTCTCCACCTTTTCAGAGATTTTGCAGAACCGACACAGCATCATTACAGTTCTCACTTTTCTGTGCAAATAAACGTTCTTTTGTTGGATAAAGATTTAATTTCAGTCGGAGGAACTGATTGCTGTGGCATCTACTCGGAAATCTCTTCAGATAGTTCAGGGTTGTATTTAATGATCGCACTTTATATCCCAAATCTAACATGGATTTATACTGGTTTCTCTGGTCTTGGGAGTCTGTCCAAACTTCTTTTTTAGCCTTTTGTTTAAAATCGCACAAGGATTGGATAAGAAACATTCTACTGTGGCGTTCAAACGCTCAAGATGAAGCCGCTTATCGTGCCAATGTTTGTAGCAGCACAGGATATGGCCCGATATCTGTGGGTTGTAAAATTAGTTATGGGGTTACTAGATCCACTAGCATAACTTTTTGTAGGAAAGATCTACTTCGACGATTGAGCGCAGAGATTGCAGTCCCAGTTTCATTCTGATCGCTGCCATTGGTAAGCTTTTAGTAGTTCAATATTTGTTTCCAAAGTTTTCCCCCCACCCATAGGTTAAGATTGGCACCACCTTTTCTTTACAGAACACAATCAGTGGGATCATGGTGAACTTTCTGTATCTTGCATGTAATATTGTACCTTGCAGAGTACTAGCATTTTGATTTTTAGCTTGAAGTTCAACCAGCCTGGCTTTTTCTCCCACGTTTTTATTGAATCAAATCCCCAGGATCGAGTAACTGGTGAATCTTTTTTTTATTCATGCTCTATTTTCCAATGGAAATGTCTTCCTCTTGCTGCCAGCTTGAGCACAAAGGCAATTATTTTGGATTTCTCTGTGTTTATTGCCAGGTCGTTGATCGTGTATTGTCGAAGCGTATTCAGCAGTCGTTGCAGTCCAAGTTGGGTTTGTGATAGCAGCACCAAGTCATCCGCGTAAATCATTGATGCCATTGCTTGGTTGTTGAACTTTGGCGGATCAGTTTTTATTTCCAATGCTCTTGGCAAGTCTGCTAAGTGCAACTCAAATAGTGTTGCGGCCAGCGGACATCTTTGTTTTATGCCTCGCTTGAACTTTATATCACTTGAAAGTTGGCCCTTATTATGCAATCTAATACATACCGTAGTGTTTGTGTGGAAGGCTTTAATTGCACATAGCAATTCAGATGGGCAACCCCATTTTTGAAGTTTAGCCCCTAATTTCTGCCGATTCACACTGTTGAAAGCTTGTCTAAGATCGATAAATCCCAGAAACAAGTTTTTTTTAAAGAGCGTGTAGTTTTAGTACATTCAAGAGGAAAAGATTGAGATCTGTCCCCAGACCTTTTGTGAAACCCGTTTGTCTTGATCGATATCTGCTTCAGTTGCCCATTTTGTCAATCTTTTTTGGAGATTCGAAGCAAATAATTTGCCAATTATGTCTAATAACGCAATTGGCCTATAGTTTGCCGGATTTGAAAATTGGCACCACAATTGCAGTAGTCTAAGACTTTGGTAATTCACCACTGCCAGTAATGTCCCGGAATAGGGAGGTGATAAAGATGGTCCACTTTTCAGCATCTTTCATTAGGATGTTTGTTAGTCTGTCTGTTCCTGCTGCATTGGACTGATTTAGCTTACATATGGCTTCTTTAATCTCATTACGGAGGTGCAAACGCCACGAATTAGAGTGTTTTTGATTTTAACACTGGATCCCATCCAGTCAGCAAACACTGGAGAAATGATCGATCCAGCATTGTTCTGCTACACCGCTACTCAGATTGGCATGTTGGCTGAACGTGGTTTTATTTATTATTGCCCATATGTCTTTGGCTTTTGGATCACAGATCGCTTTGAGTATCATCTCGGCTTGCTCTTGCTCGCGCTGCAACTTGATGCCGATTAGCCAGTTTTTATAGCGTTGGTTTCTTTTCTTCAACTCTGCTTTTACAGAGATGCCACTGGGGTCCTTTTTTGTTTAATATCCACTCGCAGCCTTTTTCACTGCTCAATCAATGCAGGACTAGACTGATGCTCTGGCTGCATAAATGGTCGTCTAAATCCGGTTTTTACTACTTTAAAGGCTGTGAGCAGGGCATGATAACTTAAACCAAGTTTGTGAGCATGATGCATCTCCAAGTATTAGTCATTAAGGAGAAGGGCTTTTGTTATTTTCAGACGAATACCTCCTTGATTAGCTAGGATGTTTATCTACGGTTTATGTAGAGTAGATGCTGCATATTTCAATTTCCATGTAAGCATCAGGGCATCATGATCACCATTTTGTTGTCTCATAATTTCAAGTCGTTCTATGCTGTGACAGAACTTGTTGGATGACCATATGTAGTCAATTGTTGATGCAAGATTATTGCCTCTCCAGGTCGGTTTTCCTGGCACATCTCACATCTCCATCTAACATGTAGCAGTTCCTGATTTTTTATTCTACATTTGATTTCTTTTATTTCAATCTGTTATTTTTTTTATTGTAGTTGTTAGGGAGAATTCTCTGTTTAGGCTGAATTTCCTAACCTAGTGAGTCCCCCAGCAGCTTTGCTGGATTTTTGGGGTCTTATTTTTTTCTCCTGCCAAGAGTGAGACTCTTTTACCCTCACTCTTGGGCATGATTTCAGTGTGTTTCTTTGAATCTAGAAGTGTTTAATGGGCTATGGGGTCTTTTACTCTTTAGGGCTTCATGCGTTTTTGTGATGTGTGTTACACAGCACCCTCAGTGCAGTGACACAGGGGTGTCAAAGTGACCCCCCAGTATAGACTCCATACCCTGGGACTGACTACTGTCTCCCAGGGCATGTAAATTCACCATTGACTTTACTAGTCTTAAATTCTGAACAGAACCAGTACAAACCATCATATTGTGGACGTACTGGCTGGGGCAATTCAATTGCCCCGGGGGTCTGTTAGTCGAGGGGGCACGTCTCGGTCCCCCCTGATCGAGTTTTGGCTGGTGGCAGTGGATACTACTTTTTATATTCAACCGCAAATATTTTCCTATGGGATTTCCCATTGTTTTAGGCTACTATCTTGAATTATTTACAGTAGCCTCGAACATACCGCCGGTTTATTTAATTAATATTAATTCTCCGGTTGGTATTTTTTGCCAAAACTTGATTCTAAAATGGCGTTTGTTTTCCCTTCTGTGACTCCAACCCAAGTCGAGCCCTTTGTTCCACTTTTTGGCAGGCTTCTCCACAGAAGCCCTCCAAAGTGTTGCCACTCTGTCTGGGGTACTTAGGAGGGGTGGAGGGGAATTTAGGCACCCTGGACTGAGTTGCCTGGGCAACTCAAGTCGCACTCCGTCCTGATTGGCCCAAGTGGTGAGCCAGCCGGCTCACCACTTAGCATGTTTGAGTGACAGCTAGGCTGAGTGAATGGGGGTTTGCTGCCTAAAAGCAGGGCTTTGGGGACTGGAACTTCAGAAGTCGCCACAGGACCTAAGAATCCGACTAGGGAGAAGCTGAGCCGACCTGCCATGACACCACTACCGGTGGAGCCCTGCTGGACCGTCTCACCACTTTTCCCAACGACAGAGGAGATCTCCCGCCGGAGAGTCTTCTTCCTTTAACTGGTGGGGATAACCAGTTTCACCGTCTTTTCGCTTCCCCGACGTATCTTGTGGCCACCTTGCCCGTGCCAAGCACCCCGGCAACCGGGATGCCACGTTTTACCACGACCGCGAGACAAAGGTACCACCTTTAACCGGAAAACTCCGCGGCTGGTTTCTGCCCTGGTAGTGCAACGACCTTCATCTTTCCTCCAAGTCGAGATCTTCTCTTCCCCTGGATGACGACGCAACTTCCACCCACTACCAGGAACAACTGCCACCGCTGGAGGACCCGTCCCACTTAAGGTACCGTGTCCCGCCTGGCTTCCCTTGCTACGACTGTACGGGGTAGATTTAGCCTCCGGCTTTCAAACCTGGGTTAGCCTGGGACACCCTGGCTAAACTTTTCTAAGCCTCTCTAAACTCTTTCCTGAACCCTCTGCAAGACTTACTAAGCCTAGTGTAATCTTGGGCGCATTTGTGCTCCGCTCTCTCTAAGAGGGGGCCCAGCCTTTGGACTTTGGCTCACCAGTGACTTTTCGCTCATAATAGTAACTGTGTGTAGGAGATGTTACAATAAGAGTGCTGGAGTGTTTCAACTGTGTGTTTTTAAATAAATAATTATATACTTTGATACCAAAGCTCTGGTCAGTGTTTGCTTGTATTATTGTATCTAAGTGCCTATTGAGTATACTTTGCATACTGCCTAACTCTTCTTGAGGGAAGTCTGACTGCTCAGCCACAACTACCAGGTAAATCTGGGTGGTACAGACTGCTACCAAGTGGGTTTACTGCCAACACCTGTAGTCTTAAATCTTTTGCAGTGGTCCCTAAGGGAACTGCACAGGTTTCTGCCTAACAGTAGTGAGTTGCCTTCTTTATCTAAACATCTCACGTTTAGATCACCACAAACTAAGAAATGTGGGTTCGACAGGGTTGCGAACGCCTAGTCGAAAATTTCGAATACAGTATAAAGAAATTTAGTTGCAGAAATCATTGCAGAATTCCTGTAGAGATTTAGGACTACTGCATCCGAAGGAAAATTCTCTCCAGTGGACATGCGTTTCAAAATAGTCCACTGAATGAAAGAAATTGGATTGCAAGTTTTGATTACTTGAAAACATTGTCCATTGACCCCTTAGGTGCCAAGGACGAGATACCTCGTCCTTTTTTGCACTAAAGTGTAATCCGGGCCAGGGGTCGGATTTCCTTCAGCTTTACGTTAGCGCGCATTAGGCACATCGACATGAAACAAAGTAAATTTCACCGCTGCTGCAGTGAAAAGAGAAGGCAAGTTCCCTTCTCATTTCTCCCTCGATGTCCGGCATTATTGATCTGTCTCCCCTTTCCAACACCACCTTCTTTGAAGCATTGCTGGGCGTGGATCAATCCGCGCCCAGCAATGCCACTAGACCACCAGGGATCTGTTTTTAAAGTGGGGGGTCAGGGGACCGCTTACTATGTAAGCGCCCCTCTCCCTCCCAAAGCATGGGGCATCACTTTTTGCCTACCCTGGGGGCATGGGCACACTAATGTGAGACTTTTTACTAAACACGATGCTCTACGCCAGAATCCTGGTCTAAGTGGTTTATCTAAAAATTGTATTGCAGCACCAGTAAAAAGCATATTCCTTACTTGCAAAGTCTTCCCACCTATTCCTCTGTGGTTTTGACATTGAAAGATTCCATGTAGCTGTGCGGGCTTCGTTGTCTTTCGTCTACAACTGAAGTACATTCCAGTAAGATGCCTCGTTGATTCCATCTGATTCTCTCGCTGGCAATGTCTATAGAGCCCTTAGTTGGTTCCTCTTTTCCCTCTATTAGGTTTGTATTCGTGCGTTGGATAGGCGCCAAGCCGAATTTTCATCAACCTCCCTCGAAAATATTTTGAAGGAAATTTTGTCATTTAATTGGGGACAGTTTCTTTTACGATGTTCGTTTGACATATTTATGTGGGACTTGAGTGATAGTTTTGCTTCCCTGGTTTGTATCCAGTCTTGTCTCTTTAGTTTTTCCTTTACACGGTTTGGATTGGCCATCAGCTCATCAATTGTTGAATCAAGCTCATGCAAATATTTCATCCACTCCTCTTTCCAGGTGTATAGTATGATTGCACTTTTTCCTTGCGCTTCCTTCGCTAAAATTTTGTAACCAACCACCATATTTTCTACATAGATTTTTCTTGAGAGCCAGAGATTTCCATTTAATTTTTGACTGGAGGGATTCAAGTGCTAGTTACGCTCTTATCGCAACAATTGTTATGCATATCGGCAGTTTCAGGATTGATTTCCAGAATAGAATTTCAAGTTTTGCCCAGATTGGCCATGACAGGTTCAACCCAGCCTCACTCCCATAAGATAAAGTTGCAATCACTTTTTTGCATATAAAACATTTGCACTAGCAGAAGAGAACATTTCACAAATCTTCCATTCAGTATCGAGCCTTGGGAGCAGAACATCCTTGCTTTAGAACAAAGCTCAGCCAACCAGTCTTTCTCAGCAATTGAGTTATTGAATCAAATTCCCATATAACGATGATTTTGATTTGTCAATGTTGATCACCAAGTTGTTTAACGTCATAAGTTTGCAACTTATTTAATAGACGGAGGCCAATATGGGTTTCATCTATGATGACTGTCATCTGCATAGCAGATCGAGATTTCTTGCTCGTTAGTTTTAGGAGGGGAATGTCTTGGGTCTCTTAGAGCCTCTGGGAGATCCGCAATGTACAGCTTAAAAAGAGTTGCGGCTAGGGGACAGCCTTGTTTGACCCCTTTTTTGATGGATAATTATGCTGATAGTGTACCCTCATTAGAGATTCTTATTTGAGTAGAGGTATTTTGATGTAGGGCTCTTATAGGCTGCAAAAGTTGTTCTGGCACGTCCAATTGTTCAATTTTGCCTAAAGTTAATTGCGATTTACTCCGTCAAAAGCGTGACTTAAATCTATAAAGGCTAGATGTAATCTCCTTTTGTTCCTGATTGTATTTGATTTTAGCATTGACAGAATAAAGAGGTTTAGTTCCGTGCCAGTTCCCTTAGTGAATCCAGTTCGGCGGGGATCTATGAGGATATTTGTTTCCGCCCAGTCTGTTCGTCCTCGCTGCAGGTCCAAAGCAAATCATTTCCCTATGGTTGATAATAGGGAAATGGGCCGGTAATGTTTTGGGTCATCCCGTTGCTCTTTCTTGAAGATTGTGACCGTTCTACTTTTAGTGCAGACTTCAGGGATTTGCTTTTTTTATTTTTCAATTGTTTTGAATATCATGGTGATCATCTCTGCCCATTTAGCTGGATCATATTTTAAATGCAAGTTCGTTAAGCCGCCCGGCCCTGCCGCAGGGGAGTCTTATTTTTTTTATAGTTTGCTCGTTTGTTGTTCGTCCATAATAGTTTTCCAGGGATGGTTGGTGCCAATCGCGTTCTCTTCTTGCAACGTCTCTAGGTTTCCAAATACTTGTGTAATGTTTCGTCCAATCGAGTTCTGAGACTCCACTTATGAGAGGTTTCTGCTGGTTTAGAGTTAAATTGTTATGGCCCATATTTCTCTTGTAGTTGCCCGTGTTAGGATATGTAGCATCTTTTCCCCTTGCTCCTGGTCTCTCCATTGCTTGAATCCGATAACAAAAATGTAAAAAATTACAAGAATTGGCTTTTTTGTCTTATTTGGGTCACTCCATGACCAGTTTCCTTGATTTGCCATACTCGTCTTAGTGGTTTCATTCTTTCATCCACTTGTACGCTACACTAATGTTTTTAGTTATGTGATGACAACTTTAAGCCGGATTCTTTCATTTCGTAGATTTTTAGCTGCGCATCATAAGCTACCTCTTCGTTAGTGCTGGTCGTTTTAATTTTATATTTGTTATGGTCTTTAGGTCACTTTTCGTTAACCTTAACCGGTTGCCCGTTGGATGCAATTCAATGTTAATGCTTTTTTTGATCGGTCAACTTTGCTTTCGTAGATAAGCTTCATTTTAAGATGTTATGGTCACGGTCATCTTGTGATAGCACTTCAAAACTGATTAACTTGTGAAGATTGGTTTTTGAAATCCAAATGTAGTCAATTGTAAAGCTGGAGACTCCAGTTTTCCAGGTTGCCTTTAGCGGAATGTCGCCATTTACTTGGCCGCTTAGCATAAATAGCTTGTTCTCATTTACCATCGGTACCCATTTTGCTGCATCTGTGTTATCCAAATTTAGGAGATCCAAGATTGAATTTCCTTGTTTATTAAGGCATTTGATGTTCAGATCTCCACATATGACCATGTTTAGTTGAGGATTCTTTCCCGATTCGGATTTTATGACTTGTACAATTTTACCGACAGCCTCGATGTCTCGATGTCTTGATTCGCACTGGATTCCAGTAGATGTTTATCATCAAAGTTCTTTCCTGTGTAGTGGGATCTTGTGCATTTGCTTCAATTAGTGCCCATTCAATATATCGATTAAGATTCCCTTTTTTGAGGATTGATGTACCTGGTTAATGTCTTAGCAACATCAAAAGGCCTGCAAAAGGTCTTCCATTTTTGCCTTTCGATGCTGGATTTATATGAATGTCATAATTTTTGCAAGTTTGTAAATCTTGGAGCCAAGTTTCTTGTAAGCAGATTATAGATGCTAGCCTAAAGTGGGGTTTCTCTTTGTTCACCAGGTTTTTCAAACCCCTCATATTCCATGAAATTACTATGTCCTTGTTAGGAAGAATTCTCAGAAATGTGCTAATTCCTCTCTACCTTAGAGACCCCAAGCAACTTTTCTGGATTTTAAGGACTTGAATTTTTAACCTGGAGAGACCGAGACCCGTTTTCCCCACTCTCTCATGTATTTGTCATGATTTGAACACTGTTTCTCTTGGTTGTGGAGTCTGACAAACTCCATAGGCATCATCTTTTACATTGCATCACACAGCAGCTTCAGTGCAGTGGTACAGGGAAGTCTTTGATTTCCCAAGGTTTAAATACCTTCGTGTGTGCTGGGTCTAGAAAGTTAAAAATGTAAGTAATGTCAATTTCACACTGAAGCGTGGAGTACAAATCTGAAGATGGCTGCCAGAGGCGGGGCTTAGGGAGAGGACTGTCATTGGGTGGGGGCAGTATGAATACAGTGTATTTCTATTCTACACCAAATACAGGGATTGGTGTAGAATAGAAATACAGTTTTAAAGTGAAAGTGAAACTTTTCTTTTCAGGAGGATTCCAAGCCTGACCGGCAATATTCATGACCATGTGAATCCATGCCAGACGTCATGCTGGAAAACTTATTCTTTATTTTGGGATTTTGCACATTATTACAAGGAATCTGGAGAGGAAGGCTTTCAGTGGAACTGTGAACATTGTCCACTTGAAACCTTTTTTCGTTGGATGAAACATTTGTGCACATTGAGAATCAGAGACGATGCCCTTTACACAGAGTTGGCTTTAGAGTTCGAGGGCCAACAAAAATAGGATTCCTGACACAGGACATATTTTGCTTTGGACACCTTGACAAAGGACAGACCCAGTAGTTTTGGTTGATGTAGGGAAATGCCTCAGATTAGATAGGGAGGCATTTTCCAACCCCTCCGACCCCCATTTGTTTCAATAAAAGTTCATAACCAAAAACCTTGAGTCCTGTGTATGTCCGCGTCTCATTCATTGCTCCTCACAGAAATGAAGCCTGTTCCAAATAAGATCGGTTTAACAATCACTGTACTTTGTCGCTTTGATCCGTGTTGTCATAAAATGAGAGCCATTAACAGATAATATAGTATGCACACTCATTTTGGTAAAGCAAAGAATTTGTAAAGATTATGAAATAGAAATTAACCCCTTTTATAGTTTCTCTAGCTTTGTTTTCTGCATAGAACAAAATGTAGTTTAAACACATCTAGCTTTAAGTCTGCGCCCTTCTCCTGTCACTTACAGTGCACACGTTTCAACCAAGGCAATATCTGAATGCACATATGTGAAATGCATCCAAAGTTCATCATCAACCCTGTCCAAGTGAACAGGAAAGTTTGACATGTGTGGCTTGCGAGTTGTTCAAAACACAGTTATATTTATGCCGTTTATGACAGAGCTCCATTCTTATCTGTGTTAGTAACTTGCTCCAGAGTCAGGGTGCATCGAATGAAAAGGCATGTTTAATCTTTTCTTCCCGCTTTTCTTTCAACATGGCGATGTTGTGGCTGCTAGTGGTGCAGTGGCTTCAGGAGATGGTGAGCTTCTCGCCGAAGTAGAGTGTAGTTTGGTTATTAATGCTTTATAGGTGATGCGGACTGTTTTGAACATGTTTTCTTGAAGGGGTAGCGAGTACAGCTCCATGGGGATGTGGTCGAATTTTCTTAGTCCTGTGAGAAGTTGTGCTGGGCAGCTTTCAAGGCACCGGCGACATCTGGACTACTGCAAGTAAGGTGTTGCCACAATACTTGGGAGAGGACCTGGACTCAACTGTTCTGAGTCTTAGGGCAGTGATGAAAGGCTTGACTTTGCGGAGGAGCAGACTAAGTGCAAGCTGCTACCATGCTCCATGGGTCTTCTTAGCAATAAGTATTTTGAATGAGGTCACAGTTGCTAGCAAAGCTGTGTTGAGTTTGTACTTGTTGAGAGTTGAGGCATGAATCTGTTGAGCCTCATGTCAGTCAGCCAATTCTGGACCAGGGAAAGCCTGGTGGGATTTTCTAGGAGAATCAATTCAGTCTTTGTAGGTTTGAGCTTCTGGTAGGCACTGGACATCCAAGATTTGATGAGGGACAGTGTTTGAGCGGATTAAGGTTGTTGATGCGATCGATCTTTAGGTAAGGCTGTGTGCCATCAGCATATTGGTGTATTATGATTTCAGTACTGGAGAGGCGCTGACCCCAGAGGTTACATGCAGAGGTTGACGATGACCGGGGCCAGCTGGAACCTTTACAGGACAATGCTGGGATCTGTTGTGGTCCATCTAGGCGAGTTGGTCTCTGTTAAAGAAGTATGAGACAAACCACTGCAGGACAGTTCCATTGAAACCCAAATGCGTGGCAAGCGTGTTGACTAAGACAGCAGAGAGGTTGAGAACCAGGAGGTAGCATGGATTCCCCGTGTCAAGGATATGTAGAGCATCAATAACTTGGGTGGTGTATTACAACACAGTGACTGACCATACAAGGTCACTTGCTTGAAGACGGTTTGCCCATTTACAGGGACCTCCGGTACAGTCCCTGAGTGAAGTTGGAAACACATAGACCTTGTGGGAATCTCAAGTGGCAAGAAACACTGAGAAGCAAGCTGCAAGGCCAGGTTTAGTTTAATTGGAGGGGCTTTTTGGCAAACCCTCAGAAATCCAGGAAACATATTAGAATGTACCAGCTTTGACTTGAAGCCTCTGAAAAACCACAGGTCTGAAAAGATCTCATTCACAACATTAAAAGGTGCTTAAACTGAAACCAAGTGCCACAGAAAGCACAGATCCCAGGTAACAAACATTCCAGACAAAAAGCATGAGGTACCAGGCCTGGATCTGACGTTTGCAGGGACTACACAAAGGGATAGCCTTACTTTACGAGGCAAGAGGCAGAGGAGAAACATGCAGAGTTTTCATTGGAGAAAATCAAGAGGGACACATGAAAAGAAAACTCATATTTCAGAGCTGCCTGATCCCGCTTGTAAGGAGAAAAGAATTGATGGGACCACGCCGTTGAGCAGAGTCAGCAAAAACATAGTTTTTTCCTGTACAGAAGGCTCAGTTTCTGCCTCTGTTCCAGTTATCCCAAGAGTATGGAGAAAAGGGGCCCAGATGTAGTATTAGTACCCGGTGAGGGGGGTAGGTAGGGTTGGGTGGCTACGTCAAAGCCCTTGCTTTGCTTGGGCTAGTAACCTTCGCCCAGGGGGCATTACCTGATCGGTAATGCCACCCCCCCGGGTTTTATTGCTTCAGTGATCCAATCAAATTCCAAGTATAGATTTTCATTTTTAATTCACCCGGGCACAATGAGGTTTCCCATACATCTGTTCCTGAAGGGGAGTGATGGGAATTTTGCAAAAAACCCTCTCATGTAACTGTTTCTATACGTAACAGATTGGGGTAATGAGATGCTTTTTATTTAGTGGGCTGGGGAACATTTTGACAACTGTAAAAAACAATGTTTTTCCTGAAAACATATGCAAAGTTAAATATTATTATTATGACAAAAATATATCAAACAGTTTTCTGGGTATAATTAGTTTACCTTTAGGGCGTCCGGCTGTGCAAAGTATGTTGCACCACCAAATTTCATTGGGAGCCAAACATCTATCATCTGTGCTGCAATATGGCTGAGAGGTAGGTAGCTGACAACAATCTCTTGCTGATCAGTAGCTTCTTTAAGATGCACAGTTTTTCCAGCAGCTGCTGCCGTCCAGGTTATCTGAATAAAAAAATAAATGTAGTTATTCACTGCTTCTGTTATCTTTCTACAGTGCACGTTTGCAACGTAATTATACTTTACAAAACCATAAAACTACATACAATACAGTAGAAAAAGAAAATCAGCTAGCCTTGGGATGCCAGCACAGTAAAATCCAAGTCTAGGACAGCTTTTGAAGGTCAGAGATCAGCAGTGTATGCAAATATCCAGCTACAAAATATTCCAGCTCCAAAGACCCATCATTCTGAAAGCACAACGGCCGTAACAGACCTTTAAAAAACAAAGAATAGGCAAAAGAGTCAAGTTACTACCCACATTCAACATCTAGTGGAAGCTGCAGAGTATTATAATATTTGCTTTTTGAAACTCAAAAAGGGACATCGACAGGGCGTGCCAGTAATACTATCCTTAGTGCGACGTCTACTGTACCCATGGTCCTTCACACCTCGAGGTCCCTCAGATTGTTGTGTGTCTGACATAAGGTAGCATGAAGTGAAGGGTGAGTAAAGATGTAATAAAGCAGATGAAGCAGTTAAGCTAGAGAAACATCTATGCGCCTTCTACTCCACAGGGGAGGAAGGGTGGGCGCATGTGAATCCAAGCAGATACAAGAATCAGAAGAACAAGTTACTTTCTTACCTGGTAACGTTCTTTCGAAGGGATTGTCCGACGACATATTCCATATCTATGACATGTAATCACCACAGCTGTGCTGCTTCGGAAACTTTTTTCGGCGTCTGCGTCCTGCGTCGATGCGCCGTCGAGGACCTCGTCCGACGTCATCCGATGTGATAAGTAGGACGCACGACGCCCGTAGCCTCAGTTGTAGTTTTTTCCACCAGAACGTGTGACATTAGTCAACTGCCAGTCAGACACAAAGCCTTGCGGAACGTAAGCTGCAATCGCAAAAGAAATTCTGCAGCGGGGAAGGCAGGGAGGGAGCGATCTGGAATACGTCGTCGGACCATCCCATCGAAAGAACGTTACCAGGTAAGAAAGTAACTTGTTCTTCGAGGGGATTGGGTCCTCCGACGTATTCCATATCTATGACAGACTCCCAAAGCAGTACCAGAGCAAGGAGGAGGGAAAGAATTTAGAATCAAAATTTAGAATTGCCAATCAAATAGCAGAGCAAAGGATCGCCTTGCCAAAGGCCAGATCCTGTCCTCGGATGGAATCGATGGAATAGTGACGTACACATGTATGTACTGAAGCCCAGGTGGCTGCATCACAGATGTTGCGAATAGGAACACCCCTCTGCAGGGCAGTAGATGCAGCCATACCCCTGGTAGAATGGGCCCGCAAGCCAGCCGGTGGGTCCTTACCCGCTAAGCGGTAACACTCCGAGATGGCCAAAATAATCCAGCGAGACAAAGTCTGTTTCGTCACAGCTTGTCCCAAACGCTTTCCAGCGTAACCAATAAAGAGTTGATCGTCCACTCTGACCCGGGACATGCGTGAAACATAAAAGCTTAAAGCTCTCCTAGGATCAAGCCTATGGAGCCTCTCCTCTTCCTTACCAGGATGCAGAGGAGGATAGAATGCCGGAACCACCACCTTCTGGGCCAAATGAAATTCCGTCACTACCTTCGGAAGAAAAGAAGGACAAACTCTAAGGACAACCCTGTCCTTGTGAAATACAGTGAAGGGTGGCTTAACTGAAAATGCCTGTAACTCACTCACTCTGCGAGCGGAAGTAACTGCAACTAAAAACACAGTTTTCAGAGTTAACAGCCTCAAAGGGCAAGAATGTAAAGGCTCAAACGGAGCACCCATAAGAAACTTAAGAACAAGGTTTAAATCCCAACCGGGCACCAGGAAAGGTGACTGAGGGAACATATTAGTGAGCCCTTTCAGAAACTGTGAAATTAAAGGGATTTTAAAGTAAGAACACTCTTCAGACGAGCGCTTAAAGACTTAAAGATGGACAGCGCCGCCAGGTAACCTTTAATGGTACCCACTTGCAAGCCCCTGTGTGCCAAAGAAAGTAAAAAGGACAGAACCATGGGGATGTCACATGCAAAAGGATCCACATTCTGAACTCTGCACCAGTCGCAGAACTTACGCCAACGGCAATGGTACAGAGACTTTGTTGCTGGCCTTCGGGCCGAAAGCAACACCTCCATCACGTCTTCAGGGAGGTCCCAATCCTTATACCTCAACCTTTCAGAAGCCAAGCGTGAAGGTTGAGGGATCTGACCTCTGGATGGAGAACCTGACCCCCCCTCCCATGAGAGCAGATTGTCTCGGTAGGGAAGACGACGTGGAGGGCAGATGGACAAGTCGAGAAGGTCCGGGTACCACGTCCTCCGAGCCCACGCCAGAGCAATGAGGATCATCCGGGAACCGAACTTCCGTAACCTCCGCAGAACTTGCGGGATGACGGGGACTGGAGGAAACGCATACAGCAGCGGTAATGACCACTCCACCACGAAAGCGTCTCCCAAGGCTCCTTTTGGAGGAAATTCCCGCAAGCAAAACCTTTCGCACTTCCGGTTGACACTGGAAGCGAAGAGATCCACTTGAGGGGTCCCCCAAAGGGCGAAGATCTCCAGGAGAATCTCCTCAGCCAACTCCCACTCATGAAAGATCATGCTCTGCCCGCTCAGAGCGTCCGCCGTCACGTTTTCGTCTCCGGCCAGATGAACTGCCGAGATCGAATCTTCCTGCTGGATGGCCCAGAACTTGAGCTGCATCGCCTCCCTGCACAGAGGAAGTGACCCTGCCCCCCCTTTTTGTTGAGGTAGTGCATGGCCACTGTGTTGTCCGTCAGGATCAGGACACTCTTTCCTCGCACAGTCGGCAGAAAAGCCTTCAGGGCTAGCCTGACGGCCCTCAGCTCCAACAGATTGATATGGAGTCTGGACTCCGACGGAGACCAACGACCGCTGACTGTCAGCCCGTTGGCATGAGCTCCCCATCACATGAGGGATGCATCCGTCACGATTGTCACCTCCGGCCAGGGAAGACAAAATGGAGCTCCCTTCATCAAGTTGCCTTCGACGGCCCACCACAGAAGGTCCCGGGCGACCGAGGGCAGCACCTGAACCGGGTCCGACATCCTGCCGGAGGACTGCGACCATTGCATCTTGAGTGCCCACTGCAAAGATCTCATCCGCAGGCGAGCCTCTGGCACCAGAAGAATGCAGGATGCCATGAGGCCGAGCAACCTCAAGAACTCGAACGCTGGGAGCGTCTGGGCATGTTGAAACTTGTGCACCATCTGCTGAATGTGAAGAGCCCTCACCTGGGGAGGAAAACACTGCCCCAGGGAAGTGTCGAGCACTGCTCCGATGTACTGGAGCTGCTGTGTTGGCGTCAAATGGGACTTCTTTAAATTCAGGGAGAAGCCCAGCTTGTGAAGGGAGTGGCAGGTGACGGACAGATGATCCAGGACCTGCTCGGGAGAGCTCCCCCTAATCAACCAATCCTCCAGGTAGGGGTAGACGTCAATCCCCCCTTGCCTGAGATGCGCTGCCACCACCACGATGAGCTTGGTGAAAACCCTCGGGCGGAGGTCAATCCGAACGGCAGGACCCGAAACTGAAAGTGCGAGTCGCCAACCGCGAACCTCAGGTACTTCTTGTGCTTGGGATGGATCGGCACATGGAAGTAAGCATCCTTGAGGTCGAGAGACACCAACCAGTCCTGAAGCTGAAGGGCCTGGAGTACTTGAGAGAGAGTAACCATCTTGAACTTGTCCTTCCTTAGGAGTTTGTTCAAACCGCGCAAGTCCATGATGGGTCTCAATCCCCCGTCTTTCTTCAAAATCAAAAAATAAGGGGAATACCATCCCTTGTTCCTCTCCGCTACAGGCACCAGTTCTATGGCGCCTTTCTCCAGCAGGGCTTGAATTTCCTGCGCAAGGAGCGGATCCGGACTCTGCAAAGAGGTTCCCCGGTGGATTGTCGCGAGGCCTGTGCCGAAAGGGAAGACAGTAGCCGTGGGTTATGATCTCCAGAACCCACACATCTGAAGTAATGGCACGCCACTCTACAAGATGCTGAGCCAGCCTTCCCCCAACCGGCGAACCATGGGGCATGGCCTCATGACTGAGTGGTATCGGCTGCGGCGTTACCCGAGGGCAAAGAGGCAACTGCCCGAGCGGCCTTGGCACCACGGGTACCCTGTCGTCCACCTCTGTTACCCCTGCGTTGGCCTCTTTGACTGCCAGCTCTTCTCGCTTTACTGAAGGACGAGTAATAGCGAAAGGAACCACCCCTCCATTGCTGTCCCCTAGGACGAAAAGGCGGAGGTTGGCGAACTGCAGCGCCCAACGACTTTGCTGCAGCTTTTGAGGTCTGCAACCTCTCAAGGCTCTCGTCAGCCTTGCTGCCAAAAAGGTGTTCACCGTCAAAGGGCATGTTGAGGAGCCGGGACTGCACATCAGGAGCAAACCCCGACTTCCGCAACCACGCAAACCTGCGTATCACGGTGCTCGCCGCCATGGACCTGCTGACGCATTCAGCCAAGTCCAAACCAGACTGAACGGACTCACACATGGCATCCTTACCATCCTGGACCATAGCAAGGAAACCATCCCGTTCGTCCCCTTCGGGATATGTTCAGCCGCTAACGCAACACAGTTCCACAGAGTGTGTGTGAAACGAGACAAGGCACAAATGGAGTTGGCCGCCTGAAGCGCCATACCACCAGAAGAAAACACTTTCTTCGCCCAGCCATCAAAACGTTTGTCATCCCTATCAGGAGGGATGGTAGGGTACGACGCCTGCTTTGCCGGGGCTGTGGCCGCCTGCACCACCAAACTCTCCGGAGTGGGGTGCCTGGTCAAGTAGCAGGGGTCGCTACTGGCCAGACGGTATTTTCGCGACAAGGACCTGCCTACCGCTGGGAGACTCTCCGGAGCAGTCCAAGCTGCCTGCCACCACCCTTCTTTGTAAAGCCATATGGAACGGCAGTACCGGGTCAGTTGGGGGACCAACATCAAGGATGTCCATGAGATCATCCTGCACAAACTCCCCTGGGGGAGCAGACCATCCCAAGTACTCAGAAACCCTAGCCATAAGGCGTCGGTACGAGGAATCGACATGAGAGCCAGGCTCAGGCCTACAAAACTCCACCTCCTGAGAGGTGTCCAGTCCACTGGCATCATGCAGTGACTGCCTCAAATCGTCAAACTGACTATGGCCCGAGACAATTTCATCTGGAACCTGACTAGGAACCAGGCCATCAGAATCCTCATCCGCCTCTGAAATATATTCCATGTGGCGAAAAGGCACCCGAGAGTGCTTGCTCTTAACCAGAGCCTTCCTAGGGGGTTCCCCCGTGCCATGGGGTACCTCCGACACGAAAGGCGTTGAGTGAATCGGCGCCAGCGTCGAGAGAACAGGCATCGGCGCGGATAGGATCGGCGTCTAGTAAATCGGCGTCGAGTAAATCGGCGTCGACATCAGATGCAGTGCCGCCAGCATCGGCGGCGTCGACACAGTCCTCGAAGCCGGAGCTCCGAGCGTGTCCTTCGACGACCTGAGCGTCGACGGCTTCAACGACTTCCTCGGAGCCGGAGCCTCGAGAAAGCCTGTCGATGCCCTTGACGCCTCAGACGTCGATGTCTTCCTCGAAGACATCACAGGTGCACACGGTCTCGAACGCGTCGAGGACCGGGACCTGGAACGGGTACGTCGAGAACGAGTCCCCTTGTCCGAACGGGACCTCTCCCGTGACTCGTGCCAACCACTCTTGCAAGCGGTGTCTCTCGACCTCTCACGACTGACCCCACTCGGGGGCGCGGACGGCTTAGTACCCTGCGACTCGAGAATCGACAGCATTTTCTTCCCGAAGGAAGCCCATTCCTCCGGCATCGCACGGCTGGTGGGGTAAGCGGCGTGCCGGGCAGAGTCCTCCGAAGAGGACCTGGAGGACGACCGGTGTCGGCGCTTCCGAGAATGCCTCGAAGAGGCTGATGAGTGGCGAGACCGACTCCTAGAAGGAGACCCACGAGACTTCCGACGACGCGGAGTCTCCTCTCGAATCATCCGTCAAAAGCCCCGCAGACTTCGACTTCCGGGGCTTGGACACCCGACCTACCGACAACTTCTTCTTACATTCACGTAAGGCTTTGGACGTGAGCGACTGGCAGTCGATACAGTCATCCGTGTCGTGGGCCTCCCCGAGGCACCAGAGGCAGGCGTCGTGCGAGTCCGTCAGCGACATCTTGGACCCACACTCCCCGCACTTCTTGAAGCCCGGACCCGGGGTCGAAGACGAAGTAGAAGACATCTTCACACGAAGGATTTTCACAAAAACGAACAGGTTCGAAGAACCGAGAAGAACAGAACTCCAAAGAGTCGAGGCGTTAACCGAGATTCACGAAGCAACACGTTCGCGGAAAAAACGGAACTGAGGCTACGGGCGTCGTGCGTCCTACTTATCACATCGGATGAGGTCGGAGGAGGTCCTCGATGACGGCGCATCGACGCAGACGCCGAAAAAAGTTTCCGAAGCAGCACAGCTGTGGTGATTACATGTCATAGATATGGAATACGTCGGAGGACCCAATCCCCTCGAAACACAATTATGGTGAGTAATGTATCCCTTCTGAGGGTTATGGAATCTGCTAAAATCACATGCTATGCACAGATTAGCGAGCAGTGTCCGGAGAAGGTACAGCGGCAAACAGATGTAGATCACTACTTGTCGCACCTGTGAATCTGCTTTAGAATATGTGTCAATGCAGTAGTGCTGAGTAAAGGTATGAATAGAGCCCCATGTAGCTGCTTTGCAAATGGCGTCCAGTGGGACGTTTGCAATAAAGGCAAGGTAGCTCCTGTACCCCTGATAGAGTGAGCTCTTGGTGTAAAAGGCAGAGTTTTATTTGACAGAGTAGCAGAGCTTTATGCATTTCACTATCCATTTGGAGATGGCGTTTTTTGAAACGTGATCACCTTCCCTGCCAAGTGTTATGGAGACAGTTGGTCTGTTTTCTAAGCGGTCTTGTCTTGTTTACATAGTAAACAACATCCTTACATCTAGTGTATGTAGTTTTTTCTCAGCTGAGCTTGTGGGGCTTTGAAAGAAAGTTGGTAGTTCAATGGACTGGTTGACATGGAACTTAGATATGAACTTAGGTGAAAACCTAGGGTGTGTTCGTAGTACCAACTTGTCTTTGTAGATAAAGAAAGGGCCTTGCACTGACAGCTTGTAGTTCACCGACTTCTATGGAGGTGATAGCCACCAGAAAAACATTCTATGTAAGGTGTTTAAGGTTCAAAGGGGGGGGGGGCACATGAGTTTTTCAAGTACTGCGTTTAGGTGCTACCCTGGAGGCAGGATTGAAATGAGAGGGTATGATATGATCATTTATTTATATAGCGCCTATACACAATGTGTTTCAAAGCGCTTCAAGGCAAGGGAGGGAACAAGGGTAGAGACGTTTTACTCCTTCCAGGAATGCCTTAATGACTAGGATTTTCCACCAAGACAGCTTGCTTTGAGAAGTGGTGTACGTGGATAGAGCCGCCAGGGTGAGCCTTGATGGAGTTGAATACTAGCCCAGAGTCTAAGTAGAGCATGCAGTGAAGAATGTGTGATGGAGTACATTCTATCGGGTTTATACTCCGACTGGCATCATATTACAAATCTTTTCGATTAGTTAAAATAACAGTGTCTGGTTTGTGTGCCTTCTTGAGGCTGTCCATACACCTTCAAGGTCATTTTAAATGGCCAAATTCTATGATTTCAGGAAACGAGCTGCCAAGCTCACACTGAGGTTGTGGGTGGAACGTTGTCCCCTCGTTCTGTGCGAGTATGTTGTAGGGGCACAGGAGTTTGATTGGATTGCACATCGCCAGTTTGCACAGATGTGGAAACCAAGGTTGTCTCGCCCGCATAGGAGCAACTATGATTAGTGTCACTTGTTCCTGGTGCATTAGGTTTACCAACCTGGTCAGTACCATGGTCGGGAGAAATTGTAGGCAAATTTACCTAACCAGTTCATCCACAGGGCGTTGCCCTTGGACCAGTGTTGAGGAAACCTGAATGCGAAGTCTGGGCATTGGGTGTTTGGCTTGTGGCAAATAAGTCTAAGGGGGGCGTAACCCCATAGGGAGAATATATTTAGGACATTTGGTGAGTTGCCATTTGTTCTCTTCATGTAGAGGATCTCTGCTTAACGAGTCTGCCAGAGACTTGAGTCCCCAGGAACATGTTGTGATGCTAGGAACATGCCCCGCTTGAGTGACCACTTCCAAATTGTTTGCGATAGCCTGGACAGACTTGGAGAGTGTGTGCCCCTCTGCTTGTTTATGTAAGACATGGCAGTTGTGCTGCCTGTGAGGACTTGTACTGCCTGACCCAACAGGTGCACTTGGAAAGCTTGCAGTGCTTTGAGCACTGCTAGCAGTTCCAAAAGTTTTATGTGATTTTGGGCTGTGATCTGTGTCCACAGGCCATGCGCTGTGTGGTGATGCGTCTGTTGTGACAACTGCTTGCACTGTAGGGTTGTGAAAAGGTTTTCCCTTTAACAGGTTTTACTTTGTCCACCAGCGTAGTGCTTGAACTAGGGTTAGCAAAACCACCACTAGATCATCCCACTGACTGTTTTCCTGAGACCATTGTTCGCTAACCACTCTTGCATTGGACACATGCGCATGCCATCATCCCAAGCAAGCACATTGCTTTGCGTACGGTTATTTGGCGATCGGCTAGATACTGAGGTTTTTGCAGCAGTATGTTTTTCTCTCTTTCGTTTGACAGAAAGATTAGACCCTCTTCTGTTTTTACGACTGCCCCTAGGAACTGTTTGGTCTTGCTTGGAATGAGACTATTTTTTCTCCCTTGGAGCAGAGGCTATGCCGAAAGGTAGCACCTTGAATTGGTAGTGCTGATTCGCTATTTTGAAACGCAAGAACCTTCTGTGTGCTGGGAACATTGAAATATGAAAGTATGCATCTTTCATGTCCAAGGTGTCCATGTAGTCCCTCTGCGTCAGCAGTAGGATTACCTCCTGCAGCGTTGTCATGCAGAATTTTTGTGGCATGACATAGGTGTTTGCAAGGCGCAGGTCTAGGATAGGGCGCATTGTTAAGACTTTTTTTTTGGGACAAGGAAGTACATTGAATAAATACCCTTATTAACCTGGTTTGCCGGGACGATTTCTATGGTGTCCTCTAGAAGCAGCGCCTTCACCTCTTCCAACAGGATAGATTGCTCTTCCTGTGAAGACTGCCTTTGTCTTGGCTGGTGTTTGGATCAGCTCTATGCAATCCCCCCCTGCCACAGTGGAAAGTACCCACTTGTCCGAGGTGATCACCCCCCCCCACGCCCATGAGCGGGTAAAATGTGAAATACGGCCTCCTACTGGAGTGGCATGGGAGGAAACCTGTAGCAGGTGGTCATTGCTTAGGGGGCGAGTCCCTCTTGAGGAGGATCGGCCCCTGCTTGTAGACCCTCTTTCTAGACTGCCCTTGGGACGAACCCCAGGACAAACCTTGGCCAACTTGATTGTATTTAGAGGCCCGTTGTGAGTTTTGTCCTCTAAAACGGCGGGAGTTAGCAGAGGGTTTGTTGGTGAGCTGCCCAACCGAGTCATATTCCTATTTTGTGCTTCTGAGCGTATCCTCCACTTCTTTACCAAATAAAGCGTTGGGTTCAATGGGCATGTTTGGGAGGGTTGCCTGGGTTTCTAGTTTGAAGCCAGATTGTCGTAGTCATTCGTGGAGTTTAATCAGTGTGTCTTCTGCCACGATTCTCCCCGCATTGTCTGCTTCGTCCAGGTTGTTTTTAAAGGATACTTTTGGCTACCTGTTTCCCCTCAGCGATGGTGAACTGAGCTGTGTTTTTAGGGGCTCTGGGACGGAGTCTGTTTGGCGATTTCATCTCACTTGTGGCAATTATAACTGGCTAGTAGAGCATTGTGTTATTAGCTATCCTTGTCTGGTAGGCTGCCGAGGATGCTACCTTCCTGCCGGGGTGTAGATTTTCTTACTCCCCTTGTCAGGAGGGGCTTCAGCAAAGGCCAGAGGGGTTCCCGCCCTCTTTCTTGTAGTAGTAACTACTAAAGAGTCAGGCTTTAGCTGCACCCTAATGTACAAGAGGTGTGAGGGGGTTGGTCTGAACATCTTCCCGATGCATGGGTTGACTGCCGGTGTCAAAATGGGTGTAAGCAGAGAGGGCTGGATGCATCTTTGTACCGATTTGAACAGGGGGATAAATTTAGTTGCTGATTTTTTTTATCCTCAAGGATGTCCCCAACAAAGTAGCCCTTGTCGACTTGGGCTTCTTGTGTGTCTACTTTGAAGTGCTCTGCAGCCTTTAGGAGCAGATCATTATATTGCAACTGGTTGCTACCGGGGACTCTGTGTGATCTGGGGACTGGATGACATAAGTTCTCATCGTCGTCATGATATTATTGGTCCAAGACCACCGTGTCGCCTTCGTTCTCTGGGTCTGTGTATGTGCCAAGGTCTTGGGAACCTTGCGTGGTAAGGTAATAAGTGTGTTGCCCTAGGTCCTGATGTGACGAGGTGGTACCCTGCGTGGTGTCTACGCTGGCTTTCTTGGCAGCGGGCTGAGTGACTGCTGCACTGCTCTGTGGGGTCCCCTGAAGATTATGTAGGACCTTGGGGTGGCCGTCAAAGAAATGTATAAAACAGGACATTCTCCTCATAACTTTATTGAATTGTTCTGTGGTCCATTGTGAGGAGCTTGGCAATACAGAGGTAGCAGGAGTAAGAGGGGCAGGTGTGGGCACTGGGACAGTGGTTTTCTTATGGTGCATAGCCCCTGAAAGGGTGCCCCTCTGGGGAAGCGCAATACCTGCTTTTAGTAGCTTGAACTTCTTTAACCTGAGGTGTCAGACTCATTGTTTGACATTCGGGCCTTTAATAGGGTATCTGGAACATGCTTTTTAATCAACTCACTTTTATGCTCTCTTAAGGCAGTCAACGTGTTGTCATGATCTCTGCTTCCAAAAGATCAGGACTTGCCCGACTCCCGTGGAAGCAGACCCATAACCCCGGTTCCGAGTGCCAGCCAGTCCCAATTGGGACCTTTTGGACCCTGTCCTGGCGCCAGTGGCACCAGGCTCATAAAGATGCCCAGTCCCAGCGCTGGAAGCGCCGGGCTCATAATGCTTGGGTGGACTTACCTGCCAGTTGAACCCCTGATCCTCTTCTGTTTGGGACTACTTTTCCTGTTGGGTGGTGCAGGAGCCACTCCCTAGGTTCAGAACACTGGAACTCTTCTGGAAAGCAGGAACTCTTTTCTTACCTAGACGTGGCTGTGGAAGGAGAGACCTAAGCACTACAGGAGGCTATTTAAACCACACCCGATGGATGAATCTTGCTTTGCGTTATTCTGCATTCTCTGCAGCAGAACGCTCATCGTGTCTTCTGCTTCTGATCCTGGGCCTAAGGGAACAAAGGCTTACCATCCTGGAATCCAGTCTTCAGCAGCACTTGTAAAGACAGTCTTCAGCAGCACCTGTAAAGACAAAGAAAGAACAGGTTAGCACTACGGTCTTCAGTGGCAGCGCATCTCTTACCTGGTCCATCGGCTGTCACCAACGCCTCGCGCTGCATTCCGGCATCTGAAAGACAAAAGCTTACCAGCTCTTCGCACGCTCCGGAGGCCTTCGGCGCTGCATCCCGCATCTGAAAGACAAAAGGTGCGTTTAAAGACATTGGGCAACTTTATTACTCACGTGCCATTACTCCTTCCCACGCCGAATCCAGTGGGTATTCCAGCACCCTTCAGCTTCTCTAAAGCTCCGAACTTGTACCTGCAATATAAAAGGGACAGTTAGTGCGCATCGTGAAGCAGGCTACAAGCGCTTACTTACGTGCTTCCAGGCGCTTCTATTCCTCACGCGGGTTCCATCCTCAACTCTCATCAGCCCGCCATCGCCGGAACCCTGCAAAACAAGAGATATCATTACAAAAGACTTAAGACATTTGAAGTGCCCAGAACTTACCGTTCGTGCAGTTAACGACGGACAGCAGTCCTCTGAGGTCAAGAGGCCTGCACCCTTATCCAGTGAAGAAACTGGTTACGGCACCCTGCCCCGAGGCAGATGGAGAGCTCGGCGTTCACTTACCTAAGGTGAGAGTGTTAACCTTTGGGGTTCTACAGGAGAAGAGAAAGGGAAGAGGAGAGAGGCACCCAATAATCCCAGTTCATTAATCCCATATTTTCTATCTGCAGACATCTTACTCTTCGAGTCAGACATACAGTGCACAGAGGTCCAGCCCAAAGAGCCAACCGTGTGTTACACATCACCTTTGAAGATACGGCATTCACCCAGTCAAGACCGGCGCCTCTGCGGGAATCAGGTGAGCGTTACACGTGTCTTGACTCCCAGTCGTAAGGCACCCGAAGACTTTGCGGTTTTAGATGCAGTGTCGGAAACTGACTTTACGGTCTGTTTCGGAGGCCTGTCGTGTAATGATTGCGATGGCCCAGAGGACAGGGAAAGTTCGGACCTCCCCCTCGACGCCACGTGTGGCCTATCGGTCGACGACGTTGTTGACTTTTGGCCGTGGGGGTTGTGCTTGGTGCAATGTAACTTGGTAATGCCTGAGCCGCCAGGAGTCGTCCCTGTAGCAGAACCGCCGACCTGCCTCTCTGTTGGGGTCAGAGGCCTGCAAGCGGGAATACGATGGACCCTTATCGCCCTTGGTGTCACTTACGACGTCGATTCTGCCATCGCTGGAGGCTCCCTCGACGTCCATGGCGGCCTCAGCCTGCAAGGTGTGATGGGCCCAGCGTTTGGTTTTGCAGTCCTTTAGGGTTTCGGCCTGAACAGTTTGCAAGACTTGCACTGTTCCTCAGCATGGTCCCTGGGGAGACAAAGGTTGCACACCCGGTGCAAGTCTTTCCAGGGAAACTTCCTATTACAGGAAGGGTAACATTTAAAAAGGGTTGTTTTCGATGATCTATGGGGATGGCAGCGTGGTGAAATAGATGGGAGTAAAGGGGAATATACATTCTCTTAACTAGGCTAGATATGAACCTCTCACAGCTCTCTCTACTGTGCAGGGCCGAGGCCCGATGGGGCCTAGAGAGGCCATAGACAAAAGATAGTCGAGGCGGGAGTTGCTGTCTTAGACAAATGAAAACCTGTTCTTGAAGCAGTCACCGAAGACGTTGCGGTAAATGGTTATTGAAAGGACAGACAGAACTACTGGTCATGGCACCAAGATATGAGTCAGACTATGATGGCGGAAAAAAAAAATCTGATTGACCTAGACGCGTTAAGGACCATGGGTACAGTAGACGTCACACTAGAGATAGTATTACTTGCACGCCCTGGCGACGGCCCTTTTCAACTTTCGAAACCAAAAAATGTAATACTCTGCAGCTACCACTAGATGCCAGCCTATGCATAGCATGTGATGTAAGCAGATTCCACAAGCCTCAGAAATATATACATATCCATCTATTGGGCAGTATTGGGGCAGGTATAGCAACACTTTTATAAGCGCGAGTGGGTTGCTGCACTCCTTTCCAAGGCTACATTCCTCCTCACATTACTTTGTCTGAGAATAAGTAATATACTATGGCCAGGACAAATAGGCTGGATCTTATAAAAAGGTGCTACGACATCAGATAAGGTTTATTTACTTAACTAGTTCTCCAGTGTTTATATTTTTCATCTATTCACATGCAAGTATATTTCCCAGTGGCCAGGCTGGGAATCGACCATAAACATGAATGCATAGCAGTAACAACACTAGACTACTAAGCCCATCTACCTCAACATTTGGTCCCTTTTGCCACTGGGTAAATGAGGGCTCCATCCTTGAAAGACAGGTTACATTCATAATTATTCATCAGATCAGAAGTGTCCCTCACATATGAGGGCGTCCATAAAAGGTCTGTAGGGAATCCTTGGGTTCAGGATGGTTGCCTGTTGATGGCCAAATTCAACACTGGCCAGGGTCATGGCCACGGGGTGAGCAGAGGGCCTGTGCGTCTGAACTTGCTGTTGGGCTCGCGCTGGGCTGCTGTTTTACAACTCCCCGAGTTGGGGGACGGGCTTGTCTCGGGTTCTGGAAGTGGTTTATGGAGGTCAGTTGAGCTTGGCTGGCAACTGAGAAGAGGGGTGCTGAACCACTGCAGAGCTTGATGCATTGCGGTTGACCGCCCCCTCCAGTCTCTAGAGCCATGGTGTGGACAGCCAAATTATATCGATTCAGAGCAGCCCCTGTTGCGCTGGCCTGGCGTCTGCTCTGGTGCTCTGGGCCGAGGACCTGGTATGGAATGTCTGTTCAGCAGGCATTTCAGTGATGTGGGAACCCACAAAAGGAAAGTAGACACTACCAGCAGTGCATGAAGAAAGAGCTAATATCCGGGAAGGGACCTTACATCAATGTACAAATATGGGTATACATGATACGGAGCAATCAAGCTATTTTTCAGGTGTCCATATGAAATTAAGAGAATCCATGGCTTTGACAAAAAAAAAAAAACTGGATACAGAGATCGATTCCTTGACATCTAAAGTTGACTACCTCAAGTCAAATGTAGAAATAAGGGGCCTGATTGAACGAGGCAGAGGATACGATTTTGGCATTTAAAGATATGTCTAACATGTCCTCCCGAAATTCAACTATGGAAACCACCTTGAAAAATGTTTCTAAAAATGAAGACTTGGAACGCAGCTCGAGGAACAATAACCTACGCACCACAGGGGTGAGAGCCCTCCTTTGCAAATTCCATGTAAACCTTTGCAGAACAGTTTCTTACAGAAATATTTGATGCAAGCCAATTCTTTGCTATTTTTGCTATGTAAAGGGCTCGTAGGCTGCTGTCTCCGAAGCGAGTGGAAGAGGCTCCCCTCAGGACCATCATGGCATGGCTGTTGAATTTTAGGGATCAGGACCCTACACTGCATTTGACCAGAGGAAAAATGTAGTTGCAATATAAACTACAGTCACTGAATGAACTGGATGGGACACTTGATCGCAAGCTTTACAGCTGGACAACAGTCCTTATGGAAGTGTGCTAACAGAATGGATAACATTATTTGGTAGGGTATGTGGCTCTAATCTATATCCTAGATTGGGATGAAATGTGTTCAATGCTAACATGCACTACTTCAATGGCGGTAGAGTGGATTGAGTTTATTATTTCTATGCAGACCAATCTATTCTGCTCAGCCTATTACAGTTTTTTGGGGGACTAGGGCAAAGGGCATTTGGAGGACAGAGTGCCTTCTAAGTGTATTATGACTAACTTTGCTTTTGTTGGGGAATGGGTGGGTATTACCTCTGTGAAGGGTTGTTATCCGTAAGGGTGGGTAGTAACTTTGCAATAGTTTTTACAATTCATTAATGATCTTGGTTATAACATGGAATCAGTTTTCTTCAATGTTGTGTGCATCAGGGATGGAAGTCTGGCTACCCAAACTGATTCCCAGAATGTGATTGTTAGGACCTTCAGGATACAGCGATATACCTCATTTTAGTCAGAAGGAACCATAGGTCATTGATGAGAAACAGTGTCCTTTGGACAAGCGGTTTTGTGTAATGGTGAATGGTGCAGTTGAATTAAACTACTCTTCATTTGTTGACATGGAATGTGCCAGGGGTTAATCACCCCATAAAGACAATGAAAGCATTATTTTATATGGAAAAACATGGCATTCATATGGCATTTTTGCAGGCGACAGTTATCTAGAACCATGAAGCCAAATTTGTTGACAAGTCTAGATCCTGTTCAGCCAATCAGGGGCCGTAAGAGTTCTAGGTCATTTAATTGACTGATTTTTTGGAGTGCGTATTTTAACAAATATTTTTCAACACAAAAACTCATCGCATTTGATTTTTTTGGAGGGGTTCCCCTGCCCAAGCCACACACACCCCTATTTTCTCTCTTCCGGGTGCTCCCCACCCCTTACATGCACTCTCAACCCCCCCCATATTTTTCGATTTGTTTTTTCATTGAAAAATGTTCATAAAAAACAGATCAAAAAAAGTGTTGATGAAAGGACGTTGTACCGCCATAAGAATCATGCGGCTATTCTTTGCTTTGTTAAATATCTTTGGAATTAGGAAATTAAGGAAAAGCCATAGACTGTTCAACCATTCCAAGCAACGACAAAGGCATCCCCTGGACACACTGTGCCCTCCTTTTAACACGGAAGAGGAGAAAATTAATGTTCTGAGAGACAAAAGTCTAGTGTTGGGTGACCCTAAAGAATGAACAGAGGACTCATTATGGTTAGGAAAGATTTTATTTTTGCGCCTTTGCCGCCATAGATTGCTATGAGGCCCCGTTCTTTTTGCTTGTTTTTTAACCCTGTCCTGACTTTGAGGTCAGTAAAGCCGTTTGCTTTACTTTCCCTTGCCTGTTTTGCTCTTCCATATTGGGGAAACTGACTAGTGCCTAGACTATCCGTACTGAGAGACCGTCTCCCTTTATTTATTTTATTGGTCACTTATTAGGCGCTTATACAATTAGCAAAACTGTTTTCAAAGCGCCCATAGGGCAACAGGATAGGGACAGGGGAAGGAAGACAATGAATTTAAAACAAAGAAATAATTGAATTAATAGTACAAACAAATAATGAGAATGAAAGGAAGGGGAGACAAACCTATTTTATGAATTCTTTTATTTTTTAAAATTGCACACATTGCCTTACAGTGAAGTGCAGTTAGTACACTTTGTAAGTTTTTATATAATGGCTTTTTGGTTACTTTGACAATGTACCCAAGACATGTTGATGGCAGCTGTGTTAATTGCACTGTTTTTTTAGGTTATTTTACTAGTGCACTTTTACCGCAAATGGCTACTCAAGGTGGCTAGCCGTCAGACCCCAGTGCTGATGGTTCTGCTGGCAAATAGTCTTAATACAGATGCATACAACACCAATCAGGGAGAGAAGTGGATACAACCTTTTTCTCCTAAAAACACAGTCCGGATATCTGTAAGACATACATAGCTTTAGTTACCTTTCGACGTATTCACTTTTCTTTACAAACACACTCTCCCCTAAAGTCCTATGAATACCCGGTTGGCAATAAGAAAGGCTGGTTTCCTCACGCTGCTTAAGCGATATGCTGCCACGCGGTTGATCACATACCAACTACAGAGTATTTGAATTCATAGATTGACTCTTCACAACAGTTTACTCACAACCATTGCTAGCAAAAGCATTCTGCAATACTTAGCGTTAGGAAGATTTATAATGTTTGTGCTTCATCCCCTCTCCTAGCAAGGCCCCCAACACACGTTGCTCAACTTCTGGACCTTTCTTACAATCCTGAATAAGTGGAGCATTTTTCCACTCATTTATTCTTGTGGGCTGTCTTTTGGAACGCTATTTCTTTGTATTCCACCTGTACTATGGAGTGTCTGCTCCATAGCTCTTAAAGGCATCTGTGTTTTACTACTGCAGCACACAGCCCCTTATGGGCAGTGTTGCTGGGGACCTTTTGGGTCCTCCTTTAAGATTCCTTTTCTATATTCTCAAGTAACTACAGTTTTAAAGAATAGAGCGATATTAGTATCTCTCCCAAAACTCAATAGTATGAGACATTAGCACACACCACCTTCAGTTTAGTGCCAAAGTGATACTTTGTTCCCGATTTTCTCTGCTCCTCTGAGTTTAGTCATAGATAATCATCTAGTTATGGTTGGTGGCAGTGGATGTGTTCTACCAACTATTGTGTATTTTTTTTTTATAATCGCACGCTATGTTCATAGCCTCGGTAGTGCACAATAGGGGCACCCAAGTACCAACTTAGGGCCTGCCTTCTTTTTTCGCCATTACTAGCGTGGTTGTTCTTTGTTAGCCCTTCTACCATTCTGGGAGGGGGAGGTCTGTGTGTGTTTTGCCGTTGGCAGGAAGTAGTAGGTATCCCCGCTTAGCGCTTAGACTCCAGGGTGTCTGGGCAGGCAGGAAGTGTGGGATGGGGGCAGGGGGAAGAAGTCTTCCAACCCCCTGCCCTTTGTCAGAGTGCCTGAATAAATCCAGCTCCCACAGGAAGTCTGGCTGTCCCGATTGGACAGCAAAAAGCCCCTTGCTTTAAAATGCAGAGAGATTACAGAGGAGTATGTGCTGGAACTGTATAAAAGGTGAGGCTTCTGGAGTGTAAAGCAAGTCGACCACAGAAAACAGAAGTAACTGAAAAAGACGATTAGAGACGCTGGCAGACCCTTTGCAAGACTGAATCGACCACTGCTGTCCTCACCCCATTTTCTATGCGACAGGAGCTCCAAAGAGGACGACGCCTTCTCTTTGGCTGTTGGGAACCACCAGTTCCAAGAAAACTTTGAAACAAGCCATCTCCCGAGGTCCTGGGATCTTCCACAGCTGCGCACCTCCACTACCAGGAAACCTGCTGCCCATTTCGAGTGCATCGTTGTGGAAAGGTCAAATCCGTCCAAATCTTTGCTGAACCCATAAGGACACTCCAGAGATCCGATCCAACGCGCCCAGACCCCCTCACCAGAGTGTGGAACTGCAGGAAGCAAAGAAGATTGACCGGGCGATCCGTCTCCTTTGTTGGTGCTGCTGAAAAGGTGCCAAAACTGCAGCGCGAGCCAAGAGGTTGCTGAAAGTCGTGCTACAGGTCCTCCCCCGAGACTGCTGCTGAGAGACGGTTCCAATGTCCTGTCTCATCACCAGACCAAGGAATCTGGAGGTTGGTTCCAGAGCTGCCACACTGCAGAGAAGCCAACACAAACACTTTCTTCAAACCAAAAGGTACTGTGGGGGGAAAAAGGTATTGCTTACCCGATTCCAAAAAGTTGCTCCAGAGCGTTTGAGTACACAGAGGTGTCCAGGGAAACCCTCTCTTACCTCTGACCCAAGGCACTGCTTGTGTCCCCCCTTCTCAAATCCGTTTTTAAGTCTCCTTTGTTAGTTGCTAGCTTGCTGCTTCAAAAACTTTAGACACGGGAAGAAATCTGGAGCAACTCTTCATTATTCGCTGTTTGTCAAGACTTCAAGCCCGCTCTGAACTACCTCTAGCTAGTGTTGTGTTTATGGACTTAAAAGACTTGCCTGGCGAAGAAACTGTCTCTAGAACCTTGAACTTAGCTCATGTTGCACTAACCACTTATTTTCCTCCCTTAAGTGACTTCTCTATATGTGTTTGCAGAGTAAATGCATTACCGTATGACCTGTTGTAAATTGCATGAGTGCGCAATTACTGATAATACGATAATCTTGTCTTTTCCCTTCCTAACGTTGCTACAAATGTAACCGCAAACACAAAAGTCAAAGTGCCCTTTAAAATGTATTATCTAGTGTTCCTAAGTGTTTTATCGTAAACGTCTGAAGTATATAAAGTGATTCTGGTGTAACTGTAATAAATATACATCTTTTATATAAATATAGGTGTAAGTGCTTCTTTATTGTGCCTGTCTAGCTAAGATTCTGTGTACTTACCTACAGCTCACAACTTCCTAAAATAAGCCGGACTGCTCTGCCACACTATCAAGGTCCTGAGCTATCAACGACTGAACCAAGAGTTGGGGATCTACAAACTACTGAGATAGCTTACTAAAAAGTCATACTGCCAGTAGGCCTTTAGGAAAACTCCCATAACACTTAGTTAATTTTCTTTAGTCCTAATTTCTCTGTTAATTAGACTAAGTTCTAGTTATTAAAACTCAGATCTCTCCCACCATTTTGTTCTGGATCTTGTCCCTCGATGTCTTAGATGCTAGGTGATCCTTTCTTTCCGAGGGTCATTTTCTTTAGGGGCTCCTCTGAGGAGCACTTACGACTGACCTGTTGATCTCAAGGTTTTGGATGAAATGCAATTGAGAATATTGCCTAACGTTCTGCATTCTCAACAGCAAGTCTCCTGACCAATCATTGACTAGGTTCTCTTCCTCTATTTTTTGCTTGGGCTGGCATCATTCTCCTGCTGAATACTTAGTCAAGGAATAGATTTCTAATGATCAACCAGTTACATGCTAACATTACACCTTCATAGCTCAACTCCAGTAACAAACACGTGTGCCTCACTCTCTGACATCAATTTCTTTTGCACACCATACAGCCTCCCACCTTGTGAATACCATGTATGCTCTTCCTACCAGCTTGCATGCAATAGGACCGTTCACCCCAACGGACCCGACAGCACCCACCCTCTTAAGTCTCAGGGTCTGATTTATTGGGATTGGTGTGTTGAAACCTAGCCACCAGCCAAGGGGCATGTACATCAGCTACTATCTCCACAGACCTCTCCTTTGGTCCATACTCATTGCAATCAAATATTGTAACCTTCCTTGATCTACTCTGGAATCGAGAATCACTTACTTCATATTCTTCCTCTTGATCCTCAGTAATGATTGGGACTGGAGCCTCAACAAATCTAGTCTCATTTGAGCAAAGTTTTAAAAGACCAACATGGAAAGTGGGGGGCTCTTTTGAGCTAATGGGTACTTTTAATTTCACAGATACAGGGTTATTTTTCTCAATTTTAAATGTTTCTATTAAACTTCCACCCACAATAAAGACAAAAATTACCTCTTCTCTTCTCGGGATAGAAGGGCTGTAGCTCTGCTAAAGTATATTTGGGAGACTGCACACATCTATTTACTGCGCCACAATTTGATTTGAATGAGTAACACTACTTATGTTGAAAAACGATTTATTGAAAGCCCTGGGGGTAAAATATGCACCCGCTTTAGAAAATTTAGTAATGGGTATGTTTGAGGATTTGTTAATTTACACCACAGAGGCTTTCAACAAACACATCATCAGATGGACCCGATACATTGATGACGTTTTTTTAATCTGGAATGGGTCACTACAAGAACTGGAAACGTTCAGAACTCAGACCAATAGCAACCAACTTGGTATAGAATTTACAGGAACCTGCAGCAAGACCGAGATCAACTTCTCAGATTTGAACATTTATGTTTCAGGAGAATATCTCAAGACTAGAACATACAGGAAAGAGACGGAAGTAAACTCTACACTATATGCCACCAGTTGTCATCAAGAATCTGTAATTAGAAATATCCCAAAAGGGGAATATATCAGGGCAAGGAGAAACTGTAAGGATGAATTACACTTTCATGAAGAATGTGAAATCTTGTCAAAGAGATTTCGAGCCAGGGGCTACTCCAGAAAGAGCATAGCAACTGCACATAAAAAAGCACAAGAAACATCGTGAGCACAGACTTTAATACAGAAGATAAAACCTAACTCACAAGATAAGGTACAATTTATTACTACATACTGTGCAAGTAAACATGCAATCAAGAAATCTCTGAAAAAACATTGGCATCTACTCAAGTTGGATCCACATATAGGGGCTCTCATTCATGATCATCCGTCAATGATTTTTAGAATAGCTAAAACTCTTAAACAGAGCCTCTGCCCATCACTGCTACCTGAAGAAAGAAAAGAAACAACTGGAACCTGGTTAAAGGAATTCGAACCAGGTTTTAGAAAATGTGGTACCTGCACAATGTGCAAATATGCTATATCAATGACAGATGTGTTCAAAATTGAGAATGGACCTCAAATTAGAATTCGAGAACAGATAAATTGCAAATCCAAATTTGTCATATATGCTATTATCTGCACTTGTAAGAAAATCTATATTGGTAGTACGATCCGGGAACTTCGTTTTAGGATTAGAGAACACTTTGCAGTAATTGGAAGTCAGGACAAGAATTTGCCTCCAGCTGATCATTGGCAACGGAATTATCAAATGGACAATAAGCAATATATTAAATTCATTGGTCTGAAAAAGGTGACTCTGGGACGCAGAGGAGGCAATCAGGAATTGGTATTACGACAGGAAGAGGCCAAACTTATTAATTTTTTCAGATGTGTAGAAAAAGGCCTCACAGACAATGAAATGTCATATTTTTTATGAATTAGGCAAAGGCACCAGTTGTATGATGTACCCTAATATAGGGCAAACAACAGTGACACTGTGCATTTGAATGAATTTATTACCTTTCGTACATGAGTTTAAATATGCATGAATGTGGGTTCTTAGAAAGGAATTATCTTCTGCACATAAGTTTTCTAAATGCATGAATGTGGGTCTTCTCTTCCAATAGGACAATGGTAACATTTACAGAAGAAACATTGAATCCAATCTGCACTGCTCCTGCGATAACAACTATGGCCCATAGGGACTAATTTTCCCAAGATACACCGGGAGGAGCAAACACTCCACTAGGGGGGAATATGCCTTGCACAGCTCTAAATAGGCAACGAATGAGACAACGTATTCCTATATTTGATAGGACAATGCTCCTTTCCCCCTGAGTTAATAATTGAGTTCACAGGAACCATCTTTCCCAGAATGCACCGAGGGGAGAAAATACTCCTCCGGTGGCGCATTATGCGCGGTTCGTGAAGTAGGTAAGAAAAGAGTTAATGTATTTCAATACTTAATATAATAATGGGTCTCTCCACAAGGAATGTAGCTTAGCTATACTTACACACGGATTAGCAATAACATAAGTGTTTGACCTTTAAACATGGCCGACGGTTTCTTATCACGGAAGTAGAGATAGGACTACTAACTCTCACCATGGCAACATTATGTATACACCAACTAGTTCATGGTGGCTTCCACCAGAGTAAGCCGACGCGTGATGCAGAATACTTGAAAATATTCAGGTGAGTCCTTATCAGATTTTCATCTTGTTCGGTATCGCTATCCGTAGTGCCAACAAAACGCCATTATGCCTTTACACAGAGCATACTACACCAACTTGCGCTTATATGGATTTACAGCATGTTATCACACCGCAACACAGATCAACAAGATTAACCATAATCCAGTCATTTATAGGTTAGATCCTTAAACGGATACGCGCGCAAAAATTGTGATTGCACTTATAGGTCGGAGATCTTAGTTTTTAACTAAATGGTGGGAAGGTAAACCAAGGATAGTGGGATTCGTGTAAGCGATGTAAAAAGTGAAGTGACCCATCCTTTCTACTTCTATCCCCATAGAAATATGAACGAAGTCCGACAGGACTTTTTCTGACAACTACGTTAATATATAGCCGACAAATTCAGTGGACAGGTGAGCGATATTTTAATCACACGACGTAACGTATGTTACTATGTTGATTTATTTATTCACTTTTCCATCTTTTCTCATTTTTTCATCTAATTTTTCTTTTCAATCCACTTTCGGGCCCTACCTCCACTCCCCTTCCATGGAAAAATTCACTGATGGCCGATTGGTTTGTCACTATTACGTTTCATCATGTTTATCACAAATGGTCCAATGAAATTCTTTTGATTGTTTTTCAACGGTATATGGATTTTATTCATTGGCATGGGATATGACTATACGTGTTCAAAATGAATTTTGTTACCTGTTTTCTTCATATTTAACTGTATATATATTTTCACATTACAGCATGTTTTTTTGGTTTTTTGGCTTTTTTCTTTTTTATTCTTTATTTTTTTTCTCCATTCATTTTTCAAACTATTGTGCGTAAATGATGCACAATGTCTGATTTTGAATTGAATTGCATGGCCTACCCGGGTCTCCCTGCATGTTTGCAACGTCAGAATATGTTTTCTAAATATTAATTGAAACAAACATTGCCCCGATCTGAGGAAGGCACAGGGAATGTGCCGAAACACGTGTTATCGAAGAAGGGCTTTCAATAAATCGTTTTTCAACATAAGTAGTGTTACTCATTCAAATCAAATTGTGGCGCAGTAAATAGATGTGTGCAGTCTTCCTTATCTTATACAATCGGAGTAGGGGAATTCTGAGTCTCCGTTTCCTGCACACACCATTGCGACACCATTGGAATTGTTACACAGATCTAAAGTCGCTGAGGTTAAAGAGTGATTTTCTCAAAAAGTCCCCTATGTTTCTACTAAAGTATATTTGGGTCTTCGGATTTCATTCTCCCAATACTGTCAGTTTGGATCACCCGTCTAGGTTCTGTAAATGTCTGCCTACGTTCAAACCTCCTTTCGTTTAACCTGCAGTCTACCTGCATCACCAGATTGATCAACACTTTACAAGATGTGGATCGATCTTTGATTACTGGCAAAGCATCCTCTAGACCTCCATAGAATAGGGATTCCCCCTTTTCGTCCGGCCAACCACTCTCTAGGATTAAGGCTCTAAATTGAGTAATACAGGTGACTAACTCACATCCTCCCTGCCTGAACTCCTTCAATTCCCAGTCTACTCTTTGCAATAACTGTCGCTGGTCGAACATCTCCCTAAATTCTACTTTAAGCTAACCCACATCTTGCAAGACACCTCCACCTCGGGTCACCAGCAGCACTGACCAAGCTGCCACCTGCCCAGAAAGATATGAGAATAAATGTCACCATTGAGGCCTCTGTGGCCTGCATGAGAAATATAGTTTACATTGTGCCCAAATAAATCTTAAATATTTTGGGCTCCCTTCCGAAATGCAATCACTTCACTGGGTTACATGACTTAGGTGAATAATGTGTGTTAGAGTTCACAATGACCTCCAAGGAAGTCTTGCTCAGAGCGAGTACACAGATCAATTGAAGCTTTCCATAAAGATCCAAGCCAAAAGTCAGTTTCCAGAGACTGTTCCGCCGTAGAGTACTCACCAGAAACACTAGATGCTGCGCAGTCTTTCCTGTAGTTTTATGCTATTGAAGACATGCGACTAATGACCCGCATAGTCACATCAAAGGGTCCATTACTCTAACGTGCACTCAAGTATCCTTGCTCAGTGAACAATGTGTTGGGTAACTCTAGTTTGTACTACTTTGCAGTTGTCATGTCACCTAGCGAGATGCTTCTGTGCTACTTCACGCACGTCAAACGCCCAGCGCACTAGGATGTTTGTTCCCTCATGTCTCTTAAGCGAGAGGATGCAATGTGGTTGATCACGTGCCAACTACACAGTATTTGAATTCATCGATTTCTGTCCACAACAGTTTACTGCTAACAGTTGAAAACAAAAGTACATTGCAATACTGTGTTCATTTGAAAATATTTTCTTTATCCTCACATATATTAGTCATAATAGCTCTATTAAATAGATTACATTCCAATTACTAAAACCCCATTTATCTCTCCCACCAGTTAGTTCTGGATCTTGTCTCTCAATGTCATGGATGCTTGGTGATCCTTTCTTTCTGAGGTTCCTTTTCTTTAGGTACAATTAGGAACCATTGACAAGCCCTCCAGACTGAGCTTTTGATCTCAAGGTTTTGGATGAAAGGCAGTTAAGAATGCTGCCTAATGTTCCACTTTCACAACAGAAAGTCTCCTGACCAATCACTGACTAGGTTCTCTTCCTCCATCTTGGCTTGGGCTGGTACCAGTCTCCTGCAGAATACTTACTCAAGGAATATATTATTTCTAATGATTACTCAACCAGTTACATACCACCATTACTTAAGCAATATTACCTGAGCAGGGGTGCAGGGGCATTACCGTGGTTAGGTAATGCCCAGGCCAGGTTGAAACCAGAGCCAAGCAAGGGCTTCAACTATAGCCCGGGGCTTTACCTGCCCCGGTAATGCCTCCTAGATCCCCCGTGTTAGGCAGAATCCCGTGCAGTGCCCTTAGGGACCACTGCACACAATTAAGACTACAAGTGGTAATACAAGTTCACCTTTGGTACAAGCCTGTACTACTATGTTAAAGTGGTAGCAGTAGCGGAGCATTCAGGCTTATCCCAAGAGTATATGAGCAGTAGCAGAGATTATACAAAGGGACCACAATTACTGTGACTCAAGCAAACACTGACTCAAGGCTTCAGGTACATTTATTTTTAAACCATCAGTAAAACACAACACTTCTATTAATTCAAAACCACACGAAAAATACACTACAAACAACCAATTCTCTTGGTACAGAATAGCTCAAGGTAAGTACCTTCTGTTTTGGCGGACGGTGTTGTGAAACAAAAGACGTTACCGGGGACACATATGCGTTCACTTTTTGACAGCTCGGTCATATTAAAGAAACGCGTATCTGCGGTAAGAAACGTTACCGGGGCAAAACACACTTAGCACCTGGGCTAACCAGAGAGAGTTGGGGGAAAAAAATCATAAGCAATACTTCTGTCAAGGCAGACGGAATCAGAGAACACTCCCTGACAGAAATACAGAAGTCAAAAGGGCAGAGCCAGTGTCAAGTGGAACCGGGTTCCTGTTGTCGAGGATCACACAGTCAGACAGTTCAAGATTCAACGTTGCCAGGAGTACTTGGATATTGTCAACAGAGGAAGCAAAAGTTATAAGGAGGGAAGACGAGGGCAAGCCTTGGAGGAGGAGAAAAGGGCTTCACCCTAATTCCTCAAGCAGAACACAGCACCTTATTCAAGGAAGAAGCTGGTGCCACGGCAGTTGTTCCTGTTGGTTTCCTGCAGACCCACAGTTCCTGGAGCTTTGGGAAGAAGGAAGACGTCTTGAGGGGTCTGCACCACACAGGGATGAAGCCAGCAGCAGCGACGGTGAATAAAAGGTGCACTCCTTTGAAACAGGAGAGGCTCTTCAGGTGGCTATCCGGAACACTACAGCAGGGTGCAGCGACAAAGAGGATCCTCTGGCTGTGGAAGATGAGCTGGTTGACCCCCACCAAGCTCAAGGGAAGACGACTCCGGACTGGATCTTCTCTGGTCATTGAAGGGTAGATAGCTCAGGACTGCAGCAGCGCTTTACCGGGCCGGGGTAGTTGCATCAGCCGTCTTCTCCGCTTCTCTTCGTTTCCTTGTAGTTCCAGTGGCGACTGACTTCTAGCCCAAGAGACCTGCCTTTTATGCGAAAATTCCCCATTCACACAGCCTAGCTGTCAATCACGCAGCAGGGGGGTTGTCCAGCCCGGACAATCACCTCAGCCAATCATGGCAAAGTGCGACTTGGGTTTCCTAGGATACCCTGTGCAGGGGGTGACTACACCCCTCCCTCACATTCAGCCCACCTAGACACCCAGGCGCCTAGAGGGCTTCTCGGCAGAAGTCTGCCAAAAGACGGTGAACAAAGAAGGGAAACCTGATTTACTGCACAAAGTAAAACACAAGAAGGACTAACAAAAAGAAATGGCAAATAAACCCGACCGGAGCCAAAAGAAAGTGCATTTGGTCAAGCGGGTTTATGTTCGAGGCTAATATAATAGCCTAAAACAATACCACGTTTATATAGTATAATCGCGGTAGAAACATTAGGGTAGATACCACTGCCACCAGCCAAGTCTAAATGTTAAAAGAGCAAAACAAGGCTCTAGGAGGTACAGATAAAAAGGGCTAATGATTAACCCTTTCCAGTACTCCATGTAGGATGGAGTGTACTGGATTTGTGGTTATTGGCTAAGTAAAGTAAATGGCAACTTTACCCTTTGCTGGTGGACTGTAGTCAGCCCCAGAAATGGAGTCGGGGGGGGGGGGGGGAGAAAGGGGGGTGTCTAAAACACAACCCTGTGTTACTGCACTGAAGGTGCTGTGTAACACACAAAAGAAGGGGGCTACTGAAGTGGTGTACTCCAGAGTCCACAATCACAAAAACAGATAATACACATGGCAAAACACAGGTAAGAGTGGGAAAAAGAGGCACATTCTTACCAAGTGGAAAAAATAAACTCCAGAAATCCAGCAAAGCTGCTGGGGGACTCACTAGGTGAGGGAAATTAGCCATAGAATGAGAATTCTCCCTAACACCCCGTAAGGGTAATATTGCTATTAGTACCCCGGCACGTTGTACCAGGATACATAGTGTTTTGGTTTTTTAAAGTTGAGAAACATGTTCACAGTTTCTCAACTTTATTCAAATAAAATTTAAAAAATAGATGGCCGCCATGGATCGGGAAGAAGGGCGCTACACAGTTGCTTCTCCATTTCCATTGTAGCTGGTCGCTTGTCAAGGCCACCCACGGGAACACTACTGTTACCAGCGCTGGACAGCAGCACAAGGTAAGTGGGGCAGGGATTGCAGGGGGGATAAATATGTGCAAAGGGGGACACGGGGATAGGGACAGGTGAGCAGGGCAACACTTTCCCGATTATCCAGGGGGAAGATGGCGGCCTCCATCTCAAAGGAGGCTCGGAGCGGGGGTTTTCCCCATGTGGTAAAGCTCCTGTTCAGACCTTCATTGGCTAGGAGGCCAAAACCACACCCCGCCAGGGACTAATCCGTTATAGTTCCCGTCTAGTAACAATGAACACTCTTGTCTCACGTCAATTTCTTTTGCACACCATGCAGCTTCCCACCACTCAAATTCCATATAATCTCTTCCTACCACCCTTATCTGCAATAGGAGCTTAAAACCTAAGGGACCCGAGAATAGATTTTTCACTCTGGTAACCCCTTTACTGGTGAACTACTGCCCCAATCCACATTCCCCGATGCCTGAAAGTCTGTGGCTAGGCAGATTTGGTGACCAGTGGTTGTTCTTTGTTGTACAACCCCTGGCTGTTTGAATGGTGCAGACCGTTATGATAAGTGGGCTTGGGTTGGCTCCTAGCCTGAATCCTGGATAAATGCAGGGCTTCTGCAACTGTTCATCAGATCACTGTTGGAGCCAAGACTGCTATGAAGAGGAGTAGCCTGCTGACAACCCATGCATCGACCAGCTGCAGTGATTGGCCCGGTGAAGCCCTGTTTTTCTGCCTGATGTCAAGAAGACCCGCGTTGGTGCTTCGACTCCTGGACCAGTGGGAATAACCAGTCTCAACCCCTGCTCGAGGATCCTTGCCTGCTGAGCCTTTGTAAGTACCTCTGGGACAACCAGTAAACTGGTCAGCTCTCTCATGGGCTACCTCGCTGCAGCAGTTATCGTTCCGAGCAGAACTTTGGAAATGTGCAGGTCTCCAACTTTTGCCACAAGTCGCCTGCTCCTACATTTGCAGCTGTCTCACTCCAAGGGAAGCTGTGCTGGGGCTGCTCTGTGTTCGCTGCTCTACGATCGCCTGTTGCCACCCGACTGGGGTGACCTTTGTTGGATCTTGTTTTCATGTCCCTGAGGTGTCCTAAGGCCATCTCTTGTGCAGAGGTTTTCCTTTGTCTTCATTAGTGCCTTCAATTCGAAGCTGTTCAAAGCATATTTCTGAGCAGCGTGAATGACCAAAACTAAAATCCCTTGCAACAAAGTATCTGATGTCTAGACATCTAGACGACCCTTGCTGTGGGAACAAGAACAGAACAAGCCTAGAACTAAGTCTGGAACCTACACAATTGGAATACGGAACATCCTAAGCAAGAGGGGTAAGTGTACATACCTCTTCCTTTCTCAAAGTCTCCCATAAGGTATTTGGAAGTAAAGTCCTGACCCTAACTCACTCCGACCTGACCTTTGGTGGTGGAACCTGGATTAAGGAGCCTTCCCAAGGCCTACCCAAGTGTGTTGGATCGAATTGAGTACTCACCTAACTTTACTGAACTTTTATCTAAATTTGTATTATCACCACCAGAGCCTACTGCATTCTTTCCATATAAACTTACCTGAAGTTATACTTTGAAACTTGTAACTTTTGGGCACAAGGCCTAAACATCTTAGGGTTAGAAAGACTTAAGATTGACGAAAGCTGTTATTGTATTGATTTGGACAAGTTCTATTTATTTTTCCTTACATCAGACTCCTCACCTGTGGTAATTAATTCATATGCAATTCTATTCTACTAATGGCGAATGTGTATATGTGTTTAAGAAGGTTTTGTGTGGCAATACCGATCTGTGATTTTTATATGCCTAGGTAAATCCTCCACTTTTCAGTTGAAAAATCGGAATTACTGCCAACTGTAATTCCGCCGAAATCCCCATAGAGTCCCCTGACTCATAATGAGGATTTAAACTGCCTGCTGCCACTTGTAATCTTGTGGTAAACTCATGGGAATAAGGGGTGGTAACAGTAATTCTGTGTGGCAGACGTTCAGCGCTAATTCAGCAGAACTGCAGCCAAACTTGTAATGAGCACCTAAGTGTGTAATTGAAGGCCTAATAAAATAGTATTTTTATATTTTTACTGTCTAACTTGAACTATTGGTGTTCCTCTGTGTGGACGTATTGTAGCCGTACACCACTCTCACACTTTTCCTGAGACCAAGCAATGTCTGCTCAGCTACCTTACCTTCATTGGGCTTTGGCTAACCGCCCAACATCTTTACTGTTTATCACACACAGTGTCCTCCCAAAATCCTCCCAGCATAAAAATTATTAGGGTATTTAGTGAGCACAAACCTAGCATCAGGAAGCAACGCAGCATTTCACAAATTAGTATATTATAAGCCACACATTTGTCCCTTAGCTTGCACATAAACATCTTTTCTTTTGATGTCACTGCAAATGATGCCATACAGCAGAGGTCTGCACCATGCTGTCCTTCTGCTTCCATTTGCTGGGGGCTAGTCGGGTCTCCTAAGTGCATCTGCTTGCATGCTGAACTTGCCTACCAGATGAGTATCTGCCAGGAAAATGTTCTGCATTGCCCAATGCTACAGCTCGAGGGACAGGTCAGACAGTTGAGGGTATCTCCCTGTTCTCGGTTTGTAAAACTTAGCCATGGTGTTCACCCAATAAAATGAAGAACCTCAAACCACGAATGGATAGGAAAGCGTTGAGGGCCAGAAACATTTCCTTCAGATCCAAAGACCTGGAAGTACACAGGCTGTGCTCCAATAAGTATAGTGCGTCTCCCCAACTTGCAGGACAAGGCCGCTGTGTTGAACGACATATGTTTGCAGGAGACTCCGTCCTATTACACATAATCCGCCTGTTACGTCCACGCTACCGTACCTATATAATCTGAGGTTCGGACCCTCTGCAGTAAAGCCCTCACAGGACAAGGCCACAGTGTTGAACGACGCAGGTGTTTGGCGACGAAGAGATCTGCAGCACAGACAGGAATTGCGCACAAATCACCCTCCTGTCTGCGGCCCCCAGGCAAGAAGTTGCGGGGAGTTAGCTTGCTCTGCGCTTCTAAGTCCTCCCGACTGTACCTCTCCCCTGACTGCGTCCCACTACCCCTCCGACCTGCTCGTGTGCCCTTGCCCCTTGGCTGGGTGCACCCCCGTCCCTCGCAAACTTTGACCGTGTGTACCTCTTCGCCCCTTCCATCTGTCCCTGTTCGTATTGCCCGCCCATAGCCCGCGTGGTCCCTCGCAATCATGTGATCACGTGTGCTTCCACACCACTTCCGTCCTTGGCTTCGCTCGCGATACACGCCCCGACCTGCGTGGTCCCTTGCAATATTCGTTTGTGTGCACCTCCGCACCCCTTCCATCCTTGGCTCCACTCACACCTTTGCGTCCTTTGGACGCGCATTCCCTCGAAATCCCACGATCGCCTGTGCCTCACGCCCTTCCATCAACAGCTCACCAGTACCCTCAGCTTCCCCGGCCCTGTCCCTCCTCCCAGCTGTTTCCCTGTCCTTTGGTGTATTGTTCTGTGCTCTGCTGCCCCTTCCTCTAGGTTATCTTTCATCTACTGCCCTGTTTCTACTGTGTTCTTGCTTCCTCTAGGTTTTTCCTTTATCGACTGTTCCGTTTTTGCGGTGAATTGCTTTGTGTTCTGCTATGCTCTTCCTTCTAGATTTTTTCTATTGTCGACTGCTCCCATTAATGTTGGCACCCAGTGGGAGGCCCTCCTGGCCCCCTTCCACTCCTCTAAAGTCATCATTAATGTTTACCTGAATGGCAAAGTCCTGGTCCAAGGCTCTCAGGCAAACCTCCTTACCTTCCCAGTCTGCTACCTCTCTGGAGCGCTCATCCTCCTCCTTGGCTACCTTGCTCTCTCCTCCCCCCTGTTCTGCCCACCCTCGGGCTCTTTCGACACAGAGTACCTGTAACTTGTAGCCATACTGCCACCCACCTTCTCGGTCATCCGAACCATGAAGCGTGTGAGGAAATGGTTGGCATCTTCTGCATCCTCTGATAAACTGGTATGCCACCTGCTCCAAAGGCAATACCGATTCTGTCCTGACTTAGAGAGCTCACATCCAAGCATGCATCTCTGCGTCATTAAACTCAACCAAAAACTTTAAAATCTGCAAGGAGCTGGGGGGCCCTGTTGAGCAGCCAAGAAAATTACCAGGTTACTCACCGTAGTGACCACCTTACTCCTAGTCCATAGTCCCCTTTCCTCCATACTTATGGGACATCTCTCCATCCTGTGGGACGGTACCGAGCACTTTGTAAAAGCATCCACATTTTTTCAAAAATGTGTCCCTCTCTTTCCTGCGCGGGACCCGCCCACCTTGGCTCCGCCCCACGCATCGCCCATCAGTCCTTTTCTATCGCAGGGTCCAAGACCCATTAGCAATAACAGAGGAACCTTATTAGAGGGGACAGCGGGCGGGCGTATGGAGGAAAGAGGTCTATGGACTAGGAGTAAGGTGGTCACTACGGTGAGTAACCTGGTAATACTCCTACGTCCCGTCCCCTTTCCTCGATACTTCTGGAGATTCCCAAGCACTCCTTACAGGAACTATGGGTGGATGGAAATACCCCTTACTGAAACAGGTTCCTTAGCACAGCCTGGCCGAACTGAGCGTCAGCCCTACAGCTCATATCGAGGCAGTAATGCTTACAGAAAGCAGATGGGGAGGCCCAAGTAGCGGCTCTAGCGATGTACTCCCAGGCAACATACTTCTGAAAAGCAACCGCAGCTGCCTTGCCTCACACCTGGTGTGCATGGATACCCATAGGAGGTTTCAGCTTTTGAACGGTGAAAGATTCCGTGATACAGGCAGCAATCCATCTGGAAATGGATGTCTTAGACGCCAGCCTGCCCTGGAGTTTACCGAAGCTCACAAACAGTTAAGAGCTCCGAAGCTCTGCAGTCCTGTCCAGGTAGAACTTGAGAGCTCTTCGGACATCCAGGCAGTGTAGAACCCTTTCCACCTCCGAGGCAGGGTTCGGAAAAAAGACCTGGAGGGAAATCGACTGGTTCAGGTGGAATTTGGTCACTACCTTTGGTAGGAAAGCTGGATTCGTCCGAAGGACTACCTTGTCCTTGTGAAAGACCAAGAAAGGAAGCTCCACCAACAATGCCTGGAGCTCACCCACTCTCCTCACTGAAGTAATGGCTACCAGAAAGGACACTTTCCAGGACACGTACTTAAGGTCAACCGTAGCCATTGGCTCAAAAGGTTTATGGCACAGCGCCGTCAGGACTACATTTAGGTCCCAGGGCGGGTACAGACTACAAACCGGAGGGTAGATACGTGTCAAACCAGCAAAATGTCTTCACCACCGGGTTAGTTAACGAATAAGAACACCGGTCGGTAGAGCGGTAGGTGGAGATCACCAAGAGATAAGTCCTGCAGGACAAGACATGAACCCCTGACTCTGCTAGGGAGGAGACGAAGGACAGCACCGTGTCAATCGTCGCCACCCTCGGGTGCAATTCTTTCTCCAAACACCAATGACAGAACCTGAGCCATTTACTCTTGTATTGAGATCTGGTTGAGGGTTTCCTGGCTGCCTTGATAATGCGCATGTTATCCGCAGACAAACCCAACTGCTCTAGAGCCGTGAACTCAGGCACCATGCCGCCAAGCTGAGCGATTGTGGGGAGGTGTGCCACATCTGCGGTTCCCCTTGGTGAAGAAGATCGGGAGTTACTGGTAACCTGATCGGCGGACACACCGACAGGTGTTGAAGTTCTGAGAACCAAAACCTGCCCGGTCACCACAGAGCTATCAGTAGAAGAGAACAGTTGACAGAGCTCTTCAACTTCCAAATTGCTTGATGAACCAGAGGAAGAGGCAGGAAGGCGTAAGCTCTCATGTTGTGCCATGAGATCTCGAGTGCGTCCCCCAGAGAGGAGGCTCCCAGCCCCCCTCTGGAGGCGTACGGAGGAAGCTTCTTGTTTACCGCAGTGGCGAAGAGGTCCACTTCCGGTGTGCCCCAACGCGAGAAAATCCATGAGAGGATCTCCGCCTTCAACTCCCACTCGTAGCTGACCAGTGTCCACCGGCTGAGGGGATCCGCGGTGACATTCAGCCGGCCCAGGATGTGCACTGCAAGCAGCCAGAACCCATGGAGCATGACCCACTCCCAAATCTGGATGGACAGATCCACGAGAGGGGGAGACTTCGTTCCCCCCTGCTTGTTTATGTAGTACATTGACACCGCATTCTTATGCGGACCACCTTGTTGACAATAAGAGGTCTGAACGCCTTGAGCGCCAGAAAAATCGCCAGAAGCTCCAATTGATTTATGTGCAGGAGCTTGTCCTGAGGTGACCAGAGGTGCGAGACCTGAAGAAAATCTAACGTTGCGCCCACCCAAAAAGGGAGGAGTCGGTCGTGATCGTCACCATGGGGGCTGGCTCCTGGAACCCCATGCCCACTGACAGGTTCCTGAGAGATGACCACCAGTCCAGGTCCACTCTCATGGAATCCGGAATCATTATCCGTTTGGAATCCGGGTCCACAGCATGATGTCAGGAACTCTGAAGAGCCATCTGGGTCCGTCTCATTTTGAGACGAGCAAGAGGAAGAGCCAGTACACACGAGGCCATGAGGCCCAGAAGCCTCTGGAACCACCAGGCCAGCATGCTCTCCGACTGCGTAAACATCTGACACAGATCCGCCATTCTGTCCCCGGTCAGATACACTCTGCAGTCGATCGTGTTCCAACGAAAACCCAGGAAAATCAGGTCCTGTGAGACCGTCATGGAGGATTTCCGCCAGTTCACTGACAGCCCAAGATGGAAAAGGAGCTGAAGGAGAGACTGGAGGTTGCCCACTGCTGTCAACGGACAAGGGCTGCGTAGGAGCCAGTCGTCCAAATAGGGATACACATGGATACCCTGGAGACGAAGATAGGCCGCGATCACCGACAACTTCGTGAAGACATGCGGCGCCGAACTGAGGCCAAAAGGAAGCACCCGAAACTGGAAGTGCTCCTCTCCCAAAGAGAAACAGAGGTATCTCCTGTGTGGGTTCCAAATCATGATATGCATGTACGCATCCTGAAGATCCACCACACTGAGCCCGCATGCAACGAGGAGCGAATCTGGCCGGGCGTGATCATCTTGAATTTCTCTTGGGATAGGGAAAGATTGAACTGGGAAAGGTCTAGGATGGTGCGCAGGCCAGCCTGGTTGGGTTTGGGCACCGTAAACAGCCGGGAGTAGAAGCCCTCCCCTCGCTCCCCAAGGGGAACGGGTTCCACAGCTCTGAGGAGCAGAAGTTTCAGAACCTCGGCCTTGAGGGAGGGTGAGCCCGACAGCTGAAAAGGCGGGTTGAGGGGTGGGGTAGGGGGTAAAGGTAAGCGGAAGCCCGCTCGAGCGACTGACGAGACCCATCCGTCTTCCGTGATGGCCTGCCACGCCTCCCAATGAGATGCAATGCGTCCTCCCACCAGGGTCTCGTGCGAGCGCGGAAAACCCTCATTTGGCAGGCTTATCGGTGGAGGTGCCACCTGAACCTGATGAGGAGGCTGAGGAGCGGGAGAAATACCGCGTACGCTGTTGTCTACGGCGGTTATTCGCTGCAGGGGTATCCACTCTGCGATTTTTGCGGTCGAGGAAACCCCTAAAACCAGAGGAAGGTTATAATAACTTGATACTAATAAAGCACTTGAAGCAAATTATCTCTCGGCAAATGAAAATGACACCTACCTCCGTGATGGTCAGCTCTCTTTGAATAGAAGCAGGAGGGAATTACCTGAAAACCCCTCTCAAACCCAACCAAAGGCTAGGTTGAAGTGAAGTCTCCAGGGGAAACCCCGAAGGGAAAAAACCCCGTGAGGTGCTGCTGGGGAGCGTGGATTCCTGCAGCGGCTGGTGGAAGGTCACACTGGTTGGGCTGTGAACCGGAATCTTGTCAGGGAGGATTCTGATAGAAACAGAGTAGAATTTCAGGTAAGTAAAGATACCGAATCTCTAATTAGTAGAGTGGTAGGGATAAAGAAAGGCAGCTTACCCTGACAAGCCTATTCCCTTCTAAGCTTTTCTTTTTCAATCGGATGTGATAAGTTGGCAATGCGCCTATATAATATTAAAAAGGTAAGGATATGTCCAGAAGTAAAGACACGAAGATGCAAGGAATGCTGTAGGATTTGGAGTCTTACCAACAGGTGATAGCCCAAGGGAGGAATTGTAATGAGCAGGATAGAGGGCTTGAGCTCGAGGGAACTGAAGACTGAATAGGAGGTCTGAAGTTGAAATCTAATGTTGACGTAATAGATAAGCAAGATTAGAGGGAAGAAACCCTGTGAGAGACACGGAAAAACAAATAGCTGGACAGAACAAAAAACACTACCAGAGAGAACGGTCGGGAACACAGGGAGGTGGCTTCCTGTTGATCCGCCGGGCTCGGAAAGAAAATCGAGATCTCCAAGTTTCCAGGAAACGGAAAAGGAAAGAGAAAAAGGATTGAAGCTACAAGGAACGATCCACTGAAAAGCAGCAGACAAATATCTTTCAGATAAGAAAGTAGCAAACTTACAGTGCGCATCGCGACTCTTAATAGAGAAGCAACGCATAGTGCTGAAGTTCCTGTTGCCGGAAATACCATTCCGGAAGTTGGGGGCGGGGCTAATGACGCAGTCCAGGGAGCGGGAACTAGTGCGCGGCTTACAGTCTCGGGATCCTCCATGTTGAGAGTCCCGATTCTGGGTTGAACCGTGGGTGTCACGGGTCTCGATTCCTGGAAGTGTGCAGCAGTGTGATTCCACAGGACAGTTGTAACAGTATGCCCCCTCTTAAAGTCGTTACCCCCTGGTTTACCGGGGTGTCTCTTGTGAAACTTTTTAATTAGCCGCGGAGCATGGATACTGGATTCTGATTCCCAAGTCCGATCAGAAGGGGCGTAGCCCTTCCAGTCCACCAAATACTGAAGTTTTCCACGGTGAATACGTGAGTCACATAACTCTGAGACTTTGTACTCCGCATCAGTATGGTGCAGAACAGGTGGTGGACGAGAAGAAACCATAGGATGGAAAGTACTTTGAATGTCTTGTTTCAGCTGAGAAACATGAAAAACCGGATGTATCCGAGCCCATGTCTTGGGTAACTTCAGCTTGAAGGCTGCTGCCCCTATGATTGAAATCACCCAAAAAGGGCCCATGAATTTAGGAGAAAATTTGGAAGGCCTAAGGTGTCTAGGTAGGAATCGGGAAGATAACCAGACCAGATCTCCAGGTCGTATTACGGGAGCTTTAGATCGGAGGCGATCTGCCATCTTCTTTGTTCTTTCCTGAGTAGATTTAAGAGCCTGAGAGGCTGCGTGTTGACCCCAATGTATCCTTTCCAGGAGGGACTTCACGTCCGGACATTTGTCATCCAAAGATCTTTTGTCAGGGAAACAAGCAGGATGGAATCAATAGGAACAAAAGAAAGGAGAGGTTTTAATCGCGGAATGATACGCATTGTTATAAGCGTATTCAGCGATCGGTAGTAAACTTAGCCAGTTATCTTGAGCTGCTGAGATGTAGCTCCGTAGGTATTCTTCCAGGGTCTGATTTAATCTTTCAGTCTGACCATTGGTTTGCGGGTGATACCCGGAGCTCAAAGCCCTGGTTATACCCAAAATTTGACAGACCTGTTTCCAATATTTTGACGTGTATTGAGAGCCTCTATCGGAGATGATAATCTCTGGTAGACCATGAAGAGAAAAAATTCGGGAAATGAAAGTTCGTGCCATTTGAGCCGCCGAAGGGAGACCAGCGAAGGGGAGAAAGTGAGCCAGTTTGGTAAATGAATCAATTACAACCATAATAGTCGAACATCCTTTGGAAATTGGAAGATCCACGATAAAGTCTGTCGAAATAATCTCCCAAGGTCGAGTGGGTATTGGCATTCTGACCAGAGTTCCGAAGGGAGAATGTCTAGGACTCTTATTTTGCAGGCAGACAGGGCAAGACTTGACATATGTTAAAATGTCATTTCGCATTAAAGGCCACCAAAAATAACGGGAGGCCAATTCACGGGTATTGACATTACCTCTATGTCCTGCAGATTTAGAGTCGTGGCACATACTTAGAACTTCCTCCTGTAAGGATTTAGTGGGTACATAAACCTGTTTACCAAGGAAATAACACCCTTCCTTTTTAGACAAGAGGCTCAACTCTTTCCTTGTTAACCTCTTCAAAATGGAGGGCACAGAGCTTTGTTCCAGACGTTTGAGAAAATCCATAGATTTGTAATTCTTTTCGATGTTCAGAACACAACGGGGAAAAAAAAAAAGAAATCGGTTCTGGTTTGACCGATAATTGATGAGTGATCTCTTTACGCGATAAGGCATCAGCTTGTAAATTACATCTCCCAGGTATGAATGAAAATATGATCCTGAAAGGGGAGAAAAAATGTGCCCATCTAGCCTGCCGGCTGTTGCATGTCTGAGCGTATTGAAGGATTCTTAAGTTTTGATGGTCAGTACGGACCTCCACTGGAAACTGAGCTCCCAATAACAAGTGCCTCCACTCCTCAAAAGCCCTCTTGATCGCCAATAGCTCTTTCTCAAGAACGGTGTAGTTCAATTCTGCCGGAGAGAGGGTCTTGGATAAATATGCGATGGAGCGTTCCAAACCTTGATCATCCTCTTGAAGGAGAACAGCACCCAAGGCATACTGGGAGGCCTCTGTTTCGAGAATTAAACAGCGAGATTGATCTGGAGTCATGAGAATGGGCGCTTAAGTGAACCTCTTCTTCAAAGTATCGAAAGCTTTTTGCGTCTCCTCATTCCAGACACATGGAACTCCTTTTTTTTAAAAGGTTGGTTAAAGGCTGAGTAAGAGCCGAGAAGTTGGGGGATAAACAGACGATAAAAATTAGAGAATCCAACAAAACGTTGAATTTCTTTGATTGATCGAGGGTTAGCCCAGTTCTGAACCGCCATAACCTTGTCTGGATCCATTGCGATACCTTGTGCCGAAAGAATATAACCCAGGTAGGTCACCTGGGGCTGATGAAAGAAACATTTCTCCAAATTGCAAAATAAATGATTGTTCTTGAGTCTGTGTAATACCTCTCTGACCTGGGATTGATGTTCAGAGATGTCCTTTGAAAAGATCAGAATGTCATCTAGATATACGATGACAGAATGTAATTTTAAATCCGAAAATAGATGATCCATGAATCGCTGGAAAATGGCCGGGGCATTGGACAACCCAAATGGCATGACTTGGTATTGAAAATGGCCAAACGGTGTGCGGAAGGCCGTTTTCCATTCATCTCCCTTTCTGATCCTGATAAGGTGGTAAGCACCCTTTAAGTCCAGCTTTGTATAAATGAGGGCTCCCTTGACGGCCTCTAAAATATCTGGAATCAAAGGCATCGGGTATCGGTCTGGAATGGTGATCTTGTTCAACCCTCTGAAGTCTATGCAGGGTCGAAGTTCCGAAGAATTCTTCTTGGGCACGAAGAATAGTGAGGCTGCCACTGGAGATGTAGATTCGGTAATAAGTCCATTCCTTAGGTTGAGATCTAGGTATTCTCTTAGGGCAACCTTCTCGGATGAAGAAAGGATGTACATCCTTCCGAAGGGTAATGGCTGGTCTGGAATAAGATCGATAACACAATTATCTCTGCGATGAGGGGGAAGCAGCGAGTATTCCGAGGAGGAAAAAACCTCAGCAAACGCACGTTACTCAGAAGGAAGGCCGATGATCGACCCAACAATAGTGACTTGTCTGTTCTCCTCTCGTCTTGGATGAAAAACCCTGCTAGTTTTACCTAAACAATTATTGAGGCAAAACTCTGATCCCAGGAAGAGTGAACCTGCCGCCCAATCTATGTAGGGATTATGCATTCGTAGCCAAGGTAGTCCTAAAATGACAGGGTAATGAGCAGTTCGTATAACATCCAAGGTAATGACTTCCTTGTGTGTAAGAATTGACATGTATAATGGACAGGTTCGATTAATAATTGGCCCTGATGTTAAAGGGCTACCATCTACACTCTCAACAGGGATGGCTTCACCTTTAGAAAACAAAGGTAGATGATGTTGTTTAGCCCAAATTTCATCATTGAAATTTCCGGCGGCGCAACTGTCCACTAGTGCCGGAATCTCGGTCATCTTCTGGTTATCAGATGTGAGGGTGATATGTAATACAAACATTAGAGTGTGAGAATGCTGGTTTCCTTGTGAGGCCGGCATATTTAGAGAGGAACCTAAAGACACTTTAGAATCCCGGAACGCGGTTCCTCCTACGACCGGGAGCTGGCGTTTCCCGATCGTCTCGGGGGAGTGATGGGGCACTCCTGGACAGTTTGAGTATTTGAGCCACAATACATGCGCAATCCCCGGGTCCTTCTGCGTGATCTCTCCTCAGGGGATAAAGGCCCTCGATTAGCTGATCCTAACTGCTTAGGTTCCTCATTTGAATTTCCTCTGTGTGTTACAGGAGTAGTAGAATATGTACGAGTAGTGAGTTTCCCTTTGCGCCTTTCACTGCTCCTTTCTTTTATCCTATAGTCAACTTGCATGACTAAAGCGATGAATTCTGTCAATGAAGTGGGACGTGGAACCCTAGATACTTCATCTTTAAGATCCTCAGACAGGCCTCTCCGGAATAGAGTAACCTGTGCATCATCTGACCAAGTAGATTCGCTGGCAATCTGTTTGAATCTAGTAATATAGGTCAAGATGTCTTGATTGCCCTGTCTAAGATCTAGTAGTTGTTCCTGGGCCACTATCCGAATCTCCTGCCTACCGAACATTGATCTAATGCTATTGCAGAAGGCAGAATGGGAATCTAAAATAGCATTATTGGTTGTGACCAAGGGAGTAGCCCAGGCTAGGGCAGGTCCCACCATCTGTGAAATCATATACCCTACTTTGTCACGATCAGTGTGGAAGAAGGCTGCCTTAAAGGCAAATTGTACTGCGCAAGCATCAAGGAATTCCTTTATCTTATGTGGATTGCCATCAAACTGACCCCCTGGTAAGGGACCAGGAGGAACTTCTGAGCAATGTGGAACCCTGCTAGCTGCCGCCTGTTGGGAAGCCAACTGGGCAGTTTGTTGCTGAGACTGATGCTGAGCCTGTCGAAGATTAGCATTTTCTTGTTTCAGACTTTGCACCTCTGAAGTCAGAGATTGTACAGCAGCTAAGAGCTGCTGAATCTGTTGATCCGTCACAGAAGTCGTCCTTCACAAATGCCGAAGATGAGAATTCTCTAGGTCAACCTGGCGTTGCTTACTGTAATAACTTTATACTAATAAAGCACTTGAAGCAAATTATCTCTCGGCAAATGAAAATGACACCTACGCCCGTGATGGTCAGCTCTCTTTGAATAGAAGCAGGAGGGAATTACCTGAAAACCCCTCTCAAACCCAACCTGCAGCGGCTGGAAGGTCACACTGGTTGGGCTGTGAACCGGAATCTTGTCAGGGAGGATTCTGATAGAAACAGAGTAGAATTTCAGGTAAGTAAAGATACCGAATCTCTAATTAGTAGAGTGGTAGGGATAAAGAAAGGCAGCTTACCCTGACAAGCCTATTCCCTCTAAGCTTTTCTTTTTCAATCGGATGTGATAAGTTGGCAATGCGCCTATATAATATTAAAAAGATAAGGATATGTTCAGAAGTAAAGACACGAAGATGCAAGGAATGCTGTAGGATTTGGAGTCTTACCAACAGGTGATAGCCCAAGCGAGGAATTGTAATGAGCAGGATAGAGGGCTTGAGCTCGAGGGAACTGAAGACTGAATAGGAGGTCAGAAGTTGAAATCTAATGTTGACGTAATAGATAAACAAGATTAGAGGGAGGAAACCATGTGAGAGACACGGAAAACCAAATAGCTGGACAGAACAAAAAACACTACCAGAGAGAACTGTCGGGAACACAGGGAGGTGGCTTCCTGTTGATCCGCTGGGCTCGGAAAAAAATTGAGATCTCCAAGTTTCCAGGAAACGGAAAAGGAAAGAGAAAAAGGATTGAAGCTACAAGGAACGATCCACTGAAAAGCAGCAGACAAATATCTTTCAGATAAGAAAGTAGCGAACTTACGGTGCGCAGCGCGACTCTGAATAGAGAAGCAACGTGTAGTGCTGAAGTTCCTGTTGCCGGAAATACCATTCCGGAAGTTAGGGGCAGAGCTAATCCCGCGGTCCGGGGAGTGGGAACGACTAGTGCGCGGCTTACAGTCTCGGGAACCTCCATGTTGAGAGTCCCGAGTCTGGGTTGAACCGTGGGTGTCACGGGTCTCGATTCCTGGAAGTGTGCAGAAGTGTGATTCCACAGGACAGTTGTAACAAAGGTCGACCTTGCGACAACGGCCTTTGAGCCTTGAAGGGAGCTTTGACAGAACAGACAATGATTTGGCTGTCTGAGTGCTGTCTTTGGTTTTGGTGAGTTCTACATCAGTAGAAGAGTGAAAAAGCTCCTTACCATCAAATGGAAGGTCCAAAACCTTGTCTTGCACCTCCTTCGAGAACTTAGTGTCATGTAGCCATGCTTGCAGCGAGGTATCAACCTCAAGCATCAGACCCCGAGCCGAGGTGTCTACGTGATGAGCCGCAGCCTCCAGGAGATCCTGGGCCAAGACCCTGGCATCGGAAAGGCCTCCTCTGAAATCCTTTAGTTTCTCGACCGGAATGTGCTCCTCAAACTCCGACAGACCTCTCCACATCCACATGTTAGTTTCCGCCAAAATCAATTCTGCATTGGCCTGCCTGAGCTGCAAGGCCGAATTGGCAAAGATTTTCCTCCCTAGGGAGTCCAGGAGCTTGTCCTCCTTTCCCAGGACCTGAGTAGCCGTCGCGGAGGAGGTTGCTGAAAGTCTGAATTGCAACGTGGCCGCAGCCACCACTGTGGAGGAGGGAGGCGGACAAGACAACAAGGCCACTTCTTCCGAGGAATGTAGCCTGTACCTCGCGTCAATCTTTTAATTGACAAAAAGTCCCAAGTGTGGCTTTTCCCAAACTCTTCAGACCTCAGCCAGAACGTCCTCCTGTAACAGGCCGGTACGCTCCAAAGGAGACAAGGTGAACACCCCAGAAAGCACGCCCTCCTGCCGAGCAGGTGCCTTGGGCACCGGAACATCTAAGAAGCTCATGTCCAGTACCCGGTCATGGAAAGCTCTGGTAGAGCGGGGCAGGTCCTCGTTGTCCTGATAGCCTTGAGGGTCATCTGACAGGTCAGGATCCTGCTGAACCGTGTCAGGCACTGCCTTGTCCACTAGGGACAATGGTGGCACAGGCGGAAGTGCAGGGGAGGCCCCACGAGCAAGGGAGTCACCGGCAGAACCACCGTCGGAACAGGCGGAGCCGGAGGTGCGGGTTGACATATCTCCTTGAAAAGCCCTTTGATATATTCCCTCATGGGGTCGGTACGCATAAGCGCTTGAAATTTACCGAAAAAGGCGTCCTCAGAAGATGGTTTCAGAACATGAGGAGGTCTCTCATGAGGTGGACAAATCCAGGGATGTAACGGGGAAGGATGCCACACCGGCCCCTCCGCCGACGTATCCACATAAATCAAGGGAGCCGCCCCCGCGGGCAACGAAACATTGTGCGGAAGAGGCATCCGGGTGTTCCAATCATAAACCGGCCGGTAAGGATGCGCACAAGGGACCTTAGGTTCACCCGAAGGACCGAACCCTACACCAGGGGCTGATGGTGTAGTTGTAGGGGTAGTACCTAAAATGGCCGCCGTGGTCGTGGCGCGAACGGCCGCCATTTTGTCCTCATCTGAGGGGAACTGCGGCACGTGAGGCAGGGGTCCCCGTCGATGGATCAGGGGTCTTAATTTTAGCCTTAACGTAAGGAACCTCGGCAGAGCGGTACTATGAGGCCTGGAATGTTTCTGCGACATACCAATTGCCAACTGAGCCTTCGAAGGAAGAGCCTCGGTACTGCCGGTAAAAGAAGAAACTTTCTTCTTTGCCCCCTCAACAGATCTGGTGTCACCACAAGAGCAGGAACGGTGCGCCGTCACTGACAGGGCCTTGCCCGGCCCCTCAGAACTGTTGGTTTCCTTAGCCTCTGAACGAGGGACCTCGGACCTAGGCCCGGTAGAAGCCTTATCGGCACGGGCCTCGAACATCCGTTTGGTAACCTCAAGCCCAGCCAAGACCTCGGGGCGTACCCCGGTTTTGTTTTTGAGGGAATCCGAAAGAGCGGCCTCAGAGCAAGCTCTGGTATCCCATGACTCAGTAAAACTGGGTCTACAAACAGCCCCCACAGGAGTGGCCTCGGAGCATACTCCGGTGTTCACAGGCCCCTTACGGAGACCCTCTGAGAAAACTCCGGTAGAATTATTAGGCCCGACAGGCACCTCCGGGCGAACCCCGGTAACAGGGCGATCAACGCCCCTCCCGGCCCGAGAGGAACCCGGGAAGGTATCCCCCAGCCGGGGTGCTCTGAAAAGTAAAGAACTTACCGGGAGTTTTTTCTTCTCATCGATGAACGCCTGAAAATGCGTAGGAGGAGTCCGTCCGAACACCTCCTCCCACAGCTCCAACCGACGTTGAAGTGCCCGGACCGAAAGGGAGTCCCAGTAAAAACAGGAGTCCCAACGGTGTTCCGGACCCATACACTCTAAACAAAGAGGATGGGGATCCGCCCTCGCAAAGCAACAGTGAATCAAACAGTCTGGAAAATCTAGTTTAAAAGACAGACTAGTAAACGAATGCTAGCGAGAGCCAGAGGGAAAATAGGGAAGAAAATCTTCCGAGGATGCAAGTGCATCCGGCCCCGATCGTGCGGAGAAAAGGATTGATGGGCGATGCGCGGGGCGGAGCCAAGGTGGGCGGGGTTACGGCCGCGTGCCGGGCCCCGCGCAGGAAAGAGGAGGGACACATTTTTGAAAAAATGTGGATGCTTTTACAAAGTGCTCCGGTCCCGTCCCACAGGACGGAGAGATGTCCCATAAGTATGGAGGAAAGGGGACGAGACGTAGGAGTATGGCTGCTTGAGCTGGGAGCGGAGGTCCCACAAAATGCTGCTTGTTAATCAACCCTAAACTAATCCACCGGCAAAATAATTTTGTGGTCTACAGACGAGGAGGATGAGACGTATACCTCACTGTGCTGTCCTAGGGCTGATCTGTGCATTGTGGACGACATGGTGTGCCTTGGAATGTCGGGCAGCTGCTGCATGGAACGAGGTCTGAGTGGCGTACCTCTGTGTGCCAGCTGCCTGTGCTGTGCAGACCCCTTCCTGGGCCTACCTTGATTGATCTGCTCTGCTGACAGCGCACTGTTGAGGAGCCCGAAACGCTACCTATAAGCCTATCTTCGTGGCTCTGGCCGGTGGGGGCTGGGGACGTTGGACCCCCGCCGGAGCCTGTTGGCCCCTGTGCCGCTGCAAGCACCCACATCCTGCCAAGTGGGGCAACCCTGAAGCTGTGGCTGATATCCTGGCACACCCTCCACGGGCACCCAAATTTTACATCGGGAACCAAATCCTGCTCAGGACATGGCTCCTCTTGTCGCCACACTGTGCCCCTGGTCTGCAGGAGCCGGCCAGGCTGCTTGCCATAGCCTGGCATGTGGGTGGGCCCCGCAGATTCCTGCGGCTGGTGGGGCACTGCCTCACCATTTCAAGTGTTGACCATTTCTGCTATCCATGTAGGCGGGTGACTGTAGCATCCTGGGTCGACCCACGCTGGTGCCATCACCACGGGGGTGCTGTGGGCCATGCATATTCGCCTGACCGGATCTGCGTTTAGCCCTCACAGAAGGTGGGGATGCTCGGCAGTCTGAGCTGACAGCGGCTTGGCCTCAGGAGGATACCATACTACGAATGCTAGCTGGGGACCCCGGCAGTTGCTGGGGTCATCTCTGGCCACTTTGCTACTCATAGAAAGAAGTTGATCACTGCAACATCTCCTGTCTGGTTTATCCAATACCCACGGCAGTGCTCACCTCTCCTGAACGGCGATGCGACTTGGGGTCCCTCGATCCCTTCTGGAACCTGGAAGCCTCTGCACTGGAACACAGACATGGCTCCTGGAGTTGTATGTAGGTCTGGTCAAAGCCCCTGCTGAACACCCTTCTAGACCCAAGTATTCTCTGGGCTGCTGTTGATGCGAGTACTCCCCATTGGCTACGTTTTTGGCGGTTGGCTTCTGCATTGCTTAGTGCGGGTTGTGCTCCCTCCCTTCATACTTTTTCAAGACAGCAGGGCAGACATTGTGGTACGTTGAGGTCTGTGCCTGGGATGTGAGGTGCTTCAGTCCTCTACCTAGTGCAGTGACCTTGCCCATAGCCCCTATGTAAACCACCACCCAAGTGCCCCTTGAGGTCACCCCGGGCCGGGCGGATGCCCCCGGGCTGCTGCGACCCATGCATTGCTCCAAAGGGATTGGGTTTCACTGCTGTGATACCAACCTGACCTACTTACCCTCTACAAAGGACATGAGCTCTCTCTGCAAAGTCCCCTGTATTAACGGTGCTCCAGATTCAGTTCTAGCAGGCATAACATATGGGAAATTAAAAGGGTGACCTTCTACTGGGGTTAACTGCGACATCCCCTTTTTTCCCCCCCTCAGTTCCCTCTTCAACGGTCCTCAGATCACACTGGTACTCTCGCACATACAGCTCTTGGCACTCTGTGGCCATAGGACAAAATGACAAAGGCAGTGCTCCAGATAAGATTTTGAGGTGAGAATATTTTACTCCCTATTTTTAAACTTTGAGACTAAATGTGATTTCAAGAGAGTAAAAATGACTTTTCTCCTTTGCAAGAGTAAAATGTATGTGACATCCAGCTGACGTGTGCACAAACTGTCTGGAAATCATTACTAGGTGGCAGCTTTCTGCATTGTGACAGAATAGAAGTTTCATTATTTCTTTAAGGTCCGGCCATTTGATCTCTACTGTATATATTTAAAATGTTGAAAACACAAAATCCTAGCCAATTACATAGCAAAGCAAGAATGAATTATATTGTGTGTTTTTAGGTTCTATAGCAGAATTATCTTTTGATATTTAATGAAAGTCCCAATTTCCTGGCGCTATTACTACCTAATGGTATGCCAATGTTATGATACAACAGTGCAGGGAGGCAAAAACGCCATTCTAAATTCTATATCTAATCTCATGGTCAAATGGTCATTTATATAGCGCTTTTGGCAAAGCGCTGTATATAGAACACATTTATCACAATTCTCAACAAACCAAAGTCCGTACTCCTTTATCGGCCTTGAAAGGATGAGTTGGCCTTGCCGGGATTTGAACCTGCAACCTACAGATCACGCACATATCGCAACAAGTGTTCAACCAGTTGAGCTATCTTATTGGCTAACATCCTTCAGAGGTCAATTAACTGAGTATCGACTGAGGTATATTAACAGTTCCTAGATGTTGGACTAACCATGTATAAAGCACTACATAAAGTTAAATACCTATCTGGATTATCACAGGGACATGTTTTGCTGCGTTTCCGTTTCAATTACAAATGTAACTTTCATTTGTTTGTTTTCGAACAGCGCTGCAGTTCCTGGGGAGTCAGGTTTTGGATGTTTTAATTGTGGTCTGGAAGATTTGAGAGGCTGGAACACCTGTAATTGATGTAATGACAATCACTCACCCTTGAGCAAAGACTCTGCTGCCACTGACCATTTGTAGTTATGTACCCCATGGAATGGATGTAAACTAGATTGTGCATAGTCATCATTTTACACACTTTATAATTAGAGTGTAAATTAAATTAGAAGTGTAAAAATGACCTTTCTTAGCAGGATTATGCACACAGCACAGGAACTCTGAAAAATGAAATTGTGCAATACTGGTTCGCTTTCACTGGAAGAAAAAAAAAGTATAATTTGTTACAAAATACCTAATTTGCAACTTAGTTTTCCATCTTATTAATTTTACAATCCTAAAATGCTAGGAAAATAAATATGCACAGTGCTTCCGTTTGCTCCATGAGCAGCAACACAGCAGAAACTGAATGGAAATAAACTATTCCTTTTATCACAGTGTGCAGTTTTTTTTAAAGGCTTTAGAGAAATACATTCTGCTTCAGAGGCTTTTCTGCACGGCTTGCAATTACATCCATGTAGATAAAAATCAAAACAAGCCTTCTGGTGTGTCAAGTAACCTGACCTTTGCACTGCCCTCTATTCTAAACATGTATGTAAATGTACACAGGAAAATAAAGACGTCGTATTTACAAGCTTTTCATGCGTAAAAAGGCATGGTAAGCACCTTATCTAGAGGCCTGGACTAAGGGATCTGGTGGCAAGAAAAAAAGGGCCAATGGACTTCACCACCACCAGAGTCAAAGCCCTGGTGGTTTTGGACCCACCGCCTGATTGCAACCTTGCCTAAGCCTCCGGCATCTCTCGTGAAGATCACCTGTTGACTGCAATGCAGAACGGTTTCATGGCAGTTATCTAGATTGGAGAAGGCGGTTGGCCTGGATAACGGAGGCAGGAACGTGGATCAGCGACACAGAGGACAAGGCCAACAGACACGATCGTGCCATAACGCAGTTGCAACAGGAGGTCAACAAAATCTGCAATAAGTGCAAGGATTTGGAGTAAAATTCAAATCCCGGAGGCGGCCTGCAAGGGTACTGATTAAAACCTTTGTCGAAAACCTGATGAAATCAATATTTGATCATTCAAAATTCTCCCCACATTTCCTGGTAGAGCGAGCACACAGTCCTGGCTCCTGTCCCCAAGCCGCTGCCCCTCTCCCCCCCCGCACAACCTTGGCAAGGCTCAACTACCGGGATAGAGACTGTATTCTACATCTGGCTAGGAAGAAGGGCGCACTTCGATATGAGGCCTCAGACATCCACATCTACCCAGATGTCTCTGCCAATGGGGAGGTATGTGATACTGTGGGGCAAGCTAGCCGGCATTGACAACACTGGTAAACACATATGGGCCAAACTTAGATGACCCCAAATTCAACAGTCTAGTGATGGGTATTCTGGTAGGGGGCTGCTGCTCTCTGATCATTTGGGGAGGCGATTTCAACTAAATTCTGGACTGTGTGGTTGACCGATCCAGGGCCTCGCAGCGTGAATGGACTAATGTGGGCCGTACGATTTTACATATTATGTAATAAGTTGCATTGATTGGTGCTTGGAGTTACCGTAATCCGGGAGTTTGAGAAATCACATACTAGTCGTTGGTGCATGACGCGCAGTCCAGAATTGACTATTGCCTGGTTACAGCTGCACTTATGGCTCGGGTACAGGATTGTAGGATTCTCCCTAGAACCATATCTGACCCCTCGCCTGTCACACTGTCAATAGACTGGGACGGTCCTAGACCCTGGAGGCCTCCATGGCGCATGCCCCGCTCCTGCTTTTTAAGATTCAATTTTCTTGGGGACACTAAGCAATGGGATCACAGAATTCTTTCAGAGAAGAACAAGTTACTTCTTACCTTGTAACGTTCTTTCGATGGGATGTTCCTCCGACGTACTCCTTATCTATGATATTTGTATCTCCAGCTTGCTGGCCTCGGAATTTTTTTTCCCCCAGTAGAGGGCGCTGTGCGTCGACGTCCGTCGAGTAGGTGCTCCTCGACGGCCACCGTATCGACGCCGACGTCATCATGCCTATAAATGGCCACGCGCAGCGTCCGTTGCTCAGTTCCGTTTTGTAGAGTAAAGTAGTTATTGTATGAATGGTTACTACCCTTGAAGGAGCGTAAGCTGCAACCACAAGGGAAATGTTACTGCGGGGATGGATGGGAGGGGCGATAAGGAATACGTCGGAGGAACATCCCATCGAAAGAACGTTACAAGGTAAGAAGTAACTTGTTCTTCGAAGGGATTGTGTCCTCCGACGATAGACTCCCATAGCAGTGGTATGTGATTGGAGGCGGGAGTAAGAGATGCCATATTGCCCTTTAAGAATGAACAGAGTAACACAGCTTTGCCAAATCTAGTCTCTTGACTAGGGGAGGAATCCAGGCTATAAAATTTGGTAAAGGTATGTGCGGACGACCATGTGGCAGCCGCACATATGTCTCTAATTGGTACCCCTCTTTGAAGAGCTGAGGATGCTGCTATACCCCTGGTCGAATGAGCCCTTAGATTTTGAGGGGGCTCTTTCCCTGCCAGTTTGTAGCATTCCAGAATGGCTAAAATAATCCATCTGGAGATGGTTTGTTTGGTTATTGGTAATCCTAACTTATGTCATGCGTAACCTACAAAGAGTTGGTCTGCTTGTCTAATTTTAGCAAGTCTAATATAAAAACTCAAGGCTCGCTTAGGGTCCAGCCTGTGTAGTGTCTTCCTCTTTCCCCGGATGGGGAGGAGGATAGAATGAAGGTAAAGTAATCTTCTGAGTAATGTGAAATTCCGAAACTACCTTTGGGAGGAAGTTAGGCTTCACCTGTAGAACTACTTTGTCCTTGTGAAAAGTTGTATGAGGAGGTTTACAAGACAGGGCTTGTATCTCTCTAACCCTTCTAGCAGATGTTAATGCTACCAATGAAACAGTTTTGAGGGTGAGAAACTTCAATGAACAAGAGTGGAGTGGTGCAAAGGGAGCACCCTTTAGGAAGTTTAAAACTAGATTTAAGTCCCATAAGGGAACTTGGAATGGTCTTGGAGGGTAAACATTAGTTAGACCTTTCAGGTATTGTACTACCAATGGAATTTTGAAATACGATGGCTCCTCCGCAGTGCGCTTAAAGATCGATAGCGCTGCGAGATAGCCCTTAATAGTGCCAATTTGAAGGCCTGAATTTGCCAAATAAAGTAAGAAGGATAACACTGCATGTGTACCACATGAAAAGGGTTTGATATTCTTTTCTCTGCACCAGCTGCAAAATTTATTCCAACGGCAGCGGTATAGAGTCTTAGTTGCTGGTCTTCTGGCCGAAAGCAACACCTCCATGACGTCATCTGGAAGGTCCCAATCCTTGTACCTCAACCTTTCAGATACCAAGTGTGAAGGTTGAGGGTTTTGATGGCTGGATGGAGAACCTGACCTCCCTTCTGCAAGAGATCCTCTCTGTACGGTAGACGAATTGGAGGACAGATGGACATGTCCAGAAGGTCTGGGTACCACGTTCTCCTGGCCCAATCCGGGGCAATTAGGATCATGGTCTTCCGAAACCTTCTCAACCTCCTGATCATTTGAGGAATGACAGGGACCGGAGGAAACGCGTCCGGAAGTGGGAACTCCCAGTCCACTACGAACGCGTCTCCTAGAGCTCCTCTCGGGGGAAATTCCCTTGAGCAAAATCTGTCGCACTTCCTGTTGATACTGCTGGCGAACAGATCCACTTGAGGGGTTCCCCAAAGGGCGAAGAGCTCTTGAAGGACTTCCTGAGCTATCTCCCATTCGTGGGAGACTCTGTTCTGCCTGCTCAGAGCGTCCACTGTCAAGTTCTTCTCTCCGGCGAGGTGAATTTCCGATAGATTCCTTCCAGAATTGCCCAAATCCAGAGCTGCATCCCCTCTCTGCACAGTGGCAGTGACCCTACGCCTCCTCTTTTGTTGAGGTAGTGCATGGCCACTGTATTGTCCGTCATTATCAGGACGTTTCTCCCCCGTACAGACGGCAGAAAAGCCTTCAGTGCCAGTATGATGGCTCTCAGCCCCAACAGGTTGATGTGTAGTCTGGACTCCGATGGAGACCAACGACCGCTGATGGTCAAGTCGTTGGCATGGGCTCCCCACCCCGTGAGTGAGGCGTCTGTGACTACTGTTATCTCCGGCCATGGTTGCCAAAACAGTTCTCCTTTCAAGATGTTCTCTGGAAAGGCCCACCATAGAAGGTCGTGGGCTACCTTGTCTGGAATCCGGAGGAGATCCGTCATCCTCCCTGAGAATTGTGACCACTGAGTCCTCAGTGCCCACTGAAGGGATCTCATTCTCAGGCGAGCCTCTGGCACAAGGGATATGCAGGATGCCATGAGGCCTAGCAACCTCAAAATGTCGTAGGCTGGGAGACGTTGGGCATTTTGAAACCTGGTGACCATCTGCAGAATATCTTGAGCCCCCACCTCTAGTGGCAAGGCTTTTCCCAGGGACGTGTCCAGGACTGCTCCAATGAACTGGAGTCTCTGTGATGGTATCATCTGTGACTTCTTTAAATTGAGGGAGAAGCCCAGCCTGTGAAGGGAGTGGCAGACAATCTAGTTGGATCCGAGCTTGTTCCGAAGAAACTGCTCTGATCAACCAATCGTCCAGGTAGGGGTAGACGTGAATCCCTTCCCTCCTTAGACTTGCAGCCACAACTGACATTTGCTTGGTGAAGACCCTCGGGGCGGAGGGCAGCCCAAATGGCAGAACTCGAAATTGATAATGAGAGTTGCCAATTGCGAACCTCAGGTACTTCCTGTGCTTGGGATGGATTGGCACATGGAAATAAGCATCCTGAAGGTCCAGAGATACCAACCAGTCCTGAAGCTGGAGGGCCTGAAGGATCTGAGAGAGAGTTACCATCTTGAACTTGTCCTTCCTGAGGAACTTGTTCAATTCTCGTAAGTCCAGGATGGGTCTCAGTCCTCCGTCTTTCTTTGGTATGAGAAAGTAGGGGGGGGGGTGGCATGGGGGGGGGTTGTACCAGCCCTTGTTCCTGTCCGCTACAGGTACCGGTTCTATGGCACCTTTCTCTAGCAGGTCTACTTCCTGCAAGAGGAGCGTATCTGACACTTTCAGAGAGCTGTTCCCCGGTGGATGTCTCTGAGGGATGTGTAGAAAGGGTAGGCAGTAACCCTGGGCAACTGTCTCCAATGCCCAAGCATCTGACGTAATAGCCTGCCATTCCGTCAGATGGTGAGTTAACCTGCCCCCTACAGGTGTCTTGTGATGGGAGACCTCAAAGTGGTTTGGGAGCGGCTGATGCAGTTGCCGAAGGTAAAGCGGCTCCTGCGGCTTTCTTTCCTTTACCCCGTCCACCACGGGTACATTTTCCTTGGCCTCTGAGCCGGCCATCCTCTGCCTCTTCCATATGAGGAATAATAGCGAAAGGACCTTCCTCTCCAAGAGGATCCTGAGGGACGAAAATTAGTTTGTCGGATTGCAGCTCCTAGTGACTTGGCTGCTGCTTTAGATGTTTGTAGTTTTTCCAAACTGTCATCCGCCTTTTTACCAAATAGGGAAGAGCCGTCAAAGGGCATATTTAAAAGTCTGGCCTGTACGTCAGAAGCAAAGCCGGACTTTCTCAACCACGCATGCCTGCGGATTGTGGTACTTGCCGCCATGGCCCTGCTGATACTGTCAGCAGAATCAATGCCAGTTTGAAGGGACTCACACATTGCATCTTTACCATCTCTGATGATATTTAAAAATGCGTCCCTTTCTTCTCCTTCCGGTATGCAGTCAGCCGCTGATGAAGCACACTCCCAAAGAGTGTGGCTGAACCTAGCGAGCGTACAAGTTGCATTAATAGATTTTAAAGCCATGCTACAGGCCGAGAAGACTTTCTTAGCCATGGCATCATATTTTTGATCATCCCTATCCTGAGGAGCAGTGGGGTAAGCAGAAGTACTGCCTGATGAAGTTGCAGCCTGGACCACAAGACTCTCTGGAGTAGGGTGCTTAGATAGGTATTCAGGGTCAGCAGCAGATACCCTATATTTCGCTGACAACTTCTTGTTAACCGCAGGGACAACTTCAGGAGTTTCCCAGTTAGTTAAAATCTTTCTTTGTAAAGCAGAATGAAAGGGAACCACAGGATCCTCCTATGGACCTTTATCCAGAATATCTGTGAGGTCATCCTGTTGAAAAACAGGTGAAGGCGCAGACCAACCCATCAACTCCATAATTCTTGACATTAGGGTTCTATAAGGGGTATCCGCATGTTCCCCTGGGTCTGGTTTGACAAATTCCACTTCTGGGGAAGTGTCTAGGCCACTTGCTTCCTGTAATGCATCCTGAAGGTCTTTCAACCTTCTTTCCTCAGAGGCAAAAGTCTCTGGTTCAGGTAATGTGGTCCTCTGCAGCCCAAAAGGCCTTCCTTGGTCAGAATCTTCCCTTTCTTCAAAAATTGAAGTTAAGGGGGGATGCTCTGGTCTGTGAAATGGTATAAAACCCATCTCTAAGGCAGAGGGAGCCATCATCAGTGGCCTTGAAAAGGTCGATGTCGTCGACGCCGATGTAAAAATCCTCGGAGGCGCCGACAAAGGCGTCGAGAAAACTGGAAGAGGCCTCGAAGAACTCGAGAGGATCGGAATCCTGCTCGAGGAAATCGACGACGTTCAACGTCGTGTCAGAGGCTCTCGGTGTAACCGCTAGCTGTGGAGTAGCCGTGGGTTTTTCTTTTATCGGCGTCGACTCCATCGACGGATGCGTCGAAGAACCCTTCGATAATGGCGTTGATGGCGCCGATCTATGCTTCCAAGGGGCTTTCGACGATGGCGTCGAAGATGCTTTACTTCCCGATGGCTCATGGCGCTTTCGGGTCGACTCTTTCGCCGGGTGCTTCGACTCGCGGCGTTTAGATTTTTTGGGCTTTTCACCCGGGGTATCACCCTCAGCTGACTTCGAGTGTGACGAGGCCCCTTTCTCGAAGACGCTTAGCATCTTTTTTCTGAATTCCTCCCACTCAGCTTGAGAGCTGTGTTTTGTGGGGCAATTTACTCTTGCAGGGGAACTAGAAGACGACAATAAAGGGGATCTTCTTCGTCTTTTTTTCGAGTGTCTAGACCTCGGCGAGTGGTGGGAGCCACTTTGAGACCTAGACCGAGAATGCTTTCGACGGTGAGGAGACGAATGTCTCGACTCTACCGCGGAAACTTTCGAGGAAGTTAAAATTGACTTACCTCTCTCGAGCTTCCCCTTACGCTCCTTCAAGGCTTTCGCTGTCATAGATAGGCATTCCTCACACTCCGAACATTGGTGTTCGATTCCCAGACACCACAAACCGATCCTGTGTGGATCCGTCAACGACATTTTCTTCCCACAGTCTCGGCATTTTTTGAAACCGGACCGAGGAGTCGTCGGGTCGGAGGAGGAAGCCATCGAGTACGAGTCGATTTTCTTGAGGAAATGTGAATATATATCGACTGACGAACTGAGCAACGGTATTCCGAGGCACCCGAACCGCGGAAAAACGGAACTGAGCAACGGACGCTGTGCATGGCCATTTATAGGCATGACGACGTCGGCGTCGATACGGTGGCCGTCGAGGAGCACCTACTCAACGGATGTCGACACACAGCGCCCTCTACTGGGGAAAAAATCTTTCCGAGGCCAGCAAGCTGGAGATACAAATATCATAGATAAGGAATACGTCGGAGGACACAATCCCTTCGAAATTAAGGTTCTGTTCAAAGTGATTCAACAATTTGGGAGGCATTTAAAGCTTGGCTTGGGGGTGGGGTGATTTCAATTTCCACAGGAACTTGAAGGGAAACAAGGAAGGAGTTGGATAGAGTGGAGGCTGTCTTTAGAAAACTTGAAAATGAATATGGTATGACGCACAACAGTGCACTCTTGGGCCTCAAAGGGATCTTGCTAAAACATACAGAACTGGCTGACAGGTCCACTTGATGAATCGGCCCATTCATGCACAGCGCTATGGGGAGGCTGATAGACCAGGTTGGTTCCTTGCAGGTGCCATTAAATCAGAGAAGGGGACACGAGACACCTGTATCAAAGGGACGGTGAGATTCTCCTTACTGATCTGGAGGCAATAAATGGTGAATTCCACCAATATTATAAATCTCTATAACCAACTCCAATAGATGCAACTCTACAGAATTGTCTAGCTACCTAAACAAAATCCCACTCCAATCACTTACGCAGGAAGCACAGCTGGCGCTGCATCAGCCATTCACACTAGACGAAATCACAGGCAATAATGGCTCTCCCGTCCGCAAAGGCCCCCGGCTAGGATGGTATAGGAATCGAACTTTACAAATAGCTCCGGCCAATCCTTGCTCCCAGACTGTTAAAGGTCTGGGAGGAATCCTTTCAACTCGGTTATTTGCCCCCCACACTCTCAGAAGACATAATTACTCTAATATTAAAGCCAAGCAGACCGGCCTCTGAGATGGCCTCGTTTCGACCCTTATCGTTAATTAATGCGGATACGAAAATATTTGCCAAATTACGGTCCACTCGCATACTGCCTATGTCGACCCTGGTCCACCTGGACCAATCCGGGTTTATCCCTGGCTGCTTCATAGCGTTTGACTTACGCAAACTATTTGACATAATGTCCCAAATTAACCCTCAGGCTCAGGCTATGGCTGCGTCACTGGACGCCAACAAGGCTTTTGATTCTGTATCATGGCAGTTCTTTTGCGTTGCTTCGGCGGATGAGATTTGGGGGATCCCTTTGTACGGTTTGTTGGCATGCTGTATGCTGGCCCTATGGCCAGATCGCCCGCTTTTGCCCTTACGATTGAGTCCCTTGCATGTATAATACAGCTCAAATACAGTTATAGGTTTACATATAACTGGCACACCATAGATTGCATCTCTCTATGCCGATGGCATGCATATTTCAAAAATCCAATACTAAACATGGCTCCACTGTTGAAGGAGGTCCGCACTTTCTCAACATATTCTGGGCATCGAATTAAAGAGTCAAAGTCAGAGCTGTTCCTCGCTGACTGATGCCACACACATCCCGGTTGATCTCAAAGGGATCAGGTAGGTCCCTAAACTGCTGTCCTATTTTAACAATATTCCTGTCTGGCCGGGATGCACTTTATTTCTTAAATTGCATTCCTTGGCAAGCAGTTACACCTGGGGAACTGTGGTAACACGATTTAATTGGGAGGGTCTGTCCAGACCTTTTGAACAAGGCGGCCTCCAACCCCCGACTTCGAACACTACCTCGCTTCACAGGCGCAGTACGCTGGCTACTGGTATTCCACCCAGGAATGTCCGCTGCACATGGCCCTAGAGACATACAACGCTTCCTCCTCAAATTTAAAATTAATTATACTCGCAAATCAACATGCTGACACTTGTACTGATCCAGTTCATAGAACAGTAAATGCGTGGGCTAGATTGTTTTCGCGCCTTGAAAACACTCGTGTACAGGCGCGCTGTAAATAAAATGTATATCATAACAAGAGACTTGGGGTGACAACGCCATAATGCAGAGCCCTCACCTTGTGACAGTGCTGTGGCCTCCCCCCGTTTGACCAAGATATTCAAAATGCATGGGATCCTAGAAGTCTAATGTTGCACAACCGGTTTCCCCCGATGGGACCTTTGTGTCACACAGACCTTAAGGTTAAACTAGGCGAGAACCCCATAAGAACACTCCAATACTTTGGAATTAGAACAGCGGTCCGTAGCCGCTGGCCCTCGTTCCCTCTCAAACCCATTGATTAGGAACCACTGGGGATGGTGGTCTCCAGTGGAGACACCAGTAGACTGGTATCCAGGCTATACGAGGCGTGTCAGGATAATCAAGTCCCTATCCACAATGCCAAAGGGAAAAGGATTTGGTTTTGGTAATAAATGAACAGTGGTCACGATGGTGCCGTCTAACAAAGGAGGCTTCCCTCAATGCCCGGTTTAGGCTGATACAGTTTAAAATATTAAACCAACGAAGTTTGCCCCAACAACCAGCAGCGAATGCATGAAAAGTGGTGCTACTGCTGCGTACTAGTTACATATCTACTGGAGCTGCCCACGGATTGCCCTGTTCTGGAGCTCAGTAGCAGAAGCCATGCATGCTATTACAGGTACCCCCTCCCCCTCACTTTCCCCACCCAAATACTTACTGGGTGACATAGGAGATCAGACGGTTTTTCAATTTGGGGTGCCTGATCACAAGAAAATGCATATTGAAGGTATGGAAATCTTAAGCTGCCCCTGATATTAATGTATGGTTTAAGGAAATTACCTATGTGAACGAAAGGGAGGAGTGCTACATTTTGTTGATTACACCCAGCTGCAGACCCAAGGACATATGGGAACCATTCCGTGAGTATTTGCAACAAACGACCATGGTCTTGTAAACGCATATTGATAGATCGTATCTAATACTATGCACCAGTGTTATGTACTATGTTTTGCTGATCATTTTTGCTACATGACAAGATTATGAAAAATGTGCATATATATATACACACACACTATATATATATATATATATATATATATATATATATATATATATATATATATATATATATATATCTAGAGGTGCGTCTGTCACTGCACTAACTAAAGGTTTAATAAAGTCTGCAAGGAGCTGGCCAATACTGCTGCAGTCTCTACCTCTCCTGTCCCCTCCCAGGCCCTCTGCACGGCCCTGGCTTCCCACTTCATCTAAAAAATCCAGTACATCCTATCCACCCTCTCGTCCTCTCCTTTTCCCTCTCCTCTACCTCCGGCCTCCCCAGTGGTGGCTGGTGACTTTGAAAAGTGGTGGGGCGTACGTTTGTGGGTCCGAATTTGGTAGTGAGAGAGCAGGCCCAACCCACACCAAGGGTGGAGGGGGTTGTCCCCCCACGAGAAATCTTTAGTAAAACGGCTTCTAAAATGTCTTATTTACTGTCCAAACCCACAGAAATATGATATAAAAAGCATTAGGTTTTACATACTTCTGGCGGTACATTATTATTGTGTGCAAGTGTGATGGTGTATTTTACAGCAGCTTGTATTTGAGAAGAACAAGTTACTTCTTACCTTGTAGCGTTCTTTTGATGGGATGTTCCTCCGACGTATTCCTCATCTTTGATAATTTGTCTCCAGCTTGCTGGCCTCAGAAATGTTTTCTCTGTAGAGGGCGCTGCGTGTCGACATCCGCCGAGTTGATGTCCCTCGACAGCCACCGTATCGGCGCCGACGTCACTATGCCAATAAATAGCCACGCGCGGACTTTGGGTTGGCTCTTTCCCTGCCAGTTTGTAACATTCCAGAATGGCCAAAATAATACACTTGGAAATGGTCTGTTTTGTTATGGGTAGTCCCAACTTGTGACCTGAGTATCCTGCAAACAGTTGGTCTGCTTGCGTAAAAGCTCAGAGCTCGCCTTGTAGCCTTTTTTCCTCTATCCCCGGATGGGGAGGAGGGTAGAATGAAGGTAAGGTCATTTTCTGAGTGATATGAAATTCAGAAACCACCCTTGGGAGGAAATTAGGCTTCACCTGTAGGACAACTTTGTCCTTATGGAAAATTGTATGGGGGGGGGGGGTTTACAAGAGAGCTTGTAATTCGCTCACCCTCCTAGCAGATGTTAGTGCTACCAATAGGACAGTTTTAAGAGTGAGAAATCTCAGCGAACAAGAGTGGAGTGGTTTGAATAGAGTACCCATTAGGAAATTAAAGACTAAATTTAAGCCCCATAAGGGAACTTGGCATGGTCTTGGAGGATAAACATTAGTTAATCCCTTGAGAAATTGTATTACTAGAGGTGGTTTGAAATACAATGGTTCCTCCACAGTTCGCTTGAAGATTGAAAGCGCTGCGAGATAGCCTTTTACAGTGCCAACTTGAAGGCCTGAGTTTGCCAAGTAGATTAGAAATGACAACACCGTTGGTGTACCACATGAAAAAGGGTTGATATTCCCTTCTCTACACCAGCTGCAAAATTTGTTCCAACGGCAGCGGTATAAAGACTTTGTTGCTGGCCTTCTGGCCGAAAGCAACACCTCCATGACGTCATCAGGGAGGTCCCATTCCTTGTACCTCACCCTTTCAGAAGCCAAGCGTGAAGGTTGAGGGTTCTGATGTCTGGATCGAGAACCTGACCTCCCTTCTGTGAGAGAAGATTCTCTGAGTGGAAGACGGATTGGAGGACAGATGGACATATCTAGAAGGACCACGTTCTCCTGGCCCAGTCCGGGGCAATTGGGATCATGGTTTTCCGGAATCTTCTCAACCTCCTGATCGTTTGAGGAATAACAGGGACTGGTGGAAACGCGTAAAGGAGTGGGAACTCCCAGTCCACTACGAACACGTCCCCTAGAGCTCCTCTTGGGGGAAATTCCCTTGAACAGAACAGATCGCACTTCCTGTTGGTGCTGGTGGCGAACAGAGCCACCTGAGGGGTTCCCCAAAGGGCGAATATCTCTTGAAGGACTTCCTGAGCTAGCTCCCACTCGTGGGAGACTGTGCTCTGCGCCTGCTCAGAGTGTCCGCTGTCAGGTTCTCTCCAGCTAGATGGACTGCCGATAGAGATTCCTTCCTGAATTGCTCAAAACAAGATCTGAATTGCTCAAAACAAGATCTGCATTGCCTCTCTGCACAGTGGCAGTGACCCTACGCCTCCTCTTTTATTGAGGTAGTGCATGGCCACCGTGTTGTCCATCATTATCAGGACATTTCTCCCCTGTACTGATGGCAGGAAAACTTTCAGCGCTAATCTGATCGCTCTCAGCTCCAATAGGTTGATGTGTAGTCTGGACTCCAATGGAGACCAACGACCGCTGATGATCAAGTCGTTCGCATGGGCTCCCCACCCCGTGAGTGAGGCGTCTGGCTACTGCCATCTCCGGCCATGGTTGCCAAAACAGTTCTCCTTTCAAGATGTTCTCTGGATAGGCTCACCATTGAAGGTCGTGGGCTACCTTGTCCGGAATCCGGAGGAGATCTGTCATTCTCCCTGAGAATTGCGACCACAGAGTTCTCAGTGTCCACTGAAGAGATCTCATTCTCAGGCGAGCCTCTGGCACAAGGAAGATGGCCTAGCAAACTCAAAAAGTCAAAGGCTGGCTGGGAGACGTTGGGCATTTTGAAACTTGACCATCTGCAGAATATCTTGAGCCCTCACCTCTGGTGGCGAGGCTTTTCCCAGGGACGTGTCCAGGACCGCTCCAATGAACTGGAGTCTCTGATGGTATCATCTGTGACTTCTTTAAATTGAGGGAGAAGCCCAGTTTGTGAAGGAAGTGGCAGACATAATCTAGCTGGATCTGAGCTTGTTCCGAAGATACAGCTCTGATCAGCCAATCGTCCAGGTAGGGGTAGACGTGGGTCCCTTCCCTCCTTAGACTCGTAGCCACTACCGACATTAGCTTGGTGAAGACCCTTGGGGCAGAGTTCAGCCCAAATGGCAGAACTCGAAATTGATAATGAGAGTCGCCAATTGCGAACCTCAGGTATTTCCTTTGTTTGAGATGGATTGGCACATGGAAATAGGCATCCTGAAGGTCCAGAGATACCAGCCAGTCCTGGAGCTGGAGGGCCTGAAGGATCATCTTGAACTTGTCCTTCCTGAGGAACTTGTTCAATCCTTGTAAGTCCAGGATGGGTCTCAGTCCTCCGTCCGTCTTTGGTATGAGAAAGTAGGGGGGCTTGGGGGGGGGGGAGGGGCTAGTACCAGCCCTTGTTCCTGTCCGCTACAGGTACCGGTTCTAATGCACCTTTCTCTAGCAGGTCTATAATTTCCTGCAAGAGGAGTGGATCTGGAACTTTTAGAGAGCTGTGCCCCGGTGGATGACTCTGAGGGATGTGTAGAAAGGGTAGGCAGTAACCCTGGGCAACTGTCTCCAATGCCCAAGCATCTGACGTAATAGCCTGCCATTCCGTCAGATGGTGAGTTAACCTGCCCCCTACAGGTGTTGTGTGGAAAGACCTCAGAGTGGTTTGGGGGCGGCTGATGCAGATGCCGAGGGTAAAGAGGCACCTGCTGCTGCTGCGGCTTTAGTACTTTTGACCCGTCCACCTCGGGTGGATCTCCTTTGGCCTCTTTGAGCCGGCTGTCCTCTGCCTTTCCCGAATGCGGAATAATAGCGAAAGGAGTTTGGCGGATTGCAGCTCCTAAAGATTTTGCCGCTGCTTTAGATGTCTGCAACTTTTCCAGACTGTCATCAGCCTTTTTACCGAATAAAGAAGAGCCGTCAAAGGGCATATTCAAAGTCTGGCCTGTACATCTGGAGCAAAGCTAGACTTTCGCAACCATGCAGGACTGCGGATTGTCGTACTTGCCGCCATGGCCCTGCTGATACTGTCAGCGGAATCAATGCCAGTTTGAAGTGACTCACACATGGCATCTCTGCCATCTTTGATGATGTTAAGGAAGGCTTCCCTTTGCTCTCCTTCCGGTATGCAGTCAGCCGCTGATGAAGCACATTCCCACAGTGTGTGACAACCTGGCGGGCGTACAGGTGGCGTTGATGGACTCCATAGCATCGTACCTTTTGTCATCTCTATCCTGTGGGGCAGTAGGGTAAGCGGATCTGCTGCTTGATGAAGTTGCCGCTTGAACCACCAGGCTCACTGGAGTCAGGTGTTTTGATAAGTATTCAGGGTCAGCCGCAGCTACCCTATACTTGGCTGACAATCTTTTATTGACTGCAGGGATAACCTCAGGAGTTTCCCAATTAGATGTAATCTTCATTTGCAAGGCTGCATGGAAGGGGACCACAGGATCCTCCTGTGGACCTTTGTCTAGTAGGTCTGTCAGGTCATTCTGTTGAAAAACAGGTGAAGGCACAGACCAACCCATAAATTCAATAATTTATCCTTGCCATCAGGGTTCTATAGGGTGTTTCGGCATGTTCCCCTGGGTCTGGTTTGACAAATTCCACTTCTGAGGAAGTGTCCAGCCCACTTGCCTCATGTAATGATTCCTGTAGGTTTTTCAACCTTCTTTCCTCAGAGGTAAAATCCTCTGAAACAGGTAGTGTGGTCCTCTGCAACCCGATGGTTACCTGGTCAGAATCCTCCCCTTCTTCATAGATTGAAGATAATCCGGGGTACTCTGACCTCGGAAATGGTGTAAAACCCATTTCTAAGGCAGATGGAGCCAAACTCGTCATTATTGGGCGAGAAAACGCTGATGTCGTCGACGCCGATGTGACACGCTTCAAAGGTGTCGAGAAAGGCGTCAAGAAAACTGGAAGAGGCCTCGAAGAAATCGAGAGGATCGGGATCCTACTCTAGGATGTCGACTACTGTCTCGGCGTCGTGCCGGAGGCTCTTGGTATCACCGTTGGCTGTGAAGTAGCCGTGGTTTTCTCTTTCATCAGCGTCGACGATGGCGTCGATTCGATCGATGCGTCGAAGAACCCTTCGACAACGGCGCCGATGGCACTGATCCATGCGTCGAAGGGATCTTCAACGACGGCGCTGATGGTGCCTTCTTACCCGATGGCCCGTGGCGCTCTCGGGTGGACTCTTTCGCCGGGTGCAGTGACTTGCAGCATTTCGATTCTTTGGGTTTTTCACCTAGGGTATCAACCTCAGCTGTCTTCAAGGGGGTCGAGGCCACTTTCTCGAAGACGCTTAACATTTTCTTCCTGAATTCCTCCCACTCAGCCTGAGAGCTGTGTTTTTTGGGGCAGGAGATCCTTTCTGGGGAAACAGAAGATGACGAGGAAGGGGATCTTCAACGTCTCTTCTTTGAGTGTCTAGATCTCGACAAATGGTGGGAGCTACTTCGAAACCTAGAATGGGAATACTTTCGACGGTGAGGAGACGAATGCCTTGACCGAAGAAACTTTCGAGGAGGTTTTGAATGACTTGCCTCTCTTGAGCTTCCCCTTTCGCCGTCATGGACATGCAGTCCTCACACTTCGAACAATGGTGCTCAACTTCCAAGCACCACAAGCAGATCCTGTGTGGATCTGTCATCGACATTTTCTTACCGCAGTCTCGACATTTTTTGAAGCCGGACCGCGGAGTCGTCGGTTCCGATGAAGAAGCCATCGAGAACGAGTTGGTATTTCGAGTAAATGAGAGGTTTTAATCTGACTGAACTGAGCAACGATATTCCGAGGCCCCACGAAGCGCGGAAAAACGGAACTGGGCAACGGACTCCGCGCGTGGCCATTTATGGGCATGGTGACGTCGGCGCCGATACGGTGGCTGTCGAGGGACATCGACTCGGCAGACATCGACGCGGAGCGCCCTCTACAGAGAAAAAATTTCCGAGGCCAGCAAGCTGGAGACGAATTATCAAAGATAAGGAATACGTCGGAGGACACAATCCCTTTGAAGAACAAGTTACTTACCAACTGGTAACGTTCTTTCGACTGGATGTTCCTCCAACACATTCCAGATCTTTGACATGTAATGTCCACAGCTGTGCAATTCGGAAACTTTCGGCAGAGGGCGTCCTGCATCAATGGCGCAGGACGCCATGTCCCTCGAAGGCCCCCGTCGAGGACAATATCACAGGATGTCATAAATAGGACGCACGGCGCCCGTAGCCTCAGGTTAAGTTTTTTCCCCCAGAACGTGTGCCACCAGTCTGATGCGTGCTGGACTGCACTTAGCCCTGTGGAACACAGAAGCTGCAGTCTCATAGGAAATTCTCCTGAGGGGCAGGCTGGGAGGACGATGTGGAATGCGTTGGAGGAAGATCCAGTCGAAAGAACGTTACCAGTTGGTAAGTAACTTGGTTTCGAATGGATTGTGTCCTCCAACGCATTGCACATCTTTGACAGACTCCCAAAGCAGTACCAGTAAATGGAGGAGGGGAAATAATTTAGAGTATCCAATTAGATTGCGGATAAAGAACCGCCTTCCCAAAGGCCATATCCTGACCATGGATTGTAGCCAGGGAATAATGTTTTACAAATGTATGGATTGAAGCCCAAGTAGCAGCATCACAAATATTCCTAATAGGAACACCCCGCTGGAGGCCGGTGGAAGTAGCCATGCCCCTAGTGGAATGAGCTCTCAACCCTTCAGGATGAGGAGGAAGGTAGAAAGAAGAACCACCTTTTGACTCAAATGATATTCATAGACTACCTTAGGTAGAAAAGGGGGGACGTACTCGCAGTACAACCCTGTCCTTGTGAAACACAGTAAAGGGTGGCTTAGATGAAAGTGCCTGCAATTCACTCGCTCTGTGAGCGGAAGTAACCACAACCAAGAACACAGTCTTGAAGGACAGTTAGTTCAAAGGACAAGAGTGCAAACATTCAAACGGAGCACCCATGAGAAACTTCAAAATCAAATTCAAATCCCAAACTGGCACCTGGAAGGCCGATGGCGGAAATACATTAGTCAGTCCTTTAAGAAACTGGGAAATCAAAGGAATCTTAAAATAAGAACATTCATCAGACAAGCGCTTAAAGATAGACAGAGCTGCCAGGTAACCTTTAATGGTACACACTTGAAGGCCTCTGTGGGCCAAAGAAGACAAAATCATAGGAATGGAGCACTGAAAAGGACCAACATTGTGATCTCGCACCAGTCGCAGAACCTATGCCACCGGCAACGGTACAGGGATTTTGTTGCAGATACCAAGCGTGAGGGTTGAGAGTCTTGACCCCTGCATGGAGAACCTGGCCCTGGATCCCCCCTCCCCCCGCTCCCTTCCTGCGCGAGAGCAGATCCTCTCGGTAGGGAAGACGGCATGGAGGGCAGATGGACATCTCTGGCAGGACCGGGTACCACGCTCTCTTGGCCCAATCTGGAGCAATGAGGAGCATTCGGGAACCTAACCTCCGCAACACTTGAGGAATGACGGGGACTGGAGGAAATGCGTACAGCAGCAGGAATGACCAATCCACCACAAACGCGTCTCCTAAGGCTCCTCTTGGAGGCAATTCCCTTGAGCAGAATATCTTGCACTTCCGGTTCACACTGGTGGTGAAGAGATCTACTTGCGAGGTTCCCCAAAGGGCGAAGATCTCCTGAAGGACTTCCTGAGCCACCTCCCACTCATGCTCAGATCGTCCGCCGCTGCATTTTCATCTCTGGCCAGATGAACTGCCAAGATCGAAATTTTCTGCTGGATGGCCCAGAACCAGAGCTGCATTGCTTCTCTGTACAATGGAAGTGTCTCTACCCTCCAACCCCCCTTTTTTGTTGAGGTAATGCATGGCCACTGTGTTGTCTTTCATGATCAGGACACTCTTCCCCATACCAATGGCAGAAAAGCCTTCAGGGCTAGCCCAATGGCCCTCTGCTCTAACAAACTGATGCAGAGTCAGGACTCCGACAGACCAACAACCGCTGGCAGTCAAGTCGTTGGAATGAGAGCCCCATCCTGTGAGGGAAGCATCCGTCACTACAGTCACCTCTGGCCACAGTTGCCAAAACTGTTCCCCCCTCATCAGGTTCCCCACGTTGGCCCACCAGAGAAGATCCTGGAATCTCCACGGGATCCGACATCTTGCTGGAGAACTACGACCACTACATCTTGAGAGCCCACTGCAGGGATCTCATCCGCAGCCTGGCCTCTGGCACCAGAAAAATGCAGGATGCCATGAGGCCGAGCAACATTAACAATTTGAAAGCCGGGAGACTCTGGGCATGTTGAGACATGCCCACCATCTGCACAATGTGATGAGCCCTTACCTTGGGAGAAGAACACTTCAAGGACGTGTCCAACACAGCCCCAATGTACTGGAGATGTTGGGAAGGTGTCAGGTGCGACTGAGGAGGGTGAGGCAGGTGACACCGAGATGATCCAATGCTTGCTCGGGAGAGCGTGCCCGGATCAGCCAGTCGTCCAGGTAGGTGTAGAATTGGACCCCCTCGCCTGAAGTGCGCTGCCACCACCACCATGAGCTTGGTGAAGACCCTCGGGCGGAGGTCAATCTGAACGGCAGGACCAGAAACTGAAAGTGCGAGTCGACAGCCGCAAATCTCAGGTACTTCCTGTGCACGAGATGGATCAGCACATGGAAGTAAGCAACCGTGAGGCCCAGAGACACCAACCAATCCTAAAGTTGAACGGCCTGGAGGACTTGGGAAAGAGTGACCATCTTGAACTTGTCCTTCCGGAGAAGTTTGTTCAACCAACGCAAATCCATGATGGGTCTCAATGCCCAGTCTTTCTTTGGAATAAAAAAATAAGAGAATACTATCCCTAGTTCCTCTCTGCTACAGGCACCAGTTCTATAGCACCTTTCTCCAGCAGGGACAAGATTTCCTGCACAAGGAGCGGATCCGGAAGAGTTTCGAAGAGTTTCCGTGGTGGATTGTCATGAGGCCGCTAAAGGAATGGAAGGCAGAAGCCTGGGCTATGGTATCCAAAACCCACGCATCTGTAGTAATGGCCCGCCATTCTTCGAGATGCTGAGACAGTCTGCCCCTAACCGGCGTAGCATGGGACATGGCCTCATGACTCTTTGGAAGCAGCTGCGGCAGCGCCTGAAGGCAAAGAGGCAGCTGCCTGAGCGGCTTTGACACCACGATTACCCCAACCACCACGTGTACTTTTTCACTGGCCCCTTTCACTGGCGGCCAGCTCGTTCTACCAAAGGAGAAGTAGTAATGAAAAAACATCTGCTCCACTGCTGTCCCCTAGGACGAAAAGGCAGTGGTTGACACACCGCAGGCCTCAAAGATTTTGCCGCAGCTTTAAGGGTCTGCAACCTTTCAAGGCTCTAGTCAGCCTTGCTGCCGAACAAATGTGCGCCATCAAAGGGAATGTTCAGAAGACAGGCCTGCACATCTGGAGCAAACTACGACTTCCGCAACCAAGCAAATCTGCGTATAATGGTGCTCACAGCCATGAATCAGCTAACACTGTCGGCCGTATCCAAACCCGACTGAAGGGATTCGCACATGGTATCCTTGCTGTCCTGCACGAGAGCAAGGAACCCATCCCTTTCTCCCCCCCTCGAGAATATGCACAGCCGCCAAAGAAACAATTCCACAGAGTGTGTGTAAACCTTGCCAAGACACACGTGGAGTTGGCCGATTTCAAGGCCATGCTCCCAGCAGAAAATACCTTCCAGGCCCAACCGTCGAAGCGGTTGTCGGCCCTATCCAGAGGGATGGTAGGTTAACCGCCTGCCTCAAGGTGGCCGCAGCCATCTGATGCACCAAACTCTCAGGAGTGGGGTGAGTAGATAAACAGCTGAGGTCGCTAACGGAAGGGCAGTATTTCTTAGATAAAGGTTTATTAACAGCCAGAAGAGATTCCGGGGACTGTCAAGCCTTTTCTGCAAGGTAAGATGAAAGGGCAAAACAGGGTAAGAAGACGGACCTTGATCTAAAATGTCTGTCAGATCATCCTGCACAAAGTCTTCGGAGGACTGAACCAGCCCAGATACTCCGAGACCCTCGCCATGAGCCTCTTGTACAAGGATTCTGCATGAGCCCCAGGCTCAGGCCTACCAAAATCCACTTCCGGATAAGTGTCCAACCCACTTGCATCATGGAGGGTCTGGCGCAACTCCAACTGACTAGCTCCAGAAAAAAGTGGAGCATCCTCAAGGTCAGGAAAAAACAACAGGGTCAATTAAGGCTCAAAGAGCTGGGGTGGCAACTGCCTTCCCAAACCGTAGGAACATACGGGTACACAAAGAACAGTTCACTGGGGAAAAAGTTTGTCAGTTTGCAAGGCTAGGCGGAACAAATGATAGTGGTGTTTCGGAGGTGGTCCTACTCATTGTACACAGGATAGGAAGCTAATCTGGCCCTCTGTTGAGACACCCGGACCCCACCGGTGGGGAACCGAGGGGTGGGGGTGGCATCTAGTGGGTAGTCTAACCCCAGGCGGTGATGGATCTAGTGCCTGTCTGGAGGGGAGGGGGTAACTAAGTTCCACTATGTGTCTGTGGTAATCTTGCTAGCATGAGTGGCAAGGTAACCAACAGCCTGTCAAGAGGGAGAAAGGGGGACAAGGGTGGGGCAACCAGCGATGTTAAGACAAAAGTACGAGAGAGGGATTAAATCTCGTGGTCAAAGCCTAAGGGGCTGGTGATGACAAGTGCAAAAAATGGAGGCATCGGGATTTCCTTATGATTTATTCACCCTGGTGACTCAAGAGTTCTTTTTCAGATGGGTGGTTGCCCAAAAATGTACATCAAACGTTATCAAGTTTTTCTAAAAACGCACATCCCACTGACACCTGGGATGTGCTCAAAACCCATGCTTTCTGGGTTTTGAGTGTAATTTCGTGTAGTATCCCCTGTTGGTCTTGGGGATATCGTAAAAAGTTGTGGTGGAGCCACAACAGGTCAGGTCGACCGGTTTCGATGGTGTTTTAGTGGTTATCGACCATCTTCTTCAGGACAAGCTCAAACTTCATGTGCTAGTTAATAGAGACTGTCCTCTTAGTAGGGCAGCGGTGGCAGGCTGCGTAGGAATCCTGGATGGGGTGGCTGCACAGTCCAGGGGGGCCGTATGGGGCGGAGATAGACTCTCTGCAACTTCGTGCCTGATTTTCTCAGAGCGGACACAACCGCTGCAGCCTGCTCAATACGAACGCTGTTCTCCCTCTTGACAGGCTGTTGGTTACCTTGCCACTCACGCTAGCAAGATTACCACAGACACATAGTGGAACTTATTCACCCCCCACCCCCTCCAGACAGGCACTAGATCCATCACCGCCTGTGGTTAGACTACCCACTAGATACCACCCCCCCACCCCTCGGTTCCCCACCGGTGGGGTCCGGGTGTAACAGAGGGCCAGATTAGCTTCCAATCCTGTGTCCAACGGGTAGGACCACCTCCTAAACACCATTATCATTTGTTTCGCCTAGCCTTGCAAACTGACAAACTTTTTCCCCAGTGAACTGCATCCTCAAGGTCACCAGGGTCCTCAACCTCAGACCTTTCCTCATCTTCATAAATGTCATCCAGTGGGAGTTGAAACCCAGGCCTGGGGAGAGAAGAGGGACCGGAGGCCAAAATAGGGCGCACAGACTTCCCAGTAGCCTTCCTTGGAGGATCCAGGATATCCGGTTACTCCAGAGGCAAATTGAGCAAAAAAAATCCCCAAAGGCGCCGATTGCGATGAAGGCTTCGACGTTGACACAGTGGCCGACGGCGCCGTGGGCTGGTACGATGGTAAAGTGTCGACGTCCGAGTCGGATGGACATGGCGCCGACCAGTTGACGCCAGCATCAAGCCCTCCTGTAGGTAGCTGCGGTCTCGCTGGGGAAGAGGACAGAGACCTAGAGACTTTCGATTCCTTGTCTGTATGGGACCTCGAAGACTCACAATGTGAGACGCATTGTGAACCCGAGCCCGAAGGCGTGCGAGCCACGGTACGAGACCGATCCTGGCCAGCTTTATCAGCAGGCACGACCGGACCCGTGCCCTGCGATTGAAAAATCGCTAACATGGATTGTTTAAACGCTGCCCATTCCTCCGGAGTTGAGGACTTTAACCTTCCTCGAGGCACCATCCTCCGAGGACAGGGAAGGCGAGCAGTGATGGCACTTCCTAGAGTGCCGGGAACCACTCCGGGACCGAGATCCACGGGATTCCTTCCGAAGCAGAGAGTCGCCCCTCGAGTCGTCGGTGGAAACCCCCTCGACTTGGACGTCCGGGACTTAACAGGCTTAGAGCCCCTAACTACCTGGAACTCCCACAAGGCCTTGGCAGTCAGCAACTGGCATTTTGAGCAGTCATCAGTGTCATGCGACTCCCCCAGGCACCACAAACAAATGCGGTGGAGGCGGAAGGGGGGGAGGGGGGGTTCGGTGAGCGGCATTTTCGATTTGCAGCCCAACAGGTCTTGAAGCCAGACCGGAGGGGTCGAAGAGAGACACTAATGATGACCAGACGAGGCGCCCCGAGTCTCACAAACGTAACACGTTCACGGAAAAAACAGAACTGAGGCTACGGGCGCCGTGCGTCCTATTTATAACATCCTGTGACGTCGTCCTTGACGAAGGCCTTCGAGGGACATGGACCCGACACCCTCGATGCAGGACCCCCTCTGCCGAAAAGGTTTACGAAGTGCACAGCTGTGGACATTACATGTCAAAGATGTGGAATGTGTTCGGAGGACACAATCCATTTGAATAGCTGGTTCTATCTTGTATTGTACAACATAGTAAAGGTATATGAGGAAATGGCATACAAGGAGGGTCACAAAGCCTGTAGTTTTGTTATTTGCCCACCCATTGCCTGCTAATAGGCCATTCCCACACAGTTCCTGCCCCTCCCCGCCCAAAACACCTCACTGGAACTCCGAGTTTGCCATCAAACTTTGCGCTAAAATGTGCCTGCCAGCATTGCTTTTTCAAAGCAGTCTTCCGAGAGCTAATGGCCTAATTGGAGTTGGAAACCCGCTACAGGTGTAATAAAAATGTCTTAACTAGGTCTGTCTCCAGTCCGGACCATAAGCATGATTGGGGTGTCATATTGCTATGATATGATTTCTTCAAGGTTAGAACATTTAGAGGCTACCCTTTGCACCTTTCTTTGCACCTGAATACTATAACCCAAGAGATCAATACTGTCCTTCCCCACACGCTGGAGTCAGAATCAAGCTGCTGGGTCTTTCAGAGGGATGTGCACTGTAACTGGATCAGAGTAGAGATGCAGAGAGTCTTCTGTCCCTTCAGCAATGTCACAGCTGTCAAATGTCCTCCCTTTGTACAGTTCTCACTGCAGGAGGGGCTGTGGCTCTTTTTCGGTTCTAGGCTAGCCCAATGCAAATGTACACTTAGCACATGGAAATTGAAGTCTGTAGACACGTCTTTACCTGTATGCAAAGTAAAGAGCCGTGTCTTGTGTGAATCTCCTGGAAATGGGGTGAATTGTGAGCAGCGAGGGAAAGGAGAAATTGAGCCTGTGAAATGATTTTCTTTTTCCTTGCTCCAGACTTTAAAGGATCTGCTAATGCCATAAATTCCTGCAAATGAATATTGGTTAATATGGGTGTGTTACCTGATATGTAATTAATAGTTGTGAACATAGGGGTATCAGGAGCTTAGGAATAGCCGCCTAGAGATCTTTGGGAAGGCGGATACACTGGTAGCTTCATCATAGTGCACGCGAAACAGTCCCACGTAAATGCATGCAAGCTACATAGGGAGGGCAAGTGCAGGTTTTAGGACCTCGTTCCAGAAAAGGGGCAGATATGACAAGCTAACTACACACCAGAGCCAAGTATTAGAGTTTACTATATTGAATGTACTCTACTTCAGAGTGACCAGCAGTGTGTAACTGCAGAAGTGGAAACTGAATAATACCTTTGTTCAACCGAACATGCATCATTTTTTAATCGGTCAAGAAGGAAACGGTTCAATTTCCCCTTCATGTCCCAATGTATAATAGAGGGTACTATTTCATTGTCTGGATATAGCCTTAGGCAGTTGTTTGCATGTAGCAGCAGATTTCAAAACAGACTTTTTTGTGTGTATCTGTAATGTGCCATTTTATAAAGAACCCTTTAAAATGTTCTTTCCATTTCTCGTGCTTAAGTCAGGCAATGCCAATGTAATTTGCAGCCTTGCAGCAATGTTATTCTGTGATCTGGGCGACTGTCTTCCTTCTTTATGGAGACCACACCTCAGACCTGTCAAGCACAGGCTGTGCTGGGTCACTGACTGTGGGGCACAAACCTTATTTCAAACCGGCGATCCTAAAGATCAGTGCTCTACCAGGGGATGCATGGACACCAACCAGAGCATTGCTTGGTTTTCTGTCTCCGCCTGGCAATTATTCTGATACTCACGACTGGAATCTGACACAAAGCATTGTTCTACATGTAATGCTCATGTGGTGCTGTATTATGCAGGGCTAGCCCATTAATATGATAACTAGCAAAAAAAGGAATTTTGGAAGGACACACCAATCACATGATAAATACATGTGGCGCGACTCTGTAATTGGAGAATTACGCTTGTGTGGGCTCGGCTTTAACATTTGCAATTGCTAGAAAACGGCCCTGTGCCTGGGCAGTGATTTTGTAGGCTGCAAGAGGCACCTTCGGAGGAGATGAACACAGAAAGAGATATTGCTTGAACTTTGAGCCATCACAGTCAAAATGGGAGCATGCTTTGCTCGGCTCCGGATATGTGGATTTTTGGTGCCTCATTGGTTCGGAGGGGGGCTCGCAGATGGCACACTAGGGCTGCATAGTGCTGCAGCCCGCTGCCAGGGTCGCAAACTAGGCCATTACACCAGAAAGGCCAGAAATTATAATATCCGTGTGACCCGATCTCAGTACACACTAGTGCTGCAGCCCGCACCCAGGGCGGCACACTAGGCCATTACGCAGTGACCTGATCTCAGTGGTGCGTCAGCTGTAGGAGAGGGAGGTTAACAAAAAACAAACTTCGAGATGCAGTTCTGAGCTAAGTGATCTGTGTATTTCTCAGAATTTACATGAGTTGAAAAATGAATGCGACCATGGAAAACCACGGTGGCATTAATTTGTCAACTCTTCGAAAATGCAAGAGATTAATGCATATGGCCGCTTTTAGCGCCAATGCCATCCATCATCCATGCTACTAGGAGGCCCGGCGCTGTGCACATTGAAAGCGGATAGCAGTTACCAGCAGAGTTCATTCTATGTTGTAGTGACTGTCAGCAGAGACAAGGGAAGGACGGTTTTCTGGAGAATCTAACAAACAATGCAAATTGCTACGCAGGTTAGGCTTGAAATATTCCGCGTGACTCGAGTGACTTGTGTGAATGCCTAGATTATTTACTGCTGAACACCAGTCTTTTCATAATGGGGCAAATTCCAACTCCCACAACAGAATCGTTACCTGGCTTTTCCCCCCAGCCCTTTCACTGGATAAAGTAATTTCCCACCCAGCATTGCTCCCGTTTCACTTTTCCCCAAAATTCATACATCTCATTCTTATCAAACTCTTACATAATTTAAAGCATAAAAACACAGACATCGGAACTAATCGGCACCTCCAAGAACACAAACTAAAAGTCAGTTGTCCACTGGCTGCAATATCCCAACCCCAAAGGAATTATCCACCCTGAATGCATGTCCTCCTCTCAGTCGTGTCTCGTGTCAATGTCGCCTATTCCCTGCTGCATCATGTCCACGACCACTCCTCTTAGAATGGAAGAGGAAGAGGACATGATGCAGCCAGGCCCTACTACGGCGTTGACATCGACAGCCACTAGGCCTTCCTGGCCCTGCTGCATTCCCCAGGGCAGGACTCCAGGAAAGCACTGTCCTCCTGGCCTGGGGAATGACTGAAAACCTTTTACTTATCACAGTTACCAGCATTGCATAGGCCGTTTGATGGCCTTCTGTCCTGCTTCCTGTTCTGTGGCCTGGCTGGCTGGGCAGCTGAGCCTCTTCTCAACTACTCCGCACAAAGTCAAGTGTGAGCCTGAGAGAAGTTCTAGCAGGAAGGAGGCACCAGGGACGTCGCCCATACGCCGGCTCCCATCCATCACCCCCAACCCCACTGCACATGAATGTCATTGGCTGGCAAACATCCAATTACATTCAGTAAATACCTGTTGCTATGCCCAAGTCAGAGGCTTGCTGGTGGTGCGCCATTTGCGCACAGATTATATACTGGCGGGCCACCCCTCTAGCGCCCCGCCAGTCTCCTACATTGTGAGATGTAACGTAGAATGCATGGAGCTACGAGCTCCATGCAACTACAATACAACTGAAGTGGCGTAATAGTGGACGCGCCCCTGTGTTGTTGTAGGCCAGGCCCAGTCATCAACATTGCAGAGCGCTCTGAGCCAGACCATGCTCTGTAATGTTAATGATTGGGCTTTGGGCCTCTCAGCAGTCACATTAATTAGTTATGCTTTTTTTTTTTGCTGCCACGGAGATGCAGCACTGCAAAAAAAAAAGAAAAAACGTTTTCAGTATCTGCACTTTGCAGCACACTATGGGGCTCAGGGTAGGGGGCCGCCCTATGTGAGCTGCCACTGTGCCTCCCTGTGACCACCTCTCCTTCTCTGCCTTTCCTCCGTTCACCCCCGACAAGGTGTCTGGACAAATCGGATCTATGAAAGTCACGTCAAAACAGTAGAACAGGGTCACCTTCTGGACAAGCCAGACCAATTAAGGTAGTATTGGCGGCAGTAAAGACTAGGTCTCAGGAGGGGTGAGGGTGACTGAAAGACCTCAATGAGCACACAGAATAAAAGGACGCTTACAAACCACTCCCAGTCAGGTGCATATATATTAAAAATACAAATATATTTATTTCAAGGCCTTTGAGTTTCAACACAAATAAAATCACAGTAATACTTCTAAGCCAACACAATCCCATCAATATACATATACACAAGACAAATGGGGTCTAAAGGATGAATGCACAAAATGGGTCCACAACTTAAAAGGGGGAGCAAACTGGCAGTGCAAATAGTCTTTAGTCCCTTCAGCATGAAACACAATCCTAACTGAAAGGCAGTCCGATCCCCAAGAAGAGGGGAGCCTATTGCACAAATTTACTTGCAATGCTGGCACACACATGCAGAAGGGTAAAACGGGGTCTCTTCAAGGGTCTGTAGCAACTCAAGAAGCAGGGCGAGGTGTGTAGAATAAGCTCCCACTATTCGTGGAGGGTCTCCCCAACAGGGCAGACAAGGTTCCAGAGTTCAGGAATAGTTCACTAGTTCGCACTAGCAGTGGAAAGGCCACTTGTGCGTAAAAATGGATGGATGCGCTATGGCCACCGGTTAGGGTTGCAATTACTTACCGATCCCTGGCGCACTCCGGCAGTTGAATTCACTTCAGTTGCAGGTTCAAACGCGGCCATCTCTCGGCTCTGCAGCTTTCAGCAACAAAGTTACAGCGTTGATTCTCAAACGGGAGAGTGGTGATTTCTCTGCTCCTGGTAGACGGATCAGGCCAGTTCCGCTGTAGCCCGTTCAGGGCACAGCGGGGCACAGCTACAATGGGTTTGCAAAGTTAGTCACCACCGCGTGTACTCCAGTTCGGGCGCTCTCTTTACTCCAGACCTGGGAATGCCAAGTGTACGAAATGTAAGTGCCATGAACACAGAGCTTACAGGGTACCAAATTTCAAGGGCATCCTTGAAACGGCGGAAGTGACAGAGCAAAGGTCCTGAGTAAGCTGGTCAGCCCACTGGTTGGCCCAGGGACACTTCTGAGAAGGCTTACTTGCAGGTTTTGATGAAGGTGCCAAGATAGTTGGTCCTAATATTCCAGTGGGTCGAAGCGTCTTTGCAGACCTTCTAGGACGACCAGATGCAGAGGGGTCCAGCGGGACAGCAGCGGTTCCTCGACTCGGCTGCTTAGTTTCAGGATACTCGGATCCTATCCTTCGTTCAGTGATAACTCCAGAGATCGACATGGTATGGGTGTTTGGAGCCTTCTCTTACCCCAATCTCCTTTGCGCCAAAATGAAGATGAAGAGGACCCAATGGGAGATCTGCTCACTTACAGGCATACCATACGTGCACCAATCATGGACCATGGTGGTCTCAGGCATTCACAGCACACCAGATTCTCTGGCACCCAGGATGTGCATTGGAACTAGACAGTCCAGCCAACATCCTGGAAGCTCACACACACAAAAGGGATGCAGAAGCCCGCGGAATTCTTGGCGTTTCGCGGGAGAATGCATGCCCAAATAAGGACTAACCCGGGTCAGTTCGACCTGGTGAAGGGGCAAAATGGCCAAAGGATACGACAGAGAACCTCATGGCATGGCCATTTTGTAGCCAGGCCACCTATTTGTGCGATTTAACTGGCAAGAAAGGGTTAATACATGAAAAGATGAGTGGCCACCAGCCCTATCCAAGGCACATCTGCACTTCTTCTAAATAAAATCTTTTGAGTTTATCTAGGGCCTTTATAAATGACAGGAAGATCCAAGTGCACTGTACAGTAAGGTACTTTGTGCACCTGCAACATGTTGCAGAAAAGTTGCAACATTGACAAGGACCAAGGGGAACAAAGTCTCCCAGTAGTGACTGTCTTTAAGGGCATGCCAGTTTCCCCATAAAAAGCGAAAAGCCAAGGGGAGTGCAGGAGAATGCTCTGATCCTCTGGTAAAGTCAGACTATGGTGTTTAACCAATGCAAACAGTTGGGGAGTACACAACTGGAGGGTAAATTACACATGAAATGGAAATCTTTCCTAACACAGGCTATCGCCCGATCTCCATCACTCCTTTCCTGGGTAAACGCTTGGAAAAGCTGGCCATCTCCCAGCTTAATCTTCACAGTTAATCTGTTGGTTGTCTCCATGACCATCAGTCTGGCTACAGAGCAGCCAGAAGGAAACTGCGCTCCTGAACATCCGTGAAGACCTGCCCTCTAACCTTTATGCTAATCACCCCTCTGAGCTCGTCTTACTTGATCTCTCTTCTGCTTTTGACACTGTCAACCATGCCATCCAGCTCAACCGTCTCTGTGTTAACCTGGGTATCACTGATCAGGCCCTGGCCTGGCTGACTTTTGTCTTGGACCAACCCTCCCAGGTGCAACTTGAATCCTTCCTCTACTTTCTCACTCACTACCTGTTGTGTTCCCCAGGGGTCTAACTTTGCTCTCTGGCTTTTCAACCAATACCTGGCACCTCTGGCTCACCGCATTGCTGCTCTCTGGTTCAACTTTCAGTGCTATGCGGATGACACTCCACGTGTTTGCAGGGTCCCCGCTTCCGCCTCTTCTCCCTCTCTCATCTTGGATGGTCTGTCTGCAATCCAGGAGTGGTGTGCCACCAATTATCTCTGCCTTAATGCCAGTAAGACGGAGATCTTCATCGGCACACCTGCACCTTCCTTTCCTGTCACTCTGGCCGGCCTCCCTTGGCTGTAACGCTCACCTGGTATCCACGGAGACGTCACTCAGCCTGTTCTGACCTCTTACGACCTCAAACCCTTCCCTGGAGGCTATTCGACTGGAGACTGGGCCTGAAACACAGGATTGGTAGAGCTTAACTCCCTATTGTCTCTGTGTGCTTGAACCCCTTCTTCCCCGGGCTCCAACCCTTCCCTTTGATCCACAGCTCACCTTGTTTTCTTGGATAGTGTGCTCTCCGTCCTGCTTTCAGTGCAGGGGCGCGTTTATTGATGCAGGCTCGTTGCTGCTTAGTTACTTCACTGGCAAGAGTCTGACAGGCAAGTATGAGTCTGTTGAACAGTTCTCTAACTTCGTTCCTTTCTTTCTTTAGATGATGGCCAGCGTCCGGAGATGGCGGCGTGCTGCTCAGATGAGAAGCGCTGAAGGTGAGTGCGATGCGTGATGCACCCCTTTCGTATTTGCAATGAACGGAGTTCTTTTTCTGTGTCTTAGGTGCCACGACATTTTCAGCGTGGATGCCGGTTATGAAGAACAAATGCGGTGGATAAGTGCGGTATGCGGCGCCTCTCGATGTTTCCACGCTAACCTGGAGTGTCTTTTCCCTCTTTCAAATGGATGAGAAGTTCTGGAGACAGAGTTCCCCCAGAGCGACTGGGATTCAGGTAAGCGTTTGAAGCTCGTACAGTATTCAAAAATAAGCAAAGACTTGCAGAATGCTTACTAATGCCTTTTTTCTGTTCTTTTCCCCTTTTCCTTAGGAAGCGGCATGCCGGGATGGGAATGACACTGCCGAAAATGGCCGCAGAACAGAAGGAGCGATGGATGGGCAGAAGCGCCGCAAGGTAAGGCTGTTCCTAACGGTGTTCTTGTTCTTGCAGGAGCTGAGCACAGAAGAAAGATGCAGGCCTACTGGAGACCGATCCGAACATGGTGACCGTCACGCAGCAGGTGCAGAAAACGCAAAGCAAGTTTCTCAGCCTGGGTTTGGGTTAACTAGTCTCTGGGTATCCCAGGTGTCTCTGGGCTGAACCACACCCAAAAGACTAGACTACACATGCAGTTCCGGGAACCGAAATATGTGGGGGCATCCCTCTTGTCCCCATCAATGCATTACAAGTCCAATCCCCAAAGTTATCCTATGGGAGTGAGTGAATCTGGTGCCACAAGCGCCAAGTCTGACTCCAAGTGGGTCTTTGGAGGGATGGAGAAGCCCTTGAGGGCCATGTAGGTGATCGTGGCCTGGCTCCAGCCTGACATCTTGGAGGGCTGGGGACATGAGGGGCAGGAATCAGGACATTGGCCCTCTTCGTGCTGCCACCTGTGAGGCTAAGAACCTCGGGGTCATCTTCGACTTCACACTCTCCTCATATTTCTGAGATCTCTAAGAAGTCAAAATATCAACTATACCTCCTAAGAGGTATTCTTCCCTTCCTCACCTTCCCCTAGAAGCTCACTGTCTCCAGAGCTCTGGCTCTCTTGGCTGGACTACTGCAACAGCCTCTTTTTAAATCTGACTGCTTCTAGTCTTCGCCCTCTAAAACTCATCCAGAACAGGATTGCGAGACTTGTCCTTGGCTTCAAGCCCAGGAATCGTATCTCTCCAACCCTAAAATCTCTCCATTGGCTTCCAGTGGTTGCATGGATCAAGTCCAAGACTCTTTGCATTATCCGCAAGGCCTTCTGGGGCCAGAATACATCCAACTCTCGTTGGAATTATCTTCCTGCTCAAGCTCTTCGCTCCTCCAACTCCCTCAGGGTCAGTCACTGCTCCGAGCAACGAGTTGGGGGTAGATCTTTCTTCGGCTGGTGCCTACCTTTAGACCAGCCTCCTGCCTCTGAAACTTGAGCAGAACCATCTCCAGTACCGCAAGCACCTCAAGACCTTCCTCTTTGCTTCTGCCTTCTCTCTTCCTCTCCCCTGCTGATCTCCTGTCTGATACTGCACTGGTCACCTGGCTACCTTCTGAATTCAGGCCCATGTCCCTACCCGCACAGTTGCACACCGACACTGCTTCCTGGAATCCCCTGCACTTGGGTCTGCATCGGCAACACTACAGTCCCCTTACCTGCACTTATTGGAAACCTGCTGTCTGCACTCAACCCTTGCACTTGCCATCTGCTGGCCACATTCCTTGTTTTTGATTCCTTGTTTACGATTCCTTGTACGGCACTTGCCCTTCCTCTCCTCCCCCCTGCACGTGCGATCTCAATGTCACTAAGCCTAGTAAGATCGTTGTCTTTGTCCTCCTGTTATGCTCACCTGGTATCCACAGGGACGCCACCCAGCCGGTTTACTAGCTGGTATGCTTCTCAGATTTGCCCCGATGTGGTCTGCGGATAAGGTTCTGCCTGAAAATACAGGAGGACTGTGTTCAAGACTGACCGACTGGGGTAAGTATCCTCCCTCCACCCCCGTATGATTTCAGTCCCTCTGGCGCCCTCTCCTCACCTTGTGATAGAATTAGGCATGCTCTACGTCCTGCCTTCTTTGCAGGGACGCGTTGTCTTTCATGGGCGAGTGCAGTCCAGTTACTTCACTGGCGCCGGCCCGTTTGATATTGTTCAGGTAGGTTTTATTGCTGTTCTTTAGTTTTGTTGCTATCCTGCATGCCTTTCTTTGTTTAAAATGCCTCTTTTTTCTCCCTTGGGTATGCAGAGCTTCAGCGTGGCGAACTGGCTTGGTTGAGCCCCGCTGGTAAATGATGGCGCATTAAGAGAGCTATGATGCGGTAAGTCTTGCCTTAGCTAACCTGTGTTTTCCTTCCTTGTAGGTCGTAGTGCTCTTCAGCGCAAGTGGAATGTCCGGAGTGGTGCCAGCCTAGAGGCGACCAGCCAGGTAAGCCTTTTGAGCAGTTCGTAATTTGTAAATGTCTCTACTGCTTTCTTTAATGTTGCCTCCATCTTCCCCTTTCAGGTCGTTCTGTCCGGGAGGCGTGCAGATTCGAACACCCGGGCAAAACTTGATCCTAACTACGCCTCTTTCCATATTGCCAATAATATCATCATAGTTCAAAGGAAAGTCAAGACCTTAGGAGTAGTTCTTGATGAAGAACTCTCCATGAAATCCCATATTTCTAGCATTAAATCTAGCTGTGGTGTTATAAACAAGAGAATTCGATATATTCGACCGTTCATATCGGAAGAGAACTGTGCTCTATTGTCCACTACATTGATAAATTCAAGATTGGACTACTGTAACAGCCTTCTGGCGGGCACCACAGCCTCTAACATCCAATCCTTACAAGTGGCACAGAACTATGCTGTGCGTAACATTTTCAATCAGTCACGTCACATACACATTTCTACTTTTAGGAAAAAACTCCACTGGCTACCCATCAAACACTACATAACGCATAAGCTGCTTACTACGACCCATAAATGCCTTAGTCTTAGCAGTCCAACCTATCGGTCATCCCGTATAGGCATAAAACCTAACGTGAGGAACCTTCGCTCTTCTTCTGCAGTCACTCTCAATTATTCTAAATTTAGGACAGCCAAATTTAGAGGTACTACATTGGATGCTCAGGGTCCCCTTTTGTGGAACACACTTCCAGCTGGTATACAGCAGATCCAGAGTTATACCGCGTTCAAACGTGCCGTAAAGACTCACTTATTTAACCTGGAATAATATGACTCGCTTTGCCTTCTGCCTCTTATGCTCGTTTGTCTTTGTCTTGTTCTTTGTGCACCCCGAGGCCCATGGGCATGTTGGCGTGTTACAAAAATTAAAATAAATAAATAAGCTGTACTCAGTAGCTGCGAGTGTTTAAGATGAAGACTCCAGGTAAGATGCTGCTGCTAATGATGTTCCTTTTGTCTCCTTGCAGGTTCTGCTTCTCCGAGGTTCGAGGGAATAGCTGGACACGGTGAGCATCACGTTGCAAGCTGCAAAGTAACGCAAAGCGTGTGGTCTTGCTCGGGTGTGGTTTAAATAGCCCCAACAAAATAGTCCAGGTAAAGTAGTCCCTAGGCTACCACACCCAAAACACTAGACCGCATAGCTTGGCTCTTAGGAACCAAGCTATGTGGATGCCTCATTGTTGGCTGACAATACAATAAAGTAGTTCCCAAGCACATTGTTTTTCATGGTGTATGAGCCTGGCGCCATATGCGCCAGGACTGGCCCCATGAGGGCTTTTGAAGAGGATGCCAGGCTCTAGAGGCCCGAGTCCTGACCCCACCTGGCCAATGGGTTTGCCAGAGGAGGTTTTGGGCGAGGGTCGTGACACCTCCCCTCTGTTCCCCTCCCTTGCCTCTTTGCACCTTACAACACTTGTGTACAGGCTATATACACGTTATAAATGCCATATCATAAGAGGGAGGATCCCTTAGAGATCAATAACAAAAGGGACTATTTCCAACAAGTGCATTCACTTCACATGGACAAAACTGCCGAGCTACAAACTGATTCTCCTGGACTGAACCCAAAATCAAAAAATAATGAGAGCCGAAGTTCTGACTCTAGCTCACTACGAGGTGGAACCCATTACCTTTAATGTGCAGTTAGGCATGCTTCAGTAACATGATGCACAGCAACACCATGCTCAGCATCCTCCGATAGTCATGAGCCATCACTAATGCATTCTTAAGAATAGTGGAAGCTGTCTGCTTAAAAACCTAAATCATGTCCTCCAAGTGAAAGACCCTGCCCCCCAAAGGTTTCTTAAAACAATCTAGTAGAGCAAATGATTGGACATAACCCTTCCAATCTAATTTATCCCTTCCCCCTCTCCCCCGTTCCCACCTCCATTTACACTACCCTTCCCCGGTCAACCTTGCCTTATGGAATGCGCATTCTCTTTGCAGTAAGGCCTTCTCTGCGCTCAACTTGTTTTCATTTCAAACATGGGTGTCTTCTACCAACACCATTACACCTGCTGCTCCGGCGATCCTCAAGATTTATCTAGAGCCTCTGCTACAGCCTTGTGCATTTCAACCATGAACACAATGAACACAGACATATCTAGGCTGATCCATATACCTCTTCTCACTCCATCAACAAGCCTGGTAGCATTTCCAAGATGCCCATTCCAACTAACTTAGTTTCAGAGATTCCCCTGTGAAGGCCTCTGCCTTGTAAGAGGGAGGATTGTCCGCAAACTTTGTTATGTCCCTCCACACTCTTAGATTACAGGCTGCTAGCATAGCATCGCTATTGATCTGCCTTAAGTGTAGAGTACTGTTACTGGACACCACCTTTGAAAAATCAAGCACTTTCTCCACATTTGATGGGGGGGCAGATAGTTGCCAACGTAGGAGTTGTGTTGCACCCCACCAAGGCCGCTGTGAACATTGGACTTGGTCAGGGGACGATACCCTATACAGAAATGTTCATCCTCAGACTCAAAAATTCATATAAACCGGTCTATTTACTGCCGCTGGAGAAAGATAGATTCCCCACAACTTTCAAATGTATCGATCACATATGCTTATAGTGGGATCCGCTCCAATCTTGTCTGCCAATACTCCTCTGAAAAGATACCGACTACAACGTCCTCTGGTTCGAGTGTGCAGCTCTAGGAACTGCATGACACATGGTATGCGCTTGTGGAATGCCATGACTCTATGCAGGGCTTATCCTCTTCCATTTGATCATCCACATTAGGGGGAGCGTCTGAGACCAGGGGAGAGTGGGAGCAGAAGGAGATGGTGCAGCTGTGCTCTATCCCCTAAGTGGAGGGAGCAAGCAAAGTTTGAGGCATATCCGCAGGTATTTCGTGAGGGTTGTGGACAGAGAACTAGGAGGCAGTGGGGGAGGATCAGGTACTGTTGGAATGATCAAAGGAACGCTACTGTAAGCGGTGCTAGGTATTACGGGAGGGATGCTGTGGGTTCCCTCTCAGAGATAAAATTCTTAAAGAAATTGCACATAGGGGATAGGTCATGATCTGTGCATATTTGTGCAGGAACGACTCCTGAGGACAATTCACACTCAGTATGAAAGGACGTCACTGGGGCTGGTAATACGAACAGAGTAAGGGGTAGACAAGAATCCCTTGCCTATAGCCGTTTAGACAGACTTGTTTACTCTTAGGTTGAAAGTCCAGCCTGCAGTGAAAAGGAGCAATGAGCCCACGAGTGGTAAGAGAAGCCTCATTAGCTGCAAGCAGTGGTGCAACCATCTTTGGCAATTCATTATCGGCAGGCAGACTTCTAGTATGAACCAAAGCTGCTTAAGAAGTGTTTTACTTCTTCAATTTGGAGTGGTCGGCCAGCCCCTCTGGCCTGTCCCTCATCTGGGGTATTCAGACATGTACCCACTGGATCCTCTGTGTGGTACCAGGCTGGTTTGAATGTATGTGAGGTCGGTGGTGTGAGTAAGCCAGAAGATGGTGCCCTTGCCATGCTTGATCTGTGAAGCAGGATGCTACAACAGTAGCATCTGATAGTCTCCATGCAGATCAGGTTGTAAAAGCTTATTTAAGGGCTGCAAGTGGGCCTCGGAGGAAACCCCCAGATGTGTGTGGTAGGAAAGGCGGAATAGACACCTCGTCTTGTGTTTTTTTTTTGCTTCTATAGCGCTTTACAGCAAGACACTTTACAAAATAATTGAATTGGTACATTGAGTAATGATGACTATCAAAAACAGGGGAGAGCAAAGAAACCGAACAAGCGCAAAAGAACACCAACATGAAAGAAATTAGCAATGATGGTACTTAACAGTCTAGCTTAAAAGTCGAGCAACATAATGAAAAAGTTGCAAGACAAAATCGGGACACCACAAGAAAAACATGGGAAGGGAGCACAAGTTAAAAATATTAAAAAGACACCAGCTAAAACAAAAACAGGAATCTGGATGTTAAAATAGTAAAGATGGGCTAAAAGAAATGTAAAAAGTCCTCACATTAAGTACAATCTGGGCTGTCTAGTCAACAGCATAGTGCACAGAGAGGAGATAGTAAAAAAGCACGAGCAACCAGGCTGCAGGCAGCCTACAGCAGACACCACACCGGGGAGCCACAGCCCCACCCCATAGGGGCCATCCAAATTCTAAGCAGTGTCCAGAAGGGGAACCTCCCTAAAGCCGCCAGACCGAAGGACCCAACCAAAAACGATGCCCACGGGCCAACAATGCAGTGTGTGCATGTGTGTCAGTATTAGGATGCTGGGGAGACACTTGAGGATCTCTCCTGGTAGGGTATCTGCCAGAGCCCTCAGCCAAGGTGCTATAGTCTCATTCCATGGCACATGCAGTAGGGTGCAGAGAACTCCACCGGGGTTGCCAGCTCGGTCACTGCTTTGACACTCACCTCCCTCAGGGATACAAGGATCCTCTCCAAGCCCAGGTCTAACCGGTCTGGTGGCGGAGTGGGTCTCGTCTTCCCTGAATGGGTCCCTGCCTCAGTCATACCCACTCAATCCTACTCCGCATTTGAATGTCTTATTTGCAAGCTTTGCGTCCCCCCTTTCACTATAATCTACCTCTCCCTCTGGGACTGGGACAACCACGCCTCCTCTCTTCTGACCTCTTTCTCCAAGTTCCTCCTCCTTGGAGATTTGAATATTCACTTAGACTCGTCTGATGCAGCCACTCCATCTTTCTGCAACCTTTGTGACTCTTTCCCTCACCATTCTTCCCTCTGGTCCAACCCACTCAGCTGAGCATACCCTGGATGCGCTTATCACAGCCGATATCTCCCTCTCAACCCTTTCTCCTGGTTCTGACCAATGCGCTCCACTCCTCCCATCTGGAGCTCCTTGGCTCCCCGGCTAAACCTATGCCTCCACCGCCAGTCTCCTCAGTCATCCGACCGCTAAAGCAACTGTCAGTATCTACTTTTGCTGCCCCTTTCATTCCTCCCACTCTCCTTATACTGACTCCCACACCGTCTCTTACCTTACTAACCTTCACCTCTCCAACACTCTTGATATCCTTGCTCCTGCCATGAGGATCCGCATGAAGCCTGGCTCAAAGTGCAATATTTGGTACAATTCCTACCTATCCTCGCTAAACCCAATTGCAAAGTTGCTTAGCAAAAATTGTTGGCCTCTAGCACACCCTCGGCTTGATGCATGCTGCAAAGGCCATACAGGCTCTCCATATGCTCCAAGAAGCAGGCCCATATCCAAGCCCGCACCCCTGGTGCCACAAACCACAGAACTTTTCAAAATCTGCAGGGAACTTGCCAACCCTCCTTCGGTCTCTACTTCTCTTACTTCTCAGGCTCTATGCATGGTCTTGACCACCCATTTCACTACCAAAACTCAGGACAGCCTGTCCTCTCTTCTACTCCTTACTCCTCCCCCTGTACCCAGGCCCCCCCTTGGCCCTCTATAGTCTCCTCTCCGATAGCACCGGACGAGGTTGCCAAGGCAGTCTGTTCTATGAAAGTCTTGTTCAAACAAGTGCCCCCCTGTTCCTCTAGAACTACCAACGACAGCATTGCCTCCCTCGCTCCCTCCTTGGCCAAGTTCTGTAACCATTCTTTTGCCAGTGGCTCTTTCACATCAACCCTCAAGCTCTCCCTTGTGCACCCCCTCCTAAAAAGGATGTCTGCAGACCCTTCCTGCCCAGCTAACTACCACCCTGTTAGGCAGAAACCTGTGCAGTTCCCTTGGGGAACACTGCAAAAGATTTAAGACTACAGGTATAGCAGTAAACCCACTTGGTAGCAGTCCGCACCACCCAGATTTACCTGGTAGCTGTGGCTGAGCAGTCAGACTTCCCTCAAGAAGAGTTAGGCAGTATGTAAAGTATACACAATAGGTACTCCAATACAATAGCACAAGCAAACACTGACCAGAGCTTGGTTTCAAAAGTATATAGTTATTTATTTATTAAACACACATAAGTTGAAATCACTCTAGCAAAATATAGTAAAAACACTTCAAACACAGTTATAATGAAAGCAGTTTCAACCCTTACTCCTATCTAGACAACTCTAAATTAACGCCACATAATTAAAACAGAGGTGAGCGCTTAACGTTAGATGACACTCTAGTAGGTTCAAGAAAGGGATAAAAAGAAACAGAAATGGGTTAAACACACCACTCTAAGATCCAGAACACTTGCAATAGGCTCAAGGAAGCACAAAGTCACAGGAGAGCAAAAGTCACTAGGCAGGGCCCACTCTTAGAGTAGCCGGAGCGAAAATGTGCCCAAGATCACACTGTTATTAGGGATTCAAAGTCTTGCAAAGAGTTAGAAAGAGTTTAGAGTGGCGTAGAAAGTTTAGCCAGGGTGTTCCAGGCACTCCCAGGTTCGAAAGCCGGGGGCTAAATCTACCCCGTACAGTCGGTGGCAAGGGAAGCCAGGCGGAACACGGTACCTTAAGCGGAAAGGATCCTCCAGCGGTGGCAGTTGTTCCAGGCAGTGGCAGCAAGGCTCGACGTCGGTCAGGGGAGAAGAAGTTCTCGCTGAAGAGCAGAAGAAGAAGGTCGTTGCACTGCCCGGGAAGAAACCAGCCGCGGAGTCCTCCGGTTAAAGGGTTGTACCGACTTTCGCGGTTAGGGGTAAAAGTGTGGTAGTCCGGTTGCCGGGGTGCTTGGCACGGGCAAGGCGGCCACGAGATACCTCGAGAAGCGAAAAGAAGGCGAAAACTGGTTGTCCCCACCAGTCAAGGGAAGGAGCCACTCCGTTAAGAGTTCTCCTCGGTCGTCGGGAAAAGTGGTGAGACGGTTCAGCAGGGCTCCACCGGGTGGCGTCGTCGAAGCAGGTCGGCTCAGCTCTTCCCTCGTCGGATTCTTAGTCCTGTGGCGACTTCTGAAGTTCCAGTCCCCAAAGCCCTGCTTTTATGCAGCAAACCCCCATTCACCCAGCCTAGCTGTCACTCAAACATGCTAAGTGGTGAGCCGGCCGGCTCACCACTTGGGCCAATCAGGACGGAGTGCGACTTGAGTTACCAAGGTAACTCAGTCCAGGGTGCCTAAATCCCCCTCCACCCCTCCTAAGTACCCCAGACAGAGTGGCACCACTTTGGAGGGCTTCTGTGGAGAAGCCCGCCAAAAGTGGAACAAAGGGCTCCACTTTGGGTCAGAGTTACAGAGGCGAACGCCAACGCCAGTTTAGAATCAAGTTTTGGCAAAAAGTCCCAACCGGAGTTATAATAATAAATATATAAACCGGCGGTATGTTTAAGGCTACCGTAAATAAATAATTAAATGTGTTAGCCTAAAACAATGGGAAATCCCATAGGGAAATATTCGCGGTCGAATATAAAAAGTAGTTTCCACTGCCACCAGCCAAAACTCGATCAGGGGGGACGGAGACGTGCCCCCTCGACTAACAGACCCTGGGGCAATCGAATTGCCCCAGCCAGTACGTCCACAATATGATGGTTTGTACTGGTTCTGTTCAGGATTCAAGACTAGCAAAGTCTTTGGTGACTTTACATGCCCTGGGAGACAGTAGTCAGTCCCAGGGTATGGAGTCTATGTTGGGGAGTCCCTAGGACACCCCTGGGTCACGGCACAGAGGGTGCGGTGTAACCCATATCACAAAAATACATGAGGCCCTATGGAGTAAAAGACCCCATAGCCCATTCAACACAAGGTTTAACCAAGAAAACACACTTCAACAGGTCCAAGAGTGAGGGTAAAAGAGTCTCACTCTTGGCAGGAGAAAAAAAGAAACCCCAGAAATCCAGCAAAGCTGCTGGGGGACTCACTAGATAGGGAAATTCAGCCTAAACAGAGAATTCTCCCTAACACACCCCATCTCCACTACCCCCTTCTTGGGCAAACTCTTGGAGAAGTTGGTCATCTCCCTACTAATCCATCACAACGAATCTGTTGGCTGTCTCTGCGACCACCATTCTGACTTCAAAGCAGCCAGAGGAACCGAAACTGCTCTCCTGAACACCTGTGACGACTTGCTCTCAAACCTTGATTCCACCTCGCCTTCCGTTCTCATCCTCCTTGATCTGTCCTCCGCCTTTGACATGGTCAACCAATTCCATCCTCATAAATAGGCTACGTGATACCCTAGGCATCACGGACAGGGCACTGGATTAGTTGACCTACTTCCTCTCCAATAGGCCCTCCCAAGTGCATCTGGGTCAGTTTCTCTTCTCCAACTCACTCTCCACCTGCGGCATCTGTCAGGGCTCTAGCCTCTCACCGTGGCTCTTCAACAATTACCTTGCCCCTCTCGCCCACCAGATACCCCACCTTAGACAGAGCCTTCTCATTGGTACTCCTGCCCCCCCCCCCCCCTCTCCTCACAACGCACACCTTGAGGAGGTGAAGCTGAAAGTGAGATTTCTTGAGAGGCATTCTCCCTTTACTCACCTTCCCCCAGAAACTCAGTCTCCAGAGCTCAGGTTCTCTCCAGGCTGTACTACTTTAACAGCCTCCTCCTTGCCCAAGCACAGGGATGCATCTCTTCACTGGCTCCCTGTGGTTGCAAGGATCAAATTCAAGACCCTCTGCATAATTCACAAGGCTATCTGGGGGCCTGGGACCTCACTAGATCCACCTCTCCCTCCCTAAATAGCTTCCTGCTAGGGCTCTTTGGTCTTCTAGCTTTAACTCTCACGCTTTTCCAAGGAGAAAGTGAGCGGTAGATCTCTTTCTTTGGCAGGAGCCTCACTGTGGAACGGTGTTAGGCAGAATCCTGTGCAGTTCCCTTGGGGACCACTCCAAGAATATTAAGACTACAGGAGTAAGCAGTAAACCCAATTGGTAGCAGTCTGTACCACCCAGATTTACCTGGTAGCTGTGGCTGAGCAGTCAGACTTCTTTCAAGAAGAATAGGGCAGTATACAGAGGATACACAATAGATCTAAAAATCCAGCAAAGCTGCTGGGGGTCTCACTAGGTTTGGGAAATTAGCCTTATAAGAGAATGCTCCCTAACACTTGCCGCCCCCCCCCCCAGACTGAGGGACAGGAGGATTGAATCCACTCCTGGATGAATCACATACCTCTAGTCGGTTACAAACATCCTAGAGAGACCATCAGCAGACACTTTGACCTGTGTTCAATGGAAAAATCAAAGGTTTTTCTTTGTAAGCTATATGACCTACAAACCCTTTGAGGAACATCTTCCTTTTTAAATCTATAGGGGATCTGGTTCACCAGTCCCTCGGAAGTTGGTACAACTGCTGACCCTGTGTTAGGCTTTTTCAAGGGGTCCTTATAAAGGATTCCCTTAGATCTAGAGGGGCCTCCAGGGTTCCCCACCACCTCTCTGTTGGGAGCAGGTTGGGTCTCAGGCCTCTTGGTTGGAGGGGTTGGGCAATGTACCTGCTTCCAATTCCTCTTAGATCTTACCTACTTTAGGAGTTTCCTTCCCAATACTAGGATTTGAGTTGGAGCCTTCAGTAGAAGGTCCAACAGTCTGAAGGTTTTTGGCCTTAGACTTCTCGTTCCTGGTTTTCTACCAGCACTGAGAATTACCAGTTCTCTTAAGCCTAGAGAGGGGTCCAGTTGGTCTATCCACCTCTTCCTCAGAAGCAGGGGGAGTCAGAGACTCTAAAAACTGGGGGAACAATGATGGAGCTTGGTTCGGGCTCCCATTTCCCTAACATACTAGCCTGAAAGTTGCCTGGGTTAGAGGTCAACTCACTAACTCCAGGGCTTGGGTTGGGGTTCTCAGTAGAGGTTCCCACAGGCTTAGACTGGTCCCTTAAGGTGGCCTCTGTAGCCAATTTGGTTAGGTTCTGCTGTTCCATACTGGGAGGCCTGGGGGTACTGGACACTACTCCTAAAGTTCTTAGGTCAATCCCCCTACAGGACTCTCCCAGGCACCTCAGTCTGAACACTGACAGGAATCCTCACTGTCATGTTATTACACTGAATGAGGGCTGGTAGAATGGGACCCATCTGGACAGGGCCTCCAGAATTTCTAGTGGGTGCCTTAGCAACATCCTCAGGTTTGAAAAAGCTTTCATCCACTACTGTTCCGCTGGCCCCAGTGTCTCTCCTGGCAGGGGTATCCTGGCCATTGACAAGAACACTGTCCATGTAATATATTTTAGAGTTTGCTGGTAGGGAGTCAGATCTCCCTATTCTGGTTGCTAACCAGACCCATAGGCTCAAGGGTTCTTCAGCAAAGACTTCAAAGTGAGCACTAGCCAATTGTACTTCCTCCTCAGGAGTGAAGGCTAAGGAGACTCTGCTGATCCCTGCATGTCTACCCTTACATTTGGGATCTCCTTTCACATGGTCAGTTGCCTTACAGACATGGCATGTTCCAAATGCTCTATGGAATGGTGGCTTGGTCTGACCTAGTTTGGGACCAGAAGGTACACTAGTCTGATGGGGTTTCCCCTGGTGTCTTACGCTGGTTATTTTGTTGTTTGTGCCCCTCTTTGGTATGGGAGGTATTAGAATGCTCTGGATTCTCTTTTGGTGGCTGCATTCCCTCATCCTTTTTCTGAGTGACCCCTGAATCCTTGTGAGTAGCCCTGTTGGTAACCCACAGGTCAGCAGCCTTAGCTAGCTTCCTGGGATCTATTTTCTTTGAATCAGCTAAGTGCTGTCTGAGCTCAGGAGAGCAGGCATCATAAATTGACTCCAACATAACAAGATTCCTCATGACCTCACAAGTGTTCACTCTGTAACCCTTAATCCATCCCTGTAAGTTCTTCAAACTTTCATTCACCCAGGTAGCCCAAGGGGTACCATCATGCATTTTGAGGGTCCTAAACTTCTTAAGGTGCTGGGAAGGGGTCTTCCAAATCTAGCTATTAAAGCTAGCTTCACACATTCATAGTCCATCCTATCCACCTCCCCGCAACTCCATTACCACATCAGATGCAACAGGGGGGAGCCTAGAGAACAACCAAGTAAGCAACTGATTCCCTGTGATGTCCTGGAGCCCATGATTATACTCAAACATAGCCAACCAATCCAACACATCCAACTTAGGTTCATACATACCAAAACACCACTATTTGTAAAAAAAAGATGTGAGCGCGTAACTTAGATGGCACTCCAATAATTAAGTAAAAGGGAGAGAAAAAGGCAGGTCATGAACATAAAACAGTTCCCAACATTTTTATAAGACCAAAACAAGTTAGTGAAGGAAGAGTCCACTGTAAATCCAAAGTTCATAGGCCAGGCCCACTTTAAATGGAGCAAGGTGCAATGTGCCCAAGATCACACAGTTTAGAAATGCATTCAAGTCTTTGTAAAAGTGTTCAAAAGAGGTTGGGTTGATTCAGAAGGTAAAGTTAGAAGGTCTGGGGGCCAACCCAGTTGGAAAGCCAAGGGTCACCTTTAGCAAACCGTAGAAAGGGAGGCCAGGTGGAACACAGTACCTTTAAAGCTGAGGAAGCTTCAGCGGTGGCAGTTGTTCCTGGCAGCGGGTGCAGTTCGTGATTTCGACCAGGGGAACAGAGGATCTCGTCGAGGAGGAAACTTGGAGTTGTTGCACTGCCCAGGGAAGAGACTAGCTGCGGAGTTTGTCGGTTAAAAGGTGCGTTCCTGTTATTCGCGGTCACAGTGGTGAAGATTGGCTATCCGGCCGCCGGGGTGCTTGGCACGGGCGATTCGACTAAGACGTCCTGGAAGGCGAAATGGCGAACTGGTTGATCCCACCAGCTCAGAGGAAGAAGTCTTTCAGCAGATCATCTTCTCTTGTCGGGAAAGTGTTGAGGTTGTTGCAGCAGGGCTCCACCGGTGGTGTCGTAGTTGCAGATGGCTCAGCTTCTCCCCTCTTTGGATTTCTTAGGTCCTGTGGCGAATTCTGACGTTCCAGTCCCAAAAGCCTTGCTTTTATGCAGAAAAACCCCATTCAACAGCCTACCTGTCACTCATACATGCTAAGTGGTGAGCCGGGCAGCTCACCACTGGGCCAATCAGAACAGAGTGTGACTTAGGTTGCTAAGGCAACGCAGTTCAGGGTGCCAATTCCCCCACCCACACATCCTGTGGAACCCAGACAGAGTGGCAACAGTTGGAGGGCTTCTGTGGAGAAGCCCGCCAAAAAGTGGAACAAAGGGCCCGACCTTGGTTGGAGTTACAGAGATGGACACAAACATCATTTCAGAAAAGAGTTCTGGCGAAAAGACCCAACCAGTGATTTTATATTAAATAAATAAACCGGCGGTATCTTTAACATTGCACCAAAAAGTGGTGCGTTTAGAACCAATGGGAAAATCCCATAGGAAATATTCTGGTGGAATATTTTGCATGGTAACCACTGCCACCAGCCAGAAACTCGACAAGTGGGGACTGGACAGTGCCCCCTTGGAAACAGACCCAGGGGCAATCTAATTAACCCCTTCCAGTACTTCCACAATATGATGGTTTGTACTGGTTCTGTTCACAATTTTGGACTAGTAAAGCCAATGATGACTTTACATGCCCTGGGAGACAGTAGTCAGTCCCAGACTATGGAGTCTATCTTTGGGGTCACTATGACACCCCTGTGTTACTGCACTGAGGATGCTGTGTAACACATACATTAAAACAGATGATACCCTATGGAGTAAAAAGACCCCATAGCCCATAAGCACACAATAAGTCAAAGACCTACCTCAAATCATGCCTAAGAGTTGGAGGAAAAGAGTCTCACTCTTAGCAGCAGAAAACAAACCCCAAAAATCCAGCAAAGCTGCTGGGGGACTCACTAGGTTTGGGAAATTAGCCTTAGAAGAGAATTCTCCCTAACAAACGGCCTCCCTGACCCGCTCCGTCTTGAGCCAGATCTCCTTAAATTTCGGAAGCTACTCAAGACCTTCCTTTTTACCTCCTCCTTCCCCCACCTCTGCTAGATCCACCTGCCTCTATGTCTGGTTCCTGGATCTCCCACACCCCTTACCAGGGTCAGACCCTCCTTCGACCATTCTCCTGCCACACCCCTTACCAGAACTTGCCTTCAGGCAACCTTCCCTGACTAGCCTACTGAGACTGGTCCACCCCCCCTGCAATAGTTGTCCCCAGTCCCTTAGCACTTGCCCAGCCCCCTAACACCTACCCCCTGCACTCCCCCCCCCCTCTTCCACTCTCCCCGCACTTACTGTTCATTGCACTTGCACGGTCCAAATGTTACAAGACCTAGGACAGTTATTGTCATTTTCTCCTGTCTCTTCCCCCCGGCCACCCATTTGTCTTGTGGCACCTGGGAACACTGATATATAGGCCCCACTTAAATGCTCAATCATTACAATTATAAATACAATACATTAAATAAGTAGGGAATGAGTTACCTAGCCGGGTTTCTTTGTGAACAAAATTCGGATTCACAACAGAATTACAGGGCACAGAGAATTGCTTCATCCCCTGTTAAATCATCATTGGATAGTAGTGGCCTTAATGCACTGGACATCAAAGAATATTGCATTACAGGTGGATTCAGTTACAGTATAGAACACAGCGGTGCAAGGGTTCTGAACCCATCTTTTTAATGAGGATTATAAATATTTTCTTCCTGCAAGGTTCATTCAGCAGGTTAGGTATGATGCCTCATGGATTACAAGACCACTTCGGCCCAGCATAGACTAAATTCTCTTTAGCAGATCTTGATAAGATAAACAAGAATCCCTCTGTTTGCAAAGAGCATCTGCTTATGGGGTAAAATGTTCTTAGTAACCACCCATGGAAGAAGTGAGCAAACTTTCTATACATTGCATGAACATGAATTATGTTTGTAGGTCTTCCAACAGACAACTGAGAATAAAGAATGTGCAAAATTGTAAAAAACCTTAAAGCTTCAGAATGGTTGAAAATATTCAAGCATACCAGAAGTGTCCAAAATGTAGGTTTTAAATGCATGCAATTTAAGCGAATACAAAGCAAAATTAATAGATCAGTGGATAAATAATGGACACACTGTTACATCACAGTGCACATGTTTTGGGAATGATACATTGTTGAAGCACTGTGGGAGAAGATAAAGTATTTAACAAAAGAAACACATTTTTAGCATCCGTCTACATATTAGTAAAAGGCACATTAGGAATGAATTGGATATTAAATGTAAAATCTTGACATAAGATCCAGAAACGGCAGAAAATTGCAATAGCAGAAAACCGCCTGAACTTAGCAGGGGATTCAAGATCTGTGGAAGACTTTTTTTAATGTGCAGATAGCCCTAATTGCATCACTTGATAACACATCTTATCCTCAGCCTTATTTGGTAATGGTAAAATCTAAACAAACCTGAACACTATTGGATTATAGTGCATGGTATCAGTTCAAACATGTAATAACATTCACAGTCAAGACTAGGCAGTGTGCATATACTATTTGAAACTTCCTTTGGGGTTGGGTTGACGGGTGTGGTTAGAAACCGGTTTTTGATTGTTTGCTTTATTTCCTTTGTATGGCAAAACAAACACAAACAGCAAATCAGTGTAAAAGGTAAAGTAGTTAACCTAGAGCACAACAACAACAAAGGAACACGGTCCTTGGGGGGTCATTTTCCAAGTGAAGCACACCACAAGAAATGGCAGTAAATGCATTTACCACCATTTTATGTGATCTGCCTCATTTTGCTCAATTTGTAAGGCAGACCTGGGGAGTGAAGCAGACGTTCCCTTTCCGACACCAACATACAAATTAACAAGTATTGATATCAGCATGGATTTACAAGCTGGATTAATGCAATGCATTCTTGTGAAATCTCCCTTCAATTGCCACCTGTTCTCAAAGCAGACGGATTCCATAGGAACCCATTGTAAATGCTGCCTTCAAAGCATGCTTTGTAGGCAGCATTTCCACTTTTCCACTGCATGGTGGAAAAGTGAAGGGTAATAGTGGAAATCGCCTTAGTATACTCCTTACTGTGTTATGCAAAGAAGGATATCTTGCACCAAAAGTGTAAACAGAGGCAGTCGCCTTTGTGAAATTACTGAGTGTCATCAAAATGATCCACCTTGAAATTCAAATGGGTTGGCAAATCCCCCCTGATGTGCCTCCCAGTTTGCAAAGAAATATGCATACCAATGCTAACTCGGACACTACCATGTGAATACTTACGTTGTCATGACTCAGCATGACCCCCTTTGGCTGTCCTGTAGTTCCTGATGTGTAGATCAGTGTACAGCACTGATTGGCCTTCTGTGCATCAATGATCTTATCGAGCTGAGCCTCAGGGTAATCCTTCGCAAGATTCATGAACTCGGTCCACTGCAATGAAGAAAGTTTTGTAAATATATTTATTCGTACAGCACTGCTGTACTCCATTTTCAACAAAGTAAACATCTTCTTTATCTTAAAAAGCTAAACACAAACTATTTTAGAAGACATGTACAGGCATGAACAGAAGAACAAATTACTTTCCCCTGGTAATGTTCATTCGACTGGATGTTCCTCTCACGTATTCCTCATCTTTATCTCCTTCCAGCATTAGCTGCTTTGGAAAGTTTCTCTGTGGAGGGCACCGTGCCTTATTGATGCCATGTCCCTGGATGGCCTCAATCCGCTCTTGAGCAGGACGTCACCGGACAGTTCAACTAGCACACACGCGCCGGTTACTTCAGTTCGTTTTTCCCCTCCTCAGAGCACAGATATTCGCAAGGTCAAAATGACCAGACGGTAAAGAGAGGAAGGTGCAATACACAGATATTCTACTGAGGGGTAGGATGGGAGAGGCGATAAGGAATAGGCGGGAGGAACATCCAGTTGAAAGAACATTAAATGGGGTAAGTCATTTGTTCTTCAAATGGATTGTGTCCTCTCACATATTCCTCATCTTTGATACACTCCCAAAACAGTAAGTGAAGGAGGTGGGAGCAAGAGTGTACGTGTCAATGCTGTGAAATACACATTCCCAAATCCTGCCCCCTGACGCAGAGTCCAGGCAATATTTCGAAAATGTATGCAGAGAGGAGCAAGCGGCAGCAGCACAGATGTCTTGTACTGGCACCCCTCTGTAAAGTCGATGAAGTGGCCAGACTCCTAGTAGAATGCACCCACATGAGAGTCTTTACCCACAAAATTATAGCATTCTGAAATGCAAAGTATAATCCAGCAGGACAAGGTTCAGCCAGTCCTAGCGTGTGACCCCGTATAACCAAGAACAATTGGTCATCGTGTCTAAGGCTTGCCATCCTAGAGATGTAAAAACGCAAGGCTCTCTTAGGGTCAAGACGATGCAGTCTTTCCTCCTCCTTAGAAGGAGGAGGTGGAGGATAAAAAAGAAGGAAGGACAATTTTTGGAGTAAGATGAAACTCAAAATACCTATGGAAGACAGGTGGGACGGATCAAAACAACCCTTTTCTTGAAAAAGGAGGTAAAATGCAGCTTACATGAAAGAGACTGTAGTTCACTAACTCTGCGCACCCATGTAATGGCTGTGAGATGTTTTGAGATTCAACATCCTTTGAGAACATGAATGTAGAGCCTCAAAAGGAGCACATGTAAAGTATTTGAGTACACAGTTCAAGTCCCAAACTGGTAATGTTAAAGGGACAGGAGGGAACACATTAGAGAGCCCTTTCAAAAATTGGACCACAATGGGGATCTTTAACTAGGATCCCTGCTCTGGCGAGCGCTTAAAAATGGATCATGCTGCCAGGTATCCTTTTACAGTGCCAACCTGGAGCCCATGGTTGGCCAAATGAAGCAAAAACGACAACACCATTGATGTCCATTGGTGTCACAAGCAAAAGGATCCACATTCTTAGCTCCGCACCAGCTGTAAAATATATTGCAAAGGCAGCGGTACAGAGACTTTGTTTCTGGTATTCTAGCCGACAGCAACACATCCATTAGGTCTTCCGGGAGGTCCGAATGTGTCTTAAACTCTCAGAAACCAGGCATGAAGGTGGAGAGTCCTGATCTCTGGGCAAAAAATATGACATTCCTCTTACAAAAGTAGTTCTTCTCTTTGGTGAAGATGAATTGGTGGGGCAAATGGACATGTCCAGAAGGTCCGGGTACTGCATCCTCCTTGCCCAATCTGGAGCGATCAGGATCATGGTTTTCCCAATCTTCAATCTCCCGATGACGTGAGGAATGACAAGGACTGGAGGTAACGCCTACAGGAGTCGAAATTCCCAATCCCTACGATCGAGTCTACGAGAGCTCCTCCCGGAGGAATTTCCCTGGAGCAGAACAGGTTGCATTTCCTGTTGACAATGGGCACAAACAGATCTACTTGACAGGTTCCACAAAGGGTGTATATCTCTAGAAGGACATCTTAAGTGCTCACTCGTGGGAGACTGGACTGCCTGCTCAGAACGTCCGCCATGTGTTCTACTCTGGCAAGATTAACGGCAGTGCCCAAAACCAGAGCTGCATTGCCTCTTTGCACAGTGGTAATGAAAAGACACCACCTCGCTTGTTGAGGTAGTGCATGGCCACTTTGTTGTCCATCATTATCAGGACATTCTTGCAAATTACAGAGGGCAGAAAGTTCAGCAGCACTAGTCTGATTGCCCTCAGCTCAAAAAGGTTGATGTGTAGACCAGTGACTGTAGATCGTTGGTGTGGGGTCCCCAACCCAGGAGTCATCTCCGTCTATGGCCAGGGTTGCCAAAAAGGTTCCCTCTTCAACACGTTCTCCTCGCAGGCCCACCACAGGAGATCCTGTGTGACCTTGCTCGAGGTTGAAGTAGATCTGTCGGTTCTATGTTATTTTTTCAACATGAATTCTGCCAAAGTACTTTACATCCCCTAAATTCTGCCTGTTGGGGCGATGGGTTGGGGATATTTTGGGTGGTTCCGCCCCCCACCCCAAACTCACCTTTCCCTACCCACCCGACCCAAAATATCAATCAATACATTTTTTTCTGCAGGATGTACTTTGGCAGGATTGTCGGAAAAAATGACTGGATACCGATCTGTCATTCTGCTGGAGAACTGAAAATTGAGGGACCATTGGAGAAACCTTAATTCTCAGACAAGCCTCTGGCACCAGGAAAATACAGGCTGCCATGTGGCCAGGCAACCTCAAGAAATCAACGGCTGGAAGACACTGAGCATTCTGAAATCTGTCTACCCAATGTGTTGAGCCCTCACCTTGGATGGCGAGGCTTTCCCCGGGGAAGCATCCAGAACCACTCAAATAAATTGAAGCTTTTGAGACGGTATCATGTGGGACTTTTTGAAATTGAAGGAGAAGCCCAGTCCATGGAGAGAGTGGCAGGTTCCAGGACCTGTTTGGGAGAAAGGGGCCTGATCAGCCAATCGTCCAGGTAAGGGTAGATGTGAATCCCCCGCCCCAACCTCCGGAGACTTGCTGCCACAGGTGAACCTTAGGTACTTCCTGTGCTTTTGATGGATAAGCACATGGAAGTTAGCATCCCGAAGGTTCAATGACACCATCCAAACCTGGACCTGGAGGACTTGAAGGATTTGAGAAAGAGTGACCATTTTGAACTTGTCCTTCCTGAGGAACTTGTTCAAGCATCTCAAGTCCAAAATGGGTCTAAATCATACATCCTTTTTGGGGATAAAAAGTAGGTGGAGTACCACCCCTGGTTCCTCTCCGCTATAGGTACTGGCTCTAAAGCTCCTTTCTCCTTCAGGATGGAGACCTCCTACTAAACAAGGAGTGGATCCTGAACCATGAGTGAGTAGCTCCCTAGTCAATGATCTGTGGGCCTTTTTAAGAAAGGGAGACACTAACCCTGGCCTACAGTCTGCAAGGCTCATGCATCGGAAGTAATGCCCCTCCCTCCTTCCAAATGCTGACTGAGCCTCTTTCCCCCCTACTCCCCCACAACAGTCCTGTGCACTAAGGCCTTAAGAGAGGTTTTGGGGCAGTTGGGGTAGTGGCTGATGGCAAGGAGGCTGCTGCTTTTGCAGACCTTGCACCTAGACCACTTCGAGGATACTCTTTTGGCCTCTTGGGTTTGTCTGGCCTCTTGCCCTTCAGAAGGATATGTAATAACGACACCCTCCAACCTTGGGAAGTGGTATGTGCCTGTTGTGGAAGCCGTATTGCTGCACTAAGCGACTTAGCTGTCCCTTTAGATGTCTGAAGTTGGGCTCAAGCAAGTTCAATAACCTAAACTGAGCATCAGGTGCAAAGGCAGATTTCCGCAGCCAAGAGAATCTGCGCGTCACAGTACTAGTCGCCCTGGCCCTGCTGACACTGTCGGCAGAATCTAGTCCAGATTGCAAGGACTCATACATGGCTTCTTTGCCACCTTTAAATATATTCTGGAAACCTTGCCTTTCATCCCCTTAGGGGATGTTTTCTGCAGCCATGAGTATGACGTCCCATAGCATAAAGCTAAATTTCGCTAGGGCTTGAGTAATGTAAACAGATTTCAATGCCATGCTACTGGCAGAGAAACCTCTTAGCAGAGTGTCAAATCTTTTATCATCCCTGTCCGGTGGTATAGTGACTAGACGGCAGCTCTGGATGTTTAAGCAGCAGCCTGCACTATCAAGCTTTTGGGAGTGGGATGCTTGGATAGAAATCCGGGTCTACACTAGAAGGCTTATATTTTCTAGTGAGATTATTGTTAACTGCCAAGTTCGTATCCGCAGTTTCCCAATTTGCCATTACCCTCTTCCATAATGCAGAGTTAAATGATAACACAGGATCCTTGTGTGGACCCTTGTCTAAAATGTCAGGGAGATCATCCTACTGAACAACAGTGGCAGGTCTTGCCCATTCCAGATACTCTAACTTCATGAGTGACCTGTAAGAGTTCTCTGCATGCTCCGAGGGATTTGATGTTGCAATATCTACATCAGGAGAGGTATCAAGGCCACTTGCATTCTTTAAAGAGCCAAACAAGTGTTCCATTCTTGATTACTCAGCAATTAGAGCCTCTGGAACATTTGGGGTTCCATATGTCCAAAAGGAGGAGTGTACAGATCAGAAGACTCATTTTTACTCAAAAATGGATGACATGAGCAAAGGTCTTTTTTTTGGTAAAGGTTTAAAAACCGTCACAGGTTCCGTCGACAGACGCCAAAGGCTTCGATGTCTAAGAACTCAACCTGTGACGAGAAATATGTCAGAGGAATGAGGTTTAGGCCTCTCGTCAACTCAAGGCTTCTTATGTACTCAAAGGGTGGATGGTCTGGAGCCATGGCTCAAAGGTGCGCAAGCTTTAAACATTGAAGGCACGTTCTCTGCTTTAGTAGTTGTGATGGGGTCATGGGACTTTCGGTTCTTTAGAAGGAGCCGGATTAGCTTTCTCAAAGATCTTTAACATTTGAAGACAAAAAGTCTCGCCCTCTGCCTTAGAGGCAGACTTACCTAGACATGCTATCTTGAGCTCATGAGGGGAGTCAGAAGTCGAGCTGGATCTGCAATGTCTTTTCTTGGCCTTCTTACAAGAAGCCGAAGACGAGTGATGGGAACCAGTGCGAGATCATGAGCGTGTCTTTGAGCGCATCCGTGGTGGTGAACCCCCCCCCCCCCAAAACACTTTTGTCAGAAGATCATCTCTTTGAAGGAGTCGTCTATGGCGATTTATAAAGAGGCCTACCCGTAGCAAGTTTCCCCTTCCGCTCTTTAAGGAACCGCAGACCTCCGTCTTGTGCTCGAGCCAGAGACACCAGAGACAAATGCAGTGTGGGTCCGTAATGGACATCTTGACCCACAGTCTCTGCATTTCTTGAATCCAGTTTTCAGAGTCGACATTACCAAGAGTAACCATCGAAAACAACAAAAGTGCACCACATTCAAAGCAAATTGTGCAGCAGAAAAACTGAACTCAAGTAACCGGCGCAGACTGCTATATGTACTGTCGGTAACTTGCTCAAGAGTGGAGGGAGGACGTCAAGGGACATTGATGCACAGAACCCTATACAGAGAAAAACGTTCACAAGCAGCATCAAAGATGATGAATATGTATGAGGACAACACATTCAAAATATATTTTAGGGTGCTTGGAGAATTCGTAGGGTGTTGAATCAGTGTGTTGTAAAATATTCAAAGCTAAAACTAGAGATACTCTCTCCACTCCGTGATGGACCAACGTTGCAGTGGGAGCTGGGATGGGTGTAGAACAAGTTGTTCGAAGAGGCAGTGAGGTCAGGTGGTGACATGAGTACAGATGGAGGCATGAACACCTGATGCCACTGGTAATGTAGTTGCAACAGCAACTATCAACCAGTATTAACAGGGTTCCACATTATACATTACTGGGTCCGACCACATTCCTTGAGAGTCCTCTGTTCAAAGGAGGCTAAAAACTTAAAAAAACACAAGCGCTAGCACAGACAAAAGTTTCCAGGCATTGCTTTTGATTATCCTTAATGCTCCTAGGTTATTCAGAAGCACTATTGGTGAAGGGGCAATGGAAGCAAACCTCAAGGCCTGACAAGATTTCTCCCAAAAGTCCAACCAAGCTCTGTTGGTAAAAAGGTTGATCGTTTCGGCTTATACTAAGGAGATCAGGGGTTTGGTAAGTCATTTTAATACAGAAGGGATTGTCAAGCACTAGATAGTCCATACGAGTACAAAAATAATCTATTGATTTAGCAAAACATGCATGAAGTCAAAGGTAAGTTAAGCAATATATGTATACATATAGAATAACAGTTTGGTGTTCAAATAGGACACCACATTTTAGATGTCAGTGTCAAAAGCAACACTGTTACAGTAACATTACATGGGTGGAAAAGATGCATGACAATCTATCATAGGACTCATAATAAGGAATCATTACCATGTAATACTAATCTTAACAAGTCCAAGCTCTAGCCTAAGAACAGAGTCATACAACGTTGTGCTAGTTCAAAGTTATTCAGAGTTCTCCGGAAGGAAACACTGGGACTTGATGTGGTAGGTTGTACCATAAGTAAGGGAGCAGTATTTTACCTGTAACTCCATTTTTCCAGCGTTGGTATCTTTCATGGATTCACAAGCTGTGAATATTCCCTGTTGCCAGGCTGGGAAAACCCTGGTAACTTTACTATAGTAGTTTTCCTATGGAAAAACCTTGACACCTCGAGTGTCCCATCAACGTCGTTATGGGTGCTTTAGGCAGCACCAAGGGAATGTTGAGTGTATAGCCCCCGCGGCATCCCCTCAGATTTTAATCTCTCCAAAAAGAGCATGTCCTAAGAGGTTGCTTGCCCGAGGTGGAAGGCTGGAGAGCCCATGTGAATCCATGAAAGATACCAAACCTAGAGAAATGGGAGTTACAGATAAGAATCTACTCCCTTCTCCAGCATTGGATCTTTCATGGATTCACATGCTGTGAATAGGTTTTGTAGCAGTAAGAATGCCTGGAGGTGTACATCAGGCAGACCAGACATACAATATGATCAAAAAGAGAAGGACATAACTAGTCAATAACAGAGGTGGAGAGTCAAAACCCCAGAGGCTGAGGGGGCTTACCTTATGGAACAGGCGTTGGAGCACTGCTTGCCCCACGTGTACGTCCTCTGCATGCTGATGACTTCGACAGTAGTGCCTAGTGAACGTGTGGGGCACTGCCCACGTTGCTGCCTGGCAAATGTCCTTGATAGGCATGTCTGCCCATAGGGCTGCTGAGGTTGCTATGGACCTTGTAGAGTGAGTTCTGGGAGCCGACAGCAATGGTTTGTTGGCATTATTGTGGTAGAAAGACAGTCGCCGCCACCCAGTGAGAGATGCCTTGTTTAGAAATCGGCCGCCTTTTTTTGGAGGGGCAGAACGCCACAGAGTTGTTTGGGTGATCTGAACCACAGTGCGATCCAGATAATACTTTAAAGCTCTTTTGACGTCCAGGGAATGCAAAGCTTTTTCTGCTGGAGTAGAAGCACCAGGGTAAAAAGTTGGTAAGGTGATTGTAGTGTTTTTGTGAAAATCCGATGGAATCTTGGGAATTAAATGTGGATTTGTAGAGAGGAGAACCCTGTCCTTCATGAAGCGCAGCTATGGTGGGTCAATGACCAGAGCCTGCAGTTCTGATACCCGTCTGGAGGACGTGATGGCAACTAGAAAAATTACCTTCCACGTGAAAAATCTTATGGCAGCTGTTGACATAGGCTCAAACAGAGGTTTCATGAGGGCTGCAAGTACAAGGTTAAGGCTCCAAAACGGGAGAAAACTTTCTTTGGTGGAAAAGTACTGAAAAGACCCTTGAGGAAATGCTCCATTAATCTGTCGTTGAAAAGTAGTGTAGAATTCCGTTTCTCTGTGAACTTTGATATTGCTGGTAGGTGAACCCCGATATATGATATTGCTAGACCGTCTTTTGCTAACAGCAAAAGGTAAGGAAGGAGTTGTTGAAGTGAAACACGCAACGGCTGTAGGTTATAAGGCTGTTCAGAACACCAGACAAAACCTTTTCCATTTATGGGTGTATGATGTGTTAGTAGACAAAGCTCTTGCTGCAGCCTGAATGCGGCGACAATCCTGAGGTATATTTAGGTTGCCATATTCGGATTGGTCTGGAGCCATGCAGCCAAGTTGAGGGAGGCTGGATTGTGATGCAACACCATTCCCTTGTTCCGAGAGAGGAGATCTGGCTGGGAACCTAGGTAAAGAAGATCATCCGCTGCCAGGTGAAGAGGATCATCCGCTGCCAGGTGAATAAGGTCAGCGAACCCGGCCTGCCTGGCCCAGAACGGGGCCACCAGGATGATTTTGTAGGGAATCTTGCTAATCACCTGAACCGTTTTCCTTATTAGGCGAAACTGAGGAAACGCATAGGCGAACATCCCCATCCTCGCAAAAGTGAATATGTCCCCTCTGTAGCTTGGATGAGGGACTCGTTGGCAAAATGATGGCACTGTTGGTTCACAGGGCTGCCGAGCAGGTCCAAAAGGGAGGGTGCCCCACTTTTAGAAGATCTTGGTTACTTGGAAGCTGTTCAGTTGCCACTCGTGCGTTTGAGCAGAGGATCTGCTGAGGGAATCAGCTTGTATGTTCTGAAGCCCCAGAAGGTGGAAAGCCAGGATCTGAATTCTGTGTAGTTTGGCCCAGTGCCAGATTGTTTGGGCTTCCTGGGAAAGGTGTTGCAAGCGTTTTCCCCCTTGCTTGTGGTTGGTTGTGGTGTTGTCAGTAAGAATCCTTACCACCGAGTCCTGGATGAGGGGAAGAAAAGATCTAAGCGCCCAATGCACCGCCCTCAGTTATAGGATGGTCATATGCAGAGAGGCCTCCGTTAGAGACCAAAGGCCTTTGGCTTGGAACTGGTCCAGATGAGCACCCCATCTGGTTTTCGAGGCATCTGTCACGATACGGTGTAGAAAATCTGGTTCACCAGGGGTATGCCCTTTTCGATGTTGACTGGACGAGTACACCACTGCAGGACGTATCACAGAGACTGGGAATTGAACACTCTGTCCGATCAGGAGCTGTGGATCTGGGATCATCTGGAACTGAGGAATTCCTGTGCTGGGCGCATGAACAGATCACAATTTGGAATGAGTGGGATGCAAGATGACATGGTGCCGAGGATGGACATGTATGAGCGGACCGTGACAGATGTTTCTGGTGTAAACATGCCTGCTAGGGACAAGAGTTTTCCTATCTTCTTCAATGGCTTGACTTGATTGAGATTGTGTGGCATTGCGCTCCCAAAAACACCAAATTCTTTGAGGGCGCCAGAAAAGACTTGCTGAAGTTGATGGTGAATCCTAGACGTTGTAGAAGGAACAATGTGGTGTTGAGAGACACCAACTTCTGTTGGTAAGTTGCCCCCCTGACCAACCAGTTGTCCAGATACGGGTACACGTGGTGGCCTTTTCTCCAGAGGTAAACTGCTACAGGAGCCAAACACAAAGTCCTGGAAGACAACTTTAATCCAAAGGGGAGAACCTGAAACTGTTAATGGCAGTTGCCCACCATGAACCTGAGAAACTTTCGATGCCTTCAGTGCATAGGCATGTGAAAGTAAGCATCCTCGAGATCTAGAGACGCCAAAACCTGCCCAGGTTGAACTGCTCTTATAACGTCTTGCAACGTTAGCATCCTGAATTTTTGCTTTTTTATATGTTCTTGTTGAGCAGCCGCAGGTGTAGAATGTGGTGCCATTTTCCTTTCGTATTCTTGACTATGAAAAACCTGGAGTAGGTATCTTTTCCTCTTGCCGATGAGGGGACCCTCTCGATTGCCCCTTTTTATAGCATGAGACGAACCGCGTGATGCAAAATGTGAAGGTGAGGCGGAGATGTTTTTACTGGAGAATGGAGGTGGGGGTTTGTGGACATCTGAATTCCAACAAGTGGCTGTATTGAATAGCTTCCAGCACCCATCTGTCCGATATTAAATGCCACTCGTTGAGGTGGACCACCACCTTCCCTCCCAGTCGGCTGCCCGTGCGGCAGTCATTGTTGTTGCTTGCTCCGACGGCCCGTTGTGAAGAGGAGGCTCCCCTTTTCCTCTGGCCTTGGTACTCCTGGTTGTGTTGCGCTGTCTGGAAGGAATGCATGTAGTCTTGGAAGTAGTAAGATTACCTACTTTATCCATTATCTCGAGATCCTGAAAATCTTGCGTTTCCCGAGGTGCCACGAAAGGAGCGAAAGGGGCAAAAAGATCTTCTGCCCTGCAGCGCTGTAAGGGATCTTGCCGTATCAGTCGGCTTTCATGGTTTTCAAAGCGTTGATGTTTTCACTAAATGATTTCCCCCCCCCCCTCTCTCCATGTCCACAACTTTGTGTTGAACCTCCTGGCATAAATCCGTGCAGCCAAGCCAAGCCAAGCTTGACGCCCGAGAACCACGCAGTTGTTAATTTGCTTGAAACCAGTCTCCGCAAGGTCGTCCGCAATGTTTATACTATGGTTAGATGCCTCCTCCTCTCGCACCAACCGCATAGCTTCCTTCCTCTGATGCTCCAGAAGGTGCTCAAGCAGTGGTGCCACATCTCGCGGTCGTACCTCGCCATGATGTCCAACGAGTGGGCAGCCTTCACAGTAGTGGCTCCAATAGTGAGGACTTTCTTACCGAAAGCGCCCAACTTACGGTTCTCATTTTCGGGAGGAGTGTCGCACTTGTGCTGAGTGCAAGCTTTTCTACTAGCCGCTGCAGAAACAACCAACTCCTGTGTAGGCTGCGATGTCGGGCACTTTGGAGTGGATTCAGGAGCTTTGAATTTCTACTACAAACGGCCTTTGACCGCTGGCTTCGTAAACAGGTGCTTCATCGTACGGAGACCCTCCTGCCATACGTGATCCAATATAGGGATTGAGACCCCTTTCTTCTTTTCCCCATGTGGTCGAACAAGAAACAGTCCTTTTCCTCCTCCGGAATGAGACCAAATTCCTGACAGGCTTTTGCCATCATGGCATGGATGCCCCTATGTCATTAGGCGAAGATGGTTGGGCCGGACTACTCAGAGCGTCCAGGTCAGGTCTGTATCCCAAGTATCCGCCCTCCTTGCAGAAGAGGAGACGGTGGAGGGGGTATCTTGTGGTGTGATGTCAGTCATCCAGCTCCCCTTCCTCTTGCTCTCTAGGCTGAGGACTAAGAGCCCTAGGAAATAGGGGAGGAGGTCTAGCCAGGGATCGCCGTCTGGGGCGAGATCCTGATTTTGTGAGGCGTCTGAAGTATCCTGACGAGGAGTAGTCAGCAGCTTTGCAACAGCGGGTGTTTGAGGCATGGGGAGCCTGGCGTCTAATTGCCCCAGGAGAGACTGCAAAGTGAAGAAAACTTGCAGAGACAGTAATGACTGTCGAAGTAGCAGATATTGAGGTGGAAAAGGTCCATGTCCATTGAAGTGGACGGCAGGGAAGTTGACTGCACAATGTGCTGCAGCCCCATGACTGATGGATCTAGAAGAGGCGTTTCTGATGGCCCTTCTCGGGATCAGACTCAAAAGCCATCTGCTCGTCGTAGGGAGGTGCTGCAAAATCAGAAGTGATCTCATGTTGAAGTATTTCCTCCAGCAGCATGGGTGGAGACCTTTCGAACGTGGGCTGCTGAGCAGGCACGGTTATGTGCTTTGATCTTTTGCGGCCAGATCTTCTGCTGGTCTCACTGAGGAAGTACAGGTTGACAGAGATTTTTTTCTTTTTCGTCAACTGTGTGGTGGTTGACAGTATGATCGGCGACGGTGTTGTCATCAACGATGTAGTAGTCGAGGGTATGGTAATCGACGGGACAATGGTCGATGTCGACAGAACAGTCGACGATGAAGTGGTATTCGACGATGGAGCAGTTATTGGGAGAGGAGTCAAAGATGTTGTGTTAGTTGCCGGTATCCTCGTCGATGGTGAAGACGAAGGCCTGGAGGACGACTTGGAACTGTGCTTTGAAGTGTAGTGCCCAGATGAAGACTTGTGGGACGCTGAAGAGAGATGCTCGTCATTGGATGAAGATTTTTTCATCGACAAGGATGCATGCCTCGATGAGGCTTTATCTGAAGAAGACTTACAGGCCACGTCAGCGGATTTCTGTGGTTGAGAGCCCTTCTCCTTAGGTCTGGAAGTGTCCTGAGGGGTGGAAACCTGCCCCTCACCACTCGACAGAGGCCCCATTCTGTATTTATCCTGACTTTTGGAAGGCCTAGGCTCACCTGAGCGCTAGTTCTAAGGCAGCGGTTCTTCCGACTTCGGATGTTATTAGATTTTGTATACTACAGGACCACAAGTCCTCAGAGCTCCAGGGCCACCTCAGTAATGCAGAACTCTGATCCGGTTAGAGCCACCAGTTCCAGGGAGGGAGACACCATTGACGTCTCATCAGTTGAAGACTTTGGGTGCCCTACAACAACCCTGTCCTCCTGGCAATAGGAACCCAACCTTTAGTATAATTCTGTACTACACAGGTTGGTAGTGTGGCTGATCAGCCAGGCCTATCTCAAGAGGGGTCAATGTGAGCTGTAGGGGAGTTACACAGAGATTCACAGTGACATGTATTCAAATAAACACACACACGGTTTCTTGAATAAACAATTATTAATTTATCAGTCAGTTAGGGTAAGCCTTCTTCAGAAGGGATCAATATAAAGGTACACTCAAATACACTTCAAAACACACACTCTTAATCTAAAATCAGTGGAGACCCTTTTGGGATGGCCCACAGTCACAACCTACACCCTCAGGTGACATCAATAGCTGGGGTGCTGGGGACATTAATACTGTATTGTATTTGTATTTATTAAATTTTATATAGCGTTTTAAGTCAAAGCGCTTTACATGAAACAAGAATACATAAGCAATAAAATACATACCACAAGCCAAGGAACCATGAACAATATACAGAACAATTTGCTGAGATCACTGGAATAAAACCTGAGGCGGATAAAGCAGATGAGAAGTAGTAGAGAGTTGTCAGGAGGGAGGAAGGAGTTGGTGGGATTTTAAGGAGGAGTGGAAAGAGGAGTACGAGGCAATGGAGCGGAGAGGGAGAGAATTCCAGTGAAGAGGGGCAAGGAGCTGGAAGGAGCGGAAGCGGCTCATGGTGCAGGTGGGACAGCGAGTAGGAAGTGTTCAGCAGAACAGAGGGGGCAAGAGGGGGAGTAGAATGAAAGCAGGAAGGACAGGTAAGGAGGGGCAAGATCATGAAGAGATTTGAAGACGTGTCAGAGGAAGTTGAATTTAAGTTGGGAGTGAAAGGAGAGCCAGCCAAGTGAGCAGAGAGAGGAGGAGATGGAGTCATGGGGAGAGAGGGAACAGAGTACAGCTAGCAGAATGGTAGAGAGATTTAAGGTTATGGAAGTGACAAGCACGGGAGGTGAGAGATGTGGGGAGCGAAGGAGAGGTTTGAGTCGAAGTGGAGGCCGAGTTTGCAGGTAGAGGCAGAGATGGGGAGTTGTGCAGGGGAAAAGAGGATGGAAGGAGGGGGGCAGCGGGTAGGAAGTGTGTTGGCAGGAAGGAATAAAACTTCAGTTTTGTCAGTGTTTAGGGTGAGAAAGTGTGAGGACATCCAGGATTTGATAGCAGTGAGACAGGAAGCGAGTTGAAGGTGGATGTCAGGAGTGAAGGAAGAGAAGGAGGGGAAGAGTTGGGTGTCGTCAGCGTAGAAGTGGTGGGAGATACCAGAGGATGAAATAAGGGCTAGGAAGGAGGTATATAGCAAGAAGAGAAAAGGGCCAAGTACAGAACCTTGGGGAACGCTGAAGTCAAGGGAGTGGGTAGGGGCGGGGTGGCCGCCCCAAGAGACGGCACAGGAGCGATTGGCTAGGTAGGAGGAGAACCAGTTGAGGACAGAGCACATGAGACCAAAGGAGGAAAGAGTGTTTAGAAGTAAGGGGTGATCAACAGTGTCAAAGATGGCTGAGAGGTCAAGGAGGATGAGAACGGAGGAGAGCTTGGAGTAGCGAGCATTGAGGAGGGAGTTAAGAACAGAGGTGAGAGCAGTTTCAGTAGTGTTTGGGCCGAAACCCAGACTGGGTGGGGGGTTGGGAGGAGGAGAGAGAGAAATTGGAGACGAATGCTGAGAGTTGGGAGTAGACGAGACGTTCCCCGAGTTCAGAGAGGAAAGGTAGAAGGGATATGCGGCAAAAGTTGGAAGCCAAGAGGGGGTTAGCAGAGGGTTTTTTCAGTATAGGGATGTTTGTAGCGTGTTTGAAGGCTGAAGGAAAGGTAGCGGTAGTGAGACAGATGTTGAAGGAGGTGAGATCAGGTATAATGAGTTGGTACATTTTGGGAAACAGAGGGGTAGGGAGAGAGTCGGAGGAGGCAGCAATAGGATGGGTTTTGGACAGGAGGCGTGAAACAGTGAGAGACTGGAGTAAAGTTAGACATGTAAGCGGGTGGAGCAATGGGAGATGGGGAAGGGGGAGAGAAAACGGGGGAACTTAGAATGTTTTGGCGTAAGGTGAGTATCTTATAGGAGAAGAAGTCGGCAAAGTCAGAGGGTGAAAGAGGAGAGGCAACGGAGTGGTCAGGAGTAGGAGGAGAGAGAAGGCGAGTTAAGGTTTGGAAGATTTGGCGGGAATGGGAGTATTGAGAATGGAGGTGGTTAGAGAAGTAGGACCGTTTGGCTGAGCTGATACAGGCGTCAGAGAGGGAGTTGTAAGAGAAGTAGGATGCTTGGTTGGCTGGTGAACGGTGTTTGAGCCAGCGTCTTTCAAGGCGTCAGAGCAGGCGGCGCATGGATAGAAGATGTGAGGAAAGCCAGGGTTGGGTGGGTTTGCGGGAGGGGCAGAAGTGGGTGAGAGGGTATAGTTGGTCTAGACTGGAAGAGACGGAAGAGGACAGAGTGGATAGAGAGTCGTTTGCAGAGAGGTAAGAAAAGTGGGATAGAGAGGGAAGGCGGAGGGGCTGGTTTGTAGAAGTGAGGGCTTAAAGTTACAGAGGTCGCGTCGGGAGAAAGAGATGGAGGAAGAGGGGGGAGTAAGAGGAGAGACAGGGAGAAGGAGAGTAGAGTGAGGTCGAGAGTGGAGCCGGAAGAGTGAGTAGGAGACGTAGGCAGGGGGGTAAGAAGGTAGGAATATATATATATATATATATATATATATATATATATATATATATATATATATATATATATATATATATATATATATATATATATATATATATATATATATATATATTAAAGTCACCAACTACAATTAGGGGTGTGGGGCTGGGGGAGATGAGGGAAAGGAGGTGGTCAAAGTCATCATAGAAGGAAGGATGTGAGGGGAGCATGACGACGGTAGAGGAGGAAGGATATGGCGTGGGGGGAAGAGAATATTTTATACATGTGTTCAATAGAGGGGAAGGTTGGGAGAGGAGTAGGACAGGGGGTCGTTAGGAACTTTGGGTGAAAGGGAAGACTGATGCTACCGCTGCCACGGCCAGAAGGGCGGGGGACAAGAGGAGGAGGAAGTGAGGGAAGCAGGTACAGTTGAATTGAAGGGGCGTGGGGGGTTCAGGTTTCGGTGATGCACAGGATATTAAGGTTTAACCGTAGAAACATGTCCAGAACAGCGGCAGTCTTGTTACAGATTTTGTTACAGAGGGATCTTGCATTCCATAAGGCGATGTTGATGGTGCTGGAGGTTTCAGAGGTTGGGGCGATGGGTTGGGGATAGATGGGCGAGGTGGAGAGGGAAGGTTAAGTGTGGAGATGGCCATGATGATGAGGCAAAGGGTTTTGAGGAGGGGCTGGGAAGAGGAGTAGGGTGTGGGGTGAGAGTGGAGGGAAGTAGTTGGAGTTGTGCATGCCTGGTGAAGCGAAAGGGGCAGGCTGGAGGTAGATGCTGGGGTGGCAAGGCGGTAGCTTAGGCAGGAGAAAGAAGTGAGGTGGTTCTTACTGTATGGAGTGCGGAAGAGACATATTAATGGAACGTACGTGTGAGGGGGCAGTGAGGATAGCTGGGGGATTCCAGGGGAGTTGGTGCAGAGGACACAGCACCATAGATCATTCCGATGTGCCGGGCATATAGTAGATGTCGGAGTAGAGTTGCACTGCGTCAGTGCCCTTGATGGAGAAGGCGGGATGGAAGAGCTCGCCTGTGGGGTCCGGTGCATGGCAGAACAGTCCAGTGGTCAGCATAGTCCAAAGTGCGAGGCCTGAGAGGAGGATAGAAGAAGTGTGGTCTGGTGGGGTCCGGTGCATGGGAGAACAGTCCGATGTGCGCAGCAGGAGGAGGATAAAGTTAAGTTAGCTCCGCAGTTGCAGACTCAGGTGTAGATACTGGTGCAGTGTGGATGCTGGGAAAAAACACTAGGGAAGCGGTGGGTGGAGGGACATGCAGGTTACCCAGGTGTGTGGGGGAAAGTGTAGACCGATAAGTAGGTCACGTACCCAGGTTGCTATCCCACGTGCTATTAGTGGCGTTGTGTGGTCACTGGGGATTGAAGCCGCAGTGGTGGAGGCTCTGAGAGGAGGGACCTGCTGCTTTCCCAGAAGATGTAAGAAGAGCGTAGAGGCTTCAAGCAGCAGGGTGGCGATCCAACCACGCCCGGTGGCGTATTACAGCGTTGCGGGTTACCGCAATGGCAAGGTCGATACTTCCCACAGCAAAGACCCAGAGAGCAGTGCTGCACACTGGGGCCGCTGGGAGAAGGGTCAGCCAAGGTAGTTTGTGGCTGAAATGTCAGTACCAATGATCGGCCCATAGGGGCTCCATGCCGCAGGAGTAGTGATCTTACCTCAGCCGGCTGCTGTCCTTAGTGTAGTAGGTTGAAGTCGTGTGGTGGACTATGCTTCCCAATATGAGGACCTGGGTGCATAGTGGTTTGTTAGGGGGCCCGCTGGGAGGAGGGTCAGCCGAAGTTGTAAGAGGCCGACTCGTCTGCCTCCAGTAATCGGCCCTGATGGTGTGCCTGATGTTCCATGCTTGGAGGCGGGAGGCTGGGGTCGCCCAGGCCAATGCGCAGTTCAGGCTTGGGACCAGAGGCTTGTAATGTGACAGCAGCTGAGGCTCACGCACAGCACTGGCAGATCTTGTGCGGGCTTGGAGGTGTGCTTCGTTGTCAGTGGAACACAGGCGCGCTCCACAGTGTTAGGCAGGTGGAAGGCCATGTTGGCACACAGGCGGCAGTAGTCCCAAGGCTGCATACAAGTTGATACAGTCTACGGTTCTTGCAGAGACTTGGTCCAGAGGTGCCCAGTGTGCCTATAAGCAGGAACACACAGTGAAACCTCTGAAAATTTTAATATATATTGATCACAAGTCGCTTGATTCAGCCTGAGTGGAGGAGATGCCAGATCAGGCTTCCATGCTTCTGCGCCCCCTGGTGGTTGTGGTAGTTCAATATCTTATTTTTGCATTTAGAATACTTTTAGAAAATGGTTAAAAGGAAAAGGTTATTAGAACAAACAAGATCTCACAAACATTCTTAAGCAGGCAAATACTTTTAGATCCACTAAGCAGAGTCATTCAGTTATAACAGGGTAAGCCAAAGTCAATGGGCAAAAGTCTTATATGGGCTGAAGTACTCCTGGTAGGTAAGTAGAAAAGTCTTTGCAGAATGTTTTAGACGTATTTGATGAAAAGAAGAATCAATGTAGGGCCACAAGTTGTTTAGACTTGTGAGTAGTAGAAGATGCAAGCAACTCTACAACAAGAGGTAAGTTCTCTCAGACTTTACAGCACCTTTGTATTGAAGAAAAAGTGCATCAGATGACTTCTGTTCCTGGGCCTCAGTCGTGGGGACAATAGGGAGGACTTCTGGGAACTCCTGCACTGCTATGGGACGGTCACCGCTCGCAACCGGCAATCTTTCCAACAAGTGGAACTTTGGTGTTTCAGCTCCTCGTGACTACCGCAAATAGCAACACTGCGGTTCCTGGAAGTCGAGATGGACTTCCCTTGCTTCTGGGGTCCCGCACTCTGTTGAGGGGGCTCAGTCAGTCCTGCTTCCTGGGAGTCCGAAGGATCTTCCTGGAGCTCTTGGCCAACTTAAAAGCAACACACACAATCTGGTGTTCCTCTCCATGGCTAGTGGGTTTCCAGCAGCAACTCTGGGGAAAGGCAACCAGCTCTGCAAGAATGTCCAGGTGGATTACTTTGGAGTTGATTGGTCCTACCAACTCAAGGGGAGAAGTCGACCTTGCAGGGTCTTCTCTGTCAATACAAATTTGGAGTTTCAGCACAGCAGCAGGGCTTCACTGGGCAACCAACGGTCCAGGAGTTGCAGCAGGCGTCCTCTTAAAGTTCTTCTTCGGTTCCTTTGCCCAGTGGTCAACTGCCTTCCAAGCCAAAAGCATCGTCTTTTATTCAGTTCTCTCCCATTGATTCCAGCCTAGCTGTCCTTGCCGGACAGTCAGCCGACCAATCATTACAGAGTGCATTTGGGTCTCCTAGGAGGCTAAGCACAGGGAGTTTCGGGCACCTCCCTCACTTCCTGCCCACCCCAGACACCCTGGAGCCAGAGGTGGGCTTCACTCGTGAATCCCACCAAAGTCAAAGCTAGCAAAGGGACCATTCGTTCAAGTGCATTTGCCAAGTGGATTTGCACTATCTCGCTGTCCCACACTTGCCGTTTTCAGAGCAGAGGCGGATGTCCGAGGCCGAACCAGCATTGTTACCAGCGATGCGAGGTGAAATCATGTGATCACGCGTCAGTTTCAAGGACTTTCCTTTGGAAAAGTGACCGCCCCCTTACCCAGAACCACCATATATTCATTGTGCGCGTGCTTATTCGCTCAAGTGCATTTAGCCAAGTGGATATGAACTAACTGTCTCGCTGTGTAGCTGGAGAGCGAAGGAGCATAGAGTGGCTATGGCTACATCTTTTGGTAAGAGGGAGGTCCCGTTTTCTTGCATACTGTTTGGAGTAAATTTTAATATTTGCATAACTGTATACCTATTATGGCTGTGCACAAATACACACTGAAAACAGGGATGCCTCTGTCCCTCGAGGACAAAGTTAATCCGATCGAGTCACAGATTAAAAAAATGTTGTATTTGTTGGCATTAAAAGAAAAAAAGACTCAGAATAAGCAGCGTTCTATTTCAATGTCAGCGGTCATTTGCGCCTTTTATATTTCAGATACAAAGCGTGTAACAAATGCATTTTTAAAAACCCAAACACTAATGACAAAAAATAATTCTTGTAACATTAGCTCCCCGCGCGAAATAGAGGTGAAAGACGCAGATGTGGCTGCTTTAAATCTACAAGTCACTAATTAAGCCGAACAACCAGCACCTGTTGATTCTGTTGAGGAACTTTCACCTTGTGACACGCTTGATAAAGTGGTAGAAACGAGCAAAGTAGACCCTCAACATGATAAACAGAGGGCACATTCTTCCCATGAAGTAAACAATACTACACTTGATTCTGCCTGCCAAACAGGCGAACTGTGTCCCTCACAAACAAGAGCGGCCTCACACTATTCCCATACGGAGTCCTGTAGCTCCTCACCGAAAGAGCCAGCACTGTGTACAGTGTTGGCCCAACAGAAATTGCAAGAGGCTTACAATAAAATTTCAATAACTGGAGAAGTTGAGGAGGAGGCTCTAGATTTTTTTTAATACAAGTTGCAACTCAAAAAGTGAATCGCAAGATATCATGTATATATGCTGCAATACGGGCGATTTAATTCAACTTCAAGACGAAAGAGATGCGGAGAATATGGTAATACTAAGAGACATAACTACAATAAACAAATTCGAAGGACAACAAGTGAAGGGTCTTGATTTGTCGAAATACCCAATAATGTTCGACAAATCTTCCTCCTTGTCCAGTAGTAAATCATTGTCCTTTGTGGCCCCCGACACCTCAGCGGACTAAATTTAATGAAATGGTCAAAGAACGACTATCCTTCATTCGTGACCAAGAGGATAATCAACACCAGCGATTGTTTTTTCCCTGAGGCGCTCGCTTTAAACAATACGCTAGTGGCCATGAATACTCAGCTTCTTTTGGTAGCTAGACTGTTCATCTTCTCATCAAGAGATTCATACAAACAGCTTTACTGATGTAGTTACTTAATTAGACAAAAACCCTGTGCAACTTCAGGAATCCATAGATGAGATTCTAAAAACTTCTGTAATATTGGTATCAATTAATGCGATAAAGAATCCTTGCAACCACAAGATCTTGCATAATCAGTATGACAATTCATCCACCGTAGGAGTACTCTCGACGTTAATCTGGTTACAATGCTCCTTCTGGCATTACACGGTTTTCTCAAACATCGTAATTAAACATAGAAAAATGGGCCGGGATCTAAACTTTAACCCCCAACGTCCAGCCCATTTGCACATCATCAACAATCCTAACCTGCTGTGACCCATAATAAGCTTACTTCATTCCATCCCCTGTGCCTTGCACATCACCTCTTCTAAGTTAACCCAAAGTTTAAGGTAGTCTTAAATCTGAACTTGCCTCGAGCTTGTCCCATACCTCATGCCATACAGTGTACAGTGAAGCACCGTCCACCCCGTGGTACCACCAGAGCTGCCATATCCATTTCAGGCCTCACCCACTTGCGAATTGCTCTATATAAGTAGTAGCCTACAACATACTTAAGTGTGGGGCAGAGTACCCCTGCACTGATAGCCTTACATACAGACTAATGCCCCCAAAATTAGTTAAGCCAAGGAGTGAAGTATAAGAAACTCCTGCTAAAAATCACATCGGGGTGTTAAAACAAGTCAGTGTGTTGAAACAATCAGCCGATAAGCTAGGGGTACCATTGAATTGGATAGGAAAGGGAATCGTTTCCTGACAGCGCTTATCCGAACAGGGAATGTAAAACGGAAGGTAGAGTTAATCCAAGAGTGGGATCTTGGAGGGACTTGCAAATGAAAGACAATAGGCAGCATTAGTAGGAAGAAAATGGTATGGCCCTCATATTTCCGTTACCAATGTTGACATACCCTTCGATATTGAACAAACTTTAACCTATGATTATGTGGAGAGTTGAGTAATGTGTGAGAGACTTATTGTCCCAAACCCTACAGAGAGCTCAGATTGGCGAACCTGAGAAACTCAGCATCTCTGAAGGCCTACACTCCACCAGAAGTAAGGACACATGCAGACCAACTCTGCTAGTACAGTAAAGAAAGAACCAGAAGAAAGGCCTTCTCTGTCTACGCCCACAAGGCTCTGGAACCTCCTCGCCATCAACCGACTCACCACCTCACTTCTGAAGTTCAGGAAGGAGCTCAAGACCCTCATCTTCAAGGAATAGCTCCTCCCCAACGCCAGGCACCACAATCCCACCACTCCCCACACTACCAGCGACTGGGTGATCTGATCTCCACTGTTTCCTCCACAGGGTGCCTGTAGATCCTTGCTGACAAATTGACCACCTTCCCCATCCACTGTCAGCTACCTACTCCTTTTCTCTGCACCTCTCACCATGTTGTCCCCCCCATAATTGTAAATTGCTCAGATGGTTCTCAAAAGTAGGTTAGCGCTCAATAAATACCTTAACAACAACTTTGGAAGATAAAGAGATGGAAACCTGAAACCTGTGAGATGCTCTCCATTAACCCTCTTTCTGATACGGTCGCATCCCCTTAACGTTGGAAAGCCAGGTATGCTAAAAGATGGATGACCGCTGTGAGAAACTGGTTGTCTCGCCCACTAGTCCCCAGGAATCTGTCATCCAGATGGCCAGGACACGGCCATAGCTTTTGGATCCAGTTCCCAGGGGTGGACCAGTGCGGGAAGTTCTCCTGGGTGAGGGCTCTCCGGGGAGTAGGAGACCGGATGGTGTGACGCGGTATCCCTTCCCTATAACACCTTTACCCCATCCTACCAGGTAAGATATTTAGGAACTCTACTCCCCATCCCTTTTACAACACGAACACTATTACAGACAGCCTGCAATGAGAGTAAACAGACTAGGACCCGAGCCGTATACCTGACGTGTCCCAATACAATGGTCAGGCGAGGTCAGGCCATTACTTACACACCAGACTTCCATTAAGCTTCCCCACATGGATAAAAGGGAGAGCACGAGCACACACTGAGCAAGGCAAACCACACGAGAAAACAGCAGTTTCAAGACTGTAGCTGAATAGGAGAAAAAAAAAAAAGAAAAAAAAAACCAAAGGGGATTGCAAGGATGGGGCGAAACCAAAGGGGATTGCAAGGAGGAAAGTTCCCTTCACCTTTTTGACAAGGCACCGTGGCTTTCATGAGACCTCGAGATTGAAAAGCGCAAGACCGGGAATACAGGCTGAAGAATCCTGCATTGTGTGTCGGAGATACCCGATGCCCTCCTGCGTCAATAATAAAGCCGGGGAAAAAGCACGAGCCGCCGTGGTACTGAACTTTGCTCCAAGAACAAAGCAGCGTCAGTCAAATCAACAGACAGTTGGAGAGACCAATACAAGACCAGTCTGTGTTGAAGCCAAGGTTGTAAGCAGCAACATTCTATGGGGAACGCTGGAACGTACATTGTTAAAACGTGTGTGATAAAAGATGCAGGTAAAATTGAACTGCTGATGAGTGATTGAACGTTAAAGGCAAGATGCAATACCTTTGACAGAGTGGTCCCGCACCACCTGAGTGCTCAATCAAAGGTCTCTGTAAGGTATTCAGCTGAGAAGTGGCAAAAGTTAGAGTGAGAATGAGGTTATATTGAGAAGAGAGCGAGTAATTGTGAATCGAAGTGGTCCTGCGACGGTCTTCGATTTTTTGGAAGTAAAGAAAGCTTGGCAAAGTAGATAAAGTGGGTCTGAGCCTTTGAATGGCAAAGAGACTGTGGCACAGAAAGCCTTGATGTTGAAGTTTTGAACTGCATCCTCATGCTAGAGAAGACAGACTGTGGTAAGCTAGAGTGTGCCGCTGTGACCCGTGCTGAAAACGTGGGCAAAGGAAGCCAACAGCTTGAATATCCCGACCTATCATTTCTTGAACACTTTTCTTTTGCATAACATTGTTTCCCACACTATTTATATTTAGTAGCAAGGATTGGAAATACGTTTATTAGTATAGGCCCTTTTATTTTGACAGACAACTGCGTTATTTGACGGTCATCGCTTGCTCCCATCATTAGATTAGGAGGGCATTTTTCAAACCCAACTGAAGTTCAATAAACACCCTTGAGCTGTGATTACTGCGTAAGTGTCTTACTGTTTCATACCATGCCTTCCTTACACCACCCTGTGGGGGAACAGAGGCTCAAAACTGGGAAGAAGGGCACTGCAAAGAGGATACCCAGGAAGGAGGAGAGCCTGGTTCTCCAGCCTAGCCCACAATGAATAGAACATGAGAATAAAGTACCGGTTTTGACCATAATAAAACATTTCTCAGATTGTGTTATGGTTCTGACAGAGCGCCAAATATCACTGCAGAAAAATAAATGGGGCACAAAATAATTAGACTTGCACTTCTAGTCAATCACATATCTTAAAATTCTTTTTACAGACTGTTTTGCACAGATGCACCGACATGTTCAGGGCTGCATGTGTGCCAGTCTTGCCCCTAATAAAGGGAGAGCTGGCATGATGTGCAATGGGTGAATAGCCTTTTGAAAAACCATTATAAGCGAGATGATACCTTTTCTAAACATTTTCCCTTATTCGAAGTTAAAGGCTCAAAAAAGTTGCCCTGTTAGCCTGCTATCTTTCATCACGTCATATTCTGCTGTTGCTAATGCATCTAAAATGATAAATGGGACACTGAAGAAAAAATTCTTCACCACAGTGACTACTGTACCCCTAGTCCATTGTCCCCTATCCAACATACTTCCGGCATCATCTCCAGGTAAAGAACATGATTGCGCATGATGCTGAGCAGCATTTTTTAACAGATCCAAATCTAGCAGATTCTGGCACACATGCACAGCCAGGACTGTGTGTACCTCCCTAAACATGCATCCAGCCCTAGAATCCAATCCTTTTTACAGTGCTATTATAGCTAAGTATTATTACAAGAGGTGGCAGGAAGGGCCTTATGGAGGCAAGGGTACACCAAAATAATGAACTTGCTATTATTCCTACATAACACCTTTTTCCTCCATACTTATAGGAGAATATAAAGCACCCTTGGAGTGGGGAAGTGGAGAGCCAATATGAATAAACCAGTTTAAAGAGGGAGAAAGATGTTATCATTCAGAGATTTTACAGCACAGACTGGCCAAACGAGACACCCACTCTCGCGCTGGACTCTAGTGTGTAGTTTTTGCACAAGGCATGAGGAGTGGCCCAGGTAGTCATCTTACAAACGTCTGAGAGGAACAAGCTACTGGAATGTCACTGAAGCTGCATTGGCCTCACTAAAGGAGTGTGGTGATCCTAAGAAGGACTAAAAGGGAATAGTATTCCAGAACTGAGTCGACTACCACACTGTCCCCAATTGGAAATAGTGGCTTTGGCCACATTGTGACCTAGAGAAGGTTACAATTTAGCCCAATCACAGAAACAGAATTGGAAACCTTAAAGAAATATGCATCCTACATCATATTTGGGCGACATTTTTCCATCCAAACTTGAAGACCTTTGTCCTGTTCCTAGCACGTTTTGTTAACGCATCATTCAAATGGAAGTTAGTACCTGATGCCATTAAGCAGGTTGTGGTCACTCCTTTGGTCAAGAAACCAGGTTTATGTCCTACGGACCCTGAAAGTCTACACCATATTACCAACACCCACATGAAATAGCAACCTCCCAACTTCATCATCTATGGGATGGAAAGTGCCCTTCTTGATCTCCAGACTAATATGTTCGATGTGTTGGAACAAAGTGGGTCAGGTCTATCAATCTTATTAGACCTGTCGGCCGCTTTCAACTTGCCCGATCATGAAGGTCTTCTAGATATGCTAGCCACCACAGAACATTGCCAATTAGATTCCTCAGCCTGGATCTGCTCTTTTTTGAAAAACAATGTCCAAAGTATGTTGGGGTGAAGCCAGCTCAATCAGAAATACACTGCGGAGTTCCCCCCAAGGAGGATGTTTGGCCCCCACACTGTTTAATCTATATGTCAAGCATCTTTGTGATCAGCTGACTGTTATGGGACTTCATTTCACAAACTATGCTGATGATACTCAGCTTCTTATGGAGCTGAGTGGGAACTACAGCAATGATTCGGCCAGGCTAGAGCTTACTTATGGTCTAGTGAAAGCATGGTTGTCAAAGCACTATGTATTTTAACAGTAAAAAAAACAGAGCTGACGATTTTCGGTCTTCACAGACCAGAGCCAATACGCCAGCATGGCAATTGAAGGAAACTGCATTAAGATATTCAACCATGTGAAGACTTTAGGAGTCCACTTGGAAGCGCCACCTGGTGGAGAAGCACATGTAGATGGAATTGTCTGTAGTTCTCAATATCATCTCAGAGTGTTAAGGCACGCCAAACCTTTTCTATCACCAAAAAACTGCAGGACCCCAGTTAGAGCGTTTATCATGCCCAGTTTGGACTGCTGAAGCGTGCTCCTGATGGGAGCTAATAAGAACTGTGTAAACAGACTAAGTCCTGCAGAATGAAGCAGTCCGTATTGTCTGGGATATTTCCAAAATAGATCATGTTTCAGGTGCCAGGAAGAACCTTCACTGGCTGGCTGGCTGGGAAATAATCTATGCTTGGCCCATACATTATTTATGGCAATGCACCCTTTTAACCTTAAAGATCGTTTAAAACTATGACCCAACGGGATTTCTCTGCTCGAGTAACTGTAGGTTTCCAACTATTCAACAAAGTAAACGAGCTATAGGCAACGGGTCCCGTTTCCCCCCATTTTAATAGCGCAAGCCTGAACACATTACCTTCCGACCTCCGGTTAGAAAATCAGTTTGTAGCTTTTTGAAAGCGGTTAATAGGTTTTTGCCAGTAACAGGCTCTATACTTTCCTGAAGAATTGCCTCAGTTCTATGCCCTAGTCCGATATGGATACATCGTGCCACCTGAATATTTGGCCTGCCGGTTTATGTTGTCCTGTGTCATTCTGTCTCCCCCATTCTTTAAGCTTGCAGGCATCAGGGTGCGCATATCAGTGTGTTATAAATAAAGCACTAAGGGCATAACATTCCAGAACTGAGTCAACAATAGGCAATAGTGGCTTTGGCCACATTGGGACCATGGAGAAGGACCATTAAAAGTGTAAAAACATGGTTGGAAGACCCAATTTAAGATCTCCCGATAAGGGTCGTACAAGGCCTTTTTACCCATTAAAATCCTGTAAATACGACCTTATATTTTAAAATGCGCACCATTTCCATACAGTTTGAGAGGAGAGGTCAGTGCAAAGGGCAAGTGACGTTCTAGAAACCAGAACATCTCCTTGAGCGTCTGAAAACAGACGCTTATTCTCTGAGCTGTGTGCACCGGGTCAGAAAGAAGCACGATAAGGAATGCTTTCTTTCTGTTCAACTTCTGATGTTTTGTGTCTGTATATTTTCATGGAGAGGAGCATGAATGCATATTTACCATTTTAGGGTATTAGTAATAAGATGGAAAACTTTGCTACAATTGTGAAGTGTGACGAGCCAGGAATGAGATGCGGACAAAGAGGACTCATGGTGTTTGCCATAAACATTTATTAAATAATAAAGGGGTTGGAAAATGCCTCACTGTCCCTAACCTAGGAGGCATTTCCCTACCTCAACCAAAACTAAAGGCCTGTTGTGCGCCAAGATGTCCAAAGCAAAAACGTCCAGTTTCCCCAAATCCTACCCCTCACACTCTAAGGTGCTAAGGGTAATGTCATGAACTTGCAAGTGCACAAATTATCAGGTTCAACAAAAAAAAGGCGTACATCCAACAAAAGTTCCAAATGAATAATGTTCAAAGTTCCAGGGAATCACCTCCACCCCCCCTTACCTAGATTTCTCTTCACCAAAACAAAAGTTCAAAAGAATAAGAAGTTCTCTAGCTCAAGAGGATAACTCCCATCCTCTTGAAGTTGCACCTTATTTCAGGCGAAAGGTCTCCCTTCCCCAAGTCCTTCTCACATTCAAGGTAATTCAGAAATCCTAAGGGCGTGATCTACCTTAGGATTCTCTGACTCGCACCACCATCTGGTACACTCCCCCACCAGGTTATTTCATATAGTTAGATACAATTTGGGTGCAGATCCCAGACTCACAAAACACCTGGTATACTCTCCTGCCAGGTTCCTTTTCACATTCACTGTAGTTCACTTCACCCACTTGGCTTTGCCTGGTATACTCACCTCTTCACTTTATACCAGGCAAAGCCAAGTGTATTATCTCTCCGGCCAGGTGATTTAACATTCAGTGCATTTCAGTTCTTTCTGACACACTGTTTTCCTCACATGTATTTTCTATGTGGCCATGGATCCCAAACCGTTAATCATGGATTTGTTATCTGTAATCAAATCTCCCAAGGGCTCTGTTGCTTAGGTTTGGCCTAGCTCTCACACTGTTTCCTTCAGTATGCGGTACACCCTTCAAAGCGCCCCAGCGGCTGTGACCCTCTCAGTTGACTCACCGGTTCTCAGCAGCAGCTTTGGGGTGCCCTGCGTCTCCAGTGCCTGTCTGCAGCTTGTCGGATCTGCAGAGCACTTCGTTTACTCGTCAGCTTCCAACACACCTGCGGCTCTGCTTGGCAGCTTCTCAGTCTCGCGGTCGTGCATCAAAACCATGAGCTTCTCTGGACGACATTCCCAGGCCTCCCACAACTTGGCAAGATTGTCTGGCTGTCCCAGTCTCTCTCCTCGGCTGTCCTCACCACAGCTGGTTAAGGAGACAAACTGCATGCTTCTTCTGCAGGCATAGTTTTAAACCATGCCAGTCCAATTGCCTTATTCCAGCTACTAGACTGCTTGTGTTGGTTCCCATTAGGAGTAATCGTCATTCCTCCTTGCCTTTTCGTCTCACTTCTGGTTCCTTTACTTGCTCTCCGATAACGAGCAATACTGTCATTAAAATGGTCAAGTTGTTGAAGGGGATAATGGCAGTATGCCATTGTCATGATGCCTACCTCCAAGGAGCCAGGTATCATTCCCCCCAGGGAAGTGCCAGCGGGCCCAAGCTGGGGCCCTTTGGACACAGTCCTGGCGCCTTAGGCGCCAGGCTCATAAAGCTAGACATGTGTTCAAGTGTTTTAATGTGCACTTACCTGATGCAGACCATGCTGCTACATCCAGGCCCTCTTGAGGCCTGAATGGAACTACTTTACCTGTGGGACTACTTTCCACCTGGGTGTGGTCGGGGAAGGATACATGCCTGGAACTTCTTCCAAAGCTATTTAAACCATGCCCGATCAGCAACTCACGCTTCGCGTTGTTCTGCTCCTCGCAGATGGACGCTCACCGTGGCAGCTCCTGCCTCTGGACTTCAGCCACGCCTGTCAGCATCCTGGGTTGCCTGCAAAGGGAGATAAGAGAGAATTGGGGAGAAAGAAGACCTTACCTGCTAAAGCTGCATCACGGGGACATCACACCGACGATCCTGAAAGGGAAGACATCATTTTAAAAGCATTTCGCTTCGATCGCTGCAGCGCTGCATTTCACTCACCTTTCTTGGGTGCCTCCATCTTCAGCAGCGATCATCCGGATCCGCACCCACTTCCCAGAGCCTAGAGAGAAAAGAAAAGAAAACAAGGTGAGAGAAGGAAGGGAAATAGGAAAAGCTCAGTTTCCTTCTAAGACTTACCTGTTGGGTCATTCCCATTTCATTTCGGGTCCTGCCGCTTCCAGGCATTCCGGACCCCGGCCCCAATGGGGAAAAAAGACAAAGACATTGAATGAGCGAATGCAAAGACATTACCTGAACGCTCATCCAGAACTTACACTTCGGGTCGGCGCCATATCTCCGGCATTCCGAACCCCGGCCCCTAAGGGGAAAAAGACATAAGCATTAGCGCTTGCTGCAATAAGACAATGAACATTATTATTAAGCTTGAACTTTTGAACTTGCAACAGAACTCTTACAGCGCCTCACCTGAATAGTCAAGCTTATATTGAACTCCCATCAAACCTCAATCCAGTGAAGTAACTGGGTTTCAACGCGCCCCTGCATCAGAAGCAGGATGGAGAGCTCATCCTTCCAAACCCTAAGGTGAGACTTCACGGGGAATCGTGGAAGGGTATCGAGGAGGGTTGGAAGGGAGTGGGAGGCTTGAGCATTATTCCGTCAGTAGGTAATACTCCCTTTTCACGCACAGGGGAATATTCCTGCGAGCCAGAAAAGCCAGAGTAGAGGGGCCCTTCCTGTCCATCATCAGAGTCCTGCGCTTCACCATTGAAGAAGCATCAGCACTCGAAGCCAGACCTGCGCCTCGGTGGGAATCAGGTGAGCGTGACAGCCATTAGGGCATGAAGGATTGCAGGAATAACCCTACATGGGAAAGGGGGATATTGTGCCCAACCTAATGTAATTCCCCCATCACAACCACACCCCAAGGGTTGCCCCCCTCATGTGGTATTCCCTCAAATAGTCGCCCCCTGGGTCAGGATCAGATAGCGGCTGCCATCCCCTGGCCACATGAGAGACTATCGCAAAAGGAGTGATGACATCAGATTCATTACAGAAGGGAAATTATCTTTTATAAGAAATTAATTATGCTTTGCGCAGCAAATGTATACTTGTATTGCGAAACAGTTTTCAGAGTTCCAGCGTAGTGTGCATTTTATAATCAAGATGCATCTATATGGTGCGTTTGTACATATCAATAGCAAATCATTTTCCTCTTCCAATTTGATCTGCAATCTAATCATAAAAACTGTAGTGTTGTTTGAACATTCATCCAACCTTAACTTGAAGTCAATGTGATAAATCTTACAAATTTTCAAAACTACAATACAAACACTCATGACCAGCAAGTACAAAAAAAAAAAGAAATGGGTTACATTTGCAACTGAAATAAAAACACTGTCAAAGACACCCCTGTAGCGGTAATTCAGATACACATTTAAACATTTTTTTATCACTCCATGCAGTTTGTCCAACTTCAGAGATAGTCAGTTTACCAGCCTCTGAAGCATGTAAGGTTTACGCAGCCCAACCAACATTTGATAAGGAATAAGATATAGATTTTAGCATTGCACACAGACCTCTGCACTTTTGTATTATAATAAGGGCATATCATGAATTAGTACTAGTTCTGCAAAATGAGGACACTTTCATGATTCATAAAGAAAAACAATTCTGATGTCAGAACTTAAAACACAAAATACAAGCCTTGTTTGCTTTATCATGTAAGTGACCAGATTTGTTTGGATCTTAAAAATGTAAATATATACAGAAGAGCTCAAAGGAGCAGGCCTTTGTAAAAGAATAACAAAGTTACTGAACGTAGTGACCATCTTACTCCTAGTCCATAGTCCCCTTTCCTCCTTACTTTTGGGACATTCCATCCAGTGGGACGGGACCAGAGCACTTTTGTAAAAAAGCATCAAATTGAAAAATGTGTCGTCCTCTTTTTACGCAGGGCACCATATGCGGCCGTAACCGTGCCCTCCTTAGCTCCGCCCCGCGCATCGCCCTTAAGTCCGGTCTGAGACCTTTAAGCAATAATAGAGGATACTTATTAGGGGGGACAGCAGGCATATGGAGGAACGGGGACTATAGACTAGGAGTAAGATAGTCACAACGATGAGTAACTGTTATACTCCTCCATCCAGTCCCCTTTCCTCCATACTTTTGGGAGATTACCAAGCTCTCACAGGAAATACGGGTGGATGGAACCTTCTTACTGAAAAAGGTTTTTAAGAACAGTTTGGTTGAATTGAGCATCGGCTCTGGAGCCCAGGTCTAAGCAGTAATGCTTACCAAAAGCTGGTGGGAAAGCCCATGTAGCTGCTTGGCAACGGTTCGATGGGCTTACAGAGCGACCAATAGATAGGAGGCAATGAGGGGAAAGCACAAGCTTTCATGATGACCCACAAGCTGCAGAGAGGACCATCTCTGGCGTGCCCCATTGCTGGAAAAAGTTTGAGATGATATTGCTGTTCATCTCACACTCGTAACCGATGCCGACTGGCAACTGAAAATCTGCGGTCACATTGTTGTGACCCGGGATGTGTGGAGCCTGGAGCCAAACAATATACTGGATGGCCCAGCCCACATTTGTATGACAAGATCCACAGGGAGAGGAGAGTCTGTCGCCCTGCTTTTTGATGTAAAACTTTGCTTTAAAGGAGGTATTAAAAAATTATCTCCGTGGTCCGTAGAGGTTGGGCCGCCATTATCACACACCAGGAGCGTACTGCGCCACAGGAGCAAGTGAAGCAATAGTCTCCCCAGGGGAGTAAGGGGCCTTGTGTGCCATCCTAGCCTTGAAACAAGGAACCTTGACAGAGCTGGTACCGGCAGATCTAGGGTGTTTACTCGACATGTCGGGGGCTTCCCCAGAATTGGCCTCTAGTGGAGGATCCTCGACAGAGCCGGTACTGGAAGGTTTGTGGTACATGACCGCCTTCTTTCGCCCCCTCAACAGAACTGGCATCAACACAGCTGCGCGCGCAGAAAGGCTTAGGGCAATACCCTACAGCCAGGACCCTCTATGAGGGACTCAATTCTGTTGGTGACCGATTTAGCCCCAAGCAGGGGAACCTCAGGTTTAACCCATGTCTTATAGCCAGCTTGAGAGGGGCCTCGAGGCAAGACTTGGTAAAGTTAGCTCCAGATAGAGAAGCCTCAGGACAAAGCCTGGTATGCAAAGCCACAGCAGAACTCGGGTCAGCCTTAGCCCCAAATGGGGAACCTTGGAAGAAGATCTGGGGTATTGGGAGACAGCTGCGGGGCCCCTCAGATGAGTTTCTGGTGCGTCTCACTGAGCAGAGACCAAAAGGCGTACCCGAATCTGAAGTGTTCTGCTCCCACGGAGAATCGCAGGTATTTCATATGCAGGCTCCAGTCAGGATGTGCATTTATGCATCCTGGCAGACCACCAAACTGAGCAAATCACCCTTCAGAAGACTATTTGGCAGGGCGTGATCAAATTGAATTTCTCTCGGAAGGTGTTAGGGAGAATTCTCATAAATGGCTGATTTCCCTTACCTAAAGAGTCCCCCAGCAGCTTTGCTGGATTTCTAGGATTTTATTTTTCACCTGGTAAGAGTGTGAGCATTTTCCCCACCTCTTACATGTGTTTTGCCGTGTGTGTTTTTCATTTTGTGTGATCTTGGGCACTGGAGCCTCACCTACTCCATGTGCACCACTTTTTGTGTGCGTTACACAGCACCTTCGGTGCAGTGACACAGGGTTGTCTTTCAGACTTCCCACTGACTCCATTGTTCTGGGGCCGACTACTGTCCCCCAGAAATAGGTAAAGTTGCCATTAACTTTATAGTCACTTTAAACCACAGACCCAGTACACCCCATCTTACATGGAGTATTGGAAAGGGTTAACGCTCATCCCTTTTTGTCTGTGCCTCTTGGAGCCTTGTTTCGCTCCCTTAACATTAAGACTTGGCTGGTGGCAGTGGTAACTACCCTAACTTTTCTACCACGATTATCTTATATAAAAGTGCTATTGTTCCAGGCTAATCTATTAGCCTCGAACATAAACCCGCTTGACCAAATACATTTTGGTTCTGGCTGGGTTTATTCGCCATTTCTTTTTGTTAAAATCCTTCTTGTGTTTTCCTCTGCGCGCCAAACCGGGGATGATTCTTTTGTTCGCGTTCTCTTTGCGGGCTTCTACACAGAAGCCCGCCTTAAGGCGCCTGATAGTCTAGGCAGGCAGGATGTGAGGGAGGGATCTTTGGACCCCTGCCATGGGTTCCCTTGGTAACCCAAGTCGCACTCTTGTCTGATTGGCTAAGGGGAATGGCCTTCAGGCTGTATGAATGGGAAAAAACCGCATAAAAAGCAGGTCTCCGGGACTGGAAGAGCAGAGTCACCACTGGAACGAAAGAACCAACGAGGAACTGGAAGAGGACCCCTACCATGACTGAACTGCCTGGTTAAGCCCTGCTGCAGGATCGAATCTCAGAATCCGCCAACAGAAGACCCTCCAGGAAAGTTCTTCCCTTGAGCTGGTGGGACCAACCATAGATCAGTGGAGCAAAACCGGGAGGGAGCAAGACAGTATGAGGCAGCGGAGCCCACGCATGCCAGTCAAAGAAGGGCAGAACGGGTTACTATTGGCGAAAGGAATGCTCCCAGCACCAGACGTTGCGAACGTAGGTGTAAGGGAGGTATCCAAAATGGCCGCCGTAGGCCATGCAGGTTGGGCCGCCATTTTGTCACCACCTGAAGAGAACTGAGTCGCATGCGTAGCTGAAGCAATTGCCTCCTCAGGAGTGTCAGGGGACTTAAGTAACACTTTAGCCTTACAAGGATCCTTGGCAGAGCTGGTACTGGGTGGTCTCGGATGTTTAGTCGACATCTTCGAACCAGTCTCAAAATTAGCCTCCAACAGAGGAACCACGGACAAGCCAGTACCAGAGAGAATGAGGTCCGTGACCCGCCTCTTTGCCCCCTCGACAGAACCGGTAGCACCAGGACCCTGAGCGTGGGACAGTTGAGAACATACCTCACCGACAGGACCCTCAGTAAGGCCTCTCAGATATGTTGATATAGACATTAGCCCCCACAAGAGGAACCTCTGGTTTCAACCCGATTACAGCAAGGAAAGCTCCAGAAACAGACCTCAAGGTGAATCCTGGTATCCCATCACCCAGCCAAACTGGGCTCAACTTAGCACAATGATGGCGAATCTCGGAACAATGCCTGGTACTGACAAGTCCGTCAGAACCCCCAGAGGAATCTCCAGGAACGCCTTTTAAGCCCTGGGGGCACCTCAGGGGAATCCCTGGTGACCGAGTTACAAGAAAGGCCCTTAAAGTGCTCTATCATGGGGTCAGAGTGCATAAGTCTCTGAAACGTACCGAAAAAGGAATCCTCTGATGAAGAGGCTACCAGGGAGCGAGACCGTATGCGGCAGTGGCAATTGAGCATGCCAGTCATAGGAAGGGCGGAACAGGTTCACCCTGACCCATGGAAACAGTTCACCAAAAAGAAGGTTCCTAGCACCCGCCGTCGATCGAGTGTGTGTAAGGGAAGAATCCAAAATGGCCATCGTAGAACGCACAGGAATGCCCGCCATTTTGTTAACATCTGAGGAGAACTGCGTCACATGTGTGGATGAGGCAAGCATCTCCACAGACTGGTCAGGGGACTTGATCGAAACTTTAGCCTTGACACAAGGATCCTCGGCAGACCCAGTACTATGGGGCCTCAGATGTTTACTGGACATCCTGCCCCTTGAATTTGCCTCCAAGAGAGGAACCTCGGCAAAGCCGGTAACAGAGGAGTTACAGTCAGAGACCTCTCCTTTTTCCCCCTCAACAGAACCAGTATCACCGTGAGTGCATGAATGTTGAGGAATCCACCTCACAGACAAGACCTTGACAGGTCTCAGTTCTGTTGGTACACACCTTAGCCTCAAAAAGAGGAACCTCGACACAGAGTCCGGTCTTAACAGCTCCCCCGAGAGGGGCCTCGAACCGTGGTTCGGCACAAAGCCTCAACGGAGGCCTCAGGGCGCACCCGGTGTCTGTATGGGAAGCTCCAGACAAGGAGACCTCGGAGTGAACTCTGGTACCCAACACCTCAGAAGGACTGGGCTCAGTATCAGCACCTGATTGGTGAACCTCAGATCGTAATCTGGTGACGGCAGGCCCCTTGCGGGACCCCCCGGAGAAAACCCTAGTACGCCGGTTAGGCCTGCTAAGCACCTCAGGGGAAACCCTGGTAGCAGAGCTCTTAAAGCCCCTTCCGGACCTGGAAGACCCCGGGAAGGAGTCCACCGGCCGGGGTGCCCTGAAAAGTAATGAACTTACCTGGCGTCTCTTCTTTCCGCCGATGAAGAGTTGAAAATGCAGTGGAGGAACGCGCTGGAGGACTCCCTCCCACCGACCAAGACGACACTGAAGTGCCCGGACCGAAAGGGAGTCGCAGTAGAAATCCCAAAGGTGATCCGGTCCCAGACACTCTACACAGAGACAATGGGGATCCGCCCTAGCGAAACGACATTCGCAAGAGGAACAAGATACAAATCCCAAACGATTCGGCATAGAAGGAAGACTAGGCAACCGCAGAACCGAAGCAGGAGAGAAGGACAACGGAAAGAAGGAAAATATCTTTCCAGCGATGCAAGTGTGTCTAACCCCGACCGCGTGGAGAAAGGACTGAAGGGCGATGCGTGGGCAGAGCTAAAGAGGACAGGGTTACAGCCGCGTGCAGTACCCTGTGTAAAAAGAAAAGGACACATTTTTCAATTTGATGCGCTTTTTTCTTTTAACAGAAGTGCTCCAGTCCCGTCCCAATGGACAAAATGTCCCAAAAGTATGTAGGAAAGGGTACGGGATGTAGGAGTATTATGAACGGCCAAAAGTATCTGGAAACTAACAACCTCCTTGGTCTGCGCCAATATGGCTTCCACCCTGGTCACGGAACGGAAATCCAAATGGATGAATTCAACGACAATGGCAATCTGGCCTTCTTCCTCTTACTCGACCTCTCAGCGGTCTTTGATTTGGTGAACCACAAAATCCTCTGCAAACACCTCTTCAGCAGCCTATTTCTCTCCCAAAGCAACAACTTGGATAGAGTTCTTCTTATCCAACCCAACAATGAGGGCCTTTTCCTCCGGAGCCGCCCGCCACCCCAGCCACTGTCACCCGAGGAGTTCCTTAAGGCTCCTGCACCTCCTCAACGCTATACAATATCTTTACCAAGCCTCTTTTCAAGCTCCTCGATGACTTGGGTATCACCTACAGCACTACGAGGATGGCAACCAAATCCTCCTCCCTATTTCAGGCTCCTATGACACAGACTCTAACGCACTGAGTAAAATGTATGAATCCATCCAGGCCTGGATGGCACAACATGGTCTATGCTTGAACAACGAGAAAACTTGAGTTACTCCTTATAGGCACACTATCTCGGCTAAACTTAACAGATCCTACAAATCCTTTATCATTGACAAAATATTATCAGTCTAAAAAGAAGTAAAAACTTTGGAGGTGTACCTGGACTCTGCTTTTTCCTTAACTACACAGGTAAATCCCATTGCATCTACAGCAGCATACATCTCTAAACTTATCAAAGCTTGCAGACCCGTCCTGACCTCTGACAGCTGCATCATGATTGCTAGATGTCAGGTACTGTCAGGATTGGAGCGACATTCTTTTAGGTTACCAGACATTTGGTCGAAAAAAATTGTTCGACCAGACAAATGGTCGAACCAATTTGGTCGAAAACCAAATGGTTGAATTTTTTATTTTTTTTATTTTCGGTGGGTCCCCCCCCCCCCCCAACCCCCTTTTTTTCCTAAAAACCCATTTTTGTAAAAAACGAAAACCCGAAAAATAAATATATAATTAAAAAAAAATTCGCCCATTTGGTTTGACCAAATTGCGTCGACCAAACGTCATTCGACCAGTTTTAGGTCGACCAAATGTCTGGACACCATTCTTTTACATACAGTATCATATACTCATTTACATTGGGTCAGGGGAGACACATATTTAGTATAGAAAGGTTTTGGGAAGTTATTATGGGTTATATTTTTAAACAGCCAATTTTGCCCTTAACCTTCATTGGAAAATGCCCCAAGCCAAGATGGAGGTTCTCAGTCTAAATTCTAATTGGCTGGAGATTGTTTATAGGGAGGACAGTGAACATTCTAAACTGCCTTTCATCGTCTTTGCCCAGCTGAGAGGTCGTGTGCTATGCTGCTCCTGCTTAACTTGTTCAAGGGTGTCAGTTTCAAGCAGTCGAGCGGCATCTTTGAAAATATAACAGGATTCGTGTATGGAGTTTGGTGGAGACACAGGACAGGAGTGAGAAATTTCCAATTTTCTGAGAAAAGAAGTTTTCAAGACTCAATCACAAGATAAGTGACTTTCCATGTTTTGATGAACTTTGTAAAAAGGTTATATTAATTTAAAAAGATTGAAATCGCAAACCTGTATCTAAAAACTGAAGCGCGTACGTTTTTTTTCTTTCCTACGTATCATTTCAAACTAGCGCGTGATTTTTTTCCCGTTACCTTGAGGCTGCGCATGTGACTCTGCGCGTGAGAGTGAAGCGCGTGCGTGAACTTGGGACTCGCGTTTACTGTTCATATACGCAAGGGTTTTGCTACGTGAGTTCGCATGTGTATTTTATTACGCGTTTTGTATCTGCGCGTGCGCAATAACAAATCTATGTAGAGCTTCCGCGCGAGCTCTCAGTCACGTGATAAAATAAAAGCGCGTGTGCTTTTTTCCCCGCGATTTGGTTTTTGCGCGTATGCGTATTTTTTCATGGGTTGGACTTTAGCGCGAGTGTGTTTAACTCGCGTCTTGGACTTTAGCGCGTGTTTTTTTCCCGCGGTTTGGATTTTCAGTGCGTGTGCGTATTTCCTGCGACTTGGATTAAAGCGCATGTGTTTTATCCCACGGTATGGATTTTCAGGCCTATGCGTTTTACCCGCGGTTTGGATTTTAGCGTGTGCGCTGGATTTTTCCACGTGAAGATTTCATCGCAAGTTTTAAATTCGTTCCAGAGTAAATGACACTCTGAAAAGAAAATATAAAAATAAATACAAGAACTTAAAAGAACTTCCTTAAAACTTATTTAAAGAACTTTAGACCTTGTTCAAGAATCTTGAGGTTGAGAAGGCTAACTACAAAGTTAAATATTACATTCATGGACCTGCTGAGAAGGCTGAATGATCTTTAAGATTCTGGTCAACAAGTAAGGAAGTCTTGTCTGCTTATCACTTCTCTGAGCATACTGAAGAGAAGTACCAGGTATGGTTTTTATGACTATTTTGGTAAAGGATATAGAGTTTTAAGGTTAGTATAGTAACCCATTGAGTAATTAGGTGTATTACATGTTTATGTTTTCACGAAGAACCAGCGAGTTGATAGCTTCCAGCCTGGAGTTTGTTTATTTGTCCCTTCCCCATTTCCCCTGGAAGTGAGGTAAACTGAGCGGTTGTATATTTTATCAGCTCAGAGTGCCACATTTTGGGTGGATTGTCGGGGTTCAGCAGCTTCCGCAGACACCAGGATCTCAAACTGACACTAGAGCCCTCATTTTAACCAGGATGGACTACTGCAATGCAATCTTTGCAGGCTCAAACACTCGCAAAATCCAAAAATTACAGGTCATGCAAAATAATGTTCTTCAAAACATTCCTTAAAAAAAAAAATCTCTGCAACTAGACGGAATGCCCACTGACTTCCTGTTCACGGAAGAGAGAGTAGAAAAGTCCAAAGTTGCACTTCCACCTTTAAATTGGTTTATGCAATGTACAAAAAATGAATGACTACACATTTCACTTGACACATCTATGTTTATTGGTTTTTCCACGAATGAAAGAAAAGACACTTGTTCATGGACGTATTGTGTTCAAAACTAGATCCCTGACTGACAAATGTTTGTCAACTACCGCCCCTAGATACTGGTCTATGTGATTCAACAAATCATAATCTATCGTACCCACTCGGGTGACCCATTTGCACCTACTTACAATTCCCAGATTCAAGCGGCAGAAAGCTGGGGGTTGTAGCTTCCTAATGGTGGCTGCTAAACACTGGAATGCCCTTCCATTATCACCAAGATCAAAAGCTTCCTTCTGGTCTTTCCGCAAAGGCCTCAAAACATGGCTATTCACTCAAGAACTACAAACCTAGCAGAGATCTCGCAACCTACTGTGTATGGACTACCCTCAATTGACTAAGTAACTTTTATAAATGTATGTACCACTGTCCAGCTGCTAACTAGCGCCCATATGTCCCCGGGTTCAGTGCGCTCTACAAATGTCAAAATATACATTTTGCGTGACCTATCCCTCCTGTAATAGCATCCCCTTTTGTAACACGGTTTAGGAAACAAAGCAGCTGTAGAGCGGCTAGGAATTGGTACACAAATCATTTGTTGTTGTAATGTTGCCTTCCTTCTTATTACAGTTTACTAAATACCTACTGTGCAGCGATTTTCTGATTCCTGAAGCATGGTTGGCCTACATTTTTAGGCTAGTTGCTATCAATGCTTTATTTGTTGCATTTGTGAGGATTTTGCAATGCAAATGCAGTTAACTGTTCCTGTTCTATGTGGTTGGTGCTCCCACTGCTGCTGCTATGCTGTACCCATTATGTGTGAAGGGAGCATGGAACCCAGGAAGAGCATATTCATTAGGATGAGAAATGACTGCTTACGACCTTCATTTACCTGTTCAGCGTGGGGGTGCTTGCCCTGCTCCATCCCATGCAGTTTGTTCTCTATGTGAGGAGAACTACTACTGTTGTGACCCGCAACTTATCGGTTCTATATGTAGCAATCTTGCACTGTTGAGGAAAGCCTGATATACTGATGGTCTTGGCATACTTCATATTAGAAAGGGAGTGTGCACTCCTGAACCCAACATTACACACCTGTTCTATGTGAGGGAGCTTCTACGGCAGAGACCCATTCCGGTCTGCTCCACCGGTTCTGCATGATGAAGGCTTGCATTGCTGCGGTCCCGATTCGCCTTTTGTGGGGGAAGACTGCATACTCAAGCTGACTTATGTACGAGTAAAGCAGAAATGCTTATGTTGCTTTTGTGCCTACTTTTTGCATACAAAGGAGGCTCAGAGTTAGGGTGCATTGTACCCATTTGCACAAGGGGCCTGTGCTATACTGCGCGCTTTTCTTTATCTGTTAATTGTGAGAAACCTACTTTTCGATTACAAAGTTGATTGCTGCAGAATAATGATTTAAAATACAGTGTTAACTTTTTTCCCATGTCGACAGGATGTCATAACTCTTGCAATTAAACCCTATTATTTACTGCCTTGAAATAGCATTTACTTTCAACGTTTAAAAATACTCCCACCTCAGAAATGTATGTGGAGCACTGTCATGTCTTAATGCCTTTCTAGATAGAACTGAATAACTGAATAACTACCAACATTTAGATTGTGTAGAGTGCAATCATCCTCAGGGTTTGAGGGGAAAAAAAAAACGGGCATTTCTGGGTTGAGCCAGAACTCTAAATCTACACTAGGCATAAAGCTAGGGTGATTCCTGAGCCCCAACATGTTTGTGTTAAAAATAAGGAATGGGAGCAACACTATGGGTCGAAGTGACAGCTACTAGGAACGCAGTCTTGATTACTACAATTTAATGTCACTAGAAGCCATGGCCTAAAAAAGGCTTGCGAGAGGACAAGACCCGATAAATAGTCCAACAAAGTATGTGGCGCCTTTGCCTGTGCAAACAACTTAAAACCATTAAAATGCCCCTTAATGACACAATTGAAGCTACTGGGGGGCAGTGCGCCCTCGCAGCCGAAAGGAGCATCATACAGATGTTAAGCTTGCCTGGTTTCGTCAGCTGAGAAACAAAGGACAGAACTGAATGTAAGAAGCAGACAAGTGGGGTTGCCTGCCATTGCAAGCACCAAAGACGGAACCTGGTCCATTTGCTGCAGTGCTGCAACTTTGTATAGTTCTACCTACCAGCTTTTATAATTGGCATGTTTTCCCTGAAAAATCACAGCAGTTCAAATATCAAGGATTCAGGCCCCATCCCGCTAAGCACAGAGAAGCGAGGGGTGAAGGTTGCGGTCTGTGTAATCATTTGACCTAATGGTAGAGTAGTGTGGTACGCAAAAGGAAATCCCAGATTCATCAATGGTAGCTGTGGCAGAGAAGACATGCTTCACTTCAGAAACTAGGAAGGCTAGCAGGGAGGTACAATTAATCCCAATGGACACCACAAAAGAATACACCCCCACAGGTACTGTGAAAATATAAACTTTATTTGTAAGGTCACAACATTTATGATGGTGAGGTTACACATAGCAAAGCAAAGTGTAAATAAAAAACAGTAAAGGGCAAGGTCTAACTTGTGCTTTACCCTAAAATATAAGCCCTGTACCTGGTGGTACATGATACATTTAAGCTTTCCAGAGGTAAGGTAAGAAATTACTTCCTGACCATTACATACAGTAATATATGCAATGGTGATGCAAAGGCACCAGCGTTTCCTACTAGATCTCATCTAATCTACAATATAATAAAAAGGGCAGATGTATGTTTGTCCTGTATGTTTGTCTGATGCAGTAGCTTCGCCTATTGTCTCACAGGGAGCTGTCGCCTTAGTATGTATAGAGGTCCTACTGTGTCATGTAAACCTGCACTTTAGCACATGTACACAGGCTTCTACACTAGTGTAACAAATTAAAAGGCCAGATGTGCATTTGTCCTTTATGTTTGAGCGATGCAGTCATTGCTTGTTGTCACTGCTAGATGGAGCTGTTCCTTAGGATATACAGTGGTCCTGCTGTGTCAATGAAAACACGCACTTTCACACTAGTAATATAAAAAGGCCAGATGTAGGTTTGTCCGATGCCATCATGCGCAGTAGAGACTGCCAGAATACACAGAATGCACTGCTAGAGGGAGGTGTTGCCTTAGGATATACAGTGGTCAATTTGCATAGTTTTACCTGTTGTCACGGATAGAGGGAGCTGTAGGCTTGTGATGTATAGTTGTCCTACTGTGTTAATGAAAACCAAACCTGCACTTTGGTCCATGGGAATGGACATTAGTTCTAAATAATGTATTATGCCCTTTTACATATGCTTGTAACACACCGAGATGTAGTAGATAGGGAAACAAAATGTCCAGGATATAATGTAGGCAGTTCCTAGACCGAGAAGGGCATATTACACACCAAGGAGGGGGAACAGTAACACCACAGTTAAACATTGTAGATGCATGAGTGTGATACACAGATTTAAAAATATGTAATACATCAGGTAAAGTCTCTAAAAATACAGGGCTTGGAGAAAAACACTAGTGATCATATGAGAGCCCTCGAAAATGTCACAGTACGAGTACCTTCCAATGCCACTTGTAGGAGTCCAAAGTTGAAGTGTCCTATAGGACAAAGGGCACAATCTGTAGGTTGATACACGCCTATGCTGAAAAGTCCAGAAAATCCCAGTTCCTTCCAACAAGTGGCCAGAAGATTGCAGCAGACCCGGGAGATACCAGTGGAGATCGGAAGAGCAAGTTACTCACCCCTGGTAACGTTCTTTCAACTGGATGTTCCTCCCACGTATTCCTCATCCGATATATCTCTCCAGCTTCAGCTGCTTCAGAATTCTTTTTCGACATGGGGCGCTGTGTGCCATCTCGTCAATGTCCGTCGAGGGCCTCTGTTCGACTGTCAACGCAGCTCATGTTGGCTTCATTTCTGTTTTTCCCCCTCCTGAAGAGGAATTACCAGGCGTACCATAGACAGGCTCCAAGAAAGCATAAAGTGCAAGAACGCGTAAATTGTACGGCGGAGTAGGCTGGGAGGAGAGATGCGGAATATGTGGGAGGAACATCCAATCGAAGAACAAGTTACTTACCAACTGGTAACGTTCTTTCGATTGGATGTTCCTCCAACGTATTACTCATCTTTGATGTTTTCCATCCAACTTCAGCTGCTTCGGAAAACAAATTTCGGCAGAGGGCGCTGTGCGTCAATGTCGAGTCGATGGTCCCTCAAAGGCCTCCGTCGAGGGTGATGTCATCGGGTGTACAAGTAGCACGCGCGGCGCCCGTTGGCCTCAGTTCTGTTTTTCCTCCTTCATTATTGATTTTTCACTGTGTAGACTGTGCCGGTAGACCGGTATCTGCCTTGCGAGAGTTGGAGTGGCAACAGCCCGGTAAAAATCTACAGAGGGGTAGGTTGGGAGGGCGATGAGGAATACGTTGGAGGAACATCCAATCGAAAGAACGTTACCAGCTGGTAAGTAACTTGTTCTTCAAGTGGATTGTGTCCTCCAACGTATTCCTCATCTTTGATAGCCTCCCAAAGCAGTAAGGATAATTTTTTATGGAGGAGGGATTAGATTTTTTCGATATCTTTAGAAGGCTGAGTATAGGACTGCTCTACCAACATTCAGCTCCTTAAATTGGGAAGCATATAGGCTGTAGAACTTTGAAAAAGTATGAAGCGATGACAAAGTCGCTGCTTCACAAATGGCCCTGATAGAAACACCTCTTTGTAGGACTGTAGACGAATGGATGCCCCTTGTGGAATGAGGCCTTAGACCTTCTGGTGGGTCTTTTACCGCCAGTCTGCAGCATTCCGAAATGCAAAGCACAATCCAACGTGATATTGTTTGTTTTGTTACCGATTGACCCCAATTTTTCATGTGTAGCCAATAAACAGTTGGCTGTCCACTCTAAGCCTAGAAAGCCTAGAGATATACAAGCTTAAAGCTCATTTTGGATCCAACCTGTGTAATCTTTCCTCCTCCTTACTAGGATGAGGTAGAGGATAGAATGCGTGTAACACAATTTTTTGATTTAAATGAAACTCTTTTGGTAAAAATGAGGGTTTAACCCTCAACACAACTCTGTCCTTATGGAACACAGTATAGGGTGGCCCAGAAGACAGTGCCTGCAATTCGCTCACTCTTCTTGCAGATGTTAAAGCAACTAGGAAAGCAGTTTTCCATGTCAGTAATCTTAATGGACAAGTGTGCAAAGGCTCAAAAGGAGCACACTAAGAATTTTAGGACCAAACTGAGATCCCAAATTGGCACTTGAAATGGGTGAGGAGGAAACACATTAGTGAGTCCTTTTAAGAATTGTACTATCAAAGGAATTTTGAAGTAGGAGCATTCTTCCGACGAGCGCTTGAAGATGGAAGCGCCGCAAGATAACCTTTAATGGTTCCAACATTCAGACCTATGCGCTAGGGTCAGAAGGAAGGACAGTACTTCTGGAATAGTACATAGAAAAGGATCAACATTCTTTTCTCTGCACCAGTTTCAAAACTTTTTCCAACGGCAACGGTATAGAGACTTTGTTGCTGGCCTTCTTGCCGAAAGCAACACCTCCATGACGTCATCTGGAAGGTTCCAATCCTTGTATCTCAGCCTTTCAGATACCAAGCGTGAAGGTTGAGCGTTTTGACCTCTGGATGGAGAACCTGACCTTCCATTTGAGAGAGAAGATTCTCTCTTTGAGGAAGACGTACTGTGGGACAGATGGACATGTCTAGAATGGCCGGGTACCACGTTCTCCTGGCCCAATCCGGGGCAATTAGGATAATGCGGCTCCCGAAGCGTCTCAGTCTCCTGATGACCTGAGGAATGACGGGAATCGGAGGGAACGCATACAATAGTGGGAAATTCCACTCCACCACGAACGCGTCCCCCAGGGCTCCTATCGGGGGAATATCCCTTGAGCAATACCTTTCGCAATTCCGGTTGATTACGGTCACAAATAGGTCCATTGAGGGGTTCCCCAAAGGGCGAAGATTTCTTGAATGACTTCCTGAGCCAGTTCCCATTCGTGGGACACTGTGCTCTGCCTGCTCAGAGCATCTGCTGTCATATTCTCTTCCCCGGCTAGGTCAACTGCCGTTAAAAGAGATTCCTTCTTGAATTGCCCAATACCAGAGTTGCATTGCCTCTCTGCACAGAGGTAGTGACCCTACACCACCTCTTGTTTAGATAATGCATGGCCACTGTGTTGTCCATCATTATCAGGACATTCTTCCCTCTGACAGATGGCAGGAAAGCCTTCAGCGCTAGTCTGATTGCTCTCAGCTCGAGAAGGTTGATGTGTAGTTTGGACTCCGATGGAGACCAACGACCTCCGATTATCAGATCGTTGGCATGAGCTCCCCACCCCTTAAGTGAGGCGTCCGTCACTACTGTGATCTCCGGCCATGGTTGCCAAAAAGGTTCTCATTTCAGGATATTCTCTGAACAAGCCCACCATAGAAGATCTTGACAAACCTTGTTTGGAATCTGGAGAATTCGACCTGAGAACTGGGATCATTGAGTCTTTAGGGCCCATTGAAGGGTTCTCATTCTCAGACGTGCCTCTGGCACCAGAAAGATGCAGGATGCCATGAGGCCGAGTAACCTTAAGTCGTAGGCCTGAAGATTTTGGGCGTTTTGGAATTTGGAAACCATCTGAAGAATGTCTTGAGCAATCGACCTGGGAGGCAAGCTCTTTCCCAGGGATGTGTCTAACACAGCTCCTATATATTGGAGCTGTTGAGAAGGTGTCATTTGTGACTTCTTGAAATTGAGGGAGAAGCCCAGACTGTGGAGGAAGTGGCAGGTGACTTTCAGATGATCCAGTGCCTGTTTGGCAGAGCGTGCTCTGATCAGCCAATCGTCCAGATAGGGGTAGACCCGACTCCCCCTCTCCTGAGGTGCGCTGCCACTACTACCATCAATTTGGTGAAGACCCTTGGGGCGGAGGTCAATCCGAATGGTAGGACTCAAAACTGATAATGTGAGTCGCCAACCACGAACCTCAGGTATTTTCTGTGCTTGAGATGAATCGGCACATGAAAATAAGCATCCTGGAGGTCCAATGACACTAACCAGTCCTGAAGTTGAAGGGCCTGAAGGATCTGAGAAAGGGTAACCATCTTGAACTTGTTCTTCCTGAGGAACTTGTTCAAATTTCTTAAGTCTAGGATGGGTCTCAGTCCTTTTTGGGGATCAAACAATATGGGGAGTACCATCCCATGTTCCTCTCCGCTGTAGGTACTGGTTTTATAGCACCTTTCTCCACCAGTGTTAGAACCTCCTGCTATAGGAGCGGGTCCGAAAGCTTCAAAGGGTGTCTCCCTAGTGGATTGCTTTGAGGTTGCGTTAGAAAAGGAAGGCAGTAACCTTGGGCTATTATTTCTAGAGCCCAAACATCTGAAGTAATGGCTCGCCATTCTTACAGATGCTGTGAAGGCCTGCCTCAAAGGGGTTTTGTGGCGGTTGCTGCAGCCGCTGATGGCAAAGAGGCTGTAGCTGGCTTTGCACGTTTTGCTCGTCCACCGCGAGTGGCCTTTCTTTGGCCCCTTTGGCCATTCCTCTCGTTCTTCCACATGAGGAGTAGTAACGATAGGATCGTTCCACTCCAAATTGGACTTGTCGTACGAAAAGGCTGAGGTTGCCTGATAGCAACTCCCAACGACTTGGCAGCTGCCTTTGAGGTCTGCAACCTCTGAAGGCTCTCGTCAGCCTTGCTGACAAAAAGGTGAGACCCGTCAAAGAACAAGTTACTTCTTACCTTGTAACGTTCTTTCGACGGGATGTTCCTCAGACGTATTCCTCATCTTTGATAATACGTTTCCAGTTTGCTGGCCTTGGAAATTTTTTCTGTAGAGGGCGCTGCGCATCGACGTCCGCCGAGTCGATGTCCCTCGACGGCCACAGTCACGGCGCCGACGTCACCATGCCCATAAATAGCCACGCGCAGCGTCCGTTGCTCAGTTCCGTTTTGTAGCATAAGAAAAGTCATGCCTGAATTGGTTATTGACCTTGAAGGAGCGTAAACTGCAACCACAAGGGAAGTATCACTGCAGGGATGGATGGGAGGGTTATAAGGAATACGTCGGAGGAACATCCCGTCAAAAGAACGTTACAAGGTAAGAAGTAACTTGTTCTTCGAAGGGATTGTGTCCTCCGATGTATTCCTTATCTTTGATAGACTCCCATAGCAGTGGCATGTAATTGGAGGTGGGAGTGAGAATGTTATGTATCCCTTTAGGGATGGACCGAATGTAATACGGCCTTGCCAAATCTGGTCTCTTGAGTAGTGGAGGAATCCAGATTGTAAAATGTTGTGAATGTATGTGCGGACGACCATGTGGCAGCCGTACATATGTCTCAGACCGTTACCCCTCTTTGGAGAGTCGAAGAGGCTGCGATACCCCTGGTTGAATGAGCCCTGAGCTTTTGGGGTGGCTCTTTCCCAGCCAGTTTGTAACATTCTAGAACGGCCAAAATAATCCACCTGGAGATGGTTTGTTTTGTTATGGGTAGTCCCAACTTGTGACCCAAGTATCCTACAAACAGTTGGTCTGCTTGCCTGATCCTAGCCATTCCGCTGATATAAAAGCTGAGAGCTCACCTTGGGTCCAGCCTATGTAGCCTTTCCACCTCTTTCCCCGGCTGGGGAGGAGGGTAGAACGAAGGTAAGGTAATTTTCTGAGTAATATGAAATTCAGAAACTACCTTTGGGAGGAAATTAGGCTTCACCTGTAGTACAACTTTGTCCTTGTGGAAAATTGCATGTGGGGGTTTACAGGAGTGAGCTTGTAGCTCGCTCACCCTCCTAGCAGATGTTAGTGCTACCAAAAGGACAGTTTTAAGCGTGAGAAATCTCAGCGAACAAGAGTGAAGTGGTTCGAATGGAGTGCCCATTAGGAAGTTTAAGACTAAATTTAAGTCCCATGAGGGAACCTGGAATGGTTTTGGGGGATAAACATTAGTTAATTCCTTGAGAAATTGTGCCACTAGAGGAAGTTTGAAATACGATGGTTCCTCCGCAGTGCGCTTGAAGATAGAAAGCGCTGCAAGATAGCCTTTTACAGTGCTAACCTGAAGGCCTGAGTTTGCCAAGTAGAGTAGAAACGATAACACCGTTGGTGTACCACATGAAAAAGGGTCGATATTCTCTTCCCTACACCAGCTGCAAAATTTGTTCCAACGGCAGCGGTATAAAGACTTTGTTGATGGCCTTCTGGCCGAAAGCAACACCTCCATGACGTCATCAGGGAGATCCCAATCCTTGTACCTCACCCTTTCAGAAGCCAAGCGTGAAGGTTGAGGGTTCTGGTGTCTGGATGGAAAACCTGACCTCCCTTCTGCGAGAGAAGATTCTCTTTGAGTGGAAGGCAGATTGGAGGGCAGATGGACATATCTAGAAGGTCCGGGTACCACGTTCTCCTGGCCCAATCCGGGGCAATTAGGATCATGGTTTTCCGGAATCTTCTCAACCTCCTGATCATTTGAGGAACAGGGACTGGTGGGAACGCGTAAAGGAGTGGAAACTCCCAGTCCACTACGAACGCATCTCCTAGAGCTCCTCTCGGGGGAAATTCCCTTGAACAGAACAGATCGCACTTCCTATTGGTGCTTGTGGCGAACAGATCCACCTGAGGGGTTCCCCAAAGGGCGAAGATCTCTTGAAGGACTTCCTGAGCTAGCTCCCACTCGTGGGAGACTGCTCTGCCTGCTCAGAGCGTCCGCTGTCAAGTTCTTCTCTCCGGCTAGGTGGACTGCCGATAGAGAGATTCCTTCTTGGATTGCCCAAAACCAGAGATGCATCGCCTCTCTGCACAGTGGCAGTGATGCTACGCCTCCTCTTTTGTTGAGATAGTGCATGGCCACCGTGTTGTCCGTCATTATCAGGACATTTCTGCCCTGTACTGATGGCAGGAAAGCTTTCAGCGCTAGTCTGATCGCTCTCAGCTCTAATAGGTTCATGTGTAGTCTGGACTCCGATGGAGACCAACGACCGCTGATGGTCAAGTCGTTGGCATGGGCTCCCCACTCCGTGAGTGAGGCGTCTGACTACTGTCATCTCCGGCCATGGTTGCCAAAACAGTTCTCCTTTCAAGATGTTCTCTGAATAGGCCCATCATTGAAGGTCGCGGGCTACCTTGTCGGGGACTCCGAAGGAGTATCTGTCATTCTCCCTGAGAATTGCGACCACTGAGTTCTCAGTGCCCACTGAAGAGATCTCATTCTCAGGCGAGCCTCTGGCAGAAGGAAGATGCAGGATGCCATGAGGCCTAGCAACCTCAAAAAGTCGAAGGCTGGGAGACGTTGGGCATTTTGAAACTTGGTGACCATCTGTAGAATATCTTGAGCCCTCACCTCTGGTGGCGAGGCTTTTCCCAGGGAAGTGTCCAGGACCGCTCCAATGAACTGGAGTCTCTGTGATGGTATCATCTGTGACTTCTTTAAATTGAGGGAGAAGCCCAGTTTGTGAAGGAAGCGGCAGACATAATCTAGCTGGGCCTGGGCCTGTTCCGAAGATACAGCCCTGATCAGCCAATCGTCCAGGTAGGGGTAGACGTGGATCCCTTCCCTCCTTAGACTTGCCGCCACTACCGACATCAGCTTGGTGAAGACCCTCGGGCGGAGGTCAGCCCAAATGGCAGAACTCGAAATTGATAATGAGAGTCGCCAATTGCGAACCTCAGGTATTTCTTGTGTTTTAGATGGATTGGCACATGGAAATAAGCATCCTGAAGATCCAGAGATACCAGCCAGTCCTGGAGCTGGAGGGCCTGAAGGATCTGAGAGAGAGTTACCATCTTGATCTTGTCCTTCCTGAGGAACTTGTTCAATTCTCGTAAATCCAGGATGGGTCTCAGTCCTCCGTCCTTCTTTGGTATGAGAAAGTAGGGGGGAGTACCAGCCCTTGTTCCTGTCCACTACGGGTACCGGTTCTATGGGACCTTTCTCTAGCAGGTCTATAATTTCCTGCAAGAGGAGCGAATCTGGAACTTTTAGAGAGCTGTTCCCCGGTGGATGACTCAGGGATGTGTAGAAAGGGTAGGCAGTAACCCTGGGCAACTGACTCCAATGCCCAAGCATCTGACGTTATAGCCTGCCATTCCGTCAGATGGCGAGTTAACCTGCCCCCTACAGGTGTATTGTGTGGAAAGGCCTCAGAGTGGTTTGGGGGCGGCTGATGCAGATGCCGAGGGTAAAGAGGCACCTGCTGCTGCTGCGGTCTTAGTACTTTTGACCCGTCCACCTCGGGTGGATCTCCTTTGGCCTCTTTGAGCCGGCTGTCCTCTGCCTTTCCCGAATGCGGAATAATAGCGAAAGGACTTTCCTCTCCCAGAGGTTCCTGAGGGGCGAAAAGGAGTTTGGCGGATAGCAGCTCCTAAAGATTTTGCTGCTGCTTTAGAAGTCTAACTTTTCCAGACTGTCATCAGCCTTTTTTCCAAATAGTGAAGAGCCATCAAAGGGCATATTCAAAAGTCTGGCCTGCACATCTGGAGCAAAGCCAGACTTTCGCAACCACGCATGCCAGCGGATTGTTGTACTTTCCGCCATGGCCCTGCTGATACTGTCAGCGGAATCGATGCCAGTTTGAAGTGATTCGCACATGGCATCTTTTCCATCTTTAATAATGTTAAGGAAGGCTTCCTTTTCCTCTCCTTCGGTTATGCAGTCTGCCGCTGATGAAGCACACTCCCATAGTGTGTGACTGAACCTGGCGAGCGTACAAGTGGCGTTGATGGCCTTCAACGCCATACTACAAGCAGAGAAGACTTTCTTCGCCATAGAATCGTACCTCTTGTCATCCCTATCCTGTGGGACAGTAGGGTAAGCGGTCCTACTGCTAGATTAAGTTGCCGCTTGAACCATCAGGCTCTCTGGAGTCGGGTGCTTTGATAAGTATTCAGGGTCAGCAGCCGCTACCCTATACTTGGCTGACAATCTTTTATTGACCGCAGGGATAACTTCAGGAGTTTCCTAATTAGATGTAATCTTCCTTTGTAAGGCTGCATGGAAGGGGACCACAGGGTCCTCCTGTGGACCTTTGTCTAATAGGTCTGTTAGGTCATCCTGTTGAGAAACAGGGGAAGGCGCAGACCAAGCCATAAATTCAATAATTCTTGCCATAAGGGTTCTATAGGGTGTTTCTGCATGTTCCCCTGGGTCTGGCTTAACAAATTCCACTTCTGGGGAAGTGTCCAGCCCACTTGCCTCATGTAGTGACTCTTGTAGGTCCTTCAGCCTTCTTTCCTCAGAGGTGAAAACCTCTGAAATAGGCAGTGTGGTCCTCTGTAACCCAAATGTTTCCTGGTCAGAATCTTCCCCCTCTTCATAAATTGAAGATAGTCCAGGGTACTCTGACCTCTGAAATGGTGGCTAAGGCAGAAGGAGCCAAACCCGTCATTACTGGGCGAGAAAGGAACAAGTTACTTACCTGTAACTGTTGTTCTCCAGCATGGGTCTGGCATGGATTCACATGCTCATGAATATTCCCCGTGGTCAGGCTGGGAATCCTCGGTAAAGAAAAAATCAGTATCAGTTTAGTTTCTGATCCGTCTTTCGTAGTAGTAACCAATCACTGATCTCTGCGTCATACTGACCACAACCAATGACTGCCATCTCCCTAAGCCCCGCCTCTGGCAGCCATCTTCAGATTTGGTAGCACGTGAAGTGGCAGTATGACCAAGTGCAGAGCCGCAGAGGGGTAGGCGGGAGGGTTCGCATGTGAATCAATGCCAGACCCATGCTGGAGAACAACAGTTACAGGTAAGTAACTTGTTCCTTCTCCAGCATGGGGTCTGGCATGGATTCACATGCTCATGAATAAAAGAATACAGAGCAGTACACACATGTACAACCACGGGAGGTGGCAAAGGCTCAACATTAAGCATTACATCCAAAACTCAACATTAAGCAATTCTTACCTCCTCACCAGGCTCACCTTAGGCGAACAGGTTGCGCAGCACTGCTTGGCCGACCCTGGAATCCCGATCGACGCAGTAGAATTTCGTGAAGGTGTGCGTCGACCTCCACGTAGCAGCCCTGCAGATGTCCAGCAAGGGCACAGATAGGAACGCTGTGGTAGCTGCAATCGCTCTGGTGGAATGGGCTCTTGGACGGCCAGGCAGCGGTCGGTTTGGCAACCGATGACAGTACATGATACAGCCGGAGAGCCATCTGGAAATGGAAGCCTTCGAGAGAGCCTTCCCCTGATTGACAGGTCCAAAGTTCACAAAAAGTTGTGACGTCTTCCGAAAACTCTTCGTGCGGTCCACGTAGAACTTCAGCGCTCTAGCCACATCCAGCGAGTGCAAAGTTCTTTCAGCCGGCGACGAAGGCGACGGGAAGAAAACAGGCAACACCAAGGGTTTGTTGAGGTGGAAGTCCGACGGCACCTTGGGCATGAAGGAAGGGTGCGTCCTGAGCACTACCCTCGTGTTGTGAAAAGTCAAGTACGGGGGCTTACAGGAAAGGGCCTGGATCTCTCCCACCCATCGTGCGGAGGTGATGGCCACAAGAAACGCTGTTTTCCACGACAAGAACTTCGAGCCTCTGCACTCAGCTCCGTTGAACGGAGGTCCCATGAGCTTGGTCAGCACCACGTTGAGCTCCCACGCCGGGGCCGGGGCCTTCACCGGCGGGAACGATCTGAACAGTCCCTTCATGAATTTTTTCACCAGATGAGACCACAAAGACGTCCGTCCCGTGGTTCTGGTGTATCGGGAGATCGCAGCAAGATGAATCTTGATGGAAGCGTGCGCCAGTCCAGCCTTGGCCAGCGTCAGTAGGTACGGCAGTACTTGAGGAGCCGTAATCCGTAGAGGGTTAATCTTCTGTGCGTGGCACCAGACAGAGAACCTCTTCAATTTGTGTCCGTAGCATTTAAGAGTTGAGGACGCCCTGGTCTTTGCAAGAACCTCTCTGCAGTCGGCCGGTATGTCGTAACCTCCAAACTCTAACGCTGCAGGAGCCAGGCCTGCAAATTCAGCGACTTTGGGTCGTGATGGAGGATGGCGCCTCCTTCCCTGGAGAGAAGATCCGCGTCCACTGGCAGCTTGATTGAAGGGGACGCTGACAAGTCCAGAAAGTCTGGGAACCATATCTGCCTTGGCCACGCAGGTGCGACGAGGATCATCCTGCACCGTGACCTCTTGAGCTGGTTGATGAGCCGGATCAGCAGCGGCAATGGCGGGAACGCATATAGGAACAGGCCCTCCCAGGGGAACGAGAAAGCATCGCCAATGCTCCTCGGCTGGGGAAACCTGCTGGCGAACCTCCGGCACTTGGAGTTCGTCGCCGTCGCAAACAGATCGATCTGGGGTGTGCCCCACCGTCGGAAGAGGCGGTCCACTAGATCCTGTCGTAGTTCCCACTCGTGGCACGAGCGCAGCTCTCTGCTCGCCGATGGTGTTTTTTATTCCTGCTAGATGAAACGGCACCAGAAACATCCCTTGGGCGACGGCCCAATGCCACAGATCCTGCGCCTCCTTCGACAGGGCTGGGGATCTGGTACCGCCCTGCTTCCTGATGTGGAACATGGTGGTGTCAGTGAAGATCCTCACCACCTTGCCCTTGAGGGGCGGAAGAAAGGACCTGAGGGCCCAAAACATTGCACGGAGTTCCAGGACGTTGATATGGAGGGACTTCTCGTTCGGCAGTCAAAGGCTCCTCGCATGCAGATTTTCGGTGTGCGCTTCCCACCCTTCCAGGGAGGCATCCGTGGTCACTGTCTTCTGGTGGCCCGGGGTCTGGAAGTCCATGCCCGCCGTCAGATGCACGCGGGTGCCCCACCACCGGATCGCTCGTATCCTGTCCTCGAACATGCCCGTCTGGATCCAGCGAGCGTCCAGGAACTCCTGCAACGGGCGCATCCGAAGCCTGCACAGGCGGATGAGATAAATGCAAGAAGACATCATTCCGAGGAGGGACTTGATGGACCTCACCCTGGCCGCGTCCGCAACCAGCATCTGCTGCACCTTGCCCAAGATGGCCCTCGTCCTTTCCTCCGACGGAGAGGCCAGAAGCGCCACTGTCGAGCTTCGCTCCCAGAAACCGTGCGTCTTGCGCGGAAGCCATCCTCCCGTCTTCTTCTTCACGAGGAAGTATCTTGAGTAAACTCCAGAGCCCCGAAGCCTCTTTGGGACGAGCTCGATGGCACCTTTCTTGAGCATCGCCTTTACCTCCAAGAGAAGTTGAGGGATGTGATGTTCCTTCCTGGCCACGGGGGGGGAGGGGGCGGACGCGCGGGCACTTCTTTAGAAACTCGAGCGCGTGACCCTGGGCCAGAGCGTCCAGCACCCAACGGTCGGTGGAGATGGACTCCCACACGCTGACGAAGCTCACCAGCCGGCCACCCACCGGGGTGCTTCGGTGGGGGCCCGACCCCACGGCCGGTTCAGTCCTGCTCCGACGAGGCTTTGCCGCCTTGCTCTCCTTGGCGACGACGGCAGGGTCCGCCCGACTTGCCTCGTCCCCTGTAGGCTTTCTGTGGCGACGAACGGGCCGCTTGACGATAGGTGGAAAATCCACCGCCGGGACCTTTGGAGGCACCCTGCTTGCCTCCGCCGATCCGAAAGGGCGGCCGTCGTTGCTGGAGAACACCAAGAGCCCGGGCCGTCTCCGTGTCCGTCCTGATGGCTTGTAGGGAATCGTCCACTGTTTTCCCAAACAGGTTGCTCCCGTCGAACGGCATGTCCAAGACTCTGGTCTGCACGTCCTGACGGAAGTCAGTTGCTTTGAGCCATCCACGCCGTCTAAGGCACACGCCGTTGCCCAACTGGTGAAATCCAGTGTCAGCGATGTCCGTCGCTATCGTAATGGCGTGGTCCGACGCCACTTCTCCTTCCTGCAAGATCTCTAGGGCCTCCGCCCTCTTGTCTGGTAAGAAGTCCAGCAGGGGGCGATTTTGTACCACAACTCCCTGTCGTAGCGGGCTACGATAGCCAAGGCGTTGGCAGCCTTAATCGTCGTCGCCGGCGATGAGATGACTCTGCGTCCCGTCGTGTCCAATTTCTTTCCCTCGCCGTCCGGCGGGGAGGTTGACGTAGAGGCTGAGCACACCCCCCCCCCCGCTTTCTTCCTGGCCGCCAAGGAGACGACCGAGTCCGGGGTCGGCTGTGCCCGAAGGCACAAGGGGGCCGCGTCCGGGACCCGGTACTTCTTCTCGTACCGATCCCTTCTCGCCTGCGTTGTGGATGGGTTCTTGAGGAGGGCGAGACCCTCATCCCAGATATCGTCCAGTAGAGTTACAGCGAGGACCATCTTCCTCTTGGTCTCGCGCCGTTGATAAAGGAAACCTTCCTTCTTCTCTTCCGGGCAGAGCTGGAAAAGCTTGGATTCCTTGGCGATCATGCCATGAAACGATCCAATCTCGTCGGACGGGGAAGCCCGGGGAGGAGGTGACGATGGGAGATCCTCGTCGTCTGTACCCGTTGCGGCCGTGTCAGTCCCCGTATCATCCCCACGGGTCGTGGACGGGGAGGAGGGCTGAGCAGGGCGCGATGGTTGAAAAGGAGGTGGAGGATGAATCCTTCTTCTCTTAGGAGGAGGGCTCCCAGAAGGGCCTGGCTCCGGGTCCCCCGTCGGGAGCGGTTCCTCCATTGTTGGTAACAGCAATCTCCTCCTTATCTCCGAGCCTAAGGACTGTATAGCCAACAAAATGGCCGCCGAGTTGTCTTGCGGCACTGGCTGAGGGGATTCCGACGGGCGGTCAGGAGCCCCGTCGGCACCCTCGACGTTCTCGTCTCCTACGTCTGGGTCCCTCCCAACGGGCTGGTCGTCTTCCACGCCAACACCGTGGCTTAAGACTTCGATCAGCTCCTCCTGAGAGGTTGAGGCCGAATCCACGACGACCTCCTGCCCCCCCCTTTTTCTTCTCCGTCGGAGGTTTCACGGGGGTCCTGTCGATGGGCATGAAAGAGGACTCCCTCCGAGGTGGCAGGGAGACTCTGGGCCCCGAGGTCACCACCACTGGTGTAGCCTCCACAGGCTGAGCCAGGACCACCGCGACTGTCTCGATAGAGGCCTTGGCCGGGTGTATCAAGGCTTTCACCCCTTAGGTGCGCTCACCGCCTTCTCCTTGGGGGGAGGGTCACCGCCTCGCTCCCCCTCCGATGGGGCCTTCGAGCTCGACCGGGGTCTCTCCAGGAGCTTCGCCGGGTGCTCGGCCTTCCTCTTACCCGAGCCAGAGCGTTGGCTCGTGGTTGATGGTCCCGGGGAGGATGCGCCCTGCCTGGCGCCCGTAGAGCCTGACCGCTCGGCGCTCCCGGTGCCAGCGGTCTCACGGTGCTTGGCCTTCTGTTGGACCCCTGTCGCCGGGGCGCCCTCAAAGGTCTTAGAAGACCGTTCGGACTTCTTCTTCTTCTCGCCTGACGGGCTCTTCCCTTCCAGCCAGTTGGCGAGACGCAGATGGCGGTCCTTCATGGTCCACTCCGACATATTGCCGCAAAACGCACAGTCCTTCTCCACGTGCGTCTTGTCCTCATGCAGGCAGTAGAGGCAAAGGGAGTGTTCGTCCTCCTTAAAGACATTCTGAAGCTGGCATCCAGGGCAGACCCTGAACAGCTTTCCGGGCGTCGAGCTTCCCTTCTCCTGGGCCATGATCGAGATGGGCCTGAGAAACTTCTGAAGTCCTCCAAAAGCGTGGCTCGACGAAATCTTCACCCTTCAGGGGCGTAGAGGAATCCGACACGGGTCCCCGCTGATTGGATAAAGAAACGGTGGAGCTTGAGGCTCTTTTGACCGAAAAAGAGAACATTTTCCTAGGAAAAAGCACGAAAAAAGCACTAAAGCTCGAGAGCAATAGCACGAGGATCCCAACACTTGAATGTGCGGTAAAAATCTGAAGATGGCTGCCAAAGGCGGGGCTTAGGGAGATGGCAGTCATTGGCTGTGGTCAGTATGACGCAGAGATCAGTGATTGGTTACTACTATGAAAGACCGATCAGAAACGGATACTGATTTTTTCTTTACCGAGGATTCCCAGCCTGACGACGGGGAATATTCATGAGCATGTGAATCCATGCCAGACTCCATGCTGGAGAAACGTTGATGCCGTCAACGCCGATGTGACAGGCTTCGAAGGCGCCGAGAACAACGATGAAAAAACTGGAAGGGGTCTCGAAAAACTCGAGAGGATCGGGATCCTACTCGAGGACATAGACGGTCTCGGCGTCGTGCCAGAGGCCCTTGGAATCATCGTTGGCTGTGGAGTAGCCTTGGTCTTCCCTTTCATCTTCGTCGCCGATGGCGTAGAGTCGGTCAACCGATGCATCGAGGAACCCTTCGACAACGGCGTCGATGGCACCGATCCATGCGTCGAAGGAATCTTCGACGACGTTGAAGATGGTGCCTTCTTACCCGATGGCTCATGGCGCTCTCGGGTGGAATGTTTCGCCGGGTGCTGCGACTCGCGGCGTTTTGATTTTTTGGGTTTTTCACCTGGGGTATCACCCCCAGGTGTCTTCGAGGGGGTCGAGGCCGCGTTCTCGAAGACGCTTAACATTTTCTTTCTGAATTCCTCCCACTCAGCTTGAGAGCTGTGTCTTGTGGGACAGGAGACCCTTTCTGGCGACACAGAAGACGAGGAAGGGGATCTTCGACGTCTCTTTTTTGAGTGTCTTGATCTCGACGAATATTGGGAGCTACTTCGAGATCTAGAATGGGAATGTTTGACGGCGAGGAGACGAATGCCTCGATTCAGCCGAAGAAACCTTCGAGGAGGTTTTTGACTTAACTCTCTCGAGCTTCCCCTTGCGCTCCTTCAAGGCTTTCGCCGTCATGGACATGCAGTCCTCACACTCCGAACAATGGTGCTCGGATCCCAAGCACCACAAGCAGATCCTGTGTGGATCCGTTATCGTCATTTTTTTACCACAGTCTCAACATTTCTTGAAGCCGGATTGCGGCGGCGTCAGTTCCGATGAAGAAGCCATCGAGAACGAGTAGGTATATTGCGAGTAGATATAGAGTTATCCTGACTGAACTGAGCAACGACGTTCCGAGGCCCCACGAAGTGCGGAAAAACAGAACTGAGCAACGGACGCAGCGCGTGGCTATTTATGGGCATTGTGACGTTGGCGCCGATACGGTGGCCGTCGAGGCACATCGACTCGGCGGACGTCGCCGCGCAGCGCCCTCTACAGAAAAAATTTCCGAGGTCAGCAAGCTGGAAACGTATTATCAAAGATAAGGAATACGTCTGAGGACACAATCCATTCGAAGGACATGTTCGGAAGACAGTTCTGTACATCTGGTGCAAAGCCCGACTTCGGTAACCATGCAATTCTACGCATTACTGTGTTAGTGGCGATGGACCTGCTCACACTATCAAACAGTGTCCAAACCAGATTCAAGGGATTCCTGCATAGCATCCTTTCCATCTCTAACAGCTAGGAATCCTTCCCTTTCTTCCCCTTCTGGTATGTGCTCCGCCGCCATTGCATTGCACTCCCACAGAGTGTACGAAAACTTTGCCAAGGCACATGTAGAGTTGGCTGATTTTAATGCCATGCTCCCAGCTGAAAATGCCTTCCGTCCACACGCTTATCTATCGTCCCTGTCAGGAGGATAGACGGGTATGCAAGTTTGTTAGAAGCTATGGCTGCCTGTATGACCAAACTTTCGGGAGTGGGATGTTTAGACAGATAGCCGGGGTCGCTACTGGCAGGGCAGTGTTTTGAAGCAAGGGATTTATTCACTGGAGGAATAGAATCCGGAGTCTCCCAATTTTTGGCCACCCTATTTTGTAAGGCCACATGGAAAGGTAGAATTGGGTCTTCAGTAAGACCATGGTCCAGTATGTCTAAGATAATCTTGGACAAATTGGGCTGTAGGTCTGGCCCAACCCAAATAATCTACTACCTTAGTCATTAACTGACGGTATGATGGATTGGCATGTTTACTTGGCTCTGGTCTACCAAATTCATTTTCTGGGGACGTATCAATACCACTTGCATTGTGCAATGATTCAACCAGATCCTTCATCCTGCTTTCCTCTGAAATCAGGCATTCAGGAACATTTGGATTACCAAATTCAAGCCTAAAAGGTACATTCTCCTCATCAGATTTTTCTTGTTCCTCAAAAATTGAGGTCAAGGATTTGAAAAACTCCTTCCTAGGTAGAGGTTTGAAAACCTTCTCTGGAGGAGGTGGAGGAGTGCTAATGAGTCCAGAATGCAACATAGGTGTTTTAGCCTTTTCTTTCTCTCGCTTCCTAGCTGATCTTGTCGAGCTGGAAGTTACGGCGTCGAGGGCTTCGGCGTCGACAAAGGCGTTGATAACGTCAACTTACTACCCGACTTTGACGGCATCAGCTTCGAGGGCGTCAAGGCACTCTTCGAAGACTTGCCCTTCGAGGAATGTTCGGTCTCGGACGGCGTCGGTTACCTCGAGCGGTCGATCTTTTTCTCTCGGCGTCCTCTATCCTTCCTCCTTCAATCACCCGGGCTCGAGGGCGTGCAAGTGTCGGAGCGATAACGCTCCCGGCCGGCTTCTGAGGAAGGCGCGGACCGAGGCTTCGCTTTCTCGAACACCTCCATCATTTTTACTCTAAATGCTTCCCACTCTTCTGATGATAAATGTTTTGTGGGACATTTCATCCTTTTTGGGGATTCGCCCGAAGATAAAGTGGAGGGGGACCTGTGGCGTTGTTTCTTCGATTTTTTCGTCGAAGACGACGAGCGATGGGAATCGCTTCAGGATCTGGACCGATGCCTCTTGCGTCGAGGAGTTTTCTCCTCACGGGACTTTGACTCGACGCTAGAAGCGTTTCGGTTGAACTTACGACCTACATGCAGTTTTTCCTTCCTCTCTCGTAAGGCTTTCCCAGTCATCGCCTGACACTTCATACAGGCCTCCATGTCGTGGCCTTCTCCAAGGCACCATAAACACTCTCAGTGCGGATCGGTGATCAACATTTTTGAGCCGCACGACTTGCACTTTTTGAAACACGATTTCGGGGTCGGTGTTGATGACGAAGACATATTTCGTATTTATTCTTTCTTCACAGAACTCGAGGCACACTGAATCTCCGAAGCAACGTACACTGCGGAAAAACTGAACTGAAGCTAACGGGCGCCGCGCGTGCTACTTGTACACCCGATGACGTCACCCTCCACAGAGGCCTTCGAGGGACCATCGACTCGACAACATTGACGCACAGCGCCCTCTGGCGAAACATTTTTTCCGAAGCAGCTGAAGCTGGATGGAATACAGCAAAGATGAGGAATACGTTGGGAGGACACAATCCACTCGAAAGACAGTACCAGGGGGTAAGTAACTTGTTCTTAAAATGTATTGTGTCCTCCCACTTATTCCTCATCTTACCATAGACTCCCATAGCAGTAATAATTTGGTGGTGGGAGTACGAATTACATTTTGTTCAAATCATGGACCGAATGAAGGACCGCTTTTACAAATTGTCCTGCCTGACTGGAAGATGAATCGAGGCAGTAATGTTTCACTAAAATAAGAGCAGATGACCAAGAAGGCCATGCCCCTTGTGGAATGTGCTTTTAGGCCGTCCCGTGGGTCCTTGCCCACTAATCTATAACATTCACCAATAGCCAGGATGATCCGTCTGGATATGGTTTGTTTTGTAACAGCTAGACCCAATTTGTGGCCAATATAGTAAATAATATAGCATAATTGGTCATTTTGGCAAAATGTAGCCATTCTAAATGAACAGTTACTTACCCCGGTAAAGTTCTTTCGACTGGATGATCCTCCCATGTATTCCTCATGTTTGACCCTTGCCCAGCTTCAGCTGCTTTGGAATTTTTTTCAGCAGAGGGCGCTGTGCGTCGATGGCGTTCATGTCCCTCGAAAACCTTGGTCGAGGATGAGGTCATCGAAGGCATATATAGCACGCGCAGTGTCAGTTGGCCTCAGTTCTGCATTTCCCCCTTTAGCAGCAGGGATACCCACAAAACATGGGAGGGACCATATTCAGCCTTGATGGAACGGAAGCTGTAATAGCAAAGGAAATTCTACTGAGAGGTAGGATGGGTGGCCGATGAGGAATATGTGGGAGAATGGATTGTGTCCTCCCACGTATTTCTCATCTTTAACAAACTCCCAAAGCAGTATTTAGTTTGGGGGGGGGGAGGGGGAGTAGAATTAGAATTCATATTTTCATAGACAGAGTGAAGGACTGCCTTGCCAGAAGTACCATCCTGACCAAGAGAACACTAAAGGCAATAATGCTTTAATAAAATAATAAAGCAGCAACTGTTCTTCCATCCATAATGTGTGGATGGAAGAACAGTTGCTGCTTCACAAATGTTTCTAATTTGTACGTTCCTTTGCAGGGCTGTAGATGTAGCCATGCCCCTGGTGGGGCTAAACATTCAGGAGCTTCTTTTCCTGCCAACCTTTAACATTCTGAGATTGCCAGAGTTGTCCATCTGGTTAAGGACTGTTTAGTAATAGCGTGACCCAGTTAATGTCCTGTATATGCAATGAAGAGTTGGTCATCAATACGTAACTTCGACATTCTTGAAATGTAAAAGCTTAACGCTATCTGGGGGGTCTAGCCTAAGTAGTCTTTACCCCTCTTTGCCAGGATGAGGTAGGGAACAGAAAGAAGATAGAATAATGTTCAGACCTAAATGAAAATATGAAATGATTTTGGGCAAAAAAGAAGGTTTGTCCCTTAAAACAACCCTATCCTTGTGGAAGATGGTAAAGGTTGGCTTGGACGAAAGTGCCTGCAATTCAAAGGGTATACACATTAGGAATTTTAGAACCTGATTAAGGTCCCAAACTGGAACCTGGAAAAAGGAGATGGGAGGGGGGGGGGGACTTTGGTGACCCCCTTTAGAAATTGTGTCTCCAGTGGAAATTTGAGATAGGAACATTTCTCTGACTAGCGCTTAAAAATGGACAGCGCCGCCAAGTAGCCTTTAACAGTACCAATCTGAAGCCCGAGATTAGCTAAGGCTAGAAGAAGGCTATTCCGCTAAAGTCTGCCACATTCACTCTCATGCTTGCATTGTATCCACAGCATAGCATAACCTTTAAGCTCAATGTTTATTACCAATGTGAAATGTACTATGTAACTCGGTTACATCTGTAAACACATTCCTATGCTTGTGTTCATGACTAAGTCTGCTGTAACAGCGCCACGATGCCCCAGGGCAGTTCTGTGCGCTTTATAAATGCAAATAAATAAATAAAGGATAAAACATCCAGTGTTTTACATAGAAATGGATCTACATTTTTTTCCTTGCACCAGTTGCGAAATCTATTCCAATGGCAATGGTACAAAGACTTTGTTGCTGGTCTTCTGGCCGAAAGCAACACCCCCATTACGTCATCCGAGAGGTCCCAATGCTTACATCTGATCCTTTCAGATCCTTTCAGAAACCAAGCTTGAAGGTGGAGTGTCTTGACCTCTGGATGGTGAACCCGACCCTCCTCTTGCGAGAGTAGGTCCTCTCTTTGCAGAAGATGCATCAGAGGGCAGATGGACATGCCCAGAAGGTCCAGGTACCACGTGCTCCTGTCCCAATCCATGGCAATTAGGATCATGTGTTTCCCGAACCTTCTCAACATCCCGATTACATGAGGAATGGAGGAAATGCGGCACAGGAGTGGAATCTCCCAGTCCACTACGAACGCATCTTCTAGAGATCTTCTTGGGGTAAATTCCTTGAAGCAATATCAATCGCACTTCTGGTTGACCTCGGTCACAAACAGATCCACTTGAGGGGTTCCCTAAAGGGTGAAGCCCTCTTGAAGGACTTCCTAAGTTCGTTCACACTCGTGGGAGACTGTGCTTGGCCTGCTCAGAGTGTTTGTTGCTGTGTTCTCCTCTACGGGCTAGGTGAACTGCCGATAGAGAGATTGCTTCTTGAACTGCTCAGAACCAGAGCTGCATTGCCTCTCTGCACAGTGGTAGTAACCCTACACCACCTCCCTTGTTGAGGCGATACATGACCACTGTGTTGTCCGTCATTATCAGGACATTCTTTTCCTGTACCGAGGACAAAATGGCCTTCAGCTCTAGTCTGACTGCACTCTGCTCCAAAAGGTAGATGCCGATTGTCAGATGGTGGTGTGGGCTCCCCAACCCATGAGTGAGGCGTCCGTCATTACCGTTATCTCTGGCCATGGCTAACAAAAAGATTCGCCCATGAGAAGGTTGTCTTTGCAAGCCCACCACAGAAGGTTCCGAGAGACTCTGCTTGGAACTTTCAGGTGGTCTGACATTCTGCCTGAAAACTGGGACCATTGAGTCCTGGGAACCCATTAGAGGGATCTCATTCTCAGGCAAGCCTCTGGCACCAGAAAAAATGGAGGCCATGAGACCGATCAACCTCAAAACACAAAATAATTGAAAAAAAGAATTTGAAGGCCGGAAGATGCTGGGCACGCTGGGATTTGGTAACCATCTGCAGAATGTGTTAGAGGCATTCCCCAAGGAAGCATCTAGGACTGCTCCAATAAATTGGGAGTCTTGAGATGGTATCATGTGGGGCTTTGTGTAATTCAGGAAGAAGCCCAGTCTGTGAAGCGAGTGGCAGGTTACACTGAGATATTCCCGGCTTGTTCGGGTGAGCCAATCATCTAATCATCTAGGTAGGAGTAGACTTGAATGCCACCCCCTCTCCTGATACTTGCAGCCACCACCCCCATCAACTTGGTGAAAACCCTTGGGGCAGAGGTGAGCCCGAATGCGGATAATGAGAACCCCCAACCGCATATCTCTGGTACTTTCTGTGCTTGGGATGGATAGGCACATGAAAGTAAGCATCCTGAAGGTCCAATGATGCCATCCAGTCTTGGAGTTGGAGAGGCTGAAGGATTTGGGAAAGGGCACTTGTCGTTCCTGAGGAACTTGTTCAAGTTTTTTATGTCCAACATGAGTCTCATTCCACTGTCCTTTATGGGAATCAGAAAGTATGGGGAACACCAACCCTTGTTCCTTTCCGCTACAGGTACATGTTCTATTGCAGCTTTCTCTAGCAGGGTCAGAATTTCCTGCACAAGGAGCGGATCTGGAATTTTGAAAGAGTTGTTCCTACAGTATCCAGTGCCCAAGCATCTTAATTAATGCCTCGCCATTCGTTCAGATGCGGAGTACGTCTGCCTCCCACTGGGGTCTTGTGAGTCAAGACCTCAGAGTGGTTTTGAGGTGGCTAAAGCAGCGGCTGACGATAAAACTGCTGCTGCTGCTTGGGTTGGCTTAGCACCTCTCGCTCTTCCACAACGAGGGAATCATCTCTGACCGGCTTGCCCTCTTCCAATTAAGGAGTAGAATCAAAGGGACTTAGCCCTCCAGGAAGATGAGCCAGAGTAGGGGTGTTGAGGCTGTCCAATGGCGGAGCTAAGGGATTTAGCCGCCGCCCTTGAGGACGGCTGCTTTTCCAAACTCTCATCTGCCTTGCTGCCAAACAGCCTCGAGCTGTCAAAAGGCATGTTGAGTAGTCTAGCTTGTACATCTGGTACAAACGCAGACTTCGTCAACCACGCAAATCTGCGTAACAGTGTGTTAGCTGCCATGTATCTGCTGATGCAGTCTGCAGTATCCAGACGGACTGGAAATATAAAGCACACAAAAGACTGTTAACCCAATCTCTGAGACAACTGTATCAAGGCTAGTGCACCAACAAGAGCTTGCAAAACACTGAATCCTAATCTAAATTAGTGAATCAGAATGACTGTACCAAAACATAAAACTATGAAAAAAAGCATAATTTATTACAAAGATATTCTCACAAAGTTTCTAAAAGACATCTTGAAACCAACACAGTTGCAGACATGGTGAGATTTTCTGACCGATGTATATAGTGGGGTTAGTAAATGAATGGGGAGGACTCCAGAAACAACAACTGTATTTGGAAAACAGTCTATTTTTGTTTTCTGCACTTGAAAGTAAACATGTTTGATTGTACTTCGTCGTGAGAAGGGTAGGGACAAAAGTTTTGATATTTAACAATCTTTGCCATACAGGCTACAGATTTTTTAGCCACTTAGATCGGCGACATATGTTTCGGCATAATGCTTCTGATGAGACACATTCTCTAGTATCTTTCTGTGCTGGTATAGCAGTCTTCAGGACAATGATGGCAATATATAGTGTTGTATCAAATAACAGTACCCTTTCTTAGATGAATAACAGTTCGAAACACACTATAGAGAGAAAAAGAAAGAAAAACAAAGTTTAATTTAATTGACTCCCCCATATTCTATTTCGAGTGTTTGATAGGTAAACAGCCATTTGGATGCAATGAGACTGCGACGCTAACCTTTTTTATTTTAAAAACAGGTCGAACCCGGGAGGATGGCCTTGTATAATTAAGGATGTTTCAATTTCTTGGGAGACCGAGTTGGGATGTTCAAAATTACCTATAACAGATTATTTAAGCCAATCAGTTTTTTTAAATACACATGTGGATAAATTAATTAGTAATTCATCCTATTTGCAGGCGAGGCACTGACCGTGTATCGCCCGCAATGAGTTTTTAAAAAAAAATCTTAGCTTCTAAGAATGTGTTTGAAGGAACACCAACACATCTTGGTGGATCGTCTTTCTGTGGATTGCAAATGCAAAAACACTCAGAGCTACGTTACTTTAATGTTTATATCTTTGGTATCAAGCAACTCGTTATGTATACATTTTTCAGTTGTTTTTACCTGCATCAGTCTTTAAAGATGGCCGCGCTTTATCTTTAGATTGTTCCTCAACGTAATCGGTATAGATGCCTCTTTACAAAGCATATGTTGTATATAATGACCACGTCTTTTGCGTCTATATTTCTAACATCACGCGGCGCACAAATTCCTGAAATTGCATAAAAATTATTTTTAAAACGTGTTAACATTGTGGTCCTTGTGGTGGGCGTGGCTTGAGGCGTGCAATGCGGACGCCTCAGAGCCCCGTGGGGCGCTCGGGTTTTCGCCGTTATATGTCTGAATAACGCTTCTGAATCCGGCACTGAGACATTGCACTGGGTGGCGGTACCCCTCCGGTGGTGACCACTCCAGCTACAGAGGAAAATCGGGAGCGCTGAAACCTCGATTTGAGCACCGAAGTGGTGCCGGGGTACCCGACTCGAACCCAAGATGGCAACCCCCCTGACACGGCCGGGCTGTGGGAGGAGGAACTGGCCTCACCAACGCTGCAGCTCCCGCCTGGCTGCTCCAGGAACTGAGCTGGATGGTCACTCACACACATCCTGGTCAGGGTAAAGCCTAACACCTATCTAGCTTTGTCCCTTTGACTGTCACACACTATCCCAGGCCCCTCCTGGTAACACGGCCTGCAGTGGACCTCGCTGCCCGAGGTCCCGGTGCATGGGAGGGCGCCGGGGGAATCGGTGGAAACTCTAGCAGTGAAGAGCCCCCCCCAACACCAGAACTTGAGGGTGCCAAGTCACGCCCTGCCCCTCGACCCACTGGCGCGCAGGAGGGGAGAGGAGAGCCCCCAGCCGTATGAACATCAGCAACTGCCGGGCCCATCCAGACAGTGAGCCTGCTCCGCACTGATCTAACATCAACGCCCAACGGGGCCCACACTGGACAGGTACGCCATCTCTGCCAAGGTATCACCACCTTGAGTCCCCCTGGGTGCGCACTAGCATATCTGCAGAGGCCCTGGGGGAAAAAGCACCCGCCGCTCCACCACTGGGTTCGGGGCTGCCAGCTCCCCCTCCCCCCCACCCCCCGGAGCGTGGGAGGGGACGGAGGAACACCCGGGCTCCTTGCTGCTGGTAGCTGCTGGGCCCCCCTGAACTACAAGCCTGACCTGAACAGACATGATATTACGACCCTGAGGACACCGCCGGGTGAGCTCTGCCATCCCTGCGGAGGGCCGGATGGGAAGTGAATCACCCGCTGCTGGATCCAAGGCCTCCATCTCTCGCAGGGGGAGCCCATGCGGCCTGCCGCAGCGGGGGACTGATGTGCGGAGAGGAGCCCCCCCCCCCCCACCCCATCACCCACCACCACGCAATTCTGACCAGTAGGTTGGCTGCAATACCAGCCGGACACTAGAGTAACCCCCATAAAGGCAGCCCAAAGTCCCGGAGTGCACAGGGAGATAAGACAACGCAGCAAGCTAGCAAGAGCAGGAAAGGCTCGCCCCCGTCGGTTTCCTTTGGCTGGAGTGAGCGGCCTCTTAACTACACAAACGCTACATACCTGCATATCACATTTGAGCCCTACCCAACAGAGGAGGCTATCAAAGGCCCTGCAGATAAAAGAACCTTGCATGAGGCCAGCAGCAACCCTGACAGCTGGACTGGTTCTCCCCCTCCTCCAGCTCTGGTACAGGGGGCCCATCCCACCACTTCTACCCAACTCTGCCTGGAGCCTCGTAATCGCTCTTTGTCCTGCCACGAAGCCTCTTGCCCCAAAGGCTTAAGCTGCCCCAACGCCAGGGAAGGGAGTAGTTTCTTATCTGTAACTCCATTTCTCCAGCGTTGGTATCTTTCATGGATTCACGCTAGAATATTGCCCATCAGGCTGGGAGCCTCGGTCCCTTTTAAAATGGCATTTTCCCTTGGAAAACTTCAACACTTGTGTCCTATCAATGTCTTTTTGGGCAATCTGAAGAGAAGCCGCAAGGACGTAGGGTATAAATAGCCCCGCCCCTGCGGCTTCTCTTCAGATTTTAACCTCCAAGGTAGAGGAACCGAACCAGGTTTGCATGCAGGGGAGGCCGGCGGGCGCATGTGAATCCACGAAAGATACCAACACTTGAGAGATGGAGTTACAGGTAAGAAACTACTCCCTTCTCCAGCATGGAGTCTGTCATGGATTCACATGCTTAGAATAGATTACATAGCAGTAACAATCATGCATAGAGGTGTGAAATGCAAACCAATACATCACAGAATCACACATGAAACCAGCAAACAAAAACCGGCAGTGATAACATTCAAATAGATACCCCGAAGCTGCGGGGCTTACATTATTGAAACAGGAGTTGCAGGACTGCACGTCCCACTTGTACATCCGCACCATGCTGCTGTTCCAGGCAGTAATGCTGAGTAAAAGGTATGCGGCACCGACCAGGAGGCCACCTGGCAAATGTCCACCAGTGGAATCCCCGACCATAATGCCGACGAAGCCGTGGACCTCGTTGAGTGTGCTTTCGGACACCTCTCCAAAGGCTTTCCTGTCTTAGAGTGACAGAACGAGATAGCCAATGACACCCAGTGAGATAGTCTTTGCTTGGAGATTGCCCGTCCCTTGACGGAGGGTTCATAAACCACAAACAGTTGTTTTGTAAGCCTTAAGTCCTGGGTACGACTCGGATACATTTTCAATGCTCTTTTCACGTCCAGCGTATGCATCGCTTTCTCTGCCAACGTGGAAGCAGAAACAAAGAATGATGGCAGCACGATTGAAGAAAGTTTATGAAAAGTGGTTGCCACTTTTGGGATAAGGTGGGGGTTAGTGGCCAACACCACACTGTCTTTGAAGAAACGTAAGTACAGAGGATCCACCACCAGAGCTTGCAACTCAGATATTCTCCTTGCCCAAGTAATGGCCACTAAAAATGCCACCTTCCACGACAAGAACTGCAGTGGCATCGACGACAGAGGTTCAAATGGGGGCCTCATCAGACCTGACAGAAAAACATTGAGGCTCCAACCAGGAGGGAACTTCTTGACTGGAGGTAAAGTCCGAAATAACCCCTTCAGAAAATGCTTGCCAAGACGATCACTAAACAGGGGCGTAGCATGCCGCTTCCGAGTGAATCTAGAAATGGCCGCAGGGTGTACTTTTATGGAGGAGAATGCCAAACCTTTATTTGCCAAGGGCAACAAGTAGGGTAGAATTTGCTCCGGTGAAATGTTCAAAGGGTCTATCCCAGGCTGGCCCTTACACCACATACAAAACCTTTCCCATTTGCATGCATAGGAGACATTCGTGGACAGAGCTCTAGCCGCCTCCAAAATGTGGCGACAGTCACCAGAAATGTTCAGTAGGCCGAACTCTGAGAAATCAGGAGCCAAGCCGTCAGGCTGAGAGACCCTGGATCGTGGTGCCAGACGGCGCCCTTGTCCTGAGACAGAAGGTCTGGCGTCACTTGTAATCGAATCGGTTTCGCTACAGATAGATGGAGTAGGTCTGATGACCATGGTTGCCTGGCCCAGTATGGGGCCACAAGAATCACACGGCATGGCTATTTCTGAATCCACTGGAGTGTCCGTCATATGAGTGGAAATGGAGGAAATGCGTACGCGAACTGGTCCGTCCACGGGAACGAGAATGCATCCCCCAGAGACCCAGGCTGAGGTCACCTGCTGGCAAACTCCTTGCACTTCTTGTTCTCCCGCGTGGAGAAGAGATCCAACGAAGGACGACCCCATTTGCGGAAAATCGTTGACACCTGCTCTTTCAGCTGCCATTCGTGGAGCTGGTTTACTTCTCTGCTGAGCGAGTCCACCTGCACATTCATCACCCCCGGCAGATGAAATGCTACCATATTGATGTCTTGTATCAGGGCCCGATGCCAAAGTTCCTGAGCCTCTTTCGAGAGCACCCTGGAATGAGTGCCCTCCTTGCTTCCTGAGGTAGAACATTGTGGTGGTATTGTCTGTCAACACCCTCACCACAGAGCCACGAATGCGCTGCAGAAACGATTCCAGGGCCCAATGAACCGCTCTCAGCTCTAGCACATTGATGTGAAGACTCAATTCCACCCGGGACCACAGAACTTGGACCTGGAAAGCTCCCAAGATGCGCTCCCCAACCTGTCAGAGGCATCCGTCACAATCGTAGCCTGAAACTACGGCTCCAGCAACGGCACACCTCAATCCAGATTGTCCCTTAGCCGCCACCATCGAAGAACGTCCACTAAGACGCTGTTGACCACCACCTTGTCAGATCACAATCCGCGACTGAGCCCACCGGTCTGCAAGGATCTCCTGCCCTGGCCTCATGAAGAGACGACAGTTCTTCACCAACGGAATGCAGGACACCATGGGCCCCAATAGTGACATGTATGCTCTGACCGACACTCTTGTCCCTACTTTCCACTCTGCCGGTTTTTGTTTGAGCTTTTGAATTCTCTCGATGATGGGCCTCATCAGGCCTAGTTGAGTCTGAAATTCTGCGCCCAGAAATACCATGTTCCTTGAGGGAGACATATATGACTTCTCGAAGTTGATGCTGAAGCCTAGTCGTTGCAACAGCTGCATGGTAACGTTGAGACTTGCCTGCATCGCCCCCGGAGATGAGCCTCGCACCAGCCAGTCGTCCAGGTAAGGGTAGACGTGATGACCTTCTCGTCAGAGCCACGCCGCCAAACATTTCGTAAACGTCCTGGGGGACGATTTCAGACCGAACCGGAGCACTTGGAACTGGTAATTTCTGGCATCGTTGGATGATCTTGACCTTCTACAAATCGCAGGAATCTTTGGTGCTGTCGACGCGTGGGTATGTGGAAATCTGAGTCTTGTACATCCAACGATGCCAGAAATTCGCCTGGCTGCACCGACCGGATGACTTCTTGAAGTGTGAGCATCTTGAACTTCAGGCTTTGCAGAGTCTTTTTCAGCGCCCAAAGGTCCAGAATGGGTCGCCACTTGCCGTTGGATTTCTTCACCACGAAGTAACAGGAGTAAACCCCCTGGCCTCTTTCGGCCACTGGAACCAATTCTATAGCCCCTTTCTGTAGCATAAGTACAACCCCCTGCTGTAAGATGTGAAGACGAGGTTGACAGAATACATGGGAGGAATGGGAACTGGTGAGCCCTTGAATTCCAGAGAGTGGCCCAACCGTACTGTGTCTAATACCCAGCTCTCTGATGTAATTTTGTTCCATTCGTCGACGTGTAGAACCACTCTGCTCCCCAGTACATTTCTCTGAAGACAGTCATTGTTGTGATTTTCTTTGTCTACCTTTGTATTAAGAGGCCTGTCACCCTCTCCTTCTGGATGCCTGAAAATCTCAGCCTTTTCGTGTTTATTGTACTGCCCGTCTATACCCTTGTGAGCAGTATCCAGACCGGCATAACCCCGGTCTCTGGAAGAAGCAAACCTGGTGTTTCCTAACGCTCCACGGAAGGGACGAAAGGGGCAAAAGGGGCAAAAACGACCACCCGCTCTGCAAAGCCCCCAATGATTTCGCTGTGTCGGATTCCTCTTCATGCCCTTGAGGGCCTTCGTCGATTTTTCTCCAAACAATTGATCCCCCTCACAGGGCATGTCCAAAACCTTTTAATGAACCTCTGGCCTAAAGTCTTTGCACTTCAGCCAGGCCTGCCGACGTAGTACTACACCATTAATCTACTCGAAACCAGATTCTGCTAAATCCACCGCAATGTTAATGATGTGATTAGACGCCTCCTCACCTTCACGTACCAGCAGCACGGCAGCTTTTCGGTCTTCCTCAGGTAGGTGTTCTAACAGTGGGGCCAGCCGATGCCACATCTCGTGATCGCAGCGCGCCATGATCCCCAACGAGTTGGCAGCCTTTACTGTTGTTGCCCCCACTGTTAAAACCTTTTTACAGAAGGCATCCTGTCTTCTAGAGTCACTGTCAGGCGGTGTAGTACATTTGTTCTGGGTTCTGGCTTTCCGGCTAGCCACCGCCGACACCACTGATTCAGTGGTGGGTTGCGAAACCAAACACTTCGGCGTAGAGTCCGGGGCCTTAAATTTATTCTCTAGCCTCCCTTTGACTGCTGGTTCTGAGAAGGGATGGCGCATGGTGCGTAGGCCTTCCTGCCAGACATGGTCCAGGATTGGAACAGAGAAAACCGCTTTCCTTCTCTTGCCCATGTGGTCAAATAGGAAACATTCTTTCTGTTCCTCCTCTGCGGTCAGACCAAACTCAATACAGGCATTTGCCATCATGGCATGGAATGCCCCAACGTCATCTGGAGATGGTTTTGCTGGACTACGAGGCATTTCCATTTCCACATCAGACTCCCATGTTGGGTCTCTCGACGGCAACAAGGAGACATTGGAGATAGAGTCCCTGGGCCCACAGTCCGAATCGGAGTCCAGTAGCTCACCCTCTTCCGGATGGGAACGAGGAGGCTCATCGGCTGGGATGTCGGCAACTCAGCTGTAAATGTTGAACGCAGAGGGACACCTGCCGCGTCGATAGGGGCCACCGGGGGCGCACCTAGAGGAGGCAATCTTGAATCTAGTTGACTCAACAGGGACTGCAGTGTAGATAGGACTTGGAGGGACAGCATCGACTGCGGGTTCACCAGAGGATATGTGGATGGACCAGACTATTCCCGCCGTCGAAGAGCCAACACACTAAGCTGAGGCCCATTGGGTAAACCATTGGCTCCCATTCATCCTCCACCGACGACACTGAAAGGGCCGCCCCCTGCTGTAGCAGAGTGTCTGGTAGAAGGGCGTCAAACACCAAAGGCTGCCACGCCCCACCCTTTGGAAGCAAGTTGTCGACGCTGAAAACCTCAGCCCTTCTTCGACCATAGCCAACGGAGCCGAAGACACAATCGTGGAGGCAGACACCGTAGCCGGCAGTGAAACCGTCGACAACGGGACTCCCGTCGACGACAACACTTGTGGCGTTGTTTTATTAGGCGATACCGCCCGTTTGGTCCCACTGGATCGATGCTTCAACGACTCTACTGAAGGATAATCTACAATGCTCTCCTGAAGGAGCGTTTCGAAGAGCCCTTTTTGTCCTTCCCTGATGAAGACGTTTTTTCAGGTCTTCCCTCCAACCTACGGGACTGGTCTGAATGACTATGCTTGGAAGATGAAGGGGCCCCTTTCGTCGGGTGTTTACTCGAAGAGGGGCGATCACTCTTCTCTGCACCAGAAGGTCGAGACTTCTTAGCCAGTGGTTCAGCCGACACTGACTGGCGAGTAACTGTTGGAGCAGATCTGACGCCAGGCTACGAACCGATCCCACCTCAGATGAAGGGTAGGTACCTTCATCTAGCCAACACAACAACCGCCGATTGTGGTCTTTTAGCGTTTTCTGAGAGAAGCCTTTACAGATGTCGCAGGAATCTATGGAGTGTTGAGGGTAGAGGCAATAGAGGCAATCCATGTGCCCGTCCCCTTCATAAACCTTTTTCAGCCCGCAAGTCGCGCAGGGCCGACACAAAGCTTTTCCTGAAGACATTGGGAAAAAAAAGACAACACACCAATACGTGTAGAATCAAAACGAGCACGAGGTGATCCCGACACTTTGGAGACGGTTGAAATCTGAAGGGAAGCTGTGGGGGCGGGGCTATTTATACCCTACGTGCTATTGGGTAGTGGCTAAGCACCCAAAATATGTTGATAGGACACAATAGTGTCGAAGTTTTCCAAGGGAAAAACGCCATTTTAAAAAGGACCAAGGTTCTCAGCCGGACGACGGGGAATATTCTAAGCATGTGAATCCATGAAAGATCCAATGCTGGAGAAACACTGCACCTCCGAAAGAGCCCAGATTCCGCCATCAAAACAGCGATCTGGCGGTGGGGGGCCCGACCTACTCTACAGACAGCTGCAGGAGACGCCAAGCTCTTCACCAGCCGTATCCAGGCGACCTCCACTAACAAGGTAGGGGCACCTACCATATCACTTTGCTGAAACCTGCACGTCCAACTAGGGGAAGGTGGGGGTGGGGCACTCTCTACCTGCTCCCATACCGCGTTGGGCCTCCCTTAGCAGAAGCCATCGGGAAACACCCATCGAACAGACAGTGGCCCAGGCACCAGGATGTCTAAGCACAATGGCCCAAAGTCGGCAGACATAGCCAACCTGCCGCAGCTGAAGGATAAATCCAAACAGCCGGATTCCCCCCCCCTTGACCCGGCCCTCATCGCCTACGAGATCCCAGGGTCAATGGGCCACAAAGGACGAGATCCGGGCCATCTTAGCCGACATCAAGAAGGAGTTCCGCAACTGTATGCCGGAGATCACAACTAAGATAGAGGGCCTGGACAGCCGCGTAGAGATGGAACATGGGGTTGGGGACACTGAAGATCAAGTCTTGGAACACTCGGCTCAGATAGCAGAGCTGCAACGGAAACTCCAGTCTCTGGAGGACAACACAGAGTGTGCACCGCAAACAGGAAGACTTGGAAAATAGGGCCTGCAGGAACAAAATCTGCAAAGGGGTCCCCACCTCAATAACAGACCAAGCCCTTCCCGCCTACATCGGGGATCTCTTCCAGACCATCCTCCCGGACTGTGATAAGTCACTGCTCCTGCTGGACCGCACTCAGATTGTGAGGTCGCAGGAGTACCCCTACGACCGCTACCCCTGAGGTGATCACCAGAGTCCAATTTTTCACCACGAAACAGGAAATTATGATGGCCAGCCGTGCGCAAGGTGACCTTACATACCAGGGAGCCACCATACAGCTTTATCAGGACCTGGCTGACCTCAACAGTTCAACGGAGAGCCCTTTGGCCGCCGACTACTTTCTTGCAGGATCAAAAGATCAAATATTGGTGGCTCTACCCGGCCGCGCTCCAATTCACGTTTGAGGGCCAGACAAGGGTGATCCATGCTCTTGAGGAAGCCGGCAGTATCATGGGGGGGGGTGAGCATTCGACCCTGAAGAAGATCTGACCGTCTCCCTGGCAGACAAAACACGCAGCTCAACGCCAAGGTCACAGCACAGTCGTTGGATTAAAGTCCCAAAAGGAGGGAAGCCCCCCGTCGCACATGACTAATAACCAACTGTTGATTCTCCATGCCGGAACCTACACTCTTGGCACCCGGGCGTCCCACGTAATGCCCCAGCCAAGTGGATGGACAGTGACTCTGGCCCGAGGCCCACAAAGCCTAGATTAGTTGACTAGGTTTTTTCCTTTTTGTTGGGTTGGCCCCTTCCCGGCCCTCTTTGGTTACTGGGCCACGTTTGACGCTGGTATGGACAATGTTAAAACCCGGTTGCAGCCGACCTGCATATACAACCTTCCACTGGAAGACTCCCCCAGCGAATGGCTAACCCCCCCCCCCTCAACCCCCCACCTGATCACTGAAGGCAACCTGCAGACCTATCCCCCACCCCCTATACCAAGCTATGTTATATCTCACTGAATGTTTGGGGCCTGAACTCTCCAGTAAAACGCAGGTCCATTCTCCGTCGCTTGCAGGACCTTCAGGCCTCGGTGGTATTCCTCCAGTGGACACCTCTTAGCGGAGGACTTTCCTAGGCTACAATGCCAGGCGTTGCAGACAATACCTGGCTTCAGGAACCAGCAAGAGAGGGGGCGCAGCGATCCTGCTGGTGAAAGGCACCCCTTTTAAGAAGAGGAGGATTCTGGGGAGCCCAGATGGCAGGTTTGTGGCAATTAAAGGGGAGCTCTATGGCCAACTCCACACGCTGATTGCGGTCTATGCGCCAAATGACAGTCAGGAGACCTGGAGTCGTCTCTTCTCCCCTTTCTCGAGGGCCAGGTGGTCCTGGGCGGTGATTTCAATGGGGTTCCCAATCCCTTGCTGGACAGGACAGGTGCCCCCGTCACCCATGGACTTCAAGATTGCTCTGGGCCTTTGTCACCTGTTCAGAACCCTAGGTGTGGTGGACACTTGGAGGGTCCTCCATCCGGATACGGCAGACTATTCATTTTTCTCCCACATCCTCATCCCGAATAGACCTGACCTTAGAAAGCATGTAGCTCCTGCAGTTCACAGATGAAGTTGAAAATGGCACGAGGGTTCTGCCTGACCATGCCCCAATTCTTCTCACTGCAAGGATCTTTGACCTGGACCCCCCCGGAAAGACTCTGCTGGTCCTTGTACGAGCCAATGTTACATGACATGGCTGTGCGCGATGAAATATCTAAGGCGATTAATAACTACTTTGAGGAAACCCCCCCCTGATCTCACCTCCACGGCAACAAGATGGGAAGCCATGAAGGGCGTAATTAGGGGGAAATTGATAGCCCAGGCCGCCGCGCATAGGAATAGGCGAACCATAAGAAGGAACCAGCTTGAGGGGGAGATGGCTGAGGCAGATGCGACCCTGAAGAAGAAATGGTCACCAAAAGCGGCCAAACTGGTGGTTAGCCCGCACAAAACTGGAGGCTCACTACGCCGAAGACACAGCCCAGTCCATGATTAAGACAAAGCAAAGTTATTACGTAAATGGCTATAAAGCGAATAGATACCTGGTGAGCAAATTAGCCAGAACCCGCCGACGGAACCACATCATCCCACTGAAGGACCCTAGGGGTAGGACTCTGTATGGGGAAGAGTCAAAACTACAAGTAACGGCGGCACATTTAGCAGACACTTTGACCTCTGCCCCTCGCCCCACAGGCTCTCCAGGAACAATTTATAACAGACGCCCAGCTACCGCACCTCTCGGAAACAGACAGAACCACCCTGGAAGCCCCAATCACAACGGACGAGGTGGAAGAAACACTCAAATCCCTGAAGCCCAGGGCCCCAGGACTAGATTGCTTCCCACCCAAGTTCTACAAACTCTTTCGCCCCCTGCTTCTGCACCCAATGACAGAACTCTTCAACTCCTTCCGGGACAAAGGTACTATAGCCCCCTCTATGCAAGAGTCCACCACAATCATGCTCCTGAAACCCAGCAAAGACCGAAAGAATGTTCATCGTATCGACGATACCACTTCTTAAAGTGGATGCAAACAAAAGTGGATGCAAACGCATACTCAAAAGTACTGGCGAACAGACTGGCGCGAGTCTTAACGTCTATCACAGATCAAGACCAAGCGGGATTCATCAGAGGAAGAAGCACTGTAGACAACATCCGCCGAGTGCTCATCCTCATCAAAGTGGCAACTCAAGAACGGCAGGGCCTGGCGGTCCTAACCTTGGATGCCACCAAAGCCTTCAATAAGGTGGACTGGAATTTTATGCGGCTCACATTGGAGGCATTCTGGTTTGGCCCCATGTTCCAAAGGATGCTATTAGCCAACTATAAAGCGCCGGAAACATCAATGCGGCAGAACCAAAAGACCTCAACCCAGATCCCGCTCTCGTGGGACGAGGCAAGGCTGCCCACTCTCTCCACTGATCTTTGCCCTGGTCATGGAACCATTCACGCAAAGGACACGATCCAATGACAAAATTACTGGGCTGGGCATAAACGGTGAGCAGTTCAAGATCTCCTTGTATACCGACGATGTGATCTCCATCACCAACTGCCAGGCCTCTTTACCCGCTGTCCTAACCGAACTGGAGGCATTTGAACGAGTGGAGGGATTCCAAGAACTACTCCAAATCAGAGGCACTGGGCGTTAACTTAGATGCTCCCTTCATAGCTACTCTCCATGCACTGTGCCCACTGACATGGAGCACTGTTTCATCAGCCTACCTAGGGATATGCCTCACAGCGACCCAAAACAGCTGTACGCAGCTAATTTCCCCCCCATTCAAGGAGCTGGAGAATGACCTGCAATGCTGGGACAGCCAAGAAATCTCGCTGCTGGGACGGGTCACAGCATGCAAAATGAACTTCCTCACTAGATTGCTATACCTGTGCTCCGCTCTCCCGGTTCCCCCTGACCCCCGAAACAAGCCTTGGTGCAACTACAGAGGAAGCTTGCGAAATTTGTCTGGGGGGAGCGCAGGGCTAGAATACCAATGAAAGTCTTGACAGAAGCAGCAAAATGGGGTGGCCTGTGTCTGCCCAACCTCATGAACTACTTCTTGCCCCCCCCCCCAAAGTGGACTCGCATCGAGCAAGCTAAATGTCAGCCACAGCTTCACTCCCTACTGCATGTCCCAGGAGCCCTGCAGAGCCGCGGACCTTGGATGCTATCAACTACCAAAGCAACTCTAGACGCATGGTCATGGGCCCCGAGAAGAAAGAAACTGCCTAAAGGCTTGAGCCCGCTCTCTGGTCATATGGAACCCTGACTTCTCACCGGGAATAGAGGCAGCAGGCTTTAATCGATGGACTGTGGGAGGCCTTTGGTCCCGCTCTCAACTCTACGAGGGAAACGCCCCCCGCTCAGCTTCGAGGAATGCAAGAGCCACTTCCAGTTGACGGAGAGGGAGAGGTTTACATACGTTCAACTGCGCCAGCCACTGGTTCTCGCAACCAGCGGTTCGTCAAGGGGCCACTCGGGACCTACACCCCCTCGAACATGTGATAGGGAAAGCACACACCGGGGGCAGATCGCCAAGCTGTACCGCCTCCTCCAAGAAGATATGTTAAAGGTCAAACCCCCATACATGGCCGGATGGGAAACAGACCTGGGACACCCCATCGAGGACCAGACATGGGTGGAGAGATGGGCTAGGATCAACCTAAAACAGGACACTCTGCTAAACGGTTTACACATCTGCTACTAGCAGCCACAATCACAGTGGCACGTAAGTGGAAAACGCAGGAGGGCCCATACTAGCCCTTTGGTGAATAAAAGTTTGAGAAATACTGATGGCTGAGAAAGTCACAGCAGCGAGAGAATAGGCCCTCCACCGCTTCACACACTGCTGGGCTCCGTGCTGGATTACCATAGCCGATTCCCAGCGCTGACCTTCCAACCTCGCCTGGTGCCGAACTTTCTAGTGCCACAGAGCCCCGTTGGATCCCCAGTCCACCAGAGCATTGCATACACAGAGATGGTCTCGCTGAGGGCCACCGAGGGGGGGGGGGGGGAGGAGGGCTGAACATATTTCACATATCTCAACTGTGATGGGAGTTGCCCTAATGTGGATAATATGCTTGTTATGCTGTAGCCGAAATAAATAAAGTTGTTAAAACAAAAAAAATTGCGGTCCTTGTAATCGTATAGAGGTGTCAAAACACTTACTTTACGCAGGGTGGATCCCCAAACTTGTACCAGCGGTCTTTCTTGCTGCATCAAATTCCTCCCGAACTTCCGGTGTTTTTCGCATCATTCGTACACATGACCTGCTTTTGTAGATGGACACGTGATTGCAAGGTCTAACAGTGTGTCAATGTAATGGCTGGAATGCTCTTTTTGCCACCATTCTTGGGTTATTTTAAACACTATAACGTGAAAGCAATATTGTGTACAGAGGCTCAGCATATTGTGAAATTTTGCAATGAATATTAATCGATGCATCGGTTATGGTTCTTTCTGTATTTAAACTCCGATATAAAAGTGATGTTGTCCTAAAAAAGATGGCGCCATCCTTGTTAATAAATCAGAAAAATTTAACGCCACCCCATACGGCATGAATTTAAACGCACATATGACGTAAACATTTGGTTTATGGATGGCCTATTACTAGGCTGAACACATTTCTAAATGTGATACTGTTGAGAAAAAGGGGAAGAAAGGAGAGGCGCAAGCTGGTTTTAATTTTCTTCCTATATTTTATTTAGAGTCTCAGGTCCTGATTACATTAAGGATCTAGATCAAATGGTCAACATTTCTTAGATGTTTTTGAACCTGGCATTGGGGTTGTGTCAGGGACTAATCAGGAAAGATTAAGTCAGAAAAAAAGGAAGGTGATTTTGAAAACAAATGACATCGCACACATCACACATCTTTGCCGGTTAGACTACAATGATGGTCCTTTATAGAAACAGTCCCCATTCAACCGAAGAGTTTAATCCTTGTTTGACTGTATTTAGGTTGAAAATCCATTATTGTTTGCATTTTGTCAAAGCGAGGTCTCGATCACCTCCACGCGGTGGCTGTTGTATAATTTGAATGACGAACCAGAACATGTCTGACAGTAAATGTTTTTTGGTGTAATATGCTACCATAGGTTTACTCTCTACTTTATTTTTAATGCAGGACCTACGCTCACAGATTCGTTGTTTGATCTGTCGTTTTGTCTTTCCTATGTATAGGAGGTTGCATGGACATTTTATGCCATATATGGCCCACTGGGTGTTACAATTCGTGAAGGATTTTCATTTCCATTCTCGACCTTGTAGGTCGATTGTTTTCATGTTTTTAGTCATAGGGCATATGGAGCACTGTCCGCATTTAGAATGTCCTTCTACAGGTGGGAGGTTCCATAGGGTGCACCGTTTTTTGATATTTTCAAACTTCGAAGGGTATGTATGTACCAGTTTGTCTCCAAGGTTTGCTCGTCTCTTAAAAGCACATTTTGGAGGTAATGGTTGGAAATCAGGTGTTTGGATGATGTGCCAATTTTTTAAAATAGTTTTCCTAAAGTTGTTACTTATTGGGGTGAATGTCAACATGCAGGTTATTTTATTTACCTCCATTTTTTTTTTACTGATTAAGACATGAATCTCTGTTAGTATGTTTCACCCTTCGTAGGCTCTTTGAACTGTCTTTTTCAGGTAGCCCCGGTCTCTCAAGCAGTCTTTCAAATCTTTCCCATGCTGTTCATACTCAGAGTTGGGTAAAGTTACGCCTAATTCTTATAAACTGACCTGCCGGAACAGTCTCCTTCAAACTTGAAGGGTGGAAGCTCAGATATTGAAGTAGGAAGTAGCATGTTGTTGTCTGTCTCCTTTCTAAACAAGGTGGTCTGAAGGGTCCCTTCTGGTGTTTTTTCTCATTTCTAGGTCTAAGAAGGACATTTTGGACAAATCATGGCTACTCGTGAATTGTATGTGTTTGTTTTGATTATTGAGCCATATGATGAAAAGGGCAAGGTCTGATTCAGAAACTTTCCAGATCATAAAAATATCATCTATATAACGATACCAGCTTGCAACGTTAGCAAAAACCAGGCATGCTGGATCGTAGATCGATTGTGCTTCCAAATTGTCCATAGATAGGTTCGGCAGGTAAGGGGCAAATGTAGCACCCATACTGGTACCATACTTTTGATTAAAAAATGTACCCTCGTAAAGGAAGACATTTTCCATTAAGGCGATTCTGGTGCATTCTAAAATAAATGCAGAAGGTAGTTTTATGTAGAGTTGTAGTTTGTATCCATGTCATTGAACAATACCTGAATAAGTCAATCTAATTGAGGTATGCTTGTATACAGCGATTTCACATCTAGGGTGACCAAGATGTCATCTGCTTCAACGCTTTGTAAAGGAGGCACCTATACCGATTGATTACGTCGAGGAACAACTTAAAGATAAAGCTTGGCTGTTTTTAAAGCCTGACACAGGTAAAAACAACTGAAAAAATGTATGCAAAACGAGTTGCTTGATATCAAAGATATAAACATAAAAATAACGTAGCTCTGTGTAATCCACACAAAGACTTTCCACCAAGATGTGTTTGAGTGTTCCTTCACACACATCCTTCGAAGTCAAGATTAAAAAACATTTTTTCAGGCGACACAGGTCAGTGCCTCGCCTGCAAATAGGATGAATTACCAATTCATTTATCCACATATGTATTTGAAAAAACTGATTGGCTTAAACAATCTTGATGTCATAGGTAATTTTGAACATCCCAACTAGGTCTCCCAAGAAATGGAAACATCCTTAATTATACAAGGACAGACTCCTGATTCGACCTGTTTTTAAAATAAAACAGGTTCATGCCCCAGTGTCATTGCATCCAAATGGCTGTTTACCTATCAAACACTCGGAATAGAATATATGGGAGTCAATTTAATAAAAAAAAACTTAGTTTTTCTCTCTTTTTCTCTCTATGGTGGGTTTTGAACAACTGTTATTCACCTATGAAAGGTTACTGTTATTTGATACAACACCATATACTACCATCATTATCCTGAAAACGGCTATACCAGCATAGAAAGATACTAGAGAAAGTGTCTTATCAGAAGCATTATGCTGAAACAAGTCAACGATCTAAGTGGCTTAAAAATCTGTAGCCTGTATGGCAAAGATAGTTAAATATCCAAACATTTGTCCCTAAACTTCTCACGACGAAGTACTATCAAATAGGTTTGCTTTCAAGTGCAGAAAACAAAAATAGACTGTTTTCTAAATGCAGCTGTTTCTGGAGTCCTCTCCATTCATGTACTAACCCCGCTATACACATCTGTAAGATTTAGGTTTTAAAATGTCACCACGTCTGTGTAACCGTGTTGGTTTCAAGATGTCTTTTAAAAACAGACTATCTTTGTAATACATTTTGCAATTTTTCATAGTTCTATGTTTTGGTACAGTCATTCTGATTCACAAATTTATATTAGGATTCAGTGTTTTGCAAGCTCTTGTTGGTGCACTAGCCTTGATACAGTTGTCTCAGAGATTGGGTTAACAGTCTTATGTGCTTTATATTTTTTGTCTCTCCCCCTACAGAAAACTGTCCTCCATAAACAAAACATAGGGGTGGCCCATTGTTTACTCCAGACTGACTGGATACAGACATTCACCCATTGCCTCCTTACCATCACTGATTGCCAGGAAGCCGTCTCTTTCCTCTACTTCTGGGATGTGGTCAGCCACCACAGCTATGCAGTCCCACAGGGTAAACGTAAACCTTGACAGGGTACAAGTTACATTAGTTGATTTTACCGCCATACTGCCAGCAGTAAATACCTTTCACGCCCAGGCATACACTCTCTCTCATCATCCCTATCAGGAGGGTTGGATGGTATACTGACTGCTTGGTAGATGTAGCAGCCTGAACCACCAAACATTCTGGTGTTGGATGCTTAGTCAGATACTCTGGGTTGCTGATGGATGGTCTGTATTTTTTAGCAAATGTTTTATTCACTGCAGCCACAGTTTCTGGTGTCTCCCAATTTGCAGAGACCCTTTTTTGTAATACAGTGTGAAATGGCAAAATTAGATCTTTCTGGGGAGCCTGGGACAAGAGGTCTGTCATGTCATCTTATTCAAAAGAAGGAGTAGGCCTGCTCCAGCATAACAACTCTATAACCTTACTCATTAGTCTCCTATATTTGTATTTGCATTTATTAAATTTACATAGCGCCTTAATCCAAAGCGCTTTACAGTTTAACAAGAATATATCAAACATGGAACAGTAGAAGCAATAACAAACATGAATCAAACCAAAAAAACAGTATGTAGAACAATTTACATGAGGAGGAGGAGAGAAGGGGGGTGGGGGAAAGATGGATGAGGGAGAGAGAGAGTAGGGAGTAAAGTGAGCAGTAGGAAGAGAGGCCATAGGAAAGAGGGGGGAAGATGAATAGAACTATGACGGGGTACTAGTGGGAGAGAGAGAGAAAGTGTAAAAAGGGGGAATAGGGTGTCAGGGAGGGGAATGAAGGAGTGATTTCAAGGAGGAACGGAAGGAGGATTTGCTAGGGATGAGTATGAGGAGTCAGCATGTATAGTAGGATCTGGTTTGTCAAATTCTCACTTGGGAGAGGTACCTAACCCACTGGCTGGCTAAAGGTTGTCCTAGAAGTCCTTTAATCTAGACTGAGATGAGTTCTTCTGGCACATTAGGGGCGCTGAATTGTAACCCAAATGTACTTAAAGTCTTTCAGGAAAAAGTTTGAAGACCTTTTCCTGGACTACCAGTGGCTTCGACAATTCGAAGTAATCGTCGACAATGACTTCTAAGTCGGGATCGCCTTGGTCGGCAGAGACTTCGAAACTGGTGTCGACGCCTCCGACGCCATCAGCAAAGGCATCAACATGGTTGACTTACATTTTAGACAGAACTCTCGATGGGCTGGGTTCCCGATTTAAAGCCCTCGACGATTTCTCATCAGATCGAGATTGTTCTCGAAGAACCTGCTTAAGGCTCGGTTTTGAAGATTTTCTCTTTGAGTTCCCTTGTCTTTTTGCAGATCGACAGGGGCATGGGCTTTCTGCTTGTCCTTCGAGTGGGTCGAGGCAGCATTCTCAAAGCTTTTGAGCATTTCATTACGAAACCCAACCCACTTTGCTGGGGAGTCCGATCTAGTTGGACACTTTATTACCTCAGTCGAGGAAACGCTGGATGTCGAAGGTGACCAATGATGCCGTTCCTTGACCTTCGAAAACTAAATATTCTGTGATCGATTTTTTTACGTCAAGAAGAATCCCTCCACTCAGTCTCTCTTTCAACTCTTCGAAGGAGACTTCGAAGGCAAACTCCCCACTGCCAATTTACCTTTACACTCCCTGAGAGCCTTTTCGGTCATCGCCTGACAGGAGTCACAGTGGGAGGTACGGTGACCGGTACCAAGACATCACCAACATATGCATTGGGGGTCGGTGATCAACATCTTCGATCCATAGTCTTGGCACATCTTGAAGCCCGTCTTAGGCGTTGATGGAGCCGACGAAGACATTTTCGAAATGAAACTATCAAAGTTCACAGAAGAACCGAGCATGGCGTAATTCTCTCGAATCGTTGGCTCGGAAAAGTTGAACTGAAGCCAACAGGCATTGCGTGAGCTACTTCTACTGATGACATTGACAGTCGAACGTAGGCCCTCAAGGGACATCGACTCGACGGCACAAATCGCCCCTGTAGAAAGAAATTCCGAAGCAGCTGGAGAGATTTATCATAAAATTAGGAATACATGGGAGGACAATCCATTTGAAGAAAATATCTGATGGCGGGGTTGAATCCCAGCAGCCACATGAGCAGAGAAGCAAAGCAGGATTTAGCCCCCCCCGCCCACATTAACCAATAAGGAAATGCAGTAAAAGGGGACCTGCAGAACCCAATGACCAAAGACAACAGGGACCCCTGAGGGTGTGTCCAAGATAAAAGTGTTTGGTCTTCTGGAAATGTACTTTATTTAGGCAAACAACCTGGTAAGTACAAACCTTTTTTCCCCCCAGAATGAAAAACAATGTGGTCACCCAGAGACATGAACCCAGAGCAAACCACAACCCAGACAGCACAAAAAAAGAACAATTCCCCCTTCACAGGAGTGGGACCCACCATCTACAAGTGGAATCTGCAACAAAGATGGTTTCAGAAGGACAGAGGACACGGCAGACCCTGGCTGCTCAGCAGGCAAATGTGGATGGAAATAAGCAAAAACTGCCCATGCAGCGAAACAATGCTGGTGTGATACCAGGACATCCCAGAGAAGTAGCGTTGGTGGGTTGAGTACAGGCGACAGCAACTTCAAAATCTAAGGCAGAGGATCTTGATGGAAAATTGAGATAAAACCATTACGAAAATAGTACCAGTATGGAAGGCGTGACCAAAGCAGATGAGCAGCAGGATGATCTAGACCCATTTAAAATGCTAATCACTCGAAAATGTAAACCGGAGACAGGAAGAGACAAGTCCCACCAATATAGACAGATTGGGTCAAAATCAGCTGCAATAGCTTTCAGTGCCAACATTCTCCAGCAGGAGAGCAGGTAAGCAGCCCTGCTCACCTTCCAAAAATCCAGTAGGACTGAGCACAGGAGCAGGTTTTCTCCTGCAAGTCCCTTCACACGCAGAAACTGGCTTCTGCCAGCCCAGTAATCCAATATGGGGATATAAAGGAGTGCACAGATAAGGCAATTCTTCATTTATACTCAAATGGAGTCAAAAGCTCTTTACTGGAAACTGACAACCACCTTTTGCCATTTAAGGTTCGAGCAATTGGAGGAAACAAGCACCCACGAGACTCGAGCATCCAAATGAAAAAAAAAAGTATATTATGCCAGATAGAATGAGGCAGGACCAGAAAAACAAAATCAACTAAACATCTTGGAACTCAGGAATCCAGTACAAAAAGTCCTACATTCAACCCCATGATCCAAGAGGAGAGGAAAGTTGATACGAGACTCCTTCAACCATTCCGAATCACTCTCAGTTGCGATACCAACGAGATCAGACGAGAGAAAGCATTTGAGAATAAAAACAAGGCGAGCCTAACAAGGGAAACCAGCACCTACATTCAGTAAAACAAATTGAGCACAACAGCTTACGAGCCCAGATGGGAGGGATCTGTTAATGATCTCATGGAACACAAGAGGATTCTGACATGTAGGCAATGCTAGTACTATGAACTTAAAAACATATCAAATGCTGGGTCTACAAGAGACCTGGATTACAACTTTCCCATGTGTGGATGCCTTCATCGGGCCTGTTAGCCCTTGTTAAAACAGAAACTGATATAGGGATTATCTCCTCTTGGAATGTGAACTCCTTTATACAAGGGACCCTCCTGTCACTATCTAAACACTCGAAAATGCACCGGCTAAGACTTCTAATACTCAATCTATATTGGAATCCAGAAGCCATACAAGCCAAGAAGTTCATGGACAGTGTCAAAGATACCCTGGATGAATACATCATTCAACCAAACCCCTCCACAAATATTAATTTTCGCAGGCTCTCAACAGCTTTTGTTTGGATGAAAGGGGAAATTGCACAACATAATAATAATAATTTGGAACTTATATAGCCCTACGAACCCTCAAGTATCTGAGCGCTGCTTATTGTTACCCATGGTGTGTGGTGCCCATTTATCGACCTCGGAAGGATGAAAGGCTGAGTTTGACCCGGCAGGGATTCGAACCTGCATTAGCAGGCTCTGCACAGATGTCAAAGCGAGCGGTCTACTCGCTGTGCCACTTGACAGCGTGACCAACACAGCCGAGGCACAAGCTTTATCTTGGTCAATGATCATGGAACTTAGGAATCTCCAAATGCTAAATGGACAGACAAAAGGGTGACTCATAAGGGAGAGCCACCTGGTCAAATGGTACCAAATCCAAGACCTTAGAGTATATCATTGTTTGCCAGGAAATCAGAAATCACGTGAAACAGTTGAAAGTAATCAAAATAATAAAAAAGCCACCAGTGGCTACTGAAACTGACAATGGATTTAAAACTGATGCAAACAATAAATAGCCTCCACCACTGGGACATACCGATTTGTGAAGGCAGAAATCTAATCTGTATTTGTCGGCACGACGTTACATTTTCTCTAGATATTTGACACAGAGCGAGCAGCAAGGTGGAGTAAATGACATGCCCCTACTGCTAGACTTCAAGGTTTAACGTAGCATGCCTGGAAAAGTAAAAAACCCATAAACACACATAAGGGCGTAGCGGAAAAGAAGTCCCTTTTAAGAGCGGACCTCTGGAAAATTGGATCTTTATATCCATACCTGAAGTGTTGGAAGAAAAAAGCAAAACTATAAAAATTGGCTAATTGCGCATAGAGCACAACTAAATCAGACCAATGCAGAATCGATGCATATGGCAATTCCTAAACACATCAACGTCCCAGGATGCCCTCTCAACAAATGCAGTGATAAGAGAGCTGGGTACTCTTCGCCCAGAACCCATTTGGATCAAGGGAAATAATGACAAAAAGATCTTGTACCAGACACCGGTGGAACATGCCATTCCATGAGTCGGACCTGGAAGACTTAATAGAGTGAACGTCTGCCCTTGGCCCAGACGGCTGACTTACAGATCTATTAAATATGATTGTGCAGCTTGGATACCCTTCCCCTCGCAACTGTTTCGAGGACGATTTGAGGAGAGGAGAGATACCAGACTGTTCGAGAGATTTATCATTTTTATGCTTCATCCCCTCTCCTAGTGAGAGACCCCCAGCACTTTTTGCTGGACTTCTGGACCTTTTCCCTTCAACCCTGAATTAGTGGAGCCTTTTTCCGCTCATTCATTCTTGTGGGCTCTGTCTTTTGGAACTCTATTATTGTAATCCTACCTGTACTATGGCATCTGTCTGCTCAATAGCTCTTAAAGGCATCTGTAATTTTCTTCTGCAACACAGCTCCTTCTGGGCAGAGTTGCTGGGGACCCTTAGGGTCCTCCTTTAAGACTATCTACAAGTAACTACAGTTAAGGATAGAGATACTTGGTATCTCTCCAAAACACACGAGTCAGAGATTGGCACACACCACATTCAGTGGAGTGCCAAATCTCTCTGCTCCTGTGACTTTAGTTACAATCATCGAGTTATGGCTGGTGGCAGTCTACCAACTATTGTGTATTTTTTTATACCGCAGGCTATGTCCATAGCCACAGTAGTGCACAATAGGGGCACCCAAATACCAACCATTCCCCCCACCCATTACTAGCGTGGTTGTTCTTTGTTAGTCCTTCTGCCATTCTGGGAGGGGGAGGTCAGTGTGTGTTTTGCCTTTGGCAGAAATCCGTAGGTATCCCTGCCTAGGCTCCAGTGTCTGGGCAGGCAGGATGTGGGGGGAGGTGTTTTCCACCCCCTGTTCTTTGTCTGCCAGAGTGCCTTAATAGGTCCAGCTCACACAGGTTGGCTGTCCTAAAGGGACATCCAAACGTCCCTTTCTGTAAAATGCTGACAGATTGCAGAGGAGTGTGTGCTGGAACTGTATGAATGGAGAGGCTTCTGGAGTGAAAAGCAAGTTGACCACTGAAAGCTGAAGTAACTGAAGACTACCGGCAGACCCTTTGCAACACTGAAGCAACCACTGCAGTCCTGACCCCGTTTTCTGTGCAACAGAGGAGTTCTGAAGGACTCCCTGCCCCCCCCCCTCCCTTTGGCTGGTGGGAACAACCAGTCCCAAAAACAAACTTTGAAACGACTTGCTCCAGCGGTCCAAGCTGTTTCCAGAGCTGCAATACCAGGAGACCTGCTGCCCATTTCAAGAGGATAGTCGGGGAAAGGCTGAACACGTCCAAATCTTTGCTAAACCCGTAAGGACATTGCAAAGATCCAATCCAACTCGCCCCCATGCACCCTCACCAGAGTGTGGTGGGACTGCAGGAACCGAAGAAGATGGACCGGGCGATTTGTGTCCTTTGTTGGTGCTGCAGAAAAGGTGCCAAAAACCGCACAGTGAACCAATAAGTTGCTGAAAGTCGTGCCCAGGTCCTTCCTAGAGACTGCTGTTGAGAGATCCCCATCCATTGTCCTGCCTTCAGTCACCAGACCAAGGAATCCGGAAGCCTGGTCCAGAGCTGTAACATCGCAGAGCATCCAGCAGGAACATTTTCTTCTGACCTAACGTATTGGCGGACACTGGAGGCGACAGCAAAGATGAACAGTCACACATCTTTGTTATTTAATAACAGCCACTTTATCTAAGGCCTGAAAACTGTGTCCGATAGGTCCGGCCTTTGGTTACAGATGCAGAGTATTCAGGAGCAGGAGCAGTGCACGCACCATACCCAGATTCTGTTCTGGCAATGAGGTAAGCCTATGGGCTTTACATCACACCCAGCTGCATTAGCTGCTATACTTTGAAATGTACCCCGGAGCCTGTAGCTCCCCGCTACAATTTACTAATTTAAATTTGACCGCTTCATGAGTGCTGAGAGCACCATTTCATACTTTGAGAGATCTTTTCCTACAAGTTAACCGCAAGGTTAACATCACCTAAGATGGCCGCTGTTTAATTCTCGCACCTACGGTGCCAACACACTGCCTCCTAGAAGCTGAATGGGGGCCCAATATTGCTTCCCCTATCAGGTACCACTGGCAGGCGAAAGCCAGCGCCCAAGTAAGGCAAACAACCAAGGCTCCTGTCTGAGCCGGAGTAGCATTGGAGAGTCATCACATCGATCCAACCCCACACGCTTCCGAGAACAGCCGAGAACAGCCGGTAAGACTCCCAAGTACTGGCATACGTAACGATATATCCACTCACTGGGTTAATCTCCCTTCTCCCTGCGTTCACCACCTACTCGACCCCCTGTTCAGCTTATTCTACGATAAACGGTTTTCGCCTCATCCGCCCATCCAACTGACTTTCACTGCTGCAGCCTGCTACGATCCGCAGGAAATCCTGACATTTTCGTTTCAAGACAAGTAGGGGGTGACAAGGAGCGGAATATATGATTCCGGGTGATTGGCATTGTTGGGAGCCCTATAAATGATAAGGAAATGTATGGGGGATTTGGGATCAGTGGCGGGTTTGAGAAGGTCGTAACCATCTGCAGGGTCGAATGGGCAAGCTCTGAATTGTAAGGTGGATTTAGCTACGATAGCCGAGTAGCACCTTCTGTTTTGTCCTGGCAGTCAGCCCCGAGTATGGTATAATCAGGGGCAATGGGCAGAGAAAGTAGGGGGCCAACTTTTGGTTCAATAAAACTTTCAGCACTCCGGCGCAACAAAAGAGCACTGGAACACCTATAAAAAAGGCCCCATCCACCACCTCGACTATTCCTAGCAGCTAACAAAACCTACATATCTGCAGTTAGAACGCACAAAGCTAACTCGCTCAACACCTGCATCAACGCCTCTTCGAATTCCAAGTCTTAATTATTTATCTGTAACTGTATTTCTCCAGCATTGGTATCTTTCATAGATTCACATGCTTGAATATTCCCCGTCTTCAGACTGGGAATCCTCAGTGATTTAAAATAATCATTAATAATTTTCTATAGAAAGAAAATGAATGTAGATTGTCCACTATGCCCAATGAATCTATGAAAGATACCAATGCTGGAGAAACACAGTTACAGGTAAGTAACTAAGACTTCTCCAGCATTGGATCTTTCATATATTCAGATGCTTGAATAGAATACCAAGCAGTTAAGCATGCCCATAATACTAAACATCTTGAAGGTAGTTTTCAGTGAACCTTGCATACAGCAACTCAGATAGGTCACATTTACTAGGAAAAGATGGGAAAAGGCTGCTTCTACCTTAAAACAAAGAGGTGGCAGAGGACCGCCTGTCCGACCGTCGATTCCTTGTTGGCATCTTCAGACAAGCAGTAATGCTTGGCGAATGTGTGCAGTGTGATCCAAGTCGTGGCTCTGCAGATGTCCTTTATCTGTACTCCTGGGTGAAACGTGACCGACGCCGCTCTTCCCCTGGTGGATTGAGCTGAAGGAGCTCTGGCGAGTGGATCGCCTTTAGACCGATGGCAGAGACTAAAGCATTGAGTCACCCAACATGCGAGACTCTGTTTCGAGATGTCCTTTTGTGAGACCAGAGAATGCTATGAAAAGCCTTGCAGAGGAGCGTATCTCCTTGGTCCTTTGTATGTAAAATTTGAGGACTCGCACTACCTCTAGCGAGTGCAGTGTTCACTCTGCATTAGACATGTGGTCATGAAAAAAAAAGTCTGGAACACGATACGCTCCGAGTGTGACCTTTCCGACAGCAACTTGGGTAGGAATTTAGGATGCGTTTTAAGGATGACGCTGTCCCTTTGGAACATGGTGAATGGCGGTCCTGATGAAAGGGCTTGCAGTTCGCTGATCCTCCTGGCTGACGTGATGGCTACTAGGAAGGCAGCTTTCCAGGATAGAAATGTCAGGTCACACCTATGAATGGGCTCATATGGTGACTCCATGAGTTCCGCCAGGACTGTGTTCAGGCTCCAAGAAGGAACCGGAGCTGGCGTTGGTGGAAAAGTATGCAGCAACCCTTTAAGAAATATTTTAATAGCCAGGTTGGTGAGTAAAGATGGTCGATTTGGATGTGTTGTGTAGGCCGATATAGCGGATAAATGCACCTTAATGGAAGCCAGGGAGAGCTGCACTTTAGCTAGGTGTAAGAGGTATGGTAGCACTTTTTCCACTGACATAGTGAGTGGGTTCACCAGTGAGCTCTCGCACCATCTGGTGAAACAAGTCCATTTCTGGATGTATGTGGTCTGCGTGGACGGAGCCCTAAAGGTCTGGATTATGTCCAAACATTCTGGAGGAAGTCATATTAGCTAGTTTTCCCTGCTCAGGAACCACGCCTTGAGTGATGGACTCGCTGGGTCATGGTGGAGACCCTTGTGATTCTGCTGTGTCAAAAGGTTCTGGTGAGCTCTGAGGTGAATCAGGGGACAATGGGGCAAGTGCCGGAGGGTTGAGTTGCCCATTCCAGTGCTATTAGTTTCATTTTGCATGTTTGTGTCTTCAATCTGCGAAGTACCCGCGCTATCAGAGGAATCGGCGGAAAAGCATACCAAAACTTGCCTGTCCAGTTTACTGAGAAGGCATCCCCTAGGGACAGATGGGCGACATTTCTTGTTGCCCTTGGTGGAAAACAGGTTGATCTCCAAATGTCCCCACTCGCGGAACGTTGAACTTCCGCTTCATCCAGTTCCCATTTGTGGGATGCTGTGTAATATCTGCTCAGCTTGTCTGCTAAGACATTGTTCACTCCTGGTAGATGTTCTGCTTTGATCTGAACTTTGTGCTGTAGTGCCTAGATCCATAGCCTCTGCACTTCCTGGGACAACATTTCTGATCTCATACCTCCCTGCTTGTTGGTAAAATGCATGGAGGTTGGGTTGTCCGTCTGGATCGTTACCATCTGCCCTGCTAGTACCGGCAGGAAGGCCTTCAGTGCCCAGCGTATTGCTCAGAGTTCCAGATCATTGATATGTAGTTGCGACTCCTGGCCTGACCACGTGCCCTTTGTTTGCAGATCTGCCATGTGCACCCCCCCCAGCCTGATAGCATTGCATCTGTTCTGGGGCGAAGTGTTGATGTTGGAGCTTGGAAAGGCATTCACTGCAATAGATTTTGAGGTGTGCCACCATTGGAGTGGTTTCTGGAAGCTGGACGATATCTTCCCATGACCAGAGTGCTTGTCTCCTTTGGCGGTCCAGGGTCTCTTGTACTGGCCTCATGTGAAGTCTGCAATTTGGTATGAGAAATATACATGAGGACATCATGCCCAGGAGCTATCTGAAAGAACGTACCGTGTCTGTTACGTTGTTCCGTAACCATGAGGTCAGTTGAAGTATTGCCGATTTGTTGTCTGCTGAAGGGCATACCCTGGGTATGCTGGTGTCAAGTTCTGCTCCCAGGAAGAGCACCGTCTTGTCGGGTACTGGACAGGATTTGGCTTTGTTTATTGAGAAACCTAGTCCCTTCAGAAGGTTCATTGTTTTTGTGAGCACTGAGGTGGCGAGTATGAATGAACTTGCACTTATTAACCAGCCGTCCAGGTAAAACCTCCATTCCTGTTCGTCTGAGCTTTGCTGCCACTGGTGCCAGGCACTTGGTAAAGACTATTGGTGCTGACCTTAGACCGAATGGGAGAACACGGAATTGGAAATGTGACTCCCCTATTGCAAATCTGAGGAACCTTCTGTGAGCGGGTTGAATGGGAATATGAACGTGGGCGCCTTCCAAGACCAGAGTGGCTAGGAAGTCGTGTTTGTTTAACCATGGGAGGACGTTTTGTAGTGATGTCATCTTGAATTTGATGCGCTTGATGAATTTGTTGATTGCCCTTAAATCCAATTTTGGTCTCCACTGGCCATTCTTTTTTCTCACAAGTAAAAAACAGGAGTAGAAGCCTCTTGCCATTTGTTTTCCTAGAAGCGGTTCTATGGCTGCTTTTTGAAGCAACTTGCGGATTTCCATTTTCATGTGTTTCATGAGGTGTATCTTGCGTGGAATGACAGCAAGGGATGGTGGTTGGTCCAGAAATTCTATAGTGTAACACGCGCAAACCACTTGCAACACCCACTTGTCCGATGTTATCGTCCGCCAGTGTTGGTAATAGCGGCTCCCCCCCCCCAACCGGGGTGCGTCATGGGTGGGGAAGATATGAGTTGTCCATTTTGTTTTTGTGTTTTGGCCTGGTTAGTGCCACATCTCCCCCTTTGATTGTACCTGGTCGTCGACTGATGCCATCTGTTATCTTGAAAGGTAGTGCCCTGTGTCTTTTCACTGTAGGTGGCATCTCCACTGTGTACCCGTTATGCATTACTGTGTTCTGAATTTTGTGGTAAACTAGGGTTTTTCTCCCCCCGCAGGATTTCCAAACTTAGGTGGCCTCTCCACTGTGTACCTGATACGCATTACTGTGTTCACAGTGTTCAGAATTTGTGGTAAACTAGGGTTTGCCGCTCTCTTCCTGTCCGCTTGCGCTTGTCCTGTCCCCACCCCCCCCCCACTCCTTCCTATTCCATGTTGCTCTCTATCTCACCGATCTTTTCTAACTGCTTCTCCATTGACTATTCTGCTCTCCTCACTAAATCCGGTAGGAAAAATTTTAAAAAGGACATCCTGGTCTCCAACCCAGGCCTCCCTATCGCAGACACCTACACTAGTGCCTCCTCCAAGGGAACTCACTGACATCCTCTTTTTCGTGCCTTCACCTGAACTATGGACCCTTCATATGGTCTCTGTGCTCTCTCCTTTCTCCTCTTCTCCCATTAATGGTGGCACCCGTTGGAATGTCCTCTTGGCCTCCTTCTACTCCTCTAAGGCCATCATTAATGTCTACGCTAATGGGACCGTCTTGGTCCAAGGCCCTCAGGCCAACCTTCACCTCTTCGATAGACTCTTCCCGCGCCTCATCAACTTCCTTTCCTCTCCTGCTATGGCCCCTCCTCTGACCTCAACTACCTTGCCTCTACCCTCCCTCCCCACCGCCTCTTGTGCTCCTTGACCTCCGCAGGGCGTACCTCTGATCTGTACCCCTCCCCGGAAGTCCTTCAAAGATGGCAACCTTCTCCACATTGCCACTCTTAACTCTCGCTCTGCCATCAAACATTCCTCTGATATCTGCCGCCTTCCTGAGGAACTTGACCTCGACATACTCGGTCTCACTGAGACATGGTTCACGGCCAGCTATGTCACCAGCTTTGACACACTCCTACCCGACGGTTACAAGATCCTCTCCGTGCCCAGGCCCAACCGTGCTGCCACCTTCTCGCCCCCTCCGCCCGACTCCCACCCTGACACAGCCCTCTCCACTCTGCTATATCTGATACTCTTGATATCCTTGCCCCTGTCATGAGAATCCGCCTGAAGCCCAAAGCCAAATGTAACTCCTCGTATGACTCGGATCGCGTCACCCTCAAACGCAAGTGCAGGGTGGCAGAGAGGAAATGGCATGCTTCATGTTCATCCTCTGACAAACTGGCCTGTCGCCTGCTCCAAAGGCAATACCGGCTCTCCGTTCTCACCAAGAAGAGAGCCCTTATCCAAGCTCGCATCTCTGCGGCATCTAACAATTCGGCCGAACTTTAAAATCTGCAAGGAGCTGGCCAACCCTGCTGCAGTCTCTACCTCTCCTGTCCCCTCCCAGGCCCTCTGCACGGCACTGGTCTCTCACTTCATTTAAAAAACTCAGGACATCCTGTCCTCATTCTCCTCCTATCACCCCCCCCCCTCTATTCCCTGCCCTTCCTCTGGCCCTTCTGCAGCCACCCCTCCTCTCTCTCCTTCTCTGCCTTTCCCCTTTTTTCTGCTGAGGTTTCAAGACACGTCCGATCTATGAAAGTATCGTCAAAACAGGTCCACCCCTGTTCCTCCAAGACTATCAAGGACCACATCGACTCCTTGGCTCCTGCCCTTGCTCACTTCTGCAATCACTCCTTCGCCTCTGGAGTCTTCCCATCCCCTCTCAAGCACTCCCTTGTGCACCCCTTTCTTAGGAAACCCTCTTCTGACCCTTCCTGCCCAGCTAACTATCGCCCAATCTCCATCACTCCCTTCCTGGGCAAGCTCCTGGAGAAACTGGCCATCTCCCAGCTTAATCTCCATGCTGAATCTGTTGGTAGTCTTCATGACCATCTGTCTGGCTTCAGAGCTGCCAGAAGCACGGAAACTGCTCTCCTGAACATCCATGAGGACCTGCTCTCGAACCATGACTCTAACATTCCATGTGTTCTCATTTTGCTTGATCTCTCTTCTGCCTTTGATACCGTCAACCATACCATCCTGCTAAACCGTCTCCGTGATAACCTGGGTATCACTGGTCAGGCTCTGGCGTGGCTGACCTCTTTCCTCTCCAATCGACCCTCCCAGGTCCAACTGGGGTCTTTCCTCTCTGACATCTTTTTCTCCACCTGTGGTGTCCCCCAGGGATCTAACCTCTCTCCCTGGCTGTTCAACCAGTATCTGGCACTTCACGCCCACCGCATCGCCGCTCTCTGCCCCAACTTTCAGTGCAATGTGGATGATACCCAGCTCATTCTCAGGCTACCCTCGGCCTCCCCTTCTCCTTCCCTCATCTCTGACTGTCTTTCTGCTATCCAGGAATGGTGTGCCGCCAACGACCTCTGCTTTAATGCCAGTAAGACTGAGATTCTACTCATCGGCACACCCACTCCCTCCCTCCTTCCCTGCAGCTCTCTGGCCGGCCTCTCTAGGCCCTCTTCCTGCTCCTACCTGCAAGTCAAAAAACCTTGGGGTCATCTTCGACTCCACACTCTCCTTCTCTCCTCACATATCCGACGTCTCTAAGAAGTCACACTACCAGCTACACCTCCTCAGAGGTATCCTTCCTTTCCTTTCCTTCCCCCAGAAGCCCACTGTCTCTAGAGCCCTGGTTCTCTCGAAGCTAGACTACTGTAACAGCCTCTATCTAAATCTGCCCGCATCTACTCTCCGCCCTTTGCAACTCATCCAGAACAGGACTGCGAGACTTGTCCTTGGCCTCAAGCCCAGGGACTGTATCCCTCCAGGACGGAAATCACTACACTGGCTCCCAGTGACTGCGAGGATCAAGTTCAAAACCCTCTGCATTGTCCACAAGGCCGTCTGGGGCCTTGGGCCAAAATACATTCAACTCTCTCTTCCTAAATATCTTCCTTCTCAAGCTCTTTGCTCATCCGCCTCCAACTGCCTCAGGGTCAGCCGCTTCTCCAAACAACAAGTTGGGGGCAGATCTCTCCACTGCAGGGGCCTCCCTCTGGAACAGCCTTCCTGCCTCCCTGAAACTTGAGAACCATCTCCGGAAGCACCTCAAAACCTTCCTCTTTGCTTCCACTTTCTCTCCCCCTCTCCCCTGCTAATACTACTGAAACTGCAATGAATCTGCAACTGGGCCACTCACCGTTCTCGGTCCTTGGCCCAGCCACTCTCCCCTGCACTGCCTCACTGGCAACCCCTGCACTACGGGACTGTGTCTGTATCCCTACAGCCCCCCCCTTTCCAGCACTTGTCTGCACTTACCTCGCATTTGCCACCAGCTGGCCCTTGTTATTTATCCTGTATGCTAATAACCCTGCACTGCACTTTCCCCTCTCCCTTTCCCCCATGCACTTTTCCCTTCCCCTCTACCCTTGCCCTATCTGAATGACACCTGGCCTAGTAAGATCGTTGTCTGTCTCCCCTTGTTCCCCCCGTGCCTCGTCACGCCTTGAAACACTTGTGTATAGGCACGTTGCAAATGCCATATCATAGGATGGACAGTTAAAACCGCTTTACCTCGATGATCCTCGAAAGGATCTGCGTTCCTTGTCCTTATCCTTAAGAGAGCTGATAGCTTGAGCTGTATCAGTGTCCATTTTAATTCATTTGAGATGTCATCAATCTTCTTGCCAAAAACAGGTGTCCATCGAAGGGCATATCCATTATTTGAGCTTGGACCTCTGGCCTGAAGTTTGTTGCTTTCATCCAGGCTTGTCTGCTTAGGACAATACCATGGGCCATTTGCCGAAAACCTGATTCAGCTACATCTATCGCTGTGTCAATCATATGACCGGATGTAGCTTCACCGTCCGATATGATAGCCCTAGCCTCTTCATGAAATTCCACCGGTAGGTGTTTGGATAGCTTAGACATGCAAAGTCATAGTTCACGGTCAAGGCGCGCAGTCGTGGCCAGAGCGTTGGCCACCCTGATGGCAAGGGAAGCTGACTATGATACATTGCTGCCCACAGCTTCTAATTATCGCCCTTCTTTGTCAGGAGGGGCTGACAAAGGAGAGGACGGGTTCGCCAACTTCTTTCTGGCTGCCACTGATTGTGGAATCTGGTTTTGTATGCCCCCCCCCCTTAGGTATAGTGGCGCAGTGTCCGGGGCTTTGTATTTCTTTTCCGGCTGCGATACTAGAGCATGTGTGGACAGAGGTCTAGCTAATATCTTTGCTCCTGTGTCCCATATGGTATCTAAAAGAGGGATAGTGGTGATCGTTCTTCTATGTTTATCCCTCTCTTTATATAAAACTGACTTCTTTTTCATCTGACGTAACTTGAAAAGATCTGCCGCCTTGCTGATAATTGTATGGAACGATACCAAATCGTCAGGTGGCGAAGTCTCTCCTGGAGAATCCTTTTTCCTGGGTTTCTACATTATGTAATCGTCCCATTCGCTTTGTGTGTATGGGTCGTGAGTAATCTCCCCTTCTTCAGGGTCAGAGAAGTCTCTAAAAGGGTCTTCCTGCCAGTCTGAGACCAAAGCGGTTGATGGCTCTACTGCAGGATCCCTTGCAGGTGAGCAAGGTCTCGGTCTAGGCAAAGTCCTCAGTGGAGAGACTCTTGTCGGTGAAGCACTGTGTCCTGCTCCTAGATCTGTGAGGAGGTTCTGGTGAATGCTGTATTTTTTTTAGGTCTGCTCCCAGGATGAGATCTTCTCGGAGTGCTATGATGAGGCGATCTGTCTCTGAGGAGAAATTACGTCCCTCGGAGTGGAAGACAAATTCCTCTGTCTCTGGCACCTGTTGAATTAGTCAATAATTCTTTGCATTGACCCCATGAGTGCTGGGTTGTATGAATCTGTGGGCCCCTCTGTAGTGGGGAACCAAGGTAGACTATTCCCCTTAGGGGTGTGAATTGGTTAACGCATGAATTCGGTGTCATAAATATCTTCCTGTAAAATGATGTCTGGCAGCTCTGCCATCTCTCTTAAGGGAGACGACGGTTACTATTGGTTCCCTGTGAACCTCTGGAGTGTAAGGGACTGCTAGGGACAATTCTCATAAATGGCCAATTTGCCTTACCCAATGAGTCCCTCAGCAGCTTTGCTGGATTTCTAGGATTGATTTTTTTTTCACCTGGTAAGAGTATGAGCCTTTTCCCACTCTTACATGCGTTTTGCTGCGTGTGTTTTTACCATTAGTGTGATCTTGGGCTCTGGAGCCTCACCTACTCCATGAGCATCATTTTTATGCGCGTTTCACTACACTGAAGGTGCTTTGTCACAGGGTAGTCATGTTTTCTGGGACAGACTACTGTCTCCCAGAAACATGTAAAGTTGCCATTAACTTTATGTAGTCTCTTTAAATCACAGACCCAGTACAAACCATCTTACATGGAGTATTGGAAAGGGTTAATTCCTATCCCTTTTTTTCTGTCCTTCTTGGAGCACTGTTTTGCTCTCTTTATATCAAGACTTGGCTGGTGGCAGTGTTAACTACCCTAATCTTTCTACTGCGGTTATCTTATCTAACCATGGTATTGTTTTGGCTATTATATTAGCCTCGAACATAAACCCACTTGAACAAATCCATTTTATTTTGGCTCCAGCTGGGTTTATTTGCCATTTCTTTTTGTTAAGGTCTTTCTTGTGTTTCTCTCTGCGCACCAAACCGGGGTTGATTCCTTTGTTCGCCGTCTTTTTGCAGGCTTCTGCACAGAAGCACTCTTTAAGGCGCCTGAAAGTCTGGGTAGGCAGGATGCGAGGGAGGGGTCTTAGTGTAACGCTCACCTGACTCCCACGGAGGCGCTGGCCTGGTTCGCGCTGCTGTGACCTCTTCTAAGGTGATGCGCAGGGTTCGGGAGACGGACTGGACCGGGCCCCCAAATCTGGCTCGTCTGGCTCGCAGAAGTATCCTTCTCTGGGCAAAAATACGGGATTAACTGTCTGCGGGGTAAAGCAATCGGCCTCCCACTTTCCCCTCTCACTGTCCTCGAAACCCTTCTGTGATTCCCCGTAGCGTCTCACCTTAGGGTCTGGAAGGACGAGCTCTCCATCCTGCTTCTGGTGCAGGGGCGCGTTGATATCCAGTTACTTCACTGGATTTTCAGATTGGTGAGAACCAAACTTGCTTGGCTTCCAGGTAAGTTTTTTGATAAGAGGTTCCCCTTGTGTCCATGCATTAATGTACTAATGCTAGTGTCTTTTTCCCCAAAGGGGCCGGGGTACGGAATGCCGGGGAACAGGCACCGACCCGAGATGAGAGGTGAAATCCTTGTAGAAATCAGTTAAGTCTTTAATGAGCGTTTTTTGGTAATGTCTTTTCATTCGCTCGTTAATGCGGATATCCTTTTTTCCCCTTCGGGGCCGGGGTCCGGAAATGCCAGGGTGCGGCGCGGACCCGAAATGAAGAGGGAATGAAGCAACAGGTAAGTCTTAACATGGAGATTTAGCTTTCCTTATTCCCTTCTCTCTCTCTCTCATCTTTTGTTCTTGCCTTTTTCTCCCTAGGCGCTGGGGCGTGATTGCGAATCCGGATGATCGCTGCTGAACATGGAAGCGCCCTGTAAAGGTGAGTGGAATGCGGCGCTGCAGCGATCGACGCAATGAGATTTTAAATAAAAGTCTTCTTTTTCAGGATTGTCGGCGAGATGTCTCCGGGATGCGGATTTAGCAGGTAAGGACTTTTCCTCCTCCTGTTCTCTTCTTCTCTTCCTTTGCAGGTGATCCAGGATGCTGGCAGGCGTGGCAGAAGTCAGGATGCAGGAGCAGACACGGTGAGCGTCCAGCTGCTAGATGCAGAACAACGCGAAGCTTTTCGGGTGGGGTTTAAATAGCCTTGGAAGAAGTTCCAGGTATGTATCCTTCCTCCAATCAGGTATGTACCCTTCCCCGACCACACCCGGATGGTAAAGTAGTCCCACAGGTAAAGTAGTTCCTTTCAGGCCTCAAGGAGGCCGGGATCCTGCAGCATGGTCTGCATCAGGTAAGTGCACCCAAGCACTCCCATAATGAGCCTGGCGCCATTGGCGCCAGGACACTGTCCAAAGGGCCCCTATATGGGGTTGCTGGGTCTTTCCTTGGGGACTGGATGTCCGCTTTCGGGGACGCAGGGCTTGAACCGGCTCCCCGGGAGCTGGCATCATGACACTTAGGACCCCTGCCATGGGTTCCCTTGGTAACCCAAGTCACACTCCTGTTAGATTGGCTGGGGAACTGTCCTTGCCAGGACAGCCACCTGCTGTGTGATTGACAGCCAGGCTGTATGAATGGGGGAAACTGCATAAAAAGCAGGTCTCTGGGACTGGAAAGGCAGAGCCGCCACTGGAACGCAAGTACCTATGAGGAGCTGATGGAAGAGGACCCATTCAACGACTGAACTGCCCAGTGAAGCCCTGCTGTAGGTCCGAATCTTCAGAATCCGACGATAGAGAAGATCCTCCAGGAAATTTCTCCCCTTGTGCTGATGGGACCAACCAGTTCGCCCAGACTGCAAGCCAGGACCCCTCGCGAATTCGCTGTACGAGCTACAGTGGGCCAGATAGCCAGGAAGGTCAGACCCTGCTACTTATTCGATGCTTTGCTCTGCTGTTTCTTCCCTGGGTAGTGTAGGATCAACCAGTCTTCCTACTTCTTGTCAGTCCGACTGTCGCTTCAGGAACCGTGAGCCTGCAGGAACTACCAGGAACGTCCGCCTCAGCTACAGCTTCCTCTCGGTTTTAAAGGTACTGCACAAATCCGGTTGTTCGGTTTCGTTCAGCCACAGTGAAAGTGTTTGAAATCTTTCTCCAATCCGATGGCTTCTCCTTCTCTTTGAACTAACTTTTCTACTGACCAACCTCGTCCGGAATCCGTGGCACAAACTTTACCGCAAACTACCCTGAATCGTGTGATCTTGAGCAAAAGACTTTTGTTCTATTGACTTTGGCCCTAAGCCTTTTCTACCTCATTCTATCACTGTAGTTCCTCTTGCCCAATTGCCCTGAGAACTTACCTGTTGGTGTGGTGCAATTTCTATTAACTTTGTCTTTCCCTCCCTTTTTAAATTGCTGGAGTGCCATTTTGCTACAACTTCATTTTGTGAGCTTAACCTGTCTGGAATTTAAGCAAAGTGGTGGGGTGCATTAAGAGTGTGATTTTTAAACTGCTTATAATAGTGTAACGTTATACAACTGAAGAGTAAAATCGATGTATATTCTTTTACTTGAAAACCTTGAGTCAGTGTTTCCCTGAATCATAGTAGTTGCTGTCCTTTGTAACTATTTGATACTGCTCACTTACTCTTGAGATACATATGGCTGCTCAGCCATCGCTACCACTTTACTGTGTAGTACAGGCTAGTACCAAAGGTGAATTTGTACTGTCACTTGTAGTCTTAATTGTGTGCGGTGTTCCCAAAGGGTACTGTATATAATTCTGCCAAACAGGGATCATGCCCATTGGTTTATCTGCGTTATCGTCATTGAACGGTACAACTGGGATGTCTGATGGCGTCTCAGGCTTGTTTTCATCTGTCGACGTGGGAATTGGTAGTTTCGTCGAGGCCGATTGCTTCGTTTCGATGACTTAGTCGACGAGTGATGAACCCTTGGCTACGTCGACGAATGACAAGTTTCATCGTCGACTATTGCTTTGTGGATGATTTGGACGAGGACTTACTCGTCCATGACGAGGTTTGAAGAGTTGCGTGGACGCCTTCGGCTTTGTTGACTTTCTGGTCGTCGACAAGACCATATGGTGCCGCTCGTAGACTGGTTTCGTGGTCCATTGCCCCCCCCCCAACGAGTTTTTAGAAAACCCCTCCTTATTTTAAGAGGACGTTTTTTTCTCCAAATGTGCATTTTCCGGTCCACAAAGCTCAAAGAAGGTGTGAGGGAACTCATCTCCACCTTTTTTTTTTTTTTTTGCTTTTATGAGATGGGAAAGTGCTCCTTTTCACTAAAGAGGCCCTTCTCTTTGAAGCTTGCCTCTCAGATCGAAAAGGGGCTGTCTAGACAGATTCCTCATCAGAAGAGGGGCCCTTAGACCCAAGGTGTAATAAGAATCACCTCTGCCTGTCCTGCAAGGTTTTGTTCGTGAAGGTCTTGCAAATGTCCATTTGTGGATCTAAATGAGGGTATAGGCAGTAGCTGCACTGCTCATGAGGGTCCCTCATATAAACAAGTTTCGTCTTACCTCTGGTACAGGCCTTGAGCAGGGAAGGCTTTTGAACAAACAGGATCTGTCCTACCCATACAAATTCTGGAACACACTTCTTATTTCAGTGTGAATTTTTCTAAGAGGGTGAGGCGTCCAGAAAAGAGGGCCTCAAAAAGCAAAACGTGAAAACCCTGTCATGGCCCTGGCTGTTCAAATCAATGTACAGAGGCGTGCCGTATTGAGTAGAAGACACAGGCCAGGGGCCCTTGTAGGAACAAAAACGGTTGACTTAGTAGCCGTTATTAAATGTGTTTGTAAAACATTTCTAAACAAGATTTATGCAGTCATAAATAGAGAAAATGGGCAAAGAAGAAATGCACAACTCACAATGCAGGGTGCATTTCCAAAAGATAAATGACACAGAAAAATACAAATATGTACTACGAAACAACTACTGTGTTGCAAAAAACATGTTAATCAAAAAATGTTAATTCTTCGAAGCCAGTATCATGCTAGAATAAAAGTAGAAACAAATCAACAACCCACAAAGCTGGAGCCTCATGTAGTCCAATGAGGAAAACACATTCCTAATGCCTACACATTGCATTCTAGGCTCTGAACCAGTTCAAAAGAAATAATGTTCTGGTTGTGCAGGTGACCAATATACGGTCACAGTGGGTGTGTAGAGACCAATGCAAGGCTGGCAGTTGGTATCTCCTCAGCCATGGTGTGAAGTGTTCTTTCACGCGACGAAAATAGGTCAAAATGTATTGCTTTCTGGTCCCAGAAATACACAATAGGCAGTACTTGATCAAGAGATCAAAATAGGAAATATTCTGAAAAAATAGTAGAAACAGAACAGTTTAGAAAAACGAAAAGCTCAGAGGTGGAGGTTTCCCCCTGTCCTCATTGGCTAGGGTCATAAAGGACCAAAGTGAGATGGGACTACACAAGTTAATGCCTCATTAGGCAGAATGGACAATCTACATTAATTTTTTCTATGGAAAAAATGTATACATTTAATAATTAATTCTTATCATAAATCGCAGAGGATTCATGGTCTGACAACAGGGAATATACAAGCATCTGAATCTATGAAAGAACAAGTTTCTTACCAACTAACTTTCTTTCGACTGGATGTTCCTCCCACCTATTCCTGATCTTTGATATTCATTTCCAGCTTGCTGGTCTCGGAAATGCTCTTTCAGTAGAGGGCACTGCGCGATGTCCCTCGAGTTGATGTCCCTCGGAGGCCTCTGTATCGCCTTTGACATCATCATAGGTATAAATAGTCACACGCACTGCCCGTTGCTCAGTTCTATTTTTCTGCACTTCATAAGCCTCGGAGACGCAACGCTCGGTTCCTCAGTGAATCAAAAAACTTTGAAATTTCACGAAGAAAAAAGATTGAATCTACGATCCACAATGGCGTCTTTGTCAGCTCCATCCCAATCCGGCTTTAAAAAATGCCAGGATTGTGGGACAAAGGTCTTTGACTGAGCCCTACAGGATCTGTCTATGGTGCTGGGCCCAGAGCACCCGTGTTCAGAGTGTGAAGAATGTCTTTCTATGACGGCGAAAGCCTTGAGGAAGCGTAGGGGGAAGCTGGAAAAGGTAAGACCGTTAAATCTGTTACCCCTTCAAAATTGACCTCTGATGAGTCAAGACCATCGTCTCCTCGTCAAAAAAGAAAGCATTCCTGTTTGAGGTCTCAGAGTGGATCACACCACTCATCCACTTTGAGACACAGTAAGAAGAGGTGCCATAGATTCACCCTCATCTTCGTCTTCCAGTTCCCCAGACAAAGTTGCTTGCCCCACTAAGTACAGCTCACCGGCTCAGAGGGAGGAATTTCGTTAAAAAAAATGTTAAGGATCTTCCAGAATGCGTCCGTTGCTCAGTTCCATTTTAAAGTGCTATGTTTGTCCAGGATGAGCTGGTTAGTACACTTGAGGGAGGGTGGGCTGCAACTACAAGGGAAGTTTTACTGCGGAGAAGGATGGGAGTTGCGATAAGGAATACATGGGAAGAACATCCAGTGGAACGAACGTTAAAGTTTGTAAGTAACTTGTTCCTCGAATGGATTGTGTGCTCCCACATATTCCTTATCTTTGATATACTCCCAAAGCAGTAATGTGTACAGGAGGCGTGAGTAAAAATGTGTATGGTTTAGGTGTGCGCAGAGTGCAATACAGCTTTTCCAAATTTAGTTTGACTAGTGGAGGAGTCTAGACCATAGAATTCGGTAAAGATATGTGCAGATGACCATGTGGCAGCTGCACAGATGTCTTTTATTGGAACTCCCCTCTGGAGAGCTGACAAAGCTACAATACCCCTGGGTGAATGAGCCCGCAGATGTTCTCTGGAGCAGTACCGTTCACATTTCCTGTTGAGACTCGTTGCGAACAGATCCACCTGAGGTGTTCCCCAAAGGGTGACAATCTCTTGAAGGACTTCCCAAGCTAGTTCCCACTTGTGGGAGACTGACCTGCCAGCTCTGAGCATCCGCTGTCGTGTTCTTCTCTCCGGCTAGGTGAACTGCAGATAGAGAAATTCCTTCTCGAATTGCCCAACCAGAGCTACATTGCCTCTCTGCACAGTGGCAGTGACCCTATGCCTCCTTTTGTTGAGGTAGTGCATGGCCACTGTGTTGTCCGTCATCAGAATTTATTTTCCCTGCACTGATGGCAGGAAAGCTTTCAGTGCTAGCCCGATTCCTCCCAGCTCAAATAGGTGCATGTGTAGTTTGGACTCCGATGGAGACCAACGACCACTGATGGTCAAATCGTTGGCATGGGCTCCCCTCCCTGTGAGTGAGTCGTCTGTCACTACTGGTATCTCCGGCCATGGTTGCCAAAACAGTTTTCCTTTCAAGATGTTCTCCCGACAGGCCCACCACTGAAGGTCCTGTGCGACTCTGTTCGGACTTTGTAGGAGATCTGACATCTTTCCTGAGAATTGCGATCATTGGGTCCTTATAACCCACTGGAGAGACCTCATTCTCAGGCGAGCCTCTGGTACTAGAAAAATGCAGGATGCCATGAGGCCGAGCAACATCAAAAAGTCAAAGGCCAGCAGATGCTTGGCATTTTGAAATCTGGTCACCATCTGTAGAATATCTGTAGCCCTCCCATATGGTGGTGAGGCTTTTACCAGGGATGCGTTCAGGACTGCTCCAATAAACTGGGGTTTCTGTGATGGTATCATATGGGACTTGCAGTTGAGGGAGAAGCCCAGCTTGTGGAGGGAGTGGCAAACATAATCCAGATGATCTCGAGCTTCTTCCGGGGATCAACCAGTCGTCAAGGTAGGGGTAGATATGAATCCCTCCCCTCATGAGACTTGCTGCCACAACCGCCATTAGCTTGGTGAAAACCCTCGGGTGGAGGTCAGCCCAAAAAGCAGAACCCGAAATTGATGCAAGAGTTGCCAGTGGCGAACCTCGGGTACTTTCTTTGCTTGAGATGGATTGGCACATGAAAGTAAGCATCCTGAAGGTCCAGAGATACCAACCAATCCTGAAGTTGGAGGCCTGAAGGATATGAGAAAAGGGTGTTACACTCACCTGGCTCCCCACAGGGGCGTCGGTCAGACCCGGACTGCTGCGGCCTCCACCCACGTGATGCGTAGTGCAGCGATGACTGACTGGATCTGCCCTACTAACCTGGTCTGCTTTGCCCGTAGAAATATTCCCCTACAAGTGGAGGGATAGATTTAGCCACTTGTGGATTCAAGTGATAGCACCCCCACTGTCCTCCCCACTAATCACCTCTGAAGCGCACTCTCAGCAATCTCACCTTATATTCTTGAAAGATGAGCCCTCCATCCTGCGAAGCACGCAGGGGCGCGTTGATGACCAGTTACTTCACTGGCCTGAAGATATTGGAAGAGTTGTAGACTAATCCTGACTCCAAAAGGTCCTGGCGAAGGGCCGTAAGTATATAGCTCCTAAGAGTTCAAAATGTCTGGAATTCACTCCTGTCCAATTCCTCTTTTATCTTGCAGCTTTGACCCAATAAGAAGATCGACAACTGAAAGCGCTCCTGTAAAAGTCTGTTACCCAAAACTGTCCAGTAAATAATGCCAAGGGTTAAACTTGCTGCTTTCTCCTTACCTTACAGGTGCGGCATTAGAAGATGTGGCGTGCTGAAGAATTATACCTCTGGTGGTAAAATCAGGTAAGCATATGGTGGCTAAAGAGATTGTCTCTGTCTGTTCTCTCTGCTCACCTTGTTGTTTCTTGTCCCCCTTAGGTGCCGGGATTCGGCGATGTAAAGATGGAGACAGCGCCGGATCAAAGAGATGCTGCGTGGAATGGTGAGTATGGCGCGGCGCTGCTGATGGCGATGCGACGCGTTTAAAACAAAGACTTTCCTCTAGTTTGAAGATGCGATGAATCCGGAATCAGGTAAGAAATCAGGTAATACTCTTGTTCTAACCTTTGCTTCTTTCCTTCTTTATAGGTGCTCCAGGTTTGAGGCGGGTGTGGCAGAAGGTTGGATGCTGCTGCTGGCACGGTGAGCATTACGCTGCTGGATGCAGAATAACGCGAAGCGTGTGCTGCTCTACGGGCGTGGTTTAAATAGCCTCCAAAGTAGTCCCAGGTAGGTATTCCTCCCCGACCACACCCGAGTAACAAAATAGTCCCTAAGGTAAAGTAGTCCCACCCAGGCCTCACATGGGCTTGAATCTTCTTGCAGCATGGTCTGCATCAGTGTGCACCTATGAGCCTGGCGACTATGGCGCCAGGACTGATGTCCCATATGAGCCTGGCGCCATAGGCGCCAGGACTGAACCCAGACAGCCCCTAGCAGGGGTTGCTGGGTTTTCTCAAGGCGACATGATGCCTGCTCTCAGAGCTGATGGACGTGGTCTGGATGCCCCGGGGTATGCATCATGACAAAGGGTTACCATCTTGAACTTGTCTTTCCTGGGGAATTTGTTCAATTCTCGTAAGTCCAAGATGGGTCTCATTTCTCCATCCTTTTTTGGAATTGGGAAATATGGCACCAACCTTTGTTCCTCTCCGCTACAGGTGCCGGTTCTATAGCACCTTTCTCTAGCAGATTCAAAATCTCCTTCATAAGGAGCAGGTCTGGAAACATCAAAGAGTTGTTCCGAAGTGGATGACTCTGAAGAGTGTGTAGGAAAGGCAGGCAGTACCCTGGGCAACTGATTCCAATGCCCAAGCATCTGAACTAATAGCCTGCCATTCTTTCAGATGTTGAATTAACCTGCCTCGAACTTGTGTAGTAAGAGCTCAGAGGGGTTTTGGAGCAGCTGGCGCAGATGCTGAAGGCAAGGCAGCACCTGCAGATTCGATACCTTTGCCTCGTCCACCACAGGTGAATCGTCTCTGGCCCCTTTGAGCTGGCTGTCCTTTGCCTTTTCCGAAACGAAAGGACCTACCCCTCCAAGGAGTATCTGTGGGGCAGTTTGGAGTTTGTTGAATTGCAGCTCCAAGGGATTTGGTCACCACTTTTGAAGTTGGCAACTTCTCCAAACTGTCATCAGCTTTTTTTACCAAATAGATAAGTGCTGTCTAAAAGGGCATACTCAGAAGTCTGGATTGCACATCAGGAGCAAAGCCAGATTTCTGCCACCACTCAAATCTGCGGATTGTGGTACTAGCCGCCATGGCTCTGCTGATGCTGTCAACCGAGTCGAGACCGGTTTGGAGGGACTCTCACATCGCATCCCTCCCATCCTTGACAATACACAAGAAACTGTCTCTCTTCCCCTTCGGGGAGGTGGTCAGCCGCCATTGAAGCACACTCCCAAAGGGTGTGGCTGAACCTTGCGAGTGTACAAGTGGCGTTTACAGACTTAAGAGCCATGCTGCATGCTGAGAAGACCTTCTTGGCCATGGAGTCAAATTTCTTGTCATCACGATCCTGCAGTATTGTGGGGTATGCCGATTGTCTGCCTGATGAAGTAGCAGCTTGGACTACTAGACTCTCTGGAGTCAGGCGTTTAGATAGATAAGGAGGTTCTGTAGCCGATGTTCTATATTTCGCAGAAAGTTTTTCACTGACTGCAGGAATTACTTCTGGAGTCTCCCAATTTGTGGTTACTTTTTTCTGCAAGGCTGTATAGAAGGGAACTATAGGGTCTTACTAAAGTCTACCTCTGGAGAGGTACCAATAACACTGGTCTCCTGTAAGGACTCTTGCTGATCCTTTAGCCTGACCTCTTCTGGTATAAATTCTTCTGGTAGATAAGGTCTTGTAGGTTGTAGACCAAAAGGCCCGAGTCTGAGTCTTCCCCTTCTTCATATATGAAAGATAAAGCCCTGAAATAATCAGGGCGTGGAAGAGGTGTAAAACCCATCTCCAGTGATGAGGGGGGGGGGCTAATTTAGGCATCACTGATCTAGAAATACTCAAAATTGTTGAGGTAGACGTCATATGCCTCTACGTAATTGTGAAAGGTGTCGATGCACTTGGAATTGGCCTCGATGTTGTCGAGGGATTTGGGATGTTCTTCGATGTTGCCAATGTGGTCTACACCAGTCTCGAAGGAGACTCAGATGCCTCAGATGCGAACAGTGTCAAAGGGGCACGAGGCATCGGTAATTTCTCCTTTGACGAATGGCGTCGATGACACAGTTTTGGGCTTCGAAAGCAAGCTCGATGTCTTATGCGTCAAAGAGCCTTTTTCTCTACTCGAGGGTTCATGACATTCGAGGAGTATGTTTCGCCGAGGTCAACGTTTCACAGCTTTTATCTTTATGAGGTTTTTTCCCCAGGGGTATTGCCTCTATGTATCTCCGAGGGGTGCAAGGCCGCGTTCTCGAATACCCTTAACATTTTTAAACGAAATTCCACCCACTGAGCCGGTGAGCTGTACTTCGAGGGGCAAGCAACTTTTTCTGGGGAACTGGAAGACGAAGATGAGGGTGATCTATGGCACCTCTTCTTGTTTCTCAAAGTGGATGAGTGGTGTGATCCACTCCGAGACCTCGAACGGGAATGCTTTCTTTTTTTTGACGAGGAGACGATGGTCTCGACTCGTCAGAGGTCAATTTTGATGGGTAACAGATTTAACAGTCTTACCTTTCTCAAGCTTCCCCCTACGCTTCAAGGCTTTTGCCGCCATAGAAAGACATTCTTCACACTGAACATGGGCGCTCTGGGCCTAGGCACCATAGACAGATCCTGGAGGAATCAGTCAAAGACATCTTTTTCCCCCAATCTCAGCATTTTTTTAAAGCCTGATCGGAGTAGTCGGTGGAGCGGATGAAGATGCCATCGTGGACCGAAGATTCAATGTTTTTCTTCACAAAATGATGACGCTTTTTGATTCACAAAGGACCTGAGCGTTACGTCTCCGAGCCTTATGAAGCACGGAAAAACAGAACTGAGCATGACTATTTATACCTATGATGACGTTGACGCCGATACAGAGGCCTTCCAGGGACTGACGCGAAGTGCCCTCTGCTGAAAAAAAATTCAGAGGCCAGCAAGCTGGAAATGAATATCAAAGATAAGGAATATGTGGGAGGACACAATCCATTTGAAAGAATTATTATCCATTCTCAGGGAATTAGAATCCCCCATCAACTCGAGTGAAGCATGGTTCACTAACATCCAGAACACCCAAGCCTCCAAAATCCTCACACTCCACAAAATACTTGTCAAAAGGAATTTCTTGGCTAGCAAAGGTTCAACACCTTGAGTACCAGACACAGACGCAAATGATACCCTGGCCAAATTCTCCACAGTCACGCCCCCCCCCCCCACCCCAAGACCAGGTCCTGAACACCAGCTCCACATTAAAACCATCTGAAGGCGATAGCTTCCCGGCACATCTAGTTAAGCTGTATGCCCCCACATTAACACCCATCTGACCAACTTTGTCAATGCCTCTTTCAACACCAACTCTGTCCCGCCGGTATGAAAGAAGCATGGGGCACCCCACTTCTCAAAAAACCTTCTCTGGACCCCACCATACCGACTAACTAAAAATAGTCGATAAATTAAGTCCAAAACCACCTTGAAACAAATAATCTGCTAGGAGCTAGACAATCGGGTTTCAGGCCCAATCATAGCACAGAGACCGCTCTATTAGACCTAAAAATACAGATGAATGCCATTGGAGACTGTAGTAACGTGTGCATCCTCCTCCTCCTCCTTGGTGGATCATGACAAACTATGTAAAGCCTTAGCAGCAACTTCAATTTCTCCACCAAAGCCACCCTTTGGGGTTAAATCTTTCCTAGCTGAACGTACCTCACTAGTTTCTATTGGCAGCCAAGCCACGGACCCAATTCCGGTACCCCTAGGGGTCCCCCAAGGCTCTTGTCTGTCACATACCCTATGTAATGCACACACAAAACTCTTTGCCATAGGTGTCATTTACACAAACTTCGACGACACCCATACCCATCACAGGAAACTATGAACATGACAACCACCATTAACAAGGTGTACTCCATTATCCAAAACTGGATGGCTAATGTAAGGAAGAAGGGGGAGGGGGGTTGCAGTTTTGCCCCCCCCCCATACATTGTACGCGAAAGAGACCACCTGCTCTTTCACTACTGGAGGTACGCCTTCATACCCTTTTGTTGTCTCAGAGAACAAGTCCATGGCACATACAGAGGTGGGGCTATTGCAAGACACATTTGAACTTCATTTTGTGTACCCTTGACTCCATGTTTAGACTCGGCCACATTCTGGTATCTGGGAAACCTTCTCTCCCCTCGGCAGCGCCACGCACTGTGAGCACCAACAGCCCCCACCTTTTTCCTCCTGTGCCTCCCAAGTCCCTTTCTCACGGATGCCCTAGCACGAATTGTTGCAAGCAAAACAGTGTATTCTTTTCATCCTTCCTCTGAGATCAGCCACCCAGCCAGAGCTCCAGGGTGGTCAGGGATAATGTCCCTGCCCTTGGGCGGCCGTCTCCCATGTGGTTTGACCATCCCCAAGTGCAGCGGCAGTCCCTGGGAGCCCCGGCAGGGTTCCAGACCTTTCCCGGATGGAGAATCTGTAACGCAGCCCAGCCAGAGCTCCAGGCTGGGTTTAGGGACGGTCGACCCAAGCCTGGGACATCACCCTCGACCATCCTTGAGCTTTGGCTGGGTTGCGTTACACCTTGTCCCTCTGAGAAAGGACAGGGAGTGTGCCGAGGCTCCCTGAAACCGCCGCTGGACTTACTTGTGGATGATCAACCCACTTGATGGGCCAGGGATTTCACATGAGGGGCCAGGGATTTCGCCCCCGCCCCCTCCCCGACCATCCTGGAGCTCTGAGTAGGCTTCATTACAGAATCTCCCTCAGGGAATGACGGGGACCCTGCCAGGGCTTCCTGGGACAGCCATTGTACTTTTGGATGGTCGACACTTTCTTTTACACCCAGGTAGGTGCACCCACACATGTAAGGTACTGTTTTCAACCAGACACTTGTGGGAAGGTAGGACATGTGTTGGCGGTGTGGTTCAGTAGTTTCCAGGTAGGAAATATCTGAAACACAAATTGTGTTTTTTTCCCTAAATGTAGGACTTTGCCATGGCTTGTGGGTAATATTTTCTAAGGCGATTTGCCCAAAGCAGTCCTCTGTGGATTCCCACAGGTGTCCTTTCAGAAATGCATGGGGTCCCGTTTTCCTTTGTGACTGCAACACCCCAGGCCCAAATCTGTAGGTTGTACACAAGAGCAAATTCCCGCAAAATCTGGCCGAAAGACATAAGGTTACCAGTGGTTTAGCCTTTTCCCTTTGCGCCCAGGTAGGTGCACCCACACGTAAGGTACAGTTTTTTTCGTCGGGATACCTGTGGGAACGCAGGAAGGTAGGACATTTGTTGCATTTGCTTGGTTTTCATACATTTGCTGCTACACAAAGCCCTTTCATTTCCTAAATATGGCCTACATTTAGTCAATGCTTTAGGCACTATACACTTTTGTAACCTGCACAAGTCACCTACCCTTCAAAGGTTCTGCCTGTGCTCTTTAAAGAAGAATTTATGCTCGCCATTCCTCACCACATTTGTTTTCCTTATTTACACAGGCTAAGTACATCTGTTTAGGCTGTAAGCATAAAAATCATGTGTACCATGGCTCCCTTTTTGGTTTGTGGTCTTGCTCGTTTTGTGAAACATTACGAAAAATGTGCGATTTCATAACTAGAAGAGTCTGGGGAATGTAAAGGGGCATTGCTTTTCTCAAAATTCACAGAAGCCATTGCCTTACATGGCCGACCATACTTTTTTTTTAATCTGTCATTTTTCCAATTTTCTCCCCAAACTATGGGAATTGTCCCTACATAGTTGTTGCCTGACCTGTGCAAATCACCCCTTCCTAAACTTAGAATGTTGGCTACTTTTCAGAAATGTATGCCTTTCTGTCTTCCCATTCAGCTTGCCTACCCCTCCTTTCATTCCGTCTACGCATGTTCTATTGTAAAGAGGACCAAAATCACCCACCTCTAACAAAACGGATGGTAACCATATACAAATATGTTTTTTTGGTTTCCACGCAACCTGTTCTTGAAAGCCTGGAGAATGGCGAATTCAGCACAGCAAACCATTTGTTGCTAGCTCTTACAAGGAAAAAACCACAGGCTTCTTTGGACATCATTTTATTGGCATTTTCTGAAAAGAAACATTTGCTCCCTTTTTGGTCATTTCCTCCACCCCACCCCATACAGCAAACTAGGATTGTTTGGGGACGTTATGACCGCCTACATGTGGGAAGAAAAGGGGCCAAATTTGGCAGATATCTCATGTAACAAATATGTTACAAGGGATTGAATGGCGACATACTGAAATCACAAAAAAAAAGGCCTTGGCATGGGGTGGGGGGACCTTTGGCAGTTAAGGGGTTAAAGTGATTCTGGTGTAAATATAAATATATACTTGTGAAAGCGTTTCTTTGCATCTGTGCTAGACGGGCACAACATTGTACTTACCTAGAGCTCACATCTTCCTCATGATAAGCCTGACTGCTATACCACTACCAAGGTCTGGAGCTAGAACAGACTGATGCTAAGTGTTGTGGGACCTACAAAGCATTGGGATAGCTTACGAAAGTCTTACTGCCAGTAGGACTTTGGGAAAACTCTAACATAGAAAAAAGCGATTGTAGTGCCAATTTACAAGAAAAGAAATAGAATGGACCCAAACTACTATCGCCCAATTGCTTTGCTGGACGCCCTAGGTAAACTTTTTGCAGCCATGATACTGGAACATCTTCAGGCATGGGCATCAAAGGCGAAAAGACTGGACCATTGACAATCAGGCTTTACGAAGGGCATAGGAACAGATCGTAATCTACTCTTGATCAATCTCCTAAAATTGAAGGTGATAAAAAAATGAGACTAACATATCTGTCCTTCATCGACCTTAAAGCATTTGACAGCGTCGAAAGGAAATAGTTATGGAAAGAAATTGGCAGACAAATTGCCCTCTGCATTTACTGGGAGCAATAAAAGCACTCTACATGAACACCAAAGTCCAGATAAGACTGAATTTGGAGAGCCTGCAATCAAGAGAATGAGAGGGCTAAAACAAGGCTAGCCCCAACATTGTTCAACCTCTTCCTCACAGACCTATATGAAACGTAACAAACTTAACTTAGCATGGCCCCTCTTTGCGGATGATCGGGTACTGATGGACAAGACACCGATCGGACTACAGAGAAGACTAGCCTTCAGGAATATGTCCTCAGAAATGGATTGCAAATCAATGAGGGAAAATCCAACATTATGATCCTAAAACACACAAGGGGAAGACATGAGAATAAGGAACAAGTTACTTACCTGTAACTGTTGTTCTCCAGCATGGGTCTAGCATGGATTCACATGCTCATGAATATTCCCCGTCGTCAGGCTGGGAATCCTCGGTAAAGAAAAAACCAGTATCAGTTTCGTTTCTGATCTGTCTTTCGTAGTAATAACCAATCACTGGTCTCTGCGTCATACTGACCACAGCCAATGACTGCCCTCTACCTAAGCACCTCCTCCGGCAGCCATCTTCAGATTTGGAAGCACGTGAAGTGGCAGTATGACCAAGTGAAGAGCCGCAGAGGGGTAGGCGGGAGGGTTCGCATGTGAATCCATGCCAGACCCATGCTGGAGAACAACAGTTACAGGTAAGTAACTTGTTCCTTCTCCAGCATGGGGTCTGGCATGGATTCACATGCTCATGAATAAAGAATACATAGCAGTACACACATGCACAACCACGGGAGGTGGCAAAGGCTCAACATTAAGCATCACATTAACTCAACATTAAGCAACTTACCTCCTCACCAGGCTCACCTCAGGCGAACAGGTTGCGCAGCACTGCTTGGCCGACCCTGGACTCCTCCCTGGAATCCCGGTCGACGCAGTAGAATTTCGTGAAGGTGTGCGTCGACCTCCACGTAGCAGCCCTGCATATGTCCAGCAGGGGCACACCAGATAGGAACGCCGTGGTAGCTGCGATCGCTCTGGTGGAATGGGCTCTCGGACGGCCAGGCAGCGGTCGGTTTGCCAACCGGTGACAGTACATGATACAGCCGGAGAGCCATCTGGAGATGGAAGCCTTCGAGAGAGCCTTCCCCTGATTGACAGGTCCAAAGTTCACAAAGAGTTGTGACGTCTTCCGAAAACCCTTCGTGCGGTCCACGTAGAACTTCAGCGCTCTAGCTACATCCAGCGAGTGCAAAGTCCTCTCAGCCGGCGACGAAGGCGACGGGAAGAACACAGGTAACACCAAGGGTTCGTTGAGATGGAAGTCCGACGGTACCTTGGGCATGAAGGAGGGGTGCGTCCTGAGCACTACCCTCGTGTCGTGGAAAGTCAAGTACGGGGCCTTGCAGGAAAGGGCCTGGATCTCTCCCACTCGTCGTGCGGAGGTGATGGCCACAAGAAAAGCTGTTTTCCACGATAGAAACTTCAACGGGGCCGAGTGCAGAGGCTCGAACGGAGGTCCCATGAGCTTGGTCAGCACCACGTTGAGCTCCCACGGCGGGGCCGGAGCCTTCACCGGCGGGAACGATCTGAACAGTCCCTTCATGAACTCTTTCACCAGACGATGAGACCACAAGGACGTCCGCCCCGTGGTTCTGGTGTATCGGGAGATCGCAGCAAGATGAATCTTGATGGACGCGTGTGCCAGACCAGCCTTGGCCAGCGTCAGCAGGTACGGCAGTACTTGGGGAGCCGTAATCCGTAGAGGGTTAATCTTCTGTGCGTGGCACCAGACAGAGAACCTCTTCCATTTGTGTCCGTAGCATTTAAGAGTCGAGGACGCCCTGGCCTTTGCAAGAACCTCTCTGCAATCGGCCGGTATGTCGTATCCTCCAAACTGTAGCGCTGCAGGAGCCAGGCCTGCAAGTTCAGCGACTTCGGGTCGTGGTGGAGGATGGCGCCTCCTACCCTGGAGAGTAGATCCGCGTCCGCCGGCAGCTTGATCGGCGGGGACGCTGACAAGTCCAGAAGGTCCGGGAACCATATCTGCCTCGGCCACGCAGGTGAGACGAGGATCATCCTGCACCGTGACCTCTTGAGCTGGTTGACGAGCCGGATTAGCAGAGGCAAAGGAGGGAACGCGTAGAGGAACAGGCCCTCCCAGGGGAACGAGAAAGCATCGCCCATGCTCCTCGTCTGGGGAAACCTGCTGGCGAACCTCCGGCACTTGGTGTTCGTCGCCGTCGCGAACAGGTCGATCTGGGGTGTGCCCCACCGTCGGAAGAGGCGATCCACCAGATCCTGCCGTAGTTCCCACTCGTGGCACGAGCGCAGCTCCCTGCTGAGTGAGTCGGCGATGGTGTTTTTTATCCCTGCCAGATGAAACGGCACCAGAAAAATCCCTTGGGCGACGGCCCAATGCCACAGGTCCTGCGCCTCCTTGGACAGCGCTGGGGACCTGGTTCCGCCCTGTTTCCTGATGTAAAACATGGTGGTGGTGTTGTCGGTGAAGATCCTCACCACCTTGCCCTTGAGGGACGGAAGGAAGGACCTGAGGGCCCAAAACACTGCACGGAGCTCCAGGACGTTGATATGCAGGGACCTCTCCATCGGGAGCCAGAGTCCCCTTGCGTGCAGATTTTCGGTGTGCGCTCCCCACCCTTCCAGGGAGGCATCCGTGGTCACAGTCTCCTGGTGGTCTGGGGTCTGGAAGTCCATGCCCGCCGTCAGATGCGCGCGGGTGCCCCACCACCGTATCGCTCGTCGGAAACTCTCGTCGAGCTTGATCCTTTCCTCGAAGCTGCCCGTCGTCTGGATCCAGCGCGCATCCAGGAATTCTTGCAACGGGCGCATCCGGAGCCTGCACATGGGAATGAGGTAGATGCAGGAAGACATCATCCCGAGGAGGGACTTGATGGACCTCACTTTGGCCGCGTCGGCCACCAACATCCGTTGCACCTTGCCCAAGATGGTCCTGGTCCTCTCCTCCGACGGGGAGGCCAGAAGAGACACTGTGTCGAGCCTCGCTCCCAGAAACAGTGCGACTTGCGCGGGCACCAGGTGGGATTTGGCGTAGTTCACAGAGAATCCCAGGTCCGTGAGGAGTTGGACGGTCCTTGCCGTGTGGACCACGGCGAGCTCCCTCATCTTGGCGCGGATGAGCCAGTCGTCCAGGTAGGGGTAGACGTGAATCCCCTCGCGGCGCAGCTGCGCCGCCACCGGTGCGAGGCACTTGGTGAATACCCTGGGTGCCGACCGTAGTCCGAAGGGAAGGGCTTTGAACTGGTAATGACGCCCTTGGACCACGAATCTGAGGAATTTTCGGTGCCCCTTTAGGATGGGAATGTGGAAGTAGGCATCCTCCAAATCCAACGACGATAGGAAGTCTCCTTCCTCCAGCTGACCCAGGACGTGCTGGAGGGTGACCATCCGGAACTTCTGCGCCTTGATGAACTTGTTCAGACGTCGCAGGTCTAGAATGGGGCGCCATCCTCCCGTCTTCTTCTTCACGAGGAAGTATCTCGAGTAGACTCCGGAGCCCCGAAGCCTCTTTGGGACGAGTTCGATGGCGCCCTTTCTGAGCATCGCCTTTACCTCCAGGAGAAGTTGAGGGACGTGAAGTTCTTTCCTGGCCACGGGGGGGATGCGCGGGCACCTTCTTTGAAACTCGAGCGCGTGGCCCCGGGCCAGGGCGTCCAGCACCCAACGGTCAGTGGAGATGGACTCCCACACGCTGACGAAGCCCGCCAGCCGGCCTCCCACCGGGGTGCTTCGGTGGGGGCCCGACCCCACGGCCGGTTCAATCCTGCTTGGACGCGGCCTTGCCGCCTTGACCTCCTTGACGACGACGGCGGGGTCCGCTAGACTTGCCTCGTCCTCTGTAGGCCTCTTGCGCCGACGAGCGGGCCGCTTGACTGTAGGAAGCGAAACCGCCGCCGGAACCTTTGGAGGCGCCCTTGCCTCCGCCGCTCCGAAAGGGCGTCCGTCGTTGCTGCAGGACTCCAAGGGCCCGGGCCGTCTCAGTATCCGCCTTGATGGCCTGAAGGGAATCGTCCACTGTCTTGCCAAACAGGTTGTTCCCGTCGAAGGGCATGTCCAGGACTCTGGTCTGGACGTCCTGCCGGAAGTCCGTAGCTTTGAGCCATCCACAACGTCGAAGGCAAACGCCGTTGCCCAGCTGGCGGAACCCAGTGTCGGCGATGTCCGTCGCCACGGTGATGGCGTGGTCCGAGGCCACCTCACCTTCCTGCAGGATCTCCAGGGCCTCCGCCCTCTTGTCGTCCGGCAGAAAATCCAGCAGGGGAGCTATCTTGTACCAGAGCTCCCTGTCGTAGCGGGCCACGATAGCCAAGGCGTTGGCCGCTTTAATCGTCGTCGCTGCCGACGAGATGACTCTACGCCCCATAGCATCCAATTTCTTTCCCTCGCCGTCCGGCGGGGAAGTCGATGTGGAGGCCGCACCCCCCCCCGCTTTCTTCCTGGCTGCCGCGGAGACGACGGAATCCGGGGTAGGCTGCGCCCGGAGGCATAGGGGGGCCGTGTCAGGGACCCGGTACTTCTTCTCGTACCGGTCTCTTCGTGGAAGGGTTCTTGAGGAGGGAAAGGCCCTCATCCCAAATGTCGTCCAACAGAGGCACTGCGAGGACCGTCTTCCTCTTGGCCTCGCGCCGCTGATAAAGGAAGCCTTCCTTTTTCTTCTCCTCAGGGCAGAGTTGGAAAAGCTCGGAAGCCCTGGAGATCATGGAGTGGAAAGATCCGATCTCGTCGGGCGGAGAAGCCCTGGTGGGAGGCGACGACGGAATATCCTCGTCGTATGCCTCGTCGTCCGTACCCGTCGCTGCCGTGTCAGTCCCCGTATCATCCCCTCGGGTGGACGGGGAGGAGGGCTGGACGGGGCGCGACGGTTGAAAAGGAGGTGGTGGATGGATCCTTCTTTTCTTGGTAGGGGGAACACCAGAAGGTCCCGGTTCTGGATCCCCCGACGGGAGAGGTTCCTCCGTCGGTAACGGTAGCCTCGTCCTTATCTCGGAGCATAAGGACTGTATGGCCAACAAAATGGCCGCCGAGTTGTCTTGCGGCGCTGGCAGAGGGGAATCCGACGGGCGAGCAGGGGCCCCTTTCGGTATCCTCGACGATGTCGTCGTCGTCACCTGCGTCGGGGTCCATTCCGACGGGCTGGCCTTGTTCCACGCCTAGGCCGTGGCTTAAGACCTCGATCAGCTCCTCTTCTGAGGTTGAGGCCGAATCTACGACGACGCCCTGCCCCCCCTTCTTCTTCCCCACGGAGGGTTTCACGGGGGTCCTATCGATGGGCACAAAAGAAGACTCCCTCCGAGGAGGCAGGGAGATTCTGGGCCCTGAGGTCGCCACCACTGGTGCAGCCTCCACAGGCTGAGCCAGGGCCGCCGCGACCGTTTCGATAGAGGGCTTGGTCGGATGGATCAAGGCCTTCACCACCTTAGGTGCGCTCACCGCCTTATCCTTGAGGGAGGGGGCACTGCCACGCTCCTCCTCTGCCTTAGAGCTCGACCGGGGCCTCTCCAGGAGCTTCGCCGGGTGCTCGGCCTTCCTCTTACCCGACCCAGAGCGTTGGCTCGTGGTTGATGGTGCCGGGGAGGGTGCGCCCTGCCTGGCGCCCGTAGAGCCCGACCGTTCGGCGCTCCCGGTGCCAGCGGACTCGCGGTGCTTGGCCTTATGTTGGGCCCCCGTCGCCGGGGCGCCCTCAAAGGTCTTAGAAGACCGCTCGGATTTCTTCTTCTCGCCAGACGGGCTCTTACCCTCCAGCCAGTTGGCGAGACGTTGATGACGGTCCTTCATGGTCCGTTCCGACATGTTGCCGCAAAACGCACAGTCCTTCTCCACGTGCGTTTTGTCCTCATGAAGGCAGTAAAGGCAGAAAGAGTGTTCGTCCTCCTTAAAGACGTTCTGCAGCTGGCATCCAGGGCAGACCCTGAACAGCTTTCCGGGCGTCGAGCTTCCCTTCTCCTGGGCCATCTCCGAGACCGGGCCTGAGAAGCTTCTGGAGTCCTCCGAAGTGTAGCTCGACGAAATCTTCACCCTTGAGGGGCACAGACGAATCCGACACGGGTCCCCGTTGATCGGATGTAGGATCGGTGGAGCTTGAGGCTCTTTTGACCGAAAGAATCGAAGTTTTTTGTGAAAAAGCGCGAAAAAATAGCACTAACGCTCGAGAGCAATAGCACGAGGATCCCAACACATGAACGTGCGGTAAAAATCTGAAGATGGCTGCCGGAGGAGGTGCTTAGGTAAAGGGCAGTCATTGGCTGTGGTCAGTATGACGCAGAGACCAGTGATTGGTTATTACTACGAAAGACAGATCAGAAACGAAACTGATACTGGTTTTTTCTTTACCGAGGATTCCCAGCCTGACGACGGGGAATATTCATGAGCATGTGAATCCATGCCAGACCCCATGCTGGAGAATTAGGGCTCTAAATCACGTTGAGCTCCCTCTAGTGAAAGATGGTCTATCTGGGAATTTCTGCAAGCTCAACCATGGAAGAGAAGTATAGACAACTGGAACTGAGGACATGTGTAAACATTCTCGCAGCCCAGGCTATGGCAATTAAAGTATGGCAAGTTTACAATTCGACCAGTCTTCGAATTCTACAATATGACAAACGGGATGGAGGCACAGCTGTCATTCCCATAAAGAAATTGGACAACACTAGGTCTATTTTGGAGCCTGGTATTAATCCCTTAACTGCCAAGGCCACCCCTCCCCAGTGCCAAGGCCTTTTTTGGTGATTTTGGCATGTCACCATTCAATCCCTTGTAACTTTTGTCTTATAGGGGGTACCTCGGCCAAAATTGGCCCCTTTTCTTCCCACATGTAGGCAGGCATAATGTCACCAAGGAATCCAGGTTTGCTGTAGGAGGGGAGAGAAAATAACCAAAAAGGGAGAACATTTGGGATTTTTTCAGATCATGCTATACAAAGAAGCCAGTGTTTTTTTCCTTGTATGAGCTAGGAACAACTGGTTTGCTGTGCTGAATTCGCCATTTTCCAGGCTTGCAAGAACAGGTTGAGTGGAAACCAAAGCATTTGTTTTGTTATATGGTTACCATCCATTTTGTGAGAGGTAGGCGATCATGCCCTTTTTTCCCCCCAATAGGACATGCATAGAGGGAATGAAAGAGATGGATAGACGAGCTGAATGGGAAGACAGAAAGGCATACATTTCTGAAAAGTAGACAACATTCCAAGTTTAGGAAGGGGTGATTTGCGCAGGTCAGGCAACAACGATGCAGGGAAAATGTCCATAGTTTGAGGGAAAATGACAGATAAAAAAAGTATGTGGTGGCCATGGTTGGCCCGGTAAGGCAATGGCTTCTGTGAATTTTGAGAAAAGCACAAAAAGCAATGCCCCACTACATTCCCCAAAGGACGCCGATGCAAGTCTGAACCGTCGCCCTCAGGACGCAGACTCTTCCAGTTAGGAAATCACACCTTTTTCGTAATGTTTCACAGAACAAGCAATACCACAAGCCAAAAACTGAGCCAAGGTAAACCATTTTTTTTTAATGCTTACAGCCTAAACAGACGTAATTAGAATGTGTAAGTAAGGAAAACAAATGCGGTGAGGAATGGAAAACATACATTTTTTGAAAGAGCACAGGCAGACCTTTTGAAGAGCAGGTGACTTGTGCAGGTTACAAAAGTGTATAGTGCCTAAAGCAGCGACTAAAGGTGGGTCACATTTGGTAAATGAGAGGGTTGTGTGAAAGTGCAGCAGCAAATGTACGAAAACGTTATGAAAACCAAGCAAACAACAAATGTCCTACCTTCCCGCATTCCCATAGGCCGATGCAAGCCTGAACCGACCGGGTCGTCTGGCTACCCACTCGTGCACCCCGGTGAGAGGCTGGCTGAGATTAGTCAGAGAGTGGAGAAAGATCACCACCAACAGATGGGTGCTGGACGCTCTCGCCCAAGGATACACCCTGGAGTTTCAACGCAGCTGTCCGCGGATCCCTCCGGTTACCAGTCAGGAGCAGCACAACCCTCAGCGCTTGGAAGAGGCATGGGCCATGCTGCGAAAAGGGGTGATAGAGCTAGTTCCCCAACAGCTCCAGGGCTCTGGAGTCTATTCCAGATACTTTCTGGTCAGAGAGAAGACTGGGCTGGAGGCCCATACAAGACCTATGGCGTCTGAACAAATACCTAAAGTCCCAACAGCTTAGGGTGGTCACGTTGCAACACGTGCCCGGCCAACTGGAAAAAGGAGACTTCTTGATGTCGTTGGAGCTGGAGGACACCTACTTCTCCATTCACAAGAAACATCAGAAGTTTCTACATTTTGTGGTGCAGGGACAGCACTACCAGTTCATGGCTCTACCTTTAGGCTTGAAGTCGGCCGCCAGAGTGTTTCAAGAAATGCCTGGCCCCAGTGGCAGACCATCTAAGTCTACAGGGCATACACGTATACCCGTACCTGGACAACTGGCCGATTCATGCCTGCTCGCAGGAACTGGTCGACAGACACTAAGGCAACCGTCTGGGAACTAATGGACCTGAGATTCACCGTCATATCCAAAGTCCTGCTTAACTCCATCACAGAACGCGCTGCTCCTAGGCACCAGACTCAATACAGTGTCTTGCCTGGCATCACCCTCAGAGGAGAGCAGCCATTCAATGGAAGGTGCAACAGTTGTCATTGACGTAGACGGCCACAGTGCGGGCCATCGTCCTTGCTGATCATGATGTCCTGCATCTACCTCGTCCAGCTCTGCAGGTTGCAAATGCGACCCCTTTAGGAATTCCTGGACACCCTCTAGGTACAGGTGCCCGGAAGCTTCATGGACATGATCTCTCAATGCGAGTCAAACACACTACACAGTGCCCATGCAAGATGATACTAATAGCCCAGGCGTGGCCGGGACTAATTTGGTATCCCGACCTTCTCAGCCTGTCCGTGTCACCTCCGGTCAAGCTGCCAGTGGTTCCGGATCTTCTCACCAGAGGCGGTGGCACAATCCTTCATCAAGAACCAGGATCGCTGAACCTGAGGGATTGGCTCCTGCAGCTCTGGAGTTTGGAGGATAAGTTTCCTGCGGACTGCAGGGAGGTCCTCGCCAATGCCAGGGCGTCGTCGACTTTGAAGTGCTACGGTCAAAAGTGGAAGCGTTTTGCTACGTGGTGGCCGGTGGCAGAAGATTACCCCTCTGAGGTCCTTCCATACTTGCTATTCTTGGCCAAGGCCACACTGGCGCATGCCTCTTTCAAGGTACATCTGGCAGCTATCTACAGCTACACAAGGTCTACAGGAAGATCTTCACCATCGACTCATCAAGGAGTTTCTAAAAGGACTTTTTCCATCTTTCGCGCAAGTGACGGCTCCTGCGCCGGCGTGGGAACTCAACGTGGTTCTGATGAGGCTCACGGGGATGGGGGCCCTTTGAGCCTATGCATCAGGCCTCTCGTTCCTCTCGAGTAAAATGGCTTTCCTTGTGGCCATCACCTCTGCCAGAAGGGTAGGTGAGATCTAGGCCCCATCCTGCAAGCAACCATACCTGGCTTTCCACAAATCGAGGGTGATACTGCATACACACCCCTCTTACTTGCCGAAGGTTCAGTTGGTATTCCATCTTCACAAGCCTTTGGTGTTACCTGCTTTTTTTCCCAAAACCTTAGTCGCCGTCGGAAAGGGCCTTGCACTCGCTGGACGTCGCTCATGCCCCGATGTTCTACGTGACAAGTTTTCTGAAGACCACACAACTGTTTGTGAACGTTGATCCTGTGAACCATGGGAAGGTATTGTCCAAGGCTTCCATTTGAAAAGGAGGCTCTCCGGATGCATCACGCACTGCCATCGGTTGGCGAAGCAACAGTTGCCCGGCCGTCCGAGAGCCCAATCCAGCAGATCGATCGCTGCGACAACAGCATTCCTGTCTGGTGTGCCTATATGGAGGTCCACGCACACCTTCACAAAGTTCTACTGCTTCAATAGGGATTCCAGGGAGAGTCGAAATTCAGCCAAGTAGAGCAACGGGTTCGCTTGAGGCGAGACTTTTCCAGAGGTAAGCATTCATTGCTTCTGTTGAACCTTGCCACCACCCATGAATGTTGAATGTTGTACTTCTATGTATTCGTTACTCATGAGCATGTGAATCCATGCCAGATCCATGCTGTACAATAGTTACAGATAAGTAACTTAAACCTTCTTCTGTGATTCCTATTGGGGCCACGATTTCCTTGCACCTTTGTTTCCAGTCCATTAATGGGAAGTCTCCAGTCACATTCTGTATTTTTGTTTTTTATTTGGAGGTATGGCTTCGGAGTTTCTGGCATAATGCATTTTCTTTATAATGGCAGTTTTCCATGCTGCTATTCTGTGTATGGCAATAAGGGCCATTTCATGTCTTATGGCTACAGGTGAGCCCCTTGTTTCCATCTTTAACCCCTTAAGTGCCACGGACAAGATACCTCATTCTTTTTGCACTGCACTTTGTGTGAAATCCAACGAGTGTGCTACGTGAGGAGGAGGTTCCTCCTCACGGTCCGGGGGTTGGATTTCCTTCAGTTTCACGTCAGCACATGTAATATGTGCCAATGTGAAACTGAAAGTAATTTTAATTTCGGCTGCCACAGTAAAAACAGGCGAGTTTCCTTCTTTTTCTCCCTCTATCTGAGGCATTATTGTGCCGTTCAGATCGAGGGAGGTGTTGCTGGAAAGGGGAGAGTCTCCCCTTTCCAACAACACCTTCTTTGAAGCATTGGTGGGTGCGGATCATGCGCGGATCGGACGCAGACCGAGCGATCCATGCACAAGAATGCCACTAGACCACCAGGGATCTGTTTGTGAAGTGGGGGGAGGGGGACTGCTTACTATGTAAGCGGCCCTCCCCTTGGCCCCCAAAACATGGGGCAGCACATTTTGCCCCTAAGGCAAGTGACAACAAGAAAATGAAAATCGGATTGGGGTGTGGGGGTCATTAGACCATCAGGCTTTTTTTTATAATGAAAGGGGGTGGACCCCAAGTGTATGGGGGGCATCTCATGCAGTCCTCCCTGGGAGCAGATTGCTAGTGGGGCAAATGTGTTTTACTAGGGGGTCAGGGTCAGTAGACCACCAGGGATGGCTTGAAAGGGGGGCTGTGATCAGAGAGCATTAGTCATTTGTTTTTGCTGGGGTGACCATAGGTAACGAAATGTTTTGTTTCGTTTTCAGCTTTTTCTACGTGAGCAGCTGCAAAGTTAAGAGAGTACCTTTTTTTTGTATTATTCTATGGTTAGGGCCCATGGTCAATGGGGTGGGTGGGACAGGGGCTGGATTGTTGGAGTGGGCCATGTGGGGAGGTATTTTGGTGGGCTGGGACACAACTGCAGGGTCAGGTCACATACTGCCCCCCATGCCAGCATAACTTTGGTGTTTCCATGGGAGCGGCTGTTTCCAATGTGGGTTGACCATCCGCAAGCCCAGGCTGCACCTCTGGCTGTGCTGCGTTACAGATTTCACCTCTGGGGAGAAATGGGGATCCTGCTAGGGCTCCCCGGAACTGCCGCTAAGCTTGGGGATGGTCAACCCAAATGGGAGACAGCCACCCAAGTCCGGGGACATAAACCAAACCGATCCCCCACCCCCCCCAACCCAGACTATCCTGGAGATCTGGTGGGTCTGCTGTACAGCTTCTCACTCTGGGAAAAGATGGGGACCGTGCCTGGGCTCCCTGGAACTAGCGCTGTGATTGGAGACAGTAGACCCACATGGGAGACAGATGCCAAAGGCTGGGGACATCATCTCCAACAGTCCTGGAAATCTGGCTGGGCTGTGTTACAGCTTTTCCCTTCAGGGAGGTATTTTCACACTGCCGGACTTCCTGGTGGGGAAGAGCAGTAAGACAAGCCAGCAAGAACTCCAGGATGGTTGGAGGTGATGTCCCCGGCCATGGGCATCCGTTTCCCATGTGGGTTGACCATCCCAAAGAAAGCGGGAGTCGCAGGGAGCCCCCGGCAGGGTCTCCGTCCCTTCCCAGTGGTACATTCTGTAACGCATCCAACCGATTCGTGCCAGTCAGACCTCTGGATTCCCACGGGTGTCTTCTTTTCGGAAATGCATGGGGTTCCCCATTTTCCTTGGTGGCTTCGACACCCTAGGCCCAAATCTGTAGGTTGTCCGCATGAGCAAAATCCCGCAAAATCTGCTCTGCCGAAAGACTTGGTGTTACTAGTGGTTTAGCCTTTTCCCTTTGAACCCAGGTAGGTGCACCCACACATGTGAGGTACCGTTTTCGTCGTGATACCTGTGGGAACGCGGAAGGTAGGACATTTGTTGTTTGCTTGGTTTTCATAATGTTTTTGTACATTTGCTGCTGCACTTTGTCACACAACCCTCTCATTTACCCAATGTGACCTACATTTAGTCGCTGCTTTAGGCACAATACACATTAACACGCACAGGTCACCTACCCTGCTCTTTCAAAAAATGTATGCTTGCCATTCCTCACCACATTTGTTTTCCTTACTTACACATGCTAAGTACGTCTGTTTAGGCCGCAAGCACAAAAAAACCTGTGTACCATAGCTCTGTTTTTGGCTTATGGTATTGCTTGAAGAGCCGGCGTCCTGCGGGTGATGGTTCAGGCTTGCATCGGCACCGGCGTCCTTCGGGCAAAGCTGTACCCTGCTACCGTAGGTCTGGGAACAGCCTCTATAGGATGTCTGCATTGTGGATCTGGAAGGCTGTTGGTACGGGTTGGAGAAACCGTTTGAAGACCTGCTTGACTTTCCCAGGGAGAAACGAAAAGAGCGATGCTGCTGGCGAGTGCCCAGGGAAAGGGCCGTCTCCGTATCTGCTTTGATGGACGGTAGGAACTCGTCAACGTTCTTCCCAAACATTTCTCTCCATCAGAGGGCATGTCCAGTACCTTTGCTTGGACCTCCTGGCGAATTTGTACCTTTCATCCAACCTTGGCGACAAAGGCAGTCACTGTTCTCCATTTGCCGGAACCCATGTCGGCGATGTCCAATGCCACTGTGATGGGGTGATCAGATGCTCTCTTCCAGGAAGGGGAAGTGGCGATTGCCTTCATCTCATCGTCGAGGAGGAACTCCAAAATCGGCCCCAGCTTGTACCACAACTCTGTTGTACCTGGCCAAGATTGCCAGTGCGTTGACCGCCTTAATAGTGGACGCTGGTGTAAATCACCTTCTTTCCCATGGCATCCATCCTTTCCCCCCCTCACTGTCCAGGGGGACCGAAAATTAGGGTGGGTTGGCCGACTGTTTTCCTCGCAGCTGCCGATACCACCAAATCAGACTATGGCTGCAACCTCAGGCACTTGGATGCGGAGTTCGGCACCTTATATTTGTTCTCCAGACTATCACCTTTGGCTGGAGCCGTGTAAGGGTTCTTCATGAGGTCCAGGCCCTCTTCCCAAACACCATTCAGAAGAGGCACTGCCATGATAGTGTTCCTCTTGGCCTTGTGCCTTTGGTACAAGAAGCCCTCCGTTTCCTTGGGCACCAGTTGGAATAACTCGGAGGATCTGGATGGAGTGGAACGATCCCACCTCATCCGGTGGGGACACCCTATGTGGAGCATCCAAGTGTGGAGATTCACCGTCCTCTGCGACAATATCCTCGTCACCATCCGTAGTCGTGGCCGTATCCGTCCCAGTGTCTGGGTCTGCTAGTGGAGAAGTGACCCGACGTGGTGGCAGAAGTTGAAATGGAGGCATCGGATGATGCTTCCTCTTCTTTGCTGGAGGCTTATCGGGGCCCAGGGGGACCACAGGTACCGAAGCCGGAGGCATTCTCATCTGGTTCTCTGACACCAAGGTGTGTAGCATCGACAGAATATTCAAGGTAATGTCCCTCAATTGAGAAGGCAGAACAGGAAAACAAAGCCCTGTGCAGTCATTGGCCTCATCCTTCTCTTCAACATCCTCGCCGACCCTCCCCCCCACTTTTTACCCCCTACGGCATGCCTGCTGACTTTGCCAAAGTCACTGCGGCAGTGTCGCACCTTAGGGGTAAGGATAACATCTGAGCCGTGGGGGCTACCCTCACAGGATCAGGTCCCTTAGCTGTTGTGGCAGTAGCAGTCGAATTCGCCGACGAGATCTTAGTCTGTGCCGGTTGAACCTGCTTGGGCTGTTCGGCCTTTTCCACCTCCGTCCGCGGCTTCTCGGATTTCTCACATAGATTAGTTGGGGTAGATGACTTCTTTGAAGAGGAGCTCTATTGTCGGCTGGCAATGGAGGCGGAAGCTGATGTTGATCGCGACCTATCCACTTTGGGACCCGCTGCCGCAGCGAACCCGATGTTACGCTCACCTGATATCCCCCGGGGGCAACTGGAAGGCTCCGAGATCTACAACCCTGGATGTGTAGTTGGCCAGTGCTGAATAATCAATCTTAGTTATTTATAGAGTGAGCTATCCGTCCTGCGTTTCTTGTGCAGGGGCGCTTGATGTTTGTTGGGGTGCTGCCAGAGTTGCTCCACTGGTGCAGTACGCCTTCCTTGGGCCTACGCCTGCTGGGACCCCGAATCTGCTGGCAGGCAGGTAGGTTAATTGTAAGTCTTTGTTCTGTTTATGGTGGGAATTCGTTAATGTCTTTATCTCCTTTTCAGGTGTGAAGGTCTTGATGCTGGCGTGCCGGATGGAGAGGCACGTTTTCTAGGTAAGAGAAAGCGCGAAGCGCAGCGCCTTTGTCTTTTAAAGCTAACCTGCGTTTTCCTCTTCACCTCACAGGCTGCTGTGGTGCTGCGAGTGGATGAAAGTGCGATGAAAACATGCCCCCGGAATCTGTTAAGGTAAATACAGCGCTGTGCGGTTGTTTAATATTGAAAGCGAACCTGAATAGGTCTTTTCCTTTGCAGATGTTTCTGTGGTGCTCCGGTTGGAAGCGTGGCGTAGCGCGATGGAATTCAGGTAAGAGTGATGGAATTCGATGTTTTGGAAGCGCGCGTTCCAATATTGTTTTTCCCTTTCTCGTTATTGCAGGTGGCAATGTTCGAACAGCAGCTGTGGTAGCGGTTCGCCGGAGTCCTTAAGATAGTACTCACAGGTGAGTGAGGTTTCTTCTCTCGGTTTCCACAGATGGCAGCCCAGTTGAGATGCTGAGTGCTGGATGGTGTTTTCTCAGGTAAAACAGAAAAATATTGTTCTTGTTCCTGCAGGATTACAGGAAGATGCTGAAGACCAGGAGCTGGACACGGTGAGTGTCACGCTGCTGGTTGCAAAATAACACGAAGTGTGTTCTGCAGTCAGGGTGTGGTTTATAAAGCCCAGGTAAAGTAGTACCAGGGAAAGTAGTTCCAGGCCTGCCACACCCAAAACACTAGAGCGCATGGATTGGTTCTTAGAACTAGACTGTGTGGGTGCTTCCATGTTGGATTTAAAGGCCCATGTACATAAATGGGACCTAGTTTGAACAGCCCTTCCTTCCTGCATATGCGCATGGTGCCAAACACACCTGGACTGGCACCAGGAGCCCTTTTGCAGTGGTTTTAAGGCCCTCAGGGTTCTGGCGAAAGCCTGCTTGTGGCACAACTTGTGCCCCCTCACAGTGGTCATGACACCCGGTGGACTTGGACTTGCGGCTCTTTGCCTTATCTTATGCACTCACCGATGAGGCGCCCTCAAAGGACTTAGAAGGCCCCTCCTCAGACTGGCCAATCCCGGGTGAGGCATGACCTTGCTCAGTGCACAGGTCAGAGGTCTTGGCGTTAAGCCATGCCACCAGCCTACTACGCATGTCCTTAGTTGTCTTCTTGGAGAAACCGAAGCATAGCTCGCACTCTCCTCCTTGTGGTCCCGGAGCAGGGAGTAGAGGCATTGCAGGTGCTTGTCCTCCACAAACACATTTCGTAGCCCACATTTGGTGCAGGGCCTATAGAGGGACCTTTCCTCCTTCTCATCAATCATGGTCAGAGGGCGCGAAATAGGCCCAAAGGCCTTGTAGAATCTTTGACAATCTTCACCCTTGAGGGGCGAAGAACTTCCACAACAGAGCTCTGCTGTCGGTAGATGAAGAAAAGAGCACACAGGCTTCTTTGAAACTTTTTCGTCAAACACAGGAAAAAACATACAAATAGTTTGGAGAGCAAACTTGAGGACCCCCAACACTGAAGCATGCAGTAAAAATCTGAAGATAGCTGCCAGAGGAGGGGCTTAGGGAGGGGGCGGTCATTGGATGGGGGAGTATGACCCAGAGGTGAGTGATTAGTTTAGAGGAGAAATATTTTTTAAGTGAAAGTTAAACTTTTTTCTTTTACCAAGGATTCCCAGCCCGCAAACAGGGAATATTCATGAGCAAGTAAGATGCCAACATAGGCTGCATCAAAATGTCTGGAATGAACCTAGAGCATACAATGACCTCTCAAAGTATCTAACAAAGCGTCTGTCTATTACACCAAAGAACAAGTTACTTCTTACCTTGTAACGTTCTTCCGATGGGATGTTCCTCCGACGTATTCCCTATCTATGATATTTGTATCTCCAGCTTGCTGGCCTCGGAAAAATGTTTTCCCAGTAGAGGGCGCTGTGCGTCGACGTCCGTCGAGTAGGTGCTCCGACGGCCACCGTATCGACGCCAACGTCATCATTCCTATAAATGGCCACGCGCAGTGTCCGTTGCTCAATTCCGTTTTGTAAAGTAGTTATTGTATGAATGGTTACTACCATTGAAGGAGCGTAAGCTGCAACCACAAGGGAAATGTTACTGCGGGGATGGATGGGAGGGGCGATTAGGAATACGTCGGAGGAACATCCCATCAAAAGAACGTTACAAGGTAAGAAGTAACTTGTTCTTCGAAGGGATTGTGTCCTCCGACGTATTCCTTATCTATGATAGACTCCCATAGCAGTGGTATGTGATTGGAGGCGGGAGTAAGAGATGCCATATTACCCTTTAAGAATGAACAGAGTGTAACACAGCTTTGCCAAATCTAGCCTCTTGACTAGGGGAGGAATCCAGGCTATAAAATTTGGTAAAGGTATGTCCGGACGACCATGTGGCAGCCGCACATATGTCTCTAATTGGTACCCCTCTTTGAAGAGCTGAGGATGCTGCTATACCCCTGGTCGAATGAGCCCTTAGATTTTGAGGGGGCTCTTTCCCTGCCAGTTTGTAGCATTCCAGAATGGCTAAAATAATCCATCTGGAGATGGTTTGTTTGGTTATTGGTAATCCTAACGTATGTCCTGCGTAACCTACAAAGAGTTGGTCTGCTTGTCTAATTTTAGCAAGTCTACTAATATAAAAACTCAAGGCTCGCTTAGGGTCCAGCCTGTGTAGTCTCTCTTCCTCTTTCCCCGTATGGGGAGGAGGATAGAATGAAGGTAAAGTAATCTTCTGAGTAATGTGAAATTCCGAAACTACCTTTGGGAGGAAGTTAGGTTTCACCTGTAGAACTACTTTGTCCTTGTGAAAAGTTGTATGAGGAGGTTTACAAGACAGGGCTTGTATCTCGCTAACCCTTCTAGCAGATGTTAATGCTACCACTAAAACAGTTTTGAGGGTGAGAAACTTCAATGAACAAGAGTGGAGTGGTTCAAAGGGAGCACCCTTTAGGAAGTTTAAAACTAGATTTAAGTCCCATAAGGGAACTTGGAATGGTCTTGGAGGGTAAACATTAGACCTTTCAGGTATTGTATTACCAATGGAATTTTGAAATACGATGGCTCCTCCGCAGTGCGCTTAAAGATCGATAGCGCTGCAAGATAGCCCTTAATAGTGCCAATTTGAAGGCCTGAATTTGCCAAATAAAGTAAGAAGGATAACACTGCACGTGTACCACATGAAAAGGGTTCGATATTCTTTTCTCTGCACCAGCTGCAAAATGTATCCCAACGGCAGCGGTATAGAGTCTTAGTTGCTGGTCTTCTGGCCGAAAGCAACACCTCCATGACGTCATCTGGAAGGTCCCAATCATTATACCTCAACCTTTCAGATACCAAGCGTGAAGGTTGAGGGTCTTGATGGCTGGATGGAGAACCTGACCTCCCTTCTGCGAGAGAAGATCCTCTCTGTACAGTAGACGAATTGGAGGACAGATGGACATGTCCAGAAGGTCCGGGTACCACGTTCTCCTGGCCCAATGCGGGGCAATTAGGATCATGGTCTTCCGAAACCTTCTCAACCTCCTGATCATTTGAGGAATGACAGGGACCGGAGGAAACTCGTACAGAAGTGGGAACTCCCAGTCCACTACGAACACTCCTAGAGCTCCTCTCGGGGGAAATTCCCTTGAGCAAAATCTGTCACACTTCCTGTTGATACTGGGGGCGAACAGATCCACTTGAGGGGTTCCCCAAAGGGCGAAGATCTCTTGAGCTATCTCCCATTCATGGGAGACTGTGTTCTGCCTGCTCAGAGCGTCCGCTGTCAAGTTCTTCTCTCCGGCTAGGTGAATTGCCGATAGAGAGATTCCTTCCTGAATTGCCCAAAACCAGAGCTGCATCGCCTCTCTGCACAGTGGCAGTGACCCTATGCCGCCTCTTTTGCTGAAGTAGTGCATGGCCACTGTATTGTCCGTCATTATCAGGACGTTTCTCCCCCGTACAGATGGCAGAAAAGCCTTCAGTGCCAGTCTGATGGCTCTCAGCTCCAACAGGTTGATGTGTAGTCTGGACTCCGATGGAGACCAACGACCGCTGATGGTCAAGTCGTTGGCATGGGCTCCCCACCCAGTGGTGAGGCGTCTGACTACTGTTCTCTCCGGCCATGGTTGCCAAAACAGTTCTCCTTTCAAGATGTTCTCTGGAAAGGCCCAGCATAGAAGGTCGTGGGCTACCTTGTCCGGAATCCGGAGGAGATCTGTCATCCTCCCTGAGAATTGTGACCACTGAGTCCTCAGTGCCCACTGAAGGGATCACATTCTCAGGCGAGCCTCTGGCACAAGGGATATGCAGGATGCCATGAGGCCTAGCAAGCTCAAAAAGTCATAGGCTGGGAGACGCTGGGCATTTTGAAACCTGGTGACCATCTGCAGAATATCTTGAGCCCTCACCTCTGGTGGCGAGGCTTTTCCCAGGGACGTGTCCCGGACTGCTCCAATGAACTGGAGTCTCTGTGATGGTATCATCTGTGACTTCTTTAAATTGAGGGAGAAGCCCAGCCTGTGAAGGGAGTGGCAGACATAATCTAGTTGGATCTGAGCTTGTTCCGAAGAAACTGCTCTGATCAACCAATCGTCCAGGTAGGGGTAGACGTGAATCCCTTCCCTCCTTAGACTTGCAGCCACAACCGACATTAGCTTGGTGAAGACCCTCGGGGCAGAGGTCAGCCCAAATGGCAGAACTTGAAATTGATAATGAGAGTTTCCAATTGCGAACCTCAGGTACTGCCTGTGCTTGGGATGGATTGGCACATGGAAATAAGCATCCTGAAGGTCCAGAGATACCAACCAGTCCTGAAGCTGGAGGGCCTGAAGGATCTGAGAGAGAGTTACCATCTTGAACTTGTCCTTCCTGAGGAACTTGTTCAATTCTCGTAAGTCCAGGATGGGCCTCAGTCCACCGTCTTTCTTTGGTATGAGAAAGTAGGGGGGAGTACCAGCCCTTGTTCCTGTCCTCTACAGGTACCGGTTCTATGGCGCCTTTCTCTAGCAGGTCTACAACTTCCTGCAAGAGGAGCGGATCCGGCACTTTCAGAGAGCTGTTCCCCGGTGGATGTCTCTGAGGGATGCGTAGAAAAGGCAGGCAGTAACCTTGGGCAACTGTCTCCAATGCCCAAGCATCTGACGTAATAGCCTGCCATTCCGTCAGATGGTGAGTTAACCTGCACCCTACAGGTGTCTTGTGATGGGAGACCTCAGAGTGGTTTAGGAGCGGCTGATGCAGTTGCCCTAGGTAAAGCGGCTCCTGCTAATGCGGCTTTCTTTCCTTTACCCCGTCCACCACGGGTAAATTTTCCTTGGCCTCTGAGCCGGCCGTCCTCTGCCTCTTCCATATGAGGAATAATAGCGAAAGGACCTTCCTCTCCAAGAGGATCCTGAGGGACGAAAATTAGTTTGTCGGATTGCAGCTCCTAGTGACTTGGCTGCTGCTTTACATGTTTGTAGTTTCTCCAAACTGTCATCCGCCTTTTTACCAAATATGGAAGAGCCGTCAAAGGGCATATTTAAAAGTCTGGCCTGTACGTCAGAAGCAAAGCTGGACTTTCTCAACCACGCATGCCTGCGGATTGTGGTACTTGCCGCCATGGCCCTGCTGATACTGTCAGCAGAATCAATGCCAGTTTGAAGGGACTCACACATTGCATCTTTACCATCTCTGATGATATTTAAAAATGCGTCCCTTTCTTCTCCTTCCGGTATGCAGTCAGCCGCTGATGAAGCACACTCCCAAAGAGTGTGGCTGAACCTAGCGAGCGTACAAGTTGCATTAATAGATTTTAAAGCCATGCTACAGGCTGAGAAGACTTTCTTAGCTATGGCATCATATTTTTTATCATCCCTATCCTGAGGAGCAGTGGGGTAAGCAGAAGTACTGCCTGATGAAGTTGCAGCCTGGACCACAAGACTCTCTGGAGTAGGGTGCTTAGATAGGTATTCAGGGTCAGCAGCAGATACCCTATATTTCGCTGACAACTTCTTGTTAACCGCAGGGACAACTTCAGGAGTTTCCCAGTTAGTTAAAATCTTTCTTTGTAAAGCAGAATGAAAGGGGACCACAGGATCCTCCTGTGGACCTTTATCCAGAATATCTGTGAGGTCATCCTGTTGAAAAACAGGTGAAGGCGCAGACCAACCCATGAACTCCATAATTCTTGACATTAGGGTTGTATAAGGGGTATCAGCATGTTCCCCTGGGTCTGGTTTGACAAATTCCACTTCTGGGGAAGTGTCTAGGCCACTTGCTTCCTGTAATGCATCCTGAAGGTCTTTCAACCTTCTTTCCTCAGAGGCAAAAGTCTCTGGTTCAGGTAATGTGGTCCTCTGCAGCCCAAAAGACCTTTCTTGGTCAGAATCTTCCCTTTCTTCAATAATTGAAGTTAAGGGGGGATGCTCTGGTCTGTGAAATGGTATAAAACACATCTCTAAGGCAGAGGGAGCCATCATCAGTGGCCTTGAAGAGGTTGATGTTGTCGACGCCGATGTAAAAATCCTCGAAGGCGCCGACAAAGGCGTCGAGAAAACTGGAAGAGGCCTCGAAGAACTCGAAAGGATCGGAATCCTGCTCGAGGACGTCGACGAGGCTCTCGGTGTAACCGCTGGCTGTGGAGTAGCCGTGGGTTTTTCTTTTATCGGCGTCAGCTCGATCGACGGATGCGAAGAACCCTTCGATAACGGCGTCGATGGCGCCGATCTAAAGGGGCTTTCGACGATGGCGTTGAAGATGCTTTACTTCCCGATGGCTCATGGCGCTTTCGGGTCGACTCTTTCGCCGGGTGCTTCGACTCGCAGCGTTTCGATTTTTTGGGCATTTCACCCGGGTTATCACCCTCAGCTGACTTCGCGGGGGACGACGCCGCTTTCGCGAAGACGCTTAGCATCTTTTTTCTGAATTCCTCCCACTCGGCTTGAGAGCTGTGTTTTGTGGGGCAATTTACTCTTTCAGGGGAACTAGAAGACGATAAAGGGGATCTTCTTTGTCTTTTTTTCGAGTGTCTAGACCTCGACAAGTGGTGGGAGCCACTTCGAGACCTAGACCGAGAATGCTTTCGACGGTGAGGAGACGAATGTCTCGACTCTACCGCGGAAACTTTCGAGGAAGTTAAAATTGACTTACCTCTCTCGAGCTTCCCCTTATGCTCCTTCAAGGCTTTTGCCGTCATGGATAGGCATTCCTCACACTCCGAACACTGGTGTTCGATTCCCAGACACCACAAACAGATCCTGTGAGGATCCGTCAACGACATTTTCTTCCCACAGTCTCGGCATTTTTTGAAACCGGACCGAGGAGTCGTCGGGTTGGAGGAGGAAGCCATCGAGTACGAGTCGGATTTCTCGAGGAAATGTGAATATATATCGACTGACGAACTGAGCAACGGTATTCCGAGGCACATGAAGCGCGGAAAAACGGAACTGAGCAACGGACGCTGCGCGTGGCCATTTATAGGCATGATGACGTCGGCGTCGATACGGTGGCCGTCGAGGAGCACAGCGCCCTCTACTGGGAAAAAAAAATTCCGAGGCCAGCAAGCTGGAGATACAAATACATAGATAAGGAATATGTCGGAGGACACAATCCCTTCAAAATGTCTTTTAGAAATTCCGCCTGAACATTTTACATAAGCAGGAATCATTGAAAATATTTGCTACTCCACCACTAGACATTACTTGTAGATTCTGCAAAGAGAATGACCACCCAGAAACCCTGAAACATAGTTGTAAGATGCACAGGACTTATATGCCAAAGAACTAAACATTTGGACACAATGATAATGGCAAAAGTCGTACAGCATTGAAGATTTGTGGAGAACAATCTGCATGAGAGAAGATTTTAGACTACTTGTGGCATATCAAACTTTCTGAAGGAGGTTATTAATTGAGCAAAATGTAGACTTTGGGCACTTTAGTGAAGCAGTTTGGAGTCAAAGGTAATTCATACTTCATATCCTCGAAAGCCTTGATGCATTGTGTATCAACACATCTTTGGCTCTAAATGTGCTGTTCTTACTCAAGCCTTTTCTTCAATCTTCCTTTCTCTTTTCTCTCTTTGACATGTACTTGATTAGGAAGGACTGTCATGGACAGATAACGGTTTTGTACAAATCATAAATCTTAATTAAAAATATATATAAAACCAAGGTTTAGGCGACCAGCCAATCAGGTTAGCCCCAGAAACCTTCAAATCCAGGCCCACCGCCAGTAGCAACCTTCCCGGGAAGAGGAATTGCTTTAAATCAGTCCAAACCATTATGGAGCTCATGTGGCTCCTTTTTGTAATTTGACAGCGGTGACATGCTACATCTGCACTCATGCGCAGCCAGGGCCTCGCCACCAAATTTCCGTCCTTTGCAAAGCAGAGTGCAAATGTGCAGGGCAAAAGGCAGCATACACGTGTAATCTGAAGATGGAGGAGTGTGTGATCTCTGCTACTTCTAGAGATAAACTATAGAAATGGTGTTTGAATGACGACTTTCTTGCCATAGGGGAGGGAAGGAAACCCTTGAGGGCAAAACCAACAGTCTTTGGTTCCAGGATGTTGAAATGCTCGCTTCCGAATGGTTCCAAATGTTGTGCAACTGAGAAGAGCCTGTGGTGACCTCTGGTATGAGGGAGGAGTGTATTCGAATTGAGCCGGAAGGTTCTTGGCAGAAGGGAGTTGCACCCAACAGGCTGCTCAGTAACATGCACCAGATAATGGTGTCCTTAACATGTTTGGGGATGTATATTTGGGGAAGTCATCTTGTTTACAATTGGCAACAAGATGAAACTGAGTAGTTTGCATGGAGAGTCCTGCAAAAGTAACCACTAGAAGCTTGAGGCCATTAGACCCAGCACAAAAATCAGTGCTGCAGCACAGACTTCTCAAATCACCATGAGCCAGCGGAATCAAAGGACTCCATCATGTCCACTGTGTGGGAAGACCCAATCCAGATATCGTATGCAGTGTGAAGAGTTTGGAATGAAACTCTGACACAAGTTAGCCATGTTTTTGGTTAAAGACATTAAAATAAACAGGTTGGGAAAAAGCCTCTCCGACCCTGCTACGATAGGAATTTCCCTACCTAAACCATAAAGTAAGGATCTGTTCCTCAGGATGTCAAAATCAAAACTGTCCTTATCTCCAAACATTCTATTGACCCTCACTCTATAAACCAAACAAAAAGGTGAGCAGGGAAATGTCTAACCATTGATGCATTTTAAAAAAAATGCTCCTAAAGAAATAATAAATAGCTCCAACTCAAATGTTCTTTAGGGAGAAGAATTATTGTTCCAGAGGGTGACTCCTTTCCTCTGGATTCCTCTTTACCACAAACAGTTCTTTATCGAACAGTTCCTTGTGTCTTGGTGGGCACTCAGTGGCAAGAATTTTGCTCTCGCTTGTCTGGCCAACACAGTCCTAGTATCCTTGTTAAGGTTCGATAGTTTCCACACATTTGCAAATTGCCTGGCATACTCTCCTCCCAGGGCATCTTATTTTCATGCACTTTCACAATTGTACATGAACTTTGTTGAATAATATATCCTCTTGTAATATTGTTTGTGTTTCCATGTATTTGCATTCCATTCATCGACATACTGGTAAGGGCTTTAGTTTAAATTTACTTTCCCTTCTTACAATTAGTTTCTTTGAGTTCACTTGTTCTTCAATCTGCTTTACTTTTATTTGCATTTGGCGTGCCTGCCGATACACCCCGAACACATTCTCCGATTAGTCAATTGTGCACACAGGACTACGTGTGGATGTTTGCACGCAAAGAGGAGCTGCCACAACACACAAGGCCCTTGTAAATACCTTTAGGGCTGCACGGAGCCAAAAAGGAAATGTCACTCACCATAGTGACTGCTATACTCCTAGTCCATAGTCCTCTTTCCCCAATACCTATAAGACATTCCTTACTTCAGGACGGGGCCAGTGTTTTATATAACACCAGAAAATAAATCTACACAGCGCCCTGATCATGCAGAGCAACTGTCCCCCAGCTCCACAGGCCTCGCCTATCAGTCCTTTTCCTCCTGCCGAGATTGGACTCTGGCTGGAGATAGGACATTTTAGGTGGATAGGGGTGGGCCTATTGAGGAAAGGGGGCTATGAACTAGGAGTACACTACAGTGAGTAATATTTCCTTACTCCTACGTCCCGTCCCCTTTCCTCCATACGTATGAGAGATACCAAGCATTTAACTCTCTGCGGGTGGAAGGTCCAAACCCTTAACTGAAAAGATTCCTCAGGGCAGTTTGTCCAAATTGGGCATCGGCCCTTGAACTTAACGCCAAACAATGTACACAGAAAGCCGACAAAGGCCCATGTAGCAGCCTTTGCAATCTGATCCCAAGGGATGTGCCTCTGAAAGGCCAATGACGATGACTTGGCCCTGACCAAATGAGCAGGCATGCCTTTAGGTGAGGCAGCTTTTGAATGGTGTTGGATTCAACAATACAAGAAACAACCCATCTGGCGAAAGTCGCTTTGAATGCTGGGGAGCACTTCCTTATTCACCAAAAGGTTACCAGAAGCTATGAAGATTACCCTAAATAATTGGTGCTGTCCAAACAGAATGTTAAAGACCCACTGACATGCATGGAGTGAATAACTTTCTGCCTCAGAGGTCGGCGTGGGAAAGAAAACTAGGAGAGGGACCGATTGATCTCAAACTCCAAACACCATTAGTTAAACAGGAAGGGCGAGTTTGGACCATGAATTTATCTATTTGAAAGACTAAACGGTTCCTAGGCTGAAAAGGCTTGAATGTCGCTGGCAGACAATCGCCATTATAAATGCTACTTTCCAGGAGACTAGCTTGATGTCTGCTGATTACACAGGTTCAAAAGCCTTGTGAAAAAGAGCGAGGACTAGGTTGAGGTCTTGCACTTGGGATGAGGTGGTCTAACGGGGGGAAAAGGGTGACTAAGTCTGTAAAAATGCCCTCTAACCAGAGGATTGGAGATTGAAAATACTGCTCCTCAGAAATGAGGTATGCACCCAAAGCAGACAGGTATGTCCTACATGTCTCAATCTTATGCAGCTGTTAGGCTAGAAATAAAGGACAAGATGTTCCTCTTTCCATAGACTCCAATAGCAGATCCTGAGCCATTTGCTTTTGTATTGCTATCTTGTGGGGTTGTTTGTCGCTTGAATGACACGCATATTGTCTTCTGAAAGACCAAGATACCCAGATTTCAGGTCCACCAAGCTCAGCGATCATGAGGACGGGGGTGCTGAATCGGCCTTCTCTCCTGACTTGGTAGGTTTGGGAATAACAGAGGGGGGTCTTTGTATAGGTTCATCAGATTTGAAACCCAGATTGTGGCCAGCCACTAGGGAACTATGAAGATTACTGTACAGCTTGCAGAAAATTGAAAAGCTCAGAGATCAGAGGAAGGTGGTGAAGACGCAAGCCATCATGCCCTTCCATGATATCTCATGGGAGGGCCAGAGCCCAAACTCTCTAGATGGAAAGTAGAAACATTTCTGGTCTGACTTTGTGCCAAATAAATCCATTTGTGAAGTTACCCAGGTACAGAAGAGGGACTGAATCAGTCATGAGTGCAGTTCCCATTCGTGATCAGCTTCCGTAAAATGACTAAGGAAATCTGCTCTGAATTGGATACTTATGGTACAAGGTCCACTAGGATCCACATGTGCTGTAAAGCCTCTTCCCAAATCTGAACAGCTAGGGAAGTAAGCCGTCTTGACTTTGTGCTGCCTGGTTTCTGGATATAAAACATTGACACTGCGTTGTCTGTTTTTATTGATACTGTTTTATTCTGAATACTCAGCAAGAAGTCTTTCAGCTAAAAATATCACCTTCAATTACAGAAAAATGATGTGTCGACTGATACTCCAGAGACCAAAGATCTGACGCTTGGTAAGGACCAAAGGTTGCTCATCAAACTACGAGGGAATAATCAATCAATTGTAATGCTGACCTGATGTGTGCAAAGGTCATGCTCAACACTAAATTTCTGAGGGGTTGACCACCAAATCAGGTCCTGGCTCAGTGTGAGGAATCGCAATTTGTTTTGCGGACCGGAAGCCTGAGTCCAGGAAAAACACAATCTCTCAAAGCCACATTTTTAGCCTGGCCAGAGGCCTTGAGACCAAGTAGCCTTAAAACCATGATGCGCTGATAATGTGAGGGTTCACGAACAAGAAGCATGTGTTCTGAATGTCTGATCCATTTTGCCATTGGAAAGATTCTTGCCAGGTGGGTCTCCCAACAGAAGACTTTGAAAAGTCAGGTCTTTACCAAGTTTACTGACATGCCCAGATCATACAGAAGGTTCAATAGGTATTTGAGCTGTGTTTCCGCTATCTGTGGGGACCTTTCCCTCGCCAGCCAGTCGTCCAAGTGAGGTTATAAATGCACCCCCTGGAGTTGAAGGAAGGCCACACCAGCCAACTTCATTTTGTTAAACACCAGGTGTGTGGAATTTAGGCAAAGGGACAACTTTTCTAAAACGCCCCCGACAAAAAAAAAAATGAAAAAAAAGAATGCTTGGAGTCCAAATTGGCATGTGGTGATGAGCATTGTTCAGATCTACCACAAAGATCCAGTCTCCCTGTTGAAGAGCAGAGTGGATCTGGTTTGAATGATGAAAATGGTGTTTGTTCAAATGGATTTCCAAAATCAGCCCAGGGTTTCCCTGGATTCTGGGAGGCCACCCTATCACGGTGAACAGGGAAGACACAGGGTTCAGCCACACCCAATGAAGGTGCGGTAGCAGGCTGGCAAAGCTTAGTCTTAAGGGTGTGAGAGCTGTCTAGAGCTAGAATGAGTCCGCACAAAGTGACACCAGTAATTTCAATTAGACAGGTAATTATAAAAATACAATTATTATGCCTTTAGTTTACACACTAAGCAGATAAGAATTCTAGGTAAACCGTCACAAAATCCTTATAATCCGTGGGTTGGGAAAGATAGAATAGCATTTGACTCAATAACCAGTGAAAAACAGTTTGATACGTTTACATACAGTACTCTTTAGATAGAACAGCTGCCCTAACAAGTCCAACACCAAAATGGTTTGGTGCCTTGTGCCCAAATGCCACCAGTACAAAGTATACACTCTTCAGGTATGTTTATGTAGGGATTTGCTGTGTGTGATGAATTCTATTGATCTCTCACCAAATCCCTGCCTAAAGTCTCCTCCAAGGAGGCCAGGGAAAGGCAGACGCTTCCTGATCCAGACCTTGGGAATGGTGATCTGAGGAAGGATCACCTGGGAAGAGAAGAGGCTCTGGGAGGCGAGAGGAATCAAAGGGGTGAGACACAGTAGTTTCCTTCCCCTAAGGACGAATGCCAAGATACCTAATCGCTTGTTGCCACAATAAAATAACTGTTCCACTTGTGAAACACCTAAATGTGCATCTATTCTAGAACCTCTAGAGACAAATGTGCTTCAACTCAAAAGGAGATAATGGAAAGTATGTAAATAATAATCGCCAAAATCCTTACTCCTCTTTTCAAAACAAACTGTTGATCGATTTGTAGAATATTCCTTTAATTAATGTTATAGAAGGCAAAAGGCAAACCAGAAAGATAGAAAAACTAAATTTAATGTCCAGTATTACACTACAAGTCACATAAATCCCTCAGTACTGGGACGAAGGTGAGCGAGCAAGATGAACAAAGATGCAGGAGTGGTCCGCCAATTAGGCAAAAGGCCCACACCCGAGGGAGACTGAGGGACTTAAAAGTTCCCCTCAGTTGCAGGTCAACAGAAGGAGCAGTAGGAGAAGGAGAAGGAAGCAGGACTGGAGAAGTCGGTGCGAGCCGTGCATGGAGAGGAAGGAAGAAGTAGAGGAACAAGACGACGCCAGATCCATGACGGGTCCCGAGAGGGTCTGTGCCTCGAAAACGCTAAAGGTCACGCAACGGGAAGAATGGAGAAGAAACATTTACCCCGTGAGGTTGCGCAGCAGGAAGCATACGTGGTAGAAGCAGTTAAGAGGTCTCAGGTGGCTGGGTTGCACCAGAGATTCTCGGAAGTCAGAGAGACTCCAAACCAGTGTGGCAGAAGCAGCAGCAACCAAAGAGGGTGCGCATGGTCGGAAGAAGCACAGATCCAGCAGTCTGGCAAACACGAAGTGACTTACCAGGCGAGTCCGAGATGAGCAAGTGACCCTGGGACAGTCCGGTGCAGGCCGTGTGTTCAGCACAGGCAGGATCACTCACGAGCAAGTGAAAAGCAAACTAACAATGAATACCGAACTGTTGAAAACATACAAAAGAAAGCTAACAAGCGTTATGAATTTCGAACTGTTGAAAATTTACAAAAAGAGTCTGAAGTTAAATCAAGAGAACTCTAGAACTGACTGAATAAGTGAGTTTGAGCCAACACCAACAACCCAGTGGGGAGGCCTTCTTAGAATCTCAGACATACCACCACTACCCAAGCCAAGAGATACTACAGAACAGGCAATATCAGTCTAACAGAAGTTGCCAAAAACAAGAAGGGTATGTTAAAAAGACCAAGTGTTGTCAAGGTTACGACTCAGGTTCAGGAACATCTAGAACTGTGGCCGATTTATTTATTGGTAATTTGTAATAAGCACTATACAGCAAAATTGTGTTTCGAGGTGCATCAAGACAAGGGGGGGAAATGGAAGGAGAAAAAAAAGATACAAAATAAAAAACAAAACATTCTTAAAAGGTCAAAACATTTCTAACATGCAAGTGCTTGAGAGCAGGGGAGGGGAAAACGGAAGGGGAGGTGAAGAGGGATAAGAGGGAGGAAGACAAAACATGCTGACTAGGTCGTGAGACAATTTGGAGTGTGCAAGTGCTAAACATGAAGAGGTAAAAGGGGAGCAGAGGGGATGAAGGAGGGGATAGGAAAGAGGAACAAAAATGACAAAAGACAAAAAGCGCAAGGACAAGTAAGCAGAATAAAATGAACAAAAACAGGAGTAATCAGGTAGGGTGAAGCAGCAAAGGGTAGTAGATGTCAAGCGAAGATGCAGGCCAGGATGGAAGTCAGATGTTGTAGCGAGAAAGTGATAAACGAGAAGAAGTTGATGGTGCTGATAAAATGTGTTACAACTACAAACATTCACAGTAAGGCGGACAGGCTGCCGGGAGGGCGATGGTGAGGATTAGCAAACAATGACAGAAGGCTTAGTCCTCCCGGCGGAGGGCCGATGTTCAACAAGTAGAGAGATAGTTAATGAAGATCAAGCAGAGTGAGAGCCAAGACGGCAGGTATAGCAGCACGGGCAGTGCGCGGAATGATCAAGGATAAAGATGCTGCAGCAGAGGAGAGTCATAATTAACCAAAAAAGGAAAGTCAGTGACTGCAGACAGCGTGAGGCTGCAGGGTCATAATACAATAGAACATATTTAACTCAAGTACTTTAAGGGACAAGTTAGGAGAACAATGCACTGTCAACAGCAACAGTGCAGGAAGGCCTTCTGGTAGAAGGAGTGGTATAGTGGGCAATGAGGCATCAACAATAGGACGGCCAAGAATAATATCAAGTGTTACGTCGTACTAAGGAAGTCAGGGACAGGGTGCAAGCCGGAAAGAAGACTTACCCCCAAGTCAAACATGGGAGGCGGGAGAAGAGAGCACTGGTGGAGGATAAAGTGGATGGTAGCACTTGATTAATCCATCAGGTCAGGCCAGATGGTACAGCATCAAGGCGCGGCGGCCAAGGCAGTCAGTCTGGGACAGGGCCAGACAGGGGGGGCAAGAGGCCTTAGAACGAGCCAGCTCTGCCTAGCGGCATCGATGATAGGCCCAGGAAAAACAATGCGGCCAGCCATTCAGGATGCATGCTGGACGGGGGCCTGGTTCAACGAGGCACTGGAGCTATGGTGGCTTCCATGATGAAGTGGTGGAAGGCTGCAGGGTCTGCAAGATGCACCTTGTGGCATCTGTGTGCCTTTGCAGATGTTGCAGGTGCTCTGAAGATGGAAGAAAGGGATTTAAACACATTGCCACAGCCACGGCAGAAGCAGTGAACAACTTTATCCTGAACACTGTTTTTGGTATTGATGCAGAAGGGAAAGAAAGGTTGCCAACAGGCTGCCCTTCTGGAAGAAGCTATCCAGAGGGAGAGGAGTATCATTTGTAGATAGGTCCCAGTATGGATCAATGTGGATATTCGGTTCCCTGAAAGCTGCTAATAATGTGATACCAAAGAAGACTGTTGGAGTTGTTGTTCTTAAAGTTACCATTGAAGTACTTTCCTGTTGAAGAAGTAGACTGGCACCCGTGGGGCAAGAAATGATTGCCCAGAGTAAATCTGGCGAGAGAATAAACTAGGTAGCAGAACAAGCAAGTGCTGAAGAGTGGTACTAATAGTGGTACATTTGGGTTGTGAAACCTAGAGTTACAAGTCTTCTGCAGGAGTTGACATTTAGAGAATAACTGGAAGTTGGAAGAAGAGTTAGCATTCTTTCTGCAATTAAAATTGTGGTGAACCATCCTGATCAAACTATGTATTGTTGCCACAAACAGGAGACCATTCTTATTCTAGGAGGAGTGAGAGCTTATGACTATTGAAACAGAACGTTGTGAATCTGATTACCAGAAATTAAGAACTATATTGGAACTGGTGTTAAAATGGATTTCTTTGTTTTTCATTTGAACTGTGTAGAAAATCCTTGTCTGAATCTTGGAAAGGGAGGTTCAACCAGACAAGAGACATCAATTACATTGTGAACTAGGTTATATGTTCTATACTGTCATTGACCTTAATTGCCATACCATTCCTTTTTGCTTTGATTGTTATACAAGAGTGAGGGTAGATATCAGACTGGGCTCTTAGTAACAGAGTAATAGACCACCGCCAGGCGGGGTTGTGTGAGGGCTTGAGTGCTATCCATCGAAGCATCCGACTCAGACTGGTGTGAGACGTAAGCCATGCTGAGACAGATTCAGGTTATGCAGTGCTAGTCCATCTATGAACTGCCTTAGACACGGTTCCCAGAGCATGCCTCTGAAAGACCCTAGAGGAGCTTCGTGTTCCACCAGTAATGCTTTCAGTTATACAGTCTTTATACAGGGAACTCATTGGTAGTCCGCTGGAGCACAGATGAAGTACCTCCCACAGTATTGACATCCAGAAGGGAGTAGGTCAGGGCTCTGTGCTGGCACCAAAGTTGTTTTGCATCTTTATTAATGAAGTCCTGAAGAGGCTCTTGGCCACCCAGACTGACGCCCTGTCGCTAGCCAGTGATACGTTCCCCTGCAGCACTGGTTGCAGATGATGCAGTGCTCCTCTCCCCAACACCTGCTGGTGTGTGCAAACAACGCAAGATCCTTGTGGCTTTCACCAAGAGGAACAGGCTTTCACTGAACATCAGTTACATGATTTTCAATGCCAATCCCAGGAAGAAGCAGGAGAACAAGTTACTCTCTTACCTGGTAACGTTCTTTCGATGGGATGGTCCGACGTTGCATTCCATATCTATGACAGTAATCACCACAGCTGTGCTGCTTCGGAAAATCGTTCGGCGTCTGCGTCCTGCGTCAATGACATTGATACACCGCCCTCGAGGACCTCCTCCGACGGCCGACGTCACTGAATGTTATAAGTAGAACGCACGACGCCCGTAGCCTCAGTTGTAGTTTTTTCCCCAGAACGTGTGGCACCAGTCTCCCAGTCTGACCAAACAAAGACTTGCGGAAACGTAAACTGCACATCGCATAAGAAATTCTGTTGCGGGGAAGGCAGGGAGGGAGCGATATGGAATACGTCGTCGGACCATCCCATCAAAAGAACGTTATCAGGTAAGAGTAACTTGTTCTTCGAGGGGATTGGGTCCTCCGACGTATTCCATATCTATGACAGACTCCCAAAGCAGTACCAATGCAAGGAGGTGGGAAAAGAATTTGGTCATTCTAAATTTCTTTTGCTAATCAAATTGCGGAGCAAAGGACCGCCTTGCCAAAGGCCAGATCCTGCCCACGGATGGAATCGAGGAAGTAGTGACGTACAAAAGTATGGACCGAAGCCCAGGTGGCTGCGTCACAGATGTTACAAATAGCAAGACCCCTCTGTAGGGCAGTAGAAGCAGCCATACCCCTGGTAGAATGGGCCCGCAAGCCGACTGGTGGGTCCTTACCCGCCAAGCGGTAACACTCAGAAATAGCCAGAATAATCCAGCAAGACAAAGTCCGCTTAGTCACAACTTGCCCCAAACGCTTACCAACTTAACCAATGAAGAGCTGATCGTCCACTCTGACCCGGGACATGCGTGAAATATAAAAGCTCAAAGCTCTCCTAGGATCGAGCCTATGGAGCCTCTCCTCTTCCTTACCAGGATGTGGAGGAGGATGAAATGCTGGAAGAACAACCTTCTGGCCTAAATGAAATTCCGACACCACCTTCAGAAGAAAGGATGGACGAACTCCAAGGACAACCCTGTCCTTATGAAATACAGTGAAGGGTGGCTTAACTGAAAGTGCCTGTAACTCACTCACTCTGCGAGCGGAGGTGACCGCAACCAAAAATACAGTTTTAAGAGTTAACAGTCTCAAAGGGCAAGAATGCAAAGGCTCAAACAGAGCACCCATCAGAAATTTGAGGACAAGGTTCAAATCCCAACCGGGCACCTCGGAAGGTGACAGAGGGAACACATTAGTGAGCTCTTTTAGAAACTGAGAAATTAAAGGGATTTTAAAATAAGAACACAAGCGCTTAAATATGGACAGCGCCGCCAGGTAACCTTTAACCGTACTTGCAAGCCCCTGTGGGCTAAAGAAAGCAAAAAAGACAGAACCAAAGGGATGTCACATGCAAAGGGATCCACATTCTTAACCCTGCACCAGTCGCAGAACTTTCGCTAACGGCAACGGTACAGGGACTTAGTTGCGGGCCTTCTGGCCGAAAGCAACACCTCCATCATGTCTTCAGGGAGGTCCCAATCCTTATACCTCAACCTTTCAGAAACCAAGCTTGAAGGTTGAGGGATCTGACCTCTGGATGGAGAACCTGACCTCCCCTCCCGTGAGAGCAGATCGTCTCGGTAGGGAAGACGACGTGGAGGGCAGATGGACAAGTCGAGAAGGTCCGGGTGCCACGTCCTCCGGGCCCACGCCGGAGTAATGAGGATCATCCGGGAACCGAACATTCGTAACCTCTGCAGCACTTGCGGGATTACGGAGACTGGAGGAAACTCGTACAGCAGTGGGTAAAACCACTCCACCACGAACGCGTCTCCTAAGGCTCCTTTTGGAGGAAATTCCCGCGAGCAGAACCTTTAGCACTTCCGGTTGACACTGGAGGCGAAGAGATCCACTTGAGGGGTCCCCCAAAGGGCGAAGATCTCCAGGAGAATCTCCTGAGCCAACTCCCACTTGTGAGAGATCGCGCTCTGCCTGCTCAGAGTGTCCACCGTCTCATTTTCTTCTCCGGCCAGATGAACTGCCGAGATCTAAACTTCCTGCTGGATTGCCCAGAACCAGAGCTGCATCGCCTCCCTGCACAGAGGAAGTGACCCTGCCCCTCCTCCCCCTTTTTGTTGAGGTAGTGCATGGCCACTGTTTGGTCCGTCAGGATCAGGACATTCTTTCCTCGCACAGTCGGCAGAAAAGCCTTCAGGGAAAGCCTGACGGCACTCAGCTCCAACAGATTGATATGGAGTCTGGACTCTGACGGAGACCAACGACCGCTGACGGTCAACTCGTTGGCATGAGCTCCACATCCCGTGAGGGATGCATCTGTCACGATAGTCACCTCCGGCCCGGGTAGCTAAAAAGGAGCTCCCTTCATCAGATTGCCTTCGACGGCCCACCACAGAAGGTCCTGGACGACCGAGGACGGCACCTGAACAGGGTCTGACATCCTGCCGGAGGACTGAGACCACTGGAGCTTGAGTGCCCATTGCAAAGATCTCATCCGCAACCTGGTCTCTGGCACCAGAAGAATGCAGGATGCCATGAGGACGACAATCTCAAGAACTTGAATGCTGGGAGACTCTGGGCAAGCTGAAACTTGTGCACCATCTGCTGAATGTGATGAGCCCTCACCTGGGGAGGAAAACACTGCCCCAGTGACGTGTCGAGCACTGCTCCGATGTACTGGAGGCCTCTGAGTTGGTGTCAAATGGGGGAGAAGTCCAGCTTGTGGAGGGAGTGGCAGGTGACTGACAGATGATCCATGACTTGCTCAGGAGAGCACACCCTGATCAACCAATCGTCCAGGTAGGGGTAGACGTGAATCCCCCCATTTCCTGAGATGCTCGGCCACCACTTCCATGAGCTTGGTGAAGACCCTCGGGCGGAGGTCAATCCGAATGGCGGGACCCGAAACTGAAAGTGCGAGTCGCCAACCGCGAACCTCAGGTACTTCTTGTGCTTTGGATGGATCGGCACATGAAAATAAGCGTCCTTGAGGTCGAGAGACACCAACCAATCCTGAAGTTGAAGGGCCTGGTGGACTTGAGAGTAACTTTCTTGAACTTGTCCTTCCTGAGGCGTTTGTTCAAACCGCGCAAGTCCATGATGGGTCTCAATCCCCCGTCTTTCTTGGAAGTCAAAAAATAAGGGGAATACCATCCCTTGTTCCTCTCCGCTACAGGCACCAGTTCTATGGCGCCTTTCTCCAGCAGGGATTGAATCTCTTGCGCAAGGAGCGGATCCAGACTCTTCAAAGAGAGATTCTCCGGTGGATTGTCGTGAGCCCTCTGCCGGAAAGGAAGACAGTAGCCATGGGCTATGATCTCCAGAACCCACACATCTGAAGTAATGGCACGCCACTCTACAAGATGCCGCGCCAGCCTTCCCCCAACCGGTGAACCATGGGACATGGCCTCATGACTGAGCTGAAGCAGCTGCGGCGTTGCCTGAGGGCAAAGAGGCAACTGCCCGAGCGGCCTTGGCACCTCGAGTACCTCGTTTTCCACCTCTGGCACTCCTACGGTGGCCCCTTTGACTGGCAGCTCCTCTCGCTTTACCAAAGGATGAGTAATAACGAAAGGAACCTCCCCTCCATTGCTGTCCCCTAGAAAGAAAAGGCAGAGGTTGTCGAACTGCAGCGCCCAACGACTTTGCTGCAGCTTTGGAGGTCTGTAACCTCTCAAGGCTCTCGCAGCCTTGCTGCCAAAAAGATGTTCCCTGTCAAAGGGCATGTTGAGGAGCCGGGCCTGCACATCAGGAGCAAACCACGACTTCCGCAACCATGCAAACCTGCGTATCACGGTGCTCGCCGCCATGGACCGGCTGACGCAATCGGCCATGTCCAAACCCAACTGAACGGCCTCACGCATGGCATCCTTGCCATCCTGGACCATAGCAAGGAAACCATCCCGTTCATCCCCTTCGGGAATATGTTCAGCCGCTAAGGAAACAGTTCCACAGAGTGTGCGTGAAACGGAACAAGGCACACACAGAGTTGGCCGCCTGAAGCGCCATACCCATACCCCCTGAAGAAAACACTTTCTTCGCCCAACCATCAAAACGCTTCTCGTCCCCATCAGGAGGGATGGTAGGATACGACACCTGCTTTGCTAGGGCCGTAGCCGCCTGCACCACCAAACTCTCCGGAGTAGTGTGCTTGGTCAAGTAGCAGGTGTTGCTACTGGCTGGGCGGTATTTTCGCGGCAAAGACTTGCCCACTGCCGGGAGACTCTCCTGAGCAGTCCAAGCCGCCGCCACCCTCCTCTGTAGAGCCATATGGAACGGCAGCACCGGGTCAGTTGGTGGACCTTGGTCAAGGATATCCGTAAGGTCATCCTGAAGAAAATCCCCTGGGAGAGCAGACCACCCGAAGTACTCTGTGAACCTAGACATAAGGCGCCGGTACGAGGAGTCGGCATGAGTGCCAAGCTCAGGCCTACAAAACTCCACCTTCCGGAGAGGTGTCCAGACCACTGGCGTCGTGCAGGGACTGACGCAGGTCCTCAATTTGGCTATCGCCCGAGAGAATCTCATCTGGCACCGTATCAGGAACCACGCCATCAGAGCCCTCATCCACCTCTGAAATGTATTGAAGATGGCGGTAAGAGGGCACAGAATGGGGAACAGCCTCGAAAGGCGTCGAGTGAATTGGCGTCGAAGCGGAACGCGGTGCCGACAGCATCGATGCAGGCCTCGAGGGCAGAGCCCCGTGCATGTCCCTTGACAGCCTGGGCACCGATGGCATTGACGACTTCTTCGGAGGCAGAGCCTCGAAAGAGTCCGTCGACTACCTCGGCACCACAGGCGTCGACATCTTCCTCGAGGACACCACAGGTGCACACGGTCTCGAGCGCGTCGAGGACTGGGACCTGGAATGATTCCCCTTGTCCGAGCGGGACTTTTCCCGTGAATCGTGCCGACCACCCGAGCCCGAAGGCGTACGAGCGGTGTCTCTTGACGATCACGACCGACCCTACTCGGAGGCGCGGACGGACCAGTGCCCTGCGATTCGAGAATCGCTAGCATTTTCTTACCGAAGGAAGCCCATTCCTCCGGCGTCGCATGCTTGGTGGGATAAGCGACCCGCCGGCGGGCAGAGTCCTCGGATGGGGAAGGCGACCGATGACGGCGCTTCCGGTAGTGCCTTGAAAAGGCAGAGGAGTGGCAGGACCTACTCCGGGACCGAGACCCACTGGACTTCCGACGACGATGCGGAAGGTCGCCCCTCGAATCGTCCGTCGAAAGCCCCACAGACCTCGACTTCCGTGGCTTGGACACCTTACCTACCGACAGTTTCTTCTTGCGCTCCCGCAAGGCTTTGGACTTAAGCGACTGGCAGTCGACACAATCATCCGTGTCATGGGCCTCCCCGAGGCACCAGAGGCAGGCATCGTGCGAGTCCGTCACCGACATCTTGGACCCACAGTCCCCGCACTTCTTAAAGCCTGGACGCGGGGTGGAAGACGAGGTAGACATCACGAAGGATATACTTACAAACCAACAGGTTCGGGGAACCGATAAAGAACAGAAACTCCAAAGAGTCGAGGCGCGCCGAGATCTCCGAAGCGAACACGTTCGCGGAAAAAACGGAACTGAGGCTACGGGCGTCCTACTTATAACATCCAGTGCCGTCAGAGAAGGTCCTGGAGGGCGGCGTATCGACATCATTGACGCAGGACGCCGAAAGAGTTTCCAAAGCAGCACAGCTGTGGTGGTTACTGTCATAGATATGGAATACGTCGGAGGACCCAATCCCCTTGAAGCCTATATTCCTTTCTCTAGAGGATGGTGCGATTGAGCAAGTCCAGTCGTATAACTAGGACAGAGTCATGGTGTCTTGCAGCTGGCAAATGCAGGTCGAGAAGACCAAGTTAACTCTCGACAGGTATAGTGGGGCCCTCACTAGATTTACCAATGAGCATGGGCATGGGGCGATACAGGTCTCGTTGGAGACCTATAAAGGCACAAGCACGCCAGGCAGCATTGTACGGGGCTGAACTCTGGGGACATGCAGAGATTAAGCCCATTGCAGTGGTGGAGAGTACATTTTTAAAAAATATCCTTGGACTGCCCACCACTGCCCCGAACACCCCAATGTTACTGGAAACTGGATTGGCAGGGTTTGAGAAAATCTGTAAATTGCACCCAGTCCTTTATTGGGCTAGATTATGGTCAAATAACCACTTATGCAAATATAAATAAGTGGTCATGGATGTTTTGTCCCAGCAAGGGAGTACCTCTCTGAAATGGTCCTTGTGAGAAATTATTTGGGTCAGTTGGGCCTGGGGGAGTACTGATGAAACCGTTCTGCAGTATCACCCATGTCTAAGAAAGTGATCAAGAGTGCAGCAGGGGGTCAAGCTCCAACATGATATTTTGGCGACGTCCAGGGCCTTAGAGCAACTGGCCCGTTATCTTGACATTAAGAAACTGGTCGGTTGCGAAGAGTACCTGGATCACCCCCACTCCCCCTCTAGTTGGGAAAGGGCTCTGTATGAAGTTCCGTACGGGAATTCTCCCTACAGCTGCCCTCCGGCACCAATGGAATGAGGCCGTTCCGGTGTCTTGCATTCTTTGCCACATGCCGAGGAGACTGCCCAACCTTACCTATTGTTCTGTCCGGTGACTAAGCCCTTGAAGTGCTTCTTGAAGCCCCCGTTTCGAAGTTGCGGCTGCACGACTGTTGGGCAGAAACCTGTGCAGTTCCATTGGGGACCACTGCAAAAGATTTAGGACTACAGGTGTTGGCAGTAAACCCACTTGGTAGCAGTCTGTACCACCCAGATTTACCTGGTAGCTGTGGCTGAGCAGTCAGACTTCCCTCAAGAAGAGTTAGGCAGTATGTAAAGTATACACAATAGGCACTCAGACACAATAGCACAAGCACACTGACCAGAGCTTTGGTATCAAGGTATATAATTATTTATTTAAAAACACACTTATTGAAACACTCCAGCTCTATTATTGTAAATCACTCTAAACACAGTTACTATTATTATATATACATCCCTTATTCCTTATCAGACAAGTCTTAGTTAACCCCACTTATTTCCAGACAGAGGTGAGCGCTTAACTATAGATGGCACTCCAATAAGTTAACGAAAAAGGGAGGGGAAAAAGGCAGAATGTAGGAAAGTACACCACACTAATACTTAGGATCTCTTAAGCAAGGCAGGAAAGTCAAAAGTTACTTGTTGAGCCAAAGTCCATAGGCCGGGCCCACTCGAGAGAGCAGGACACAAATGCACCCAAGATCACACAATGACAACAGGCTTAAAAAGTTTTGCAGGGAGTTCAGAAAGGTTTTAGTTAGGCTCGGAAAACTTTAGCCAGGGTGTCCCAGGCTAACCCAGGTTCGAAAGCCGGGGGCTAAATCTACCCTGTACAGTTGGTTACAAGGGAAGCCAGGCGGAACACGGTACCTTAAGTAGAAAGGATCCTCCAGCGGGGGCAGTTGTTCCTGGCAGCGGATGCAAGTCGCGGCATCGTCCAGAGGAAGAGAAGATCTCGACGTGGAGGAAAGATGAAGGTCGTTGCACTGCCAGGGAAGAAACCAGCCGCTGAGTTTTCCAGTTACAGGTACTACCGTTTGATTCGCGGTAGTGGTACAACGTTGTATCCCGGTTGCTTGGCACAGGCAAGGCAGCCACGAGATGCTCCAGGAAGCGAAAAAGGAAGCAGAATGGTTATCCCCACCAGTCGAAGGAAGAAGACTCTCCGGGCTGGAGATCTCCTCTGTCGTTGGGAAAAGTGGTGAGACGGTTCAGCAGGGCTCCACCGGTGGTGTCGTCGTAGCAGGTCGGCTCAGCTTCTCCCTCGTCGGATTCTTAGGTCCTGTGGCGACTTCTGAAGTTCCAGTCCCCAAAGCCCTGCTTTTATGCAGAAAACCCCCATTCACTCAGCCTAGCTGTCAAACATGCTAAGTGGTGAGCCAATCAGGACGGAGTGCGACTTGAGTTGCCTAGGCAACTCAGTCCAGGGTGCCTAAATCCCCCTCCGCCCCTCCTAAGTACCCCAGACAGAGTGGCACCACTTTGGAGGGCTTCTGTGGAGAAGCCCGCCAAAAAGTGGAACAAAGGGCTCAATTTGGGTTGCAGTCACAGAAGCGAACACAAACGCCATTTTAGAACCGAGTTCTGGCAAAAAATACCAGCCGGAGAATTAATATTAAATAAATAAACCGGCGGTATTTTCGAGGCTATAGGAATTAAATAATTAAAGTTGGTAGGCTCGAACAATGGGAAATCCCATAGAGATATATTCGCGGTCGAATATAAAAAGTAGTGTCCACTGCCACCAGCCAAAACTCGATCGGAGGGACAGAGACGTGCCCCCTCGACTAACAGACCCCGGGGCAATCGAATTGCCCCGGCCAGTACATCCACAATATGATGGTTTGTACTGGTTCTGTTCAGAATTTGAGACTAGTAAAGTCAATGGTGACTTTACATGCCCTGAGAGACAGTCAGTCCCAGGGTATGGAGTCTATACTGGGGAGTCACTATGACACCCCTGTTTTACTGCACTGATGGTGCTGTGTAACACACATCACAAAAACACATGAAGCCCTATGGAGTAAAAGACCCCATAGCCCATTAAACACATCTATAGTCAAAGAAACACACTCAAATCATGCCCAAGAGTGAAGGTAAAAGAGTCTCACTCTTGGCAGGAGAAAAGAATAAACCCCAAAAATCCAGCAAAGCTGCTGGGGGACTCACTAGGTTAGGAAATTCAGCCTAAACAGAGAATTCTCCCTAACAAGGACACTAAGCGGAGCAATGGCAAAATGTTTGGATACAGCAGACGTCAGGCTGTTCTTGCTACTAGCAGTTACTTGAGCTGGGCAGGAAACATTCACATGAGAAAGGCTAAGCTATTAGCACAATGTCCTATGGAAGAGGAAATTATGCTGGTCTGTAAGCCACGCTCCATGGCAAAATGATCTTAAACTTTTGTTTTATTGGCAAAGTGTAGGCAATTACAGACATTGAGCATCAACCGTCAACACAAGCGTACATGTTATAGCACAATCGTTGGCAGTGGTGAGTTTCTCCATAATCAGACAAGATTTAAATACACACAACAATAGTTCTGGTTTCGTTCATAATGTCGGGGGTGTAGGCGAGGTCGAGTCATCGTCCTCTTTATTAAGGTAGCTTCAGAAGGCAGTCCAAACATTTCTTGGGCGGGAGCGCGTAGGCAATGAGGCGATGTACTCCTCTTCACAAGTTTGTGTCCAAGTAAGGGCGGAAAGCCACATCTTAAAGGTGGGGGGTGGGGGAGTGGGAGGGGAACGTTTCCAACATTGCAGTATACATTTCTTGGCCACTATACTGCCCACATTCAGAAACTCTGCCATTTTCTTGGTCTCATCATTTGCCCATACACCAAACAACAATGCCATCGGATCAGGGTGAATCACCTCACCCACAATCTCAGAAAGCGCACCAAGATCCTCCCTCCAGAATGTGTTCAGTGCAGGGCATGATCAGAACATATGCCCGTGTTCTGCGTTCTCGGCCTGATACCTCGGCAAACCTGTATAGAGCCACGGTTGAATTTGGTTATTCTATGTGGGCTATAGTACACTCTATTCAATAGTTTGTACTACACGCATCTATGTCGAGAATTTAGGGAAACCTTGCTCGTATGAGAGCACATCTTCCACAGGCCGTCCGTGATCTCAAGGCCAAGTTCACAGGCTCAGGCCTCGCGGACGTTGAAGGTCCTGTCAGGGAGTTTTGCTAGTAGGATTTTATAAAGGGAGGAGCGTATTCCCCAATTAGCGCTAGAGTTAGCGAAGCATTGCAGCTCAGGGGTGTCCGGGGGTTCCCGTGGGAATGATGACCACATGTCTCGGACTGCGGTCCGGAGCCTATAATACTGCAACATTTCCAGAGCCCAACCAGTATGGCCAGGGCGCCATGTCTGTGGGGTGATAAACTGCCCTTCCGGGTATAGATCTGTCAATGCGTGGTACCCCAAATTTGACCAGTGTTGAGAGAGAAGTTTGTCGTGGGTGGGTAAAGCCATTTATATTAAGGACAGAGGACGGGTGTTTGTGTCAGCAGGCATCGCCACGCTGTCAAAGTGGATACGATCGGGTCAGCTGGAGCACTAGATGTATATTTGCATTGTAGGATCAAGGTCATGGTATTGGTCCCGGTCGTGGCCAGTTTTTTCAGCTTAACGTGGGGAGGAACAGTGCGATGTCTATACCAGTATGCAGCAAATTGTGCTTGGGCCACCATCCAGTATAGGGTCGGGAGCTGCAAATCGCCCCCCTTTTGTAGAGCAAGGTCATATGTTTCCACTTCTTACGGACCGCCCTGGCATGCCACAGGAATTGGGAGTCCAAAGTGTGTAATTCGTCAAAGTATCTCTGCCCCGGCCAGATCGGTACATTACTGAAGATATACAATAGCTTGGGCACCAGGATCATCTTAATAAACGAGAGCCTACCACCCAGAGAGAGTTGCAGGGCACGCCACTTGGTGACTTTGGATTCAAAGTATTTCGCCCTAGCAGTATAATTGTTAGTGATCAGAACAGATCTAGATAATGCCATCTAGACCCCCAAGTATCTGATGCCACCAGGGGACCTGCAGAGGGGATATTCACAAGTCGGTTGTTGGGTTGCAGTGGTGAGGGGGAATATCTCGGATTTCGTATAGTCGATGGTATATCCGGAGAAGGTGCCCACTTTGATTATGTCCCTCAATATGGGATCTAGATGTGTGGACGGGTTCCTGACATACAATTGGACATCGTCCGCATACAGCGATATTATAACTGGAGGATCAGCCAACGTATGCCCTTTCGGGAATGTTGTGTCCCGATATAATCTGCCATCGGCTCGATGGCCAGTGCGAAGAGGATGGGGAGAAGGGACAACCCAGATATGTGCCCCTCCGCAGTTCGAATAATTGTGAGGTCAAAGAGTTGGCTAGGACACTTGCAGTGGGACAGGTGTATAGTAGTTTAATGTAGTGAATCGCCTTTGGGCCGAGCCCCATTCTCTCCAGGACCGCCCACATGTATTGCCAAGAGACCATGTCGAACGCCTTCTGTGCGTCCAGCGTGACCGCGACTGCCTCCGCGCTCTGGTTGATTCTTGAGAGGACTTTGAAGAATCTTCTAATATTAAGAGTCATCGACCGTCCGGGTACGAAACCGCTTTGGTCATCGTGGGTGAGATACTGCATAATAGAAAGGAATCTATTGGCCAGGGTCTTTGCAAGAATCTTTGTGTCTAAGTTCATAAGCGATAGAGGTCTATAAGACCCGCATTCATCGCTGGACTGCCGGGCTTGAGGAGAACTGTTATAGTTGCTTCACGCATTGTTGGGGGAAGAAAGGACTTGCGGATCGCGTCGGACAATACCTTTATTAATCTAGGCGCTAGGATAGCCACATGTTCTTGATAGAACTCTGCGGTAAGTCTATCTGGGCCCAGAGCCTTGCCCCGCGGTAGGTCAGTGATGGCTTTTACTATCTCATCTATGGTTATAGGTACTTCAAGTTGTTCGCGTTTGGATTGGGATATAAGGGTCATGGGGATTTGTTCGAGCAGATCCTGGATGTCCTGCATGTGTTTCTGTTGCGGAGTGTACATGTCAGCATAAAATTGTGAGAATGTCGAGAGTATCTGCTGATCCGACCATTGTGGGACCCCTTGCGTGTCCTTAATACATTCTATTCGAGTTCTGCCCCCCCTTCCGCCCGGATTAGCCTGGCCAGTGTTCGCCCGGGTATTTCGCCCTCTCCATACTGCCTTGCCGCGACCGGTCGCGTCAAGTACTTTATTTCTCGCATAGCATGAGATTCAAACGTCTCTAATTCAGCACCGATTTGAGCTAATTTGTGCGGTGTTGCATTAGTAGCACACTCGCACTCAAGAGCCTCGAGTCTGGCTTCAGAGCGTTGTAAATCGTTCCTAATGGTTTTTAGGACACCCGTCTCCCGTGAGATGGCCATTCCCCTAATGTAGACTTTAAAGGCCTCCCATCTAACCCCGAAGGTAGTGTCCTGCTCTGAGTTACACTCAAAGAAGGTCTGTATGTCAGAGCGGATCTCGGCTTTGAACACTATCAAGTAATGCCTCGGATTTGAAACGGCAGGAATTACGAGGGGGAAGGGGGGAAAGGGGCGCGAGAGCTCCAGATTCAGCTTTACCGGTGCATGGTCTGAAAGGGTGCGGGTCAATATTCGAGTATCAATAACCTTGCCAATTAAGTTGCTTGTGGTCAGGAATAGGTCTATCCTAGATGAACTACCATGAACAGAGGAGTAGAAGGTGTATACTTGCAGCTGAGGATGAAGAGTCCTCCAAACATCTCGGAGATCGAGGGACATCATGTGGGCAAGCAATCGTCTAGCTGCTTGTGAGATGGCTCTGGGTGCCGTACCTGACCTATCCAGGTTGTCTAGTATGAGATTCATGTCCCTCCCCAGATTATAGGAACCCCTATGTATCCCATCCATATGGAGTATATTTCATCATAGAATTCAGGGGTGTCAACATTAGGACCATAGGTGTTCACCAGAAGACATTCTGGGCCCGTCAATATACAATGTAGAGTGACACATCTTCCCTCGTCGTCTATTAAGCTTTTCTTCAGCCTGAATGTCACTGATTTATGAATCACAGTTAGGACTCCCTTGGATTGTGTAGAGTATGTAGTATGGAACCTGTTTGGGCCCCAGGAAGGTGGCAGGCATGACAAGGTGGCCGGGCGCATGCGTCTCTTGTAAAAGTAGTATCTTCACACCATGTCTCAGCACGTATGCAGTTATCTTGCGGGCCTTCGTAAAATTACCCATCCCCCGAACGTTCCATGACATCAACTGAACAGCCATACCATCCTTTCAGTGAACATCCCAGTTCGGCCGACGGCGTATGTACACGTTTGCAGGCGTTGAATAGAAGAAATCTCTTCATTGATATCAATGCCATACCTTCTGTGCCTTTTCTTAAAGTCTCCCCTCCCTGCCCCGCCTCCCCACCCTCACTGCACAACCCCAACTAGCAGTGTGCCCATCCCCCCCCTCTCCCTCTCCCAGAGGTGAGCTGTACCCAATCTGGCTCATCTACTGCATCTGCACAACAAAAACACAATCGAAAACAGTGCAGTCGCATTGGGGTTCGCCGCTGCCATGTGGCAAGCTTATATGGGAACCTGGGGATTCTAATGTATTTTTGACAGCATATGTGGCGGTCAGGCTTTCCCTCTCCCTCACCGCGTTATTAGCTAGGCGGTCATCATTTTGATTATCAGACAGGAGAGGATTTAAACATGGTAAAAGCAGTAAGGATGAGCCGGGGCGTCAAAACAATGCCGGCAGTTGCACGAGTACTTTGGCGTGTAAACCTCTGAACCAGCGAAGAGATAACAAAACTGCTATGGTGAGGGTGGCCGGGTGACCAGCAGAGTTGTGGTCAGAATTACAGGCAGGTGAAATTGTATCTGGGTTACTAGGTACATATAACTCTGTGGTACATGGATCTGAAAGTGGGGTAACCAACATAAAAGATGGCACGTTGAGCTCAGTCGTTCTCCGTTAGATAGCCAGTGGGGGCATGTAGTGGGATGTACGTCTCAATGAATTTCACCGCCTCGTCCAGCACCGTGAAAAAGTACAGTTTATTATTGAAGGTGAACTTCAGGCGAGCTGGGAAAAGGATGGCATAAGCGATGTTCCTCTCTCTAAGCAGTTTTTTGACTCCCAGAAATTGTCGACGCTCCTGTTGCACTCCTGTGGAAAAGTCCGGAAATATTCAAATGATCTGCTCCTCTAATCTGAGCTCGCCCTTTTCTCGTGCGAGAAAGTATTTGGTCTCTGTCTCTATAGCTTAAGATTTTAGCTATTATTAGCCTCGGAAAGTCGCCAGGTTTGGGGCGCGGGGTGAGCGCTCGATGGGCTTGTTCGACTGCATAGAAGGGGGATGGGTCAGAGTTACCTAGTAGGTCCTTGAGCAGTTTTTCTGTAGCTAATTTAAGCCGGCCATTGAACGCTTTCTCCGGGACCCCAATAATGCGGATGTTATTCCTCCGTGATCTGGACTCCAGGGCATCACATTTGGCTTTGATACGGTGTCTTGCAGTGCTGTAATACCATCCTCATTGGTGCCAATTCTAGCTTCCGCTTCAGTGATCCTGGATCCCTGCTGGTCCAGTTTAGATCCGAGTGATGCGCCTTTGGCGTTTAGGTCATCCAATTTTTCATGGAAGGAGGCAAAGTTCTTGGCCATGGTCTCCATCATGGTGGCGAGATCAGGGCCAGCGTGTTCCCCCTGTGCTTCCAAGTCGTCCTGGCCAGAAGTTGATTGTATCTGTTCAAGTCTGGCTGTAGCTTTAGCAAATGTATCCATTGCGCCAGTTTTACCGGTGCCGCGAGATCTGTTGGACATCCTCAGTCTGTACTGACCCCGCTGGAGGAAGCGGGGGTGATGTATCCCGCACAAATAGCGCAGTGATTAGGCTGCTTTATCTTCAAGTTTTGAGGATGGAGCTCTAAACAGAAGCGTAAAGCCAAAGCTTTCTTGGGGTGAGATCCAAGTTAGGCCCAGGGCGTGGCAAGGAGCTATGTCCCCCTATGTGCACCAAAGGTGGCTCAGATGTGAGGCGGTGGGGTTCGGTCTGCGTAGGTACAGACGCTTGGTGCATCTCTCCTGCGAGCTGCTCCAGGGTAGAAGGTGTGCGCCTTGCTAAGATACGTCCAGTGCCGAGCCCACAAGTAGAGGCAGTAGGGTGGGTGGTCAGGCGATTATTAGCTCACACAGTTATATCACTCAGTGCAGTTCTTCAGTAATCAGATATGGTATGTCAGCAGCGTGCCATGCCCAAAGAGGGAAAGCACAGGTTAATCAGGCGCATAGGGAGGGCATTTCAGGAGCGGGTCTCAAAGCAGGTTGTGTGGGGAGATTCATTTATAAAGCAGTGAGCACAGCAGCACAGTTCCTGGAATCGGGTCAGCACCACAGCAGCGAGATCACGACGCACACGTATAGTCGATGGTATATCCGGAGAAGGTGCCCACTTTGATTATGTCCCTCAATATGGGATCTAGATGTGTGGACGGGTTCCTGACATACAATTGGACATCGTCCGCATACAGCGATATTATATCTGGAGGATCAGAGGAGTACAGAGTGTACTAATGGTGGATTGAGGGAGGGGGCAATGCAGCAGATATCACAACCCCTAGTGCAGGGGAGCAGCCCTCTCCAAATGCGCTCTCCACCCGGCCGGAGTTCCAGCAGTATCTAGGGTTATGCCAGGGGCCGAGTTCCCAGAGTGCTTATCTTGTGGGGATCAAGGGATCTTACCGTCTCACCATTGCATGCTGTTCCCTCCACTTGCATATCACAGTCACACGCCAGCTCCAGCTGGTAACCATGTGGGCTCTCTCTGGCAGGGATGGGCAGCAATGAAGGGATTCTCGCAGAGGGGAGCAGGTGCCAGTACAGGGAGGCCCGGTCGGGTCACCCAGATGGTGAATCAGGCGAGTGGCGCCATTCCGCAGTCCAAGCGCGGCGTCGCTGCTCGTGCCAAAAGTCAGCCTCGAGGTCTGGATCTCAGGTCCAGGTTCGGGTCATCCGTTGGCACAGGAGATGAAACGACCGTTCTGCAAGGGTCCCCGTGGCCACAGAGGGCGAGTGGGGATGTAGGATTATTGAGGCTCGTGCAAGCTCCACAGGGAGTGGCGCGCAAAGCCTGTCACCAAGAGCCACTGGACGTGGCATGCCCCCCCACCTGCGACCCGGGGAGAGTTCTTGGGTAACGTTGTCAGGGCAGCGCCGGCCCCGGCATACCCTGAGGTTTGCTATGGCGATCAGCGAAGGGAGGCTGCTCTGCCTCCAGGGTCGCGCCGCTCACAGGATGTCACAGAACATATCAGGCCGTTAGTGGGGTAGATCGGGCGCACAGACTTCAGGGTGTTCCGTTCTCTCCAGTATTCGGCCACCAGCCGCACAACACCTTCACCCTCCTGTGGGATGAGTAACAGGGCAGGGGTTTGCAAGGGGCCGCCACACCAACAGGATAACCGCTGTCCTCACACGGAGCTACAGAGCCAGGCAGCCATCTTTGGGCTGCTCAACAGCACCTCCCGACCTCCATGGCAAAATGATGTGTCCAAGTTCATGAGTCAAGTTTTATGATGCTTTTGCATTTTCCTTTAATTGTGTAATGACTTTTGTTGAAATAAAGCTGTTAAATGATCGATATGCCTTGTTCCTATAGTTCTTCTGGTCAGAGTGGGAATAGTGAGGCGTTTATTAAACCCGTTTAATTAAAATGGGAAAAGTTGAGCTCTTTACAAAGTTGTCCGCCTCACATTTCTGATGCCTTACAAGTGCCAGATGAGTCCTAAAAAAGTTACATAAGGTTCACATTAGGACTCAACTCAATCCCAACAAACTAAGATAGGCCTAGAGAGGGATCCTTAACCCAGATTCCACCACCAAAGGTCAGGTAAAAGTGAGTTAGGGTCAGCGCTCCAAACCATATGGGAGACGGGGGAGGGGGGAAGCAACAGGTATGTAGACTTACCCACCTGGCTTTAAATTCTCCAGATAGCACGTGGAGGTTCCAGATTTCTTTTCAGGCCTGTTCTGTCTTGGTTCCTTGGACCAGGATCATCTAGATAGAAGAGATACTTTATTTTGCAGGATTTAGTTTCAGTCGTGCGCAGAAGGAATAAATACGTTCCACACAGCTTCCAGTTGAAGACCACAAAAAAGACAAGCTCCAACAAAGGTCACCAGTGTCACACAGCGACAGGCGACCGTGAACTGCTAACACAGGAGCAGGCCCTTGGTTGGGAGATGGCTGAAAATACAGGAGCAGGCGACTTGTGGCATAAGCTAAAGATTGATAAAGTTAGGAGGCTCTACTCGAACAGCAACAGCAGCAGCAAAGTAGCCCAGCAGAGAGCTGGTCAGTCCAACGGTTGGTCCAGGGACACATTCCCGAAGGCTCAGCAGGCACAGACCCTCGGGAAGGGGTTGAAATTGGTTGTTCCCAACTGTCTAAGGCTCGAAGAATCAACAACAGCCTTCTTGAGATTGGGACAGAGAAGCAGGTCATCACCGGGACAACAATGGAATCCATGCTGGTCCGCTGCAGGGTTCATAGTCAGGCCTCAGAGGGCTGCTCTTCTTCGTAGAAGCCTTGGTTCCAACAGTGATCTGTCGAATAGCTGCAGGTGCTCTCCTTTTATCGAAGATTCGGGCTGGGAGCTAGCACAAGCCTACCAATTATAAGGCTCTCCAACACTACAACAGCCCTGGGTTGTCCAATCCTTGACAACCACTGGTCATCACATCCGTCCAGAAACAGACTTTGGGGTACCCAAGGATGTTGACTGGGACCAGACAGCCCCAGCTCCCACCTCTGGTTCATACACACACTCACAAAGCCCACTTGCCCGCATAAGCAGCAGCTTTCACTGGAAAAGAGGTTACCATATAGGACATTACCTCAACTGAAGAGGCAGGAAGAAGGCCAAAGGACGAGATGGCCAAAGGCCATTTTAGGGTGCAAGCCACCTTTACAAGCCTTTTACAGTCAATGCAAAAATGTACGTGATAAAAACCACACAGCTGCTAGCTTGTTTTAGGCACATCCTCAAAGTAACCAAAAAGTAACCAAATAACCAAAAAGCCATTAGGTCAACTGTTATAAGGACAAAGTATCCAACTACACTTCACTGTTAGAGAAAGTGTGCAATTGTAATAATAAAAGCATTCCAAAAGAGAAAGTCTTTCAGTACTGACAGTCTTTGGGACCAGTCAGTTTCTCAAGAATCAGCAAAACAGGCTAGGGAAGTAAAGCTGAAGGCATTACTGACCTCTAAATGTCAGGACAGGGTTCAACAATAAGCAAAGAGACTGGAAGACCAATAGGAATCTATGGGGAGAAAGGTGCAAAAAGGAATTCCTTAACAGTGCACTTTGGATTTGTAATCAGATATGGCCCTTACAATTAAACAGTTCATTGTCATGTCAATGAATTAGCTTAAAAGGAATTACACATTCTGTTCTTTCCAATATGCCCTTTTCGGGTGCTTTCCTGCAGAGTTACCTACAGTCCCACTTTATGTTCCGATTCATAAAAACTGAAGAATACGAAACCAACATCAGGCCCCTCCACAGTCCATTCGCCTTGCATCAAAGAGAGGGAGAGAAGAGGAGGGGGACAGGATGAAGAGAAAGGTAGCCGATTACTTTGCAGGAATGTGGGCTTTCAGTCATGGAATGGGGAAAGTGGTTGTACGAATAGGAGAATTTACATATTTAGGCCATGCCTGAATCTGCCATGTGAGGGTCAGGCTTGGACAAATGCTCAACAAGAAAAGAAAAGTCAAACAAAGTACTTCTGTACACTAGTACAGAACCTCACACTCCAGAAATATTTCTGGCACAGGTGGCACATACAACTTTCACCCAAAACTGAAAAAGAGGAGTGCCGTCAACAGTGGTAATAAGTAACCACAGGACGGCAGTAGCATGTAGGGGATAAGTAGAAAACGTAAGGAAACTTTAAAGTCACTCAAAAGTGTACATTCCAGTTGCCGAATATCAATTGCTAAAATACGTTTTTTTTTTGTTGTTTTTTTTAAAAACATTGTACCTGAATAGATTTCAGGATTTTATTTGCTACATAGTTCATGTCATGTTGTTGCATTAAAGATACTAGAAGATAGAAATCTAATTAATGGTGCTTATTTGAGAAAAGGGCTGGCTACAAAGATTACATTGATGATGGATTGTAAAGCAAAAGTCTTGTGGAAAAGTATGCATATTCGCATTAATTTTACAATCAATGTCATACATACTGAGTAAAGATTTGGTCTCTTCTCCTTCAGCTCTTCTTTGTACTGTATGATCGCTTTAAGGTGCGGAAGTTTATCCTGAATCTGTAAAGCAAACATGGCATTTTAGCAACACCTAGGATTTGTCTAGAAGGTAAGATAAGTCGTCATGATGAACTGTGCTATATACAACGTATTAGTGACCACGCGTGAACATGACATGCATCTGCACTCTAATGTATAATTTAATATGAATAATGTATATAGCTTTGTACATGATGGTCTAACCTGTCTATAGGGCCGCTTTTCACTCAACCTCACTATGGTTACTATTCACTGTGTGGTTATTGGTCTCCCTTTTCCCCCTCATCACAACCTCCTTTTCCTGGTCATCCTTGCTCAGGCACCATAGGGCGACTGGTGACACAATGGGCCCCTAACAAGTCAACTAAAAACAATAAAAGTAACTCACCCCATTGACTGCTGTACGCCTTAGTTGATAGACCCTTTTCCTCCACACTTCCGAGTTGTCGTTCTTGGGAGAGGGCCAAGGCTTCATTTGAAATTAATGCCAGAACACGTGTAGACACGCCCCAGCACAGGGAAATACCTTATGTGTGCTTCCCCCCCTCAATCACCAGTCACTTTAAAGTATGTACAGAAGATATGTGCAGAAGAAAGGGGATAATGGATTAGGAGTGCAGTGGTGACTACTGTAAGTAACATTTATTGACTCGTATGTCCTGTCACCTTTCCTCTATACTTGTAGAGGATTGAAAAGCATCCCACACAATCGAAGGATCGAAATAAGCAGACAAACAGAAGATTAGGAAACATGCTATGTTTCAACCAAAAAGCTTTGCAAAAAACTGCTGAGCATCTGCCCTGGAACCTTGACCCTGGTGTAATGCTTCAGAAACCATTAGGAGGAGCCGATGCAGGCCCTACAAATCTCTTACAGGTCTATGCCTCTAGAAAGCCACTGGCACACATTCTTTTCGGCAGAAGAATATTGCTCGTCTTTAAGCATTCCAAAATTCATATGATAGGATCCATCATGTGATAGATGCTTTTGATGTTCTTGCCTTGCCCGAGTAGAGGAACTGCTGTACATCATTCATGGTCTGAAGAACACAGTTACTTAGTATGATCAATTTGTATTTCGAAGCCCTGCACACTTCCAGAATATAAAAAAGACCTCCAAGCATTAAAATTCTGGTAACAGAGGAAAAAACAGGTAGATGCAGCTCCTGATAAATTTGGAAGTCTGATTTCACTCGGATGCATTTTAAGAAACATCTTTATTTATTGTTTTCTTTCTAGGCAGTTATACAATACTGTTTCAAAGCACCCACAGGGCAGGGAGGGAACAGGGGTGGAAAATACATTAAAGACACAATATTTAAGAGCAGGGGGCTTGGGGGGGGGGGGGAGAAGGGACAAACCTACTATGCCTACGTGCAAGTGCAGCAAGGAAGAGGGAAGAGGCGGCAAGTGCTGGGGAGTCCGAGCTCATGGGTGAGCCACAGAGGAATTGCTAGGTATGTGGAGTGCTACACAGAAAGGGCCGCGGGAGGAGGAAGTGCGAACCTCCAGGGCAGAGGGTGTGTGGATGCAAGTACTGTGGATAGACAGGAGCTGGGCACAATTAGTGTAGGTGGTCAGGGACCAGAGGATGCATCTTGACCTTGTTGAAGAGAGGAACAGCTTCATTGGAACAGAAAGCCTGCGTTGTGTACCCCATGAGCTGCACACCAATAAGGCAGATTCCCATGTCACAAATGTAAGATCCCCTCTCCACCCCCCCAACAGAGTACACTCAAAAGGTTTGAGGAAAAGTTGACAAAAAACACTTCATATTCCAAAAGGGGTGAAGAAATCAAACTTGTGAATGCAATCTTAACTATAGGAAAAGAGCAGAAGAAAGGAACTAGACAAAGCAGATCATCAAGAGCACAAATAAGGCGCAATCAGCATGGCCACAAGGGAAATAACATCCTGAAGACTGTTCCAAAACAACTGAAGGGAATCTGACATGTTGATGACGAGGGGAATTAAACAAACCAAGAGTCCTAAGAAGACAAATTACTTCCCTCTGGAAGTGTTCTTTCTAATGGATGTTTCTCCCACAGATTTCATATGGGATATATTCTCCTAAGGCAGCAGATTCCGGAAACCTTTCATCACCAGGACGCTCCGTGGGGCATCAGTGCTCTTCGGCATTGGGACTATCCATGATGTCAGTACAAATAGCCTGCACTGTGCCTTCAGTTTTCTAATTGTTTCACTGTGCTCCCCACATGGTGGAATTTTGTTTAGTACTGCAAGGATTAATATTATAGCCAGGAAGGCAAAGAAGGAGAGGCGTATAAGACGAAGGAGCTCGGCAGGTTGTGAGGGCGATGAGGAATCCATGGGAGGAACATCCATCAGAAAGAACATTACCAGCGGTCAGTTATTTGTTGTTCCAATGGATTGTGTCCTCCCACGCATTCCTAATCTTAGATTGACTACCAGGGCAATACCCCATATAGGAGGAGGGAAGAAGAAAACTCATTGCAGTCTCACCTTAAGACATTCTGAAATACTGCCCTGCCGAAGCAGTCATCCTGGCCGTATAGAGTGCCATAACAGTGTTTGGCAAAGGTATACAGACATAACCATGTCACCGCCAGCAAAAGTCCCATGTTGGTACTACCCTCAGAGAGCAGAAGTCGTCATTCCCCTGGTAGAGTGAGCCCTGAATCCCTCTGGAATGTCTAGCAGCTAGGATTCCCATGAATGAATCGAATCTGAAATGTCCGAAGGAGAAAAAAAAAAAAAATAACTCTCGGTTTTCTCTCCCCGGGACATGTCGGACAGAGCCTTTTCTCCCCCTACCCCCGGCCGTCTCCTGCATCCCTTTGCAATGCATGTTCCCGTCTCTTGCGTGGATGGAACTGGTGCAGCAAGGTCCTCTTTAAAAAAGAAAACATTTCCCAACTTTATTCCAACAGGTGTGGGTGACACCCCCGCTGTCCTTGCTCACTTTAATGCCACCAAATGGCGGACTTGTTTGTAATTTTCAGCCATATGTAATTTTCGGACAGCCGAAATGCGGTCAATTCTCCCATTTTTTTTGTTTTTGGTACAGATTCCTATCAGTTATACTGTAGCACTTGGGTGTCCAAAAAGATCCATCTCAACAATGTTTGCTTTGGGACAGACTTCCCTAACCTTGGACCTGCACAGCTGATTAATACTTGGTCTTCTATCCTGAATTGACTTGTTTTTGCAAAATAAAAGCTAAGCACTCTTGGGATCCAGTCTATGTAACCTTTCCCTCTAGTTTGAATGGGTGAGGAGGCAAATAGAAAACTGACAAATGAATTTGAGTCAAATGGGGCACCACCTTAGGAAGTAAAGATGGACTTACCCTTCGAGTCACCTTGCCCTTTGAGACAATTGTAAAGAAAGCGCCTGCAGTTCACTGAACTGCATCTACACAAGAAAAGAAAAAATCCAGGTTAGGAGACTGAATGATCAAGAATGCTTTGGCTCAAATAGGACTCCATTAGAAATGATTCACGTCCCAAGGCATCACCACAAAAGGGACAGAGAGAAAGGTGTTTACTAGTCCTTTCAAGAATTGCAGTACAATGGGTACATAGAAGTAAGAGCCCTGGTCAGACGTGTGCTTAAATATGTAAAGGGTAACCTTTGACTGTTGCCATTTGTAACTCTTGCTGGGCTACGTGTAACAGGAAGGAAAGTGCCACTGTGGTATCACATGAAAAGGGGTCGAAGACATTGGCCCTCCACCAGCTGCAAAATATCTTTCATTTGCAGCAGTAAAAAGCATTAGTTGCTGGTCTTCTGGCGAAAGCAAAAACTCCATGACCTTTTCTGGGAGATCCCATTCTATACCTCAGCCTCTGAGCAACCAAGCACGGAGATCGAAAGTGCTGACATTCGGGTGGAGGACCAGGCCTGCTAAATCAATCCTCTTAGGAAAAATTAAGTTCCCATAAGCGTGCGGAACATGCAGAAAAAAAATGAACTGAGGCCACAGGGTGGGTTGCAGGGCTATTTGTACCAACGAAAATGTCATATCTGGTCCCGATGCGGAAGCACCTCGATGCAGATGGTGTACTCCCTGGTGGTGCCGTGCAGCATCTGCTTCCTCGGGAGTATACATGTCAGATGATGAACGAGGACACAAAATATCAGAAATGCTACATTTAAAGTTATTTACCCCAGTGACTACTGTACTCCTAGTCCAATTTCCTCAATTCTTATGGGATTGTCACCCCTGGGAATGACGATGGACTGGAGGATGTTGTGCAGCATTTATTATTAAAACAATGTTCGAACACGCCTCCCTTACACATTCTCCATGCCCTTACTGCCAGACCTTGTAAGAGCAGACGACCAGGGACTCTTGTTTGGACAGAAGGAGGGGCGCACAGTGCAAAAAGGACTACCGAGTGTTAGTGGTGGGCCCTCATTCTGCGGCAGCGTTTTGGTTGTGGGCCTTCTTGCCCTCCAGTCTTGGGCCCTGTCCTATTCCTGTCTCATCTGTAAAGGACCTTGGCATAAAAATGTCATCCTTATCTGCCGACCTTCAGCTCAGCGCCATTTGTCAGAAAGGATACTTTCAGCTAAAGACCCTGTGTAAAATCCTGCCTTACCTTCCTTCCAATTTTGTGCTCCAGTGGTATCCTCGCTCATCTGATCAACAATGGACTATTGTAACACCATTCTATTGGCCCAGCCTGCTTACCTCTTGCAGCGTCTGCAGGTGTTGCAGAAATCTGCAGCGCAAGTGGCCACAGTCACACCCAGACATGTCCACATCTATCCAGTACTTTGTCTTCTCCATTGGCTCCCTGTGGCATTTAAATCACTGTGCCTGGTCCACCGTGCTTTTTACTGTTGTGGTGCAGAATATCTACATACAAAATTCTCTCACTATGTCCCGGGTCATGCACTTCTTACCACTGATGCCGGTTTGATCGCTGTACCTCATTTCAGAGCCTCTCGCATTGGCGGCCGCTCTTTTTCAGTTGCGGCCTGTTAGGTAAGAATTTGTAGAGTTCAACTGGTGTGGGACTTCACAAGAAGTATCTCTTGGTATTAGGTAACCCACCTTTTGATATAGGCCTGTCCTACACAAGTTGGTAGTGTGACTGAGCAGCCAGGCTGCTCTTAAAGGGGGTAATGTGAGCTGTATAGCTGTAAAATGAAATCAGTAAATACAGGTATCCAAGTAAACACACACACACTTTAAGATAGATATATATATATATATATATATATATATATATACACACACACACACACACACACACACACACACACACACACACTGATAATTACACAAACTTTAAAAAGCATTAATTACTAGTAACATTAATCACAAAGTTAGGATTCAATTCAACAAGAGCAATAAAGCAGGTGAGTAACTTTTCATAGGTTATACATATTCCAGCACATTGAGCGACATCATTTGAGGACCGTAATAGCACTTATTTGTGAGTTATTAGGAAGGAATAGTTAGCTAGATCAGAATATACTTTGTACTTTGAAAAACGGTTGGATTCTCTAGGGAGGGATGTAGGCAGTCTTTTCTCCCAGCAAGATTAGTGTTCAACAATTAAAAAAACTGTAAGGGAACAAGCAATGCCAAAGCAAACATGTTCAGAAAAACAAGTTACTTACTAAACTGGCAACGTTCTTTCGACTGGATGTTCCTCCAATGTATTCCTCATCTATGACATGTGATGTCGACAGCTGTGCTGCTTCAGAATTTTATTTGGCAGAGGGCGCCCTTGCATCTGGTCGATGTCCCTCAAAGGCATCTGTCGAAGGCGACGTCCTCGGAAGTTATAAGTAGTACGCACGGCACCCATAGACTCAGTTCATGTCCCCCCCACCCTCTCACATGTGGTACACATGCCCAGAACACAGCATCGACTGCACTTAGCCTTGCAGGACGTAAGCTGTAACAGCATGGGAAATTCTTGAGAGGGGGAGGCTGGGAGGGTGATGAGGAATACATTGGAGGAAAATCCAGTAGAAATAACGTTTACCAGTTGGTAAGTAACTTGTTCTTCGAATGGAGTGGAGTGTGTCATCCAATGTATTCCACATCTATGACAGACTCCCAAAGCAAACCAAACAAAAAGGGGTACCTGCACTCTGGTCCTTCAGGTAAATTAAGCAAGAAAATGATAGATTGGACCAGCGGGTATGGGATGACACGAACATCTAAACCCCATTAATACATATTTCAAATGTTATTAAATGATTCAAGTATCAATAAACCTACATCTGTATGTCATACTAAAAAAAATACTAAAAAAAAGCTTTGATGCCTGCTCAAAACATCCTACTTCACAAAGTTTCATACCTCATTTCCAAACATTCTTATCCTTCTTTCAGACATGCATTCATAAAACCTTCACAGCTTCCTATTTCCTAGTGTAATTATGATTCAATATTACACTTGGTAATACATTATTCACTGATTCACATATCTGACCCTATCCGTAGTCATAGTGTCATTCAGTTGCTCAAAATTTTACAACAGTTCGTAATGTCGATACGTGTTTTGGTCAATGGACATCGTTGATGTCCTTTTTCTTCTCAATTTTTTTTAATTGTAGGTTGCACTGCCAGGGAAGAAACCAGCCGCGGAGTTCTTCGGTTAAAAGGTACTACCCTTCTATTCGCGGTAGTGGTAAGCCGTGGTATTCCGGTTGCCGGCGTGCTTGGCACGGGCAAGGCGGCCACCAGATGCTCCAGGAAGGTGAAAAGAAGGCAAAACTGGTTATCCCCACCAGTCAAAGGAAGAAGACTCTCCGGACTGGAGATCTCCTCTGTTGTCGGGAAAAGTGGTGAGATGGTTCAGCAGGGCTCCACCGGTGGTGTCGTCGTTGCAGGTCGGCTCAGCTTCTCCCTCGTCAGATTCTTAGGTCCTGTGGCGACTTCTGAAGTTCCAGTCCCCAAAGCCCTGCTTTTATGCAGCAAACCCCCATTCATTCAGCCTAGCTGTCAAACCTGCTAAGTGGTGAGCCGGCCGGCTCACCACTTGGGACAATCACACAAGAGTGCGACTTGAGTTGCCAAGGCAACTCAGTCTAGGGTGCCTAAACCCCCTCCGAAACCCCCTGTGGTACCCAGACAGAGTGGCACCACTTTTGGAGGCTTCTGTGGAGAAGCCCGCCAAAAAGTGGAACAAAGGGCTCGACTTGGGTTGGAGTCACAGAAGAGAACACAAACGCCATTTTAGAATCGAGTTCTGGTAAAAAAATACCAACCGGTGAATTAATATTAAATAAATAAACCAGCGGCATGTTCGAGGCTATAGGAATTAAATAATTAAAGTTGGTAGCCTCGAACAATGGGAAAATCCTATAGAGATATATTCGCGGTCGAATATAAAAAGTAGTGTCCACTGCCACCAGCCAAAACTCGAACAGGGGGGGACAGAGACGTGCCCCCTCGAACAACAGACCCCTGGGCAATCGAATTGCCCTGACCAGTACGTCCACAATATGATGGTTTGTACTGGTTTCTGTTCATAATTTGGGACTAGCAAAGCCAATGGTGACTTTACATGCCCTGGGAGACAGTTGTCAGTCCCAGGGTATGGAGTCTATGGTGGGGGGGTCGCTACGACATCCCCTGGGTTACGGCACGGAGGGTGCTATGTAACCCATATCAAAAACACATGAGACCCTATGGAGTAAAAGACCCCATAGCCCATAAAACACATGGAAAGACAAAGGAACACCTCAAATCATGTCTAAGAGTGGGAGTAAAAGAGTCTCACTCTTAGCAGGAGAAAAAAATAAACCCCAAAATCCAGCAAAGCTGCTGGGGGACTCACTAGGTTTGGGAAATTAGCCTTTACAGAGAATTATACCTAACAGCCACTCTGTAGCATTCTGTAATAGCAAGAATCTGGACAAAAGTTTGTTTTGTAACTGGAAGCTCCAGTTTGTGTTCAGTGCACCCGATAAAAAGCTGGTCATGGGTTTTATTTTCACCATCCGTGAGATATAAAAGCTCAAAGCCCTTGCTAGGATGAGGCGGCCGATAAAATGTTGGTAGTACAATTTTCTGGGATAAATGATACTGGCAAAAAAGAAGGTTTGACCCCAACGAAAACCTTGACTTAATGAAAAATAGTAAATGGAGGCATGCAACTCACTCACCCTGTTGGCTGATGTCAATGCAACTTACAGAATGGTTTTAAAAGTTAGTAGTCTTAATGGCCATGAATAACCAGGTTACTCACCGTAGTGACCACCTTACTCCTAGTCCATAGTCCCCTTTCCTCCATACTTATGGGACATTGCTCCGTCCTATGGGACGGGACCGGAGCGCTTTGTAAAAGCATCCAAAAATGATGCAAAAAATGTTTGTCCTTCCTCTCCTTCTACGCGGGGCCCAGTATGCTGTCGAAGTCCCACCCATCTCGGCTCCGCCCCGCGCATCGCCCTGCAGTCCTTTTCCATCGCCAGGTGAGTGACCTTTAGCACTAACAGAGGAACCTTATTAGAGGGGACAGAGGGCGGGAGTATGGAGGAAAGGGGACTATGGACTAGGAGTAAGGCGGTCACTACGGTGAGTAACCTGGTTATACTCCTACGTCCCGTCCCCTTTCCTCTATACTTATGGGAGATTCCCAAGCACTCCTTACAGGAACTATGGGTGGATGGAAAAAAACCCTTACTGAAACAGGTTCTTCAGCACAGCCTGACCAAACTGAGCATCAGATCTGGAGCTCAGGTCTAGGCAATAATGCTTACAAAAAGCCGATGGGGAGGCCCAAGTAGCCGCCTTTGTGATGGTCTCCCAGGGGACATTTCTGAAAGGCAACTGTGGCTGCCTTGCCCCGCACCAGGTGTGCATGAATACCTTTAGGAGGCTGCAGTCCTTGGACGGTGTAAGAATCCGCAATGCAGGCAGCAATCCAACTAGAGAAGGTTACCAACAGTTGAGAAGAGCTCCTAAATTCGGATGTTCGGTCCAGATAGAATTTAAGGGCCCTTCTAACATCCAGGCAATGTAGATTGACTGGTTCAGATGGTAATCAGAGACCACCTTCGGCAGGAACGAAGGGTTTGTCCGTAGGACCACCTTATCCTTGTGAAAAAACAAGAAGGGATGCTCCACCGACAAAGCCTGGAGCTCACTCACGCGCCTTGCTGAAGTAACAGCAACCAAAAAAAAAAGACACCTTACAACGACAGGTGCTTGAGGTCGACCGTGGCCATTGGTTCAAAAGGTTTATGGTACAATGCCGTTGGGACCACATTAATATCCACGACGGGTGCGGACTACGAATTGGAGGATAAAGGCGTGTGAAGCCTGCAAAATGTCTCTTAACCACTGAATTAGACAGAGTAAGAGCATTGGTCCGTAGATAGATAGGCAGATAACGCCAAAAGATAAGTTCTGCATGACAGACGTGAATTCCTGACTCTGCTAAGTGGGATACAAAGGACAGTAGTGTGTCAATTGTAGCCGCCCTTGGGTCAAGCGGTTTGTTTAAACACCAATGACAGAACCTGAGCCATTTGCTTCTGTACTGAGACCTAGTCGAGGGTTTCCTGGCTGCCTGAATAATATGCATGTTATCTGCAGACAGGCTAGATGTTCCAAGGACCTGAACTCAGGCACCATGCCGCCAAGCTAAGCGATTGTGGGGAGGGGTGCCACAGCTGCTGCTCTGCTTGGTGAAGAAGATCGGGGCTCACTGGTAACCTGATCGGCGGATACACCGACAGGTGTTGAAGTTCTGAGAACCAAAACCTGTCCGACCACCACAGGGCTACGAGTAGAAGGGAACAGTTCACTGTGTTCCTCAGTTTGCAAATAGTCCGGTGAACCAGAGGCAGAGGAAGGAAAGCATAAGCCCTCATGTTGTGCCATGGAATCTCGAGAGCATCCCCCAGAGAGGAGGCTCCCCCCCCGTTTCTGGAGGCACACACAGGAAGTTTGTTTGCCGCCGTAGCAAAGAGGGCCACTTCCGGAGTGCCCCAGTGCAGGAAAGTCCATGAGAGGATCTCCACCTTCAATTCCCACTCAGCTGACCATCGTCCGACGACTGAGGGCATCTGCCGTGACATTCAGCTGGCCCGGAATGTGTACTGCAAGTAGCCAAACACCATGACGAACCGCCCACTCCCAAATCTGGATGGACAGGTCCACGAGAAGGGGAGACTTGGTGCCCCCTTGCTTGTTGATGCAATACATCGACACCACATTGTCCGTGCGGATACAGACCACCTTGTTGGCAATGATCAGTCTGAACGCCTTAAGCGATGATTTATGTTGAGGAGCTTGTCCTGAGGTGACCAAAGATCCGAGACTTGAAGAAGATCCAATGTCGCACCCCACCCCAGAAGGGAGGAGTCCATCGAGACCGTCACCATCGGGGCTGGGTCCTAGAAACCCGCACCCTCCGACAGGTTGCTGAGAGACGACCACCACTCAAGGTCCGCTCTCATGGAAGCCAGAATCGTTGTCAACTTGGAGTACGGATCTACAGCCTGACACACAGAACTCCAAAGAGCCATCTCAGTCCGCCTCATCTTGAGACTAGCAAGAGGAAGAGCCAACACGCACAAGGCCATGAAGCCCAGAAGCCTCTGGAACCACCAGGCCAACATGCTCTCTGACTGAGCAACCATCTGACACGTGGTCAACAGATCAGCCATTCTGTCCCCAGTCAGGTAAACTCTGCAGTCGATCATGTTCCAGCGAAAACCCAGGAAAATCAAGTCCCGAGAGACGGTCATGGAAGACTTCCGCCAGTTCACCGACAGCCCGAGGTGGAACAGGAGCTTAACGAGAGACTTATTGCAGGCGGCTTTCAACGGACAAGGGCTGCGTAAAAGCCAGTCATCCAAATATGGATACCCTGCAGACGAAGGTAGGCCGCGTTCACCGAAATCTTCATGAAGACACGTGGCGCCGAGCTGAGGCCAAAAGGAAGCACTCGAAACTGGAAGTGCTCCTCTCCCACAGAGAAACGGAGATATCTCCTGTGTGGATTCCAGATCAGAATATGCATGTACGCATCTTGAAGGTCCACCACACTGAGCCAGTCGCCCATCTGCAAGAAAGACTGTATCTGGCCGGGCGTGATCATCTTGAATTTCTCTTTGGGTAGGAAAAGATTGAACTGGGGAAGGTCTAGGATGGTGCGTAGGCCAGCCTGCTTGGGTTTGGGCACCGTAAACAGCCGGGAGTAGAAGCCCTCCCTTCATTCCCCAAGGAGAACGGGCTCCACAGCTCTGAGGTCCAGAAGTTTCTGAACCTCGGCTTTTAGGGAGGACGACCCTGACTGCTGGAAAGGAGGGTTGAAGGGTGGGGTAGGGGTAAGCGGAAGCCCGCCCGAGCGACTGTCGAGACCCACCTGACCTTGGTGATGGTCTGCCACGCCTCCCAATGAGACGCAATGCGTCCTCCCACCAGGGTCTCGTGCGAGCGCAGAGAACCCTCATTTGGCAGGCTTTTCAGTGGTGTTACCACCTGAATCTGAGGAGGAAGCTGAGGAACGGGAGAAAAACCAGGTCCATTGCTGGCTCTGGTGGGAATTACCTGAAGGGGTATCCACTCTGCGGGAATTCCTGTCTAGAAACCCCTTGAAACTAGAGGAGAGCCGGTTTTGCGACAACAGTCTTTGGGTCCTAAAATGAGTTTTAACCAGGACGGACAAGGACTTAACTGTCTGGGTGCTGTCCTTTGTTTTGGGGAGCTCCACATCCGTTGTAGAATGGAAAAGTTCCTTACCATCAAACGGTAGGTCCAACACCTTGTCCTGCACCTCCTTTGAGAACTTGGTGGCATGCAGCCACGCCTGTCGAGAGTTATCAACTTCCACCATAAGGCCCCGAGCCGAAGTGTCGACGTGATGAGATGCGGCCTCAAGCAGATCCTGGGCCAAGACCCTGGCAAATCAGATAAACCTGCCTTAAAGTCTTCCAGCTTCTCGACCATAATGTACTCCTCGAACTCCGACAGACCTTTCCACATCTTCATATTCGCCCCCGCTAACACCAGTTCTGCATTAGCCTGCCGGAGCTGCAAGTCCAAGTTAGCGAAAATCTTCCTCCCAAGGGAGTCGAGGAGCTTGTCTTCTTTCCCCAGGACCTGAGTAACCGTCGTAGAAGAGGATGCTGCAGGCCTGGACTGTAAAGTGGCCGCAGCCACCACCGTGGAGGAGGGGGTGTGGGGGGCGGACAAGATGCTAGGGCCACCTCTTCCGAAAAATGGAGCCTGTGGCGCGTCAATTTTCTTATTGACGAAAAGTCCAGAGTGTGGCTTCTCCCAGACTCTACGTACCTCAGCCAAAACATCCTTCTGCAAGAACAGGCCGGTAGGCTCCAAAGGAGACAGGTTGAACACCCCCGAAAGCACACCCTCCTGCGGAACGGGTGCCCCGGGCACTGGCACATCCAATAGGCACATCATGTCCAGTAATCGGTCGTGAAAAGCTCTAATAGAGCGGGACTGGTCTTTGTTGTCCTGATCGCCCTGCGCATCATCCGACAGGTCAGGGTCCTGCTGAACCGTGCCAGGCACCGCCTTGTCCACGGGGGGACAATGAGGGCAAGGGCGGGAGGGTCAGGGGAGGCACCGTAGGTAAGGGCGGTGCCGGCAAAACCATAGGAGCGGGTGGAGCCGGAGGTGCAGGCGGGCATATCTCCCAAAAAAGACCCCTTGAAATACTCTCTCATGGGGTCGGTACGTATGAGCATCTGAAATTTGTAGAAAAAGGCATCCTCCAGAGACTGTTTTGGGGCTGCCGGATTAGGCCTCATGAGGAGGATAATTCCAGGGACGCAGAGGGAAGGGTTGCCAAGCAGGCCCATCCCCATAAGTGTCCACAAAAATCAAAGGTGCCGACCCCACCAGCAACGAGATGTGCGGAAGGTGCATCCGAGCGTTCCAGTCGTAAACTGGACGAAATGATGCGCACAAGGAATTTTATGTTCACCCCCAGAACCAACCCCTACACCTGAGGCTGATGGCATAGTTGTAGAGGAAGCGCCCAAAATGGCCACCGTGGTCACATGAGGGGAACTGCGGCACGTGTGGAAGTGAGGCAGGGGTCCCTGTCGGTGGATCAGGGGTCTTAATTTTAGCCTTTACATAAGGAACCTCGGCAAAGCCAGTACTATGAGGCCTTGAATGTTTCTGCGACATACCAATAGCCAAACTAGCCTTCACAGGAAGGACCTCGGCACTGCCAGTAAAGGAGGCATTCTCATTCCTTGCCCCCTCAACATTTCTGGCGTCGCCACAAGAGCGGGAACGGTGAGAAACAACTTTCACTGATAAGGCCTTGTGTTGGTTTCTTTAGCCTCTGTGCGAGGGACCTCGGACCCAGGTCCGGTAACAGCCTTACTAGCGCAGGCCTCTAACATCCCTTCGGTAACACCAAGCCCAACCAAGGCCTTGGGGCGCACCCCGGTACTTTTGAGGGGAGCCGATAAAGCGGCCTCAGAGCAAGCTCCGGTACCCCACGACTCAGTAGAACCAGGTCTACAAGCAGCCCCCACAGGAGGGGCCTCGGAGCGTACTCCGGTATCCACAGGCCCCTTACGGAGACCCTCTGAGAAAACTCTGGGACAATCATTAGGCCCAGAGGGCACCTCGGGGGAAGCCCTGGTGATAGAGCGGTCAACGTTCCGCCCGGCCCGGGAAGAACCCGGAAAGGTGTCTCCTGGCCGGGGTGCTCTGAAAAGTAAACAACTTACCGGGCGTTTCTTCTTTTCGTCGATAAAGGATTGAAAATGCGAAGGAGGAGTACACCGAAACACTTCCTCCCACCACTCCAACCAAAGTGCCCAGACCGAAAGGGAATCGCAATAATAACAGGAGTCCCAACGGTGGTCCGGACCCAAACACTCTAAACAAAGAGGGTGGGGATCCGCCCTCGCGAAGCAGCTGTGACATGATGATCAATCAGGAAAGTATAGTTTGAACGACAGACAGACTAGTACACGATCGCTAGCGAGAGCCAGAGAGGAGGAAAACAGGGAAGAAAATCTTCCACAGATGCAAGTGCGTCCAGTCCCAAACGAGTGGAGAAAAGGACTGATGGGTGATGCTGAGCCGAGATGGGCTATGGCCACATGCTGGGCCCCGCGTAGAAAGAGCGGAAGGACAGATTTTTTGCAACATTTTGGGATGCTTTTACAAAGTGCTCCGGTCCCGTCCCACCGGACTGAGGAATGTCCCATAAGTATGGAGGAAAGGGGACGGGACATAGGAGTATTGAGTGGCTCAAAGGGAGTGCACATTAGAAATTTCAACACAAGATTGAGATCCCAAAACGGCACTTAAAAAGGTGCAGGAGGGAAACGCATTTGTGAGCCCTTTGAGGAATTGAATGATTAACAGCATCTTGAAATAAGATACATCTTCATATGTGCGCTTGACGATTGAAAACACTGCCAAAATAACCTTTTATTGTTCCAATCTGGAGCCCCAAATTTGCCAAGTGTAACAAAAAGGACATCATCATCATAGGTGTATTGCACTGAAAAGGATCCACATTCTTTTCCCTGCACCAATATATTTTTTTCTATTGCGTCACTAACCCAAAGGCCTGAGGGCGCTCACAGGAGAATCACAGACAGTTGAAAAAGAGCCAAAGGATAAAACCCTAAAAGCGAGCCACATATTGAAAGAAAAAAAAAAGAAAAGTATATGAGGGAGGCTTATTAGGGAACAGATAAGTGATATAATAAATCATCCACATTCAGCATCACATTTTTTCAGGTGCTTCTTAAAGAGGACCGTTACGTCACTTTCAGACAGGTTTTTGGGGAGGGTATTCCATAAGGAAGGTGCCCAGGATTTGAACTGGCACTGCCAATTTTCTGGAGGATGGAGAATGGGTGTACCAGACTAATGGTATCATTAGAGCGCAAAGTGTTCAATGGGTTTCTTTGTGATCCTGGTGATAAGGTAAGAGGGCGCTTCATCACTGGAATACTGTTAAATGTTAAAGGTATATGTACCGCGCAGTCACCAACGGAATTGGTCCCCAGGCGCTCTGGCGGATCTGTAAACGATAAGGGGGGTGGGGGTGGGTTAGTAAGGTGAAGAGGGAGTAGGATAGTGAGAGGAGTGGTGTTCTGTTGGCAGCTTCAACTCGGTATACACCGGATGCTGAGCTTTGGTGCGGGTATTGGATCGGTGTCAGTCCGCGTGTGCTGTTGCTCCGGCTTATGTGTTGTTGCAGTGTTGTGAAGTGCGTGCGGCTTGTGGTGCGAGAGATGGTTGTGTGAGTTTTTAAGTGAGAGAAGTATGCAGAGTTTGAGGTTATATTGGTTAGTGGGTTACCTGACCTTTAGCATGCTGACATTCACAGTATTGTCTTAGCGTGGCACTTGTTGGCCTTCACAATCCTATCTAAAAGCAGCACAGGGCACTGTTCAGAATTCTATCTAGGTGTGGGCATTACAACATTCACAATCCTATCTAGATGCGGCGCAGGCCACTGTTCAGAATTCTATCTGTGACCAAGCCTTTGTGCTGCAGTCTTTGTTGAATAGGCAGCCAGTGTAGGCGCCTTCTGGCTTCAGTTATGTGTGCCTTGCGTTTGAGACCCAGATCGCACGTACAGCTCCATTTTGGATTACTTGCTATTTCTTTGTTAGTCAGAGAAGTGCCTTTATAAAAGGCACTTGCAATAATCTAGTTTGCAATTAATGATAGCAGCTGCTATCTTCTCAAGACTTGTTTTAGGCAAGAAAGGGTGGATATGCAAAAGTAGCTGAACAAAATAGCAAAAGAATGATTTTTGATAACTGACCTCACGATTGAATGTTAATTGGGGGTCATAAAAGACACCCAAAGTCTTGACTGTTTTGAAAACCTAAGTAGAATGTTGAGCAATAGTAATTTGTCATAACTAGCATCAAAGAACAAGTTACTTCTTACCTTGTAACGTTCTTTCGACGGGATGTTCCTCCGACGTATTCCTCATCTTAGATATATATCCTTCCAGCTCTGCTGGCCTCGGAAAATTTTTTCTCCAGAGGGCGCTGCGCGTCGACGTCCCTCGAGTCGATGACCCTCGACAGCCGCCGTATCGACGCTCGACGTCATCCTGCCTATAAAGGCCGCGCGCAGCGTCCGTTGCTCAGTTCCGTTTTGTAGCCCACAGTATTACTGTTTGGACTAGACTAATCACCCTGAAGGAGCGTAAGCTGCAACAACAAGGGAAGTAAAACTGCGGGGATGGATGGGAGGGTCGATGAGGAATACGTCGGAGGAACATCCCGTCGAAAGAACGTTACAAGGTAAGAAGTAACTTGTTCTTCGAAGGGATTGTGTCCTCCGACGTATTCCTCATCTTAGATAGGCTCCCATAGCAGTATTCTATATTCGGAGGAGGGAGTACTGACTTCCCGCTGTCTTCTATTGGTGAATAGAATGTAGTACAGCCCTTCCAAACCTAGTCTCTTGACTAGAGGAAGAATCCAGATTGTAAAACCGTGTAAAGGTATGGACAGACGACCATGTAGCGGCCGCACATATGTCTTTAATCGGCACGCCTCTTTTGAGGGCCGAAGAAGCTGCAATACCTCTGGTCGAATGAGCCCTAAGGTTTTGAGGGGGCTCTTTTCCTGCCAGTTTATAAAATTCCAGAATGGCTAGAATGCTCCATCTGGAAATGGTCTGCTTAGTTATTGGTAACCCCAGCTTGTGACCTGCGTAGCCTACAAACAGCTGGTCTGCCTGTCTTATCCTGGCTAGTCTACTAATGTAAAAACTTAAAACCCTCCTAGGGTCTAGTCTGTGTAACCTCTCTTCCTCTTTCCCCGGGTGAGGAGGAGGATAGAAAGATGGGAGGATAATCTTCTGAGAGATATGGAATTCAGAGAATACTTTTGGGAGGAAATTAGGCTTCACTTGCAGGACAACTTTGTCTTTGTGAAAGATTGTATGAGGGGGTTTACAAGAAAGAGCTTGTAATTCGCTCACCCTTCTAGCAGATGTAAGTGCTATTAATAAAACAGTCTTGAGGGTAAGGAATCTTAACGAACAAGAATGGAGAGGTTCGAAAGGTGTCCCCATCAGGAAAGTTAATACTAAGTTTAAATCCCATAGGGGAACTTGGAATGGTCTTGGGGGATAAACATTGGTTAACCCCTTTAGAAACTGTATTACCAAGGGTAATTTGAAATAGGATGGTTCCTCCGCAGTACGCTTAAAGATAGATAGCGCTGCGAGATAGCCCTTAATGGTGCCAACTTGAAGGCCTGAATTTGCCAAATATAGTAGGAAGGACAAAACCATTGGTGTACCACATGAAAATGGGTCGATATTCTGTTCTCTACACCAGCTGCAAAATCTGTTCCAACGGCAGCGGTATAAAGACTTTGTTGCTGGCCTCCTTGCCGAAAGCAACACCTCCATAACATCATCAGGGAGGTCCCAATCCTTGTACCTCAGCCGTTCAGAAGCCAAGCGTGAAGATTGAGGGTTTTGATGTCTGGATGGAGAACCTGACCTCCCTTCTGTGAGAGTAGGTTCTCTCTGAGAGGAAGTCGAAATGGAGGGCAGATGGACAAGTCTAGAAGGTCCGGGTACCACGTTCTCCTGGCCCAATCCGGGGCAATTAGGATCATGGTTCGCCGGAATCTTCTCAACCTCCTGATCATTTGAGGAATGACAGGGACCGGTGGGAACGCGTACAGAAGCGGAAACTCCCAGTCCACTATGAACGCGTCTCCCAGAGCTCCTCTCGGAGGAAATCCCCTTGAGCAGAACAGGTCGCATTTCCTGTTTAGGCTGGTGGCGAACAGATCTACCTGAGGGGTTCCCCAAAGGGCGAAGATCTCTTGAAGGACTTCCTGAGCTAGCTCCCACTCGTGAGAGACTGTGTTCTGCCTGCTCAGAGCGTCCGCTGTCAAGTTCTTCTCTCCGGCTAGGTGAACTGCCGATAGAGAGATTCCTTCTTGGATTGCCCAAAACCAGAGCTGCATCGCCTCTCTGCACAGGGATAGTGATCCTACGCCTCCTCTTTTGTTGAGGTAATGCATGGCCACCGTGTTGTCCGTCATTATCAGGACGTTCTTCCCTTGTACAACTGGCAGGAAAGCCTTCAACGCAAGTTTGATGGCTCTCAGCTCTAACAGGTTGATGTGTAGTCTGGACTCCGATGGAGACCAACGACCGCTGATGGTCAAGTCGTTGGCGTGGGCTCCCCACCCCGTGAGTGAGGCATCCGTGACTACTGTTATCTCCGGCCAGGGTTGCCAAAACTGTTCTCCTTTCAGAATGTTCTCCTGACAGGCCCACCACTGAAGGTCTCGAGCCACCCTGCCGGGAACCTGAAGAAGATCTGTCATTCTCCCTGAGAATTGTGACCACTGAGTCCTCAGTGCCCACTGGAGGGATCTCATTCTCAGGCGAGCCTCTGGCACAAGGAAAATGCAGGATGCCATGAGGCCTAGCAACCTCAAAAAGTCGAAAGCTGGGAGACGTTGGGCAAGTTGGAACTTGGTAACCATCTGTAGAATATCTTGAGCCCTCACCTCTGGTGGCGAGGCTTTTCCCAGGGAAGTATCCAGGATCGCTCCTATGAACTGGAGTCTCTGCGATGGTATCATTTGAGACTTCTTTAAATTGAGGGAGAAGCCCAGCTTGTGAAGGGAGTAGCATACGTGATTTAGCTGGATCTGAGCTTGCTCCGGAGAAACAGCCCTGATCAGCCAATCGTCCAGGTAGGGGTAGACGTGAATCCCTTCCCTCCTTAGACTTGCCGCCACTACCGACATTAACTTGGTGAAGACCCTCGGGGCGGAGGTCAGCCCAAAAGGCAGTACTCGAAATTGATAGTGAGAGTTGCCAATTGCGAACCTCAGGTATTTCCTGTGTTTGAGATGGATAGGCACATGGAAATAAGCGTCCTGAAGGTCCAGAGATACCAACCAGTCCTGAAACTGAAGGGCCTTGAGGATCTGAGAAAGAGTGACCATCTTGAATTTGTCTTTCCTGAGGAATTTGTTCAATTCTCGCAAGTCCAAGATGGGTCTCAGTCCTCCGTCTTTCTTTGGAACGAGAAAGTAAGGGGAGTACCAGCCCTTGTTCCACTCCGCTACAGGTACCGGTTCTATGGCACCTTTCTCTAGCAGGTCTATAATTTCCTGCAAGAGGAGCGGATCCGGAGCTTTCTGAGAGCTGCCGGTCAAGTGGCATAGCGAGTAGAGCGCTCGCTTTGACATCTGTGCAGAGCCTGCTGACGCAGGTTCGAATCCCGGCGGGGCCAAACTCAGCCTTTCATCCTTCCGAGGTCGATAAATGAGCACCACACACCGTGGGTAATAATAAGCAGCGCTCAGATACCTCAGGGTTCGTAGCGCTATATAAATGCTAAATTATTATTATTATTATCCCCGGTGGATGACTCTGAGGTATACGTAGGAAAGGTAGGCAGTAACCTTGGGCAACTGTTTCCAATGCCCAAGCATCTGACGTGATAGCCTGCCATTCCGCCAGATGTTGAGTCAACCTGCCTCCTACAGGTGTCCTGTGAGGGAAGTCCTCAGAGTGGTTTTGGGGCGGCTGATGCAGATGCCGATGGTAAAGAGGCACCTGCTGTTGCTGCGGCTTTAGAATATCTACCCCGTCCACCTCGGGTAGTTCTTCTTTGACCCCTTTGAGCCGTCGTCCTCTACCTCTTCCGAATGAGGAGTAGAAGCGAAAGGACTTGCCCCTCGCAGAGGTTCCTGTGGGACGAAAAGGAGTCTGACGGATTGCAGCTCCTAGGGATTTTGCTGCTGCTTTTGAAGTTTGCAGTTTCTCTAAACTGTCATCCGCCTTTTTCCCGAACAAAGAAGAGCCATCAAATGGCATGTTCAAGAGCCTGGCTTGCACATCTGGGGCAAAACCCGACTTTCTCAACCAAGCGAACCGCCTGGTTGATGTACTTGCCGCCATTGCTCTGCTGATACTGTCAGCCGAATCAATGCCCGTCTGGAGGGATTCGCACATAGCGTCTTTACCGTCCTGTATAATATTCAGGAACGCATCCCTTTCTTCTCCCTCCGGGATGCAGTCAGCCGCTGTAGAAGCACACTCCCAAAGTGTATGGCTGAACCTAGCAAGGGTGCAAGTAGCATTAACAGACTTTAACGCCATGCTACATGCTGAAAAGACTTTCTTAGCCATAGCATCATATTTTTTATCGTCCCTGTCCTGTGGGACAGTAGGATAAGCCGTCTTGACGTCGGTAGAGGATGCTGCTTGTACCACCAGACTTTCTGGGGATGGATGTTTAGACAAGAACTCTGGGTCTGTGGAAGATACCCTGTACTTTGCAGACAGTTTTTTATTTACTGCTGGTATTACATCTGGGGTTTCCCAGTTTGTCATGATCTTTCTCTGAAGAGCTTTATGAAAGGGCACCACTGGATCCTCTTGTGGGCCTTTGTCAAGAATATCCGTGAGGTCATCTTGCTGGAAAGATTGTGAAGGTGTAGACCACCCCATGAACTCTGTAATTCTGGCCATTAAGGCTCTGTAGGGGGTTTCAGCGTGCTCCCCCGGGTCTGGTTTAGCAAAATCCACCTCAGGGGAAGTGTCTAAACCACTTGCCTCATGTAAAGAATCATGAAGATCCTTTAATCTGCGCTCTTCAGAGGAAAATTCCTCTCTAACTGGGGTTACAGGTCCCTGTAACTCATCTTGTTCTGACAAATTATCCTCTTCTAAAATTGAGGATATAGTTCTCAATTGTTCTGAACTCATAAAGGGAGTAAATCCCATTTCCAAGGCAGAGGGTGCTGAACTTGTCATAATTGGCCTCGAAAACGTCGATGTCGTCGACGCCGACGTCGAAGGCTTCGAGCGTGGCGTCGAAAACAGAGGCGGAGGCCTCGAGGACCTCGACAGAATTGGAATTTTACTCGACAATATCGACGCCATCGACGTCGAGGGCCTGGGAATCGTCACTGGATGTGTGGTCATCGTGACTTTTCTCGGCGTCGACGCCGGTGTCGAGGCCGGCGTCGAGTCGACAGACCTGTGTGTCGAAGGTCCCTTCGACAACGGCGTCGAAGACCTCGACGTCGACGGAACCTTCGTCGACGGCGTCGACGGAACCTTCGAGGAAGGTTTGGAGGTCATGGTCCTACTCGAGGGTTCGAGACGCGCTCGAGAGGTTTCTTTCGCCGGGTACTGCGACTCGCGGCGTTTTTGACCTTCGGGTCTTTCGACCAGAGCATCGCTCTCGGCAGTCTTCGAGGGGGTCGAGGCCGCTTTCTCGAAGACGCTCATCATGTTTTTTCTGAATTCCTCCCATTCAGCCCGGGAACTATGTTTCGTGGGGCAAGGGATTCTTTTTGGCGAAACAGAGGAAGAGGAAGACGGAGAAGGGGATCTTCGACGTCTCCTCTTCGAGTGTTTCGATCTCGAGGAGTGATGAGACCCACTCCGAGACCTGGAGCGTGAATGGTGACGAGGAGACGAATGTCTCGACTTCGTCGAAGAAGAAGAAGCTTTAAAAGTCTTACCTTTCTCCAGCTTCCCCCTACGCTCCTTCAGGGCCTTAGCTGTCATGGACATACAGTCCTCGCACTCCGAACAATGGTGTTCAGCTCCCAAGCACCACAGACAATTTCTGTGAGGATCGGTCAACGACATCTTTTTCCCACAATCTCGACATTTTTTGAAGCCGGATCGAGGGGTTGTCGGTTCCGACGAGGAAGCCATCGAGTACGATTCGAATAACTTGAAGTAAATATTACTAAGAACTGAGCAACGGTATTCCGAGGCACCGAGTAGCGCGGAAAAACGGAACTGAGCAACGGACGCTGCGCGCGGCCTTTATAGGCAGGATGACGTCGAGCGTCGATACGGCGGCTGTCGAGGGTCATCGACTCGAGGGACGTCGACGCGCAGCGCCCTCTGGAGAAAAAATTTTCCGAGGCCAGCAGAGCTGGAAGGATATATATCTAAGATGAGGAATACGTCGGAGGACACAATCCCTTCGAAATTGCATTTTTTGTGAGGTTCCCAGAATTAGAAACTTGGCTTTAGCATTGTTAAGAGCTAATGAGTTGAAGGCCATCCATTTCTGAATATCGGTGAAAATGTAGTTAATGTACTTGGTCTTCAATATACACACCCAAGAGTTTTAAGACAATCTGTGTATCCTCAGCATAATTTGCAAAATAGATGCCCATTTTGGGCAAAAGATCAAGAGGTCTTGAATAGACATTGAATAACAAAGGGGAGAGACACCCCTAAGGGACACCACAGGTATAAATGGAGCTGTTGGAATCAACGTTATCCTTGGTAACATTCATGTTTCTTGGGCCCAAGAATGAGCTAAAGCAAGTTGCAGCTGAGTGGGATCATTTACTCACCGTAAGTAATCTATCCACCAAAGGTTGGTGATCACCAAGAACATAGGCAGCGGATAGATCTAGTAACAGAAGTAATGCTGTGTTACCCCCCCCTCAATTAGGATATTTTATTTATTACGCGCTTAATACCCAGAGGTTTCTAAGCGCGGCCCCGGAGATCGAACCTGTGGTGCTGCGTGTCGTCTTGCTTCAAAGGCGATCACGTCGCCCCCGAGCTATCCTCCCGAGATGACCAATATGCGATTTCAAATAGAGCAAGTTTGACTCCGTCCCGTGATTCGGCCGAAAGCCGAATTTCTGGGCAGCTAAGATCTTGTGACTTTCTACAAATGTCTGATACTGCAAATAAGCTAGTTTATCCAGTATTATAAGCATATAAGGGACATTTGTTATGGGCCTGTAATTTACAACATATATAGGGTCCAAGTTGTCTTTTTAACAGGGGCGTGACCCACACCTCTAATATTTTCCAGCACATTAAGAATCTAAGAAGGAGCGATTTATAAATCTAGTTAACCAGGGAGACAAAGTGGGAATACATTCTTTGAAAAGCAATGCTGGGAAAATATCGCCTTTGCGCAAGGTGGATTTAAGTTTAAGAACCACATTGTTAACCTCTATTGAAACGGTTTTAAAAGTGAGGAATCGGGGGCAGATACCTCAGCCATATTACTGGAAGAAACAGGGGTAGGTAATGGGTTAACTTGAGCACTTATGTTCTCCTGATGTTTCAGAGTCTTGTCCACAAAACTGTCATGGATGCGTTGGCACCAGTTATCAGCAGGTGCAGAAGAAATGATGGCGCATCATTTAAGTTCCTTGAGAATAGAAAATAGCTACTTTGGCCATGTTGGCTTCTGAGATGTGAAGTTTTTAAGTGACTTTCTTTGGTGTTAAAAAAATAAGATTTAAAATGTGTTGCCACATGTTTATAGGACTATGATTTGCTTCTGTCAGACTTCGCAAGGCATGTTCTAGCTTGTGTTTGTGTGCTCAGGCTTCAATAACCTCAGGCGTGAAGGAGGCATTGAGAAAATTAGGCTTTTTTTGTATGTGAGAATTTTAAAAAGGAGCAAGCGTTTCGAAAGTTTGATCTACAGCTGATCTAATACCAGAGGTAAAAACTTCTAGAGGAATATTTTCCTCGAGTGAAGGTGCCAAAGGAACAACCATGGCATGAAAGGCTTCATGGGTAGCCTTTAGAAGATTATGAGATTGACGAAATATAGAAGGTTTTTGAGAGCAAGCAATAGTAGTCTGAGGAACAATCTGAAAAGAAATGAGATAGTGGTCTGACCAAATGCAATTCTCAATCTTCATGTATGAAATCCTAAGATTTTTTGACAAGACCAAGTGCAGAGTGTTGCCCCCGTATGGGTAGGAGCCTTAACATGTTGGACAAAATCAGAGATAAGGAGTGACTCCATAAGTGATATAGCCTCCCAATCCATGGGATCATTTGCCCAGAGTTTAAAATCACCCATGATGTTCCTGGGAAACCTTTGTAAGTTACTCCCCTAATATCACATCCTTAAACAAAGGTGTCAGAATAGGTAGCCTATATTAAAATAAAATATTTAAGGTTGAAATAGAATCAAGAATATGTTTTAAAAAGAGCGCCTCACAGTGATCCAAATTCGGTGCGTTAGATACATGTATTTTAAAGTGGATTAACAAAATATATATAATCTACCCACCTCCCTTTCTGTGCAGTCTATATAAGTACAGATGTGAGTAACCAGTAGGAGTTGCTAGTTGAAGGGAATGACGAGACACTTCATGACCCCAGGTCTCAGTCAGAGCAAAAAGATCTGGTTTAAACTGAGTAATAAAATAAGCCACTTCATGGCAGTGTTTCACCAAAAGCACACAATTCAGAGAAACCCATTAGAAGGAGAATTACTAATATCAGTGCTAGGAGCAGTTGAGGATGCAGTGCCAGGCTTTCAGATCATATTTAAGTGCAGGTTCTGATCAGAAATTACAGATGCGGGCATTACGCGATCAGCTGACAACGGAATATTAGTGCTTAACTCAATGTCTTCATTGCTAGTGTCTATCAGTGCGGTCTGCAAATGTGTTCTGCGGTTTCTTAAAACGGTAGACACAGGGTCACAACAAGATGCCATAACATATTGTAGGTAGCAAATGAGCTGAGAGCGACGGGCGTGAGCAACGCAACCAGTTGTTTACTCACCTAGCCACAAACCACCACAAACTGGCGCTGACGCGCCCCATGTGTCAATTAGTCCCAATCCGGAGCAATTAGTATCATAGATTTCCAGAACTTTGTCAACCTTCTCATCACGTGAGGAATGGCAGGGACTGGAGGACCCATATATGTTTGTTGCGTACACATCCACTTGAGGGGTTCTCCAAAGGGTGAAGATCTCTTGAAGGTCTTTGCTGAGCTACCTCCCACTCGTGGGAGACTGTTCTGTCTGCTCAGAGCATCCGCCGCCGTGTTCTCCTCTCCGTCTAGGTGAACAGCCAATAGGGAGATTCCTTTTTGAATTGCCCAGAAGCAGGGCTGCATCAGCTCCCTGCACAGTGGTAGGGCACCTATGCCTCCTCTTGAAGTAGTACATGGCGACTGTGTTGTCCGTCATTATCAGGCCATACTTTCCCCATACAGAGGGCAGAAATGCCTTCAGTGCAAGTCTGATTGCCCTCAGCTCTAAAAGATTGATGTATAGTTTGCATGAAGAAGATCAACGACGGTCGATTGTCATATTGTTGGCGTGGGCTCCCTGCCCGTGAGTGAGGAGTCTAACTACCGCTATATCTGGCCATGGTTGCCAAAAAGGTTCTTCAGAATATTTTTCTCACAGGCCCACCACAGGAGATTCTGTGCAACCCTGCTTGGAACCTGAAGGTCTGAAATTCCCCCCCCCCCCCCCCCAAGAATTGTGACCACTGTGTCCTGAGAATCCATTAAAGGGATCTCATTCTCGGGCGAGCCTCTGGCACCAAACAAATGTAGGAGGACATAAGGCCACGCAACCTCAAAAAGTCGAAGGTAGGAAGACGCTGGGCACTCTAATTTGGTGACCATCTGCAAAAAGTGTTGAGTCCTCACCTCAGGTCGCAAGGCTTTTCCCAATACTGCATCCAGGACTGCTCCGATCAATTGGCGTCTTATGTGGGACGGCTTGAAATTGAGGGAGAAGCCCAGTTTGTGGAGAGAGTGACAGGTTATGCAGAGATGTTCCAGGGCCTGTTCAGGAGAACAAGCCCTGATCAGTCAATCGTCCATGTAGGGAAAACATGAATCCCCCTCTCCTGAGACTCGCTGCCAGCACCGCCATCAACTTGGTGAAAACCCTCGGGCAGAGCTCAGCCGAATGGCAGAACTCAAAACGGATAATGAGAACCACCAACAGCGAACCTCAAGTACTTACTGTACTTGTGATGGATAGGCACATGACAGTAAGCATCCTGAAGGTCCAAGGACACCATCCAATCCTGGAGCTAGAGGGCCTGAACTATCTGAGAAAGGATGACCATCTTGAACTTGTCCTTCCTGAGGAACTTCTTAAGTCCAAGATGGGTTTCAATCCTCCGTCCTAGGAAATACCACCCTTTGTTCTTCTCCGTTACAGGTACTGGTTATACAGCACCTTTCTCTAGCAGGCTCAACATTTCTGCAAAAAGTGACGGATCCGGAACTTTGGACGAGTGGCTCCCAGGTGGATGATCCTGATGCCTTTTTAAAAAAGCGAAGGCAGTAACCATGGGCTACTGTTTCTACTACCGGCCACGCATCTGAAGTAATACTTCCCCATTCTTTCAGATGCCGTGAGAGTCTGCCTCCAACTGGAGTCTTGTGAGCTAAGGCCTCAGATAGGTGATCAAGCAGCTGAAGCAGCGGCTGATGGTAAGGTAGCCGTTGCTTGGGCAGACTTTGCACCTCTTCCTTGCCCACCACGAGGGAATTTTCTTTGGCCACTTTGACCTGCAAGTCCTCTCGCTCTTCCAACTGAGTAGAAGCGAAAACACCTACCTCTCCAAGATGGTCCACTGGGGTGAAATGGCTGATAGTGGCGCCAAGGGATTTGGCTGCCGCCTTCGAGGTCTGCAGCTTCTCCTGGTTTTCGCCAGCCTTGCTGCCAAACAGCTGAGTGCCGTCAAAAGGAATGTTGAGGAGACTAGACTGCACGTCTGGTGCAGAACCTGACTTCCTCAACCACGCAAATTTGCGCATTATTGCTTGCCGCCATGGCTCTGCTGATAATATCAGCTGAGTCAAGTCCTGATTGAAGAGACTCACACAGCCTCCTTACCATCTCTTACAATATTCAGGAAGCGTCTCTCTTCCCCTTGGGGAATATGATCAGCCCCCATTGCTACACAGTCCCATAGGGTGAATGTAAACTATGCTAAGGCGCAACTGGTGTTTGCAGACTTCAGAGCCATGCTCACAGCAGCAAATACCTTTCTAGCCCAAGCGTCGAAATGCTCCTCTTCCCTGTCTAATGGGATGGTTGGATATGCAGCCTGTTTAGAATTAGACGACCCTGCTTGAACCTCCAGGCTCTCTGGTGTTGGGTGCTTAGATAAATAGCCAGAATTGCTACTTGAAGGCCTATATTTTTTGGTAGGTTCTTATTAACAGCTGGACTACAATTCAGGGACCTCCCAATTTGCCTTAACACATTTTTGCAGGGCAACATGAAAAAGTACGGGATCTTTCTGTGGAGGTTTGCTAAGAATTTGTTAGGTCATCTTGCGCGAATGGTGGTGCATGTCTGCCCCATCCCAGGAAATCAATAACCCTAGGCGTCAGCATGGTCTGCCTGGTCTGGCTTGCCAAACTCAAGCCCGGTTGATGTGTCAATCCCACGAACGGTTTGAAGATTTGTATATAAAACGATTAGCCTGGACTGTTCTGAGAAAAGAGCATCTGGAACATTTGGAGTGCAAACTCTAAAACAAAAGGAGGGGTGTCCTAGTCTGACGGCTCGTGATGCTCATTAATACAGGTTGAAGATATGAAAAAATCGTTCCTTGGCAAAGGTTTATATGAATTATCCACTTCCGTTGCAATTACTGGTGTTTTGAGCGCAAAGGCATCAATGGCTTCAACAGGCATGGCGTTGATGGCAACTATTCATGCGTCCATTTAGTTGTCGCCAAAAAACCTCGAAGGGCTTCAGTCTCTGACCGTTTTTCATCGTGTCGAGACCGACTGTTCGTGAGGGGTCTCTGGTCTGTGTCCCGGGCTCGAGGGATTTGGCCTTACCTCATTCTCTGTTGGCTTTCAACAGCTCGACAGGAGCATGGCTTTTTCAGTTTCAAGGGGGGGGGGCTCCTTCTCGAATAATTTAAGCACTACCAGTCTGAATTCCCCCCACTAAGCTGGAGTGGAGGCTTTGTTTGGAAAGGCTATACTTCTCTTGTGAGAAGATCAGGAATGAAAAGTAGAAGGCGGTATATACCACCTTTTCTTCGATTTCCTCGATGAGAACGAACAATGGTGCGACCCGCTCCTGGAGTGTGAACGTTTCTTCAATCTTTTCCTTCGAGGAGAGACGTTTCAACTCATCGGACAATCGTTTCTTTGAGGGAGTCATTGAGGGGGATTTAGTTGGGGGCCTACCCACCGCTAATTTCCCTTTTATGCTCTTTCAGAGCCTTACTAGTCATGGACTGACATGCCTCTCAGTCTGCTGTCCTATGCTCCAAGCCAAGGCACCACAGACACTCGGTGAGGAGTCCATGAGGGACATCTTGGCGCCACAGTTGCTCTTTTGAAATAAATGTCAAATCAACTGCATAGACGCACAGCGCCCTGTGCCAAAAAAAAAGTTTCCAAAGCAACTGAAGCTGGAATGCTATCCATCAAAAGATGAGGAATACGGGGGATGACACAATCCATACCAAGGAGAATTAAAATATTATGGACTCGCGATCATTGTTAAGAAGTACCATGGAGATCAAGATACTAAATTTAGTGCACCTTTGTGATAACTGGCAACATATCCTGAGCTCTTGTTTGAGCGATGGGGAAGAGAGCAATCAGGAGGGGCAGACTTGAAAATTAGGTCAATCTTTTATGTGCTGGATTAAATTTGTCTCTTCTGACCCAAGTACTCATTTCTTTTTCAAATAGCCTGTATCAAATCAGTTTAGTCATAAATAGTCTTGTATTCCATCATGAGGCTCTTAATAGCCCAAAAAAAAAACTCAGCTTACAAACATTTCTTACTGGTTGATCGAGGGATAAAGAGTAATATTGGACTTAATTTTCTAAATGGAGTCAGAGTGACTGGTGTATATTTATTATCATACCACTATGTATTTATCATTTAATTCCTGTTTTACTGCACATGAAAATGTTATTCAAACTCATTTGAATAATTGCATAAGGACAAGCAGGTGGAGTTCCTAGATCGCCACAATGAAGTAGATATTCACTATTTTTGCTCATTTATTATTGACATTTTAGGATAACGCTAAGGGGTATCATGATCTCAAGTGATGGTGGGTATTTCAAATTATGGTACTATGTAGCTGGAGCCGATTATTCAGATGCCTAGCGTCAGAGGTTAGCTAAAAACAAACTTTGAAGTTACAAGAATAGAAATTTACCTGTAGGATTTTCTGTAGCTGTTTATGATTTTCCACAACCAAGATGTTAGCTTCACAGTTCTCTGCTACATACTGGCAAGCTTCTGCCGAGTTTGTAGTGTAGATTCCAACAGCAAAACCCCTGTTAAAAAATTAAAATCATGCATCTGTAGAAAATAGGCCAACAGTAAAACATGCAGTCACTACAAACTTGTGGACAAAATATTGTTTGGCATCTACAGCATTGAAAACAAGCATATCCTCTTCTATAGCTGTCTCATACATTTCTATAAAATCTGGGGGCCAGCTCTTTGTACCTTACCTACAAGAGAGAGACATCAGTCTTGGCATTGAGGTGAGGCCATACCCTATAAAACTTTTTAAGGGTTAACCTATTTAGGTTTCAAAATAGAGGTGTGTGCTCTATGATCATTTTATACATTAGGAAGTATGATATTTTTTGATGAGGACAATAGAGAATATGGTGTAGATTAACAAGTTACTTCTTACCTTGTAACGTTCTTTCAACGGGATGTTCCTCCGACGTATTCCTCATCTTAGATATCTCCTTCCAGCTCTGCTGGCCTCGGATAATCTTTTCTCTCTAGAGGGCGCTGCGCGTCGACGTCCTCCGAGTCGATGTCCCTCGACAGCCGCCGTATCGACGTCGACGTCATCCTGCCTATAAAGGCCGTGCGCAGCGTCCGTTGCTCAGTTCCGTTTTGTAGCCCACAATAATACTTTCTGGACTAAACTAATCACCCTGAAGGAGCGTAAGCTGCAACAACAAGGCAAGAAGAACTGCGGGGATGGATGGGAGGGTCGATGAGGAATACGTCGGAGGAACATCCCGTCGAAAGAACGTTACAACGTAAGAAGTAACTTGTTCTTCGAAGGGATTGTGTCCTCCGACGTATTCCTCATCTTAGATAGGCTCCCATAGCAGTATTCTATTATTGAAGGAGGGAGTACTGACTTCACGCTGTCTTCTATTGATGAATAGAATGCAGTACAGCCCTTCCAAACCTAGTCTCTTGACTGGAGGAGGAATCCAAATTGTAAAAACGTGTAAAGGTATGGACAGACGACCATGTAGCGGCCGCACAGATGTCTTTAACAGGCACGCCTCTTTTGAGGGCCGATGAAGCTGCAATACCTCTGGTCGAATGAGCCCTAAGGTTTTGAGGGGGCTCTTTCCCTGCCAGTTTATAACATTCCAGAATGGCTAGAATGATCCATCTGGAAATGGTCTGCTTAGTTATTGGTAACCCCAGCTTGTGACCTGCGTAACCTACAAACAGCTGGTCTGCCTGTCTTATCCTGGCTAGTCTACTGATGTAAAAACTTAAAGCCCTCCTAGGGTCTAGCTTGTGTAACCTCTCTTCCTCTTCCTCTTTCCCCGGGTGAGGAGGAGGTTAGAAAGATGGTAGGGTAATCTTCTGAGTGATATGGAATTCAGAAACCACCTTTGGGAGGAAATCAGGCTTCACTTGCAGGACAACTTTGTCTTTGTGAAATATTGTGTGAGAGGGTTTACAAGAAAGAGCTTGTAATTCGCTCACCCTTCTAGCAGATGTAAGTGCTATTAATAAAACAGTTTTAAGGGTAAGGAATCTTAACGAACAAGAATGGAGAGGTTCGAAAGGTGTGCCCATCAGGAAAGTTAGTACTAAGTTTAAATCCCATAGGGGAACTTGGAATGGTCTTGGGGGATAAACATTGGTTAACCCCTTTAGAAACTGTATTACCAAGGGTAATTTGAAATAGGATGGTTCTTCCGCAGTACGCTTAAAGATGGATAGCGCTGCGAGATAGCCTTTAATGGTGCCAACTTGAAGGCCTGAATTTGCCTAATATAGTAGGAAGGACAAAACCATTGGTGTACCACATGAAAAAGGGTCGATATTCTGTTCTCTACACCAGCTGCAAAATCTGTTCCAACGGCAGCGGTATAAAGACTTTGTTGCTGGCCTCCTTGCCGAAAGCAACACCTCCATAACATCATCAGGGAGGTCCCAATCCTTGTACCTCAGCCTTTCAGAAGCCAAGCGTGAAGGTTGAGGGTTTTGATGTCTGCATGGAGAACCTGACCTCCCTTCTGTGAGAGTAGGTTCTCTTTGAGTGGAAGTCGAATTGGAGGGCAGATGGACAAGTCTAGAAGGTCCGGGTACCACGTTCTCCTGGCCCAATCCGGGGCAATTAGGATCATGGTTCGCCGGAATCTTCTCAACCTCCTGATCATTTGAGGAATGACAGGGACTGGTGGGAACGCGTACAGAAGCGGAAACTCCCAGTCCACTATTAACGCGTCTCCCAGAGCTCCTCTCGGGGGAAGTTCCCTTGAGCAGAACAGGTCGCATTTCCTGTTTAGGCTGGTGGCGAACAGATCTACCTGAGGGGTTCCCCAAAGGGCGAAGATCTCTTGAAGGACTTCCTGAGCTAGCTCCCACTCGTGGGAGACTGTGTTCTGCCTGCTCAGAGCGTCCGCTGTCAAGTTCTTCTCTCCGGCTAGGTGAACTGCCGATAGAGAGATTCCTTCTTGGATTGCCCAAAACCAGAGCTGCATCGCCTCTCTGCACAGGGGTAGTGATCCTACGCCTCCTCTTTTGTTGAGGTAATGCATGGCCACCGTGTTGTCCGTCATTATCAGGACGTTCTTCCCTTGTACAGCTGGCAGGAACGCCTTCAGCGCAAGTCTGATGGCTCTCAGCTCTAACAGGTTGATATGTAGTCTGGACTCCGATAGAGACCAACGACCGCTGATGCTCAAGTCGTTGGCGTGGGCTCCCCACCCCGTGAGTGAGGCATCCGTGACTACTGTCATCTCCGGCCAGGGTTGCCAAAACTGTTCTCCTTTCAGAATGTTCTCCTGACAGGCCCACCACTGAAGGTCTCGAGCTACTCTGTCGGGAACCTGAAGAAGATCTGTCATTCTCCCTGAGAATTGTGACCACTGAGTCCTCAGTGCCCACTGGAGGGATCTCATTCTCAGGCGAGCCTCTGGCACTAGGAAAATGCAGGATGCCATGAGGGCTAGCAACCTCAAAAAGTCGAAGGCTGGGAGACGTTGGGCATGTTGGAACTTGGTAACCATCTGTAGAATATCTTGAGCCCTCACCTCTGGTGGCGAGGCTTTTCCCAGGGAAGTGTCCTAGATCGCTCCTATGAACTGGAGTCTCTGCGATGGTATCATTTGTGACTTCTTTAAATTGAGGGAGAAGCCCAGTCTGTGAAGGAAGTGGCACACGTGATTTAGCTGGATCTGAGCTTGTTCCGAAGAAACAGCCCTGATCAACCAATCGTCCAGGTACGTGAATCCCTTCCCTCCTTAGACTTGCAGCCACTACCGACATTAACTTGGTGAAGACCCTCGGGGCGGAGGTCAGCCCAAATGGCAGCACTCGAAATTGATAGTGAGAGTTGCCAATTGCGAACCTCAGGTATTTCCTGTGTTTGAGATGGATAGGCACATGGAAATAAGCGTCCTGAAGGTCCAGAGATACCAACCAGTCCTGGAACTGAAGGGCCTGGAGGATCTGAGAAAGAGTGACCATCTTGAATTTGTCTTTTCTGAGGAATTTGTTCAATTCTCGCAAGTCCAAGATAGGTCTCAGTCCTCTGTCTTTCTTTGGAATGAGAAAGTAAGGGGAGTACCAGCCCTTGTTCCTCTCCGCTACAGGTACCGGTTCTATGGCACCTTTCTCTAGCAGGTCCAAAATTTCCTGCAAGAGGAGCGGATCTGGAGCTTTCTGAGAGCTGATCCCCGGTGGATGACTCTGAGGTATAACGTAGGAAAGGCAGGCAGTAACCTTGGGCAACTGTTTCCAATGCCCAAGCATCTGTCGTGATAGCCTGCCATACCGCCAGATGTTGAGTCAACCTGCCTCCTACAGGTGTCCTGTGAGGGAAGTCCTCAGAGTGGTTTTGGGGCGGCTGATGTAGATGCCGATGGTAAAGAGGCACCTGCTGTTGCTGCGGCTTTTGAATATCTACCCCGTCCACCTCGGGTAGTTCTTCTTTGTCCCCTTTGAGCCGGTCGTCCTCTACCTCTTCCGAATGCGGAGTAGAAGCGAAAGGACTTGCCCCTCGCAGAGGTTCCTGTGGGAAGGAGTCTGACGGAGTGCAGCTCCTAGGGATTTTGCTGCTGCTTTTGAAGTTTGCAGTTTCTCTAAACTGTCATCCGCCTTTTTCCCGAACAAGGAAGAGCCATCGAATGGCATGTTCAAGAGCCTGGCTTGCACATCTGGGGCAAAACCAGACTTTCTCAACCAAGTGAATCTCCTGGTTGATGTACTTGCCGCCATTGCTCTGCTGATACTGTCAGCCGAATCGATGCCCATCTGGAGGGATTCGCACATAGCGTCTTTACCGTCCTGTATAATATTCAGGAACGCGTCCCTTTCTTCTCCCTCCGGGATGCAGTCAGCCGCTGTAGAAGCACACTCCCAAAGTGTATGGCTGAACCTAGCAAGGGTGCAAGTAGCATTAACAGATTTTAACGCCATGCTACATGCTGAAAAGACTTTCTTTGCCATAGCATCATATTTTGTATATGTCCTGTGGGACGGTAGGATAAGCCGTCTTGACATCGGTAGAGGATGCTGCCTGTACCACCAGACTTTCTGGGGATGGGTGTTTAGACAAAAACTCTGGGTCTGTAGAAGATACCCTGTACTTTGTAGACAGTTTTTTATTTACTGCTGGTACGACATCTGGGGTTTCCCAGTTTGTCATGATCTTCCTCTGAAGAGCTTTATGAAAAGGCACCACAGGATCCTGCTGTGGGACTTTGTCAAGAATATCCGTGAGGTCATCTTGTTGGAAAGATTGTGAAGGTGCAGACCACCCCATGAACTCTGTGATCCTGGCCATTAAGGCTCTATAGCGGGTTTCAGCATGCTCCCCCGGGTCTGGCCTAGCAAACTCCACCTCAGGGGAAGTGTCTAACCCACTTGCCTCATGTAAGGAATCATGAAGGTCCTTTAACCTGCGTCGAAGGCTTCGAGCGTGGCGTCGAAAACAAAGGCGGAGGCCTCGAAGACCTCAACAGAATTGGAATTCTACTCGACAATCTCGAAGCCATCGCCGTCGAGGACCTGGGGATAGTCACTGGGTGTGTCGTAACCGTGACTTTTCTTGGCGTCGACGCCAGTGTCGAAGCTGGCGTCGAGTCGACAGACCCGTGTGTCGAAGGTCCCTTTGACAACGGCGTCGAAGACACCGACCTTGGCGTTGACGGAACCCTCGTCGACGGCGTCGACGGAATCTTCGAGGAAGGTTTGGAGGTCATAGTTCTACTCGAGGGTTCGAGACGCGCTCGAGAGGTTTCCTTCGCCGGGTACTGCGACTCGCGGTGTTTTTGACCTTTGGGTCTTTCGACCAGAGCATCGCTCTCGGCAGTCTTCGAGGGGGTCGAGGCCGCTTTCTCGAAGATGCTCATCATATTTTTGCGGAATTCCTCCCATTCAGCCCGGGAACTATGTTTCGTGGGGCAAGGGATTCTTTTTGGCGAAACAGAGGAAGAGGAACACGGAGAAGGGGATCTTCGACGTCTCCTCTTCGAGTGCTTCGATCTCGAGGAGTGATGGGACCCACTCCGAGACCTGGAGCGCGAATGGTGACGAGGAGACGAGTGTGTCGATTTTCGTCGATGAAGAAGCAGCTTTAAAAGTCTTACCTTTTTCCAGCTTCCCCCTACACTCCTTCAGGGCCTTAGCTGTCATGGACATACAGTCCTCTCATTCCGAACAATGGTGTTCAGCTCCCAAACACCACAGACAAACCGAGGGTCAGTCAGCGACATCTTTTTCCCACAATTTCGTCATTTTTTGAAGCCGGATCGAGGAGTTGTCGGTTCCGACGAGGAAGCCATCGAGTACGGATCGAATAACTCGAGGTAGATAGGATTAATCTGACAAGAACTGAGCAACGGTATTCCGAGGCACTGAGTAAGCGCGGAAAAACGGAACTGAGCAACGGACGCTGCGCGCGGCCTTTATAGGCAGGATGACGTCGATACGGCGGCTGTCGAGGGACATCGACTCGGAGGACGTCGACGCGCAGCTCCCTCTAGAGAGAAAAAAATTTCCGAGGCCAGCAGAGCTGGAAGGAGATATCTAAGATGAGGAATACGTTGGAGGACACAATCCCTTCGAAAGGGGCTATCTCTCTCAACCCCTGTGAATAGTGAAGGACAAAAAACTGTGATTGTCTAATAAACCTGTACAACATTTATTGGCTACAAGTTTTAAGCACTAGTATTGTATAAAGTATATACTTGTTGCATCCTAATGGTGATTAGGTTTGGCTAGGTTAAGTAAAACAACCAATTATGCCAATGTAGTAATATGTTTTTGTATTGTATGTACCCCCAGCTATAGAAACCGGAACCATAGAGAGAAGTCTACAGGAAGCACAAGACAATTTTCTGCCCCTGAAGAATGTCCAGTTAATAGTAACATCAAGGACAGAAACTTATATAAATCGGGCTAAGTTGTTGTACACAGTAGGAAATAAGAAAAATTGAGTTAACTACTGTGGAGAGTGTTCAAGGATCTGTATAACGAGTGTGTGTGGTGAAATCGCCACTTTTAAAACATTGTATATTTTTTATGTGGTGTAATGCATTTTTTAGAAAAATGTTTTTTGATACTTGTGCTGTTTAGCAAATGAATTAAAATATGATTTTAATATTGGATACATGTCATTCATTAGACCGACACAGCCTATATTGGGCTAAATAAGCTGTGTGATCAGGTTTCAGATTGCTGAGGGTAACATGTTGTGTTAAAGAAATATGTATACGTCCCTTCTTTGGATTAAATAGATAGTATATCCCCACTTTGTAGGAGGGATTATCACCGCAGTGTGGGGCAATCCGCAAATGAAATAACGCTCTTTGGTGCATTCTTCATAGAATTCAAAGGGTACTACCTGGTGCTTTATTGTTCGGCAGGGATTGCATCACCTCCATTTTCTATTGCTATGGTTGTGTTCACAAGTGTCCCCAATTCTTGTTCCACTCGTTCCAACGTAATTGCATCCGGTTATTGCTTAATGTCAGTCTATGTGCACTTTAACCTGGTCTCGGCATACAAGTCTGCAAAACGACCCAAATGTAGCATCTATTCCCTTACAGTCTCTTCTTTGGGAGATTTATCATGTGCCTGCTTCATCCCCTCTCCTAGTGAGACCCTGTAAGGAACTCGATAGTAATAGTAAAGACATAAAAGTGATCACAGTTCAAGGATGTTTATTGAACAATGAATGCAGGGTGGATAAACACCAAAGCTAAACCTGAAAACGTCAACCATCAAATGAAAAATACGGCAGTCCTAGTGGTGTTTTGTCAAAATAAGAGGGCCTATACTAAAATGTATTGCCAAACCTTACAACTAATAAAAAAAGGGGTGTTGGATAGTTCTCAAGAAAAGAAAGAAGTGTTCTCAAATTAGTAGTCAGGATGCGGTAGCCTTGGTCTCCCTTCCCCACGGGGTAAAGTGGGATTGTGGAGCACAGCACACTCAAGCTTTCCCCGACAGTTCAGTTTTCAGCTATCGGGGCCGTTGATCACCAAGTCTTGTTTCACTTGAAAGTCTCTTGCCCTCGAGAATCTGATTAAAAAAAAAAGAAAGTTCCTTCAACAAATGAACAGGTTTCTTGGTTTCACTCAGGCGGAGGATTCTCCACCCTCCTGTCCCCTTTTCTGACCCCTCTCGAATCAGCCTCCCTCGGTCGGGTTCACTAGGAGGCCTTTACTTCTTCACAAATCTTAATGTCTTTTAAACAGTTCCAGTGGACATCCCTTGACCAGGTTTACTTTTATCAACACACCGTTTCTTGGGACTTTAGACTTTGCCCCTCTTGAGATTTACCTCCCTTGTTTCCTCTCACTGCAGGATTCACTTGCCTTTCTTTCATACAGTTTGTAGATCAAAGTCTTTCGATTGTACTGGGATTTTGCTTGACCCGCAGTATGACCGCATTAAACTATTTCAGTGGCCCTCCTACAGCCTTCTGGTATCTGTAGATTTGCTCATATGGGGAATTCACCAGTTTCTTTGGAGTTAACACCCACGTGGTGCCGGTTTCCCTCCTCTTGAACACTTTACAGTTAATTGTACATGGTTTAAACTTGCCACTTTGCGATTCTCACTCCACACAGCCCAGTTGTTAACGGTTCTCGCCTCAACTCACCGGCTGTGATGAACCGCTTGGCTTTCGGCTTCTCTGGAGTCAAGGCCAGTACCACAGACGCAGGAGCTTCCCTTGCTCCTGCTTATTGGCAAAAAAGCTTGCCCTGTGTACCGTTGGCATCTGCTGCAAGACACTTGTGCTATTGTTTGAGGTCTTACACACAACAAAATCAGCTAGAAAACAGCAGGGCACAGTACCTAGAATAAGGCATCAGTACTAATGCCAATACAAAATTCCAACTGGGTAAAAGATTATAGATAAAATAAAGCACTGAGCTAGGCACAATTAACAGAAGACTGAGCTGCATACTAGAGCATGATTACAATGACTCCTTACTTGGTAAAGAGGCAGGCGTTCGAGCACAGAACACAGATTTGGCCTCCTATCGCCTCTTCCAGTGAAGCAAATCTTTGAAGCTGGTATGCACTCCTACAGTGCAGCACACGCGGAGGCGCTGGTAAAACGAGCACAGACAATATGGACAGCACGCTTGCTCGCATGCAGGCAGCAGAACAGCAAAACAGCCACTTCCAAGCCACTTCTTGGAGTGCGGGGGTGGCACCTTTTGATGACTGAAAAAAGGGGCATGGCTTCACTACCAACACAAAGTCACAGACCGTGATGTCCAGGGAACAGGGTCTCCAGCAAAACAGCCACTTCTCAGAGCGCTTCAGCTTTTATCCCTGTGGGGAAGGGAAAGGGCCATCAGGTGTGTGTGATTCTCATTTGCCCGACTTTGCCTGACCCTTGTATCGGGACATGTCGGGTAAAAGGCTCTGTTAGTCCGTTGTCCTTTGCGTTGTGCGAATGTGTTCGTGTTGGAAAAGGGCGGGGGGGGAGAGTGGTTTTGAATGTCCTACATGAGAGGATGGGGAAAAGGTGTCACAGTAAGGGGGGATACTGCATCTCACTTGTCTGTGTCCCACTCCCCGTAGGCCCCCGCCCAATCCAGGTGATCCTCCCTCACTGGTCCACCCCCAGGAACTGGATCCAATAGCGATGGCCATGTCCTGGCCACCTGGATGACAGGTCCCTGGGGATTAGCTAGGGAGACACCTTCAGGTTTCTCACATACCATTCCTCCTTGGGGTGTAGCCACAATTGTTTCAGGGGAACCGGGAAAGAAAATCCATATTTCCTTTAACTTTTTCTTTCCGGTGTTCCACTGTGAAAAAATAGGGTTGTAGGTCTAGAAACCATCGCCTGACCCGAGGGTTGGACTCTTTGCGTTGGCTAATCCAGACTAAGGGTGAGTGATCAGTAACCAGAGTGAACTTTCTTCCTAATGGATAATACCCGAAATAGATAATGGCCAACTTGATGGCTTGGTGTTAGGGAGAATGCTCTGTTAAGGCCAATTTCCCAAACCTAGTGAGTCCCCCAGCAGCTTGTCTGGATTTTTGGGGTTTCTTTTTTTCTCTCCTGCTAAGAGTGAGACTCTTTCTCCCACACTTAGACATGATTTGAGGTGTTCCTTTGACTTTTAATGTGTTTTATGGGCTATGGGGTCCTTTACCCCGTAGGGTTTCATGTGTTTTTGGTATGTGGGTTACACAGCACCCTCAGTGCAGTAACCCAGGGGTGTCATAGTGACCCCCAACATCGACTCCATACCCTGGGACTGACTACTGTCTCCCAGGGCATGTAAAGTCACAATTGGCTTTACTAGTCCCAAATTATGAACAGAAACCAGTACAAACCATCATATTGTGGACGTACTGGTCGGGGCAATTAGATTGCCCCGGGGTCTGTTGTTCGAGGGGGCACGTCTCCGTCCCCCCTGATCGAGTTTTGGCTGGTGGCAGTGGATACAGCTTTTTATATTCGACCGCAAATATTTTCCTATGGGATTTTCCCGTTGATCGAGGCTACCACTTTTTAATATAGCCTCGAACATACCACTGGTTTATTAAATTAATATAAAATCGCTGGTTGGTATTCTTTGCCGAAACTCGGTTCCAAAATGGCGTTTGTGTTCGCTTCTGTGACTCCAACCCAAGTCAGGCCCTTTGTACCACTTTTTGGCGGGCTTCTCCAAAAGTGGTGCCACTCTGTCTGGGTACCACAGGGGGTGCCGGAGGGGGTTTAGGCACCCTGGACTGAGTTGCCTTGGCAACTCCAGTCGCACTCTTGTGTGATTGGCCCAAGTGGTGAGCCGCCCGGCTCACCACTTAGCATGTTTGATTGACAGCTAGGCTGAACGAATGGGGGTTTGCTGCATAAAAGCAGGGCTTTGGGGACTGGAACTTCAGAAGTCGCCACAGGACCTAAAGAATCCAAAGAGGGAGAAGCTGAGCAGACCTGCAACGACGACACCACCGGTGGAGCCCTGCTGAACCGTCTCACCACTTTTCCCAACGACAGAGGAGATCTCCAGCCCGGAGAGTCTTCTTCCTTTGACTGGTGGGGATAACCAGTTTCCCTGTCTTTTCGCCTTCCCGGATCATCTCGTGGCCGCCTTGCCTGTGCCAAGCACCCCGGTAACCGGGATACCATGGTTTTTCCACTACTGCAAATAAAAGGGTCATACCTTTTAACCAGAGAACTCCGCGGCTGGTTTCTTCCCTGGCAGTGCAACGACCTTCAGCTTTCCTCCAAGTCGAGACCTTCTCTTCCTCTGGACGACACCATGACTTGCACCTGCTGCCAGGAACAACTGCCCCCGCTGAGTATCCTCTCCACTTTGAAGGTACTGTGTCCGCCTGGCCTCCCTCGCAACGGTCTGTGTGGGGTGACTCTTAAAGCCTCCACTTACCACTTGGGTTGGCCCTAGGCTGGCTAACTGAACGTTTCTGAGCTGACTTAATTCTTTTCTGAACTCCCTGCAAGACTTTTAAACTGTGATCTTGGGCGCATTGGTGCTCTGTTCTCTCTAAGAGAGAGCCTGGCCTCTGAACTTTTTTTTGTTCACAAGTAGACTTGACTTTCCGGCCTGCCTGGGTGCTTCTAAAGTATTGTGTTGTGTGTTTTTCCTAATTTCTGCCTTTTCCCTCCCTTTTTCTTAACTTATTGGAGTGCCATCTTTAGTTAAGCGCTCACCTCTGTCTGGAAATAAGTGGTGTTAACTAAGACTGGTCTAATAAGAGATGTACATCTAGTAATAGTGACTGTTGAATTTACTTACCACTTTTTGTGCTAGTGTACTTTACAAGTGTGTCTTTAAATAAGTAATTATATACTTTCACACCAAAGCTTTGGTCAGTGTTTGCTTGTACTAATGTGTCTCTGTACCTATTGTGTATACTCTGCATACTGCCCAACTCATCTTGAGAGAAGTCCGAGTGCTCAGCCACAGCTACCAGGTAAATCTGGGTGGTACAGACTGCTACCAATTGGGTTTACTGTCAACCACCTGTAGAGTCCTAAATCTTTTGCAGTGGTCCCTAAGGGAACTGCACTGGTTTCTGCCTAACACTTGGCCCTCTAGTTCCACCGTGGAGTCATTTTTCTCACGTGGGAGTAACTTGAGACTGGTGTATACTATGGAGTGTTATAGTCAATCGCAAATTTGGGACAGGACGGCTCATCAGTCTACCACATGCCTTTGAGAAGTCGACTACCTTTAGGATTGGTTTTGGCATAGTGTTAGCTTTAGAATAGTAAAGCACACCCAGTCGTCCTCACTCCCCTGAAGTGTCTGAGGTTCAGTGTTTTAAGGTTTCTGTCAGCCATGCCGTTTCATCTGAAAAGTTGGGGATAAACCTATAGTAATATCCTATTAACGCAAGGAAAGCTCTAAGGTCTCTTTTGGTTTTGGGAGTTGGAGTATCCAAAATGGCTTTTACCTTTTCATGTTGGGGCTGTACAGGTCCGATCCCTACGAAGAAGCCAAGATATTTCACAGCAGATTGGGCTAATCTGCCTTTAGCTGGATTTACAGTTAGGCCAGCATTCCTCAGCACTTTCATGATGGTATAAAGATAGAGATGGTCTTCCCAGGTCTTACTACAAATGACGTTATCGTCAATGTAAGATCCACAAAAGTCAGAATAGGGTTGTAGGATGTTATCCATCTGACGACGGAATGTAGCTAGTGCACCATGTAGGCCAAAAGGGAGGACATTAAACTGGAATAACCGTAGTGGTGATGAAAACGCAGTTTTTTCCTTATCTGGCCCATATACGGGTACTTGCCAGTAACCCTTGGTTAGATCTAGGGTAGGTAGATAGATAGGTGGCTGTTCCTAGTTTATCATATATAGGTCATCCATGCATGGCATGGGATAGGCATCGAAGTCCGATATGGCATTAACTTGACGGAAGTCAATGCAGAATCTCCAAGACCAGTTGGGTTTAGTGACCAACGCGATAGGAAAGAACCATGGAGTTGGGTTTTAGGTGAACTACTTTGCCTTTAGGTATTCAAATATAATGATATGTACCTTTTACTCTTCCCGGTTTTTCTGAGAATACATCATGGAATGAGACGATTACGTCTTTTAGATCTTCTTGTGTTGGATGGATAACTCGGGTGGAATTCAGTCAAAGTTAGCTATGTCTTCAGAAACCAGGCAGGCTAGTACTTTGGCATGTGCAGCTGACAGGTTTTCTTTCCACTCTTTTAAAAGGTTAATGTGATAGAAGTGGACTTTCTGTTTTCGGTCTGGCTGGGCTATTTCATATGTACACGCTCCCGTTCTATTATTTCATAAGGTTCGTGCGACTTGGAGACAAGTTTGTTTTCTGAGGTGGATAAGATGACTTGTACTTTCTGTCTGATAGTAAAAGATCTTAAATTCACTTTATTTTAACTGGCCTTTTGCTGGCTTTGGGCCTTTCCCATGCGAGTACAAACCAAGTGTCGGACTAATTTCATTTGTTCTCGCATTCTAGTGGCGGTTTGGGATATTGGAATAGGGGCCTCCTCTCGTTCTTCCCAGGTTTCCCGGAGCATGTCCAGGACATCTCTCGGTTCTCTTCAGAGAAGCTCAAAGTTGGAGAAACCTGTGGAAGCCTGGGGGGAGGGGGGCTGAAGGTCTCACTGCAATTAGTGTCCATGGGATCATTTGGTCCCAGACCTTCCCGTCCTGGTCTACGAATTTCCGTTAAATTAGCGACAAGGTCTTATGGACTCCTACTAGATCATCGCTTTGTAGATGGTACACAGAAGTTCGGAAGGTGGTAATATGGAGTAGCTCTATGACTTTGGCAGTAAGCTTACTCATAACATTCGAACCCTGGTCTGTTAGCATTTCTTTGGGGAATCTGACCCTAGAGAAATACGGTAGAAGATATTTCTGTTGAGTGGTATTATTTTGCATTGGGAATGCCTCGGAGTAACAGGTCGCATAATCCACGATCACCAGGACATACTTGCTGGCCAATTTAGATGTCTCCAGAGGTCGTCTAATGTCCATGCCAATTCGTGAAAAGGGCGCAACAAAAAAATCACAAAATAGTGTCCCCACAGGGTATAAAGTAATGGTGATGCGGTATATCCATTACCGGTACTCACCTTATTTTCTCTAACCTCAATTTTTGTATTAGACTGTTGTGAACAAGGATTACCACAGACTGGATCTATTGCTCCTAAAGTGCTCAGGACCTGAGCAGCACTGTAAGAAGCGGTTGGCAAGTGTAATGTACAAACCAAGTTTACACCAGCCATATATCTCCAAACCCCACAAGGAATTACAATTTTCTTTTCGTTTCCTGGGTCTCCTTGGAATGTACACATGTGGACTTCCATAAATAAAATAGGGTGAAAACTGAATAACCTTATAATATCTTTCTGCTATAAGGATAGAATTTATGTTCTGTGATACTCAGAATTTATGTTTAAATGGAAAGTCTTTTTTTCATTGGTCTGTCTTTTTGACTTGTTTAAATTTTTGTATATTTTCTTTACTTGCTTTCAATTATTATTTTTTATGGTGCATGATCTATTCAGATGCCGATAATATGATTGAAATATGTTATGTATCCAAAATTGAGCCCGTTTCTAGATAACATTTTGTAAAATGGCATTGAGGCTCACGCACAAAAGATTGTTTTATGTTTTCCATTAAAATAACGAGAAATATTATTTTGTCTATGATCAAGATCCTGTATCGTGTCAAATGTAAAACATTAAAACAATGATCCTCTGATAACATCAATGACACAATTATATGCAAATAAGAGGTTAAACACACATAGATAGAGAAAATTTAGGACACCATCTGGAATTAGGGAGTAGTGTATCCAGGCAAGAGTGATCTTTCCTTTTTCTTTTTCTTTTTTCCTTTTTGAAATTGTTTTGTGCTAGACTTGTTAATATACCAGCTGGAATTTAGGAGCAATAGATCCAGTCTGTGGTAATCCTTGTTCACAACAGTCGAATACAAAAATTGAGGTTAGAGAAAATAAGATGAGTACCGGTAATGGATATACCGCATCACCATTACTTTATACCCTGTGGGGACACTATTTTGTGATTGTTGTTGCATTCTTTCCCCAGTCTCCCAAAGAGTAGGGGTTTCACCGTTCAGTATATATATAATTCGTGAAAAGGGGACTTCTATAATTGGAAACGGGTTCAGAGGAGCAAGTAATGAAACGTGCTGGCTGGTCTTGACATATCTTGCATGTTTGTATTAAAGTTTTTATATCGGCATGAATACTTGGCCAGTAAAACTTTCCACTAATATGTGCCTGGGTTTTAACTTGGCCCAAATGTGCTCCTTTGAGATGGGAATGTGCAATCTCTAGCACAACCGGGGACTTCTAGGTATTACCAGTTGAGTTTTTACTAACCCTTCGGGGGAGGTTTCTTTTCAGTAAAGTAACTCTAGTTTTAAGAAAAAGGGACTTCCCTTCTCTAGGACTTCTTCAGGAATTGCTTGTAAAAAAGCTTCAGCAAGGGCTGGATCATTTTGCTGGGCAAAGGCTAGGTCGGGATACATGGTGGTTCCTCTACTTTCCTTAGTTCGATGCTAGGGGATGTATCAGCTTGTCCAAAGCCTAAATTACCTCAGTCTTATCTGGTACACTTTCTTGGAATTGAGGGACTGAGCCCTTTTCAAAATTCCCTGTGCAATTTGGTCTCCCTGACATACTTCAAAAGAGACTTTGCCATTATTCTGTAAGAGAACCCTCACATCTCCTCAAAAGTCAGGAAACAATAACTCCCGCTAAGAAGTCTACCCTGAACTTCCACGGTAAGCCAGATTTTAGGGCTAATCATATGCAACACATCGAGGGGGAAATCAAAACTAAATCTGTAGGAATCATTCCTCTTTTCATAGGGGTGTAGGGGGGGATAATAGCTTTCTTACTGCTACATATATCAAACCCTATTGATTCCTTGGTGGCAATGGAAGAGATGGCGGCTCTCCGACTGAGCTTTTGAAATTGTAGGGTTCCCAAATGTGTTTCAATTGAGCCACATCCCACTCATGACAGCATATGTAAGGACCTCATGGTGGCAACAAGCAAGACAGACAAATGATCACCCTTCAAGGGTGTTTATTTAACAATGAATGCTGTATGCAGGTTGGAAAAATGCCTAAACTAAAGCTAAATCTAAGATGGGAGCAAGCGTCAACCATCAAATGAAAAATAAGCCAGTCCTAGTGGCATTGTGTAAAAATAAAAGGGCCTCTACTAAGAAACCTATTGTCAAACCTTATAACTAATACAAAAAGGGGTGTGGGATAGTTCAAGAAAAAAAAAAGAAGTGTTCTCAAATGATACGTCAGGATGCGATAGCCTGGGTCTCCCTTGCCCACGTTTTGAGCACGGGGCAAGGTGGGATCTTGGAGCACAGCACACTCTCGAGCTTTCCAGGCACGAGATGACAGTTCAGTTTTCAGCTACCAGGGCCGTCGATGCCCAAGTGTTTCACTTGAAAGTCTCTTGCCCTCGAGGACATGAAGTCTTAAAAATAATTTTTAAAAAAAGTTCTTTCAGCAAAATGAAAGTTTGTTTATTGGTTTCGCTTAGGGTGAGGATTCTCCATCCTTGGGTCCGCTCTTCTGGGCGCTGACCCCTCTTGAATCTTAGCCTCCCTCGGTCAGGTTCACTATGTGGGTTTTCCTTCTTCACAAATCTTAATGTCTATTAAACCGTTCCAGTGGACATCCCTTGATCGGGATCACTTATGTCAACACACTGTTTCTTGGGACTTTAGACTTTGCCCCTCTTGGGATTCACTTCCCTTGTTTCCTCAGTGCAGGATTCACTTCCAGTTCTTTCATACAGTTTGTAGATCAAATTCGTTCGATTGTACAGGGATTTTGCTGGACTCCAAGTATAACCACTTTAACCTATTTCAGTGGCACTCCAAGTCTTTGGAGTTCAAAGCCCACATGGTGCCGGTTTTCCTCTGCAGCTGGACTCCCCTTCAACACTTTTTACAGTTCTTTCACAGTTCTTTGCACTGGTTTCAAACTTGCCCCTTTTTGCGATTCTCATTCCCCACAGCCCAGCTCTTATCAGTTCTCCCCTCAGCTCACCGGCAGTGATGAACCATTTGGCTTTCATCTTCTCTGAACAATAGGGAGAAACAACCGACACCATCCCCAGAGCGGACCGCCAAATAAATCAAAATGCAGCAAAAACAAAATTGGACCAAAAGAAAGAGCAGAAAGAACAAACCCAAGTGAACAACACCAAAGACTCACCTGCAGAATACACTCCCACTGACAACAGAACCAGCGCTGAGAGAAGAGAGAAATCCCTATTCCTAACACCACACCTCGCAAATAACCACTCGCTGGAACAAACTGACCAAACGTACAAATCAGGAAAGACCTACAACCAAACAACCACGCAGAAGAAGAACAGACACAGCTAATGGTAACAAGAACACGATCAATGCCCTAACCCCTTACATCACCAAAACAAGAGTACCCTCCCATCAACAGACACAAAATTTAGAAGAGGAACCTGATGAAAACAAAAATCCAAGACTTAGCCTAGAAAAGCTATTCAACGAAACAGACAACTGTGCCAACACCTCAACTAGACATTGACTTGGAAGGAAACCAAAACACCAAATCGGAAGAGGACGCTGACAAAGCACAAACCAAACTATACCATATAAATCCACTGTAACTTAAACGCAAGATCCATTTCAAAACACTTCGAGATCGTCGACCTCTGTGACAACAGTATCGACATCCTATTCATCACAGAAACATGGCTGGACGACAACTACAAAATCATACTCCAAAGCTGCCTCAACTTCAAATGCCTTCAGTTAAACAGAAAAAAGAAAAAAGGAGGAGGCCTCACAATAGCATTCAAAGAACACCTGAAATTAAAAACAAACACCCATCAGTGAATCCAAAAACAAACATTACATCCATACTGGTTTACAGACTACCGACATATGAAGCAACCTTCGTCGACAACTTCATAGAAGCCATCACCAACATAGCCATTCGACACAAGCATCTGATAATCCTGGGGAACTTCAACATTTGGTTCGAAGAAAAAACACACCAATTCTCAAAACTCCCTAAGTGGGCAGCTAACTACCATGAAACTACAACAGCTGGTCAAAGAGGCAACACACTAGGCAGGACAAGATTGACGCAATGTTTGCCAAGAAATAAAATTACCACTGCACCACTGATCGACCATCTCATTCCATTCGTGATCACACTAACAACCAAAGTTATCATCCAGCCCCTCAAGCTCACAACCACCACAAAAGAAAACTGGAAAACCGTCAAAGCAAGCAACCTCATAGATCAACTGGAGCTGACCAAACCTTCAACTGCAGAAGTGAAGGCAGACCTAGATGGGAAAATTGAGCTACTCCATGAACTGATTTGTGATACAATTGAAAACATCCCCGGAAAAACCATTTATACCCTCAAGAAAAAGAGCAATGGCAAAATGGTTCATCCCACTACTAAGCACTATGAAAAAGTGCAACAAGAAGCTGGAACTAGAATGAGGAAAGAATATGACCAAGATAAGAAAACCCAGTTCCAGAGACCAATCCGATCATATAAGAAGGAAATTCAAGAGGCAAGAAAAAAGGCATTATGACAGAATCACCAAAGCCACCAACACACAAAAAGAAATGTTCAACATCATAAACGAAATGAGAAACCCACCAGGTTGCACCAACACTCCAATACCCTCACAGAATCTATGCAGCAACTTGCCAGTCAATTTCAAAAACAAAATCAACGACATCTGACAAATCATACAAAACAGAATGACCAACCCTAACACTCAACTAACCGGACCTGACGAAGAGCCAGAGCACAAACTACAAAACTTCCCAGAAATCAGTAGAGACCTTCGTCAAGCCGGTAAAACACAGCAAGAAAGCAGGATTGCCCATGGTCCCTGCCACCCTGACATCTACAAATCAATCCTTGCACAAGGAACGCCATCGGAATATTACAGAAATCTTGTGAATCTGTCGCTCACGACAGGGACTGTACCATGATCCTTCAAATCAGCATATATTAAAAAGCACTGTAAAAAACACAAGTGGCGAGGTGGAAGACCTCTCCAACTACAGACCGATTTCAAACATTCCCTACCCTGCAAAGCTCCTAGAAACCTACGCATACAAACTAACCCAAGAACATGCAGAAAAATACCAGTTGCTTCAGAGCCGCAAGAGGAACAGAAGCGCACTCCTATCTATCTGGTACGACCTAAAAGCAAACACAGACGCCAACACAACCTTGACCACGATTCTGCTCGACCTCTCTGCAGCTTTCGACACAGTAAGCCATGACACCCTAATCAAAAGATTAGAAGATATAGGTATAACGGACATGGCACCACTATGGATTAAATCATTTCTAGCTAACAGAACAGAAACTGTATGGCTAAAACCCCTCAAATCTACTCCACGAGTTAACGAATGTGGATACCACAAGGATCCTCACTATCATCACTATACTTCAACATCTACCAGACTCAAGTAATCAGGATTTCCAAAAAATACAACATTACATGCTACAACTACGCAGACAACACTCAAAATCATCTACAAAATCGAAGATACACAAGCAGTTCACTCAACCCTAGTAGAATGTCTAAAAGAAATCTATGGCTGGATGAATGCCAACAACCTAAAATTCAACCTAAAATTCAACCCAGGTAAGACAGAAATCATCATTATATCCAAAAACCATGAGAATGACACTAACAATCCCTGGCCGATTGAATTGAGAACTGCGCCCACACCATGTAACATAGTAAAAAACCTGAGAGTCAACGCTCTAACCTTAGAAGCTCAAGTAAAAGTGATCAGAAATGCTTCTTCCTCCTTTACTCAACAAGAATCATCCTACCTTTCCTCTCCATCACCCACAAAACACTGACAATCGTCGCCCTCATCATGTCAAGAATCTACTACACAGCCTCTAACTCAGGATGCCGCAATAGCTCTTGAAGAAATTACAATGCATCCAAAATGCAGCAGCTAGACTTCTGCTCAAACTATCTAGAAGAGACCACATCAATCCAGCTGTAACGCTCACCTGGCTCCCACGGAGGCGCTGGTCTGGGTTGCTGTGGCCTCTTCAAGCGAGATGCGCAGAATTCGGACCACCGATTGAACAGGACCCGCAAATCTTGCTTGTCTGGCCCGTAGGAATATCCTTCTGCAGATGTGAAAGGGGATTAACTATCTGCTGAATAATGTACTTGCTCCCCCCTCTCCCCCTTCGTTCTCCTCGGACTTCCTCCAAAACCCCCAGTTTAAGCTCACCTTATGGTTTGGAAGGATGAACTCTCCATCCTGCTTCTGGTGCAGGGGCGCGCGTTCGTCCAGTTACTTCACTGGTTTTCAGAATGGCGCTGGCAAATCCACTTGACTTTACTGAGCGATACGCCGTAAGTATGAAGATGCAAAAGTTCAAGTGTGAGTCTCCTTTTATGTTGTCTTTTTCTGTCCTTTATTTCAGGTGCAGAACAAAGGCGATGCGTTGAAGGGTTAAATTGCCGGGGTAAAATCAGGTGAGTCAGTGATGAAGGCGACCCTTCTAAATGTCTTTATAATTCCCCAGTAATGTCTTTTGTCCTTTCCCCATAGGGGCCGGGGTGGGGTACCTGCCAGAGATGTGGCGCCGACCCGAGATGTGGAATGGCTCACCAAGAATAGCTGGTAAGTAATATGGCTGAAAATCCGGCTTTCCTCTTGTGTTCCCTTGCTCACCACTTGTCTCTTCTTCTCTCCTTAGGTGCGGTGCAGAGATGTGGTGACCGGCACTGAGAGCCGCGATGGAGCCAGCCGGCGTCTCGGGAACAGGTGAGTGAAGCGCGGGGCTGCAGCGAGCAACGCGGTGCTTTTAAATGGAAGTCTTCCTTCAGGAATGCTGGCGTGAAGATTCCGGATGCAGGTAAGAAGGTTGAAATCGTTCTTGGTTTTCACCTTTCTCTTCTCGTATTCCCTTACAGGTGTTCCAGGTTCGAGGCGGGCGTGGCTGGAGTCCAGGTGCAGGAGCAGACACTGTGAGCGTTCAGCTGCTGGGATGCAGAACAACGCGAAGCACGTGTGGCTGTCCGGGTGTGGCTTAAATAGCCTTGGAAGAAGTTCCAGGTGAGTATTCTTCCACAGCCCCACCCAAGTATCAAAATAGTTCCTTCAGAAAAATAGTCCCTCCTAAGCCTCATTTGGCTTGGTTCTTCATGCAGCATGGTCTGTTTCAGGTAAGTGCACCAAACACTTCCCTTTATGAGCCTGGCGCCTATGGCGCCAGGACAGAGTCCAAAGAGCCCCTATAAAGGGCCGCTGGGCTTTTACCCGGGGGTGTGATGCCTGCTCCCGGGGGTGCTGGGCCTGGCCTGGCGCTCCGGGGGTAGGCATCATGACACCAGCTCTAAAAATGTTATATTGGCTTCCAATCAAACATTGTATCACATTCAGAACAATGTGCTTAAAACACAGGGCAATCAACTGACAGGGAGCAGAATCCTACAAAAGAAGATAACCATCTACAAGCCAACAAGACTCCTCTGATCAAGCAATAAAATCCGCCTGGAACCAAAACCATACATCAGGAAAAAAACTAGGGGGTTCCACTTTCTCCCACCTAGCCACAAAAACCTGGAACAACCTCCCAAAATAAAAACACCAAAGACAACCTAAAATTTAGAAAATCTCTAAAAACCTGGCTCTACAACACCTCGGAACCAGGCGGAAACAACTGAAACAACCAAACAGGAAATACAAAAGAACAGACTGACAGAATATATGACGACACAGACAACACCTAGGACTGACTAACAAGAGAGACGATGCCAGGTGGAACAGAACACTAGCAACAACCCCATCAGGACAGAATAGCAAACATGCTCAACACAAACCTTACCCACTCAGAAAGGGTGTAGGGTACAGGTGTAGGTTGTAAGTAAATCGATCCGAAAGGACTAGATTGCACCAACCACAAACTGGGATGTAGGGGGTGGCCAAATACAAAAGAAAAGAAACACAAAGACTAGCGAACATAACAAATGACCGATTGATACGAGAGCCTATTCATGCTGAAACTTAGTCACTGAAGGGAAGACAACCTTCTCTAAATCCCGAAAGACACAAAATAGGAGTGTGCAGTTTTACTAACAAGGCTAATAACCAACCCCATAAAAACTTCTAAAAACCTTGCCACTCCTCACAAATACCAACTAAACACAACCACACCTCTTAAAACCGCAGCAACCGGCACGTACTTCACCACACCACAACAAACACACATAAACCACACAAACCCACACACAACTGACTCAGAACGGGATACCACACCAAAAAGCTCAGTGAACAGTGTTAACCGAACTGAAGCTGCCAACAGTGCTTCACAGCTCCCTGGCTCTTCTCCAAACTTCTCCAAACTTTTCCCTACTAACACGCCCTAAACCTACCCCCCTTTTTGTATCAGATCCGCCAGAGCGCCAGGTGACCATTCCGGTAGCGATAGTGCCCGTACAAATATCCTTTAACATTAACATTCATACTCATTGACGTCATTACACAAATCAGTCAAAGTAAAAGCCCTCTTATCATAGGCGATCTTAACTACTGGGCCAATGACCATATTGACAAACTAGGACTCAGTATAGAGGACTCAATCACCTCTATTGGACTAACCCAGTGGATTAAAACACCCACACAAAAGAGTGGACACACACTTGACTGGCTCATTTTACAAAATGCTATTATTACAGACATCTCGCTTACACCATGTATATGATCTGATCACTCGCTTATCCAGGTAAAAATCTCACTACCAGGTCCTCCACATAAACTCAACACCAACCCGCGCCTGCGAAAACTAACTCGTAATTTGAAAAACATCTCCTAAATTCTCATCCCTAGTAGCATCCAAGCTTCAACCTCTAACTTAGCGGACTCCTCCGCCTTAGTTAACCACTTGACTCTCTATCAAACAAGCTGTGAATGAACTAGCACCTATGAAAATGAAATCCATCATGTCTGAAACTACAAAAAACACCTGGTTCTCAGATGACATTGTTAGGGCCAGACAAAACAAAAGGGCTCTGAAACATCCTGGAGAAAGGACCCCAACAACAACACACTAGATGCCTACAAAAAATCCACCCATGAATACAAGAAACGTATCACTAATGCCAAAGCCACACATTACAATAAAAGAATTATATAAATGCTAAATCCAATGGTGAACCGTTTAAAATCCTATCTGATTTTCAGGACCAGCCTCCATCTTCCAATAATGTAACTAAAGACTCCAAATGGTGTCAAGACATCCACAATGCTTTCCTTTCGAAAATTGACTCTCATAAAGACAAAATCAATAAAGCCTTTAGCAACGTAACACAACCACTGCCCACAAAAATTGCCAAGCACCTCAATAACAATGAAGATAAAATACCTCAATTCTCCTTTTCCCACCATTCTGAAAAGGAAGTGCTCAAGGTTATACAAGATCTTAAATCTACTTCCAGCCCTGGTGACGATTGTCCCACGAACACTTTCAAAGAATCGACTGACTTGCTAGTACCCTGAATCACCAAGTTGATAAGCCTATCTTTTGACTAAGGTGTGGTACCAGATGTGCTAAAATAAGCTTGGATAACACCCTTGTTGAAAAAAGAAACAATTTAGACCACCAATTAGGATAATTATAGGCCAATAACCAACATGCCTTTTATACTAAAGATACTGGACAAACTGGCCTACAAACAACTCTAGGCTCATGTTGAAGAACACAAGATCCTCGGCACACGACAGTCGGGTTATAGGGCTCGGCATGGTACTGAAACAGCCATGCTCGACCTTAAGTCCACACTGGCGAGCATTGCTGACAAGCATCAAGCCGCACTACTGATGCTTCTTGACCTCTCTGCAGCCTTTGATCTGGTAGATCACAGCTTACAAGTGGAAAGGCTCGGAGAGGTCGCAAATTGTTCCGAGGGCATCTAACCGGATCGCCTCCTTTCTGGTTCCTCTATGGTTAGGGTTTGTGTAGGGAGTCGCCACTCGACTCCGATCTCTCAAACCTGTGGTGTCCCACAAGGCTCCTGCCTGTCGCCACTGCTTTTTAATTTGTACATTCGCCCTCTTTTGGACCTCTAAAACAAACCTGGTGTTCAGTATACCAACTACGCAGACGACACAGGTGGTCAGAGCTCCAGGCAGGCGCCCAAGGCCGAGCTGCTGCCACCCGGCCCCGGGCACCCGCCGCTCCGGGCGAACCCCCTACCGCTCAATGTCGTACCTGGGCCCGGCCTCTCCCTTTCACCCACCCCGTGTGGCAGAGCGGGCCGGGCCGCCGGCGCCCACGTGACCGACCTGTCCGCCCCAGGGGCCGATGCTCGGGTCCTCCACGAGACGGCCCCTCAGCAGGGCGCGAAGGTCAGCTCTGAGGGCGGACGGCTCCCCCATTGCCAGCCTCCAGCAGGTGCGGCTACCTGGTTGATCCTGCCAGTAGCATATGCTTGTCTCATACAGCTTAGTGGTCAGTACAGAAATGATGTTGAGGCCATCAATAACATCTACAAAGCCATCCAGGATTGGATGGCTTGTAACTCTCTAGCCTTAAATAATAAAACCAAACTAATGATAGTATCCTCCAAGAACACCCGGAGCAAACTAGACCCTGATTACTCTAACTTCCTTATTGCAGGAAACATCATCACAGTCCAGAGGAAGGTAAAAACTCTGCGAGTTGTCTTAGACGATGAATTATCCATGATGCCGCATGCCTCTTACATCACGTCTAGCTGCGGACTGATCAATAAGCGAATAAATTACATCCGTCCATTTCTAACAGCCGCAAACTGTGCTCTTCTATCCACGGCGTTAATAAACTCCAGACTGGACTATTGCAATAGCCTATTGTCTGGTACTACTGCCGCAAATATCCAATCCTTGCAAGTGGCCCAGAACAATGCCGTGAAGACCATCTTCACTCAATCTCGTTGCTCCCATATTCTCCATCTTCAGGAAGAAGCTTCATTGGCTACCAGTCAAACATCGCATTACACAAAATGCTCACTACAACACATAAATGCCTCTCTTTCGGCAGTCCCATCTACTTGTCTGAACGCATAACATCAAGAGCAATGGAAGAAATCTTCGTTCATCCTCTGCCACAGTCCTTGCTTCCCCCAGATTTAAGACCGCAAAATTTGGAGCCACCACGCTGGACGTTCAGGGCCCTCTACTTTGGAATGCTCTGCCGTCAGGGCTACGACAAATCAAAAACGACCTATTTAAAAAAAGCCATAAAAACCTGCCTTTTTAACATGGAGTAATCCTTATGACCCCTTTCTGATCCTGCTTGCTCTCTCTTGTCCTGTCTAGGTCTGTTTTTTGTGCGCCCTGAGGCCTACAGCGCGTTAAAGAATTAGAATAAATAACATTCTCTAGAGTCAAGGCCGGTACCACGGGAGCTTTCCTCGCTCCCGCTTATCGGCGTAGGCTTGCCCAGTGTACTGTTGACATCTGCTGCAATGCACTTGTGCTATTGTCGCGGTCCTAGGCTCTCTTCCATGAAGGTTACACGGGTAGGGGACGAAAAGGGCAAGGTCACTTCTTTCCTTGCCACCCTCTCGATTCCTGCTGCCTTTCTCCTTTTTTGGAACTGCTGCGCCTAATAAGCCGTCTCGTCCTGCTGTCTGCAGTGGTCTCGGACTCCACCTTTTATCCCTGTGGGGAAGGGAAAGGGCCGTCAGGTGTGTGCGATCCCGATTAATTGCTCGACTTTGCCTGACCCTTGTATTGGGACACGTCGGGTAAACGGCTCTGGTGTTAGTCCGTTGTTCTTTGTGTTATGCGAAAGTGTTCGTGTTGGAAAAGAGGGGGCGGGGAGTGGTTTTGAATGTCCTACGTGAGAGGATGGGGAAAGGTGTCAAAAGAAGGGAGATACCCCGGGTGATCCTTCCTCACTAGTCCACGCCCAGGAACTGAATCCAATAGTGATGCCCGTGTCCTGGCCACCTGGATGACAGATCCCCGGGGACTAGCTAGGGAGGCAGCTGTCACGACCCTCGCCCAAAACCCCCTCTGGCCAACCCATTGGCCAGGTGGAGTCAAGACTCTGGCCGCTAGATCCTGGCATCCTCTTCAAAAGCCCTCATGGGGCCATTCCTGGCACCAGGCTCATACACCATGAAAAACAATGTGCTTGGGAACTACTTTATTGTATTGTCAGCCAAAATGGAGGCATCCACTTTGCTTGGTCCCAAAGAACCAAGCTATGCGGTCTAGTGTTTTGGGTGTGGTAGCCTAGGGACTACTTTACCTGGACTATTTTGTTGGGACTATTTAAAATCACACCCGAGCAAGACAACACGCTTCGCGTTACTTTGCAGCTTGCAACGCGACGCCCACCGTTTCCACCTATTCCCTCGAACCTCGGAGAAGCCGAACCTGCAAGGAGACAAAAGGAACATCATTAGCAGCAGCATCTTACCTGCAGTCTTCATCTTTAAACACTCGCAGCTACTGAGAACAGCTTCCTCGAATCTGCACGCCTCCCAGACAGAACGACCTGAAAGAGGAAGATAGAGGCAACATTAAATAAAGCAGTAGAGACATTTACAAATTACGAACTGCTCAAAAGGCTTACCTGGCTGGTCGCCTCTCGGCTGGCACCACTCCGGACATTCCACTCGTGCTGAAGAACACTGCGACCTACAAGGAAGGAAAACACAAGTTAGCAAAGGAAAGACTTTGCAGCGCTGCTCACAGCGCTCTCTTACGGTGGGCAGTCATAAAGTCGAATTAATAACGTTGAATTACAAAAATATCGGAAACAAGATGTCGAAAAAAAATGCAAATGTTTTCTTTTTTTATTTATGTGTTTTTTGGGTTCCGCAAGTAATAAAAAAAAAAAAGGGGTAAAACAGGGGGGAGCCACTTCGAATAAAAACGTAGTAGACATTCACATTTAATTTCAGACATTTTTTTGACTATGTCCTTCGACTTTATTGAATTGGACTTTATGACTATAAACCCTTTCTTACCGCATCATAGCGCTCTTAATGCGTCATCATTTACCAGCAGGGCTCAACCAAGCCAGTTTGCTACGCTGAAGCTCCGCATACGCAAGGGAGAAAAAAAGACATTTTAAAGAAAGAAAGGCATGCAGGATAGCAACAAAACTAAAGAACAGCAATAAGAGCTAGCTCAACAATATCAAACGGGCCGGCGTCAGTGAAGTAACTGGACCGCACTCTCCCATCAAAGACGACGCGCCCCTGCAAAGAAGGCAGGACGGAGAGCACGCTTAATTCTACCACAAGGTCAGGAGAGGGCGCCAGAGGGACTGAAATCATACGGGGGTGGAGGGAGGATACTTACCCCAGTCGGTCAGTCTTTAACACAGTCCTCCTGTATTTTCAGGCAGAACCTTCCCCACAGACCACATCAGGGCAAAGCTGAGAAGCGTACCAGCGAGTAGCCCGGCTGGGTGGCATCCCTGTGGATACCAGGTGAGCGTAACAGCACCTTCATGTTTCTCACATAGGGTACCACGTAGGTGGTAGGACAATCGATGAGTAAGCCTAGAGAGAGTACAAGCTTATCTTTCCCTGATATCTGATAGTTGTGGGGACATTGTATATAATAACTATTTCCCTCTACTGTTCGCTCAGGGGAAATCGTCTGGGGCGTTAAAAGAAGAAAGGTCCCTCCCATTCTAAATGTGGAGTCCCTGTAAGGCTGATCACTTTCCTCAGAGTAGGTTTTCCTAGAACAAAAAGACCGAAAAATGCTACCACCGAAAGGTTCGAACACCACCAGTTCGAACCTTTGATGGTAGCATTGTAGGTAAGTATAAAAAAAATATTTCAAAAAAGACTGCAGGGGCTGCGGGAGTGTCCCCCGCAACACCCCGCTCACTATACTTTACAGTATACTGAGCGGGGCTTGCAAGGGGAACCCCTGCAGCTCCCGAAAAGAACAATTTTTTTTTTAAAAAAAGGACCCTGCAGCGCAACGCAATGACAGGTAAGTGGGGTGTGGTTATGTTTGGGGGGTGCGTCGTGGGTGTGAGTATGTAGGGGTTATGAACGTGTGTTCGCATAGGAAATGTACAAACCTTTTGTGGTTCATACATTTCACATGCAAACATTTCGGCCGCTGCAAAATCAGCCGTGGTCGGATCACGTAGATCCGTCCTAGTGGTGTCATGTCAAAATAAAAGGGCCTATACTAAGAAAAACCTATTGCCAATTCCTTACAACTAATTATAGAAAGAGTGTGGGATAAGGTTTAATAAAGAAAAAGTAGTGGTCCAAGTAATAAATCAGAATGTGACTGCCAGGTTTATCCCTTCCCAAGGTTTTCAGCACAGAACAAGGTGAGACCTTGTTGCACAGCACACGCTCGAGCTTTCTCAGCATGAGCCAACAGTTTCATTCTAGCTATCAGGTTCTTCGATGGTAACGTCTCTTTGCATTCAAAAGTCTCTTACCTTCGAGGCCTGATGTATCCAACAAACAAAAAGTGCTTTTCCACAGTTCACGTTGGGTGACTGCTTCACCCCTAGGTACCTCTCTTCTGGGCGCCGACCCTTCAGAATACTTATTCAACAAATTAACAAGACAGTTCCTTTCTCAGTGAACTTTGGGTGGTAACTTTCTACCCCTGGATCTCCCTCGGCCGGGCTTGCAACCTAGAAAATAAGGGGGACACTTCTTTTCCCCTGGTCTTGCAATGTTCACGCTTTCATAAATCCAAATGTCTTTTCAACCAGGTTTTTCAGCCTTTGCCCTCTATTGTCGTCTTCCCTCTCCCGGGTTCACTCTAGCCGACTGTCAGCAACAATTCCTCACAGAACTTTGACTCCATCCCTTGTCCAGGTTCACTCTTGCTAATTTCCAAAGTTCATGTGCTACTTTTCAACATGCAGGATTCACTTCCCTTAGCTTTCACAGTTGTCTGTCAGTAAAAGACTTTCAACAGTACAGAAGATTTTACAAGACCCCTGTATGACCACTTTCACCGTTCTTCGCCTCTCCCGAAGGCCTTCTGGTTACGGTAGTCTTAACGTTGGGTAATCACCCAGAGTTTACTGCCTCAGCAGCCATGTGGTGCCAGACTTCTCTGTTGCTGGCTTTTCCCCCGCTTTCCTCAATCGTATATTTAAGTCTTTCTAAGTTCAAATTAGCCGTTGGCTACTTTTCATTCAGCACAGTTTGGCTTCCTATCAATTCTCCCCAAGACTCACTGGCTGTGATGAACTACTTGCCTTTCCTTATCGTTGGAGTCAGGTTGGTACAACCGAGGCCAGCGTCCTTCCCTGGCTTCTTCATCAGCAGAGGAGGGTCTTGAGTACTGTAGACATCTGCTGCAACACACATTGGCTACTGTTCGCCGTCTTGTGTCTCCATCTGCAGAGGTTTCACGGGCCTTGTTCGAAAAGAGCAAGGTTACTTCCTTGTCACCGTCTCAGTATTCCCCGTCCTAACTGCTGTGCTGAGTTAGGAGAAAGGGCCGTCAGGTGTGAGAGATACTGGTTAATTGCCTGACTCTTGTGTCGGGACATGTCAGGTAAAGAGTTTTAACATTAGCCCCTTCTCAGTTACTGTGCAAGCAACTGTTTGTGTTGGAAAAAGAGGGTGGTAGGAATTTTTCGTATCCTACGGGGTACGTTGGGGAAAAGGTATTATAAGAGGGTCGATTGGTTAACCCAGAAGGATGGTTTTTATAGGGTTTGTGCAATGAGTAAAAGGGTTTGTGGGAACTGTAGTTGTTGGTCACATTCAACTGGGAAGTCGGAAAGTGGGAGAGGATTTATTTAGGGTTTATTATCGTAAAATAATAAAGGGGGGCAGCAGGAACTGTAGTGTTTTATCGGAGCAAGTTGGGAGTGTAGGAAATAATACCCTGAGTGATATGGAGAAGAACGATTAACCAGGTTACTCACCGTAGTGACCACCTTACTCCTAGTGCATAGTCCCCTTTCCTCCATACTTATGCGACATTCCTCCATCCTGTGGGACAGGACCGGAGTACTTTGTAAAAGCATCCAAAATTTTGCAAAAACATTTTTAGTCCTTCCGCTTTCTACGCGGGGCCCAGCACGCGGCCGTAGCCCCGCCCATCTCGGCTCTGCCCCGCGCATCGCCCATCATTCCTTTTTTATCGCCAGGTCAGAGACCTTTAAGCAATAACCGAGTAACCTTATTAGAGGGGACGGAGGGCGGGCGTATGGAGGAAAGGGGACTATGGACTAGGAGTAAGGTGGTCACTATGGTGAGTAACCTGGTTATACTCCTACGTCCCGTCCCCTTTCCTCCATACTTATGGGAGATTCCCCAGCACCCCTTACAGGAAAATGGGCGGATGGAAAATCCCTCACTGAAAAAGGTTCTTCAGCACAGCCTGACCAAACTGGGCATCAGACCTGGAGCTCAGATCTAGACAATGTTTATAAAAAGCCAATGTGGAGGCCCAAGTAGCCGCCTTTGCGATTGTCTCCCAGGGGACATATTTCTGAAACGCAAATGTGGCTGCTTTGCCCCGCACCAGGTGTGCATGAATACCTTTAGGAGGCTGCAGTCCTTGGACAGTGTAAGACTCTGTAATACAGGCAGCAATCCATCTGGAGTTGGTCGCATGAGAGGCCTGCTTACCTTGTGGATTACCGAAGGTCACCAACAGTTGAGAAGAGCTCCTAAATTCGGAAGTTCCGTCTAGATAGAATTTAAGAGCCCTTCTGACATCCAAACAGTGCAGAACCCTTTCCGCCTCTGAAGCAGGGTTCGGAAAAAGACCGGCAAGGAGATTGATTGGTTTAGATGGAAATAAGAGACCACCTTCGGCAGGTAAGAAGGGTTTGTCTGTAGAGCCACCTTATTCTTGTGAAAAACCAAGAAGGGGTGCTCCACCAACAAAGCCTGGAGCTCACTCACACGCCTTGCAGAAATAACGGCAACCAAAAGAGACACCTTCCAGGACAGGTGTTTAAGGTCCACCGTGGCCATTGGTTCGAAGGATTTATGCCACAATGCCGTAAGGACCACATTCAGATCGCACGACGGGAGTGGATTACGAACCGTTAGATAAAGGCGTGTCAAACCTGTAAAATGTCTCTTAACCAGTGGATTGGACAGAGTGAGAGCATTGGTCCGTAGATAGTTAAGTGGAAACCGCCGAAAGATAAGTTCTGCATGACAGAACGTGAATTCCTGACTATGCTAGGTGGGATACAAAGGACAGCACCGTGTCAATCGTAGCCGCCCTTGGGTCCAGTTGTTTGTTTAAACACCAATGACAGAACCTGAGCCATTTGCTTCTGTACTGGGACCTAGTCGAGGGTTTCCTGGCTGCCTGAATAATACGCATGTTATCCACAGACAGGCTAAGATGTTTTATAGACCGGGACTCGGGCACCATGCCGCCAAGCTGAGCGATTGTGGGGAGGGGTGCCACAGCTGCAACTCCCCCTGGTGAAGAAGATCGGGGCTCACCGGTAACCTGATCGGCGGATACACCAACAGGTGTTGAAGTTCTGAGAACCAAAACGTGGCCGGCCACCACGGGGCTATGAGTAGAAGGTTCACCGTGTTCTTCAGCTTACAAATCATCCGATGAACCAGAGGCAGAGGCGGGAAAGCATAAGCCCTCATGTTGTGCCATAGAATCTCGAGAGCATCCCCCAGAGAGAAGGCTCCCAGCCAGTTCCTGGAGGCATACAGAGGAAGTTCTTGTTTGCCGCTGTATAGGTCCACTTCCGGAGTGCTCCAACGCAGGAAAGTCCATGAGAGGATCTGCGCCTTCAATTCCCACTCGTAACTGACCATTGTCCACCGACTGAGGGCATCTGCCGGGACATCCAGCTGGCCCGGAATGTGTACTGCAACTAGCCAGACACCATCAAGAACCGCCCACTCCCAAATCTGGAAGGACAGGTCCACGAGAGGGGGAGACTCGGTGCCCCCTTGCTTGTTGATGTGATAAATTGACACCACATTGTCTGTGCAGATATGGACTACCTTGTTGGCAATGATCGGTCTGAACGCCTTGAGGGCTAGGAAGATCGCCAGAAGCTCCAGATTTATGTGGAGGAGCTTGTCCTGAGGCGACCAAAGATCCGAGACCTGAAGAAGATCCAACGTCGCACCCCACCCTAGAGGGGAGGAATCCGTCGTGACAGTCACCATAGGGCTGGGTCCTGAAAACCTGCCCCCACCGACAGGTTGCTGAGAGTCGACCACCCCTCCAGGTCCGCTCTCATGGAAGCCGGAATCATTATCAACTTGGAGTCCATATCCACAGCCTGACGTCAAGGACGCCGAAGAGTCATCTGAGTCTGCCTTATCTTGAGACGAGCAAGAGGAAGAGCCAATACGCACAAGGCCATGGGGCCCAGAAGCATCTGGATCCACCATGCAGACATGCTCTCCGACTGCGCAAACATCTGACACGTGGCCAACAGATCCGCCATTCTGTCCCCTTTCAGGTATACTCCGCAGTCAATCGTGTTCCAGTGAAAACCCAGGAAAATCAAGTCCTGAGAGACCGTCATGGAAGATTTCTGCCAGTTCACCGACAGCCCGAGGTGGAACAGTAGATGAAGGAGAGACTGAAGATTGCCGGCGGCTTTCAACGGACAAGGGCTGCGTAAAAACCATTCGTCCAAATACAGATACACATGGATACCCTGCAGGCGGAGATAGGCCGCGATCGCCGACATCTTTGTGAAGACGCAAAGCGCCGAGCTGAGGACAAAAGGAAGCATTCGAAACTGGAAGAGCTCCTCTCCCACAGAGAAACAGAAATATCTCCTGTGTGGATTCCAGATCAGAATATGCATGTATGCATCCTAAATATGCACCACGCTGAGCCAATCGCCCATCTGCAAGGAGGACCGTATCTGGCCGGGCATGATCATCTTGAATTTCTCTTGGGGTAAGAAAAGATTGAACTGGAAAAGGTCTAGGATGGTGCGCAGGCCAGCCTGGTTGGTTTGGCCACCGTAAACAGCCGGGAGTAGAAGCCCTCCCCTCGCTCCCCAAGGGGAACGGGTGCCACAGCTCTGAGGTCCAACAGTTTCTGAAGCTCGGCTTTTAGGGAGGACAACCGCGACTGCTGGAAGGGAGGATTGAAAGGTGGGGTAAGGGTAAGCGGAAGCCGGCCTGAGTGACTGACAAGACCCACCTGCCCTCGGTGATGGTCTGCCACGCCTCCCAATGAGTCCTCCCACTGGGGTCTCATGCGAGCATGGAGAACCCTCATTTGGCAGGCTTTGCAGTGGTGTTAGCACCTGAACCTGTGGAGGAGCGGGAGAAAAACAGAGTCCGTTGCTGCCTCCGGAGGGAATTACCCGGTCTAGAAACCACCTGAAGCCAGAGGAGGGCCGGCTTTGCGACAACGGTCTTTGGGTCCTAAAAGGAGTTTTAACCAGGACGGACAAGGAATTAGCTGTCTGGGTGCTGTCCTTCGTTTTGGTCAGCTCCACATCCGTTGTGGAATGAAAAAAGCTCCTTATCGTCAAACGGCAAGTCAAACACCTTGTCCTGCACCTACTTTGAGAACTTGTTGGCATGCAACCACACCTGACGAGAGTTATCAACTCCCAGCATAAAGCCCCGAGCCGAAGTGTTGACGTGATGCGCAGCCGCCTCCAGCAGATCCTGGGCCAAAACTCTAGCATCAGACAATCCCGCCTTGAAGTCTTCCAGCTTCTCGATCGGAATGAACTCCTCGAACTCAGACCTTTCCACATCTTCATATTCGTCCCTGCTAACACCAGTTCCACATTGGCCTGCAGGAGCTGCAAGGCAGAGTTAGCTACAATCTTCCTCCCAAGGGAGTCAAGGAGTTTGTCCTCCTTCCCCAGAAGCTGAGTAGCCGTCGTAGAAGGGGATGCCGCAGGCCTGGACTGTAAAGTGGCCGCAGCCACCACCATGGAGGAGGGGGGCAGACAAGATGATGGGGCCACCCCTTCCGAAGAATGCAGCCTGTATCTCGCGTCAATTTTCTTATTGACGAAAAGTCCACAGTGTGGCTTTCTCCAGACCCTACGGACCTCGGCCAAAACGTCCTCCTGCAAGAACAGGCCAGTATGCTCCGAAGGAGACAGGGTGAACACCCCGAAAGCACACCCTCCTGCGGAGTGGGTGCCTCGGGCACTGGCACATCATGTCCAGTACCCGTTCGTGAAAAGCTCTAATAAAGCGGGGCTGGTCTTCGCTGTCCTGATCGCCCTGCGCATCATCCAACAAGTCAGGATCCTGCTGAACCGTGTCAGGCGCCGCCTTGTCCACGTGGGATAATGGAGGCAAGGGCGGGAGGGTCAGAGGAGGCACCGTAGGCAAGGGCGGCACCGGCGGAACCACCGGAGGAGCAGGCGGGCATATTTCCCTAAAAAGGCCCTTGAAATACTCTCCCATGGGGTCGGTATGCATGAGCGTCTGAAATTTGCCGAAAAAGGCGTCCTCCGGAGACGGTTTTGGGGCTACCGGAGGGGGCCTCTCATGAGGAGGATAATTCCAGGGACGCAGAGGGGAGGGTTGCCAAGCAGGCCCATCCCCCGAAGTGTCCACAAAAATCAAGGGTGCCGAACCCACAGGCAACGAGATGTACGGAAGGGGCATCCGAGCGTTCGTCATAAACTGGACGAAACGGATGCGCACAAGGAACCCCATGTTCACCAACAGAACCAACCCCTACACCTGAGGCCGATGGCGTAGTTGTAAGGGATGTATCCAAAATGGCCGCTGAGGTCTTGGCAGGGATGGCCGCCATTTTGTCAACACCTGAGGAGAACTGTGGCACGTGTGGAAGTGAGGCAGGGGTCCCCGTCGGTGGGTCAGGGGTCTTCCTTTTAGCCTTTTCATAAGGAACCTCGGCCGAGCCGGTACTATGTGGCCTGGAATGTTTCTGTGACATACTACTAGCCAAACTAGCCTTCACAGGAAGGACCTCGGCACTGCCGGTAAAGAAGGAACTTTCACTCCTTGCCCCCTCAATTCTGGCGTCGCCAAAAGAGCAAGAACGGTGAGAAACAGCTTTCACCAATAAGGCCTTGTTAGGCCTCTCAGAAATGTTGGTTTCCTTAGCCTCTGTACGAGGGACCTCGGACCCAAGTGTGGTTACAGCCTTAATAGGGCGGGCCTCGAACATCCCTTAGGTAACACCAAGCCCAACCAAGGCCTCGGGACGCACCCCGGTACTTTTGAGGGAAGCCGATAAAGAGGCCTCAGAGCAAGCTCCGGTACCCCACGATTCAGTAGAACTAGTACAAGCAGCCCCCACAGGAGGGGCCTTGGAGCGTACTCAGTATCCACCGTCCCCTTATGGAGACCCTCGGAGAAAACGCCGGTACAATTATTAGGCCCAGAAGGCACCTCAGGGCAAGCCCCGGTGCTAGAGCGGTTGACGCTCATCCCGGCCCGGGAAGAACCCGGAAAGGTGTCTCCCGGCCAGGGTGCTCTGAAAAGTAAAGAACTTACCAGGCGTTTTTTTCTTTTCGTCGTTAAAAGATTGAAAATGCAAAGGATGAGTAGGTCAAAACACCTCCTCCCACTGCTCCAATCGACATTGAAGTGCCCGGACCGAAAGGGAATCGCAATAGTACACGATCGCTAGCGAGAGCCAGAGAGGTGGAAAAAAGGAAGAAAATCTTCCGCGGATGCAAGTGCGTCCAGTACCGAACGAGCAGAGAAAAGGACTGATGGGAGATGCGTGGGGCGGAGCCGAGATGGGCAGGGCTACGGTTGCGTGCCGGGCCCCGCGTAGAAAGAGACCGGACTAAAACATTGTTTGGCAAAATGTTTGATGCTTCTACAAAGTGCTCTGGTCCTGTCCCACAGGACAGAGGAATGTCCCATAAGTATGGAGGAAAGGGGACGGGACGTAGGAGTATGGAGTATTCCGGCAGGGAACAAGATAGCACGGATTCTGGGAGAGAGTTTCTGGGTGCAATGGGGTTTGGTACCCTAGAGGTTTGGTTATTTACGGAGGGGCTGTTGGATCTGGGAAGGATAGTTTTAAATGGGAGGAAGCAAGGAAGATGTATTATAACCTATAAGGCACTTCGGGATCTCGTCGTCTTCTCCTTCCTCTCGGGTACCATACCGCATCTCACCTGGGGCATTTCTCTGAGCACACCCTTAGGCTCTCCTACCCAGGTGATCCTCCCTCGCTCGGCCACCCCCAGGGTAGCGCCAGACCTTCCCTGGCACCTGAATAAGGGATTCTCGAGGTCTATACTCTGTAGAATACCCCAAGGTTTCTCACTGATTCTCCCACCCCCCGGCACTTGTTGCTGACTTCTGGACCTTTTTCTTTAATCCTGAATGAGTGGAGCCCTTTTCCACTAATTCATTCTTATGGGCTCTGTCCTTTTGGAACTCTAGTATTTGTATTATACCTGTCCAATGGAGTGCATTACATGCCATAACACTTAAAGGCATCTATAAATTACTATTGCAGAACACATCTTATGGGCAGTGTTGGGTCCTCTTAAGATTTTTCTTTATCCTAGAGTTAACTACAGTTCTTAAGGATAGAGTGATACTTAGTATCCCATCTAAAACAGTCTGAGAGATTGACACACCACCTTATGAGGAGTGGAAGGGATGCCTAGTAGCCCCCTTCGCTCTGCTCCTTTGACTTTTTAGTTACACAGACAGTCTCCTAGTTAAGGCTGGTGGCAGTGGACGTGTTCTACCGACTATTGTGCAATTTGTTTACTGCATGTCCATAGCCTCTCTAGTGCACGATAGGGGCTCCCAATTACCAACTCCCTTCTTTTTTCGCCATTTCTCGCGTGGTTGTTCTTGGTTAGCCCTTATTCTACCATTCTGGGAGGGCCTGTGTGGGTTTTGCCTTTGGCAGAACTCATGGGTGTCCCCGCCTAGGCTCCAGAGTGTCTGGGCCGACAGGAAGTGGTGGGAGTTTTCCACCCCCTTTTCCGTTGTCTGTCAGATTGGCTGAATGGGACCAGCAACCATTGGGGGTCTTGCTGTCCTGATTGGACAGTCAAACACCCCTTTATGTAAACTGCTGAGGAAGATTGCAGAGGAGTGAGTGCTGAAACTGAATAGAAGGTGTGGCTCCTGGCATGAAAAGCAAGTTGGCCACTGGAAGCTGAAGTAACCGAAGACGACAACTGGCAACGCCTGCAGCCCCTTTGCAGCACCGTGAAGTGACCACTGCTGTCCTGACCCTCTGTTGCACAGAAAACTGGAACTCCTAAGAGGACGACTCCTTCCCTTGGACAGTTGGGAACAACCAGTCCCAGCACAAACTTTGATTTGAGCCATTTCCAGAGGTCTTGTGAGTTTCCAGAGCTGCAGAACCCCAATACCAGGAGACCTGCTGCCCATTTTGAGTGGAACATTGTGGAACGGCCGAATCCAACAAATCTTTGCTGAGCCCTCAGACACTTCAGAGATTTGATCCAACTTGCCCAGACGCCCTCAGCGTGTGGGACTGTAGTAAGCAAAGATTGACTGGGCTGACGAGTCGCGCCCTCTGTTGGTGCTGCAGAAAAGGCACCAAAAATGCAATGTGCCCTGGAGACTGCTGCTGAGAGACCCCGCCCATTGTCCTGCCTTTCATCACCAGACCAAGTAAGGAACAAGTTACTTACCTGTAACTGTTGTTCTCCAGCATGGGTCTGGCATGGATTCACATGCTCATGAATATTCCCCGTCAGGCTGGGAATCCTCGGTAAAGAGTAAAATCAGTATCAGTTTTGTTTCTGATCTGTCTCTTAGTAGTAACCAATCACTGGTCTCATACTGCCACCAGCCAATGACTGCCCTCTCCCTAAGCCCGGCCCTCGGCAGCCATCTACAGATGCAACAGCCCAGTGCCACAGATCCTGGGCCTCCTTGGATAGGGCCAGGGATCTGGTTCCTCCCTGCTTCCGGATGTAGAACATTGTGGTGGTGTTGTCGGTGAAGATACTCGCCACCTTGCCATTGAGGGACAGGAGGAATGACTTGAGGGCCCAGAACACTGCTCGGAGCTCCAGTATGTTTATGTGGAGCGGCCTCTCCTCCGGGAGCCACAGGCCTCTCGCGTGAAGATCTCTGGTGTGCGCTCCCCACCCCTCCAGGGAGGCATCCGTCGTCACCGTCACCTGGTATGCTGGGGTCTGTAAGTCCGTGCTGTGGTGTTAAGGGCGGCTGTTTTCCCGAGGTGAAGCTGTTAGGCTGCTGTGGCTCTGCTGTGCCGTACTGTGGCTCTGCTGACGAGCCTCTAACTGTGCGGTTTGTGTTCTTTGAAGGCAGTGCAATACAATTCCAATACAATTGGAAGGACTGAAACACTACTGGAAAAATGCCTGTGCCTTTATAAAATATATACTTTATTGGAGTTGCTTGCACCTTTAAGACACCCTTCGTGTGTAAGCCACGCCCCCGAGTTCTACCAGGAAGTTAAATTCATCACATCCAGCCCTCGCGGCGTGAAGCCCGGCTGTGGTGTTAAGGGCGGCCGTTTTCCCCGAGGTGAAGCTGTTAGGCTGCTGTGGCTGTGCTGTGCCGTGCCCTGCCGTGGCTCTGCTGACGAGCCTCTAACTGTGCACTGTGTGGTTTGTGTTCTTTGAAGGCAGTGCAATACAATTGGAACGACTGAAAAATTGCCTATGCCTTTATAAAATATATACTTTATTGGAGTTGCTTGCACCTTTAAGACACCCTTCGTGTGTAAGCCACGCCCCCGAGTTCTACCAGGAAGTTAAATTCATCACATCCAGCCCTCGCGGCGTGAAGCCCGGCTGTGATGTTAAGGGCGGCTGTTTTCCCGAGGTGAAGCTGTTAGGCTGCCGTTTGGCTCTGGAGGTGCGGAAAGCGGCAATAGTGTGAATTCTGTGGCGTGTTCTCCGGGTGTCTCAGAAGCTCGTATCAGCCTCCCTGCCACCTTATGTCTATGTGAAGTGATGTGTTAGCTGTTAAAGGCTCCTGTCTGCTACTCTACCCGCGTGTTCGGTGAAAAGTGAACGCGAGCCAACATCCACCACAGCTACAGAAAAGGTGAGAGGGCTCTACATGCAAAATCCACGAAGCTCGCAGACTAATGGCTAATGACTGTGCGCCAGACTATTAAACCTACATAAACTACTGTGGCGCACCATCATGGGTTCCAAATTCACATAGTTAGTGGACTCTGTGTGGGTATCTGTGAAGCAGGACCTTTTGGGTAGGCCACCTCAGCGCTATATCCACGCGTTGCCTCTTTGAATGCACGACCAGAGAGATTAATTGTTGAGTCCTGCCTATCTTATTTTGCTTGACTGGGACTGCGGGGCTAGTCCCTTTGAGCAGTCAAGCTTTGCTTTTTGTATTGGCATTGCTCAAACATAATTGAATGCACGACCAGAGAGACTAATTGTTGAGTCGCGCACCGGAGCAAGTCCCGGTCAAGTCCCGCTTAGCCGTGGCGAGGTTCCTTAGACTGCAATTTGGTTTTGCTTGGGCGTATTTGGTGCCGTGTGAAAATGAAACAAAGCATTTCTTCCCTAAAAACAGGTATGCCCCCAGTCTCGGCATTACTTTACTCTAATGGAGATAATTCAACTGTTAATGTTCCTTCTGTTATAATTAAGAAACCTCGTTTGAGCTCCACCCCTCGTATGACTAACTTGAATTTAAAGTCCAAAACAAGAGCAGAAATCCTTTTAGGGATGGACATTCAACCTTTTTGTTGTGACTCAAGTCTTTCGAAACCTCTTGAGCGTAATAACATACCAACAGCATTTACCTCAATGAATCAAACATCTGCTGCTACAAAAAAGGACTCATGCGTACTCCCTGCTAAGATGCTAGGGGCCGAGGGAACGACAAAAGAGTCGGCAAACCCCAGCCCTGCAGAAGTTTCTACAGTTACCTTTGCTAAAGAAAACGTGTCTCTCTCAGATAGTATTCTGTTAAACAACGTGCTGACTGGTGTTGTTGTTCCCCATGCAGAATCCTCTGAGACCTCTGTCACATCTATAAGTAAGTCTTTGAATTCAAAAACATCATCAGTTTCAAACACTGGGGACATGCCCGTAATTGATCTGGACATAAATGCTACTGTTTTTTCTTCGCATACTCTTTCTGAAAATGTGTCCAAATCTCCTGTCTTGTTCACAAATATCAGTGCTGCGAATTCTGTAGCTAATCTATCATTTATTGCCCCAACTCCGCGTAAAATAGCCACCCATGGTATTACAGAGTCTGGCTTGGTGGAAACTCATAGTGTAAATGCAGAGGTAGCTCTCACTTCAATAAATACTGCTATCATGGCCTTAGCGAAGCTCTTCGAGGTTTTGGTCACAAAGGCTGATCTTCATTCTACCCAACTTAACCAGCTTTTGGCAGAACATCTTACGCTTGCCAAAAAATTGGAAAGTCTGTCACAGGTTGCCATTCCATCTAGTACGATGAAGGCCGTAGCTTCTCAGACCTCTTGGCAGACTGCATCTCTCCCACAAGTTTATGAGACTATTCCATGTTTCTCAAATCCCATAACAGAACATATGAGTGGTAGACATGATACTCTTCCAGACCAACCAAAAAAATCAACTTACCCTTTGTTTGAGTTTAACTCGAATCATTTTGATGTTAGTAGGTTGGGGTTTAAAAAGTTTGCCCCCCCAAAAAAATCTAAAAACATCAAAACTGTGGCCAAACGCTCCTCGCAAATTAAATCTTCTGTTAAAAATCTTTCCATACCGGCTGCAACCGCAGTAGTTGCAGCCAAAGCAATTGCAAAAAAATACTCCTCACAGTCACGAAAAACATAGACAATGCCGGGGGTTGCATCCCCGGTGGTAGATCACAGTCAATTAAATAATTTGATACGTGTGGCGTCTGATATGTCTAAGAACTCTCATAAAAATCAGGCAACTAATGGCTGCCCACTAGATGCTGCCACATCAGTGGGCTGTGTAAAGAAACGCGACTTAAAGAACTAAGGCATGCTATTGATGAATTCATGTTAACCAAATCTGTTCCTAAAAACTTGTCTTTTGCTACGAGTGGATCAGCCCCTGTGTTTAAATCCTCTGCGCCTGTTGCCCAGCCACCGCAAACACCCGCGCATAAAGTGGCCACGGCTTTATCTAGCCAAATTTGTCCCCGGGCGTCAGTTCAGGCCAAGTTAAATGTCTCTCCCTCTGATTGTGGCTGCTGAAGATATGGAAAAATTCATTCAGTCTTCATTGACTAAGTTTTTGGAGAATTTTGGTTTGTCCCAAACTAAAGCATGTGCAGTTGAGCAGCAAAGTACCAAAGCTCCGCCATTGCCAGCAAACCAAAAACGTTTGACTGTAGGCTTTACGCGCCCAGCTGTTCATGCTTTGACACTTAGTTGCATGCCCTCCCCAGCAAAACAATACAATCTCAACCATGCCTCTGTCCTTGCAATCTTTGGCGAAATTCCTGAACTTGATGACATTGGCACTATTGATCTCGAGCTTGTAGAATTTGTCCACCAATCAAATCGTACCTCTGTAAATCTTTGGATTAATTCGAGGATTGTGGTAAATACCCTATGGGCCGTGAAATCTCAGCTTTTTGGACTGGGTTTCATCCTCCAAACCATGCCAGAGGCTCCAGATTCTCTAGCCAATTGTTCCCAGAGTCCTTATCCAAATCAAGCTTTAAGCAAAAAACAAGCATCTACTTCCCATACATGCAATTGTGACTTCAAAATCACTCAATGTATTTTGTCTTTCATTAGTTGGAATTCCAGAGGAAATAGTCATTTGTTGAATAATAAGAGTGTGTCACTATTAGATCATGATGTGATTATGCTGCAAGAAACCTGGTTTACTAATGTTCCATCATGGAGCAATTTTGATGTTCTCCTGGTACCAGCAGGAAAAGGCTCTTGGGGGCGTCCTACATCTGGTCTGATGACGGCTGTCAAGCAGTCTTCAACTCTAAAAATTGAACCTTGGTACTCCCCAAACGCCTTTTTACAATTGACAAAAGTTTTAGGGTCAATGTTTTCTTGTGCCGCTATAAATGCATATTGGAACCCAATGGGTATCTCAGATGACTGTTTCCTGTATTCTATGGCCAAAGCCCTTGATATTGTCATGCCTGAGGGCCATATTGACCTTATACTCTTAGCTGGTGATTTAAATTTGCACTGTTTGGGCCCTCCATGTCAATCGGAAAGAATTCGTATAGAGAAATGGACTAGTTTCGTGAAATTTGTTCATGCTAAATGGAGCTTTTACACAGGATATTCCGCCGAGGCCCACTTGGCATCGAGGCAAGTCCAAGGGAACTATTGGCTTTATGTATACAAATGCACATATGCTAAATAATGTCACTGCTTTTGAAATAATTCATACTGAAATGAGTGACCACAATATGTTGCATATGATCTGGAGCTCAAATTTTCTTGCTGACCTTCCCAAATCTGTCCCCATTTTTGGCTCCCTCAAGGTAAATCCTGCCAGAAATAGATTGATATGGACCGAGACATCCCTGGCAGCTTTTAGAAATTGCTATTATGCAGAACTGAATAGTGGAAATGTGGGCCTCTGTCCTGTTGATATAGTTTATCATGATCTAATGCAATTGTTCCAATCAGGTTCCATTGTTCACAAACAGAAACAAATACCTCACCTGCATTTATATGATCATGAAATCAGAGCTAGGAAAGATACCCTGCGCGCAGACAGAAGGGCTGCTCTTAAGCTCCCACAATGCATGCAAGCATCCGTCCTTTCTCTGATCAAAACCAAGTACAGAAATTGGGTAAGAGGTATGAGGGCCAAGCTGTATCAAATTGATGTTAATAATATGTTAAAATCCTTGGCCTCTAAGAACACAGCACAGTCATGGAATATCATAAACCAAGCCACAAGTGGTCGTCAGGTGGCGGTTCAAGCAAATGATGCGTCGGAGGGAATGTGGATTCAGCACTATTCTGCATTATTTGCTGCACCTCCATCACATCCAGGTTTATGTATCCCTGACCCCTTGCTGCCTTTCCATATACCCTTTGATAGAGGCGATATTCTGTACTTTATAAAAACAAGAAAGTAACTCCAGAGCTCCTGGACCGAATGGCTTGTCCAACGTACATCTTAAACAATTCCCGGACATTTGGGCGGACATACTCTATTTGTTATTTGAGTCCATCAATGTGTCTCAGAGGATCCCTTTGTCCTGGAAACAGTCGATTGTAATCCCTATCTATAAGAAGGGTGATCGATCCGACCCTGCTAGTTATCGTTCCATCTCCCTCCTTGATGTTCGTGGAAAGATTTTCTCTCGTTTAATTTTGAGGAAGTTGATAAACTGGACTAAAACTTTCTTCAAGACAGATCCCCTGCAATCAGGATTGGTTAGTGGCCTAGGAACTCTCCCCAATATGATTACAATAAATATGCTTAAATCTCAATACGCAACCAGGAAACAATCTTTATACTTTGCTTTTATTGATTTTCGTTCGATTCAAGTCACAAAATCTAGTTTGGTGTCTGCAAAAAGAAGCAATGAACATAGTCTCTGAATATAAATATCTGGGTCTGTTCATCCAAAATAGTGTATGTGATTCTAAATATTCGATTATGTTGCAAGCAAAACTATTGACCCTCATATCACAGGCCAAAATACTTGTTTACAAGTATGGTAAATTCTCTTTAAAACATCTTTTCCTGTTTTATGAACAAAAAGTTATTCCTATACTTATATATGGTGCCGAATCAAAGCTGTTTTCTAATGATCACTCATGGGACAAATTGGAGGCTGCCTTTTGGAGGAAGGTCTTAGACCTGCCGAATTGTCTGCCTATGCCCATCCTCCGCTTTGAACTCGGCTTGAATTCACTATCCAGTAGGGTCAAATGGAGAATGTGCTCCTTTTTGCGTAAGTGTTTGCTTGGTGTGACTAATAACATATGGAGCACGGTTGCCCGTTACTTGTCCTCTTCCACTCTGGCTTTTCCTTCAAAATGGCTAAGTCTTGTTTTGAATACCTTAATGGAAGCCGACATCTCACTACAGTATTTCATTAAAAACCCAACATGTGCTAAAACAAAATATCATCAATGGGTCTGATTCAAAACTATGACATTTGCTCAAATTAGAGATTTTAACAAACATTTTTGGCATTAAACGGATGGGTAAAGCGGTCGACTATCTTGTGAAATGTCCTTCGGCAAAAATTCCGAATCAGTTCTTACGTTTAAGGATGAACTTATGGCCCACGCGAGAAGTGCTGGTGAGGCAAAATATTGTTCCCTCTGATATAGAATTTTGTCGGTTCTGTGAATCGCATAGCGTGAGAGAAACTGTGCAACATCTGATAGTATCGTGTCCCAGGTTGAGAGATATTCGAGCTAAGCAATTCACAAATTTTATGAATCTGTACATGGAACGTGGTGAAATTGAGACATGGAGCATTTTAATTAATAGTCCCAGATTTTCAGTTATGAAGTCTCTGGTTCATTTTCTAGAATTCATTTTACCAACTGAAATCTATTTGTAAATCAATTAATAACATAATTACAGTTGTAAACATAAATGTTTGTGTTATCTTTATGGGAAATTAATTGATTGGATTTCAGGTGCTTCACACATGTATATCTTTTTGTTTATCTTTTATGTTTAACTTTTAAACTGCTGCATTGTCTGTTTTGTTCCAATGTGAAGTGAAAGTGTAATTGTTAACCTTCTTTATGTTTGTAACTAACTAATTTTGAAAGGTTGATTGATTTTAGCTGTATCAAAATAAAAAATAAAAAGAAAGTCCGTGCCCACGCCGAGATGCGCGTGGTGCCCCACCATCGAATTGCCTGGCGGAATACTTCGTTGAGCGAGATCGTGTCCTCGAAGCTGTCCGTCGCTTGTGTCCAACGAGCGTCGAGGAACTCCTGCAGAGGGCGATCTGAAGCCTGCACAGGCGCACCAGATCGATGCAAGAGGACATCATCCCGAGAAGGGACTTGATGGACCTCACTCTGGCCATGTCCATGGTCAGCAGATGCTGTACCTTGCCCAGGATGGCCTGCGTTCTTTCCTCCGACGGCGAGGACAACTGCGCTACTGTATCGAGCTTGGCTCCCAGAAACAGCGTGACCTGTGACGGAATCAGGTGGGCTTTGGGGAAGTTGCTGGAGAATCCCAGGTCCGCGAGCAGCCAGACGGTCTTTGCCGTGTGTTCGAAGGCGAGTTCCCTTGTCCCTGCTCGGATGAGCCAGTCGTCCAGGTAGGGGTAGATGTGGATCCCCTGCAGGCGCAGCCGCGCCGCCACTGGTGCTACGCACTTGGTGAACACCCTGTGGTCCGACTTCAATCCGAATGGGAGGGCCTTGAACTGGTAGTACCGCCCTTGGACTACAAACCTGAGAAACTTTCGGTGTCCTTTTAAGATGGGGATGTGAAAGTACGCATCCTCCAGATCTAACAACGCTAGGAGGTCGCCTTCCTCCAGCTGTCCTAGCACGTGCTAGAGGGCAACCATCCGGAACTTCTGTGACTTGATGTATTTGTTTAGCCGACGCAAGTCGAGGGTGGGACGCCAACCTCCTGTCTTCTTTCTGACGAGGAAGTATCTTGAGTATACTCCGGAGCCCCGGAGCCTCTTTGGGACGAGCTCGATGGCTCCTTTCTTGAACATCGTCCTTACCTCTAACAGTTGAGGGATGTGGTTTTCCTTCCTGACCACGGGCGGAATTCGGGGGCACTTCTTTAGAAATTCCAGTGTGTGCCCGTGGGCCAGGGCATCCAGCACCCAATGGTCAGTGGAGATGGATTCCCCACACGCTGACAAACTTTGTCAGCGGGCCTCCCACCGGGGTGCTTCGGTGGGGGCCCAACGCGGCGGCCGGTTCAGTCTTGCTTCGAAGCAGCCTTGCCGCCTTGGCCTCCCTGGCGACAACGGCGAAATCCACTTGACTTGCCTCGTCCCCTGTAGGCTTCTTGCGACGAGGAGCGGGCCGCCTGACGGTAGGTCGAGGAGCCACCGCCGAATCCTTTGGAGGCACCTTGCTTGCCTACAGAGTTCTGAAAGGGCGGCCGCTGCTGCTGCAGAGCTCCCAAGGCCCGAGCCGTCTCCGTGTCAGTCTTGATGGCCTGTAGCGACTACAGTCTTTCCAAACAGATTGTTCCCGTTGAAGGGCATGTCCAAAACCTTGGCTTGCGCGTCCTGGCGGAAATCCGTCGCCTTGAGCCACCCCCGCCGTCGAAGGCAAACACTGTTGCCCGACTGGCAGAAACCAGTGTCGGCAATGTCCGTGGCCACAGTTATGGCGTGGTCCGACGCCACCTCACCTTCCTGTAGGATCGCCAGGGCCTCTGCTCTCTTATCGTCCGCAAGGAAGTCCAACAGGGGGGCGATCTTGTACCACAATTCTGTCGTAGCGGGCCACAATCGCTAGGGCGTTGGCCGCCTTAATCGTCGTCACCGAGATGACTCGTTGCACAGCGTCCAGCTTCTTTTCCTCACCTCCGGTGGGGAAGTTGAGGATGAAGCTGATGCCCCCCCCCCCCCCGCTTTCTTCTTGGCCGCTGCTGAGATGACCAAATCCGGGGTCGGCTGCCTCTTGTTCGGAGGGCTTCCCGACATACCCGGCGTAGCTGGGTTGTCCGCCGGGGGTAGGGGCAGTCTCGTCCTTATATCCGTGCATAAGGCTTGGATTGCCGTCAAAATGGCCACTGACTTGTCCTGAGGCTCGGGTTGCGACGGGTGTCCCGGGAGCGATGGTTGTTCCTCCACGGGAACCTCGTCGGCGTTGCCACCCTCGCTCTCCTCATCCCCCTCCTCAGGATTCATCCCGTGGGGCTGAGCCTCTTCCAGATTCTCGGCCAGCTCCTCCTCGGAGGTTGTGTCCGTAACGGACACCGCCCCCCCCTCCCCCTCTTTTTCCACTGGGGTCTTCACAGGTGTCTTCTCAATGGGCCTAAAAGAGGATTCCCTCCGGGGAGGCAGGAAAACTCTGGGCCCCGAGGTCACCTCCACTGGGATAGCCTCCGCAGGCTTTGCCAGGGCCGCAGCGACTCCCTCGATAGAGGCCTTAGCCGGGTGGATCAGTGCGTTCCGACATGTTCATGCAAAACGCACAGTCCTTCTCCACGTGCGTTTTGTCCTCCTGGAGGCAATAAAGGAATTTCGAATGCTCGTCCTCCTTGAACACATTTTGTAGGTTGCATCCAGGGCAGATCCTGAACAGTTTGCCGGGAGTCGAGCTACCCTTCTCCTGGGCCATGTTCTTCTCGTCCACGAGGTAGGCCTCAAACTTCTGGAATCCTCCAAGAAGCATACCTTGACAAAAACTTCATCCTGGAGGGGCGTAGATAAATCCGAAAGGGGTCCCCGTTGATCGGAAGTAGAAACGGTGGAGCTTGAGGCTCGATTAGACTGAAAAATGAGATAAATCTCTTTGAAAAAGCGCAAAACGCAGTAAAAGCTCGAGAGCTATAGCACGAGGACTCCAATTCTTGAGCGTGCGGTAAAAATCTGAGGATGGCTGCCGAGGGCGGGGCCTAGGGAGAGGGCAGTCATTGGCTTAGGGCACTATGACCCAGAGACCAGTGATTGGTTACTACTAAAACAGACAGATCAGAAACGAAACTTATACTGATTTTTTCTTTACCGAGGATTCCCAGCCTGACGACTGGGAATATTCATGAGCATGTGAATCCATGCCAGACCCCATGCTGGAGAATCTGGTTTTCGGGTCCAGAGCTGCAACTTCGCAGAGCATCCACCACAAACGTTTTCCTCAAACCCAAGGTACTGTGGGGGAAAAGGTATTCCTTACCTTATTACAGAAAGTCGCTACAGGGCGCACATAGAGGTGTGCAGGGCAACCCCATCTTCCCTCTGACGTTGGTAAAAGTCTTCTTGCATTTTCTTTCCTCAAGAACAGAAGTTATCCACAGGAACTTTTGACTACGTCTGCTTTTCAAGACCTTAAGCCTCTCCAAACTGCCTTCTAGCTAGGGTTGCGTTTAGGAATTTAAAGACAGGCTGTGCAGGGAAACCACCTCTAGAACCTGAATCTGTTAGGTTAACATTAACCAACTGTTTTCCTTCCTGAAAATCACTTACACGTGTATGCTGACTAAATGCAAATACCGGATTACTTTGTGGGTGTGCACTATTACCAATACTACAGTAGGCCTGTCAAACTCCTGTAACAATTGTGCCTTTTCAGCAACTACCAACCAGGAATTGGCCTTTTGAAAGTATTGTAAAGTTTTACCATGTGTGTTGGTTTATTGTGCTAAGTATTTAACAGTGACTCTGAAAAAATATAATACATCTATACTTAAATTTATATTACAGTACAAGTGTTGACGTGCATTTCTAACTAGGTTCAGTGTACTTACCTACAACTCACATCTTTCTCTTAAAATACGCCTGACTGCTCTGCCACACTACCAAGGTCTCTGAGTAGTACAGACTGATACTAAGTGTTGGGGTGAGGGGGATCTACAAACCACTGTGATAGCTAACTAAAGTCTTACCTACAAGTGGGACTTTAGAAAAACTACCCTAACAGGTCTATGTACCCATCTCTTGCTTAATAGTCCATGCAAACACCCTCCCTCTCAATGTGTTCTAGAGGCAACCATACCTGTCTATGTATTTAATCTCTCCATCTGCCAATTTTCAAATTTACTGTTAATCTCTACTAGAAGTGCTACCTCTACAGTTTCGGCCTGTCACGTTTCCAATATCTTGATGTCACTCTCCAATTGAGCCAATGGAGCTTGTATGGCTGCTCCATCTATGCACATGCCTCTAAAATGGAACATAAATGGTCCCGATAACATGCGATTGTCTAGCACTAGCTAAGCATTTTTTTCTAGAACAAGTTGCCTACCAACTGCTAATGTTCTTTCGACTGGATGTTCCTCCAATGTATTCCTCATCTTTGACATGTAATGTCCAGCTTCGGCTGCTTTGGGAAACTTTTGGCAGATGGCTCCCTGCGTCGAGTCGATGTCCCTCGAAGGCCTCTGTTAAGGGGGACGTCATCGGCTGTTATAAGTTACAGGCACGGCGGCCATTGGCCTCAGTTCTGTTTTTCCCCTCCTCGTGTTAGCAAAAATGCCCAGAACCACGGAGGACAGTACTCAGCCTTGTTGGAACGAAAGCTGTAATATCATGGGAAATTCTACAGGGGGGGGGGCTGGGGGGAGAGAGATATGCTGGGAGGACGATGAGGAATACTTTGGAGGAACATCCAGTCGAAAGAACTTTACCAGTTGGTAAGTAACTTGTTCTTCGAATGGATCGTGTCCACCAACGTATTCCTCATCTTTGACAGACTCCCAAAGCAGTATCCATGTTTGGAGGAGGGTGAAGATTTTAGATGTACAAAGAGTTAAAGGGCAGAGTAAAGCACTGCCTTACCAAAAGCGACATCCGGAGCAGGCGCAGTATCCAGAGAATAATGCTTAGTAAACGGTGGATTGATGACCATGTTGCAGCATCACAGATGCTTTTAATAGGAACACCTCTTTGCAGGGCTGTCGAAGAGGCCATGCCCCTGGTGGAATGGGCACAAACCCTCAGGAGGGTTATTGCCTGCCAGTATGTAGCATTCAAGAATAGTGAGGATGATCCACCTAGACAATGTCTGTTTGGAAACAGCCTGTCCCAACTTATGTCCAGTATACCCTACAAAGAGCTGGTCGTCCACTCTCAAATTGGACATCCTGGGGAATATAAAAACGTAATGCTCTCCTAGGGTCCAGCCTATGGAGCCTTTCCTCTTCCTTACTGGGATGCGTAGGAGGGTAAAGGGCCGGCAGTACAATTTTCAGACTTAAGTGAAAGTCCGATACCACCTTGAGTAGGAAGGCGGGTCTAACCCTCAACACAATCAAGGCCTTGTAGAATATAGTAAAGGGTGGTTTGGAAGAAAGAGCCTGCATCTCCCACTCTAAGTGCATATGTTAGAGCAACCAATAGTATGGTCGTAAAGGTTAACAACCTCAACGGACATGTGTGCAAGGGTTCAAATGGCGCACACATTAGTCATTTTGACACCAGATTGAGGTCCCAAACCGGAACCCGAAAAGCAGAAAGTGGGAACACATTTGTGAGCCCTTTTAGAAATTCAGTCACCAGTCGGATTGTGAAATAGGAGCCTTGCTCAGATGAGCGCTTAAAGATGGAAAGCGCTGCCTGGTAACCTTTAATGGTCCCAACCTGAAGATCTGTGTGCTAGTGAAAGCATAAAGGATAGAATATCCAGAGTCGCACATTGAAAAGTATCAACATTTCCCAGCACCAGTTGCAAAACGTATTCCAACCGCAACGGTACAGAGACAAGGTTGCTGGACTTCTGGCCAAAAGCAATACCTCCAGCACATCATCAGGTAGGTCCCAATCCTTGTATCTCAACCTTTCAGAAATCAAGCGTGAAGGTTGAGAGTGTAGACCTCTGGATGGAGAACCCAACCCTCCTCTTGTACCAAAGAGTATTATTTCTGCATGTTTTGTTTACAATGTCACCACACATTAGCCAGTAATAGCTATCGCTCTAAATCAGACAATACATGCGACACCCCAGCCAGTGGCCTGGCAACGTCATTAAACTATCTTCACTAAGATTTAAAGCCATACTGAAATTCCCTTCCAATATTATATGATCGGGGCATCGGTACAGTTTCCTTGCTACATACTCAAATAAAACGGGTTTGCCTCTATTTAGAGCATATATGTTAATTATTACTGGCTTCATTCCTCTGTATTCTTCTGTTGGTGTAAGTAACATTCTCAATTCACATCATTGTGCATCTGAAATCTCGCATTTTTGTAGCTCAACATTGCTACTCCTGTGGACCCAGCAAAGACAACACATATTTATGTTCTTCCCATTTCAGTTTAAGCTCAACTTAAGAGAACCTGTGTATAACTGGGTCTCTTGCAGTAACAGGTCTGTTGCATTTCGTGCAAATACTCCACAATCTTTCCAGCCTTGCGGTTATCCTCAACTCCCTGCATTTTCCAAATCATTAGTGTCAAATGTTGCTTCTCTTCCAGGAAACCTTAGTCCCTATGCTCCAGCATTGTACATGTAATAATCTCCTATCACCCTTAACTTTGGTTCTAAATTTTAACCTGCTTACTAAATATGCTACACTAACTTTCACAACCCAACACATCATATTAAAAAAGTGCAACCTCCCAAATCCTCTCCTATACCGGTGTCCAAAAAAAACCAGCCCAACACAGTATTGATAATCGTTAAACAATTTCCTGCGGTACATAGTGGGAAGGCAGCCTGGTGGCAAATTTATAAGATTTCGTCATTCCAAGACACTAACGGTTACTAAATGATCCCTTTACATTTCATGCTTTGTATTCTATCCCACAGCATTGTGGTGAATGTATTTTGTCTGGAGGAGCGCTATATAATGTATTATTTGTCTGTGTATGTCTAGGTGAGCGTGGTCTCTTCCGTAAGTATTCCTCAGTTGCAGCAGGGCCAGTGAAAAATCCTATGGCCATCTGCAATTATTTTCAGTCTTGCAGGATAGTGGTGCTCCGCCTCTCGAAGATATCACTGGATACCTTTGAAAAGGTTTCTGAACCTCTTACATTGCATGGCATTCCATGGCAAAAATCTGGCAAGAGAAACTTTAATGTCTTCAAAGTTTAGTGTCCCTTTATCGCTGGTTGCCTGAAGTACGATATTTAAGTATTTGTAACACCATCAGCGGCACCAACAGGTGGCTAATAGACCAATTTGGCTAATTTTAGCCAAAATTCTGTGTGTCTGCCTTACAACAAATTGCGGTTAAACCGGCAGTTTACACAAAACTTTAAGTAAGAGCTTTTCCATCAAGTTGCCCAGGTTTTGTAAATGTACCCATGTTCTCTCTAGCGCACGTGTTTGCGCTATATAAAACACAAATAAACATGAATTCATCAATTTTCCCCTTGTGTTATTTCGGAATAGGACGAAATGTCCGGAAAAAAATTACCACCCCACCAAAAGACCTAAAGAAAACACAACAAAAAGTTCTAACTACCAAAACTGTGAACTTTTTGTGGTATGTGTTTAGGTGGGGTCGGTGTTAAAAAAATGCTTTTTTAAAAAAAGGCTGCAGGGGATGGGGGCGTCCCCCGCAACAACCCGCTCACTATACTAGATTGTATAGTGAGCAGGGCTTACGGGGGGACACCCCTGCATGTTTGCATGGGAAATGTACGAATTCCCATGCGATCATTTCCGTAGCAGCAAAATGAGCCACAGAAAAATCACTTTGATCCGTTAATTCTGGCAGGCCTATAACACGTACATTAATTTCCCCAAGATCTTCAATCCAAATCTCATTTTTAGCCAAATATGTTCCATTTCTGCCTGAAGCTCATTAACCCATCTCCACAATAGCACTGTTGCATCTTCCACCTTTCCTACTCTGGATTCCATTTCAGTCATTCTGCCACATAGTTTTTCCAATTGTGCAGATGATGGATCCACTATGCTAGATAGTGTACGAATGTTCTGACGCGCATTCTTTCAATGCTGGCGTTGTGTCCTGAAACATCTTTGCAGTGTCCTGCGATTCTCCAGCATTCAGTCCTTGTACACCGAATAACGATGCACCCCCACCTAAAGACCCAAGCTACTCCTAAATAACGACGCCCACTGAGGCTGAAACATGTGGTCTGTGCAGAAGGGATGCGACTTAGCAGTTCGGCCTCGACTGCCACTTTGGGGGTGGGAACAAGCCTGATTTGTATATGGCTTGGCAGGTGACGCTGGCCTGCAGGGTTGTTCAGAGCAATTGCCAGAGGTTTAAGATTAATTCTAAACCTTCCAGCCATCAGCTCTGTTTTGATTTGTCCCCCCAGCCCTTGAGTAATTTCATTGTTTCTGCCTCTGCTGTGCAAATCCATCCAGTTTAATTTATTTTTGTTATTCACAGGGATGTGATCACGTTTTAACTGCTCCTTGCAGTCTCTCCAAACCCCTGCTTGTATGCTGGTTGCAGACTGCCCTGCATTTCCCTACCTTGCATACATTCATATGTACAAATATCTGCCAGTGCGCAGCCTTCAGCGCAACAAACGCAGTTAAATCGACCTTGTTATCTGGGAAGACAATGGTGGCTGCCATTCCAAGTAGTGCTTTGTGGCTACTGGCTGAGGCCTGTGGAAAACAACTGCCCAAGTCACTACTCATATGCCCTCTGTTCTGGACAATGCTATAGCATTTTTCAAAACTTGCTTAGACTGAAGCATTCTGAGAGCTGTAGGACTAATTCCTGGTTACAATGGCGAACAAAGGGGACGTCCCACTGCAGTCCTCTGTCACTGCACTCACCCTGTTCTGCTCAAAGCTCTCAAGGAGGAAGCGCCACCTTCATGAGCTGGGTCACTGCACCCTTCCTTACCACTCCTCAGAACACATTCCGGTCATCCAAATCCAGTTCACTATGAGGACACCTCCACCTTTGCCTCCACACCAGCACAGCTGCTCCTCCGCTGGGCCTACCACTATTCAAGGTTTGCCACCTTTAAGCATACAGCATTCAGAGAAGGGGCACCTCAGCAGTCATTTCAGGGCTAGCAATTTATTTATACTGTTTCGGATCTATGTGATCACTGCACCAACCATAATGTCGACTTTCAAATTGCCGACTCCCACTAGGGCAAGGCGCAGAAGACAAATTTCACTGCCCCCTACCCTCTTAGACTTCTGTGTGGGCCGCCAGTTCTCCTACTTCCCTGCTACATCAGTTTTCGCCCACTAACATGGTCTGAACTGGAGCCGCATGGTCCTTTTCTTTATTATTTTCCACCTCTTTTTTCTTTATTGTTCCACGCTTCCATTAAATGGAAGCATGGACAACCCCACAACCCCTCACCCCACTTAGTGTAGTGGGGGAGGGGTGGTCTTCATTTTAGTATGGAACAAAGGCGCAGTAAAGGCAAGGTCTCAGTGTTAGGGGTGACATTTCTGTATGTTTACATATGAACAACCTTTCAACAAACATGCATTTTTTACCTGTTGAATTGATTACTGGAAGTGATCTTGAGTTGGTGCTATGGCACACCAACTGGCAGTTTCCAATAAACCTTAATCTTTTTGGAGGGTGGTGATTTTGTCGGGCTGCATGGAATATCCTGATCAAGATCCTATCATGGCAAACCGCATCGGAATGTGACAGCAATGGGTTCGGAAAAGCTGGCGAGACACTGGGAAACATACAAAAATGTCACCCCTAAACACTGCGACCTTGCCTTTACTGCGCCTTACTAAAATGCCAATCCCCCCCCCCACCACTGCACCCACTAAGGGAGCATGGGTTGCGGGGGTATCCCCCCTGCCCCTCTTAGGCGGTTTAGTGGGGGGTTATAGGTTGTGTGGGTGTACCCTGCTATGCTTAGTCGGTGTAGTGGGGGAGGGGGAGATCCGGGGTTGTGGGGGGGAGGGCAGGGTGAGTCGACCGCTTCCATTAGATAGAAGCTGGGGACAATAAAGAAAAGTTTAAAAACTAAAAGGGAAAGTTGAAGAGATGGCAACACACACGCTGCTGAAGAGGTAAGTGGGAAGGGAGTAGGCAGGGGATAGGGGAAAGCGGGGCACAGTGATCTATGTGATCACTGCGCCGCACCATAATGGGAATCGTCAATGAACACAGATGATTCATTAAAAAAAAAAAGTTTCGTTAATATAAACACCTTGCAAAATAGTTGCATAGACAACTAACAAGGCTTTCACATTCTTATTTTTTAACCGAACATTGCAAGCTAAAACTTTATTAGAAGGCAAAAAATTGCCATTTACACATGCATACATATAAGCCCAGCCGTTAAGGGGTTACAGAGTACTGCTAGCTTTGGCATGGCCAACACAAACAGTTTTTTTTTCCAGTAGTCCCTAAAAATGTTCCCTACGGCCAAGTGCGCATTGTAAACCACATAATGCTGCGGTATGAGTGGGTGTAAGGCTTGGCTGTGGTACTTGAGTTGCAGGAAGGCTTGATGTTAGGAAAGATGTTCTTTTTCGTAGCTTTCCATCCATTAACATCAATGGTGCACCCTGCCACCCCACAAACGTTTGGCAATGGCTTATACCCTCTCCTGACTTGGAGGGATATGATATATTTGTATCGCGCTCGTACACAAGTGTTTCAGAGCGCGACAAGGGAGCACAAAACAGCGTTCTTACTAGGCCCAGTGACATTGAGAACGTGCAAGTGCATGGGAAGGGGAAAACGGGGAAAAGTTCATGGAAGGGGGAAGAGTAGAAAGTGCGGAGCAGAGGATAGACAAATACAAAAATAAAATAGATAATGGAGCAATAAGCAGGGGTAGTGCAGCCAGCAAGTGGCAAGTGCTGTGTTTACAGGAGCAGATTGGGTAAGTCAGATAAGTGCATAAAAAGAAAGAAAGAAATGGGGGTGGGGGACTATATGGGTACAGATACAGTCTCCAGTGCAAGGGGTGGCCGGGAGGCAGTGCAGAAGGGTGGCAGGGTGAGCAGGTACCTAGGCCAAGTAGACAGAGGGTGGTCAGGTGTACAGTGCCAAGAGGGCAGATCAGCAAGGGAGGAAGGGAGCAAAGGCAGATGCAAAGAGGAAGGTCTTGAGGTGCTTCCGGAACCGGAGAAGGTTATCCTCAAGTTTCAGGGTAGCAGGGAGGCCATTCCAGAGGGAGGCCCCAGCCGAAGACAGATCTACACCCGGCTCGTTTCTTTGAGAAACGACTGACCCTGAGGGAGTTAGTGGAGCGAAGAGCTCGAGAGGGGAGGTATTTGCGGAGTGATAGCTGAAAGTATTTTGGATCCAGGCCCCAGAAAGCCGTTTGGACAATGCAGAGGGTTTTAAATTTAATCCTTGCATCCACTGGGAACCAATGAGAGCTTTCAGAGCTGGAGAGATATGATCCCAGGGCTTGAGGCCAAGGACAAGTCTTGCAGTCCTGTTCTGTATTAGTTGCAGAGGGCGAAGAGTAGCGGCAGGTAGATTTAGAAGAACAAGTTACTTTCTTACCTGGTAACGTTCTTTCGACGGGATGTTCCTCCGACGTATTCCTTATCTTTGATATATGTTTCCAGCTTGCTGGCCTCGGAAATGTTTTCTGTAGAGGGCGCTGCGTGTCGACGTCCGCCGAGTCGATGTCCTTCGACGGCCACCGTTTCGGCGCCGACGTCACCATGCCCATAAATAGACACGCGCTGCGTCCGTTGCTCAGTTCCGTTTTGTAGTATAAGAAAAGACATGCCTGAATTGGTTAGTAACCTTAAAGGAGCGAAAGCTGCAACCACAAGGGAAGTTATCACTGCGGGGATGGATGGGAGGGGCGATAAGGAATACATCGGAGGAACATCCCGTCGAAAGAACGTTACCAGGTAAGAAAGTAACTTGTTCTTCGAAGGGAATGTGTCCTCCGACGTATTCCTCATCTTTGATAGACTCCCATAACAGTGGTATGTAATTGGAGGAGGGAGTGATAGTGTTATGTATCCCTTTAGGGATGGACCGAGTGTAATACGGCTTTGCCAAATCTGGTCTCTTGAGCAGTGGAGGAATCAAGATTGTAAAATTTTGTGAATGTATGTGCGGACGACCATGTGGCAGCCGCACATATGTCCCGGACCGGTACCCCTCTCTGGAGAGCCGAAGAAGCTGTGATACCCCTGGTTGAATGAGCCCTGAGGTTTTGGGGTGGCTCCTTCCCTGCTAGTCTAACATTCCAGGATGGCGAAGATAATCCACCTGGAGATGGTTTGTTTTGTTATGGGTAGTCCCAACTTGTGACCGGAGTATCCTACAAACAGCTGGTCTGCTTGCCTGATTCTAGCCATTCTGCTGATGTAAAAGATGAGAGCTCGCCTAGGGTCCAGCCTGTGTAGCCTTTCCTCCTTTTCCCCGGATGGGGAGGAGGGTAGAATGAAGGCAAGGTAGTTTTCCGAGTAATATGGAATTCAGAAACCACCTTTGAGAGAAAATTAGGCTTCACCTGGAGGACAACCTTGTCCTTGTGGAAGATTGTATGTGGGGCTTTACAGGAGAGAGCTTGTAGCTCACTCACCTTCCTAGCAGATGTTAGTACTACAAGTAGGACAGTTTTAAGTGTGAGAAATCTTAATGCGCAAGAGTGAAGTGGCTCGAATGGAGTGCCCATTAAGAAGTTTAAGACTAAATTTAAGTCCCATAATGGAACCTGGAATGGTTTGAGGGTAAACATTAGTCAGACCCTTGAGAAATTGTACCACTAGAGGAATTTTGAAATACGATGGTTCCTCCGCAGTGCGCTTGAAGATAGAAAGCGCTGCGAGATAGCCTTTTACAGTGCCAACTTGAAGGCCTGAGTTTGCCAAGTAGAGTAGAAACGATAGCACCGTTGGTGTATCACATGAAAAAGGGTTGATATTCACTTCCCTACACCAGCTGCAAAACTTGTTCCAACGGCAGCAGTATAAAGACTTTGTTGCTGGTCTTCTGGCCGAAAGCAACACCTCCATGACGTCATCAGGGAAATCCCAATCCTTGTATCTCAACCTTTCAGAAGCCAAGCGTGAAGATTGAGGGTTCTGATGTCTGGATGGAGAACCTGACCTCCCTTCTGCGAGAGAAGATTCTCTTTGAATGGAAGACGGATTGGAGGACAGATGGACATCTCTAGAAGGTCCGGGTACCACGTTCTCCTGGCCCAGTCTGGGGCAATTAGGATCATGGTTTTCAGGAATCTTCTCAACCTCCTGATCATTTGAGGAGTAAGAGGGACTGGTGGAAACGCGTACAGGAGTGGAAACTCCCAGTCCACTACGAACGCATCTCCCAGAGCTCCTCTCGGGGGAAATTCCCTTGAAAAGAACAGATTGCACTTCCTGTTGGTGCTTGTGGCGAACAGATCGACCTGAGGGGTTCCCCAAAGGGCGAAGATCTCTTGAAGGCCTTCCTGAGCTAGCTCCCATTCGTGGGAGACTGCTCTGCCTGCTCAGAGCGTCCGCTGTCAAATTCTTCTCTCCGGCTAGATGGACTGCCGATAGAGAGATTCCTTCCCGAATTGCCCAAAACAAGAGCTGCATTGCCTCTCTGTACAGTGGCAGTGATCCTACGCCTCCTCTTTTGTTGAGGTAGTGCCTGGCCACCGTGTTGTCTGTCATTATCAGGACATTTCTCCCCTGTACTGATGGCAGGAAAGCTTTCAGCGCTAGTCTGATCGCTCTCAGCTTTAATAGGTTGATATGTAGTCTGGACTCCGATGGAGACCAACGACCGCTGATGGTCAAGTCGTTGGCATGGGCTCCCCACCCTATGAGCGAGGCGTCTGTGCCTACTGTTATCTCCGGCCATGGTTGCCAAAACAGTTCTCCTTTCAAGATGTTCTCTGAATAGGCCCACCATTGAAGGTCGTGGGCTACCTTGTCCGGAATCTGGAGGAGGTCTGACATTCTCCCTGAGAATTGTGACCACTGACTTCAGTGCCCACTGAAGAGATCTCATTCTCAGTCGAGCCTCTAGCACAAGGAAGATGCAGGATGCCATGAGGCCTAGCAACCTCAAAAAGTCGAAGGCTGAGAGACGCTGGGCATTCTGAAACTTGGTGACCATCTGTAGAATATCTTGAGCCCTCACCTCTGGTGGCGAGGCTTTTCCCAGGGAAGTGTCCAGGACCGCTCCAATGAACTGGAGTCTCTGAGATGGTATCATCTGCGACTTCTTTAAATTGAGGGAGAAGGCCAGTCTGTGAAGGAAGAGGCAGACATAATCTAGCTGGGTCCGGGCCTGCTCCGAAGATACGGCCCTGATCAGCCAATCGTCCAGGTAGGGATAGACATGGATCCCTTCCCTCCTTAGACTCGTCGCCACTACCGACATCAGCTTGGTGAAGACCCTCGGGGCATAGGTCAGCCCAAATGGCAGAACTCGAAATTGATAATGAGAGTTGCCAATTGCGAACCTCAGGTATTTCCTGTGCTTCAGATGGATTGGCACATGGAAATAAGCATCCTGAAGGTCCAGAGATACCAGCCAGTCCTTGAGCTGGAGGGCCTGAAGGATCTGAGAGAGAGTTACCATCTTGAACTTGTCCTTCCTGAGGAACTTGTTCAATTCTCCAGGATGGGTCTCAGTCCTCCGTCCTTCTTTGGTATGAGAAAGTAGGGGGGAGTACCAGCCCTTGTTCCTGTCCGCTACAGGTACCAGTTCTATGGCACCTTTCTCTAGCAGGTCCATAATTTCCTGCAAGAGGAGCGGATCTGGAACTTTTAGGGAGCTGTTCCCCGGTGGATGACTGAGGAATGTGTAGAAAGGGTAGGCAGTAACCTTTGGCAACTGTCTCCAACGCCCAAGCATCTGACGTTATAGCCTGCCATTCCATGAGATGGTGAGTTAACCTGCCCCCTACAGGTGTCTTATGTGCGAAGGCCTCAGAGTGGTTTGGGGGCGGCTGATGCAGATGCCGAGGGTAAAGAGGCACCTGCTGCGGTCTTAGTACCTTTGACCCGTCCACCTCGGGTGGATCTTCTCTGGCCTATTTGAGCCAGCTGTCCTCTGCCTTTTCCGAATGCGGAATAGCGAAAGGACTTTCCTCTCCCAGAGGTTCCTGAGGGGCGAAAAGGAGTTTGGCGGATAGCAGCTCCTAAGGATTTTGCTGCTGCTTTAGAAGTCTAACTTTTCCAGACTGTCATCAGCCTTTTTTCCGAATAACGAAGAGCCGTCAAAGGGCATATTCAAAAGTCTGGCCTGTACATCTGGAGCAAAGCCAGACTTTCGCAACCACGCATGCCTGCGGATTGTTGTACTAGCCGCCATTGGCCCTGCTGATACTGTCAGTGGAATCGATGCCAGTTTGAAGAGACTTGCACATGGCATCTTTGCCATCTTGAATGATGTTAAGGAAGGCTTCCTTCTCCTCTCCATCAGGTATGCAGTCAGCCGCTGATGAAGCACACTCCCATAATGTGTGACTGAACCTGGCGAGCGTACAGGTGGCGTTGATGGACTTCAACGCCATACTACAGACAGAGAAGACTTTCTTTGCCATAGAGTCGTACCTCTCGTCATCCAGCAGTCCTACGGGTGTTTTGACAGGTATTCAGGGTCAGCAGCAGCTACCCTATACTTTGTCGACAGTCTCTTATTGACTGCTGGGATGACTTCGGGAGTTTCCCAATTGGATGCAATTTTTCTTTGTAGGGCTGCATGGAAGGGGACCACCAGGTCCTCCTGTGGGCCTTTGTCCAATATATCCGTTAGATCATCCTGTTGGAAAACAGGTGAAGGGGCAGACCAACCCATAAACTCAATGCTTGCCATCAGGGTTCTATATGGTGTTTCGGCATGTTCCCCTGGGTCTGGCTTTACAAATTCCACTTCTGGGGAAGTGTCAAGTCCACTGGCCTCATGAAGTGAGTCCTGTAGTTCCTTCAGCCTCCTTTCTTCAGAGGTGAAATCCTCTCCAGCAGGCGGTGAGGATCTCTGTAAACCAAAAGTTTCTTGGTCAGAGTCTTCTCTTTCTTCATAAATTGAAGAAAGACCAGGGTATTCTGATCTCTGAAATGGAGTAAAGCCCATCTCTAGGGCCGAAGGAGCCAAACTCGTTATTGGATGAGAAAATGTTGAAGTCGTCGACGCCGATGTAACTGGCCTCGAAGGCGCCGAAAATGGCGTTGAAAAAACTGGAAGGGGCCGCGAAGAATTCGAGAGGATCGGGATCCTACTCGAGGGCATTGACGACGGTCTCGGCGTCGTGCCGGAGGCCCTTGAAAACACTGTTGGCTGTGGAGCCTTGGTCCTCTCTTTCATCGGCGTCGGTGATGGCGTTGAGTCGATCGACCGATGCGTCGAGGAACCCTTCGACAACGGCGTCGATGGCGCCGACCCGTGCGTCGAAGGAATCTTCGACGACGCCAAAGGAACCCTCGACGACGGCGGCGAAGGAACCCTCGACGACGGCGGCGAAGGTGCCTTCTTACCCGATGGCTCATGGCGCTCTCGGGTGAAATGTTTCGCCGGGTGCTGCGACTCGCGGCGTTTTGATTTTTTGGGTTTTTCACCCGGGGTATCACCCTCAGCTGTCTTCGAGGAGGTCGAGGCCGCGTTCTCGAAGACGCTTAACATTTTCTTTCTGAATTCCTCCCACTCAGTTTGAGAACTGTGTTTGGTGGGACAGGAAACTTTTGGTGGGGACACCGAAGACGACAAGTAATGGGACCTTCGACATCTCTTTTTTGAGTTTCTAGATCTCGACAAATGGTGGGAGCTGCTTCGAGATCTAGAATGGGAGTGTTTGACGGTGAGGAGACGAATGCCTCGACCTGGCTGATGAAACCTTAGAGGAGGATTTGGCTGACTTACCTCTCTCGAGCTTCCCCCTTCGCTCCTTCAGGGCTTTCGCCGTCATGAACATGCAGTCCTCAACACTCCGAACAATGGTGCTCGGACCCCAAGCACCATAAACAGACCCTGTGTGGATCCGTTATTGACATTTTTTTACCGCAGTCTCGACATTTCTTGAAGCCGGATCGCAGCGTCATCAGTTCTGATGAAGAAGCCATCGAGAACGATAAGGAATATTTGTCGAAATAGATTTAGATAAACCCGACTGAACTGAGCAACGACGTTCCGAGCCCCCACGAAGCGCAGAAAAACAGAACTGAGCAACGGACGCAGCGCGTGTCTATTTATGGGCATGGTGACGTCGGCGCCTATAAGGTGGCCGTCGAAGGACATCGACTCGTCGGACGTCGAGGCGCAGCGCCTTCTACAGAAAAAATTTCCGAGGCCAGCAAGCTGGAAACATATATCAAAGATAAGGAATACGTCGGAGGACACAATCCCTTCGAAAGAGGCTGTTACAATAGTCCAACCTAGAGAGAACCAGAGCTTGGGAGACAGTGAGCTTCAGGCGGAAGGAGAGGAAAGGAAAGGAAGAGTACCCCTAAGCAGGTGCAGTAGGAAGTTTGACTTTTTAGAGACCTCAGAGATGTGGGCGGAGAAGGAAAGTGTGGAGTCAAAGATTACCCCAAGGTTCTTGGCCCCACAGGTGGGGCTAGGAGGGCCAAGCAAGGCCGGCCAGAGAGAGGGGAAAGGATGGATAAGGGTTGCCGATGAGGAGGCTCTCCGTCTCGCTGGCATTCAGACAGCGATCATTGGCGGCACACCAATCTTGAAAGGCAGTTAGGCAATCAGAGATGAGGGAGGGGGTGGAGGTGGCCGAGAGCAGCCTGAAAATGAATTGAGTGTCATCAGCGTAGCAATGGGAATTTGAGCATAGAATGGCAATGCAGTGGGCGAGAGTTGCCAGGTATTGGTTGAAAAGCCAGGGCGAGAGGTAAGACCCCTGGGGAACACCACAGGTGGAGAGGAAGATAGAGGGTAGGAAGGACCCCAGTTGGACCTGGGAGGGTCGATCAGAGAGGAAAGAGGTCAGCCAGGCCAAAGACTGATCAGTGATACCCAGGTTCTCGCAAGGGATTAGTCTTTTTAATCTTTCTTGCTCAGTTGATCTGTTTCAGGCCACGGATAAGCTCATATGGCTACCAGAGCAGGGGGGACACAGTATCCTTTGCAAGATTTTTTTGTTTTACTGTACCATGCATCTTAAAGTGAACTGTTGCATGGGTACTTTGAATCCCTTTCCCTTTGTAACACTTCGCGTACATGTATCCAAAATGGGCTGGTGCCAGTGGATATATTATATTACAGTGATACCGGCCTTCTCCACGCAAAACCTAGAGTTTCCCATACAAAGCCACAGTGTGTAAATCCAGGAAAAATGAGTGGGTTGGGACGGACTTGTACCAATCCACATTCCAGCAAGGGGATGACTGTGGCTGGGTATATGTCGGACAAGAGGATGTCCATGCCCTTGCTAGTTTGAATGGTGCAGATCCTTGTCATTGGGTGAGCTGGGGCAGCCATAGCTCGAATTTGAGATAAACTGAGGAATCCCGCAGCAGATTACCATTTGGACCCACGACACCTATGAAAAGGAACATCCCAAGACCCATAGACTGACACTGAAGACAACCAGCATTGCCCTCAGCCAAGTACCAGCAAAGCCATTCCTCTCGGCATCAATCTCCAAAAGACCATTGTTGGTGTTTCGACCCTTGGGTTGGTGGGAAAAGATCCTGCCGCCAGAAGCTTTTGGAAGTGTCCCAGGACCATTTTACGGACTGAACAGCTTAATTCAAGGCATCGCCGGTCTATCAGCCCCTGTTCCATGTTTCAACTTGGAACTTAGCAACTCATCCTCTTGTGGCCCAAGGCCCATCATCCTGCTGCTGCAAAGATGGTCCTTCCTGGATCTTTGTCTTTATCACCACCAGCGTCACCTGCTGCCCCTCAGTCAGGGTGATCTTCGCTCCTGCCCATTGGGTGTCTGTCCTTGTTGGGCCTGTAGTGGTCATTATCCTGTGGTGCCTGGGCCATCATGCTTAAAGACAGCAGGAACAATCTTCCCAGAGCAGAGAAACTGCTTTTTAGACAGACTAAATCCCAGCTCTGAAAACTACCACTGCACTTAGACCGGAACAACTGAATTAAGTGGGCCCATCGATTCTGACGACCCTAAGGGATGGTACGGTTGTAAAGTCCACTCACTAGCTCTCCCATGCCTGGCCGTGATGAATTGAGTTCTGGCCAACAGGTCAACCACCACAAAGAACCAACATAGTCAGAACAGTCATTTTGTGCCTACCCCGTGGCTTCCCTGAGCAAATGGAGCCCTAACACCAAAATGGTGGACAGCATGATTTGGAAAAAAAAACACATTGGTTCCCCAATGGTTACCAAAAAGGTACATTCGGCTGCCATTGCAATATTTTTGGCTTCACGAGTGGTGCAAGCCATTTTAAATCACTGCTTTCACAAACCTACTCTTTTAAAACCAATGTAGTAATCAGCCAAGAGCAAACATGGGGGGGCTGACAGGCATCACTGGAATCCCTAGTGTTGTGGTATTGGGTTAGTATCCCTAATCTGCTTTACCTACCTTCATATCCTTTTAAAAGCTTTGCATCGGGAACAATGGCTTGCCTGTTGGCTTTGCCAATACTTGCTCTGACTCAAGATATCCAAATCCCTGCAACAGGGATTTGGCTCTGTGGTACTAGTCCTACTTACCTATCAGGGAGGTACTTCTGAGGTGATGGGGTCTTATACTTAAAGGGCAGGGTATATGTTTCAATTGCTTTGCACTGTGGGTAACATCACTCAAGTGTGTCTTTCATTTCTGCACTATTTTACGTTTTATTAATATAAAGTGTGGGCGATCTTTAGTTAACACGCATTTCTGAGGCTTATATCTGGTTAGATTCACATGCTGTGCATAGTGCGACATCTAGTGGTAGTCGCAGAGTAGTACAAGATTTGTTTTCGAAAGTCGAAAACGGACGTCGACCGGGCATGTTAGTAATACTATCCCTAGTGCAACGTGTACTGTAACCATGGTCCTTGACGCGTAGAGGTCCCTCAGATTGATTGTTTTTGGCATCAGGCTGCAGGAAGTGTAGGGTGAGTAGAGATGTGATAAAGCAGAAACAGAGATAACCCAGAAAACATCTATGCACCTCTCGAATCCAGTAGGGGAGGAAGGGTGGTCACATGTGAATCTAAGCAGATACAAGCATAAGAAACACGATTATGGTGAGTAATGAATCCCTTCTGAGGCTTGTGGTTCTGCCTAGATCACATGCACTGCATAGATTAAAGAGCAGTATCTGGAGAAGGAGGAGGGATGCAAGAAGGTACAGCGGAAAATAGATGTTTTAGAACCGCTTGTCCCACCTGTGAATCTGCTTTAGAGCGAGTGTCAATGCAATAATGCTGTGTGAAAGTGTGAATGGAACTCCATGTAGCAGTTTTGCAAATGGCGTCTAGAGGGACATTTGTAATGAAGTCTAGAGTAGCTCTGGTACCTCTGGTAGACTGAGCCCTGCGAGTGAAAGGTAAAACTCTTTTAGATAGGGAATAGAGCTGGATGCACTGGACTATCCATTTGGAGATGGCGTTTTTTGATACGTGATCGCCCTCTATCCCAAGTTCTATGGAAACAGAGTTGGTCTGTTCTCCTAAGGGGTTTACGTTTTGTTCACATAGGAGAAGACCGCCTTCCATACATTAAGTGTATGGAGGCTTCTATCAGCCGAGTTGGATGGATTCTGAAAGAAGGTAGGAAGTTCTATGGATTGATTAACATGGAACTTTGAAAATAACTAAGGTGAAAACCTATGATGTGTTCTGAGGACAACCTTGTCTTTGTGGATTATGAAGAAAGGGTCTTGTACGGACAAAGCTTGTAGCTCACGGACTCGTCTTATAGGAGGTTCTGACTACTAGAAGAACAAGTTACTTACCAACTGTAATGTTCCTTCGATTGGATGTTCCTCTCACATATTCTTCATCTTCGATATATCCTTACCTTCAGCTTTGCTGCTTTCAAATTTTTTCTCTCTCTCCACCAGAGGGTGCTCCTCTCGAAGCTGCAGTGCCGATGTCCCTCAGCGACATCCGTCGAGCATCGACGTCATCCGCTGTGTAAATGGCTCGTGCGCGCCCGTTGGCCTCAGTTCTGTTTTTCGTATATTGTAACCAATGTATTTTAGTTAAAGGCATGTCTCTTTTGACCCAAGCCTTAAAAGAATTTAGAGTGTAAATTACGTAAACTGTACTGTGGGGTTGGCTGGGAGGGTCGATGAGGAATACGTGGGAGGAACATCCAATCGAAAGAACGTTAGTTGGTAAGTAACTTGTTCTTCGAATGGATTGTGCCTTCCCACGTATTCCTCATATTAGATAGACTTCCTAAGCAGTTTGTATTGGAGGTGGGAGTACAGAATTGTTCTAGTGATTTACAGAATGGAGTACAGATTTAGCAAACGGACCTCCTTGATAAGAAGTTGAGTCTAGAGCATAATGTTTTATACACGTATGCATGGATGACCATGTGCCTGCTGCACAAATATCCTGTACAGGGACACCCCTTTTTAATGCTGTCTAAGTTGCCATGCCCCTGGTCGAATGAGCCCTCAGCCCATCTGGTAGTTCTTTCCCAGCCAATCTATAACATACTGTTATAGCCAAATTATCCATCTAGATAATGTTTGTTTAGTTACAGCAAGTCCTAAGTTGCGGCCAGTGTACCCCACAAAAGGTTGATAACACCGATGTATTTTTGCAATATATTGAAATATAGAAGCTATGTTACGCTCACCTGATATCCCCGGGGGCGTCTGGAAGGCTCCGAGATCTGGAACCCTGGATGCGTAGTTGCCCAGTGCTGAATAATGAATCTTAGTTATTTGTAGGGTGAGCTATCCGTCCTGAGTTTCTTGTGCAGGGGCGCTTGACGTTTGTTGGCAAGCTGCTCGAGTTTCTTCACTGGGCCTTCCTTGGGCCGAGGCCTGCTGTGACCCAAATTTGCTGGTAGGCAGGTAGGTTTGTTAATTGCAAGTCTTTGTTCTGCTTATGGTGGGAATTTGTTACTGTCTTTATCTCCTCCTTTTCAGGGGCAAAGTCTTGATGCTGGCATGCCGGATGAAGAGGCACGTTTCTAGGTAAGAGAAAGCGCGAAGCGCAGTGCCTTTATTGTCCTTTAAAGCTAACCTGTGTTTTCTTCTTCTCCTCACAGGCCGCTGTGGTGCTGCGAGTGGATGAGAGCGCGATGAAAAACAGGCCCCCGGAATCTGTTAAGGTAAGTACAGCGCTGTGCCGTTGTTTAATAATGAAAGCAAACCTGAATAGGTCTCTTTTCCTTTGCAGATGCTGCTGTGGTGCTCCGGACGGAAGCGTGGCGTAGCGCGATGGAATTCAGGTAAGACTGATGTAAATTCAATGTTTTGGAAGCGCACGTTCTAATATTGTTTTTCCCTTTGTCGTTATTGCAGGTCGCAATGTTCGAACAGCAGCTGTGGTAGCGGTTCGCCAGAAGTCCTTAAGCTAGTACTGACAGGTGAGTGAGGTTTCTTCTTCTCTCTGTTTCCACAGATTGCAGCCCAATTGAGATGCTGAGTGCTGGATGGTGTTTTCTCAGGTAAGACAGAATAACCTTGTTCTTGGAGTATTACAGGAAGATGCTGAAGACCAGGAGCTGGACACGGTGAGCGTCACGCTGCTGGTTGCAGAACAACATGAAGCATGTTCTGCAGTCAGGGTGTGGTTTATATAGCCCAGGTAAAGTAGTACCAGGGAAAAGTAGTGCCACACCCAAAACACTAGACCGCATGTCTTGTTTCTTAGAACTAGACGGTGTGGGTGCGTCCATGTTGGATTTAAAGGCCCATGTACATAAATGGGACCTTGTTTGAACAGCCCTTCCTTCCTACATAAGAGCCTGGTGCCAAAGGTGCCAGGATTGGCTCCAGGAGCCCTTTTGCAGTGGTTTTAAGGCCTTCAGTGTTCTGGTGGGAGCCTGCTTGTGGCACAACTTGTGCCCCCTCACAGTGGTCATGACAGCTAAGAGCTCTTCTGGGATCTAGTCTATGTAGCTGTTCTTTTCCTTACTTGCGTGAGGACGAGGGTAAAAAGTAGACAATGTTATTTTTTGTGACAGGTGAAAATCTGAAACAATTTTTGGCAAAAATGATGGTTTAACTTTAAGCACTACTTTGTCTTTATAAAAGATGGTGTGAGGAGGACCGCTAGAAAGAGCCTGTAACTCACTTACCGTGCGGGCTGATGTCAATGCTACAAGTAGTATTGATTTCAAAGTAAGGAACCTCAGTGGACAAGAGTGTCAAGGCTCAAATGGAATGCATGTGAGGAATTTCAGAACCAAGTTTAAATCCCACACAGGAACGTGAAAAGGTATTGGTGGAAACACATTTAGACCTTTTAAGAATTGAATTATTAAAAAAGGTATCTTAAAATAACATTCTTCCTCTGAAGAGCGCTTGAAAATAGATAGTGCTGCCAAGTATCCCTTTATGGTATCAACCTGGAGCCCCAGATTAGCTAAGTGTAATAGAAAAGATATAATTATGGGAATATTACATTGAAAGGGGTCCACAATCTTTTCCCTGCACCAGTTACTGAACTTGTTCCAACAACACCGATACAGAGATTTGGCTCGAAAGCAAAATCTCCATCACGTCATCTGGAAAGTCCCAAGCCTTATATCCCAACCTCTCAGAAGCCATGCGTGAAGGTCGAGTGTGTTGACCTCTGGATGGAGAAGATGACCTTCCTCTCGCGAGAGAAGATGCTCTCTTTTTGGAAGACGTATTGAGGGCAGATGGACATGTCCCGAAGGTCCGGGTACCATGTTCTCCTGGCCCAATCCGGGGAAATTAGGATCATGGTTTTCCTGAACTTTCTCAACCTCCTTATTACTTGAGGGATTACAGGGACTGGAGGGAATGCGTAAAGAAGTGGAAACTCCCAATCCACCATGAAGGCGTCCCCTAGAGCTCCTCTTGGGGGAAATTCCGTTGCGCAGTACAGTTCGCACTTCCGGTTGTTACCACTTGAGGGGTTCCCCAAAGGGTGAAGATCTCTTGAATGACTTCCTGAGCTAGCTCCCACTCGTGGGAGACTGCTCTGCCTGCTCAGAGCGTCTGCCGCTGTGTTTTGCTCTCCGGCTAGATGAACTGCCGATAGAGATCCCTTCTTGTGTTGCCCAGAACCAGAGCTGCATCGCCTCTCTGCAGTGGTAGTGACCCCATCACTCCTCTCTTGTTGAGGTAGTACATGGCCACTGTGTTGTCTGTCATTATCAGGACATTATTTCCCCGTACAGAGGGCAGGAAGGCCTTCAGCGCTAATCTGATCGCCCTTAGTTCCAAAAGGTTGATGTGTGGTTTGGACTCCGATGGAGACCATCGACCGCTGATTGTCTACCCGCTTGTGTGAGCTCCCTAACCCGGGAGTGAGGCGTCCGTTACTACTGTTATCTCCGGACATGGTTGCCAAAAAGATTCTCCTCCGAGGATATGATGTCTGCAAGCCCACTATTGTAGATCCTGTGGTACTTTGGCTGGAACCTGCAACAGATCTGACATTTCCCCTGAGAATTGGGACCATTGAGTCCTGAAAGCCCATTGAAGGGCTTTCATTCTCATTCTGGCTTCTGGCACCAGAAAAATGCAGGATGCCATCAGGCCGAGCAACCTGAGAAAATCGAAGGCCGGAAGATAGTGGGCATTCTGGAATTTTGTTACCATCTGCAGAATGTGGTGAGCTCTCTTCGGGAGGCGAGGCTTTGCCCGAGCAAGTATCCAGGACTGCTCCAATAAACTGGAGTTTCTGTGATGGTATCCTGTTTGACTTTTTTAAATTCAGAGAAAACCCTAGTTTGTGAAGGAAGTGACAAGTCTTGGACAGATGATCCTGGGCTTCTTCTGGAGATCGTGCCATGATCATCCAATCGTCCAGATAGGGGTAGACATGAATCCCCCCCTCTCCTGAGACTCGCTGCCACTACCGCCATAAACTTGGTGAAAACTCTTGGGGCGCAGGTTAACCCGAATGGCAGAACTCGAAACTGATAGTGAGAATTGCCAATCGCAAACCTCAGGTACATGCTGTGCTTGAGATGGATTGGCACATGAAAGTAAGCATCCTGAAGGTCCAATGATACCAACCAATCCTGGAGTTGGAGAGCCTGAAGGATCTGAGAAAGTGTGACCATCTTAAACTCGTCCTTCCTTAGGAACCTGTTCAAGTTTCTCAAGTCCAAGATGGGTCTCAGTCCTCCGTCTTTCTTTGGGATGAGGAAATATGGGGAATACCAACCCTTGTTCCTCTCTGCTACAGGTACATGTTCTATTGCACCTTTCTGTAGCAGGGTTAAGACTTCCTGCAACAGGAGCGGATCCGAATGTTTGACAGAGCTTTATCCAGGTGGGTGATTCTGAGGTTTCTTTTGAAAAGGAAGGCAGTAACCTTGGTATACAGTTTCCAGTGCCCAAGCATCTGAAGTAATGCCCCGCCATTCTTCCAGATGCTGTGAGATCCTGCCTCCCACTGGGGTCTTGTGGGTCAAAACCTCAGAGTGGTTTTGCGGCAGCTGCAGCAGCATCTGCAGGACAGATGCCGCTGCTGGGGCAGGTCTAGCACCTTTTCCTCGCCCCGAGGAAATGTCCTTAGGCCTCTCTAACTGGCCTGTCCTCTTCCAATTGAGGAATAAAATCGAAAAGGACGCCCCTTCCAGGAAAATGAGCCTGTGTAGGGCCATTGTTGAGGTTGTCTTATAGCGGCACCGAGTGATTTTGCTGCCGCTTTGGAGGTCTGCAGCTTCTCCAAACTTTCATCCGCCCTGCTGCCAAACAACCTTGAGCCGTCAAATGGCATATTAAGAAGCCTGGATTGCACATCTGGTGCAACACCAGACTTTCTTAGCCACGCAAATCTCTGTAGCACCGTGCTAGACGCCATGGACCTACTGATACCGTCAGCTGTGTCCAAACCTAATTGAAGGCATTCTCCCGAAGCCACCTTTCTATCCCTTATTATGGCTAGAAACCCATCACGTTCCTCACCTTCTGGGATGTGTTCAGCTGCCGCTAATATGCAGTCCCACAGCGTATATGTAAATCTTGCCAGGATTACATTAGTGGATTTTAAAGCCATGCTCCCTGATGTAAAAATCTTCCTGGACCATCCATCAACCTTTTTATCATCCCTATCCGGGGGGATTGTGTGGTATGCAGCATTTCTAGTAGAGATAGCTGCTTGAAGTACCAGACTTTCTGGAGATGAGTGTTTGCTTAAGTACTCTGGGTCAGAATTACAGGGTCTATATTTCGACACAAACTTTTTATTAACTGCTGGAATGGCTTTAGGATGTTCCCATGCAGAATTAACCCTCCTTTGTAAAGCAATTTGAAAGGGAAGTATGGGGTCTTGCTGAGGTCCTCCTGAAAGGATATCAGTCATGTCATCATCTTGATAGACCGGTGAATTTCTACCCCATCCTATAAATTCAGTGACTCTACTCATTAATTTTCTGTAGCTCGCATCAGCATTTTCTGCTGGGTCTGGTTTATCAAATTCGTACTCTGGAGAGGTATCCAGACCACTTGCTGATTGCAAGCATTCATGTAAATCTTGTATCTTAGACTGAGGGTCAACCAACTACAGGTCTTGCGCCGAATTTAACACCAGCAGAAGTAACTTCTTCATCTGCTGATGACTCTCTCTCATATTGATGACATGGTCCTAAAAAAAATCATGTCTACTTTCAGGATGAAAAACCTTTTCAGGTAATGCAGGTTTTTCCATTAGTATAGGCGTGGGCATCGACAAAAATGTCGATTGCGTCGATGCTGTCACAACAACCTTCGATATTGTCGAGGTAGCTTTCGATGTCCTCGAAGGAATCGTCGAGGGAATTGTGGAAACCATCGACACAGACGAAGGAGCCTTCGAAGATGTCGACTGTATACTCGACGTGACCTTTTTAGGACGAGTTGTCAACACCTTGTACTCGATTACCTTCGATGACTCAGGGCGAATTCGATGTCGACCTCGATGATGCATGAGAACCTGACTCCACCTTGTTTTCTTCTACCTCCGGTTTATGCACCGGTAGGTATTTTTCATGAGGTGACCGGGAAGAGTCCATGGGTGATGCCCTCGACAACTTTGTCAGACTTGCTTGTTTTAGATCTTCCCCCGGCACGTTTCTCGTGAGCAGGGGCATGCTCTTTAGACTTTGAGGGGGTCTGGGCCGCGTTCTCAACATTTATAAACATAGAAACTCTAAATGCTTCCCATTTCCTCGGGATGTCATGTTTCGAAGGGCATGTTATCACTTCCTCAGATGACGTTGAGGAAGAAGAGGAAGAGGGAGATCGGTGCCGTCTTTTCTTCGTCTTTTTGGAGGACGAAGAAGAAGACTTCCCGGATCTGCTTCTCGACCTATATGTTTTAATGGTGTTTCACTGAAGACTCGGCCGAGTCTTTCCTCCCCTTCGAAGAAGACTTCGATGAACCTCCCCCATCGCCAGTTTACCTCCATGTTCCTTATGGGTCATCGACTGGCAAGAACCGCAGTCATCAATACGGTGGTTGGAACCGAGGCACCGGAGGCAATTTTTGTGTGGATCAGTCAAAGACATTTTCTTTCCACATTTCTGGCATTTCTTAAATCCCGTCTGCGATGTGGAAGGGTTCGATGAAGACAACATTTTTCTCACGAAAAACGGAAGCGCTGTTTGTAATAATCCCAAGCGAAGCTAACGGAAAAAAGGAACGGAGGCCAACGGGCGCGCTCGAGGCATTTATACAGCGGATGACGTCTGTGCTCGACTGATGCCGCCGAGGGACATAGACACCGTGGCCTCGAGAGGCGCACCCTCTGGTGGAGAGAGCGAGAAAAACAAATTCCGAAGAAGCAAAGTTGAAGGTAAGGATATATCTAAGATGAGGAATACGTGGGAGGACACAATCCATTTGAAATGCAGTTTTGCAAATCAAATGTTTAAGGCTGGCTTTGTGCATAGGCTCAAACCCATGAGTTTGGAGATCCCAGCCCGGTGGCGGGTTAGAAAAGGGACGGCAAAAAATACTACAGGGATAGTTATTCAAACGGCATTACACCTCAATACTGTGGTCTCATGTCCTTGTTGTTACCTTCATATTTAGTAGCACACAAACAACTATCATTTGCTCACTTGGTGCCGACAAAGTGGTGTGCTTTTTCACACCATTATTGTTGTGTACCCTATTGCTTACCCTCATTAGAAGCACACCCTTTCCCTCGTGTTGTGATCTAACCCTAGGTAGCGCTGTGGCTCTGCCTATCTAAAAGTGATGGGTGAGAAACTTTCCCTCTAACTACAATAAAACAATTTCTAAAACTGGTTATCACTAGCTATGACTAAAACATAGAAAAAGTTGCTAAAACAAACTGTAAAACACAGACAGTCCACGTGGGTCTGTATGCTCATGCAGCTGTTTATTTGCCCTCCGTGGGGTGTGTCTGTTCACCATGGTGGTGTTTTTTAGATAAAACTTTTTAGCGGGTAAGACTTGTGGTTAATTACACTGTCTCACCGTTGTGTATGGCTTCTTTCTTTGCCACTAAAAAAGTGAGTCTCTCACATAGATAGCAAAGGCCTCTTGTAAGAGGAATAGCGAACCACACTCCAGTGTTCTCAGTAGACTGTAGTGCTTAGTGGTCCCTCTCAGTCATTTTGGAATCTGTGTCCCCCCTTATTTGGCAAACATCTTTGTGGGACAGAAGAGGTTATGAGAGTCAGTAATTACTTCTCTTGAGAGGTCAGCAAAGGTACATGTATTGCTTAATGTGTCTTATTCATACAGGGCAATTGGGTATGTTCCCAAGAACACATACATTATTTTCTTATCTTGTCTGGCAGGCTCACCCCACCACTGGGGTGCTCCGGGATTCTGTTTCTTAATTTTCGTACAGTGACATTCATATGGTCATTTTAGTAGTATATTCTCATTTGTACCCGATTCATACACTAAGTCCACGGTATCTGGATGATCTGTGCCTCGGCGTCGGTTCTGTCCGAACCATCCTAGTTCTACTGGTTCTTTCCCTGTATGATATAGATGCATAAGGCTGGAATTATTATCTTATCAGTATCCCTTCTCGCAAACACCTCTTATAACTTTCTTTACCTGATGATGTAGTCAGTAAAGCTCAAAGCTTGGGCCAGACTCATTTGAATGTTCACACGGAAGGTTCTGTTCCTATTCGGTAAAGCTCAGTTTGTATGTTCAATCAACAGCGTTTCCTACCATATGGCAGTTCTGTGGGATAGACGCCAAACATGTGATCCTTTATGTAGTTTAATCTTGTTCCATATAGTTTGACTTCTACTTTCTTAATCATTTACTCCGTGGTCTATTGCCAGTCACTCGGCATCAATGCCTTAATATTATTATTATTGTTAATATTATTAGTTCCGTTGTTCATCATGTAACAACTATTCAATTACATTAGACTGCATCACCTGTGGAGATATGTGGCTGGTTTTACATATAATAATGTCCCGAAGGTCCCCGCACCATGTCCGCTTTATCGCGGCACCCGTCCCATATGAGTGCCTGTATTATCTTAAGGGTTTTGTTCTCACCTGTTCTGCCTCGGTTTACTGCTCCGGGCGTTCTGGGCGGCTCCGCTTAAGGGATCTCGCGCTGTCCTGGCTATTTGTTGTACGTTTCAGTTTGTTGTCCCATTGACAACAAACAAATCAATTGTCCCATTGATTTGTTGTCTTCCCTTAAGCAGGTTGTCCCCAGGGTTAGCGAAACAACCACTATATCGTCCCAATGACCGCTTGCCTCAGACCACTGTTCAATAACAATTCTTGCATTGGGCACATGCATGAGGCAATCATCACAAGCAAGTGCACTGCTTTGCGTACAGTTATCTGTCAACCGGCGTTGTAGTGAGGTACTTGTTACAGCATTTTATTTTTACTCTCTCATTTGACGGGAAAGCCAGTTGCTCTTTTTAATTGTTCCCAGAAATTGTTTTATTTGTTGGGGGCTAGCCTTCATTTCTTTTCGTTGATGGAGAAACCCAAATTGAAAAGAAGGTCCATCGTTCTTTGTGCATTTGGTTTGCAAATTTGGGGCAAACCCAGTGATTAGCCAGTCGTCCAGTTAAGGGTATACAGTGATGGACTCTGCGCAGGTGTGCTGCCACTTCTGCAAGCACCTTTGTGAATGCTCTTGGTGCTGAGACGATGCCGAAAGGGAGTACCTTGAACTGGGAGTGAACGGCCGCTATTTTGAATCTCATATTTTCTGTGGGCAAAGAGCATTGAAATATGAAAGTATGCAACTTTCATATCCAATGCTGCCATGTAGTCCCCCAGTTTTAAGAGGGGAAATCACCTCTTAAAGCATGGTCATGCAAAACCCTTGGGGCTTGACATTCGTTTGTCAGGCGCAGACCTAGGACTGAGTGCATGGAAAAAAAAATTTGGCACAAGGAAGTACGTTGAATAAATACCCTGGTTTACCTGTTTTGCTGGGACAATGTCTATGGCGTCCTTTTCCAGTAGTGTCTAGTATGCGCTGCTCTTCTGGCGTCATCTTTCTGTGTCTTGGCAGGAGGTTGGCTGGCTTTTGTAAAAGTTTGATGCAATACCCACCAGTCATGGTTGACAACACCCACTTGTCTGACAATATACCCTACCCATGCGTGCGTGAAGTGTGAAATTAGACCTAATGGCGTGGCGTGGCATGGGATGGGATGGGACCTGCAGTGGTGCATCAACTTTTAGGAGGGGTGCAGCCTCTCCCAGGTGAGGTTCTGTCTCTTCCTCTGGATCTTTTATTTCCTCTTTGAAAACCAGAAGAGGAAGATTGTCCTTGTGCTGGGCCCCAAGTGTATCTGGAAGAGTATTGAGAACCGTCACCCCGAAACCTTCTGGAGTTTGAAGAGCCCTGTTGTACGAAGGATTTGTTGGTTAATTGGTTGAGGGATTTAAGCGGGTCATACTCTTCCTTCGGGCTCTTGAGGGCATCTTGGACAGCCTTACCGAAAAGGACATTAGTTGCCATCGGCATGTTAAGGAGGATGGCCTGTGTCTCTAATTTAAAACCAGACTATCTGAGCCAAGAGTGGTGCTTGAGGAGTGTGCCTTCTGCGATGTGGCCTGCATTGTCTCCTGCATCAAGATTATTCTTAAGTATGCAGTTATATACCAGCTTGGCCTCTGAGATGGTGCTTACTAATTGTGATTTTAGGAGTTCTGGAACCACTTCAACCTGGTGTGCCAAGTCATCCACTTGTGGCAGCCATAACTAGCTAGCAGTGTAGTGTGATTTGCAATTCTTGCTCGACATGCCATCGAGGTGGCAACCTTCCTTCTGAAAGTGTAGTTTTTACTCTGTCTGGCAGAGTTTCAGCCGATGCCAGAGGTGTGTCAGCCCTCTTTCTGGTAGTGGTGACAACCAATGAGTCAGGTTTTAGCTGACCACCAATATACAGGGGGTCTGTGGGCGCTGGCCTGAATACTTTAACTGCCCTTATAAGGTTAGGTCCAAGTAAGGAGGGCAGTATACGTCTCTGTATAGAATAACAGAGGGATAAACTGAGTGGCAGACTTCTTGTCGCCAAGAATGTCCTCCAGAAAGTCCTCGTCTCCTTGTGCCTCTTTGGAGTCAATACTAAAATGTTGGGTGGCCTTCAGCAGCAGTTTGTTGTATTGCAGCTGATTAATGGCAGGTGAATCTGCTACAGACCAATCTTGGTTGTCAGGCGACTGGATGACACAGATGTAGTACTGGTCCTGACTGTATAATTCTCCTTGAGAGCTGGGGTCTTGCAACCCTGAGAGATCAATACCATCCATGTCCTGCAAGGTGTCTTGGTAAGTGGAGGCTTGGGGACCTAGGGTGAAAGTGCTCGACTGTGGGTCAAGACATGTTTTTTGGCAGGGGGTTGATGTTTTCCAGCCCAACTGGGAGGCGTCTCTAAGGGACGTTAGTTCTTCTGGATACTTGTCCATGAAGTCAACAAAGTTGGACATCCTCTTCATAATGCTGATGGCTCAGGAGTCCAGTCATAAGAGGGTGGAAAGCCTGAAGGGATAGGGGTGCTTTAGGAGGGTGCCTGGTCCTTGTGATGCATGGCCCCTGTGAGAGTCTACAAGGGAGGAGGAACCCATAACCCGAGAGCTTTGGGAAGACAAAGGCGTTGAGGATTTGTATTTTTCCGGTGACTGTCTAACAGGCTAACTGGGACGTGTTTTTTTAATTCTTGCATTTTCGGCATAGGCTTAGGGAACGCTGATCTGACTTTTGCTGCCTGTTTTTCGGCACGCAAAAGGAGGGCCTTCTTGTGTGCAATGTCCAACCCGACTTTGGGGGCCGGTTTCGGGGGCCTGTCATGAGGCGAAAGCATAAGTAAAGGCCCAGAGGATAGGTAATATCTAGAGGCTTTTTCCGCGGACACCAAGTGGGCCGCGACGATTTAGTTGAATGTCCGCCATGGGCTATTTGCTTGAATGTGTGTGTGCTATGGCCGCCGGATGTCGTCTCCGTCAGAGCCTGCTTAATGGAGTAGGGGGCCCGCATATGGGGTTCCGACTAACCCTGATCGACTTCGGCGTCACTAAGGACACATACTGCCCTCGCTGGAATCCTCCGTCACGTCGATGGAGGCTTTGGCCTGCATTGTGTGGACGCCTCAGTATTTGGTCTGGTGGTCTTTAAGAGGTCTCAGGTGGAGAGGTTTGCAGGACTTGCAAAGCTTTTCGGGGTGGCCCCTAGGGAAACAGTAATTGCACACTGTGCACGTGTCCTTACACCAGAATTTTCCATGGCAGGTAGGGCAACATTTAAAAAGTCCCCCCCTCCCCCCCCCCCATTATAAATGGAAAGGGCAGTCAGGCAAAAAAAAGGGAGGCATAATAAGCATTCTTTAAAAGGAGTAGCTGTATGAAGACCCCCCCACCCCCTCTCTCCCTACTGCAATGAAGCCCAAAGAGGACCATGAAGGCCGCGTCTAGTTGTGGATTCAATCAATGAAGTAGTTGAGGATGGGGGTCTTTCGAGGGCCATCGAGCGTTTGGGTGATGCTGCAGCAGAAGTGGACAGTAAAGAAATAAGTCTATGAATAAACATAACTAGTCAAACACATCAGCCTGGAAAGGTACTCCGCACCTTGCGACCAACCATGATGGTGCAAAGAAACAATCTGAGGCACCTCAACGCGTGAAGGACCATAGGTACAGTACACGTCAAAGTAGGGCTAGTATTACTAACATGCCCTTGGAATGCTCTGCGACTACCACATGTCGTCGGACTATGCAGAAAATGTGACCCAAGCAGATTCACAAGCCTCAGAAGAACAAGTTACTTACCAACTGGTAATGTTCTTTCGACTGGATGTTCCGCCAACGTATTCCTCATCTTAGATGTATTCCATCCAGCTTTAGCTGCTTTGGAAAAAAAAAAAAAAAAAATTCTCCGTAGAGGGCGCTAATGACATCGAGTCGAAGTCCCTCGAAGGCCTCCGTCGAGGGTGACGTCATCGGGTATACAAGTAGCACGCGCGGCGCCCACTGGCCTCAGTTCTGTTTTTCCCCCTCTTGCTCTGCTGTATAGATAGTGTAGGTAGCCAGGTGTCAGCCTTGCAAGAGTTGAAGTGGCAATAATCCGGAAAATCTACAGAGGGGTAGGATGGGAGGGCGATGAATACGTTGGAGGAACATCCAGTCGAAAGAACGCGACCAATTGGTAAGTAACTTGTTCTTCGAAAGGATTGTGTCCTCCAACGTATTCTTCATTTAGACACCCAAAGCAGTGTATAAAACTATCTGGAGGAGGGACTAGATGTTTAATACTATTATATGGCCGAATATAACACTGCTTTACCAAAAGCAAGCTCTTTAGACTGGGAAGCATCCAGACTATAGAATTTAGAAAAAGTGTGCAGCAATGACCAAGTTGCTGCCTCACAAATAGATTTTATGGGAACCCCTCTTTGAAGGGCTGTCGAAGAGGCTATGCCTCCGGTAGCATGGGCCCTTAAGCCTTCTGGTTTGTATTTTCTGTAGCATTCTGAAATGCAACGCACAATCTAACGTGATATGGTTTGTTTTGACACCGATTGACTCAATTTCCTTCCGGTGTACCCAATGAAAAGTTGATTATCCACTCTAAGCTCGGAAAGCCTAGAAATGTAAAAGCTTAGAGCTCTTCTCGGGTCCAGCCTGTGCAATCTTTCCTCCTCCTTACTGGGATGAGGTGGAGGGTAGAACGCGGGCAGAATCATTTTCTGATTTAAATGGAAATCAGAGACTTTAGGTAAAAATGAGGGTTTAAACCTCAATACCACTCTGTCCCTGTGGAACACAGTAGACACTCTGTCCCTGGTGGCACAGAAGACAGTGCCTGCAATGCTCTCACTCTTCTTGCAGATGTTAAAGCAACCAGGAAAGCGGTTTTCAATGTTAGTAATCTTAATGGACAAGTGTGCAAGGGTTAAAAAGGGGCACAAATTAAAAACTTTAGAACCAGATTAAGGTCTCAAACTGGGACTTGGAAAGGGTAAGGAGGGAACACATTGGCAAGTCCCTTTAAGAATTGTATCAAAGAAATTTTGAAGTAGGAACATTCTTCCAAAGAGCGCTTGAAAATGGAAGTAGCTGCAAGATAACCTTTAATGGTCCCCACATTGAGGCCTCTATATGCCAAGGACAAGAAGAAGGACAACACTTCCGGGATAGAACAGAGAAAAGGATCAACATTCTTTTCTCTGCACCAGTTGCAACACTTTTTCCAACAGCAATGGTATAGAGATTTTGTTCCTAGCCTTCTTGCCGAAAGCAACACCTCCATGACGTCATCTGGAAGGTCCCAATCCTTGTATATCAGCCTTTCAGATACCAAGCATGAAAGTTGAGTCTTGACCTCTGTAGGGAGAACTTGGCCCTCCATTTGTGAGAAAAGGTCCTCTCCCTGAGGAAGACGTAACCAAGGGCAGATGGACATGTCTAGAAGGTCCAGGTACCACGTTCTCCTGGCCCAATCCGGGGCAATTAGGATCATGCTGTTTCCGAACCGTCTCAATCTCCTGATGACTTGAGGAATGACAGGAATCAGAGGGAACGTGTATAGCAGTGGGAAGTTCCACTCCACCACAAACGCGTCCCCTAAGGCTCCTCTCGGGGGGAAATTACCTTGAGCAATACTTTTCGCACTTCTGGTTGATTCCGGTCGCAAACAAGTCTACCTGAGGTGTTCCCCAAAGGGTGAAGATCTCCTGAGGGACTTCCTGAGCCAGTTCCCACTCGTGGGACACTGCTCTGCCTGCTCAGAGCGTCGGCCGTCATATTCTACTCCCCGGCTAGATGAACTACCGTTAAGGAGATTCCTTCTTGAATTGCCCAATACCAAAGCCGCATTGCCTCTCTGCACAGAGGTAGTGACCCTACACCTCTTGTTTAGATAATGCATGGCCACTGTGCTGTCCGTCATTAGGAAATGTTTTCCTCTGACAGATGGCAGAAAAGCCTTCAGCGCTAGTCTGATTGCTCTCAGCACTAAAAGGTTGATGTGTAGTTTGGACTCCGATGGAGACCAACGACCGCTGATTGTCAGATCATTGGCATTAGCTCCCCATCCCATAAGTGAGGCGTCCGTCAGACTCCGGCCATGGTTGCCAAAAATGTTCTCCTTTTAGGATGTTCTCTGTACAAGTCCACCACAGAAGATCCTTCCGAACCTTGTTCGGAATTTGAAGGAGATCCACCATTTGACCTGAAAACTGGGACCATTGAGTCTTTAGAGCCCATTGAAGGAATCGCATCCTCAGGCGTGCTTCTGGCACTAGGAAAATGCAGGATGTCATGAGGCCGATCAACCTCAAGAAGTCATAGGCCCGGAGATTTTTGCCATTTTGGAATTTGGAAACCATCTGAAGAATGTCTTGAGCCCTCGACTTGGAAGGCAAGCTCTTTCCCAGGATGTATCTAATACAGCCCATATGTACTGGAGCTGCTGGGAAGGTGTCAATTGTGACTTCTTGAAATGAGGGAGAAGCCCAGTCTGTGGAGGAAGTGGCAGGTGACTTTCAGATGATCCAGGGCTTGTTCGGCAGAACGTGCCCTGATCAACCAATCGGCCAGATAGGGGTAGATGTGAAATCTCCCCTCTCCAGAGGTGCGCTGCCAGCACCATCATTAATTTAGTAAAGACCCTCGGGCGGAGGTCAACCCGAATGGAAGGACTCGAAACTGATTTTTCGGTGCTTGAGATGGATTGGCACATGAAAATAAGCATCCTGGAGGTCCAATGACACCAACCAATCCTGAAGTTGAAGGGCTTGAAGGACCTGAGAAAGAGTAACCATCTTCAACTTGTCCTTCCTGAGGAGCTTGTTCAAGCCTCTCAAGTCCAAGATGGGTCTCAGTCCTCTGTCCTTTTTGGGAATCAAAAAATATGGGGAGTACCATACCTTGTTCCTTTCCGCTACAGGTACTGGTTCTATAGCACCTTTCTCCAGCAGGGTTCAGACTTCCTGCTGTAGGAGCAGATCTGGAAACTTCAAAGAGTGTCTCCCTGGTGGATTGCTTTGAGGTTGTGTTAGAAAAGGAAGGCAGTGACCGTGGGCTATTATTTCTAGAGCTCAAACATCTGAAGTAATAGCTTGCCATTCTTGCAGATGCTGCGACAGCCTGCCTCCCACAGGTTTCTTGTGTTGCAAGTCCTCAAAGTGGTTTTGTGGCAGTTGCTGCGGCCGCTGATGGTAAAGAGGCTGCAGCTGGGGCTGGCTTTGCAAGTTTTCTTCATCCACCACGAGTGGCTTTTTTCTGGCCTCTTTGACTGGCCATTCTTCTCGCCTTTTCACATGAGGAGTAACAATAATAGGATCGCTCCCTCCAAAGTTGTCCTGATGCACAAAAAGGCTGAGGTTGCCCAATAGCAGCGCCTAAAGATTTGGCAGCTACTTTTGAGGTTTGCAACCTCTCCAGGCTCTCGTCAGCCTTGTTGCCAAAAAGGTGAGACCCGTCAAAGGGCATGTTAAAAAGACTGTTTTGCACGTCCGGTGCAAAACCAGACTTTTGCAACCACGCAAATCTGTGCATTATTGTGTTAGTGGCCATGGACCTGGTCATACTATCTGCAGTGTCCAACCCAGACTGAAGGGATTCCTGCATGGCCTCCTTTCCATCTCTAACAAAGGCTAGGAATCCTTCTCTTTCTTCCCCTTCTGGTATGTGCTCAGCCACCATTGCAATGCACTCCCACAGAGTGTATGAACATTTTGCCAAGGCACATGTGGAGTTAGCTGATTTTAACGCCATACTCCCAGCTGAAAATACCTTGCGCGACCTACCATATATACACGCTTGTTATCCCTATCTGGAGGGATGGACGGGTAGGCCACCTTATTTGAAGCTGTGGCTGCCTGGATCACCAGACTCAGGAGTAGGGTGTTTGGACAGATCGCCGGGGTCGCTACTGGAAGGGCGGTATTTTGAAGTGAGGGACTTATTCACCAGAGGTCTCCCAATTTTTGCCCACCCTATTTTGTAAGGCTACATGGAAGGGTAAAATCGGATCTTCGGTGGGACCATGATCCAATATATCGGTAAAATCATCCTGTATGAACTGAGTTGGTGGTCTAGCCCATCCTAAATATTCAACCACCTTTGTCATTAGCAGCCTGTATGAGGGACTGGCATGTTGCCTGGTTCTGGCCTGCCAAAATCTGTTTCAGGTGAAGAGTCAATTCCACTTGCATTATGCAAGGTTTCCACCAGATCCCTTATTCTGCTTTGCTCAGAAATCAGGCATTCTGGAACATGTGGGGTGCCAAATTTCATGTCAAAAGGAACAACAACCTCCTCAGATCTCTCCTGTTCTTCAGAAATTGAAGGTAAGGATTTGAAATGTTCTTTCCTTGGAAGAGGTTGAAAAATCTTTTCTGGGAGAGGTGCATAAGTAGAGACTGAAGACTTTGCCGCCTTTGCAGCTTTTTCTTTTGCTGCTATTTTGACAGCTTCTGACTGAATTGCAGCCTTTGGAACATTTGGCGCCGAGGGGTTCGGGGTCGACGTCGATGAAATAGTGGTAGTCGACTGAGCTGGCTTCGAGGCACTCTAGCGATCTTTTTCGCTCGGCATCCTGGAGGGTTCCCGATCTTTTCTCCTTTGATCACCCGGGCTCAAGGGCGCGCAAGTGTCGGAACGGTAATGCTCCCGGCCGGCTTCCGAAGAAGACGCAGACCGAGGCTTAGCCTTTTCAAACAACTCCAACATATTTATTCTAAATGCTTCCCATTCTTCGGAGAAAGAATGTTTTGTGGGGCATTTCATTATTTTGGGGGATTCGTCCAAGGACAAAGTGGAAGGGGACCAGTGGTGTCTTTTTTTGGACTTTTTCGCCAAAGACGAAGAGTGGTGTGAACCACTTCGGGACCTAGACCGATGCTTTTGCCTTTCGCATCGTGCCGATTACTCCTCACAGGACCTCGACTCGAAACTAGGTTTTTCCGTCTGGCTTTCGACCTACCTGCAGTTTTCCCTTCCTCTCTCGCCATGTCATTGCCTGACACTACGTACAGGCCTCCATGTCGTGGCCTTAACCGAGGCACCACAGACATTCTCAGTGCGGGTCCGTGATGGACATTTTCGAACCACAGGATTTATACTTTTTGAACCCCGAACGCGGGGTAGTCTGGGTCGACGATGAGGACATTCTCGAATATCTTCTTTCCATAGAGTGGAACAAACTGGTAACTGGATAAGAGGCATTGTCTCTGCTCTTATTGGTTGAGCACCGTTTTATATTAGTTATCTGGTGAACTTTGGATACACATGCCATCTGATAAATATATATGAAGGGCATGACATGTCAGCACATACATTTGGACTCTGGATTACCCATATTTGAATTTTACAATATTAGTTTTGGTGAATGCGCCTCCTGCCACTGTGAGGGGGAAGGGCGCTTGTGTCTAATAGTGAGTCATGGAAGTAACCTGCACATTAGATCACACCATGATCCAGGATGAACTGAGGGTGAATGGCCATGACCCTGAATAGCTAGCTATACCCAAGGATCACCTTGGATGTCGTAATGAGCCGCATACACCAACAGTAACAATTATGCAGCATAAGCACCCATTGGTCTATGCACGAAAGAGGGTGAGGTAATGCATTTTTGTAACATCCCTCATGCTGCACTGGTATCCTTACACAATCCAAAATCTTTGTTTATGTAAAAAACTTTTGTCTATGAAGGGCATACAATGCCCAAAAGTCACTGGGAGCCGGGGCTTAACAGTCCTGTCCACCAACAGAAACAATCAGGGTTTAGCAGCATTTATTATTGCTTTTATGCACGTAATAGGGTTAGGTAATCCATCCTTCACGCTGCATTGTTTCCCCAGATTTATCAAACAAACACTATTTGGTTTAAAAATGAAAAAATGCTTTATAAAATGTTTTACACACGGAGGGACTACATGGCCCAGAAGTCTCTGGGAACTGGGGCTTTAGAGTCCTTTCACCATGCTGATGGCGTATTTAAGGAAGCCACACCAAGGAACCAGCACGAAATTTGGAGTGTGTGCAGGACAAGAGAGAAGGAACCCAGGGTAAGTAAAATGTGCATGTGTGTTTGAGTGTTTAAATTCACAGTTTGTTTGAGGTTTTGAAGAGAGAGCGCGCAAGGGTAAACTCGACCCTTTCAATTCCATTTCTGCTGACAATCAGCGTGCACAGTGCATGCGAATAGATGCGGGATGTGTCTGCTTTTCCCTTTTTCATGCATATAGACTTGTTTGAACAGCCATGGAGCCCAGCTAAGGCAGCAGCCCAGCTAAGGCTGCAGTTGTGTTTTTTCCATCAGCATTATAAGCTGTTTGGCAGTCACTGTGCACACCAACCCATTATTATTATTATTTTTAGGGTCAGAAAAGCCTAATATGATAGTGGGGTTGTTCTAGACCTCCAGCACGATTGAACAAAGGTTCATGAAGGGAATTTTTATCTGTTTCCTCCACAAAACTTTATGTAGGGAGGGGCAGGGGAGTGAGATAGAACATGGTCAAGGTTTCGTTAATGCTGCTGAGTGAGTTAGATATATGAGCATGACGTTTCGTTCCATGTATCCCTTCAGGAACATTGAACTGGAACCACCGCGCAGTGAGAAAAAACTGGGGTACCAGAATAAGAACATATCTGGACTCCGCCGCATGAGGTGAGGCGAATTGATAGGAGGTTTTGATTACCTCAAGTGTTGCCAAGATGAAAATACTTGAGTATTGAGTCTCTGTGTTGCATTTCAGGCAAGAACAGGGATTTTTCCTCTTTGGATTTATTGACTAAAGATGCAAGACACCCCCATACCTGAATTTTTGATCAGGTAAGACAGTGTGTCCATACCATATATATAATGGTGTATCATTTATAGGGCAGGCTTACTAAAATGCTTTGTCCTCTTACGTTGCAGTATAGGCGCAGAGTTATCTAGCACCACTGCAGGATTTAGTCCATCGTTGACACGTGTCTCCATTATTTCACGTGGAGTTGAGTGCCAATCTGTATATACATAAACTGAGATATACACACAAGATATATCTGTGTCTAAACAAATAAGAGATCGGAATTCTGATGTTATGTATATTGTTTGTTTGTAGACTGAGGTTTGATGACATCCTCCACCTTTTGACATTGCGGAGTGGTTGCAACAGAACCATCCGTCTCCTGAAGGTCGCTTATATTTACCGGCTTGAATTAGGGGCCTATTGTGACGACCGAAACATATGTTGAGTTACAGCAAATAAGCAATATGCTATTTGTTTCTTTATAAACACTTACTGTAATCACCAAGAGTTGTTGAAATATATGTTAATATATTGGTTCAAAGTGGTCTTAGTACCACAAGTGTGGAATATTGACATGTATAGCGAGATTGTGAATTAATGATGGAATGTTTAAATGTGGATGTTGAGAACAATAAATATTTGTGTAAATTGCTTATAAATAAATATATATTTTTTTGACAAGACTTGGTATTGTTTAAATGTGTACAGATGCTCGGATCTCATTTCGCCCAGGTTCATTTTTGTTGTTGCATTTTTTCAATAACCATCACAGAACTACTCGAGGCGTGCCGAGTCTCCGAAGCAACACGTACTGCGGAAAAACGGAACTGAGGCCAATGGGCGCTGCACGTGCTACTTGTATACCCGATGAAGTCACCCTCGACGGAGGCCTTCGAGGGACTTCGACTAGACATCGATGCACGGCGCCCTCTGCAGAGAACATTTTTCCAAAGCAGATAAAGCTGGATGGAATACATCTAAGATGAGGAATACGTTTTAGGACACAATCCATTTGAAATATATATAAAAAATAATTTGTTTTAGGGCTAGTTACTTACCTTTGATTTTACCCCCCTTAGAGTGTTTAAGGCCTTATAAATATAGTATTTATTTGTGCCTCTGTCTAATTTTGATTGGAGTGCTCTGTGTGTGGCTCACTGTACCATTACAACAGCCTCATAGCTCCTGCGGTCTTGCCTCAATGCTCTGCTACATTACCTTAAAAGGGTTTGGCTAGGCCCAACTGTCAGTAACCCTGTCCAACTAGGAAGCCTCTCTGAACCCTCCCACTGGACTGGTTCTGCAAATCCATCTTATGTAATAATGGGAGTAAAGCTTGGCAATGGCCAAAGCCATACCTTTACTTCACAGTTACGGGTGTTGATTCCAACTATGCCTTCAACGTTATCCTCTGTAAGATAAAGGCCTATTTCACGTCTGGGCAATGGTAGATTATTTTCCTGCTGTTCCCATGTTTTGCAGCATATTGTACTTCTCTTGTAGCAACAATAATTTCATTTAAACTATCAATCTAAGTTGAACAGTTAAGTAAGCAGGTTTGCATTTATTAGTTAAGATTTCAACCTTAGTGCTAAATTAACCTAACTTGTGATAATCCCAGAACCTTTTGCTTTACTGGTGGATTATTTTTCCATATACCTCATTGAGTGGGAACCTTTTTCCACAATCACAGAATCTTTCACTCTTTATGGGTGTCATTTTTTAAATTCTCCGTAGTGTCCTTTTAAATTTTATCCTATGACAACTTTCTGAAAAAGACGTCCCCCCGACCCAGAGCCTGGCAAGATTCACTAGACTCAAGACGATCTGCATTTTGAGCCATCCCACATTGTGCTGCGACTTTGCGGGGCTGCAATGCCCAAATACCATGGGACCTTGAGCCACTTTGCGGTGTATGGTCTTCCGAATTGAGCTGAAACTTTGGTGGCATCCTGCTGGTCCTCCAGAGGCGAGATTCCAGTCCTTGAAGTTACAGAGTGCAGGACGAGATTAACAATGCAAATCCAATCAGCGATTGATTTCTGGCTCCTGAAAAAGTTGTCCCGAAACCACAGAGCCGCATTCAGCGGAGAAACTCTTGCCTGGAGCCTTTCCCCGTTGATCTCTGTTGCAGAAGCCCTTCTAGTGTCCTGTCTTTATGATAAGAAATTCAGCAACCAGGTTTTTGGCTGCAGATCCTGAAGTCTTCCTCTGCTGCAACCTCTTCTTCTGTGCCGAGGTACTGTGTTGGCTGAGGTATTTACTTACCTTAAGCCTATGATTTCGGTAAAGCTTTTGGGGTGTTTTCTGTAATCAGGAGTCCTCTCAATCCAGCTCACCCAGGCCCACTGCTGGAATCCTCCTAGGGGGGATCCTTCTCAGAAAACCCTGGACCCTAACCACTTGTTTGAACAGTCTTCCAGAGGAACTTACATTTGCCTGCAACAGAATCCTCGCTCACCCTGCCTACAGCTGACTCCTAGACCACTAGGGTCCCTCTTCTGCCTCTGAGTGAACTCATGCAATAGACCAGGAAAGGACTGAATAAGTAAAGGATTTGGTCTTGAAGACAATAACAAGTGTTTGAAAAGTACTCACTTTTGTAAGAGTTAGTTGGTAACTAACTCGAGTGAACAATTAGAAAATGTCTTACTTACACTGGATGTGTGTTGTGCCATTCTGAAAAGTGTATATAAGGTTATGTACCCACCTGTGAATTGTTTGTGCCTCTTCCCCAAAAGTAATACAGTTGGCTTCACTTTACTATTCCTGTTAGGGTATAAATCTATGCGTGTCCCAATTGGGTCTTGCTTCCCGCAACTTGCTGTTAACCTGCCCAGAATAAGTCTGCCTTACGCTATACTTACCTTCAAGTTGCCTATAGCTGCTTTAAAAAGTATATAGGTTTCACTTGCACTGAGTTTGCTATGTGGCATCCTAAAATAAGTTGGAGTTAGTGCTTACCTCAGTCTGTGTTCCACTGATCTGAAAAGCAACTGGAATTGTATATTACACCAAAAGGTCTTACTCACCTAGTGGTAGTTATAGGTATATACTGTTCTTGAATCTATGCTCCACTATTCAGAAAGGTATCCTGGTAACAGGGTTGATTATGTGATTTCTTTGCCAAGTGTCACTGCATAAGTGACACTGTCTACTACCCTTGAATTACTGAAAGTAATTGGAAAGTAACATATGGTTATACCCCTTCACTAATAGGTGTGCCTATACTAAATATGTATGATAAGGTATAACTTGCCTAGATCTACTGTTGGGTATTCGGAAGAAGGTTTTATGCTTTGGTCTGTGTACCTTCAAGCGTAGTGGTGTTTTTGTTTTTTTTTAATAAAATGTGTTTATGACTGACCAGTACTTACCCCAAGACTTCGCTTGGCCTACTTGTATTTATAATACACCTTTATTTTGTATAATATTTAAGTGTTTCTATTGAATCCTTGGTATACTACAGGTTCAGTGTACTTTCCTACAGCCCTCTCTCCCTCCCAAGAGAAGCATGGCTGCTCCATCTAAGCTATCATGCAGTCAGGTGGTACAACCTTATACTGCAGTCCGGAAACTTACTTAGTGAATCCTCAGGCGCATCAGTGCTGGTGCGTCAGGGTGAAGCAAGTCTGCTTGCTTAAATACCCTGTGCTTTCCCACACCTGGAGTCACTTCTAGGTAGCTCCTATATGCTTGTTTTATTTGTTCTTAACACTGCATATTTGTAGGTTTGTTACATTGCCGAGTTGATAATCATTATGGAGGAAATACCGATTTTATTCTTGTGACTCACCTAGATTTGAATTAGTAGCTGGACTCTGTTTGGGCATTTCATTTATACTGCCTTAGCTTCAGTTCCCGTGCTGCATTAGTAACGCAGCGTGCACTTGGAACTACAAGTCCCAGCAGGACTGTAGTCCGGAACCGTATTTAATGAATCTTCAGGCGAGGCTGCGCAGGACGCGCCGGCGTTGGCCCCTGAACGATTCTTCCCTCTTCTACTCTATTCTGTTGACTTATGATGGAATTAAACAGCGATTCCCCATCAACCGTGACCATGATACAAAATCATGATGCGCTTCGATCTAGAGACAGTAAGTCACTGGTTAAAGGAGCTCATATCAAGAAGGATATTGGGCATGTTTCTGTGACACTCCTCAATACCAGATCTCTGGATAAACAAGCGCTGGAGGTTAGAGATTTGGAAACACAATAAATCGACATTATGGCGTTCACTGAAACTTGGTGCCAGGATTCTAATGGACCTAACCTTGACTGAGCTACTCTACCTGGTTACACCTTCTTTAGACAGAATAGAAGGTGGTAGGGGATGGTTGGCCATTTTGGCATGTGCCACTTTGAACTTCTTTCAAGCACCCATTTTGATTAAAGGATGTGAAATCATCCCCATTAAGACCACACTGACACCCAATAATTGTCTTAATATAATTTTGTTATATCGGCCTACCCCATGATACTCCCTCATTTCTGGAGGACTTGGCTGACAGCCTGTCCTCACTTCTTAAACCTAACTCTTCATCCATTGTGCTGGGGGATTTTAACAGGTGGTTTGGAAACCACTTGGATGCAGAGGCTTCCCATTTAGCTCAATTGTTCGAGCTTAATGGGTTTACCATGCATAATAGTAAAGATCCCACAAATAAATTAGGCAATGTGCTAGACTGGGTCACTGGCAAAAATCTGGTCTTGAGTATGCCTTTGGTCAGCCTTGTATTTGGTCTGACCACTTCTTCGTAGTGTTTCAGTTCACTCTGCCTACTCCTATAGTCCATAAATGAACCCCTCACTTGTTGTACTAAGTAGAAACTACAATAAGATTCGACAAGCTCTAGAACCTTGTGTGACCATACTTATGCAAGTTACCTCGGACCTGGACTCTCCTTACAACTTAGACTATTCACTGACCTCCTGCACCATATAGCACCTATGATCTCAAAGAAAGTCAGGGAAAGATCCAATGACCAGAAGTGGTTTTCAGATGCGCTTTAGGATCGTAAAAGAAAGAAAAGAAGGAAAGCAGAGCGTGTTGGGTGGAGGACCAATCCCCGGCCATCAGAGCTACATGGAAAATAAACGTACTCACTGTAGTGACCATCTTAGTCCAAGTCCATAGTGGGACAGGACCGGAGCACTTTTGTAAAAAAGCAGCAAATTGAAAAAATGTGTCCTTATTCTCTTTTTACGCGGGGCACCGCACGTGGCCGTAACCCCGCCCTCCTCAGCTCAGCCCCACGCATCTCCCTTCAGTCCTTTTCTAGCGCCAGGTCGGAGACCTTTAAGCAATAATAGACGATACTTATTAGAGGGGATGGCCTAGGAGTAAGATGGTCACTACGGTGAGTAACTTGGTGATAATCCTACGTCTTTTCCTCTATACTTTTGGGAGATTAGCAAGCACTCATAGGAAAAACGGGTGGATGGAACGCCCTTACTGAAAGAGGTTCTTAAGAACAGCATGACCGAATTGAACATCAGCTCTGGAGCTCAGATCTAAGCAGTAATGCTTACAAAAAGCTGATGGGGAAGCCCACATAGCTGATCTGGCAATGGTTTCCCAGGGAACATACTGTTAGGCAACGTCAGCCACCTTGCCCCGCACAAGATGGGCATGAATTCCTTTTAGAGGCTGAAGGCACTGGACGGTATACGCCTCTGATATGAATGAAGCAATCCATCGGGAAATAGTTGCTTTCGAGGCCGACTTTCCTGTCAGATCTCCAAAGGTCACAAAAAGCTGGGAAGAGTTCCTAAGTTTAGATGTTCTGTCCAAATAAAACTTAAGAGCTCGTCTGACATCCAAATTGTGCAATACCCTCTCGGCGTCTGAGGCCGGGTCTGGAAAGAAGACGGGAAAAGAAATAGACTGGTTCAAATGAAAATCGGACACCACCTTTGGAAGGAAAGAAGGATTAGTCCGGAGGACAACCTTATCCTTATGAAAGGTGAGGAATGGATGTTCTACAGACAAGGCTTGAAGCTCACTTACACACCTTGTTGAAGTCACTGCAATCAGAAAAGCCATTTTCCACTAAAGGAACTTCCAAGTCCACCGTAGCCATGAGCTCAAAAGGCTTATGGCATAAGGTAGTGAGGACCACATTCAGCTCTCACTTAGGATGCGGGTAGCGCACAGGTGGATAAAGATGCAACAGACCTGCAAAGTGCCTTTAAATGACAGGGTTTGTCAATGAAAAAGAGCAAGTGTCCGTGGACAGGTAAGCAGCGACAGCCGACAAATAAATCCTACAAGACATGTATGCCTGAAGTTCCAAGATGAGAAAGAAAGACAGGACTGTCAATGGTAGCATCTTTGGGGTCCAGCTGCTTAGCTAAACACCAGTGACAGAACCGGAGCCATTTGCTTTTATACTGGAGACCTTGTCGAAGGTATTCTAGCCACCTGGATAATACACATTATCCACAGACAAGTTGAAACTTTCTAAGGATTGTGGGGAGGGGTGTCACATCTGCTAATCGCTCTGGTGAAGCAGGTCAGGAATCAGTGGAAGCCTCATCGGGGAGCACACTGACAGATGCTGCAGTTCCAAAAACCAGAATCTAGCAGGCCACCAAGGGGCTAGGAACAGGAGAGTACAATTCGTCGCGTTCTTGAGCTTGCATAGCGCCCGGTGAATAAGAGGAAGAGGCGGAAGGCGCAGGCCCTCATGTTGTGCCACGGAATTTCGATAGCACCCCCCAGGGAAGAAGCTTTGAGTCTGTTCCTGCAAGCATAAAGGAGGAAGTTTCCTGTTTGGAGTGCCCCAATGGCGAAAAATGTCAGAGAGGATCTCAGTGTTCGGTTCCCAATCGTAGCTGACCACAACTCGTCTGCTGAGAGAGTCTGCAGTCACATTCAGTTGGCCTGGAATGTGTACTGTCAGCAGCTAAACACCATGCTGAATGGCCCATTCCCAAATCTGAATGGCTAGATCTACAGGGGGAGGTGACCTGGTACCCCCACTGCTTGTTGATGTAAAACATGGATACTGCATGGTCTGTGCGGATGCGGACCACTTTGTTCACAATAACTGGCTCGAAAGCTTTGTGCGGCAGGAAAAAAAAAAATAAATAAAAAAATAAAAAAAAAAAAATCGCCAGAAGCTCCAGATAATTTATGTGAAATTGTCTGTCCTGTGGCGATCATATGTCGAAAACGTGAAGATGATCCAACGGGAAGAGTCCTTTGTAATGGTAGTTTGAAGGCAGAGCTCCTGAAAAGGAGCACCCACCGACAGATTGCTGGAAGATGACCACCATATGAGATGTGTCATCATGCAGGGAGGAACCGGAATCATCTTGGTGTGCAGGTCCACTGCCTGTAGCCAGGAGCTCCAAAGAGCCATCTGCGTGCGTCTCATCTTGAGACCCCGCAAGGGGAAGAGTAAGCACGCACAGGGCCATGAGGCCTAGAAGCCTCCGGAATCACCAGGCCGACATGCTCTGACTGAACGAAAACCTGACACGCGTCCAACAGATCCGCCATCCAGTCCACAGTCAGGTACACTCTGCAGTCGACCGTGTTCCAACGTAAACCCAGGAATATCAGGTCCCGAGAGATCGTCATGGAGGATTTCCGCCAGTTCACCGACAGCCCAAGGCAGAAAAGGATCTGGAGGAGATACTGAAGGTTGCTCGACGCTTTCAATGGACAAGGACTGCTTAGAAGCCAGTCGTCCAAATACGGATACACATGAATACCCAGTAGCCGAAGAAAAGCTGCAATGACCAACATCTTCGTGAAGACACGCAGCGCTGATCTGAGACCAAAAAGGAACACTCTGAATTGGAAATGCTCCTCTCCCAGGGAGAACTGCAGATATTTCTGATGCGGGCTGCAAATCAGGATATGCATATATGCGTCCTGAAGGTACACAACGCTGAGCCAGTCGCCCTTCCGAAGAAAGGACTATTTGGCAGGGCGGGATCTTGAATTTCTCTTGGGGAAGACAAAGGTTGAACTGGGACAGGTCGAGGATGGTGCGCAGGCTAGCCTGGTTGAGCCTCCGTTGAGGAATGAAACAACTCTTTGCCACCAAAAGGCAGGTCCAGAACTTTATCTAGGACCTCCTTCAAAAATTTTGTTGCATGAAGCCAAGCTTGACGAGAGGAGTCTACCCGCAACATAACACTCTCAAGCTGAGGTATCAACATGATGTGCAGCAGCCTCCAGCATATCCTGCGCCAATACCCTGGTGTCTGACAAACCACCTTTAAAGTCTTCCAGCCTGTCCACAGGAATGAACTCCTGGAAATCAGCCAAATCCCTCCACAGCTACATATTTGCTGCCGCCAAAATGAGCTCTGTTAGCCTGACTCAATTGCAGCGCTGAGTTAGCAAAAACCTTCTTGCCAAGGAATTGAGCAATTTATCTTCCTTGGCCAGAATTTGAGCCGCAGCTGCAGAGGTTGCAGAGGCCGGCTTGGATTGCAAAGTGGCAGCCACTACCACCTTTGAGGAAGGAAGCAGACAAAACCAAGGCCACTTCCTCTGAGGTGTGAAGCCTGTAACGGGCGTCAATTCCCTTATTCATATGCAGCCCAGTGTGAGGTTTATCCCAGACCTTGCGGGCCTCGACCAGAATGTCCCTCTAAAGGAACAGGCCGGTGCGCTCCTGCAGAGACAAGGTGAGCACCCCCGAAAGCACCCCTTCCTGCTGAGCGGGCGCCTCAGTAACTGGTATGTCAAGGAGAGATGTCCAGGACCCGGTCACGGAATGCTCCGACTGAGCGGGGCTGGTCCTCCATATTCTGATCTGCCCGAGGGTCGTCCAGTATGTCAGGATAAGACTGTTGCGATGCGACCAGAGTCAAATTGACGTCTCGCGCTGCTTGAGTCTTGTCAACCGGAGACAAGGGAGGTAGACGCAGAACAGTTGGAGGCCAGCGGGATGTAAAGGCAGTACTGCTGCCGGGGTGACAGGTGCCGTAGCTGGAACTGTCGGGGCAGGATGCGGCATTGGAGGGCAGATCTCCCTAAAAAGATCTTTAAAGTACTCCCTCATGGGATCAGAGTTCATAAGACTTCCCAAAAAAGGCATCCTATGCCAAAGTTTTAGGCACTGGAGTGGGCAGAGGCCGCTCATGAGGGGCATACCCTGACTAACATAATGAGGAAGGCTGCCAAGAGGGCCGGCCACCAAACGGCTCTACATAGACCAATGGGGCAGAAGCGGGAGGAAGCAAGACTGTATGCGGTAGTGCCATCCGAGCGTGCCAGTCATAAGAGGGGCATAACGGATTCGCACTGTCTCGTGGAAAAGGTTGGCCACAAAACAGAAGGTTCCAGCAACCAACGTCGATAGCGTGGGTGTAAGGGAAGAGTCCAAAATGGCCGCCGTAGACCACGCAGGAAGGCCTGCCATTTTGTTAACATCTGAGGAGAAGTGCGTCACGTGTGGATGAGGCAGGCATCTCCACAGACTGGTCAGAGGACTTGATCGAAACTTTAGCCTTGACACAAGGATCCTCGGCATAGCCGGTACTATGGGGCCTCGGAAGTTTACTGGACATCCTGATGTGGCCCATTGAATTAGCCTCCAAGAGAGGAACCTCGGCAAAGCATGTAACAGGAGTTATGGTCAGAGACCTCGCCCTTTGCCCCCTCAACAGAACCGGTCTCACTGTGAGCGCGGGAATGTTGAGGAATCCACCTCAGACAAGACCCTAACAGGTCTCAGTTCTGTCGGTACACACCTTAGCCTCAAAGAGGGGAACCTCGGAACAGAGTCCGATCTGAACAGCTCCACCGAGAAGGGCCTCAAACCGTAGTTTGTACAGAAAGCCTCAATGGAGGCCTCAGGGTGCACCCCGGTGTCTGTATGGGAAGCTCCAGACAAGGAGACATTGGAGCAAACTCCGGTATCCAAAGCCTCAGCACGAACAGGCTGACTATTAGCACCAGATTGGTGAACCTCGGATCGTAATCTGGTGTCGGCAGGCCCCTCACGCGAACCCTTGCAGAACACCTTGGGACGCCTATTAGGCCTGCGAGACACCTCAGGGGAAACCCTGGTAGCAGAGCTCTTGATGCCCCTCCCAGACCTGGAGGACCCCGGGAAGGAGTCCCCCAGCTGGGGTGCCCTAAAAAGTAATGACCTTACCGAGTGTCTTTTCTTTTCATCGATGAAGAGTTGAAAATGCGGTGGAGGAACACATTGAAGACCTCCCACTGGTGAAGACTACGCTGAAGGGCCCGGACCGAAAGGGAGTCGCAGTAGAAACAAGAGTCCCAATGGTGATCCGGTCCCAGGCACTCCAAACCGAGAGAATGGGGATCCACCCTAGCAAAACGACGTTTGCAAGAGTAACCAGAGACAAATCCCAAAGGATCTGGCATAGACTGAGGACTATGCGACCGCAAAGCCGGAGCAGGAGAGAAGGACAACGGGAAAGAAGAAAAATGTCTTTCTGATGATGCAAGTGCGTCCAGCCCCGACTGTGCGGAGAAAAGGACTGAAGGGCGATGCGCGGGTCGGAGCTAAGGAGGGTGGGGTTACGGCCATGTGCGGTACCACGCGTAAAAAGAGAAGGAAACATTTTTCAATATGATGCTTTTTATTTACAAAAGTGCTCCGGTCCCGTCCCACAGGACAGAACGTCCCAAAAGTATGGAGGAAAGGAGACAGGACGTAGGAGTATCTTCAAAAATCTGTACCTCACCGAGATCTTGCATGCAAAAAAAAAAAAAAAAAAAAAAAAACTCGCTTTGATAAATTAACAAAGCGGAAAAAAAACTAAGAAACTGCCTCAAATCCTTCGGGAACTTTAAAAAGTAAAGGTTATGCTACAAGAGTTCTCCCCTACTACTCTGGATTGTGTAGCAATTCATCAAGCTTTTCCTGGAAAATAATAGCGGCTCAGTCCAGGATTGCGGATAAGTTAGGGTTCACTGATCCGATTAGTAGCCATCATAATTATAAAGACTACACCTTGTGCAACAAAATCTACCTTTCGTTTGATACTTCGACATAACTACTGACTGATATCTTGAACAAAAATTAAGTCCACCACCTGTGCAGGGGATACTCTTCCATCTAAAGTTATTCTTGCTAACAGGGACTTATGTCTTTTCTTGTGTGGCTTAATAATGCCAGTCTAAAAGAAAGTCAGGTCCCAAATGCCTTGAAGAAGGTTTCAGTTACCCCATTATTTAAATAAATAAAAATAAAAAAAAATAAAAAAAAGGGTTGGATCCTAAAATACATTCCAACTTCAGACCTACCTGGAACGCTCCTTTCCTGCTCAAGGTGCTGGACAAAGTGGCTACATCCCCATTTCAGGCTTTTCTGGAGACATCTGGAGCACTTCACCCTCAGCAATCAGACTTTAGAGCCTGTTTTGGCACTGAAAGTGTTTTGTTGAATATGCAATCTGAAATGCTTTATATTATGGATGACAGCAGAGTGGGGCTGCTGATGCCGTTACATCTGTCGGCAGCCTTTGACCTTGTTGATCATGATAAACTCCTGGAGAGCTTAATGGGGGCAGACATCTATTCAGCTGAAGCAATCAGCTGGATTAATTCTCACCTATCCGGTCGAGTCTCTCGGATTGTCTGGGGAAATGCATGTCCGTCGGATGAAGTGCTAAAATGTGCTCTTCCACAGAGCACATGCCTGTCTCTCACTTTTTAATGTCTTCTGCCACCCTCTTTGTGATCTCCAAGAAGGGCTGGAAGTACACTTTACCAATTACGCTGACGACACTCAGCTCGCGTTTGAGCTGAGTGGTACCCACACAAAAGATTGTGAGGATAAATATGGTCTACACCAAAATACAGAATTGGATGGCCAACAACGCCATGTGTTTGAATGCTATTAAAACCAAGATTATTCTTTTTGGTTCATCCCAGGCCAGAGCAAAATTGGATTGTCAGTACACAGTTCCATTACTGAACAACATCTCATCAAGGTGATGGACAAGGTTAAAACAATTAGCGTCCTGTTCAAATCATCTTTGAACCTAAATGCCCATATTACCAACGTTTCCAATAAAACCCAATATCTTCTCAGACTTGAGATTAATAAAGCCATATGTCTCAGTTAAACTGTGCCACCTTGGTTCGTGCATTCATAGCACCTAGATTAGGCTATTCAATGTGCTTATGGTCTGGGTTAGTACTAATGGACCAAGACGCCTGTAGTTGCTTCAAAATGACGCTGTGCGGATCATCAAGAATGTTTCCAGGCGCAAGCCTATTTCTGTCTACAGAAGGAGTCTGCACTTGCTGCCTGTGAAAGCACAGTTTAAAGCGTTGACCTGGATTCAGAAATGCCTTTAAGGTAATGCTCCTGGTTACCTGAAAGAAGGTATAAATACATACTGCTCAGGGAGAACTACAAGATCTAATAACGGGGCTTACCTGTTGGCGCCTAGGAGTAAAAGAGCAAGAGGCTTGGTTAGGCCTTTTGCTGTTCAAGCCACTAAGGTGGAATGAACTCCCTAAAAACTTGCATCTGGAGGGAAAATCTACTGAGCTTCAGAAAGAAAATTGAAAACCCTCCTCTTTGAATAATGGGCTTGTCTTCTTTCTCCCGCTGTTTGTTTCATTTGCTTTTATCGGTTCTCTCATTTGCCCCTTTTCTGCTCTGCGCCCTGATGCCTGCTCACTGTGGCGCATTATAAATGTATAAATAAATAAAATAAGAGTGTAGGCTAGTACTGTCTCAGTTGAATGGTTTTACTTAGTTGGACTTCAGAAAAACTGTCCCAACAGCATGATGTTATGTCAGTGATTGATCTAAGCAACTCTTTGGTTGCACCAACTAATGCCACAATCAATGAAGCTCAATAAGACCTTGTGTGCAAAAGCAAGCATCTTCTATGACATTTCGGTTTGCCTCAATACTCAAACTCACTGTATATTAGTTAGGTCTGTGGAGTCTCCAATAAAGCCTCCTCATATGAATGGCGCTGCTCAGCATCTTTAGTGGTATGTGCGTACCTTGAGTAACATTGGAAGATTTTAGTAGGATTACATCTTCATGGTCGGATTCCTCATGTGGCACTTTGGATGTAAAAGGCAAAATGGGAGTAGTGAAGTGTGCCACCAAGTGACAAGATCTGTCATGGTATACAACACCTTGGATATTTGACAAAAACTGTAGACCATGCTGCAAGAGAAGAACCCTATGTACTCGATTACATATTCTTTGTACTATGGACAACCAGGTACAAACAGTGGCTTGCAGAAAAACACAAAGCAATGAAGTTGATCAATGAAGTATATGCAATCATTACATTGTAATTGAAGCACTTGAGCAATCAGGCCTTACTTCCTATTCCTACCATAGTAGCATCCGTATGCTGCTTGGACGCAACATGAACACTGCTCCAATGAAATACACTTAATGGATCATCTATGTTATGGTTGCAATACTAATAAACAGCTCACATGCAAAGCAACACAACATAGGTCTCAATTTCTAACATGCCACACGCAAACGAATTTCCCGTCAGTTACAAAATATGACGCACATCACTACTGCAAACATGAAAGATAACACTCCAGCACACAAACACTCTCCGTTGTCACGGCTACACGTTCAGGCCCTCAGAAGCAGCCAGTTATTCTATCCTTTTCATTAATGTTACTTTTGAAAGTGCTCAATTTGTTTTAAAAGGCATAGTTTGCAAGTTGTTTTTTCAGCTGAAGCATTCTTGTGAGCTATATTTGTGTACTTCTAAATATAAAAAAAAACATTTAAACTAGAACAAAGGGTTTTTATTTTAACCATTTATAGGCACTACACACAACCACAGACATCTCTTAAGGAATATGAATTACCCATCAGGACAGCTGCTTCTTAAGATCGTTTCATTTATCTTGTTTCCAGTTTATAGCTTAGTATGCAGAGTCAAATAATAAAAAACTGTAAATCTTGAAACATTAGAATCCGCAGACTAATTAGTTTACCTGTGCAAAAAGATATCTTACCCTGCTAAAATGGATCCAACATCAGCAATGAACCATTCTGCAGAGTTAAATCCCAGAATACCCACTCCATGGTAACGCTCCAACCCAAGCTGTAAACAAGGAAACTAAGTCAGGCTTATTTTGAACATGCGGTAACGCATGGCTGGTCCAGAAGGCATGAAATAACATTCCCTGAACTTCTTGCACAACTGAATACAAGCAACATATATACTCAGCAGGGGTTTCTATGGTAGAGCCAAAATATACCAAACATGCAATGATAAATATTATTGGCAGCTGCCAATCAGATCTGTGAATATACCAATGTTTCCTGGAGTCACCTCCTTGGGGCAATGAACTAGGGTTTGAACCTAAGCATTTGGCTGTGAATTGTAATTTTTCCATTGAAATGCATTGCACTTGAAACGTTTTTTGGAGGGCGACAGGATTTTTTCTGTAGCATATATATTTTTAAGAGACATTCAACAATGGTTCTATCATTATGATGGCCACTTGAGAGCCTCCTCACACCCCTTATGTACCATTATTATTATATATGGCCATGGCACAAATGTAGCTCAGGAGCAGTGAAACGTTGTAAAGTTCATAGAGTAGGGCCCAAAAAGTACTCTTTCCATATGGCGAATCTGAAATGGTCTGCTGTGTGTATATGTAGAATTTAGGTGGCAAGTGACTTCTTATGCCTGGTTAGCATCTTGTCACTTGAATTTGTTATCCCTGTCAGAGCAAAACATTAGTAGCAAGAATTGAACAAGTTATCAAGAAAACATCAGTAATAATTAGTATAAAGAATACATTACTCACCGTAGAGACTAATGTGCTCATAGTCCATAGTTCTCTTTCCTCCATACTGTATGGGCTTCCCCATATGGGAACGAGACTGGAGTCTAGTCCCCAACAGTACAATAGCACTTCCTGTCTAAGGGAATTAATTTAAGCACGCTGTAACGAATCGGGAGTAAGACTCAGACACAGAGACATTGTGGTGGTTGTTATAAACTTTTATTAAAGTAAAACAATGGTTGGAAAAAGGCCTCTCGCCCTAACACTATGAGGGATGTCACTGCCTCAACGAAACTAAAGCATGTTTGTCTCAGAATGTCCAGAGAGTTATCCGTCCTATATCCAAATTCCGATCCCTTACAAGAAAAAGGAAAAAAGGAAGAAAAAAAAAATCAACTGGCCATCTGTAGTCTTTTTTAATGTTCCAATAAAGTTACAAAAGGTGCACAATTAACCAAATGAGTAAAGTTCTCCAAGGTTTCACAGCTCTCAGAACGATGGAGGAAGGTCCTCCCTTCCCTCAAGTTTTCGGCTTCTCTTCAGCTCTTTACTAGTTCTTTTCCTTGGCAAAAGGCAACTTTCCAATAAAGGGGGGTACGATTCCCTTCCCCTAGCATCACATGCTTCAGGGTTCTTCCTCACCCGTTGACTTACTCCACAGTTTTTACAATGCACAGATCTGCAGTTCTGTTAGAACTTTCCCACTCAAAATGCAGGTCTCCAGACTCGTAGTCACACTTTGGCCTGGTTTACTCTCCTGCCAGGACTTTTCAAACTGTTCTTCAAACATATACACTTCACTAGGAAATAGTCTTGTCCATACTTTTCTTACCAGTTTAATCAATGAGCCTCCACCTTCTCGCTCAGTATTTCCATTACTTGTCACAGGGCTTTCCGCCCGCTTCAACAGTCGTTAACCTTCCTCACAGTGCGTGGCATTCACCCGAAGCGCCCCAGTGTCACGCTCTTCCCCTTTGAACTCACCAGTTTGTTTTGGCTGCTCTGGCATTCTTTGAGTTTTCCTACAGTTGCTGTAGCTTGGCGGCTGCCTGGTGCAGCGTCCTGTGCCTTCTCTGTTGCTCCACTTCTCGCCGAACAGCCATGCACTGCTCTCGGTCTCACTATAACAGACCTCTGGCTTCCCGCTTCATCCAGACAGCATTTCTAGCAGCCTCCCGGTGTCGGGCAGCACTCCACTTCCTTTCCAGCTTCTGAATGTCTTTGCATACAGCAAGGTTCACTCTGCAGAGTCTCTCTTCACATGTGCGTGTGGTTCTATTCACACAGCTGCCGGGTATTTGTATATGCAGCGTAGGCTTGCGGGTTCTAGTAATCTTTGTCACTCTGGTCTTCTTTTTCATCTCAGTAATTTGGTTCGGCCAGGATTGCATGTAGCTCTTCCTCATTTGTGTTTTCAGGGGGCTGGGAAGATGGTTGTTCAAGTGAGCCCTACACTTTATCACGTCCTTCTCCTGGTTTTATAACTCTGCGTCAAAACAGAGGTTAGAGTAAGCCAACAGGACCACCTTAAGCCGATCAACAACATCACAAACACTGGACTACAAAGATAACATACATTTTTACTTAGGGAATGTTAGGGTTACAGTTATCCCATAAGGGAAAAGGGACATACCAGGTCTCAGCTGGAGAGTCCCTCCTACTCCCGTGAAGGTAGTCTCCCCTAATCAGATCCCAGGGTAGATTACAGGCACACTAGATCACTGAGTTTAGTGCGTAGATTATCAGTATATTGAATCACTTACACTTTCCTGTACCTTATTTTACAAGGGGTGAAAGTGATTTACTGTGTAGTTGCCCAATACACTCTTTTGTACTAACTTTCTATTTAAATCTCTTGTGAGTTGGTTTGTACCTTGACTTTATTTTTCAGAGTGTGGATGGGTTCCCTAACCAAGATGGAGGAAATGAACAGGGTTCTTGATTGGAAGATGGAAAGACAAAAGGGGAGAGATGAACATTCAAAACTGCCTTTTATTGTAGTTTTCCAGTGAGCAGGTCATGTAAAACATTGTCCGAGTTTTAGGCCCAGGTCTGCAGTGAGGCAAACTTTTCCACAGTAAGAAGATGAGGATTTAAAGGCAGCCAACCTTGCGAGGAAAAGAAGATACCAAGTTTTCAAGAAAAGTAAATTAAGGAAGAGAAGACAACATAATTTAAGCCAAGTAGCTTTGCTGTTATGAGAATGCATTTTTAAACAGCAGTTTAGTGTGCTTTAGGGTTTACTTTAATGACTGTATTAGGAGCCTTGGGTCTAGAGGTTTACTTTAGTACACGTGTTAAACTGTATTGGAAACTTCCACTGGCAGTGCAGAACGGAAAGTTATTTTTGTCACTTTGATAGGCAACTTCTGCATAGCCACGTTTGAAGCGTTTTCCAGGCAGCTTTCGGCTCTCCGTGTGCACAGCGGCGTGTCTCCTGAGGTGAGCTTCTACCTTCATTTATTGCATCCAGCTGTCATTTGAGATGAGGTGAGCATTCTATTTTATCCAGCGCAGCAAGTAGTTTATCTTTTCTGCTTTTGTTTTTGTTGCGCGGTTAGCCCAGAGACTGTGGAAGGGTAGGCTTTAAGTTCTGACACAGTTTGTTTATTTTTATGAAGCGCAATGTGCATGACGAAAGTAGGAACTGCAGGCATATTCAAAAGTGAAAAAAACTATTGCTTGGAATTCCATGGTGAACAATATCGCCTTGCACTTCATGAAATCGATCGAAAAGAATTTTCTTTGAAAAATATTTGAACTGTTTTCAGGAATGGAATAAGCTACAGAGTTAGCTAGCACTTACTTTCAAAAAAGACTCAAGTGGCAAAATAAGTATTCAATCCAGCAAATGTAAATATTGAGAAACAACCAAATAAAGGGCAATATGGTGTTTGGCCAGTTTAATTTCTAGTTTTTGGTATTCATGAAAGACTTCCCAACGTTGAAAATTTTTAGTGAGTAAGTTCTACCAGGAAAGAGTAATTACCAACTGTGAAGTTAGTACTCATACAAGAATGCAATAAACAATTAAATATACAGTTCTTCATTAATGGCAAATCTGGTCAAAAGCAAATTGTAATCCTCTAAACAGTTGCAGAGGAGTGTTCAGATATGTGATCATTTGATTGAAAGAAAATATTTTAGGAAAGGAAGAGTGCATTCACATATTTGTCATTTCTCTTCCATGCAGATACAACAGTTTTGAGATCCAGTGTCTGAGTTTATTATTTCATCCACTTCCCCTTTCCCCCTGGGTTGTATCGAGCTAAGCTGTTTTCTTTTTTAAAGTTAGCTGAGAGTGCTACATCTTGTTGGGTCTGTGGGGTTAAGCAGCTCCTGCGATGTTCTGAAGATTGGTCGCGACACCCCTCATGTGGTCATCTCAAGAAATCCACCCCCATGGCCAGGAAGCTTCTGCCTTTCACTGGCCACATGGGGATAGACCTTCGCTGAGAAAGGAGTGATGACATTTTCAGATTCATCACAGCACGTAGTCACATGAGCAGGCGTGATCGCGCACTCTCACCCCGCCCCACACATCAGTCCCTATTGACGTGCATCGTAAACGACAGCCCTAACTACGCATTTAAGACTTGAGGGGGATGGAGAGAAGAGCATTTGGAGAAAGGGGACTATGGACTAGGAGTACATTATACAGTAACTTGTTCTTACTCCTACGTCCCGTTCCCTCCCCTTTCCTCCATACTGTATGGGCGATTCCAACGCAGTCCCAGAATAAGGAGGAGATAACCATCACTTTTTACGCAAAAAGGTTTCTGAGAACGGCCTGGCTGAAAGCTGCATCTTCCCACTAAATATCATCCAAACAGTTATGAAAGCAGAAGGAGAGGACCATGTCACTACCTTGCTGATTACATCTCATGGTGCGTGCCGCTGAAGTCACTGCCGTAGCCTTGGCTCTTACCAAATGTGTGCAAATGACCTCAGGAGGGGATTTGCCCTGCACTTTGTAAGCTTCCGCTATGCAAGACAACGTCCAAATGGCTACTGTTGCCTTAGAAGGTTGCTGCCTGCCAAATGTAATGAACAGGGCATCAGATTTTCTGTACATCTTGGATCTGTCCAAGTAGAACTTAAGAGCCCTTCTAATATCGAAGCAATGAAAAACCGTCTGCCTGACACTCAGGGTCAGGAAGAATGTAGTAAGTACCATCTCCTGATTAATGTGAAACTCGTTAACTACTTTGGGCAAGAAGGAGAGGTGCGTCTGCAAGACCATCTTGTCCCTATGTAACAGTGTATGGTTCAGACGCAGCCAGGGCCTGAATCTCGCTGACCCTCCTGGCTGACGTTAAGGCCACTAGAATCACAGTTTAAGGTTACAAACTGAATATCCACTGAAGCCATGGGTTCAAAGGGTTGATGCACTAGTGCTGCCAAGACCACTTTGAGGTCCCAGGAAGGCCTAGTCTTGATGGGAGGATATACTTGTTAATCCCTCCAGGAACTTCCTTACTAGGAACTGTAAACTGAAAAGCTGTCCTGCTCCTAATATCGGTATCCACTAATATGATCTCCGAAAAATGAACATTTTTTTTTTTTTTTTTTAAACAAAACAGTGCAGTAAATAGGACGTGGCGTGACCGGGTAAAAGTGTTTCCATTATACCACACAAGGGGAGCTGGGGTGTCCCCTGTTCCCCTGTGCGGTATCTAATGGGCCTTGGGGTGTCCGCCGCATCCATTACATGGATTGCAAAGGCCACACCACAGCCTTTTTGCCACGATTTTATTTATAACAGCCATTTGCACTGCAACTTTATTACATGGAACCCTAATTTCTATATGCTCCTATGGCTGCTAGATAGGTTCTGCACATGTCTATCTGAACTCCTGACTGTGCCAAGTAGGCTGAAGAAGAAAACATTGTCTACATTTTAGAGGGTAAATGCCTTTCTCCTGTGACCAATAACACAATTGTGTCCATTTGCTCTTGTATTGCGCTCACAGCGAGTCCTATCTGCCTCTCTGAATGATGGTCAAATTGTCTTCTGACCGTTGAAGATTAGCTAATGTTAGTTTCTCAGGCACCAGGCAGATAACGCCATTGATTGGGGTGCAGCACTGAGCCCCCCTGTTGAGATGGCATCCGACTCGACACTGGTAGGAGGACTGCTCCCGAACCGAAGATTGCTTGAGATCCGAGTACCATTTATTTATTAGCATTTTTTATTTGCATTTATTTTTTTTAGTGCTACTGCAGCCCCACCATTATCTTTTTGCACCTTGCAGACCTTCTAACATGTCACCCCGGACCACTCTCTGTGAAAGGCATCCCCTTCAATCTGCATGCTCTGGCCCTCCCAAGAGGCAAATCTGGTGCATCTGGCATCGCTGTTCATGGAAAACAGGTCTGTCTCTGGCTGACCTCACCATAGAAAGATCTCTTTAATTATGGAGTCCTGTATCTCCCATTAGTAAGAACTGATGCGAGACTGCCCACCTCAGTATTTTCCTATCATGCAACGCGGCTGCTGTTAGCCACATCCCCTGAGCAATGGCTCATTCACCCAGGTGAATGCCCACCGTGCTCAGAGAAGGAGACCCGGTCCCCCCTGTTTGTGCACATAGGACATTGATATGATGCAATCTGTAAGAATGAGCACCACCCTGCCCTGCACTAGAGGAGCAAATTCCTTCAGAGTAAGGAATATTGCCTTCAACATCAAATAGTTGATATGCTTGTCCAAGTACCCACAGGTCCACACTGTGGGTGGAGTGAGACCCTAGTGTAGCGCCCAAGCCTTCTAAGGACGAGTGCTACAACCAGTGAATGGGAGGAGGATAAAACGGGGCTCCCGAGCCGAGAGTCAACTTCTCCCTCCAACATGCCAAGTCTTCCGTGAGGGTCGGCAGGACTTTAATCTTGTCCGATTGGAATCCCATCCCATAAAGCTGCCAGATGGAGGCAGATTCTTCCCATCTTGAGCCCCAACAGCGGCACCAACAATATGCAGGTTGCTTGCAGCTCCAACAGGTGCCGCTACCACCACACTGTTGTACAGTCTATCACTGGGAAATGCGATACTGCAGCCAGGATATCCCTCCTCCTGTCTTGTGTGGGGAGTATTCCCGCCTGCACGGTGTCCCACAAAAATCCAATGAAGGTAATTTGTTGGGTGTGGGTGAACTCTGATTTCTTGAAGTTCACTGTGAACTCCAACTAGAATAGCAGGTTGATTACTGCGCACAATGTATGGATCGCCTCCTGGGGCAAACACGCTCTCATAAATCAGTCGTCCATGTAGGGGTAGACGTGCTGGCCCCCGAGCCTCAGGCTGGCTATGGAGGTTATGAACTTTGTGAAAGCCCTGGGAGTCGCATTGAGCCCGTAGGTCAGGACCTTGTACTGGAAAGGTTTTCCCCATTAGGGAACACCTCAGGTATTGGGGATGGGTATGCCAAATTGGTATATGCAAATAAGCATCCTTCATGGCCAGGGCACACAGCCAGTCTCCCTGGCAAAGATTTACCATGATCTGTGGAGTCACCATCCTGAATTTATCTAGGGGTAGAGGTTGAGCATTGATAAGTCCAACATCACTCACGGGCCTAGTTCTTGGACTATTGCAAAGATCCTGGAATAGAACCCCTGGCCCGTGTCCTACACAGGGACGCTCTACTGCACGGTTCACTATCGAGCACTTCACTTATTTGATGAATCGTGGGGAGCCTATCTGAACAAGAAGAGGGCAGGAAGGATTGAGTCACAGGCAGTCAGAGGGTGCACACTCCACGGCATTCAGATCCAGGAGTCTTAGATTTCACCAAATCCAATTACATCTACTTAGAAATCTTCAATGTTTTTTTCTCTTTCAATTGGTTAGGTAAGCAGGTATATTTTAAAACAGATTGGGGCGGGATCTCCCCCCACATAATAAAAAAATACAGGGGACAACATCCATCACTGCTCCCTAAAAATCGGTCCCACCTGTCCCATTACTCTTTTTTTTTACCAATGCTTTAGTTTGCTGAACATTTGTTAGTTGTCCATTCTAGCACTTCGGCCCTATATCCAGGAATCTTGCATCTAGGTGTTTTTGCTTGCTCTGATGCGTGTTGAAACCTAGGCGTTTCCATTTTTCCTGGACTTGAAACTAGATGGCTTCTTCTCCCTCACCCCCTTGCAGGCCTCCCTTAGCCCTCCTGTCCCCTTCCCCTTCTACTCTCCTTTTCTCTCCCATGTCACCTGGTGAGGTCTTGGGTAGGTTTAAGTTACTTACCTGTAACTATTGTTCTCCAGCACGAGTCTGGCATGGATTCACATGCTCAAACATTCCCCGACGTCAGGCTGGGAATCCTTGGTAAAAGAAAAAACAGTTTCACTTTAAAAACTGCATTTCTCCTCTAAATCACCAACTATCCTCTGGGTCATACTACCCCCATCCAATGGCAGTCCTCTCCTGAAGCCCAGCCTCTGGCAGCCATCATCAGATTTGGTAAGCACGTAAAGTGGCAGTATGACCAAGAAGAGCTGCAGAGGGGCCGAAGGGCGGATTCACATGTGAATCCATACCAGACCCATGCTGGGGAACAATAGTTACATGTAAGTAAATTAAAGCTTCTCCAGGATGGGGGTCTGCCATGTATTCACATGCTCATGAATAATGTACACAGTAGTACAGATTACACAACCACGTGAGGGGGCAAGGCTCAACAGAAGCAATTAATACTTACCCCTGGAACAGACTCACCTCAAGCAAACAGGTTGTGCAGCACTGCTTGGCCGACTCTGGACTCCATCCTGGAATTCCTGTCAACACAGAACTTCATGAAGGTCTGCACAGATCTCCACGTAGCAGCCATGCAGATGTCTAGTAGGGGCACACCAGACAGGAATGCCATTGTCGCAGTGACCGACCTGATGGAGTGGGCACTTTGACAGCTCGGCAACAGTTGGTTTGCCAACCGATGGCAGTGCATTATGCAGCCGGAGAGCCACCTCGAAATGGAAGCCTTGGACGAGTCCTTCCCATGGATCACAGTACCAAAGTTCAAACAATTGAGAAGTCTTCCAAAAGCTTTGAGCACGTCATTTAGAACATCAAGGTACAAGCAACTTCTAGCGAATTCAAGGCCCTCTCTGCCGGCGAAGGTTTTGGGAAGAAAACAGGCAACACCAAAGGCTTGTTGAGGTAGAATTCTGACGGAACCTTTGGCATGAAAGAGGGGTGCGTACTTAGTACCACCCTTCATTCACAGATGGTTGCTTGCAGGATAGGGCCTGGAACTCACCTACAAGTCTGGCAGAGGTGATGGCCACAAGGAAAGCCATCTTCCATGAGAAAAACCTGAATGGATCCTGATGCATAGGCTCGGAGGGAGCCTCCATGAGCCTTGGCAGTAGCACGTTGAGTTCCAACGCCAGAGCAGAAGCTTTCACCAGGGTGTAGGATCAGAAAAGGCCTTTGAGAAACTCCTTAACGAGTCTGTGCAACCACAGTGAATGTCTCCCTGGGGATCTTGTGTAGAGGGAGATAGTCGCCAGATGTACCTTGATGGATGCGTGAGCCAGCCACTCCTTTGCCAACAACAGCAAGTATGGCAAGACCTGAGGAGCCGTGACCCTCAGAGGGGTAACCTTCTGTACCTGTCACCACGTAGCCAAAACTTTCCACTTAAGGTCATAGCACTTCAAAGTCGACAACTCCCTGGCGAGGACCTGCCTGCTGACCACTGGCAACTCATAGCATCCAAACTAACTCTGCAGAAGCCAAGCCCTCAGGTTCAGAGATCCTGGGTCGTGATGAAGAATTGGGCCTCCCACTCTGGTGAAGAGATCTGGAACCACTGGCAACTTGACTGGAGGCGCCGACAGGCCAAGAAGATCCAGATACCAAATCTGCCTCAGCCACATCAGGGTGTTGAGTATCAGTATTGATGACACGTAGCATGAGCGGAAACAGAGACGCATGCAGAATAGTCCTTCCCATGGGAAGGAGAATGCGTCCCTCTAGCTCCGCAGCTCGTCGAACCTGCTGGCAAACCTCTGGCATTTGGAGATCCGCCGTCGCAAACAGATCTATCCGAGGCCTGCCAATTTAACGATCAGGCGGTCCACATGAATCTGACTAAGTTCCCACTCGTGGCAGAAACTCAGTTCCCTGCTGAGGAGTTTGCAATGGTGTTCTTAACTCCCGCCAGGTGAAGAGGGACGAGAAAACATCCCCTGACCAACCGCCCAGTGCCACAAGTCCTGGGCCACATCGGAAAGAGCCAGGGATAGAGTGCCCCCACGCCCTGCTTCCTGATGTAGAACATGGTGGTGGTGTTGTCCGTGAGGATCCTCACCACCTTACCGTATGGCGTGTAGACATCTGATGTGCGCTCCTCAACCTTCTAGGGAAGCATCCGTGGTGAGTTTCCTGGTATGGCAGGTTTTAAAATCCTTTGCCTTTGGTGATGTGGGAGCAGACCCCCCCGACCGCTATGGCCCATCGGAACTCCCCGTTGAGGGATCTTGTCCATGAAGCTTCCGGGCACCTGTATCCAACAGGTATCCAGGAATTCCTGTAGGGGGTCGCATCTGCAACCTGCAGAGACAGACTAGGAAGATGCAGGACAACATGACCAGTAATGACTTGATAGCCCGCACAGTGGCCGTCTTCGCCCGCGAGTCGTTGCACCTTTCCTTAAATGGCTGCTTCCTCCTAGGGCAATGCCAGACCCTGTTGAGTCTGGCACAGAGGAACAGCGCGTTCTGCAATGGTGTTAAACAGGATTTCGTGACAGAATCTCAGATCCGTTAATAGTCTGACGGTCGCCTTGGTGTGCTCGCCAGCCAGCTCCTGCAAGCGGGGCGCGTTTCAGTCAGTCATTCAGTACGTGTATGCCCTGTAGATGTAGATGGGCCGTCACTGGTGCTAGGCATTCTGGGAACACTTTTGGATCAGACTTCAAGCCCAATGGTAGGGCCTTGAACTGTTAGTGCTGTCCCTTACACCATGAAGCATAGAAACGTCCAATGTTTCTAGTGAATGGGGATGTCAAAATAGGCGTCCTCCAGGTCCGACGACGTTAAGAAATCCCCTTTCTCCAGTTGGCTGAGCACGTGCTGCAACGTGACCATCCTGAATTTTTGGGACTTTAAGAATTTGATCAGACGTCATAAGTGCAGGATGGGTCTCCAGCTCCGATCTTCTTTCTGACTAGAAAGTATCTGGAATGGACTTGAGCCCCTGAGTAGTTGGGGAACCAGAAATACAGTTTTAAAGTGAAAGTGAAACTTGTCTTTTACCGAGGATTCCCTGCCTGATGACAGGGAATAATCTTGAGCATGTGAATCAATGCCAGACCCCATGCTGGAGAAAGCTCCATTCTGTGAGGTATTCCCCTAATCCTCTTGAACTTTCAAGGACTACATAGCCTCCGTTGCCCCAGCTTTGGCAGATTCTGCGATCACTCCTTGCCACTGGCTCCTTCCTGTTCTCTTCAAGCACTACCTTGTGCAGTCTCCCCTCTAAGTGCAAGTGAACGTGTTCACTTGCACTTAAATGTACCCTTCTCCTCCCTCCCGAGCATCACCATTCCTCCCCATCCGGCACTCTCCTCTTCCCCCTTGTTAGGGAGAATTCTCTGTTTAGGCTGAATTTCCTAACCTAGCGAGTCCCCCAGCAGCATTTTTGGGGTTTATTTTTTTCTCCTGCCAAGAGTGAGACTCTTTTACCCTCACTCTTGGACATGATTTGAGTGTGTTTCTTTGACTCTAGATGTGTTTAATGGGTTATGGGGTCTTTTACTCCATAGGGCTTCATGTGTTTTTGTGATGTGTGTTACACAGCACCCTCAGTGCAGTAACACAGGGGTGTCAGTGACTCCCCAGTATAGACTCCATACCCTGGGACTGACTACTGTCTCCCAGGGTCTGTAAAGTCACCATTGACTTTACTAGTCTTAAATTCTGAACAGAACCAGTACAAACCATCATATTGTGGACGTACTGGCGGGGGCAATTCGATTGCCCCAGGGTCTGTTAGTCGAGGGGGCACATCTCCGTCCCCCCTGATCGAGTTTTGGCTGGTGGCAGTGGATACTACTTTTTATATTCAACCACGAATATTTCTCTATGGGATATTCCCATTGTTCGAGGCTACCATCTTTATTTAATTACGATAGCCTCGAACATACCGCCGGTTTAATTATTAATTCTCCGGTTGGTGTTTTTTGCCAAAACTCGGTTCTAAAATGGCGGTTGTGTTCTCTTCGGTGACTCCAACCCAAGTCGAGCCCTTTGTTCCACTTTTTGGCGGGCTTCTCCACAGAAGCCCTCCAAAGTGGTGCCACTCTGTCTGGGGTACTTAGGAGGGGTGGAGGGGGATTTAGGCACCCTGCACTGAGTTGCCTAGGCAACTCAAGTCGCACTCCGTCCTGATTGGCCCAAGTGGTGAGCCGGCCGGCTCACCACTTAGCATGTTTGAGTGACAGCTAGGCTGAGTGAATGGGGGTTTTCTACATAAAAGCAGGGATTTGGGGACTGGAACTTCAGAAGTCGCCACAGGACCTAAGAATCCGACGAGGGAGAAGCTGAGCCGACCTGCCACGACAACACCACCGGTGGAGCCCTGCTGGACCGTCTCACCACTTTTCCCAACGACAGAGGAGATCTCCCACCGGAGTCTTCTTCCTTTGACTGGTGGGGATAACCAGTTTCACCGTCTTTTCGCCTTCCCGACATATCTCGTGGCCGCCTTGCCTGTGCCAAGCACCCCGGCAACCGGGATACCACGTTTTAACACGACCGCGAATTAAAGGGTAATACCTTTAACCGGAAAACTCTGTGGCTGGTTTCTTCCCTGGCAGTGCAACGACCTTCATCTTTCCACCGCTGGAGGATTCTTCCCACTTAAGGTACTGTGTCCCGCCCGGCTTCCCTTGCCACCGACAGTACGGGGTAGATCTAGCCCCCGGCTTTCAAACCTGGGTTAGCCTGGGACACCCTGGCTAAACTTTTCTGAGCCTCTCTAAACTCTTTTTGAACTCTCTGCAGACTTTAAGCCTAGTGTAACTGTGTGATCTTGGGCGCATTTGTGCTCTGCTCTCTCTAAGAGTGGGCCCAGCCTATGGACTTTGGCTCACAAGTGACTTTTGCTCTTCTGCCTTGCTAATAGTGTTCCTAAAGCTTAGAGTGGTGTACCTTCCCATATTCTGTATTTTTCCCTCCCTTCTTCATGAACTTGTTGGAGTGCCATCTATAGTTAAGCACTCATCTCTGTAGTGGTGTTAACTAAGACTTATCTGATAAGGAATAAGGGTTGTATGTATTATAATAGTAACTGTGTTTAGAGTGTTTTACAAAAAGAGTGCTGGATTGGTTCAAACTGTGTGTGTTTCTAAATAAATAATTATATACCTTGATACCAAAGCTCTGGTCAGTGTTTGCTTGTGCTATTGTGTCTGAGTGCCTATTGTGTATACTTTACATACTGCCTAACTCTTCTTGAGGGAAGTCTGACTGCTCAGCCACAGCTACCAGGTAAATCTGGGTGGTACAGACTGCTACCAAGTGGGTTTACTGCTAACACCTGTAGTACTAAATCTTTTGCAGTGTTCCCAAAGGGAACTGCACAGGTTTCTGCCTAACACCCCTCTCCACTGTCATCTGTTACTGCACTTGCATGCTCCGAATTGTGTCGCGACCCAATAGGAACTGTCTTTTTCCCAGTCTCCGCCCCCCCCCCCACCAACCTTATCCGTCCCCTCCCTACCCATCCCCGCCTCGCCTTCATTCTCGTTACAGCATTTGCACAATCCGAATGTCTGAAGACCTAGTAGGAAAGTGTGTTTGTTTTTTCCTTGTACTGCTCCTTCCCTTGTCTTGATGCAACCTGAAACACCATTTGCTGTATAGGCGCATTATAAATAACCAATAAATAAAATAAATAAAGCCCTCTGAAACCACAGAAATAAGCCAACGGTCTAAGAAATGGTTGAAATCAGTGGATCTTGTGCAGGGAGACTGCTTCCAACGGGAGAATCATGGATTCTAGTCAGGATGACCAGAGACTTAGCTGTTTGGGAGCTACTCTTTCTCTTGGTCAGTTTGTCTGTAGACAAATGAAAAATCTTTCTCCTCAAAAAAGAAGGTCCAGAATTCGTTCTTGAACTCCGTTGGTGAATTTCATGTTTTTTACTTCGAAGCAGACCTGTGCAGAGGCACTCCCACATCGCTCTACTGGCAGCATCTATGTGCGCTAATGGGGACTCCAACAGGTCCTGTGTCACCAATTTGGCCACCAACAGCCCTGATTTAAAGGCTGCTTGCCTGTCCAAGAAAAGATCCTAAGAAAATTCAGCAAGGTGCAAGGCTGAGTTAGCATAACCTTTTCTGACAAAAGCTTCAAGCAGTTTGTCCTCCTTGATTAGCACAGCCGAGGTCGTCTGGGAAGCTGAACCCGACCCTGCCGGCTTAGAATAAAAACACCACAGAAGAATAGAGCTGTGGATGAGACGCTAACAAAAAGCACCTTTGCCTCCAACTGCCTGAAGCGAGCATTCAATCTAAGTGCCAAATACTCTAACAAAGAGGAAGACAGATTAAACAGATGCGTCTTCAGGGCTTTCCTGAAAGGAAGATAATCAGCCAAAGTTCTCAGGCTTAGCGGCAAGGCATTGCACAAGGTAGTGCAAGAACAGGGAAAAGGAGCGACCACCTAGATGCTTCCGCTAAAATTTGGGAATCCTTAGAAGCTGCTGAGAATCCTACCGCAGGTTTCTTGTGGGACAGTATCTCTCCAGCTTCCGTTTCAGAAAATGGGGCCTACATTGTGCGCAGCTCGGTTGACAATAAACAACTTTGTACTCAATACGAGCCGCCATCGGTAACCAGCGCAAACGATGTAACAAGGCATGGGAGGGAGACAACCGAGATACCTTACATGCCAGACGAGCTGCAGTGTTCTGGAGGACCTGGAGTCACTGAATCCCCTCCCATTGTCAGGGAATACTTCTCACGCTCCTATTTAAATGCAATGGAGAATGGGTACTGCGCCAATAATTACCCCTTCCTCAACCATTGGGTAAGGCTGGCACACTGCTTGACGAGCAAAGATATACACAGAGATCTTGAAATAGACACTTTGGATGACCCAAACTCTACTGGACTACAGGGCCTTGCTTTGCTGAGGATCTTTAGTTTCTCTGTATAATAGTTGCATCTCACCAGGATAAGCACAGGCCTTTCCCACAACCTCCAACTCCATCAGCCCCATCAATGGCTACTGCAAGACCCCCTCCCTCCCATAGCCTTTGAATAAAACGCCCATCTCTCTTACCATATGCTCAACAGCCATAAGCGTTTTGCCTTTTTTCTCCAGAAGGACAAAAAATGAAAAGGTTGTTGCGCGCCTCTCAATTTTTCATAACTGTTCATTTTAATCCTTGGGATTAAAGTCTGTGCCTCTACCAATTCTGAGATATGGACATCTAACTGGGTTTCCTGGATAACAGACTTCGGGGTAGCTTACAGCCCCACCAATCTGTCTTTTCATACCCTTTATCTTGTGGTCGATCGCATTCACTCTTGTCCCAATATCAACACAAATTCTCAGTTCTTTGAGCACTGACAGAATATTGCTCTTTGTGGCACCATTTCCACTGGGGTGGGGTGACTAAGGTCCATTTTCGTAATTCTCACTTCCTGGTCGATGCAAGAATCCTGAACTACAGTTAAATGGCCCACCAGTAATATACCATCACACATCCCGTGTCATGCGAGCAAAATCATTTTGCGTGTGCAGGTGGGAGGGTTATGCAAAGAATTGGAGCAAGAGCACAGGAGCAAGATCACTCTTACAGTCCATCCGCCAATACATAGCAATCCGCACTGGGAGCCATAGCCCGGACACTGCAGCCTGTATTTGTTCATGGCAGCACCAGGCTTTGTGAGGGCCTGAAATCCAGGGCAGCTCCTCATTACTCCACATGATGCACACACTACTCCCCTGCACCTTGCTCACTCTCAAGTCTTCAGCGGATGGGGTCCTGAGGGGACATCTCATTTCATTGGTCTCGTGAGCTGCTTTATTGCCGATAAACCCAGTGAGAGGGGAAGATAGTACAGAGCTTCACAGAGCCAAAGCCATCTTGTCCATACCCCTGGTGGCATCCAGTGCAATATTTCTGATGCCCAAAATACTCCATTGTGTCAGAAAGGCCACAGTCTAGTGTTCCAAATACAGCAGACATTTGTGAACTCTGGAGAAGAAACTGAGATTTGAACTTATTAGATAAAAAAATCTCAGGTTGGGAAACCGGTCTACCAGAGCCTGGGCTGAAGAAACCATTTCCTGAGGACTGCGAGCCCCAATGAACCAGTTGTCCAGGAAGAGATCCGGATGCATACTGAAGTCTGAGCAGGGAGGCAAGAGCTGTCATTATCTTGGTGAATACTGGAGGGGCTTCATTCAATCCAAATGTAAGGACCCAGTCTTGAAACTGCATATATATGAAAACATGCACCTTACAGGACGACTGCACATATCCAATATCTCCTCACCATCGTAGCTGAGCAGAAAAGGATCCAAAAAATGTTCCCAGGACTGCCGGGTTCTTCTCTTGAAAGAAACTTGGTGGGAGGAGCCTTCTCTATGGCCCTCATGGACAGGAAAGAACAGATCTCCTTCTGTAGAGCATCACTACCCTCTTGGGAATGAGAGGGTGAACGGGTGGACCAGGCAGAATGTGAAGATGGAACCAAAATGTCAAAACAAACTTTCCCGGGGTCCCTGAACAAGTGTGTCCAACTAAGAAGGTAAAACTAAACACCCCCGACTGGTGCACTGTGCTCTCCGACCCACAAATCACTGTTGCGGCTTGTCTGAATCACCTCATGTTTTTTCTGTTGCTTTCATGTTGAAGGAGTTCACAGGATCTATGCTTTCCATCTTTAAAGCCTCAAAAACATGTAAAGACCAAACTATTCCCAAGGCTGCTTTGTAAGCAAGACCAACAACGTATCAGGCCGCTTTAAGGAGTATTTCTTAGTCAACACTTCATCTTTTGAGGGCAGGAAGAGTTCTAGCCCATCAAAGGTAGGTGTAGGATTTTCTCCTGCACATCTTGGTTGAATTTCATGGCTCTAACACAAGCCTATCCTTCTACATCAGAATCCAAACACAGGCCTCTAGAAGTGCTGCCAATATGGTGGCTAGTGGATTCCATTATAACAGCTGCAGACTATTTTGACTAAAAAAAAATAAAATAAATAATAAATAAATAAAAAAATAAAAAAGCCGAAAAGCCACCTGCTCCAATTCAGCAATCTCAGCCCACAATTTCTGGTTGTTCACCGCGAGAATAGCATCTACTTGATAGAACTGAAGGACCACATCCTCGTACATTCTCTGCCGAAACCAGTCTAGCAGCGTATTCCTTCTCAAATGGGATGCTGCCAAAGATAAATAAGAACCCTTGATCAATACTGTGCCAACTGCCGCTTGTGTCGGAGGCTGGAGAGCTTGGTATGTACTACAGGTCAATTGATCTTTTAACCAGCTAAAACTAATGAATGGGGCTGAGCCCAGATACTCTGGGCCTCACCTTAAACATCTTCTTGAATATGGATGACTGACCTAAAGTGACTTTCAAAGATCAATACCAAAGCTAAAGAACCTTCTGCAGACACCAGGCTTTCTGGTTCCAAAAAGCCATAAACTCTCAAGCGCCTCTAACCTTTTAAGGAAGATATAAGTAAGCCAGAGAAGGGACCTGGTTCCCATCCTCATGGTTGAAAGTCATCCAGATTGTCAGGACCTTGTTGCTACTAGCGGGCGCAGATTGAGTGGGCACCGAAGAATTAGGAGGCACTGCCAGAGGTGCAGGAGCCTGAGGCAGAGCTGTTGCTACTGAAGATATCAACGCTGGTTCTACCACAGAAGGTGTAGAAGGGTGACCAGTCCCAGCGTTTAAGGGTGGCTGGACCGGAACCATAGGTCCCAATGCTGGAGAAATGAAAGAATGCAACACTTTCAAGAATTCATTGAAATACCCCTTCATTGCAGTAGAGATCATAAGATTAATGTTTTTAATAAAAAAAAATACAAACCTCTGTAATTGAGGTTACACTAAACAATGCATCCCAGAGATAGCGGGCCACTAGCCCCAAGTATAAAAATATACCACGGGAGTGGAAGGTCCTCCTTGCAGCATACAGGTTTCAGTTGAGAAAGGTGACAATTCTACTCAGAGGATTTCTGTCACCTGCTCGCAACAAGCACAGAAACAAACACCACAAGTCACCTCTGGATCGTGCATTCCTTTTACCTGTGAATGTAAGAGATAGCCCTCCCTCCTCTGGCGAAGCTTATGACACTTAAGGACTAATCCTGGCATAATATCTGCCTCCTGCGAGATATTGCTGCCTGGAGGAGTACTTAATGACCTGCTAACCATCTTCCCCACAATTGATCTGCCTCACTGAAGGGAAAGTCTGATGCAATGAAACAGCCGTGGCGTGCCAAGAGACTGACTTCTAAGCGTTCACAAAGTTAATTTCCAATTACCACTTTTAGTTTATAATAGTCATAAGAAAGTTACACTTGTCTTACTGAGGAAAACACATTGCAACACACGCTAACATTAAAGTGTTTGTAACCAGGAACCATCACTCGGTCAGGATTCAAAGTGAAATATTATGTTGAATGCTTAATGTTATAGGGATCGAAAATGCTCAGAGCTGATAACTATTTCCTGGTTGTAACTTACAAGCGCCTGGGTAACTTGCGAAAAAAACTGCTACCAAGAGCTACCTTTCTAGCTTTTCAGATGAACCGGAGTTCACCTGAATTTTCTTTGTGCAAACTGCGCGTTAGGGTATTTGGTAAAGGTTCATCAGGAAAACTTCAGATCGCATTTAACGCATCATGTCTAGTGGACAATTGTGTGGAAGTTAGATTTCCAGCAAGCTATGGATTAGCTCCTTGCTCTCCAGAGGGGAAACTGTGCTTGGGAACCATTTTTAGCTTCAGCTCATCAAAACTTTATTTCGCTCATTGGATGGTCTACCTCGCCCATCATAAATTGGTAAACATAACTCACATACTTACATAGCACTTATAGAATAATCTAAAAAATTAATTTAAAAAAAACAACAAAAAAAAATAGGCCATTTTCTTCTTTTTTAAAGTTAAGGTGCTTACTACCAATTTGCACCTGGGCAAGAGCCAGTAACTCAGGTGGCTGGAACAGCAAGCAAGAATATACATTCTTCGTCCGCCGTCCCAGCCACCAAAGGCCATTCCCCGAGTTACCCCATCCCCTGCCAGATATTGACTGCGCAAACAGCAGAAAATCGCCCCACGAAAAAAGGAAAGCCTTTCGCACCCCAGGGTTCAAATGGCTTTCATGCTCCAGCAGGGCGGACATGGCCGGTAACGGCCAAAGCACTCGGCGAGGACCTCGCTTCACTCGAGGCGACCATGGCTCAGGCTGGTAGGCCATTATTGGCCATGTCCGCCCACAGCCGCGGCGTGAAAGCCATATTTAAGTTTAAAGTTTACAAATGTTGAAATGCCAACCTTAACCCCTCAAGTACTAAGGACGAGGTATCTCGTCCACAGCACTATATTTGTAGTGTGGAGGACGAGATACCTCGTCCTTTCAAGCAATTGGGTTTGTGTGATCGCTGCAGCTCCTGACGGCACAGGGGTTAGATTTCCTTCAGTTCCACGTCAGCCTGCTTAATGTGCGCTGACGCGGGACTGAATGAAAAGGAAGGTACGTACCTCCCTCGACCTCTGGCATTTCTATGCCATTTTGATAAAGGGAGGGGTCGTTAGAAAGGCAAGACTCTCCACTTTCCAACAACACCTTCTTTGAAGTGTTGCTGGGCACGGATTGCTTGATTTGTGTCAAACACCACCACTAGACCACCAGGGATCAATTATTGAAGTGCGAGGGTTGCTTAGTAAACGGCCCTCTCAGGCCCACAATGCATGGGGCATTACAGTTTGCCCACCACAGGGGCAGATGGGCACACTAATCTGCCCCTAAGCAAGGGGCAAATACAAAAAAAATATAATATATAAAATGTTGAAGGGTTACTGGGGGGTGGGAGTCGCTAGACCAGAAGGGATTTTTTTTTTTATTTGAAATGGTGATGGGGTGCCACTAGACCACCAGGGATGGTTTGAAAGTGAAGGCGGTGATAGTTGGGATTTGTTTTTGCTGGGTGGACCACAGATAATGAATGTTTTTGGTTTAGTTTACAGGTATTTTTATGCTAGAAGCATCTGTTTTGTTATGCAATTATTCTACGGTTAGGGTCCATTGTCATTGGGGGGTGGGTAGGACTGGGGCTGGATTGTTGGTGGTGTGGACAGGAGTGGGCGTTCCGAGGAGGTATTTCGGTGGGCTGGGACACAATTGCAGGGTCTGGCCACAAATTGCCCCCCCATGCCAGCCGAACATTGATTTTTCCCTGGGAGGGCAATGTATAACCCTGGGAGTCAGCAATGGCCACTAGGCCATCTGGAAATGTATGTTCTGGGGGATTTTCATATGGCCATTGTCCTCAATCGGCATTTCCCATGAGTTTGCAGTTACCCTTCCTTGGTAGCAGATCAATGGTAGGTAAAGGTTTGCAGATAGCTGGGCTGCATTGCACCTTTTTCCTCCAGGGAGGGGTGGGGACCCTACCGGGGATTCCTGGGACTGTCACTGGGCTTGGAGACAGTCGCTCAAGGACACCACCCCCGACCATTTGGGAGCTCTGGTTGGCCTGCGTTACAGCTTTTCCACACCAGGGAGCCCCGGCAGTGTGCCAATACCTCCCACGGAGGGAAAAGCTGTAATGCAGCCCGGCCAGATCTCCAGGATGGTTGGAGGTGATGTCTCCCATGTGGGTCTACTGTCCCCCAAGCACAGCAGCAGTCCCAGTGTGCCCAACCATGGTCCCCGTACTTTCCCCGGGGGGAGAAGTAACGCAGGCCAACCAGAGCTTCAGGATGGTCGGGGGTGATGTCCCTGGCTTGGGCGCCCCGTCTCCCATGTGGGTCGACCATCCCCCAAGCACAGCGGCCGTCACAGGGTCCCCCATCCTTTGCTGGAGGGAAAAGCTGTAACGCAGCGAAGCCAGAGCTCCAGGCTGGTCTTGGGGACGGTCGACCCACATGGGAGAGGGCTGCCCAAGGCGAGGGACAAAACCCAGACCATAAAAATGTCCTCTTCCTAGGTCTTTTGGTGTACCAGTGATTTAGCCTTTTCCCTTTGCCCCTAGGTAAGTGCACCGACACATGTGAAGTACCATTTTCATCGGGACACCTGTGGAAACATGGTAAGGTAGGACATGTGTTGCCTGTGTGTTTTGGTGGTGTCCTGGTGGCAAATGTCTGTTTGGAGTTTGTCAGGCCTTGTGGGTAAATATTCTATCGCAATTGGCAGAAGTCAGACCTCTTTGGATTCCCCTGGGCGTCTTCTTTTCAGAAATCAATCGGGTTGCCCATTTCCTTGGTGGCTGCGACACCCCAGGCTCAAATCTGTGGGTTGTCAAGGTGGCAAAATCCAGTCTTACCCAAGATGTCTGATGTACGAGTGGTTTACCCTGTTCCCTTCGCGCCCCGGTCAGTGCACTAACACATGTGAGGTACCGTTTTCGTTGGGACATCTGTGGTAAAATAGGAAGGTAGGACATTTGCTGTTTTCAGAACATTTTTACACATTGCCTACTGCACTTTGTTACACAACCCTTTAATTTCCCAAATGTGACCTACTGCACAAGTCACCCATACCTCTAAAGGCCTACCTAGGCTCTTTCAAAAAATGTATGCTTGCCATTCTTCATCGCAATCGTTTTCCCCATTATCAAATGGTAAGTATGTATTTTTTGTCAGTCGGCATAAAAATCTTGTGTACTATGGCTCCGTTTTTGGTTTGTTGTATTGCTTGTTTTGTGAAACATCACAATCTCCCAACTATGATGAGTCGGGGGAATGTAGTCTTGCATTGCTTTTCTCAATATTGACAGAAGCCATTACGTTACAAGTCCAAACATGTCCAGCCCATAGTTCCCCCCACCCCCAATTATAGGTACATAGTTATCTGACCTGCGCAAATCACATCTTCCTGAACTTAGAATTGTGTCTACGTCATTTTATTGGCATCTTCTGAAGAAACACAAAATGTGCTCTGTTTTTTGTTATTTTCCCTCACCCCCTACAGCAAACTAGGATTCCTTGGTGTTGTTAGGACCGTCTACATGTGGCAAAAAAAGGGGCCAAATTTGGCTGCGATTTCTCTTTTAACAAAAAAGGTACAAGGGACTGAATGCAACATACCGAATTATTAGACAGGAAACATAATAAAACAAACCATGTTAGAATCCTAACTCATCCAGACAAATAACAGGTCAAACAGTAAGATCTACACGCATGTATATTTTTACAACATGCACCAACAACCTCCCTAATGCATAGCTAGCATACAATACATTTGAAAAGCACATTCCAACTTTACCAATAGTCCTATTCTGCACATCAAATTAAAAAACAAAAACAGATACCCACACTTACACAAAGAACTACCAAAAAGAACCTCTTACTACCATCTTCATTTGACATTGAATAATAACATTCCAATGCTAAAAAAAAAAAAAGAAGCAACATACAAAAGCATACTATAAACAAAATGCTATTGACACATTTATTATGAGAGCTCGAATTGCCTATCCTAAGCAGAGAAATTACTAGAAAACATTGGTCATTTTAAGAGGGGGTGTTCATTGGCGCGACAGAACAGCCGCTGGTAACAACTAAGCGCCAGCTGCCTGTCCATGCACTTTTGGTTGATTTTGATCATGGGTGTAATTTAGACCCGGATATTCGATTAGTGCATGTTTTTGGTGCCTTCACCATTTATCAAATACATTATTGTTAACATTGACCGCTATGTGCAGGTGTTAAAAAAATAGGCAGCTCCCAGGTCATGCGAAGGTGTAAAAATGAAGGTGCAAACACTAGGGATTCCAGCATCTCGAACTCCACGAAAATTCTATGTGGGCAGAGTTGACGCATGGGGTTGATGGAGGAGGCGGTTGTTGACTTTCTGCTCAAACTCATCTCATTGCCGTAATTAATCAAAGACACATGGATAGTAATTTACTGGGAGAGTGTTGGTCTCCACCAGTAAATTAGTATCCAACTATTTTACAGCCCCAATGAAAATGACCCTGTTACATGTTCAATATCACACATACTTTACACCTTATTTTGTTTTGAAACTTCACACTATAGATTTATATTTTGCACTATTTTGAGGCTGCAAGCAAATATTACATGTTGCTCAATTAAGGAGGTGCAGTATTACCTTCAGAAATCCTTTTGCTGCATTACGGCATTCTTGATAGTATTGTTTATAGGTCAGTTTAGTCCACTGATCACCCTGTTTTGAGGCAAGTGCAATATAATCACCGTATTTCTGAACAGTTTCCCGGAACAATTGGTGAATAGTGATTGGGGGTATTTTAGCAATTCCAGATTCTTCCATCCTAAGTTTCACCTCGCCCTCACGACTTGTAGTCCACAAACATGTTTCATTGCTTAATGGTGATTCCACAGCTCCTTCTGAAGTCATTAAAAGAAGAAGAAAGGAAGAGTAAGCAGGTAGCAACCTTTCAAAAGTCGTAGAACAGGCTGCCAATAAAAATCCTACTTTAATAATAGCATGCAATTTCAAGGCAAGTGACAACCCAATACTGTGTTTAAGGGACATCAATGTTTCAGGTAAAACACCTGTGCAAGTCTGAAACCATCTACATGTTTCTATCCAAAGATGTCGTCTTTTTATGGTCAAAGCATTGTAGATTGATAGAATTGACATTTGTATGAAGTAAGAAGTAGAACTCTCCAAAATAACCTGCAAGCAACTGGTTAACCTACTTAAAATTCCCACAAGTATAGCACTAAAAAAGGTCCAGGAGTAAAACTTTCAGACCTGACACCATCGTATTTTAATTTCAAAGACTTTAGGGTGTAAAATCGCACCTTGATAGCAACTGGTCAGGTAGTCTAAAGAGGTTCTTGGATTGGCTTAAATTCACCTTTGCAGAATGTCCTTGAAAAGAAATACAGGCATTCGCCTTAAGGGTTTGACAGATGCATGATTGGAACTCTAGAACGGCTCTGTACATCAGTGATGTGTGTTTGCACACATGTTGAGGTCTTGCAAAATGGCGAGGTTGGGCGTGGAGGGAGAAGGGGGTTTGAGAAGATGTTTCATCTTATTTTCTTGGCTCTAAGGTTGACAGACTACCAGGACCCAAAGACTTAAAAGGCAGGATTCCATGAAGAATCTGCACAGTATATAAACTATGAAGAACTAATGGTCCAGGGAAGCATGTGCAACTCCTTCAATATGGGATCCTATATTTGTGCAGCTCAGAAACTGTTACTCACTGTAGTGTATAACATACTGAAGTCCAGAGTCCCCTTTCCTCCATACTTATGGACATACCATCCATTGGGAAGGTACTGGAGCACTTTTTTGTAGTACCTTTCATTTTAACACGAGGGCCAGCGCATGGGCGGCATTAGCCCCTCTTCTGTGCCCCACTGTGCAATCCTTTTCAATCACCAAATTCATTAAACAATTAGAAACTAAAGGATACTGTTTTGTGACTCTAGTATCCAAAGCATCACTTGCACTCCTATTCAGTACCGAGTCTTGCTTAAATCACAGCGCTCTCGCATCACCACGTTCCTACAGATAGTGCTGCCTGAAACTCGCTTGCCTCTTTTCAATTCAGCTCTGCACTTCTTTGCTAGGCGACATTGAAGCAAGTCATTCACTGCACTCTCACCGAAACCAAAACCGCCACTCCGCTCTCTCCATGCCGACTGGTTCCTTCCTCCAACACAAGAGTCTAATGTGCGCATACAACGGCTCGCTTCGCCAGTCTCGCGCTACTGTGTCTTCAGTAATTGACGCCAAACTATAATCACAGGTTAGGCCGCTGTTAAGCACTGCCTTCCGGTCTCCATAGCCAATTAATCTTGACACTACATTGACCAGCTCACTCTTGGTTGCTGCTCTGAATTGGCTTAATACTTACCCAACTAATAACTTTTAAAATCTCTGACTCTTATACTTGCACAAAATAGATCTATTACATTAACAATGTTAGGCACTTCTGAACTGTACACAAGGAATTAAGTCCTGAAAATGGTATTGATGGTTGATTCACTCATCTTTGTTACTTAAGAAGGTGCACTGCTTGTCTCTTCATATCCTTAGCTTGGGAATTCTCTGTGGCTTTTCTTACATTTCTTCAGGGCTTTTCAGATGTCAGGAAACTAAACAACTCACACTGTTCTGGATGAAAGGCAGTTTACTACCTTCAGAACTTTCCCCCAACTACCTCATAGTTCTCTTCAGCCAAGCAGCTCTGCGACAAGTCTCTCCCATCTTGGACAGGGACTGGCCCACCTCCCTGTAGGAATTTAGTTAAGGGAAAGATGGCTCTTACCAATCCTCCTACACATTCTCCTAAAACATACTTTTCTCTAATTGACTCTAGATCCTGCAACCAACCCTTTTAGGATACTTCCTTTGCCAGAAACGGACACCATGGGGGACCAGAGGTCGAAAACTTCGAAGTGATTCATTGTTGCTCCCCAGCCCAGCGAAGAGTAAGTGCTAATGGTCACTTGAGGGACTGGTTCCGAAGGAGGTGTTCTATTCATCAGGTTGTCCTGATCTGACCAACACATAAAATAGTTTCTCATTTCTGCATCACCGTGACTGAGTAAGGGTGCAAGGCCATAGCTTGAGAGGAAGCTTGTCTCAAGGCCAATTGTGCTATTCTCATTTTGAGTCTCGTTAATAGAACCACCAGTACACAGGAAGCCATTAAGCATAACAGACTAAAACCACCATGTAGTCATGTGGGTTGATTTTAGAAAAAGGTGTACAGGTTTCAAAAAGGTCCTCCTTTCTTTCCTCTGTAGCAAACACCCTTGCTACTGTTGTGTTCCACCAAAACCCAATTAAAAAAAAAAAAAAAAAAAAATCAGGCCCTAAGAGGCCATCATGGAGGATCTCTTCTTATTTCACTGATAAGCCAAGACGATTCAGAAGGTGAAGTAGGGACTGTAGATGGGAATTTTCCCTCTGGACAATGGGATCTGACGAGCCCATTGTCCAGGTACGGATATACATGCACTCCTTGCAGTCGGAGGAAGGCCGCTATTGCTGTGAAGACTCTTGAAGCCAAGCTCAGACCGAAAGGCAAAACTTGGTACTGGAAGGGATTGTCCCCCCCCCCAATCGAGAAACGAGGCAATTTCCAGTGTTAGGGCCATATTGGAATATGGCGGTACGCATCTTTAAGATCCACCGCATAGGTCCAATCTCCTTGCTGAAGAATGGACCGGATCTGTGCAGAGGCGAGCATTTTTAACCCCTCTTGGGGAAAATGGAGATTGAAATCTGACGGGTCTAGAATTGTGTGCAGGCCAGCCTGGGTGGGATTGGGCACTGTAAAAACGAGGAGAAAACCCTTGCCCTTCTCCGTCGGTGGGACTTTCTCCACTGCGTTCACAGAAGGAAGCAGATTTATTTATTTTTATTATTTTATTTAATACACATACAGCAACAAGCTTTGTGTATACAACATAACCAAAACAATAAAATATCATCAATTAAAATACATACAATTAACATAATACAATTCATTCAGGATTCTAAAATACTGTTAACATTGAGAGTTAACATAGCAACACTGTTCAATTCAATATCTTCATAATTTCAGCACATTTCCAATAAAATGTTACTAAATAAAATATGAAATTTAAATCACAACCTTTTAAAAATGCAGGCCATATCCTCCTAAAATCATCTTTACAGAATCTATCGTCATACTCAATCAGATGTTTCCAATGTAATTCATCTAAACTTTCACAGTCCAATAAAAGATGTTCGAAGGATTCAAGAATGTCAACACCACACAATCTACAGTAGCATTTATCACGTGGGATCCCCAACTGGACACCGTGGGTCAGTAAGGCAATAATAATGTATTTTCAGAAATTAGTGTAATTATTCATGACGAACAAGTTAGTCAAGTACTGTTCTTTACTATGTTCAACCATCTTTTGCTTTATATTACTTTAAATCATATGGATTGCACCATCTGCTCTCATAACTGCAGCCTTCTTGCCATTTCATACACACAAGGAACAACTTCCCCAGTGTGCCCGATTGGAGTTAATTGTCAAGTCTACAAAAGGCTTCCATAAATACCACAATCAGTCACGTTTGATATCTTAAGCATTTTGTCACAAAAGCACATACTTTTCCTAATAATGTCATATGTAAAGCCAGTGATCTCTAATTCAAGATATAGTAACTCAACTGGGAGGGCCGGAGAGAGACCAAACAGTTCACGAAGGGCAGTTGCTTCGTATTTCCTCAGAATGTCTGTATGGTTCCGCCTCATATCTCGATGCCATAGAATATAATAGATCTAACTTTAGTTAGAGTAGCAAGACTGTTTCAAACGGCATACCACGTTGTTTGTACACAAATTGTGGATTAAGTTCAGTGCTTTGTTACATTTGTGCTTTGTCTCAGACCAGTGTTTGTTCCATTTTAAATTACTCTCTAGATGCAGTCCTAGGTATTTGTAGGTAACAACATTTTCCAGTTTCATACCATTTAGTTTGCAAAGGTAGATACGTGATTCACATGGACCTCTTGCAAACACCATTGTTTTGCTTTTCTCTATATTTATAACTAGTTCATTCATTTCAGCGTACTTCCCAAGTGAGCTCAACAACGACTGGAGACGTTTAGGGGTGTGGTAAACAAAGACCAAATCGTCTGCATATGCGAACCAACTTAAGGAATAACAACCAACTTTCACAGGGTACAAGAATGCTGAAATAAACTCCAACCCCATGTCTGACAGAGGTTAACGAGGTTGGCAGCAACCACACACCCCTGCTTTACACCTTGTCGGGTTTTTAACAGTGCTGTTAGTCTACCATCGCCATCTAGTCTGATTCGGACTGAAGTTTCACTATAAAGTATTAATAACATCTTCAATAACCCAGCTGGTATATTCCAATCTGAAAGTTTCTACCATAATCGTGTCAAACGCATCAGAGAAATCTATAAACGCTGCGTAGACTTTGGCCTTTCTTCTTTCCGACATGTATTCAATTGCAGTGGTCAGTATCAAGAGATTATATGCAGTATTAGAATGTTTGATAAAGCCCATCTGATTCGGTGGAAGAATTGTGTTCGTCAATTCAAGTGTTTAGTACGATTAACCAAATCTTAGCAACATTTTTAGAAGGTACGTCAATCAACGCAAGCAACCGATAATTAGCTGGGAGATTCATTGGCCCTTTTTTTATGTAGAGGTAAAATCTGGCTTCACTCCAAGTCAGTGGAATGACGCCAAAGGTGCCAATGTGATTGTATAGTGTATGCAGCTCTTGAGCCCACCTCTCAGGGTTTTGTTTTATCACAGCATTGCAAATACCATCAGGGCCACAAGCTCTGGATTTATTTAAATGGTTGATGATATTTACTATGTCATGTGGTGTTGACTGGCATTTCCAGAGGTCAGTCGGCGCTGTGGTAAAATTAATGTCACCTTTGTTCGACCCCAGCGAATTAGCAAGGTGTTTTTCCCACTCTGGTTTGGTAGCTCCGATGACAGGTAATCTGCATGACTGTGTGCCTCGCATTAGCTCCCAAAAGCGATTTACATCCTTCGCTAAGGCTGATTGAGCAATTTAATTAAATAAAGTTCTTATTCTGTTTTAATCTATGGCTTGCTAGCCATTCGCGATAATAAGTTTTCAGAGATCTGACCTGTGATGTAACCTCCCCTGCATGTTTCAAGCTTAACTGGCCCGTAACAGCTATGCGAACTGCTTTACGAAGGCCTTGTTTAGCAGCAGCTATTTCGGGATATATTATATGACAGTGCTGTATCTTATTACTTCTTTCTGCTGAGTTTTTGTATTTGCCCCGCATTGAGGATTGTTTTATTGGGACTATCACCAGGGGATTTTGAGCAAGAGGTGGGTGGGAGGCATGGGCCGGGAGGGGTGGAGGTAAGGTGGGGGAGGGAGGGTAATGCGGAAGCCTTTGCAAGCCACCGGGAGGATCCATACAGTCAGTGATATGATTTGCCAGGTTTCCATATGGATTTGTGAAATGCGCTCCTCCCTCCCCACCCCAACTGGAGTTCAATTGGACGATTTCTGATCATCACTTAGAGACTCAGTAGTGGTGGAGAGTCTCCTGCAGAAGATGAGGCAGAGTGGGAGAAGAAACTTCGACCTGCTGTCCTCTGCTTTGAACACTGGTGAGAGGCATGGCTGTCTGACTAAAAACTGCAAACCCTCAGGACAGAGTGAAAATTGGATCTTTAGGTTTGGTGAGTACAGCGAGCGACTTTGTGGTTAGAGTACTTGCTTTTCTCTTTTACAGCTCAACAGATGAGCCCCCAAAGAGATCCTTGACTGTGAAAGGAAGGTCCAACCATCTCATGAACTTACTTAGCAAACTTAGTTGCATGGAGTCAGGCCCGGCACGCTCACTGATGTGTCTAAAAAATCCTGTGCCAGAGCTCTAGAGTCCTGATTTGAAGTGTCTGACCTCATTGCGTGGAATGCATTGCTCAAACTCAGAGCTCCTTCCACAGCTTTAAATTGTCAGCAGCTAGTATGGCACCTGAATTAACCTGCCTAAGCTGGAGTGCAGCATTTGAAAATATTTTCTTCCCCACTCCTTCAAGGATTCTTCCTTCAGCAAGAGATGGGAGGGAGTGGTGGAGGACAACAAGTACAGAGTCGCGGCCGCCACAACTGTGGAGGATGACTGTGACCAAGCAGTTGGGATTTCGTCTGAAGACAGAAGCTTGTAACAGGAGTCTCTTTAATTTTGTGGACCTGGATGTGGGTTCTCCCACACCTTTTAGCCTCTGCCAGGGCATTCTTTTGCAGGAAAAGGTCAGAGCAGACTGATATTTTCAGGGATAGAGCTCCCGATCATCAGGTCTAGGTTCAGATTAGGGTCGGATTGATCATTTTAAATAATCATAATTTGCTATTTTGTTGCTTCTTTCTCGGTGTTCCTTTTGGGTTGAAGACATTACTGTTTATTCTGGGTAATGGGCATGAGTTAGTTTGGGCCTTCACCATTTGTTTCCAGAAGGAGAGTTCCCCAATCCATCATGGTGGATGCTGATTGGTGCAGACTGGCTCATGATGTCCAAAAAGGCATTCTTAACAGCCTTTCATTGTCCAGTGAAGATCAGGAAGGTCCTGTTTAGTGTTTGCTCCAGAGTTTTAGGCCAAGTAACATCTGAAAACATCTTGACAGAAACCTGCGTGGGCCAAGACATCCAGAAACATTGGTGGGAGTGTAGTGTTTCTAAAGTAAGAAGCGACAAGGACCCCCCCTTGTTATTTGCATGTTTCAAGTAACTTTGGGTCTCACCCTAAGTTACTAGGGGAATCCAGACGAGGACCCCTTGCTCATTATTCTTAGAGAGGCACAGCTACACCCTACTGATGAGGTTCAACCACACCGAAACACGTGTCTGGGGTTGCTGTTGGTACTCTTGTTCAGAGGAGAATTGCCTAGCATTTCAGTGCTGGACTGCCCCAGGGTAGGACAAAGACTGATATATTTGGGATATTTCTTCTCTGTGAAAGATAGTGAGCTAAAGACTCTGGGTAAGGCTCTTGTAACCAGGACTCATGTCTGGCAGACAGTCTCCCAGGACCCCCATTGTTATTTATATTAAGAACAGACTTCAAGTTACCAGTTAATGATTCTCAATGTATAAAAGTTTAGGTACTTAGTTAGGGTTTTCAGTTAAAAGGTCAGTAAGATCGCAACTTTTCTATGAGGAAGAACTGAAAGAATAAGCTCAGTGTTTAGAGCTTCTTTCCTTCTGCATGTGTTTTTTCGCATGAAATGATAATGCGTGCTCGGGCAGAGATTAGTGTCGGAGGTTATTCTCTTTAAGGCTTTGCTATCAGCAAAGCGGAAAACACTTGCCAGAACAATTTTGACATGGCGTTCTCAGTCAGGAGTTTCTGGACAAGTGAATGAAAAAACAAATATCGGTGCTTCTTTTCAAAAGCGTGCATGTGCAGAGACAAAACTGCTTATTCATTTCCTCTCAGCTTGCCAGACTCAGAGCGTTTCAACAAAGGGGACACGCAAGCATGCGTGAAAGGTTGACGAGCAGTGTGTTCACTCAATTGAGCTCGAAAACAATCAATCAAGTGTGCATGCGTGTGAAGCTGGCGAGCAGTGTTATCACTCGTCCAGAGCTTCTCATGTTTTAAAAGCGGCTTTCAAGTTTGAGCCAAAGCAGAATATCAAAAACGAGCTGAAGACCATTTGCTAACAAATGTCGTTCAATTCAATAGAGAGCAACATAAAGATAGAACTCCAGTAAAAGGTGTGCAGTCTTGGGATTGGTTGGGACATTTTAAAATTCAAGTAAATTTTGCCAATATTTTCTTCTGAAGATTTAAGAACTTGAAAAAGCTAGATTGGGAGAAATTCAGTCCATCAATATCTGTGAACATATATTCATTTCCTCCTCGCTCTTCGCAGAGGATCACAGGCATGAACATTAACTTGGGATGAAGGTGGGGTGTTAGTAAATTTGAGAGTTTGTAATCTTTTTTGTTAGTTTATTTCACCTCCTACAGATTGGTTCCTTTGACAGAAGACCAGAATGAGTTTTTTTTAATTTTCTCCACTTCCCCTCGTTAGGGAGAATTCTCTATAAGGCTAATTTCCCAAACCCAGTGAGTCCCCCAGCAGCTTTGCTGGATTTTTGGGGTTTATTTTTTTCTCTCCTGCTAAGAGTGAGATTCTTTTGCTCCCGCTCTTAGACATGATTTAAGGTGTTCCACTCACTTTCCATGTGTTTTATGGGCTATGGGGTCTTTTACTCCATAGGGTCTCATGTTTTTTTTATGTGGGTTACACAGCATCCTCCGTGCTGTAACCCAGGGGTGTCGTAGCAACCCCCCCCCCAACATAGACTCCATACCCTGGGACTGACTACTGTCTCCCAGGGCATGTAAAGTCACCATTGGCTTTGCTAGTCCCAAATTATGAACAGAAACCAGTACAAACCATCATATTGTGGACGTACTGGTCGGGGCAATGCGATTACCCCGGGGTCTGTTCGTGGGGGCACGTCTCCGTCCCCCCTGATCGAGTTTTGGCTGGTGGCAGTGGATACTACTTTTTATATTCGACCGCGAATATATCTCTATGGGATTTTCCCATTGTTCGAGGCTACCAACTTTAATTATTTAATTCTTATAGCCCCGAACATACCGCCGGTTTATTTAATATTAATTCACTGGTTGGTATTTTCTGCCAGAACTCGATTTTAAAATGGCGTTTGTGTTCTCTTCTGTGACTCCAACCCAAGTCGAGCCCTTTGTTCCACGTTTTGGCGGGCTTCTCCACAGAAGCCTCCAAAAGTGGTGCCACTCTGTCTGGGTACCACACGGGGTGTGGGAGGGGGTTTAGGCACCCTGGACTGAGTTACCTTGGTAACCCAAGTCGCACTCTTGTGTGATTGGCCCAAGTGGTGAGCCGGCCGGCTCTCCACTTAGCATGTTTGATTGACAGCTAGGCTGAGTGAATGGGGGTGTGCTGCATAAAAGCAGGGCTTTGGGGACTGGAACTTCAGAAGTCGCCACAGGACCTAAGAAACCGAGGAGGGAGAAGCTGAGCCGACCTGCAACGACGACACCACCGGTGGAGCCCTGCTGAACCGTCTCACCACTTTTCCTGACGACAGAGGAGATCTCCAGTCCGGAGAGTCTTCTTCCTTTGACTGGTGGGGATAACTAGTTTTGCCTTCTTTCACCTTCCTGGAGCATCTTGTGGCCGCCTTGCCAGTGCCAAGCACCCCGGCAACCGGAATACCACGGTTTACCACTACCGCGAAGAGAAGGGTAGTACCTTTTAACAGGAGGACTCCGCGGCTGGTTTCTTCCCTGGCAGTGCAACGACCTTCATCTTTCCTCCATGGCGAGATCTCTTCCTCTGGACGAAACACTGACTTGCACCCGCTGCCAGGAACAACTGCCCCCGCTGGAGCTCCCTTCCCACTTAAGGTACTGTGTCCCGCCTGGCTTCCCTTGCGACAGATCGTTCGGGGTGACAGTAAAGCCTCGCCTTTCTAACCTGGGCTAGCCTGGGACAACCTAGCTAACTTTTCCTGACTTGAATTTCATCCTGTTTGTGCGAACTATCTACAAGACTCTTTGGGCATAACCCCACTGTGTGAACCTGGACCCCCTTCTGCTTGCTCTCTCCAAGAGTGGGCCTAGCAATTGACTTCCTTGCTCTCCAGTAGAACTCTGCCTATCCTGCCTTACAGTGGTTCTTTGAGAAAGTATTGAAACTTGTGTGCTTCTTTAACTCTGCCTTTTTCCCTCCCTTTCTTTACAACTTATTAGAGTGTCCTCTTATGTTAAGCGCTCACCTCTGTCTGAAAATAAGTGATGTTTCTCACTAAGACTTGTCTAATAAGTGAATATATATATATATATAAATAATAGTGACTGTTGAATCTACTTACCTCGTTTTTGCTAGTGTAAATTACAAGTGTATTTTTAAATAAAAAATTATATACTTTTACACCAAAGCTCTGGTCAGTGTTTGTTTGTACTACTGTGTCTCTGTACCTATTGTGTTTACTCTGCATACTGCCTAACTCTTATTGAGGGAAGTCCGACTGCTCAGCCACAGCTACCAAGTGAATCTGTGTGGTACAGACTGCTACCAAGTGGGTTTACTGCCAAACACCTGTAGTCTTAAATCTTTTGCAGTGGTCCCTAACGGCAATGCACAGGTTTCTGCCTAACATCCCTTTCCCCTAGAGAAGCAAGGGCTTCAGCTGTTCCTAGCCAGCTGTTGACCACACTTTTTTGGGGGTCTGCGGGGCTCAGCAGCTTCCGCGGCCAAGAACCTGCAGGACCGGACACTGATAATACGCCTCGTTCAGGCAGGGGAGATTCTGGTGTAGGAAAGTCTAAATAAAACAACATCCAGAACTCTGTTGTGCAAGTCCTGAATTGAACAATATGGTTCAACTTCTTCCTCCTTGCGTTGGCATCACCCTTATAAACAGGGATTTACATTGGGTCCAATGCACATGATCTTGATTAGGAGATACAGTTATTCTGGCACTGGTGGTATGGGAGGTGGTGGTGGAAGAGAAGATTCCAATGGTTTTTGCGTCTCCTGTGGTTGTGGAAGAACTTCCCTGAAGGAGGTCCTTAAAATAGTTAATGGGATCCAAATACATCAAAGTTTGAAACCTATTGAAAAAAACTTCTTCAGAGGACTATTTAAGTTTGGTATCGGTCTATTGAAAGGATTTGGTCTCCAAAACTCTACCGATACTGGCTGCCACGAGGGACCTCCTAGCAACGGGTCAACATATTGTAAGGGAGAAGAGGTTGGAGGGAGAGAAACAGTTGAAGGTAAGGATATTCTGTTATGTGGTGTCCAATCAACAATAGATGTTTTAAGGCCTCTTAGCCTGCGAGAGCCTTGGTGTGGCCGGTGCTCTTTTTTAGCCCCTTTTTTGGGGACCCTCAGATTTTACTCCAGTACTTTTAGCTCCCGAAAGGAGATCTCGCCATTGCCGGTAAACAATTCAGCCCCTATTTGGCGAACCTGTGGGACGTCCCTGGTACTTTTAGCCCCAGGAAGGGGAACCTCCGAGCAGCCGCCAGTATAGTGCTCTCAAGGGGTACCTCGGTGTGGGTCCCAGTATGGCTAGGGTAAACCAACCCTTTGCTGTTCCAGTTGTCCCTGGGAAGCAGACACCTTGCCGGGGTGCCCTAAAAAGAACAATTACTCACTAGTCGGTGGCCGTTTGACAGGAATATGCTGAAAAACTTCTTCCCACCTGAAAATTCTTATGTCGCATCTCTGAACCAACAGCGAGTCGCAGTAGAAGCAGGAAATCCACAGTACTCGGGGAGAAGAAACTCAACACAAAAGGTTGTGGGGATCTACCAGCGCGTACTGATGCCCGCAGGACACACACCGAATGAATCCTTTACGTTCCAACATAGGTGGAGGAAAAGATTGCAGGAACGTGCAGGAAGTTAAATTGTGACAGGACAAAAAGAAGCGAGGAAACAATTTCCTGCAGGTGCTATCAAGTGTCCGATCCCGACCTCATGGAGGAAGGTGCGATAATGCTGCACATGCGCTGGCCCTAGAGTAAAAATTAGAAAAGGATAACGTTTTTGGGTGGTACAAAAAAGTGCTCCGGTCCCATACCGAGTGACGGGATGTCCCATAAATATGGAGGAAAGAGTACGGGATGCAGGAGTTTGTAGAAGAACTAGATTTGAGGCAATTTATCAGATAGTGGATTCAATGAATGATTGAATCAACTTTCCCAAATCCAGAGGGGACTTTCACCCACGGTTGCTATGAGGGCATGCTTCACTCTTCTGCAATGGGCTCTTGGGTTGCCCCATAAGAGCATACATCGATTCCATAATTTCTCATTGTATTCCTCTCCACAGCATCTTTAACAAAAGCTACTACGTTTTTCAAGAAACATTGGGGCATTTTAAAGTACATAAAATTCACAACATTTGAGAGAAACTATGGGTCAAAGAACCACCCTAACTCTGAAAATAATGAATTGATCATTAATGGAAGGAGACTGATTGTCAGTCATGTTTTTTAAGTTAAAGGAAGACATTCAATGAAAGCCGAATTCCAAGACATCTTTGCATGCATGCATAGTATGTTTTGCCTTTTCAACTACCCCCATTCTCCTTTATCAACTTATCACAGTGCAATGCGCCACTCACGTGAAGCACAGCCAGTTGGGCAAAATAACCATTATGCATTCTAATGGATTTCGAGATACAAACCACTGAACGGAAAACAGGTTCCACTTATAAACGGGTATTTCTAGCAGCAGGATTTTAATCTACAGAAATGCATTATGAATACATCCATCTAAAGTAGATACATGGGACTGCTTGTCCATAACAGGATCTTCTTTAGTTAATTTGATTTTCCTTCTGAGCTCATCCATCTACTTTACATAAATGGAGATTGATATGGTAAATATCTTAGTGACAAAAATGAATTCTTGTAATTTCAGATCAAAATAGACCTATGGTTTCTACATTTCTTTTAGATTTGAAAACATTTATAAAATAACTATGATCCATTACTTTCTGGAAGGGCCCCGCCACAGTATCTTTTCTTGCGGCAAAGGGACTATACTGTATAATCATATCCGCAAATATGGAATTTAGAAGACCATGAACAAGATTGCACTGCAAACCATATCTTTCGAATATTTCCAAACCGGATTTGCCCGATTAAAGAAAGGTTGGTCTAGAGTAGGTGCTTTTTCGCAACACTGGGGCAAAGAGCAAACATACTTGCAGTTTTGTATAAACTGCTGAAATTGTTTCCCCCATAGAGCTGAAACCTCATTCAAAAGGGAAGTACACCTCCAAAGACATGTTCCCTTCAGCACCACTACTGACATTATGTGCCTTTCAAGTTGTAACTTGCTTGAGCTTTACAAGCTTTACACCCACAGCATGAGGAACACTACAGTTATTTTCCTCAAGTGCTAACTTAAGAGGCCAGGTTATCAAAGGCTTCTCTGGGGCACACAAAAAAAAAAAAGGTCTTGCACTAGCGCATCCTCTTCGCATGCAGCAGAAAAACTTGCACCCTATTCACAAAGGGCCTGAGAATGTGTGCATTATAGATCAGATATGCACATTCTGATGCTCTCACCCCCTGGGCAGTTACACAACACAGGGCAATTTTGCACATTGCAATGCCTATACTGAAATCCGAAATGGGATTTACTTTGAAATGTGCAGAAATCAAACCTATTCCTTTGTGCCTGTTTGCAACAGGTGCATGGGGGGGGGGGTGTTTCTATGCAAAATGTATTACAGAATTATCCCTGACCCAGTTCTTTTTTTCCTTCAGTGGAACAGTATGAACCTCTGCTATCCCACTGGCATTCCATCTCTCAACAACAGGGATATAAATGCTTTAAGGGCCCATCACTGAAATGCACTCCCAGCACACATGTGGGTGTTAGCAGCCTGTAATGCTCCCGACACCAATGTATGCAAGGGGGCTTGCCGGCTCATTTGCACTACGGTACAGCCCACTTGAGATGTAGAGGTCACCTTTGCGAATAGGTTAATCTGCACATTTCTATAATTGGGGCATCTAAAAAGGGCACATCCTCTGCACCATTTTTAAAAACCCCATTTGTTGTGGAGATGGGTCCCAATGTCTCTGACTTATGTGAGAAACCTGAAGGTGTCTCCCTAACTAGTCCTGGGGGGGAGGGGGTGATCTGTCATCCAGGTGGCCAGGACATGGCCATCGCTATTCAATCCAGTTCCCGGGGGTGGACCAGTGAGGGAGGATCACCTGGATGGGGGGTCCTCAGGGAGTGTAAGCAGGACACAGACCATTGAGACGCGGTAGCGCCCTTCTTGGAACACATTTTCCCCATCCTACCACGTAGGATAGCCAAACACTCTACCCACCCTCCCCCTTTTCCGACACAAACACTTCCACACCACGAAAGAAAACGGACTAACGCTTCAGCTGTTTACCTGACATGCCCCAATACAAGAGTCGGGCAAAGTCAGGCAATTGACCAGAATCTCACACAGGATGTACCTTTCCCTTCCCTATAGGGATAAAAGGTGGAGTACGAGAGCATAGGACGAGTAAGACAGACCATGCAACGACAATTTAAGAGCAGGAGAAAGGCGGCGAGAATCGAAGGGGCGACAAGGAGAGAAGCGACCTTGCCCTTTCCAAACCAGACCCGCAAAACCTCCATGAAAGGAATCGTAAAACTGCGAAAGACAGCCAGCGTGTGTTGCATCAGATGTCAATGGTACACGGAGCATGCCTATGCTGATAAGCAGGACAGAGACACCTGCTACCGTCCTTGACTCTAGATTTGATATGGCATTCATAGCGTGCCTATACACAAGTGTTTCAAAGCGCAACGAGGCAAACAGCGGGTGGGAGGTTACAGAGGGCAAACAGACAGTGATCCTACTAGGCCCGGTGACATTGAGATCATGCAAGTGCAGGGGGGAGGGGAAGGGGGAAGTGCAGGAGGGGAGGGGCAGTTCAGTACAGAGGACAACAGTCAATAAATAAGACAATAATTAAAAGGGCGGCCAGCTGGTGGCGAGTGCAAGGGTAAGAGCAGACATCAGGGGTCCAGTGCTAATACAAGAAAGGCCTAGTGGTTCATCACAGTCGGTGAGTCAGGGGAGAGCTGATAAGAAAGCAAACTGTGTTGAATGAAAGTAGCAAATTAAGCGAAGTTCAAAGAAATGTTTATATAAAGGGGAAACCAGCTGCAGAAGGGTTTGGCACCACGTGGTTGCTCACTCGAGATACTCTGTTTGATCCTGCGTTTGTTGAAACTACTGATACCAGAAGGCTTGGGGAGAGCCACAAGCAAAAGGGTCAAAGTGGTCAAACGGGGTCTAGGAAAATCCTCTGTACAGTCGAAAGTCTTTGACCAACAAACCATTGGAAAGCTAAGGGAGACTAATCCCGCTTAGTGAGAAAGGAGCAGGAATTGTATGGTTGGCAAGAGTAAACCCAACAGATGCCGACAGGAAGGGGCGAAGCACGATGCCCTAAAGAACATTGTTATGACAAGAGGGCAAGAGGGAACTCAGAGGGATGTCCACAGTGTGTAAAAAGACATTAAGACTTGTGAATGCAAAAGGTCGAAGTGTTTTTGTGAAAAGCTGCAGTGAACCCTACAGAGGGAGGCTGACACTCAAGAGGGGTCTAGACCCGGAAGTGGGAGACCATAGCTACCACAACCCGACTCATCATTTGTGAACACATCTTTTTTCTTGTGAACCCTATCCCACACTCTTGGTATTTAGTTAAGGATTGGCAATAGGTTTTTCTTAGTATAGGCCCTTTTATTTGACAAGACGCCACTAGGACTGCCTTATTTGTCATTTGATGGCCGTAGCTTGCTCCCATCTTAGATTTAGATTAGGCTTTTTTCCAACCTGCATATACAGTTTAATAAACATCATTGGAATGTGATCACTTGTGTCTGTCTTTACCGTTGCTACAATGAGTTTCTTACATATGGCGTCGGAAGTGGAATGTGACTTAATTGAAACTAATAGGGGAACCCTACAATTTCAAACACTTAGAGACCCTCTAGCCCTTCCATTGCCACCAAGGAATCAAAAGGGTTTGATATCTGTAGCAATAGGCAAGCTATTACCTCCCCTGGGAAAAGAGGAAGGATTCCTACAGACTTGGTTTTGATACCCCCTCCAAGTATACAAATGGACTGTTTTCTCTCTGGTAGTTGTGAGGAACTCATGGTGACAACCAGTAAGACAGATAAGTGTTCACAGGTCAAGGGTGTTTATGGAACAATGGATGATGAGTGCAGGTTTCAAAAACCCTTGTTCTAAATCTAAGATGGGATCAAGCATCGACCATCAAATGAAAGATAAGGCATTCCTAGTGGTGTTGTGTTAAAATAAAAAGGGCCTATACTAAAACCTATTGCCAAACCTCACAACTAATACAAAACAAGGGTGTGGGATAGTTATTCATAAATAATATGTCAGGATGCGGTAGCCTGCATCTCCCTTCCCCACATTCTGGACACAGGGTAAGATGGTAGCTTGGAGCCCAGTACAGTCTCGGGCTTCTCCAACATGAGACGACAGTTCCAATGGCAGTTCTCAGGACAGTCTATAGTCAAGTCTTGTTTCTTTAGAAAGTCTCTTGCCTTCGGGACTGATGTGTTCAAATAACAAAAACAAGTTCCTTTAACAAATGAAGTTTGTAAGGGTGTTAATAATTCACCTCGTGTTCCCCCTCTTTTGGGTGCTGACCCTACTCAATTATTTTTCAGTTTCTTGGAGGGTGATGGCTTCATCCCTAGGTCCACCTCTTCTGGGTGCCGACCGTTGTATCATATTTCACAAATCTTAATGTCTTTCTTTAAACAGTTCCAAAAACTGAATTTAGACTTAGCCCCTCTTGGGATTCACTTCTCTTGTTTCTTCTTACTGCGGGATTCACTTCCCATTCTTTCACTTAGTTTGCAGATCAAAGTCTTTAGATTGTACAGGGATTTTGCTTACCCCTCTGTATGACCACTTTGACTTATTTTGCTGGCCCTCCTATGGCTTTCTGGTATATGTAGTTTCACTCAGTCTCTTTAGATCTGCCGCTGTCCTCCCCTAAACACTTGTTACAGTTCATTCAACTTGGTTAAAACTTGCCACTTTGCACTTCTCATTCACCACAGCCCGGTTCTTACAGATTCTCCACTCGACTCACCAGCTGTGATGAACCGCATGGCTTTTCTTCATCTGAATCAAGGCCGGTACCACCCTCACGGTAGCTCCCCTTGCTCAGGCTTATCGGCGTAGGCTTGCCCCTTGTAATGTTGACATCTGCTACAAAACACTGATGCTATTCTTCGCGGTCTTAGGCTTTCTTCCACATAGGTTCCGCGGGTCTGGGATGAAAAGGGCAAGGTCACTTCTCCCACCACATTATCGATTCCTGCCGCCTTTCTCCTTCGCTTGAACTGCTGCGCCTGCTTAGCCGTCTCGTCGTGCTGTCTGCCGTGCTCATACTGTGCTCACTGGCTCCATCTTTTTATCCCCGTGGGGAAGGGACAGGACCATAATATGTGTGTGTGATTCTTAACAATTGCCTGACTTTACCAGACCCTTCTATTGGGACACGACTCTGGCGTTAGTCCGTAGTCCTTTGTGTTGTGTGAAAGTGTTAAGCCAGAAAGGGGTTGGGGCAGTGGTTTGGAATATCCTCTGTGAGAGGATGGGGAAAAGGTATCAAAGGAAAAGGGGACACTGCGTCTCACCAGTCAGTGTCCCACTCCCCGAGGACAGCCCCATCCAGGTGATCCTCCCTCACAGCTCCACCCTCAGGAACTGGATACAATAGCGATGGCCATGTCCTGGCCACCTAGATGACGACAGGTACCTGGGGACTAGCTAGAGAGACACCTTCAGGTTTATCACAGTCGACTTCTCCAAAGAGTTTGCGTTACAGACTGATGCCTCCCTTACAGGGTCAGGAAACGTCCTGTCCCAGATTTGTGATGGACTGGAACACCCCAGATTATACACTAATCTTAAATTGTTCCCACATGAAAATTACTCTGTGGTAGAACTAGAAGCCCTAGCCATAAAGTGGGCCATTATCCATCTTTGATACTACCTATTGGGACAAAGTTCACCCTTGTTACATCTTTCTTAGCTCCAAGCTCATTCCTTTTTGTGATCAAAATCCAGTTCTTTCCATAATATTCAAAACGGAATCATATTTGTCATTCAATACGTGGAACCAAAATAGGAATGTGTTCATGGCTCCCTCCATCAGTCATTACAAGAAAAGGCTTGGTCCGTGAAGAGGGCATGTATCCGTCACCTGGCCTTCACCAACAAACCTAGGTTAAATAACATTAAGGACAGGTCCATCTATTCTGCGAAGTTAGTTAAGCTGTTCGAATATGGCTCTATTCTCTTCTTTAAATGCTATGTAAATACTGACTGCACCAAGCTGAGGTCAGTTACAGATTGAGTCATAGTTTTCAGCCTTTCCACTTTGTTAAAGGCATGAATGGTATCTTATTAACGAAATACAAATTGGGTAACCATTGTGGTAACAGATGGCAAGTGGATTCTGTATTTAAGGCCTTAAACATAAGTCAGCACCCATGAACTGGCTGAAAGAGTTTGACGTTAAAGCCATAAATAAAGTGGAACCTTGCAATTACAATAACTGTTGAATATGTAATTTGTTCTGCCTTCTGGGGATTAGGGCATTATTATTTATGTAGTCTGAACATGTGTGTTCTCTTGTAAATTAATAACAAATTACCTATGCTGATGCAGGCTTCATTTTTTGTATAAAGGGAGAAGCTGTGTAATATTCAGGCACTTCAATTCTCCAATCTCCATGAAATGCTAGTCGTGGAAGAACCTGAAGTCTGCTCAAGTGTAGGATATGCACAAAATAAATCTTAACTTGTAATTTGGAAACTCTGTCCGATACTCTACTTTGTTTGAATTATAGCGCTTAGAAGTCTCAAAATGGCGCCCAATGTGGTGCCCCACCGGGGAGGAGAGAACTTTGACTAGACGTGACGGAGGAACCTGCCGAATGGACTGCTTGGTTTCAGGGATCCCTGCCATCATATTTACTTGCAGCTGACACTAGCCTCCATCGGCAGACTTGGACGCCCTCTCCAGGCTGGGGCCGCTATGAATTGCCCTCAATATTTCACACACAACAAACGAGACAGAACTTTGTAAGTATAGCTGTTTGGCAGGTTAAGACTTGGTCGGTGGGGTTAAACCCAAAATATTTGCAAATACCTTATTTTGCCATGGAAAATCAGAAAGTTTTAGGATGCCTGGTTCCAATACATTTTGTAAATGTTGATCGAGACTTGCGTTCGCTATGCAAACGACTTAGAATTTGATCAGCCTGCACCCCCAGAAGGTACCCCAGCATAAGAGATGCATGTCAAATATGGGTTAGGGGCGATCGCTTTTAACAGTTCATGGCACAAACTGTCAGGTTCCCTCTTAGCATTTCACACACAAGGAGGTGCTGGGTTAATGTTAAAGGATATTTGTACCGCGCACTATCACCACCGGAGTGATTCCCCTGGCGCTCTGGCGGCTCTGAAAAGGGAGAAAGAGGGGGGGGGGGGTTAGTTAGTGGGAATAAGCTGGAAAAGTGCAAGAGAGCAGTGATGTGTTGTTGGCAGCCTCAGCCCGGTGGGTCTGTTGGCTGGGCTTGGGGCGTTTTACAGTCTGTAGTCGTGTGCTGTTGTGCAAGTCTATGTGTGGTTTGTTTTGTTGTTGTAATGTAGTGAAGTTTGTGCGGATTGCTGCATTTAGGCTTGTGGTTGTGTTTGTTAGAGCTTGAGAGGTGTATGCGGAGGGCTGAAGTTGTTAGTGCATTATTTAGTCTGCATTGCTGTCCTTGCAATTGTGTCAAGGTGTGATGCCCGCCATCATTTGCTATTACATCCATGTGTGGAATTTGTCATCCCTCACAGTTTCATTCAAGTGTGGCACATGCTAACATTCATATTCAAACTTGATGCAATGAGGGCTAAAGTTAAGGATGAGATCTAAGTGTGGCACCTGCTAACATTCATATTCTATCTAGATGCGATGAGGGCTAAAGTTAAGGATGAAATCTGAGTGTGGCACATGCTAACCTTCAGCAGAATAGCACTTTGTGCAGGAAGCCAGAGAACGCTTAGTTTATTATTAATTTAAGGAACCCTGGGGCAAGAATATTTCTTTCACTTTTCATTTCAGGATACTGGAGTAGTCCCAATCCAAAACGGTGCGTCAGTAGTGGGACAATGATTGGCTGAAAGGAGTTCTTTTTGGTAGTTTGGAATCTTCAAAGATTCCAAACTACCTTTCATTCAAGTCAAATCCAAGAGAAGTCACAGCTACATGGAGGCCCAAGAGAAAAGATAAGAAACTGTAGTGGAAAAAAGTAAACAATTAAGAGAACCCAAGGCTTGGAGATCCAGTAAAGAGAGAGCAGATAATTGACGGTTGTAAACGCAAGTTTTAAAAGTTAAATAATAACATAATATTTTGAAGTTCTAAACGGTTTCTCTCAATGAAATCTTTCTCAGAAGAAACTGAACTAGATACTTTATCCATACGTTTATGTATAAAAGGCAAATTTTAAATATAGCATTCATCAACTTGTCCGTGCAGTCATCTGAGTGATAGCAGTACTTGAAGCATTGTACCATTGTTTAGGAATGCAGTGTTTGATATGCGCGTTCTCCGAACTGAATATGCAGATTTAGAGTAAAGCACCTTGTGACGTGATGCAGCATCGGCTACTTCGATTGAGAAATACTGTGCCGTGTATTTCGGTCAGTGCGAGCTGCGCAGAGTGTTCGGGTGAAGGCTCCGAAAATGGCATCGGAGTGGTGGTGTCGGCAGAGTGTTTGTTTTAAGGGGTGGTGAGCGGCTGTTACCAGGAGAAGCGCCGGTCATCAGCGCGGATCATTTGAAGCAAAGGAAGTGCATTTCCTATGCAAGAAATTGATTAGTAAGGGAAAGACCGAACAAAGCTTCCATGATTAACTCTGCTAAGACAATCAGTAAGTGTGGAAGCAGTCAAGGGGTTTTGGTTAACAGTTCTTTAAAAGTCGTTTAAAAAAGGCGTAGTAAACATTGAAGAGAATAAATAAATAACTGTGAAGAAAATATTGCAGACATCCCAAGGAATGCAACTAAGGACAAGAAGCAACCCAAGAAAGAATTCTTGTTTAATAAGCAACTGAAAGAAAAAAAGTTTAAGGAAGTTACTCAATGATAAAGAAAAGACATTGCAAAGGTTACAGCAAAATTATCCTTAAGAGGGAAGCAGATCCATATTAATACATTTGGCTGACAGTTACCTCCAAGATTGGTGTGTAGGTAGACGGGTAACAGAGACCTAGAAATATTTATGGGAGATAACAATGAGTTTGCAAAAGTAACCAATAGATGCATTTGTTTACAGGTATCCTGAGAAGCAAGGTTCTGAAGAGGCTTTCCGGAGGAGACCTGTTCTTTTGTTAGTTCATCCACTTCCCCATTTCCCCGCCGGGGTCGTCATTTCAGTAGTTGTAATTCAATGATTGCTAGGAGGACTAAGGGGTCTGGAGGATTAATCGTCTGCTCCTGTGGAATTCAGAGTTGGGACCTGAGAGAATGCAAGGCCCACATGAATAACTTCTGCCCAAGCAACGATGCAGTCAGATATGTCCTGGAGTCTCTTGGGAAAGACATTAATGGAGAGTCGGGAGGAGATGAAAGTTTAAAAGAGAGACCTTGAAGTTTAATGTTAGGATGGAGGAATTAAGTTTAAATGTTAGTAAAGATGAAGCAGAGAGACCCAGCGTTTCAGGATGGAGTCCTGGAGAGAATCCACCAGTGTTATTTCCTGAGCCAGAGATTGGGGAATCAAGGCAGGATAGAGTAGAGAGGAAGGTTAGTTCTTTATCGGGAGTATCATTCGTAACCACCCATTAGCTCCTCCCGAGTGTTTTTTTAGGAGAGAATGAAAATTCAAGTCATTTATAATGCAGTGTGAATTGCACTACCTGTATAGACCAGAGTCATTTCATAATGAAGCCTCGAAAGTGACCTTTTAAATCTCTATTAGTCTGGTGAGGCTGACTCTTGGTCCGTTCCTTTTGAGGGAAGGGGAGCAATAGAGTTGCAGAACTAGACTTTATTCAAAGCAGAATTCAGTAAGAGGTTTGATCGACGTACCTTGACCCAGAGTGTGGACAGCAAATTGTTGGAACTTAACAAGGCAGTAGAGATTTAACTACATATATAACTCAGTTTAGGGTCTTGGTCTTTGAGAGTATGTGGCCTGAGAATAAGAGGTCCTCTCTCTTTTATAGAGGAGTACACAGATGCTTTAACAACTTTGGTGGAAAGACCTGCTTCCTGTGAGGAGCTAAAAACTTTGGTGCTTCAATTAGATGCCAGGTTGTCGGAAAGACGTTTAGAACGTAGATGGCATTTTTCAGAAAGTCGAACTTAAGGAGTGAACGACCCAAAGGGGAACAGGGCTCTGGGGAACTTAGAAATCTGGGGTGAGAAAGTAAGTTCAGGGGTCCTCTAATAAAGAGAAGAGGAGGAGAAAGGAAAATGTCTGCTTCTACTGTGGGGATAGTAGCCATTTTGTTGGAAGATGCCCTCGAGTGCCTCAAAGGGATCCTGCTCCTCCCAGAAGGGGTCATTTGGTGGCAAACATGATCCAGACATCTGTGCCTCATAACGCTAAATGTATCCTTACGATGGGATATTAAGTTGAAATGTGTGGGTCCCTGTGTCTTAGACTCTGGCGCTACAGGCAATTTCATGGATAAGTCTTTGGCGGGCCGTCTTGGGGTTCCATGTTCCTGAACAGGTCAGGGCAGTAGATAGTTCTCACCTGACCTTGGGTTTAATCACACAAAACACAGGTCCATTGGGTATGAGAATTATGGCGTGGCATTGCGAGGAGATCACATTTCAGTTAATAGATGCGCCTCCGTTGAAATGTAATGTGGTTATGCCTTGGTTGACGACGCAATCCCTTAATAAATTGCGCTAGGAGAACGGTGGAGTTTAAAATCAGAATTTTTTCTGGAAGAATGTGTTGTGGCCAAAGTAGAGCGCGATACGGATCAAGAGGAGAGTCAAGGACAACACTTGGCAGCTGGGGCAATAGAAAAACATGTGATAGGAGCGATTGCGGGGGAGTTGCCTGAATGTTAGCATGGTTTTCAAGATGTGTTCAGTGAGCAGGAAGCGAGCGAGTTGCCACCACATCGACCTTACGACTGCAAAATTGGCCTGTAGATTGGAAGATCTATTCACTGTGGTCACCCTATGCCTTGACAGAAAAAGAGAATAAGCACCACTCTTGCTAAGGGGTATATTTGCCATTCTCAGTCACCAGCAGCCTCGCAGTTATTTTTTGTGCCAAAAAAGGACAAGACTTTAAGAACTTACATCGATTATAGAGCCCTGAACAGGATTACTGTGAAGAATCAATATCCGATTGCGGTGATGCTCGATCAGATACAAGGCGCAAAGATTTTCGCCAAGTTGGATCTGAGAGGTGCTCATCTTGTGAGGATCAGAGAAAGACGAATGAAAGACAGCATTTCAAACTCGTTTTGGACTTTTGAATATCAGGTGATGCCCTTCAGCCTCTAATGCTCCGGCAGCTTTTCAGTTTTTCATTAACAAGGTGCTACAGGAGCATTTGGACATCTTTGTGGTGGTTTATATCGATGATATATTAGTTTTTATCAAAGGATGAAGTTCAACATGAAGAATATGTTAGGAAGGTCTTGACGGAATTCAGGAAGAATCATTTATTTGCAAAGCTCGAGAAGAGTCAGGTTCACGCCTCACGAGTGGAGATTCTAGGATTCGTAATCTCCCCGGATGGATAGGAAATGGATTCCAGCAAGTTTCATCGGATTTGCAAACCTTTACCGCAGGTTTATTGAAGACTTTTCTTTTGTTGTGACTCCTATTACACGATTACTGAAGAAAGGGACGAAGTTAGAGTGGGGTTGTTAAGCCAAGGAAGCATTTCGATTCCTGAAAGAGGTTTACTAGAGGACCAGTCTTGCAACATCCAGACATGGACCAACCATTTTGGTTGAAACTGATGCTTCCATTGTAGCGATGGGGGGCGGTTTTGTCCCAGAGACATCATGTGACAGGACAACTTCACCCAGTAGCTTTTTGTTCCAAGAGGTTTTTTTTAAAAACAGAGAAGAATTACACCATTTCAGACAGAGAGCTTTCCCCCATTAAAGCGGCATTTGAGGAATGGAGACAACCTTCTACGAGCCAAGCATAGAGTAACAGTTTTGACCGATCACACAAATCTGACCTTCTTGCGTTCTGCAAAGACTCTCGTTCCAAGACAATTGCGTTGGTCTTTATTTTTTTGCTTAATACGATTGTCACCACATTTAAACCTGGTCGCCAAAATGGTAAGGCTGACGCATTGTTGATGTTATCCAGGTAGTGTTAAATAACAATCTCTTGCTCCGATACCCTTGTTGAATGAATTAAACTTTGTGGTGGGCGAAGTGAGAAAAGTTATAGAGCTTGAAGAGCAGAATCGACAGAGCTTGGACTGTGGAAAATATGAGTGAATGGGTTCATGGAAATCTGTCGGAGGATAGAGAATGGACTGCCATACGTGGATGGAAGGTTGTTTTTACCGTCTGAAAAATTGCAAGAGGAGGCACTTGAGTTGTGCCATGATTCACCATTAGTGGGGCATCCCGGGTTTAGAAAGATTCTGGTATCGTTACGTAACGAATATTGGTGGGAAGAAATGCAAAGACACCTTGAATTACATTAGAACTTGTCAGACCTGTGCATTAACGAATTCAGAAAACCAGAAACCAGCTGGCCTTCTAGTAACCTCACCTATTCCACCTCACCCGTGGAACACAGTTTCTCTAGACTAAATAGTAGATCTTCCGCCAGACCAATGTTATAGTACTATTTTGGTTCTGGTTGATGTTTTGTCTAAAGCTAGCCATTTCATACCCATCAAAGGAAAAGCTACCGTAACTTCTTTAGCATTGGCCTTTTTACAGAATGTAGTGAGCCTTCATGATTTATCCCTCCCCCCACCCCATTTGATATCTGATCGAAGGGCACAATTTGTCTCAAAATATTGGCAGATATTCTGCAAAGAGCACAAGATAGAGGTAACTCACCACAAGCTACCACCCATAGGCAAATGGTCAAACAGTCAATCAAGAATTCAAAAAATACTTACCTTGCTATCTGAAGTCGGGCAATGGTTTGTTGCTGTAACGCTCACCTGATTCCCGCAGAGGCGCCGGTCTTGACTGGGTGAATGCCGTATCTTCAAAGGTGATGTGTAACACACGGTTGGCTCTTTGGGCTGCACCTCTGTGCACTGTATGTCTGACTCGAAGAGTAAGATGTCTGCAGATAGAAAATATGGGATTAATGAACTGGGGTTATTGGGTGCCTCTCTCCTCTTCCCTTTCTCTTCTCCTGTAGAACCCCAAAGGTTAACACCCTCACCTTAGGTAAGTGAACGCCGGGCTCTCCATCTGCCTCGGGGCAGGGTGCCGTAACCAGTTTCTTCACTGGATAAGGGTGCAGGCCTCTTGACCTCAGAGGACTGTTCTTTCTTTGTCTTTACAGGTGCTGCTGAAGACTGGATTCCAGGATGGTAAGCCTTTGTTCCCTTAGGCCCAGGATCAGAAGCAGAAGACACGATTAGCATCGGGTGTGGTTTAAATAGCCTCCTGTAGTGCTTAGGTGTCTCCTTCCACAGCCAAGCCTAGGTAAGAAAAGAGTTCCTGCTTTCCAGAAGAGTTCCAGTGTTCTGAACCTAGGGAGTGGCTCCTGCCCCACCCAACAGGAAAAGTAGTCCCAAACAGAAGAGGATCAGGGGTTCAACTGGCAGGTAAGTAAGCAGCATGGTCTGCTGCAGGTAAGTCCACCCAAGCATTATGAGCCCGGCGCTTCCAGCGCTGGGACTGGGCATCTTTATGAGCCTGGTGCCACTGGCGCCAGGACAGGGTCCAAAAGGTCCCAATTGGGACTGGCTGGCACTCGGAACCGGGGTTATGGGTCTGCTTCCAAGGGAGTCGGGCAAGTCCTGATCTTTTGGAAGCAGAGATCATGACAGCTGCTGTCTGAGTTCTGTTATAACACGGCCAAGGATGCCACGTCCATGTTACTACTGTTCTTGAATCAGGGATTTCATCCAAGATTTCTCAGCAAATTTTGATTAGAGGAGACAGACACCCGATTTTGAAAACAGGTTGAAGGCAATGGGTGAGAATCTCAAGAAAGCTATTGAAGCTTTATGGGAGAGTAAGTTAAGCTAAAAGAAGTATGCAGATCGTAAGCATAGACCAGCTCCGGTCTATCAAGTGGGCGAGTTAGTTTGGCTTTCCAGTAAGAACATTGCTATCAAGGGTAAGAATAAGTTCAGTCCTCAATTTATTGGTCCATTTGAGATGGAGCGGGTTCAGTCCCCAGTTACAGTGAAACTCGAGCTTCCTTCGGCTCTTCAGGTGCATCCCAGTTTCCACGTAAATCTCTTGAAACCTTGTAGAAAGGGGACTAGATCACACAAATTCCAGGGTCCTGTGAGTGTTGAAGGGTCTGACAATCAGTCTGAGGTACAGGCAATCTTGGATTCTAGGGTGGTGCGACAGAAGTTGCAATATCTAGTGGAGTGGAATGGAAAGGGTACGGTCCAGAGGAAAGATCTTGGGTGGCCAGTCAGGATATTCATTCTCCAAGATTGATCAGAGGTTTTCATCTACGTTTCCCTCAAAAGCCAGGGCATTACGGCAGGGGAAAAGGGGGGGGGGGGGGGGCACTGTCAGGTTCTCTTAGCATTTCACACACAAGGAGGTGCTGGGTTAAGCCGAATAGCGCCTTGTGCAGGAAGCCAGAGAATGCTTAGTTTATTATCTATTTAAAGGTACCCTGGGGCAAGAATATCTTTTCTTTAACTTCATTTCAGGCAACTGGAGTAGTCCCAATCCAAAATGGTGGGTCAGTAGTGGGACAATGATTGGCTGAAAGTAATTCTCTTTGGTAGTTTGGAATCTTCTAAAGGTTCTAAACTGCCTTTCATTCCAGTCACGTCCAAGAGAAGTCACAGCTACATGAGTCTCCAGAGAAAAAAGATAACTGTAGTAACAAGAAGAAACAATGAGCAAGGGAACACAAGGCTTGGAGATCCAGTAAAGAGAGCAGATAAGTGTGTTGAAAACTTGAGTTTTAAAAGTTAAATAACCATGTAGTTTGATGTTCTACACTGTTTCTCAATGAAATCCTTCTCAGAATAAAAAAAACAACTAGAGCCTTTATTCCATATGTTTATGTATAAAAGTAAAGTGTAAAAGTCAAACGTTAACTATAACCTTCATCAAATTGTGGTGCAGTCATCTGGGTGAAGGAGGGTTGCGGAATCGGCAAGAGAAACGTGCACATAGCAGTACTTTAAGCATTGTACCATTGTTTAGGCATGCAGTGTTCGATATGCGTGTTCTCTGAACCGAATAGGCTGCTTTAGAGTAAAGCACCTTGCAATGTGGCACAGAGTCAGCTACTTGGTTTGAGAAACATTGTGTTGTGTATTCTTGTCAGTGATGGCTGTGCAGCTAGTTCGGGTGAAGGCTCAGAAAGTGGCAGAGTGCTGGCGTAGGCAGTGTGTTTGTTTTATGGCGAGGTGAGCGTCTTATTAGCGGGAGAAGCGCGGGTCATCAGCGCTGATCATTTGAAGTGAAGGAAGTGCATTTTCTATGCAAGAAAGTGATTAGTAAGTGAAAGACTTAGAACAAAGCTTCCATGATTAACTCTGCTAAGACAATCAGTAAGTGTAGAAGCAGTCAAAGTGTCTTAGTAGTTGTAAGTTAACAGTTCTTTAAAAGTGGTTTAAAAAGGCTTAGTAAACATTGACGAAATAAGAGACTTTGGGATGAAAATATTGCAGGCATCCCAAGAAAAGCAATTCAGGACAAGAAGTAACTCAAGAATTGTTGTTCAATAAACTGAAAGAAAACATCTTCAAGGAAGTTAGTCAATGATAAAGAAAAGAAATTGTAAAGGTTACAGCAGAATTATCCTTCGGACGCAAGCAGATCCATAGTAATACATTTGACTAACAGCTATCTCCAAGCTTGGTGTGGAGGTAGACGGGTAACCAAGAGGCCTAGAAATATCAATGGGAGATGACGAGTTTGCAAAAGTAACCAACAGATACATTTGTTTACAGGTATCCTGAGAAGCAAGGTTCTGAAGAGGAGGCTTTCCGGAGGAGACCTGTTCTTTTATTATTTTATCAACTTCCCCTTTCCCACCCAGCCTGGTCATTTCAGTAGTTGTAATTCCAAGATTGCTGGAAGGACCGGACTAAGGGGTCTGGAGGACTTTTCTGCTGCTGCGGAATTCAGGAGTTGGGACCGGGGACAAACAGACTAAATATGCTCCTAGTTTATGATGGCCAGAAAATTGTTCTTTTGATGTATCCATAATTCAGCATTTAGAATCTGATTATTATAGAATAAATCTAGACCCTCTGCCTTTGATGTTATCCCAGATTGGCACAAAAACCCACACAGAAGATGAAACGCGAACAGATATTTGCACGAAAACACGTCACAGGCTGATAAAGCTTTGGTTCATGACCAACAAAAATATCAGCAAAATAATAATAGGAGAGATGGAGAGATATTGTCAGTTACAAAGAACACAAATGTATCCCCGTTATACCTACTACTACCCAGGATCCTGTAACAGAACAGATCTTTAATAACCATGGCCAACATCTCGTTCCCTCTGCACCCCCTCCTCTGTACTGTCAACCACAGAGTCCATTAGCATTAGGGCACCTAGGCCCTCAACTCCCTCCCACTCACTCAGATCCCCAACATCCTCTCCCTCTATCAGAAGATCATCTTTCGGATACCAGCATAAATCCTCCTAGTGAGTGTATGTATATATATATGGCCCTGTTACTAAAGAAAAGGCCAGGAAATTAGAAGCTTTTATTAGGAATACACGAGACACATTAATGCCTACCCAACAAAGGAAGTTGAGAGAGCAGCCTGTTTGGTTAGTATTAAGTGGATTCAGACAGAATGTGATTGATGAAGTACTTGAAACCCAAGGTCCGGACCGACTAATAGAATGTTTGGGTGACAAGATTCGAATCCACTGGTAACAGAAATTGCCTTCGGCAGTTCCTAGGGAATTGCATGATTTAAATTTAGCTGCCTTATCTTGTAATACGAGAATGATGCCTTTTCACACGTCAAAGGACTTTGGAGATATTGGACCAAATTAAAGGACTAGAGAAAGCTTGATTGGGTTTAGAAACTTAAACTAATACTTCTGAATATGTCCAACAGCCTGTAATTAACAGCATGTAAAGAATCTCGTGTGTCGGATGAAGAATTAGTTAATCGCACGTACCGCTCTTAGATGGGCCACCACTTTGACCTCTCTTTCAGTCATTTGCAGTACCTTTTGTCAGTATGTTCTGCAGATGCAGATGCATACTATGAAAGTAATGCTGGATGCAATTATATAACAAAATGAGGAAGGCGAGCTAGAGAAATCTGCAACACCTGAAACTTACAATAGATAATGCATCCATAATGAGTGTCCCAGAGCAACTCATTTACTTAACAAAACTTTTAAAATTATGAAAAACTACCTAGTTGTCAGCTCCCTATGCGAGAGGTGTAATTAGAATTGGTTATTTATGACGCGCTTAATACCCAGAGGTTTCTAATCGCGGACCCAGTGTTAGGGAGAATTCTCATTCTATGGCTAATTTCCCTCATCTAGTGAGTCCACCAGCTTTGCTGGATTTCTGGAGTTTATTTTTTTCACTTGGTAAGAGTGTGCCTCTTTTTCCCACTCTTACCTGTGTTTTGTCATGTGCATTTCTACTTGTTGTGCGGTCTTGGACTTTGGATCACACCACTCCATGAGCCCAACTTGTTGTATGTGTTACACAAGGACTCCTTTTTCTGGGGCCGACTACTGTCCCCCAGAAACAGGTAAAGTTGCCATTAACATTACATAGTCACTTTTAAAACTACAGACCCAGTACAACCCATCTTACATGGAGTACTGGAAATGGTTAAATCCTACCCCTTGTTGTCTGTGCCTCTCCGAGCTTTGTTTTGCTCTTTTAACATTTAGACTTGGCTGGTGGCACTGGTATCTACCCTAACTTTTCTACCGCGATTATACTATATAACCGTGGTATTGTTTTAGGTTATTATATTAGCCTCGAACATAAACCCGCTTGACCAAATACTCTTTCTTTTTGCTCCGGTTGGGTTTAATCACCATTTCTTTTTGTTAAAGTCCTTCTTGTGTTTTACTTTGTGCGGCAAATCAGGGTTGCCTTCTTTGTTCACCGTCTTTTGGCGGGCTTCTGCCAAGAAGCCCTCCTCTAGGCGCCTGGGTGTCTAGGTGGGCTGAATGTGAGGGAGGGGTGTAGTCACCCCCTGCACAGGGTATCCTAGAAAACCCAAGTTGCACTTTGCCATGATTGGCTGAGGTGGTTGTCCGGGCCTGACAACCTCCCTGCTGTGTGATTGATAGCCAGGCTGTTTGAATGGGGGATTTTCTCATAAAAACAGGACTCTTGGGCTGGAAGTCAGAGTCGCCACTGGAACTACAAGGAAACAAAGAAGCGGAGAAGACGACGGCTGCTGCAACTACCCCGTCCCGGTGAAGCCCTGCTGCTGTCCTGAGCTATCTACCCTTCGACGACCAGAGACGATCCAGCCCGGAGTCTTCTTCCCTTGAGCTTGGTGGGGTCAACCAGCTCATCTTCCACAGCCAGGGGATCCTCTTCGTGGTCGAAATAACTGCACCCTGCTGTAGTGGTCCGGATAGCCATCTGGAGAGCCTCTCCTGTTTTAAAGGAGAGCACCTTTTATCCACCGTCACTGCTGCTGGCCTCATTCCCGAGTGTTGCAGACCCCTCCAGACGTCGTCCTTCTCATCTCCATGACCGAAGCACCAGGAACCGTGGGTCTGCAGGAAACTACCAGGAACAACTGCCGTGGCACCAGCTTCTTCACTGAATAAGGTACTGTGTTCTGCTTCGAGGAACTAGGGTGAATCCCTTTTCTCCTCATCCAAGGCTTGCCCTCGTCTTCCTTCCCTTTTATAACTTTTGCTTCCTCTGTTAACAATATCCAAGTACTCCTGTCAACGTTGAATCTTGAACTGTCAGACTGTGTGATCCTCGGCAACAGGAACTTGACACTGGCTCCGGCCTATTGACTTTTGTATTTCTGTCAACAAGTGTTCTCTGATTCTGTCTGCCTTGACAGAAGTATTGCCTATGATTTTTGCCCCCCACTCTCTCTGGTTAGCCCAGGTGCTAACATCTCTTGCTGTGTATACGCGTTTCGTTAATATGTCCGAGCTGTCAAAAAGTGATCGCATATGTTTTCCCGGTAACGTCTTTTGTTTCACAACACCGGTCCACCAAAACATAAGGTACTTACCTCGAGTTATTCTGTGCCAAGAGAATTGGTTGGTTGTAGTGTATTTTACGTGTGGTTTTGAATTTATAGAAGTGTTGTGTTTTACAGATGGTTTAAAAATAAATGTACTTATATTTTTTACCCGAAACCTTGAGTCAGTGTTTGCTTGAGTCACAGTAATTGTGGTTCCTTTGTGCAATCTCTGCTACTATTCATATACTCTTGAGATAAGCCTGGCTGCTCCGCTATTGCTGCCACTTTAACATAGTAGTACAGGCTTGTACCAAAGGTGAACTTGTATTACCACTTGTAGTCTTAATTTGGTGTAGTGGTCCCTAAAGGCACTGCACAGGATTCTGCCCAACACCCAGTGATTGAACCGGTGTTCCTAAGCATCGTCTTGCTTCCAAGGCGAGCGCCTTGCCCCTGAGCTATCCTCACAGTGCCACCTGTTCATATACCACAGCAGGCTACGCTTGATGCTCAAGGAAGTCCTGTCCTTGATAAACAAAGGGAAGTCAATTATGCAGCCTGCTATATATGATACCCAATTTGTTCACGTACCCTTTTCTAGGCAAGAATTAAATGCATTTAAACAATCCATCGCTGATGTTGGGAAAAAACCTATGGAGTTTTATAAAGAATTAGAAGCCGTTTTAAATCCTTCAGTCTTCACTAGTAGGGATTTGGAAACTTTGTTCTCAGTAATTTTTACAATCAGATATTTGAACACCAATTAGAAAGGTCACTGACCCTGCAACCTTGGGGAGGACATGGGACACACCTTCGCTGACAGGACAGCTGGCCAAAAGCCTGTTCCTGAAGTACTCAACCTTCCCACTATGGTAGTTGCTGTAAAGACTGGAGGGGGGGTGTTATTTGTACTCCTGCTCTCTATATGGCAGAGTCGACGCACAGAGCACCCGAGCCAAGATTCTATGCGGTAGCTATGGTCGAGCAATCAAGGCTTAAGCTCTCAGGAGATGATGTGAGCTGGTTCTTAAGTACAGTGTAGTCCCCAAGCACCCACGAAGGAATGTCCCCACACTATGTTAGTGAAAACAGTCTTTATATACATAAGGTTCACGTTATGTACACAATCACAATAACAAACTTTGTAATCTGGCAATACTATAATGGCAAATATATAAAAGGTCTACGTGGTAACACTTAGATTCCTTTAAAACGTGCCACGGTTAACAGTTCACAATGGCATACGAATCAGATTATAAGATGAAATAGACACAGAAAGAAAGCAAGTTAATCAAGCAATGGCAGAATACTGGGTCCCTACCAACTAGACAGTTTTGTGTGAGGGTCCCCCCACTTGGGCAATCTGTAAATAAAGTGTATTGGCAAGCCCAGTTCAGTTATGCTGAATATAGTCTTGAGTCCTTCTAAAAGCTTCCACAACCCCAAGTACCTGGTTTCGTAGAGTACGATGAGTCGACGGGCCCTTCTTGAGTGCACTCCCTTTAAAGCAGGAGCCACGGGTCGTCAGGAGTCAGTGAAGTAAAAGGGATAAGTAAAAGGGATAACACTGTTGTTGCGGCAGCAGCTTCAGTTCTTGCGGTGTTCGTCGACAATCGGTCGAAAATGTCCTGCAAGCTGAGGCGTGCGGTGCACCTGGACGACGAGTGTTCATTGCTGCTAAAGAGTTAAGAACTTTGGGCCAATAGGGCGTCAAGCTGTCAGCGTCTCTGCGGTCATCGGGAAACCCACCGGCGGATTCTCCTCGGTCATCAGCGGCCTTGACTTTCTCCCGCAGGACGAAAGCGGTCAACGAGGATGAGCAAGGGAGTCCTTGTTTCAATGTTCTTCTTAGGAAATGGAGCACTGCGGCTCCGGTCGGCAACGGCGGTCATCAACGGTAATGTACTTCAATGTCCGGGTGCTTCACTTCGGGGTCTCCGGAAGTCCCCTTCTCCGGTCGGCAGCCTTTCAAGGGTCTGACTTCCAGAGAGCTTTGGCAAAGATCAGCTGGTGCACGATGGTCCCTAGTAGTCTACTAGCCAGGTCCTCTCTTGGATCAGTTCCTTGATAGTCATGCAGCTTTCAGATTAGCGAAGGACAGCAGCAGCAATTCTTCCAGCGGGCTTGAATGTTAAGCATCAACTATCAACTTCAGCTTCTGAACGATTTTCATCAGTGAGAGGCTCCCAGATATACTGTTGATCTCCCATTCTTTCTGCTGGGTCACACTCAGGCAACCAATCATTCAGAAGGGCAGTCAGGCAGCCAATAAGGCTCACAGTGCATTCAGGCCATTCTTCTCCACAACACGTAATGTGGATTCAGACAAGCACTCTGCCATTCAGCACTACACACTGCGTTCATACCAGTTTCGGGCAAGGCTGTCTCAGTCATTGTGTCAAACACCAGATACTAGACACCCACAACATGAAATGCGTATTTGTCACACACTCCATTCACCCAGGTCCCATCCTACGGGAGTACCCACAATCATTGGGAAGGCTCCAGCCAGTCTGGCCTGGACTTCCCCCACCCTACCATCTATGGAACTTCCACCAAACAGCCAGTCAGGGGGAAGGGACAGAGTAAGGGCTTCCCGGGACTTCGGGAATACAAGGCAACAGGCAATAGAAAGCATGAGGCCACAGGGGCCATCTTGTTCCCCATCAGGAATCGACTGATTCCAATGGCAGGACCTGGGTATCCCCAAAATGGAGGATGCTCAGAGCACCTGTCAAATTCAGCATGGAGTTGCCACCAGGCCATATCCTGCTATGTGGGCCACACAAAGGTGTGCAAAAAACATACACAAGGAGTACAGGGTTGTACCCCTCCCCGTGAGTGCCACAAGGGTGTACCAAGGGTCTGTTCACCAAACCGAAAAAGAGGAAGAGCCATCCCACCAGGAGTGCCACATGATCTCCTGCACGGAACACAAGACCGAACATACACGATAAAGCAATAAAGGACAAGGACATGAGGCCCTGTCCCTCCAATGCATTTCCAGCATCACAGGTGCACAACTTAAAGCGGTGGCACCGAGAAAGAGATTAATTGGGATAAACTGGCCGCATGTGTACAGAATAAAATTGAAGGGGTAACAGAATATTTTAATATATTTGAGCAAGTATTTATTGATTTTCCAGGACAAGAAAGGGAAACCATTATTTGTAGATAAATTTGCCCGACAATTGTTACCTGAAAATTAGCATTCTTATAATGTAATCCAAAAGTGCTTGGCAGACAGACTCCATCAGACATATTACATATGGCTCAATATTATGAGAATAGAGTAAATATGAAGGACAAAACAGAAAAGGCAAGAGGTGTTGGTACATTTGTACCATTTTTACTGCCAGGTCCTAATCAGTGTGCATATTGCAGACAGGAGGGCCACTGGAGGGCACAGTGTACAGTCTTGTTGAATAGGGGAAGCAGAATGTACCAAAGAAGGGGAAGAGGATGTCGGGAAGGACAGGTAGGAAGGAGGGTTGGATGGATCCCACGTGGGTCGGTGATCGGCTCTGCGCCAACTGCTACAGTCCCTATTAACGCCAATGTTTTCGATAATCCAAGCAGGTCTTTTATCACTAATCAATACAATATTGAGGATTTCTCAGAGTAGGACAGCCCTCAAATGAAAATGGAACCAATCCCCATCCTTGTGGATCAGTCAGGACCCTATGTTCACATGAAAGTTGTGCAACAAGAGTATCAATTTCTAGTACACACTGGGGCGCAAAAGAGCTTCAGATATACCTTTGAGTGGCATACTAATATTTCAGTAGGGTTTGCTGGAACACCTGTAGTTAGTAAAGTATAGGCCGCAGAACCTGTCCTTTTAGGACCAGCAGCTAGTGAGATACCATTCTTATTAACTACACACAGTGTGAAGAACATTTGTTGGGGTTACATTTGTTGAAAAAGTTGTGTGCTACTATTGATGTGCACACCAGATGGAGTGCACATTACAGCATGTCTGTCAAAAATGAATCTGTTTTTAGCCACTCGACTTTGATACTATCCCTGATACTTTATGGGCAGTATGGGATAATGACTCAGTCTTATGAATATTTCCCCAGTAAAAATACAAATTCGACTGGGAGAAATGTATCTGCATATTCCTCAATGAAAGGCATCTCCCGAAGGTTATTCAGCCCTTGAAACACTTGTCTCAGACTTAGTAAGACAAGGGATCGTAGAGGAAATTACAGGGAGCGTGTGGTATAGTCCTATTTTACCTGTTTTTTTAAACAAAAAAAAAAAGGGGGAAACAGGTCTACCATACCATCTTTTGATTTAAGAGCAATTAATAAGATTGTAGTGCTTCAGTTTCATATAGTTCCAGACATTGCTACCATTCGTACCATAATACAGCCATTTGCAGAATACTGCTCAGTAATGAACTTAAAAAATGCATTTTGTAGCATACCATTACATCCAGACAGCAAACTCTTTGCTTTCTCCCTTGGTGGGAGAGTGTATACTTTCACTAGAATACCCTAAAGGGTTATACAGAAAGCCCAAGCATATACAGTAGGGCACTTAAGGAGCAGTTGAATTCCTTGAAATTGTCCGAATCTGTTACAATGATTCAATATATTGATTATTTGCTTATAGCAGCTCCCACAGAGGAACTCTAAGCATGCAACTCTATCATTGTCATATCTAGCCTGCCATGGCCATAAAGAATCTTCGAAGAAATATCAGTATTGTAGACAGGAGGTAGCAGGTCTTGGGAACCTCCGGTCTAAGGAGCGCAGAAAACTAGCACCTGATAGAATACAAGCGACTTCTAAAATGCCATAGCCAAAAACAAGTTAGAGCACTTGTGCCTATTACTCGCTCACTTATTGTCAAACCTTTTATACAACTCACGACTAAACATGTACAGGATCCAGTGCCATGGACTGTTGAACATCAAGAGACGTTTTGGTGCGCACATTGCTTTGTACTGCTCCCGTTTTAGGGACTTTGGATTATAACAAGGAATTTGTTTTGTTTGTGCATGAAATTGATGGATATGCTTTGGCTGTTTTGGCACAGGAACACGGAGGAAGGAATAGACTGTGGCTATTTTTCCTCCACGTTAGACCCTGTTGCAACTTTTTATAAATGTTTGCGCCCAGTAGCAGCTGCAGCTTTATGTGAAGGTATGGTTTTAGTCACTCTTTAACCATGATGGTACCTCACTCGTTCGATGTCCTTTTAAATAGAACTCAGACCCAGTATATGACTATGGTCAGACTTAACAGATATAAATTGAAATTGTTTGCACTGCACCACATATCAAAATTAAGAGCTGCAACACACTCAACCCAGCTGAACTATTACCCATACCAAATCAGTGTATCGGGCATATTGAGGCAGCCAACCATAATTGTATCTTTGCAACGGAGGAAGGCACCAAGGGCCGAATTAATTCTCAAGCAGAAGGAGAATTATTTTGTGATGGATCAGGTTTTAAAATGCCTGATGGAACTACAACCGCAGCCTATACAGTTATTACTTCAAAAACTATGGTAGAAACTGAACGAATACCCTTTGATTCAGCACAAGCAACAGAAATCATAGCTTTGGCTCTTGCTTGTGAATTATCAGAAAATCTTTCTCTAAATATTTTTACAATCAGTTTTCCGAAATTAAGTGCTATTCCGAAAGCGTAATATGGCCGGAAAGCGGATTTATGACTTTGCATGGAACCAAGATTCAGCATGGTTCTTTATTAAGACTGTTGTCATCTGTAACGCTACCAAAGAAACTAGCAATAGTTAAATGTGCTGCCCATCAGAAAATAGTGACTGAAATTCAAAAAAGAAAAGATTTTGCTGACTCCATAGCCAAGCAAACGTCGTTAGATTGTACCTCAGCGGATTTATAATGCAGAGAATATAAGAAGGGTTCAGGACTTCAGATGTATGGAGGAAACCTCTGTCAGCTTTAAAGAGATACAAGCAATGGCTACTGAAGAGGAAATCGGGGGTGGGAAGACAGCTCTACTATGCAGGATGAAGGGCTTTGGGTCACAGGGTCTAAAAAAAAATAGTGAATGCTTATGTGCCCCTGTTTGTGCGTATGTCCCACCCACATACATGCATGCTAAAGCTATTTGTAAATAATTGGAAAATGTATGGTGTAATTCATTGATTACCGCCACAGCTGAGAATGTCGTTAGAAACTGTAATATGTCTGAGCCATAATGAAGCTCGAGGGACTACGGTCTCGCAGAACATTTTGACCCTCCTACCTTTCCATTTGAAGTGTTGCATTTTGACTTTATTGAATTAGAAAGATGTAATAATTTGAAATGTGTTAGTAGTAATCTGTGCCTTTAGCAAACGGGTAGAGGCTTTTACCTTGAAAGGTAATACCGCCATCTCCTCTACAAAGGTTATGTTGAAAGCATATTTTCCGAGGTTTGGATTACCCAGGGTAATTTGGTCCGATAATGGCCCCCCACTTTATTGCGAAGTAATACGAAATGTGTGTAATGGATCGGAGATCAAAAAGAAATTTCACACAGCTAACCATCCTCAAATTGCAGGGTTAATTGAGCGCCATAATGGAATTTTAAAGAACAAGATGGCTAAAATATGGGCGCACACAGGACTTAAATGGCCAGATGCTCTACCATTAACATCACTCTCTATAAGGACTACAGTTGTGTCCAAATCAGGGCTGTCCCCTTATGAAATTGTTATGGGCAGACCAGCTAATGTTTGGGGTGCTCCAAAACCACGATCATTGAAAGACATTGAGCACCCACTGCTTGCTGATTATTGTAAACAACTGACTGAACTATTGACTTCTATCCACTAGAAAGTGAAGGATAGCTTACCAGACAAATGTACAAGGACATCGGGTAGAGCCTGGAAACCTGGTGATGGTCAAAAATGTTCAGCAAAGCACTGCAATGGAACCACGTTGATTAGGACCATAGCAGGTGTTATTGGCCACCCAAACTGCAGTTCGAGTAGAGGGGGAAACTGCATTGGATTCATGCTGCTCACAAATTGGTTCCTTTGCCAGCACCCTATGAACCTCATCCTCTCATCTGAAATAAAGGATTCCTGCACTCCTGTGAGTTTGTCCAAATCTGAGACCAAGTCTTCAATACAGACACCACCTTGTGTTTGAAGATCATACTATTCCGGGAGCAACTAGATACAATTTACGACCCAGCAAGGAATAGGTGTGCCCACTGGAAACCTAAGTGCAGATCTGGTACCGAGGTCAAACTGTGCCCACTGAAAACCTACAAGTGTGTGTTTGATATTGGGGCCAGCTTTGCACCTACGCAAAATCAGCGTGTCCTGATTCCCTGAGCACACCTATCGAAGGACTGAAGAAGAATCTGTATTATGTTATGGAGTTACATCCATTCAGTGATCAGACTGAATAAAAAACGAGGATGTAACTTATCTTCTCGCCAAAAACTATTGACAAAGGAAGATCGAAAGTAATATTAACATTTTGCACGATTTTAGTAGTAGGACTTTGCCTTCTTCTGGTTCCTGGAACATGATTCTGTGGGCCCCGATTCATAACTTGGCTCAGTGAACGTGCTAAAGAGCCCGATTCACTGCGCCAAAGGAGGACGCCCCGGCTCCACAAGTATTCTCAAGTGGGCCTTGGAATCCTCGTAGTGCACGACAGTGCACCTTCAGGATTGCGCCCGTTTCAGTTATAATGGGTGCAATCCTAAAATCTCGGCAGCATTTCTTTAAAATAACATATTTGTTATTTTACACAAATGCTGCCGAGAACACTGGTGTATACGAACACTTTCCTATACACCAAAGTAATCAGCTTTGACACTGCTTACTTTGGTGCATGGGAAAGTGTTCAAATACACAAGTGTTCATACATATAGTCTCAGGAGGATAGCTCACAGGCAACATGCTCGCTTTGGAAGCAAGACGACATGAAGCACCACAGGTTCGATCCCCGGGTCCGCTTTTAGAAACCTCTGGCTATTAAGCATGTTATAAATAACCTATCATATCATTTACACCAAAGTAAGCAGCTTCAATGTTTCAGACTACAACGTTGAAGCTGCTTGCTTTGGTGTAAATGAAAGGGTTCATATCCACCCGTGTGGTGTATATGAACACTTTCATATACACCAAATAAGGCTTCTTGTGGCACTCCAGTATAATGGCACCAAAATTGTTCTCAATATGTGGACAATTTTAGTGCATATATAAAACTGGAGTAGTGCCACAAGAATACCCTTCTAAAAAGCCAGGTAACGTTGGTTTCCAACCCATCCTAGCAACCGCCACATGTATTTTGAAAGTGGCAAATTCCTACCGACTTCAGAAGAATGCGACACTTTCAGAATAGGTCTTATGTACCGAAAAGGTTGCTAACCCTTTTAACAACCTTTTTGGTACTTAAGACCAGGTTGAGAATCGGGCCCTGTGCATCTTTTAAAGACACTTCTTCCTAATGACACTACCGAGCTCCCTTTTAACCCTCATGTCTTAACCCATACTCATCACCCCTTGGCTGCGTTTCAAAGATATGGGTACCACAATAATTCATATGCACAGGTTTTGGATAAAGTTCAAAAAGCCATTAATAGAATACATTGTTGGCTTTGTTCACATGTTCCACAGAGTGAGGAAGGTATAGGGATACCCTATTATGCAGTCCCAGTTAATAGATCAATATTGTGTGCTGTACTTTATCTCATAGTAGGTTGATAAATGATTGGGATAGAGCATGAGCTCCTCATGGAAGGATAATGCGTAACACTACTATAAACCCCCTGAAATATGTAATAATACCCTTAAAAGCAATCGTTCAAGTTTTAATATGGTGCTAAACTCCCATGGAGATCCCATACTTAGATGAATGTTACACATCCTTTATTACAGGTAACTCATAGGATAGGAGAACCTCAGTTTACTATAGGTAGGGATAAATATAAGATGCAATCCTTTGATACTATTGTTGATTATATCAATTATACTAATCCCATCCTTACTTATGGGAATTTGTATTATATTTGTGATGCCAGGAAAGTATTTAAGTGGTTGGACAAGTGTAGGTTGTCTTGCTAATATATTTCCTGGGGTTTATGTGTCTTCCACAAATATTATTTACCAGCGTGTAAAATTGGAGAGGGAAAAGGAGAAGTGGACCAGACTGATACTGAGGCCAAGGTAGCAGCAGACTTTGGGAAAGGAATAAAACTGTTAGGGATTGTTCTCAACTCTAGAAGCATTCATAGACTCAGAGTGGTAGAAAGTATGTTGAACAAGACTGCAAATATATCTGTGAATTTAACAACTGTACAGAATGCTATTAGATTGGTGGCACTTCAAAATAGGAAGGCAGACATTATCACGCTTCGAAAGGAGGGGTTTGTAAATTAGTGGGCTCTTCTTGCTGTACTTCCATACCTGACAGCCCTAGAGATATCTTTGATTGATTACATGCGTTAGGATAAGCAGTCCATTATGAGGTGGACAGGAGAACAGCTGGTCACAATGGTTTTGGAGTCTGCTAAAGGATTGGGGATGGAAATTACTGGCTATAATATTAGTGGTCTGTGGGTTAATGGTCGGTTGTTGTCTCCAGTGTAGTCCTGTATGTTGTTCCCATTTATCTCAGAGTTGCGTTAAGGTAGTAAAAAGAATTAAGTCCCTCTTCAAAACTAGTTATAGAATAGGACGATCAAAGAAATACAAATCCAGAATTTAATGGACATAGCTATTGAAAGTTTAACAGATTTGAACAAAATAGTCTTCGCTTAGGCTAAAAGAAATATAAGAATATGCATCTTTCTCAGCAGTAAGCTAATGCCTTTTTCGCGATCAAAATCACATTCTTTCAGTAATATTCAAAATGGAATCGCATTTGTCAGCGTTTGAGTAGAAACAAAATAGGAATGTGTTCTTGGCTTCCTCCGTCAGTCGTTACAAGAACGGGCTGGGTCTGTGGCGAGGGCATGTATCAGTTGCCTGGCCTTCACCGATAAACCTAGGTTAAATAACATTAAGGACAGGTCCATCTATTCTGCGAAGTAAGTTAACCTGTTCCAATATGGTGCTAATCTTTTCTTTAAATATTTAAATACCGACTGCACTGAGCAGAGGTTTGTTACACAATGAGACGTAGTGTTCAGCCTTTCCACTGTGTTAAAAGCACAAAAGGTATCTTTTGAAGGTTATACAAATAGGTTGACCATTGTTGGAACAGAGGGCATTCTGGATTCTGTATTTAAGGCCTCAAACATAAGCCAGCATCTGTGAACAAGCAGAAAGTTTTTCATTAAAGCCATAAGTAAAGTGGAAACTCGCAATAACAATAACTGTTGAATATGTAATTTGTTCTGCCTTCTGGGGATAAGGGCATTATTATGTATGTAGTCTGAACATACATTTGTGATATCTCTGGTAAATGAATAACAAATTACCTATGCTGATGTAGGCTTCATTTTGAGAAGCTATGTACTGTTTAGGCACTTCGGCTTCTCCACTCACGATAAATTATGAAATCCACTCGAGTGTATGATATGCGCAAAATAAATCTTATCTTGTCATTTTGAAACTCAGTCTACTTTGTTTGAACTATAGCGCTTAGAAGCATCAGTGTGGATTAGCCAATGAGAAGACTAACAATTGGGTCATGCAATGGTTTCTAGACCTACAACCCTATTGTTTCACCGTGGAACATCGAAAAGGAAAAGACCAGGGAAATGTAGATTTTCTTTCCCAGTTCCCCTGTGAAACAAATGTGGCTACATAGCATGGAGGAAGGGTATGTGAGAAACCTGAAGGTGTCTCCCCTAGCTAGTCCCCGGGGATCCGTCATCCAGGTGCCCAGGACACGGCCACCGCGATTGGATACACTTCCTGTGGGTGGACCAGTGAGGGAGGATCACCTGGATGGGGGGAGGGGGGGTGGGTTCTTTGGGGAGTGGTATCGGACACAGGCGGGTGAGACGCGGTATCCCCTTCTACGTGGTACAATGGGGAAAAGGTGTTCTGAGGATACTCGAACACTCTATCCCCCCCACCCCGTTTTCGAACACGAACACTTTCGCACACCATGAAAGACAACAGACCAACAACAGAGCTGTTTACCTGTCATGTCCCAATACAAGGGTCAGGCAAAGTCAGGCAATTGGCTAGAATCGCACACTGGACAGCGCTTTCCCTTCCCCCACAGGGATAAAAAGTTGGAGCACGAGAGCACAGGACGAGCAGCAAGGCAGACCACACGACGAGAGCGCTATCCCAGTACGGCAATGCAAGATGAGGAAAAAGGTGGCGAGAATCAAATGGGCGACAAGCAGAGAAGCAACCTTGCCCTTTCCAACCCAGACCCGCGAAACCTCCATGAAAGGACTTGCAAGACCGTGAACAATAGCCAGCGTGTGTTGCAGAAGATGTCAACAGTACACAGGGCATGCCTAAGCTGATAAGCAGGACAGAGAAACACTTGATACCATGGTAACGTCCTTGACTCCAGATATGATCTAGGATATGGCACACTGTTCATCCCAGCGGTGAGTTGGAGAGCCCATAAGAAAATGAACTGTGTTGAACGAAAGCCGCAAAGTAGCAACTTAAGGGAAGTTCAAAGAACGGTTAAAATTAAGGGAAAACCAGCTGCAGAAGGGTCCAGCACCACTTGGGTGCTCACTGAAGACACTCTGGTTGATCCTGCGTTTGTTGAAACTGCTGATACCAGAAGGCTTTGGGAGAGCCGCACGCAAAAGGGTCAAAGTGGTCATATAGGGTTCTAGCAAAATCTTTTGTACAGTCGAAAGTCTTTGACTGACAAACCATTGGAAAGCTAAGGGAGACCAATCTTGCTTAGTGAGAAAGGAGAAGGAATTTTATGGTTGGCAAGAGTGAACCAGACAGAGGGATGCCCACATTGCGTTGTTTAAAAAGACATTAAGACTTGTGAAAGCAACAGGTGAAAGTGTTTCTTTGAAAAGCCGTAGTGAACTAAAAGAGGGAGGCTGACACTCGAGAGGGGTCTGGACCCGGAAAAGGGCGATCCAGGGGTGGAGAAGCATCACCCCAAGTAAGAACGGAAAGGGACATTTATTATTTTCGAACACATCAGAACCTCGGAGGCAAAAGATTTGACAGAAAAAAATTCACAACCGAAGGTCTCGATAGCTGAGAATTGAAACGGTTGTCTCGTGCAGGGAAAGCTCAAGTGTGTGCTGTACCTGTACTCTAGTCCCGCCTTGTCCGATGCTCACAAACTTGGGGTAGGGAGACCCCAGCTACCATAACCTGATCATTTCTGAACACTTCTTTCTTGTGAAACCTATCCCACACTCTTGGTATTTAGTTGTAAGGATTGGAAATCATTTTTTCTTAATACAAGCCCTTTTATTTGACAAGACGCCACTAGGACTGCCTTATTTATTATTTGATGGACATAGCTTGCTCCCATCTAAGATTTAGGTTGAGATTAGGCGTTTTTCCGAACTGCACATACTTTAATGAACACCCTTGAACTGAGGTCACTTGTGTGTCTTTGCACCATCAGTTCCTTACACTGAGTTATCATAATACAAAATGATTATTTCACTGCAGCCACCCCTAGGTAATGGTGGTCTTGGGTCTCATGAGTAGGGTAGGATTACTTCCACACAGTCATTGGGAGGTTACAGAGGAGGGGAGAGAAAAACTATGTGTAAGCCAGGTTGTCGAGCTCCTTGTAGAACTTTTAGAAATCTTGCTAGTGGCTCACTGAGTCTTGAAAGTAGGAGGAACCTGAACATTAAGGGCCATAAATCCTGCCCATGAAATCAAGCCCTCAAAAGCACACAAGGCTATTGTAACTGTCCAATTTTGTTTGTGCACGAGTTCTCTCAGCCTGAAAGTGTGTGGAGTCAGACTAGCAACAGCAGTGTACTTTTTATTAGGTTGCACCAAGGAGTCGAATATTACCTCGTCGGTAGCCATTTGCTTTCCCGAGCAGGAGCAAAATGTCCAAGTGTTTTCAAGCTCTTTGACTTAGCCTTTTTCTTTGTGGCCCCCTATTGAAAGAGTTCCATAGCAAGTTTTAGGCAGAATTATATGCAGTACCCTTTGGGAACACTACACACAATTAGGACTACAATTTCACCTCTGGTACAAGCCTGTACTATAGTGGTAACAGTAGCACAGCAGCCAGACTGATCTCAAGAGTAAGTGAGCAGTACAGAGTTACACAAAGGACAGCAATTACTATGGTTCAGGCAAACACTGACTCAAGGTTTCTAAGTGAAAGAATATATATTTATTTACTCAACAGTTGTATAACATTTCACTATTCTAAGCAAGTTAAAAATCACAATCAAATGCACCACACCACTTCCCTTAAATTCCAGACAAGTTAAGCTCACAAAATGAAGTGGGAGCAAAATGGCACTCCAGCAATTTAAAAGGGAGGGAAAGACAGTTATAGAAATTAGGCAAAACCAACAGGTAAGTACTCAGGGCAATTTGAACAAGAGGGACTACAGTAAGATCGGATAGAAACGGCTTAGGGCCAAAGTCAATAGGACAAAAGTCTTGTGCTCAAGATTACACAGTTCAGGGTAGTTTACGGTAAAGTTTGTGGCACAGATTCCGGACTAGGTTGGTTCGTAGAAAAGTTAGTTCAAAGAGAAGAGAAGGGTAAGCCCTCCGATTGGAGAAAGATTTCAAACACATTCACCACGGTTGAACGAAACGGACAACCGGATTTGCACCGTACCTTAAAACGAAGAGGGAGTTGTAGCTGAGGCGGACATTCCTAGTGGTTCCTGCAGGCTCACGGTTCCTGAAGCGACAGTGAGACTGACACGAAGTAGGAAGACTGGAGGGTCCTGCGCCACCCAGGGAAGAAACCAGCAGCAGAGCAAAACAACGAATAAAAGGTGCGCTCCTTAAAACCCAAGCGGGATCCAACCTTCCTGGCTATCCAGCCCACTGTAGCTCTGTACAGCGAATTCGACCAGAGGAGGGGTCCTGGCTTGTAGTTTGGGCAAACTGGTTGGTCCCACCAGCTCAAAGGAAGAGGTTTCCAGGAGGATCTTCTGTCGTCTGATTCGGACCTGCAGCAGGGCTTCACCGGGCGGTTCAGTCGTGGTAGCAGTCCTCTACTTCAAGTTCCTCGTTGGTTCTTTCGTTCCAGTGGTGACTCTGCTCTTCCAGTCCCAGAGACGGGCTTTTTATGCAGTTGTCCCCCATTCATACAGTCTGGCTGTCAATCATATAGCAGGGTGGCTGGCCTGGCAAGGACAGTCCCCTCAGCCAAACAGGAGCGCGACTTGGGTTACCAAGAGAACCCATGGCAGGGGTCCGAAGATCCCTCCCTCACATCCTGCCTACCTACCTAGACTATCAGACGCCTTAAGGAGGGCTTCTGTGCAGAAGCCCGCGAAAAGACAGCGAACAAAGGAATCATCCCCGGTTTGGCGCGCAGAGAGAAACACAAGAAAGATTTTAACAAAAAGAAATGGCGAATAAACCTAGTCAGAACCAAAATAAAATGTATTTTGTCAAGCGGGTTTATGGTCGAGGCGAATATAATAGCCTGAAACAGGAACAATACCACGTTTATATAAGATAATCGCGGTAGAAAAGTTAGGGTAGTTACCACTGCCACCAGCCAAGTCTTAATGTTAAGGGAGCGAAACAAGGCTCCAAGAGATACAGACAAAAAGGGATGAGAGTTAACTCTTTCCAATACTCCATGTAAGATGGGGTATACTGGGTCTGTGGTTTAAAGTGTGTATATAAAGTTAATGGCAACTTTACCCGTTCCTGGGGACAGTAGTCAGCCCCAGAAAAATTGAGTCAGTGGGAAGTCTCAAAGACAACCCTTTGTCACTGCATGGAAGGTGCTGTGTAACACAAAAGTGGTGCACATGGAGTAGGTGAGGCTCCAGTGCCCAGGATCACACACAAATTGAAAAACACACAGCAAAACACATGTAAGAGTGGGAAAAGGGCACTCTTACCAGGTGAAAAAAATAAATCCTAGAAATCCAGCAAAGCTGTTGGTGGACTCTTTAGGTAAGGGAAATCAGCCATGAGAATTCTCGCTAACAGCAAGAAAGACAATTTGGACATTCTGTTAAAAGCTTAGAGAGCTCGGATATGCTTACCTGAAAGAACGGGATCCATTTTCAGACACCACAACAATCAACATCATCAAATACATGTTCAGGTTGGTTGGCTTCACCCAACTTCAAACCTTTAAATGGAGGGCTGAGGGCACCCGGTGGGATAAGAGATCAGGAAGACCCTAGGTAATTCTCTAGTCCACTACTGGACCGGATCCTGAAGTGGCTGAGAGACCAAGACAACACTGAGGCTCAATTGCCAAAACTGCAATACAGACTCCTGATGGCAAAGCCCGCCCCCCCTCCTACCAGAAGAGTCCTGTTTCATGCACTTCCACCCCTGAATCCGGTGGGGACAGTCAGTTTCAGTGCTCAATGCATGTCAATACAGTGGAACACCCTTTGCCCCCTCCCACAAATGGTAGTCGGCAGACATGACAGCAACCAAAAAGGCAAGTTTCCCCAGGTCACGAACCGGTCACCAACCTGTGATCCACTGTAGCCATTGGTTCAGGGCTTATGGGCCAGTGCTGTCAGTAGCACATTGAGGTCCCAGACAAGATGAGAATTGTGCACAAGCAGAAAGAAGCTCCCGAGTGCCTCAAAGTGTCGCTTCGCCACAAGAATAGACGGGGAGAACGATTCCCCCTCCAATCCCTTGTATGACTGTGAGAAACCTGTCTCACCAGCTAGTCCCCAGGTATGTGTCATGCAGGTGTCAAGGGCACGACCATCACTTTAGGATCCAGTTTGTGGGGGTGGACCAGTGGTGGAGGATCACCTGGCTGAGGGGTCTTTGGGGAGTGGAAGGGGGACACGAAGGATGACACAGTAACCCCTTCCTTATGACACCTTTCCCACCCCCATCCTACCAGGTAGGAAACCTTGGAACTCAAGCCCATCCACCCCCTTTGGCAACACAAACACTTTCTCACGGATATCCCACTGTGAGCGACAACGGACTAACACCAGAGCAGTATACCCAACATGTCCCAACACCATGATCAGCTGACAGGCAAAGTCAGGCAATTCTGGATCATTACACACACCGGACTTCCATCACACTGATAAAAAGGCGGAGCACCAAGCACACTGAGCGAGACAAAACACGCAAGGTAACAGCAGTTCCAAGATGGCAGTTTAATACAAGGAGAAAGATGGCAAGACCAGGGCAGATTGCAAGGAGGGAAGTTCCCTTCATCTCTAAAGACCGTTACTTTCGAGAACCTTGCAACATAAGAAACCAAAGACTAGGAACAAAGGCTGATCAAACCTGTGCAGTGTGTCTGAAGTACCCGCGGCTCTCTGGCGTCAACCCAGGCGGGGAGGAGCGAATCCTGCATTGGTATGGTCCTTGGCTCCTACAACAAAACAACATCAAAAAAGACAGCACAGCCGGTGAGTCGGAGAGACCGATGCCAAACCAGCTTGTGTTTTGAAACAAGGTTGCAAGCAGCAACTTTGTATCAAGAGAACAGTGTGTGAAGCATTGGCAATGAGCGACGCAAATGTAATTGGTAACTAACAAGAGTAATTGGACTTTGGGAGGTCAAGATACCATATTCAGAGTTGTCCGGTGCCACGTGGGCACTCATTTGAAAGTCTGTTGGTATCCAACTGATGCTGAGTGAATAAAAAGGAAGCTTGAGATCGGAGTAGTCCTGCAGCGGGTCAAGCTAAATCCTGTGCTCATTCGGTAAGTCTTCGATCTAAAATACATCGCCATTGGTCCGAGCCCGGCTGAGGGAGACTAATTGAGCAGGATCTGAGCTTGACAGAGGGGGTCCAACCTGGAACTTTTGAGTTCAACTTTTTGCTTTGAAAGGGTCTGAGCCCAGCTGAGGGGGATCCCGCCGAGTGAACACCCAAATAGTGAACATGTGAAGTATAGAAGAGAAAAGAACGATATACATACTTTTTTGTGCAGCATGCCCTCCGCGTCAAGCGACTTGCAAGAAGAGACTTGAATACAGAAGGTCTTGAACTGGGAAAATTGAACTGCATCCTCGTGCCCCAGGTGCCAGAGTGTGCTTTGCTCAAGTGACCCTGGCTTGCCCCGTGCTGAAAACGTGGGGAAGGGAGGCCAACGGCCCGAGCATCCTGACATTTTGCAAACACTTCTTTTTCATGAACATTGCCCCACATTATTTGTAAATTAGTGGGAAGGATTGGCATTTTTAGTATTGGCCCTTATTTGACAAGATTCCACTAGGACTGCGTTATTTGATGGTCGTAACTTGCTCCCATCTGTAGAATTAGGTTTAAATAGGAGTTTATCACACACTTGCAAAAGTTCAATAAACACCCTGTGGTCACTTGTGTCTGTCTTACTTTTGCCACCATGCGTTCCTTACACATGGCTGAAAGGAAGGTGCAACATGACTCAACAAAACCCCCTGAAAAGGCAGGATGGGGTCCAATCCACACACTGGGGGTGGGGGTGGGAGGTGGAATTCACCAGCCTCCCCAGGAACAGGTGGCAAACTCCACGTCACTTGCCCTTATGGGCCCCGGTGGAGGACAGCGTTCCGCCATGATGTCCATGTTCTCTCTGGACAAGCCCTGGTGCCCCATAGTTTCCACCTCAGGAACCAGGCCAATAACTGAAGAGATTGGGAGGAAAAGATACCAAATCCAGTCTCAAAGGAAGGCTGACTGAAAGCAGCTGAGCCAGAGCCTTAATGTCTGAAAATCAAAACCCGGCTGGAGGCCAATGTGCCACCAGAATGTTGGATTGGGTTCTAGATTTCCTGAACAGTACCTTGTAAATGAGGGGAAACCAGGGTGGTGGTGTGGGTTTCAGCTTGTAGTCACCTCCCACAAGACCACTAGGAAACCCACTACAGTTCTGTTGTGTATCCTGACGGGAGGCAAGCAACGAGCAATGGGACTTCAGTGCAGTCACAAAGTTATCTGGGGCTCCTCACCTCGCAAAGAGGTCCTGAACCACCTCCTAATGGAGCTCCTACATGAACTGATGCTTCCAAGCCTGCTGAGAGTGGTGAAGGTCGAGCACGTGGATATTCTGTTGAATAACCCATTCCCACAATTCCCCCGAGCAACGTCTAGTTGCAGGGTCCTACCACCCTGTCTGTTTAGATAATACATAGCAGTTGTGTTGTCTGGCAAGACCTGTATAGGAGTTCTTGATAAATGGAAGAAAGGTCTTTAGGGCACTTAATATGGCCTTGTGGTTACAGAATATTGATGTGAAAAGTCAGTTCTGGGTCCCACAAGTCGTGCACGAGGTCGACCAGAATGGATCCCCACTCCACAAGGGACTAGTGTTATTAGAGACTATTTAGGAAGAAGACCCGACAACTGGACCACCACCTTGGGATGCGAGCAATCATTCCATCACCTCAAATCTGAATGTAAAGACATGGGAATCTGGAGCACAACCTACTGTGGGTGATCCACTTGCGACCAGACCAAAGCCAAATAAATGATTATGGTATCTATTGAGCACAGACCTTGCCTCGAGAAGCAACAGAGCGCTTTAGAGGTAAACAATACAGATACCTGACAGAGCACTTTTCAGAGGTAACAGAACAGATATACAGCAGGGGGGTGGGATACAGAGGAGGGGAGTACAGCTCTACCAAGTGGAGAGGAGGAGCGCGGCAGGCGGCGCCTAGCAAGTCAAGTGGCACGAGGGGCGCTGTGATGGCCTAGGTGTTGGGGCGGAGAGATTCCTTGAAGCAGTGGGTGTCGAGTTCTTTTCGAAATTGTAGGAGCGAGTCTGATGCCGACGGGGAGGAGAATCCATCACAGAAGGCTGGTTTGCTGGTCCTCTGCTTTTTGCAGCGGTGGATGTCTGCACACGTCGTGGCTTCTGGTGGTGCGCTATCCAGAGGAGATGCAGAGTTTCTCTGCAAGGTAGCTGGGTGAATTGAGGGCAACTGCCTTACAGAAGATGCAGCAAGACTTGAAGGCGATTTGTGCATGCAGTGGGAGCCAGTGAAGGTCGTATCTGCTGATGTGGCAGGATTGCTATGTAGGATTGCTGTGGTAGGCAACATTGCTATGTTATGTTATGCAGGATGCTAGGCTTTTTTGTGCTAGGTTATGTTGTGCTGGGCTGGGTTATGCTATGCCTGGTATGCGACATTAGGCTCTCCTATACAGTTTGGCCTTAGACCCTCCATGTCCCCTCCCTCTGCACGCAGCACCCCGGACAGACCTCAAACCCCTCCTGGGGCAGAGGGCATGAAAGACCTTCCCTTTGGCTAATTCTCTACAAGTATAGCATTAGCCCCATATACAACTGTCGGGTTTCTGTGAATGCCGCTTATGCAAAATACAACACAATGTCCCTGTAGGGCTGCATCGCAAGGTCACAAGTTAGATGTTGACAGTTTGTGCGCAATGTCTGCAATATCGTGCCAAGTAACACCCCCCCAACCATTGAGAAAATACAGAACAATTCCTGTCGGGCCATGATAGGCTATATAACCAGCACTTGTTAAGGATTCTAATTGGGCGTCATACACCAGACCAGGACTCTTTCCACTAGCTTAGGATGCAGCGTACAATTAAAACACTTTTTACTTAATTTCCTAGAATTCGGATTGAGCTGGCATCCAACCCGTCTCACACCCCCTTATACCAATACCCTGGGTCACAATGGACCATGAACCAGACCGGAGGGTGGTAATACAATATTTATTTATTTTGAAAATCCAAATGAAATCCCACAATGTAATATTGGGCCGCAGTCACCAGTGCGGAGATGATAACAGTGTAAAATGATAGAATACACTTAGTTTGACCTTCTAATATAACATACACAAAGCACAAATGAATGGGAGCAGTTTTACTTTTTGGCTAGATGGCACCCCAGTTAAGATTTCCCCCTGCAATACTCCCTCAAACCCCTATTACTGAATTCTGAGTGGATAGAAAGGAGCAGCAAGGAGTCGGGTATACTAAGCAAATTAAAATCCGACCTTTCCCCACGAAATGGGAGGCAAAAACCTTTGCAACTGCACAAAATAACACTCGGAATTAGTAAATATTTGTTTTACCTGTGTGGTTGAATAAATGAGGTAAATACGACTATAGCACTATCACAGATGTAAGAACACTAGCAGATTACAAGCAATGTCCCAACAACGGGCATACAATTCAGAAAGTCAACTTGAAAGTGAAAAAAACAGTGCAGCCAAATAACACAGAAATTGCAATTGCTAATTTACACAGGTTTAAATGTCAAAATGGTTTGGAAAACGAGTGAAATAGAATCAGAATTTGGTTTTTATGCTGAAAGACAGATGCACATCACAGGGATAATATGCAAGTGAAAATGACACTAAATGAATGACAGGATGAGATTCTCAATGGGAAAGGAAATACGGTTTTAAAAATAAAAGCAGTTGACAGAGAAAAATCGGTTTAAAAAGGAAAGGACAAGTTTTACAGAAACTATATTTTATTGGCTAGCAAAGACACGCCACCCGCAACACAGGTTACTTTGCAAATGTAACCCCTTTGCGCTGTGTGGCTCTTTATGTGGGAATTAATTAGTTTAATCAAAATAGGACTAAGGATTTACACAAGACAGAAATGAGTGGAAGGATGGCGCTAACAACTGGAGATCAAGGACAGGATGCACAGAGAACTGACAGTTTTAAGGATTTCGGCTAAGGCAGTTATGGGATTTCTATGGTGTAGAATCTAATACAAGGTACAGAGCAAGGGATGTAGTGTGTGGTTGTTAGGGAAGGAAAATACTCATGACAAGCACTTGAATGGGGTATATTTTGGACAGCGCACCAGGTTTCTGGACAGCAAGGCAATCTCTCCCAGAAGAAAACAGCAGGGCAAAGGTCTGGTCACAGCACAGCAGCACCTCAGCTGGATGGATCAGGTAGCAGGGCAAGCAGGCAGCACTGGATAATCCCAAAGAGGGTTCAGCCACCTTTTCCCCTTTCTCCCTGAGTTATTGGGATTTTTAGTGGGGTTTCTCTAATCAATGGTCCTGCCTGGATAGGATCAGCTATGCGCTGGCCTGGCCTGGCAGTGGAATCTGCTGGAATCTTGCAGGATGAATATGGAATATCTGGCTACGGAGGAGCTGGAAAATACAGAAGAGAGTGTCCTTTGTCTCTTTGAGATTCGACCTTTGAGACGGTGGATGACATCACAAGATTATATTATGGGGGCCGGCTTTGGCTGGACATGCCTCCAATAACTGGATAGGTCAGCCTATGTATGTCGCCTCCTCCCTAGAAGCAGATTGGACAGAAGAAGGGGACTCAGTTTTATGGGACCAGCTACAGAGCCATCCCACAGTCACCTTTGCCAAAATCAGATATGACACAAATGCACCTTTTTACAGTTGTGGCACTTTTGAAAATCCCATAGGCAGATTACATATTTCACACAGAGCATGGCATTCCAACTCAAGTTTATACAGCATCATTTAGCCATTCTAATAATTTTTGGTAGGAAATATTTCACTTAAAATTCTACAATTTTATATATGTGTACCTATTATCACAGAGCGTGTTTGCATTAAATTTTAAAGTTGCACCCTGTACACTTTCCCCATGATTTCCATTTTTCTGCCGTTTGCGACCACCACATGCTACTACTATGTCTTGTTTTAATGCTACAACAATTGCATTTAAACGGTTAAACTTTCGCATTGCTGCGTTGTCTGGTTGTAGAAATAAACATCTTAAAGTTTAATAAAGTAGTCTTTTGACCCAAATGGGCCTGCATGGTCTTCCAAATAAGGACATACTTCTCAATGTTGCATTGGAGTTGCCTTAGAAGCTCCCCAGTTTAAGTTGAGGGGAGGTGCTGCTTAAAAGTCACACTTAGGTGTCCCAGAAATCCATTGTACCCGGCTGGCACACTGCCACAGAGTCTGATGAGGGTGTGAGACGCATCACCCTTGCCTATTCATATGCCCCAGATGCTGGTACACTTGGGGGAACAGTCAGTCCTTTGAAGCTAGGCCCAACAAACCTGTCCTGCTGGTTTCACAGTAACTATGTATTTTCTTTCCTGAACCAGAAAGCAAGACTGCTGGTATTAAACATCCTATATGTTGTAAAACAAACCAACATTTCTATGCAAGAATGCAAGGACAGGGCCTTTTTTTAAACAGATACACTTCGCTGTCACTTTCAAATGCGTTTTTTTCCTGGCATCTTTATTCTGAGCAGTTCCATGGACATAGTCAATTTCTACTACACAGGAATCTGTTTAAAGCAAAGGCCCAATGAAACTGACATGAGCAAACAAAATTCTTCTTATGAAGGGCTTATCTCTCATTTTGTTGCAAAAGGGAAAGAGTTTTGCATACGGCTCAAATTTAAGTTTTCTGGTATTTCACAGATCCTGCCTGAAAGCCTGTCATTCAATGAGAAATGCACCCATTTTTTCTGGAGCACAACCTGAATATGGAGGGACCTAGCTGGGTCTCACTGAATCAGAACTGTGTACTGTTGAACAGATGAGAGCATCAGGGCACAGTCATTTTAAAAAGCAGAATATTCTCTCTCTCAGTGAAAAAGTGTTCAGGTGTCAGTATAGCAGTGCAATTGAAGAAATGCTGGCAGCAATTCTCAGGGTGTTCAGTGTTTCATCTTGCTCCATGTGTGGCTGGTAAGACGGCGCAGCCATCATTTTGGAGACTGCAAAGCACAGTTTCAATGCAAGGCAATAGTGCTCAACAGAGCCAGCGCAGCTATTCCGCTGGTGACTGCTGAGATTAAGTTTGCAGAGGTAGGGGATTCTGCTGCTGGGCTGGTAGATGTATCCCACAAATTCCCCCCCCCCTCTGCTTCCCCGAGACTTTTTGTTGAGGGCAAGTAAGGCAAAGTTGGGTTCATCGGACGGAGTTCCTTTTTTCCAAATCAGGGAGCGGTATGCCACGATCCTCCCGTTCTCTTTTGTTGGAGTGTGGAGCGACACCCCATTTCCGGGTCTCCGGGGAAGACCTCCTTTGTCTACGAAGGACGGAAACGGCATTAACTAGTGGATAAAGACAGATTATAACACATTCCCACTGACTGTCTTCCCGGAAAGGATGCCATAGGGGGACGAAAAGACATTACATTCATTAAAGTACTTAACACATCAACAAATAATTCACCAGGCAAAGATAACTATCCACATTCACACCACGTTTTGTGATTTATTTATTTATTTTTTTAAATGGTAGTGAAGAAAAGTATCCCCTATTAGATAGATATACCTATGTACTTACCTATCCCCTTCTGCTTTTTCTTTCTCTGGCTTCTTATATTCTCCAAGGGTCTCCTCTATGTGACCTTCCTTGGGCTCCGCAATTAGCTGCAAATTATGCCTGGGGTGACAACTTTTTAACTGATTAATGTGGACCCATTTCTCTTCTGTCAGCTCTCCTTTGGGGATGCAGATTCTGTAGGCGACCAGTAATATTTTATCTACAATTTCAAAAAGACCGTGCCAGGAGGGGGGACATTTTTGCTCCTGAGTCTGGTTCCTTTGAAAATCGTACAAGTAGACCTGGTCTCCTACTTGGTATTACTTTTTGGTTGTTTTTAAGTCATATTGCGTCTTCATCCCCTCTACTGATTTTTCCAGATTCCGTTGAGCGTACGCAAAAGCATGCTGAAGGGGTTTTCTTAGATTCGCAACATACTCATGTGTTGGAGGCGTTTATCAGTTTCTGCTCTTGTGTTCTATAGAGCAGATGCTGAGGTAGCACCATCCTTCGCCCAGTCATTAGCTCAAACGAAGACATCTTGGTTGCAGAAGATGGTGCAAATCTGATGGCCATCAAGACAAGCGGTAATCGGATGTCCCAACTTGGCCCAGAATCTGCCACAATTATTTTTAGAATGCTCACAATTGTTTTATTGTACCTCTCAACTCCCGCACTAGAGGACAGGCGGAATGCAATATGAAGTATCTCTCACATCTTGGTCATCACTTTGCTGGTGAAGTGACTTCCTCGGTGTGACTCCATCTTTTGGGGTAGGCCAAAACGTGAGAAGATGTGGTTGATCATCAGGGCAGCTGCTGTTTCTGCCTTGCAATTCGGGGACAGAGACATTCCACCTATTTGGTAAACAAGCATGTTACTGTTAACATGTACATGTTCCCCTAGAGGAGCGAATCATGGGCCCGATGAAATCTACTTGTAAATCTGACCAAGGCAGGGTCATTCCCCTCTTCTGGAGGGGAGCTCGGTGTGTGGGAGAACTTGGCTGAAATTGCGCACACACAAGATACCCCTTCAAATATTGGTTGAGGTCCTGCCCCATGTGTGGCCAGTATGCAACCTGTTGCAAGATTTCTAGAGTAGTGTGAAACACCAGATGACCGGCTGTGGCCGCTTCATGGGCGTGACTTAGCATCAGGCTCCGGAAAGAGGTAGGTACCACCCCATGGTCACATCCAGAGATGGACCTCCTTACCAACAAACCATCTTGGATTTGGAACATTTTGGGACACTTCAACACCCAGAGGTCCTCTTTCCTAATGTAATCGGTATCGGTCAGAGGAAAGTTCTCCGGGTCCTCAATGTGTTGATAATATTTCCCAATAATCGGATCCCTTTTTGTGCCGCGATTAAATCAGCATCTGGGGTCTCCTTACTCCACTGGGCAGTTGAGAGTTCATTGTGAGCATTTGTCTGGGACCTAGTGACTGCAGTGACCTGAATCTTCCCCAACAGGGACTCAATCTCAAGGAGAGCCCCTTGGAAGGCTCTGGTTTTGGCCAGCTGATCAGCCAGGCCGTTTACAGTTTTGTCTGGCCCCTCTATTCTGGAATGGCCATTAATCGTTTTCCAATAGATGGTCATCCCATTAGGGGTGACCAGATCATCAATATTTTGTATTAGCTTGCCATGTTTAATTGGTTTGTTATTAGCACACAGCATGCCTCCGGTTTTCCAATTAACAAGGTGATCCACGAACCCGGTCTAGACATAATTTGAATCAGTGATTATGACCAGTTTGTGGAGTTTGTGTTGGACGGCAGCGAGGATGGCCTGATGAACTGCCATCAACTCCGCCACCAGACTACTGCGGTGACAGATTTTGTACCCAGCACAGGGTTCCAGGGCATCATTCACCCAGGCATTCCCAATGCCGGCCACCAGTTCCTGTCCCCGTTGTCAACATGGTAGGAGCACCCGTTCATATAAAAAGTGGGCATTCCCTCGCACTGGTCTTCATACACTGTGCAGGGAATTCAGGTACGCCTCCATGTTGTCCTGGTGTTAAAGACTTTCATTCTCGAGACAGTTTTCTCTGGCACAATCATTCAAGTCAGTCAGACCTTGCACGAGGTGACTCTTGTTTTGCCCATATCTGACCTCTGCAGGAAAGCCTTGCATTGCAAAATCCAGGGAGTAATTCTGGAATTACTCACATTTCCTGCATGGATTCTGTCAATTTGGAGATATTGCAAAGGCTGGTGGGGAGTCTCCACTATGATGTGCTCCCCCTGGATGAACGGGCAATAACTTTTCACTGCCCACATCATTGCCAGGAGTTCCTTCTCACAATCGTAGAATTTTTCCTCCACAGAGGATAAAGTCTTGCTTGCAAAGGAGATTACTTTATTGACCTGGTCATGATTTTGAAACAATACTGCTGTCAAGCATATATTCGAGAACCCTGTCTCCAAGAGTAACTCCTTGTTTTTGACAGGGTAAGCTAGACAAGCTTGTTCAGGACCCCATTCCCACTTGACCCCACCCCCCTTGAACAGATGGATCAGGGGATCTTGTGACCTCTGCGTAATCTTCCAATGAACTTCCTAGTGTAATCAGTGGGTCCAAGGAGGCTTCTTAGCTCACGCAGAGTTGTAGGGTCTTTCAGTTTGAGTAGTGCTTTTACTTTCTTCTCCTGGGGACAGAGACCATCAGGAATTATGTCATGTCCCAAGAAGTTGACACAGGTCCTGCACCACTGTGCCTTCTGGAAGGGCAGTTTTGCTCCGGCAACCCTCAACTGGGTCAGAACATAACGGAATTCAGCTATGTGTTCCTCCACAGTTGAGTTTTTTTATCAAGACATCATACACTTGGGCCAGGTTACCCCTTTCACCCAAGTCGGGCATGGCCTTATGTAAGAAGATGTTGAATTTGTTGCCGGAGTTTATGTATCTGAAGGGAGTCTGGGTCCACGTGTAATGCTGCCCCCCGCCCCCAAAAGGTAAATGCCAGCTTGTATTGGTCCTCCCTACTGACAGGCACGGTCCAGTATCCATTGGTCACGTCAATAGCCGTGTATACATTGCACCACTGGATCTGTGCCAGCCATTGGTCAATGTAGGGAAGAGGCCATCGGGACATGTGGACCAGTTTATATAGCTCACTAATGTCAGCGCAGAGTCTAAATTGGCAATTTAGTTTTAAAATCCCAGCACCGGATTATTAAAAGGTGCTGTGGACTGGACGTATTCTCCCACGAGACTCTACATTTTTGATTATTTCCATCAGGGACTCCATTGATGCGAGAGGGAAGGGATATTGCTTAAAACACAGTCATTCCAGGGTCTGTGGGAATTGTGGTAGTATGTAGCTCGGTGCGACCAAAGTCGTACAAATCCACAGCAAAGAGATCTTGGAAATCTAAGAAAACTTGTTTCAACTTTTTCTCCTCACTCTCACAGGTATTAGTGAGGTTGACCCGCTCTTCAACCATTTGCCTGAAGCCTGGAAAGACTTCAGGTTACGCTAGATCAGCGGCCTCCTCCAGCTGGGAAGAGAGGTCTCTGGTTAGGGTATTGACCTGCACAGAGGGTTTCAGGTAGGAGAGGCAGTCATTGTGGACCTGGAATATTACCTCACCCCGCCTGATGTCACAGGTCACCTCTTCCTCCCTATAAGGGAAGGAAGAGTACACCAGGAAATGTCCCCCTAAGCGGGTGAAGATCAGGTCCGGTGGCACGTCATGGTCACAGCAGTCATTGTCGAATGGTCCCATCAGTTCATTTCCGAGATCCATGGAAAAATGTCAGTCATCAACCGCCATTCCAATAATGGTCCCTGTCCCAGAGTGATACTCCTAGGGTCGCTGTTATCCATAAATATTGAAATGGTGTTGTGTTTTACAGTGACTAATGGTGTTGGGTTTTAACCCCAATCCCTGCTGTTGGAGATGGGCATTGAGATGTACATAGGCATCAGGAGCTTGCAGTTTCTGGCCTCTTGATTTTTAAGTCCAGGGGGAATTGTCGAATCCATCCTGGGATGGTGACCTCTACCATTTGAAATACGGTAGCAAATGGGCCGACCAAAATGCTTTTTCAGAATCACCAAAGCCCATGGGATTATTCCCCTAGTCGGGACCAGGCCTTGTAATTTATAACATCCAAATGAATTGCAAACTGATTGAGAATGTCACTGCCTAAATAGAATACAGCAGGGACATCTTGCACAACCCAACAATTATGCTCTTTGCTTTTATCACCTGTAGAAATCGAACATGCACCTGCTAAGCAGGAGATGTTTGAAATTGAGAATTTCGGGCGAGAACAGACTCCTTCCCCTCATTTCACTTAATAGGGAGGAACAATTGTTCTAATTTTCAAAATGTCAGCTAAACTTTGAGCTGGTTTTCCATCACTTTTGACTATAGAGTTGGGATTTTCAGATGGTGAATTGATATAAAATTTCAAAGTATTTCCTTCAAGTGTGGAATTCCACTTAGAACTGGAAGGAAGGTTGATTTTCAAGAATGGAGAGGAGCTCCCAGCACCAGTTTGTTGTCCTACAGCAATTACTGTAACATCAGGTATTTGATTATTTTGGAAATGAAACTCAATATGATCAGATTTTTGTTCAACCACGTGGCATGTGCCATTTAAACTAACATGGTTGACGCGCCGTTTTAATTTTATTGGCCGGTTAGTCTGAGTCCAGAGGACCTTGTTCACACAGTCTATTAGAGGAGACAACCTGCAAAGGATGTCATTCACTAATAGACAGGGGTTCCCTCTGGAGTCACGACTATGACCGAGTGCTTCACCTTATGTCGCGCAATTTATATTTCCAGATCCGCAGTCCCCTCGACAGGAATTTCATTCTTGGAGTTGTCCATGCAGAGGGGTGAGAGGGATCTGGTGTATCTCCCCCCTTTCTGAATTTAGCTGCTCAAAGGCCCTTTTAGACAGAAGAGTGGCTTGGGATCCAGTGTCCACCAGTGCTGTAAATGCACATTGCCCTTGCACTCGAACGGGGGCATAGAATTTCCTCTCCTCCTCAAGCGGGCAAAGGTAATTAGGCATTTTGGGCAAGCTGGGTGGTCAATTTCTTTATTTTGGACCCCGACACAATGGAGTTTTGGACAATTTTCTGTGCCGGAGTTTGGGAATCTAATAAAAATTTGGCATCCTGAAATAGATGGGATTTTAGAATCCCCTTTTTCCCTTAGCTCTGTGCTGCCCCCTCTTACCAGGTGGCAGTGACTAGAACCAGTTTGTGGGGAGGGTCCCTACTTTACCATTTGTTTTCTCAGGATGACAATTCTGGGGTTCAGGGATGTGGGACTCTGAATCAGTCCCCACACCCACCCAGTCTCCATTGAGATCTCTCGAGACCCATTTTTCTTTGGGGGGGAATTCCCCCCATCCCTGAAGGAGAAGAGTCTCTTCCCAGAATCCTCCAAGGATTCTTACACTTCAAACTGGAGGACACTGACTTCCTCCACAAAAATGGGTCTTTTTGATGTCTATTTCTCCTACCCACCCTCTGTTCCCTGGGGGGGGGCAGATTTCAGGGGCAAGATATTTTAATTCCGGTTCCGGGGCTGTTCACGGGTGAGGAAGGAAGCTTCCTCTAGGGCTTCACACCCTCCTTTCCTCCCGTGCCTCCTCCTCTGGAACCATCGATTTGTCGGGGTCTCTCCCAGTCATTGTTCTGGGGTGCCAGACACTTGGTTTGAGGGGTTCTGAGCCACCATGTTCATCTGAGGGTTCTGCTGAGCTCTCAACATGCGACTCAGATCCTGCGTGAGGTTCTGGACCTGGTGCTCCAGTTGGGACATACGTTCCGGCTTCTACGGGGGTCGACGTTCATACCTAGGTGGTTCACGGGAAAGGTAACTATCCCTCCTCCCGCAGTACCCTGGGTATTGGGGATTTTTGTAACCCTCTACCCTTGGCCTCCCCTCCCCTGGATTGGGTGGTTTGGACTCTTGAAAGCAGGGAAAGAAAGGAGAGTTGTCCTGCACATTGGGGTTTGGTAGATACCGGGGAAAGAAAGTTAACCCAGGATTTGAGGGATTACTGCTCTACGGAGGGAAGTTTTCCGGGGGCAGTACTTACCTGGTTGGATCCCCCCCCTTTGGACTGGATGAGTCCATACAAACCCAAAGGCAGGCTGGTTGCCCTTATATCTGGGGCATATGTAATCAGGAGAGTTAGGGGACTCATTGTTAGGATTACCTCCCCAACTGCCACCTGTTGCCGATTGATCCGATGGCCTTCTTTGCCTCTAATTTGGCTGATTTTGGGATGGTTTGTTTTTAGCCCCACCCCCCCCATTTCTAGGTCTAAAATGGGGGCAACCTTCACCTCTGCCATCTGAGCAGCAGCGGGGGTTTTCGTTGGTTTGTGGTTTTTGTTTTCTGCAGGTTTTTGGACCTCAGATCCGGGTAGCCTGCTCCATTACCCAGTCCAGGGTCCTTTTGCCATGAAATCCCTCCAGTTGGGTCATTATGTATTTTGGGAGCACATGATAATAAGTGGTTATGAATTCTCTGGAATTAGTGCGCACCCGCCTGGTAGGTTATGCAAAGGCGCGTTTTAGTACCTGCACAAATTCTCTTGGGACCTGATCTCCGCACTGCAAATTGTAGGCCGCTTTGCAAGCCTCCTGGGGGTTTCTGTGGGTGGAAAGGTGCTTCAAGATGGCCACCTTCTAGGTGGACCACCTTGAATGGTTTTGAACTTCCAGTCCAGCAAAGAAGCTGGAGTACTCCGGAGAGAATGTACATTTAGCATAATCTATGCATTTCTGGCTATCTTTGATGTGAAACGTGTCCATCATTTGTTCATAGTTCCAGATGCTCCCAGACAGATCATTGTGTGTTTTTGTGATAGTGCTATGAACATTCATAATGGCCTTGATCTGCCTAATTGGGTCTTTCACCAGAACTCTCCTCTGTTTATTAGCCTTCTTTTGCAGCGTCACCCGAGTCCACTCGCCCTCAGACTCAGAACCGCTACTGTTTGAGGTACCCTCATTATCTTCTAGGCGATCCCTGATTCTGTGAGCTTGTGAGGGGCTCGCAGAACGGGGGGGTGGCCTAGTTTCTTCTCCCCTGTGGCGCACAGGAGAGTAGTCTTCCAACGACTCCCTGCGTCAAGGATTGGTGGATGATCCCCCCCCTTCCCACTGCCCTGATTGGGTGGAGGTCTTCAGAATGCTCTTTTGGGGCCTCATTTCATGCTTTTTTTCTGCAAATTGAACCAAACGGTCCCTTTGGAGATAGTGCTTCTGCAGATCCAATTCCTCAACTTTCTCCTCATAGGAGGCTTCCTGGTCAGAGACATCAGCCATAATATTTTTGTATTTATATTTGGTCTCTCAAGTTTGGATTTAGCCCGTCATACTCTTTCCCCAACCTCCCTAGTTTTTCCTTCTCAGCCCCTACCTCTTGATTGTAGGCAAACGTCTGAGCTCTTTGCTTCGCCATCAGGGCTTGACTGGCCCGCTTTTGAGCTGCCACCTGCTTGTGGAGTCCATTGTTCTCACAGAGGGCCTCATTATCACTTTGCGCTACCTGTATGGTCTGGGAGCACAGACAATTTCTGTTGCAGGAGGTGAACCTCCATTTTCTGCACATTTAGAGCCCCTATGACCTGCTCTAACTAGAGTTCCATTCGTCTTCTATGTCCCATACATTTTTCACATTCTTCTTTTATGCCAGTCAGTCCCTGAATGTCTGACTCCCTTCTCTCCAGATTGGTTTTTAATTTACACATTTCCTGGTATAGGGCCTCTTACGCCCGATACAGAACGCCCCTTTGTTCAGCCAGGTCATCCCTTTGTTGTGTTATGGTGCCTAATCAAATTCTGATTGAAAGTGGAGTTCTTTCATAATTACTTTCCTCTTCCAATTTTTTTATCCGATTCTGTAAAGTGACTATTTGCTCTGACGTTGTATCTCACTTGTTTTAATTTCAGTTGACTCTTCCAAAAAAAAAAATAATAATAATAACCTTTTGACACTCCACTCTTAATGCATTTAATGCGTTTTCATCGGGACACATGTGGGGACGTGGGAAGGTAGGCCATGTGTTGTTGGCGGTGTGTTTCGGTGGGTGGCCAGAGTGAAATGTCTGAGAATTGTATTTACAGCCAATTTCTGAGACATTTCCCTGTATCCAACTCACCGAAACACGTCGCCAACAACAGATGTCATACCTTCTCCCATTCCCACAGGTGTCCCGATGAAAAAGGTACCTCATATGTGTGGGTGCACCTACCGGGGGCACAAAAGGAAAAGGGTAACCCGCTGGTAACCCCAAGCCTTTCGCCACTGACCATTTTGTTTATGTGGGCAACCTACAAATTTGGACCTAGGGTGTCAAAGCCAGCAAGGAAAACGGGGAATCCCATGCATTTCCCAAAAGAGAACACCCGTGGGAATCCACAGAGGTCTGCCTTGCGCAAATCGGCCAAGAATCTACTACCCAGAACCTCTGGCAAGTTCCATATTTGGGGGTAAAAAACAATTTCCAGACATTTCACTCTGCTCAACCACCAAAACACGCGGCCAACAACAGATGTCATACCTTCCCGCGTTCCCACAGGTGTCCCAGCGAAAACGGTACCTCGATGTGTGGGTTCACCAATCTAGCCACAAAGGGAAAAGGCTACTCCACTGGTAACCGCAAAAGGATTTGAGGATATAACCTACAGATTTGGGCATAGGGTGTCCAAGCCACCAAGGAAAACTGGGAACCCCATGCATTTCTGAAAAGAGGGCATATCACTGGGATAACAAGCAAGTGAAAGAGTGACTCTAAATTAATGACATGATGATACTCAATGGGAAAGGAAATTTGATTTTAAACATAAAAGTAGCTGACAGAGAAAATCAGTTTAAAAAGAAAAGGACAGGTTTTACAGAAACTATTTTAGTGGCTAGTGTAACCCCTTCGCGCTGTGTGGCTCTTTATGTGGGAATTAATTAGTTTAATCAAAATAGTACCAAGGACTTACACAAGACAGACATGAGCGGAAGAATGGCGATAACACTTGGAGATCAAGGACAGGATGCACAGAGAACTGACAGTTAAGGATTTCGGCTAAGGGATTTATGGGATTTCTATGGGGTGGAGACGAATACAAGGTACAGAGCAAGGGATGCAGTCTGTGGCTGTTAGGGAAGGAAAATACTCATAACAAGCACTTGAATGGGGTATTTTAGACGCATCAGGTTTCTGGTCAGCAAGGCAATATCTGGTCACTGGTCACAGCGGCAAGCTCTCCCAGAGGAAAACAGCTGGGCAAAGGTCTGGTCACGGCACAGCAGCACCTCAGCTGGATGGATCGGGTAGCAGGGCAAGCAGGCAGCACTGGATAATCCCAATGAGGGTTCAGCCACCTTTCCCCTTTCTCCCTGAGTTATTGGGATTTTTAGTGGGGTTTCTCTAATGGTCCTGCCCCGGCAGTGGAATCTGGAATCTTGCAGGATGAATATGGAATATCTGGATACGCAGGAGCTGGAAAATTCAGAAGAATGTCCTTTGTCTATGTGAGACTCTACCTTATATAAGGCGGATGACATCTCAAGATTATACTATGGGGCCAGCTTTGGCTGGACATGCCTCTAACAACTGGATAGGTCAGCCTATGTATGCCGCTTCCTCCTTAAAACAGATTGTACTGAAAGAGGGGACTAAGTTTTATGTTGTGTGTTTTTATGAGGTACAGGGCCATCCCACAGTCACTCTTGCCAAAAATCAGATGACAAAAAAAAATAAAATGCACCTTTTTACAGTTGTGGCACTTTTGAAAATCCCATAGGCAGATTACATATTTCGCAAAGAGCATGGCATTCCAACTCCAAGTTTATACGGTATCATGTAGCCCTTCTAATAATCTTTTGCAATTTTTGGTGGGAAATATTTCACTTAAACATTCTACAATTTTATATACGTGTACCTATTATCAGAGCATGTTTGCATTACATTTTTAAGTTGCACCATGTACACTTTCCCCATGATTTCCATTTTTCTGCCGTTTGCGTCCACCATATGCTAGGGACAACTACTAGGTCTCAATTGCATTTATACTGTTAAACTTCGCATTGCTGATTTGTCCGGTTGCAGAAACAAACAAAGTTTAATAAAGTAGGCTTTTGACCCAGATGGTCCTACATGGTCTTCCAAATAAGGGCATACTTCCCAATGTTGCTATGGAGTTGTCTTTGAAGCTCCCCAGTTTATGTTGAGGGGAGGTGCTGCCTAAAAAGTCACACTTGCGTGTCCCAGAAATCTGTTGTACCCAGCTGGAGTACTGCCACAGAGTCTGATGAGGGTGTGAGACGCATCACCCTTGCCTATTAATATGCCCCAGATGCTGGTACACTTGGGGGAAGGTAGATCATGTAGTCAGTCCTTTGAAGCCAGGGCCCAACAAACCTGTCCTGCTGTTTCTATGCAAGGACAGGGCCTGAATTCAACATTTCACTTTTAAACAGATATTTTCTCATTTGTAAAAAGCACCATTTTACATGTGGTTAATTTTCCTTTGCCATCACTTTCAAATGCGTTTTTTACTGGTATCTTTATTCTAAGCATTTCCATGGCCATAGTCAATTTCTACTACACAGGCATCTGTTCAAAGAAAAGGTCCAATGAAACTGACATGAGCAAAGAGAGAAAGCTTCTTATGAAGGGGTTATCTGTCATTTTGTTGCAAAAAGGAAAGCATTTTGTGTACAGCTCGAATTGAAGTTCTTGTTATTTCACAGATCTTGGCTGACACAGCCTGTCATTCAATGAGAAATGCCCCCCTTTTTGCTGGAGCACAACCTGAATATGGAGGGACCTAGCTGGGTCTCACTGGATCAGAACTGTGTACTGTTGAACAGATGAAAGAGCATCAGGGCGCAGTCATTTTAAAATGCAGAATATTTTCGCTCTTTGTGAAAATGTTTTGAGCTGGCAGCATAGCAGTGCTGCCTTTGCATTCTTTTCTGTGGTGCAATTGAAGAAATGCTGGCAGTACTTCTCGGGGTGTTCTGTGTTTCATCTTGCCCCATTTGTGGCTGGTAAGACGGTGCATTTCTTCATACATAAAAAAGAGGTAGGGATAGTCCCTTAAAGCATAATGTGGATTGGGACATATGAAAATTATTATACCAATGGTATCCACTATGCTATTGTAGAGAAGAATCAAGTATAATTTAAATCAAATTTAATTATGGTGTATCCTACCAGCGGATATCACATTTATTTTGCGCCACTCTAAATACTGAAAACATTCCTTTTTTTAAAAAAAAAGATTTTTTAATTGGATCTTTTGTTTTTTATTGTTTAGCAACCATCAATGGTACATAAATTGGTGAAACAGATTCCAGAATATCTCTTTCTGGTAAGACGGTGCAGCCATCATTTTGGAGACTGCAAAGCGCAGTTTCAATGCAAGGCGATAGTGCTCAACAGAGCCAGGGCAGCCACTCTGCTGGTGACTGCCGAGATGAATTTGGTGAGGTAGGTGATTCTGCTGGGCTGATAGATGTATCCCACATACTCCAAGGGTGGGCCCCTAGAGAGCTCTGTGTACCAACTACCTGAACACTTGTCCTGCTGTGTTCCCGCTTCCTTGCTGATAAGGTCTCTCTATGCTGTGTATTTGCTGCCTAATACAAGAAGCTTGATTTACCATCAGTCTGTGTCTCTCCCTTCATTTGCATATATTGCTTAGTTACTGCAAGCTGGTAAGGGGCCCGTTCTTGGCCATGACACTGCGTAGACCCTTGATGAGCGTGTGGCCACGTGTAGGACACTTCTCAGGGGCACAAGCAAGAACGCAAGACCTTGCATTGACCCCATCCAGGTGGCATAGGAACAGTGCTTGAACGGTGGGTCTAAAGCTGTCCTGAGGGAGGAAGGGCTTGACCTTTCTCAGGAGGGAGAGCTTATACCAAGCTAGTTTTCTTAGCTAGGTGGGTCTTGAAGGGGAGGCGTTTGTCAATGTGGAACCGAGGGACTTGGCGTAGGAGGTGAGCTCAGGTGTGAATCCCTAAGAGTTCATAGTTGATAGCCATGTCTGGGTGTTCAGTGTTGTTGGTGAAGAGTAGAAATTCGGTCTTGGAGGGGCTGAGCTTCATGTACGCACTGGACATCCAAGACTATCAGCGAGAGGCAGGTTTTGAGCCTATGGATGGAGTTGATCTTGAGGTATAGCTGTGTCATCAGCGAATTGGTGGATGTGGATTTTGTGTGTGGCTAGGAGGGCTCCCAGCGTCTCCATGTATAGATTGAAGATCACTGGAGAGAGGATGGAACCCTGTGGGACTCCACAGGTGACTGCTAGCATTGGCAATCTAGGAGGAGTTGTCCATCAGAACAAACTGCTTGCAGTTGGCGAGGTAGAACTTGAACCAGCTTAGGACAGGGTTGCTGATATCCATGTGTCTGCGTCAAAAGCGGTAGAATAGAACCAGAAAGCATGGGTGGCTTTTGATGAGCACCTGTATTATTTCTGTCTCTGTGCGGCATCTGGGTCTGAATCCAGATTGGTAGGTTTGGAGGAGATTATTGGTGATGGTGCGTTGCTGCAATTATGCAGCCATGGCTTTCTCGCTCTTGCGTAGGAATGGAAGATGGGTGATAGAGCAATAGTTACCCAAGTTGTTGGGATCCAGAGTGGGTTTCTATAGTAGGAGGATTCGTCCCGTTAGGGTCGATTAGAAGGTGCCTTGAGTTGGGAGCTTTTGATGATCTCCAACTTGTGCATGGAGCGTCTTGAGGATGGCTTCTGCGGGAGGATGTAGTCTGTATACATCACGGCTTTGAGGCCACCAGGGTTTCTTGCATGTCGGGAGTGTCTTGAATGTTGTCCAGGATGTGGAGATTTCCCAAGGATGGACGTGAGGCGAGTCTGTGGATGCAGTGCTGGTGTCTATGTGTTGGGTCAGGTTCATCTTGGGAGATGAGGATTGACCGGTGTTGGAGTAGAGGACACCGGGAGGGAAGAGGAAGGGGAAGGCGGTTACCCCACCCCCCCCTGGCAACAAAGAGGACCCAAGAGACAGAGGCGATAGCCCTCCAATACTCCAGATGGAAGTACAGCCCCCCCCCCCACCCCCAGCCCCACCGGAGGGGAATGAGAGCAAACAAGCCCATCATTGCTTGGGATGAGACGAGGTTGCGGTATAAAGACCTTGGAAGAGCCCCCAAGCAGTGGGGCGTTGCAGCCTCTTCAAGTACTGGGAGAGGGAGCATTGGCCTGTCTGACCCAACTCTAGGAAAAACCTTGTAAATGCTGAAAGAACAGAACCTTGCAGAGTACCTCTAAAAGGAGGAAAAGGCCTTTGCTGCTGGTGTTCTCCTATAACTCCTCATACGTTGAAGATAGAAAAAAACTTTGATCCCTTGAACTGAAGGTCAAGGATTTTGTTGAGGAAGTCAAATACAAACAGCATCCACTACAGAAGAGCAAGGATGAGAGGCAAGAAATGTGGCCTCTGAGGACAAGGGTCTGTAGCGCATGTCTATGCACCTGTGAACAGACGAGCCCAAATGAGGCTCGAGACGTACTTGAAAGCCCAGCCATGACATCCTTTTGGAGCGGCAGGCCAGACTTGTTGCTCATGTGCACGATCACACCCCTGATAGGACATCACTCTCAACCTGTGGGTTTTCCAGTGGAAATGGCCAAAGCCTCAAGGATCCACATGGTGGTCCGTGAAAAGCCCCAGCTGAAGAGGGCAATTCCTCCTCCTGCTCATCTCTTGTTTGCCCCACGTCCCTGTTGTCAGAGGGGAGAACTAGAGATGGGGACGGTACAGGCGGTGGTCCTTGAACCATTTAGGGTTGCATGTGCAGAGTAGAAAATGCATCAGGGGTATAGGCATTCCTGTTGGAATCAAAAATTATAGTTGCAGGCATGGCCACCGAGGAGGCTGGAATCTTGAACGTTTCCCCACATGGCTGGGACGTCATGATTAGCTGGAATTTAGCCAACAATTAAGGAGGGTGGCCAGTCAGCCTCTTTCAGCCACCCATGAGAGGCTTCTACTGGCCGACAGCCACGTGCACGTAAACATCAAAGGCAAAGATGAAGAGGGGTGGCCAACTGTCAGAGGAAGCTGCATTTTCTTAGCAGACAACTGAAGTCTCAGGGAAAACAGACAAACTTGAAGGGGGAGCCAATGTCAAAAGGCCTGAAGGCCCAGACATCTGCTACGCCTGTGCCATTTCTTGACATTGCCCATTTTCCACCATCTTGTGTGACCATTTCGGCATGCTTGTGCATCTTATGGGGAACCTTAGCTCTGCCTGAATGTTTACCGCTGGAACCTCCTTTAAGGCTAGGATTTAGCCCCATTGAGGGGATCCTCAGGAACGCACCCGTACTTATCTTGGGAATGGGGAACCTTGCTAAATCTGCCATTAGGATCACTCATACCCCTGCAGAAAGCAGAGAGCCACAAGTAGTCTCTGGGCCATGGTGGCCTAATGGAAGGAAGATTTACTTCTTGCCACTTCAATCCACAGGAAGTCTCAAAGATGTTGAAGTGGTGTTCTAGGATCTCCCGGGGTTAAAGGCGGCAAGTGAGGGTGCAAGCTTACAAGGGGTCATAGTATCAGCAACGGTCCCACTCCGGTTTCAGGCCCAAACACTCCAGCCAGGATGAAGAGATCTGCTTCTAGCAGCACCCGCAGGCCTCAAAAGCAGCTTTACCCAGCATAGGCACGGGACCATGAAGCAGTGCTAAGGAAGGCGTAGAGAACTTAGATACATAAAAATAAGAGAAAAAGAAAAAAGGGAGTGCAGTGAGCGCAGCACCAAAGCTCTATCCCAGCTGGTAGAGAAAAAAGGAATGGGGGGATAAAATGAGGGGGCAGCGCCTGGAGGGGCGTGAACCGCATATGCACATACACGGCCAATCAAATTTGTGGACATTTTCACTATGCACCAAAATGCATTGGTCCCGTCACCGGGAACAAGATGACACAAATATGAGAAAGCGGGCGGGAGATGGGAGTACTAGCTACTTGCGCCTCTCAGTGAAAACCTGAGGGGAGAAACGTTAACGGTTTGTGTCTCCCCAATATAGCTAAACTTAAAAATCTCATGTGTTTTGGGTGTTACCTTTTGTGCAAATACACATCCTGCAAGTCGAAACCAGAATATAATTGGGAGGAGACTCCCTGGTGCTCCTGTACTTTTACAACCTTCCCCATCACATCCTTCTAGAAAAACGGTTTTATCTCCTGTCACAGATGTGGGATCTTTGATGGCTTTTTCACTTTTGAGGCATTGTAGGTAAACTCCATTGTATGACCAAAAATTATTAACTAGAGTTGTCACAGACTATCAGTCTTTGTAAAAATGTGACATCCTTCCTACTAGTTGAGCATTCAAGGAACAGCGAGTAAGCGGTGTGGTCTTGTCAAACCTCTACGGAGGTTTCAACAATCTTGCTCAGTGGTCAATTGCTGCAGTCAAAGCTTACCTTCTTTGGTGGCACTTTTGTAGCGTTGCTAGAACTGCCATCACTCACAAGAGTGATCTACCCCGAAAGTCGAGACATCTTTAATAGTAAAGTCACTGTATATATATTATTTGTGAATTATGTAATAGATTGTATTATCTGGTCAACTTCTTTTCCAAACAAAGATTCTGAAATACATTGAGCAACTAAAGAACTACTCAATACTTCTGGCCCAATTCTTGCTTCTCTTGTCCATATCCACAGTCTGCCAATTGCTCAAGATGAAGTTAAATATTTCTTATTTTTCCTCAGAAGGCAAGATTATGAAGGGTGCAATTTTCCCCACCAATCTTTCATAGCTGGAAAACAGTGTGGATGTATTAGCTGCATTCATAGCTACTATTGTTGCCTAGTGTCAAACCTTAGATTATCATTATCTGGTTGAGTAAAGATACCATAACCAAAATAATTACCCTCCTTCTTGTAGCAGCTGCCAGAATAGACTTGGGCGACGATACACAGTGGTTAGTCTAATGGAATCCTCCCTCTTTGCTCTTACGAAGGGGTCTTAAATGGATTCTTGTTGTACAGCCTCATTTCCATAATGTAAGTGTGACAGCCAAGACCCAAGCATGAGAGAATGAAAACGAGTCTTCATCTTACTCTAAAGGAATCCAAACTCCTGTGCATCTTTATTTACAATGTGAATACATAGCATGAAATCATTAGGCGTGGAAGTGCATGGTTTATAAGGAGGACCTCCTTTTAGGACGCTGTAGTTTTCCTCTGGGTACTTCTGATCCTGGGGATCCAAAATCATTCTGCTGCTCTTATGGTGCTAATAAACATGAAACGTCCTCTTCCTTGCATACAAAGGTAGTGTATTGCAAAGCTTTTAGCTCTCATGAATGGGGTGAAACAGTAGGGTCATAGTCGAAATCTGAATCATCCGTAACCATGTTCAGTCTTTCTCTAGCATCAACTGAAAAGCTGAAGCCTCATTGTCTCCTTGCTGGTTTGGTACTTCCTTATGCAGTGTGTGCGCGTCGATGCTGTCTAATCCAGTGGCTCATACCTCTGTGCCAAGCAGCTTGCTACCGCATCGCTCAGTTCCATACTCTCCCTAGGCACATTAGCTTTTTTGCAGTGCTGTAGCTTTTGCAGAAAAACTCTTCTAGCACCACTTTTGTGACTTGGCTTTGAATGCCAAGGCACTGAAGGTTGCACAATCAATGGCCCTATAGGAGCTGGCGACTTAAAAGCTAGCTTCTGTTTCTCATACACCACCACCACCATACTCTCTGAAAGTGTGGGGGCTTTGGCATCACTATTGAAGGATATACCTTCAAGGACTCATCCCCCGCAGAGTGTGAAGACTGCAGTCTCCCCACACTCTCCTTGAGGGAATACTACTGAAAAACGACTCTACGTTCTTGCTAACTTCTAGTCATAAATGGTTGGCAATTCACACAGGACTTCGTATTATGTGGCTCCAGATAAATACACAATACATAGTCTTTGTTCCTGAGTTTCTTAATGCACATTTCTGACATTTGCTTCTTAACAGTAGCCAGTCCAAGAAAACATCTGGTAAACAAGGCATGGCACAGGCTGCAGAAAACCAGGGTAAAGGAAATAGATATTTCCACGCACTTTATGACTATACCACTGTAGCAAAAAGTAAAACACCTAAAACAAATCTTCTCTGAAGTGAAAGAAAGAGGGATAAACGATTGTATTGATGTAACAAGCTATAGAAAAATAATAGTATAATCCAACTGCAAGGCCTAGTTAGAATAGAGGAGCGCATTAAACTGACAGCTCAACTACCATGCCTGGAAGGTCTCTGCTGAAGGTTCTAAATAGGTCATCATTCTTCAGGAGACGAACGAGAAAGACATGCAGTAGGGATCTGTGACTAATCAATTTCCAGGGCCCCAGTGGTCCAGGAATGAATATCGGTTTCTAAACTATCAGCCCCACATCTCTAGTACACCAGAAGGGATCCGAACAAATTGGAAACACAAGTGAATTATAAACCTCATTGTCCAATTTTGGTAATGTGGATGGAACAGCAGGCTGATCTCTGCAAGGTCGTGATCGTTGGTTAGTTGCAACATAGCAAAAATTACATTTATTACCCAATGATGAAACGGGCTGTCCAGTCAAGGTTCTATGAAAAGGTCTACTTTATTATTTTCACAACAGACAGTTCCAGCACACTACAAAACACAACCCACCCTGTAAAGGAATGCAGAAGACAGAGTTTCAAAAAAGGAAAAGGGATGCACTCAGTTTACCGACTGCCCTCCTGTCAGTACCCAAAGTGATCACAATAGTTCAAGGATACTTGGTTTCAACACAAAGGAGCAACATGTCAAAATATCACTGGGGCCTTTGGAGAAGGACCAGGGGGACAGAACCACGATGCACCTTGTGCTTGTAGAGGTTCTTGGTGCTCGACAGGGCAGAGTCGGTTTCAGGGCACTTTGCAGCTCCTGCAACAGAGTTCAAGATGGGAGACAACTGCAGGCATCAGGCTGCAGGCAGTTCGGCGAGCAAGGCTGGTCAGAGTTGCAGGCTGGACTACACAGTGGCTCGGGGTCAGGAATCATTGTCTCAGTGCTGGTTGGCGGGTCTGAAGCACTGGTCAAGGCATCATGGAAAACGTTTGACCGGCGGCGTGACAACAGCTGTACATTTGGTTGCAGCTAGAGGGGCTCCTCTGGCTCGACAATGTCCTTTAAAGTGGACACTGGTTGATGCTAGGAAGCTTCTTCACTGGGCTCGTCTCGACCTTTAAGGCGGACAGCCCAAAGCAGAGGAGAGTGCTGCAGACAACAGCCTTGTCCTTGATTTGGGTCAGACTCTCAGGCACTTCCCACCTAGGAAGCTTGCTTGCAGAGCCTAGCAGGGCACAGTGTGTGCTTGCTGGGTGCTAGTTTTGGAGCTGTTGGGGGAGAGGGCAGTGGGTCCTCTGGATTCAGTATCTCCCTCTGTTGCCAGGGAGATGTTTAGGGGAGGGAGAGGTTTAGGGGAGGGATCTTGCATCCCTCTTTGGAAATCCTAGCCTTCCTTCACTGGCGGAAGCTGTAAGGCAGACTGTACCTTCAGCAAGGGTCTAAATTAGTTCTTCTTGTTACTCCGTGCAAAGTCTTCAGATCTGCTCAAAAGAGGGGCTCAGCCCTCGTTTAAAGCCAAAGTGATTTCAGTAGGCTAAGCATACCTTAATGAACCAATCCTGGGTCCCCACCTATAATTTCCTATATGCACGAGGTCATAACCAGAGTTCTTTCCAAAAGAAGAGATAAAGGGGTGAAAATATGCAATACTAAAGTCCAACCCATCTTCCTGTCTGTTGTGGATCAAAGGGTCTCTTTAGATAATTGTGCTCTGTGGTTCCTAATTAAAGCGGCAGGCCTCCCTTGCAGCTGTAGCGAGAACAGATTGTTTACATCAATCCACATATTTGTACCTTCTGATTGGGGTCCCCCTTGTGGGGGTTGCCCAGTGTAAACAGTCCCAGACATGACAGGTCACTGCCCTCAATACTGAGGAGGCGGTTGCGGGTTTCAGGTTGACAGTGCATATGAAAGGGGTTTCCCAGTCTCCTTTGTTTTAGCCTCTGCAGCCAGGCCCTCCCATTTGGGCCTCTGAAGTATACTCCATTAGTATGTTAATTGTGAATTGCTGCCACCATCTGACAGGGTAAACAAACGGACTGGGCGGATTCATGGAGCCTTTAATAGTTCATTAGGCTGGCCATGGCAGGAGGAAGGCTTTGGCCCTCCCCTTCTGAGATGCATTGTGTAATCCACCCGTCAGATCCCAACTAAATATGCTAGGGAGTACTCTGCCTGTAGGCTGTGTCCACCCAGAGTACACAGGTCCATGTGTATGCCGTGCTGTGTGCATAGCAAATGTGTGCAGATTAGCCCCACACCTTTTTCAGAGGTTGATCTACCATCATTCAATTTCATATAAAATTTCAAAAAAGCCCTGGCGAGCGCACACCCACTGTGCATATGGTCGAATTTCTCACAGGATCAGATACATGGAAAGAGGGTAGTTTGAAGGTAAACAACATTCAAGCGATGGAAGCAAGTGGGAGAAGCACATACTGGCTTTTCACTATAAACCAAACAAAATAAGATGTGACAAAAGCAGTGGGGGCTCCTTTACTAAGTGTGCTGTGACGGAATCTGGCAGTTGGTGTGGTGACTATTTCTCAGGAGATGCCTACCAACCTCATTGGTTGGTAGTTTGGCCCTTCCTTATTTATACACATATTTTGCATTTTATTTTACACGGGCTAGCTTGCCCGATGCTGGGATTTATGCTAAGCACGTGAGTTTATAAGCGATTCTATCCTGGATAAATATGCAGTTTTAGAGTCCATTATGAAATCAGCTGAAGAGTTTCTTGGTGCATCGGTACAGAGATTTCTATAGGGTTGAGCATGGATGTGTAATGTCCGTTCCCCCAAAGTGTTTGTATTTCCCTGGTAACAGAAACAGTCTGTTTTGTGAGGTTATACCAGACGAGCCCTGCACAAAACGTAGAACTCCACAAAATTCATAAATTACCTTGGCTCATGAGAATTCTCCTCACTATTCAGTCACGTTTGCACATTGAAGCACTCAAAAACATACACTGCATTAGAAGACCTGGTCAACGTTGTATGCCATGAAGGAAATAAGCCACAGCTTTTGTGTATAAATGCATTAAAAACGAGGTCACTTTCACATAATTACTTATCAATGGAAGTCGATTGTTTTGTTCTTGCGAAATACAGAAAAATAGCCTAATTAGTGTGTCAACATTTCATGGCCTTGATGTACCTTGCAGAGTGTCTTACACTGCCAGTTCTGCAATGTTTTGAGTTTGTTCATTAGCGGAACGTACACTTAAAATGGCACAATGCAAAGCATTGTTCGTAGGTATTCAATATGAAGGTTACTCGTGGACATTGGGAAAATGTATATGGTTCTTTATTTGCAAAGTTATAATCCTATCGTTTGAAAAACTTGGAATCTGGCTGCTGAATTGGAACAAAGCCTGTCTTATTTATTTTCTATTTACTGAAAACAATCCTCTTTTTTTCCTTGCCCACCATACCATGAGCATTGTTGGCTTCTATGGACTATTTAGCCTTTGGAGGCAGCTATTAAAATTGTGCATATTTACTTCGATAAACCCTGGCAGAGTCTTTATGTAGGTCTTTCTAAAGCACTGACATTGAAGAAACAATTACAATCTCTGCGAAGACATAGATCTTATAAAACAAAGATGCCTCCTTGCTTACCTTTTGTTCCTAGTTGAGGATTCTCTTTATGGTGCGATTTTGTTTCAAATACAGCTTGCATTTCTTCTTTCGGAAATTCAGCAACTGGCTCAGTGCTATTTTCAACGATAAAACTATGGGACAATACAGGCAAAAACACAGAAAGTTAAACATACAGCATAATTCACAATAGTAAGAACGGTCCATACCTGCATGATGACTTCCTCTTGTGTGGCGAGGTGATAGTGATTTATTTATCTAGACGATTGGGTCATGTTATATTTATTTTCTCTGAGGCCCCATACAGTACTCTTGTACACTCTAGAAACAAGTATTGGCAAAGTTAACCGTTTTGGCTTCTGTATAAGCATGGTATGGGCTTTTGCCAGGCACTGCCATAAAGGCACTATGTTGTCATTAAGACGGCAACAGACAGAAAATGGTGTGATGACCTGGGTCTATGATAGCAGCTCTTAGCAAATACCTTTCCGATACCTGTACTCCAGCCAAAACGGCTGGTTTTGAAAAAGCTCGTTTTTTACAGGATTTCTCTGAAAATAAGAGATATAAATCAAGTGGCTAAAGTCACAAGTGGTTAAGACATTTTTATTACACCAGGCGGACATTTATAGCTGCAATAACTCAGCAGCCTGCACAGGCCAAAGATTTTACTGCTTGATGGAGCTACCTCAAAGAGATCCCAGGCAGATGTGTTTTGGGAGGGGAAAGTAATGATGGGAAATTGCCATAGGCCTTAGCACTGCCATAGACAATCGATGGGTAGGTAAATAACCAAACACCTTCAATCTGTATGTCCCTCCTCACTTGCCATTTGCCTCCTGGCTGTACCCTAATGGTCGTGTCTTATAGGTGGCACTTGACATCTACCTAATAGCCCAAACTAAAAAGGTGTAACCATCCTTTGATTACTAACTCTCACAAGATGCAACAAAGTAAACAAATAACTTGCTCGTTCCTTTACCATACCTTGACAAATTATACCATCAAACTTAACAGTGCTTAAAACGTGTAATACATCCTACACAGGGGCCTGATGATCAAGCCTAGTGTCTTCAAAAGTCCCAAAGTGACTGCTGCAATGATCTCATGTATTGTATCAGAACATTTTGAAGTTTCTCACCGGATTAAGCTGGCAATTGTAAATTCTCACACCAAGCTTCCCCATTGTGCGTAATCTATCATGTAACAATGCCCCTCCACAATTGAGATTGAACATTTCAAGATTTGTCTGGATTGATTCAAAAAATGTTTTACAAAAAAATGTGAAACGGTTTAAACAAAGTGATTTTGTATTTGCATCTTTAATGTTCTTACTGTCAAGCGTTCAGTGATATAGGGAATCACAGTTGCATTAGGTAAATTAGAGTTTTCCTTATAGTTCCACAGGTAGACAGAAGAGTCTCTGCAGACAATGAATAGAAAGAAAATATAACCCAATATCAATACACTCGACAGTTTTTGAATAAAAGTAGGCTAAACATAAATTCAGCACAAGTGTGGCCTTAAAGTCCTACAATCCACGGTTAACAAAGGCAAAGGTGTCCAAAAAGGTTCCAATAAAGAGTTTGGCCGGTTAAGAGTAAATGATGGGTCAGCAGAAAACCGATGGATGCTAACAGTCAGTAGCAGCTGTTTGAATCGGAAGTGGGAACACTCATATTACCTTGATACAAGGGTTCTTCAGTGAGCAGTGTTCAAACAACAATGTTTCACAATTCTGGGAAATCTGTCTCAAAGTGCAGCAATGCAGAGCTTTGGTCCAAGACTTGCATACCAAAAGGAAGAAAGGGATGCTCTGTAGTCACCCAATGACCAGTGTGCTAAAAGACGCTGGTGCGACGTCCTAGTCTGCAGTTGCCAGACTTGAGCTGTATTTTACCAGAAAGCGAACAGAGACCAGTGTTCTCCAGGAGGAAAAAGGGTGCAGTGCGCCAGCATGCAAGTGTTAACAGTAGGCTGTCTTGGAAGAATGTAAAAAGACACGTTACCAAATCGCCAGATGTAGCGGTGGAGAGTGGTGTCTCTGGAGGAGCAGATGAAACTTAAACCATACTTTCCGGGACAGAATTACCTACAACTGGTGGCCTCTAGAGCAATGCTTATTCCAAGGGTAAGGGATTCCGTAAAAACCAGAGAACGAGACGGCATGAATTCCAGAAGTCAGCAAAGCAAGCAGTACCCCAGTCAGCATCCAACAGCAGCTGCCAAGCTAATGCAGTATGAAGGAGTCCTACAACTATTTTTGCTCTGTCCGTCTCTGCATGAACCATGACTAGTTACGTTCCATGAGCATGCATTTTTACTACTGGGCTCCAAGGTAATGTGGCCGTCTATGGATCTTCCACTGACACCAAAGTTGTCAAGGGTTCTCGCAGCGAGTCTGCACTTGTTTTCTTGGTGACAATGCTTGGTAAATCCCAGACACCTGCACTATACAGTTACTAAATGTTTGGTGCCCTCAGTGATCCCAAACAATGTCTAGAACTCAGTCAGAGCGCTACAAGCTGCCGCTCGATGGATGGATGTAATACAAAGTGGCCTAAATGGAGATCTCCCAATCGATCCATTATGAAAACACAAAGTAATTCTTGAATGATTGAAAGGATTTAGCCATACCTCTCCAATACGAATCCTGCATTCTTCTCCAGTCCCCCGCTTCCATTTGTGACATGTTGATTTGGGCAATGCACTGAAAAATCAGGATACTGTTTCAGGGTGTATTGGAATGGAAACGAGCTAAGATTGCATTTCATCCCTAAAGTCGCCATGAGGTGATCATGGTCCAGTTGTTCTACTCTTGCATATTTTTAGGCCTATCTTTCTTTAGCCAAATGACTGTGCCTAAGGAGGTCTGCACCATTGATCCTTTAGCACCCAGCTGCTGGGAAGCAGAGTGGCCAATACGGACACAGAAATAAGAACGCGTTTCTTGTACTTGACTAGAAGTTTAAACCATGCACTCAATGCTGCAGTTTGGATATTCAAACACCTTACTTTGAGCACATACCATGTTAGGTATTCTTCTCAAGTTACCTTTGTTGCTCGGTGCTTTATTCATGTTTTCACAGGTCCCTTAAAGAAAGGCAAGGGGACATGTTATCTGCAGGTCTGCACACTACAATGTCGTTGACAACGGCCTTATGTCAGTGTATCTGCGTATGTGGTAGAGGTGAGAAGGCAGAAAACGAGACTAAGTCAGTGGTTTGATTACACTGCAAGAGCCAAAAAGGGAGACATGCCACAGAGTGCTTCATAAATTCATACAATGAGGACCATGCAACAAATGAGGCCTAAAGAACATCTGACAATCAGATTAGAACATTGTTCTTCACCATAAAAATTAGTATTTGGTTCAAGAAACTACCCATCCTTTTATATGGGAGGACCGAGTCTCAGGGGCCCAATCTGGGTCTGATCACTACCCGATGTGCCTCTCAGAGGATGGAAGGAGTGGTATTCCCCTGGGCTTCACCTCCCACTCCCTCAGAGAAGTGGCATTTCCTTACCTGCGTACAGGCGCTTTATAAAGGACTCATATCTCATACTGCAAAAGGATATCTGAAAAAAGGATCCAGGACTACAGGTACCAGAATACCCCAGAAGTGACACTATGCAACAATGGAAAACAAGGCACTTGTAAATGCTTCATGAAACCGAGCAAAACAGAGTACCATTAAACTATCAGAAAGACGGCAACGTGTGCAATGAAGTTAACCTCTGTTTCACTGTAACAGGCTTGCCCAAGGAAGAAGCGAAACACGGAAATTCAGGGTACACAGAACGCTTAAGAAAAACATACATTCAGCGGGAAACCCAGTAAAATACTTCAGCTTCAAAGCAAAGAAAGATGCTTGTGGTCAGCTGAAACACCGAGCTCCGCTCACGGAAAGTTCAATGATCACCACAGAACACAGATAAAGCGCAACTGACCTCATTTGCAAATCCAAAATGACAGCCCAGTCGCGGTTTAAAGGATTGGCGTCAACCACTACCCAGTGTAAACACAAATTACGAATGGACAAATGCACAAAGAAAAGTAATAAGCCCAAAGTTCAAATGAAACATTAGAAAACATGAGGGCACATAAAACGAGCCATTTATGGGAGGCTCCAATCCTGGGCCTGCTTAGGAAACCACCACCTCAGCCTTTTAAATGGAGGTGGAACACCAGTAAAGGGAGAGGACTGGGAGGCAGCAGACATGCTGTCATCCACAGCCTCGATATACAGGGAGACCACTACTTATGGTAGTACATGTTCTATCAGCTGTGCAATAGTTGGTTTGGCAAGGGTAGGCCAACCAGAAGAGCTAGAGCCCAATTGAAGAAAGGACACAGGAGAGGTCCCCTTCACAAACCGTTATACCAGAGGGAGGGTCTGAAGGTGGGGTGCATCCTTAAAGTGGCACATCTGTTAAGAGGATGAGAATATTGTCGGTCTGAAAAGCACTCTGGGTAGAGGAGAAGGAACAACCATTATTGTGATGCGTCTTTCCCAAGACAAACCTGAGACAATCCAAGGTCATGGAGAAACCAGAGAACCTACAAAAATACATGGTCATAGACAAACTGGAGTGGAACGAGACCACCCCCCCCCCAAACAAGTAGGGAAGAAACCAGAGACAATGGCAGGTCGTAGAGAGAACTGGAAAAAAATCCAAGTTCATGGAACAAAAAGGGACTAATGCTAAAAGAAAATCCACAACAGGAGAGTAAATTCCTTTCAAACTGATGTGTCTGGCCTGTTCCCAGCAACAGAGCTTTGGCGAAAGGAGGCGAGTGCAGTCTGATCAGCTTTGTAATGATGTAGGGCACACTACTGCAGCTGGTGCAGAGAATGCAAATTCAGGACCAACTGCAGTGGAAGGAGGAAGTACCCGTTTCAAAAAGTAACACTGTAGAAATAGGGCCCTCGCCTTTGACCCAAGCAAGCATAACAGTAATATTTTTACCAAGGCAGCGTCCCTGTAAAGCAGAGATTTTTGACAAATATGCTCATGGTCCATCTATATCTGGAGAATAGAATGGCACTTTGAGGGTTTCAAATTTGGTTTCTGAATTACATGCAAGGGCCAGGAAGATAAGCAGGCTGACGATCTTATCTGCCGAGAGTAAAGATGTGAAGACATAAGAAGAAAGGATAGTTGTATAGGAGGGCCCCTTCACCATTACCAAATATCATTTCTCCTTTAAGGATAGAAACCAAAAGAAGAAAAAGGGAAATACACACAGGGCTACCTCTACATTCGTCCTCTACCCATACATCCACTCTTTTCGCCCATCCAATGGACGCCCATCCAATCTCCCTCAGTCACTCTCAACCCCGACCCACCCTACCTCCACCAACCTTTCCCCCACCCTAGCTGCCCTGTATCTCCCCCAACCCACCAAGCTCTGACCAACCAAACACCCTCCAACCCCACGGGCTACGCCCTTATATCCTACCTCTCACACGGTCGCTTTATTTCTTAACCGCTCACTCTTTCACTCATATTTCCTCTTGCTCATTGATGGCACCCTCAATTGTTTCTTCCGTTGCTCTATTCTCCTTCCTTCTCATTCTCTTGCCTCCCTTCCTGCTCATTCTCCTGCTCATTCTCTTGCACACTGTGTCCCTTATCTCACCCCCTTTTGAAACGTTGCACTCGCCCACTTGCGTCATAGTGACTATAAACACAAAATATAGTACTCCTAAACTACTGGCCTTCCCAATGCTCGTTTCCTATAGTAGTGGCAGTATGCCTGTGGCACAGAAAACTGAAAGAGTAATCTTTTGGTCAGACAACATATAGGTAAAGCAAGTGGTCAGCCCACAACCAGGTAAGTGCAGGACAGAACTTGGTTTACTAAGGCACTGCGAAGGCCTGCCTGCAGCACAACAAAGCTAGACATGTTAAAAGCTTGAGGAATACCAATTGCTGACATCCTCTCCCAGTGGGTCGTGTCTAGGGAACCATGTTTGCAGGCCTCAAGGAGATGGCCGCCATTAAAGCTGCAGCTCTGGGATTAGGACAGGTAGAGGACACTCGTCAAGCTGTCAGCTATGCTCACAAATAGTGAGCTAGTACAGGAAGAATGTCTCTACAGTCATCCGAGTTCTAAAGGGGAACAACCTCCACTTACAGATAGAGCATAAGATACCAAACAAAACCTAGGCATGGACCAGAGCTTATTTTAGCTGCAGTAGCCCACCACACCAAGTTGCATGAGATGACAGACTCAACCAAGAGGGAGTGGTGAGGGGTGCTCTTAAAACAAAAGGCTTGAGGGTCTTCAAAGCAAACTGGCAATATAGCCACGATTGAATATAGGACATTGACCAAGTTGATACCAGGCTTAATGCCCCCTGCATGCGAGGCTGGCACTATTTAAGGCAGCTTTTGCACTGTTTTCTGGGGATCTGCGCATCACAGAGTTGGTACCGCAGTCTAAGAATGATGCGTGGGAAAGTGTTGCCAAGTAGACGATTTGAAAGTAGGCGAGGGTAGGACAGCAGTGTGCATATGATCTTACAAGGCTGATCAGTTGTGGAAAGAGGCACATTTATGGCTCAGAAATCTTGCAAGTTAGTCCGGTGATGGAACTGGAGTACTACCTTAACTTCAGGCTGAAGGGGATAGGCATATCGTTCATTCACCTGGATAGAACACCAGTGACTTGCTTCCAAATCAGGGCAGTCTTAAAAGTGGAGCATGAACATGCGAACACTAAGGTTTTCATGAGACACTCGTTCAGGCTGCAGCACTTGGCAGCAAAGCGCATATATCAAGAATCGAGGCAGGAAATGGAGAAAGTGTCCCTGCCAAGCAGTATGGACGACTGGGCTATCATTTGCGGAAAGTGCAAAAGGATGGGGTAAACATGGCTCAAAGGGATGAGATGGGAAGAGCGGCAGGGCAAGCTTTATGATCTTCTTAAAGAACTGCAAAATCAATACATTCTGGTGATCCATTTGAAAGGCAACGACCTCACCAGAGCAGGAAGAGTGGACTACTTTCTGACATACAGGACATGTTTGGAATTTTGGCGACCATTCTATGAAAAACAGCTCAATTCTCTTTAGAAATACTGGAAAGGCGGTTTTAAAGAGGTAGCGAGTCGTTGGAGTTGGTGGTAGAACTAGGAAAATGAACAATCAGGCAATGGAGAGATTTACTAAAAAACACAGTTCTGGTTTTTTTTTCCAGACACGCCTTGATAAATTTGACAATGAACTGGATATTTAGCAACTGCCACGGTGCAACTGGCAGAGCAGGGAATTGACACTGGGTTGATCAGGATCTTTAACATATTGATAAGGGAGGTTTGCAAGTATGGCCTATGGGGAGTCCACAGCTGTCCTAACCACCTATGGGGCAAGACTTAGTGGTCCTGAAGCATGAGAGGTGGCTACTACAGTGGAGTAGTGAAGTAGCAGGGAAGTGGTCTGAAGTACTTGAAGGAACCAGAATGCTGGGGCACTAGTGAGAGAGTCAACCTAATTGAAGAGGCGCGAGGAGCAGGTTGGCCTTAAGAAAATAACGTTAGCGAGAATGCTCGCCTCCTTTGCACCCTCCAAAGACAAAACGCAATGATTAATGTCCCTGGACACAGAAGCAGAGCTCGATACCTAGGGCTCAGATGGAGGAGCGCTTTCTCCCCTAGCTTAACTCTCATTAGTCTTCTTTTTGGTGTTTAAGAGCATACATTCTTGGTTAGCAGATGTTTGACCAACTGGTCACATGTTTGGACGACAGACACTTCGAGTTGGGGTGACGTATTGGTAGAAGGGATGGGGGAGTTGGGTTAAGTTGTTTTAAGTTGGCACGATGTATTGATGGGATGGTGACCAGATGGCGAATGTACCTCATTAGGGATTGATTGGGGCAGAGGGGTGTTGAACATAGCCTCTCCGAGGACCAGGTGGGGAATGAGGTTGTAGATGGAAACCTTAAGCTTTTAAGATGGAATGTAAATGGTTTATGCTCTTGTATTAAAATGGGGCTAGTTCTCCAGCTCCTAAAGAGAAATTCACTCGATGTTGCGCTCCTTTTTTAAAACGCACCGGGCGGGTTCGGAATGGAACTGGTTTAGGCGTGCAGTGTTTTGCAGGGACTCATGGAGTACTGAGTCTTATATTAGGCAGGTTTGTCCTGCTTAGGGAAGAATTATAGCGTGTCACCGTGGGTACCCCTGCCATATGTACTCCTCCACCTCTCTCTCTCTCTCTCCACTCCTGGACTCCATTCAAAATATGTTAATATTCCATCAGGTGGATTATTGGATTCTGCGGCGGGGAGGGGTGACTTTACTGATGTCATGCACCAGTCTAACACACCTTTGAGGTAGGGATCCCAATACACCCACGAAATGATACACCTTCATGCACTTGACCTCTGCGATCGATGGAGGAAAACGCACAGACAAGATCGAGGCTATTCATTTTATTCAGGTGTCCATACATCCATGTTTAGAATGGACAACTTTTGTTCCCCAGCAAGTAGCACACAAAATAGTTGGCAAGGTTCTTGGCAAGAGGCATCTCTGGCCTTGCGCAACTCCTCATGGACCTTAAAGGCAATCTGCATCTAGGATGGGACGGTAGCTAAACAATCTTGGCTTCCCAGACATCCAGTCTTCTCCCCTCTCCTTCTGTGAAATCTGGCCCTCCTACAGCCAATCCACCCACCCTCTCTTGTCCTTTCCTCTTTTTTCCACTGACGATGTGGTCTAGACAAGTCTGATCTATGAAGGTCTCCTCCCTGTCCCTCTAAAACCATCAAGGACCACATTGACACCCTCGTTCCTGCCCTGGCTGATTTTTGCAACCTCTCCACCTCACGAGCCTTCCCCTCTGAAGCACTCTTGTGCACGCTCTTCTCAAGAAACCCACAGCTGACCCTTCTTGCCCGGCTAACTATCGACCAATATCCATCACTTCTTTTCTAGGCAAACTCTTTGAAAAGCTGACCATCTCGCAGTTTAACCGTCCCGCTGATTGTTGGTTGTCTCCACAACCATCAGTCTGGCTTTAGAGCTGCCAAAAGCATAGAAACTGCTCTCCAACCTTGACGCCAACATCCCCACTGTCCTCATCCTACTCTTATCTCTCTTCTGCCTTTGAAACGGTCAAGCATACCATCCTGCTCAACCATTTCCATGACACCTGGGTATCACTGATCAGGCTCTGGCATGGCTGTCTTTCCTCTCTGCTCGACCCTCCAAGGTCCAACTTGGGTCCTTCCTTTGATCTATCTCCCTTCCTACCTGCGGTGTTCCCCAGGGGCTTAACCTCTCACCTAGGCTTTTCAACCAATATCTGGCAACACTTGCCCACCTCATTGCCATTTTCTGCTCCAATTTCCAGTGCTATGCTGATGACAACTCATGTTCAGGCTTCCCTCGGCCACCTCTTCCTCTGTCATCTCTGATTGCCCATCTGCCATTCAGTATTGGTGTGCCGCCAACGATCTCTGCCTGAACGCCAGCAAGACTGAAATCCTCCTCATAGGCTCACCTTCACCCTCCTTTCCTGTCACTCTGGCCGGCCTCCCTTGGCCCTCCTCCTGTCCCCACCTGCGAGGCTAACCACCTATGGGTCATCTCTGACTCCATGCTTTCCTTCCCTGCCCACATCTCTGATATCTCTAAAAAGTCAAACTTCCTACTGAACCTCCTCAAAGGTATTCTGCCTTTCCTCTCCTTCCACCAGAAGCTCATTGCCTCTCGAGCCCTGGTTGTCTCTAGGTTGTATTATTTCAACAGCCTCTTCCTAAATCTACCTGCTTCTACTCTCCGCCCTTTTCAACTTATCCAGACACGCATGTGAGACTTGTCCTTGGCCTCAAGCCCTGGGATCTTCTCTCCAGCTCTGAACTCTCTCCACTGGCTGCAATGATTAAATTCAAGACACTTTGCATTGTCCACAAGGCTTTGAGGCCTGGGTCCAAAATCCTTTCAACTGTCCCTCCGTAAAATACCTTCCCTCCCAAGCTCTTCGCTCCTCCACCTCCACCTCCCTCAGGGTCAGTCATTTTTCAAAGAAACGAGCTGGGGGTAGATCTCTGTCTTCGGCTGGGGCCTCCCTCTGGAATAGCTTCCCTGCCACCCTGAAACTTGAGGATAACCTTCTCCGGTTGCGGAAGCACCTCAAGACCTTCCTCTTTGCTTCTGCCTTTGCTGCTCCTCTCCCCGGCTGATCTGTTCTGTCTCGGCATCATGCACCTGGTTACCCTCTGACTTTTAGGCCCAGGCACCTGCTCACCCTGCCTCCTGGCAATCCCTTGCATTGGGGTCTGTACCTGTAATGCAACAGCCCCCCCTTTTTTGTGCACTTATCAGACACACCCCTGTCTGTCACCTTAAACCTAGCACTTGCCACATGCTGGCTGCAATACCATTGTTTTTTTATTTACTTTATTCCTCTGCTCATCACTTCCCACTCCCCCCCTCCCATGCACTTTTCGCCTTTCCCTCTCTCATGCACTTGCGCGTTTTCAATGTCACTGGGCCAAGTAAGATCATTGTTTTATTCTCCCTTGCCTCGTCGCTCTCTGAAACACTAGTGTACAAGCGCAATACAAATAAAATATCAGACTTAATGGACAGTATCAATGCCAAAACTGAAGAATATTTTATGCTCAACACTGGCTCGGTTGACAGACCAACGATACTCTGGGAGGGGTACAAAAGTTTACTAAGAGGAATACTGATCTCTCTAATATCAGCGAAGCATAAAATCCCAAATACAACAGAAAACTGATGCTGAACTCACAGCCAAACATCTTGAAGGAAGAATTCCTTAGATCCGACTCCCCTATCATACAGACTACTTTTTTTGTTGTTTTTTGAAAATTCTATTTACGTTTGTTTTCAAGAACAGATAACAGTAATACATTCAATGCAATTTTCTACAATATTACAAAAAAAATCACACTGAAAACCACAAATCGTCAATTCAGATAGATTAATAGAATCTCCAACAATCAAGGGGGTGGGGTGGGACACAAGCCAGTCATGCTCAAACATATGCTCATGAGCCATAACTCAAACCATATCGGGTTCAGCATAGAATTCACTAAAGGCTGTCTAAATGTTGGCATAATCAAAGCATTCTCTTCTTCATCACCTTTTCATATTGGGACAATACAACTAACTCACTCAACCAAGTATCAAGGTGCGGCTTCTTCCTCGTTTTCCACTCCCATACAACAGCCACTCAGCCTCAATGTATTTGGGGCATCTCAAAAGCTCTTCATACACAACAAGTGCAATCAAGGACTTCTCTCCAAAACAACGCAACTCTCGAACATCCCCCTAACATGTGTAGTAGGGTTCCACCCTGATCCCAACAACAATCATCTTGGAGGCCAAGCAATTGCTTCCTTTCTGGAATCCAGTATAAACTACATATACAGCATTGCTTCTTTAGATATCTTTTCCCCACCCACATTGGAATAGTTCACAGTTTAACTCAACTGACCATTTCGCAATAAATGTTCCCAACCATCTACTACCTCCGACTGAACTGGCATGAGTCCAAGGTAAGTTGATGCCATTCTGGGCGGGCAGTCAGATCCTAAAAAGCACTTGTCCGTCAGCCAAAGAAATATTATGATTCAAAATTGACCTCAAATCATTAAACCTATGTCTTTCTCTGCTCATTAGTCAATCTGCAATCTCCGACAATTAACAATCTGATCTGCCTCAAGAACATCACCTATATTCACTAAACCCTTCGATATCTGACTCTTCCAATACAATAACTGGTTATTTAATTGAAGAGTCTGATTTTGACACACAGTAATGTCAACCTAGACCATGCGAAACAAGCACACGGTGAGGAGTTGAGTAGAATCTATGATACCGTAGACAAGGCTGGTAAGATGCTAGCATGGTTGGAGAGGAGGGACGAAGGAAATAGACAGGTTAGAGAATTGGTGGCTGAGAATGACAGGGCGATCACGGAAGATGCATAAATTGCAGATGCCATTGCCCAATATTATGAAGACCTGTACCAGTCCCTCCCAGGGACATAAACACCCACAGAATTAGATCCTTTGCACACTTCTATGCTCCCCTAACTTTAACAGAGGAATAATTTGTAGGCTGAGATCACGGAGGAGGAGATTGTGGACGCAATTCCGAAACTGCATTCAGGGAAATCCCCAGGCCCCAATGGGCTCCCGGTGTAGATGTAGAAGAAATTGGGTAACCTGACGGTCTCACACCGGCTCAGTTTATTCCGGCATAGCAGAGAGGCTGGCATATTACCACCAGATCTGCAGCAAGTCAGCATAGGGGTTAGCCCCAATCAAGGTAACCCCCCCCCCCCAACCCATGCTCCTCCTATCAACCTATTTGCCTTAGGAATGGTGAAACTAAAATACTGGTCAATCGAATGCAGAAAGTTGTCCCTTCCTTGATACACACCAACCAATGAGTTTTTTGCCGCATAAATACACCGGGATAATATTTGACGCCTGCACTTAGGGATCGACCAGGCGTCTACTCGTCCGGAGTCCCTAGCGCTCCCTTCCATTGATTTTGAGAAGGCATTCAATACAGTTTGGTGGGGCACCTTTGGGAGGTGCTAACCTGGATGGGTTCTGGGAGCAATTTCTCGGATGGTTACAGCTGCTGTACACTGCTCCAACTGTAGAGGTTAGGGTGAATAGGGTAGCATCCCAGTCCTTCTCCTTGGAAAGAGGCGCCAGACCGTGGGGCCCTCTCACCCCCCTCCCCCCCCCCCTTCTGTTCACAGTAGCTCCTGAACCAATGGCCATACAACTGAGGACGGATCCTACCTGGACAGGATATGACGACAAGTGTCCCTCTACACAGACGATCTGTTAATATATTTGGTGAAAACGGTGACTCAGTTGATCATAATTAGACGTTTGCAGGAAAACTGGGCATTTAGTGGATTATAGGTGTACTGGCTTTTTCCAATGTACGGCGCAGGTTTAGTATTCCCTCCCGATTGCCCTCATCACATCTCACATGAAGGCTTTAAATATTTGGGTGTTCACATTGGCGCGGATCAGGCAAACTTCCCTTGCTCGTAATCTACATTCCATTAAAACTCGATTTACACAAGATGTAAAGCAGTGGAAGGCTCTCGAGAGATCACACTCATGGGGAAAACCACTGGTCAAAATGCTTAAGTTACCCAGATGTATATATCTGCTTCAAAATACTCCCAGTGTTGTTCCCAGATCAGAATTCAATAGAGTGGATGCGGGGGGGGGGGTCGGGTGGGAGGGGTTGAGGCGACAACCCAGACTTGCCTTTTCCACATGGCAAATATCAGTATCGAAGGGAAACAGACTGCTGAATCTCAGGCATTATTACTGGGAAAATTAAGGGCAGTAAACAATTGGTTATATAGGGATCAATTGCCACACATCAAGGCCGAACGAGCATGGAGAGTTATTGCACTGGTACACTCCACACTGTATACCTAAACGTGTAATTAAAAAGGTATGGATGGCAGTGACCCAGGGTAGTGGGTGGGGTGGGAGGCCAACGCTTGCTCAACCCTTATGGGGCAAGGCATTGCTACCACGAAATTAGCAAATATGGCATTTTTTTATTGAATGTTATAGTTTTTGAATCAACTTTCATTCATCTTTTCATATCACAAACAAATAAAAACTTTAGTTTCTCAAAATATTGACAGTTCTGGGGGTTATGCACAAGTTGTCCTTCCTTAGAGCTCCGGGCACATGAGTGTAGTGATTGCTTCCCAGAATTGTATAATCATTATGATCATTGTTTCCAGCTACTATTCTGGCCCATCTATGGGCTGGTTCGAAAGAGACACTGGAATGCCGCCACATGTTTCTGAACAATTATCTTTGATTATTCAACTCAGTACAAACCATAATTATACAATATAAAGTCTCTTTTTGACTTATATCTTGGCACAAACTACAAAATGAAAGTTCTTCAGGTATTTGTTGCATCATTGCTAGTCGTTCTCTCGTTGGTAGAAAATTCTGATTCTATTTGGGAATTCCTTCAAATATTCTGGTAATTGATGGATCGGTGTTACATCGACATTATTTGTTATTGACAGTGTATGCCGAATTTAAATTCAAAGTTCTAATCCAGTCATTTCTTTGTACTACTAATGTTACTTTTTGTGGCAAATTCATCAGCATTTCGATCTGTATATCCTCCTGTTCTAGAAGTTTACTACAGGCTTATTTCCACTGTTTCAGCACTGTTGCGTTTGTGTATGGTCCCCCCCCCCTCTAGGATGTCGATTACTGGTAGGTTATTGTAACGCTCACCTGATTCCCGTAGAGGCGCCGGTCTTGACTGGGCGTATACCGTATCTTCAAAGGTGATGTGTAACACACGGCTGGCTCTTTGGGCTGGACCTCTGTGCACTGTATGTGTGGCTCGAAGGGTAAGAGGTCTGCAGATGTGGGATTAATGAACTGGGTTATTGAATGTCTCTCTCTTCTTCCTTTTCTCTTCTCCTGTAGAACCCCAAAGGTTAACGCTCTCACCTTAGGTAAGTGAACGCCGTGCTCTCCATCTGCCTCGAGGCAGGGTGCTGTAACCAGTTTCTTCACTGGATAAGGGGAGCAGGCCTCTTGACTTCAGAGGACTGCTGTCCGTCGTTTACTGCACGAACGGTAAGTTTCGAGTCATTCAAATGTCTTTAAAGTCTTTAGTAATGATGTCTCTTGTTTTGCAGGGTTCCGGCGATGGCGGATGGCGGGCTGAAGTGAGTTGAAGATGGAGCCCGTGTGATGAATAGAAGCGCCTGGAAGCACGTAAGTAAGCGCTTGTTGCCTGCTTCACGATGCCCTCTAACTGTCTTTTTATTTTGCAGGTACAAGTTCGGGGCGGCTGCAGGGTGCCGGAATACCCACTGGGTTAGATGTGGAAAGGAGTAATGGCACGTGAGTATTAAAGTTCCCCAATGTCTTTAAACGCACCTTGTTTTGTCTTTCAGATGCGGGATGCAGCGCCGAAGGCCTCCGGAGCGTGCGAAGAGTTGGTAAGCTTTTGTCTTTCAGATGCCGGAATGCAGCGCGAGGCGTTGGTGACAGCCGATGGACCAGGTAAGTGAAGAGCTGTCACTGAAGACCGTAATGCTAACCTGTTCTTTCTTGTCTTTATAGGTGTTGCTGAAGACTGGATTCAGAATGGTAAGCCTTTTTCCTTAGGCCCAGGATCAGATGCAGAAGACACGATGAGCGTTCTGCTGCTGAGGATGCAGAATAACGCAAAGCAAGATTCATCCATCGGGTGTGGTTTAAATAGCCTCCTGTAGTGCTTAGGTGTTTCCTTCCACAGACACGCCTAGGTAAGAAAAGAGTTCCTGCTTTCCAGAAGAGTTCCAGTGTTCTGAATCTAGGGAGTGGCTCCTGCCCCACCCAACAGGAAAAGTAGTTCCAAACAAAAGAGGATCAGAGACTCAACTGGCAGGCAAGTAAGCAGCATGGTCTGCTGCAGGTAAGTCCACCCAAGCATTATGAGCCCGGCGCTTCCAGCGCTGGGACTGGGCATATTTATGAGCCTGGTGCCACTGGCGCCAGGACTGGGTCCAAAAGGTCCCAATTGGGACTGGTTGGCACTCGGAACTTGGGTTATGGATCTGCTTCCAAGGGAGTTGGGAAAACCCTGACCTTTTGGAAGCAGAGATCATGACAGTTATCGATAGCTGGATTTTCCTATACAGCATCAGAAAGTTCCAGTTTTTTACGGCTTCCAATGATTGTAGTCCCAATTCCTGCCATATACGCGGTGCTGGAAAAGGTTATAAATCCAACATTTGCGCCATATTATGCCTTCTAATTGGATCCACAAACCTTGCAGTGTATTCAGCAAGGTTTCAGCTCCATATGTAAGAATTGCCATTATTTGCAATGTGTAAAATGTTATTACCGGCTAAAGAAAATAGGCTCCATACTTGCCATGTAGCATCTTGCCCTGGCGCTCCAGGCATAGCGCTTTTTCCTTTGATTTTACTATCCAGTCTTTTTCAATTTCCGACTAGTTTATCAACAGTCCTAGATATTTAAATGACCGTCACTGTTTCAAGTTTCTTCCCATCCAAGAAAAGTGACACAAGTTGTTTCCTTTTCTGTGTTAGTGTCATTTTCACATTTATTTTGAGGTTGTTTTTCTTGGTATATTCCATTAGATGGTTTATAGTCCTTGGCAACCCCATTCTCGTTTTATCAAAACATACTATATCGTCTGCATATAAAATGTGCAAAACTTTTGTCCGATTTAGTTTAGGAGGGTTTGTCACAATCTTTGCTTGATGTTCAGGTATATCTGAGATATATAAGCTGAATAAAGTCACAGCTAATGAACAGCTTTGCTTTAGGCCATTCGCTGTCAATATTCACATCACTTTAATGGATGTGTTGGTATGTAGAGCTTTTATTGGCTGTAAAATGTCATTTGGGCAGTCCCGGGATCACAATTTTTACCAGCATTTCGATCTATTTATTACATCGGAAGCTAATTCTAGGTCAAAGAATACAGCTATTGTCGCAGTTTTCTCTCTGATGGCTTCCAGTTGTAATAGATTTAATATTATCAAGTTAATACTTGTCCCAGCCTTTTTAACGAAGCCCGTTTGTCTGATCTATTCTTCCCGCTTTGTTCGCCCATTTTACCAATTTGTGTAAAACTAGAAGCGAAGACCTTTCCCATCGGTTTGAGCACGCAATCGGTCGATATTTGCTTGCCGGGTCTCAGTTTCCATCCTTATGTATTGGGATTATGACAGCTGTCTTCCATGTTTGTGGAATCTTGTTGCATTTATCAATTGCTTTGAATATTTCTTGACAGATGTCTGCCCAAATTTCTGGATGTTGTTTCAGTTGGACATTGCTCAGACCATCAGGCCCAGGCGTACGTGACGCGTTCAGTTTTTTGATCCGTTGTAAGATCTCAGAATAGTCCCAATTTACATTCCATTTTATATCAACCTTATGATCTTTTTGCAATATTGGGGAATTATATAAGGAAGAGGCGCGTGTAATCCGCGTTTGTTCTGAGACATTTTGGATCATGGTTTCAGATTGATTAGGTTGTTCATTTAAGAGTGCCCATACATTTCTGGTGTTCCGATTCTTTAGGGTGTTTAGCATATTTTCTGCATCATTTTGGGAAAATTCAGTTTTCATACATTTAATCTAATTATTATATTGTTGTTTTAGTGTCTGTACTGAGTCAGATGTGGTTAGAACTGTAGTTGCTTCTTTAATTGTCTCTTCTTCGACGCCATCATCGTATTATACACATGAGTGGCTTTATTTTTTGTTTTGCTGATTCCTAGTGATAAATATAAAGGGCATTAGGATTCCTGTGTAATCCAATTTTCCCCCTTGATGTCATAACACATACTTGACCTTTCCTGCCAAAGCAGGCAATTGTGATTCAGCTATTCTTAAACGGTTTCCTCCACCGTGAAGTTCCAACTTTGGTAGGTCGATTATTCCCCCTCGCTCTCAATTTCTCGGCCCATAGAATTGCTATTCTACTATGGTCACTGTTTATTGTTGGAGTGTTGGTGAATTTTAAGATGTTTTTGGCCATCTCATCTGATCCATAAATATAGTCAAGAATTGCAGCCGATGTATTGCGTTTCCATGTGTATTTGGCTGTTGAGGCATCATTTATCTTCTTGTTTATTAATGTGAGTTGTCTTTTCTACATTTCTTTTGTCCAGAGTCGTGCTGTAGCCGACTTTTCTTGTTTCTCAAATGGGTTAACATCAGGGGCAAATAAATGAATATTTAAATCTCCACAGACAATGTTCACTTTTGGAAGTTTCACCCGATTATCATTGATTGCTGTTGCAAGTGTCGATGAAAGTCGTGGTACATATAGCTATGGTAATCCAGTATAATTTGAAAATTCCTAGGATTTTTTTATTGATGTTTTGCAGGTCATCTTGTATAGTATATTGCATCGTTGTGACCTGTATCCAGGAATTAGGGTTTATTGTTTCTAGAATTCTCATTGTACTGTTTGATTTAATTGATGTTAATAGTCCTGCAGCTGGACGCCCTTTTGGTTTTTTTAATTGCTGGGTTAATATAAACATTATGTTAATATAAAGATCACCCTTCACAGATTGGAGGCGTAGTAAGCCAAGTCTCTTGGAGGAAAATCTGATAAATCTGGAAGTTGGTATGTTCATTTTGTAGCATGTGACTAGATCCTCTCGTATTCCAGTTGCAAAGTGAAAGTATCTTATTTTCATTAGGTTTTAATTGTTACTGTATATTTTGTTGTATTTTCATGTATGAATTTTCCAAAATAGTCATATTGTCGTCTGATCGGATGAATTGAATCTGTTATTTCTGAATTTTCGGATTCTCCTTCTGTTCTTCTCCCAATTGTATCCTCCATTCTATACACAATAGTTTGCCTCCTTACTTGGTTTGATTTTGTAATAATTCTGGTTTAACATCTAAAACCTAACTTCTGTATAATTTGTGAATATCTCATCACCAGTTTATGTAGATTCTCTGTTGCAAGATGTATGTAGACCTGATCTGTTTTTGCATGGTCACAAAATTCAACTAATTTTATGAAGCAAATGTTTTGAGGTCAGGGAGAGCCCTCAAAAGTCTCAGCACATTTGTTCTGTTTACAATCAATCCGTTAGTTTTCGGCAATGTCTGTTCTAATGATATCACTTTTTCCTGAGTGCTATTTTTTGGGTCAACAAATGTTGGGCATATAAATTGTGGACAAGAGGCTTTATTTTATGTATTACTTATAGAATCTTCACTTAGAGTCTTTTCCATTCTATTAGAAACATCAGGCAGAGATTCATCAGAAATATTACTGTACTCTATCAGTTCTATACAGATCTTCATCTGAGATTGTGTCTTCTTGCGTCATCCTATGCATTGTGCATTCATTCACAGCTTCATCATATTCATCCACAATTATTAATGATTATAGTTCTGGAGTACAGGTCTCATTGCTTTTATGCTTCTCTCCCTCTGTTTGCATGTATTCTCGTGGTTCATCTTTCATCATCTCTTGTTGTCTAGATAAGTTTTCAATTTCTTGTGAGGATTCCATGCATACGGACATCTCCATCTTATTATGCACTGCTCGTTCTTCGTCAAAGTCTAACCTTTCTTGTGATGGCATATTTGTCTCCGGTTGTTTCAGTTCTTTTGTTTTTGTTTGTAATCTGTTTAGTTTCTCTGGTATTGTGAGGTTTCTTAAAAATGCTTGCAAGCTTTTTTTGGCATTTTTAGTCTTCTTTACTTACGGTTAAAATTTATTTTGTTTCCCTTAACTCTGGAGTACTGTTGGTTGGCGAATAAAAAAAAAAAAATTTTAAAAAAAAAAAATCGCAAATGCTTGTTGCTGCTTTTCTGTCTCTACATTCATATCAGCTAATGCCACAACCTTCACCTTGATGCTTTCTTTTGATTGACTCACTGTCTGGTTATTTTCTATTCTCACTGCAGGTTCTGTGGTTACACATGCTTTGTCTATTTTGTTCATCAACTCTTGGTTGTAATGTCTTAGAGTTGGCCGAGTCCATTTCTGACATTTGGGCCTTTTTCTGTTGCTTAGATGCTAGGGTTTCTAACATGGTTGCCGTTATTTGGGCTTTTTCGGCGATCTCAAATAGTCTTGCCCGCCATTGTTGTGAGATTTCTACTTCTCGGTTTAATCTTCCTTGAATGTCAGTTATTAGTCGTTCCATGGGATTCAATTTCATCTGGACCATTGCTAGAAGGGTCGCTTGATCCCTAACATATTCTGCCATGGTTTCATACAGTTTTAGGAACTGTATTAATGCATGGGTTGATGCTGTAGTCATATTTTGAAATTCTAACATAGATTTGGGTAATGTTTGTTGCAAACATTCTTTACCATTGTTGCTCATGCATTTCTGTGTTGCTATTTTTTGACTATCCCTCATTTGGTCGTGTTCTTTCTCATCTCGAGTCCTCATGTTAGGTTATTTTTTCATCTTGTTAAGAGCTAATTTAGTTTGTGGGTTATGTCGCCAGTCGTCCATCTTAGATTCTAATAGTGGGGTTGATGTCATTCTTACTCCTTTTGGAGGTATCCTGGCTGTCTGATAAGTCAAAAATCAGAGCTCTTTTTTCTGGGTTGCCCATTAGGTCTCCTAGTTCATTGAGATCCAATGACAACCTTTCCTCTTGTTTGTTCCTCGGTTTTACTGTCATTAATGATTGTCTTTTAGTTTCATTATAATGAGGTTGCCATTTTAATTTTGGTTGCATGGCTTTGGTCTTTTGGGCGGTTATTGTTGCTCTGTTTTCAATATCATCTTCGGGTCCTGATCCACTCTTCTGCAAATATTGTGTTGGTGCTTTTTCCCAAATCTGTGCATGTTTTCGTTTTTATTACTGAGTGAGAGTTTTGGTCTTTTTAAGTCTATTCCTTTTGTTTCAGAGTTTGCATTATTTTCCTCATATTGCAGTGTCTCAGTTACTTGCTCTATTTGGGTATGGCCATCCTCTTTTAACTTCACTTCCTTATAATTCTGTTTGTCAGACGAGGGGGAAGTCAATATGTCCTGGTCGTCATTAGCCGTCACTGGGGTCCCGGTTATCGGACAATTGTTTTCAGACTTCACATACACATCTGCGCTCATCGTAGTAATTTCATTCTTTTCAGTGAAGAGTTCTGGTGCCATCATCTCCTCGTACGTCAGCGATGTTTGTGAAACCGACTCAATCTGAGCAGACCGCTGCAACAAGGTAAGTGCTGATTTAATTGCCCGTCTTGTTGCAGGTCTCGTTGCAGCCTGAATCGATTTTCCAGTCATAACGTGCGTGTTCTTCATTTGCTCGGCAGAGAAACTATGCCGTGGTGTTCACAAGGTGCCCGAGTCACAGCAGGATAGTCTCATCCTTATATGGTTTCCCTCGCTAGCAGAGACAGTGTCAGGGTGGTGTTCGTGTATGATCTATCCGAGGGGAGGGGTTCCCAATTAGATCACACTCGACAGTTTTTATTAATTCACACCAGGTCAACTAAGTTGAGTGTTTCGTTTAAGTATCACTAGGTATGGTGTGGTTCAAAGAGGCAGCAGCCTCCGCAGTCACCAGCCATATCACGTGCTCCTTGTATGGGCGGAATCAGTTGTACTGTCACACTTTCACATTTGCATTGTTATCTTAGACAGAGATTCAAGCTATGATCGAAGAAGGGTGGGGTAAATATGGGCTTACTGTGCTTCGATGATGGAGTTGCTTTCTGCGCCAATGTGAGCCTTGGAAATTATTAAAAAGGTACTCACCCCACCAAACACTTCCCGCTACACTTTCGCGAGTGCCAAAAGTTTTAAGCAGCTGTTCCCGCAGGAACCAAGATCCTTAAAGGTGCAGTGTTGTACAATTCCACGGTTCCAACGGAGCAAAAGGGTCTCTCTCAAACACCACCAAACACTTTCCGCTACACTTTCATCATACGGTCAACCATCACTCCATTTCAACAACGCTTTCAATTTGTAAGCGTGCTCAAAGCAAGGGAGGCATTTTTGCAAGATGAGTCAGATGTAATATTCCTGTGCTGAAAGATGTGATGAGTGGGGAACCTTTCCTTAACTAACCTCAAACAAACCCATGGGCTTACTGACCTGGAACAACACTAATATATAACTTGTGAAAGACGGGAAAACAAGCAGTACAACACTCTACAGACATGAAGAGGGGCAGTAGTGGTTTGGCTGCAAGAAAAGTCATTATCCAATTATCTCCTGCACTTATTCAAATTTTGTGCCAGATAAAACACGCAGCTTGTTTAAATCCACCCAACTGGTGTGGGCTCTTCAATTAAGGGAAGGCCGGGGAGAGGTATTAAGGAGAGAACTGGCAAAGCGTGAGCATTGTAAGCCAGCTAAAAAGTTACGTACATCTTCCTCGTTGTAAAATTAATGGAATGCACAATGCAGAAAAGAAATGGTCGATGGGTGCATTATGCTGCATTCTCCAAAAGAACCTACAGTGGCTTAAAAAGGGCAGGAATACACGCGACCTTACTCATTCTTAGCTAAGCTGGTCAAAGAGGCTAAAGTCTGAGAGCAGGAAAGCAAGGACGTAACTAAAGCGGGGGGAATTTCAAGGCTTTGAACTAGCCTTTGCAGTTCTGTTCAAGTACTCTAGCCCCTTTGAAACTATATAGGCATAGAAAAAAAGACTCTGATCACCATGTCCCACCCTAGTCTTCACATTTCGTTTAATATAGTCAGACTACATGATCTGACTTTAGTTTTGATTCCTTCTCTGATGTTATTGTCCCCTTCGACTGTACAATGACTTTAAATAAATTTTGCAATCAGATCCTGTGCTGTGAGGTTTTGTTAAACATTCAAAACCTTTATCATGAAAACCCTTATGTTAGGCCAAGTCCCCCATGCCCCTCTCCAGTTTCATATGATATTTAGTTCTAGATATTCTCTTCGCTGAAAACTACTCAAAACTTTACTGGACCATTCGCTGTCATTTAACCCCGCAATTCCTCTACTCTTGTATATATATTATTAAAATCTTCAGCCTGCCCTAATAGGACGTGGTATAAACCAGTTTTCATTGCTAGACGGTCTCAAATTAGCCTTTATTCTTTCTAAGATGTCGTCACCAAAATTGCACACACTTAAAATAAACTACCACCAATCTTTTGTGGATGACAACACAACATCTCTTATGATGGCTTAACCTAGCAGTTTAGCAATATTGTAGGTCTCGCTTCCCATCCAGCACTCCTGAACTCAAACTCAATGCCCCTTGCCTTCTAAGTTACCCATACGCCAGAACGTTTCATCATCTTTTAGACAGCCTAACCCTACCACCTCCTCTCGTCAACATCACTTATGGTGGGCTGAAGATCTGGGAGAGTTGAAACAGCATCAGCAAAAATATTAATGCAGACAACATTAAAAGGCCAACCATTCTGCATACATTGCAAATATGCAGAGTGGGTTAATAAGAGAGTGAGGATGGAAGCATGACTCCATCAATGCTATTCAGAAGAGCTTGTCGAGTGTGCAAATCCAAAAACGTAACATTTGTTATAACCAACTTCCAATTCAAGTACCCCTGAATGATCAAAAGTCTGATATATGTTTATTTATAGGTAATGGTGTCATCTTGTACTTGGGATGGGAAAGAGGGTCTGGTAAATGCTACTTAGTTTAAACAATAGTCGCCTTGACTAAAAAAATCAGTAAAGGCATTTAAAAAATAAATCCCATAAGAATTCCTATCCAAGTTACCGCTTCTGAAACCTTCAAACACATGCTGTTGGAAAACAATGCACCAGTTTGAGTACATATGCATCCAATTACCATGTAGAAAGATAGGTTGGAAAAGGAAACATACCTTGCCGAAGAATTCACATGAATGTCATCGATGCATAAGTCACTTGGCGCCCTCGTATGACAATCCAAGAAATCTGTCTCCATGGCTGATGGATTTGCAATAATGGTCGACATATCTGACTCGCACTGTAAGGATACTAGAAGAGACAGGAAACGGATATTAAAGTCGTGTTTCATGTGGAAAATTGTAGGTTAGTTCCGTAACTCCAAATCTACAACCCTTTCCAAAACCGTGATATCATCTGAAAGGAAAATACAACAACTTGTTATTACACTAAATGCAATAACTCGGCATTGCCTTTCATTAAGATAGGTTAACGTGTAATGTGTTAATCAAGAATGAAGGCCGAATGTTACTGCAACACTCATTTGCTGCGATAGGACGTGCATTCCAAATGATCACATACGACTCATCTCTGGCACAGGAATAGTAGAAGTGTGTGGTGTTCCATTACCCCTCGTCAAGGAGGACGTTCACAGATGAGAACGAAGGAGGGGCGTGTTGGTTACCTTTACGCTTTGTAACTTAACAGTGTCGATCGGCCACACCAGGGTGGAATGGAAGAATCGAAAATGTAAACGACAACCAATGCAATACAGTGTGAATTGGGGGTTATTTTCACAACATAATTCACCCCTTCCAAAGACCGTAAAGCAATATAGAATTAAACATTAGCTGGAAACAAATACTCCATAAATACCCAAAATCAGAATTATCCAGTACAATAAAAAAAGAAGGATTCCTTACAGGCGGTCTAGGCATTACGGTGTATCAAATATACAAAACATACAGGTTGGGTTTTCAAAGTACTCAAAACAAAAACACGCCCTCCGTTTTAGAAGCAATGAGATACGAACCAGGCATATTGGCAGATTGCGGCCGTTTTATTTTACGCGGTTGTTTAACATATCAGCTATATAATAAAACGAATAATCAAGCACTTTGATGGGAATTGATCCCCCTTCCCCCTAACCCCCCCCCCCCCCAAGCATGAGGCTGGCATGTGGCGATGTATCGTGTCGTGATAAACCCCCATTCTTTTCTTACAGTGCATCCTCTTTCTGTGTATTCCAAATGTGCTCCTCTGCAATCTTACAGCAGCGTGCGCGGTGTCTGGCAGCACAGCTCAATAACGGTATTGAAATAAAAAGACAGCCCTGCCCTCACCAGGAGGATGTGTAGTGTCTGATGTCACACCCTGGTCTGCCTTGTAATTGGAACGCGTCCGTCAGCCCACAGAACCATCTCCCTTATAAGGCGGCTCTACAGTCATGTGCTTGTGGCACCGTTTCCTAGTAGCCCCCACCCGGTTCGACAGTCCTACTCTTTTTTTCCCCACCAAGGACACACCCACAACAGCTGGGAATCGCTCAGCCGGGAGGTTACTACCGGGCACACACGACGTAAACATACACTGGTGCTCTTATGCGAGCTGTGAAATAAAGATGAGATCAACATTGTACCCTGTAGATTTAGATACCTGCCACCAGTACCCACACATTCTCGTTTTTTTGTTATTCTTTTATTTCTGCAAAAAGCCTAAGTACAAGCATAAAACAGATACAAATATAAAATTAAATATCGTACAGTAGAATTGAAAATTTTCACCCGCAGCACCCAAGCTGCCCTCTGGTACTTCTTTATTCCAGCTACACAATTTTCATCCGTCGTTATTTTCAGCAACCTATAAGCTTCAATGACAGAACTCGTTCGCCACAAGCTAAATAAAGGTCTTAAACACATGCTCGCTTCAGTGTTATTTGCATTGCGATTGTACGAACTGTTATTTCTGTCGCTGCCAGTTTCGGTAGAAAAAGAAGCGGAGGAGGAGGAGAAGAAGAGACGAGTCTGGTTACCATAGCACCGCGCCTAATCAACAATTCGAATATTGTGAACAAAGATACAGCAAATATAACCTCGCTCATCTTGTAATGGATGTTGTAGCATCCGAAACATACATACTGTGCAATGTTGTCCTGCATAAGACAACACAGGAAAGCAAAAAAAATAATAATAGTGATATGTTTTAAGCAACATCGTCATTTTCATTATTGGGTGGTAAAATGCAAGTTCGGGGCGGTAAAGGAGGCACAAAGTTAACGGCTACGGGATTAGCCCACTAAACAGAGAAGGCTTATCAGGGTTTGCAATTGGTGGAGCTGGGAGCCATTTAGCTCCTACCTCTAGCCTAGGAGAGCCTGGTTAGCTTAAAAACAACAGCTACCAGGAGCTACTTATGGCTCCCCAGGCTAATTGCTGCCTTACAAACATGCAAATGTGACATTAACATTGAGTATCTGAGAATGCTTATAAAAATGAATTCGGGCACATCTAGTACACATTATGAATACAAAAATTAAGCTGTGCATATTACTGGCTCTTGGTTACCCAGTGGTAGCTCCTGCCTTGTGGGTGATCCCCGACAAACAGGAGCTGGATTTGGCACCAGATTATTGAACCTTAATTTCAAGCACTGGGCTTTGTTGATAGCCACAGTGTCCTGCTTTTGCTCTAAACTGACCCCGACAAATTGTGTTCTAGGTAGATAATCTATAGGTTGTACAGCTTGAATTACAGGTAAGTATATAAGGCTTAACATTAGACCCAGGCACTGTAAACCGGCCTTTGAGCTTGCTTTCCTTAGAAATGAATTAGCATTTTATTAATCTGCTTAGCAGCCGTAGAACCTGGCTGCACATGGCAACTACACATTCCCAGGATCATGTTGCAAGAGATGAGCAGCCTTCGATACTTCAAGGTTGGGAAGCGAAGCACAAGGGAAGGCAGTGAATGCACAAGCATTTTATAATTCGGCATATTAGTTTATGAAACCGGTCTGACTGTTTCAAAATGTCAGAGTGGTTTCAAATTGCCCCTCAGCACGTCTCAGCATGGGAAGTGGTCCAAAGAGTGCATAAAATGCAACATTACGCCGGTAACTTTTTTTTTTTTAAACACTTTGTTTTTTTTTATAACGTTACAAAAAACGAACATACATAACATACACCTTATAACACATTACATGACTGGCTGCTTGGCACTCTGTACAAGTGTCCTACTTCTCTTTGCCCCCGAGTGGGCAGGCGACCCTGCCATTTGAGTTTCTTCTGCCCATGTGGCGGTGTAGCGGTTTCCTTTTTTCACCTTCTTGATGTGAGCACCATCCTCTACTGTTCTTTCTTCCTTCCCTGGTCCCCCTCTTCACTGTCCTCTCTTTGTTCAAATAGGTCCTGCATCAGGGAGTTTCACTTCATCATTGTTTGTCCCAATCCCTCTTCTCCTTTCTGCGCTGCCCTCATCCACACCACCGTTTCTGTTATCGTCCATTTCTTGAGATCCGCCCACCAAGAGTCTATTCTTGGGCCCTTTTTCGAGTTCCATACCATCGCTATCCGTCGTTTAGCTAATATACATATTAAGTCTTTCATTTTTGCGAGGTGCGACCTATGTCTGCCTCCTCTAGGGAAGAGGCCCTGTAGGTATAGATCAGGGTTCCCTAAATGTATTTGGAGTCCGCTTCCGGCCACCTTGCTTCTGACTCCGTCCCAAAAGACCTGCATCACTGGGCAGGTCCAAAACATGTGAACCATGCCCGCTTGCTCCTCCGGACAGTGGGGGCATGTGCGGGGATCTCCCAGCTTCATTAAATTCATCCTTTTGGGTGTTAAGTACCCTCTGTGTATGACATATAATTATGCTTGCCTGAATCTTGCGTTCCTTGATACTTTCTTGGGATATTTCAATGCTCTGGTCCACTCCTGATCAGTAAGTGGTCGTCCGAGTTCTTCCTCCCAGCTTCCTCTCGTGTGTGGCGCCTGTGAGTCATTAGATTTTACAGCTGTTCATAAAGCCTTGAAGTTGTGTGTCCACCTTCTGCTATATCGTACCATACATCTAACTCCCCTTCTTCATCCTCTTGTTCTGGCCACTCAGGCCACCTCTTTTTAATTGTCAGTATCATCCTATTATATAGGAAGAATTGGCCTTCATGAATATCAAAACTCTCCACCATGCCTTGGAACTCTGCCCACTGTTCTTCTATCCTCAGATCTCCTATCTGTGCCACCCCTTTGGGATCTGTATGTTGCAAGCATGTTCCGATCTGTACGCAATAGCCCGGCTAATGGGATCTGAGACGAACAAGGGTCCATCGCCTTCTGGAGTGTCCACGCCCTCGTCCACAGTTTTGTCGCAAGCCTGAGCATGCTTGGTAAGGTCTTGCGTAGGGATTCGTCTAGCCATGGAATTTATCGTAGGTAGTATGATTTCAGTGCCGGTTGGAAGAGTATTTTATCTATTGCTTCATCCTCCCCCAGCCATTTGACCACAAATTGAAGTTGCCCTGCTAGGTAGTATCTTTCGAAATCAGGTAACCCGATACCCCCTGCTTCGTACTGTGTTTGTAAAGTTGTCATGGCGATCTTGCACCTCCCCCCGCCCCACAGGAACCTCCACGCCATTGTGTCTAATTTTCTGAAAAAGGCTCTGGGTATGGTGTGCGGGATGTTTGTGAAATAATATAGCAACCTTGGGAGTACTACCACCTTCAGGATGGCTGCCCTTCCCATCATCCCCAGAGGGAGTGTCTCCCAGAAGCTCATGGCCTTTTTTATTTTGTCTAATGCTACTAGTGTATTCCGTTCATGTGATTCTATAGTGTTATGGTGTATCTCTATTCCTAAATATCTAAAAAGGAGTTTGGTGCCCATCTCAGACCCATGTCCGGGAGTTGGTCTCAGGGGACTCGTCTGAGGTCAGCCAGGGGGAAAAAGGATCGGTTTCTCTTTATTAATGGCTATCCCTGAGAGTCTGGTGTATGCGTTTGCTGCTTCCAGGAGGCAGGGCAGGTTAGTACGTGGGTTTTCTACAAAGAGCAGGGTATCATCTGCATATGTCGAGATCTGATGTACAACTCCGTCTATGTCTATTCCTGTATCTCCGTATTCTGCCCTGAGGAAAACCGCCCATGGCTCCAAGGCCAGTATATATAACATTGGGGACAGTGGGCAGCCCTGTTTGGTGCCCCTGTATATTCTCCAAGCTTTTGAGATGTGCCTTCCTGTCTTTACTCTGGCTCTGGGTTCCTTGTATAGTAGCCTGATCCATCTAAGGAACCCTTCCCCTATGCCGAAATGGGCCAAAACACTTAGCAGCCACTTCCAGCTAACTGAATCGAATGCTTTGACGGCGTCTAGTGACACCACCGCGCACTCGCCCTGTCTCTGGTTCGTCTGCTCTATAACATGATGTGATCTGCGAAGGTTCCATGACATATTGCGCCCTGGGACGTAGCCCGTTTGATCTGAGTGGATCAATGTGGGTATCACTATTTTCAAGCGGTTCGCTAAAACCGCCGTGAGTATTTTGGTGTCTTGGTTGATGAGGGAGATTGGTCTATACGAGGCACATTTCCTTGGGGATTTCCCGGGTTTAAGGATCGGTACAATCGTTGTTTCCGACATGCTATTTGGTAGTTGTAGGTTTTCATAGGCCTCCAGGTATGTCTGTAATAGTTTCGGGGCAATGGTGTTCTTGTATACCTTGTAAAATTCTCCCGGGAGTCCGTCAGGACCCGGGCCCTTACCCAAGGGGAGGTCGGAAATCAATTTCATCTAATGTGATGGGGGAATCTAATGATTGGGCCTGTTCTTCCATTAACTTTGGTAACCTTATCTCAGCCAGGGCGTCCGGAATGTCTTCCGGTTCCACTTCCGGATTAGGAGCATACAGCTTTTCATAAAAGCTGGCGAAAAGGTTGTTTATATTTTCTTGACTTCTAACCTCTGTCCCTGTTTCATCTTCCAGTAACACTATGGGGTCCCTTTTGTTTTCTTGTTTCGTGAGCCATGCTAGGAGTCTGCTGGGTTTATCCCCTTCTGCATGCAGTCTCTGTAGGTATTTCCCATAATTTAGCTTCCCCAATTTCTCCCAGAGTTCCATGCATCTTATTCTTAACGTAAGCAATTCCCTGGGTTCCCCGCCCGGCTTGTCTGCCCTTTTTTCCTCCTTTCTTATTTCTTTTTCTATTTTAACCAGTTCCTCCATGGCTACCCCTTTTAGCCCTCCTGTTTTCCCAATCGCCGCCTCCCTTATCACTACCTTAAACGTGTCCCAGAGTGTGGCGTTGCTTCCTACACTTCCCTCGTTGCGTTCAAAGTATTCTTCTATTATCTCTTGTAGGTGTGCTTCCAATTCGCTCTCCTCCAGCGCCTCCGCTCGGAGTCGCCATGTTGGTATTGGGGTTTTCCTATGGTTATATGCCCATGTTGCTATTACCGGGGCATGATCCAATAGTGTTCGTGTTTTAATGTCAATTCTATTAAGGATTCAGCGCCTGTGAGCAGGTAATCAATCCGTGTGAATACCCCGTGGGGAATACTATAGTGAGTGTACCCCCCTCCCTCCTCTGTGTACCCGCCTCCAGACGTCCACCAACTACAGTCGTGTGAGTGTTCTATGAAGTTCCTTGGCTGGAGGCGCCGGACTCCTGTACTTGTCATCTGATCTGTCGAGGAGTGGGTCTAAGGTACAATTGAAGTCCCCTGCCCAAATGAGTGTGGCGTCTCTGTATTGAGCCACTCCGAGTACCGCTTTCTTGAAGAACTCGGTTGCTTCATGGTTCGGGGCGAAAGTATTGATCAGACATATTTCTTTGTTTTCTAGCATTCCGTGTATCAGCACTAGCCTCCCCTCCAAGTCCGTTTCTTGCTCCATGAGCTGGAACGGCACTCCCGGTGCAATCCATGTTAGTGTCCCTCTTGCATAATTCGAGTATGTACTGCTATATACTTGTCCTTCCCATTTCTTTGCCATCTTGGCCTGCTTTTCCGATGTTAAGTGAGTCTCTTGGAGCATTGCTATTTTGACATTCATCCTGTTTAGCCAGGCGTATCCTCCGAGTCTCTTGACATAGGAATTGAGTCCCTGCACATTCCAAGTTGCTATTTTTATCTCGTCAGGGTTCACATATGCATTGATTTTTTCGGCTCCATTGTCCCATAGCCTTCAATTCGTTCGTTGCCCTGCTTCCTGCCAAGTTATCTCCTCCTTCGCCTCTAGGGTGGGTCCGCATGCTTTGCTTGTGTGATTTCTCGATCTCCACCCACTCGGGACATGCTGTAGTTGCTTGAGTAATCCCACCCGTCGATGGTGCCGTGTGCGCCATGTCTAATATCAACCAACACGTAAACCGTAACTTTCTTAACCCAAACTTCAACCTTTAAACTAACACCCAGCCACCTTCCCCCGCTCGGGCTTTGCCGCTTCTCTCGTTATGCTCCTTTGGACAAAGCAGACTTGCCGCAGCGTGATACCTAAGAACTGGCATCCAAACTCGCATTGCGCTCTTCTTAGGGGCTCGGCCTTTCCCCACTCCGCCGGCGCTTCTTAATGGAGCTAGTCGCTCCTTTCTATCTGTCTTCAGTCTCCGAACTCCCATGGTATATTCAATGTTTTTTGGCGTCATTATTCCAAGTTGTTTGCGGATCCTCACCGGGGGTCAGCCCCTTCCGCTATTGGCATCCCCCTGCGTCAGCTGGGGGATCCCCTGCGCGTCCATCCATGCTTGAGCTTCCTCCGTAGATTCGAAAAAATAAGATTTACCTTTATATATCACCTTTAGTTTGGCCGGAAAAAGGAGCATGTATCTTATCTCCGCCCTTCTGAGGCACTCTTTTGTAGGGCCAAACTGGGCTCTTTGTTTCTGGACAGTGGCAGTATAGTCCAAATATATTGTGATCCTGGAGGAATTTCTGATGACCTCTCCCCCCTCCCCTCGAGAATGCCAGTATCCTTTCTCTGTCTTTAAAGTTCATTATCCTGGCGATCATTGCTCTCGGTGGGGCCCTGGGCCGAGGCCTCCTAGATAGTGCCCTGTGTGCTCGTTCCACCACAAAGCCCTGGGATAACGACCCCGCTCCGATTTCCTGAAGGAGCATATTTTCTACATATTCTGTAGGGTCGTTCCCCTCTTCGCCCAATTATGCGGCCGTTGTTTCTCCTGGCCCTGCCTTCCGCATCCTCTGCCCCCTGCTCTAGGAGCCTGACTTTCTGCAGCACTTCTGACATTTCTGTCCTTGTAACCGTGAGATCTGCGGTGTTTTGTTGTAACTGCTGCTTTGTTGTTGACACCCTGTCCGTCAAGTTCCTGGCATCCTGCCGAAGGAGGCCCACACCCACCATGACTGTCAAGTTTCTGTTCCAGGGATGCTTTCAGGGCACCTATAGCCATGTCCATTTTGTTTGAGACCCGTCTTTAGGGAAGCAATTGCCTCCAGGACCTCTCAGTTTGTCCCGTTGACTAGTTGGCGTGGGGCGCTCGCCTCCGCCGCCACCACCTCCTGTACGTTTGGTTGCTTGTTCCCTGGTGCTGTAGCGAAAGTGTCCATGGTGGCTTGTTTAGTTTTCACTTGTTTTCTTGTTGGCAGGCATGGTTTGTATATGGGCATTTAGGTATGGCTCTGCTCCCTTCCCCTTCACCCATGATCTGCTCTCAATTCGAAACCGCTGTTATTTTATCTGGGGTTTAGCTTCCCCTGAGCGGCGAGCTCTTCCGCCGGGTTTCTAACAGCCGTGGCACCCGGATGAGGCGGTCCTGTTCGTCGCTTGCGCCATTAGGGTGGAGGTTGCGGGGACAGATCTTGCCCGTTCTTCCCGGGGGGTTGTATAGTCTCGTATGCAATCTCGTGGGGACCTCCAGCTCTGTCATGGGTGGGGAGCAGCTGCCTCCCGCCCTCTGCCACCAGGTGGTTTAGTGTCCCCCAGGGCCGCAGCACACACGGCCCTGTTTGTAACTAGCAGGGGGCCGCAGCACACGGGCACGCCACCCCAAGACAGGTGATCCGGATCTCCGAGTACCTGCAATCCCGGTCTGTTCTCATTGGTCAGGCGTCTTCCCTCCGCCTCCTTCCACCGGGCGGGCTCCGCTCCTCGCTGTGTCGTTGGTGCGCTCCTCGTCCACCGCCTCTCCACCCGGGCCCGCCAGCCGGCAAGTCAGCGGCAGCCGCGAGGTGCAGGAGGCCGTGCCCAGGCTCGGGGGTCTGCGGGCTCACTCCTCGCCACCTCTGTTGCTTCAAGCGCTCAGTCGGTTCCCGGACGTCAGGGGTGACAGCAATGGCCCGTCCGAGCCCGCTCGCCCCCGGGGGCACTGTTCCCTGCAGTGTCATTCGTGTTTTCCTCGGTCGTCGCCTGACAACCAGCCCGCCTAGGCCCGTCAGCCTGCGGGTCAGCGACGGCCGCAAGGTGCAGGCGCACGGTCGGACCCGGGCCCGAAGTCTGCAGGGCTCGCCCCCCGCCGCCTCTGTTGTCTCAGGCACTCGGTCGGCTTCTGGGGTGACGGAGATGGCCCGCCTGGTCCTGCGTGCCTCGGGGAGCCTTCGGCGTCATCTTGGAGGACATAGGGGGGTCCTGCGAAACAGCCGCTACCACAGTTTCCCTGGTCCGTTTTCTCTACGGGAGGGCACCGGAGGATAGGAAAATGGTTCCGCCAACTTTATTTGTGTTTGCTTGCCGTCGGATAAGTCTGTGTCCGCCGTTACAGGATAATTTACAGGATCTCAAACAGGAGCTGTGTGGATTCGCGTCTTCACTCCATGCGTGCTGGCCACGCCCCCCCCATTACGCCGGTAACTTGTCAACAGTTCATGGCTCTTGTAGTGTCATGGTCGGTTGTGTTCACATGAGAAATGGATGGAGATGTCTGGCGGCAGATGAATAAAGATCTGCTGGTCATCTCAAATGTCTCAATGTTTTGGCACTATGATGTGGGAATTATGGGCTGGACTGTGATGTGGGGTGGTGACATTTGCAGTATCCAATCATTTTTCGATAATATATGTCCCACTATTGGGAAGCAATGTCGCACTGCCAATTAGCCGTATTTGGAGGATTGACCTAATGTTGCAATAGGACTTGATGATAATTAGTTTGTACAATTATAAAAGTTTTCATTTTGGGATGTATTTTCAACAGCACTTTTCATGCAGTTATGTAACATAACATAATTTCTGCATTCTGTTTGAATTTCGCTTTCCCAGCTGTATTTGAGACCAGAATAAATTGGATGACTTCTTGCCTGGTGTAGACATTTTATTTTTTTAATGGTTACTTTTGTAAATTTTAATGGGGAGTTCTGAGGCGACCCGCAGTACAATTGTTGACCATGGCTTCCCTAATTCAGTCGATGGAGCTGGTCAGAGGTACAATAGCATTGGAGCGGATGCCATAAGCACGGACCCCACTATCAATACATTTGGACGATGCTGGTGAAATGACCATGCTTTAAAACGGTAGTGGGCGAACAGTAACAGTTGCAGTCATCTTTCCAATCTATTACAAAATACACGTCATGTAAGGGAGAAAAGTCTACCAAATTAACTAGGTTAAATATACAACAAATATATACTTAAATAAATAGCCCAAAAAAAAAAAAAAACAACACATGAAATCAAACTAGTCATTTGCAGGTGTTCAAGCTATGTAAAATACTACAGGGATTCATTTAGTTCGGAGGTTCAGTAAAAAAGTGGTAGTAATGGGATTACCACCACTTTCACTACACTGGCAAATTCAGAGTTGTAAAATTGAATTCTTTAGAAACTGCCTGCTATTGCCTAGAGTAAATTTCCTCCATACAAAACCATAAATGCGTCCGGAAATTACAATATAGTAATTAACTGTAACTCCATTTCTCCAGCGTTGGTATCTTTCATGGATTCACATGCTGTGAATATTCCGTCTTCAGGCTGGGAAACACTGGTTACTTTGACTGGAAAAAACCAGACACCTTGAATGTCCCATTGACGTTGTGGGCGCTTTTGGTAACCACCAATGGGACGTCAAGTGTGTAGCTCTGCCCCAGCTGCTTCTCCTCAGATTTTAACCACTTCAGTGAAGGATATTCCCCATAAGCGGATGTTTGCCAGTAGGGGGTAGGCTGGACGGCGCATGTGCATCCATGAAAGATACCAACGCTGGAGAAATGGAGTTGCAGGTAAGAAACTACCCCCTTCTCCAGCATTGGATCTTTTATGCATTCACAAGCTGTGAATAGATTTTGTAGCAGTATAAATGTTAGGAGGTGGTAAACTGCGTTAATGCGTGCGAGAAGAATACATACGCAAATAGAGAAAGGAAACATGCCCGGAAGGTGCAGGGCTTACCTTACTGGAACAGCCGCTGAAGGACTGCCTGTCCCATTTGTACATCCTCAGCATGTTGCTGATGTAAGCAGTAGTACCTCTTAAAGGTGTGGGGCACTGCTCATGTTGCCACTTGGCCAATGTCTCTGATGTGTACCCCAGACCACAGAGCTGCTATGGGCGCCATTTGTAACAGCCTATTGGCCTTAGAGTGGCAGAAGGAGATTGAAGATGAAACCCATCTTGAAATGCCCTGATTTGATATGGACTTTCCCTTGTTGGATGCATAAAAGGCAACAAAAAGTTGCTTAATCGATCTGAAAGATTTTGTACGATGCAAATAACATTTAATGCCCTTTTGACATCCAGAGAATGCGGGGCCTTCTCCGCTGGTGAAGTGGCATTTTGAAAGAATGTGCACAGAGTTATGGTGGCATTATGAAACTCTGAAGGTACTTTAGGGATGAAGTGAGTATTAGTGGAAAGAACCACTTTGTTTTTCATGAATCGTAGATACGGAGGGTCTACAACCAAAGCTTGCAGCTCCGAAACACAGAGGACAGAATTGCCACTAAAAAGCCACTTTCCACGTTAGAAATTTGATGTGGGTTGTCAAAGGTTAAAATTAAGGCTTCATAAGCCCTGCCAGGACCAGATTCAGGCTCCATACAGGTTTCTTTGGCGGAAAGAGGTTCCTTTGGCGGAAAGATACAAAAAAGTCTTTTTTAAAGAAGTGTTTGATTGGCCTGTCCCTGTAGAGAGAAGATCTTTTTCGTGTAAACCTAGATATTGCTGATAAGTGCACTTTGATGGAAGAGATCGCTAAACTTTCTGTACCTAACTTTAGTAGATAAGGAAGCATCTGGTGAGGCGTTATAGCTAGCGGCTGCAGTTTAGGCTGCTGTGCACACCATGCACAGAATCCTTTCCATTTTCAGCTATAGGAAATGTTGTTAGAAGGCCCTCTAGCTGCTGCTAGAATGCGCTGGCAGTCTTGAGGGATATTCAAATGACCGAATTTGGAGTGATCAGGAGCCAGGCTGTTAACCTGTGAGAGCCTGAGTCATGTTGAAAGATCATCCAGTTGTTCTGGGATAGAAGATTGGCATAAGATCCTAGATGGATTGGATCATCCACTGCCAGTTGAAGGAGGTCCGAGAACCAGATCTGCCTGGGCCAGTACAGAGCTACCAAGATTATTCTGCAACAACGTTTACGTATCATCTGTATAGTTTTCCCGATGAGAGAAAACGCGTAAGCACTCCGTTCCAATGGAACGAAAATGTGCGCCCCTTAAAGTCGGGATGCTGAATCCTGCTGCCAAAATTTCTGGCACTGCTTGTTGTTGGATGCTGGCCAATAAATCTAGACAGGGATGACCCCCACCTTGAGAACATGTTGGCTATCTAGATGCTGTGCAGTCGCCACTTGTGTGTCCGCAAGGTGTACCTGCCGAGGAGGTCTGCTTGCTTGATCTACATCCCCGGCAAGTGGAAGATCTGAAATAGGATGTTGTGCCAGATGGTCTAATGCCACATGGTCTGTGCTTCCGGAGACAAGGTGTTTGATCGCATTCCGCCTTGTTTCTGTAGATGACACATTGTGGTTGTGTTGTCAGTAAGGACGCAAACCACTGAATTCTTGATTAGAGGAAGAAAAGATTGCCCATTGCACTGCCCGCAAGTCCAGCACATTGATGTAGAGGACAGCTTCCTCGGGGGTCTAGAGGCCTTTGACTTGGTGCTTGTCCAAATGAGCGCCCCATCCCACCTGAGAGGTGTCAGTTACAACGGTAAAATGGTAATTTGGCTCCATCAGTGGCATTCCTTTTGCGATGTTGTAGGGGTATGTCCACCATTTCAGTACGTTTGACAGAGCCCGGGAGATTGTTACTTTGTCTAACCAGGAAACCCGGGCTTGGGAACATCTGGTAGCCAGATATGTTTGCACTGGCCACATGTGCAGCCGGCAGTGGGGAATAAGCGGAATGCAAGAGGACATGGTGCCAAGGAGAGCCATGTATGCGCGGACCGTGACTAGCTTGTTTGCCGTGAATTAATTCGCTAGTGTTATCAATCATTTGATTCTTTCCACAGAGGGTCTGACCAGACGCTGGCCTGTAAGGAATTGAGTACCCAGGAAAACTAAACTCTTTGATGGAACTGCAGGATTTTGTATAGTTTATTGTTAAGCCCAATTATTGGAGCAGCGTTTGTTTGGTTGAGAGAAGAGAAGGCTTGTTGATACGTTGAAACTTCAACTAGCCAATCATCGAAGTATGGGTAGATGTGGTGACCCCATTTTTCAGAAGAATGCTGCTACCGGTGCCAGGCACTTCATGAATGTTTTGCGTGCCGATTTCAGGCCGAAAGGCAGTACCTGAAAGTGACAATGGCTTTTGCAGACTGCGAATCTGAATTACTATCGATACCGTGGATATATTGTCACATGGAAGTATGCATCCTTGAGATCTAAAGCCGCAAGGTATTTCTGGGGCTGAATGGCGTTGGACCTCCTGGAGCATTACCATTTTGAATTTTAGATTTTTGATGTTCTTGTTTAGTCTTCATAGATCCAGAATAGGGTGCCACTTCCCGTCTGGTACCTGGAGTATACTCCCTTTCCTCTTGCTGAGGGAGGAACTCTTTTGATGGCTCTCTTTCTTAGCATTCAACTATATGTTGCTGAAAAACCTGATGGTGCGGTTGAGATACCTTTGTGGGAGGTATCGGGATTTTTACAAGCTTGAACTCCAACAAGTGGCCATACTGGATTGCATCTAGCACCCACCTGTCGTTCGTTATTGTTTGCCACTCATCGAGGTAGAACGCCACATTTCCTTCCACCCGACTGCCCCTGAGGCAGTCATTGCTGCACCTTATTTTGCCTGCCTCCCTGGGACGTGGCAGATCTGCGCTTTCATTACCCTTGATGGTATTCTCGGTTGTGCTGGGAGGGTTGATCATTCTACTTGTAGCCCTGAAAGTAATTTCTGGGCCTACCATAGTTCTTGTCTCTGGTAGCTGAGAAACTTGCATTACCTGAGGCTCCTCGAAAGGACGTCTACCCTGAAGGGTTGTAAGGGACCTAACTGTGTCTGTGTCAGCCTTCATGACTTTAAGGGCCACATCAATTTCCCCTTGACATGGCATTTCAATGACTGTTGTACTTCTTGACGAAAATCAGTGCAACGTAGCCATGCTTGGTGACTAAGGACAGCGCCAATGCCAATCTGCTTGAAACCCGTTTCAGCAAGGTCTACAGCGATGTTTATGCTGTGATCCAAGGCTTCCACCCCTTCGCGCACCAGCATCATGGCCTCTTCTCTCCGTTTCGATAAGTGTTCCAATAAAAGGAGCCAGACGGTGCCACATCTCTCGATCAGATCGAGCAACTATTGCCAGGGCTTTCACTTCCTTAACCGCCCAAATGGGGGAGAACCTTTTTTTCCAAAAGGCATCAATTTTCCAGTTTTCGTTGTCTGGTGGAGTGGCAGACTTATGGTGTGTTCAAGACTTGCAGTCACTGAAACAACTGACTCTGGAGCAGGTTTCGAGGTGAGGCATTTCGGTGTAGTATCCAGAGACTTAAACTTCTCCAGCCTAGCTTTAACTGTCGGCTCTGTAAAAGGATGCTTCATAGTACGCAGGCCCTCCTGCCACACGTGCACCAGAATGGCATGGAAAAGATTGCCTGCCAGTTTTTACCAATAGGTTTAAAGAGGAAACAATATTTCTTCTCCTCTGGAATTAGGCCAAACTCCTGGCATGCCTGTGACATCATGGGGTGAAACTCTCCGATGTAGTCAGGGGGGAGAAGGTTGAGCCGGGCTACCCTGCGTATCTTGGTCAGGATCTGTGTCCCACGTGTCGGCTCTCCGTGGAGACGAGGAGGCAGTGGAACTTGTATGCCTCGGACCAGTGTCCTGGTCTGTGTCAATCAATTCCCCCTCCTCTTGTTCTCTCCTACATGGACTGAATGTACGTGGAGGTGTTTGAATCCTAGGGAGTATGCCCTGGTCTCTACAGGAATAGGTTGGATTCCTTTGTTGAGGGGTTACTTGAGGTTCTCCATAAGGCTGAATTGTCTGAGCTTGAGGAAGCGGAAGCCTGGCATCAAGCTGTCTTAACAGAGATTGCAGTGTTGTAAGGACCTGCAGGGAAAGCAGGGATTGTGGGTTTACAATGGGGTATGGAGTATGCATACAGCCTATTCCAGCAGATGTTGATGGCAGAGTAGGTGTCTGAAATCTTAGAGGTGTGTCTTCCTCTCTAGATGGTCCTTGGATAGGAGGATCAGAAGTTCCTTCTTCGGGATCCTATTCAAAGACACCTGGACATTCGTCTGTTGGAGGGTAAAAATCTGCTGTAATCTCATGTTGCAAAATGTCTTCTGGCATGATATCTGGGAACTGCATAAGAGACATTCCCAAGGAAACATGGTTGTGCTACATCTTGGCCCCAGTTGGGGCTTTTAAAATACCCTTCAGGGACAATATAATGCCTTTTGTCTAATTCCGAAATCTCAGTCATAGTTGTCAACGGGCGCGTATGCTTTCCTGCAGACAACTTCTTTTTTGGTTGTTGACGACAGATGAGCCGTAGACGCCGTCTCCAATGGTGCTGTTGTTGGAGTAGATTTTGATGACAATTTGGCCATCGGTGTCTCGATGAAGACTCATGGCTGGAGGAGGATCGAGATTATGACGAGTAGTGTTTTCCACGCGTCAGGTAGACTTTTTCAATGACACCAGGGAGGATTTAATAGCCGATTTGGATCTGTGCTTCTGTCAACTGAGGAGATCTCCTGGACAGGTCTGCGGATTTTGACGGTGGGTGCAAACCCTTCTCCCTCAGTTTGTCCAATGGTGATTTCGTCAACGGGTACTTGGAAGAGAGTTTGGAGCCGGTATGGAACCTTTTGATCCAGTAGCTGGTGGTTTCTTTACAAGGGAAGTGTGTTTGGCTTTATCGTGCCCAGAGGACGATTTGCCTCACCTTTTTGTTTCTTCGCCACCGGCTCCTCAGATCTGGACCCCCGTCTTGACGGTGACCTCTTGTCAGAGGGAGTGGTTGCTATCCCACTCCGTGATGAGCCAACCTCAGATGCCAGTTAGGCTCCTTCATTGAGCCAGCAGATTGGGCATTGGTCTTTTGCGAGAAACCCTGGCAGATGTCACAGCCGTCAGCGGAATCAGTGTGCCTTTCCCCCCACACAAAAAATGTTTTAGGCCGCAAGTGTCACATAGCCTAAATAAGGACTTCTTAGGTCCTGAAGCTTCCATGGTTGGAACTAGAACCAGATGTATTTCGATGTTAATTTTCGAAAAAATGTACTTCTCTCTCAGAAGAGAAACACGAGAAATCTCAACAGCTCAGAAGACGGTTGAAATCTGAGGGAAGCTGCTGGGGCGGAGCTATTTATGTCCCATTGGTGGGTACCAAAGCACCCAGAACGATGTCAATGGGACTCAAGGTGTTTTCTTTTCCATTGGAAAATTATTAAGTCAAAGTAATCAGGGTTTCCCAACCTGACGACGGGGAACATTCGCAGCATGTGAATCCATGAAAGATCCAATGATGGAGAAATATACATGCATGTTTCAGGTCAGACTTTCCCCATCTCAGTAAGAAAGCTCAAGGTTAACGACCTGTGCATAAACTGCAGGGCACAGCTCCCGCTGCCAAAAGAACACCTATGGTCAAGGCCCCATTATTCCATCCCACTCAGGAAAACTGAAATATGTACTCTTAAATAAGCTGTTCATGAAAATAAATGCATTAAAAAGAAATCGCTTGGAAAGTTGGAATGTTCTTTTTTTTCCATATGCAAAGTAATCTTTGTAGCAGAAATGAAACCCAATCGAGTGTGGTGTTAATTTACCAGGTTACTCACCGTAGTGATCACCTTACTCCTAGTCCATAGTCCCCTTTCCTCCATACTTATGGGACATCTCTCCGTCCTGTGGGACGGGACCGGAGCACTTTGTAAAAAGAATCAAAAATGTTTCCAAAAAGGTGTCCTTCCTCTATTTCTTGCGCAGGGCCCGGCAAGGGGCCGTAACCCCTCCCATCTTGGCTCCGCCCCACGAATCGCCCATCAGTCCTTTTCCATCGCCAGGTCAAAGACCGATTAGCAATAACAGAGGAACCTTATTACAGGGGACGGCGGGCGGGCGTATAGAGGAAAGGGGACTATGGACTAGGAGTAAGGTGGTCACTACGGTGAGTAACCTGGTAATACTCCTACGTCCCGTCCCCTTTCCTCCATACTTATGGGAGATTCCCAAGCACTCCTTACAGGAACTACGGGTGAATGGAAATACCCCTCACTGAAACAGGTTCTTCAGCACATCCTGACCAAACTGAGTGTCAGCCTTGAGCTCATGTCGAGGCAATAATGCTTACAGAAAGCAGATGGGGAGGCCCAAGTAGCTGCCCTAGCGATGGACTCCCAGGGGACATATCTCTGAAAAGCAACCGCGGCTGCCTTGCCCCGCACCAGTTGTGCATGAATACCCTTGGAGGTTTCAGCCCTTGGACAGTGAAAGACTCCGTGATGCACCGAGAAATAGTTGCCTTAGACGCCTGCTTGCCCTGAGGGTTACCGAAGGTCACAAAAAGTTAAGAACTCCTAAGTTCGGAAGTCCTGTCCAGGTAGAACTTAAGAGCTCTTCGGACATCAAGACAGTGTAGAACCCGCTCAGCCTCAGAGGCAGGGTTCGGAAAAAAGACTGGTAGGGAAAAAGACTGATTCAGATGGAATTCAGTCACAACCTTCGGCAGAAAAGCCGGGTTCGTCCGAAGGACCATCTTGTCCTTGTGAAAGACCAAGAAAGGGTGATCCACCGACAATGCCTGGAGCTCACTTCCTCTCCTTGCTGACGTAATTGCGACCAAAAAGGACACTTTCCAGGACAAGTACTTGAGGTCCACAGTAGCCATTGGTTCAAAGGGTTTATGGCACAGCGCAGTCAGGATCACATTTAGGTCCCACAGCGGATGCGAATTACGAACAGGAGGGTAGAGGCGTGTCAAGCCAGCAAAATGCCTCATCAGCACTGGGTTAGTCAGGGAATAAGAACACTGGTCTGTAGAAAGATAAGTGGAAACCGCTGAGCGATAAGTCTTGCATGACGGAAACCGCTCAGAGATAAGTCTTGCATGACAGAACATGAACCCCTGACTCTGCTAGGGAGGACTCGAAGGACAGCACCGTATCAATCATGGCCACCCTTGGATCCAACTTCTTCTCCAAACACCAATGCCAGAACCTGAGCCATTTACTCCTGTATTGGGATCTGGTTGAGGGTTTCCTGGCTGCCTGGATAATATGCATGTTATCCGTAGACAAATTTAGATGCTCTAAAGACTTGAACTCAGGCACCATGTCGCCAAGCTGAGCGATTGAGGGTAGGGGTGCCACAGCTGCTGTTCCCCTTGGTGAAGAAGATCGGGAGTTACTGGTAACCTGATCGGCAGATACACTGACAGGTGTTGAAGCTCTGAGAACCAAAACCTGGCTGGCCACCACGGGGCTATGAGCAGAAGGGAACAGTTCACCAAATTCTTCAACCTCCAAATTGCACGGTGAACCAGAGGCAGAGGCGGGAAGGCGTAATCTCGAGAGCATCCTCCCCTCTGGAGGCACACTGAGGAAGCTTCTTGTTTACCGCGTTCGCGAAGAGGTCCACCTCCGGTGTGCCCTAACGTGAGAAAATCCATGAGAGGACCACCGCCTTCAACTCCCACTCGTAGCTGACCACGGTCTGTCGGCTGAGGGCATCCGCTGCGACTTTCAGCTGGCCCGGGATGTGTACTGCAAGCAGCCAGACACCATGAAGCACGACCCACTCCCATATCTGGATAGACAGGTCCACGAGGGGGAGGGGGGGGGGGATGGCGAGACAATACAGTGACGCCACTTTGTCCGTGCGTATGCGGACCACCTTGTTGGCAATGAGCGGTCTGACCGCCTTGAGCATCAGAAAAATCGGCAGAAGCTCCAAATGATTTATGTGCAGGAGCTTGTCCTGAGGTGACCAGAGGTCTGAGACCTGAAGAAGATCTAACGTCGCACCCCATCCCAGAAGGGAGGAGTCAGTCGTGATCGTCACCATGGGGGCCGGGTCCTGAAACCCCACGCCCACCGACAGGTTGCTGAGAGATGACCACCAGTCCAGGTCCACTCTCATGGAATCCGGAATCATTATCCGCTTGGAATCCGGGTCCACAGCCTGACGCCAGGAACTCCGAAGAGCCATCTGGGTCCGTCTCATCGTGAGACGAGCAAGAGGAAGAGCCAGCATGCACGAGGCCATGAGGCCCAGAAGCCTCTGGAACCACCAGGCCAACATACTCTCCGACTGCACAAACATCTGACACGTGGCTAACAGATCCGCCATTCTGTCCCCGGTCAGGTACACTCTGCAGTCGATCGTGTTCCAGCGAAAACCCAGGAAAAAAAAAAAACACAATCAGGTCCTGCGAGACCGTCATGGAAGATTTCCGCCAGTTCACCGACAGCCCAAGATGGAACAGGAGCTGAATGAGAGACTGGAGATTGCCCGCTGCTGCTAGCGGACAAGGGCTGGTAAGAGCCAGTCATCCAAATACGGATACACATGGATACCCTGGAGACGAAGATAGGCCGCAATCACCGACATCAACTTTGTAAAGACACGCGGCGCCGAGCTGAGGCCAAAAGGAAGCACTCGAAACTGGAAGTGCTCCTCTCCCAAAGAGAAGCGGAGATATCTCCTGTGTGGGTTCCAAATCAGGATATGCATGTACACGTCCTGAAGGTCCACAACACTGAGCCAGTCGCCCGCCTGCAAGGAGGAGCGTATCTGGCTGGGCGTAATCATCTTGAATTTCTCTTGGGGTAGGAAGAGATTGAACTGGGAAAGGTCTAGCATGGTGTGCAGGCCAGCCTGGTTGGGGCACCGTAAACAGCCGGGAGTAGAAGCCCTCCCCTCGCTCCCCGAGGGGAACGGGTTCCACAGCTCTGAGGTCCAGAAGTTTCTGAACCTCGGCTTTGAGGGAGGGCGAGCCCGACAGCTAAAAAGGAGGGTTGCGGGGTGGGGTTGAGGGGGGGGGGGAAATAGAGGTAAGCGGAAGCCCGCTCGAGCGACTGACAAGACCCATCTGTCTTCTGTGATGGTCTGCCATGCCTCCCAATGAGACGCAATGCGTCCTCCCACCGGGGTCTCGTGCGAGCGCGGAAAACCCTCATTTAGTAGGTTGATCGGTGGCTGTGCCACCTGAACCTGAGAAGGAGGCTGAGGAGCGGGAGAAAAAACGCGTCCGTTGTTGCCTACAGCAGTTATTCCCCGCAGGGGTATCCACTCTGCGAGATTTGCGGTCAAGGAAGCCCCTAAAGCCAGACGAGGGGCGACTTTGTGACAACGGTCTCTGGGTTTTGAAAGGAGCCTTAGCCAGGACAGACAATGACGTGGCTGTCTGCGTGCTATCCTTAGTCTTGGTGAGCTCTACGTCCGTTGTAGAATGAAAGAGCTCCTTCCCATCGAACGGAAGGTCCAACATCTTGTCCTGCACTTCTTTTGAAAACTTAGTGGCATGCAGCCACGCCTGCCGTGAGGTATCAACCCACAGCATAAGGCCCCGAGCCGAGGTGTCTACATGAGCCGCAGCCTCCAGGAGATCCTGGGCCAAGACCCTGGCGTCAGATAGGCCACCCTTGAAGTCTTCCAACTTCTCGACCGGTATGTGCTCCTCAAACTCCGACAGACCTTTCCACATCCACATGTTAGCTCCCGCTAATATCAACTCAGCATTGGCCTGGCTGAGCTGACAAAGATTTTCCTCCCTAGGGAGTCAAGGAGCTTGTCCTCCTTACCCAGGACCTGAGTAGCCGTCGTGGAAGAGGATGCTGCAGGTCTGGATTGCAAAGTGGCCGCAGCCACCACTGTGGAGGAGAGAGGCGGACAAGACGACAGGGCCACCTCTTCCGAGGAATGTAGCCTGTACCTCGCGTCAATGTTCTTATTGACAAAGAGTCCAGAGTGTGGCTTTTCCCAGACTTTTCGGACCTCGGCCAGAACGTCCTTCTACAGGAACAGGCCGGTACGCTCCAAGGGAGACAGAGTGAACGCCCCAGAAAGCACACCCTCCTGCGGAGCGGGTGCCTCGGGCACCGGAACATCTAAGAAACTCATCATGTCCAGTACCCAGTCATGAAAGGCTCCGATAGAGCGGGGAAGGTCCTTGTTGTCCTGATCGCCTTGAGGGTCATCTGACAGGTTAGGATCCTGCTGAGCCGTGTCAGGCACTGCCTTGTCCACTGGGGACAACGGAAGCAAAGGCGGAAGATCCATGAGAAGCACCATGGGCAAGGGAGATGCCGGCGGAACCACCGGAGGAACGGGTGGAACTGGAGACGCAGGTGGACATATATCTCCTTGAAAAGCCCTTTGATATACTCCCTCATGGGGTCGGTGCGCCTAAGCGCCTGAAATTTACCGAAAAAGGCGTCCTCAGGAGAGGTTTCAGAACCTGAGGAGGACTCTCATGAGGTCGACAAATCCAGGGACGTAACGGGGAAGGGTGCCACACCGGCCCCTCCACCAACATATCCACATAAATCAAGGGTGCCGCCCCCGCGGGCAATGAAGCATTGTGCGGAAGAGGATTCCGGGCGTTCCAATCATAAACCGGCCGGTAAGGATGCGCACAAGGGAACTTAGGTTCACCAAAAGGACCGAGCCCTACACCAGAGGCTGATGGTGTAGTTGTAGGGGGTAGCACCTAAAATGGCCGCCGTGGTCGTGGCAGGAACGGGCGCCATTTTGTCCTCTGAGGGGGAACTGCGGCACGTGAGGAAGTGAGGCAGGGGTCCCCGTCGATGGATCAGGCATCATAATCTTAGCCTTAACATAAGGAACCTCAAAGGAACCTCAGCAGAGCCGGTACTATGAGGCCTGGAATGTTTTTGAGACATACCAACCGCCAAATTAGCCTTCGAAGGAAGGACCTCGGCACTGCCGGTAAAAGAAGAACTTTGCTTCTTTGCCCCCTCAACAGGTCTGGTGTCACCACAAGAGCAGGAACGGTGAGCAACTGCTTTCACCGACAAGGCCTTGTCCGATCTCCCAGAACTGTTGGTAGCTTTAGCCTCTGAACGAGGGACCTCGGACCCAAGCCCGGTAACAGCCTTATCTGCACGGGCCTCAAACATCCGTTTGGTAACAACAAGCCCAGCCAAGGCCTCGGGGCTCACCCCGGTGTTGTTTTTGAGGGAAGCCGACAAAGAGGCCTCAGAGGGAGCTTCGGTACCCCACAATTCAGTAGAACTGGGTCTACAAACAGCCCCCACAGGAGGGGCCTCGGAGCGTACTGCGGTGTTCACAGGCCCCTTACGGGACCTTCGGAGAAAACTCCGGTAGAATTATTAGGCCCAACGGGCACCTCAGGGCGAATCCCGGTGACAGAGTGATCAACGTCCCTCCTGGACCGAGAGGAACCCGGAAAGGTATCCCCCGGCCGGGGTGCTCTGAAAAGTAAAGAACTTACCAGGCGTTTTTTTTTTCTCGTCGATGAACGCCTGAAAATGTGAAGGAGGAGTTTGTCGGAACACCTCCTCCCACCGCTCCAAACGACGTTGAAGTACCCGGACTGAACCGAACGGGAGTCACAGTAAAAACAGGAGTCCCAACGGTGTTCCGGACCCAAACACTCTAAACAAAGAGGATGGGGAACCGCCCTCGCGACGCGACGGTGACACGATGAACAATCTTGAAAGTCTAACTTGAAAGACATAGACAGGCTAATAAACGCTAGCGAGAGCCAGAGAGGAAAAAAGGGAAGAAAATCTTCAGAGGATGCAAGTGCATCTGGCCCTGATCGAGCAGAGAAAAGGACTGATGGGCGATGCGTGGGGCGGAGCCAAGATGAGCGGGGTTACGGCTGCGTGCCAGGCCCAACGCAACAAAGAGAGGAAGGACACATTTTTGGAAAAAATGTGGATGCTTTTTACAAAGTGCTCCGTTCTCGTCTCACAGGACGGAGAGATGTCCCATAAGTATGGAGGAAAGGGGACGGGACATAGGAGTAGTATCAAAAATGCCCCTTTTATTTTACATGCTACTGGACAATGAAGGTTTAATTCATTAATGGCATTTATAGAGCGTAAACGTTTATATTATTTACAGGGCGCTTCATTAGGTGACCTGTTCTTGGAAAGGATCTTCCCAACGCCTCAGCTTGTACGGGATAGAGGAGCCATCACTGCACTGGATACCTTCGACTTCGCCATGCACTCCAATCACTCTTCCCCACATTCCCGTTGCTGCCACCCACATGGCAACTACTCCACGGGATGATTCAGTCACAAGGAGAGGTAGACTGGTGTCCGCAATTTATAAAACTTATCCTCCCCCAACTGCAGCAAAGATAAGGTGGGAAAGAACCCTGGGGGCTACAATCCCAGACAAAGACTGGGCCTTCATTCTGAGACAAAACCAGAAGGCATCTCTAAACTCGCACTGCAAACAGATTCACTTCAACTACCTACATCAGATCTACCACACCCCAGCAAAACTCCATACACAGCCAATAATGTCAAGATCACCTGAACGCTGTAATGCTCCGATAGCAGACTTTATACACCTTGCCTGGGAATGTCCATCAGTAAATCAGTTCTGGTCCTCATTGATCGAGAATACATTTAAGATAATAGGCAACCAAATCGACCCAGACCCCAAGGTTATGCTACTGGGCCTAACCAGGACCACGTTTTTGTCGGTGCAGAGGCTGGCTGGATTGCTGCTGGTGCTCGCATGCTGGCCGGCCACTGTTGTGGGGTCAAGGGCCCCTTCGCTCCCCACGACTATGGTTACGAGATGTAGCCTTCTGCCAAGACACTGAATTGAACTTTATTAAGACTTTAACCATTCACACGAGACCGCAGACAAAGGGGGTCCATACATTGCCTATCTACTGCCTGTTCCAGACACTGCCTCTTCACACAACTCACCCCAGTGAGTTGTCGCCTTACCAGCAAGACCTACGACTAACACTACAAACATCTCCATGACTGCCTGAAATCCTTCTGCAATAAGACTGTGGAGGGTGGGGGGGGGGGGGGGACCACATGGTGCATTGTTGGTATTTTATGTTTACGAAAGCTAAAATAAAGTTTAAAAAACAATTGTTTACAGGACGCTTTACAACAATAAGCATTGATAGACAGTAAATAATTTAACAAGACATTGAAAGCAACCATTTCAAAATTGTCAAAACCTGTTTAACAATTGTGAGAAAGATAGGTTTCCCATCATGTAGCAAAGTTACAGCCGTGCGAATATGCATGGGTAGACTATTCCAGAAGACTGACGCTGTGATGGAAAAGGCCTGTTAAGAGAATGCACGTTCGGAACTTCACGAATAGTCAGCACAACCTTGCATCCCTAGTTGACAAAGTTGGTCTGCAAGTTATGAGTGGTGGCCTAATCGTAATGCTTTGTGAATTAATCAACTCAGTTTGAAAAGAATATGCAAAATAAAGAAAGTAAATATACACAGTATAGCAGTATATTTTTTGCACAAACAATCCATTTGGGGGTTTTGTTTGTTCGTTTGTTTATTTTTAATGCGCACCAAAACCCGGAGGTAGGAGGGCGCAGCAGCAAGAAGATGCAAAGCTTACAAGTTACACATTTGACATATTACAAATAAGGCACATCCAAACAGATAAATTTACAATCAACATAGGTATTATGATAATAATACGTGGCATTTTAGCAGTACTACAGTGCAGGTTCTGACTATACAGGTAGATATAGATATAGATATATACATACATACATACATACATACATACATATACATACATAGGAACTCTACACCAGAGAAATACATTTGAATCTTTCAAACTATACAGGAAATATACAGTCTATACAGGAATTATACAATTGAATCTTAGACTAACGGTCTAAAACAATGTTGGTACAGGTGTAGAAGAAGGTGTCTAGGGATCTTTGGCCTCGAGGTAATTGATGTAGTTCTTTCTGAAGAGTAGGAAAGGTTGGTCTACTCTTAGCTTATGAGGCATGGCGTTCCACAGTTTAGCAGCCTTCACAGGGAAGCGGTTGCCTCGAGCCTTAGTTAGTCTGTATCTTGGAACTACAAGACAATTGGTATTTGCTGATCTTGTCGGTCTAGTGGATGTTCTTTTGGTGAATTCGTTCATGAGGTAGCTGGGGGCAGCATTGTTAAGAGCTTTGTGAGTCAGGGAGATCATTTTTAGCTGAAGTTTATCGTCGGTGGAGAGCCATTTGTGTTGGCGTCTAGTGGAGGAAATGTGAACTCTTATTTATGCTAAACGCGGCTCTTAAGGCATTATTTTTGGTAAAGCACTATTTTCAAATGTCTTAAGAGTTCATTGATAGACCCCAAACCAGGATATTGCATATCGACTCCATCCATGTGTGACAAAACAGGTCATTGAACAAAGTAACTAAAATTGGGGGGGGTGGGGGGGGGCACCAAAGGTTTGATTCTATGGAGATGCATCTGATAATGCATTACTTTCTTGTTCACATTTGGCATCAACGAAAGCCTGGAATCAAGGAGAAAACCTGAAGATTTGGCTTGGTTAATATTAACTATTCTCTGAAGTAATTAACTAAGATTGAAATAAATTCAAGAATATTTCAGAAGTATACCATAGAAATTCAGTTTTTATAATTATTGCATTTAAGATCAACAGATGCTATCCAGTCTTCAAAGTCTGATAGACGTGTACCATCGACAGACATCCATAAAGGCCACAGGTAGATAAAGAAGGGTATCATTCACATACTGATGGATGGAGATGAAATGCCTAGAGACCAGATCCCCCAGCGGAGACACAAAGATTAAAATGTATAGGTGCCAAAAGCAATCCTTGCGGAACACCTCACCATACAGGACGGGGTGATAGGGAGCACATGGTCCCGATCTGAACTATTTAATGTTTGTTGGAAGGGAACAATCAGAACCAATTTAATGCTACACCCCCATGTACCCATGTGGTGTGAGAGAATGTTAAGGAGGCCTGAAGTGTCCACAGTATCGAAAGCCGCCGAGAGAAATTGAGAAGGGTCTGGAGACATGCACCACCCCCGCCCCAGTCAGTAATGCATAAAATGTAATCGGACACTTGGATAATAGCAGTCTCAGTACTATGTTTAAGATGAAGTCGTACTGCAGCAGGAGGGGTACTATCTCAAGAGAGGCGAGTGAATAGGTCCATGGTCCGGGGACCGACCCTGTCCTGAGGCGGAGTTTAAAACCCTTCTGGGCCAAGGACCAATTATAATCCCCTGGGAAAAAAGAGACCAACTCACAATTAAAAGTGCCATATTGACTTCAAGCTTTACTTTCCATCGAACCAGGCCGTTTCCTGGTGTTGCAGGGCCTATGGAAATAAGCAGAAGGCTTTTTACCGCTGTATTTACTTGTGCATGGTTTCAAGATGCCAAGGCTCACAATGACACCCTGTCACTGTTGAGTGCTTAAACGTATGGCCACTGCTGAGCCAAAGGCATTGTTCATGCCCTTAAACGTTCTGCATAAAAGGGCAAGCCTGGGTTGGTCTCAGACTACTGTGGAAGTGACTTAATACAGTATAAAATCTGTGTTAACATAAAAAGGAAATAAAACAACGAGAGAGTGTTTTTCTAATTTGTCAGAGGGTTGCAAACACAGCAAATTCTCATTTCTCACATGCAACCTCACAGGAATGTTATTAAAACGATTTCCGGCTGTACAAGCTGCATATATCACAATTCATCTTGCCCGCGAGTCCATTGCGGAGAACACTCCTGCTCACACCCCTTCTCTCCACGCTAGCTGGCTAAGGGTGCCCTTAGTTCTGATCATTGGGAGCACCATTGTTCACGTTTGATGGCTTGTGTCTTGAAACCTTTCCTCCTCTGTCCTTTGAGGTGGTTTTACTGTTGCACAAAGAGCTGTGCAAGGTGTCAATGGTAACTGTCAAAGTACAGCAACAAACTATTTGACATCAAGGTGCCAAGGACTTTTTTTAATTTTGCTCTACCAGTTTGACCACTAGATTACCTTACCTCTGCAGGGTTCCAAATTGCTAGTAGCTATTTAGCTCTTGGGTACAGCGTAGAAGAGCCTGGTTGAATTGGCACCGACAGCGACCAGGCGCTACATTTGGCTCCACAAGCCAACTGGTGCCATTTAAAAATATCCATATGACATTATCTCTGTTCATTTAGTAATGTGTATTAAAGTGGATTGGAACACTTACAGAAGACATCTAAAGCGTAATGGGACATATAGAATTGACACAAATATATAGTTTGCATTTGATGTAGGAGTTAAATTCATGGTGCGCTATATAAAAGCTTCTAGTTCCTAGAGGTAGCTCCTGCTTACTGGGTGAGGCTAGATACCCAGGAGCTGCTTTTCGCTCCTGCTAATCAAATCCTTAATTCAATCCCTGTTCTGTTAAACAATATTCACATTTATACACCGTCTAAGCTTGACTATGCCACCCCCTTAACTATCCCACTCTTAGCTCAGGCTTGAAAGCCACAGAATTAACATTCTGGAATTTGACCTGGGGTACAAAGTATAGTGACACCCGGGCAAATCAGCCACCAAACTTCCAGATTACACATGCACACTGGAGCCCCCCCCCACCACCGCCATGCATCCCACAGTTCATTGCACACTAAATTACAGTTCTCCAAATCTGCTCTGGAAACACAGCAGGTCCAGCAACATGGAAGTACATTACTGTGGAATCAGCACATATTTTTAAGATTGGTATGGGAGCCCTTTGGACGAAGGCGGACACAATGGATTTGTCATCTAAACCCCAAATAAAAAGTAACTATCACTCCGCTGATGACGAAATATCACGGTTAAGATTTACAACTCCTCTACTTCAACTGCATACTAAGGTAGGAAATTCCTACCTGGTTGGTATTTAGATGCACGGAGTTCAAAATTTCAGAGAGCAATGTATATTAAATTCAGCTTGGGAAAACTCCTGTACTCGTGCTGTTTGAACGGTCACGTGCCTATCATAAGTCTGAAGTAGAGAGCGATTTTAATTTTTTGCTCCACTGCCCCTCATAGACGAACTTTAGGAAACGTTTTCTTAAACTCAGGTTCCTAGAATATGACATAAGGAATACCACAAACTATTTATTACTGCTACAGATCCGATGTGGATTTTTTCTGTTGCGGTGTATCTATATAAAAACTGGACACGTAGGCAACACGTATTGAAGAATGTTGCGTAACAACCGATTCAGAGCCTTTGGTATTATCTGTCATTGTTCAGGTCAGAGGGATCCACCGACTGATATGGGATGCCATGGTCTCCCTGTGGGAGCTACGAATTATCAGCTATGGGGCACTGTGGACTTTGGCGTGAGACTGGTTTGTTGCAACCTGTCTTAAATGTGCTTTTATTCACATTAGTACCCGGCGAGAGACAATGAGCTTGTAACAAGTGATCGGATTGGCACTCGCCGAGTCGTTGACACACAGACAATGCTTAACTGATGTCGTCCCGCACGCGGCGTCCCTCGATGTTCCTTCCTTTTCAGCGACTGGCCACCATGGAAAGGGAGGCTGGACTACATAGTCCCTTCCCCCGTTCCGTGGCAGCCATCTTCTTGGTTTACTTTTTTTTTTTCGTTTTTGAATGGCTGCCATGGACAGGGAGCCATTCGAGCTTCGTTCCATGTCGGCCAACTTTTTATTTTTATTCCCCCCTCTCTCCCCCAAGTTGCTCAACGTCAAAGGCGTCTCGCAACTTACCCCCGTTTTATGGGTTGTGATACGAATAGCAATAAATCCCTTGGCTGGGGTGCATTACCGCTTCAGGTAAAGTCCCAGGGACTGCGTCAAGGCCCTCGCTTCACTCGTCCCTTTAACTATGGGCCCAGGATCATTTACCTGAAGTTGTAATGCCCACCAATTTGGGGCTTGTTCCTTAATTAAATGTATTGTGACTAGACTGTTCCAAATGTCATACTACGTTGCCACAGCAACTACTTTCTTAACGAAGGCTATAGGCTATTCTCCCAATAGTCGACTTGATTAATCGATTTAACATAACACATACTAGGAGCAAGATCGGGTCACTGCAATCTAGTTTTATTGATGCCATTTTAGCTTTCATATTCTAATATCAAATTGCTGTTGTATTGATTTATATGTTTTAAGGACACTGTCCATAATAAACCTTTGTTGACTGACAAACACAACCCAATTTTCACAACACTAGAAGATATTAGTCTCCTCCTTTTGCGCAGGGATCGCAATAAAGGACTGACTAGCAGGAGCTGAGAGCAGCTACTGTGTATTCAGCATCACTTAGTAAGCAGGAGCTACCTCTGGGGAATTAGGAGCACTTATAGAACATTCCACAAACGTGTCTATAACGTTACCTATTAGATAGGATGAAGTATGCTTTAAAAGCCTTCTAGATGTGTACTAGTGCTCATTTATACACATTCCCAAACATACAAATTTAATGTCACATAGGTATGATTGCACAGCACCCGTTGGATGGGGGAGCCAAATAAAGCTCCTGGTAGCCCTTTATGTCATGCCAACCAGGCTCTCCTAGGCTAGAACCAGGAGCTTAATAGCTCCCAGAAATGTTGAACCCTGCCATGGGTCCTTCAAAACAGGGCTGAAGCGCAGCAATGCTATCACAGAACATTTCCCTGCCTATTTTCTTTCTTCGAGCAGACTAAAGTCTGAATACCGCTGGCGGGGGTACATTACGCCACCACAGACAAGCCAAGGCACTTTGATACTACTAGGGCTGTGATTTGATCCAGTATAAAAGCATATAAACATAACAAAGAACAGGTCCCCACTACAGGCATTCACTGGTTTTCTAGAAAGTTGTTCTTCATGTTCATACTTTTGGGATGTCGGCATCCGTATCACAGATCCAGACATTCCAAAAGTATGGGAAAAGGTGATGGGCTATGGACCAGAACACCAAGCTTTACTTTCTCCATTGTACTTGTAACTGTGTCCCCATCATTTTGGTGCTTCCTTGTTGGCTGCACAATGTTCATGTCACAGTTGCCCATGTTCCAAAAAAATACAGAAGAGTCGATGGTCAGAGAGTAGCCACGTTAACTTACTTTATTAAATATTGACTGCAGCTTAAGGTAGTGCTATATGACAATGTCCCCTGAGAAATACTTGCAAGGAAGGATGTTTTTCACCCCGGATTCCCTAAAAGCGTCCCCCCACATTCTATAATATTTAGGGAAAGTGCCTGATTTTTGTGGCAATGTAAATTTGGGGAAATGTTGCCCCCTAGTGACCTTTTTCCCAGGTGACTATCACTGGATAGATTAGGACTTGTACTATTAGCAATATTCACATTAAAATCGGACAGTTTTGTCCGCCCTTCCTTTCCCATCATATCCTCTTCTTGACCCCACTGAACTGATTGTGTGGGCACAATATCTGCGGTTTGGCTCCACAGTCATTTTTCGTGCCGATTGTGGATGCATTTACAGTTAAATTAGATTTCATGTCTTACTCACACCAATACAAATATTGGAATTTTAAAATGAATTAGCAGGAGGTCTCCGTGAAATGATTGTGCTACAAAGGTTTGAAAATCGATGTGTGCAGCAGACACTGAGTCCGTTGGTTACAATGCCGAGTCCCTGCTGGCTTCCCGGGAAGCCAGCAGCACTGCGAATGATGCTTGCTCCCTCAATAGGAGTGTGGGAGGATCTCAGCAGGGACTCAACAAGCCACAGAGGATCTACATGTTGCCGGACAGATGGCTGTATAATTAAAAAAAACTACAGTCAATTTCATCAGAAGTACAAATAAAAAAAAAGTATTGACTAAGTCAACAGTTCTGGCTTAGCCTATATAACGAAAAGTTTGCACAAGATCTCTGTGGATATTTAACTATTATATAAAGGGAGTTGGGACTCACCAATGCATGTTTTCTGTTCAGGACCCCACATCCTATCCTACCTCGTCCCACACCTCATCTGAAAGAGGAGCGAGTACAAGTCCATTTGCAGCATGATGTAGTCTTGATCCGTGCTAAGATTTCTGCAGCCTATTGAATGTAGTCAGGCTTCCAACCGCAGGGTAGCTGAAACGTTTTGCACATAGGTTTTCAGTTATTCCTCCCGGTCACGATTTTAGACCTGTATATAGTGGAATCACTACACACCGATTTTAGTAATGTGCAGCACAGTGACGAATCCCAGGCAGGCCCCATCTCTCTGCCTGCAGGGATGCAATTTCACCACTTTACTGGTATCTCAGTTACATGAGTTTCATCATTGACTAATAGAATGATCATAGTAAGATGAAGTACAGTTCATCGGTTTCTGAAATAATGAAAACTGAGAAAAGTAAAAAGTACATAGCTAGAAGTTAAAGATTGAAATTTCAGGGCCGTTTAGGATATGGCTGTGTTAAGCGACTTCAATTCAGCACTCCAACTAAGTCAATGCCGAGTCTGGGATGCCCAAGGGAAGCCCTTAATTATATATTTTTATGACAAGTTCATAGATCTGGATGATAAACCCTTGTATAACGCCCCTCTCTTTGAATCCCCCTGACCTCACTGAGCCAAGAAGTAGGTTTGTTTTGCAAATTAAAAGATTTATTGAAAAATTAAAGATATCACACTTTTATAAATAAATTAATATTTGAGAGCACACTTAAGAATATGACAGTGATCAACAATGGATAATATTACACTAGCACACTTTTGTAATCACTTAGGAGTTGGTAGAGAAAGGATAAAAAAGGTAGCCGAGAATGCTTTTATGGTTTCAAGGAAAAACGATGGAAATGCAGCACAGAAATAAGCTGATATGGTTTCAACAAGAGAGAATATAATCACTTTTCCCCTTGTGGCAATTCACTGCCCCCCCCCCTATGCAGTATAAAGAGATGGAAGGAGAGCACACAATTTTCAGGAATACCATCAAATGCAATACCAATTCAGTTCCCCCCTAGCAAGCTTATAGCAGAGGGATGATTTTAAAAACACAGGCAAAAATACTTTAAATGTGATTTGCAAAGAAGTGAAAATATGCTAAAAATGATTTTAATTCCCTATAGGAGATTCAGGGTAGGTGACAGCTACTTTGAATTAGTTCAGGTCTAAACTAGCAGTGATTCATGAGGGATTATCAGGTTGAAAACAAATTTCAGCAATGCAAAGCAAAAGCAGCTATTTTTTTACAAGTGGTGCAATGAGCTAGTTGCAATTCGCGGCACTTTTTCCGAGTGCGTCGAGCGCGATTACAGAAAAACTATAATGAGAAAGTTAAATCTCGTTCCTAGCACACGCGGTTCAAATGATACGGACGATTTTGTGGAGGTAGATTTCCAGATATGAAATAATGATTCGGAATGGCAAATGACACTTTCACAGCTTTAAAGTCACAGAATGAACACGCGATTTCTAATGCAGTTCTAGGCGGGTTCAATTGGATGGGATAAGCTAATAGATGACTATGCACAGGTCTGGCTGGATACTCACTCCTAATTTTGGAAGGAATGGGCCTCGTCACAGATCCGGTCAACAGGTTTATCTGCGGTTCCCTCTGCTCTGCTGGTCTGGATCTCTGGTTCTGGCAAAAGTTCTGGCACTGCACAGCGGTCTGGGTCTGGTCTTCTATCGGCACTGCACGGTGGTCTGGATACAGCTCTGCTTTCTGGATTTTTCTGGCACAAGGTTCTAGCCAGAATCACACAGCTCGCCTGGCTGTTGAATAGTTTGGTTAGGTTGCTGGATTCCGAGGCCTGCTGAGAAGGATTAAGCTTTTGGACTATGCCTCTCAGCTGCAAGTTCTGAAATATGGAGTCTGGTTTTCCAAGTTCTGGAGTCTTCTGGATATTGTCTTGTCCGGCAAAATGCTTTGCAAGAAATCAGTTTGAAGTGGGAAGTGAATGTCTCTACCTGGGTCTCAATGACTCCTTTTATGTCTTTTGAAAATGGGTGTGTGCGTGGGCATGACTAAGCCTGCCCCTCACAACTTATCATTGGCCAAGTTCTCCTCTCTCCCTTGATTGGGGAAGGAAATAGAGTGTCATCAGGCATCAATTTTATGGCATACAGAAAGAACACTCCCCTTGTCACTTTGCACACAAAAGCATTTTTGATCCAAATGCATATTTATCTACGTATAATTTTTCTAATATAATATGTCCAGTTAACATATTTTCTGTAGGACCCAACCATCCGATCCCTGTCTTTGTAAGATGTCGTGTCCACTTCTGACAGAGTTCTGCCCTTTTCATCAAGAACACAACCTCTAAACCTTTCCAGAATTTACACAAATGTGCGCAAGGAATATGGGCATCAGATGATAAAGTGTCCAATTTTTAACATACAGACATTTGGAGTAATACCCCATTTTCTCTACTACCCCCGAGAACATACCAAAGAGTCCTAACACCTCTTAAAATGTGCACAGAAAAATCACAGGAATCATATTATTGATATAATTTTGACAGTTATGTACTATGAATTATCCATCTTTTTAAAATTGTGCTCTGGCCCAGATGGGTGTGGTTTAGGTTCCAAATCACATGGGGGAATTTGTCCGTCCCCGCCTCCAGCTCAGGTAGCTCCCAGAGGCAGCGCCCCTCCCATTTCCTTCCGGGAGGAAGCCATTTACGACCCCCCTGATTTAGCATTTGCCTGAGCCAAGGAAAGTTCATTGTTCTGTTTTCCTGCTCCCAGGTACCCCTCCCCTAATTCAATCAGAGAGGTGTGATCGCCTTTAGGTGGGAACAGCACAAGGCAGCCAGGCCTGTGAATGCAGTTGCTGGGCAAGTTTCAACTCCTGTTGGGGGTAGTGGTCAGGCAGAATTCAATCTCCTTAAGCCAGGCTTCAGCTAAATGTCACTTTTTGTTCCCAGTTTTTCTTCATTCAAATCAAACTTACAATTTTTACACATGCAGCTACAACGCTGATTCTAAGTTCAAAACTATGACATTTAAACAGTTGCAACCTATGCGCCACTCAACAGTAGGTCACTCATTTATTTTAAACATTTCGATTTTAGTGGCTTTAAATACCATTTCACTTAAGCTACTGACATCCACAGCTCAGCCAGTTTTGTTATGAACATTATTTTAGGCTCTTCATCTTTCCAGATTTTGTATGCACACAAGACTTCATTCTACCAGACGTCTGCTGGTGTACAGTAAGATTTTTGAATATCTTGCAATGTTTGAAATAGGCATTTTGAGCTTGCATTTCAGAGAAACAAAGGTGATTTCAAAGCGATTTTTGAGCTAACAGGCACTGCTGTTTTTTCTTTGGCACCACGTTTCACTCATGGCGCTTTTGGCCCATTACGCCCGCACTGGTGGGTGGAGGTCAGGCAACCAAACTGCGCTGTTTTCCTGGATTCTGGCACAAATGTAGGCTTTTCGGCCATCTTGGATTTTCTAAGCCCAAGGTTGCAGCATAATAACTTGAACGTGGGTCAAGACACCTGACAGCTGTTGCCTAAAAGAGCCTGTTAGCATGACAAACTGCAAGATGGGGCTACTTTGGACTCTCCTGGCCAAATGATGGCATGGATATTTATACCTGTGTGACATCCGCTGTGTGTGTTTGTGATTTTGCTCAAAGGTGCATTAGGAAACCTTTTAGAAAGTACTTAAAGTGGTTAACAGGTAATGCACAAAAAGGTATAGGTGTCATTTTATGTGGAAGCAAGATTCGTGGTGCGATATGTATTTGGCCAATGTTCTTCAGAGGGGTTAGGCAGAAACGTGTGCAGTTCCCTTAGGGACCACTGCAAAATGTTTAAGACTACAGGAGTTAGCAGTAAACCAAATTGGTAGCAGTCTGCACCACCCAGATTTACCTGGTAGCTGTGGCTGAGCAGTCAGACCTCGAAGAGTTAGGCAGTATATAGAGTATACACAATAGGGCTAAAAATACAGTAGCACAAGCAAACACTGACCAGAGCTTTGGTATAAAAGTATATAATTATTTATTTAGAAACACACTTCTAAAAATACAATGGCACTAATATGTCAAGCAAGATCAAACAGTCACTTTAAGTATATACACCTCCCTAGTTAATTATTCGACAAGTCTAGGTTAAGACACCACTTAATTAGCAAAACAGAGGTGAGCGCGTAACCATAGATGGCACTCTGTTTAAAAAGGGAGAGAAAAGGCAGAATAGGAAACACACACAGTACCAACACGTTTAAGAAACCACAGCAAGTCAAGAAAGGTAGGGTCTACTGTAGAGCAAAAAGTTCATAGGCCAGGCCCACTGTTGGAGAGCAAGGCGGAATGTGCCCAAGATAACAGTGCAAATGCACTCAAAGTCTGCAGGAAAGTCAAAGAGGTTGGATCAAGTCAGAAAGGTAATGTTAGCAGGTCCGAGGTCACCCCAGGTTAGAGAGTCAAGGATTTACGGGACACCTTGGACAGTCTTTTGCAAGGGAGACCAGGCGGGACACAGTACCTGAAATGGTGAGAAAGCTCCAGCGGGGGCAGTTGTTCCTGGCAGCGGGTGCAAGTCGGGGCTTCGTCCAGGTGAAGAGAAGATCTTGACGTGGAGGAAAGCCGGAGGTCGTTGCACTGCCAGGGAAGAAACCAGCCGCGGAGTTTCCCAGTTAAAAAAGGTACTACCCTTTTATTCGCGGTAGTGGTGAAGCGTGGCTATCCGGCCACCGGGGTGCTTGGCACAGGCGATTCGACCATGAGACGATCCAGGAAGGCGAAAAAGGCGAACTGGTTGGTCCCACCAGCTCAAAGGGAAGGAGACTCTCCTGGAAGAAGATCACCTCTTTCGTCGGAAAAGTGGCGAGTTTCGTACAGCAGGGCTCCACCGGTGGTGATGGCTCAGCTTCTCCCCTCTTCGGATTCTTTAGATCCTGCGGCGACTTCTGAAGTTCCAGCCCCCAAAGCCCTGCTTTTATGCAGCAAAACCCCCATTCATCAGTCTAGCTGTCACTCAAACATGCTAAGTGGTGAGCCGGGTGGCTCACCACTGGGCCAATCACACAAGAGTGCGACTTGAGTTGCCAAGGCAACTCAGTCCAGGGTGCCTAATTCCCCTCCCACACATCCTGTCGACCCCAGACTGAGTGGCACCATTTGGAGGGCTTCTGTGGAGAAGCCTGCCAAAAAGTGGAACAAAGGGCTCGACTTGGGTTAGAGTGTCAGAGGTGAACACAAACGCCATTTTAAAACCGAGTCCTGGCAAAAAGACCCAACCGGGGAATAAATATTAAATAAATAACCCAGCAGTATCTTTAACATTGCACCAAACAGTGGTGCGTTTAAAATGAATGGGAAAATCCCATAGGAAATATTCTGGTGGAATATTTTGCGTGGTATCCACTGCCACCAGCCAGAAACTCGACAAGGGGGACTGGACAGTGCCCCCTTGGAAAACAGACCCGGGGCAATCGAATTACCCCTACCAGTACTTCCACAATAGGATGGTTTGTACTGGTTCTGTTCACAATTTAAGACTAGTAAAGCCAAGGGTGACTTTACATGCCCTGGGAGACAGTCAGTCCCAGGGTATGGAGTCTATGTTTGGGGATCACTATGACACTCCTGTGTTACTGCACTGAGGGTGCTGTATAACACACTTACCAAAAACACATGAAGCCCTATGGAGTAAAAGACCCCATAGCCCATAAAACACATTACATAGTCAAAGGACATTTTCAAATCATGCCCAAGAGTGGGAGAAAGAGTCACTCTTAGCAGGAGAAAAAAAATAAACCCCAAAAATCCAGCAAAGCTGCTGGGGGACTCACTATGTTTGGGAAATTAGCCTCAGAGAATTCTCCCTAACAAGGTTATTCCAGTAGGTTTGAAGCCCGATGCACACAGTATCTGCTTTTAGCTGCTGCATGGTTCCATGTCCCGACAGTAATTCCTTCAAATTACTTTACTTCGTTGGAATTCTGCAGACATCAATTTATTTGAGGGTTCGCCAAGCCCGCCCTTTCCCTACACTAGTCCCCCCATATATACATCTATCGATACGTTTTGTCGGCAGAATTCCTGTCGGCAAAAGGACGGCATAGTTTCTGCACATCAAATCTTAATTACGAACCCGGTGTACACAATAAAGGTAATGATATTTATTAGTCCACACCATACAACATTCAAACAAACCACCTACAAAGTTCAAGGCACCCTGAGGACTCCATCTGTCCCAGGTTGATTAGGACTCATAAGTGATCGAACCAGATTTACAAAGCATTTTTCAAATGCGACTGCACCATTGTAAAAAGTTTTTGTAATCAGGCCACTCTTGTGTTGTCTCCACCTACACCTTAACTCCCCGAATTGCCCTGTTCGTCACCACACATCTGGTAATTTTTCAGTCTGTAAAAAAATTACTTCTTGAGGAGCTGCCTAGGAAAGAACATTTAAACCAGCGGAGTGGCCAAATATGCCAAAGCAGCTTCAAGATCGACAAGATCATCCAACCCTTAACACACATTACTTGATCCCTGTATCAGAAGCGGCCTCAGTGCGAAACCTGTGAGAGAAAGAGAGAGAAAGAGAGAGAAAGAGAGAGAAAGAGAGAGAAAGAGAGAGAAAGAGAGAGAAAGAGAGAGAAAGAGATAGACACGCTCACCCACGTACGTGGGTCCTTTCCTCAGAGTCTCCAACTCGGAATCTGAACTCAAATGTGGAGCTGAGCGGAGACGATAGTCGAGCGAGCAGGAATCCTCGCGGTTGGAGGTGAAGGCGAGCTAGGCTAACGCAGTAGCACGAAGGTGAGAAGCAGGTTCAGAGCCAGGAAGAACAGAAGTACGCAGAAGCTAGCCGCGCCGTGTTCAGCCACGGAATTTCTTTCCCTGCTATAATACAGCGCGGCAGCTCCCTGTGGCTTCCTGTGGCTCCCTGCAGTAACGGTTCCTTGCAGCCTATGATCTCAGTACGTGGCCAGTTGCTGCGGTACTGGGTGATATGCGCCCCCTGTGAAAGGAGACCCCCCCCCTGAAAGTGGTGGTCACCGCTTGGATAGGTAATTGCAGTGACCACTTTTAGAGCTAGCCTGTGAAGGCCGTGGCGGGGAGAATAATCATAAATCTCTGGCCCTACCTCAGAGCTGTTGGAGGCATTGCTAATTCAGTACAATCCATTGCCTTTGAAGTGTGCTGGAGTTGACCCTGAGAAGAAGGGGAACCTGTGAGTTTCTCCCGGAGACTGCGGGCTGTGGCCTTTGATCCGTGCTTGTAAGCTCCCCGGGTCACTATACTGGTGGTGGGGGTGGGGGAGGCCGTGCCAGAAAAAGGTAGGAAATTCAATCTAGTTACCTCACCAGTGCAGATTAAGAGGTAAATCATTCCCGCCTATTAGCAGCAGCCCTCATTACCTCCCTTGCCTGGATTGACCGGCACTTACTGGATATAAATTCTTGAAGTGAATTGAGCTATAATGTAGATATGCAGCGGGGAAGAAGAGCACCCCACTTGATCTATAATCTACGTAAAAATAAGTCTCAACCCATAAAGGAACCCAAGGAATCCCATAAGAAAGGGGGCAAACCCAAAAAGAACGTCAAATATGCTCTTCCGGTGGCGCAAGGGGCCATAACTGAGTTCTTTCCTGTGAATCCTCCCCCGGCCACGAATTCCACTGTAATTGAGGAAACAGCTGTACCGATAGATAGTGGCGGCATTTCCTTAAACACCTCCAATTTCGACGACAGACAATTCCCTCTTAGACCTCTGTCTAGCGATACAGAGAGGGATGCGAGCACAAACTCCCCAGAGGTCATCAAGTGGCATAATGCCTTTAAAAGAAAACAGCATGAATAGTGTCTCGGGGGGAGCATACGGGTGGGGGAATCAGCGGCCGTTTATCTGCTTCTCCTAATCTGGTAATGGCGTCGATGGAGGATGAACCGGATAATGAGATGGAAGATAATATCGAATCACATCCAAGCTCATTACAGATAACTGAGCTACAATCATCGGTGGCTGCTCTCCAATTTGCCCTTAAAATACTCCTACAAATGTCGCGGCGTATCCTGGCCAATACTAATTCCATCACTTTGGCATTAGGGCAAAAGGATCTCCTCCGAGAAGAGGCAGAAATGAATCTGATGCCTTACGGACAGTTAAGGAGATTGATGAGCAGGATGATGTGGCGGAGGGGGGGGGGGGGCGAAGCACAATATGTACCCAACAGCGACAGCATAATTGAGGAAATCCCCGTGGAGGATGAAGATCAAGAGCATGAGCAAAGCCCCCAGTGCCCTCCTACACGGAAACGACGAAGATTAGCAAAAAAGGCACTTAAAAATAAGTCAGCTGCAAAATGTGCCCAACCACTTATAACAGTACCCAAACCGGCACCAGAGACCCGCTCAAAAAAGGCCAGGAAGAGACTGGTGAGAGCAGCTCAAAGGGCGGCAAGGGCAAAAGGCCCTTTAACAGACTGGCTGATACCCGAAGAGAAGTCAACGCGAATGGACCTAAATGAAGTTTCAGTTATGTCCACTGAGCCCGATATGGAAACTAGTATGCATATGCAGCCGGAGCATCTCCCTGAAATACGGGCGGTGGAAGAACCCGACGAGCCCTCATCGGACCAGAAGAGGGCAGTGAAGGACATAAATACGAATTGTATTTGTTTCATTAAGAATCTGTATTCTAGTGGCAAAAATCCCTGGTTAGCACGCTCAGAGTTATTATCAAGACTATATCACATACCTCAACTTCGCGTCTTAAAATCTGAGGATTTTCTATTCATTGAAACCCTGTCGGGCCCTAACCCTAATGTCTCTGCCTTACATTGCATTTTTCCAACTACGGCACAACTCATCAGAAAATATAAAGAAGATCTGGGTGCAGTGGACATTGACATTGATGTGGACTCGCTGGAGAAGGTACCCTCGGCCGATCCCTCGGCCGATCCAGAGGACGCTATGACACAGCTCCTGCGGCTAATGTGCTTAAATCTGGGGGAGGAGACAATCCTGCTCTAGTCGAAATACAGCAAGTCCTGAAGTCACTTCTAGAATCCATTCCGCAACTGTTACAGAACCATTGATGTTTGTCTTTACTTTCTTGGAACTGCAGAGGCTTCTCCCATCTCTTGAGGTCGGAGGGCTCTGTAGACTTACTGTCTCAACATAGTTGTATATGTCTGCAAGGGACATGGTCTCTTGACCCATTACTGTTAGATGGTTTTTGTTATACATCAAGCGTTTGCTAAACAGGGCAGTAAGGGTCGTCCATACGGTGGTTTACTTACTGGGGTAATGAACACGTTTATGTCCCGAAAGATTCAATGTAAATCGGAGGAGCAGCTGTTGGCAGTAGCGGTCGAATATCATGACGCAAATGGCTCGGGAAGGTTTCTTTTAATTAATCTGTATAACCCCCCCAGGAGAACTGTTTCTGGACTCATTACAAGAGGCAATACAAGACCTATTGTCCTCTTGGCTGTCAAGAACGGGCAATGCCGCTGTGGTGGTTATGGGGGATTTTAACTGCCATATGGCGGACGAGACACTTATATCCTCCAACCCTGATCTCAATGCAAGGTGCTGGATGTCCCATGGAAAGCGGGAGGTTGAAGGATTAGGCTGGCTGCAATTGTTTGGAGCTTGGGATATGGCTATGATTAATGGCCGTACTTTGGTAGATCGGCCGGGGAGACACACTTGGGTGAGTGGATCATCAATTAGCACATTAGATTATATATTCATGTGCCCTGAGATGCAGATTAGAGTAAGCGATATGACTGTTAAGCCTAATGTATGGAGCGACCATGCGTCGCTACAGTGTACACTCAGCATTCCTATTCCAGCTTCCTCACCTGCTAACATGGGTAACATTCAAGCCATCTGCGCAGGATCTAGAATAGTGTGGTCTGAGAAGAACACAAGATAGGTTCAAGAGCTTCAGTAGCCAATTTCAGTTCGGGGCTTCTGTGACTTCAAACTTATGACGGTAAATGAAATCGAAGACTGGATATCTGGATTCTCAGGTCAGCATGCCACGGCCAACAAGGTACATATGCTAAAAATTGGGGGTGCTACACTTCCCTTTAACAGGGTAATCAACGGCGATCCAAGGCCTGAAACATATGAACTTATCTGGAGCTCTATACCGCGAAAAATTAAGAAATATCAAAAACTGTTACAAAGCGGATATTAAGAAAACAGAGAAAAACACCAGATATCAGCGGCTGATACAAACGATCTGCGCTAGAAATTCTCGTAGCATTTGGTCACTACTAAATGAGAATAGAGAGAAGGTTAAAGGCCCCTTAATTAACCCAATAAGTGAGGAGACATGGGTAAAATTTCTACTAAGTCGAAATTCAGGGGGAATGGAAACCATGAGTAGAGTTTCGGAGAAGGCTCCTCTCCATCTGCCTTTCGATGTCTCAGTAGAGGCAATACTGAATAAAATAGCTGCACTTAAGTCCTCTAGAGCCCTTGGCCCTAATGGGCTAGCTAACGTAGTGATCAAGAACCATCCCCTTTTTTGGGCCGACCTGTTCTCTCTACTATTTAATAAGATCCTAGTGCAGGGGATAATTCGTCCCGGTCCTGGCAGACAGCTATTCTCATTCCTGTATTCAAAAAAGGCAGCCATTCTGACCATAATAATTACAGGCTTCTATCCATGCTTGATATTTCAGGTAAACTTTTTGCCTCACTATTGCTTAGTGAGATGCAGAAATGGGTAGAAAATGCCAAAATACCCAGCAGATTGCAATGCGGCTTTAGACAGGACTTTTCCACCTCACATAACCTTTTGGTTATGGAAATACTCCGTACACGGGCGCTTAGTAAGGGGCAGCCCCCGCTGTACGCCCTCTACATCGACTTTAAGGCCGCATTTGACTCCATCCCTCGTGAGAGGCTATGGACTAAGCTAGAGAAACTGGGATGTCCGTCAGGTATATTATATTACCTTCGATTACTCCATCAAAATACTACGGCACGCCTGAGATTAGATCAGGACGGAAACATGACCAGAAATGTGATCCAAGATAGGAGGGGTAAAGCAGGCCTGCGTCACTGCACCCCTTATTTATAATCTATATGTGTACGACATTCCTGCAGTATTAGCCGAGGTTGATGATTGCCCTCCTAAAATTGGTGAAGCATTGTGTGTCGTATTAGCATACGCGGATGATCTGGTTGTCTTTGACAATACCATAGGTGGTTTAAGGCGTTCCGCTTCTGCCCTATAGGACTATGCCAGGATAAATGGATTGACCATCAATTTGGACAAAACAAAGGTCCTTAAATTCATGAGAAATAGAGTATCGCGAGTGAACTTCATAGTACATGAAAATCTTATACCCTATGCTCCATCTTATCGCTATCTAGGAGTTGAAATTGAGCCCCTTGGTGATTATTTATTCTGTAGACAGGGTCACATTACTAGGGCGATGCAAGTTATTTCATTAATTTCCTCCTTTACAAACAAGCAGGGTGGCTTTACCCTCTGGGGAACGCGCCACCTTTACATTCAAGTGTTTGCCCCCATGATCATATATGGCCTTGAGTCACTGCCTTAGCGTGGCTGCAAGTGCTGGAGGGCAAGTTCTGGCGACAGATATTGGGGCTACCCCCGGGGGTCCCTATAGCCCTGATCAGACTTGAATTGGGTCTTCCCTCTCTGAAGGCAATGGTATTGAGGAAAAGAGCAGGGTTTTACCTTAAGATGATAGGTGGCTCTATTAACCCCTTATTAACTGTGATTCATCAGGAGGTGACTAAAAAATATACTACTTCGCCCCTACATAAAGATATGACCGAATTTCTCAGATATTGGATGGACACAGAGGGGCTACTGTCACCAAGGAAACCTTAAATGCACTAGGAAAAAAAGTGGACCTCTGGGATTGGCTTGAGAACTTTGCAAACATAGGTAGCCTTAAGACACATCATTTTGTGAAATATGGATTATATAATTTCATGAAACCGCCTGCCTATCTATACCTATGCCCCTCTAGAAGACTTAGACGCTTCATCATCCTGTTTCGATTGGAACAATTGCCTACTTTGCATATCAGAGGAGCATGGGATAAAATCCCGGCCGCTGACCGTATATGCAATCTTTGTAAATCCTCAGAATGTCCGGAGACAGCCAGACATCTTCTTACGGAATGCCAGACTTTGAAGAATACAATCTTACGCTATCTTGGTGAATTTGTGCACGATCCTACAACTAGATGCGAAATGTAATTCTGGCTATATTGCACTAACACCTGCAATATGCAATTATTCATTGCATTATATAACGTCTTGTAACAGGTCGAACTTAGCCTGGCCCGTGGACTAACTATTCCAAATATTGGGGATTTCAAGGAATACATTGAAATTGATTATGGTCTAAAAATACTCACTCCAATGACATCCGAGATGCAAGTTGGTCTAGGTAATAATACATTTATATATGAACTTCTGTAAATAGCATAAGGAAAGTTGTTTAACTGGCCTTTTTAGTTGATTCTATATTATTAGTTCATGTTTCTGCATATTTATGATTCGAGTATAATGTTTGTAATCTGTAATATGTGTAAAGTTTGAATTTATTTTCAATCTATACCACATTAAAGAATTATTATTAAAGCAGCTTCATAAAACCCTCCACTCATTGCCCTACGTGCGTGCTTGCCACCATCTAAAAGACTTACGAGGTAATCAACACAAATGTTTCGTTTTAGGTTTGTTCTTCTACTTGTACAGAACATTCTAGGTCGTATTTTTGCCTCATGTTAGTTAAGCCATAGTTAATACCTTTCTCTTGGCAGCAGTGAATACTGGGGTATTGCATCATTCCCCCAGCTCCTCTTACAAGGGTGCTGCTTTTTTAACTTTTAATTGGGGATCTGTGCGTTTGACTCTAAAATGTTGCGTTGAATAATGGGTTAAAAAAAAAAAAAAAAAAAAAAAAGAACTCACAACAGGAGCCGGGCTTCTGCGTACGAGCTGGATTGTTTTGAAATCTAAAAATGCAGCTGGACACATGAATGCGGATCTAAAAACTACAAGAAAGACCCAGAAGCCTCACGAAAAGCCTCTAATTGCTCAAAATGTGGAACAGGATGATATGCATAAAGACTGCTTGAAATACGGTTAAATGCTTGTGTTGCCCCGGCTGTGCGTATGCAAGAAAGTCCCAACTTCTTCCACAGCACATTGGGCCCGTCACTCCCATCTTCCTGAAAGATGCATTTTACTGTCCAGGCCCCTGCCATGATGATATCCTTCCTGGCTGACATTTCGTCATGCCCGATTTAGAAACCGTTTTACAATGGTGCAATCTCATTGAAAAACGCTTTGCAAATCAGGTCCCGTCTTCAAAATACGGCGCAGATTACCAACAGTATTTCAGCATGAACTGTTGCACAACAATTAGTATGTGTCAGCAGTAGGAGCCAGACCCATGTTCAGCGATTGTGAAATAACAGACGCTGTTCGGTTTCCCACCTGAAAGTCGAGTCTTCGGTCATTCTGGATTTCATAGTTCTTGTTAATTAGACTTAAGTGATTCTAACAAGTTAACGAAAGCTACTTTACATATTTAGGTTAGAAAAACATTAACGTTTTTTAGCAGCCCTATGGTGGGATGTAGGATAAATAATCCACTCCTTCCCTGCTCTACTTATTTTATTTACTTGTAACGCGCCAAATCTCGCAGGCATCGGGGCGCACACAGACTGAAGACTAGCATAAAACACAAGACAAAGAAAGGGCAGTGCTGTTTAAGTAAACAAAAAAAGTCTTCAAACGTTTGCTAAATTGTGATGACTGAATTCAAGTCGAAGGTTCAATGCCAGGGAGTTCCATGCTTTGGGGACAGAGTGGCATAGGATCTCCATTGCCCAATGCGCTTCTTGCTTTATGACAAAAAAGAAGTCAGGAACCTGACAATCTTAAAGTTTGGCCAGTCTGTCCGAGAGGTAGGGGTAATACTGTGAATGCACTTGTGGCCAAAGGAACTTGTACACGAGCTGCCACAGGTAGCCAGTGCAGTTCCTTCCACATTTCAGAGATGTGTTACGAGTTGTTTTTTGCAACGCTTATAGCATCGTTTTGTAGGACTTGCAGTTTGTGAATGCTGCTTGTGCCTCCCAACAGAGCGTTGCAATAATCAATTCTGGGAAGAACAATAGCTCGAGCAGGCGAAATGCCATTTTTTTTGCTGAGGGAAAAGGTCTTATTTGTCTCAGCAATTTAAGATGCTAATGTGAATTTTTGGATGTGATAGTTTCACATCAGCATCAGAACCCAACGATGCTGCCAAGTGGACACCCAACGTTTTAACTCTGAGAACTGGAATTGCACAGTCCTCAACCATAAAACTCGAGTAGCTTACAGGAGGTTCTGACTTGGATTGATGAGAGCCAAATATTAACAACTCAGTTGTTGCTTTTGAGACAAATTAATCGACATCCACTCCTTAATGATGCTGTAGCTGGGCTCTACCCTATCCGTGTCTATTGTGTCCCTTCCAACTCAAACAGCAGCTGAAAGTCCTTGACAGTTCTTAAAAAGCACACCCATGTCAGCAAGTGTCACAAAGTGGCTTGATATAGGTATTGAATAATACTGGTGACAAACTTTCACCCTGGGGGACGCCGCAGGCCATAGGCGCCGAGGTGCAGGAAACATTGCCCCATCACACGGCTGAACACTGATTGCCCAGAAACTACTGGACCCAGCAGATGGTATTCTCTGAACAGCTCACGGTGGATAAGTGGTTAAAAAACGGTCATAATCCAGGAGGTCGAAAGCCGCCGAGAGATTCCAACATGACCAGTAATTCTACTTTCCCTCTATTCTATCCATGATGTTAAGCATGCTGGATTGTAGATCTAGTAGTGCACTCTGTCCCGTGATGCGGGCGGAACCCAGACTGCTTATGATGTGGGAGAGAAGCCTCTAGATTTTTTTTAAAGCTGTATCGAGGCAATCTTGTCAATTACCTTAAGTAGAAAGTGTGAATTGGTGATAGGCCTAAATTATTTTACCATCTACGGAGCGATCAGAATTACAGTATAGGTCAAATAAAACACCTCCCTCCCACCTCCCATCCCCACAACAATACAGATATGTAAATCATAAAGGGACACGTAAAACCTGAAATGGACATGTGCCTGAATTGATATTAATTCAAAATACTACAATCATAGTGATCACCCCCATTTTCAGAAGCAACCAAGACCGGTAAGTGCCAGGATTACTTCCCAGTAAAATTCCTTAGCCAGAGTGGTCCTCTTGCTCATACCAGTCCAAGCAAAAGAGGTGACCCACTCCTCAAGCCAGGTTCATGACAAAAAAGGGACACCTGCCCCATTTACCCGAGTGCAGCTCCTATCCTCCTTCCCCCATCTGGCAGGATAAGAGAAGGCCTAAACCCCTACCCAATCCTGTTTATTATACCAAGTGTTTTATGTTTTCCCCTCTCCCACTCCCCCCTGCATTTTCTCCAAGGAGGGAGAAAGAAGCACAGAGAGACACACACGCAGGGTGGGGTGAGGGGGGAGGGCAGAGAAGGGAAGAGAGGCGGGAGAGAAGGAAAGAGGAGGGAGAAGAAGGAAGACCCAGCCCTTCCTCTAAATTTCTTCAGAAACAAGAAGCAAAAGAGCCCTTGTACCCCATTTGAGTGGCTGATGTTGCAGCCATTTTATACTTGCATCCAAAAACGTAAGCAGATCAAATTAGCATGTATGGTTCATGGTTACAAACATTTTAATGTTGGGGCGAGTACTGTGAACCATGATGTGAGCACCAAGCCATGCATCAGTTTTGAATTTAGAGTTACACACATACAATCATTTTATTTATTACAGACTTTTTAATTAAATATAGAGATCTCTGATCACTGTTATAGTCCTGAAATGCTCTGATTTCAAGCATGCAGGAATCCTCATTGGTGTCATTTGTCCCCTTTCCCACTTTCAGAGGTATTTTGAAAGCGTACAATAAGGACTGTACATCTTGGAATGTTCATCTTGGAATGTTCACCTATCAGAAAATAATTCATATGATTAGTATTGCCCCTTGCGAAATACAAGTGAGGTGGTACAAACAGAACACCTGCAACACAGGGCAAGGTCATTGGGCCCTGAGATCCCAGTAGGCTGTTCACAGTTCACACCGCAGTGTGCCAGTACGAACACTGACTGCATTCAGGCAAGGCCTTCCAGAAAAACTATTTACTTGGGCAGCAAAAGCTGTGTTTTCTAGAATTCTTCTGTAAAGTACTTGAATTACAATGTAATGAAATCATTGTAAAATTATTTATTCATATTGCGGAGGGTCTTTGCAGCACGACAGATGTGTAGTTCGGGAGTGACGTGTGCCAGTCCGGGAAGGAGGGGTGCAGGGGCACATTGATGTTTCACACTGGGCACCAAGATGGCTAGAAACTTCCCTGTGCCTAACACTCCCATAGGTGAGGTGGGGGGATAGCTCAGGGGCAACGGTGTGCAACACAACTTTGAATCCCGATTCCACGCTTACAAACTAATCTCTGGTATTAAACGGGTTATTAAAAGGAACATGCATAATCTAATCTCTGCTTGCCTCGTCTGCATCCTCATTGAAGTGACTGGGGAATTGCTCGCGTGTAGATTCTGGATTGGCAGTACCATTTAGTTAAGAAAAGCTAGCTGGTGCAACCTCGTAAGAGGCAGCGATGTTAAATTTGCCATTTCTAGTAGGACATCGTAACCTTGCATCGGAATGATTTATCGACACCCCGTGCACACTATGTACATGCATGTTTGTACAAAACGACTGCATGCCGTTAACAAGCAAACAATTGAAACAGCTTAAAGCACGGACTAATGCTCCCCTGGGAGCGACATCATGGTTTGTCCCAGGTTTTAAAGGATAGTTCCGGGACTTTTTTTTTATTGTCCCTACGGGTCAGCCATGTGTTTGTAAGCATAAATCGGTAGATCGTAGGAAACTTTCCTATGGACCTTACCCGACTTTTCGCCCATTATCGCACTCGAAATCAGCCGCCATTTTGTGATAATCCTATCATTCCGCCGCATCGCCCTGGCTCACCTGCCTTTGCGGCACTAAATCAAATCCCCCGCCCCTGAAACATACATTATCAAAACATTCATATTCCCCGCCTCTCTCCGTGACGTTACTGTGCTGCGTAGGCAAACGCGCCCAGGCGTCTTCTACGCGACTCCACACAGACCCCGGAAATCAACACAGATCAGCTCACAACACAGCGCGCCACAATTCGGAATATGAAACTGTACTTTGAAATCAAACCGCAAGATTGTAAATGTGGTAAAGTACATTTATTTGACATCAAATGTTTAGAGAATATTCAGCGATTTGCATTTTTATTTGCTCATGTTCCAAAAAGTTCGTATTGAGCAACGCGATGGTCCTTTGCTGTACACAGGGTCTTAGAGCATCTCACAATACAGCGCCACAATTCGGAATGTGAAACCGTGGTTTAAAAGCAAACGGCAAGATTGTACATTTGGCAAAGTACGTTTATTGGACATCAAATGTTTAGAGAATATTCAGCGATTTGCATTTTTCTTTGCTCTCGATCCAAATTAGTTCGTCTTGAGGGAAGCGATGTTCGTGTGCAGTACACAGGGTGTTGTTTTACGATAAAAATAAGCTCTTCGGTCGCACTGATAATCGCATGGCTGTTCCAACAACGAGGCACTAGGCCACCACAACGGTAGGTATGTTGCATCTAACCGTTAGTACCGCGTAAGGGCATACTTGTACTTGGCGATCGTCCCATAAAATGGTCAGGGTGGTAACGTTGTTCACGCGGAGAAGCAACTGGCGGCTGTAGAAGCCGTCCGCCGGTGTCCGGTACTCGTGACACAGACAGTAGTGAACGATGTACCTAAAAACATAAAAAATGAAATTAGTCTCACCATCAGATCCTTATTAAAATCATAGCGAGGACAGCGCTACTGGGTGTACACAAGTGTTTAAAGGCGTGGCGAGGCAGGGAGGGGGGGGAGTGGAGTACAAGGTAAGTAGCATAAAATAATAAATAAATAGGGCCAGTTGGTGGCAAGTGCAAGGTAAGTGCAGAACAAGTGCTGGGAAGGGGGGGCTGTAGGATACTGAGACAGTCCCCCAGTGCAGGGGTTGACAGGAAGGCAGTGCAGGTGGAGAGTGGAAGGGCCCAGTACCGAGGTCGCAGACAGTGGACCGGTTGTAGCAGGGGAGAGGGAGAGAGAAAGCAGAAGCAATGAGGAAGGTTTTGAGGTGCTTCAGTAAAAGCAGATGTTTCTCCTCAAGTTAGTGCGCGGTAGAAAACAATATGCCACATAGAACGAACAAGTACAACTGAACCCGTCTTTAAAGCCACTGTATAGTAATGAAATTGCGGTATAAACTCATCAAAAGTTACTTACATTATATTTGCATTTTCCATTGTGTCTCTGTGTAGGGCAGACCCGAAACACCACTCCTTCTTTGCCGACGTTACTTCTTCTAATGAACGTGGCTCATCGTTTCGTTTCTGAAATTTTATTCATTATCTTTTCATAGTCTTTCAGGATGGTCCCGGCCTGTCAAGGTCAAATCACAATAGAACCTTATACTGGGTCGTGGGCCGTTCCGCCACCCGAGCAAAACATCAAAGCAGCTGACGTTCACTTTGAGCGAGCACACATTTCTAGTTCGCTACAGTTAGTGTAAGGGCATCTTGTCTGCGTGCCTTTTTTTTTATTGTCCCTATGGGTCGGCCATGTGTTTGTAATACGGAAACATTCTATAATTTTTGTAAAAATGATTTATATTACTGTTTGGTTTAATTGCAATGGGCCTGCAACATGAGGAGACTCGAGAGAACAGACAATCAAATTACAATCATTTAAACCGTGATGTGTATTTCTCAATGAGCTCTGCTTTAGGTGGACATGGAACAGAGGCAATGTTGGGTGGCAATGCAGTTGTCCCCTGCATAGGTTCGGTCACCACTCCATGTATGTGCCTATCGAGGACATCTACGATAAGTCTCTCAATAAACTCATATTGCATATCCTGAAACACTGGTTTGATCACCCATTGTTTACTTCTTTTAGTGAAGGCCTTATTGTAGCGAAGCGTCCCTAAAGTTCCGGTCGTCCTACTTTGTTGACGGCCAACATTATGGTTATGTGCCAAGACCGCTAGAAGAGTCCGATTTATCATGCCTTCCATGCCAAAATGCAATCTTTTGGGCCTGTACTTTAGGCACATATTGTGGAACACCTCCAAATCTCCTGTGTGGCAGAATTCCGTGAGTCCCCTCAAATCTCTTGTTATAGTTTTATCAAATACAATCTTTTCAATGGCCTTGTGAGTGGGTGATGAAGGAATCAACCACTTCTTCTTCCGTGCCTCCTCTGTGGACAAATGGCCATGTTCACATTTGTGGAAATGCTCATTTGTCGACCATCGATGTACGTTGCTACAGTGCAACATTACTGACCGCCATTTTTCCAGTAGAATTTCCAACGACCCTTCACATGTTTTTGAGCTCCACCAAAGATGGTTGCTGATTGACTTGGACCACTGTGAAATACCTTGCATATTTTTTTTTTTTCCTGCAGCCGACAATTTTTTATTGATTGTTTTTGCAAGATGCCATACGTCAAATTGGTGATTTATATTTTTGTACTCTTCTCTCATTGTCTTGGCAATTGAAACGTGTCTGTCCGTGGCTATCAGGTCGATCACCATTCCCCGCGATTGTAGTTCTTGCATTGATGCTACAAAGCCAACTTTCTCCATGGCCACTGAGGATGTACTTTGTGACACCTGCACGACCACCGAACTCACAATTTTCTTACTTTCCATGTCCTCAAAGTGGTAGGTGCAGTACTTGGCTGAAAATCCTGGGCTGTCGCACTGTCCATCACCGGCTAGCCTGAACCGTTTGCCCGCGAATGTACTATCAATAGACATTTTTTCCATTCTCCAAGCTTCGCTAATGGCTGGAAATAGATAATCGGTTTGGTATTTGTAGAACTGAGTTTTCGCAATGAAATGGATTCCCACAAACTGAAAGAAAGACTCACTTTTTAAAACTTGAACCACTAAAAAGTGCAGCCGCTGCACAAAGTAGATTGCCTGCTGGCAGTTTCCCCAGCATGGGTTGTGCAGACCATGCGAACGGATGATATTGTGTACAGGTGGCATGTATTTTAAGGTTAGTGCCTCGAATTGCACGAGTCACATTAATCAATGGCTCCCCACATACTTCCCCACCAACCCAATGCCCACATTTCATCATCATAATAATATCCATCAAACAGCTATCGAATACAATGAATTTGGCCTCTTTCCTTATACTGTCACTCTGCGTCCCAGCTGGTTCGGCCTGTAACGTTGAGGACATGTCACTCGCATGAAAGGTACAATCTCTGATATCGTCTTCCGCTATGCTGAGTGATATTGATGGTGTTTCATTGTCGTCCACTTCATTCGCTTCCATTGCAACATCTGTTCCTTGTCCGGAGATGGGAGAAAAAAACAATGTCTTCAACTTTCGCGCGCTCTTATTTTTTGCGGGTGTGGATTCTGTGAATTGATCTCCGACTGCATCCAAACTACCAGGAGGACATTCACTATCAATGGCTGGTGGTGGTATAGCTCCGTTGTCAATCACTTCATATTCTTCCCATTGGCACGATGCATCTCCAGTCTCAAGTCCCTGCCAAAAGGTTTGACAAGCAACATCTCTCGTTCGCTTCACTGTCTGTGTAGATCTAGTTCTTACACCCACTCGCAACTAGAGGACAGATTAGAAAAGGGATGTTCAGTTTAAACACAACTTACAGTATAGAACTATTGACAGTGAAAGACAACATAATATAGTGAACAGGACACTAACCTTCTTTTGCTTTCTTTTCTTTGAAACTTTCTTGCCTCGAACTTCAACATCTGGACGCTGTTGCTCCGACTCGTGTGTGCATGTCTCCACTTCCTCTCGCGCTGCAACGACTATATTTTCATGATAAGCACATCCATCACTCACTGAGGCTCCATCATCTCCCTGAAACATAGAACTTTCATTAGTATGTATAATAATATTGAAAACACAAAATGTACTTGGGGACCAATACCCATACGTACATCTCAATAGCAAAACACGAATGAACGCATTGTGTAGAACATTCAAACGACAATAGTTCACGCATTGTTGATCTAGTTAGATTGAACTGTCAAGATCCATACCTCGGGCTCCGCATAGACTTCCATTGATGATATTATTGAAGATGACGCTTCAGCAACTCCCTGAAACACAGTAATTGCATTAGTATGGTTTTCTATTTTGTTTAAAAGAACATAAACTTTCTGCAGGCGTCAACGGCTCATCTAAATAGACCTGCACAAATGATCAGTTGTCTAAAATAAATAATGGATATCTAAATATGATTCGATTTGCTCCATCGTTGGAAGTGTCACCACCCAGAGATCTGCATCAACTACTAGGGGTGATGTTCTTGTTGAAGAAGCTCCGTCAGATCCCTGAAACATAGTACTTGCGTTAATAAAGAAGGAAGTATAGCGGATGTAATCACGTCATTTGATCTCGCATGATTGATCTGTCAGTATCCATACCTCGAAATGCATAAGAACATCAAGGGACGCTGTAACTGCGGTGCACACTTCTGCAAGCTGTTGCGCCGACCCGTAACTGCATGCTCCCCCCTTCCTCTTGGACTAATGCTCCATCGACTCCCTGAAACATAGGACTTTCATTAGTAATGAACACAATATTGAAAAAAGAAGACACATAGGAGGGCGACGACAGAAGGACATACCAATGGCTAAAAACGAAAGAAACATTGTGTGTAACAATCACGCTACAAGAATGCAAGATCTGATGATCTCCATCGATGGAACTGTCCGGAAACGTACCTCGAGCATCTGAGTGACATCTACGGTTGTCGTCAATGCGTTGGACTCCTCAGCATCTCCCTGAAAGACAGTACTTGCATTATTTTGGATCAATTAAAACTATTGATTTACATGCCTAAAACAAGTCAGTGTCAGAATAGCTAAGTAAGATTACCCGATAGGCGCTTGAAGTGGCTGATGACTGCAATAACGACACGGATGGAGAATCTTCCGCCTTCATATTGAGTGGATACATAAATGGGGAAATTATTGTTAGCTAATGCTACACACTACCGCAAGGCCGACAGACAAATACGTAAACTTGACTCACCAGTGGAGGGATGTGGACGAATAGAGTGGGAATAGCGGTTGAGAGCAATTTTCGCCTTGCTCGCGGTGTTTTCTTCTTTATTAGCAATGATGTGGAGTACATGTCTGGGCTAAAGTGCCTGCTGCAGATGCGGTATCGATCACCCCTCTTGTCCGCAAAGACTTCTAGGACTCTACTTTCTATCTCAGAGGCTGGATATCCGCAATATCGGACCCATTCTCTTATCTGATCTATTGTCTTAGGGAAAACATGCATTATAGTACCTTCAGATTTGTTATGAGTCTTCGAAGGGCAACCGCCAATGGAACAGGCAGGCATTATGGAAAGTTCTGAAAAGTAAAGATCAACAATTCTCTATGAATACCAATGTGTTAAAACATTAAATGACACATAAAAGGTTCAATGCTAGGTCCGTTTTGGTTCTTGGAACTATACACGTTATTCACATGCGGATAAGTATTTCAATAACTTTCAAAAAATAGAAAAAGTAATTTGACTAAACTCAGAACATGTGACTAGTTCCTTGCATGTACTGTCGTGAACGAAAAGAAAACATGGATGCAATTTGATGACTACTAGCAAATAGATATAAATTAAAAAATTGGACGCAAAATGATTATGGTACATGGACTTACCTTGACGAACAAACAGTTAGATGCAGGGATCAGAGTAGTTTCTTGTCGTAGAAGAGGGAGCAGTTCACAGGTTGCAAACTGACGAGTTTGCTCAAAGTGGTCACGGAAGTTCACAGAGACGAAGAGCAGATAACCAGCACCTTCACGGGTTGACTAGCAAAGCGCAAAGAAGTTCTCATTAGAAATATGAAGTGGGTTATAAAGAATTCGAAACAGGGGGTGTGTTTGTGAATGAATGACGTGTATATGTCGTGGCATTATGCGGATTGCAGGGGGGCGTCCTGCGTGAGGGGGGATGCTTGGCAGGAGACACGGGGTCTGGAGGTAGACATGGGAACAACAACCCATGCTCTATAGACCACTTTGAAGTGTACATGGTCTTTGGCACCTCTTGGCCTTTATCGCTCCCTGACAGCTCCACTTGCCAGCAGCGCAAGTACCCTGGTGCGAACTGCCTTTGATAGGGCGGGGGGGGGGGTGGATCGGGGCGGTGGTCGTGCAGACAAGACACAGGAAGACTCGTGAATGGAGACACACTTATGTGGATTGCAGGGGGGCGTCCAGCGTGAGGGGGATGCTTGGCAGGAGACACGGGGTCTGGAGGTAGACATGGGAACAACAACCCATGCTCTATAGACCACTTTGAAGTGTACATGGTCTTTGGCACCTCTTGGCCTTTATCGCTCCCTGACAGCTCCACTTGCCAGCAGCGCAAGTACCCTGGTGCGAACTGCCTTTGATAGGGCGGGGGGGGGGGGTGGATCGGGGCGGTGGTCGTGCAGACAAGACCCGTTTGCCGCAGGGCCTCACCAAGGAGAGGCCATCTAACTGAATGTAAGAGGATGGCTGCAGGATCTACTACATGGAAGGCAGGGGGGTGAGTTTATAAATACCTCACCCTCCCAGGAGAATATACACTAGATTCATTTAAAAAATCAAAACAACCATTGTTAAAATATATGTTGGGCTTTATTTTAGATTTTAGTTAAACATAAATAATAAACATTACACATTGTAAAGTTGAGGCACATCGAGGGAAAATCCGCGGTATTGTCCACTGTCACTGGGGAAATGTTGTCTAATGGCAAGTACCGCACAGGCAGGTATTACTCTCCGAACGCGGTGTCCGAGCCTCCCGTGAAGCCACCAAGTGAAGCAACGATAGGCCACCAGCCTGTACCACCTGTGAAAAAAAAAAGATGCAAACTGTATTAAACTGACCAAACTTTCTTATCAATGTCGATTCAGGTAACATGTCATTTTTCTTAGAAAAAAATTATATCTAGAAAATGCACTATATGGAACCAATTTACATGCGTTCGAATGATATGTAAATGTAATTTTATATGTTGGAGACGACCATGAAATAGTGGTGGCATCACTGACATCACAAACAGAGTATACTTACTCGTTACTCGGATTACGCGGACGAACAGTGCCACGAAGTTCGTGCATAAGCACCATCATCATCCTCAACACTGTCCGTGAGAGGCAAGCTTCCCTGAACTCTGGCAGCTCGGTGATGCATTGCAGACTTTGCTCGCCTTCCTGCAGACTTTGCTCGCTTTCCGAAATGTAGGCCAAGCACCCGGAATTTTCACGGCAGCAGCAGTTCTCCTCCTCAGTTGGCATTAGCTCGCACCGATTGCACGTGCACCAGGTGGAGACGCCGTCCATGCGACATGGTCCAGGCTCTTCATCCGTTGACTGGTCCTCCCAACTGCCGTCCGAATCCCCATCGTTTTCGCGTGCTTGCCTTTCCAGTAGTTCCTCCTCGGTGTACTCGTGCTCGTACATATACGGCATTATTGTGGCCATTGTGCGGTAAAGATAGTAAAATAATTTACAGAGATGGTACAGGTGTTCACACGGGCTACAAGCGGCGAAGGTAGCTGACCAGAGCACTGAAACGAGTCACAGAATACTCAAAGTAACACAGAGAGAGGAATGGAATCGAAAATCTGCTGCTGTGTGTTGTGAAACGGTCTGTTTATACTTATTGGGGAAAGAGGCGTCCTGCCATTTCCATGGCGACACGTCAATAGCTGAGGCGCAGCGATTGTTGACACGAGACGTGCTTGAAATGGGCAGTACGCGTCTGCTGATGTCAGGCTCAGGGGCGGGGGATTTGATTTAGTGCCGCAAAGGCAGGTGAGCCAGGGCGATGCGGCGGAATGATAGGATTATCACAAAATGGCGGCTGATTTCGAGTGCGATAATGGGCGAAAAGTCGGGTAAGGTCCATAGGAAAGTTTCCTACGATCTACCGATTTATGCTTACAAACACATGGCCGACCCGTAGGGACAATAAAAAAAAAGTCCCGGAACTATCCTTTAACTTCAGAACGGGCAGTAGAAATGGGGGAAGTATAGATTTCTTTATTTTTGTACATTAGTAACACGCTGGTGACAAGGGATTGATGGCAGGAGGGAGGGGGTAGAGATGATTAGAGTGTTGGCGGGCGTTTAATTTGATTACCTTCCTTTCTTGCGCAGACAGACTGAGTACAAGATGTGGGGTTTAAGTTGTTTTGTTGAATGCTTTTAAAAATACATTTATCCGTCAACAGTGGGTCGTGTTAACTGACGGCTTCAGAATGTGCTGGAGTCAGTCATGTGCGTCTTGATCATTTGCATTTGCGAGTACTGCTCTGATTACTTACTGGTAATCTTCATTACCCCTAGTCCTACTCTTCCTTGTCCCAGTACTTACCTCATGAGGCCCCTGCTTCCGACACAGAACCTTCTTATCCCTATACCTCCTCCCCCATAGCCATGTCACTCAGTTTCATATTACCAAGCTGGAGCATGGGACCTTCCCTGCATGCAGGGTGAGGAGGGACCTCAATAATGTGACGAGGAAGAGTAGGATGAGGAGTAATGAAGATTACCGGTAAGTAATCAGAGCATTACCTCCACATCCACTCTTCCTCGTCCCAGCATGCAGGGCGAGGAGGGTCCTCAGTACTGTGACGAGGAAGAGTAGGACGAGGAGTAATGAAGATTACCGGTAAGTAATCAGAGCATTACCTCCACATCCACTCTTCCTCGTCCCAGTACTTACCTCATGAGGTATACCAAAGCAGCAATGGGGGGGGGGGGGAGGTCCCAATGAGAGACGGAGCCAAAACAGTGCAGAAAAAACACACACCTTTAAGAACTCCAATTTCACATCCCCACAGACAAAACTCCAACCCCGAAGGAACCAAACCCTGAGTTGGAGACAATCAACCTATAGTGGATGATAAAAATGTATTGATCAGCCCAGGTAGCAGCCCTGAAAATCTCCTGCTGAGAAACCCCCACTGTATCGGTCCAGGAGGCCGCCAAACACCTGGTGGACCACCCCTGAATGTGCACAGGTAGACCAGAAGCCACTTGAATTCCCGTTGTAGTCTCCATGGCCTATCGGCTAACGGACACCACCGATGCCTCATGCCCAGCACCAGACGGGCCAAAAGTAATCAGAAGTCCATCGCAGTGGCAGAAAGGGGCAGTCCTAGCCAAATACTCCAACACTGCCCACCAAACATCAATATTATGCCAAGCCACCTCCTCTGGCATTTGCAGATCCTGGAAAAAAAAAAAAAAAAAAAAAAAAAAAAAAAGCAGGATCCTGAGAGGTGTGAAACCGAGAAACAACCATAGGCAGAAACTTCAGAACATACCTCAGCACCACCGAGTCCGGCAGCACCCTCAGGAAAGGGGGGGGGGGGTGACATAACCGAGCCCCCCCCCCCCCCCCCCCCAAGTCTACAGGCAGGAGTGATGGCAATAAGAAAGGCAGTCTTTAGTGTCCGATGTTTTATATCAATCTCGGAAATGGGCTCAAAGGGAGGCCCATGAAGGAACTTTAAGACAAGAGGGAGAACTCAAGGGGGAAGCCCTTTATAAGTACAAGGACGGGAAGAAGAAAACAGCCACAGAGCAACTTCCTCACCAACACCTCCCCATCCAAGTGACCATCAGAGTCCCCCAAAAGTGATTTAATGGAGGCCCACTGAGAGCGAAGCATGGAAACCGCCAGGCCCTTGTCAAACCCTTCTGAAGGAATTGAAGGATAGCGATGAGGCCAGAACAAAGGGGAGGGATCCTAGACCGCCCATACCAGTCCCGGAAAAATGCTCCAGTGCCTGCTGTACGCCTACACAGTGGAGGGACCAAGAGCATTCATTATGGACTCAACTACAGGACCAAAGAACCCCTGAGATATCAGCCTAGCCCATACAATAGCCATACTGCCCCTTCCATCTGGCGGATCCCCAACCGCAGATCCCCTTGAAGGGGACAAGGCCACTTCAGTCCCAGGAGCCTTGGCTGTTCCTGAAGCACCAACAGAGAGGGGAACCAGCTCCAGGAGGTGGGGGGCCAGATCGGAGCCAACAACAATAAAGTCATCCTGGACACACTGATGCGCTCAACCACCTGGGGCAGAAGGGGAATAGGTGGAAAAGCATAAAGGAGACCCTGAGGCCACTGCAAGAAGATCTTGCCGAACATTGACCACCCCCCTGATATGAGAGGCCACCAGGGACACCAGATGCGATTCCCCCCAGGCACCTATCTGAGCAGCCAAGGAGCGGCCAGAACCCCCTTGGCTGTTGACATATGCCAAGGCTGTCGTATCGTCCATCCGGACAAAAAAAAAAAAAAAATCAATCACCCGGCCTACCAGCAACCTCTTAAAGTACACCAGAGCTCGGAGAATGGCACACAACTCTCACCAATGGGATGGTCGACTGCTCTCCTCCGGATCCCATAATCCCTGAGCAGATAGGACCCCTAAAGTAGCACCCCCCTGATCCCCCCACAACTGCTTCCGCAGAAGTTGGTAGTAAGAGTGGTCAAAGGAGGAAGGACCAGGAACACCCCAGCTCGAAAATTCAGAACCCCAAACCACTACAGCCGGCAGACACACAGATCTGGTGACACCGGAATCAAAGCCACGAAAGCTTGAGCCGTCGGGAGGCAGTGGGAGAGAAGATAAGACACCAGGGGATGTAGATGAAGACGGGCCCAGGGAACTCGAAACACGCAAGATGCCATGTGCCCCTGCAATTTCAGCAATAGGCGAGTTGTGACATACTGCCTCCTGAGAACCCTGCCCAGAACAGCAAAGCAAGCAACGGACCCTCTCTAGGGACAGGAACACCCTAACCATCCTGGTGCAACCTGTGCCCCAATGAAAACTGAGAAGGCTCCAGGTGACACTTCTGCCAGTACACCAGGAAACCCCAGACCTTCCAACGCCTGGCATACCAATAGGAGCTGAGCCATGACAGCCTGCCGGCAGGACGCTTCCAATCGTCCAAGTATGGAAAAAATCTGAATGCCCTGCAGATGTGAACGCACCACCAGGGGAGCCACCAGCTTGGTGAACCCCCTGGGGGCCGATCCTAGTCCAAACGGGAGCACTCTGAACTGAAAAAGTTGGGATCCCACCGCAAATCGGAAGAACATGTGCCAGGGACGTAGAGCCACATGGCAATAAGCATCCTGGAGATCCAGAAACGCCATTCAAAACCCCCTTGAATAACATTGGAAGAATGCTCTACAAAGTTTCCATTTTTAAGTGTCCTTCTGGAACGAAGCAATTCTGGGCTTTGGAGGTCCAGGTGATACTTACCCAAAGGTTTGGGGACCAGGAACACCAGACAGTGAAACACCGACCCTGAACAGGGAGAGGAACGGGCATGATGGCCAACTTCAACATCAACTCAGAGAGAGCGGCGTCCATGGCCAACCTCTTGATCCATGACCTGGGAACCACAGTCCGAACCATGCAATGCTGGACAGGAGGAGATGGGAAATGCACTCGACAACCCCTCCAAACTGTGTCCAGAACCCAGGAGTCAAATACCACCTTACCATTACTGGAAAAAAATTGCCGTAGCTGCCCACCAACCGGCATGTCCAAACCGTCAGGACTGAAGCGCCTGCCCAGGACACGAAGAGCATGGAGGACCCCAACCCCCCCCCACTTGCTCTCAGAAAAGAATGTGGTGAGGAGCCAGGGAAAGACTTATGCTCACCTGGCTCCCACAGGGGCGTCGGTCAGACCCAGACTACTGCGGCCTCCACCAACGTGATGCGTAGCGCAGAGATGACAGACTGGACTGGCCCTCCTAATCTCGTCAGCTTGACCCGTAGAAGGATTCTCCTGCAAGTGGAGAGAGGAATTTAGCCACCCATGGATTCTAGTGATGGCACTTCCCTGCTCTCCCCACTAATCACCTCCGAAATCCCCTGCCAGTTCTCTCACCTTATGTTCCTGAAAGATGAGCTCTCCATCCTGCGTGGATTGCAGGGGTGCGTAGACACCAGTTGGTTCACTGGTTAAAAGCGTTGGGGAGTTCCGGACGAGAGTTGACTCTGAGGTTCCTGGCAAACACCAGTAAGTATAGAGTTCAATATGTCCGATGTTCACTCTTGTCCCATTCCTTTCTCATCTTGCAGTGGAGTTCGAGAAAAGATGGTCTCGTGGCGGTAGATGGCGTTCAGGTAAGAGTTTGTATTACCCGATGCGGTCCGGTGAATGATGCATGTATTTAACGTGTTTTCTCTCCATTTCAGGTGCGGCATTTGAAGATGTGAAGAGTTAAAGAAGAATGCCTCCGGTGGTAAATCAGGTAAGTCTATGGTGGTAAGAGAGATTGTATTTGTTGGCTCTCTCGGCTCACCTGGTTATTTCTTTTGTCCCCAGATGCCGGAGCCCGCCGAAGAAATGATGGAAGCAGCACCGGATCGAAAGGTGCGTTGAGGACTGGCGAGTATGGCGCGGCGCTGCAGCTGGCGATGCGACGCGTGTAGAAAGAATGCCCTTTCCAGGTGCCGAGACGTGATGGTTCCTGAATCGGGTGAGAAACTGGAATAAAATTAGTTTTCTAACCTTGCCTCTACTTTCCTTCCTCTCTAGGAGCTCTGGATTCAGGACAGACGTGGCAGAGGTCTGGAAGCTGACTTGCAGGCACGGTGAGCGTTACGCTGCTGGATGCAGAATAACCCAAAGCGTGTGTTGCTGGTCGGGCGTGGTTTAAATAGCATCAAAAGTAGTTCCAGGTAAGTCCCTAGAACCACACCCGAGTAAAAAATAGTCCCTGTAGTAAAATAGTCCCTTTCAGGCTTCATGTTGGATTGGAGTCATTTGCAGCATGGTCTGCCTGAGGTAAGTAATGACTATGGCGCCAGGACTGAACCCAGATAGCCCCTAGCCGGGGCTGCTGAGGTTTTACTAAATGTCTAGATTCCTGCTCCAGGGGCTGATGGGCTTGGTCCGGATGCCTGGGGGTAGGCATCATGACAAAGACCTACTGGACACTGCACCAGCACCAAAGGAAGACCTCTTGGCCATTGAAGGAGGCTTGCGTCGAAGCTTGTCAGCATGTTCATCCGCCCTAAAAAGAAAAAACAACTTTGAGCACCTTATCCCCAAGGGAATCCCCAAAAAGCCTGGACCCATCGAAAGGAAGTTTCAGGGCAGCCACTCTCCGAGACCCATCAGTTTTCCAGTCCCTTAGGTGCACATGTCTCTGGGCAGACACACCAGCCCCCATGGCCATGGATGAACCATGCACCCCATCATAAGCCAGACCTGACAAAAGTTCAACCTGTCTCTGCATGTCTGATAGCAAAGGGGCACAATCATAACCTTCATTGACAGCCTTCTTCAGTTTCCTGGAACCGTAGAAATTTGCCATAAGGGCCAGATGCTCCCCTGCATGAACTTTAAGGCTGGAATTAACCTGGCGGTCCACTGGATCCTGGAAGGCCGCCTCCTCGGCCAACATAGAGGAGCGACGAGGCTGGCGAGGATATTGTCGACTTCAACAGGATCAGACAGCAAAGTCTCGCCCTTCAATGGGTAAAGTATGGACATGAAGCGGAGCAATGCAATTTTCTCCGGGTCACACCATTCCTGAAGGATTTTATCCCGGACATCAGAAATCAATGGCAACCCCATCCGCCTCTGGAGCAACATGGAGAGAGAGACCAACACGAGCTGTAAAGCCGCTCGTAGCGTTTAGGAGGAAACCACCACCAACAGAGAGAGGAGCAGGCCGACTCCAGCTTCAGCAGCCAGAGCCCCCTCCCCAAAACTCCTTACCTGCAATCGTCACTCCCTAGCGCCCCCGCCGGCGAAAAAAAAAAAAAGCCCAACCTTCCAGAGGCAGGAAAAATTAAACAGTCACATGGCTATGGGGGAGGAGTTATAGGGATAAAAATAAATGCATTACGATGTAGTTAGCAATACATACTTTGTAACAACAGTTATCACTACAGGGTAAGCCTCGCCTGTAACCCCTGACAACAGTGCTCTGCGGGACGCAAGGCGTCACGACGCCTCGGTTTCCAAACGCAGGGTGTCACATCATCTAGCAACGGCTGGACCCGACTTAACATACACAGCAAACCTTGCACGCTGGTTTCTCCATGCAGCGCTCTTCACATACACTCAGCAGCAGGAACATAGCCTTCAAGACGGTGGCTTGATTCCATTATCTACGCTTGTACTATTGTAATTAAATATACGTACCGATTCACATTCTTGTTCTGTACAGCCATCGACTGCACACTAAATGAACAGCGCTTACAGGTAGGCATATCCTGCCCCTACAGCTTATTGATTAACAGTTCTTTTAATTACTGGTCCTTCGGACACCATAGTAATCAGGATTAATTTTCAATATTTTCCAGACAAATGGTTTTCAGATAAATAAGAACTCTGGCCACATAATCAGGTAATAGACATTTTAATACGTATTGATTTTTCCTGCAATATTTAGCTCTTGCTAATATATAGTCTACGTGACTTTCTCTTACACAGTGCTTGACTACATTTAAATATGGTATGTTGAAATTACATTTTTTTTTTTTTTAAAACGAACACATCTTTGGAAAATGAGCATATTTTGGAATTCAATAATATGATGCAAAGTGACAACATTTCTAAAACGAAATGCATTCATTACTTGTTCTCCATGTTTCTGAATATTGATGAATGTTTTGATGCATTTAACTAATAAAACCATGAATATAAATTAATGCACAAAGTGCCCTAGCCCTGAAGACGGCCTCTGTCCGAAATGCATCGGCAACCACGACAGATGCAGTGATTTTTTGCAACCAAGCAATTAAAAATTGGAAGCACTACATAAACCAAATGAGTTCTCCTGCCTTTTCATGATTGATAATGATATGAAGATAAAGATAACTGTAAACATGATTGCAACTCCATAGGAGAGCTGCACATGAGCATGTCTAAAACTAGACCGGTGTCTCGTTCCTTCTTCCTTTAGTATTCAATGCCAAGGTCTTAAGGTGTTCTCTGACAACGTTAGTACTAATGCCATTTATATAAAAAGTATAGATCAAAAAGCGGTGCCCACCCTCACTCATCCTGATGCTCGTCAGAGTCACATACACAAAACATTCTAGTTTACTCCTGTATGCACATTGGACACATCAGACAAAAACAGCTTTATGTGTTGTTGCATAAGGGAGCACCACATAGATGCCATTAACCAACAGGGTGGTGACTTGTGCGGCGCACAAATCATTGCATTGATTTGCCACAGAATACTGTATGCATGGTGACACAATGAGCTCTACTTTCCTAATCAAGGTGCCATGTGACATTGAGTTGCCATTTTGTGTGCGTGCTAGGCAGTGGCTGGCTTGTTTAGAACATTTTAAGACCGTTGATGCAGATTAGATGAATTTAGTCCATGTCCCAAAGCACCCACTGCAATACTTAAGCAAGAAAATTTGAGTTTTTTTGTAATCAGCTCATAGTCGAACTTTTACAAAATCATATATATATATATACACATATACACACACACACATCTATACAAATTCAAATATATACAGTACATACTAACAACAATCTTCACATACAGTACTTAAGTAATTTAAAACTATTCAATTTGATTGATTTAGTTTTTAAGATATCTAAAATAAATAAAAGTTTACTTGTTTAAAATGTATTTGGGACATGGAATCCTCTTATTACACCCTTGCCCCCACAGTATCTATAAAACTCCCTCAATTTAATCAGCATTTATTCAAAGTGTATTTTAGCGCGACGCCATACTCTGTACAGTGCAATGTGAGTAGCCCCACATTCTGTGTTCAAACAGTAGGTCCAGAAGTCTAACAATTTGATGAATTCATAATCATGTGTTATATGGCCTAATAAAATTGATATACATGTGTCCTAATTATGAGCACTCAGTCAGCACATGTCTTACTGTCTCGATACATTCTAGGATGTTACAGATCCTCTATGATCTGCATTCTTTAGGGATTTTACATTGCCGAGCCCGAACGAATCTCACAGGTAACTGATTAGTATGCATTAGGAACCTGAAGCGTCGTACCTCTGGATCCGGACAGAGCAGCAAATATTTTTGAGGACTCAAACTTGTGAGAAATTTGAGGCACTTTATAGTTATGGAGAGTTTGTAAATGCTTGTAGTTATTTACCGAGTCCCATTTTTGTAAGCGTCAGGAAAAGGCCTCTTTCAAACTTCAAATAATTTGTGCAATCGGCAAAATCAGGTTTCCAATCTAGTTGGTGAACAGTTCTTTTACCAACTTTATGTACCCGTTTTTTTCAGGGTTATACACAGGGCAATAATTTGCTCCTTGTTTTTTTAATAGAGGACATACCACAATGGTCTTTGCTTTCATAAAGTGTTCCCCTCTAAATTTGATTACCATTGATTTTAAAGACAGTCCCAATTTTAGCCAAATGTACTCTATGGGGGTGACAAGGGGTTAATTAAGGACTTGCGCCAAACATATCCTTCTAGTACCTAAAGCCACTTCAAAATTTGCATTTCTGGTGCATCAAGTCCATAAAGTATTACAGGGCAGAACCACTGCTTGTAAAGCATTAAAATGCCTCCTAATACAACCCCAGCATGATGGTACACAAAACGACATATATATATAGTATGTTTAGCATGCTATAACTTCATGATATCCTTTTTGTTGGACATTTCAAGTCGTACAATATTTATAGGTTTCAATGTACCCAAGCTCTGTAATATGAGCATTTTTATAACGCAGCAGCTCGCAACAGTTTTGGTCTTTGACCCGTGACCCTTGGCACATAGCTCAATATAGCGTTTATCATAGATTGCATACCAGTAAATAGATGATCGCAGATGACTAAATCATTTGAATAAAGCATAGCAGCTACGACACATTGGCCAATTCAGGGAGGACATTTTGCACTATAAGCAGGGTTAAAGTCGAGGGTACATGTGGGTGGACGGAGTCCCCCTACTTTTATCAGAGGGTCGACTCAGTCCCCCCAGCTAAAATGAGAAACATTGAAATCTTACTTTAATACATGAATTAAAGGCGACCTGAGGGACCGAACTACAGCCCTCAGTTTTGCAGGCCTGACACTTCACTGCACCATAAAACTTTGAAAAATAGCAAACAACTAAAAGGTGAAATACTGCATGTTCCAGGGAAAACATTTGTAATGGTTCATAGAGTTTAAAACATGCACCTATTAACGTTTTCAAAAACACCATTAGAAGAAAATATCCTCTCTTGGTGTTGTATGTGTTGATTTTAAGAAAGGCAAATGAAATTAGTCCTGTGCAATTTGGGTGGCAATGCAAAGCCAGTTTAATGAAATGTGCATATTTCTCCCCAATATGCTAATTTCTGGCAATGTCACATCCCATTGCGTTTGTTGATGGATCTCCCCACTTTCATCTTTAGGACTTGAACCCTGGCTATAAGCCATCTTCCCATTTGCATCTCACCTGACATAAGGCCAGAGTCATTTAATTTAATCTTTACAGTAGTATCTGTGTGTAACACTACTATAATTTGTAATAGCCATTCATCAGAACCCAGTACACGCAGTTTCTTCCAGGAGTAGTGCACAGTTAACCTGGTCGAAAGCTGCCTGGAAATCAATGTAGGTAAAGTAGACCGATTATCTAGAAGTCTAATATTATGGATTGTAGATGAACCTTGCCAAAAACCAGTCTGGAAACAGTGTAAAATATGATTCTCAGTAACCCATGTTTGCAAATGATTTAACACAAAACCAGTAAAGAAACTTAGCCGCAGTTTGAGTCAAGCATTGAGAGTAATCGATAGTTAAACGGGCTAGACGATTTCCATTTTTGAACACTGGGCTATGAATGGCTTTCTTCCATGACAGAGTTAACCTTCCCAGGTATGCGCCATATGTAAATAAAAAGAAATATACAAAAAAAAATAAAATAAAAAAAAAAAAATGGTGCGGGACGTTCCTTCTCTTAAGTATGCATAGGTTTCGTCAGCTAAATGATACTGGTGCTGGCGAATACAAATGCCCTATATTCAGGTCTTAACACTGACATGTTAAGCACATACCTGTGTGAAAACAATGGCTTGTAAATTGCCCCACTTGAAAGGCTGTAAACACAAAGAATGAGGGGCACAGGTGTGTGACTCCAGGGCATCTCACATGCTGCGTCTGGAATATGCATTCCTTTGCACAGGGGTGGACTGGCCTATGGGGAACTCTGGAGATTTCCCGGTGGGCCTCTGCACCCTGGGCCTCTTTTGTGTGGTATTTCCAAATGTTCTCATAGGAAAAGCATTGGGCTAGCTGAAAATGTGTCATAAGGGGCTACTTTGAACATTATTTCAAGGGCCTCTTTTGGTCCCCAGTAATTATTTCCAGGGCCTCTTTTCGTTCCAAGTGCACCCCTGCCTCTACATGTTCCGAACACATCGCAGTCACCAACAAGTCGGCAGAGAGCAGTCAGCGGCACATCTCAGAGGAGCGCTCACCGGCACAGAAGGGTGCTTAATCTGTTATCCGGCAAATGTACTGTGCCCAGCTCCAGAGCTATTTAGCTCTGGGCCCCGAGACGTCGCTCGCTCTGCTCGTTCCAAGAAACGGGGCTGGGTAGGCGCATTGAGAATATGCTGGTTATTTTGGGGAAATAAGCCATATCTTTTGGAGAGATCGCAGTCAATTCTAGGGCATAGAAAGGGGGGGGGGGGGGACAAGAACATAATGTCAATGGTGCTCACCGGGAGAAACATACGAGGGAAGACTGCACATTTAAGGAGTCATATGCGACAGTACTAGGTAAGGTAGAGGATGTCATTATTACACGTTTCAAGAGGGAGAAGAGCCAATGGATTCGAACAACGTGAAAAAAATAGAATGTCGAAATGTGATATGGTGGCTACGTTGTGGCACAACGCGACTTCTACGCAGGACCACACCGTTTGATCCTGGGCATATATGTAAGTAGATACACACACGTGACAGCTACGTTCATTCATAAGTGTTGCCTCGGAAAATATGAGGAAGAAGTATCACTGGGAATAGGAGGGTATATTATGTGAAGTAGAATGAATGAGTACAAATTGGGTAACAATCATGAACTAGTGCCAATAAAAATATACCATTATATAATTTAAACGCAAACATTGCCACATACTTCATTACTGAGTATACAACTATGGCACACATGCTCTCATGTATGTTGTCTCACACAACGTGAGAGACAGCATGTGTTCCTGACACAGTCACGTTTTTCGACCACACAACGTCAACGAGCGTTACTCTGCGAGAAGATTAAGCGATAGGATAATGTAACTTTCGCGTCTGTTAAAGGAGCCAACGGATTGTGCCGCCGTCTCTGGCCCACAGGTCAAATCCTAATATGCGAGACTCCGTCTTTTAATTCTACTGGGGTCGATAAATTCAGAACAAGGATCAACAGAGTAATGTTAAATATACACATACAGTGTACTTGATGTGTTGCAGATATTGGCCTACGGTGATATGACGCTTACATCATCAACGTAGAACAATTGCCGCATGCATTCTGGTGAACACCAGCGTGTTTCTTACCCTTGAATGGATATGACAGTTGTTGAACGCGCTGTGGGGTCTCGAGCTCTGCCGCCGCCGCCTGCCCGCGCTCTTCCAGGCACACTTTCTGAATGATTGGACGTTGAAGACTCGCGCCACTCCCCTGCTCGGCAGACGCCTCGCCTGCCCTGGCACGCGCCCTGTCCGTTGCTAAGCACTAGTAGACAAGGAATTGGATTGAACACGCAAGTTTACGCGGCCTTCTTTAGGTCAGGCAAACGTCAAAATATTCCTTTTCAAATGTTTCCGTTCGAAACAATACATTTTATGCCTGGTTGCAAGATGGTTGTCATTTAAAGCGGCACAACGCATTCGCTCACATCATTATAGTATCAATGGCCCAATGTAGACAACGTGGTGGCTGGACTACGAAGACTTACGGGTTTTCCGACGTGGCGTAATGTGTGTACAGTACACATCTTCCCTCCCACCACCCTCGTTCTTATTTGTATACCAAACACCAACAGCCAACCAGGAGTTTTAGCGAGAAACACACCACCTTAGCCGAGCCCCGCCCCTTCAAACACACCCCACTGCTACCCTCGGTCATTGAACCTGTTTGTTGGAAGTCAGTACATGGAAATAGAAAAGGAACTTGGCAAGGCCAGATAATTCAGCATCCAAAACGAAGTATTTACATGCTGTTATATCAGACATATCAGTCACCATGTCATTCACTGTTCAACTTGCAATAAATATGTACTGCCTGGACTGCTACTACAGAGCAGTGGCAAACGTTGGCCACCAGCTCTGTGTAATTACCTTCTGTGAAGTTAGGTAATTGAATTTGGTGTTAAGTTACCATTCAGAATTATACATTTTTAACATTTGAACATCTTTCCATATTGTGCTGTTTGATGGGTTGTGTACTTTAGAATACTTCAATGGTGCCAATAATGTATGTTATGTATTTTCCTGCGATGTCATTGTTATGGGAATTATTAATTTTTGAAACTTCAAAAAATCCTACATCTTTTTGGTCACAGAATGTTGGCAATTTAACATGTTTTACCTTTTCGTGTAGATGAACCCCCATTATGGCTGTCCCTTTATGTTTGTCATGTAAACAAAAATCACAAAAGTTAGAGTACCAATGACCAGGTTAATAAACGGTAATCTTCATTACTCATAGTCCTCCTCTTGTTCGTCACAGTACTTGTGAGGTTTACAATCTCCACCTCAGGAATTCATTCCATCTTTAAACTACCACCTATATCTGCCCCACCCATCCAGAGCGTACATACTCCAACACCCCCACAGCATGCTAGTTTCAATACACCCTTAATACATCATAGAAGAATTTTCATTTTCATGCTGCACCAATGCGGACGAGGAGGGTTGTAAGTACTGTAATGAGGAAGAGTAGGACTAGGAGTAATGAAGATTAGCGGTAAGTAAGTGTGACAGTACCTTCGTCGTGCTAGTACTTACTTGTGAGGCATACCAAAGACAGCCGTGAAAGATTGATCCATGAACTTGCAACACCCCATCAGCAACTTTATTTCAGAATACCACAACAAATCACAGCTGAGTCACAGTCCCAGCACTTAACACCCTCTCCACAAAGGAGGAAGACGCTTGCATGTGCAAATCGAGGTGATTTGTATTTATTAAATTTTTATATAGCGCTTTACGCCCAAGCGCTTTACAAGAGGACCAAAAGAATACAATAAGCATTGTAGAACAACATGTGAATCAAGTAACAGAGAGCAGTACATGCAACAGTTTACAACAGTTTACTTGAATGCAGAGGTGTAACATGAGTGATGTAAGACTGTAATGGGAGAGGCAACAAGAAGGAGTTAGGATGGGTGGTAGGATCAAGAGAGAGAGGTAGTAGAATATGTCAGGGTGGGGATTGGAGGAAATGTGATTTTAGAGAAGATCGGAAAGAGGGGGAAGAGGAGATAAAGCGGATAGGGACCGGGAGACGGTTCCAATGGTAAGGAGCAAGAAGTTGGAAGGAACGGAAGCGGGATGGGGCGCAGAGTGATGGAAGAGGAGCGAGTAGGAAAAGATCTGCAGTGCAGAGGGGACGAGAAGGGGTGTAGAAAGTGAGGAGAGAGGAAAGGTAGGGTGGAGCAAGACCATAGAGGGATTTGAAAACGAGACAGAGGAAATTAAATTTAAGCTGGGAGTGAAAGGGGAGCCAGCCTAAGGAGGAGAGAGAAGAAGAGATGGAATCATAAGATGAAAGAAGAAAGAGGGACTGAATAGCAGAGTGGTATATAGATTTAAGGGGGATTAAGTGCGCTGAAGGGAGAAATGAACGTACTGGAGTCGGCCCCTGTAGCAGCCATGCAGACCTCCTGAATCCCCACTCCCATTACCTCTGCCCAAGATGCTGCCATGCCTCTTGTACAGCGACCCTGAACAGAAGCCAGCAAAGAGACCTGTGCCCAGGAATACGGTAAGGCAATGGCCTGCCCAATCCAACAGCAAATCGGAGGCACTGATGCACCCCTAAATGTCACAAACTGTTAGACTGTCCAAAAGACGCTGTTCTGTCTAGGTAGGCCAAGACAGACCTTTTCACTTCCAATTTTTGCTACCGCTCCTTTCAGGCAAGGTCGTACTGGGAAAAAAGGACACAAACACAATATCCTGTGCCTTATGGACCTTCCAAAGAACTTTAGGAAGGAAGGAAACTCGAATCACATTTTAAGAACCAGAGAATCTGTGAGAACTTGCACAAACCAATTTCACTGAGCCTCCTTGCCGAGGTAATGGCCATCTAGAATACCATTTTCTATGTGAGAAACTTGATACCAATGGACTCCACTGGTTCAAAGGGAGAATTTTGCAAGGCATGCAAAACCAAGGGAAGGTCTCAAGGAGGAACACCAGCACACACCATGGGTTTAGACAAGGTAAAACCTTTTAACAGCCAGGAGACCAACAGCTCACACCCAGAACTGAGATCCCAGGGCTCCCCAAAGCCGGCATCTCCGCCCACTCAGCACTTAGAGAGGAAACAACAAGACCCAGGGCCATCCATGCTGTAGAAACTGCCACATCAAAGGTACTGAACAGTCCAGGGCTTCCACTGACTTCCTAGTGCATCACCTTGCAAAGTTTATCAAATGCATCTTGAACTAGGGTGACCAACCCAGCCCTTTAAGATGGGGTAGCAATACTTTAAGATGGATGGGGAGGCAGAATATACTCAAACATCAATAATCAAAGTAACTCAGGAAGGTGGCAAAGTGTAACTGCTTTAATATCAATTATCTAAAACAGGGAGTTACAATGAACATCAACAAATTCGCTTGATCTTCACACTCAATGCATTTCATAAAAAACATAGCTTATATACTAAAAACCCATCACCATTGACGTCAACCTACATTGCAAACTACAAAAACCTATCTGGGAAGGGGATAGGATTATAGGGAACATCTATGTATACGTTCCATACTTGTTGGAAAGGTGATTGGGTCTCTAACATCAGGTGGGCAACTAAGCCCTTCTCTAGTGCAAGTTTCTATGAAGGTCATCAAATACACAACATCCCATTGGTTATACATATTATAGGGCTCTCTATTAAGTGGCCCTCTATAATTAGTTGGCACCCTTATACCTCTCTGTAATATTCCACCTATGTAAGCAGTACACAGGCTAACATCCAGGTGCTGGTGGGCAGGTCATAACCATAGCTTCCCACCAATTAGCCTGTTCATCTATCATCACCCTTGAAGTCTGCCAGTCAATTAAGCTTTGAACTTAGCTGTGGAAATGTTCTCTGAGCTCGAGAATATGAGGGAGTATAGGCATACTCTGTCTTCTCGGTCTCAATACAGCTCGTCCCAGTGTCTATTTTCATCCAACCACATGACTGCATACCATGTATTCAAGTCTTTCTGCATTTAAAATACAATTAAATGATGAACCTCTGACGTCTTCAATGTTCTTACTCTCACCTAAGACAGGAGGTTTGTTCTTTTCACATATTCTGTAACCACTGTGCAATCATTCAGGCCCAAGGTGGCCTTGACTTCTTGGTGCTGAGCCAGCCAAGCCCTTCCTTGGTTCACCTCCATGGTAAAGTTTTCTGATTTCTAACTGCAACACACTGAAAACCTTCCTTTTCACTGGATCTAGCTCTGCTAAAGTGCATTGTGGAATCATCCATAATTCATAAGCTTTGTATGCATATACATTGGCACATCGGCGCAATCTATTCACTACATAGCTAGCCTTTTAGAATACTTTGCCTACTTGTGTTACTGCATCTGTACAATTGTAAAATGACTTGATATCTTCTTCATCATTTCTGTAGCATGAACATGGTCATCTCGAGCCCGAAATGTTGTTCATCTTTGGCACCTCCTCCTTAGAGTGCCTATAGAATGTTTATATTCTCTCATCTCTGCATCTCTTCTGGGTGTGTCAGCTCTGTTCTTCATGACGTCACTAATCTTCTCTTTTGCTCAGTTTTCACGCTTCTTCCGGGATTTCATTCAAACAGCCATCATATTGTCGTGAATGCATATATGGCTTTCTCAATGGGAATCTTACTTCCAGGATTCTCTTTGGTAGCTGTATTCTCACTGGCACTGCACGTGTCTCACACTCTGGCTCTCAACATATAGGAGCATGGGAGAGGAGCTTTGGGTGGGCATACTTGGCTCCACCTCTATACTCCCCCCTCTGGGCGATTCATCGACCACGTTCTCATCAGTTTTCACATCTAGACATCCTTGGTTGAAGAAATGCTTCTTTGGGACCCATGTCGTTATGACTCCCTTCAGACATCCTGCTGATTTCACATGGTCATCTTTACTCCAAGACATAAGCATGCAGTGTCCACTTGGACTGCAATAGATCCACTTCCCCACATACCTCTTATGGTTCTTTGGGTAAAGGAACTTTGTTCCTTGAGGTGCGTGAATGCTGGTCTTCACGTAGTCTCTGATTTCTTCATCTGTCAGCTCCTTAGTTTTCCATCCTGATTCAACATCAATCATGACCTTTATTCCTACAGCTTTCTGTGCAGTCTTCTTGCATTGTGAAATTATTATCCTGATCACACAAAATCCAAGCAATATCATCACTATTAGGGTTTAAACGGAAATTGAACATATCTGCCATCTATTGTGGGACCCACAAGAAGATTGATCCAAACCAACTGTCATCAGCAATGTCTTCCACTTCATCTATCATCCGGATGTGTAACTTCGTCATCGATATGGCCTCTGTCAAGGTGCAATTCTCGTCATCATGAGAAGGTATGAATGTGCAACGTGATTCTCCAATTTTGGCACAAACACCTCCATCCATTACTGTAATCCTGTTCATGACATATCTTTTCTGAAGTTTCATCAGTTGTGTGGCTGTCAGTTCTTCCTTGATAGCATTTAATCCCTATATGGTAGGGTTGATCGTCTGCAACAATTCCCATCTGGTTATTTGTAACCACTTAGTGTTTGCATCTGTCTGGCTCCTGGGCATGAAGATTATCATGCATATCGATGAAGTCTTACTAAACAATCTGTGGTCATATGAAATGGAATCAAAGGCTTCTATTGACTTAGCTGAGAAATACTTATCTCTGTTCATTCAATTCAGAAGTTCAGCAGATCTCTTTTTCTTCAGGTGAGCATCTGCTTTAGGAAACTCGCCAATGTCCAGCTCGCTTTTAGGAATCACCAATGCTGAAACATGAACTTTTACTGTAGAACATGGTCTTCCCCAATTCTTGGGCAACTTCATGTAAGCTCTGGATCCACAAGCCCAGTAGTGGTCCATTATCACCAAAGTTCCTGTGCTCATTCCTGGCATGTCAAAGATTCAGCCACAATTCTTGTTTTCTCAGTGTTTTCTTGTGCCATTATTTCTGAAACATAGCTTTGCACTATCCAGAGGCAATCTCTGTAAGGGCCCTCCTTTGTCTTCGACCCATGTCAGTAGTTTAGCAAGTCTCGGCCATAGAGGTTTGCATCCATTCTCTACAATGTCAATAGTCGGTTTGTAGCATCCAATCACTACCCATGCTCTGCAGATGACCACTCCTCCTTCCCATCAATCTGCATTTGGCCTCTGTTCTTCCAAATTTGGATTGCTTCTGCTGACTTTCCTGTTCACTTTCCATCTGATTCCACCCCCTTTCACTCCAGGCTGTTAGTATCTTATCACATGATTTTTAGTGTGGGCTCTTGCTCTTGTCTTTGTGCCTTGCACATAAATATCTTCATCTGGATCAGTCCATTCTGTTGCCCATGCTAAATAGATAGTGTGCTGTCTGAACATCTATTTCAATAGCTATGAATATCATTCAGGTCATGATCATCTTCCCTTGTACCTCTCTTAGGTATCCTTCTTGCTTCATCAGCTTTTATAATCATCTCATGAAGTATGTCTGCATAGTTTGCTTACTGGGGGAATCATAGGGACACTTGTGAGTGAAATCAGTGCCTTTACATGTGCTACTGGTGTAGAAACAGTCACATAAGGTCTCTTCCTATTTGCATAATATGAACGTAACAATGAATCATGAACTACTTGCAAAGCTGACCTCCCCCAAAAGGGAAGCTTAGACCTATCTGTCACAGGATTAGGGGCTTTCATAGGCACCCCTGGAGTAGGACACTCACACAAGGCCACCAAGGCCTTATAATTGCCACATCTGTACCCTCCTGCTGAATAGGAAGATACACAGGAACTACTTTGTTTATATCTACATAATAGACAGTGCATACTGTGAGTGAAAGTAGAATGACAATGAACATAAAGTAAGTATATATTATATACCAGTATGCCCATTTTATACAGCAATATCCTCTTGCACGTTGTGGTGCTCTCTCGTTGTTTGCCACATTGTTATTGCTATCAATATTGGCCATAGTGCTTATGATTACTTTTAAGGAAGGAAAAATCAAACTTTGATTGGGCAATCTCATAAAATGTTCTGGCAATTGCTGGAGTTGCTCCACAAGCTCCACAAGCTGCTGGATGATTGCAGGATGGTTGTTAGGTTTCCAGATAAACACAAAAGAGTCGACTTTTCATCAAAGCAAATGAGGATGTGCTTGCAGAAAATAGTAAAAGACCAAGGCCAGTAGGTTGTGAATGTCGTCACTCGATAAACCCATTGCATGCATTCAAGATGTGTCAGGCAATGAACAGATCTGTCTGCAAATTTCATGTATCAGCCCGTTTATCATAGGTCGATTTCTAGGATCCCACAAAAATACTTGAGTATCGGTTTGTCATCCAACAAGATAAGGATGCTCTTAAATCAAGAAATTAAAGACCATTCCAAGCAGTTTATGAGCGTCTTCGTCAGACAGGACCATCTGTGCTTCATGTACTGTACCCAGGCAACTGGAGGATTTGCTCAATTATGGCTGTGAGCAGTCTCCTCACGATTGGACAATTTTTAGGATCTTGCAAGAATACATGAACGACAACAGTTCTCCCAACAAATGAAGGAAACGCATGAAGAATGAAGAGGAAAACAGCAAGAATGATCTGATGAATGTTGCCATTAGGCATCCCCATGGGAACCTCCAAAGAGAAACTCAGTGAGAAAGGAATCGGGGAACTGTTCCCTCTTCCAGTCATTCAAGAGGGACTCTAGGTTCCTTACATTACTTTTACCTTCAAGACTTCAATATGTCTCAGTCCAATGTTCCACAAACTCCTGTGACTCAAGAACAATAGCTTTTTTCTTCACTCCTTGCGTAGCAGCTACAAAGAGTGTCTCAAACGAACCACAGTCAAATGAACTCTTCATCTGTCTACTGGACAGTCTCTGCGTCCTTCTTCCTCGTCTTCAATCTAGTCTGCACATGCTGAACTTCTTCTGGGGTCTGAGGGTCTCTCCAGTGTAGATTTTCACATCGCTGTGGAATATCCAAGGGCGTCTTCCTAACACCTTCACTGCCGATTGCCTTAACGTCCTCTGTAATGAAAGGACCATTAAACCTGGACTGATGCCATTTGAGGACAAAGTTCCTGATCAGCATCTGATCTCTTGGAAACACCTTTGGTAATAATAGTTCACTTGATCCGGTTGCTGTATGGTCTTCATCTGTGTTCTGAGACCGACACCCCGCCCGGTTGACTTGGTCTGAAATGACAGAGATACTTGTAGTCATACATGATAAGTAGGCACGTAGCTCATCTCCTAACAATTCGGCTGTTATCTGGGCATCACTTCTAGTGCTCGATGGAGGAGTGGGAGGCGTTCTCATTTGCCTCCCCGTTAGTAGTGCATGGGCCGTGAGGTGATGGTCAGAGCCTGGTTGATTCCTCAATGCATATAATGTGAGAGGTAAGCAATACAGCCATCCTTTTTTCAATGTTAACTTAAGCTTGGCTATTCTCTCTTTGAGCAGATCGTTGAGTCTCTCACATAGCCGTTAGCTTGTGGGTGATAACCTGAGTAAAATGTATGGTTTATACTAAGCAATAAGCTAATTTGTTCGAATACTTCATTCACAAAATGTGGACCATTATCTGATCTTAATACCTCACATATTCCCCATCTAGGAAACAGTTTTTGGACTAAGAACTTTGCAGCATAAGTGGCATCTGGGTGTGTGCATGGACCAGCCTCGATCCACCTAGAAAAGGTGCACACCACCACTATCATATATCTATATCCATTACAGACCTGCAGCATACCAACATAGTCAATATGTAAATGCTGAAAAGGCCATTCGGTGGATGTATAACTCCTCTGACTGATAGTAGCGTGTGCCCATCTGTAAACTTTTGACATACGTTGCAATTTACTACATAAAAAGCAACATGTTATAACAAATTCAATACAAACCAATACTCCACAATAGTTGCTGCAAGGCTTTCCCTAGTGACATGCGCAGGGAAGTGTAGCTGTTCCAACGCCACTCATAATATGGCTACAGTAATCACTGGTTTACCAGTGCTTTCCTGTCGCCACAGTGCCTTGGAAGGGGATAAAGAACACCCACTCCATGTCCACAGATCCTTCTCATCTCGTGGGGCTCCACCTTTAACTTCTATTAATTGTGTCTTTGATAAATTATTAAAGCTTTAATTCACAATCACCATTACCACCATTTTTTATTCACATCAGGTGCATCAAAGCTCATAATGTCTGCTGAATATGCAACTCTTTTTGCTTCCTCATCTGAGGCTTGGTTTCCATGTGAAATAAAGTCTGCTTTCTTAGTGTGCACTGCACAATTAACCATCGCAATGGCTACTGGGAGTTGTAGTGCCTTAATAAGTCTGTCCAATAAAGTGGCGTGTTGCACTGGAGTGCTCTCTGCTCGGAGGTAGCCTCTCCTTTTCCAGCATGCTAGCCCTGCGTGTACTGTCAACGTCACATAGGCAAAGTCACTGTACACGGTCACTTCCTGGTCTGCGTTGTTTTTGAGCGTGACAATCAGCGCCACTAATTCTGCAGCCTGTGCTGAAAAGTGGGACGGTAGTCGTGCACTTGTCATTACTCCAAATTCCCTATTAGCCATGTGCTTAATCACAGCAGCGCCAGAAGTGACCCCTCATTACTGGGTCCAAAATCCCACTGTAATATGTTAAGGGCTTGTACCCCAATGTAGTTCTCTGCGTGAGTACTGCCACCATAACTGTTCCATTCGTGTGTGAAAATAAAAAGAATTCTTCAGAATAATTAGGAATCCCTAGAACTGGAGCTGTACAAATTGCCTTTTTTAACTCATCAAACCCTTCCTCCATTTCCTCAGTCCATATAATCTTTTCTTGATTCGCTTGAGCCTTTTTCAGGGCCTGCAAAAATGGCCTTGTATATGAACTATAATCAAATACCCATGTTTTCACATAATTACATAGTCCCAGAAATTGCTGCATGTGCTTTATCATGTGCAGGTTTGCTTTTTTCAAAATTGCTTCAGCCCTTTCAGGTGTAACTTTCTTTCCTTCATGAGAAATTAATAGACCTATGTATAACACCTCTTCTTGGCAATGCTGCAATTTTTCCTTGTCCACTTTCTATCCCTTGTCTGCTAGGATAGTCATTAACTGAATCGACTCTTGCCTGCACTCATCTTCTGTTGTGCTACAAACCAAAATATCATCTAAGTATTGCAACACGACACTTGGCAAATCAATATTGCTTAAGTACATCTGTAGGACTCTATTGAAAATCGATTTACAATACCGTTGAGGTAATCTTGTGCTTTTTAACTTAAACTGTCTGAGCGTAAATGAAGTCAGATCCTGAGAATCTTTATGCAGTGGGATTGAGAAAAACGCATTTTTCAAGTCAATCGCAGTAAAATATCGCACCTCAACAGGATACTACATAAAATCGTTGCTGGATTAGGACCTGGAGGAAACTCGGCCTCTACAATCTGGCTAATTGGACACATGTCCTGAATTAAATGCTGTAACCCCACCTTCGAGTTCTTGACAGGATACACTGTGGTATTGCATGGTGGCTCCGATATTACTAAACTACCTTGATCCATCATGGTGGATATCGTCTTAAAAATACCCTTATCTGCCCCTCGAGACATGGGATACTGTCATGCTCAAGGTAAAATTGCTCCTGGCTTCAGATGAATCTTAACTTCTCCAACCCCCTTTAATAGGCCTACGTCATAAGGGCATGTGGTCCATAATGAAACTGGCACTTTCGCCATGTCTTCATCAAAAAATGCAGGACGCTGTCTCACTATCATCATTCTCTGTGGAATGTCGCATCTTTCTGCCTTAACCCAATATGTAATGCTCATCTCGAACACTACTTTGTCATCAGATGGGTCGTCTTTAAATATATCCTCATCAGTGACATAATTTAATCAATTACCCACTCCTATGGCAATTAATGTGCTCCATGATCTGCCTTTATCATCAAATCTTCTAAGCATAAAGAAGACTCTTCATACTACAGCTGCTTGTAACTCTAAGGGACAAATCTATCCCCACTCTTCATCCATGGGAATCTCTGGTCTAAAGGAAAATTCATCAAGTACTCTCATAGCCTTACCCACTAACCGAGGCAACCATGTTAACAAAATGCGTACCCCATAGTGAAATACTTCTGGTTCTAACGGTATTCCTCGAATGGCTATCTGTACTGTAAATGCCATAATCAATTTGCTCACATTTAAATAATGTATTCCTGGCGTTGAACACACTATGCCTTCATCAGTAAACAAAATTGTCATATTCAACTTCGTCATCAAATATCGCCACAGTATATTAACTGGTGTCTGTTTTGAATACAGCAATGGAACAGACATATCACATTCTCCTATAGAGACTGGCAATTGTTTAGTAAAAGGAACTCTACTTGTAGCTCCTGTGAAACCTTGAGCATTTATGGCATTACTTGACAATAAAAATTTCCCCTCACGTATGCATGAGTGAGTTGCACCTGTGTCTACTAAAAAAAGAAAAGGATCTGCCTCCTTTCGTGACGTCAACCCTCAGTTCCTCTTGAGGATTTGGCATTACTGATAGTACTGAACACATCAAATCACCCAGTGAGCTGTCTTATTATAGGTACATATGTATTCCTGTGCCCATGAAGGGATTCCCACCCTCGATAGTGACACCCCCTAGCCTAGGAGTCAGTAACTGTCCTGTGTTTGTGCTCTGCTTTATCTCCATGGGTGCATGCTGTAACTGTCCTTGTCTTGGATTCAATGGTGCTTGCAGTGGTTGCAAAGCCTGTTGCATTCTCAGTGCTTGTGCTTGGTACACTGTTTGATCTTGGGCAACCCGTCCCTATTTTGTGAGCAATATGCAGGCAGAAAAGCAGTCCCCGCTCTTGAGAACTGCCCATTCTGCACATACCCTTGACTTCCACATGTTCGTGCTATATGCCCTGTCATTCCACATGTCCGACATACAGGAGGGAGCCTTCTTTTTTAAAACTGCTTTTATTAACTTTTACAATACAAAACCATGTAATTCAACACAACCCCCTCATGGGGCATAACATCTCCCACCCCAAACCACCCCAGCCCCTTCTGAGTCATGCATGCATATCACCATAAGGCATTAGCATATTTATGTCGCAATTGCAAAACCACCAAAAAGAAAAAAGCAAAGTGTTCAGTTTACAGTAGAGGGCGTAACCCTCGAACAGCTCCACACCAAAAAAAAAAGAACCCAGTGGATGTTCCAACATAGTTTTTGTGTCCTTTCAAGGCAATGTTGGAGCGCTCTCCAGAGCCCCTTGGGACAAAGAGGCACTTACACAGTTCTGTTCATCCGATACATAGCTCCTGAAAGACATCCAATAGTATCTGGGTCTACTATTGAGAGGAAGCGTCTGATTATATTGCGTCTCTCTCCGTTCACACATCGAGATAAAATTCACCCAGTGTTGCACGGTGGGAGCTGTGGTTGCCCCCCACGTGCGAGCCGCCAGAGACCCTGTGACCACCGGGGCCATGTAAAGCAAACATTTATCACTGCCAGACTGCATGTCCACCAACACCAACAACCAAGTTTCAGGAGTGAAAGGGATCGGGACATCTACTAACTTCTCCATGACCTCTGCCACAGGCATCCAGAAAATTTGAATATGAGGGCAAAGCCAAGCCACATGGAAGAAGTCGGCCGGGTCTGTTGACATCTCCTGCAGTTCGGAGACCTGTGTGGGAATAGCTTATGCAGCGAGAGAGCGGAGAAATACACCTGACATAGGAACTTATAATGGGTCAAGGATGCCTATTGTTGGTAGAGATCGCTTTGGATTGTGTAAGTACGAAACCCCACTGTCCCTCTGTCAGAAAACGTGTTAAGCTGCCTTCCCATTTAGCCTTATATTGGGAAGCTGAGGGAGACACCAACGATCGAGCCAACCCCTACAAGAGAGAAACCACTCTTCTAGTGGATATCGGATTAGTAACATACTCCAAAAATGGGGAGATCGCAGGAGCCATGGGAAAATCGGGCCATCTAGATCTCAATACTTATCAAAGGCGGAAGTACAATAGCATAGTGATCAGAGACCAATCGCCCCTAGACTTAAGTTCCTCCCAGGTTATGAATTTGCCATGCAGCGCAACATCACCCAACGTTTGGACCTGCAGGGCCCGAAAATGCTGACTGAAAATGTGCTCGAAAGTAAGGGGTATCCCTCGGACCCTGAATATGGCCATCATGGGGGAGTACCATGGTCCCAAGCCTGCCCATTTCGCTAGCTGATCCCAAGCCTTCAACGTGGTCTCTAAGGGTTGAACCTCCGCCCTCACATGGTGCTCCCGGACGGCCCAGAGGAAGCCCCTCAGATCGTCAGACTGGGCGATTGCCCTCTCTAGTTGAGAATGGGGACAGCTATTCTTAGGGGACCACCACCAAACTGAGTACTGGATCTGGGCTATAAGATAATAGAGAAAGAGATTGGGAACCTCTAGCCCACCCTGCGCATAAGAACAGCACAATGTGCGTAGAGGTATATGGGGACGCTTTCCTGCCCATGTCAACCTGGACATCAGTGCCCTTACACGCTTCCAAAAGGACATAGGGAGCCATACCGGGATGTTATTAAAAATATAAAGTAGTTTCGGTAGGATGACCATTTTAGATAGAGAGATGCAGGCCGCTTGGGACAGGGGAGTCGAATCCAAGCCTCCACCCTATGCTCCAGGTGGTGCAGGGCCGTGGCGCAGTTCTCCGCGAAGAGAGTAGTAGGGGACGTGGACACTCTGACACCCAGATACCGAATTCCCTGTGGATACCAAGCAAAGGCCTCCCCAACATCTTGAGGTAAAACCCCAACTGTGAGTGGAAGGACTTCGGATTTAGACCAATTAATTTGTAGACCAGAGATGGCACCAAAAGTGGATATTTTCTCCATCACCGGCTGCAAATTAGACCAAGGGTGTTTTATGTATAACAACATGTCATCCGCATAGAGGGAGACAATGGATACACAGGAACGGATAGTCACACCCCGATGGGAATGAAACTCCCTCGGACGCAAGCCACCGGCTCGATAGCCAAGGCAAATAATAGGGGGGAAAAGGGGCATCCGTGCCTGGTGCCTCGGGTGGGATAGATAGGTGTGGATTGAAGCCCATTTGTGTATACAAGGGCGCGTGGGGCTGAGTAGCGAAGCCTGTTCCAGTGGAGAAACGTGGTACCTGCGCCTGTACGATGAAGGACTTCAAACAGAAAAGACCACTCAACAGAGTCGAACGCCTTCTCTGCGTCCAGGGCTACCACAGCAATAGGGACGTCCGGGTTCACATTATGCATTAAAGTGAATAACCTACACACATTGTTCTGTGTCAATCGACCAGGGATAAATCCTGCCTGATCTGGGAGGATCAAGGCGGGCATGTGGGGGAGAAGTCGGTCTGCAAGCAGTTTGGCCAACATTTTGTTGTCTGTGTTTATCAAAGACAAGGGGCGATAGGATGAACATTGCCTAGAGTCCTTGTTGGGTTTAAGCAGTACTGTGATCAAGGCAGTCTGAGTGGACTCCGGGAGAACCCCGGAGGAGGCCGCCTCTTCAAACATGTGACATAAATGGGGGACAAGCAAATCCGGGAAAGCTTTGTATAACTCAGCTGTAATCCCGTCTGTTCCAGGGGCTTTACCATTTGGGAGCAACTGTATCACTCTGTGGAGTTCCTCTGCTGTGGGGGGGGGTCGTTAAGAAGCATCCCAACCTCCGAATCAAGCAACCCCAGGGCAACCCTATCCAGGTACTGGGTGATGGCGTCGTGTCCAGCTGAACTATGGGCAGTGTACAGCTTCTCGTAAAACTGACAAAATACCCCATTTATCCCCACCACATCCCTGATTGCCTCTCTCCCAGGGGATTCTACTTCTAATATGGATTCCAGGCGACTCTCCTGTCTTATGGCCCAGGCGAGGGTTCTGCTTGGACGATCTCCCTCCCAATATCTCGCTGCCAGCACCGGGTGCCCCAAGAACCTCTCCTCGCTATCCATTAATGAACGGATTTCTCATCTTTTCACCGACAGCTCAGACTGTAGCAAGGGGGAATTTGATTTTTCTTGAAGGAGCTCCATACTTTTGATGTCTTTTTCCATGCGGGCAATCGCCCCGCAAATGCTCCTCAGGACCCCTCCCACTTGGGACATGCACCATCCCCGTAAATAGACCTTAAAAGTCTCCCATATGACACCGGGGCTGGATACCGATCCCAAATTCAACTGGAAGAATTCTGCAATGGCCCGGCGCAAATCTTCTCGAAAAGCGCCGTCCTACCAGGGCGCGAGCCCGGAACCTCCATCGGAGTTGGCTAGGTGGGGGTGATGGGCCTTTGAACTTCACCAGCACTGGGGAGTGGTCCGACAGAGTGCGAGGGAGAATCACTGCACCCTCTGCCATCCGCGATAGGTCTAGGGACAGATAGATATAGTCGATTCTAGAGGAGCTCCCATATGCACTGGAATGGTATGTGAATTCCCGCGTGTTAGGGTGAAGCCAGCGCCAAATATCAACCAAAGAGTAGTCTGTTGCGATGGAGTGCCACTTTTGAGCAGCTCTGGGAAGTGGCCTAGCGACTGTGCTAGACCTGTCCAATGTAGCAGAAAGAGCTAAATTAAAGTCTCCCACCCAAACCGCCTCATACCCCGGAAAAGAACTGAGGTGTTCCGAGCATGTCTGGAAGAACTCGGGAGAGTCATAATTTGGACCATACGTGTTTATGAATAAAACGGACCAGGTCGCAATCTCACCAGCCACCAAAATAAACTGGCCTTCACAATCCGCCACTTGTCTGTGTAATCTGAACTCCAATGATCGGTGTATATAAATTGCCACTCCCAGAGAATGCGTGGAATAAGAAGAGCCATATCTATGGACCCCCCCCACCCTGCCAGGGCCGGGAGTTTTTGTTCCTTCCCTAAATGGGTCTCCTTCATGCATAAAACGTTGACGTGGTGATTCCGCACATAGTTGGTGATAAGGCACGTTTTATTTGCATTGGTGAAGCCCGAATGTTTCAAGTGAGAAGAACAATCTCAGAGTCAGTAGGAACACGAAGCTCCTGCGGAGTAGTCAGGTTAAAAGTATGTTGGGAGGAATTAGAGAAACCCACCCCCTCAACCCCCTGAAACTAGGAACTGCAGAACCCATAGCACCAACCAATAATAAACTGTGGATACCCCCACTACCCCCTCCCACGCCAGAAACCCCAACCTACCAGCCAGCAATATCCAACCCCCACCCAGCTAACAACAACCATACAACTTCAAAACACTCAGGCGCCTCTGGGCATGGGGGGGGGTGCCGGCGGCCGTAGTGCCTCCCAGTAGCAGGAGGCTCATTTACCATATTAAGCTGTTCCATTGGAAATAGCAAGCTTAGTAACTGTTTCTTATAGCTGCAAAGCGAGACCGCAGAGCATGTCAAGGCGCTCCCGAGCAGAGCACAGCAGTGTGAGGTTTGCCTCCGAAAACAGGGGAACTAAGATGATTGACCGGGGGAGGCCCCCGTACTTGGAAGTTCAGAGGCAAATCGCTCCACCGACTCCAGAGTTGTAAAGAATAGTGTTTTCCCTTGGTAGACAACCCTAAGTTTGGTGGGGTACATCATAGAGTAGCAGATGCCTTTCTTTCGCACAATGTTTTTCATCGCCTGGAAGGGCTTCCTCAGGTCCTGTACTTGTTAACTGAAATCCGGAAAAAGTCTGATTGTAGCGGAGCCCCACCGAAGAGATTTTTTTTCCCTAGCACTAGGGAGTAGTGGGCTGGCTCCACCATAAACCTGTTTGAGACGGGAGGTTCGTCAAGGATCTCCCTAAGAAGTTTCTCCACGAATACTTCCATATTGTCAATGGAGGTGGATTCCGCCATGCCTGTGATCCTTACATTGTTTCTTCTGGACCGACCCTCCAAGTCGTCGTTCTTAGCAACCACTCTTTTCACCGTCTGCTGTGGGGATGCCACCTTGCGCTGAAGTACTGCGATCTTGTCCTCTCCCTCTCCGATCCGGTGCTCCGCCTCGGACATTCTGCCACATAGTTTTTCGATTTGTACAGCTGACACATCTACTTTGCACGTAAGCGCGTCAATTTTTGCGCCCAAATTGTCCCGACTGCCTTTCAGCGCTAACAGGGTCTGGTTGAGAGCCATGAAATTGAATTGGGATGAGCTAGGCTCGGGTTCCGGCTGCAAAGCCTCCGACCTGGCATATTGATCCATCTTTGCCTGTTTTTTCTGATTACTCATGCCAAGGGGTGGGTTGTGGACTCAGATTGCGCGTAACTGGAGCCCAGGGTTATAGGACGTAATGCAAAGCGGACAGGAGGCAGGTGGGGAGGGGGACAGCCAAGGCAGGGGTCCCGATGACTCCGGTTGAGGACCACCTAGTAGTGAGATCAATGAGGCATGGTAGTAGACCCCCATCGTCCAGGCACTGCCCCCAGGGTCCCAGAGTAGTAGCCCAGGATGCTGATGGCCGCAGCAGAGAGCCAATTAATGATAGAATGTGTGACCACACTTCAAGTGACTGTCAGCAGTTCCAAGTTGTGGTGCTTCCAGGTCTGAGTGGGGTCTGAGGCCCCCCTGCACCCTTCAGACAGATGCAGCAGTCCGAGAGACCCCCCGCCAAGCAGGGTGCAGAAGGCCTGGCCGGACCCGGACAAGCAGCTCCAGAAGCATAGGGGTCTTCCACTCAAGTCCAGCACTGCCATACCATCAGGATGGAGAAAGTCCACTGCGGAGAGATAGGAGAGAGCAGAAAAAAAATAACTAAAAAAATAAAAGGGGGGCGGGACCGAGATAATGCACCAACAGGCTATTCAGGTGGAGACCAAATCCTTAGTCCCTACTGCCCCCCACCCCATAACTGGAGCAGCTGCTGCACCCTCCTCCCCCAGTCACCCGACTCACCGCTTATAAACTGTCAGGCCAGCGGGGACGGGTGGGGGAGGGAGAGCACAACAAGTCCTGCAAGCCAATGGGGCAAGGTCCCCTCACCAATGCTGCAGATTCCGCACAAGCCACGCCCCGACGAGGCCCGGTCACTCCAGCGCCGCAGGACTCCCGGCAAGGGCAGACCCAGCCCGCGCCCCAGTTTGGGAGAGGGGGACCGCTCCTCCAGGCAGCCGCAATCAGCTCGCTGCACCGGCCCCTCCGTCACAGGCAGCTGGTCACTTCAAGGAGCGCGAGGGGCCCCCCACGCCACTGCCGCCGATGCTGCCAGGCCACGCCGCTTCACAGTGCCACAGGGGCTGGAGGAGGAGGAGGGGGAGGGGTGGCCCGCCGATGCCAGTCACTCCGCCGCCTCAAGGCGAGCCCCCAATACTCGCGTTCCATGGGTCCACAGATGCAGGGAGCGGCAGATCTCAACTTCCCATGGGCACCACAGCTTCAGCAGGGGGAATCACACCGCAGTATGCCACAGAACCACCGGATTATGGCCATCTGTTGGAGCCTCTGCTGGAGCACTCTCAGGTGGCGGCCCTCTTACGGCCCGCGCAACAGCGCCCCCAGTAGGGAGCCTTCTAATTAACCCTCCCTGCATGCCTTGATTATCATTTTGCATAGGCTGAAACCCACCTTGGTTATTCGGAAAATTCCCTTGATTATTCTGAAAGCCTCCTCTTCCTCGGATGTTTCCCCTTCCCCTTGGAATAAATCAGTTTCCTCCTTGATCAAACTGTCATTGGTTATTTACCTGTGGCATACGTGTTGCTTGCTGCGATCCCGGCCCTTCTGCACTAGTTAACTTTGCCCCTTCTATAGCATACGTCGATAGTTTTTTCTGTACCAACTTACCTTCTTCAAGCTTCCTACCATCTTCCTTCTTTTGATTTTTCTCTTGCAACAATCGGCAATGATGCGCTACGGTCAACTGTATTTCTGGCCATGGTTTTGCGTCCACCAGCTTATTGAGCTGTCTCTACACTTTGTCTGGCAGCCCTTGAAATACCACCAGGGCAGCTCCTCAACCTAACCCTGTACTCATCAATGATCAAGTCGAATTTGAAGTTTCCAGGATATGTGATTCCAGATATAGAAGAGGTTGACTGCAATACTTATTGGAATGGAAAGGCTATCCTCCCAGCGAACAAACATGGGAACCTGTGTTCAATATGAATGTCCCCCGTTTGTTACGGAGGTTCCATCTAACCAATCCAGGTAAACCTTTCTCATCTCTGTTAAGTCAGTTTGTCCAAAGATAAGGCTCCATGCTTGAGGCTGAACAAACTTCCCTCTTTGCCTTGCGACTGTGCACCTTCAAATCAATTGATTTTTCCCTTATTTCTTTATTCATTTTTCATCATATCATGATAAACCTTATTGATTTTCACTCCAATGCTTCCTATGTCAAAATTATCCTCTAGATCTGCTCTAGACAGCCCTGGCATTGATTCATGTGTCGGGAAGAATTCTTCCATGTCCGCCCATGCTGCTACTGGATTAGGTTCAATTAACTCTTTCTCTCTGTGATAGATGTTGCGGGCCCTTTGCCTTCACTTAAGTTCCAGTTCCTCATCAAACTCTCTTTGTTTCCTTGCTTCCTCTCTTATCCTTTCCTTTCCTCTTCTTTTCTTTTCATCTCTCTTCTCTCATTTGCTCTACGTACTTCATCATCTCTGTGCCTTTGTATTCTTTTATCTCTTCATTTCTGTTCTTCCTCTTCCTTTCTTTTCTTTTCTTGCCTATCTCGTTCTTCGATTGCTCTTTGCCTATTATCATACTTCCTTTGCTCCTCTGCTCTTTAATGCTTCCTCAACTGTTCATCTTGATACAGTTGTTCCCTTCTTTGTCTGCTCTTTCTTGTCTTGATTCACCGTTTGCGTCCCTTCTGAACTACATGGTCCATAAAACACTGCAACCTCCTATCCAGTGTACTCGCAACATGGCCGACGCCATTACGAAGTTCCCTGTCTTGTGTTTCAACTGACCTGCCACTTCCTAGAAAACAGACGTGCCCCTGCGGCTCTGCGCGTCTCAACGCTACCTTTCCGAAGTTCCGGCAAGTGTGTGTCTAACTTCCCTCTACTCCCGTGTCACCCCCTTTTTTAGCGGTTCCCAATTCCTTCCCGGTAATATCCAGTTCTGCCGTACTTACCGCTCCTGGAATAGTTCTTACCACCCTTCTCGGGCCCTTGGCCCGGATCTGTATTGCACTCGTATTCTGCCTTCGGCACGGTGCAAGCTTATCGATTCCTTCCTGGTCCCCAGATACTTCCCAGACTTTATACTCACCTGGCCCTAATACTGAACGTATCTGTACAAGTCCCGCACCATCAGAAGGAAGAAAAGACCTCAGAAGAAGAAGACTCCAAAGGATAAACAGGTGAGATTAGAGGTGGAGTGTGACAGTTTTAGACGCCCAGGATTTGATATTGAAATGCATATAGAGGCTGCTGTTCAGGACCTCATGAAGGGAATGCAAGAGTTAACAACCGAAGTACAGAATCTTAAGGCTGAAAATGCAGCACTAAAACAGCTTGTGCTATCCAGGGACTCGGCATTTCAGGAAAGTGCCATGGTTGGGGGTATAGTGGACAAGTATGATGGTACCACCAAGACGCGATGTTCCTTCCTTGATTCATGTCTGGTGCATTTCACCTTGAAACCCTACTATTTCTCTACATCCAGGGCTAAAGTAGGATTCATAATCTCTCACCTCTCTGGAAATACTTTAGCCTGGGCAACTCCCTTAGTGAATGCGGGAGACCCGCTCCTGGACAACTATGAAGGATTTGCAGACGCTTTAAAAACCATGTTTGACCACCCTGAACAAGTCTACAGTGCTCAGGAGAAACTATTGGAGTTCCAACAAGGCAACCAAGATATTTACGTAACTTGCTTTATGCAATTGGCCAAGGAGGCGGATTGGACTCCAGAAGCATGTTTTACATTGTTTCATCGTGGGTTAAATGACAAAATCAAGGATGAACTGGCCAGAGTAGCCCGTCCAGGTTCCTTCCAGGCCTTGCTAGAATTGTCCTTACAAATCGACTTCCGCACCCAAGAGAGGAAGGCAGAAAACAGAAAGACACAGCCATTACCTCCGAAGGTTCCCTTGGATTATCCTAGCTCTAAAGAGACAACCTCCCCTCACTCTCCTGATCCTGAACCTATGCAATGTGGTTCCTTGCGGAGACCTATCTCTCCACAGGAAAGGATTCATCAGATCAACACTGGACTCTGTATGTATTGTGCTTCTGACAAACACCTCATAAGAAATTGTCCCATAGCCCCACCTCGGTGTTCGGGAAATGCCAGCTCCCGATCTTGAACGGAGCTCAGCTTCGGGAGAAAGGTACAGGCTCCGAGTCTTCTCCTTCCTTGAACTGTCAACATTCAAACATATTGGTGATACTTCAGGTATCCTTGTCAACCGCCAATCAGGAAAAGCATTCCATCCTGGCCCTGGTGGATTGTGATGCTATGGGGATTTTTCTAGACCACAGGTGGGCCTTGAACACCATATTCCCCGAGAATCCAAAGAAATCACCCAGACGGACGAAGGGATTGATGGGAAACCATTGTCTTCTGGACCCTTAACCCAGTAAATCGGAATTACCACTGTCAATAAACAACCACCAGGAAATGTTGCATTTTGACATAATAAAGACAGCTAATTACCCAATGGCTTTGGGCATGCCCTGGCTCCAAAAGCACAACCCATATATCAACTGGGCAGCCGGTTCCTTGTTTCTGGGTTTGGAATTTTGTCTTTCTCATTGTCTGTCCCAGAATATGATGCTACCCATATCCACAGAAACTCAGACTTCTGACCATTCATCCATTAGTGTGTCCAACATTACCCAGGTACCTGAGAAATACCATCAATTTTCACATGTATTCTCATCAGCTATTGTTCAATCACTACCTCCCCATCGACCTGAAGACTGTGCAATCGACACTGAGAATTCCGCAGTTATACCTTTTGGAAGGATGTTTATGCTTTCTGAACCTGAGAAAAGAGCTCTATGTGAATAACTGGACACCAACCTCGCCAATGAAGTCATTCGTCCTTATAAGTCCCCTGCGAGGGCCTCATTGTTTTTGTGCCCAAGAAGGATACCCAAGAACTCCGACCCTGCCTGGACTACCGGGGTCTTAATCAATGCACCCTCAAGGTCCGTTATCCATTACTACTCATCTCTGATATCTTGGAAGCAGTACGCGGCGCTGTCATCTTTACCAAACTCGACTTGCGGGGAGCTTACCATTTGATCCGTACTAAGGAAGGCGATGAGTGGAAGACTGCCTTTCGGACACCATCGGACATTTCGAATGTTTAGTGATGCCATTTGATCTAGCCAATGCTCCAGCAGTTTTCCAGCGCTTCATGGACAGAGTCTTTTCAGACATGCTATTCCTTTTTGTTATTGTTTATCTGGATGACATTTTGATTTATTCCAGTGATCCCATACTACATCAAGAACACGTGACTCTGGTCCTACAACATTTGCGAGAGAATAAACTGCTGGCCAAGTCAGAGAAGTGTATTTTCCATGTACCTACTGTTCATTATCTGGGATTCATTTTAAGTCCTCAAGGAATAGAAATGGATCCCGCCAAGGTTGATTCTATCCTTTCGTGGCCTGTCCCTACATGGGTAAAACAGATACAATTCTTCCTGGGAATTGCACATTTTTATAGGAAGTTCATCCCGACATTTTCTGCCATAGTTGCATTATTGAAGAAAGACATACCCTTCAACTGGTCGATTGATCAAGAGACCGCCTTTCAAGAACTGAAACAAAGATTTACTCATACCCATCCTGGCTCAACCTGACATCAATAAACCCTTCCTGGTGGAAACCGACGCCTCAGACTACGCCATAGGGGCAGTCCTAAAACAAGAATCCGAAGACAAAGAAGAACATCCCATTGCATATCTGTCTTGAACTTTGAATCCCAGTGAAACACATTACTCAGTACTGGAGAAGGAATTGCGCGCCATCTGGCAGGCTTTTACAGAGTGGTGTCATATGCTCTTCGGTGCTAAGTTTCCTGTACAATTTCGAACAAATCACCAGAATTTACAGGTCCTTCAGTCCCTGGAGTGTAGAAACAGTCTGTAACGCTTACCTCTGGGGCCCTGCAGGAGTGCCTGGTCTGGTCTGTCGGCGGCCACTGGTCCGGTCAGTTGGCGAACACTGGTCTGGTCTGTTGGCGAACACTGGTCCTTGTAGCTTGCCCAAAACACTCACTCCACTCTGCTCACTGCAGGTTTAGTCACCAAGTGGACAGAGAGTGGGGAGTGGTCTGGATTGATGTGTAAGGTTCCGGGTCACTCTGTGTTGTGGGATCTCTTGGGAACCTCTGGGTATATCATGGTGTAGTCCATCAATGCTTTCTCAGCAGTCTTACCCCAGTTCCTTCACTGGGTCACGGCGGCTCTGCAGTCTTAACCCAGTTCCTTCACTGGGTCACGGCAGCCCAGGCCAGCTGCGGCGCACCTGTCCGCCTTGAGAAATGTCTTCTTGTTAGAGCACGCAGAGACATGCTGGTAAGTGTCTCTATGGCACCAGTGATGTTGATGAAAGCGAAGTGCCCGCGTACCGTCTTGTCAGAGGCACACTTTCTGCTGTTGTCCAATGAAATGCCTTATGCTCTTGTTTGACTCCTTTATCTTGTTCTCTTTCAGGTTTGCTGAATGCCTGCAGGCTGAATGCCTGCAGCTGCAGCACACCATGATAGCCGCGGAGCCCCGCTGCGTGGGAGGAGCGGACCGAGGTAAGTTCAATGATGGGGGGGTGTGGGAGGTGTGGATTGTCTCTGGCTTACCCCCGTGTTCTTTGTCTTTGCAGGCACTGCGGCTGTACTGGGGTGCAGAGGAACGGAATCATGAGCTAGATCCCATGGTGCAGGCGGAGCCGACGAGCGACATCAGCTGTTGGATCCTGTGCTATTCCCGGGGAGTCACGGTGAGTAACAGGTAAGTCTGAAGCTTAGATAGAGCGCTGGATTCTTGCAGGAAAATGCCGGGTCCATTTCAGACGTATCGTGACAGGCAAACGTCACGCTGCTTCCCAGCCGGAGAAAACGCTAAGTGCTGGGTGTGGCCCAGGGCGGAGTTTATATAGGCCTGGGCCCCACCCAGCAACACTAGACCACCCAGGACTCTGTGTTGTAGGCCTGCTAGGGGCCATGTTGGATTCTGCTGGATGACCCAGCCCGGGGGCCATTTTGGAAGGGGCAACTGCCGGGAAATACTGGCAGCAATCTGTTACTGTGCCACTCAGCCACTCTCCTAGACCAGATGCCAGCGATACTGCCAACTGAGGTTTTGGGGATCATGACACAGTCGTCAGGCTCGTTGGGCCTTCTTTTTTACCCAATACCAGTTTCACATCCACCATGTACCCGGAACAACCAACATAATAGCTGGCGCGCTATCTAGACGCCCTGATTACGAACCTGATGAAGCCTGTGCCTTTCCCAAGAGGTTTCCCGATACTGTGTACGTAACCCAGGCCAACTCCCTATTGGATAACATCCGCACTGAGACCCCACTCTCAGAACTCTGGGAGGATTACACCAAGACCAAAAAATGGTTTCTCGTTGCCAAGGACGGTTACCTCTTCAAGGACAAGTGTCTGGTTATACCTACACAAACGCTGAGAACCAAAATAACCAACCTCTGTGATGATACTTTCCATTCCGGGTATCAGGGCATTACGGCTACTCAGCGACTCATTCAGAGAAACATTTGGTGGTCTAGGATGACCGATTATATAAAGGCATACATCCAAGCCTGTGCAGTTTGCAATCAGAACAAGTACGATAATAGAAAGCCAGCTGGTCTTCTTCATCAACCTGTCCTGTCAGACCGACCTTGGGAAATAATTGCTACCGATTTCATTCTTGAATTACCCCCTTCCAAGGGCTTCACAACCATCATGGTTACCATCGACCTGTTCACCCATATGGCCCATTTCGTTCCTTTGGATAAGCTACCATCGGCACAAGAAATGGCAGGGATCTTCTTAAAACACATCTTTAGACTACATGGTCTTCCTTCCAAGATTATCTCAGACCGCGGACCTCAATACATTTTCCAGTTTTGGAAGTACTTGTGCCAAATGTTGGGTATTCAACGTGCCTTGTCTTCAGGATACCATCCTCAGACCAACAGGATAACTGAACAAGTAAATCAGACCCTAAAACAATACCTACGATGTTTTGCCTCCAAGGTCCAGGATGATTGGTCAATTTTGATTTCAGTAGCTGAATTTGCATACAACAATTCTGACCACTCTGCAATTAAGACAATCCCTTTCTTTTGTAGTCAAGAATTCCATCCATCTTTTCTGCCAACACTCCTACCTCACTCCACCCTGGTTCCTTCAGTTGATTCCTGGATAAAGCATTTGGTCACTGTACACAAGGATGTGAAAGGACATCTAGAAAAGGCCAGGATTGATGTTAAATGATATGCTGATGCCAGAAGGAGACCAGGTCCTATGTATGCCATCAGTGACAAGGTCTGGCTTTCCTCTAGACTTTTACCTCGACATCTACAACCCAGCAAGCTGGCCCCACGATTCTACAGGCCCTTGGTGATAAAGGAGATCATTAACCCTGTGGCATTTCGACTTCAATTACCAGAATCCTGCAAGAAGATCCATCCCGTTTTTCACAGGTTCTTGCTTAAACCCTATTCTCAAACCACCAGGACAGCTCTTCGACCTAACCCTGTACTCATCAATGATCAAGTCGAATTTTAAGTTTCCAGGATATGTGATTCCAGATATAGAAGAGGTCGACTGCAATACTTAGTGGAATGGAAAGGTTATCCTCCCAGCGAACGAACATGGGACCCTGTATCCAATATGAATGCCCCCGTTTGTTACAGAGGTTCCATCTAACCCATCCAGGGAAACCTTTCTCATCTCTGTTCAGTCAGTTTCTCCAAAGATAAGACTCCATGCTCGAGGCTGAACAAACTTCCCTCTTTGCCTTACGACTGTGCACCTTCAAATCAATTGATTTTTTCCTTATTTCTTTATTCATTTTTGGTCATCTCATGATAAACCTTATTTATTTTCTCTCCAATGCTTCCTATGTTAAAATTGTCCTCTAGATCTGCTCTAGATGGCCCTGGCATTGGTTCATGTGTCGGGAAGAATTCTTCCATGTCCTCCCATGCTGCTACTGGATTAGGTTCAATTAACTCTTTCTCTATGTGATCGATGTCGCATGCCCTTTGCCTTCTCTTGAGTTCCAGTTCCTCATTAAACTCTCTTTGTTTCCTTGCTTCCTCTCTTATCCTTTCCTCTTCTTTTCTTTTCATCTCTCCTCTCTCATTTGCTCTACGCACTTCATCATCTCTCTGCCTTTGCATTCTTTTATCTCTTCATTTCTGTTCTTCCTCTTCCTCTCTTTTCTTTTCTAGCCTATCTCGTTTTTCGATTGCTCTTTGCCTGTTATCATACTTCCTTTGCTCCTCTGCTCTTTCCTGTTTCCTCAACTGCTCATCTTGATACAGTTGATCCTGTTTTTTTCTGCTCTTTCTTGTCTTGATTCACAGTTTCCGTCCCTCTGGACTACATGGTCCATCAAACACTGCAACCTCCTATCCAGTGTACTCCCAACATGGCCGACGCCATTACGAAGTTCCCTGTCTAGTGTTTCAACTGACCTGCCACTTCCTAGAAAATAGATGTGCCCCCGCGGTTCTACGCGTCCCAACACTACATTTCCGAAGTTCCGGCAAGTTTGTGTCTAACTTCCCTCTAGTCCCGTGCTACCCCCTTTTTTAGTGGTTCCCAATTCCTTCCCGTTAATATCCAGTTCTGCCGTACTTACCGCTCCTGGAATAGATTTTACCGCCCTAATCGGGCCCTTGGCTCGGATCTGTATTGCACTCGTATTCTGCCTTCGGCACAGTGTCAGCTTATCGATTCCTTTCTGGCCCCCAGATTCTTCCCACACTCTATACTCACCTGGCCCTCCCTGGAATACTGAACGTCTGCACCTCTTCAAGGCAGGTACCCTACCTGCACGCTGGTGACAAAGGACTCTCGCCCATATCTGTACAAGTTTGGCAACGTCAGAAGGAAGGAAACACCTCCGAAGAAGAAGACTCCAAAGGATAAACAGGTGAGATTAAAGGTGGAGTGTGAATTTCTTCTAGCGACGTCTTCTTTCAATCGTTTCTCTCGTTCTTTGTCTTTCTTATCTTGCTCATCCTGATCTTCCTTTTGCCTTACTTCCTCAATGCTCTTCGCATCAAGTTTGAGCAATATCTGACTGCCCACCCATTCGTTCTGTATGAGTGCTACCTCGTCAGCTTTATCTTTCTCTCCTTTCCATCTTTTTTATTTCTCTCTCTGTGTCTAGAGACCTACCTGGTCGATCACTTCTTTCCTTGTCCCGTGGGACTTTAGGCATCGTATCTCTTTCTGGAGTCTTTTCGGCACTCTCGTCTGTCATGAACTACAGAACACGTCCCTTTTGGACTTCCTGGTCCTTGTCACAACGGGGCTTGCACTCCATAATACTCCCAACATGGTTGTCCAGCGTGAAACCCCTTTCTCGCTCCACGCGCTGGACGTAACGTATTCTATTAATAGACCATGCCTTCCGCGGCTCCGCGCGTCTCAATGCTATTGCAAAGTAGCGATCCGACGTGTGTCCCGTAGCTCGCGGTATTGTTTCCTCGTACCTGTCTATCTACCCGTTCCTTGCCCCTTCCTTTCCTCCTAATTCCTGGACTCGTGTGCTAGTTGCACCTTTCCTAGTTCCCCGGATTCCTGGACCCGCGTCCCGGAAACTGAACGCACTCTGGAGTCGGAAGAGACTCGGGCAGCCTTGTTCAAAACCAGGTCCGCCCGCAAGAAGGCAGCCACCAAGGACTCCAGCAAAGAACGGACCCAGGTGAGAAGGGGGGAACTCCTTGACAGTTTGAGACGCCACCCGACCGAACTTGATAGCGACATATAAGCCGCTGTTCAGGACCTGATGCATGGCATGCAAGAACTATCAACTGAGGTCCAAAATCTAAAGGCGGAAAACGCTGCACTCAAACAATTGGGCCTATCCCGGGATTCGACCACAAAAGAGAGCGTCTTGTTGGGCGGCATTGTTGACAAATACGATGGGTCGGCAAAAACCCTTTGTGGATTCCTGGATTCATGTTTGGTCCACTTTACATTTAAGCCTTATTACTTTTCGACTCCCAGGGCTAAGGTGGGGTTCATAATTTCCCACCTTTATGGGAATGCCTTAACCTGGGCTACACCCCTCGTTAACTCCGGCGATGCCCTCTTAGATGACTATGATGGGTTCATACAGGCCCTTAAAAACATGTTTGATCACCCTGAGCAGGTCTTTAGTGCCCAGGAACATCTGTTAGACTTTCAGCAGGGTTCCCAGGATATGCTCACTTATGTGACCCGATTCAAACAATTGGACAAGGAAGCTGATTGGTCCTCTGAGGTGAGTTTCACCCTGTTCAGGAGAAGACTGAATGATGAGATTAAGGATGAGTTGGCCAGAGTGGCTCGACCAAACTCATTCCAGGCACTAATGGACGTTGCCATGCAAATAGACTTCCGTATCCAGGAAAGAAAGGCTGAAAAGAAGAAATCCAGGGGAAATCCCTCCAAGGTGTCCTTTGAGAGCACTGTCAGAACGGACACAAACCCAGGCTCAGTCACAGAACCAGAACCCATGCAGGTAGGAGCCTTCCGTGGACCCATATCCCTGCAAGAAAAGATGAGAAGGATTCATACGGGGTTGTGTATGTATGTATTGTGCTTCGGACAAACATTTGGTTAGGGAATGTCCTCTAGCCCCCCCTCGGCGTTCGGGAAATGCCAGCTCCCAATCCTAGATGAAGCAGAGCTTCGGGAGAGAGATGTTTGCACCACATCAATTCCATCCTTGAACTCTCCTGGACAAAACAAATTGGTCATACTACAGGCATTTCTATCACCCTCCAAGAGCAAGACCTATCCCATTTTGGCCTTGGTAGACTGGGGAGCAATGGGGATCTTCATTGATCATGATTGGGTTGCTAGTCACCAGATTCCGTACGAGACACAAAGTACCTTGCAGCCTGTGGAAGCCATCGACGGAAGACCCCTAACTTCAGGGCCCATAAGCTTGCAGACCAAGGAGATCCAGCTCTCAATAAATCACCATTAAGAGCTGATTAGGTTCGACATCATTAAGTCAGCCCACTACCCCATGGTATTGGTTATGCCCTGGTTACAAAAGCATAATCCGTAGATCAACTGGACAGCAGGATCACTATTCCTAGGCTCAGAGTTTTGTATGTCTCACTGCCTATTCCTGGAACCTTCATTAACACCCCCTAAAATACCGCATAAAGACCAAGAAACACCACTCGTGGTTTCCAATATCATACAAGTCCCTGAGGGCTACCAAGGTTACGCTGATGTGTTTTCGACTGCCATAGTCCAGGCCTTACCCCCACACAGGCCTGAAGACTGCGCAATAGAAACGGAACCCTCAGCAGTGATTCCCTTTGGCAGGATGTTCATCCTTTCTGAACCCGAGAAAAAGGCCCTCAAAGAATACCTGTATACCAACCTTGAAAATGACACCATAAGACCTTCAAAATCTCCAGCAGGTGCTTCGTTATTCTTTGTTCCCAAAAAGGATACCCAGGAACTCAGACCCTGCCTAGATTATCGTGGCCTAAATCAATGCACCCTCAAAGACCGATACCCACTACCCTTGATTTCAGATATCCTGGAAGCCGTAAGAGGTGCGGTAATATTCACCAAGTTGGATCTCCGGGGTGCCTATCATTTGATCCGTATCCGGGAAGGAGACGAGTGGAAAACCGCCTTTAGAACACCCTTTGGCCATTACGAATACCTGGTCATGCCCTTTGGACTAGCTAACGCCCCGGCAGTCTTCCAAGGTTTTTTTTTTTTTAACGTGTTTATTTTTAAGAAGGCAGGTTATCACAATACATAACTTAAACATTTGCGACATGATGCACAGTACAATACAATACGATATCTCTCCCATTCCCTCCCCCAGTCTCAAGTTTCTTCCCCCCGCTCCCGCTGGGGCTCTCCAGCTTGCATTGTTCTCCTGGCCAATTGGGGCTTAAATGTCAAAGCCGGGAACTTTTGGTCATAATCAAGGACCGGACCCCAGATGTTATGAAATCGATGTAGAAGGCCTGGCCCGGCGGCCGTCACCCTCTCAGCTATCAAGATGTCCCAGACCTTCACCCACCAGAACGACATGAGGGGACCTTCTGCCATCTTCCAGGTGCGGGCTATCATGTTCTTGCCCGCAAATAGGCATTGGGATAATAGTTTGGCCTTGGGCCCTGACCTTGGGTAGATTCCAGGAATTGGGGCTCCAAGGAGGATAGGTTCAGGCTCTAGGGGCAGTTGCACCTGAGTAATGTCCGCAATCATCACCAGGCAATGTTTCCAGAATGCTTGGGCCTTGGGGCAGGACCACCACATATGGAAGAAGGAGCCTACTTGGCCACATTGTCTCCAGCAGTGTGGGTCGAGAGTGGGATGCATGTGATGGAGTCTTAAGGGCGGGAAATACCACCGGAGGAGGATCTTATAGGCGCATTCCCTATTTGTGATACATGATGAAGAGGTGTGGGCCCGGGACCATATATCAACCCAGAGTTGGTCCTCAATAGGGTGGCCCAGGTCTGCTTCCCATTGGGCCATGTATCGGGGCTTGGAAATTAGGAAGTCCGATTGGAGGCGTTTGTACAGAGTAGAGATTCTCCCTTGGGGTGGCAGCTCGGTAAGGGTCAGTTCAGTGGCCATTGGGGGGCGGGTGGCTGCCTGGTGAGTCTGCAGATGAGTGCACCAGTGCCGTAGCTGGATGTACGTGAACCTATCCTGTTCCTGAATCTTGAAGAGTTCTTTGCATCGCTCGAAGGTGCAGGGTTGACCCCCCTCGAAGAGTTGTCCCAGGTTCTCCAGACCTCCTGCGATCCAGGGCCCAAAGTTTCAAATTGACAGGCCAGGTGAGAAAGTCGGGTTCATGAACACTGGTGGGAGGGGGCTAAGTCCCACTGGAATCTTCTTTAGTCTCAGCGCTTTGTCCCAGACAAAGATGGTATGTTTAGTGGACGCCAAGAGTTCCGCCATCGCCACCGCTCCGGAGGAGGGACATGTGGGAGAAAGCGTAGAGGCAGGGGTAGCTGCGCCTGTTCGAGGTCCACCCATCTAGGGCGGTTAGTAAGTATTTGCCATGATTGAATACAGGCCAGCTGGGCAGCCATCTGGCCTTGCGCTGCCCAACATCGTGGATTTAGGGATCCTGGCTTTTTTCCCCCTCCAAATAAACTGCAGCATTTTCTTTTGTAGGTTTTGGAGGGCTGGAGCCAGAATCGGGACCGGGAGAGAGGAGCAAGCGTAAAGGAACCTCGGTAGCAAGTTCATTTTACACGCCGTGATACGGCACATCAGCGAGCTCTCCTGTGCTGCCCACCGCTTGAGGTCTGCCTCCAAGGCTGTAAATAATGGAGGGAAATTAGCCCGGTAAACCTCGCTTGGGTTAGCTGGAATCTGGACCCCCAGGTAACTGATTTCGCTGGTCGTCCATTGTACTGGGCACAGCGAGATTAGGGCTTCTCGGTCTGTTGAGGATAGGCCCACCGCCAGGGCCGCTGACTTCTGAAAATTGATGGCAAAGCCCGTGACCCTTCCATAGCTTGCTATCTCTGCCAGGGCTTGGGGGAGGGAAGAGCGGGGCTCCGTAATGGTCAGAAGGACATCATCCGCGTAGAGGGCCAGTTTATGATGTGCTGAGCTCGATTGGAAGCCTTTGATTGCAGGGTTCAGCCTGATCCGCTGGGCGAACGGCTCCATAATTAGTGCGAAAAGGAGCGGCGACAGCGGACATCCCTGTCTGGTTCCACAGGTTAACACGATAGGGGCGGAGAGGGTGCCATTGACTCTGAGAAGGGTTTTGGGCGCTTTATAGTTAGCCAGTGTCATAGTGCAGAATTCCGGGCCGCACCAAATGCTTCAAGGGTGAGCCTCATGAAGGTCCAGTCTACTTTATCAAATGCCTTAATTGCGTCCATGGCCAGCAGCACCAACTCCAGGGAGTCTCGGGAGGCCAGCTCCACCAGATCTAAGGTCCTGTGGATGTTGTCGCCAGTGGAACGATGTTTAAGGAAGCCAGTTTGGTTGGCGCTGGCTATCTCTGGCAAGACCTGGGAGAGGCGTGTTGCTAGAATTTTAGAATATATGTTAGCGTCAATATTAAGTAGAGCGATAGGTCTATATGACGCGGGATTCCTCGGATCGCCTCCCGGTTTTGGCAGTAAGACAGTGATTGACTCCTGCATGGATGGGGTTATCGTGCCTGAGGTTCTGAATGAGTTAAACAGCTGCACCAGAGGCGCTAACAATTAAGGTTTGAAAATCTTGTAGAACCTAGCCGTAAATCCATCCGGGCCGGGGGCCCAGGATTTAAGGGCTTTTATCGCCACGTCCACTTCCACGTCAGTGATCGGCGCCTCCAAAGAGTCATAGGCTGTCTTCTTTAGTCGGGGCAGCGCTGCTTCCCGGAGGTATTCCTTTTGTTTTCCCACGTCTCGCACAGGAGCGGTCATCACCTGGGTCAGGTGGCTGTTGCAAGCCGAAGTTTGTCCTGGTCGGCATATTGAATTTTGCCATGTTGATCCCATAGACCCACAATTGTGTTGTTCCTTCTTGTCTTGGCTAGTTTGGCCAACAGTAGTCTATTTGCTTTGTTGTTCCTGGCATAGTAAAACTGCTTAGCCTTCGCCATTTGGTGGGCAGTATGTTCAGCATAGTGGGCCTCAATCTTCTTCTGCGCTATTCGGATAGCCCGCTGTGTTTTAGGGGTCCAGCCATTCTCCTTATGGAGCCTTTCGCTTTATCCAGTTCTTCCTCGAGGCTCTGACGAGTTTGTCGTCGATGTCTGTGGTAGGCCACTCCTTGCGCAATCAGTTCCCCCCTCACCACTGCCTTCATTGCGTCCCAGTTGTTGGCGGGGAGGTGTCTTCGCTGGGGTTCTCCTTGAAGAAATTGGTGATCATGGTTGCGATTGTGTCTCTGATAGGCATTTCGTTCAGAATCGGGTCATATAATGTCCATCTATGCTGTTGGGGATTAAGTGGTTCCTGCACCCGGATCTCCAGTGTCACCGGGGCCTGATCAGACAGGATTCTGGAGCCTATTGTCACATCGTCGGTGAATGTAAAGATTTGCGGGGATACCAAGAGAAGGTCTATCCTGGAGAACGTTCTGTGGACATAAATGTAGAAAGAGAAGTCTGTTTCAGACGGATGGAGTACCCTCCACGAGTCCACCACTCCTAAAGTTCTGAACAATTGCAGGAGTGCCAAAGCTGTAGCGAAGTCCCCGGAAGAGGGCGGGTGCGACTTGTCTTTGATGGGGTCCAGGACCCCATTGAAATCACCCCCAATCACAATCTGGCCTTCCAGGAAGGGAGAGAGAGCTGTACTTAGCGACTCGTAGAAAAGCGCCTGGCCTGAGTTGGGCGCATACACTGAAACTATGGAGTACAATTGTCCCCGCATCAGACATTTTACCGCTATGTATCGCCCCTCCAGGCAGCTCATGGAATCTAGAATCTGAGGGTTCAGCCCCTTCCCAAACAGGATTGCTGTGCCGCTTCTCTTAGAATTTCTAGATGCGAAGAGTTGCTTTGGAAAGTTCCGGGAGCTTAAGTGACCGTGATCTGCCGGCAGTAAATGAGTCTCCTGTAGCATCGCCACTGCCGCTTTGTCATTCTGGAGTTTCTGCAGGATGGACTTGCGTTTTGGAGGTGAGTTCAGTCCCCTAACATTCAGGGAGACAAAGTGCAGAGTCTGATGTTCCGGGACCAGCTCTGGGGGCTCCGACAAGTACCCAGGGGGGGTGAGGGGAGATGTCGAGGAATTAGCCATTATGTCGCGGAGTGTGCAGCCATAGGTACCCTTGCCTTCGGGGTATTTTGCTCGGACCGCCAACGGGAGGGCCGAGATTTAACTAGGGGAGGCAGACCGGTTGTGGGTCGGGAGCCCACCCTGGCAAACAGGGCCAACGAATACTGAAAGGCCAACGTGGCCAAGATCATCAATAGTCTTAGTGGATCGTTCCAAGGACTCATTGGTGGAAAGTGCCTTGGAGCTGGGCATGAGCCGTGGAGTGGTGCCTGTTGTGTTAGGAAATGCGCTCATCTGTGTTCCTGTGGTTACTGCTCGGGTCCAGAATGCGGGACCGGCGAACCGGGAGTGTAAGGGCTGGCGTCCTCATCACGGGACCCTGCTAGGCTATTTCCTCTTCCGGAATCTAGGGACCTTCAACCAAGAGTTTTGTGTGGTAATAGGAGCCGCCACAGGGTCTGAGCCGGCTGACGCCTCTATGGGCGGTGAAGGTGAGGGGCTGGAAGCGTCCGGGTTCAAGATGTTTTTAGCATCTTCCAAGTGGCTAATTCTCCTTACAGAGCCTTTGTAGGAGAATTGCAAAGCAGTGGGATGAAGCCATCTGTAGCGGACATTTTGGGCTTGAAGAAAGGTAGTTAACAGGCAGAGGGCTCGCCTCCTCTGGAGCGTGAGAGGGGATAGATCTTGTAAAATCTGGAGGGGGGTCCCCTGGAAGGTGATGTCATCCTTGAAACGGCTGATCACTGAGATGGCTTCCTTCGTGGTGAAGAAGTGCACCGTGGTGATAACTTCAGGTGGGCCATCCGATTCCACTCCGCGACGAGGGTTCAGCCTGTGAGTGCGGTTTAGGAGCACCTGCGAGTCATCAAGTTCCGGGAGGAGGGTTTGAAAGAAGAGGCCCACGTATTCCGCCAGCCCCTTGTCAGGGATCGAGGCAGGAACCCCTCGGATATGGAGGTTGTTGCGCCGGGCCCTATTTTCCAGGTCCTCCTGTTTGTATTCCAGAATGTCGCATTTGTCCTGCAGGAATCTGATTGAACGCTGGACCTCGGCTAAGGCGAAGGAATGATACCGGAAGCGATCCTCAACCTCCCTCAATCTCTGTTCTGCCTCCGAGACCCTTTTGTCTGTACTCTCGAGCTTGGCAGAACGTTCCGTCATGCAGGACCTGAATTCTGCTTTGATATCAGCCATAAATTCCCAGATATCTTCTCTGGTCGCCAGTGGTCCCTTGTTATCCAGAGATTCCCGCGAAGCAGAGGGGCAGGAGTCCAGTTTCTTAGTTTTTTCAGATGACATCAACATGGCTGCAATGTCTGAGGACTTGGAGGATTTCTGTGGTCTAGACATTGTGTTGCTTGTCGGCGGCGACTTAATGGCCGCCAAGTGCTCCGCAGCCTCGCAAGAAACCAAGGTGTGTCACTTCACTTGTGCAGATTATAGCCTTGTCTGAAGGGGCACAAGGCCGTGGGCAGGGGCGCCCCAGGAAGAGTTCAGAAGGTTGGAGGGGGAGAAGAAGAGTCAAGGGACCCGCTCGCGAGTCAAGCCTACTACCAGCGTGGGTCAGGATCTCTTGGGGGGGTGCAGAGTGTCCAGGCGGGCGCCGGGCCGCCCACCCACAGAGGCCGCGGGGCACGATGAGGAATCCACCAGGGGCGGGACACGGCAAAAGCTCTCCGGCGTCTCCCCGGATCCCTTACCAGGGAGTTGTGGCCCCTACCTTTTTCTGGCTGTAGGAGGGCTACCAGGCTTAGCTCTGGTGTGGGATCCTCCCGGGGTTGACGCAGGGGTGGGCGGGGGACCTCTCTGCATGCCGATCGCCTCAATCGCCTCTGCCGCGGCCTCCGGTGCCAGGGATCCCCCACTCAGATTCAGGCTACGGCGCTTTGGGGGGGGAGAGACAGGTCGCTCCCCGCAGATAGATGGTGCCAGTCCGCTCGCCACGCTCGGGCGCTCAACACCCCCAGCTTGTATGCTGCAACCGGGTGCGCCTCCATATCTCTGTGCCATGTGCACACAGCCGTGCGTCTGCCATTTTGGTTTTCTCGGGCGGGGGAGGGAGCCGGGATCTGGACTGCGATTTGGAGCGTAAAGCTCCGATATCAGCCCCTCATCTCAGGACAGCTTGTTCTCCAGCGGTTCCTACATCTGCGGCCGAAGTCGCTGGATCAATTAGGGCCCAGGAACCGCATAAATTCAGGCACGGCAGTGGGCAATCCACGGACGGCTTCCGAGGAGCGACCTCATCGAGTCGGCTCCAAGCCACACCAGTCTTCCAACGTTTTATGGATAGGGTGTTCTCTGACATGTTGTTCCTCTTCGTCATTGTATATTTGGATGACATATTGATCTTTTCTAAGGACCCTCAAAAGCATGAAGAACACGTGAAGGCAGTTCTACAAAGACTCCGTAAACACCCACTCTTAGCCAAACCCAAAAAATCCTTGTTTCACGTTACCTCTGTTCACTACCTAGGATTTATCCTTAGCCCAGAGGGAATTGGTATGGGCCCTTCAAAGGTAAAGGCCATTCTGGCATGGCCTGCTCCCATGTCCGTGAAACAAGTTCAATCCTTCCTGGGACTTGCCAATTTCTACCGAAAGTTCATATCCACCTTTTCCGAGATTGTTCAACCGATCGTTGCTCTCTTAAAGAAGGATACCCCTTTTATCTGGTCCACACAGCAAGACACAGCGTTCCAGCGTTTGAAGACCGAGTTTACACAAGCTCCTATCTTAGCCCAACCTGACATAAGCCGGCCATTTCTAGTGGAAACGGATGCCTCTAATTACGCCATAGGAGCAGTGTTGAAACAGAAATTAGAAGATAAGCTGGAACACCCCATTGCTTATCTTTCACGAACCCTGACTCTGAGTGAAACACACTACTCTGTCCTGGAAAAGGAATTGTTAGCCATCCCCCAAGCCTTCACTGAATAGCGGCATCTACTTCTGGGAGCCCAGTACCAGTTCCACATCACTCATGTCCCTGGATCACAAAATCTGATTGCTGACGCCTTGTCTCGACGTCCTGACTACGTAACCACTGAAGATAAGGCATATCCTAAAATGTTTTCCCCCACGATCTTCGTAGCTCAAGCAGTCAACCTCCTGGAAGAAATCCGAGCGCAAACCCAATCCTCTGAGTTATGGAAGGATATGTCAAGAAAAATCAATGGAATCTAAAAGCCAAGGAAGGATATTTATTTAAGGACAATGCACTGCTCATTCCTACATAGAAATTACAACAGAAATTAATAAACCTCTGTCATGACACACTTCACTCCGGGCATCGTGGCATCACCAATACCCTCCGTCTTATACAGAGACAGTTCTGGTGGCCTACGTCCAAGCTTGCGTTATCTGTGCTCAAAATAAGCATGATAACAAGAGACCGGCGGGTCTTCTACTGCAACCAGCACTGCCAACTAGGCCATGGGAATTCATCGCTACAGACTTCATTGTGGAACTACCACCATCTCGAGGATACACTACTGTCATGGTTACCATAGATTTGTTCACTCATATGGCTAATTTTACTCCCCTCAGTAAACTACCATCCTCCTCCGAACTAGCTGGAATCTTTCTGGAACACATATTCCGCCTGCACGGACTTCCTTCCAAGATCATATCTGATAGAGGACCTCAATACGTCTCACAATTCTGGAAACATCTCTGTCGAATTCTGGGAATTCAACGTGCCCTCTCTTCAGGGTATCACCCCCAAACCAACGGAGCCACAGAACGTGCAAATCAGACCCAGGAACAGTATCTTCGATGTTTCGCCACCAGGATGACTGGTCACTCCTGATACCCGTTGCTGAATTCGCCTACAACAACTCCGAACATTCAGCGCTCAAAACCAGTCCTTTTTCTTGTAGTCAAGGGTTCCATCCATCGGTTTTACCCTCTGTTCTTCCTCATTCTACACCGGTACCTACTGTTGACTCCTGGATCGAAACCCTCGTCAACAAACACCAGGAGGCCAAGGAATACTTAGAGAAGGCCAGATCGCAGACCAAGAGATATGCGGATTCCAAAAGAAGACCAGGCCCCTCTTATGCAGTCGGTGACCAAGTATGGTTGTCATCGAAATTACTACCCCGACATCTAAGACCAAACAAATTGGCCCCCCAGTACTATGGTCCATTTCCCATCAAGGAAATTATTAACCCTGTCTCATACCGGATCAAACTACCAGACTCCTGGAAAAAAAATTCATCCAGTTTTTCATACCTCTTTATTGAAACCCTACATTCCATCCTCACGGAAATCCTGTAGACCTCCTCCTCTGCTGGTCGACAACCAACTGGAATATGAGGTATCCCGGATTTGCGATTCCAGGTATAAACGGGGCCAGCTTAAATACCTGGTTGAATGGAAAGGATACCCTCCTAGTGAAAGAACCTGGGAACCTATTTCTAATATCAAGGCCCCTCGGTTGCTCAGAAGATTTCACCTCATACACCCGGGCAAACCTGGAGGAAAGGGTCTTCGGAGGAGGCATGCTGTCATGAACTACAGTACACGTCCCTTTTGGACTTCCTGGTCCTTGTCACAACGGGGCTTGCACTCCATAATACTCCCAACATGGTCGTCCAGCGTGAAACCCCTTTCTCGCTCCACGCGCTGGACGTACCGTATTCTATTAATAGACCACGCCTTCCGCTGCTCCGCGCGTCTCAATGCTATTGCAAAGTAGCGATCCGACTTGTGTCCCGTAGCTCGCGGTATTGTTTCCTTGTACCTGTCTATCTACCCGTTCCTTGCCCCTTCCTTTCCCCCTAATTCCTGGACTTGTGTGCTAGTTGCACCTTTTCTAGTTCCCCGGATTCCTGGACCTGCGTCCCGGAAACTGAACGCACTCTGGAGTCGGAAGAGACTCGGGCAGCCTTGTTCAAAACCAGGTCCATCCGCAAGAGGCAGCGACCAAGGACTCCAGCAGAGAACGGACCCAGGTGAGAAGGGGGGAACTCCTTGACATTGTCGCTGCTACATGCAGGCGACTTCTACATTGGGTTGCTATACCCTGTCACTGCCATTAGCTCTCTTAGAGGAAATGATCCTTCATCTTTTGTACTATCGCCATTTACTTTAGGCACGGTAGGGGGAGCAGAAGGCTCTTCACTCACCTCTTTACAGTGGTTAAGCATCTGGTCTTCAGGAGGCGGGTCTTCCCTCTCCCCCTGGTATATCTTCTAAAGCTCTAAGCTGGCTAACCTCTTTTCTAACTTCTTTTCTGTATATGCTGCATGCAAATATGTCATCATATGTTGCAAAACTGCTTTAGACAGTGATCCCCCTTGTGTCCATGGCGTGAACATTTTATCTGCTGTACCCCTAACCCATTCTGCACTGTACTGCTTAACCTTGAGTGTGTGTTTTGGCATCTGTTTGCACAAGTGCATGAGAGGAGTAACATCCTCCATCAAGACTCAGTCACAATTGACTGTCACAACTTTACTTTATTTTACACAAATGAATGCTTTCCAGAAAAATAACACAATATGAGCGTGCACCAATCGTTGCAGCTCCAAGCCTCTGTGTCACGTTTACTTCAATCTACTTATTCACTCAACATCAGTCGACAATATAAATAAATAATTAAATTTAAACTCTCAATGTTTCCACCACAGTCTATTTCTTTCTCGTTTTTCAATATCTCACTTCTTTGCCACATACACCATATACAATAAACAGTCATTGTGGTTGTGGTATCGATCTGTTATGTGTGCGCTAGTTTCCACTCTCGCATTCATATAATCAAAATTAAATTCTCATAAGAAAGGGTGGCAGCAAGCAAGCTAATTCTCACAAACTTCCCACAAATTTTGAAATATGTTAACAGTGAGATTTGTGTTTGGGAAGGTAATGTATGGGAGCGAGGGGTCCTCAGGCCCCCTCGCGTCATACGCTCCTCAGTACAAAACTTGGACCAAGTGCCTCCGGTAGTGGGATTGCCCCTTGCCCTTATGTACAGTTAACCACGGTTGACTGCTACATAGATGGGACTACTGAGCAGGACACGGGGCATTCATCTTTTGTGCCCCCTTTCGACTTCATCTTGGGTAAACAGGCCTCACTGCGATAGTACAGCAATGCTCAGCTCCCCTTCCACTGCAGCAGCCAAGGATAGAGACACACACACATGAGGCGCGCAGGCAGCTGGCTGGCCCCCACCCTTGCACTCCCCCTGCGAAGGAAAGCTCTGCGTTTCCATTCTCACGCTGAAGCTGGAGAAAGTTGCAACAATCAATATGCTACAGTTTTCTTCCTCTGAGATCACTGTTCGTCTGAGAACCGGCATGTGAACCAGGATGAGCTAAGCACTTTCTGCTCGATTTGTCCTCATAAACGTGCAAGCCACCCACCCCCATTAGAACAATTTATTGCCATCCTGACCCTGCACCCCCTGTAAGGTATTTCTTTCAAGTGCCAGACCCTCGCCTGTGCTGCGAAACCCTCGCCTGTGCTGCGAAACCCTCGCCTGTGCTGCAAAACCCACCCAATACACTCCTTACTAACCTTAAGCATTTTATACTACTATATATGTTTTTATTTGTACTAAATGAGTTTTGAAACCTAGGAAAAGATGCGAAATACAGCCTGATTCTTCTACATGCACAATTAGGTCAAGGCCTCCAATTAAAGCCACAAATGCCCCAATTGTACTGACAATAACCATTGTGTGTGACTTATGTAGAAATGTGACAAGTAGCATAAAATGTTTTAAATAATTTGTTATTTAGTGTGTAACATATTCGCTTAGGTAGTGACCACAGTGACCGGACCCTGACCTGCGTGGAGCACAAGATGCTTGACGTCCGTCATCTCGTCAGCCACTCAGCCAACCAGGAGGAAGAGATGCCTCCCACACCTACAGCACCACACCGCCTGGCCAATCGGGTCCATTTAGCATTTTTTGTTAGAGTTACTTTAATTAATATAAATATAAGTGTGATGTAATGAGGGGCTAGAGGGTTTTTTGGGTTATTTCCTAGCTGGAGAAATAAACCATCCTTTGAACTCTTGCAGCCGGGTCTCAGTGCCTCTTTCCCCAACAAGGGGTTGTGTCGGCTATTTTATTTTCTCTCACACGTAGTAAAAGGGGAAAGGCACCTACATTTTTGGTGACCCCCGCAACATGATTTAGAGAGGTGCCTTGAGGCCTGCGCCGCCCGGCAGCGAGATCCAGGGCGCCCCCCAGCAGAACCATCGCCTCTGTGGTTGACCAGACTGTGCACATCAAGAAGAAAGGGTCAAGAGTTCCCGGTTGACGAATACCTGGTCGAAAAAGCTGCTCGCCACGACAGGCCACGGCTTGGTTGGGGGATGGACCTGAGCGAGGTCCGGCCGTGAGCGGCGACCCTCGGAGTACCTGACTGAACACGTGGAGTCCCGGTTGCAAAGACCCCAAAGGAAGGTAAGGGGAAATACGGGAAGAAGGGAATTAGCAACAAAGGGAAGGTAGCTAAGAATAGGGTCTGCGTGAGTGACGGTGAGGCTTTTCTGATCTATCCTTTATATGGCCATTAGGTGTTGTAAGAAGTGAGAAGAAGAGAAGTGGTATCCTAGCCCGTACGGAGTAGAAGGCGGCGCCGCGTAGCATTTGTCCCGACCAAGTGCAGAATAGAGATAAAGAGAAAAAATAGTAGGGGTCTCGTGTAGGCTCGGAGTAGTTTTTAGAATATTCTTTTTCCGTGAAGGTAAGAAATCTTGAGATATAATAAAGGTGAAAGAGGTGGGGAGTGAATGCGAAATAGTAGGTAGAATAGGGAAGAAGAAAAACCAGGGACAGTAACGGGAATAGGGAAAGAACAAACGCGCGCAGGCAGTGCATGTGTATGTTGCATGATTATATGTGTGTTGGTCTGCTTTTGTGTATATGTCTTGTTGAACACGCTAAAGTATTTCAGTACAAGTAATTTGTGATTGATATAAGATAAAGCAAAGAAATAAATTGTGAGAGGTGACCAGGTAACACCTCTCAGACAGCTAATGCGACATATGGTAATTGTGAGCATTGATAAAGAACGTATTATTTACACATATTGTAACTGACATACCAAGTGAGAGGTGGGAAGAGATTCAAAGGTACCAGAATACACAAGCAACAGCCCCCGAACCTCCACCATATGACAAAGTAGGCCTGTACGGCCCGACGAGCGCGCCTCCTGTGGATATAGCACGTTTAACAGGTGATTTGAACCGTCAGTTAGCACACGCGCAAATGGAAATAACACGGTTAAGAGCTTTATGTGACAAAGGGCAAATGCTGCCAGGGGGAGGGGAGGTACCCCCGCTGTCACTAGCAGATCTCACACCTCCGACAGGGGTAGCAAGCAATGCAACCCCAGCAGCTTCGGTATCAGGGCAATCTATAGCATCACAAGGGACGTCATCGCAGCAGAGACAAGAACAAGAGTGGCAGTCAGGACAGTTCCTGTTCCAATTGAATAACAAACCAGTGAGAATTATACGCCCAAGCACACCGGAGAGTCAACAAAGTGGAGATCAAGGTGAAGCAAAGGAAGTGAACCCAAAGAAAACTGGGAGGAGAACAACGAGCTAGAGTCAGAAATAGAAGAAATATGGGACGATTTAGATGAATACGAAGAGGCAGCTGCCGCAGAGGGTTCCCCACTGCCAAACCGCCGTTACCCAGACACATTATCGCCACCATTATGGCAAGGTAGATTATGACAACGAACAGGGAGGATAGGAAACATACTGGTAAGTAAAACGAAAAAAGGGAAGACGAGCAGAACGGGAAAGAAACAGAAACTACAAATGCCACTGATACATAAAGGAGCAGGTAGGCCAAACTACATTCCATGGGCCCAAATGGACAAAACCAACTTGTTAAAACTCCTCCCCCCACTGACGGGAGGGGCAGGTAAGTGGATACATGTATTTGAGAAGAACACGGCAGGCGTGCCGTTAGCCATAGGTGATGTGAAAAGTCTATTAGTATCAGCAATCGGGGACCAAGCAGACACAATCTGGGAAAGGGCAGGGTTCCCGGGAGTAACGATGAGCTGTGACCGACACGACGGATCACCATTCAACAATGTTCGAGCACAAGTGTGGGATGCATTACGGCGTGCATTTCCAGATGTTCCAGATTTGCATCCAGTGATGCAGTGCACGATGGAGGAGAACGAGGATCCTGCGCAATTCATTTTGCGAGTGCAAGACTTATGGAGAAGCGAAACTGGTACAGCATGGAATCAATCAACAGCTTTATTCTATTTTATCATTAAAAAGGGGTTGCCGAAAGAGGTGCAGAAGGCCTTGGACAAAATAGCTGCGATCGAAGCCAAAGGGTGGCCTGAAATTCAGAGCATAATTGTACACCAGTGGAGGAGGATCAAAGAGAAGGAAAAGGAGGTCACGCAAAAGAGGCTGGCTTACGAAGCAAAATCAGTACAGACGAAATTAGTGACGGTGGCCGCCATTACTGCTAGTGCAACAGCAGACAGAGGAAACGAAGGAGAGGAAAACGCGGGAGGAAGGCCCATTGGGATAGCAGCGCAGTGGGTTGGAGAGGACCAAGGACAGTGGAACGGAGAGGAACAGCCATGCCAAGGATCGCAGTGGCAGAACAGGCCAGCCCAAGGAAGAGGTGGGTATCGCGGGCAGAGGGGAGGATACGGAGGAATGGGAAACAGAGGGTATGGTGGGCAAGGACCAAGGGGAGGACAACAGGGGTCGTGTTGGAATTGTGGAAGATGGGGACATTATTCATGAGATTGTAGAATGCGAACATCAGGGTATTTTCAAGGGCAGCAACAACAACCCATGAACAATGAACAGGGGTGGGTTTGCCCACACCCAGGTTGCCCTTGTGGAGCTCCAATGGGAAGGGGGGGACAACAGGATCAATACTGCTATGACCCCTAAATGCAACAGAGACAGTCAGCCCCACCACAGCAGCAACAGCAGCAGCAGCCACAACAGCAAAACGCACTACAGCCCATGGCGAGACAAAACCCAGTAGGGAACATAAACAATAACCCTTTTGCAGCGGCCGCATACGGTGCTCCTGCACCATTCCGTGGCGTAACGGTCGTGGGTGACAACGTTTTTTCAGTGCCAGGTCAGCAAAGATACCAAGACTAGGACAGCCCACAGGGAGCACTCGCGTGTCCAGTCCTATCCACCACACAAAGTGCAAATGAGGAACCACTAGTGGCGGCAGAGATAGGAAACAAGCAGTTTATCTTTATGGTAGACTCTGGAGCAGAAAGATCATGCCTCACAGAAGGGCGGTTTCAGCTCTTGGGAAGAAATTTGGAGACGCAGGGGTTCTCTTATTTTAAAAGTTCCTTATACAAAAGATCTTGATGTAACAGTGGGGGGAAAAACAGTGCGTGCACCCTTATTGTATTACGAAGATGCACCAATCAATTTGATGGGACGAGACTTGCTCAGTAAGTTAAACATGACCATAGCCTTTACTGAAAGAGGAATAGAGTGCTCGACGCCAGGGGTATGCCCCGTACGAGCACTCTTGATAATAAGCACGATTACAAAGGAAGTTGCAGTAAGAGGGATTCCCATTGACATGGACATGTTCGTCTATGGAATACAGGTATTAGCCCGAGTAGTGCCTGAAATAACACAAAAAGAGTGGAGAATACCATCCGACTTCATATTCCGCCCAATCACACCAACAGATGTAGTGCCAGGCACAATTATGTCTATAGACATTGAGGCAGTTCAAGTTTCCAACAAACGCATTGTGGTCATAGGCCTGGACACGCAGGGACGCGAGTGGAGAAGTGTGCTATGCATAGAGCCAAACATAATGCTAAAAGATGTAACTGATGAAGAATTGTTTACTGATTACGAAGGGGATGGAGAAATAATAATGGAAATAAGCATACCATGTGACATTATGATTCAATACACAGAAATACACAACCCACTCATGGCTAACATAAAGGCCCCACCGACAATATTTGAAGAAGACATGGCCAGGGTAGCACCTGAAATTTGGACTACAGGGCCACATGATGTGGGATTGTTGCATGAGGTGACTCCCATAAAGATAAAACTGAAACCAGGTGCCCTCCCACCCAGAGTGAAACAACACCCAATATCCAAAGAAGCAGAGGAAGGTATTAGAGAAACAGTGAATGCACTCCTAAGCCAAGGTATTTTAGTGCCATCAACTTCCCCATGCAACACAGCGATTTTTCTGTCTGATTAAGAAAGCGAAAGGAGGGGCATGGAGAATGGTCCAGGACCTCCGCCCACTCAAATACGTCATCCAAAAAGAGTTCCCTTTAGTGCCTAACCCGGCATCAATATTGTGCAGTATACCAAAAGAGGCAACTTGCTTCACTGTCATTGATCTGAAAAATGCCTTTTTCTCTGTGCCCCTCGCACCAGAGTCGCAGTATCTTACAGCTTTTACATTAGGAAACAGCAGATATGAACATCGCAGACTCCCACAGGGGTATTGCGAGAGCCCAAGCATTCTTAACAGAGTACTACGAGAAGACATTGGCAACATAGATGTAGGGAGCACCATTATACAGTACGTAGACGATTTACTCGTCTGCAGCAAAACAGAAGAAGAGTGTAGAGAAGACTCGATAACACGGCTTAACGTATTGGCTGCCAAAGGATACAAGGTGGACAAAGGAAAGTTACAATACTGCCTTGCAGACGTTGTGTATCTTGGCCAGCAAATATCTAAAGATGGAAAAAGAATACTACCAGACAGAGCAGCGGCCATTCGACACATTATTTTACCAAAAACAGTGAAGGACATGCAGAAATTTCTTGGCATATGTAACTATTGCCCAGCATAGATCCTCGATTACGCAGCATACACACGGCCAATGCTACAAGCACTGAAAGAAGCACAAAAGAACTGAGCCCCAATAAAATGGACACAGGAGACAATTGCCCAATCCTCTCGATTAAAAGACCTTATTTCAGACGCCCCAGTCCTTTCAAATCCAGATTATGAAAGGGAATTTTTCCTGTTTTCACACAGCAATGGAACATTAATGACAGCAGTATTGACACAAAAGACATCGCTAGGCCACAAACCATTCGCGTACTACAGTGGAATATTAGACCCAGTAATGCAGGGACATTTCGTTTGTGAAACGGCCCTCGCTGCAGTGGCCTTCGCCATTGAGAAACGTGCCACAATCGTAATGGGATGTTCAGTGACGCTATATGCGGAACACTCGTTATTTGCTATCTTGGAAAGATCAAAATCTACTCTCACAACACAGAGAGGCTCTGCTTATGAAATAATAATATCAAGTCCAAATGTACATGTGGTCAGATGCAAGACAGTGAACCCAGCCACATTCATTACAGAGCCATGCACAACTGAGGATTTACAGGAACACGATTGTAGCACATATGAGAAAGAGGGCGATGACATTCCCAAAGCAAGAGAAAATGCCCTTACAGAAGGAGAAATTTATTTCATAGATGGGTCAGCATCCATAAACTCAGAGACAGGAGAGAAACATGTGGGGATGGCAGAAGTGCGCATGGAAGAAGACACATACGAAGTGATTGTTCAAAAACGCCTCCCCTCAAACTACTTTGCACAAGCAGCCGAACTAACCGCACTAATCAGCGCGTTACACACAGCCAAAGATTGTGCCGTGACAATATATTCAGACTCAGCTTATGTCACCACCACAGTTCACTCAGGGCTATCACGTTGGCGAAGGAAAAGTTTCAGAAGAGCAGACGGGTCCCCCGTACAACATGCCACATTGCTAAATGAACGAATAGAAGCTTTAGCAGAACCATTGGTAGTAGCGGTGGTTAAATGCCAAGCCCATACCAATAACACAGACGCCGTCTCATTGGGGAATGCGGCAGCCGATGCAGCAGCGAAGGAAGCCTCGTACTTCAATAAGAAACCAACATCAGAGTACATTGTAAAAACAACCACAGCAGAACAACCAGCAGAAGCATACGGTAATACGCCCATAGCACAATTGATAGAACTCCAGAGAAGGGTCCCACCGGAAGAGCAGGAGTTGTGGGGCAAACAAAGGTCTAAGCAATCAGCCACAGATCTCATTTGGAGACAGGAAACGACAGGCAAGGTAGTGATGCCTGTAGAATTATTAGAAGTAGCATTCCAACAACTGCATTTCCCAGCTCACGTTGCAAAACAACACATTGCCTCCGACATTCAAGAGGATTGGTTTGTTCCTAATCTGCACGAATACTTGTCTAAATTTGTGATTGAATGTACTACATGCCAAACTTACAATTCAGGAATGACATTACGAACTCTGCGTGGCACTTTGCCACGCCCTACAGGTCCATTTAGAATACTACATAGCGACTACGCCGATATGGGAGATAGATGTAATGGAGCAAGATACTTGATTGAGGTGGTATGCCCTTTTTCACGGTGGGTAGAAGCGGGCCCCTGTCCCCATCCTGAGGCAAAATGTGCTGCCAAGTTCCTTATGCGAGAAGTATTCTCGCGGTGGGGAATCTGTGACGTTATCCGTTCAGACAACGGCACGCACTTTGTGAATGACCTCTTCAAGGAAGTAACCTCCCTTCTGGGGCTGAAACACAAACTATGTTCGATTTATCATCCAATGGCCAATGGAGTTGTGGAGAAGATCAACGGTCTGCTCAAAAGCAATTTATCGAAATTATGCAGCATGTTGAAATAAAATTGGGTATATTGTCTGCCCCTAGCACTGTTCCAACTCAGAAATCAACCATGCAAGGATCATCATTTAAGCCCGCACGAAATTGTGACAGGAAGGAGAATGCACACGCCGCTCTCCCCTGTTAGGAGGGCGTTTCATGCGTACAGGGCTGCCACAGTGCTGGGAAAAGAGTTTAAGGAACACCTAGCACAGCTAACGCGTGCGATAGGCAGCATAGCAAAACAAATTGTTTCACCATTTACTGAAGATGTACCAACAGACACCTCCATGCCGACAGCAGAAAGCCCGGAGGGGCCTTTAATGCCAGGGGAGCATATTTATGTCAGAAATTTTGTAAGAAGGTGGAATTCACCAAGATTTCATGGTCCATACACAGTGGTGTACAGCACCCCAACTGCAGTTAAGGTAAAAGGGTTAAAATACTGGGTGCACCTCTCAGATGTGAGAAGGGCACACCATGTTGCACCTCCCCAAAATGAAACCGACTGTGTGGATGCCAACACTGGCACAGGTTGACATGATGAAAACTGCGATTTAGACAGGGAAAGTATAGGGGAAAAGCAAAAGGTTTTTACATATTTTGTCTCTCTCTCTCTCTCTTTCTTTTCTTCTCATCTAAATCGTGTTGTCTTTTCTATTTTTCCTCATTATTTCCATGATAAAATGAAAAGGAAAGAACAATTGCAAATATGTTTTCTTTTCATGATGACTTATGCGATGAAATGGCTGAGCAGGCTGAAATGTTAGCTAGAAATAGGGATGCCACCAGGGCCAGTAGATTAAATAATTTGGAATGTGTTATAAAATATACTGACATACTATTTGCAATAATGATGTTTTATTTTATTTGGTATAATGTTGTTTTATATGTGGCAAATTAAATGGATAAAGGGGGAAGCAGAACTGATATGGCAAAACCAGGGTCTAAACTAATATGGACTGAAGCAACAACTATTTTGAAGGACACTTATAACATTGAATCTAATACTAAAAATATAACGTTACCCTTCGAACAATTGCATGTAAACAAAACTGCTATCCCATTGTTGAATAATACTGTGGCCAAGGAAATAGAGCTTGGATGGAATGTAAATGATGATTACTATTGGTTGACTAACTCCAGAAATACAAGCATGCGTACACACACTGCACCAGAAACCACTACTGAATACACACGTCACCATGAACAACATAGATGAATCATGGTCTAAAATATTCCCGCTGCAATATCCACAAGTTGGTACCCAACTAAAAAACACAAGGAGGAGGAAAAGGGGGGTGGGAAAAAAACAGATATATTTATCATAACCTGGGGTTAGATGAAATAGAGGACCCCCGACACCCTGACCAATCAAACAAATGGTATTCAGACATGAGCATCGCAGCAAAGCAAGCAAGTAATGAAAGTTGTTACGTGTGGTCACTTATTCCTCACGCAACTGGAACCCCAAAAATGTTAATCCCACAGGCAGTGCCCTTGTCTGAGGCCCAATGTTTGATTCATCTGATGCTGTGTAGAATACAAAAGACATTTCAAGCACACACAGTCACTATGGAAAAATGGGAAAACGAACAAACTTGCACCAGCAGACGACAAGGAGTAATCTGCCTCCAAGAGCCATTTTTCATTATAAAAGGGACAAGGTATGCAGACGACAAGTGGCATGATGAAACGATTAAATGCAAAGCTGAGGGGCTTAGAGGGCTGCCAGATGAAACACAAGCGTGGGCAAAAGAAACGTGCATCCCCATCTGGTCACAGCATATCACCAAGCTGACGTGGGTCACACCCTTGGAGAGACCCATACAAATTCAAAGAGAAATACCGCACAAACTTTGCTTCCATGGAGAAGGGAAGGTGAATATGGGAACCGTGCGGCAGTGCAATAAGACTTTAATAATGCCAGATATGAAAAAAGGCACTGCTGCATTAATGGACATATACTGGATCTGTGGCAAACGAGCTTACTTGCATCTCCCAGCATCCTGGAGGGGTACTTGTGCACTAGCCACACTACACTCAGGATAATGGTGATACCAGAGAGCCACGTCCAGTTTACAGCAAGGCCTTCGGCTGACACATCGACAGCAGGCCAATCGGCTGACACATCGGCAGCAGGGCAATCGGCTGATCCATCGACAGCGCCCGATGAGACAATCACAGAGCCCCCAGCATACGAACTATTGTCAGAAGAAACTTTGAAAACCAAGTTGTCACGCAGCAAAAGATCCAATTATATTTCGTCCAAATCACCAAAACTCCTTGCTGAAATCCCACAACAGTATAAGCTTTTTTCATCTGCAGAAACATTCTTTGCATCATTTCTAGCACCAGGCGTTCAAGAAAGGGCAAATGCGAAATGGCTGCAGATAACACGCTGGGAGCTCATCCAGCTGGCCAACGACACTGAAGAAGGATTCAACATCATAAAAATAGAGCTCCGTGCACTGCGCCTGATGACGATGCAGAACAGATATGTCTTAGATCTTATCACGGCGATGGACGGTGGTGTTTGCAAAAAAATTGGGGGGGCGTGTTGCACGTTCGTACCAACTTCAGATGCTGATAACGGGACACTGTCACACGTGATAACAGCAGTGCATAATTTAGGAGAAAGAATGAGAGCAGAAGGTGGAGCAGACAACAACACGTGGTTCGACGATCTGTTCAGCTGGATACCATCATGGGTGAACATTGCAGCGAATATACTCATTCCCATCATAGTCTTTCCTCTCCTTATATTCTGTGTGTGCCAACTGGCACTAAGATGGTGTGAAAATAATATGCCTAATTCAGCAATGATGATGGTAACAGTGGGTCGACAGACAACGGTGGCTACCATGATAGATGCCCAAGTACAAACCGGAGAAAACACCACATCGCAGTATAGGATGACTGCCATCTATAGACAGTATGGGGACGTGGTCGATAATCTACATTACACTACCATTAAAGAACCAAAGAACTTGCTGTGGTATAACAAGGTTTGGATAGATTTAGATGGGGATGGTGGGATACACTTAATGGTCACCCCAGAAGAATACGCAAGAAGAGGTAACAGCTTAAGAAATGTGTGCAAAGCATGGATGCCAATAAAGGGTACACCTGCTTGGGATGAGGCTGTGGCTGAAGCTGAGCGCTACCAAAGGGAGAACGGAAGGAACGAGATAAAGTAGTTTGTTACTTTAGATGTAATGAAAGGGGGGAATGTATGGGAGCGAGGGGTCCTCAGGCCCCCTCGCATCGTATGCTCCTCAGTACAAGGCTTGGACCACGTGCCTCCGGTAGTGTGATTGCCCCTTGCCCTTATGTAAAGTTAACCACGGTTGACTGCTACATAGATGGGACTACTGAGCAGGACACGGGGCATCCATCTTTTGTGCCCCCTTTCGACTCCATCTTGGGTAAACAGGCCTCACTGCGATAGTACAGCAATGCTCAGCTCCCCTTCCACCGCACCAGCCAAGGATAGAGACACGCACACATGAGGCGCGCAAGCAGCTGACTGGCCCCCAACCTTGCACTCCCCCTGCGAAGGAAAGCTCTGCGCTTCCATTCTCACGCTGAAGCTGGAGAAAGTTGCAACAATCAATATGCTACAGTTTTCTTCCTCTGAGATCACTGTTCGTCTGAGAATCGGCATGTGAACCAGGATGAGCTAAGCACTTTCTGCTCGATTTGTCCTCATAAACGTGCAAGCCACCCACCCCCATTAGAACAATTTGTTGCCATCCTGACCCTGCACCCCCAGTAAGGTATTTCTTTCAAGTGCCAGACCCTCGCCTGTGCTGCGAAACCCACCCAATACACTCCTTACTAACCTTAAGCATTCTATACTACTCTATATGTTTTTATTTGTACTAAATGAGTTTTGAAACCTAGGAAAAGATGCGAAATACAGCCTGATTCTTCTACATGCACAATAAGGTCAAGGCCTCCAATTAAAGCCACAAATGACCCAATTGTACTGACAATAACCATTGTGTGTGACTTATGTAGAAATGTGACAAGTAGCATAAAATGTTTTAAATAATTTGTTATTTAGTGTGTAACATATTAGCTTAGGTAGTGACCACAGTGACCGGACCCTGACCTGCGTGGAGCACAAGATGTTTGACGTCCGTCATCTCGTCAGCCACTCAGCCAACCAGGAGGAAGAGATGCCACCCACACCTACAGCACCACACCGCCTGGCCAATCGGGTCCATTTAGCATTTTTTGTTAGAGTTACTTTAATTAATATAAATATAAGTGTGATGTAATGAGGGGCTAGAGGGTTTTTTGGGTTATTTCCTAGCTGGAGAAATAAACCATCCTTTGAACTCTTGCAGCCGGGTCTCAGTGTCTCTTTCCCCGACAAGGGGTTGTGTCGGCTATTTTATTTTCTCTCACACGTAGTAAGACAGGGAAAGGCACCTACAGTATCTTGCGCTCAAAACTTTAAAATTTGAAAGAGTCTACTAGTACAAGATTTATATCACTGAAATGACTCAGATGATAAAGAAATTGATGTTTATTCCCCAGACTGTATACAGCCGACACGTGTTTCGACCACTGGTCGTTTTCAAGGCTGTTATGAGTTTGCACATCATAAACAATAAAGTGTATCACATTTTCAAAACAAAATCAATATTGTACATCGGTCATAATACATTTATCATGAAATGAGAATCAGAAAACCAAGGTTATACCAAATATTACATGTTTAAAAGACATACCATAAAGTGTCACATGTCAGGTCAGAGGCGGAGGAAGGGATTCAGATGGAGATCAGTTGATTGTGGAAGAATTAGAGAAAATATATAATGTAGCCTCAAATTAGGAAAATGACCAGGCCTTCGGTCGTTGTTTTAAAGAGTTTTGACTTGACTACATTATGTGAACCAAATTGGTAGTATGACAAAAACATGTGAAGCCATCCTGACTAGTCCAATGTGTTGATACCAGGTGATTACCTAGAATGTCATTAGTAGTCCCTTAACAAAGTGGATAAAAAATATCAGGTTGTGGTGCAGATAGTGGAATGTTAATAATTGTGGGACTCACTGAAAAAACGAATTTCTTTTAGTTAAACACAGCTAGGATCTCAGGTGGTAGGCATGAAAACCTACTATAGTACAAAGGGATATCTATAGTACAGAGGGATATCTATATAAGCTTATCCCACACGTCTTTCACTAGATGAAATGATAAATTGTTTGTCGCATTAGCTCAAGTTGGCGCGTACTTGGTCATGAGCTAGTAAAGCTGTGTCATATTGGAATTTCCATTCTCTGGAAAAAATAATAATAATAGCATCCTCATTAGCCATTTGGCTGATAGGAGTCCTAAAATCAAAAGGATTCCATGTTGGATGTTTATATCACCTGTATTGGACATCTCTGGTATTTAGAGTCATATATCTGGATACGAAGTACTAGGAATAACCTTGTTGGTTGTTTCTAAATCCGGCTCCTGTAATAGGTGTCACCTAAAAGGGATATATGTCACAATAATCAGTCATGGTATTAGGCGTTTTGGGGATCAAAGCTAACTATTGCTAGAGACCCCTAGGATTACGTTGCAAAATGGGAACATCCACTAGGTTTGATTGTTAGTATTGTGAACATATTAGAAGTAAAAGCATCCCTATTTCTTGAGTCGTGAGTTTGGTTTACTATTGGTGTGAAAAATATTGGACATAATGTCTGAGAGTCCTTCCTGAATCGCAAAACATGGCACAGCCCATGTGGTGCTCAGTCCCCCCATAACAGTAACAAAGCTTGTGTTAAAGTACTCAATGGTGCTGTAAAGCCAAGATTACCTGCTAAAGAAGGTTTAAATGGGATCAATCCCTCTGACGATTTCTAAGGCCAATGCCTGTGTTATATTCCTTCTCGGCCGGATTAAATGTTCACAGATGCGAGTTCCCGTGAATAATGACGTCTCTTACGTAATGACGTCATGCGTAAACATACGCATGATGTCACAAGTAAACAAAGCGTCCCAAAACCGTCATTCCAAGTGCCTATTGGTCGAACACTGTCTGGTTGGATAAATCACAAGTAAAGTACTTAAGCTTGGGTGTGTTGTGAGTATATACAGAGAATTACAATTGCATGTGACAATAATCTCTCAAAATAATATAGTGATAGAAATCATATTGAAGTATATAGCCCTGTAAGTGTTATTATCTCGTCCTGGGTAAAGTCCCAAAAATGAAACTTCAACACTCATGATCTGTTAAATAGGTAAGTCCATGAATAAGACATTGTAAGATGTGATGATGTCATGAAACATGATACCATCTGCCGTTGATCCGCGCATGATGTGATGGATATAATGAATATGTTTTCAATGTCAAATTGGCACGTATTCATGCATTAAAAATGACAAGATTAAGCTCCCGATATCGCCTCTTTGATCAATGCCTCGTTCAAAAACGCGGTGGTCCCGAACAACCTTAAAGAGGCCTGGGTCCTACCTCTGCTCAAAAAACCCAACTTAGACCCTAACACACCCACGAATTACAGACCCATCACAACGGTGCCCTTTCTCCTAATAATACTAGACAAGAGTAGCATACCTCCAAATCCAACAACATTTGGAAGACAACAACCTTCTAGGACTGTGACAGTCTGGCTTTAGACCCAGGCACGGGACAGAAACAGCCCTCTTGGATCTAAAAATCCAAAGGGATGAAGCTGAAGACAAGGGCAATTTGGCCATCCTGCTCTTGTTGGATTTGTCTGCAGACTTTGACCTAGTTGACCATCAAATTCTCACCAAACACTTTTCCTCGGCTGTTGCATTCTCTCAGGATGCCACCAATTGGATTCGGTCCTTCCTATCGGACAGAACAACCAGGGTCTTCAACCCATCTGGCGGCGCTGCGACTGACCTGGTGCCAATCCAATGTGGAGTCCCCCACGCTTTACAATGTCTTCACTAAGCTCCTCTTTGACCACCTTAATGACCTGGGCGTCACATATACAAACTATGCGGATGACACCCAGGTCATCATCGCTCTCACAGGGAGCTATGACGAGGATATTGTAAAGATGAATGAGATCTACCTTGAAATCCAAGCATGGATGGCCACCAATAGCCTCTGCTTAAACAATGACAAGACAAAACTGCTTATTGGGTATTACCCAAATAGTTCATTTACAATTGTTCGAATGAACAATTGACCGAATTTAAAGGGTCACAATTGACCTTTTCACAATTGACCGCATATATATATATATATATATATATATATATATATATATATATATATATGATACATTGCTCACCGTAATCGTATTTCTGATGCTTGTATCTGCTTAGATTCACATGCTGTGCATAGGCTGACATCTAGTGGAAGCTGCAGAGTATTACAGTTTGTTTTTCGAAACTCGAAAATGGGCGTCGACACAGGGCGTGCCAGTAATACTATCCCTAGTGTGACGTCCCCTGTACCCATGATCCCTCACGCGTTTAGGACCCTCAGATTGTTTTTTTCCGCCATACTGGTCGGAAGCATTTCGCGGAGTTCCTGGCACTAAGCCATAATTTTGCAAAATATTGATCATATTACCCCTTCTCCACCCCAACGTCGAGATACCGAATTTCTACACTCGATGCCAGATCGGAGAGGATTTCGACCGTCGACTGCACGTCCACTTTGGGCCTCGAGGCCGCTGGCCAAGGCCCTGCAAGTAGGGAGAGTCAATTGTGAAATGGTCAATTGTCATTCGAACAGTTGTAATACGAGCAATTCGTATACAACCGCTTATTGTCGGCTCACAGGCCCGTCTCAACAAACTTGACCCCAGATACCAATCCTTCACCATTGATGGCAACATCATAAAAGTGTCAAAAGAAGTCAAAACACTAGGGGTGTATCTTGACTCCACACTCTCTCTCAAAAAGCAAATCAATGCCACCATCTCATCTACTTCCTACACCAATAAACGTATAAATGCCTGTACACCTTTTCTATCCACCAACAGCTGCCTCACATTGGCTAGAAACCTCATATTGTCCAAATTGGGCTATTGCAATACACTTTTCCTTGGTTCCACAAAGCACAACTTGATCATACTACAGATACTCCAAAATAACGCCCTCCGATGTGCTCTCAGTCTTCCCCGCAAGGCCCACATCTTCACTTTTAGAAAGGAATCTCACTGGCTCCCCATCTGTGAGAGAATTTAATTACGTGCACTGGTCATTACACACAAATGTCTATATTTGACAGCCCCACGATACCTTTCAGACAAATTTACGAGACAAAACTCTACCAGACCAACCAGATCCCCTTACCTACACCAACTCAACATCCCAAAGTTCAACCTGAAAATGGCTGGAGGAGCAAGTTTTCCTGTACTAGCAGCAAAATGCTGAAATGCACTACCTATGACAATTAGAGCTGACACATCATTTTGGTCGTTCAGAGCCAAAGACAAGGAACTACTCATAACCCAACAATAGTCTATCACCCGCACTTAACTATATTCATTTGTACCATCATCTTATTAATGCCACTATGTACGCCACTCTGACATCTGTATCCTTGTTTAAATGTATGACATGATTGTGGCGGACCAACCTGTATCCCGGTCCTGTCACAATCTACTGTGCCCCTTTTCTCAGACCACTCTGTAACCTGGTCCCTTTCACCATTCTCTGTACTGTATCATACTCGCCTGCCTCTGTATGTGGAACCTTCTGTATCCATTGCTGATCCTAAAGACTTAGCGCCCATGTTACCCTAGGGTTCGGCTGCGTTATACAAATAAAAAAACTAAACTAAACTAAACTAAGAGTCTGGACACACCTTGAAGACAGAGTAGTTAACATAATGAATCTATACTAATATGGAATTTTAAATTAAGAAGAAAGCAGAACAATCAGTCAAAATAGAAAATGTTCCATCACGTTCAACAGTAGTGTCCAGGTGGACAACATTTCTGGGGGAACTGGTCAAAATTCACCATAACTAATTATATGTAGGACATATTAGTCAAGTTCAATAATATGCTTGATGGAAAAAATGGGGATCCATTGTTCTCATGACCTGTATATCCAATATATTATTGTGCCCAATTGCCAAACATTACCCCAGAAGGATTCCGAATGGGAACAAGTGATTCCCATCTGTTTTAAGTTTTGTATTGGGGATAGGCAGAATGCTTCACATCTAGGAAATATCTGTGATAGAAAAATCCAATAGTCCAGTTTAAACAAACATCTTATAACTTGAGAGGCCTGAAATAGATATTCACAAAAAAACATGCATCTCAGGGTCACAATTGAGGTCAACCAAAGTGCACCTCAGATAACAAATTAGTTTACATTCCATTTGTCTTAGTTTGAGCCTAACATTGCCACCTCTCTTTCCCTTCTTTGCTTTCATTAATCCACTAAAATGAATATCTTCCTTATGGCTCAACTGATGTTGTTCTTGCCAATGGAGACTTAGGGTCAGTGCTTCACAAACTTGCAAAATGTTCCCTAATTCGAAATTCTTAACTGTCTAACGGTACTACCAACGACAGTTTGCCACACGCACAAATGATAGCATGTACCAAATAACACGTTTTACAGTTAATGAATCCGCTGATCTTAATATTCGTACCATTAGCATCAGTGAATGAATGGCAGTTCTCATGAGCATATTTACAGTAGTTACAACTACCACATTTGAAAAAACCTTTACATTTATTGAGCCAATTTTTATTAATACTGTCATCTTTGATGATCAAAAAGGAAGGACTCCATTTCTGCTTAATCGTTTGGGCTCTGGTAAAAGTGATTTTGGGTTTGTCAGACAAAAAGGGTAGCAGATCCTTGTCTAATTTCAAAATGTGCCAGTGTTTGGAAACCAAATGGTAGAGGGTAGAGGAATCCTTTGAAAATTGAGTGATGATAGCAATGTGGTTCTGTTCTGGTTTCACTTTGGTGTGATCACATAGCAGGTCTGACTCCTTAAACCTGGTGTATTTAATTACACAGTTTTGCTTATGCTGTTCGGGTGATAACCTCTATTTAAGAACCTTCTAATGAGTATATTAGATTCTTCCAAATAGTCAGTGTCTCAGCTACAATTTCTCCTTGCCCTGCAAAATTCTCCTGCAGGAATGGTGTCAATCGTGGATCGTTGATGACTGCTATGAGTAAAAAGTACAGAATTCACCTCTGTTGGCTTAAAATATGCAAATCCAAAAAATCAATAGAAACTGAACTGGCTAAACCCGTGAAGCTTATGCCAAAGTTATTGGTGTTAGTGTGCAATGAAAAGGTATCAAATTAATTCAAACTTCCCTTCCAAACAATTAAGACATCATCTATAAAACGTCTCCATGCAATAAGATTGGTTCTGAAAGTCTCCTGATTATAAATGTGTAATTCCTCAAACCGGGACATAAATAAATTCACCAAAGCGGGAGCAAATTTGGCACCCATGGCAACTCCCTTGGCTTATACATAGTATTGGTCGTTGAAAATGAATACATTGTTATTTAGCGTAAATTCAAAAAAAAACTCTTAAGCATATTAATATGTTCCAAATAGGATGCGGATGAATCTCGAAAAGTATAGTCAATCGTTTGTATTGCCAAATCATGACCAATGCTTGTGTACAAAGCCAAAACATCTAAAGTGGCCAACAGATAATCAGGTTCCCATGTCAAAGTATTAAGAAATTGAAGTACATGCGTACTATCTCTGATGTAAGATTTCATTCTGAGAACGTGTGGTTTCAATGCTTCATCTAGGTATTGAGACAATCCTTCCATTGCCCACCCTATACCAATCATTACGGGTCTTACTACTGGTAATGTGTTAAAAAGCTTGTGTATCTTAGTTAGAAAGTATAAGGTGGGCATAGTAGGTTCAGTATTGGTCTAAAAACGTTTCTCATCCTAAGTTAGCAACCCCTTGTCATTCCAAATTTGTATTAAATCAGAAAGCTCTGCTACAATCTTCTTGGTTGGATTAGACGTCAAACGAGTATAACATTCTGGGGTAATCAGATGAGACATTGCCATGGAAACATAATCACTGGTGTTCATCACCACGATGGTTCCCCCTTTGTCAGCCTCTTTGTTATTGATTTATATTTAGCTAAATCCTCTAAAGCCTTAGATTCCTTTTTACTCATATTGGATCTGTGTTTCTTTTTGTTGCAGAAGTTTTTATCCAAGAAAGTCATGAATATCTTTACTGATAGCTTTATGGAAAGTCTCAATTATGTTATCCGTCCGTAATTGGGGTGTGAACTTCAATTTTGGTTTAGGTTCTCTAATTTCCAAATGTCTGGTGTAAACACCTAAATCATGACGGAGGTATCAGAATCTCTGAGGGTTTCCTGGTTTAGTGCGATTAGAGTTGCAATATTGGCAATGTCTGATATACAATATACAGACAAACAGACAGACTGGCCGGCCACCATATATTTCCGTCAACGCTCCTCGGGACCTTTCCTGCCCCTAATAATGACACTGATTAGAGTATGAGTTGTCCCCTTTAACAATCCTTGATTGTTTGTAGCCTAGATATGTCAACTTGGACTTTGGGACAAGCTCTTTCTAAACATGCTTGATGTAGGATTCCGGGCTTATTATATAGATTGCTCCTCGTCTATATACCTTAAACTGTGACGCTCATCGTCTCACACTATGACACTTCTCATCTTAACCCAAAAAAATAAAATACCCCATTCAACCAACCCTCCGTTATTCTATCCCCGTTATCACTCTTCCCCACTCAGTGCTCATTCAGTTTGGCATCTCATTCAGTCTACTCACCATTTGCATTTTCAATGTCTGATCCTCTGGATCGTCTCCTCCTTAACCAGTCGCTTCAACCTTTGGTTCGCTCAGCTTCTTGTAGAAGTCGGGAGGGGATTTTGCTTGAAAACGAGGGACCCGTCCCACCTGTACTTGCAAGTTTTATTTTAAACTAATGGCCGCTATCTACAAGGAGCTTCACGTTCCTCCAGCTAAATGGGGGAGGACTTCTAAATATTTCTGGGACCCCAAAGCTTACTAGGTCGATGGATTTTTAACCATCCTCTCTCTGCTACCACGTGAACTGGGGTGTCCGACCCAGCCCTTTAAGATGGGGTAGCAATACTTTGAGATGGATGGAGATGCAGAATATACTCATACATCAATAATGAAACTAACTCAGGAAGTTGGAAAAGTGTAAATGTTTTAATATCAATTATCAAAAACAGGGCGTTACAACGAACATCAATGAATTCGCTCGATCTTCACACACAATGCATTTCATAAAAAAAATAGGTTACATACTAAAAACTCATCATCATTGACATCAACATACATTGCAAACTACAAAAACCTATTTGGGAAAGTGATAGGATTACAGGGAACATCTAGGTATACGTTCCATACTTGTTGGGAAGGTGATTGGGTCTCTAACATCAGGTGGGACAACTAAGCCCTCCTCTAGTGCAAGTTTCTACGAACTTCATCAAATACATGACGTCCCATTGGTTATACAAACTATAGGGCTCTCTATTATGTGGCCCTCTATAATTGGTTGGCACACTCGTACCCCTCTGTAATATTCCACCTACGCAAGCAGCACCCAGGCTAACATCCAGGTGCTGGTGGGCTGGTCATAACCATAGCTTCCCACCAATTAGCCTGTTCATCTATCATCACCCTTGCAGTCTGTTTGTCGATTAAGCTTTTAATTTAGCCGTGGAAATGTTCTCTGAGCTCGAGAATATGAGGGAGTATAGGCATACTCTGTCTTCTCGGTTTCGACACTGCTCGTCTTAGTGTCTATTTTCATCCAACCACGTGAGGGCAGACCATGTTTTGAGTCTTTCTGCATTTAAAATACTATTAAATGATTAACCTCTGATGTCTTCAATGTTCTCACTCCTCACCTAAGACATGAGGTTTGTTCTTTTCACACGTTCTGTAACCACTGTGCGAACAGTCAGGCCCAAGGTGGCCTTGACTTCTTGGTGCTGAGCCAGCCAAGCCCTTCCTTGGTTCACCTCCATGGTTAAGTTTTCCGATTTCTAACTGCGACACACAGAAAACCTTCCTTTTCAATGGATCTAGCTCTGCTAAAGTCCATTGTGGAATCATCAATAATTCATAAGTTTCCTATGCATATGCGTTGGTGCATCGCCGCAATCTATTCACTAGATAGCCATCCTTGATGAATACTTTGTCTGCTTGCGTTACTGCATCTGTACAGTTGTAAAACGACTTGAAATCTTCTTCATTATCTCTGTAGCATGAACATTGTCACCTGAAGCCCAAAATGTTGTTCATCTTTGGCACCTCCTCCTTAGAGTGCCTGTACAGCGTTTATATTCTCTCATCTCTGCATCTCTTCTGGGTGTGTCAGCTCTGTTCTTCATGATGTCACCAATCTTCTGTTTTGCTCAGTTTTCAAATGGCCATCAAATTGTTGTGAATGCATATTTGGCTTTCTCAGTGGGAATCTTACTTCCAGGAATCTCTTTGGTATGGGTATTCTCATTGGCATTGCACGTGTCTCACACTCTGGCTCCCGACATATAGGCAACATGGGGGAAGAGCTTTGGGTGGGAGTACTTGGCTCCACCTCTACAACCTCATACACTTTCAGTGTCAAGAGACTCCTGGACTTCTGAATTCCTGATGCCAATTGTGGAGAAAAGCCCTCGTTGCGTAATCCCTGCCTCCCAACTCCCCCCCAAGTCGGAATCCAAGAGGCACGAGGGCCCAGCACCATGCAAAGTGGGCACGAGTGCTGGAACCATCCTGAAGGCACAGCCAGGTCGAGAAGAGGAGGGTACCAAGAGAACCATGGCCACACCAGAACCACCAGTATCCCCTCTGACCTTGTTTCTTAAAGGAATAGTGCGCTCAAAATTATTATTGTCCGGAGAATTCAGGCATGTGGTTTTAAGTAAACTGTGATCGATCGTAAAAACATTTCCTATGCACCTTACCTTAATTTTCTTCACTTTTACACATGCGAAATCAAGCAGCCGGGGTGCAGCCTTGTGCTAATCTTATCCGTTTATCCATCGCCCTAAATCGAACTGCCCTTGCGGCACTAAATCATATCCCCTGCCCCTGAAGCTGACATCACTATTCCTAGCAATATTCTCTACCTACTTTAATGACATAAGTGGGCAGTGTAGCCAAACACGCCCAGTCATCACCTACGTCTTAAAGTTACTTAACGCAGAAGCGGAATATCAATACACACATCCTCTCACAACACAGCGCGTCCCAAATCAGAATAGAAAACATTTTTAAAGGAAACACCAATACCCTTCAATTTATAATGTGCTTTTATTTTACAATTAACACTCTGATAACATCCGCCAATTTCCATATCCAACCAAATGTTTAATTTAGTTGTTTTCGAACATCAAATCTTTATCGTGAGGCACACAGTGTTCGGTAGAAGAAGCACATTGGGCGCATCTTGAATTGCAAAGCTTCGGCATCAGCTTCTTGCCAGACCACCGTAAATGATGTCAGGTTGCTCCTTGTCCCTGGTACCACCAAAGGGCATATTGGTCCGGGGAGATTGTCCCACATCAGCGTAACTGTAAGCCAGCCACTTAGGTGTATCTGCCCTGCCTGTTGAAGAACCCGTCATTGGGTATCTGGAAACAATGACATTCACAGAAAGGAAGGATGTAGTTGTGTAGAAAACATAACAGAAATATATCTCAGTAGCCATTCTTTATTCAAAGTTATCCATTTACCCTTTCATTCTGCACCGGGTGAAACTTAATAATGAACACACACCAGAAACAATGGAAACACAGAGAAAACATTGTGGAAAGTTGGAGTGTACGATGTGCTTGAGAGATTAATGCTGTGGAGCATGTTTAGCTCGTAATGGGATGCCGATGCGGAAGCTGACGGAAGAATTCAAACAACACATAGATGGCATTATAGCGGAATATTAGCAACAAACTTGGCATTGGTGGAACCTGGGGGAACCCAGATGGGGACTCCATGCATTTCGGTGCTGGACTGCCCATGTGCCCGGGACAAAGACAAATACATACAGGTTGTGTTTGCATGTCGTCACAATATGTCCCAACCAACAACCCATTAAAATGTAAGCAAGCACTACCGGTCAAAAAATGAAACCTTGACTCGTTTGTCTATAAACTCGTCTACAGTAAAACTTACAATATAGAGGAGGCCACCAGGGGGCGCACAGGCAATGGCTGCCTGAGTGCGTAGCTCCCGCTGTGACCGGGCTTTGGCAAGGGATTGAGCCCCCCCCAAGCCCCCACGGCGGGCCCACCCCAACGATTTCGCCGGGCGCCCTCCCCGAGCACCTCCTGGGCGAAAGAGCGGCTTCCGAAGCCCCCGGGAGACGGAAGATCGGGACCCGGGACTCCCCGCACTGGGTGAGGAGTGCGGCCCGGAAGGCCATGAAGCCGGAGGAGAGGCGGACCCCTCCCGCAGCCTGGCAGGCCGATAGCCCGGCCCGTCCTCCCCCCCCCTCGACTAGCCTTTTCCCCGACCAGGGGCGGGGATCGGGTCTGCGGCGGCCCGAGGACACCGCCGTGGGGCGGGAGACGCGCTCCCGCCTCTCCACGTGCTTCTCCCCGGCCTGGCAGGATACGTCCAGGGGACTCTCCCCCGAACAGAAGACGTCGGGACCCGCCCGGAGTCCGGGGGCCCGAGGCGGGCTCTGGGGACCGGTGCCTCCCCCCCAGCCCACGAGGATTGACCGAGGCTGACGGCGCAGGTTGGGGTGGGATGCCCCCCTCCCCGCTGGATCTTCAAACGCGGGCTGCCACAGCCCAACACAGAAGAAAGCAGCAGAACCAGAGGAGGCCCAGGGACCACTCCCCGCGGGTGTGCGGACCCCCAGAGCACGCCGGAGGTACGAGCCGCCCCCCACCCCCGCCAACACATTAGCACCAACGGACAGGGGGGTCACTTGGGTGACCCTCCACCTCTCCCCCCAGGAGGGGGGAAGCAAAAGGAAAGAGGGGAGAGGGGGGGGGGGGGGGGGGAGAAAAAAAAAAAAAAAAAGAAACAAACAAAATAAAAGGACACGGACAAACAGCTAGGCCACCACTGGTCGGGTGCTGGTTCTGGATCGCCCTCCCCCCCTGCAGATCCAAAGAAATCCACGATACTAGCCCTATGGGCTACCGGGCTCCCGACGTCCCTCCAAGGGGTACCCAGCAAAGGCCCCGATCCCCCACGGGGAGTTTGGACGGGGTGTGAGGCCCCCGCCAGGTGACGGTGGGGCGTGTGCCCGCCCCCCCCCTACAACGTGCAACGTTCAACAACCCCGGCTGGTGTCGGCCCGGGACGGGTCTGCCCCAGTGGACGGTCCCTCGGTCTCAGGGGCCCCCCCGCGGACGTCCCCAGGAGAACGGTCTCACCCCCCCGCCAGGGACATTGAGGCCCAGACAGTGGACTACGGGAAGGCACCTGATGAGCTGGCGGGAGTCCCTGCAGGAATATCGCTTCCAGGAGGGCAAAAAAGGCGACAAAGGTACAAGTCGGAAAAGAACCATGGCCCAGTCGGAAGACACAGCCCCCTCCTCCTCAGCCATGGAAAGGGGCTTTGCCTCAATCTTACAAGAAATCAGAGACATGCGCTCTGATATTGCACAGAAGTTTGAAAAAATGGACCAAAGGGTGGAAAATATTGAAGACAGATTGCTTCAGGTCGAGATGCAGCAAACAACCTCGGCACCCCAAGAGATTCAACTCAACATGAGGCTAGAAGCCCTGGAAAAGAGGGACGAGGAGAGAGCCCGCCAGATGGACGATTTCGAAAATAGGGAGAGGAGGAACAACATCAGGATTTTCGGGGTGCCCGAAATGGAGGCAGGGTCGGATTGGCCCCTTGGCCAATCGGCCTGTGGCCGTTATGAAATCATCATTAGTCTCCTGGGGGCCGGTTTCTGCCCCACGTGTGGGCCGGTTTGAGCAAGGAAAAAAAAATAGTTTTTTTTCACAATGAACTGTGCATTGCCCAGTTCAGTGCGAAAAAAGTATTTTATTTTGCTTTGTAGCCACGGGCTGCCCGCACGCACAACTATAATGGTTTAAAGAACTCACTGAATCGTATTGTGTGTGCCTGCATGCAGCGGGTCAGTGGCTTGCGCCGCTGCATTGTGCATTTTATTGCACATGTTTGTTTCCAATTCGGGCTTTCGGCAGTCAAGCCCACGCAAGCTCACGTGGTGTGCAGCCCAGGGCCGCAGGCAAAGAACCTCTGGAGTGGAGTGGGCTGGGCCTGGCTGCCGGCTGGCCCGTAATTACAGTGCCTCTGGAAGATCACCTGTCTGCTCTGCAGGGGGAAGGGGTTGGGCTTGCTGGGGCCGAGGCAGCATAATCAAAGCAAGGTAACACTTGTTACCTTGTTTTGATTTCCATGCATGCAATTATGGCTATACACACAAAAAAGTAGACGGGTGGTCCGGACCAGATGGTGCTCGAGCCCGGCTCATGCTCTGCTCACACAGAGAGAGCATCACTCAAGAGGAGATAGTGCTTGTTTGCAGCAACGTGTCGGTGTGAGAACTCACACCTGGTCTGAGGCGGCAGGGCAGGCTGAGGAGCCTGGAGGAAGGATGCCTGCAGAGTTGGGCTGGGCAAGGGGCGCGCACATTAAAGTTGATTTCAACTTTGCAGGATGCAAGCAACCAATTTGTTGCACGCCACTTTGCAAAATTGAAAAAAACTATTGTCAATTTAAATGCAGCAAGACTTTGTGTCGCCACCAGCCCTCACTGGCACTGCCTCCCCCCTCCTGACTATATTTTGCTTGGGCCCGGCAGCCTCTCTCTGACCCTGCTGTCAACTGTGCTGAGCTGAACTTGCCCTGACACAGACTCACAGCGCAGAGAGGTCGGGCTGCAGCTTGCAGAGCTCCTTCAGGCTTCAGCCACGCACGCACAGACAGAAAGGAAAGGAGGACCACTGCCAGGGCCCAGGAGTCCAGGACTCAGGAGGACCAGGGCCACAGGCTGTGCGAGCCGAGGTGGAGGAGGAGGCCGCTGTCCGGAGGAGGCCAGGCGGCTGTTGTCCTCACTGAGTCTCGGAGTCTCGGATGGACTCGGAGTCCAGACATTGAGGACCACTCAGGCAAAGCAGCAGTGTGAAGCAACAGCCAGAGAGGGCTGCTGCCCCCGCCCCAGCCAGCACAGGAGGGCACAGAGCGGCACTGACTCAGGCAGCCACCCAGGTCAGCTAGCCAGCCGGCACAGAGGCGACCCTCCGACCCCCTACCCCACAGCCCACTCACCACCACCACCACAGGTGGCTGAGACTGCCTGCCTGCTGCTGGTAGCGGAGAGACGGAGAGACACAAACAGCCCTGAGCTGAGGTAAGAGATGCACCGCCCTTATACTAGCCAGCACCGTATGGACACATTACCTTGTCCCCTTGAGGATCATATAGAATTTCTATAGTGTTTGGGCTTGATGATCGACATATGTTTACTTCCTCTCATGCCATATTCCCTGAATACAGCCTTTAGCCACGTAGAGCAGAAGTTCATAAACCAGAATCACACCTTTCACTGACTTATCGTGAAAGATGTGGCCAGCGACAGCTTCTGGGACCCGTAATATGCAACAAGATTTGCCATGCTGGAAGTATATACCCAGGGTCCTGGGTAGAGCTGCCAATGTAGGTCTCTGGGCTTAGAGCCAAGTGGCAATTAATTCAAATCCTGCCCAGATCCTAAGTGCATGTGTACTCTTGGTGCAAATAATGCTGTGCCTCCGTTACCCAAGCAGAAGCAGATAAGCGTGCGTCATGCGCGGTGCGAGCAGAAGGTAAGCGCAAAACTGATGAAATACTGACCCTTCCAGCTGGGATGGAGTGGGGAGTTGGGACATGTTGGTATTTGACATAGGTTTAGCAGAGGGCGTACCAAACTGAATTTAACTTGTCTGCTGTTAAATCTCAGTTACCAGTTTAATGGTATCCACTACATAATAATTGCTCATTTTACTATAGATGATATGATAGCTCAGTGGGTTCAGCACTCGCTGCTGCAATGTGTGTGTGTGATCTGCAGGTTGCACGTTTAAATCCCAACAAGGCCATCTCACCCTTTCAAGCTTCTGAGGTCGATAAATGAGTACCAACACAGGTAGGGTGATATTGTATGCATATTTGTTCTATAAATAAGAACTTAAGCGTAAGTGCAATACAATAAAATATTATCATTTTTCCTTGGACGCCAGCTTACAATCACAGTATTTTGACAATATGGATCTATAAACACAGATATTAATTATACATATGGTGATCCATTCTTGTATGCAAAGTTGTTATTTTATGAGATGTGTTATAATGTAACAGACACATGAACCCTCCATAAGTAGCATTTTCTCTAAAGTCGTGAATTGACGCAATTCACGGATGATGGTTTGAGGGCCACTTTTTTGAGGCGAGGGGTGGGCCACTTTTTTGAGGCGAGGGGTGGGCCACTTCTTTTTTGGGTGTCCGGGCCTATTTCTTGTCCCAGTCCGACCCTGAATGGAGGGGGAAACGGAGAGGTACGTCACCAGAGCGGTGCGGGACATCATTACTCTTCTGTTTGCGGAGGAGATGACTACAGAGCCTACATTCGACAGAGTGCACAGGGCGGGGGGCAGAGCGGGGGGCCCCTGTTCGATCTTGGCCCGGTTCCACTACTACTCGGAAAAGACTAAAGTGCTGGAGGAGGTCAGGAACGCCCGAGAAATCACCTATAATAATGCCCAGATTTCCATATACCAGGACCTCTCCGCATACACATTGGCTAAGCGGAGAATGTGCCGCCCCCTCACGCAGCTGCTAAAGGATAAAGGGATACGCTACAGATGGGGCTATCCCTTCTCCCTGACATTCGAAAACATGGGCCAAAGATCGACCCTGATCACAGAAGAAGACATCCGCAGTGCGATCCAGGAATACGTGGTGGACACGAACCCCCGGAGGGGCCCCTCGGGCCCAGCGGGGGCGGACCCGGTGACCCCGGCCCGTCGATGGACAGGAGAAAGAGAACCGGGACGCGGAAATTCAGGAAAATGAACACCCCATCGCCATCAAAGGAAGGCGGTCGGAACGATTCTGAGGACTGAGAACGGACTCGAACTGTTATGATCTAAAATGGCATTTGGAGGAGTCGGAGGTTTATTCTTTAACTGCATCCCCACGAACAGCAAGTATATGGGTCTCATAAAAAGGAATGCCGCCGTGGGAGGGTTAGGGGGCTCAAGAGGATCAGCTTCATGGGCGATTAGCCTGGCCACAGGGGGCAGGCTGGTGGTTCAGCCAAAAGCCAGTGTTGGCGGAACTATTTGGCTGGACGCCGGGGAGGGGGAGGAGGGGTACACGAAAGTTGAGGGGGTTCAGTTTGGAGTTTTTCAGAACCTTTTTTTCAGAACCTTTTTTTTATCTGCAGCTGTGATTTGTTCATTGATTGATTTGGCAACGTGCCATAAATCAAATTGTTGGCGAATGTTTGGAAACTGCTCTCAAATGGCCTTGGCTATTGAAACATGTCTGTCAGTGGCTATGAGGTCTATTTGCATTCCCCTTGATTGAAGATGTTTGATGGATTTTAAGAAACCATGTTTCTCCATTGCCACTGAGGATTTACATACTTTCAGACAACTGCACGACCTCCGAACTCACAATTTATTTAGTTCCCATGTCCTGAAAGTGGTATGTACAGTCACACTGTCCATGGCCAGCTAGCCTGAACCGTTTTCCAGAGAATGTCCTTTCAATTGACATTTGTTCAATTTTCCAGGCTTGACTAATAGCGGGGAATCAACAGTCTCTTTGAGATTTGTAGTACTGAGTTTTAGCAAGAAACTGAAGTCCCACAAATTGACAGAAACTGGACAACTTACTAAAAGTTGAGCCACTTAAAAGTAAAGCTGCTGAACACAGTAGATTTCCAGCTGGCACTTTGCCCAGCATCGGTTGAGTGTACCATGAAAATGTATCATGGAGGTGGGCATAGGTGGCTTGGATATTCATGTAAGTGCCTTGTAATACACGAATCACATTCACCAATGGCTCCCCGCATATTTCCCCCCTCACTGGATGGACACATTTCAGCATCAGTATAATCACTCTAAGGCAGCTGTCGAATACAATGTATTTGTTCTCCTTAATTAGCCAATCGGCCGGCATGAATGTGGTTTGTGACTCAGCTGTGGTGGACAAATTGCCCAAACTAGACAAACTGTAGTCGCAATCTTTGGCAAGTTCCTCGGTCAATTGCGTTGATGCTTCAGTCTCTGTTAGTTCTGCTTTTGTTATTTGCACACGAATTGGAGAAACCATCAACGTCGATTGTTTATTGGGTGGACCTTTTTTTGTGGGTGCAGATTGTGTCAAGTGATCTGGGAGGACTTCAAAAGCATCTTCATTATATTTAGTGTCATCTTCATCTTTTCAAGTTGTCACATTATAACAATGATCCAACAACACTTTGCTGGCTTCGCCAGTCACATACAATTAATTTTCTGGCCTTTGGACATAAGCATCTCGATTCTACTTATTGACTGGACCACGCTGCGCCGCAAATAGTAGTTGCTCCATGGTGAAATCTGTTTGGCAAGCAGCATCTTTGGTTTCATTTGTTGTCTGTGTCTTTATACTTCTTTTCCTTCTGGGCCTCTAGGAGATGGTTTGTAAAAACATGTTCAATGTAAATCACAAATACAGTAGATACCACTTTAAAAAAAAAAACATGTGATGAAGAAAACACCAGCCCAAAACACTTCTAGAAAATGAAATTGTTTGTTACCCTTGTTTTCTTGATTTTCTGTGAAACCGTGGTCTTGTCTGTCTAGACCTTTTAACTAAGTTCAGTGAGCACAAATTTCTGCATATATTTTGCCAGCATTCAGGAGCAATCTCAAAGCCAATGTTACGCTCACCTGGTATCCACGGGGACCCCACCCAACTGTGGGGACTCTGGTGCCCTTCTCAGCCGCTCCTAAGTCTGTGCTCAATGATCTTTCTCTCTCTTTTTTTGGTAGATCCTTCTCGTATCAGGATGCCTCTCCAGGTGGCTTTACCCCCCTCCCATATTGTCTGCTTGGAGACTTCCCCATTGTTATTCAGTTTGAAGTATTCCTTAATTTCAGTTGTCATTTCAATTTTAAATACTGAATCTTTCAACAGGCTTTCATTACAGCGCCACTTCCGTCCTGAAACAGGTAAGTCTGCCCACCTTATATCTGATAGGACCATGTCATGGTCTGACCATGTTAGCGGAACTATTTCAGATAGTGTTGTGGTGTCGAGGAGGTCCTTGGTGAGGTACAGGTAATCAATCCTGGTGAATGCTTTGTGCGGATTGGAGTAAAATGTGTAGCCTCTTTCATCAGGATGTTTACTTCTCCACACATCTTGCAGGTCATATATCTCCATTATGTCTGAAAGTCCAGTGCGTTCACTTCTAACTTGGCTTCTTATCTCAGGGTTGCCTGGTTCCCAGTCTTTGGTCGGGTCTGCCCACTGGTTAAAGTCTCCTCCAATGACAACCTGGCCGGATGCCTCCAACATTATTTTGGGTATTGTCTTTTCTAGGAACTTGGCTTGTCCTGCATTGGGGGAGTATATTACCGCGACTGTTACTTTGACCTTTGCGATTGTCAAAGATATCAAGAGAGTCCGCCCGCTTACATTGGACCAGGTCTTATCCACTTCGAAGTTGATTCCTTTCTTAATCAAGATTCCGACTCCGCCTTTCCTGAGTGGGCCCGAGCCCCAGAATTCCTTTCCCCCTCTTTTTCCAAGTATTCCTCTCTCCTCCCCCTTGGCAAACTTTGTTTCTTGTAGAAGGAGAATGTCTATTTGAGATCTGCGGAATTCCCTTGCCACTAGTGATCTCTTGGTCGGCGAGTTGAGGCCTTTCACGTTAAGTGTTCCTATCCTTAGGGACTCCCCACCCTTCTGTTCTTCAATTGGTGCCATTATCAGAGTATTTTGTTTGTGGATTCGAGACCCGTGTCAAGTGAGTATATTGGTCATAAGGACTCACATCGTCTTGAGTGATCCTTTGTGTTGCCGATAATGCTTCATCCTCTGTACATTTCTTGTCTGCCCAACCCCCCCACCCTCCACCCTCCCCACATTGACGGCGTCCGTGCGGACCCAGATAAAGACTCTGGTCCTGCATCGAACCACCTTTAGGAACCGTCGCTTTGGGTCCCCAAGATTATTTTAACATCATAATCTTGATTGAGCCCCCATTCACCCCCCACCATTGTTTACATGGTCCGAATTTCTTTTGCGCCTAGACATCCTTACACAATTCGGGCCATGGACATATGTATTAGAGTATATGTCGTCTTACCAGTGTTGTGGATCATCAGTCCTCCCCCCCTGGGGGGTATTACCTCTCCGAAAGGTCCTGGATCCCTTGACACATTTCCTTCTGGGGCCCTGTATACGCCATCCTCTTTCTTCATGACGCGGATCTCCCCGATCGTTTCCCTCTGCGCTTGATCCAAGGAGGTCAGATATGTACGTCATGATCTCCCCCTCTGAGCTTAGCTTGATTTTGTTTCCGTCGTATTCAAAGGACAGACAGAAGGGGTACCCCCACCTACTCCCACCCCCAGGGGTATCTTATGTTCTTTTCTTTCAGATGTTTGGTGTTAGGCCCGCACATGCGTCGAAGTGCCAGGGTCATGGATGATAGGTCCTGATATATCGAGATTCGGGATCTTTGGAGGGTAATTGAGTCGCTGCCTCTTGCTTTCTCGAGGATTTGTGTTTTGTCCTGAAAGCGGTGAAATCGAGCAAGGACAGATCTTGGTCCGCCTGGGGGCCCTGCGGCTCTGTGTATCCTCTCTGTCTTAGGTTCGTCAACTGCATCGTCGGCGACTAAGAGTTTGATGATGTCATGCAGGGTGTTCTTCAGATCGCTCTCCGCCTCTCCCCTTCTCGTTCCGGGATTCCGAAAATCCTCAGATTGTTCTGCCTCTCTCGGTTTTCCAAGTCATCAAGCTTGAGTTTGAAGCTCTCCTCTCGTTGCTCCAGTTCGGTCATCCGCTGGTCGAGTTGCGTTTCAAGAGTGTCTATGGACGCTTGGTTGTTCTCGACCCCTTCGAGCCTCTCCTCGATGGTATCTAGACATTGGGTAATCTTGTCAATTTTGGAGCCAATGCTGGCGCCCATATTCTTTATTTCGCCCAGCAAGGTGGCAATGTCCCCTTTGGTAGCTGCGGATTCACTTCCCGAGGGATTTGGGTTCACCATGGTATGGGCACAGTTTTCGGATGAAGTCGAGACGTAGGAGAATGTGGCTAGTTTCTCCGTAATGTCCATTGGTTCTCCCAAAGCTCCTTAGTGTCACCAATGCTGTTCGATGGGGAGATGGAGTCGGGGGCAGAGGAGGCTCATGCCCCTGGGTCGGGGGACCTACTCTCTGCACTCCGACGTCGACGTTCTCTGTAAATTAGGTGTTGGGAGAGATGTCTGTTGTGCGTTTATTGATATGCCCAGGGTACGGGCGGTTCAGTACTGTGTATGGGTTACCCGGGGTGCCCTTTAGGCAACGTTCAGGTCCGGCGACGCTTTGGGGGTGTTTTCCTCTTATGCAGGGTGAAACATTCAGGCTGAGAGGGTTCCAAACCGTTGCTGCGTGGTGGTGGCGCCGTTGTTCACGGGGTAGATGAAATGGGCCTACCGTCTCCCCGCTTAGTGCTGTCTCAGGGCCTAGGCCGGTCCCGCTCTTCGGAGGCTCCGCCGACTCAACCGAGGCTGTCCCGTCCCCTTTGCGGCGAGGAACGTCGCCGGGAGTGTGAATTCCGTGGCCGGGGTTCAGGGTCTTTCAGGTTTTCTCCGTTCGACAGGCCTAGGGTCCGCTTCCGACCATTGCACAGTTTCCTGCGAGCGGGCCGTGGAGCCGTTATGTGCGACGTCTTTTTGAGGGATGTATATCTCTGGTTTACAGGGGCCGTTTTCGATCGGGTTTTCGACTGAACGGAGGGGGGGTCCTCTGCTGGCGGCACACCGACGTAGAATCTTGGGGGGGTCGTCAAAGTGGGGGCTCAATCCCTCCTAGGGACCCAAAGTGGCAGAGCTCACGCGAAGTCAGACCACATCCCCCTCGTGGCCAGTCACCAAATACATTTTAAGGTCGTTTAGCTTACCCACAGTGACAGATTAAGAAGAGAAATCTATCTTGATCCATTTTACAATCTTTACTGATCTTACACATGTTCTCATCGACTATATTTGAAACAGGAGACGTCAGCCAAACGCCCAGATAGCGCAAGCGCATATAACCTCATTTAAATCCCAATCCCGTGACTAGAGTTTTATCACATCGATGGGAAAGAGGCAATACCTCTGACTTTAACCAATTAATCTTGTAACCCGATGAATCATGATAACCAGACAATATCCGCATCAGGAAGGGGAGAGATTCATCCAAATTCTGAAGCACCAACAAAAGATCGTCCGCATATAACCAGACCTTCTGCATAACTCCCCAGTAGCCTACACCATGCAAACCAGGTTTGTTTTTGAGACAAATAGCCAATGGTTCAATCGCTAAAATAAATAAAAGCAGCAAAAAAACGGACACCCCTGATGAGCGCCCCGTACCAAACCGAAGGGTTCTGATTTTCCCCCATTTGTCTTAACATCTGCCATCGGATTGGTATACAAAAGCGCAATCCAAGAAATGAACTCATTACCAAGATTCATCTCCCTTAGAATTGAATATGAATAGTCCCAGTTAACCCTGTCAAACGCTTTTCAGCGTCAAGGGAAAGGACAGCGGCATCGCAATCAACCTCAGCATTTTCCATGGTAAGTAACACTTTCCGAATATTACTAGACGTGCGCCTATTTTTCATATAGCCAGATTGTTCCTCATCAATTCATTTAGGAAGAAACTTCTTTAATCTTAAAGCCAAAACCTTAGCCAATTTGCCGGATGATTGCTGTCCTTTCCTTTTTTCAGAAAAACTGAGATAGAAGCATGACATGTACTTCTAGGTAATGCCCCACCCAATTTACTAGCAATAAACATATATTTCAAAAGTTCCAGGGTCAAATTTGGAAGAATTCTATAAAATTCACAAGGAAGCCCATCCGGACCAGGGGATTTACCAACATTCAGTTTTGAAATTGCATTTTTAACCTCATCAATCGTCAATTCAGCATCCAGGAGCCCACGTTCAACATCCTGGATCTTAGGAGGCGTACATTTTCCAAGGAAATCCTTCCCCCTTCCTGTGATGCCATCCTCACTGCTATATAATTTAATATAAAAGTCCCAAAAAACGGAGTTTATTTTTTTAGGGTCAAATGCAATCCTACCTTCCAAGTCAATAATAGAAGCAATAGCAGATTCAGACACTCTCTTTTTCAACCTGTATGCAAGCCATCTATCGCACTTTTCTCTTTTTTCAAAATATGCACATCGAGAGTTGAACAAACTACGTTCTGCTCCTAGTGACAAAATATCATCCATTTCTTTTTTAAGTCTCCTCAAGATCATCAATTTAGCAGAATTAGACGAATCGAGCATTTAATCCTTAGATACCTCACTAATTTTTAGGCCAAGTTCCAGTCTGTTTTTTTCCTCTCTTTTCCTTTTACTACTTGACAGTCCCAGACAAATCCCACACATACAACACTTAAAGGCCTCCCACGTGTTCAGTAAACTGATCTCACATGAGCGATTCTCATCAACAAAAAAGTTAGCCTCCGACACAATTCAGTCTACTATATCATCATCCATTGAAATAGAAGTATTCAGTTTCCATGAAAAGGACCTGCCAAATCTTACTCCTTCATTTTCAGTGCATTGTCACAAAGTGGTAAAAGGGAGAATTAGATTTGCATTAGATATGTGGGAAGATCCAACTATCGATAATATGAACTTGTGCAAGTCTGTAGGGCTCACCATTGGTATACTGGACATGTCAGTGGTTTCGTCAGTTGCGAGGGTCTGTGCTTCCATCAGTATGCTCTCCTAAAATATTAGACATATCAAGCAACCGATTACGAAAAGATCATTCTTCTTTTGAAGGGCACTATGGCATTGTTTTTTATGGTCATAATTACTTTCTATGATGCCCCGTAAACCATGGACAGATGTGTAGTAAAATGTGGTATAGTTAAAAAGTTATACAATCTGGTAAATATGCAAACTTTAGTAAGACACATTTACACCAAAAGGACCAATCCGTTCATGTAGTTACCTGTTCAGTACCCCACCGCCTACAGCAAATTCATCATCCGGGACTCACCTTAGGCAGCGTGTGCATGAACAGAGTTGGAAACAGATTTGGAAGCAATTTACAAGACGTTCTGAGTCAATGCTTTTTTGTATACTGCGATTGGTCGTACATATCCGGGGTAACGTGCAGGCTGCAGATGCGGAATCGATTGGCCCTCAAGTCTCCCAAGACATCCTGGGCTCTACTTTCAAGCTCGTCCACCGGAAATCCACAATGTCAAACCCATTCTCTTATTAAATCAATATTCGTCGGGAATGTATGCATGATTGTGCCCTTACTTTTGACATGGCTCCTAGAACGGCAACCAAAAACCATACAAGCATGCATGCTTGAAAAATCTGCATTAAAAAAAGTACACATAATTACAAAAATATTCTACTGAATGCATGAGATTGATGGAATTATATCAAAGTTTTCTATGCAATGTTTGTTTTGGTCAAAGAAACAAGACCTGTGTAGCGTAGTTGAATATACACTGGGATAACTTTCATACAGAATTGATTGATGCAACGGATATCGTAACGTGTTACTCGTCCATTAAATGTACTTTCATGCATCAAAAGAAACATGCTTATAGACATGGTCCGAGAAAGATGCAATTCTAATGCAATTGCACTGATGAAATTTGCTATATATCGAGATCAGAACACTTTAAACAGTAGACAATAGTAAAGTCATTGAGATGAATGAACATTACACTACTGGGTACATTTGTTCGAAATAGATAGACATTTTGAGATCAGAAAGAAATGATTACGTGACCTGCCCTTAACTTGACTAACAAACAATTAGATTCAGCAAGCAGGGCAGTTAGTAGCAGGAGAACAGGTAGCACGATCAAGAGTTGGCTTCCAGTGCTCACAGATGTTCGTAGGTAGCACAATCACGAGTTGACTTCCAGTGCTCACAGATGTTCTCAGGATAATTATCAAGGAGTTTATAAAGAATTAGAAAAGTGGGTCTGTATGTGAATGAGTGAAATGTTTCTGGCGTGGTCTGCTTCAGGGAGCCTGCCTGGAGACACTGGGTCTGGGGAGGCCATGTGAACAATGGCCCCTGTGCAGAAGATACCTTTGAAGTGTACATGGTGTTTTACACCTTGTCCGTTCCCATCCCTGCCAGCCCCCCTGGCAGCACACATCCACAGGTGCGAACTGCCGTTGATAATGGAGGGGGGATGGATGGGCATGAGGAGTGCTAACAAGGCCCGGAACACTGCTGAAGGGAGAGACACACTTATGTGGATTGCAGGGGCGCGGTCTGCTTCAGCAGAGCCTGCCTGGAGACACTGGGTCTGGGGAGGCCATGTGAACAATGGCCCGTTGTGCAGAAGATACCTTTGAAGTGTACATGGTGTTTGACACCTTGGCCGTTCCCACCCTGCCAGCCCTGCCAGGACAAGTGAGCATGTCCTTGATTCACTGAAAAATTGAAACAACTATCCATAAAAGATGATTTGTATTTTATTTTGTTGCTGATGGCACAAATGTACTACAAATGTATACTTCGGGTTGCAGCTCAGTGTGGGAAAATCCCCTGTACTAACCGCTTTCACTGGGGAATTTGGCTCGAATGGCACCACCAACACAGGTGGGTATTACCCGTTGAACGCAACATCCAAGCCTCCCATGAAGCCACCATGTAAACGAACGATAGGCCACCAGTCTGTACCACTTGTGCAAGAGAAACATACAAACTGTATTTAAATGAACCTGATAAGTGTACAAACCTAAGTTGAAAATGCAATCTTGTATACTATGGAACAGTTGCCAGTACAAATGTTACTTCATGGATCATTCAACTTGGGCTTTAAAGTGTAGACACATTACAAAAGTGAAGACCCATGCAATACATAACTGTAAAGCGCCTTGGATTAAGGCGCTATATAAATTATAATAAATACAAATACAAATAACGTTTGGAGCACAGAGAAATATTGTTTCTTGGTTGTACGTGAAAGACACATAAGATGACCACTATGATTTTCCCAAATCGTGAGAGATGTATTGAATTGCCAGACTACATTCATTTGGCAGTGATAGATGAAAGTTACAACAATATAGGGGACAAACATGAAATGTTAGTGGCCTAAGGGACATCACATCTAGAGTAAACTTACTCGTTACTTTTTTTTCCATCGGGCGAACTGTTGCGTGAAGTTCGTGCATAAGTACCACCATTATCCTCAACACGGACCTTGTGAGGTAGGCTGCCCTGAAGTCATGCAGCCGTTTTGTAGGCCAAGCATCCAAAGTTTTCTCTGCAGCAGCAGTTCTCCTCCTCGCTTGGCATGACATTGCATCGATTGCAGGTACACCAGGTGGAAACGTCTTCCATGCGACTAGGCTCAAGCTCATGATCCAGTGAAGCGTCCTCCCAACTGTTGTCCGATGCCCCATTGTTTCCGCTCTGGCTCGTACTGGTAGGGCTGTATTGTTGCCATTATGCGACATAATTAAACTTGATAGTAATGCTAGTACTAGTATCTGTTCACACAGGCTATGAACAAAGAAGATAGCTGAACAGAGCAGAAACGAGTCACAGGAAATACAAAAAAAGACAGTGAAATGATTGAAAAAGCAACTCTGCTGTTGTCTGATGAGAAGCGGTCTGTTTATACTTATTGAGGAAAGAGGCGTCCTGCCATTTCCATGGAGACACATCATTCGATGGCGCAGAGAACGTTGACATGAGACGTGCATTTGCATTGTAAAATGGGCTGTATGCGTCTAGTGATGTCAGCTTCAGGGGCGGGGGATATGATTTAGTGCCGTAGGGGCACTTGCACTTAGGGCGATGGATGAACGATAAGATTAGCACAAGATAGCCTCGCCCCGCTGCTTGCTTTCGCATGTGTAAAAGTGAGGAAATCTAAGGTAAGGGGCATAGAAAATGTTTTTACAATCGATCACAGTTTGCTTAAAACCACATGCCCGAACGCTTGGGACAATAATATTTTTGAGCACACTATTCCTTTAATTAGCTTTTTATGTTTATCTATTGCATCTTTAGTCCTTGGTCTTATCTGAGACTTTGTAATTGAAAATCTTAGAAATACATTTTTGAAAAAAAGAAGAAATAGGTTGTTATCGTCTAATACTCTCCAAAAATCCGAACAAGGTGAAAAATAAAATGAAGTGTTAAGATAGGAATTGCCAAGAGAAGAAAAAATCAACATACTCTGTTTTTAAGGATTATAGTCACACAATCCAACAACAGAATTCACTACCCAAATACATTATTTTTTTTTCCACATAGGAAAGTTAGAGATGCCTTGATGCGATTTAGATTTAAGATTACTGGATCCCTTGAGAGAGCTTGGCCACATCGAGGCCTAAGCAAAGAGAGATTGCTGATCGGAATATAATGAGGCTAATATCCTAAGAAATGTTTTATTAAAAATGTATGAATAACTCCTGGTTCCCTGATACGGGCACATTTTGGCTATGACTTTTGACCAGTAATCAAACCAGTTTAAATTTTGAGCTTAAAAGGTGCGTTAAAAAAATTCATTAATTACTAGGGGAAGATATTTTTATGGACTTTTAATGAATTTTGAGCGCTCTATATAATATATATATGTTTTATCAATGATCACAATAGCAGATTTTAAATGTGTATTTTCATTGTTTGCGCTGCTATTGTGTAAGGATTTATGAAAATGTATCACACATAAATAAAAAAGAAAACAGACTACAACCAAGTGCAGCGGTGTGCTAGGTGCCTAAGTTAAGAATTTGTTGTTTTAATTAAACTAAATGGCTTTAGCCACCCTGCTTTGCATTCAGAGATGCTAATGGCATTTAGTCCCTTCAAGGTGGCTGACCTTGTCGTTCGCTTCGTTCGTGTCTTTAACTTGGGCAGCAGTCATTTACTGATAGGGTCTGGAGGTGAAGGGGGAGGGATAAAACCTCATTAGTGTGAGTACCTGGGTTGTTAATAGTGTTACCTGGTATATGACAGCGGTACCAGCCAGATGGTGTGAGCACTAAAGCATACCAGAGCAATACTGCAAAGATTACGTTAGAAATTGCTCATATGATTGCAAAAGCTGACAATGCCAATGTTAACATCAGCACTTTTGGATTGCCAACACATGTGTGTATCTTTGTCCCTTTAGTCTACATTGTTCCCCCTCCTGCATACTTGCTGGACATAGGACACAGGAGTCTGTGAGTTGGTATTTGATCTGCTCCACGGGGAGCCGTGCGGCCCTTTTCTTAGGTTAATCACTTGGTGTGTGCCACGTGTACAGCACGAGACACAGAACGAGGCATGGGGGAGGGGAGCAGACATTACATCGCTGCCAAGTCCAAATTCAACAAAACAACATGGTGCCAAGCACTTAAAAATGCATTTTCATTTTTTTGTATAAACATTTCGGGATTGGACAATAGTAGAAAACACAAACATTTAAAAAACCCAGCCAGTAGGGCTGTCCAATTATATTACCGAGTTCAAAATTAAGCCTACAGGCAGTCACATGATCACACTTTCAGGCCAGCACCTCACTGTGTCCACTTTAAGTGTGCCCCCTATATGCAGGAACCCAGCTTCACCAAAAGTACATTATGGTTCACTCTGCAGTAGTTCAGCACTGGAGAAAGAGGCTGCAACTACATGCAGGCAAAGCCGCCCCTGGGATCACCGAGGGCCACATTCGCTGTGCAGGTGTTAGTCCAGGTGGAGGGGATAGGGGAGTTATTTCCCGCAGTCAGCGTGCTCTTTTGTAACTGCGGCAGAGGCCGCGCTGCAGAGTGTTCATAGTTGGGAGGGGCTGGCAGCAGGGCCATCTTCACAGTTCTGGGGGCCCGGGGCACAGACAGCCTGGGGCGCCCCCTCCCCCGAAACCTATGTTGCCCACCAAAACCCATGTCCTACTCCCACCCCCCTCCAAACCCATGTCGCCCCCCACGACATGACACCCATGCCCCCTCCATATCTCAAGTCTAATTCAACAGATACTCCTCTAAACTTTAAATGGATTATCTAGTTAATAAAATATAAAAAATATACATCTGTGATCTGTTTTCCCAAGAGGATGCCATATTAAAGACATTTCACTTTGTTTTGGTTTCAAATAATATATTTTGTAAGAAAATAAAGGAAAAGGATTTTAAGCAAGCATTTAAACATTATCTCCAAGGCCTCTTTGGCTCCCAGTCCACCCCTGACTCCATCATAAAGCAGCAAACCCTGTGTTCGGCTTCAAGGTGTCACAAACCCTACCGCATATCGAAGCAAATCAGCGAGAGACCTTCCTCATCCACTTCAATACAGCGGCAAGCAGGCCCCCTCCAAATCCCCCCCCGGTCGCATTGACAACATAAGAAGCGCTGGCGAGACCTGGAGAGGCGGATACACCGTCTGTTCACTGACTATTAGAAGGCTTGTCTAACCACAGGAGGTGGCTCTCCACCACGACCACTGGAGCTGTGGCCATGGGAAGGAAACCCATTAATGTCATTGATAAGGCAGGCATTGAGGGACTTGGAGACGTGACAGCAGGGAGTGAGGGTCAGTGCTTTACAGAACACCCACATCAACGAAAGACATTTCGGTGCCTGCCTGCATATATTGGCAGACATGGTAAAACCCCACATTGTTTCCGTGGGTTTCCCGTCCCCTGTATATTAGCAATTATTTGAATGTATTAACAAGTATCCTGCTGAAACTTACATCTAACCTGTTTGTGCTGTAACAGTTTAGAAAACTTTCTTTTCATGAGAAAATCAAATAGAAAACTTATCGAACAGTCCACAAGTGTGTACACATTTACATGACTAGCACCTACACCTCAGCTGCTCCTACCAGTGGTGGGCATAGTGCTGCGGCATGCATTCCGACTGCACTATAGCATATAGTGGGAGAAAGCTCAGGGGCCACAACAACTTGCATGTGAGGCTGTGACCCCAGTGAAAGTGTAAATATGCAATGCTGGACAAGCCAGTGGATTGTGCCGTGGAGTGGGGCAAGGAGCTGCAGCCAGAATTTGACTCTGATGTTGACGCTTATCTTCAGCACGTGCTTGAATGCCATTTAAACGAAGGAGGACATTTGTGTGCCCACAAAAAAAACAGCCACATGCACTTCAGAATACAAAGGATTGCCTCAGACATGTGGAGCCAGAAGTGGCAATTGTGCCTCATAAGAAACAGTGTGTGCCTGTTAATGGCCGGGGGTGGTGCACAATGAGCCTGGGACGCTGCAGAACAGGGCCAGCTACAATATTGGCCTCTATCGTGTGAAAGATTTATAATATATTATCAAGGAACAACATGAGCTTAAAGAGCAAAAGACAATGATATGCACCATAGCATTCCATCAATTGTATCCCAGCATCTTCAGCTGGCACTCCCTGTGCTCTTGGCATTGCCACCCCTTACACACTTCTCCATCATCCCAGTGCTGCCTATACTCTCCTTGACACCCACTGGCATGCCAGTTGCTCCTTTCATGTCCCCCTCCATACCACCTATCCCCTTGATTGACAGGTCCATCAGTGGCAGTTCCCACACACCGTCACAACCCTGTGTACTGGATATCTACACACCAGTAAACCTCACACCTCTTTTCAATCTCTTGTCCTGGTTAATCTCTGTGGCAGCACAGATCCATTGCACCCACCTCATAGTGCACCAATGCCCATTTGCCAATGTGAGATATTACCCCCAGAGAATGAGCAGTACATTGTTAGCAGTTTTAAATGTACCACCCCGGGTGAGATGATCAGTGATGCGTTCAAGCACCTGAACAGTTTTACATTTGGTATAACATTGATGGGCTGGGAACCAAGGCAATATGAGGACCACAATACTCTGCATTGTGCATGTGCGATTTACTGGGATTCACATGTCGAACTCATTCTTGCCGATGCACCACCAAAATGAATGGTAAATTCTATGGCCCCACTGCCCTGCTTTCTCCCCCACCGCATTTAGTAAAATAAGTATCTGTCACATCCTCATCAAGCCAACACCTAATGACGCTACCCTACAAAGCAAGACTACCCACCTTATTTAGAAACGCCCCCTGATGAATACAGATTAATTTATTCATGCATGTTTTAATATTTCTTTATATACTTATTTCATTATGCTTTCCTGTTGAATTAATATCTGTAAACAAAGATGCCAAAAACAAGCTGCTCTTTACAGGGGGGGACAAACCTGCAGAACATAAAATAAAAGTCACATCAATGAACATTGCTAATCTTCAGGGAGTGAGTTGCTAGTTTATGCTGATGTAACCATACCTCATAGAATGCCCATGCCAGCTCAGGTACAAAGGGGCAAACTTCAAGACCAGTACACAAAAGGATCGGTGAACATACGTCAAGGATTAGGTGCAAAACACATAATGCACCCCTTGTCTCACATTTCCTTGAATTTCAACACAGCTGTGACTCCTTCAAATGGTGGGTAGTCAACAAGGTGCCAGACTCTTCCAACATCACCAATGCCCTGAACTTTAAAGAGGCGTGGTAGATATTCAAATTACAGACCACCACCAAAGGTCTGAATGAGCTCACATCCTTTGAATATCTGTAAACACACACCCACCCTGTTGTTGATTGATACCCAGGACTCTCCCCGGGCCACCCCACCCACACATGCCACAACCCCCCCCGCCTGCATCAGAATTCAAGTGCTTTTCTCTTTACTCCTGTGGCACCTTCAGCTCTTCAACATGCCTTCTGGACTGCTTCCAGCTTCTTGCACAGCAACACACTACTCTACAGTGTTTGCTGGACTCATACATCAGATACCACGCTCAGGGCTTCTTTTCCCTGCTTCTCTGGCCATCCTGCATTGATATGGGCTTTTACCCATTCAGCAGCAGAACTCGCCTTCTTTTCTGCATGCAGCAGCCCTCATTGCTTGTAGTTTCATTCCACAGCATCGAACGAGCAGCCGGGGCCACGCCCCTTCCAGCCGCGTACTCACACGCGTCCCCGACGCCATGGCAACCCTGCCCAGACATCCGGACACATGCGCGATCCCTACACACTATTCCCTTGCGCATGCGCTCTAGTACCCTTGCACACAGCTCGCATTCATTTGAACGCGACTTTCCCTTCCATACGGATCCAACGTGCTAGGCTCGCACGCATTATCAGGTCAGTTACTAGCCAAATGAAGGCTTCCCCTCACACTTTTCAGTCCTTTCATGGCATCTGCTGACGGGGCTGTCTGTCCTTTGTATCTCTCCTCCAAATCCCATTTGCAGACGCCCAGATTCCAGACCTCCCGGCTGGCACTGGATAATGCCTCACTGCGAGAACTTCCATCACGCAGAAATTGATATTGCACCGTCTCAGCCTTAAGGTACTCTTTGTGCTCCTATTTTATTACACAGCTGCAGTAATTCCTTTATGTCCAGCTGACCCACTCCCCTGCTTTTCCTCCTGTACTCACAGATCACCCTAGAGTGACCCACCCACACCTTTCCAGAGCCTGGAATTTTACCCCCGGCCTTTGGTTCAATACACACCAGACTTGAATCTCTTCACCTACTCGCAAGGTCAGTGCATGGGTTCTGAGGTTGACCTCCCAGAATAGCCTCTCACGGGCTCTTACTCTTAACATTTTAGGAATTATCCACTTCCTGCACCATGTAACAATATGTAATCATATTGTTTTTTATCTATAGAGAGACCTGCTTTGCCCGGCCCCAGAAGAAGGCTGCAACACCTTACCAGCTGAAACGTCCAGTGTCATTATGTTCTTTCTGAAACCTTTTGAACTATGACCCACATTACCATCACTACCTTTATGTTGACGTCGACCAGTTTCTTGGTTTGCCTACAGCAGACCCTATTTTTAGGTTTCTTGGTCATTAAGCGACTTTCTTTGTTTTTCACACAACATTGTTTGTACTGTTGAAATACTTTGTTTGTTTGGCAAATATGAAGTAATATTTCACAAAACCTTGCACAGGAAAAACAATAGACCAGTTTCTTGGTTATGCCTTTCAAACCAGCCTACAGCAGACCCTATTTTTCGGTTTCTTGGTCATTAAGCGACTTGCTTTAATTTTCACACAGCATTGTTTATACTGTTGAAATACATTGTTTCGCAAATATGAAGTAATATTTCGCAAAACCTTGCACAGGAAAAACAATACCGCACTATTGCATAGGTGTGTTGGCAGCACACCTCATGAATTTTGCAAATGTACCTTTTGAACCTTCAGTGCATTTCCAAAGGACACTTTAGAATTTGGTTTTCTCTTGATTTAAAAATGCTAGATTCAGTGCCCGCCTGTCACCAATGAACATGTAACTTTAATCAATGTGTACTGAACATTTGAATGATATGTTATTTATCTAACACAACATGTATATTTGGTGATATGTTTTACTTTCTATTTTCAATTTTTACATGTGTGACCTAATTAAAATAAAGGACACCGTAGTTTTTCTCCAGTATTTGGATCAGAACCTTCTTCCAGTAATGCATACTTATTTTGATGTATTATCACTAATGTGGAGGTTTGTTTAAATTATCACTGCAACAACTCATTGTAGTGCAAACGTTTGAGGACAGGACCACCCCCCTGTACAAAGATGTAACCATACCAACAGAAATGAGGGCATGGTTTGCATCAGGTGGCACACAATATTTTTCAGAGTTCAGATTACAACTCCCATAATCCTACACATTAACTGTGCTTGGTAGTGGGAGATTTTGTCTAACCAATTAGAAAACAAACAGCTTTTCTGATACTTCAGAGACTCCCATGAAAAGACCCCTCGCCCACGTCCGTAACCTATGGCTCTGTCAGGGACAGAACAAAGGATTAATTTTGCATCTTTTTCAAAGCAACTGAAAGGTGTGAGCCCCTGTTTCCGGGCATGTACACAAGTGGGGGATGGATAAAGACAAATTGACTATAACATGGGTTATTTTCCCAGATAAGCCACATGTGAGAAACCTTCTGTGGAGCAGATGCGTTTGACAACTGCCTGCATTTGCTGCGTCCCCTGATGCTTTACTCTACCTTTCCCCTGTTCAAAAGGCAGGTTTTGCATGTATGAAATCAGAGGTACGTTTTCAGTGTTGGTGCATGAAGTGACTCCTACCTCACTGCCACAGCTGACCACAGATGAGATCCTCAAGAGGTCCCATACACAGAACCTTGTGGCGCAACGGTAGGGCATCTGACTCCAGATCAGAAGGTTGTGTGTTCAAATCACGTCGGGGTCAAGTGAGTCTCGATTTTTTGAGCGATTAAAAGTAGCATTATTTTAAATCATGTGGTCGTTTTGCCAAATACTGCGCAGAGAAGACGCAGAGTTAATCCTTAACTGTTTGATAAACCTATGTGTTCACCCAGAGAAGGACCTCCCAGTGTCCGGCGGTTGATGCTTTTTGTTGTGCACTTGGGGCAATCCTGCTGCACGCAGTGGCCGCGGAAAGGAGGGAGTTCACAGCGCCGCTAACAGCCCTGTTACATGTTAAGGGATCTTGCTGTGATGTCAGGAAACATTGTGAAAACAACCCCACTCATGCCAACAGGGGCATGTTCACCCGTATAGCTTTAGGGCAAGTGCTGGGGGTACAGAAATGCACTGTACAAATAAGATGTTTTTAGCTGTTAAATGTGATTGGGAAGCAGAGGAACCTGCTGCTATTAATACTGGGGACTGCGCCCGCCGCCTTTGTGGGCCATCTCTGTTCTCGGCATCTGAGGTGTCTGTATAATGGGGTGAAGAGCCAGCATCAAACAAAATGGAAGATGAAGAAAACAAATGCGTTCCTGGGTGGGCTTGAACCACCAACATTGTGCCACAGAGACGGCTGATAACATCATCTTCTATGAGGACATGTCACAGTCTAATGGCAGAGTCCTGGTCAACACTGCACCATTGCCAACCTACCTGAGACAGAGAGAGCTGAGCAGCAGACAATCAGTCTTCTTCTAGTTTCGTCTCACCGTCCTTCGTCACCGTCACAAGCCTTTACAGCACGCGTTGCTGCCTGCTGGCTTGGCTTCGGAAGATGAGGGAGGCTGGCAAGCAGCGCAGAAGTGCACTGCGCACTCCAGCCGAGCCTGCACTGGCAGTGGCACATGCCGTATTCCCTGGGGGTGGGGGAGAAGGGGAATGCACGAGCAAGAGTTGTTGTCAACAACTCTTGCTCGTTGTCCTGCGTCGTCCTCCTCCCCCTCCCCCACTGTTGTTGTACAGTGAATCAGTTACGCCATGGCATGGCGAATCGAAACCACAGTGTCGGCCAGAGCCTGCTTCATGCAAACTTCAGACAGAGTCTGAAGTTTGCAAGCATCATTGCACAGACATGATGGACACAGGACACACAAACTGGGGGGGGGATAAAGGGCATTGTATCCCCCGACTTAAGATTGTGGGGGGATTTATCCCCCAACCCCCCATGTCCTACACCCATGGGAGGCCCCCTCCAGGGCCACCAGGATGGGGGGCCCGGGGCAAGTGCCCTGTTTGCCCCCCGATAGAGACGTCCCTGGCTGGCAGGCTTTCGTTCTCCCTGGCCACACGAGCACCCTCTGGATTGAGGGCCGGGGCCAGGATAAAGCGCTGACTGGTGCTTCGGTGCGCGGCAGAGGCTGCAATGTCAGCAGCGATGTAAGCCGCTTGTCTTCTCTCCCCGGCTGTGTGCTTCTGAGACTTGACTCCGGGGGCAGACTCGCCCTCCCAGGCACGTGGATTATTCATGCTGCAGGGCCGCACTGACGGCGGTATTGTACGCTGCTTCTCCCACTGTGGCAGAGTGAGACGCTTTTCCTCCTTCCCTCCGGCAAAGCATCGCCTCTGCGTTCTCTTTCGTGCCACTCACGCCGGCAGGCGTCAGGAAGGGCCCTGACATGAATCGGATGGTGCTTGAAAGCCCACACTGGGGGCTCCAGTGGAGGGCGCCTGAGCACCTCGGACCTCGTCAGCACAATTGAGCTGAACATGGCAGGCACTCTCCAACCGACATGGCTTGGCCACACATGGGTCCTGTTAGACCTCGTTGATATTGTTATGGGGCACTATGGTGCATACTTGCTGGGCATACGGCACAGGAGTCAGTGACTTGGTGTTCGAACTTCCGCACGGGTAGCCGTGCAGCCATTTTATTAAGTTAATCACATGGAGTGTGCCACATGTACAACACATGACACTGCACGAGGCATGGGGTAGGGCATCAGATATCACACATATCAACCTCAGTCCTTGGTTTGCAGCTGTGAATTGGAGCCCACAATACGCTCTTGATCCTTGTTTTGTCAGTGCAGTTAACATTAAATTTCAGTACTTTGCTTCTCTAATGGGATTTATTCTGCACTGAAACTTTCCTGAGATCATAATGGAGCTTGGCTGGCTTTGCACATTCCCCTTATTTCACCACAGAGGCCAGAGTCATGTGACTATCCAGCCATTGATAACTCTTCGCGTACTTTCCACTATGCAATAGCCAGCCTACATCCGCAAGCTCAGGTCCCAAAGCCCATGAGAGAAACTAATGATCACACACACACACACAGAAACAGACGCACACGCACACATATGCAGTGCAAATTTTAATGTGATTTCATCAGCAGACAGCTCTCACAAAGATGTTGAGCAATCGCAGCCACCACCAGCTCAGGGGACTGAACAGGTTAAAACAAGGATAAAGTGAAGGTAATAAACGTATAGGCGAGAAAACGATTAAATGAACAGACACGGGTGGATGGAGTGCAATTAAATAAACGTTACATTTCGTGTATTTTCTTTTTATACTTTTCATTTTTGTAATTTGAAAAATAGTGACAGCCAGACCGGCGCACAATGCAACATAAAAGGCTTATGTGGCCAACACAAACACACCTTTTACATCTGACCATGCAGTACAGCGAGTGTTCGGTCTTGTCCCTGTAGGTCAGATAAAGGCAACTTTCCCACTCTTTGATGTATATTTAAGCATATCATTAGGATAGCATATTGTATTCTTCTACAGGGACCCCCCTGTATTTGGGAGTGCGCACAGATGCCTCAGGGCTTTTTTAAAAATGTTTTTTGCCATCTTCGGAAATGAGGCTGTGGGATCCCATAGTATGTTGCTTAGTCCCAGAACACCTGAACACAGTCCATGGTGGCTTCGGCCTCAAAGGCTAAGGGACATCAGTACAGCAAAAGGCCAGGGTTAAATGAAGTGACACCACCCCGCCGCCCCCCAATGACATGACCGAAAGTGGGGTCACAAGAACTTTGACCCTGATGCCTGCGACATCAGATATGTGAAAAAAAAAACAAGCTTAAATGGTATGAAGTGTTGCTCATTTGGAAAAGTACTTCAAACTGACCAGAAGCTGTTTTTTTCTACCTTCCCGGCATTGCGAGCTGTCTGAAGCTCCTGCTGGCATCGCCGCACCATTGCGCTTCCTAGAGGAGGCGGGGCAACTGACACGTGCATTTATCACGTTACTTCTGGGCTCCCTCAAAGGACCGAGGCTGCCGCATGCCCTGTGTGTTGCTCATTTGGAAAAGTACTTCAAACTGACCAGAAGCTGTTTTTTTCTACCATTCCCGGCATTGCGAGCTGTCTGAAGCTCCTGCTGCCATCGCCGCACCATCGCGCTTCCTGGAGGAGGCGGGGCAACTGACACGTGACTTGATCTCGTGACTTCTGGGCTCCCTCAAAGGACCGAGGCTACCACCCTTGCGGCGTTAAGCCCATCAGGAGTAAAGCCCGGTGACTGTTGTGCGGCTGTTAGGCGCTGGGGCGCAAGTGGCGCTCTGACACGTGTATATAGCAGCACGTGTGGCCCTGCCCGGCTATATCTGGGAACAGAGACTAACGGGGAGGAGCTGCATGACGGGTCCAAAATGGGTCGCCTGACAAGCGAACCCGCAGAGTCGGAGACAGCACCAGTAGAAACAAGATTTCAGGTAAGAAAGAGGTTGGTCTCCCACCCGGCTGTCCACAGCTCCCCCTCCCTCTCTCCTAAACACCCAGTGAGAAACAAACTTGTGCCTACACTGAAACAATTGAAACTTCCCTTCTTGACGGATACACACTCATTGGAACATAAATCTGCAATGACATCTGTCCCCCAGGATAAGCAGATCCTGAACCAGCCATTAACATCGGATAAAGCCGATAAGGAGGTATTTACTCACGATAATACTCTGTCAGCCCTAGGGAAGGGACCCTCTGATAAAACGAACAAACCTCCGGAGGAAGTAGGCAAAATCCAGGAGACAAAAACCCCAGAAAAAAAAATGAGGGAGGCACCGGAAAAAGAAGGGGTTGCACTTACATCAGGAAAGGAAATAGATGTAAGTGAAAATCCTTTCCACCTTTCTACATCTAAAGATGTTACCCTAATTGGGGGGAGTAGTCCAACCACGTGGGAGAAAGACATTATTCTTTCCGCTATCACAGATACATCAAATTCTGTAGAGGGATCATCTCCTCTGGCTGACCAATTAGGGGACAACCCCCGGACATCTGGAAGGACTAATTCAAACAATGACAATGTGGAGATAATATATCCGACCACGCCACATGTACAAACAACGGACCTAAACTCAGATTTGGCGGAATCTGATATTTTCAAAGTGGATTCTACTCTAGGGGCTGAGATTGGTTTGGAGACACCATCGACAATACTAGAGATATCGCTTGCCCCCAAAGATCTGACAAGCAGGGTGGAAAAAAGTACGGCTCTGCCAACAAAGGAGGGAGACAAAGACTGTGTAGACACAGCCACTGCACCAACAGTGAAGAATATTATTCCTGCAATTCAAACACCCACTGTCCAAAACAGTGAGATCTTAATAGAAGGCAGTGCTCTAGTAAGCACAGTGACCGGGTCCAAAACTTCCACACTGGATCCCTCGACTAGTCCCTGTACCTCGTCGGATCAGCTCAGCTTTGAGGGTCAACTATGGCAGCCGTCTAGCCCAAGTCAAGAGAGGAAGAGAAAGAGCACTCAGGGAATGAGTTTTGATGAAATGGCAAGAGGTCAGACTGGTGCCATCTCGATGAACTCATGGCAGGACGAGTCCCCCTGGTCGGATAAAGGAAGTCACATGGCTCCATTGACCCCAAGCACTACCAACATAAAAACTGTAAAGGATGCTACATTAGGTGAACTAAATCATACCCCACAGTGGGACTCAAGTAACCCATGGACACCAGTACGCGCCCCAAAAGGGATGCCCAGAGATGAGAGAAATACCCTTGAAAAAGCACTGATAAGTAATTCTTGTCTGGCAGCGAAACTCATACAGGATATCTCAAACCTTACTGGGAAAATCACATCGGAAAAAAGGAAAAGTTTATCCTTTATTAAAGAAAAAATCGATGCCCTTGACATAGAAGATCCCCTGGAGACATATAACCAGATACATGGTAAAAAAAAGGCAAAGGATTCTTCTATCTCACTAAAATCACCACCAAAGGAAAATGAAGAGACCATAACCAAGGGTCAAATTAAGAACATGGAAATGAAGATAGATGACCAATCTATGGAAAAAATAAGTGAATGCAAGAAAGGCAGAATGGAAGATGTCGCACACATACAAAATGGAGTGATGGCGGCTTTGAATATTACTCTCTCCCTATATTTGAAGCTCTACGAAAATATAAACGACTCTCTGCAAACGATTCTCGCATCAAATTCGAAAACATGGGACCACTCAATAGAGGTTGACGAAACCCTGAAAAGACTTGAAAAGAGGATGGACTATGAAGCGGAGAAGTCAATCAGATGGCAAGACAGGCTAAAAGAGCTGGCCAGTCGAGATTCCAAAGATAAACAAGTGCTGATGGAGGCGATTTTGGAAGCCCATAAATGGCAAAGACCGGATCGCTAACAGCCTACCGTGAAAGACCCAAAGACCATCTTGGAATTACTTGAACCTGGGGGTACAGAAGATCAAGGAATAGGACCCCCAGAAGCATCAAAACCAAGCTTAGCTCGAAGTGGACCCTTGGTACTAGGCAGGGGTTTGAAGAAACCAAAATTAAATCACGGCGGAAATGGCATCCCCGCGCTGGATGTTTCTTCAGACATGGTAGAAAAGGATCTAAATGAAGATCATAATAAACCGAGCTATGAAATGTTCCAAGAACCACAAAAGGCAAATAAAAAGATACCTACCATAGATAAGAAAGATCCACCCAAGATCGTGGGGAAAAAAACAAAGAACAAAGTAACCAAGAGGAAGGAACAGGGTTCAAGAGCCTTCCTAAGAAACATTAAAACACCCGAGAGAGAATTACCAAGTAATCCAGCTAAGAAACCGAGAGTGGAGCTGAAAATAGCCAACCCTGTGAAAGACCATATGTTTCTAGGTTTGGAGGGGGGCTACACAGAGTCAATGTACAATTCCTCGTTATCATTAGCCACATCATGTCCTTATTCCAATCTTCTCTGGTCGGAGGGCTTATATTCTTCCACCTCATCAGTATGACCCTTTTAGCGATCAGTAGGCTCACATTTAGCAGTTTACGCCATGTCGGGTTAATCTTTCCCACCGCCCCCAACATACATATTTTCGGGGACCATTCCATTGGCTGATCTGCCATCATGTCCAGTGCTCCACATACATCTGCCCAATATTGTTTCAATTTAATACAATCCCAAAGCATATGAAATATGTTCGCGTTCTCGCTGTTACATTTGGGGCAGTTGCCGGGCAAGGTGGGATATATTTTCTTGAGTTTGGCTGGGGAGTAGTGTCTCCTATCTGTTATCTTATAATGAATCAGCTTAAATCTTGAGTTGCACGATATTTGTTTGGTTAGTGAGCATATCTGAGACCATTCTTGATCCTCAATCTGTTGTCCCAGATCTTGCTCCCACTTGCCCCTGGCTGAATGATTCACTCTCGGTCGTGTCTGTATTATAATCTTGTATAACGCTGAGGCGGTTATCTTCTGTGTTCCCCCAGTGTAAATGTAGCCTAATGCCATGTTAATTTCCGGCTCCTTCGGGAATGAAGGGAACATACGACGTGAAGTGTCCTCCACCAGAGCGTATTGAAGTTTATGTGTATTTGTATTACCCAGTACGCCTTTAATGTCTTCCCAGAGTACAAACTGCTTCTCTGGGAACAGCTGTCCCCATTGTGTTATTCCTCTCTAGCTCCAGTGCTTCGCTATTACGCTCTCCTCAGATAGAGATGTATAAGGGTCGCCCCAGATTGGCATGCTTGGATGGTATAATTTACTGGCCCCAAACATTTCCGTGATTTTTGCCCATGCCGTGATTGTGACTTTGGTCGGGTTTATTGCGTTGTAGTGCTTGGGGGCCGGCCCAGTGATCCTTTGCAGCGCCATCACTGCTTCACGCTCCACTGATATTGGGGGTGTGGGGCCTGGGTCTATGAAGGATGTGGCCCAGCACGTTGCATGGTGTGCCTGTGCCGCGAGGTAGTACACTTCCAGGTCGGGTGCCATCAGTCCACCCCTACGATACGTGTCAGACATAACCCTCCAGCTTAATCTCGGGTGGCCACCCCACGCAAACGCTATACAGGCACTGTTTATCCTGGAAAACAGAGCACGGCCTGGCCAGACTGGGACAGCATTGAAAAGGTAGAAGAGTTTTGGTAGAATAATCATTTTAATCAGTGCTATCCTGCCCATCAGGGATATGGGCAGGGCATTCCAACGCTTCATTTTGATGCATAGGTCTTCTACAAGAGAGGAGTAGTTCAGGGTGCGAGACAGTTGGGCCGTCCTTGCTATGTGTGCGCCTAGGTATGTGAGATGAACCGGACTCCATATGAGGCCGTGCATATTTCGAGGTTGGGCTGTGTTTTCGGTCAGCGGGAATATCTCCGATTTGTTAGGGTTAAGGCGTAGCCCTGAGTACTCGTCGAACTTCTCTACTTCTGCCAGAACCTTATTAAGTGTGCGATACGGGTCCCTTAGATACAGTAGGATGTCGTCGGCATATAGTGTTATTACATGAAGTTTACCGCCACTCCGGATCCCAAACGTGCTATAACGTGATCTAAGTATGTCTGCTATTGGTTCTATTATTAACGCAAAAAGGAGCGGAGACAGAGGGCAACCCTGTCTCGTGCCACCCAGCAGTTCCAGGACCTCTGTGAGTGTTCCGTTGATCCTAATCCTCGCTTGGGGTCGTGTATATAATATTTTGATAAATTTTATGAATTGCGGGCCGAATCCATAGTTTCGCAGCACCCCGAAGAGAAAGGGCCAGGAGACCGTATCGAACGCTTTCCTCATGTCTAGAGAGACTGCTACCGCTTAGGACTTGGGGGGAATGGTGGAGATGATGCGGTGACATCTCCTTATGTTAGTTGCTGTGGATCTGCCTGTTATAACCCAGCCTGATCCTCATGAACCATATATTGCATCAGCGGCGTGAGTCTGATGGCCAGAATCTTTGCTAGGATCTTAGCATCCATGTTTATTAAAGAGAGTGGTCGATATGACCCGCAGTCTTCAGGAGGTTTCCCCGGTTTGAGTAGCAGTGTTATTATTGCCTCTCTTGTGGTTTCTGGGAGCTCTCCTTTTTGTATCGTTTCTATCCATGTTGCATGAAGCCTGGGCACTAGCAATTGACTGATTCTTTATAGAACTCCGTCCCCAACCCGTCTGCGCCCGGCGACTTCCCGCTGGGGAGTGCTTTGATTGCTTCTCTAATCTCAGCCTCAGTGTTGGGTTGTTGTAGCGATTCCCTAGTGGCATCTGCTATTAGGGTCGTGGGTATTTGGGAAACATACTGTTCTATTTCGGGATCTGTGACAGTGCTCTGTGGTGAATATAGGTCTTTGTAGAATGCATAAAATGTGTCCTTCACTTTTGTCTGATCAGCGGTTACTGCACCGTCCGCCGATCGTATACAGGGTATAGTCGTGGGGGCCCTTTCACCTCGCACCGTCCTAGCCAATAGCCTTCCTGGCCTTTGCCCTTCTCCATACCTATGTGCTGCCACTGGTCTATCGAAGTATCTGATCTCTTGGTCTGCTGCCTCGATGTAATCATCGAGCGCGTTTTTGATCTCTACGCTAATTTGGGGCATTGGAGTGGTCGCATATTGGGCCTGTAGGGCAGCTATGTGTGTCTCTAGTCGGATTAACCATCCCCTAATATCTTTCAGTATTCCACCTTCTATGGATATCGACTTCCCCCTAATGCATACTTTAAATGCCTGCCATAAAGTGGCCTGAGTGGAGACCGAGTTTTCATTTAAGTCAAAATATTCCTGTATGTGTTGTTCCATTGAATTCTTATAAACTAGATCCCTCAGTGCCTCCGGCTTAAATCTCCATGGTGGGCGGGAATATGTCTTATCTGGGATTCTCAGTGTTAGTTGTTTCGGAGGTACAGAGTACGTGGTCAGAGTACGTCCTAGGGTGAATGTGGGAGCTTGTGACCCATGTCATGCTGCCCGGGTCCAGTAGCCATAGATCTATTCTGGAATGCATATCATGGACTGATGAATAGTACGTATAGTCCCTCGTGTCTGGGTGTAGTGCTCTCCAGGCGTCCCTTAACTTCAGGTCTGACATATATGTGAGGATTGACTGGGCAACTTTAGTTAATGTCCTAGGTTGAGTGGATGTGCGATCAAGTTGTACATTCAAGATAGTGTTGAAATCCCCCCCACAGATCACTTGAGCTGTTGGGAAGCTTGATAGTTTCTCGAAGATCGCTGCGTAGAAATCTGGTTGGTCTATGTTTGGGCCATATATATTTAGGAAGACTATTTCTTCGTCACAGAGATTACCATGCAGTAGTACAAATCTCCCTTCCGGGTCGCATTTGCCTCTATTGGCTGGAATGGTAATGATTTATGCAGTAGTATTGCATTCTCACTCGTCTAGAGTACGTGGTGAAGTATTGATAAGAGCCCCAATTGGGGATCACATGTTCAGTCTGTCCTGGACCAATATGTGTTTCTTGAAGGAAGATGACCTTAGCAGCTTGTCTGTTTAGATATGCCATGATCTTTCTCCTCTTAATCTTAGACCCAAGGCCCCTTACATTCCAGCTTATCGCATTTATATAATCTCTGCCTAGTTTACCCATTGTCTATTACGTATTCCTTTTGGTTTGCGCTCCGGTAACCTCCCGTTGTGTCCTTTGGTACAAACGTGTCATTCCCCTGTGTACTTTTTCTTTTTTCCGTCCTTTGTAAATAACAAACCCCCAACATCCCCTGTGTCCCCCCAACCCCCACCCTCACAGTTCACCAAACTTCAACTGTGCAATAGATTGTCCATCCCTTCCCTCCATTCAACATCTTAAGCACCTGCTACGGGGGGGGGGCTGCGGCGTCTTCGGTGCTGCTGCCGGAGATGAGCCATTTCTGGTTTTGTCCCGTTACTCGCTCTTATCGTGCTGTCTAGGGTGTATATCGGCAATCGATGAGAGTTGAATTCCAACGCACCTTAGTGTAGAGTTCCGTGTGGAGCTTGCCTTGTTGTTGTCCGTTTCGTTCCTTGGTGTGCTGGTGGTAGTGTGGCCATTTTTCCCCCTTCTTAGTCACTCTCAGTTGCGGATCGCTCCTTATTCGGAGGAATATGTGTCTCTACAAAGTTTGCTGCCTCCTCAGGGATTGTAAAGAAAAAGGGCTTGTTTTTATGTTGGATTTTCAATCTGGCGGGGTAAAGCATCGCGTACTGCACTTGCCGGTCCCGTAGCATTTTCTTGACCCCATTGAAGAGTTTCCGTTCCTGTTGGACCGCCATCGTAAAACCCGGGTAGATGTGTATTATATTTGCCTCCCATCTCAGCTCCTGTTTCTCTCTGGAGGTTCTCAGGATCAGGTCTCTGTCCCTGTAATTCAATACACGTGCAATGATCGGTCTCGGATAAACCCCTGGCTTAGGTTTCGGGGCCGCTGATCTGTGTGCCCTCTCCACTATAAACGTCGGGGACCATCCAGGATCCCCTAGTAGCAAGCGTAGGAGGTCTTCTATCGGTTTTTCCATCGGCCCTTTAATTGCGTCTTCCGGGACCCCAATAATACAAACATTTTTCCTCCGAGATCTCGCTTCTAAGTCCTCACATTTGGTTTTCACAGTGCCCAGTTCAATAGCCATAGTGGAAACTGTGGATTTCAATGCTTCAAGGGCATCTTCCGTGCCTGATATTCTTGTTTCAGCCTCTGTCATGCGAGAGGTGGTCTTGTCGAGTTGTGCTTTCATGGTGGCCACACTGGCTGTGATCCCGTCAAGTTTTTCAGTGAGCGTTGTGAAGCCCTGCTGCATGGCCGTGAAAACTTCCTGGGGGTTCATCATTGCTGTGGGAGGGGGTTGATTGTCCTGTGCTTCCATCTCCCCTTCGACCTCTGGTGCCGTGTCTTTTTGGATTGCGGTTGTAGATTTGTCTATTGTGCCTCTGCTCTTTTTGGGGCCAAAGTTCTTGGGCATCGTTGCCGATCCAGTTGAATTCAACGTTAAATTAGCCGGAGGTTCCTTCTAACTTGTGGGAGTATTTGCTGCGTTTATATGTCCTGTGAATGTCCCAATTGCCAGTGCGGTTAGGGCGCGGATATCATTAACCAGTTTACCAGCAGGCCCTTTTCCCTAGACCTCCTTTCTGGGATTTCGTGGCCTGTCCGCCGTGAGGGCTGAGACGGGGGAGTGGGTTTGCGTTAGTTTAAGATGAGGCAGCAGTCTATGCGTCTTGCATCGCACCTTGCCTAGCGTTCGTGCTACTTCCTTAAGTCCGGGGCACGTGTAAGTCGAGGGGGGGGGACCCCACTCCGCACTGTGAAATTATGCGATACCTCTGCCGGTGCCTGTAGTGTTCAGTTTATGCCCCCTTAGTGCCGTTCTACGTGGCTTTCGTTCATTCGGAGGGCAAGTCGCATGTATCGGCGCGGGGCAGGGGGGTGGTCCGCCTTACCTCCCGGCTCCTGCGATGCGGTGTGAACCGGAGTCCTCCCACCTCTCTCGGTCCATCTGGGCGACCGCGAGAGGGTCCGCAGGCGCTCCAGGTTGTTCGGGCGCCCGCGGTTTTTTGCCTGCGTAGCTCGCGTAGGTTGGATCCGGGCTCCTCCCCGCCGCGCTCGGTTGCCGTTCCTCCACGTGCCGTGGGATCTTGTTGGGCTTATTACTCGGCGATCCCTTCTCCGTCTGGCCTCAAATTTTCTGTGCGTCTTCCGAGGGTACTACTGCAGGCTCCTCTCAAGTTTCATGGGGAATCGGGACAGTTACAAGCGATTATCCCGGCTTACGGCACCGAAGTCTGCCGGAGCTTACACAGAAGCCGCCATCTTCCTCTGTGTGCAACAGCGCACCCCGACAGACGACATCTTGATTATTGAATTTCCAGAGGAAAAAAGGCCGGACGTGATATTACTCCATCTTGCCTCCCAAAGGATAAAAGAAATCATATTAAAAGCAAAGGAAAGGTTAGCCGCAGCAGGCTTTAGACTGTCGGAAATCGAGGGGATCGCAAGAAGTAAAAGAAAGGCCCCAATGAGCATTCTTGTTCTGAACAGCAGAGCCCGGAGAGGACCACTCCGATTAGAGAACCAAAGAGCGGTTATAAGTTTCCAGCAAGAGAACACAGAACACTGCGGCGTGAGGACAAGCCCAGGGATAAAAGCTCTACTCACGCCAAAGCCAAGAAGACGACTATACCACTAAGATCTATCCTGAGAACGAAACGAATAAATGAACATGGGAGCGAGGACAAACACCTAAGGCCAACGGACTATCAGGACTGGAGGAGGAGAAGCAGAGAAGTCTATAGACCTAGGTCAAATATCAGACTTGAAAAAATGAGATTCACACTGGACAACTCAAAACTATATGGATCTCACATGGAGACTGCAACTGCAAAAGACACAACACAGAGAAGTAGCAATCAAGTCGCAAAAAAAGGAGAGCGAGTCTCTCAACCTGATAAAAAGAAACAATAGGTTGCTACAGAGGCAGTAAGGGGCAAATCCCTACTGGCCTCATGGAATACTAGGGGTTTTTCTAATCTCTTTTCTGGAGATTGTGCTTTCTTAGGGAAGTATGACATCATTTGTCTACAAGAATCATGGATAAGAAAGCTCCCAATATGCGAAGGATATGTGGTATACATGAATCCACCGAAAAAGGGTCCACTAGGAAGACCTCGTGCTGGCATACTGATACTTGTAATAGAAGATAGCGACATAGATGCTTTTCAATACTGTGCGCCAAATCCATATGCACAGACGTTAAGAATAAGGAAAAAGAACAACCCAAAGGAACATGGAATTCTCATAATAAACACCTATTGGAGTCAAAGAGACTGTGAAATTGAGACATACCTGTCTGATATTATGAAGGAAATAGATGAGTCAATGATAAAGGAACAAAAGCAACTGATTGTTCTGTGTGGAGACCTGAATATAAAGTTAATGGACAAGACAGGAAAGCTCAAAATCAATTCCGAGTTAGAAGGAAACGCTAAACGATGGATGGAAGAAATGGCAATAAGACAAATGCGAATTCTTAATGGAATGATAAAAGGAGACCTAGATGGTGCGCCCACCTGGTTCAGTAATACGACCAGTGCCGTTTTAGACTACTGCCTTGTGGCAGGAAGCACTTACTGCTGGATTAACTCCATGAAAGTCAAGAAACAAACTACCAATGGTAAATGTTCATATACAGCTCTATGGCACCATAGGGCAACTGGCCCTGATGGTGTTTATGTGTCGGAATGTCCATTCAGTCCTGCTGAGGGCCCAATTGCCAGTTCAGAGGGAGAAGCACACGGGAGCTCCGTCTTGCTCCGTCGCTCTGCTCCCATCGTATGTGTGCGGGAAGCCTTGGGGCCTCACTTCCGCTTCTCGCGCCCGAGATCTCGCAAGACGGGGTCTCGCAATATCTCTACAGTGATATTTTTCATATTTGATTCAGATGCCGCGTTCCCAAATTCTCGTCCGATGCCGAAGCCAGGCGCTTGGCACAATTAAATAGAGAAAACAAGAGAAAAAAAGATGGTAAGTGTAAAATATATCAGCAGGATCACTCACGCCGATTTAGGTTTTAGCAGCACCCAATCGGCTTGTGACTGTATTTGTAATTGAACTTGTTTTGGAACGAGCGTGTGTTCGTTGTGTCGAAAATAACGTAATCAAATTGTCACTGGCCAAGCATGAATGACTGATGTTTATAATAACTAGGAATATCGGATACAAAAATATACAACTATACTATCATCACAGGTATTGTTTTTAAGGAAAAGGACACCACACTAACACACTGGGTGCCACAATAAAAACACTAACTGTGAGTAAAAACTATCATTAATATTTAAAAACTAAATGAAAATAAGGAAACTGATGATGTAGTGTGATTATGCAACCAGAAGAGAGAAGTAATTGGCTATGGTTATTGTGATTGATTTATTCCATATTTGCATTTCAGGGTTCTAAAACAATTCACAACAACTTGTCAAGCGATAATAAGGTGAGATCATTCTGAATCCTACGTTAAAACAAGTCTTGGCGAAAAAAGAGAAAAATAAGGAACTATATGTATTTAAGTTCCATATTCCTTGAAGACTGTCCTGAAGAAGGTAGTACTATCAAGATATCCGACGAAACCGGTTGACATGCATGGTCAGGGAATGCCTGCCACATACTACGTTACACTAGATAAGCTGAACGGTTACCATATTGCTCAGCTGTCTGGTAGGTCTTTTGTGCTATTTAAGTGGACTAGCTATTTTTAATTAGGTTCAGATACCTAGCGTTTCGGCTAATAAAGCGAATTTGTTTGCGTAAGATACTCCACTGGACGATCTATTCCCCTCCTTTTAAATATTTTTCCTCAACATGATCTCTGAATTAAGTGTTTTGATTGTGGTTTTGGGACCGTGTGATCTAAAGATGACAAACCAGATCCCTTGACCTAGGTGTATAAAACAAGTAACTCTTGCTTTTTTTCCTTTCCACTCTTAGATGGGAGGTTCATCAGTGCAGACTAAGGATACTTCCAACTGAGGTTGGGACAGTTATAGATCCTCTCAGTCCCTTCTTTTTGTCCTGCAAAAAACTATTCTTTGAGCACCCCAGGGCCTTGAATGCATGTACACTGTCTGTTGTTTATCCTTTGAATTGCCGAATATAGTGAGGTTGCTGTGTGTGAAAGTCTTTCGGGTTTCTCTGCCCAATGTTTTCGTGGTAACAGTTATAGCTTGGGTATAACCTGTATGTTTTTTTTTATAGCATTGGTCCCCCCTTTGGGTTTGTGAGTCCAGGTTACAAGTTTCCAAGTTACAGGTATTAGGTAAGTATATTAGGTAAGAGATATACAGAGACATCCACTGGCACCCTCTCATCTAGGCAGCTCACTTCCAACTGACACTCAACAGAACACTCTCAAGGGAAAACACTCACTCAGCATTCTGCATCTAACATTCCACAGGCATCCATAGGCATTCCACAGCTCACAGCACAAACACAAGGGGAGAAGCAGGTTAAAACAGTGGCGCTCAAAGCACTGCCCATAAGCCAGATGTATTGTCATAAGAAGTGAAGATAGGTGAGAGATGACATGTGCGGAGGGGCACACAGCCTGTGGGTGATGATTGATTATTTATTCCTCCATTGACCTCCCCGTGGTCCTGCTGTATGCTATGGTCATTCCCACCTACTACCTTCCCCTCCCCTCTCAAAATACACCCCTGTAATGTTTTTGAGCCAGCTCTATCAAGCAGTAACATCAAATGCTGTTGATTGCATTGCCCACTGGTGTTAAATGAAAGAGTGTTAGTGAAGTGGTTGCAGCTGTACATTTGATACTGGTGTTCCTACACCAAAGCCAAAACTTTTGATGTTGCCAGTGCTTGTTTCCTTGGCATCCCAATCAGAATTGACTAATGTCTGCCTCTGACACAAGCCTACAAAGGCGTGCCTCCTATTCCTTAAGACCTCAATCAATGGATTTGTTGGAAACAAATGTTTTACTTGCCACAATAAATGCGACCCATCTGTTGTTTGCTGCTTGCTTTTCGCTTGTTTGTTTCTCCCACCATCCCTGGCGCTATCATGCCTCCAGGGTCTTGCAGTTGCCCTGGTTTCCATTCCTTGCGAAGTGCAACAAGAATGATGATACCGTAAGCATACTGCTTGGTGTGTGGACATTATGTAGAGATCACAGCTGTAATCAACTGTCTTGGGATGAACATGTGCGATAATTAACTGACACTGTAAGATGTACCTAATGCGCAGCACCACTTAATTATAACGCTAGGATTATGTTCCTGTGCAACCCTTACACTCTCATTCATGACAGGAAAATACAGGCGAACGTACAGACCACTCCAACCAAACACTAGTTGTAGCCTTCCAATAATGATGAGCTTGTTTAGACTATCTCTGCAAATGCTAACTCTAACTTATCTAATGAATGTGCTTTTCTATGTAATGTCACTGGCAGACCACAGGCCCCATGGACACGGAAACCCAAACCACACCAGCACCTTGTGGCCATACCATACTTTGTGACCATTAAGTGCTCTAGAAATGCCACATATTATATCGTCCCCTGCTAAAATCAACCGTTTGCTCTCAGCCCCAGCTGCAGGTATTACGTCTGACCAGTGTGCAGTCTCCCCGTTGTCTATGTGTCCCATGTGCTTTCCTGGTCCCTGCTGCCCATTCGAATGGAGAGCCACCAGCAACCGTTGTTCTTGTTCTGATTTCCGCCTGGCTCGTCCTGACACCTTTCCTCAAGTCATATTTACGGTCTTCACGCTGATGGGTATGTAACAGTTTCACTGACGTCCGTAATTGGGTTGCCTGGTTCCTCACACCCAAAGGGACAATTTACTGAATTATATTCACTCAATTGTGGAGTTCAAACCTTTAGTTTGATTGTGCAATAACATGTATTTAATTGTGTCTGCATAACACATATATTACACATTGTGCTTGCATGATCGAAATTTAAGGGCCAAAGGGGTAAAGATATTGTGTAATCTGCATGCTTGAAGCAGCGTTTGGACTAATGAGGCCAGCTTCCAATTAGGCCACCTTGAGGTGGGGAGAAAAAAACGGTCAATAATTGACGTCACTATTGTGCTGGAGTAATAACAGTCCACACTTATTTATACTTGCAGGCGATCCCAGGATGTGTCAACGCCTGGCTCCAAGTGAACATGGATCGGAACTATTCCTTCCGGGTGAACCTACGCCATTACGTGCATTAAATCTGGGGATGAATGTCCTCCCAGTGTTAACTACTCTGGTTAACGTCACGTCAGTGATGGGCATAAGTGTCATGCGCCGCATTCCCAGCTGGCGTCTTTGGCCCCGTTGCCGCTTACGGACTTCCTGATTCCCGTCACGCTTGACGCTGCGTTCACTAAGCGGTCTAGTCTTTCTCCGCTTGGTTGACCGTAACGTTATTTAACCACTCCTCTCCCTTGGTTCAGCGCGTTGCAACCTTCCACGGTCAGCTGCTTTTCCTCGCTGCCGCGGTCTTGCTACACGCTGTTTACCTCTTGCTCCTCGAGCCTTTTCCCTTCTTATTTCCTTTCTTTTCCCGGTCCATCTCCGGTCCCCGCCTTCAGTACTCTTCCTCCTTCCTCCTTTCTCTCCCTCGTTCACCGGCTTTCTGCTTCTCGTTTGTTTTCTATCTTTTCCGGTGTTGCAGGAGTTTACGTTTCCCGGTGCCTCCTGTTGCTGCCTTCTCCCATCTCTCGTCTACTTTCCACGAGCCCAGCTGCCATCAGGATACCTGCCGGTCCTAGGGATTTTTTACCTATTCTGGCTTTTTTTCCCCTTTTTGTCCCTCCTGGGAGGGGGACACAGTCAGGGCGTATTTACACGCTCTCACTGTGGCTTCCTCTTGTGGGAGACACGCTCAGCCTCGAAAAAAAGAAAAGGACTACACGGCTCACCGAGCGCTCAGCCCAGTAGAGGAGGACTTCGACTCCACAGGTGAGGAGGTTGAAGAGTTAAAGAGGGGAACTGAAATTGTAGTAGAAGCAGGTGCTGACAGTTTGCAACGCCACCAAACTACAACCATGGCAACTCCTGAGCCAGTGCAGGAACCATTAGCTGCAGTGCAAAGCCTCTCCCTCGAAATGCAAAATATGAAAACCGAAAACAACCTGTTAAAACAAATGGTGGCAGTGAGAGAGCCCCCCAACACAGACCTGCCTCCCATGTCATTGTCCTCGGGGAAGTACGATGGTTCCCCCAAAACTCTAAAAGAATTCCTTGACGCTTGCAGGGTGTATTTTTCCTTCAGAACCCGCACCTATGCCTCTGATCATGCCAAAGTTGGATTCTTGGTGTCCAATATGACTGGGAACGCTCTTGCTTGGGCCACTCCCCTAGTCACCGGAAATGACCCTGTCCTTCAGAATTTCGATGCCTTTGTTGACTTTGTCAAACGAACCTTTGAAAGACCCGAAATTTCAATGGCAGCTGGCGAAGGCCTGATGGACATCCGCCAAGGACAAGTTGATGTGCTGTCTTACATCTCCTCGTTTAAGAGATTGGCCCTGGAGACGGGTTGGTCTGAGCAGTCCCAATTTATTCTGTTCCGCCGAGGCCTTAGGGAAGAACTAAAAGACGAAATGGCTCACTTCCCTTGTCCTACTTCCCTGCAGGATCTGATGACTGCCGCCCTTCAGCTGGAGTTCAGGATGCAAGAAAGACGTCAAGAGAGAAGAAAGACACGCACTTCCTTTCCAAGGACCTCCTCACCTCTTTCAACAGCGCTCAAACCTCACGACGAGCCCATGCAAATCGGCACTACTTGCCGTTCTCTAATGCCTGAAGGAAGAAAGAGGAAAAGGGAACAGGGCCTATGCGCCTATTGTGCCTCTGATCGCCACACGGTGCACAATTGTACTGAACTAACCAAGAAACCGGCGGAAAACGCAAACCCTCGAGCCTAGTTGGGATGGGTTATCGAGGGCAGTCTTCCAGTCCCTACTTGACTATGTCAATTGATTCCTCAGACCCTTCTGAGGATTCCCGCCTCATGGTTATAACTGTTAAGGTTACTGTCCATGGCAGTCCAGTAGAGACACTGGCTCTCTTGGATTGCAGTGCCGCAGGGAACTTCGCTGACACCCTTTGGGTAGACAAAGTTGGTGCTTTACGGATAGATCGCAGACACGGCCAGAAGGTAGAAGGAGTTGACGGTACACCTTTGAGTTCAGGACTCATCGTTCAGACGACCGAACCCCTTCCTCTCACTATTTTCCAGCATTCGGAAGTCATTACTTTTGACATCATTCGAGCAGCCCATTTTCCCCTAATCTTGGGGATCACCTGGCTGCAACAACATAAACCCCATGTCGACTGGAAGTCAAATTGTTTGCATTTTAATTCCAGCTATTGCCAAACACACTGTTTCCAAGAAGCACACTACCAGGAGGTAAAGATCTCTCCCACTGTTCTCCACGCGACTGTTGGGGTGCATTCCATTTACAAGGTATTGGAAGAATACCCTATGGTGTTTGCGGAATCCGTCCCCATGGCATTACCACCCCACAGACTGGAGGACTGCTCCATCGAGCTGATACCAAATGCCCTGGTGCCATTCTGCAGAATGTTCGCATTATCCAAGACTGAAAAGGACGCCCTACAAAAGTATTTGGATGACAATTTATGCAACGGTCTCATCAGACCCTCTAAGTCCCCGGCGGGTGCTCCTTTGTTCTTTATCCCAAAGAGGGATTCTAAAGACCTCAGGCCATGCATCGACTACAGGGGACTCAATAAGGTAACTCGCAAGGACAGGTACCCCATGCCCCTCATTCCTGACATCTTGGAATCGGTACAGGGAGCGACAGTTTTCTCCAAACTGGATCTGCGCAATGCATATCACTTACTTAGAGTAAGTCCCGGAGATGAATGGAAGACGGCCTTCAGGACGCCATTTGGCCTGTACGAATACTACGTGATGCCCTTCGGACTAGTCAATGCTCCTGCTATTTTTCAAAGGTTCATAGACCGGATTTTTTCAGATTTATTGTGTATTTCAGTGGTAGTTTACCTAGACGACATACTTGTTTTTTCACAGACTATGTCGGAACATCTGTTGCATCTCACAGAGGTCTTGGAGCGCCTTAAAAAACATCATCTATTGGCCAAACGTGAAAAGTGCGTATTCGGGGCATCTTCGGTACCTTACTTCGGGTTGATCCTCTCACCACAAGGAGTACAAATGGATAAAAAAAAGGTAGAGGCTATTCTCCATTGGCAGGCTTCTTCCTCAGTCAAAGAGGTTCAGAGATTCCTGGGCCTGGCTAATTTTTATAGGGGTTTTGTGCCAGGGTTTTCCAACACTGTTCTACCGATTACCAACTTACTAAAGAAGACATCTGTGCCTTTCGTCTGGAGCCCTCAGGCTGAAGAGAGCTTTCAACTTTTGAAGAAAAGCTTCTGCAGCACTCCCATCCTACGCCAGCCAGACCAAAACAAGCCTTTTATCGTTGAGACAGATGCCTCTGCCGCAGCTATAGGAGCTGTTCTACTACAAGAGAATGACAACGCGGAACACCCAATAGCTTATCTGTCAAAAACTCTCACTACGAGTCAACAGAATTATTCCGTAATTGAACGTGAACTTCTGGCCATGAAAAAAGCCTGTGAAGTCTGGAGACACCTACTACAGGGATGCAGTCACCCTTTCATAATCCGGACCGACCATAAGAATTTACAGGTTCTACAGTCAATGGAGTGCATCAGTTCCAGACAAGCCCGATGGGCGCATTTTTTCTCACAGTATGACTTTAGCATCACTTATATTCCTGGAAGCAAAAACACTTTGGCAGATGCCCTGTCCAGGAAGGCTTTTTCCTCTCATGTTGCCTCATCCTGCCCTGAGAAATTGTTTCCCAGGAACCGCATTGTTGCCACTATCTCCTCATTGTTTCAACAGATAAAAGAAGCTGTCTCCTCACATTCAGAACCCCGAGGCATGATTAAAAAGGATGGTTTATTCTTGAAAAATCAGAGGATCTGGGTACCATCCAAACCTCTCCAGGAAAACATATTGTCCTGGTGCCACGATCACAAGACTGCAGGCCATAGGGGGCAGGCGAGTACCTTGGACCTGATCAGAAGAGCCTTTTATTGGCCAGGGTTGTCTGAAGACGTTAAACGTTACGTAAGGACCTGCAGAGTCTGCTGTCAGAGTAAAAACAACACAAGGAGACCTATAGGTCTGCTGCAACAAGATTCCATCCCGGAACGTCCGTGGAGTCATATATCCACTGATTTCATTGTGGACCTACCTTTGTCACAAGGAGTTTCATGCATAATGGTGACTATCGATCCCCTCACCAAGATGGCTCATTTCTCTCCTCTCCCTGGTATACCAACTGCCGATGGTATGGCATTGGTTTTCATTAAAGATGTGTTTCGACTCCATGGTCTCCCAGACAAAATTGTATCAGACCGAGGGAGCCAATACGTCTCCAAATTCTGGAAGTCCCTATGCGCCACTCTTAATATCCAGCGCGCATTGTCATCGGGATATCATCCCCACACTAATGGGCAGACGGAGCGTTTAAACGCCACCTTGGAACAATACTTGCGCAGCTTCGCCAACTTGGAACAAGACAACTGGGTGGATATATTGCCGACGGCGGAGTTCGCCTATAATAATGCCAGTTATTCCGCAAGCAGAATGTCTCCCTTCTATTGCTCGTATGGATTTCATCCCCGAGCCATCATTCCTCTTTTTCCCTGCAAACCTGCACTTCCGGCGGTAGAGGAGGTACTAGTCCGAATAAGGGAAACACAGGACAAAGCTAAGTTGAACCTCAGAGACAGCCTCCAGGCCTACAAGAAGCAAGCTGACCGGCACCGGCAGGTAGCACCTGACTGGAAGGTGGGCTCCAAGGTGTGGTTATCCACTAAATACCTTCCCAGATGTCTCGGCCATCTAAGCTGTCCCCCAGGTTTATTGGTCCCTATCCCATTACTGCTAAAATCAATCCAGTGGCTTTCCGCCTAAAGCTGCCACATTCTCTTAGGCAGATTCACCCAGTGGTTCACGCATCACTTTTGAAGAGTGCCGAACAGTCACAAAGGGCTCGTCCTTTCCCGACTCTCTCTCACTCACCTGATACACCCGAGTATGAAGTATCCAGGTTGATGGACTCCAGGTACCGCAAAGGGCAGCTGGAATACCTGGTGCATTGAAAAGGTTTTTCCCATGCGGAGGACTCCTGGGAACCCAAAGCATACATCCACGCCCCTGTCCTTCTCCGGAAGTTTCACCGATTACATCCCGGTAAACCGGGGGGTCTGGGCCTTGGCAGGAGGCATACTGTCATGCGCCGCATTCCCAGCTGGCGTCTTTGGCCCCGTTGCCGCTTACGGGCTTCCTGATTCCCGTCAAGCTTGATGCTGCGTTCACTAAGCGGTCTAGTCTTTCTCCGCTTGGTTGACCGTAACGTTATTTAACCACTCCTCTCCCTTGGTTCAGCGCGTTGCAACCTTCCACGGTCAGCTGCTTTTCTTCGATGCCGCGGTCTTGCTACACGCTGTTTACCTCTTGCTCCTCGAGCCTTTTCCCTTCTTATTTCCTTTCTTTTCCCGGTCCATCTCCGGTCCCCGCCATCAGTACTCTTCCTCCTTCCTCCTTTCTCTCCCTCGTTCCCCGGCTTTCTGCTTCTCGTTTGTTTTCTATCTTTTCCGGTGTTGCTGGAGTTTACGTATCCCGTTGCCTCCTGTTGCTGCCTTCTCCCATCTCTCGTCTGCCTTCCACGAGCCCAGCTGTCATCAGGATACCTGCCGGTCCTAGGTTTTTTTTTGCCTATTCTGGCTTTTTTTACCCTTTTTGTCCCTCCTGGGAGGGGGACACGGTCAGGGCGTATTTACACGCTCTCACTGTGGCTTCCTCTTGTGGGAGACACGCTCAACCTCGAAAAAAAGAAAAGGACTACACGGCTCACCGAGCGCTCAGCCCAGTAGAGGAGGACTTCGACTCCACAGGTGAGGAGGTTGAAGAGTTAAAGAGGGGAACTGTAATTGTAGTAGAAGCAGGTGCTGACAATAAGTCCTTCCAGGTTAAAACCTGGCTTTGGTATTCTTTCCTACCAGGAACCAGGCCGGTTTTAGGGCTGGCCTGCCGGGGCGACCGCCTGGGTCCGATTAGCCCCCACACCACAGAAGCTCAGGGTAGTCTTTCAAGGTCTCCCCGGAGCTGGCATGGTGGGAGAAGGCACGGCAGGCGCCATATTGAGATTAAATACACCCCACTCTTGGGAGCAGGGCACATTTACTAGTAATAGGGCACTGATCTTTGGCATCTACACCTATTGAAAAATGTGGCGGCCTCCGCGCAACATGGGGCGTGTAGGGGGTGGGTGGGCATATTTTGGTCTTGCTGGCTGGGGCACTGAGGCTGCTAAGAGGAAGGTCTTGAGGTGCTTCCAGAACCGGAGATGGTTCTCCTCAATTTTCAGAGAGGCATGGAGGCTGTTCCAGAGGGAGTCCCCAGCCAATGAAAGAGAACTACCACCAACACGTTGCTTGGAGAAGCGACTGACCTTGAGGGAGTTGGAGACAGATGAGCGAAGAGCTCGAGAAGGAAGATATTTAGGAAGGGTGAGTTGAAGGTATTGAGGCCGCAGACCCCAGAAGGCCTTGTGGACAATGCAGAGTGTCTTGAACTTAATCCTCGCCGCCACTGGGAGCCAGTGCAGAGATTTAAGTCCTGGCGAGATACGATCCCTGGGCTTTATGCCAAGGACAAGTCTCGCTGTCCTGTTTTGGATGAGTTGCAGAGGGCGGAGAGTAGAGGCAGGCAGATTTAGAAAGAGACTTTGCAGTAGTCCAGCCTAGAGAGAACCAGAGCTCTGGAGACAGTGAGTTTCTGGGGGAAGGAGAGGAAAGGAATAATACCTCTGAGGAGGTGCAGCTGGTAGTGTGACTTCTTAGAGATGTCAGAGATGTGAGGAGAGAAGGAGAGTGTGGAGTCGAAGATGACCCAGAGGTTTTTAGCTTCACAGGTTGGAGCAGGAAGAGGGCCAAGAGAGGCCGGCCAGAGAGTGACAGGAAAGGAGGGAGCGGGTGTGCCAATGAGGAGAATCTCAGTCTTACTGGCATTAAGGCAGAGATCATTGGCGGCACACCACTCCTGGATAGCAGACATACAGTCAGAGATGAGAGCAGAAGAAGAGGTGGCTCGAAGGGAGCCTGAAAATGAGCTGAGTGTCATCCGCATAGCACTGAAAGTTGGGGCAGAGAGCGGCAATGCGGTGGGCAAGAAGTGCCAGGCATTGGTTGACCAGCTAGGGAGAGAGGTTGTTATACCCCTGGGGAATACCACAGGTAGAGTTAGAGATAGAGGAGGGGAAGGACCCAAGTTGGACCTGGGAGGGTCGATCAGAGAGGGAAGAAGTCAGCCAAGTCAGGTGCCTGATCGATGATACCCAGGTTATCATGGAGATGGTTGAGCAGGATCGCAGGGTTGACCGTGTCAAAGGCAGAGGAGAGATCAAGTACGATGAGGACACAGGGGGTGTTGGAATCAAGGTTGGAGAGCAGGTCTTCACGGATGTTCAGAAGAGCAGTTTACGTGCTTCTGGCAGATCTGAAGCCGGACTGATGGTCATGAAGACAACCAACAGACTCAGTGTGAAGATTAAGCTGGGAGATGGCCAGCTTTTCCAGGAGTTTGCCCAGGAAAGGGGTGATGGAGATTGGGCGATAGTTAGCTGGGCAGGACGGGTCGGCAGAGGGTTTCTTAAGAAGAGGGTGCACAGGGGAAAAGGGAAGACTCCAGTGGTGAACGAGTGGTTGCAGAAGTCGGCCAGAGCAGGAGCCAGGGTGTCAATGTGGTCCTTGATGGCTTTTGGAGGAACAGGGAGGAACCTGTTTTGACGAGACTTTCATAGATCAGACTTGTCTAGAAACCTTGTCTGGGGAGAACAGGCGAAAGGCAGAGAAGGAGGTAGGAGAGGTGGCCGAAGAAGGGCCAGAGGAAGAGCAGGGAGTAGGGGGACTGAGGAGGAGCGGAAGAGAGAGAGGACAGGATGTCCTGAGATTTAGAGATGAAATGAGAATCCAGAGCCGTGCAGAGGGTCTGGGAGGGGACAGGAGAGGTAGAGACTGCAGCAAGATTGGCCAGTTCCTTGCAGATTTTATAGAGTTCGGGCCAGTTGTTAGATTCCGCAGAGACGCAGGCTTGGATGTGAGCTCTCTTCTTGGTGCGGACAGAGAGCTGGTATTGCCTTTGGAGCAGGCGGCAGGCCAGTTTGTCAGAGGATGTACCAGAAGCACGCCATTTCCTTTCAGCCACCATGCACTTGCGTTTGAGGGTGACAAGGTCAGAGTCGTACCAGGAGTTGCACTTGGCTTTGGGCTTCAGGCGGATCCTCATGACAGGGGCAAGAACATCAAGAGTATCAGATATAGCAGAGAGGAGCATGGAAAGGGCTGTATCAGGGTGTGACTCAGCCAAAGGGGAATGTGGGGGTGAGAAAGTGGTGGCGAAAGCCTCAACCGACACACGCTTCATGGGTCGGATAACCGAGAAGGTGGGTGGCAGTGCTGGAGGTGGCTTGGCCTGAGTGGTGGAGAGGGTGAGTTGGGGGGAAAAGAGAAAGTGATCACTCCAGGAGGAGTGGTGAGAGGGATAGAAATGGGAAGGTCTGAAGAGATCAGAACATCCAGAGTGTGCCCTGCAGAGTGAGTGAGTGAAGTACCAAGGATAAGTGACGTCTTGGGATCAAGATGAAGAGACTTATGCCATAACTATGATGAAGATACTTAGTTAGTTTAAACGTGTACAGATGCAATGAAACGCAAGCAGCAAAGCAATCATGCAGCTAGCCACATGCTTTTAATAGTGAATAGACAGCGGCAAGCACCTACATATACATATATACCTCATAGATACATATGGATTGAATAAAGAATGAATGTTCCACTACGTATAAAGCAGTCTTGAGCAACGACGAATGCCTCAATTCCATGTCACAGTTACAAAAGCGATTGAATTAAACAGAATATGGTGCAGCTAGGGAGTTGGCTGAGCCAAGAAAGGCAAGGTCTTATCAGAACTAGAAATTGGCTGACATTGGATACAATTAACGCGAAAGAACAAAAGCTCCTGTTCAAGAAGGTCAAGTGAAAACAAAAGACGTCAGAGGACTATTGGAGAATAAAATCAAATACACGAAAAGGCTCAAATCGTGGTGTCCAGTCACCTGATGGAAGAAAGTTGGACGCATGAGAAGATCACACCTACGCATGGAAGCCAGACAGTACCCATAATCCTTAAAAAAATCCCAGAGAACAGTACAGACTCAAGGCCAACTTCAAAACACTAATTGACACTGAACCATTGAGGCGATGATGGAGTGTATTTTTAATTGGTGGGAAGCTGGCATTAAAACAAGCTTACCCGCACCTGGTTGTTCGGCCTGCGTGCTGCTCACGTAGGTGGAAAGTTATTGAGGGGGGTTAGTAGCCAACTAATTGTAGAGGACGACAAAGTTGGGGGGGTCCTGTATTTTATGTAGCCATTTGGGACGTCGTACATTTTGTGACATTCATAGTGGCCATTTTGAAGGGAGGGCTTAGTTGCCCCACCTGATGTTAAATATCCAATTATTTCTCTCTGTTACTCTATACAGATATAACACCTATGCTTAGTTATTCACTTAGAACCAATCCCGTTTCCCGATCGATAGGTTTTAGTAGTTTTCCACGTAGAATGACTTTGGTAATGATGCAGGTCAGCACGTCAGCTATGACCAATTTTGGGTTTAAGAACCCAGCTCTTTTATGAAATGAAGAGAGAGTTGAGTATCGAGCGATTGCTGATGTTCGTTGTACTCCCTGTTTTAATTACTTGCATTAAAACAGACACAATTTTGCGAAGCTATTTGTGTCGTCTGAATTATTGATGTTTGATTAAAATCTGCACCCCTATCCATCTCCAGGGTATTGCTACTCATCTTAAAGGGCTGGAAGCCTCCAGTTCAGCATATTGTTTGATGTTGGTGAATATCAGTCTGGTGAAAAGTGTAGTAGCGGCTGCCACCCAGTAGAACTTTTTGCATCTAAAATGTGCATACTGCCTGGGTAGTGCACAGCACATAGTGGTGCCCCTTAGTGCACCTATGAATGACATGATGAAGCCTCTTCATGGTAGGTTACACATGTTTACGCGGAGGGTGGCTAAAGACACTGTTTGCAGAGGCACATATTCAACGTGTGGCAGGAGCATTCCTTGCCATTAGCTCTTGCCAGGTGTATTTCACCACCGTAATTATCACAAGGCCATTGAATCACTGTGGCACCTACTTTCTGCTTTCTTATCTTTTAGTAGTCACCTAACCTTAGCTACCCTCTGCCAGTGGGCCTTTCTGCAACGCTCTTTCTATGTAGATGTGACACGGATACAGCCCTTCCTGGATCTGGAGCAGTGCCCTACCGTCTCCCAGTTTTGAGACTACATTGAGGTTATAGACAGTTGGATTAGCAGCCATTGATCTCACCTAATAATAATAATTTGGCATTTATATAGCGCTACAAACCCTCGGGTATCTGAGCGCTGCTTATTATTACCCACGGTGTGTGGTGCTCATTTATCTACCTCGGAAGGATGAAAGGCTGAGTTTGGCCCTGCCGGGATTCGAACCTGCGTTAGCAGGCTCTGCACAGATGTCAAAGCGAGCGCTCTACTCGCTGTGCCACTTGACCTAATACCAGTAACACCAATGTACTCATGGCATGTACTGTTACAGGCTTGTCCTGCTGCCCACGATACCAGTGCTCATCCAGCTCCCTCACACCATCTCAGGCATTCCAGGCACTCTGCACTCAGACATAAATAAAACACAATAGACCAGAAGTTGGGTGAAAAGCACTGTAATGCTAACAGACACCAGTGCATGGGAGGGCTGCATTCGTCTCTGCCCCTCCCAAGTCTGGCTCATCCTTATGTACAATGGAGCAGCTAAATCGTATTCTCCACCTATTAACACCACATATCATAACAAAACAGGTCATTTTGCCGAACAGGGGGAAAGAAAGTACATTTTGTAACTGGCAGGAAGGCTGTTTCTGCAAGGCCTCCTCTAGCAGCCTTGAGACTTGAGCCAGCAGCATCATAACTGTGTACTTCTCAGGCGGCGCTGTTATCATGCCCGGCACTGAGGCCTCGAAGCATTCCACAGATCAGCTGTGCTCTGCAGCATTGCTTCCATGGCTGTTAAGTTGTTAGGCCAGTTCTTAGACAAGTCTTTAGGCCAGTCCATGTGTATCCGATGAATCTCAAAGAAACCAAAAGAAAGTGCAGAATCCGAAATGTAACATGTAACAGGAGCCAGGCTGGCGGTTGGTGACTCTGCCATTGGCCTACCTAGTCTAGGTGCTCCTCCCACTCATGTCTCCTCTACTGGCACACTGGATTTCCTCGTTGTATTTTACCCCAAATTGGCCCTCTTTCACGTTCTTGTTTTATCATCTTCAACTTCTCAGACATATTGTCCCCTATGTTGCTTCTGAGTGTTATACCTCTGCCATTGCTGCTGCTATCTTCTCTTACTTAGACTACAGTAATGCTCTTTACCTTGAGTGCCCACTTTATCTTACTACCCATCTTAAGCTTGTACAGAATGCACCAAAGCCCCGTTTCTTGGCGTGGGCAGACCGGGCGACAGCCCAGGCCACAGAGCTGAATATCTCCAGAGGTGGGTGCAGTAAGTGGCCCACCTAGAAAGCTGCTTCTGAGCTTGCCAGACAACATATTAAGCAGCCTGCTGTGCCAGTGAGTGCTCCTCTGATGTGTGACTGGCTGCCCTCTGCTGATGCATTCGAAATATGCAAACAAAGGAATGAATATTCTAAACGCAGCATTTGAGATGTTCTGGAGTCACACACTACGTGCCCCACATTCTTTGTGCTGACAGCCTTTCAAGTGCGGCAATTTATCGTTTGGCTCACTTAACAAGTCATTGTTTTTACACAGTATGTGCTTAACATTTCAGTCTTAAGAACTGAACATGGGGCATTTTTATTCACCAGGCCAGCACAAGTATCGGTTAGCTGACCAAACCTATGCATTTTTCAAAGAAAATTAACGTGCCACACAGAAAAGTTTGAAACTATTTTTTTTATTTTCATGTCATTTGACACACCTAAACGTTTTTTTTTGTATATTACTTTTTATTTACATATGGCGCATCCCTGGGAAGGCACACTGCCATTTTCTTGCTTAAGTATTCTAGTGGTTGCTTTGGGACATGGACTAAATGCATGCGTTCAGTATCAAAGGTTTTTTAATTTTATAAACAAGCCAACCACTGCCTAGCGTGCACACCAGATGGCACCTCAATTTCCCTTGGCACCTTGATTAGGAAAGCAGGGTTCATTGTGTGTCACCATGCAGACAGTAGTCCATGGCAATTAAATGCATGATATGTTTGCAGCAATGATTTGTGCGCTGCATAAGTCACCGCCCTGTTGGTTAATGGTGTCTATGTGGTGCTCCCTTATGTAACAGCACATATAGATGTTTTTGTCTGATGTGCCCAATGTCCATACAAGAGCACAATGGAATGGTTTGTGTATGTGACTATGACAAACATGCCATACTGTTCCCACACTTAAACACATAAAGCAATCAAATAAGTTTCCTCAAATTGTACATCCACTAGGCCAAACGCCCTTTCTACACTGCCACACCATGATTTTCACTAGCTGCAGGCCAGCACTAATAAGAGATGCTAATGCCAGCTCTGTTAGATAAAGCACAGGCCTGCTCTTTTTTGCCGAAATAACCCCTGAGGCCTGTGTAATAGTGAGGAGGTAGTGGCTGAGAAACTAACTGTGGGACCTTTACCATGCATTAGAAGCCGATTATGTTTAAAACGCTAAATCAGTTTATTACTGGTCAGGCTAAAATTTGAAAGAGGTACAATCCTTTCTGTGTAGCCTTTCTGTGCATTGTTTATTGGGTCTCTCTTGTGCGGTATGCCGCCCTGTATGTAGATATAATTCCCTAAATATGTTTCTGTATTGGGGTTGGGCATGCCCACACTGAGACCCAGGCCTTCCTCCTCTAAAACTCTTCAGAAACAAGAAGCAAAAGAACCCTTGTACCCTATTTGAGTGGCTGATATTGCAACCATTTTATACTTTAAAACGTAAGCTGTCCAAATGAGCATGTATTTTTCATGGTTACAAACATTTTAATGTTAGGGTGAGTATTGTGAACCGTGATGTGAGCACCAAGCCATGCACCCGTTATGAATATAGAGATTCACACATACAATACTTTTATTACAGACTTTTTAATGAAATGTAGAGATCTCTGATCACTGGTATAGTCCTGAAATGCTCTGTGGTTTAATGCAAAGCATACACAAATCCTCATTGGTGCTATTTGTCCCCTTTCCCACTCTCTTTCCTGCCCTTCGAGAAAGTCTTTAATTTAAAATTGCCACCTTGTTCAACCTTCCAGGAACCACTCCTTCCTCCTTCTGTATACACCAGACATTTTACAGCGCTTGTAATCCTGGCAGTTTGGTGGCAGGAATGAGAGGAGGCAGCTTCTTCCATTACAGGAGGCAGATTTATTAGCAGGCTCCAGGTACATGTAGAGAGAGTCTCTCCCCCTCTCTCCGCCTCTCTGCTTCTCCCCCTCTCTCCCCCTCTCTCACTCTCTTCCTCTTCTCCCTCCTCCCCCCCCACCCCAAGGTTCCATTCAGCCAGGCAAACAGTGAGGACCGCCTATGTTGCTCTAGTATGGGCAGGCTGGATGATGAACAGTACATTGCAGGCACTCGGACTATTGTGTCTGAGCTTCATCTTAAAGACTCCTTGCAAGAGTGAAGGTGTTTGATGTTCTAAGTAAATATTTTGACAGTTATTGACTAGAGTGTGAGGCAGGCCACAGGTGTTGGAAAACATCACGTGGAATGATATTCTCCAATGCCTCTGCGTCTGAGGCCGTCTGCTGCACTTGTTTTGGTGTTTGGCATCTCGGTAGCCAGACAAACCAACGTACTTATTTGTCATTCGCATTCCTTTACCTCACCTGTGGTGACTTGCCGTAAAATGCATCTGTGAATTTGCAACGTTTGGTGTGGCACCTTCTCTTTACTTAGCTCTTTAGTTAGCTCTGTCTATTATGTTAAATTACTGTCGCACCTTAGACCGTTCGTTTCTCAGGCTAATGCAGAATCGTTCACTAGAGCAATAATAGGGGCTAACATTGACTATTTTAGTAGCCTATTAGTTGGACTTTCCAAAGTAGACACCAACAGACTTCAAGTCGTACAGAATGGGGCTGTTACAGTGGTTGTCGGCTTAACTCACCGTGATCATGTCTCTGAGGCCAGACGTTCTCTGCATTGGCTTCCAGTGGAGGCACGAGCCAGGTTAAGATTGCTGGTTATTACTTTTAAATGCAGACAGGGTCTTATGCCTTCCTACTTGCAAGACCTCATCATTGAGAAGGTCAATGGCAGGACCCTAAGGTCTAGTAATCAGAACTACTTGTTTATCACCAGAAGTAGAACAAAGAAGGTAGAAAACAGAGCCTTTTTTATTGCTGCACCCAAATCCTGGAACCTGTTACCCTCTGCTCTTATAGGTCTTTAAGAAAGACCTGAAGACCGGGCTGTTTTCTTGATTAGGCCATTGAGCTTAGCGATGCTGAAGATTTAGTCTAGTCGGTAGTTCTTCCAGTTTTTTTAGCTTTTTGTTTGTCTTTGTCTGCGCCCTAATGCCCAAGGGTCTAAGGCTGTGCACTACAAATATTTAATGTAAAGTAAATATTTGGTAAGCCAGTGTTTCTAACGAGATTTATGTGCAATGGTAAGTGCTGTGATTGAGTCGTACGAATATATAGAGAAGCTGGGACTTGTGTCCCTCTCGGGCGTGGGCAACCCACTGCCGGATGCTGGTGATGGCACTGTGCAGGTTGAATTGTGTATTAGAGAGTACTGTACCCGCCCTTGCCCTGCATTACTGATCTACGGAAGGGACATTTTTGGTGCATGCATTATTTCTCTTGCAGCGTTTTTGGGGCGGTAGCGCGCAATGATCTGGAAGAAAATCTTGTCGACAGCTGTGAATGCACGTGTGCTGTGCAGCTCACGCAGCCAAGCATTATCATCATCCAGGATTCCATGCCCAATTGCTCCGGCTTTGGAATGCGGAAATCTCCGTGACCCTTTGATCTGAAGCCAGAAGTACTATGATAGTGCTTCGGCAGCCTCCTCGTGATTGCTGCTATCCTTATGGCAGGCAACGTTTTGCAGCCGTAGAAGTAGGCATCAAAGCACACCAACTGCAACTCCTGCAGGACTTGGCTTTTGCTGCGGCTGGACTAGTGTGAAGGTCCAAGTCCTTCTATTCTGGGTCATTAGGACACATCTGTCCTTGGTACATAATACTGATTCATACATGATTCCCCCAGCTTCTAAGCACTGTAATAACACCTGTTATTATTCTCCTTTTTTGCTGGATTTATGGATCTCGGAAGGGCGAAAAGTTTAGTTGGCGTACTGGGGACAGGGGGGCGGCGCTCGATCTTCAGAAGTGAAGGCTGCCCTCATGTCAGGGAACAGCCCTTTACTTGTGAGCTTGTCACCCGGACAGCCCGCTATTCATTCCAGCTTAATTGCTTTAATATTTTACGATGGATTCACATACATCTGGATATAATTCTTTGTCTATGTTTTGATTGACGTATTTTATTATTTTATTTCAGTTTAATATACGGTTTATAGTGATTGTTTCGACAGCCATAGTTTCAAATGGCAAAGTTTCGACAACAAATGCGTCAAAAAAATGCATTTTAAAAAAAAATGTATGGGTGGGGTCCCCCGAACCCTCGTTCTTTTTAACCCTTAACATCCATTTTAGTTAAAAAAAAACGTTTACCTAACAAAAAAATTCATTTTTTCGATGCATTTATGTCGAAACCTTTGGCATTCAAAACTATTTTTTCGAAACAATGTCTGGATACCTAATATACAGGGGAAAATAACAGAATATTCATGTATCACAATTTCTCACCTCTTCTCTGTAGGTGATTAGAGTATGCACATTTCTTAACAGAAAATGTACATTCGCATGCCTTCTGCTTATGTTATATTCTAGGGGGAACATTCCAGACGGCGAACTATGGCGGGAGGTCATAAGTGATTGATGACGTGAAACATATTCTTCACATTTCAATTGATGGTCCCTACAAATATTGAACATATTGCTGTATGTTTGCATACCCAGATTTGCAGCTGCATGCAGCATTTAGGTTGGCATAAGCAGTGCCGCAGTCTAGAGTCCTCTAGGAATCTGTGTGTAACAATTTGCAGCAGCAAGGTAGTGGGGAGAGCTGGGATGCCATGCCCTTCTCCTCCTGAAAACAGCGCGAGCTAAGCAGGCCTTCCCTGCTCTGCCCCTGCTTGGTTCCCTGGCCTTTGAGGTGCTCCATCTGCCATGCCATCTTCCCCGGCCTTGTTGCCTTTGACAGTTGCCAGGAAAATGTCAAGCACCACTAACATCAGACAGTGTGCAGTTAGACTGATTACTAGACCACATGATGGCAATGCTTGGCAATGATATGTGTACTTAGCCATTTGATGGCAATCCCTGGCAATGGTGTGAGTACCTAGGCTTCTGGAAATAATATGACAATTTTAGCATTTACCTGTAATACCTGCCAATGGTGCTGCGAATTTCCAGACCTTTAATGACAATACCTGCCAATAGTTTTTGTGTTGCTGGTTATTTCAATGTGAAATAAGACAATTGTTGTGATTACCTGTACATTTTACATTACTCACTGGAAATGGTGGGAGGGCCTGTCTTTCATGACAATGCCTAGCAATGGTGTCTGGCAAACCGCTGTAAAGAAAAGCAAAGGATGTCATAACATCAATTACTTCTTAACTTTATTACCAGTATTAAAGAAACAGTTTGCAGTTTGACGCATTAACCTTTCACATTTCTTGAAGCTCCAAATCTGTCTCCAGGCTATTTAGCTCAACTCTGAGGGCCTCATCACGAATTAGGCGGTATCCCGGTGGTACTCCCAGTGGGATACCACCTGCGCTAATAGCACTACCGCCAACCGGTCTGGCGGAACAGGAATTCCCCATTCCCCATTGGGCCCAATGGGGAATTGTCAGGGCGGCTACAGTCGGCAGTATTACCGTGCGGTAATTGCACCAAAAATCTGTAAATTCACAGCACAGAGCTGGGGGTAAATCCTGCCAAACACGTGATTTGGCAGACCCTTAAATGCGGCAATAATAGCGTTAGCGCTGCATTTAAGGGTTACTGCCAAACTCGTGATGACCCTGTGAGTCATTTAGAGACTTAAATTCTTCTTTGATTTTTAAGGTTAAAACTTTATTTTATTGTATTTTATTGTATCCCATTATTTTTCATTTATTTTTATTTTTATTGTTTAAAGAATGGCACTAGCTGGAGAGCGGCAGAGGGATGTACAGGGTTAGTGTAGACAGCGTATGGGCTGGCATGTTTTAACAGTAGCACAGTACTGTGAGTTACAGTCTGTGCGTTGGTCTGCACATACATTTATTTATTAATTTCATTTATAAAGCGCACATACAACCCAGAGGCATTGAGGTGCTGTCACAGACTTGTCTCTTGCAAACAATCATAAGGGAGATAGACAGTGTAATACGGAATATGGGGTGATGAGCAGGCAACATTCAGGTAAACAACCAGGTTTTCAGGGCTTTTCGGAATACCCAATACGAAGGTTTGGCTTTTAATGCAGGAGGTAATGAGTTCCACTGTTTGGCTGCAATATATGGAAAACTAGTTCCACCGTCTTCGGCACGTCTGACTTTGGGTTGGAGGAGGTCGTGAGCATACAAGGTTCTAGTTGGCCTTGACAACTGTGTTCTGAACATTTTCTGGGAGAGGTAGGGGGAAAAATTAGAGAGGCGCTTGTGGGTAATGGACATTGTTTTGAACAGGATACGCTCACAAATGGGTAGACACTGTACAGGTCTCTTGGCTGCAGTCATGTGATCACTCTTGGAAATGTTGAGGGCAGCTCAAAGAGCATTATTTTGTATGATTTGAAGCTCATGTACATTTTTAGATGAAGTACCAGCAAAGAGGACATTGCATAGTTGGGCCCGGACCCAATGAATGCTCGAGGAATAGTCTGTCTGCTCTCTGTAGATAGAAAAGGTCTTGAGGCATTAAGTAGTTTGGCTGCATAGGAGGCTGATGAGGCGATTGTGCTCACTTGGCGGGCCCGGGAGAGGGTAGCGTCAAGGTAGACGCCCAGTGTCTTCACTGAGGATGAGACTGGGACCAAGATGTCATCTATATAGAAGGCTGAGTACTGGGCGTTACGTTCTTTTAGAAGGGCAGGGGCCTTACTAGCAGGAGCTCTGTCTGATCTCCATTCAGGCACAGATGGGTTGCTGCTATCCCGGCCTTAGTGGTGGAGTAAGCGTTATTAAGAGTGTTAGAATCGTCTGCATAGCTGCCAGTGAGCGGGAGAAGAATCTGTGTGTCATCGGCCTAGGTGTAGGCTATGCCGATGGAGTCCAAGATGTCAAAGAGAGGTCTGGTAAATATATTGTAGAGAGTCGGAGATATAAGGAACCCTGCACTGGATGGGTGTAGGTGCAGCACTAGCATTCTCGGCAAACACTCTCATGACTCTGCATCCAGGAAGGAGCCAATCCACGAGGTGGCTTCAGGAGAGAAGTTAGCTGAGGTGTTAAGGTGGTGACATTTTGAGGTCAACTAAGTCAAATGCGGCTGACAGATCTGCTGTCTAGATATGCTGCTCTATCTAGAATTTTCAGAAGGCATGGAACAGTGTTGATGGACATGTAGTTGTTGGGCACTTCTGGGTCTAGGGAAGGTTCTTCATGAGAGGAAGTACCCAGGCATCCTTAAGACTTGTTGGAACTAATCCAGTGGAGAAGGAGGTGTTTGTGAAGGCTGTAGTAAATAGGACTAGGATTTCAGAACAATTCCTGACGATGGAAGCAGGACACATGTCCCCTTTGCACCTTGAAGGTTTTACGCTTCTGAGGATTGCTGAGTCTTCTGGTTCTGTAATCTTTTTGAAGTGAAACTGCGGGGTAGCCAGATTCTGGCGGGTAGGGCAAGAGGTTGTGACTAGGTTAGTGATGGAGGAGGGTGGCAGGGGATTCGAGATCTCTGAGGATAGCAAAGATCTCTCTGCTGTCTGTTTTGGCATTAGCAATACGTAAATTGAAGGTGGAGGATTTGGCTGCAATGGTCACTTGCTTGTAAATCAGGGCTGCTTTAATGTAGTCCAATCCTGAAGCTACAGATGTTTTTTTTTTGTCTCCAGTGAGTTACTGCCTTTTTTGCTCTGAAGTTCTAAGAGCTCTGGGGTGAACCAGGAATTGGAGTGCTTGAAGTCTTAAGCTATACAGGGAACTAGGGGGGAATGGTGTTTACTGTCTTAGTTGGTGTAGTTGGATTAGTCTTTGGTTAGGTGTTTTTGCCAAAGCCACAGTTTGAGAGATTTGCAAAATTACAGATTTGTGGGGGCATTCCAGACTGATACTGGGATCGAGTTCCAAAGGGTGGGTGCGTGACAAGAGAAGGATTGTTTGCGGGTCCTCTCTTTGTGGGCGAGGTGTGATTGAAGTCGGTAGTGTGTGGCTGCCAGAACGTGGCATGGCATGACCGGATGGCAATGCTGGCAAAGGATGGATACTTTGGTATTTGATGGAAAAAAAATGAAAATGATATTAGTACTTGTACCTTTGTTGGCATTCATCACCGCCAGCAGCTACCCCGAGGAGAGGGCAGGAGCCCCTCCTCCCTTGCAGCAGTTTCCTTCCAGCAGCAGCTGCACACCACGCGCCGCGGGCACCGGCACCCATGGCACCCAGCCGCACTGAAAGCCTCCGTCGAGCCATCCATTCAGTAAGGCTTAGATACCCTTAAACCTGCCTGTACCAAGAAATAAATCGTATATCAGATGCCATTGCGTGCAGGCGTTGTCGAGGCCGCACTGCCTGACCCACTTTGCCTGACCTACTAATGCCGGGCGCAGCGGGACATGGAACCGAGGCTGATGCCTCGCTGCTAGGCAACTAGAGGCTTCTTCCTTTGTCCACATCCGCCGGCAGGCGGAAGCGCCGGCGGCCACACGTTTGCTCCCTGTTCGCGCCAAGGAGCGCAAGGGAGTGCTCCCTATTCTGAACCGTCACACATGCCACCAGTCCGTTACGGCGCTGGTTAAAGCTCCGCTGCACATTCATTCCCAGCTGATGATGCACCTCGGACCTTAGGACACACACGGAGCGTCGATAAGAAATGCGGTAAGACTCATCGTCGCCCTGAGCTAGCTGACCCCAATATGGTGAATTCACCCAGCATAAGGTCCTTTGTTGCCCCGTACGGATATTAAGGACATTACCCTCTCTCATTCGGGAGTGACTTCACTAATTCAGTATCACATTTTCTATCACCACTCTAGCTATGATTCACCGCCTCGTGTAAATACTCATATGTACGTTGTGCCCGATCCTTTATGTTCAGTACTCGCTCAGCGTTTGATGTCAATCCAACTGCTCGCAACTTGCTGCACTCAACTAGCCAGATTATCTCAACTATTGCCTTTCTAGTCATTGACTGCATTTTGCGCATGTACTTACCTACCAAGATTAGCTCAACCATTGCCTTTCTAGTCATTGATTGCATTTTGCGCATGTACTTACCCAGCAAGATTAGCTCAACCATTGCCTGTCTAGTCATTGATTGCATTTTGCGCATGTACTGACCTACCAAGATTAGCAAAACCATTGTCTTTCTAGTCATTTCTAGACATGATTGCATTTTGTACATGTACTTACCTAGCAAGCTGCAGCAGGACTGCCACTTCCTGGCTGATCCTACCTCTGCCCAGCGCAGAACACCTATACGCTCAGTCCAGTGCACTCTTACACCACCGCACAGACGGCTAGGGCACTTGGATCACGACATGCGGCCTCTGCCAACTGCCAGCCACCTTATTCTCACTATCATCGAAGGGTTCATCATTGCCACATCCCTTTGTCCCCCCACTCCTAGCACCGCTAAGATCGACCTTCAACACCTTACTTTATAATATCCTTCAATGCCCCTTAGCAACTCTTACCTCAATGACCCTGCCTTATGGCTCCAACACTTCGCCACTAAACCCACACCTAATCAACCATGCACGATCCAAGTCAGGAATCTTAGACTCGGATCCAGACTGCCTCGTGCCACCCGTGCCCATTGCACTCAGCGCACACACGCCACCACTAATACACAGAAGTTACACCATCCCACAGCGCCATCTCTGCCAAAGAACTCAAGGGTGCCCTTGTTAACGCCAGATCTATTACAGCCCACGCATTGGACATCTCCCACCTCATCACCGACCATAACCTCGATTTTGTGGCCATCACCGAAACTTGGTTACACGCAGCCTCTGGCCCACTTCTTTCCCTCGCTATTCCCAATGGTTACACTATCATTAGAGCTGACTGACAATCAACATCTAAAGGAGGCGGAGTCGCATTCATACATAGAAATAACATCACACTTAGAATCATCCCCAACACTGAGCTCAGTTCTGCAGAATCCCTCTCCGTGAAACTCACCTTATCTCCAACCGACACTGCAACTATCCACCTTATCTATAGACCTCAAGGACCACTTGGCTCCTTCATAGATGAGATCCCGGCCATTTTGACTGTCAATACCAAACCCAACTCTCAGGTATTGCTTCTAGTTGACCTTAACCTTGGCCTACTCGACACCAAGGATCATCTGGCCTCTGAGGTCATGACCACTTTAGCTAATTTAGGATTCCAACAGCGCATCAACGAACCTACCCATATTAAGGGCAGAACGCTCGATTGGATTACTGACCTCAATTGCAACACCACCATAAGCTCCAACCACGCTTACCACGCTTATGCCTGGTCCGACCACCACATCATCATCTTCCACCTACCAGCGACCAACCCTCTCACCACTCCCACGATAGCTCCAGCCATTCCCACAAGGAATAAAAAAGACATCACCAGGGACAAACTACTCCCACTCATCATTCCTATCCTGAATAAATGTGTGTCCCAACATAACGACCCCACAGTCTTAGTAGACATCTTCAATCAAACACTGCTTAAAGCCATTGATAGCATAGCACTGCTTAAACTACGGAAAGCTAAACAACAAGCCCACTTGAATTCCTGGTTCACCCCGCAGTTAAGAGCCTTCCGCAAAGAAAAATGCAAGGCTGAATCACTCTGGAAGAGCTACCCATGTGACCCTAACAAAGAACGCCTCATCATCACCACCCACAATTACAAGGAAGCGATTTTACAAGCCAAAAGGAGACCTACAACCAACGTATCATCCAAGCAGAATCCAACACTAAGGAGTTATTTAAAATCCTTAAAGAATTGGAAGCCCCCTCCCTCGCTTCCGACACCTGCTCCAAAGACAGTAAATGGTGTAACAACATTCAAAACGCTCTCCTTCATAAAATCACCACCCTGAAATCGAAAATTAACGCCAAACAAACTACCCTACTCACCAACCCCCCCACTAAACCTTACACCACTCCGACGGCCCCCTTTACTCACATCCCTTTTAGCTTCACCCCACTCACCATCCTCGAGGTCGAAAACATCATTCTCAATTTAAAACCCTCTAACTGCCAAGGTGACTCCTGCCCAGAACCTATCATTAAGGAAGCGGCACATGACCTCGCTCCTTTTATAACCACCTTCATCAACTCTTCATTCCTAACTGGAACGGTACCCAACAACTTAAAGGACGCGTGGGTTATCCCCCTCCTAAAAAAAACAACTTTGGACCCCGAAACAACAACTAACTACAGACCTATTACCACTGTACCGTTCCTACTCAAAATACTTGACAGAGCAGCATACCTGCAGATTCAGAACTACTTAGAAACCAATAACCTCCTCGGCTCAAGACAATCTGGTTTCAGACCCAAACAGGGGACTGAAACAGCTCCTCTTGACATCAAAACTCAAATTGAGGACCTTAAAGACAACGGTAAACTGGCCCTTCTACTACTACTGGACTTAACCGCTGCCTTCGACTTGGTCAATCACCAAATACTATGTCAGCACCTGAAGTCCGCTGCCCACTTCTCTGGCAACGCATCCATCTGCATTAGGTCATTCCTCGACAACAGGCACATGAGAGCTTTCTCACCTACCGCATCGGCCGACCCTACACCAGTCCCTTGTGGAGTCCCGCAAGGGTCCTGTGTCTCCCCTACTCTCTACAATGTCTTCACCAAACCATTATTTGATGTGCTTGACTATCTGGGCGTCACCTACACGAATTACGCTGATGACACCCAGATACTCATACCCATTACTGGTGACTACATTGTTGACTCTAAAGCCCTTAATGACATTTACCTTGTCATACAAGCATGGATGGCCCAGCACAAGCTGTGCCTCAACGATGACAAGACTAAGATTCTCATCCTAGGCACGCAACAGAGACTTAACAAACTGAGTCCCCTGTTTAGCTCCTTTAACATTGACGGTAACCTAATTAAAGTTTCTAAAGATACCAAAACTTTGGGTATCTACCTGGACGCCTCCCTGACTTTCACCCGACAAACTAATGCAGTTGCCGCTGCGTCTGCCTACACCTGTAAATTGATCTCAGCCTGTCGCCCATTCCTCACCGCCCAGAACTGCATTACCCTGGCCAGGACCTTGGTTATGTCCAAATTGGACTACTGCAATGCACTGTACCAAGGCACTAACCAGGGTAATCTCAACAAACTTCACACTACCCAAAATAATGCCATTAGAGCGGCTCTTAATATCCCCCGTTCTGCCCACATCTCAGAAACCAGGAAGAACCTCAACTGGCTCTCAGTCGCCCAAAGGATCTCGTTGAAAGCACTGGCCCTTACATACAAATGTGTTAACCACCAGGCCCCCTCATATCTAGCTTCACGATTTACTCAACATATACCAAAGCGAGTACTTAGATCGGCACAATCACAAGGTCTTGCGATCCCTAGATTCAAGCTTCAAACTGCTGGGGGTGCCAGCTTCCCTGTCTTGGCAGCCAAGATTTGGAACACTATACCACTCAGTATCAGAACCCTACCATCATTTAACCTTTTCAAACACAAAGCCAAGCTCTGGCTAGTTACATCTCACTAACAACTGCTCCTCTGACTCTGGACGGGCCTCCTGGGACCCAGCTCTGCTTTGTTCCGGCACTACTATTCTGCCTTTTGCCCTGATTTGTAACGTCAATTGTATATTTTGTATATTTTTTGTTCTCAATCTGTTGGTACCATTGTGATGATATGTCATACCTGTAACTTGTCTGCCAAGATATGCGCCCGGTTGCCCTTGGGCCTGGCCCGCGTTATATAAATAAAACAAATACAAATACAAATCCTTCAATGATGTGAATATGTGGGCAATTGATGGCAACACCTGGCAGTGTTGTGAGTAAAGGGGCATTTGATGTGAATATCTGAATATTTGATGATAATACTTGGCAAATGTTGTCAGTCCTTGGACACTTATGGCAATCCATGACTTCAATGTAAGTACTTCTACCTTTGTTGGCAATAGCTGCCATTGGCTTGCGTGTCTGTGAGTTTGATGACAAATGCTTGCAATAGTTTACGAATCTGCCATTTGCTGGTAATTCAGCCAAATTATGTGTTTTCTCCAGGCTGAGATGGCAATATCTAGCAAATGGTGTAATTACCAGGGACAATGAAAGCTACACCTGGCAAATGGTGTGAGTAGTTGATGCCAAATCATTGCATATGACATGAATATCTGGATACAGTGGAGGGAGTGCTTGGAGTTGTGATGACAATCCCTAATAACAATCAGTGTGAGGACGTGGGCATGTAATGCCAATCCTTGGCAAATTTGTGAATACGTGTCATTTCATGCTATTACTTGACAATAATGTGAGTATTTCCCCCACATTAATTTCCATGCTTTTTAAGGGGAAGATGTAGTTATTTTTTGACATGCACGTGTTTATACATGTAGGCTCCTACTTGTTTGTCAAATGACCAGTGTAATTTCATATGCTTTTTTGATGTGATGACTCTCATAATATATAGTGTTTACTCTGTGTAGATGTACAACTTGTACATATAGGGCTTACTTTTCACCTGACAAAATGGTTCTCACTCTAGTGGGGTTCCATGTGAATTCCCTGCAGGCAACGTTTGCCGAAGCCCAGTGTTTCGGCCCGGCTCTGACGCTCACAGGAATCACATGTCGTTCCCCCCCTTCTCCCGACCTACCACTTGTGTCAGTGACCCTACCCTGCAGCCCTCACCGTTGGTCTCTGAACCCACAAACACACCCCAATCTTCTCAGTGCAGGGGATAGTATCTCACTCCCCCCCTCCTGCAAACCCCTTGCCTCAACTCTATCCCCAGTGCCCTCCCCCAGATGAAATGCTCTTTTAAGTCGTTTGTATGTTGTATGTTGTATCTGTAGTATCACGCCACTGTAGTGGTGGTAAGAACAGTACACAGATTTTGAACTTGGTCTTGTAGCTCTGAGCCTTGTCTGTATAGAGGTGAATTGTGAACCCACACAGGGAAGGAACCAGCAGGCCGTCTGGGTGAACAAAGGAACAGGGGATTAGAAGAGAAGGAGGGATAAGCAAAGGTGAACCGGAGGCTGGGACATGTCACAAACAGATGTTCAATTACTTAGAAGAGGAATTAGATAGAGGACACAAGGATGCACGTAGAGTCAAAAGGTGATTTGATCTAACTGAGTTTGAACGAAGAATAATGGAGACATCTGGTCATGATAGTAAAAACACGCTAATGATGTGTCTAGAGCCCTGCCTGTGCAATCGTAGCGTGAATCGGGTCATGGGTGCGTAAAGTCTGTGAGATAGGCATAAGGGTGCCAATTTAGTATGGACACCACAACACCATATAACCAGACTGGATTTCTTTGTGATACAACCAGAAAGAAGTCTGTTGGCCTGGAGCCAACTGACAGCAATGCAAGAGTCAAGAGATGACAATGTGCAGTTAAATGTGGAAGGAGAGAAAAGGGCGCGCTGGAGAGGGAGATGGCCAGAGCTCACTCCCCAAAGTGCCGAACTAGGTTGGCCACTAGGGAAGGTCTGAAAAGTACTGCAAGCAAGGTGTGTGAGAAATGAGCGATCAATGTATTGATATTGGGATGTTGTGATACTTGTGTAAGCAATGAGCTAGACTGCACACTTCTCTCCTAGCATATAGGACCCTCTGTTCCCTCAAGCCACATGCTTGATTATAGAGAGAGTGATTATGTAGAACCTTCATCCTCATGAAGGTTTACTCAGATCCTTTCAACAGAGACTTTTAAAGTTCTTTTGAGTATATCAAGAATGCTAAAGTGCAGACTAAGCGATCCCAAGTGACGAAGCAGCGCAGGCATATTTGATTCAAAACGTTTTCTCAATGAACCACAGAATCGTGATCAAAACATTCCAAATAATATGAGGTTCAAACAGGCCACGAAGAATTGTGATCTAAATAAGGGTTGATCTTGGTCAGAGGAACACCCAAAACGTTGAATGGGTGAACAGAGTGAAGAAGGCTAAAACACACAGGGTTGACCTCTTGCTAATGGGCAAACTGACGCAAAAGTTTAAACAACGTGTGAATAACAATAACAGTTGGTCATCACAGAGAGCCTTTCACCAGAAGATGAGTATAAAGTGTTGTTCTTGCACTGAATTGTGAAGAGTATCAGACAGGATATATTGAAGGATTTATCACTGTCCTTGGGCACTCGAAATGAGGGTATGTCGGTGAAGTGAGCTTCGCTTATCTGGATTGGGACGTAGCACTTATGCCCAGTGCCAGGGCTCACCATTTCTACTTTGGTGGCCTCTCGTGGCTAGCTGACAAAATACAATTTCCATAATTGTTAAAGCAGATGCCACTTTTAAAGAGATGAGGTATACATAACAACCGAATTGCACAATTTTTCCAAGAGGTTTTGAGAGGATGGATGACCATGTATCTAAAATGGGGGACTATTTCCCAGTACAATTGGCTAAAAGGTATAGGTTTTACAAACAGCTCTGATGGGAACATAGAACAAATACAGGACAAGCAATAGAAGTGCAATCTACTTTACTGAGAGCTTGTGCAGCATAGTCATCAACCGGATAAACACCCCTGACAAGTATAACAAGGGCAGCATGGACAGCAGCCGCTTCCCTGACAAGTATAACAAGGGCAGCATGGGCAGCAGTCGGATAAGCATCTCTGGCAAGTATAACAAGGGCAGCAGCCGGATAAGCATCCCTGGCAGATATAACAAGGGCAGCAGCCAGATAAGCGTCCCTGGCAAGTATAACAAGGGTAGCATGGGCAGCAGCCGGATAAGCATCACTGACAAGTATAACAAGGGCAGCATGGGCAGCAGTTGGATAAGCATCCCTGGCAAGTATAACAAGGACAGCAGGCAGATAAGCATCCCTGGCAAGTATAACAAGGGCAGCAGCCGGATAAGCATCCCTGGCAAGTATAACACGGGCAGCAGCCGGATAAACATCCCTGGCAAGTATAACAAGGGCAGCATGGGCAGCAGCAGGATAAGATTCCCTCGCAAGTATAACAAGGGAAGCAGGCCGATAAGCATCCCTGGCAAGTATAACAAGGGCAGCATGAGCAGCAGCAGGATAAGCCTCCCTGGCAAGTATAACAAGGGCAGCATGGGCAGCAAGATAAGCATCCCTGGCAAGTTTAGCAAGGGCAGCATGGGCAGCAGCAGGATAAGCATCCCTGGCAAGTATAAGAAGGGCAACATGGGCAAAAGCAGGATAAGCATCCTTGGCATGTATAACAAGGGCAGTATGGGCAGCAGAGCACTTTTTCTTAACACACAACAGGTAAGGTTGCAGGTAGAGCAGTGCAAGCTAACCTTCACACAGCCATAGAGCAGGCACTGCATGGGCTGCAGCATTCCAGTTGTGTTCACACACGTAAAACACATACAGCAGCGGTGCAAGCTTTTGAATGATTCTCTCATAAAGAACAGGTAAGTTTGAACAGGGAAGTGCAAACATCTCTCACACACACAGGCACATTGTGGGCAGCAGCACTGAATGTTTCAATCACACAGTAACCAGGCATAGCATGGACCACCACGCCATACAATTCCCGCAACCAGAACAAGCACAGCTTGGGCCACAGCAGTGCAAGCTTCTCACACACTCAAACACAAAACAGACCAACATGATGTCCCCTCACATAGAGTAGGGCGGTATGGATCTCAGTAGAAAAGGATTTCTTGAATCAGAACAGGTACAGCATGGCTCATAACAGTGCATGTTTCTTCACATAGAGCAGATCAATATGGGCAGTTGAAATTAACATTTCCCTCACAAGCAGGTCACCACGTACTGCAGCAGTGCAAGCATCCCTGGAACAGAACAGGTCAGCAGTGAAAGCTTCCCTCAAATAAAAAGGTAACCATCCCTCAACACAAACCAGGTCAGAGAGAGCTGCAGCAGTGCTAGCTTCCATTATATATAATAGGCCACCATAGGCCTCAGCAGTGCACGTGTGCCTCAGATACTACAGGTATAGCAGTGGGCTTAGCAGTTCAATCACCACTTACACAAAGCAGCGGTGAGTCCAAGGGTACGTCCATTCAGCAGCCACGTTGTTTGATGAATATATGTTGTCAGTCTCCCAGGTCTGACTGGACTCGAGGGAAGGCTGCAGAGAACTGCTGGCTGAAGGAGAGGAGGAAGTTGTCAGAGCACCGCGTAGAGTAGAGCACTGTCAGCTAGTCTAGCCCAGGCTTGCATGCTTTGATCAACAATTTAAAGCAAGACCCTGTCAGCCCAGAACAGAACCGTGCAGTCCAACTCTTTCTGAGACCAGTGTCAGCGTGCACAGAACTGCAGGTAGCGATGTACAGCCTTGTGAAAGGCATGTCTAGATACTAACAACAGGGTGAGGGGATAGAAGCAAGGGTATTGTTGGGCGTGGGCAGTGGTAAGACCTACACTCTTTGAGACCGGAGATTGGTAATGCCAAAGCTGTATGATCATCAAAGCGTATTCTCACTCTGCACGCTTCAGAAAGTGACGGTGGTCAACCTGCCTGTAGTGTCTAGCACCACCGAGATCCATACACCCTCCCCACCTCGTAACGTTCAGGTAGGGACTCACTCTGGGTCTGGAGGAAACAGAAATGACATCATGGAAAAGGAGCAGGTTACAGAATGTGGTTGACCGGTTGAATTAGGTATGTGAACAAAGAACGGACGCTAACATACAAAGTGTTGGTGTAATAATTGTGTTTTGTTTACTCACCTGAATAATCCCATGGCCTGGATTAAATTGGCTATGAAGAGGTCCTCACGCGGTTGTGTTACACACTCCTATAGCTTCAGTTCTCAATCGGAGTAGTTCTGCCTGGTAGGTGCATCACCGTCAGGCCCTGCTGTTGCACCGTGGTTCTTGCCGCTGACGTCCTCCTTTGTTATCCTGCTGTTCGCCAGTAGGATTGGACAGGTCACAACATGGCCATAGTGAGGCTCGCAGTGCAGCGCTTTCTCTCTTGCCACTGTGAACCGCCGTTGAGCTTTTTCATTATGCCATGGGAAAGAATGTTGCTACTTATAGGTCTCCAACCTGCCATTATGCAAATTCCCTAACCAGCCCCAGCATGCTGACTGAAGAAAAGGTAGATGTTTTCACTGCCAACACAAAGTGGGTGAGTTCCTCACATAATGGATGTCCTGATTGCACACTTATAGTCCCATCTAGTTTCAAACTTTGGTGGATCTCAGTCTTTCATAGAAGACCACTTCATACTACCATCAGACCCAGACACTACGACACACTCATCATGTCGGAAGATGAAATCTCTGTCGTCATCCAGAGTGGTTCAACAAATTCCCTGTGTGACGAATCCCTTGATGTCATCACTTCTCCCCCAGAGGTGGACCATTCCCATGGGGCCAGTGAGGTGAGGCTGCTACCTGATAGTCCCTCTGGGAGTGGTAATCAGTGAGAGGATCAGGGAAAAATGCTCAGTGCAACAATCACTGAGCCTGGAGACGCCTATTGTGTAGTGAATAGTACTTCAAAAACTGAAAATAATTCTCTGTGGAGAAAGAGGAAGACTGTCAAGGGAGTACTCAATATAACAACTACTACTCTGCTACAACTGCTACTCTAACCCCCAAAACACATCCTCCACACTGATGGGGCCAACACACTCCCATCCTCTTTACCTCCTCTTTCTACACATAATTACTTTACGCAGAGTAGACCTGTCTATGAGTATGAGAAAAACCATACTGTGACGACTAAGAGTAAGGAAAACTTGGAAAACTATGGCTCCATGGATACTGGCAGTGGAAAGAAGAAAAGAGGATTGAAGAGCCCTTTGCAGAACCAAAGCGAACATACTAGTTTTCAACCACACACAAACCGGCCAAAGATAAAAAGAGAGGAAGGACTTCTCTCGTTGTCTGATCCTCCCTGGAGGAACGGGGAGCTGGAGGGAGCTGCTGTGCAAAGAACAGGGACCTAAGAAGACCATGACACCGGCCAGATAGCAGACAGAATCTGTAGAAAAAAACAAATGCCAAAAAACTAAAGGAGAAATGACCGCAATTCTTTGACCGAAAATTGTAGGTATTTTAGTATACGTATAGTAAATAATAGTTGGGGGTGGGGTAAGGGTAGATGTTAGGGTAGCGGGGGTGATGGAGGTTTGTGGGGGGACACACCCCAAATGATATAAAAGCAAAAAGCTATTTTCGTTTTTCAGTCAAAGAAATGTGGTAATTTCTCCATTTGTTTTTTTCTCTCAAAATCTTCAAGGATATTCCAGCAGACAAGTCCCAGCGGAGCATGCCGCTGAGACACGAGGACCACCGTGGGAGAAACAGGTATTCAGCGGCGAGTTGAAGAGTGGAAAGAAGAACCGCTGTTCCTGTGAGGGACCCCGGGCTGTCAAATCACTGCACAACGTCCAAGGGCGAAATAAGCCTGGAGAAGCTAGAGAACTAACCTACGCAGCAAGAGTAAGCCCCTAGGGTTGAGAGAATCTGTAAAGAGAACTGTGTTAATGAACAGGGAATTGCTCTACAAAGCAGAGGGCATAGAAAGAACCTGTTGAAACCCTGAGGAACAATCAATCAGAGTACAAGAGTCGTCATCTTCCCTGTACCAGTACATGGAAGAATCCCAGAGAACATTATATGAAAACCAGTGCCTGGTAGGATAGTGAACCGGGCCAAAGTGAGAGACATTATAAGTCTGAGAATGGGGTCTGGGACCCACACACCTGGAAGAGACCAGGGAAGAGAGAGATATCCTTTGGCAAAAGTCAAGAGAAGACCAGGGGAAGGAAGGTTATATCCTCTAGCAAAGCCACAGACATCATTGGGAACATTGAAAGAGAGCCTAAGATAGGCTTGGGGAAGGGAGGTAGTTTTCCTCATCTTTGTGGAACTATAAAGAGTTGCCTAAAAATGCCTGGAGAAGGGAGACCGCCCCCTCCATCTGTGTGGAACTATATTGAAAGGACTAGTGATGGACAGGTGAAGATGGATATTCCCGCCAACAGTCCTGAACTGCATAAAACCATCAAGAAGGAATCAGCCCATTTCAGGGTGGAACTAGTTATATAGTTTTCTTTTTGAAGTGTAAGAAATGGAAATCGGTTTAGGAGATAGGACAGTGGGCTATTTTTCTTTTGACGGCCATTCTTAAACCATCCTTAGTTTTTTTTTTGTAAACAGGAAAACCCCTCTTAGTTATAGGGACAGACAGGATTTTTCCTGTCTATCAAATAAATGTTTATACCAACAAGCATGACACCTTTGATCCTGTGTATATTTCTGCACCCTTGCACCTGTGAGTGACTAACACTACAAATGCCATTGGCATTTGACCTTTCCAACACAAGTAACCTGGGACCCAGGAGGTGCAGGTGGATTAGTGAATTCAGTGTGTATATTGATGCTACCGGTCCTCAAGACTATTGCAGCAAGAAAGGTTTGTTCACACTTACAGTAGGATCTTCAGTAAGTGATATATTGTACAGATTTTCAGACAATAATACGTATACATTTGATGACCTGAAAAAGGCCCCAACTGATTTTTTGATTACTTTTGCACTTCAAACAAATCTGTATTATGAACACCACCTTTTCCACTTCGTACTCGCATTAAACATTGTGATTTTCATTGTTACTCAAAGAGGCTCTCAAATCCCAGAATATAGCAGAATGAGAATTCTACAATTTCAGAAAGAAGTTCCTACAAAAACTGTGCACTCTGAGTGAGATATTATGGCACACACTGATATGGTCAATGAACAACAGATTGAGACAATGAATAAACTCACAATACATGCACCCTAAGTGGTGACCGTTTACAGAATTGCATCAACACACCTGACACAAAAGCCAACAGATAGCATTTGCTACCAATGTGGCTATGATTTCCCTCATGAGGGCATATGTTTCACAATAGGACAATTTTGCATCACCTGTGGCAGCGAGAGCCATTTCAAGACAGTATGTAGAGCCTCCAGGAGCTCCACTTTTCCCATGCTGGAACCCATTTTGCAAATGTACTGAAGTGATAGATCACACAAGAGGTCATCAGATGATGCTTGATACAAAGTCACCAGATGACAGACAACGGCCAGCATGCCATTGCAATCATTCATCTGAACGCAAGCAACAAATAAACCACACACAGAATATCGACACCAAGTCGCAATCTAAAAGCGATTCAAGCTCCTCACCCGACAGTCATAGAAAGAAAGGCTATGTTTTTGCATTGGAAATTCAAGCTTCTCTTCACAACAGCCCTACTCTCCTACTACTGATAGATGACCACCCCATAGAATTCCTGATTGATACAGGTGCGATAGTGAATGTGATAAGTGAGGAAGCTTACCTGTGTCTACGATGTACACTGTTGCTGCGCCCATCAGAGGCCACTACATTCCCCTACGGCCCCCAAACACCACTACTGTGTAAAGGTACTCTCAGTGCCATCTGTAGCTACAAAACTCATGCAGCTGACATACACCAACTACCCACCGAAGGTAAGCCCCATCCAGGGTGAATGCGGATCAAGCTGTGCATTTTTCTATTTGCAGACTGCAGCATTCATCATTCATTCCGTTCTTTGTGCTTTCACTACTTTGTTTGGCAGTACTGCCATATGCACGTTGGGCAATACCAGTGTGTGAAGAAACACCATTTCAAAATGGCCACCCCTCATACAAGCACCGGAGTGCTCCGAGGGTCCTGCCTGCTGTGGCTTTGATTGGCCAATTGCTCTGTTAATTTGCTCAATCAATGAGCTGACAGGTGAACGCCAGACCCCACCAAAGGCTCATGCTCAAGGCCCCTGTCTGACCCTGTCAGATCGTGGAGGCGTATACCCCCACACCAGCAATTCAAGGCTAACACCTGCTGAGGTGCACATCGAAAAAACACAAGACCCGGCAAAACAAACACCAAGTAAGTCACATGGGACACACTGCAGGCTCTACACCATCCTCCTAGACACCAGCTAGCCGACCTTGGGTTCTTCCCAGGCACCACAACTGGGCAGTTTCATAACAGCATACCCTCATCATGAAGTTGGGCACTGCTAAAGTTGCTTGCAAGCCGCCAAGGGTCACCTGTCTCACCTAAGCACATCTCCTCTGACACTACAAGCATACTGAACTCATATGTTTGCCTACGGCCTTAGAAACTCAGAAACTACCTTGCTGAGCACACATGCCTTAAGCTTTATGCTTACGACATACCACAAACTTTTTCACTGCAACGCAAATCTCTGGATGATCTCATTAATACGTTATTAGCCTTGGCCACCAAGCATACCTAGGGGGATTTTTTAATATGTGTTGCCTTGACTCCCACTTTGATATATAGATGACCCATGCCTATGTGTGCTACTTTAGCATATTACTGGCATTAGGCCGGCACTCAATTCTAGCTGTGTTAATCAATGCAATATATGCAGTTGACCTCCATTTCTCCACTATGTGTAATTTCTATCTATGTGCAATATATTAGTATATTATTGGCCCAAGGTTGCACTAAAATCTAGGCATTCTTTCATTGCGTTATATGAATCTGACTCCCATCTCTTAGTATGAGTGACCCATGCCTATGTGTGATATTTTAGCATGCCACTAGCACTAGGCTTGCATTCAATCCTAGGCGCGTACTTTTACGCAACACATGTGTTTGACCTCCAGTAATTTATGATTCTTTCTACTATCAGTGATTCATATCTATATATGATACTTTAGCATATCATAGGCCTAGACTTGCACTCAAATCTAGGTGTGACTAGGTTATAGGTTATAGTATCGAATCAAAAGGGTCGAATGACAAAAGGGTCCAGCCAATTCGCCCGAAAAAAAGGAGCAACATTTTTTTAAGCTAAACTAGAGCAAAAAAAAATATACATTTAAAAGAATGTTTTGATCCTTTTGTTTTCGGTCGAATGCACTCTCACCTTTGGCATTCGATCCTTTTGTTTTCGAAACTTTAACTGGACACCATGTGGTGTGGACTATAAACGTGAGAGCAGACTAAGTACCATGACCAGCATGGATCCCCCATATGACTCCCACATTGCAACCTAGCGAGTATCAGGTCCAAATAGAAGGACAGATGAACCGCTCACTCAACCCACATCTGTTGCAAATGGCACGTATGCTCCCTAACTCACACAACTCACACAACATCTCACCTACTTATTTCCTGCCGAAAGTGCATCCATTCACTTATACGTCCTCCCATTACATGAATACTCCTGACCACGAGAGCTTTGGATTAAATCTCCACTTCACATTCCCTGTATCCCATCCCAATTGACCCAATGCTCCCTCGCTCACAGAAACAAACGCCTAGCTTCTCGCAGACATTTTACCAGGAAAAACTCTACCACCACCACCCCTTCCCTTGCACAGAGAAAGGAATCACTCACCTACAGAACGCAGACATGCACTTCCGCTACTCATCAACACGCATCTACAGGCATTAGCTCACCCTCGATTGCTGCTTCCCCTTCTGTCCCACCCCCACATAACAAAGAAAGCCTAAAAAAACAAAACTCCTTGAGAACTAACAAAGTCACTGCAGTAGCAGTGACACTGCCATTACAGACACCACAATACACATAAAGGGAGCCTTCATCAATGCAAGATCCCTCCTAGCACACGCTCTGGACATCGCAGACCTTATTAAGACTAACGACCTAGACATCCTCGCAATCACTGAAACCTGGCTGCAGCCGGCCCGTCCTTTCTATGGCTATCCCTTCAGGAAAGATAGAGCAATCGCCAAAGGAGGCAGAGTGGTGCTCTTCGCCAAGAAAAACAGTCTGAGAGAATCTACTAACCACACCTTCCCTTCAGGAGAAATTATCTCACTCAAAATCTCCCTTTCTGCCACATCCACCCTCACCCTCCACCTTGTCTACAGACCACCAGGCCCTCTGTCCTCGTTCGCAGAAGGAATTGCTTTCCTCCTTGCAACTAATATCAAACCTGGTCTAAAATAGTCATTCTGAGAGCCTTCAACTTAGGCCTTAATGGCCCAGCCGACACCCAAGCACACCTTCTTGCCAAAACGATCGAAGCTCAAGGCTTCACCCATTGCGTCTCCCACCCCACACATGACAAAGGACGTACACTGGACTGGTTAGCTGACATCAACTGTGTCATATCAATCTATCATAGTTTTTTCAACTATGTGTGTCTTGAAAGAGAGGTGTTTATCGATGTGGAATTCGAGGGACTTGTTGCAGGTGGTGAGCAAGGGTGTGAAGTCCTCAGGGTTCATGGTTGATAGCCAGGTCTGTATGTCTGGGTATTCGGTGTTGTTGGGGAGAAGTAGGAATTCGATCTTGGTGGGGTTGAAATTCAAGTATGCACTCAACATCCAAGACTGGATCAGCGAGAGGTAGGTTGTGAGGCTGTGTATGTCCTTGATGGAGTCAATCTGAAGGTATTGATGTGTGTCATCAGCGTATTGGTGGATGTGGCTGTTGTGTGTGGCTAGGAGGTCTCTCAGCGGCTCCATGTATAGATTGAAGATCCCTGGGGAGAGGGTGGACCCCTGCAGGACTCCACATGTGATGGGTAGCATTGGTGATCTAAAGGAGTCTATCTGTACAAACTGCTGGCGGTTGACGAGGTAGGACTTGAACCAGCGTAGGACAAGGACGCTGATCCCAGTGGAGTAACTTTGCTGTAAATGATGGGGGGGACATGACATCTGATGAAAAGGTGCCCCAGCCAAATGAATGGGGACACAATGGCGGGCCATGAAAGTTGAGGGGGACAAACACTCCTGCCCCCCCCTAAAATTACGCCCACGGATGATCCCCATGCGCCGATGTAGTGTGTCTGATAAGGCGCCTGGTGGTCTATTGTGTCGAAGTTGGACGAGAGGTTGAGTAGACCAGGAGGCAGGGATGGCCGTCGTCAAGGATGTTGAGGGCATCGCCGACCACTTGTATGGTTGCCGTCTCTGTTCTGCATATGGGTCTGAAACCAGATTGGTAGGTTTGGAGGAGATTGTGGTGTTGACGTGTTGTTGCAGTTGCGTGGCTACCACTTTCTCGATGATCTTAACTAGGAAGGGAAGATTGATGATGGGGAGATAGTTACCTAGGTTGTCAGGATCCAGAGAGGGTTCCTTTAGTAGAGTGAGGATTTCTCCTGCCTTTAGGGTCGATGGGAAGGGGAAGGTGCCTTGAGTTAGGGAGCAGTTGATAATCTCCAGGTAGGGAAGAAGAGCTTCTGCAGGGAGACTCTTGCTGATGGATGCTGGAAGGATGTTGTCTGTATACAATGTTGTTTTTGGGGAGGCCAGGGTTTGTACCAGGTCCTCTGTAGAGAGTTGTCCAGGGTGTGGACATTTTGCGAGGAGGGACGTGAGGCGGGTCTGTGGATACAGAGCTGGTGTCTGTGCTGGTGCATCTTGCTGTTTTTGTCAATGAAGGTGCTGATGATGGCTGTGGATTTTTCGACGGAGTGTGCTATTGCAGGGTCTGGTACCGGATTGATGCAGTGCTTGACTGCTTTGAAGAGGGCTCTGCTTTTGTTGTCAGCTTCTGCCATTGGTGTTCTGATAGTAGGAGGCCTTGGCTGTGTTGATTAGTTGTGGGTGGGTTGCTCAGAGTTCCTTGAGGAGTGCCAGATTGGATGCGGTCCTGGAGCAGTGCCAGGTTTTCTCTTTTATCCTAATGACTATTTTGCTGGGGTTGAGTTCTTGTATGTACCAGGGTACTGACGGTTTCGGTTTGCAGGTGCGTTGTTTCAGAGGTGCGCGTCTGTCGATGGAGGCAGAGAGGGTGGTGTTGAGTGCTTCCAGTAAAGAGTTGCAGTTCAGTTGGGGGTGTTCAGTCCATGTGAGGTAGAGGTTGGTGAAGTCTTCCATGGGGGCTTCCACTGAGAAGTTCTTGAAGGACCTGAAGGGTTGTCTGATGGGTTTCTGCTGGGGGTTCTTGGCTGGAGTGGTGTCTAGGATGTTGAAAGGCACAGCCAGCTGGACAGACCAGTCAAGCGAGAGAGGAGAGCTGTAGTGGAGTGAAGACAGTGCAGTGATGATTAGGTCGAGGATGTTACCTATCTCGTGCGTTGGGTCTTTCAAGTGCTGTGTGAGGCTGAGGATGTCAAGAAGGCAGAGGAGAGCTTCCTTCATCGGTTTGGTGACCTTGTTGCCTGAAAGGTTGAAGTCACCTAGGATGATGTTATTGGCTTTACAATCCTGTCTCTTGTGCGCTATCTCCCCTCTGCTTTATGGGCACGTCACTGCGCACAAACCCCTGACAATCTGTAAGTACTTTTTCATCCTGTTCACCAAGAATTCCTCCAGTTCCTATGTAAGGGTTTGAGGTGGCAATTTTCCTCCCTCCCACTAGGCCTCTCCTCAGCCAATTGGTGTTCCACCAAACCCCTGAGGCCAGTGATGGCTTATCTCTGATCCGCAAGATGCAGATCATTATATATCTGGCTGAAATACTCCTCCTGTGCCAGAACATCTCAGTTCTCCAATGCCACTTTTCATTGACACTGTTGCTTCTCCCAAGATTGGGGTTTCTAATAAACACGAAGAAATCCATCATGCAGCCTACTCAATGCATCTAGTTTTAGGGCTTCAACAAAGATTCAAAACTCTTTAACTCCATTTTCCAAGGCTAAGGAGGATATGTCACATGATTTGTATCACTGTGAAGAAGCCCTTGCTTTTACTCAGACAGATAAGGAGGGTAGTGGGGTTGTTACCAGCATCAATTCCCAGCCTCTTTAAACTACAGTGCTTCAGTGTCACAAATCCGAACAGCTGCGCCAGAGCGTTTCCTACCCCAACCTGATCCACCTCTACAAAGATGCCAAAAGTGAACTTCTTTGGTAGCTGAAACACATGAAGTTGTGGAACGAAAGAGCTATCTTTGGTCCTTCTCCCTAGTCTTAGCATCAGGTGCTACCCATTCAGACTAGGGTGTGAAGAAAGGGAATATTTACATTGGGGGGGGGGGAAGTGGTCAAGAGAGGAAAGTCAGGTTCCCATCAATTGTTTGGTCATTTTAGCAGGATCTTTCACTTTAAAGAGTCTTGTTAAACATCTTGTGAATTGTTGTGTCCTTCCATACATGGACAGTATTTAAGTAGTTCTTTCTCTCAACAGCCTGGATGGCGGACAATATCCAAGGGTGTAGCGGAACTCCCAAGAGACTTTGGCATTTCTACCTTGAGAGGAATCTAACTCTCTGGGCAGAATATCTCTCAGACCTAGACAACATGATTGCCGACTGGACCACCAAGACAGGAGCAATGTGATGCTAGAACAAGAAATATTTGTTCTCCCCAAGTCACTCTGTTTGCCTTTGAATGCAGATATTTTCACCTCTTGCCTTAACTATCAGAGGCAAGAGGTGAAACCCAACTGCCAGGTTCTGAACTTTTTCATTTGGTGGCCATATCCACAGACATGGGCTAGAGATACATTCCTCTAAGATTGTTCCAAGATAGCAGGGTATTCATTCCCCGCTTCTCCAAGACAGAACAAGTTCTAGTCCAAGTCTGCAGGCAGCAATCCACCATTATTCTCCTAGCACCCTCCTGCTCATCCTAGGTTTGGGACCCAGCTCTTCTGGAACTCTTAGTGGATTTTACTCGGCTTCTTCCCTCCATCCATATCTTTTCACAGACCATCAACGTTGCCCCCCGGGATGGTACCTCTATGGCATCTTTTTGTTGTGGCTGGGATGAGTTCAGTTCTTCCTGGTCTTTCCAGAGCCTTTCTGAGATTGTTTCCCAAGTCAGCAGGGCCTCTTTGAGCTGCATCCACCAAGTCAGGTTATATCTTCACCATGGGACAGATGGTTTTGCTGGTCTGGTGTTTGCACTGGCACCTTGATCCTAGTACTCATCATCCACTACAGGGGATCCATTTACTAATGTCACTTCCTGAGGAAGGGAAGGCATGCATGGATTTAGATCAGCAATCACAGCAGGACATCTTCTGGTTAAAGGGGCATCTGGGGTAAACATGTTGTGCTTAGAAAGGCTCTCAGATCCATTTGCAGAAAGAAACCGCCTTAGGCTAAGTATTCTATCTCATGGGATGCCAATTGTGTGTTCCATCTTTTTCCGTGTTGGCTAGATAATTAACTACCACCTCTTCAACCAACACCGGTTTGCTAAATGTATAATGTTATTGTGCCTAATGTCAATAGAAAAGAGTATTAGATGGCAAAGATGAGGAGGAGGAGAATGCAGTGTTTTCAGCAATTGTTACCCTTTTCATTTATCACAGAACATAATGTATATCTACCTTGGTTTCTTCTTCTTTTCAGAGAATCTTAATATGCACGGAAAGCTGTTAGCATCGGTCCTTAGGCTAGCTCTCAGCAGCTCATTTTGCAAACCTTCATGTCCAGTCTCTCCCACTTTGCACAGAATGGTTTGTTGATTGATGCATGAATCAGAGGTTGATATTCTATTATTTGGAGCTCATTCCACTGGGGTGTCAAGGCCTCTAAATCGGCTTCACTGGGGCGTAATTTAAACCACATTTTGAAAGCAGCTGACTGTTCTAGAGAATCAAAGTTCAAGATAATTTATTACAAATGCATTGAACATTTTCCTTTAAATTGACTGCAGAATCACGAAGAAGCAGCCCGACACGCGGAAAGCGAAAGTGAAAGCAGAACTCCAGCTGTATGAGAGCTGCGTGGAGACGAGGAATGGAGCCATGAGCAACACCGCAAGGATGTGATACTGTTCTGGTGACGGTGTCGCTGGGGAGATTAGACAACGTGGACCCCCCCATCCCTGCACCGGGTCGTGGGAGCTGGTGGGCCTCGGGCGAAGCACCCGGTAGTCCAACCGAGGTGAGTCCCAAGAAGAGGCGGCCGCTCCGGAACGAGACCAGCAGAACGCTGGTGGAAGTCTCCCTCGCTGGAGACACCCACATCACGCGGATGCGCTGTACCCCTCCAGCGGATTCTGAGCGGAAGTACACAAAGGTACGGCTCATCTTGGTGGTGGCAGCAGGCCCATCCCCTCCACCCCTCACGACTTTTACCTGCATTGGAGGGACTTGGGAAGTGCACTTCCACACAGGCACTCCGTCCCCGCTGGGGCACCCCGCCGGACCCACTTGCCGGGGGGTCTTGCATGGGGAGGGCAGAGCTGACCATCAGGAGACACAATAGTGCCCCTATAACATCTGGAATGCCAGGAGCCGCATTTTCATAGGGATCATGCACGTGCTTACACGCAGACCAGCACAACTGACCCTCAGGAGAGCTGGTGGTGTTTAAAACACTTGCGAGGTATGCAAAGAGTGAGGCCATATCCCTTCCAGGGGGCCCAGAGGTGAGTGAAGGCCCAACAGAGCAAGTTGGCGAAGGTGTTGTCCCACACGCCATCAAAGGTTCTAGGAAGAGGGGACTGGAAACCCTGGCCCAAAGCCCAACAACAAACGGGGAGACCGAACAAGTGGGCTAAAGCCTCTGAGGTGTAGGAGATTGGGGAAAGGGGGCAGACTTGCATCACCGGAGTCGGCACCCCCCCACACGGGGCGGGGATACTGGCAGATAGCAGTGACGGGCTTACCTGGGCATGTGCCTTACTTCAAACAGGGGCACTCCAGTAAGGCACGACTCCATGCAAAGACAATAATTGACACCTAAACCAGAGGGCATCGGGGGGAGCGCATCCCATTTGGTAGAGGCATCAGTGGCCTCATGGATCACGACCCGGACTTCATTGCCTGTCGTTCACCCCAAAACCTACTAATAGTAGTAAGGATTTCTAGTAAACTGGACACCCTCAAGAGAGTGCAACTGCCCACCCAGGTGGAATAGATCAGTGGGAGGGTTGGGCCCCCAGTCTTGGGGTGTGTGCCCTCCTCCAGGACCTTGGACAGAGGGATAACCGACGCAACCACAGCTGCAGCCCAAAAAGAGCAGAGGGAGTGCATGATCCACAATAGTTCCTTTTTCCAAACAGAAGCGATAGCTGGGCATTGGCTTAGCACAGAGGAGAGACAAGACGCCTGGAAGGGTAGTGGCCTGCTTACCCCCTATCCTGATCTTCTCCCTTGTGGGGTGGCCCTCCGACATAGGGGCGTGTTCACACCACAGGGGCAGAAGTGGTAATACCGTGGCTCAGGGGAACAACGGGCCACAGGGAGACAAATTGCTTGTAAGGAAGGAACTCAGCCCACCCTTCAGCTTGGCTGCTCCCTTGTGGTGTGTGCCCCCGACATGGGGGAGTGTGCCCGCCACAGGGACAGTAGAACTAACTCAGAGGCCAAGGAGAAACCTGACCGCAGGAGGAACTGCAGCACTGGGGGCGTCAGAACTACTCAAAGAGGAGCCGACAGACTGGCCACCAGGGGGCGCACAGAGAATGCTGTGCCCCGTTTGAGCTCGCCCCTCTATGGTCCTTAATACGGCCTGAGCCCCCACTTTGAGGACACCCCCATGGCTGAGAATCGATACAGAGCTTGGTGAAGGTCCCCCCCCCCTGTGGCAAAAATTCGGAGAAAAATGGTAGGGTCTTCGCCCACAACCGACCACCTGAAGCCGGCCTCCCTCCCTTCGAGGAAATCGAAAGCAGCAAGCCCGACGCGGGCCCGCCTGACTGAGGCCCCAGAAGTTCCTGGCGCCGCGACAGGCGCGGCCTCGCGTGCCGAAGTACTGCGGGAGCGCAGAGTGAGTCTTGTGTCCCCCGTGCCCTCCACCTGGATCGACATCGCTACCCAACGAGAGACACCCTTGAGCGCTGCCGGAGCCTGGAGTACTGTCTGCGGCCTGCGGTAGGCCCTGCCCTGCGTGAGGAGAGGAGAGATCCGGGTCCCACGGAAGGACATCCCCCATCCCCGAACACCGTTCCGCACCGGGACTCGCGGGCGGAGCCCTGGGAGAAGCTGTCGGGCCCGAGCCTCACTGCGTGCGTCCCGTGGTCCACCACCACTACGCGCGTGGGCGCGCGATCCTGCAGGGCCCCATGCCTTAACACGGGAAGTCTGGAGAGATGCCCATCACCTTCCATGACTGACACAGCAGGAACTAACACCAAAATGACCTCCAGCCCTACGAACTGCTGTGGGCTCGGCTGTCGCCTGCCCCTCGAGACCTGCGTACAGGTCACAAAATACAGGAACGCTACCTGGTACCCCTGGGGCCCTTCGACCTCCACTGTTTCCGCACCGGGATTCGCGGGCGGAGCCCTGGGAGAAGCTGTCGGGCCCGAGCCTCACTGCGTGCGTCCCGTGGTCCACCACCACTACGCGCGTGGGCGCGGGATCCTGCAGGGCCCCATGCCTTAACACGGGAAGTCTGGAGAGATGCCCGTCACCTTCCATGACTGACACAGCAGCAAATAACACCAAACTGACCTCCAGCCCTACGAACTGCTATGGGCTCGGCTGTCGCCTGCCCCTCGAGACCTGCGTACAGGTCACAAAATACAGGAACACTACCTGGTACCCCTGGGGCCCTTCGACCTCCACTGTTTCCTCACCCAAGGCAGTGGTCTCAGCCTAACGACCGCGCTGCTCATTGCACAGCCTGAGGGGTGGGCCCCCAACTCCTGGGGCGTGTGCCCTCCTCACCCGCACTACATACTCCGGATCTTCCAACACCAGCAGGGGAAATACAGACCTCCCAGTTGGACTCTCCTCAATTAACAGCACAGGGCCCTGAGTGCTGCCTCCTCAACGCATAGGAAATTTGGCATCTCGAAGATTGGACTTCCACGCCCTGGAGCACGTGCCCCCCATGGTCAGAACAGGCACCTCACCTTGACTGCCGGCTTCACCTGGAACCCCCCCTGCAACGGGGCAGTGTACCCCTCACACAACCCCTGAGGTCACTCCACTACCGGGACAACTCTGCCCAACCTGAATGGGTCACCCCACACATAGTATATGCATGATATAAGGTATAAATCCACGTCCGCTGCGCTTGAGGAGTCCCCACTGTGATAAGGTATCTCCTTCACCCTCCCTCTTTCCCATCCCCAATCTATTCCGGGACCCTTGGGGCCACGCACAACGGACCCCCAGCACAAGTTGGCTTCACGCCCCACACATAAGGTACAGAAACAAAGTCGCTGACGCATTGTACCCCCAGGGCTCACATTGTGGCGCAGAATCTCACCCGTCCCTCTTCCGGTCTGCACAGGCAGGCCTGGTGCTAGCTGAGACCCACTTCGCAGTCTGTTGGCGCACTTCGATTCTATGGACATAAAACTGAAACTGGCCAAATTCAAATTCACTCAGCCTTCTGGTGCACCCCACCTCCTCGATCCCTCCGTCATGGCGTCCAAGAACGCAGAAGAAGCTTTGACAAAGGGCGATATCGCGGACCTCCTCTCAGAAATTAAAGGGATGAGGGCGGACATTGGGAATAAAATTGATAAGATCACAAACAGAATCGATAAAATGGAGGAGAGACTCGAGGAGGTCGAACACAACCAATCCTCTTTAAGCACGCTTGAAATGCAATTCGACCACCGCCTTGCGGAAATTGAGAGCAAGGAAGAAGAACTCCGGTTAAAAGTTGATGACTTGGAAAATAGAGAACACCGGAACAATATACGTGTTTTCGGCATTCCTGAACTGGATGATGAAACGGGAATGCACCTAAAAAAATTGTTGCATGACATCCTGAAACTACTATTTGGAGACGAGGGAATAGATGAACCGAAAATCGATCGAATTCATAGAGCTGGGGGCAAACCAGGTGGCCCGAGATTGGTCTTGGCCCGGTTCCACAATTACGTGGACAGGGCTCGGATCCTAGAGAAGGCCAGACTTGCACCACAGATCTCCCTGGGAGGGTCACCCATTGTCATCTTTCAAGACCTGTCTTCCCTTACACTGGCATTGCGAAGAAAGTGCCTACCGATTACGAAACTTCTCAAGGACAAAGGTATCAGATATCGATGGGGTTATCCATTCTCCCTCTCTTTCGACTGGGAGGGTACAGGAATGAAGCTGACCTCCAAAAAAGGCATCGCCAATACCATTACAGATCTACTAGGCCCCCAGACGAATGGATCCCACGCATCAACACAGAAAAACGCTGAGGGCTCATGGCAAATTAAAGGCCCTCGAAGAAGACGGATGCAGGGCTCCAGGAAATTCCAGAGAATGAACGCTTCTTCAGATATGGAACATTAACTCTTCTACCGTCACGACTGCCCACTCTATTGTGACATTTAATCGGAGAAGAAACAGTGGGTGAAGAGTAAACTGCAACGGACCCCGAGCCGAATTAATGCATGAATCACGTGAAATAAGGTACAGGCCGGGTTCGAGGGGGGGAAATGTTTTTGAACTCGATCACACCTGGACGGAGAGCTACCGTTGAATCAGTCTTGACTGATACTATGGAAAGCCTCATGCTTCCGGGTCTCGTGTGACACGAATTGGGGGCTCAACAGTTAAAGTTAAGTGACGTTTTATTGACTAGTGGGCCGAATGTTGTGCGGTTCACACTGGTGGTTCGACTTCGGTCTGGTGATCTTAACCCGACTGAATCGGACGCCGCAGGTGAAGATGGGTGCGGGTGGCCCCACATTGGGCTGCCCTGTCCCTGGAGGGTGGGGGGAGGGATGGGAGGGAAATGTTGCAATTTTGCGGAAGATTTGTTTACAACACGGGGCTGAACTGCAAAATGTGATGGATCTAATCCAACTTTTCTTTAATGGCAAAGGACAAACACTGAACTTATGGACAAAAGAACTAGAAGCGGCAGCACGACAGGCACAGAGACCAACAATATTAACGCTAAACATCCTCAATGACAAACACACTTAACACTGATTGTTTACGCATATGCACACTTAACGTTAAAGGCCTAAACTCCCCCACGAAGCGCTCCCTTGTGGCCAGAGAATTTAAGCGCTCTAAAATTGATGTTCTTTTTATCCAAGAGACACACTATCTCAGGGGCACGGAAAGGACAATCCGAGCAGAGCTGTTGGTTTCTCTCTGTGGAGCTCTGGATTATCCAAAAAGGCAGGGGTGGGGATACTGATATGGAAAGGCCTTCGTATGTCGACTCTCAGCACGTGGGTTGACGTGGAAGGGAGGACAGCAGTTATAACAGGGACCATACAGGACACCCCGTCACCCTGGCCACGGTCTACGCCCTGAACCAGGGACAGAAAAGATTCCTCCACAAAGCGGTTGAAAAAGTGTTCCAGATGGCACGGGGACACATGGTCCTGGGAGGTGATTTCAATTTGTGGATGGACAGCTCGCTAGACAGGCAAAGTAAGACCAACACATCCAAAGCAAAACCACACGAACGTCACAGCAGAAGTAAAGGCAGCCCTCTCAATGTTTGGTCTAACAGATAGCTGGCGTCACCTCCATCCCACGGATCTTGGCTTCACCTTTCGTTCTGCTCTGCATGAAACTCTCACACAAATCGATTATTTATTCTTGTCTGAAGGCCTTCTGCGGGAAACCACTGTTGCAAACATACACCCGATCTCATGGTCGGACCATGATATGGTGACGGCAGAAATATGTTCTGCGAGCCACACAAAACTAACCACAAAGTGGAGGTGCAACGATTCCTTGTGGAAGGACACAGTGTTTAGAGATGACTTTGAAAACGAAATCAAACAATATTTTATGTTAAATGACACAGGAGAGATCTCAAAGACCACAGTGTGGGAAGCAGCCAAAGCCACCTGGAGGGGCATCCTCATCAGAAAAGGCGCCCGCAAAAAGAGAGAACGATCCTTAATTGAGATGAATATTAGAGAGAAACTATATCTGGCTGAAAAGCAAGCCCAATCAAAGCCGCTTGAAGGAACAAAATACATCAACGAAGCCAGGGAACTTAGAGAAGAACTCAAAGTTTTGGAAATTGGCAAAATAATACAAACCCTACAACACCTTAAGCAAAAATTCTACGAAAAAGGCGATAAGGCGGATGCCCTCCTCGCGGCAAGGCTGTGCGCACAGAGAGCCGAGAGATGGGTGGATACCATAGAAAGGACAGATGGTACACTCCTGGATACTACAGAAACATCTCCCCAGGGGATTCAAGAAGCCTTTGCCTTCTTCTATGAAGATCTATAAATGAGTGACCCGCCCTCCCCACCAAATGCCATAGAGACATATCTCAAAAATGTAAAACTACCTTCACTAACAACCGCAGAATCCGAGGCGCTCGATGTCCCCGTCAGTGAGGAAGAAGTTGCTGATGCGATTAAGCGGCTCAAAACAGGCAAGTCCCCCGGAGATGACGGATTCACCCCGGGTTTCTATAAATCGTTTTCCACATATATTGTCCCATTCCTAACAGCTCTTTTCAACGATATCTTTGATACAGGCAAAGCACCCCCCTCCTTTGAACAAGCCCTCCTCACTGTCATTCCGAAAGAAGGCAAAGACCCAAAACTCTGTGGATCGTACCGGCCCATATCGCTTCTTAACATTGACGCCAAAATTTACGCAAGAGTAATAGCATCCCGTATAGAAGTCCACTTACCGCGACTGGTGAACCCGGACCAGGTTGGTTTCATATTAGGAAGACAAGGTGCTGACACAATGAGGAAAACGCTCCACTTGATTCACGAAGCTCAAAATATGCAAGCAGACCCAACCCTTCTCTCCTTGGACGCTGAGAAAGCTTTTGACAGGGTGGATTGGGACTTCCTGGAAAGGGTTCTCGTCAAGGTCGGCTTTGGCCCCAAGCTACGCCTAGCCATGAAGGCACTCTACATGTCCCCGAGAACATTGGTCTCAGTCAACGGTGGCTATTCCAGATGTATCCCCCTGGAAAGAGGAACAAAACAGGGATGCCCGCTATCTGCCATCTTGTTTGTCCTGTCGCTTGAGCCTCTTGCGCAGGGACTGAGAGCAGACCCCGGAGTCCGAGGGATCAGGGTCGGGGACAAGGAATACAAGCTTGGCCTCTACGCCGATGACATATTGCTACATCTTACTCACCCGCTTGAATCGATTCCAACGGCCCTGAACATCATTGAGGAATATGGGCAGATGGTGGGCCTGAAGATCAACACTAGCAAATCCATCCTCCTTCCACTCGACAAGAATAAAGACTCCGAAGTGGAGAGATTTGCCCCATTGGGAATGAAAGTCAGCCTGACCACCCTGCGATATTTGGGCATCAACGTTACACGTGACTTGAACACCTTATACGATGCCAACTTCCCTCCTATGCTATTGACACTCCGAAGCGACATGGCAAAATGGACAAAACTTACAATCTCATGGATGGGGTGCCTAAATGCCATCAAAATGGTGATCCTACCCGAAATTCTGTACCTGTTCCAGATGCTCCCCATAAAAATACCCAAGGAATTCTTTTCTGAATTGACGAAGTCCATGATGACTTTCCTATGGCAAGGCAAAAAACCAAGAGTCCCGAAATCCCTTCTGTACCTCAAGAAGGATGATGCGGTAGTGGGTCTCCCCAATCTCGAAGCATACTACAAAGCGGCCCAGTTGCGAATATTGATCCCACATCTGAGACAGCAAGCAAACTTACACTGGATAGACTTGGACAACTTCCACCTCCGCCCGTACACTGTTGGAGAATGGCTATGGGTCCCTGGACCCCGGCTGCGACACAGCATCCGGAACCATTCCATACTCGGAACCATTTGGGCAATTTGGAAACCGGACAGCTCCATGAAGAGAATCACAACCTGGCCTTCCCCTCTGGGACACATATGGGTCCCAGGGATTCGTGACGATATATCTGAACCACTGAGCTACCAGTCCTGGTACGAAGCTGGTCTGGAACGAGCGGGGCAACTGTGGAGAAACAAGTCCTTCATATCCATACAGGAGCTCGAAGACGCACTCAACATAGGCCCCTTGTCTGTCTTCCAATACCTAAAGCTGAAAGGGGTGATGTCTCGAGAAAAATGGAAAGATCAACTACAGAGGGACCTTACACCTTTTAAAAAATACTGGACATCTTCGTAGGCACCAGAGGCTTGATAAGCTCTATGTATACCGCTCTGATATCAACGGATCTAACTCCCTCTACCAAGCTGCGGGAAAAATGGGAAACCGACTTATGTGGACCTCTCCAGGATGAGATGTGGCTACGCATATGCACACAAACGGCCAAAGTGTCAATATCATGCCAATACAAGCTCCACGCAATCAAACTCCTGTACAGGTGGCAGTACGATCCGCTACGCCTGGCGAAAATGTACCAAGGAACAAATCCACATTGCTGGAGGGGTTGTGGACAAGAAGCGAACTACTGGCATATGTGGTGGGGCTGCATTAAAGTTCAGACCTTTTGGGACGAGGTTCTCAGTTGGATCAAGGATCTTGATCAAGAGGAAAGGGAGAAAGGTCCCCTATTGATCCTCTTCGGCCTTTCCCAAGAAGAAGACACAATCCTAAAAGCTCCCAAGATGGTCATAGGCCTCCTGTTGGCCGCAAGAGCCTGCCTCACAATGACCTGGAAGAGACCATCCCTCCCCTCTAAGGAGGAATGGGTGACCGTTGCTCGAACCATCTTCAGAATGGAGGTCCTGACCGCTGCTCTACATGGAAAAGGTGCTTCTGCCGAAACGGAATGGGCAGAGTTCTGTGCAAAATACGCTTCATGAGAAAATTTGTGCATAATGCTGGAATACCATCACAACAATCCACTCTCCGCTTGTCACTGTCTAAAGGTCTCAAAGTTCTTGGTCTGTCGTGCATAATCCTGCCATATAAATGCTTGAAAGAAAAGTCACAATGAATCTAGAATGCTGCCTCTGCTCTCATGATGGGCACGAACCGAATGGGAAGGGGGTACAGGAGATACTTAAAATGTTTTTCTAAAATCAACATGATGTATGTTGCACTCGTATGTTTCTCTATCAATGTTACAAGTTATTATCTTTCGCTTCTGCTCACATGTAGAATTGTAAAATTTTTTGTTGCAAAACCAATAAAAATAGAAATTTCAAAAAAAAAAAGAGGAGCCGACTTGAACGGGAGTACAAGGGACGACGCACAGGCTCCAGAAACGGGGTGCATGGAAATAAGGCAGAAGTTGGCAACCTACAGATATACTCCACATCGTCCCAGGTCGGAGGCCCCTCATAAGCCCACCATGGCGACTCCAGTGGCAGAATCTGTTACAACGAAGGGAGATGTGGCAGCCTTGATGGAGGAAATAAGGAGCATGAGGGCAGACATTGTGGCAGGGTCGATAAGATTACTCAAGAGGATCGACAAGATGGAGGAGAGACTGGAACAATAAGACCTCGCTGAGCACACTGGAAACACAAATGATCAAAGAATAGCCGAAATGGAGAGCCGGGAGGAGGAATTCCACCTAAAGATGGACGATTTGGAAAATCGTGAATGACGGAACAACCTGAGATTCTTTGGCATTCAAGATAAAGAAGTAGAGTCGGAACAGGACTTGAAAAGAACACTTCATAAAGTTATGAAGCTCCTATTTGAGGATGACTACATTGACGAGGTAAAGATTGAAAGGATACATAGAGCAGGGGGTCTGCCGGAGGCCCGAGGACTGTCCTAGCTCGATTCCACAACTACAGTGACAAGACCAGAACCCTGGAGAAACCAAGCAGAGGGGTCCAGTCACCCATGGCACAACAAGAGTGACAATTTTCCAAGACCTTTCGTCGTTGACCCTGGCCAGGAGACGGATGTGCATGCCCCTTACAAAGTGATTAAAGGAAAAAGGAGTCCGCTTTATATGGGTCTTCCCGTTCTCCCTCACGTTTGAAATGGATGGGCACAAAGAGAGACTGAGGACGGAGAGAGACATAAGAAACTGCATGGCTGAACTGTTGGGCAACCCTGAGAATGAGCAGAACCAGGATGGAAGGGGAGACAATGACAGACAGTGGCGTATCCAGGGGCCGAGACGGAGAAGCATACTGGGCTCCAGGAAATACAGGAGGATGAACACCTCCCCCGGGATGGATGCTTGAAGTACTTTGGGAACATTGGAGCGCCGATCAAAAGGCAGGAAGTGCCAGCTGCAAGGCTGGAAGCCGTTGGTGAAGAATCACATGTTAGTCCCGGGGGGATAACTCTGGGGTGATACTCCTTTTAAAATGTCCCGGACATTTTATAGTAAAGTCGTGCGCACAGGCGCACCAGAGGAGGGCACCGGACCCCAGAAACTGCAGCTGAATTAACGTTTTGTTGATGGCTGACACCTGGACCACAATGGGTTGAGGTAACCTTGGGTCGAAGTGGTTTCCGAGAATCTATATATTTAGAAGTGGGACCCAATGGGAGTTCTGGAGTTTGGAGTTCCTGGCGATGCACTAGCTAGTGGGGCACATTCATTATGAGAATAGGCGAGGGACTGGGAGGTAACCAGTCTCTGCTAGTGGTCTGAATTCGGCCTGGTGATGATAAGGGGGCGGTGTCGGACGCCTTTAAGGGGGTGAGGGGTTGGGTGGGTGAGAGGGGAAAAGGCAGGAACAGGATCTTCTTCGAGCAGAATGTAAGTGGCAGTGTGGGTGCAGAATATTGGGCTTGGCCGCCAGGCGTACCCGAGGGGATGATAGGTGCATTAAGGCAAAAATGGCAGTAGACCCAGCCACTCAAAGAGGTGGCCTGCTCAAGGTGGGTGTTAGGGAGAATTCTCCAAATGTGCTAATTTTCCTTACCTTTTGAGACCCCCAGCAACTTTGCTGGCTCTCTAGGATTTGATTTTTCTACCTGGGAAGAGTGTGAGCCTTTTTTGCCCACTCTTCCATGTATTTTGTGTGTTTGTATTACTTTTGTATTCTTTGGTTATAGAGTTTAAAACAACCCTAGTGGCATCATCTTTTTCTGTGTGTCACACAGCACCTTCAGTGCAGTGGCACAGGGATGACTTTCAGACTTCCAAAGGTAAATACCTTCTCTGGGACTGGCTACCGTCTCCCAGAGCATGTAAAGTTAAATTGACTTTACTAGTCTCTTTAAATTTACTGACCCACCACACCCTATCTTTCTATAGAGTGCTGGGTGTTGCTTAGCTTCCCCTGAGTCAAAACAGTCATGTAACAGTAAAATGTTACCCTTTCCTACTTTAAATGGCTGGTGGCAGTGGTTTTGATCAAACTACCATGATTTTTCCCGTCCGCTAACAATGGTAGCTAAAAATCGGGTCAGCCATGTTTTTCAATATGGCGCCAAAGACCTATCTGTGAAAACAGACTCCGCTCATCTTTTTTCACCATTTCTTTAAGGAAAGGTCCTTCTTGTATTTGTATCTGCGTGCCAAACCAGGTTTGGTCCCTTTGTTTGTTGGCCTTTGGCGGGCTTCAGTGCTGAAGCCCTCCTCTGGCGCCTGAATGTCTGTTGTGGACAGGATGTGAGGGAGGTGCCCGAAACTCCCTGTGCTTAGTCTCCTAGGAGACCTGAATGCACTCTGGCATGATTGGCCAGCTGGCTGTCCGGCAAGGGCAGTCACCCTGCAGTGTGAGTGACAGCCAGGCTGGAATGAATAGGGGAAAACAGTTTAAAAGCAGGTCTCTGGGACTTGGAAAGCAGAGTCGACCACTGGAACGAAAGAACCAAAGATGAGCTGAAGGAAGGGGACTGCTGCAACTCCTGGATGACCGGTGAAGTCCTGCTGCAGGTCCGAATTGCCTGAAACTCCATCGACAGAGAAGCCCTTCAAGGTTAACTTCTTCCCTTGAGTTTGGTGGAAACAACCAACTCGCAAGCCACTTGGACACCATCCACATCTGGTCGAATTTTCATCAGAGTGCTGTTGAAAACCGGATAGCTAGAGGGAAGGAAACCAGCTTGTGGACTTTAAGGCACTCACACCTTAAACCGACATCTTGCTACAGCTGTTGGCCTCATCCCTGGGCAGTGCAGGAACCTCCCGATGTCTTCCTTCTTGTCCCCATGACTGAAACTCAGGAACAGCGAGATCTGCTCGAACTGCCAGGAACAACCGCCTCAGCTACAGCTTCTTCATTGACAAGGTATTGTGCAAACGTGGTCCGGAAATCTTTTTGGCCATCGAGAAAGTGTGTGAAACTTTCCTCAACTACGAAGGCTTGTCCTTCCCTTAACATTCATCAAACTTTTCGCCTAGCCAAATTCTTCTAAACTCTGTGGCAAAGACTTAACCATTACTTACCAGAACTGTGCTGGCCTATACAAAAGACTCTGACCATTGACTTTGGCCCAGGCCTATTGAGAAGAATTGCTGGTTGATTTAACTGAAACCCTTTGCCCTGCCTATGAATGTTTTTGGACTGTCTATTCTTATAACCTTGTCTTTTGACCCCTATATTAATTATCTGAAGTGCCATTTTGCTCCCACTTCATTTGGAGCTAAACTTGTTCATTTACTTACTGGTTGTATTTTTGTGGTTTATTAGTGTGTGATATTGAACTGCTTATGCTAGCGTAATGTTTTCTGACTGACTGAGTAAATAAATGTGTTTTCTTTTACTAAGAAACCTTGAGTAGGTGTATATTTGAATCACTGTATTTTATGGTCCTTTGTGTAACTTGTTTTACTGCTCACTTAAACTCTTGAGATAAGTCTGGCTGCTCAGCCATCGCTACCACTTTACTGTGTAGTACACAGGGCTGGACTACCCCACCGGCACACCGGGATATCCCCCGGTGGGCCTCTGGTCACAGGGCCTCTTTGGCGACACGGGAGGATACAATAAAATGTGCGCATTCCGTAAATCCACCTAGGTGGTTTCATTGAATTGGCTGCCTGCTGGCTGCCACCACCGACAGCACTCTGACGCTGGCGCTGGGGCTGCGGATTTCTTTTTTTCTTCCCAGCTGGCTGTGCACCTGCACATGAGGGCCTGTGCAGGTCGAGGAACGAAACGGCACGTGCCTTCTTGCACACACATTCATTGGCAGTGTCAAGTGTTGGGTATGCGGCTGTGAGGCCTTCGGCTGGCATGTCATTGATGTCGAAGGTAAGATAGACCAACGCTTTATTAGTCTGCATTACTGAGTTTCCATCAAACAAACCAAGGGGAAAACAGAGCAGAGGAAGGAAAAAAAAATGTAGCGTTTGTATGAACATCAGATCTAGCTGGATGTGTTTGCCGATTTCAGAGTGAACTATAACAAACTCCATTAACTTCTGACAAAGAATGCAAATTAATCACAACATGGGGTGAGAAGAAATGAAGGGCTCTTTTCCAATCAATAAGAAGGCAGGATAAAATATTCCCGCCTTCTACTGCACCCTGGGCCTGCGCCTCGACTCTTCTCCCGGCAGCCCAGTGGGCTCTAGCTGAGGGTGGAGTTGGTCTTAGCTTAGGGAATAGGTCAGAGCACATGATATGGCATTTAATACGCGCCTATACACAAGTGTTTCAAGGCGCAAAATAAGCACCCACACTATCAGGCCCAGGCCAGTCGATTCCAAGTGGGGCCCCCACTCACACTCTGCGCATCCCTGGAGTGGTCTGCTTACAAGTCGCCCGGATCAAGAAAACACACTAATCATCCGTATTGGAGGTGCATCCAATTTGTTATTCGCTCTCTCGCTGGCGGCAGATGCTCTGGGATTCAACCTTAAGTGACATCTCGGGCCACCGGACGTGTTCACGCTACAGCAACACGCCCACCCGTACTGCCTGCAGGTGAACAGTCTGCAACTCCATATGGAGCAGGGGAAGTTAACAGCAAGATGGAAATGGCTGAAGCAGCAGAGAGGCTGATCGAGTCAGGGAAGGAAAAAATGAAATTTACAGACGAAAGCAGAGGGGTAATAAATTAATGGCGCACGAAAACAATCCCAGCTTTTCCATTCCACGGGCAACTATTTGCTCAGAATCTGTCTTTCTTAGTAACTTCGGGTCATTCCTATGTAATTTATCACCTACTATGAAGAGTGATAACACAAAGAAGTGTAAGAAGCATTATTATCACACAGACAGACTCAAGAGCTATACTTTAAATACATGTTGTTGTGGCCTCTAAGGACGACAGGACGCCAGAGTAATTGTAACTGTCTTTATTGGCTAACAAAACGCAGGATTGCAATCGTCCATGTGTGGGACGGGGCAGGTACTCACAGTCTTGGCTAGGCCTTCCAGTTATTTGCACTGGAAGCCAGGTGTGCATTTGTGCTGCATGCTGTGTACTTCCAGGGCCCCAGGAGGCCTCCTTTGGCATTGGACTTACACCCTGGAAGTGAGCTCGTACTGGCTTGGGCCTTCAGTCACGTTGGCTCCTCACATGGAGCAGCGCTGTCCAGACCGACTTGTCTGGCGCTCCACCAGCCTCTCACTGGCGCCAAAGCCCCCGCTCGCTGAGCGCGGGTCCACAAGATCACGTTCGGCCAAGATCTTGCGAGACCGCGCTCCCGCGATCACATGATGTCCCCACACATGTCTACTGTGGTATGTCTCTCTGCGTTCCTGTTTCCAGCAGGGAGTGCTAGTGGGAGGAAGGTGGACCTTCCTATTATCCCTTTAGGTTTGGGGATGTGGTTGTACACACAGAGTGCGCGTGTGTTAACATAGCAACTAGGTTTGTGGTATTAATCGTTCATGGTGTTTTTACTGTGGGAATGGAAATTACATTACTATGCATTTGTATTTTCGGACAGGACTGTGTTAGTGGATGGAACTGTTGGAAACCAGTTTTAGCCGGCTCCCTGGATACATGTTGCTGTATTTAAGAAAAGAACAGTGCACAAGTGCCACACACAAGTACACATGTGCATGTGAGCCAGTGTGTTTGTTTTGTAACCTCCCATGTGAGGCAACCTTATAGAAGGCCAGTTAGGGAGGTACGCTGTCAAGTGATAGAGTTCTGCTAAGTGGAGAAAAGATACATTTGAACCCCAGAATAATGTATTCTTCACACAAAGATGTTGTGGAATGAGCTAAGGGGCACAAGTTGCCTGTAATGCGGGCTATGCTACATGCAACAATTCTGTACTTAAAAGTTGCCCAACCCTATGGAAGCATGGTTCTCGCACCTAGAAACACTTGTATACAGGTGTGTTATAAATGACTTATCATATCATGTCATTGAAGGTGCAATGTATGTCCCCAGCACTTAATTCAGACCCACAGAGAGTGTGAGAGAACATCAGCAGGCTGACATTGAGATTCCGGAGGTAACTGTGGAAAAATGCACCCGGAGGGACAGGATATATGGGACTGAGGCAGAAGACTGACTAAGCATTAGATAGGGTTGGAACTCAGCTGAGGTTGAAGGCAAGAAGACAATGTTGAATCAAGATAACTGTGCTCTACAAAAACATTCCACACCCAGTCTTTGTGGGTGTGTTCAGGACTAAAGTACTTTGAATGGGTGTGCTAGCATTTGGGAAGCCAGCGTGCAAATCCTGGAGAGTGTATTTAAAATCCACAGGTATAGCCCAATAGACCGCTGCTCAACTCAGGAGAGGTTTTCTTCCTCCCTGCTCACAATGCTGCACCCCTCCTTACACAGTTTCTTCACATTCTCCTCTTCACTCCATACCCAATTGCTCGCAAGCTATGGGTCCTTTAGAGGCGTAGCTAGGATTTCCTAACTAGTGGGGCCTGAAGCTAAAGTAGTTGGGTCCACCACACTAATATTAAGATTTGCAAATGCCCACACAGAGCTGATGAGTGGGTATTTACAGATTCTGGGGGGCCTTGCCTGCTCAGGCCTTACCCTGTCTACCGATCTGGTCCAATTGACTGTTACCTTTAGTTTCTTCAATTCATCAGCTCCAACACAGTTGCTGATTGGCTCAGCCTGCTGTTCTTACCCTATCAATAATATATCTAAGATGTTTCTTTATATGGGCTTAAAATGCTCTGGGTAGCTTACTTCTGATGTAAGTGTGCAACGTTTTTGCTGTGCTTTCATTTCTACTTTTTCAAATGTTAGATGCTTCGGAATTGTGTCCCTAAGTTTACAGAATGCAATGTTTCGCTCTTGTTTCACAATTTTCCCTGCACATGGTGTTTTGGGATTTTGTGTCTGAGTTCCTACAAATCAGCGGTTCATGTCATACTTTTTCAATTCTCTTTCTTCAAATGTGAAACACTTTGGAATTCTGTACCAGAGGTCGCAGAATTCAACATTTCACACTTGCTTCAATTCTCTTTCTTTGAACGTGCGACTCTTTGAGATTTCGTACCACATTAACCCTGAATGCAGCATTTATTTGTGGGTTAAACTCTGAACGCACAGGGTTTCTGCTGTTTCTGTTTTTGCCCTTCAAGCTCTGGCAAAGGCTTTCCCGTCTGCTTATCTTCTGATTACAAGGATACCTCAGCAAGTTATCATCTCATCTTGGCCTCTGGGGGCATCTCTCATGAAGGCCTGGTAGGCAAGCTCTCGTATACTTCTTTCAGCGTTTGGTTACGTATCAGACTTCTTAGTTTACCTTTTGGACTTGTGTTGCATCTGTCCTCGCTCCCATTTATGCAGCTTAATGGCAGGTCTGCAGAGTCTTGGTCTGCCTACCTGCCTCTGTAACCATTCAACGCTGACGTCACACCTCGAATTTGGCAGCATCTCCCAGCTTACACCCATGGACATTCTCTAGTATGGGTAGCCAACCACCTCCTCTCTGATCAATCTAATAGCCACCCAGTGCCGTGTGCGGGTCTGCAGCTGTTTGCTTTGAAGGTAGAATGTTACAAGAGATATTAAATATTTATTATTAGCTGTTTTACATTTCTAGAGTTTTCGCAGTTTTCTGGTGAAAATGTAATATTTATTATTAGCTGTTTTACAGTTCTAGAATTTTCACAGATTTCTATTGAATATTTATTATTTATTATTAGCTGTTTTACAGTTCTAGAGTTTTCTCAGATTCTGTTACTTAATAAAAACATTTGTTACAATCCATGATTTATTTGACATGTTTCTTATGTTTATTGAGACTGATATTGCACTGGTGGTTTGTCCATCTATCATTAAAGATCTACTTTTTGAGATCATGAACTTATTTAAAACATGCATTTTTTAATCCATATATGATTTAAACATGGTTTAAATGCACTAATTTAGACTAATTTTATTCAACATCTTCTTGGGACATACTCGCAATCCCGTGAATTATGGGGCCACTTTGAAAAACAATTCCAGGGCCACGTTTGGTTCCCAGTCCAGCCCTGACCAGCACACTAGCCAATAACCCATTCCCATGGTCCGACCATAACATCATTCTAGTCTCTATCACTGCATTAACCAAGCCCGATATACCACCTCAACTCACCTCGGCGACATTATCTAGAAGCCATAGGACCATCAATTCTGACAACATGCTCCCTCTGTTACTACAGATAACTAGCTACCCGCACACTTCATCTGACCCCACCTCCTTGGTGACCATCTACAACAAAACCGGCCAAGCAGCTATCAGCAAAGTTGCTCCCTTGGGCAACTGTAAAGCGAAACCTACAGCTCATGCAAACTCCTGGTTCACCACAAGCCTCAAAACCCTGAGCTCTGCTAAAAGAACGGCCGAGTGTGCGTGGAAAAAAACACCCTCCAACGCAAACAAGCTACACTTCAATACCATAGCCACAAAATATAAGGAAGCCACCATCCAAGCCGAAGGCAATTCATACAATCAGAGAATTGAAAATGCTCAATCGGGCACTAGGGAGCTTTTCTCCACACTACGGGAGCTGGAATCACCCGCCCCAATACCTGACCACTGCATCAAGGATCAGCCCTGGTGTACAAACATCCAAAATGCCCTCTCTGACAAAATAACCCTTCTCCAAAACAAAATCGAAGCCAAAAAAGCTAAACTCACCTTAGACACCCAACCACCCGATCCAGCCCTCACGTCAATAACCACCACTCCAGCCTTCAAGATGCCAAGGAGATATCTGCCCAGCCACTCTCGTTAAAGACTGCGTCAATGAGCTTGCGCCATTCATCACAACCTTGATTAATAACTCCTTCGCCTCCAGCAAAGTGCTAGAAAACCTAAAAGAAGCCTGGGTTGTCTCTCTCCTCAAAAAACCTACACTAGACCCAAATGTTCCTATCAATTACCACCCTATCACCACGGTCCCCCTCCTCCTGAAAATACTCGACAGAACAGCCTACTTAGCCTCTGTCAGTCAGGTTTTCGCCCTGGCCACGGAACTGAAACAGCACTTCTAGACCTCAAAATCCAAATGGACCAAATAAAAGATAAAGAGTACCTATGCATTCTCCTTCTACTCAACCTATCTGCAGCGTTCAACCTAGCTAACCACAGTATACTCTGTCAACACCTCGCCCTAGCTGCGCAGTTCTCGACCAACGCCATAGGGAGGATTGAATCATTCCTCTCAAACCGCACGATGAGAGTGTTCTCCACTTCGGCAGCAGCCGTACCGGCCCTGTCTCCTGCGGAGTGCCCCAAGGCTCATGTGTCTCGCCAACACTACACAATGTGTTTACTAAGCCATTATTCAACCTCCTTAGTAAATTGGGTGTCAGGTACACGACCTACGTAGATGACACCCAAATACTCCTACGAATCACCGGAAATCTATAACACTGACTCCAACTCACTGAACAAAATCTACCTCACCATCCAAGCCTGGATGGCGAACCATGAACTCTGTCTCATTGATGATAAAACTGAACTACTCATCATCGGTAGCCAATCTAAGCTAAATAACCTACCCCAACCTTAAAAATCCTTCACCATTGACAGCAACATTATCACTGTAACAAAGGAAGTAAAAACCTTAGGCGTTTAAATTGAGTCTTCACTCTCCCTAACAAGGCAAGTTAAAGGCATGGTCTAGTAAAAAATTTTATTTCAAAAATAGATAGGCCACATTAAAAAAAAAATACTAGCATCCTCCCTTTTAAAACTTCCTATGTAAAATTTTGAGCTATTCAAGCTCAAAATTCGAAAAAGCAAGCACAGGGGCACCGCCATTTTGTGAAATGGAGGCCCTCCTGTGCTGGCTTTTGCTTTTGCGGCACTAATGAAGGAAAAGCCAGCCAGCTGTAGTAAACAAAGTCTACCGCTGGGTGGCTTTCCCTTCATTAGTGCCGGGACTCGGAGGACGCGGACCGGAGACCAGAGCAGGAAAGCTGCAGCTGAATCTCGGTAAGTGCTATTTATTTTTTTAACAAAAAATAAGCACTAGCTGCGTTTTTTTTTCTAGGTTTTCCGGGCTGGAGGAGCCCGGAAAACTTAGAAATAAAACCGCAGCTTTAAAAACATTGTATTTATGTTTGCGGTCGCTTTTGAAGCGACCGCAAACATAAATACAACGTTATTGTGTTGGAAAACGCTGCGGTTTTTCTTTCCAAATTTCTCAGGCTCCTCCGGCTCGGAGGAGCCTGAGAAACTTGGAAAGAAAAACCGCAGCGTTTTCCAACACAACCGCGTGTGTTTCTGCCTGCTGAATGAGGCTGACTGTCAAGGAACCACAATTTGTCTTTGCAGATTTACAAGTGATAGCCTTTCCTGTGTTTTAGGAATGCCAGTGTGTTGCTTTTACTATGGTTCTTCTCCATATGCGTATAATTGCTTTGTTAGTTGAATAGAACTTGTTTTCATTGTTGAGAAACCAATGAGTTTGTGTTTGAAATTCAGTAATTAGCACCCTTTAATGGGGTGATAACATTAAGGGCCCGAGTAATCCAATCATCAATGATGTTTGCTCCCAACAGAGTGTTAGGGAGCATTTTTGGGACTGCGTGGGATTCTCTGAGAAAAGGGACTGGTTTGTCTTTAATGTTGATTGTTTCCAATTCATGTAAAAAGGGTTTTACTCTGGGGGGGGGGGAGGTGTCACCTGGGGAGTTTGGAATATTCACCTTGAAGAATGAGGCTGACTGATCAGCCCCTGGAAAGCTAAGAATCAACAACACACACAGAAAGTTGGGAGGGCAAAATATGGCATCAATGGAGTGACCTGCTGTCTGTGTCTCCTTGATACTGAGCAGGTGTAAGTCTAAGCCTTCCAAATTAGGGGGTTATTACTTTGTAAACCTGTTTGAGGGTAGCTCTGGCCACATGTTGACATTCCTTTGTATACATCAGATGGGATATCCTGCAAGGGAGACTGCATAAAGTCTGCCCACTCTTCTCCGAGTTTAGATTTGTAGTCAGGCGCCCTATTAGTAAGGGAAAAGGAAATGGGGAAGGAAGGCGAAATATTCAATTTGATGAGCATTGATTCACATAACTGGGTTGAACATTTTGGGAAGAAAAGTGTGGCAAGTTAGTCCTTAAAAACTAGAGAAAGAAATCAATATGTTGAACAATGTTATTTTAATACTTGTTTTTAGTTAAAGTCTTAAAAAGTGTTTTTGTGATATAACTTACAACCTCACCAGCTTAAAATGTTTCCTATTATTTTCTGTATTGTGGATGAGCAGTATACATTCTTCGATTTTCTATAGTTGTAGACTTTAGTGGCTTTTCAGTTAGTTGGTGAATGTTTCCAACGTTCTATTGAAATTCACTGTCATCCGTGGTGAAGGCATCTTTTATGCTACTATCCATTTTGTATCTTTCTTCAGAAAAGCATTGCTCAGTAGAGGTTTGTATCCATTTCTTCATAAGTTTATTATTCATTTGTCTTGTATGTATTTGCCTACTTTTGAATTGTGGTTTATTTATTTTAAGGTGCTGTCATATCTTTTAATAATTGAATGGAATGCTTGAATAATTTAATTTGGACCTGGTATGCTTTGCTGAATACCACTTACATATAATGTATTTTCCACATACCTTTATGTCCCTTTATGAATATAGCATGTGATTATTAGATTTTGTATTATTTGTTAACATAAAGCTTTAAAGCATACATTTATATATGTCTCTCCATATGTGTTATGATTTTGGCATGCTAAATCTCCACATATTTCTTGGTTGTGCTTTCCAACTTTCAAGTGTTGGGACTATGGGAATTGTGGGTAGTATGCTTGCAGTTATTGTTTTGTTTACTTCTGATGTTTTCTTGATTTAGTAGATTTTGATCTAATGATTGTTGTGTGTGTGTTGAAGATGTGTTAGATATGTATTTTATGTATTGTAATGTTTTTCTGTTAGGGTTATTTGTTTGGATGGCACTGTTTATATCAGTTGCTAATGACAATACTCTCTTCCTTTTGATGTTATGGTTTTGTTTTGCTGGGGTGTTTGCCTGATTTAGTAGGTTTTCGGCTAGTGGTTGCTGTGTGTGTTGGGAATGTGTCAGATGTGTGTGTATTTGTGTTTTCTTTTGGTGTTATTTGCTGGGGTGTTTATATATTACGTTTTACTGTGGCTACTTTATTCCTTTTGCCGTTTTTGCCTACTTTGTTGTCGGGCTTGTCTCATTTAGTATGTTTTGGTTGTCATTCACGTTTTAGGGATGTGGCAGATATGCATTCTAATCTTTTTATTTGTGAGTTATTTTGTGGGTTTGTACTGTTTTTAGTGCCTGTACCGGAGGTCCTGCTCCTATTTTGCCTATATGTTCGAAACCGGAAAATGCAACATGCACGATGCCAGTAATGGTCCTATACCGCGAAGAATCCTTGAAACAAGGTATCCATTAAGAAAGCCCTATATGATGTACCCGCGGAGAAATGACAGTCTTTTAAAGGAGGTTACGGAAGAAGTGTGAAGATGAATGAAAAAGAAGACTGGTGACGTCACATGAAGCAGAAATGACCCACCCAGAAGAGATGCCAATGAAGATAGTCTATAGACCTTATAGAATCTGATGGCCGAGTGAAGATATGAGTAACATTTTATGTGCGGAATGAAGATTGCACGTGCGGAGAGCACTGAAGAAAATGCAAACTGTTTTATAATTGTACAGCTGCTGAAACGCAAGTAGACTAAGTAATCATGAAGGCTGGCTTACGTAGTGAATAGACTGCACGCAGTGCCTCCATTATATATGTGTATAGAATCTGGATGTTCCATGACGTGTTTTAGCAAACTAGGACCCCATGAACAGAAGAGTTGAAAGTATGGCGCAGTTGAAGAAAACCAGAAAGATTCCAGAAAGATTGTCTGGCCCAGTGTCAAGAGTTGGGGCAGCCAAAAAACTGATTATCTATTCGAGAAAATACAATAAACGTGAGAAGCGAGGCAAGCTCCTGTGAGGTGTTATGGAAAAACACCTAGAAGTGCCAGGTTTTATTCATTTAATAGTGTTAAATGTGAAGAAGGAGCTCAAAACACGGTCACCTGTCACATGGTCAAGATGAAAATAGACTTTGGGCAAGCTATACCGAGACTTGAAGATAAGACCATGCTCACACTCCCTTCTATTGTCAGGTGCAGTGATACTTTGCAAGGCCGAGTTCAAAGACTAATTCGAATGGCAGACAGCAGGAGTGATGATGGATGATGGGCTAATTGGGTGGGGAGGTATGGTCAAGTCCAACCCTCCAGCACATGGGGTACCAGCTTGCATGCTGCTAGCGAGTGGAATATTCCATAAGGGTACAAGCGTGCCAACCAATTGTAGAAAGCAACGTAGCAAAGAGCCCTATAGTTTGAAAGCCAATGAAACATTGTGTATTTCATGACAGCAAAGATTACTTGCACTAGGGGTGGGCATAGCTGTCCACCTGACCTTAGAGACCCAATTACAATCCAATACCCCATAGAAAGTATACCTAGATGTTCCCTGTAGACCAACCACAATCTCACGTAGGTTTTCTTATTTTGCCATGTAGTATGACATCACGTATGATGAATTTTGTTATAGAAGAATGTTTTTTTCATATGTTGCTTTGAGAGATATGCTGTGAGATGTCCATTGATGTCAGTTGTACTTCCTGTTTTAGACAATTGTGAATAAAACAGCTAAAGATTTGGCAACTTCCTGAGTCGGTCTTATCATTGATGTATGAGTAACTTCTGCACCCCCATCCATCCCATAGAGCGCTACCTCACTTAAAAGAGCGTACGGGTTCAGTGGCATGTAATGTGTTCAGCTGTTTAAATGTTCAAGGTTCCACATAATCTACACCACCTTCAGGTTGTTTCAATACCAAGTTTTGCACCAACAATTTCAAGCATATCTGACCATTACATTTAAACAGTAAGTATTGCCTGAATGTTTTGCTATTAGGAAAAGCACCCAGATATTTGGGGGCTTCAGAACGCTCTAGCCACTGCTCTATGAACATGCCGCTATTTACTTTTTTTGCCAAACTTACCATATCTCTTTCTGTGCCAGCACTATGTATCACATATTTCATGTTATGCTTTATTCTTGCTTGCGAGTAACTTGTCCACTCATTTGCTCTATCATGGGCCCATTTACTGTACGTGGACATTAGACGTCCCAGCACTCTATAGTTTTCACTCTTGTCAATGCCTCTAAATGCTTTTAACAGCTCAACAATTGTGGTTCCGTTATCTAGATTACATAACTTTATGTGCAGCATAGCAGTTTTGTGTTCCATGGTTTCGCCTATTCGCATTATATTACATTCTAATGCGATGTATTCAATCGGGAGGGTTTTGGGCATCCTAAATAGGATTCTTCGAATTTTCGCTCCAAACAGATGAAATTCTTTTTTTCCTTTTTTTTGCCCATACTTCAGCCCCATATAGGAGACAAGGTACAACTTTTGGAGAGTATAGCAACAGGATAGTACTTAGCGAGCACCCACCTTGTTTTCCAATGAAGTGGCTTAGCGCATGGTGATTTTCACGCATTTTCATTTATTTTCTGCCCACTGGGATTTCCAACTCAGTTTCTGATCAAAGAAAACTCCCAGGTATTTATAGCATTCCACCTGTTCAACTTTCTGACCAGCAATACTCCATCTCATTTTGTTCAAGGAGTAACTTTTCGTTTTCCCCATAAAGGCCATTATTTTCGTTTCCTCTAAATTTATTTTCAGACCATTCTCATTTGCAAACTTCTCTAACCCTGCCAGATTATCCTGTAACCCCGTGGCGGTGTAATCCAGTAACAGCAAATCGTCTCACAACCCAGCCAGCCGATTTTCAGAGGTCCCATTTTGACATCACAAGTTAAGGTGGCATATAATGCTACTGCCAGGTCTGCCAAATACAAGTTAGAAAGGGTGGATGCCAGTATACAGCCTTGTTTGACTCCTCTATGAGTTGGGATCAGGTTGGTGACTTTGCCCTCCCCATCAAGCCTTACTCTAACCGATATGTTGGTATAGAGAAGCCAAATCATGAATAACAACCCATGTGGAATACCCCATCGTATAAGTTTATAATGATTTATTGCGCCGCCACCCGGGGTAAACTGGACCGTAGCCTGTTGGAGAAAGAAGAGAGGAAATATGCAAACAGAGCAGGTGAAGGACAATGAGGAGTAGGAAAAGCACAGAAGGGTAGGCATGTTTGCTATGAGCATAAGGGGATTTGTGGTAAAGGGAATATGGATGTGTGAGAATGGCGCATGTACGATGATTGCCATTGCATCTGACAGTGTGCTCATCAGAAACACACACAAATAAGTTCTCATGGTAACGAGTATTTTCTGGTGACGGTGGTTGCTATTATCCTACAAAAAAGTAGAAATAGTGGAATCTGGATTGTGTGATGGCCATCCCAATCATTAAGTGTGGAGGGCAGAACTGTCTGAAGTGTTTTTCTATGGTCGTCTCCTACAAATCCAGTGGCATAAACCACTGTCCTGATGAGAGAGCCAAAGGGTTAGCTGTGTGAGAAAGTGAATGTGGGCGACTACAGAAGGGAAGAAAGTAATACAAAAAGATGACGTAAAACCACGCTCACAGGGCCAGACTTGCATGGCCTCTGCATGAGGGCAAATGTACTAATGTGCGGTTTGGGTTTTGAGTGATGTCTCTGATTTGTATTTGATATCATTCGAGGTGCAGCTTTGCTAATCCCAACTAAGGACTGATTTCTGAATACAGTGAGCTGTGAAACCTTCAGTAGTTACCAAATTCTTACTGCTCTGCCAATCCCACGCTGCCTATATTTTTTTTAATCACATTTGTGTAACGCCCAGACCTGGAGTTATCATAGCGTTTTGTACAGAAGAAAATAGTGAGTGCAGAAGTTGCCAATAAACATACAGTGGCAGACATTAATCATATTTGTTAAACAGCCAGGTTTTAACACGTTTTTTAAAAGTTGGGTAAGAGCGTTCGTTTCTGATGTTGGGGAGTAGGGAGTTCCAGAGCAAGGCTGCTGTGACAGAGAAGCTTGTAATTCTTTTGTAGAGCGGAGTGTGCTGCATGAGGCAGGCGGAGGATCGAAGCGAGCGTACATTATGTGTCTCACATTGCTGTGCTAAGACTCTATGCTTTCTTTGTCTACATGGCACTCCCTTTTGGCTCAGCTCACTTTTGCTATTATCGTGCTATTTGCTTCCTAAGAGATGAACACTTTTTCTCGACCAAGTGAAGGCTATGAAGTCTGCAAAGACATCAAAAGAAATATGGTGGGAACTAATTTGCACGCTGTGTCACAGGAAGGCACAGAAGACCCTTGATCAAAGAGATAGAGTCGGCCCATGGCCAGAACCGTGGGGAGATACGCTACTCAGTCCCTGGTATAATGTACCTCTATGACAGGAAAGGAGAAGAAAACGCCAGGTGACTGCTGGAGCCTAGGTGTAGTGTGTTGGTCTTGGCAGTGGACATGGTGGGGACAGCACGAAAATCTGTGGGAGCTAAGACAATGGGCCCCATTCCGAAATTGGTGGCAGTCATGATGCAAATAACGGGTCCGGCACCGGTCTAGTTCAATGGGGACTTACCGGTGTAGTCCGACCTTAGCGGGACCAGTAAGTCCCCATTGAAAATGCCATTCCCTATTCCCATTTGAGCTCCCGTAGGGCTCAATGGGAATGGGGAGGGCGCAAATAACGGGCTTGCGTATGTCAAGCCCTTTATTTGCGCCCTGCTCCCTTAACGGTTCCCGTCCATAACGCCAGGTCAGACCAGGCGTTAAAGGAGGGACCTGCTAAGGGACCTTGTATTAGGGCGGTAAGGGATTACCTTCACCGGTCTCCTTACTGGTGCCCGGTATCCCTTACCGCCCAACTTGCAATGAGGTCCAATGCTTTGAAGGTGATTATTCAAGTGCTGTGTGTGGAAGGCTTCAAAACCATATCTTATGCCGGTAAAACAAAAGGCAGGAAGATGAAAGACAGGAAGGGGCTTAGAATAGTAACTGGTACCTCCTATGTCATTTCCTAGAGTGCCCCAGATGTGTCCCTCTGTACTGAAATGAGCCATGTTGCAATACCCACCCCAATAGAATAACTGTATAGAGCCCCAATGTGCTCCACTTTACTGCTATATGGAGCTTTCAATCCAGGCGTTGAGCAGGCCTAGACTGGCCTATAGAGCAATAGGCCCATGGCTGAACCAAAAGCACAAAATGCTGGTGTGGGCCCATTTATTTGGTCAAAGTGGGCCACTTTCATGAGTTACTTCACTATGCGGCTATTAGTTTTCACCAGTGTTGCTGAGTACAATTCTTTAAAATGCACCATTTGCATCACATTTCATCAAAAAACTCGCCCTTGGGTACTATTCAAACAGTGTCACAAAAGGGATGAAAAGCCAATTGCAACAGTGGGCCACTTTTTCATTGGTGCCAGAGACCATTTTATGGCCCAGTCCGACCCTGGTGTTGAGAGTCCCACTGAACATAAAAACGGCCTGTAAGAATTTTCCCCTAATAGCAACACCAGAGAGCTCACCACGGAAGCCAAGCTAGGTAGAGAAAGGGTACTCACCTCAGAAATACATCTGGTAGTAACAAAGTTCCTGTGATATAAACTCCTCTACAGAGCTGTATAAGTCATGTGCTCCCGGCTTGTGGAAATAACACAGGCAATTTGAACATTTCCTTCCCAGGCCCTTCTGTAGGCCCCAGACATACCCTGTCGCTGGAATGTACATATACTGTTGTTAAAGGTTTTCATGAGCATCTTGGCATACTTTCTTTTCCCAAGAAATCACTTTTATAGGAACTCTTGGAATTTAAGAAGGCCATCTTAGGTCAGTACATACACGATTTTCACCAATGACCACCAACGTTAGCTTCTTGCTATTAAACGAGCAATTCTACAACGTGGAATCCTTTGAAAGCGGCAGCACATCCTTTCCCACTAAACCCAACGAATCCCTGTGGCCCACTTTCTGAAAGCATAGAGAAACACAAGATCTAATCCTCGTTTTACAAAACAGTGTGATCCTGAGCAAACGAACGTGTGTATCCCTTCTTCACCACATGTCTTTTATCTTTAAAATTCACATTTACTTATAAACAGGCTAAGTCTTAAATTGTCTATTAAAATAACATGATTTTTTCAGCAGGACTCAGATAAAACCTGCTTTCCAAACATTTTCCCAAAAAAGTGGGTCTTAAACCTATTATAGGAAAACATCCAGCTTCGGAGCAATTTATGAATGACATTGCCACATGCATTGCCAGAATTCTAAATGTGCTTTGTGTTCCCGATCCTTGCTTTAAAGAGACAGCGATGAGATGTAATCCACTAGTAAATGTGTGCACTGTGGAGCCTGACGACCTAGCTTCTAATCTCGGCTTCCTCACTTGACCATATTCTGATGGGACAAATTAAAAAAACAGATGCTCGGCGATTGTCTATGCAATTACATTATGTCTAGAATTGTTCTGCTTATCCAGGAACATACCCATTTACAGTAAACGTTCCTTAAACAGTCATGGCTGTCCATATATAATGGCTACTTGTCAAACAAGGACAAGGACATTGCTGAATATTGTTTCAGTGTCACTGTAAATTGCAGAGACCTCAATGCCACTTGGGCCACAAATACCCAGCACTGGGTCTGCATGAGAAACAAATACACAATAAGTGATTTAATTATACAGTTAATTCACTAAAAGATGTCACCAATTTACTTATGAAAATAAAACCTCAACAAAAAAATATGGCATGGTGTACGTTAACAAAACTGCAGGACACTGTGGAAGGAAAGTGTATACACATATCCTACAACGAACATTACTATGCAGAGGAAGCATTTAAAATCAAGACAGACATTGTGCATAGTTTTTCTATAGAGGGAAATTAATTTGATGTTAAAAATAAAATAATTCAAGAACGTCTGCCAATGCAAAGCTCTCCCAATCTGGATGCATAGGATGTCATTCATAGCAAACAAGTTGCTAGTAATACATGTAAATGTCAAACAGTAGGCTTGACTTCATATGTGCAATGTCACTGATAACACCGACACATCCTTCACAGATGTATATGCAGCCAAAATCAAAAGTAAAATGTATGTTACAAAATGCAGATACATGCTACATGGATCAATTTACAAAACTGAGATGCCATCACATTTCTTGTGCAAGCAATGATCAAAGTAATATTGCATGTCATCATATCCTGCTGCCATTGTTCCTGGGCCAGCTTCAGGTAAGTGCTCCTCTCCCTGCCACCTCCTTTTTCTTTTAGTTTTCCCTTTTCTTTGTTTTGTGCATTTGTAAGGCAAGACCTCCAGACAACCAGACAATAAAAAACAATCCTCTAAGAAAAAAGGCTTGGTGCGCCATTCGGAATCTTCAAGGCCTAAGAATGACGATTGTATTCCCTTGTTCCATTCCCGCCTTGAAGCACTTTGATGCACCTCACTTGTGTACCTTTTTGCCTGTTTCTTTGTCCTCTCCTTCTCCCAACCTTTTCCTGCTGTCTGTTTCCCTCCCAGATCCTCCCTTGTGCTCTTCCCACCCTCCGCCCACCACCCCTGCCTGTGATTGGCTGGGACACGTTTTTTAGGTAACATCTCTGCTTGCAGGACCCAGCAGAGTATTTTAACCTGCAGAAAGCCCTTGCAAGGAGGTCCTGCTGCCACTGTTCCTGGGCTAGCTTCCGGTAAGTGCTGCACTCCTCGCCCCCTCCATTTTCTTTTGGTTTTCCCTTTTCTTTTCTTTATGTTGTGCTTTTTCACCTGTTTCTTTGTCCTCTGCTTCCCCAACCGGCTCCCGCTGTGTGTTTTCCTCTCAGATTCTCCCTTGTGCTCATTCTGCCCCACCCTCCTCTGCCCGTGATTGGCTGGGCCACGTTCTTTAGCTAACCTCCTTGCTTGCAGGGCCGAGGATGGTCTTTTGACCTACAGCAGGTCTGTGCAAGTGGGTCCTGCTGTCACCTTCCTGCCTTTCTTTGCCCCCTCAATTGTCTTTAAATTTTCCCCTTCCTTGCTTTGTGCCTTTTCATCTGTTTCTTTGCCCCGTGCTTCACGGACCCGCTCCTGCTCTGTGTTTCCCTCCCATACCCTCCCTTGTGCTCATCCCCCTCGCTGCCCGCCTCCACTGTCCATGATTGGCTGGGCCGTGTTGTTTTCTGCCCTTTTAACTGATGGCCCCAGGGCAGCCTTGCCCGAACATCCATCGACTAAGGGCCAGAGGCAAAAGGCATCTCCCATCTAAGCAGCTCCATTCCCTGTTAGCCCCTTTTCGCCAATGGACGCCTGACACAGACAACCTACAATGACAGACAACGAGTGTGGTGTGGGCTGGGAGCACAGCCATTACTGTACTCCAGTAGAATCCCACCACTCATATTACCTAATATCATATAACTACCTGTATTTTGTCTAATTGTGTAAATTGGTGATATTCTGCATCTGGCCTATTTGCATAGGTTGACCTTTATTTTTTGCACTTAATCTAGTTGTGCAGGTTAATCATGTTTTGCATTCGGTCTAATTGTATAGGATAGCTGTATCGTGCATCTGGTCTGTTTGTATAGGTTATCCATAGGCTCCCTGCTATGCCATGAGAGGGATATTAGATAACATTTGTATTGTGTTACGATTCTGCTCCCTGAGATGGATTGTTCGGGGCAGGAAATGTGTTGAACTGGGATGGATTGGTGGGGGTAGGAAATATATAGCACTTAAATTGATTGTTGGGGGGTAGGAAATGTGTCGCACTTAGATGGATTGTTGGGGGTAGGAAATGTGTCACACGTAGATGGATTGTTGGGGGTATGAGATGGGTCGCACTTGGATGAATTGTTGGGGGTTAGGAAATGGGGTTCTTCTAACTAACCATACTAAAAGCTCACCATTCTGCATCCTCATCCTCAGACTCTGAACCAAATACAACCATGCCTTTCTTGCACCACTTCACAACACCCAACATGAAACCAAACCATGCACAATCATACCTCAACATCACATGACGGCTACCAACCGAAAATGCACCTACGCTCAGTGACCGGTTTCTCCGAACTGAAGCTGCCAACAGCACATCAAAGCTCTCTTGCTCTTCTCCCACTCAGTCCCACTAACAAAACCTTCCAACCCTCCTTGCATTGCAGATTCACCAGAGCGTCAAGAAACCACGCAAGTGGCAACAGGGATCTGACAATACCCCATAAAATCAACATTAACATCATCCAAATACTAGCAGAAATCAAAGTAATAATGCATTTCACCATATCCAAATGCTAGCACGACATAACAATTTAATAGGGCATTTTTTATGGAAAAGATGCATGACAAATAAGCCTGCCAGCATGCTATTAGATGTAAAAAAAGACAATGGGGGTCGTTTCTTTGGGGTTGAACAGCAAGAAACAGTAAAAACCACAACAGGGTCAAAACAATTAAGCCTATGAAATGTAACTAAATACAGCAAAGGTATTGCGAAATCCAGCAACGAAATTGAACAGTCCCCTGCACGTGTATGTTATTGCTGTCAGCAGACATTTTATACAAACACAAGTGGGTAAAGGCAGACGAAAAGACCACTGGTGACAACAACAAGTGGTCAGTTCTAATCATGCATTTGCTCCTGGAGTAAAACATTTCACAAAACGTTAAAATATGTTTGCATTGCAGTAAAAAAGTCAATGAAAATACGCTGCATGCTCTTTGCAAAACCAACATTAGGAAAGTTAAACCAAAAAAAAGAGGCGTCATATCTAATTTATATTAGACTATAAGGATACAGTTGGTGTCCTTCTTAAAATAATAGTACATTTGAACACAACATCAGAAATAGGACTTGCCATTGAGTTAGTGAAAGCGTTAATGGCAAAAGTTACACAACCTTTAAATTTGCATCAGAACATTTAAACATGAGGTGCTAGCAAGCAAGTAAAATACTGTAATTGCAAGTGAATTAAATTATTGAGTTCCAACCAAAAGGTAGATACATATAGCAGGAACTTGTTGATCTCAACAAAGTCCATAAAGCTCCATGCTACCCAAAATAATAATAGTAACTATGAAGACTGAAACCTTGAAGAACAAATCAATGTAAATATAGGAAATTACACATAGATCTGCATAATTTAAATTAATAGACTTTGAAAACAGAGAAAATGTGTATGAAGACTATACTATTCACTCTCTTCATTAAAAATAACCAATTGCCAATTCACTAGAATTAAATTACATGAAAAAAACATAAGGAACAATGTTAATTATTTCTAATTGTTTCTGGAATTTAGAAGAACTATGTTTCCTTCAATTATTTCCCAGAGGTTGCAGAGGCAGCTTACCCGACAAATCTGTCCAAATATTATCACCAGGAAACCAAGCAATACTTGTGTTTTCATCTGAACCAAGATTTAGATGAAATCTCAACTACTTGTTTCACACACTTTAAGAAAGTGAATTAACCATGTTATGTTTTGGAGTCAATTCTGACAAAGGTACACAATATGACACTTCAACATAAGTACAACATATGTACAAATAGTAGAAACAAAAGAGCAGGTTAGCTAATTTGCTAATTTGCGAGGTACATAAGAACATTGGTATGGAAGATAATCAGAGCTAATTTGCCTAGATCTCTATCCTGGACCACCAATTTGGTTTGTTACACTAAGTTGTGCAGAAATGGCATGGGATGAACTACTTGCTTGTCTTACATATAATGAATAATGATTTACCAAACATGAGTAGTATGACTCCAAAGGAACAGTAAATGGTCACTCCATTATTCAAGCAGTAACTACACAAGATTGTAATTGTAATTGTTTATTTGTAAAGCACTTATACACAAGTGAAGTGCTTCAAAGTGCTTCAAGGCGGGAAGGGAACAAGGGACTACAGTCGTCATTCTTCAGCCTTGAACATTCCGAATGATGAGACAACAATTACTAGGCCACAGGCATATCTTCTAGTGTAAGTGCGTGACAAAGAGTGAGGTGAGAAGGGGATGAGAGGGAAAGGGATGTACATTACAATAAACGGCAGTACTAGACCTGGCTAAGGAGGGGAGACAGAGGGAGGACCGGACAGACAGACTTGCTAGGCCTAGTACATTCAAGGTTGTGCAAGTGCGCAGAGACAAGAAGTGCGAGGGGGAGGGGGGACAAGTAAGACCAGACCAGCAGGAGCCAGGGTTAAGTGCAGGGTGGATGCCCCTCTAATGGGGCATACATAATGCAGTAGTGGCAAGCAAAGTCCAGAGGCCTAGAGGCAAGTGCAGGACTGTCAGGGAGCCTGGGATCTCTGGGCTCCGGAGGTGCACCAGGTGACCAGTCAGCTAGCTGAGTAGGTTGTGGAAGAGAATGAAGGAGGGAAAGAAGTGAGGAGAGAGGGGGTAAGCAGGGAGAGAGAAAGAGGAGGAGAAAAGGAAGGCCTTGAGGAGTTAACAGAACCTCAGGAGGTCCGGTTCAAGATGAAGAGAGGCAGGGAGGCTGTTCCAGAGGGAGGCTCTTGCAGAGGATAGGGATCTACCCCCAAATCTCAGTTTGGAAAAAATGTTTCACCTGCAGAGAGTTGGAGGAGGCCGAGCGAAGTGCTCTAGAAGGAGAGTATTTGGGAAGAGAGCATTGTAGATAGTAGGTGCCCCGGCCCAGAAAGCCTTGTGCACTATGCAGAGGGACTTGAACTTGATCTTTGCAGTCACGGGGAGCCAGTGGAGTGATTTCAGCACCAGAGAGATGTAGTCCCTGGGCTTGAGGCCAAGGACAAGTCTCGCAGTTCTGTTCTGGATAAATTGAAGAGGTCGGAGAGGAGAAATAAGAAGATTGCAAAAGAGACTGTTGCAGTAGTCCAGTCTGGAGAGGACCAGGGCTCTGGAGACAGCGAGCATCTGCGGGGAGGTGAGAAAAGGTAGAATACCTCTGAGGAGGTGCAGTTGGTAGTGAGATTTTTTAGACATGTCCAAGATGTGAGAAGAGAAGGAGAGAGTAGAGTCTAAGATGACCCTCAGATTTGTTGCCTCAATGGTAGGTCGGGGTGCAGGACCAAGGGAGGCTGCCCAGAGTGAGAGTGGGAAAGTGGGAGCAGGTGTTCCAATAAGGACGATGTCTGACATGCTGGCATTTAGGCAGAAATCATTAGCAGCACACCAGGACTGAATTGCGGATATACAGACTGGAATGAGCGAGGAGGAAGAGGAGGCCGAGGGTAGCCTGAAAGAGAGCTGTATGTCATCCGCATAAAACTAAATGTTGGAGGTGAAGGCAGAGATCATGTGGATCAAAGGGGCTATCAAGACGTTGAAAAACCAGGGGGATAGATTAGATCCCTGGGGGACACCACAAGTAGAAAGAGTGATATTGGAGAGAAAGGACCCAAGTTCCACCTGGGAAGGATGGTCATAGAGAAAGGACGTAAGACATGCCAGGTCCTAATCGGTGATTCCCAGGGTATCACAGAGACAGGAGATCAGGGTGTTGTGGTTTACTGGATCACAAGAAGCAGAGGAGAGGTCAAGGAGAATGAGGACAGAGGGAGAGTTAGAGTCAAGGTTTGCAAGCAGGTCTTCACGAGTGTTCAGAAGAGCAGTTTCTGTGCCTCTGGATGCTCTTAAGCCAGACTGATGGTCATGGAGACAACCAACAGTTTTGGTGTGGAGGGTAAGCTGAGAGATAGACAACCTCTCCAGGAGTTTGCCCAAGAAAGGAGTGATGGAGATCAGGCTATAGTTTGCCGGAATAGAAGGGTCGGCAGAGGGCTTTTTGAGCAGAGGGTGAACAAGAGAATGCTTGAGAGAAGTGGGGAAAACTCCAGTGGCGAAGGAGAGGTTGCAGAAGTCTTCCAAGGCTGGAGCTAGAGAATCATGTTGTCCTTGATGGTTTTAGAGGGACAAAGGTCCACCTGTTTGGAAGAGGCTTTCATAGACCGGACTTGTCTAGAAACCTCCTCAGGTGTGAGAGGCGAGAGTGAGGAGAGAAGAAGGGGCCTGGTGGGGAGGGCCAAAGGGGGCCCTGGAGATGATGGTGCATGAGTGGGTGCGGTGGAGAGAGAGAGGACAGGTTGTCCTCTGTTGTGTTGGTGATGTGTGCTGCCAGAGCCCTAAATAGGGCCTGGGTGGGTGCAATAGAGGATGAGGCTGCAGTAGGGTTGGCCAGCTCCTTACAGACTTTGAAAAGTTTGGCCATTTTGTTGGATGCTACGGAGATGCAGGCTTGAATATGGACTATTTTCTTGACCTGGATGCAGAGTCTATATTGCCTTTGCAGAAGGCAGCAGGCCAGTTTATCAGAGGGGGCACCTGCAGATCCCCATTTCCATTCCGCTGCCCTGCACTTGCATTTAAGGTCAGCCAAATCAGAGTTGTACCAAGAGTTGCACTTTTTGGGAGGCTTCAGTTGGACCCTCATGACAGGGCCAAGGATGTCGAGAGTACTGGAGATGGAAAGGTGAAAGTTAGAGAGGGCTGTGTCAGGGTGGGAGTCAGCCGCAGGAGTAGTAGGAGGGGAGTAGGTGGAGGTAAAGGCAGCCACTGACATTTTATTCTTTCATGGGTCAGAAGACCGACCTTGTAGGTGGGAGGCAGTGCAGGGTGTGCCGGTGTTAAAGGAGAATAACGCTTCAAGTGAGAGAAGAGATGAGAGTGATCAGTCCATGAGAGTGAAGTAGTGAGAGCGATAGAGAGTGGGATGTCTGTGGAGATGAGACCATCCAAGGTGTGGCCAGACGTGTGCATTGGAGTAGAGGGTAGGATGGAGGGAACGAGCGAGTCGCATAGGTTGCAGAAAGCTCCTGAAGAGTCAGGGGAGTCAAGATAGAGGTTGATATCCCCCAGCAGGAGGGGTTGGGAGGAGGAGGAAAGGAGAGAAGATGCTAGGTCAGCCCATTCCAAGAGGAAGAGGGTGGACTGGCCCGGCGGCCGATAGAAGGTGGCCAGAGTAAGAGAGGAGACAGGAGAGAGACAGTGCCTGCAGACCAGGCATTCAAAAGGGGAATAGGCCTGAATCAGAATGGTAGAAATAGGGATCCACTCTGGAAAGATCAGGGCAACTACCCCCCACTCCCCTGGCCTGTTGGGCCTAGGCTCAGAGAGGATCTTGTAGCCTTCAGGGAGAAGTGTGTCAAAACTTGTGACAGAGGTGTTTGTAAAACAGGTCTCAGTGAGAGCAAGAACATCAAGGTCCAGGTGTTCAATGAGGTGACAGATATCAGAGGGGTGCTTGACTGCAGAGCGAGAGTTAAGTGTGGCAACGTGGAACAGATTCGTAAGTGTAAGAACCAGGGAGAAGCACCCAGTAATGCCTGAAACTCTCATGTGACTCAAAATGAGTCAAAATATAGTGACCGTTTTAGATTCCCATTCATTATAGGTAGTTCAAATGGTTCATTTTAATGTATTTACTTGTGGTTCATAATATTCAATACAGAATTGCATTTTTCATGTATCGGCTTCAAAATGGAATCCGTCTGGCAGATATACAGGTGGTATCCCTACATATTATTCCCACCAAAAATATCGCCGTACATATGGTCCTTTGTCTCGCCATAGGCAATTTGTTTTGGGGGGGATAATTTGTGGGAGCAGGGGTGCGGGGGTATCCCCTGCACATTTAAAAATAATGAGGGGGTTGCGAGGGTGTCCCCCGCAGTATCAATATCGCCACAAAAATATGGCGATATTTTTGAATTGCGATATTTTTGCGGGGATATTAACACATGGAACCGTACAGGTTAATATGCTTTCAGTACTGGGTTTTCATAGGAATGTACATAACTACGTCTCAGGAGGGCCGGGACGTGAGGCGCCGTTGCAACAGCACGCTGGCTGTTCGCAAAGCAATGCCTTTAGGGGTCACCATGGTTCCATATAAACGTTTCCAGAGATGCGCGCACTCGTGGTCAGCATCTGCTGGGACAGAACGCTGAACATTTACAGGCAAGACAACGCACTGTAACGAGAACTTCTCATGTGCAATACGCTTCACAATACAGGTGCCTGATAGAGTTTTTGTTACCGTTATTCCCACAGCTATCAGAAAGTTTCTGAGGATTGCAATCAGACAGCTTAAGCTAACATGGGAATTTGAGAGCCCACTTTTACGAACATGCACACATTAGAAAACTAAAAGCAGACATGTATATATTGTTTTTTTCACAGTGAGTACAAGGCTCTGGAAATAAGGTACGAGGGATATGATAGAGTTTTTTTTCAAAAAATTGTTTTTGTCATTAAAATTGAATGATACATCAGTGTGATTAAGAAGACATCTAGCCAGTTTAACATAATTTTATTATTTTCTGTTTTTTCTCTTTATTCATGTGGCCGATTTTGGTATGTATTATACACATTATTTATTTAATGTCATTGATTACTTTAACCTATGTGGTTCCAATACACTATGTAGCCCTGAAGATGGAGCATGGCTCCGAAATGCATTGGCTTTGAGCCACATTGTGACTCAGGACACTGTTTGCCTTGAAGAAACCAATTGACACTCTGGTTTATTTGAATTAAAAAGAACTTTTTTGAACACACAATTTTGTATTGAATATTATGAACCACAAGTAAAGACATTGAAATAAACCAGTTGAACTACAGATAATGAATGGGAATCTAAAATGGTCATTATATGTTGACTCATTTTGAGTCACATGAGAGCATCGACATTACTGGGAGTTTATACCTGTTTCTTGCACTTACAGGTTTTTCCTGTGTCGCAGGATCCACTAAAGCCTGGTAGCTCCTATTAACTGAACATAACATTGTGTAACCAAGAAGATATTATAATTTATCAGACTGTGGTGCCCGCCTCTTTTTCTTCCAACGTGGAACAGATTGCTATTTTTGAAGGACTTACAGGGGTGTGTGCAGTGGGTAGAGGTCCCACCCGTAAGCAGCGCAGGCGCTAGAGAGAGAGAGAAAACAGAAGGCCGAGGGGCTGAATGGAGTGCAGGCAAGAGAGCCAGGACATTAATAGATGGCAAGGGTGCCAGTGAAGTAGGGACCTCAGAGGACAAGGTATCCACAGATGCACCCGCAGTGGGTAGCCAGGGCACTGTTATGTGTGTTCTTTGTAAATAAAGTGATCACACAACTGTCTTCAGGTCGTTATTTTGTTTATTCGTAAGGAGAGTTCCCCACTGCGTCCGCCGTCCGCCTTCCTCCAGCCGAGTCTCAAATCGAATGTCGGCTTGAGGAACGCGCCACCGAACCGCAGTATGCGAAGGTTCTATTAACCTTCACATTAAAACATCTCCCCCCCTTAACACAATCACCATAATTACATACAGAGGAAAAGGGGAAAAGGAAACAAAAACAAAACGAAACATAAAATGCAGAATCACAAAAAAAAAATCTGCAAGTGAAAGGATACACGTTGTCTCATCTTCATTAAGTCATTGGGTTACATTGGTCTATATGTAACCTGTTCAATAATAATAAATGAAGTCTTCTTTCACCCGTGGCACCCTTCTTCTGGATCTCAACCCAGGGACATCATTGTTCATCAGGTTACTATGGTATGCAGTTTTGGATGATGTAGATCCTTCTTTCTCCATCATATCTTTCCTCTCCACCGTGATGTTGTCCTCCATCATTTGTTTCACTCTTCCATCCGTTACAATAATGTCATCACATGACCACTTACTGCCATCTTCTAGTGTTACAGATTTATTTGAACAATTCACTACTCTTTGTGGGTGACGATATTTAGATTCTCCTTTCAAAACTCTCCTGGTTTCTTTCACTCTGATCCAGTCACCCACCTCAATCTTCATCTCCTTCACATGATTCTGTCTATCATAATATTTTTTGTATTTCTCTTGTTTATCTTTTACTCTCTTGACCACTGCATCCATGTCCACAGATTTATTCTTCTTCAACAGCAGCCAGGCTGGTCCCAATCTATTTGTAGCAACTCTTCCCCTCATCATAGTAAATGGCTCTTCCTCTGTCGTGGAATGTGGCGTGACTCTATAAGTTACCAAAGCTTCTTTAAGAGTCTCTCTCCAGGGCAAGTTATTAGCTACAGCCAGTTGAATGGTATCTTTAATAAAGCGGTTCATCCTTTCCACCAACCCGTTCCCTATGGGATGGTATAGAGCTGTGGTTCTGTGCTTAATGGCCCTTTTTTTGAGAAACTTCTGTACCTCTATTGACATAAATTGTGCACCATTGTCCGATATCATCTCTTGAGGTTCCCCTTCTCTATTAAAAATTTCTTCCAGAAATGTTTTAACTTTCATGGCTGAAACCGACTCTTCCATTATGCCACATTCCACCCACTTTGAAGTGTAATCCATCAACGCAATGATATAGATTTTGCGGGGTTCTAATATTTCAAATGGGCCTGATATATCAACAGCCAACTTCGTCCACACTGAGTCTGGTATCGTTATAGGCTGTAACGGTGTGGCTCTAGTCACTTTACCTTTGTCACTCACTGCGCATACAGAACATTCTTTTACAATGTTTTCCAGATCACTCCATATATTGGGCCACCAAAATGTCTCTCTGACTCTTCTTTTAGTCAGGTTTCTTCCTATATGTCCTTCATGCGCTATTTCCATTATTTTCTCTCTTAAACCCAAAGGTGGAACTATACGATCTCCACGGTATATACACACCTCATCGCAAGACATTTCATCTTTCTTACCTTCCCAAGAAACGATGCTTTCTGTTACTTCTCTCCAATCACTTCTAATTGCCCTTCTGAGTTGCTCTTGCTCATTATCCCTCTCGCTAGCCTTGACCCATTCTTCTTTGGAAAAACTGGGGTGTACTTGTGCTATCACACAATCCATTTCCATCTCCTCTTCCTTGGCCACTTCATTGGTTGAGGAACATGGCAGGCGGGATAAGCAGTCAGCAACATGAAGAACAATCTGATCTCTCAAATACTCATTTGTTAACCCAGTAAATTCACATGTAGCTATGAGACCTCGTAGCGTTGCGACATACATGTCAATGGACTCATTTTTGAGTTGTCTCCTGGTGAAAAACCTGTACCTTTCTAACACCACATTAGTCTTATTTCCGAAATGTTTGTTTAATTTCAACAAGTTAATATCGTATTTCCTTGAACTGGATGAGGAATCACCAGAACCACTTGCAGTATCACCACCATCAGGTAATGTCCGAAATATTCTTAAGGCTTCAGCCCCAATACAACTGAGTAAGGTGGCCTCTTTTGAATCATCACTGAACTTTGCGCCGCCAATGGCCCGCATGTAGACCTGGGAATTGTCTAACCATTGTTCCCACGATAAGGTTGGAGTCCCAGGTTGTGGCAAGAACTTCTCTGGCGCTACTATGTTTTGCATGGTAAAATATTAGAAATGCCCTTTTTCCTTCTTATTATCGTTGTTAAGATTTCTTTTTATTTCGTTATCTTTGTATAAAGTATGTGCACTTTCCTCATATGTACTTAGTCATGAGCAGTTAAAACTCTGTGGTGATGAATGTGTTCTGCCACAATGTACTTAATCCACTTGCATCAATGTTCATTTGACACTCAATTATCCTGTCACATAAATAAATTTGTGTAAACTGGCAGACTATGAATTCGTCTTATTATTGTATGCTTGTTATATTGCTTCTTCGAATTGTCTAGCGTTGGTGCAACTCACGCAGACACTGCATTACTATGCATTGTTGAAATCACTGCTCGTTTTTTTTTTTTGCTTTGTCTCAAAATGGCGGCACGTACAGGACGCTGCAAGGTCCTTTACTCTAACTACGTCACGCCGTGCCTCGCACTGTGCGGATGCAGTCACATCAACCGAAGCTTTTACTGGTTTCAAAAAATGCTCCACTTATTTGGCAGGTATTCTCGTAGCTGTACTCATAGTTTTACTTTCTTAGCACTTCTTTCTTATTTTAAATTGGCATTCTTATTGTGTACCTTTGTTTGATCAGGATCCTTCTTATTCCGTGGATGTATCGCCTGTATCATCGGTAGTTGATGGTTCTGGCCGCCCGCTCCTTACACAATCACGCCTCCGGAACTCTCCTTCATGTGAGGCAGGCGGCCATCCTCGTCGCCACTTGTTATGTGTGTTCTTTTTAAATAAAGTGATCACACAACTGTCTTCAGGTCGTTATCTTGTTTATTCGTAAGGAGAGTTCCCCACTGCGTCCGCCGTCCGCCTTCCTCCAGCCGAGTCTCAAATCGAATGTCGGCTTGAGGAACGCGCCACCGAACCGCAGTATGCGAAGGTTCTATTAACCTTCACATTATAACAGGCACCAGCGTGGGAGAGGCTGACAAGGATGTCGGTGCTGAGTGTGATGGCAAAGGAGCCAGGATAGTAGAAGACGTAAAAGGAGCAATAGTAAGACTAGGTGGAGGCAAGGAAGCCAAGGTGTGCCTAGCAGGCAAGGGAGCCATGGAGGCCGAAGGTGAAGATGGCAAGGTAGCCAGTGAGGAGGAAGGTGGAAAGTTGATAAGGTGAAGGAGGAGCCTATCAAACAGAAGGAGGTTGGGTTGAGGCCCTTGTAAGAAGATGGTACCATTACGATAGACATTAATGATGACCCTGGGGGTCGAGGAGGAGGCAAGAAGGACCTCTCAATGGGTACCACCGTTGGTGTGTGAGGAAGAGTAGGGAGAGAGTAGAGCAAACATATGAAGAGTCCATAGGTCGGGGGAAGGAACGATAAAGAGGATGTCGGTGGGAGTCTCTTTGCCAGAAGCACTGACGTAGGTGTCAGCGATTGGAATGCCTGGGTTCGAGGCAAGTGTGTCCTTCTTAAGTTTCTTCCTGCCCGACTTGGTGAGTGGTGAAGAGTAGGAGATAGAGAAACAGTTGGAGAAGATAGGAGACATAGAGGGCACCATAATGAGGGGGCACAGGGCGTGCTACAATTAACCAGTCTGGGAAACTGCGGCACACGGGAGGAAGTTAACAGGAAGGTGCAAGTGAATAAGGAAACAGAATAGGAATAGGAACAAGGAATCACAATAGGAATGGGAAGAAAAAGTGACAGCTAAAGGTGGGGGCGGGGGTACAGGGGAGCCAGGGAAAAGAAACAAAACAGAGAGCGAGGGAGTAAGTATTATTTTAACTAGCAGAACTAGACCAATACAGGATGGAAGCACACCTAAAATCGATTTTAAACTAACAGTCACAATCAAAGCATGAGGAAAGAAGCACAACTAAATTCAATTTTTAAACTTACAGTCACAATCAAAGCATGAGGAAAGCACACCGAAATTCGATTTTTAAACTAACATGCACAATCAAAGCATGAGGAAAGCACACCTAAATTCGATTTTGAAATCATAAAGATAACACAACACACATGAGGAGCATTGTAAACTTAATCCTCAGGAGCTTTTTCTTTTTTTAAATTGACTAAATTAAAGAGGAGAAGACAACAGGTGCTGATTCCCAATATTATTCCATATATTTGAAATGAACAATCACATCCTGAATCAATCATGCAATATCATGATCCATGTCAACATAAATCAAACATAATTGTATATCAAACAAATGTATGTTTTGTTTTTAATCAAAATGTGTTAATTACTAAGTCCACTACCACATAATTACATAAATATGGTAACACACTTGAAGGGTTTTAAGAGGTGCATTCCCTAAACAGTGTGTGAGTTAAGATACTACACGAATGTACAAAGTTAAGATACTACACGAATGTACAACCACAATAAGATGCTTAATATACAATTACACACACTGTGGAAACAGGTTAAGTATTTAGTTACAGTTATTTATGTTATGCATATGAATACAGTGTATCTTTCTCTCCAACCATTTTTTCTACGCCCTCTTTGAGTAGCTAGCTCTAGTTTGTGGTGCTGCGCCGCTTATCTATGGTGAGGGGACAGATGAAGAAGCTTGCCCTAACTGTTGGGAACAAATGAGACAAAAAGTGCCAAAATGGCTAATGTTAAAAGCACCTCTGAGGCGTTACTTGGCCTGATAGGTGTTGGAAGTCATACGTGGTTGAGATTGCTTTTAATAAACCTGTTTAGCGACTAGCCACACTGTTAAAAACAAATAGAACTAAACACAAGGTTCCATGGTTGATGAGCAATGTGCACCATTAGGCCTAAGGATAAGGGTCCTAGTGGCCTCCTAAATATTAAGATGCCCACATTAGAGGAACCCCAGTGCACAGTACATGGTGCACATTGCACCTCAACCCTGGAGCTTTGTGTTTAGTTCTATTTGTTTTTAACAGTGTGGCAAGTCGCTAATCAGGGTTATTAGCTACACAAAGAGGGCTTAGCAAGAATGGTTGGAGGGGAAAGAAACTGTTTTCATATACATAACATAAATAACTATAGCTAAATACTAGCCTGTTTCCACAGTGTGTGTATGTGTAAGGGTTAATTACAGGTTAGCTACCCACCCCAAGTCCCTATCTGTGTTTTTTTGGCTTAATATACAAAGCCTTACATCTTCAGACATGAAATGTATTGAACAGAGGTCGAATGCTAAGGCAACATGAAATTGAGCATTGGTGAAAGACAATATGAATTAGTGCTGATCATATTAGTTGTTTGATAAATCATATAAACAAATAGAAATAAGTCATAAATATCAGATTAGTCAAACTCATTGAACGTAGATCAAGCTTCAGATTAATTCAACTCATTAAACATTGGTAGATGTGTACAACTTTTCAGCGTTTAGGGTTAACGCCTTCAACAGGACCAGAGTTGTGGTACTTGTGATGTCAGTGGAACATATCCAGACTGATAAAAGCAGTATGATTTCTTGCTAAACAATTGACTCATCAGTCATTCATTTGAATTTTATAAAGTCAACTAAATTGAAAAAAAACAAGCACAATAAAATTAGTTTAATTTGGGACCCACCTATCATGACCAAAGCAGAAACAAAATGATAGTCTAAGTTAACCACTCCTATGCAAGGTATTGGCTTAAAGCATGATTTGTTTAGGGGGGTGAAGTACCAGATAAAAAGTATAACGAGAGCAAAAATATACCAAGAAATACATAAACACTAATGACATGTTTCTACGGGGTTATTTACTTTACCACGTAAGACTTGGGTGACAGTGAAGCTTCTTCTGAGTGTCGTAGAAGAGCTAGGAAAAGAAGCATAGTCGTGGTTAGTGGTGTAAGTTCAAAATAATAATAGTCTGATGAGTTGTGCAGAGAAAGTGGCTATCGCTAGTAAATCTCACCTGAGTTTTGTTGCATTCTCCTACTCGATTCATTGTACCGGGAGCCCTAATGTAAAACACACAACCCATAGTGGCATTTAATTATAGACGTAGACTCTTTACCACCCGAGATGTGCAAGTGATAGCCACTTGCTCCAGCACAACTCTTCAGAGTATTATTATTTGGAAATGTTTCTATGACCACTTTGATTTTCATGAATTCACAGTTAATTCCGATATTTTAAATGTAGGTATATTTGCCTTGAAGAAGAGCAAAATAGACATTTGAACTGTAGGGATGAAAGAATGTAAATAAGACGACCACATACAAACGATTTTCCAATCTGTGACATTCGTTTAGTATACGATGTGATCGCTTTGAACACGGGGTGTCGGGACAGGGCATCATTTTGTATATGTATGCACTTGACATAGGACATCCAAACTCTATTGACTTTGCCAATGGTTGTATTTTCATTGGTTTCTGTTACTTGACCCACACATTTGTCATGGAAAATACAAAACGACAATGGCCAGAAGGCAAGAAAAACGGCTATGGCAAGGTGAACTGCTTATATCTGATACGGTTCAGCTTGACAGACATGTGGAGGGGCTCGTGTATTAAGCCTGAAGGATCTTTGGGATAGGTTCCTTTCAAAACATATCTTCGTGAAATATTGGGATCAAGAGATGTCTTAAAGAATGTGTTTAATGGGTAAACAGAATAAAGCGCTCCACAAATGGTTCTCCTACAGCCAGTGTTCAATTCTCAGCCGGTCTACGCAAAGATTGCTCAAACGTGCAGTGAAAATGAATGTGATCAATGTGGTCAGACTACTTGTAGGAAGTTGAAGGTTTCTGTCGTCTGATTTAGAAGCCATGGCTGGAGGTTAAGCATTACCTTCTTCTTAAAGAAAGAGGAAGCGCCCAGTTCCTGACACTGTACCCTGCACTTTGAGCCAGCGGACTCCTACTTCCCCATTGAAGGGAGGCATTTCCTCTTGAAGATAATCAGAGCTAACTTGCCGGGTACTCAATCGTGGATCACCTTTTTGGTTTGCTAAACTTCTCTGTGCATAATAGATATGGGATAAACGACTTGCATTGTTTACATAATCATTTACCAAACATGGGTAGTATGATTCCAAATGAACAGTGTGTGATGGACCCAGTCAATGGACATTTTCACCATTGCTTGCAGGCTGTGTGCAATTTTGTACTCAACCCCCAACCTGTTCCTTTATGAAAAGTTACACATTACTTTTTAGGATAAAAATATCAATGAAGGGGGGAGACTCTATATATTCATATGGCCCTGTGGGTTAAATAAGCTCCCACATTTGGCAAAGACAATTTGGGAAATATTGCACTCATTCTTAGGCAAATCTGTCACATAGGACATTCCTCATTAAAAAGTAAACCCATATTCTCCTAATAAAATATTGTGATTCAAAACTTGCAGATGTACATCCTGCTGTAAAATAACACTTCAAAGGTAACTAGAATAATATAATTCTGGATTCACAGTAAAGGAATGCATGCAAACCTTCATTAATGATTATTTATCAGCAATTAAATACAATATAAAAGATGCACACCCAAAAGATCATATACATTCCAGTAAGATACATAACTACTCCCAAGTAATACTAGGTCTTTGGAATGCAAATGTAGATGCACACTTTGTTGCAGATAATTCAATGGCAGTGAGTAGATAAATGACTTCCTATATAACAAAAGCAGGAATATGTCAGCTTCATGATTTGTGGGAAGAAATTAGCGTTGAAAAGATACAGTCAAGTAAAGGAGTGTAAAATGTAGGAGTTTAAACACTAAGTCACTGAGAATGGAGAAGTTAAGAGGTAACTGAGATATTAATTGGTACAAGTTTGTATGGTAAAAGTATGGATAATTAAATAAAAAATCCTTGGTTATTGAGAAAACTGGAAGCAAATTTTAAAACCATATTATCAAATAAAAATGTTGCCACATGTCGACCCAAACAATGTTGACTTTGTTAAACATAACATTAGTGATGGCCACTATCCTATTCATTCTAGACCTAGGAAACCAGGTATAGCGGGGATTAGGGGTCAGTGGCGTACGTTCCAAAATAATAATACTCTGAAGAGCTAAGCAGAGGAAGTGGCTATCACTACCAATCTCACCTGAGTTATTACGCATTCACCTACTTGACTTCACAGACGTTCCAAATGGCAGCCCTGGCCAGGCAGCTGGCTAGGGGCCAGAGGGAAAGGGCAGCTCCCATGCCCTTTTTGCCCTGTTCACCCGGGGTGCCACCTCCAGGCCCCAAAACTGTCTGCAGCGACCTTCAGATAAGAGACAATGGGCCTCATTACGAGGCTGGCGGCCGTGGAATGAACGGTGCCGGTAAAGGACCGGCACCGTTCATTCCGGGCCACCACATTACGAGGTTTGCAGCGGGTCACGCTCTGGACGCCTGGCCAGCCAGACGTGCAGAGCGGGACCCGCTAGCAGACCAGGATGCTAACAACGGGCCTGTCATTAACGGGTCCGTTGTTAGAATCTTCTCCATTCACATTGAGCCCGATGGGGACTCAAATGGGAATGGGGACGCACCAGGTCTGGGTCCCGAGAATGGGAATTACCGGGCCAACTAAAGTCACCATGGCCCGGTAATTCCCTATTTTTGGGACCCGGTACCCGGTTTGAGGGTAGCCATGCCGGTAAGAACAGCATGGCTACCTCCAAACTCCTAATGAGGCCCAATGACATATGTTTCTTTAATATAATGTAAATGACACAGCTGCAGTTAGGTGCTTGAAGTTCGGTAGGTGGTAAGGTATACCCTCTGCAATGAAGTCAGGTGAATATCTAGTCCGTAGCCACCGATTAAATTCAGTGCACACTTAGAGCACAGCCACCATTCTTGCTGCGCTCCAAAGCTAGCCAAAGTGTAGCACTTCAGAGATTTTGTGAGGTTTGCTGGTGTATTGCACTTAGAATAATGTATGGGGGTAAACAGTGTATTGCACTCAGAGGAATTTCTGGGGGTGAACAATGTATTGCACTTGGAAGAATTTGTGGGTATGAACAGTGTATTGCACTGAGGGAAATGTATGGGGGTAAACAAATGGTTCTCCTGAAGCCATTGTTCCATTTTTAGCCAGTCTAGGCAAAGATTGCTCAAACGTTTAGTGAACATCAATGAGTTAAACGAGGTCAGACTAATTGCAGGAAGTTGATGGTTTCTGTTGTCTGATGAAAAAGCCATGGCTGGATGTTAAGCATCACTTTCTCCTTACAGAAAGAGGAACCGCCCTGTGGCTGACATGAACAGGCGTTTCCTGCACTTTGAACCAGTGGACTCCTACTTCCCTGTTGGATGGGGGCATGCATGCAATTTCCTCTTCTAGGCCCTATGGATTTGTGACACTGTCGACGTCCTCGAAGGAGGAGTGGGTGCCGGAGAGGTAGATGCCGGAGCAGGAGCAGCAGACGTCCTCAGACGACCGGCTGGCGGAGCAGGGGGGGCGGGCCACGGCCAAGCGGACATCACTGTAGGCTCCGACTGAGACGCAGTACCAGCTGGATCAGGCAATATCTCCCAGGAAGGGGCAGCGGTAGGAGGGAGCCAACATGGGGTGGTTGCAGCTCCCTGGGGGAAGGACGCCTTAACCTCTGGCTCCCACATGACATCGCAGGGAGTCAGGGAGGGACAGACAGGCAGCTCCACCCCTGACCTTACCTGAGCAGAGCAGAGGCATATACAAGTTAGGGCCTGAGTGGGCAAATCCCGCCCAAAATCTGTAAATGCCCACTCAACAGTGCTGTCTGGGCATTTATAGATGTTAATGTCACTGTGGGGTGCCCACCTACATTAGCTTCAGGCCCCACTTGTTATACAATCCTTGCTATGCCTCTGGAACAGAGTACAGCCACAGACAAAACATACAGGTGGTCTGGAAAGGGGAATAGGGTTCCGGAACTGCCCTTTTCGACGCATAGCAGCGATGGGAACTTCCTGGACCAATGATCAATCAGGAGAGGGGAGGGGATTTAAAGGAACAGTCAACCATGGTGGCTTTGTTAATTCTTTTGCCAGCTTTGACGGAGGAGGTAGTGTTGGACAAGCAGCACTTCACCTGGACATATTAAGAAGAGAACAAGTACGGGAGGAAAAGAAGGGGATTAAGGGAGGGGCGTGGAAGAAGAGTGACAGACAACGCCCTGCATGAGCGAAAGATTAGAACGAAGGCAATTGTGATTTGAGAAAAGATCGTAATAAATAGCATTATTTCACAAGTCTGCTGTCTCCGGCCTATTTGTGTTACCACCGTCACACAGGCTTATTACTCATGTTCTATTGCCCAAAAGCCTTTGGAACCAGGGTGAAGGTTTGGCTTCATGTCACCGGAGACATCATGTGTCCAACCCAGTGCTTTCCTTTTTACAAATTAGAATGACTGCATGCTTTAAGGACAATTGATCAAATTAAAGGGGCCTAAGACTACAATTCCCAGAATGCAATAGCTCCTGAAAACGATGTCACATAGCTAGAAAACATGGTATCTAGTAATCTTAGTCTTCTAGAGCTCAACCAACACCACCAATTCATTTTAGAATATTAGCTGATATGTATTTTAGAAGCTTTACAAACGTGCCATGCCATAGCTAATCGTGTTATGTCTGTGTTTTTCTAAGAGCAGGCCAAGTGACCTTCTGTATACAAGAGTGTCTGTAGTTGGCAATATACGGGCGTGTGGAAAGTCACTGTGCACAGGATTGGAGGAGTGCAATGTTTAGCTCCACTCACTGAGTTTATTGCCCAGATGACCCTGCACGAGCCTCCCAAGCTATTTACAACATGGGGAACACAGGGTGCAAGGACCCTGCATCATGTTTAATTGATAATCATTTTTAGTCCCTTACATAAAAAGAAAGGTACCGCCCAAGGCCGCATGTGTAACAAAACATTTATTTTATCAGAAGTAGTCATGTGTACATCGTTTGCTTTACCTCACCTTATCATGTCTGAATGTTATTAACAAGTGTTGTTTGCAGGCGCACTGCAGTAACCGCAGTTGCTGCTGTTTCCGGAGAGCGCCCGGAAGCGAGAATTGAGGTTAGATGTAAGAAGTCTTCCTTGCCTGCAAGTATAAAGAGCTACACGCGGACAGGAAATGCAGCATTGGGGACCCCGGCGATACTGGCAATTCGGGTCTTCTGAACTACTTGCTTTTCTAAGTCATTGTGAATTCAAATAAATTCCTTTGCTGACAGGTAATTTGCAATTTTCACTACTTTTCCTCATCACAGTTCTTACTTTAATATGGTGACTCCATATCTGAAGTACTTACATCCCGGCTTGATCGTAATTCCTTAAGAAACATTTACCCTATCTATTTGACCTTTATATACTTGCCCAGGCAGTACCAGTCTCAAATAGAGATGGCACAGGATAGCGGGAGGGAGACGATAACGCCAGCACTGCAAGGAGGGAGAGTAGGAAACAGATAAATCAAGGTAACCGGCAAGTAATCGATACATAATCGCTTTGTCCTTACTTGTCAAGCTCTTGCCCCTTGAGCATATATATCAGTGAAGATAATAAGTAAGTTATCGAGGCATAATCGTTTTGTCCTTAAGTGCCAGGCCCTTGCACTTTGAGGATATAAAACAGTGAAGATAACCGGTGAGTAATCAAAACATATTCGCGTTGTCCTTGGTTGAAGGATCCTTGTGGCTATATAAAAGCAGTTGCATGCATGCGATGTGAAAGATATAAAGAGGGGTATTTTTAACATTGAGAAACACTCATGGGATGTGCCCAAAATCTTCTGAGTCCATGTTGAAACCCATTGATTGGAACCCCAGGCACATCAAATCCATGAATCAGTGCAGAATCAAAACCAAATGTTGCCCTAAACATGCATAAAGGTAGAACACAATGCAACAATGAGCCCAAAAAACGATGGCAAAATACACACAAATCCCTTGAAAAGGCACCCAAAACCAAGGCAAAGAATGGATTGGAATCAAAGTAAAGGACTCACAAAGCACCAGCCAGGCCTTAAGACTGCTTACCAAGTAGTCTCTGTGCAGGATGGCACAGATTATGGAAGGGGGAAACAGGGAGAGATGGCCACCAGGACAGAGGCAAAGAGATACCTGACTTCCTGAACCAATTTCGCGCTCTGAAACACTTGTGTATGAGCGCAATAGAAATAAAATATCAATATTAATATCAATTGCTATGGGGTTGGGTGGGGAAAGGAAAAAAGCCAGAAACAAAGGACTACAGCACAGAGGCAGGGTGCCTTGGATGCAGACCAGCTCAAATAACGGGTTGGGAGTCAAAGGAGAACACCAAATAAACCCCACAGAAAAACACCTAGCCCAATGATCCTCAATGTGTAGCTCGGGAACAACATGGTGCTCACAGGACCGTAAAATATTGCTCGCCAGTTGCTCTGGGATACTGTATGGAGGCCAAGAAGGAGGAGGTGCTACCGTAATGTGAGAAGATTGGCAGTGTAGGATAAACTAGGAAAGTGAGTAAGGCTAGCAGATAGATGACATATTAAATGTTGTGGAGGGATCATCACGGTAGGCTGAAGGGCAGAGGATGGGTGGCACATGGGTTTGCATAGCACAGAGAGCATGGTAGGAGGCTCATTAAGTGAATGTTGAAGCTGTAGATTAGGACGGCCACATGATACAGCGTGTAATAAATAAATAAACAAATAAATAAATAAAGATCTAACTATTAAAATCAGAAGCCATAACCACCTCTCGCTGATGCACCCACTCTGCCTGGGCCATTTGGGTGTGCATTTTGCATTGACCCATTGAGGTGTACATTCAGGAGAACCTGGGGGCCAAACCTAGGACAACCTGGCAAGACAGGGATGAACAATGCTACAGCTGCTGTAATCATCAGTAAAACCATGCATTAAACCTGCATTAACAAGACCTGCCTACCATGGAACCTCTCCACCATAGCTACATCACTTGGAACAGTAGCACTGGCTGGCGACGGTACTTAATTTATCCAGGAAGCACTCTAAACCAACTGGGCCTCTCCTTTCCATGCCACCTTATGGGGAAGTAGGGATGCTAAGAGAAGCTGGGCAGGTGCATAATAGAAAAATGAGTGATATTACACAAGTTTCAGTTGGCCTTTTTGTACATGCAAGTTTTGGATTTGTACCCATAAAAATGTGGATTGATCAATATGTTGCATGCATGACCAATATTACATCCTTGAATCATTTTCATATGCCTACATTGTACAGGCAAGATTTTCGTTTGATGCAATCACGCATATTCATCAAAAATGTTCCATACTCGTTGCCAATGTCAGCTCCTCAGTATGGGTTGGGGGTGATGCCCCCTCGCTTGACTGGCAGGTAGCACAGTGCACCAGTGTACCTTCTTTGGACCGGGGACTGTGCAGCCTGCTTCTGAGCAGGGGTATTTCCCCATTACATATTTTTTTGGATGTTAATGCAGAGGCCAATGGTCTCTGTAACCAACGTAGCTCACAATAATGAAAGGTGGGTGGGTTGTAGGAAGTCTGGCTCTGCTGCCTCTCATTATTGCACTAAAAGCGAACACTTGCTGACTGACAAGAGTTCTCTCCTGTCAGTCAGCTTGTTCACACTAGAGAGAAGAGGGGCGTGCCATCCGGTCCTCCGTGCTGGCATCTGCGAGTAGGTACGTTTAGTGACTTTTGTGTATGAAATGTGTTTGTATGTATGTATGTGCGTATGTATGTTGGAGTGTTTGTTTTAATGTATGCGTGCATGCAAGGAGTTGTTTGAATGATGTATGAATGTGCGTGTGAATGAGAGAGTGTATGTTGTTTTGAATGTCTGTGTATGAGAGCATGTGTGTCTCCATGCATGAAGGGGGAGCACTATCAAATGTAGGTTTGCGGCTGCTGGGGTCATGAAATTGTTCTTTGATTCACCATTGATGCACAGTCACGATTCTTAAGCGTGAACCAAGGGTAAAGCAAGCATGATAAGTGTTACTGCATGGCTAGACTGGTATACGTAGGTGGTGCCCGTCTACATTTACTTTCTTACTGTGGCATGACATTTTTTACTGGGCATCAAGGGTAAAGGAAAACTGACTAAGTGTTATTAGGTTGCCAGACTGCCCTACATTGGTCATAACACTTTAGTTTGGCATAGTGTTTTGTTCTGGGCATCATGGATAAAGAGCAGACATATGTAATTACATGGCTATACTGGTCTACATTTTTACAGCCATTCTGGATATACTTTCTTTCTGTGGTATACAATTTCATTCCTAGCTGTGAGTTCTTATATGGTGCCAATTGCATATATTGGTGCAGCCTGCAGGGACATGTATGGGGAGGGCCGGCACGAAAGGGGTTCTTATACTGGCATCATGTTGTTGGCAAAGGCATCATGAAAATCTGTTGGAAAATGCTCCTGTAAACATTCGGGACTTGCATCTATTGGGCTTTTTCATGCACACAAAACTGAGAGCAAACTCTGTTGCTTTTTACCCAATTTCCTGCTGCACCCACACTGCCTGGGCCATTTGGGTGTGCAATGTGCATTGACCCAATGAGGTGAGCATTCAGGGGAACCTCGGGGGCAAACCTAGGTCAACCTGGCAAGACAGGGTTGACCAATGCTACTGCTGCTGTAATCATCAGTAAAACCATCCATTGAATCCGCATTTACAAGGCCTGCCTATCTTGGCAACTCTCCACCATTGCTACATCACTTGTAACATGAGCACTCGCTGGAGAAGATACTTAATTTGTCCAGGAAGCACTGTAAGCAACTGGGCCTATCGTCACCGTATCATTGTATGGTAAAGTATGGATGCTAATGGAAGCTGGACAGGTGCATAATTGACAAATGACTGAAAATTACACCAGTTCCAATTGCCATTTTTGTACATGCAAGATGTGGGTTTGTACCCATCATTCGCATCATGTGTTCGAAATATTCCATGCTTCAATGAATCGGTCTGGTGGTTGTGTGATAATTGGTCTTTACACAGCCAGTGTACACTTTTCAAATGCATCTTGGCACTGTAAAAAAAACAAAAAAAAACAGATACATGTACCAATGGAATAACTGTAGAAATAGAAGTGTTTGATATTATGACAAATCTCTGGTTTGAGATATGGCTGATGTGAGTGGGTAGATGCTTCCACAGTTTGGCTGATTGTATTGAAAAGGAGCGGCCACCCCATTTTATGTATCTGGCCTTTGGTAAAGTCAGCAAACCTTCTGCTACTAAATGAAGTGCTCTAGTTGGGATCTGGATTGGCAGAATAAGTGCCCAATTTCGCATAGAAAGTGTGCTTTAAAAAGCACCATTTTAACCCTGACCACCTGTTCATTGGTTCTTGCTCCTTGGCTATGTTTGGTGACTCCCACATATTCATAGCATTTGGATAATGTACAAATGAGCAAGGGGCTTACCATATTGTCCATGATTGAATACATTGCATATGCAAATTCATTTCTTGTTAATAAAGTTGAAATCCCAATACGCTTATCCCAATATCAAAGGTAGAACTACCAAACCACTCTGCACAGCGGTCCTTGAATGCTTCACTATTTGACCAAAATGACTGTCCTAATGACTACAAATGCGTCATTTGCCACTGTTTCCCAAATATTTCTTGGCCAATAACACTAAAGCCCCAGTAAAGTACACTTTAAATCCTGTATGTTTTGACTAGTGTTAATGGTCTTTTGTGATTACAAATGCTCAATTTGCCATTTACACTCCTTGAAAATATCAACATGATATAATATTCCGTAAATAAAAATTGTAAAATCACTTATATTTGGACCTCAACTTACTATTAGTTTCCTGCACATCAACATGTTCCATTTGTATAATTCCATTTGCCACCATTACAATTTGGGTTGAAATAATTTTGCCACCAGACGAAAGATAATATGTTCCATCGTGGTACGGCTGTTGCTCACAATTTCATTTGATAAGCAAATATTGCTCATTGCCCACAAAAGGTTGGGGACCCCTGAACTAGCCCAAAAGTGATTGCAAAATACACAGAAATCCCTCCAAAACACAGCCAAAACCAAGCCAAAAAACGGATTAGAATCAAAGTAAAGCACGCACAAAGCACCCACCAGCCAGGCCCTAAAAATGCTTACCAAGAAATCTTTGTGCAGTATGGCTACAAATTACATTCAGGAAGGGAGGGGGAAGCAGGGAGAGATGGCAGCCAAGACAGAGGCAATGAGACACCCGACTGCCAGAACCAATTGCTATGGGGTTGGGTGAGGAAAGGAAAAAAGCCAGAAACAAACAAAAGATTACAGCACAAATGCATGGCACTCTAGATGCAGACCAGATCAAAAAAGGGCTAGGAGTCAATGGAAAATACCAAATAAACCCCTCAGAAAACTAACAAGTAGCCCAAAAAAAATGCTAAATACACACAAATCCCTCAAAAATGCACTCAAAACCAAGCCAAAAAACGGATTGGAATCAAAGTAAAGCACTCGAAAAGCACCAGCCATGCCCTAGGACTGTGGTTTTGGTGCAGGATGGCTACAGATTACATTTAGGAAGGGAGGGGGAAGCAGGGAGAGATGGATTCCAGGACAGAGGCAAGGAGTGCAAGAAAGGCCCAGAAGAATCAATCATCATTCATGAAGTCCCTATCAGAGATCATGCCAAGCCAGTGCACCCACACACTAAGAAAGGAAAACCCCATTTACCCCCATTCAGAATAAAGAACATGTCATGTTTTCCCAATCCAGTTCCACAGCATAGCTACGAATCTGAACTGGAACTTTTCAAAATAGGGTCAGTATCTGCCATTCTTAGACCAGCTATCATACTTCCCTGGGGTGGTTTTCGATGCTCGTCCGCCCCATACTCCCCACTAACCTACCACTCTGTGCTAGTCCTGTTCTGATATAATGTGTCAATGTCATTACAACTTTGGTTTCTGCTGTTGACAATACCATGATCTGTGCCCACAAAAACAGACACAACTGAACCTAATTTATCTGGCCAAAGTTCCAGCTCCATCTACCTTACCCACCAAGAGTGCAAGTAAGTTGGCTCCAAAAAATAGATGGCCTCATTGACCTAAAATTGTCTAAAATGAAGACATGATGTCATAGAGATGTCAATAGTGTGCAGTCAGCATCAGACAACCCTGCTTAGGGAATTGGGAATAGCCAAGAAAGCTTTAACCCCACCCCTGCAAGAGCATAGGACTAAAGCAGCTTCTAAAGACCTTTTAATTGAGATTTCAATTGGCTGTTCAGTCTGTTGATGATAGATATCGGCTGGCAGTTGTTAAGTCTGCTAGAGCCGAATGTACAGATATCAAAGTGTAGAAAGGTTACATTGAAGCTGGGAGGATATTTGGTCATTGCATTGACTGCCAAACCGTTGAATGACATACCATTGAAATAAATGCATCGAAAAAAAAGCATTGGATAATTTTTTTTAAATGGTAAACGGTTTAGTTTAATCATAAAGGGGTTGAAAGGTTACAAAAGGGTTTTTTGGGTGAAACCCCCTTTTAAAAAAGAAATTGAAAAGAAATGCATTTGATGCTTTTTTTGATGCATTTTTTTCAATGGTATGGCATTCGACGGTTTGCAGTCGATGCAACGACTAGGAACCGCTGGGAGCAAACCTGGAGAAAGTCAGTAAAGAAGCAAATGTAGCATCAGCATTAAATCAGACACTGCAGGAGCAAGGGGATTGGTTCAGCAGCAGGCAGCACAGGATCACAATGCAGAGAGGTGTCAGCAGATATTACTTGTGGTTCAGGCAGTGCCGGGGTCCCAGGACCAGGAGGGTATTCATCGGGCCTCTTATGGTGCCTATCATTCTGTCTCTCAGGCTAAGGGGAGACAGAATTAGGATGATGCCTCTTCTCTTTTCTCTGTGCTGCCCCAAGCCCCCATCAGGAGGTATTCACCAGCCATCCAAGGCATAATGTCCAGCAGGACAGGAAAAGATATAGACCCAGAAGCTGTTTACCCACAGAGCTCCGTGGCTGCTGTCCACACCAGAGATACAACAGGCTTTGTGTCATCGTGGTCAAAAGGGCAGAGCCTCGCTTGCTGCGGCAGAGTATCACAGAAGTGTGCCCAAGGCCTGTTCACCCCACGTGGGGTGAAGCACCACCAGAGACCTGAATGTGAGCCAGCTATGGTAGATCACTGTGGCCCCTCACTCTAGAACGCTTTGAGAGAACCCATTGGGGAAGGGGTGCACTTACCATCTGAATGCTGGAGACGATAAACACAGAGGGGTATGGGAGCAGGGAGCATGGCAGGCTTATGTATGCCTCCGAGGGGTCTGGGACTTTATTAACTCTTAATCAATACATTGCAATTTGATGTTATTGGCTTGTAAGAACTTTTCATTGGAGGCAAGAGACACTTTAGTGTGCAAAGACTGCGACAAGGTGGTAAGAACCAGTCCCTCCCTGAATCTTAAAAGGTGGACGATGAATTGTGCTCAATCCTCCAGAGAAATTCATTTTTCGGCATCCTTTGAGCACGCCAAGGGTCCCCATATTGATGCTTTGCCAAGACTCGAATCTACAGCTTGAATTGTGCCTTGTGAAAATGCCACAGCCCATAGAGGCGGGAAGTTTCAGCCATGTACTATCTTCAATAGAGTTTTAAAAAACACTAGAAGTGGCGTACATGCATTATGAAGAAGCTTAGGGGCCCCCCATTAAATAAATAAATAAATAAACTGGAATAGGGCCCATCTTACCTCTTGACAGGCAACATGAAGCAATGCAAATAGAGCTGGAGAACAATGCACACAAAGCAACACTGAAACAAAGCTCCGGATGGAGAGAGAAGCCCTTTCCCCTCATGCCTTATTTGCAATTGGTGTCTATGCCATTATTCAAGGTGGTCGAGTCGAGTCGAATTTGATTGCGGACGATCTAAACAATGGAGTTTTGAATTAGCTCAAATTAATCACACTATTTGGACCTGAAGCTCAAAATTATTTCAAATATGCAAATCAGTATTCAACTCCCTTAAACAGATAAAATTTGGCTGAAATACGTGTTGAAATTCTCTATGGCATTCGTGCATTTTTGGACACTGAAAAGGGAACAGGGAGGTGGAATTTATGATTCAGTGACTTTAATAGATTGTGCCAGTTCGGCATGTTTTGGCCCAGTTGTTGCCTATTGGCTTGAATCATGTCCAATTGGCTCAAGCAATTAGATTCACTGGTAGGCACACTTCCACCCTATTTACATTTAAGTATTCAAGCCAAACAAAGGGACGTACAAGGAGAATTGGGTATTTTGCGGCTCGGTTCAAACAACCTTGCACGTCCGCTCTACAGAGGACCTGCCCATTTGAGCTGATTCAAGCCATTTTACAATGAGCCAAGTCAAGTCTTAGCCATCCCCAGTCGTTATAATCATCATTCCTCAATATTCCATTTTATCTGATGGACACATCACCATTCTAGTAGGTCTATGTGGAGTTATAATAGACAAGTGTGCACAATAGCAGCATTCAATTATATCATAGTTGCTTTATTTATAGTTCTATAGCAGCATTAGATACATTTTTCATTAATATTTGTTTCGTAGATCCCCCACAGCTGAAAACCCGCCGCTATTTCAGCCTAAAGGCTGCAAACACCTCTTGGAAGTAGGAGCTCGTTCCGGTAAGCTATCTCCAGCACACGGACATTTTTATGTGTGTGTAATATTCTTGTTCTTTTTGTTAATTCTATATCCAAGATCTAGAGAACTTCACAATAAGTGGAAACTCCAAACTGGCTGATATATATTTGAGAGAAATATTCCCACGTGCACTCTTGGAGATATTCATTCCCTATGTTGTGTGTTGTGAATGTGGTATGGTGTGTGTTTACACAAAAATGTCTCTTAGATTTTGTGGGCGTAACACATGACCCCAGCGCTCTTACAATAGATGTACACTGAATGTACCACTTATCGAATCGGTGTTAACATTAGATTTGGACCTAATAACTGGATGCTGCATTATAATTAAGGCTTACAGTTTACTGTTTTTACTGATGTTTACACATAAATTCAGACGGAAATCAATCTGCTTTCTGTTTTGATTTATTTATAAAAATTGAAAAAAACAGGTCTTTCTGTCTGGTTCTCTGTGATGCCACTCATACATTGCAGGCCAATCGCATTGCAGTTGGCAGCATGGAGAGTGTAACTGTTGTATAAAAATAGCATTAATGTTCTTCAAATTGCTGACAGCATAGATGTTAAGGCAGCAGCAGTCCCAGAAGCAACCGTTTGTTATGGAAAAAAAATGAGCTAGCATTTGTTTCCTGCATGTGTGTTTTAATTTAATGTATGCATTTTTTATTAGAATAAATGCCGTAAAATACTGGTCGTGCATTATCTTTATAGATGACAAAGTATAAATGTCGATTAATAAAGGCCCAAATATAAATAGGGATAAATACAGGCAGAAATGACAGAAGAATAAATACCGCAAAACTCGGCCCCCTAATTATAATGCTATTTGTCGAATAGATTCTAAATAAGCAGACTGTTAAAACATGCTCCCGTTCGCTTTGCCCACCAGTGCACAGGATTGCACACACATATTTGTGGTGTTGTACCTTGGCTGACTCAAGCTGGCCTTGAAATAAGTGTTGGCCTCATTAAATGTATGCAAAGACTGATCCAAACTGAAGTGTCCATTTCCCGTAATGGTGGGACCTTCACACAGTGGAGTCTGGTGAATATCTTCTCAGGGGGCCATAACTCTTCCTTAACAATGAAGGCACCCCATCAAGCATAGTGGGGGAACCCCAACCCACCACTCTCCCTCTGAGAGGGTTTTTAAACACCAGGTCAAAGTGGTGAATGTTGCAGCAAACATTTTGTAAAATATTGGGCAAACGCCTTACAAATGACAATCAGTTCTGTAGTTCAAAGTCGAGGCCGGCCTTATCAGTATATTAGATTGTGATCTGCTGTTAGATAGCAACCTAGCTCATGGACGCAAGACCTTTGCACACTGAGCTGCTGTCTTCTTTTGTGCAATGTGATTTACATGTTCACCAAAGTAGCTGATGATCCTCAGTCAGTGGTTGGTTTAAAATCCTGAAAAAGGCAAAGTGACAGCCGGACGCAGCACTTTACTAGTGCAGCGGGGGGGGGAGGGGGGGGTCACGTGTCATTAGCTACCTTTAAACGCGCTGTATAGATCAGGGGAGGGCCATTTAAACGCGGTACCAAACACAATAACAGAACTTCTTGACAAAATATTTCCGCTCATTGCTTTAAGTGGATTAAGAAATTGAGGGATAATAACAGTCCTGTTGTATAGATTATATGCTTGTTTTCATGATATATGATGTTTTTTTTCCAGTTTTTCTCTCTCATCTTGGCGTCATTGATATGCTACTTGCTGTAACCTGATTGATCTGACGTTTGCTTGCACTGTTTATGCTGGTTATGTTGTTATTGTCTTACTTTTGCTTTACCTTTGTGTATTACTGGTACTTAAAATAATAAAAAATAAATGTCGAGAAATCGAGGGAGGGCTCTAATGCATCGTAATGCAATATTTGGGGGCAGGGTTTAAAAAGGGTCTTGCGCAGCCTCATATCCCAAGTAACCAATAAAGCTGTAAAAGAGGAGTGGTCTGTGTAATTAAAGGAGTGACCTAACAGAGCCAATCGAGTTTACATATGTGCAATGAAAAGGCAAGAACTTCTACTTTAAAATATGTATTTAAATATGGGTTATTGTATGTAAAAATGTTGACCAAAATAAATATATTCAAATATATGATATGATATGGTATTTATAACGCTCCTATACACAAGTGTTTCAAGGCGCGACGCGGCAAGGGAGGGGGAACAGAGGGAAGACAGAGACAGAGATCCTACTAGGCCAGGTGACATTCAGATCGCGCAAGTGCAGGGGAAGGGGGAAGAGGAAAAGTGCAGAGTGGGAGGGGGTGGGGACAGTGCAGTACAGGAGGTAATAGAATAAATAAACAATAGGAGAAGTAGGCCAGCTGGTGGTAAGTGCAAGGGTAAGTGCAGACATCGGGTGTCAAGTGCTGGGCAGGGGGGGACTGTAGGGATAGAGAAAACAGTCCCCAAGTGCGGGGATTGCCATGGAGGCAGTGCAAGTGTGGAACTGGCGGAGGAGGGGACCTGGGCCCGAGACCAGAGGGTGGCCAGGTAACCAGTACAGTTTCAGCCAGGAATTCAGCAGGGGAGAGGAGGAGAGAAAGCAGAAGCAAAGAGGAATGTTTTGAGGTACTTCCGGGAGCCGGCGGTGGTTCTCCTCAAGTTTCAGAGAGGCAGGGAGGCTGTTTCAGAGGAAGGCCCCAGCTGAAGAAAGAGATCTTCCACCAACTCGTTGCTTGGAGAAGCGACTGACGCTGACGGACTTGGAGGCGGATGAGCGAAGAGCTCGAGAAGGAAGATCTTTAGGAAGAGGGAGTTGAAGGTATTGGGGCTGCAGGCCCCAGAAGGTCTTGTGGACAATGCAGAGGGTTTTTAACTTAATCCTTGCAGCCACTGGGAGCCAGTGCAGAGATTTCAGTCCTGGAGAGATACGATCCATGGGTTTGAGGCCAAGGACAAGTCTCGCAGTCCGGTTCTGGATGAGTTGCAAAGGGCGGAGAGTAGAAGCAGGCAGATTTAGAAAGAGGCTGTTGCATTAGTCCAACCTAGAGAGAACCAGAGCTCTGGTGACAGTGCGCTTCTGGGGGAAGGAGAGGAAAGGAAGAATGCCTCTGAGGAGGTGCAGTTGGTAGTGTGACTTCTTAGAGACGTCACAGATGTGAGGAGAGAAGGAGAGTGTGGAGTCGAAGATTACCTCGAGGTTTTTAGCCTCACAGGTGGGAGCAGAAGGAGGGCCAAGAGAGGCCAGCCAGAGGGTGACAGGAAAGGAAGGAGCGGGAGTGCCGATGAGGAGAATCTCAGTCTTACTGCCATTAAGGCAAAGATCATTGGCAGCACACCACTCCTGGATAGCAGACAGACAGTCAGAGATGAGAGACGGAGAAGAGGTGGCCGAAGGTAGCCTGAAAATTAGCTGAGTGTCATCCGCATAGCACAGAAAGATGGGGCAGAGAGCGGCAATGGGGTGGGCAAGAAGTGCCAGGTATTGTTTGAACAGCCAGAGAGAGGGGTTAGACCCCTGGGGAACACCAAAGGTAGAGATAGAGATAGAAGAGAGGAAGGTCCCAAGTTGGATCTGGGAGGGTCGATCAGAGAGGAAAGAATTCTGTCATGCTAGGGCCTGACCGGTGATACCCAGATTGTCACAGAGACGGTTGAGCAGGATGACATGGTTGACCGTGTCAAAGGCAGAAGAGAGATCAAGTAAGATGAGGACACAGGGGATGTTGGAATCAAGGTTTGAGAGCAGGTCTTCACAGATGTTCAGGAGAGCAGTTTCCATGCTTCTGGCAGCTCTGAAGCCAGACTGATGGTCATGAAGACAGCCAACAGATTCAGTGTGAGGATTAAGCTGGGAGATGGCCAGCTTTTCCAGGAGTTTGCCCATTAAGGGAGTGATGGAGATTGAGCGATAGTTAGCGGGGCAGGACGGGTCGGCAGAGGGTTTCTTAAAAAGAGGGTGAACAAGGGAGTTCTTCAGGGGGGATGGGAAGACTGCAGTGGGGAAGGAGTGGTTGCAGAAGTCGGCCAGAGCAGGAACCAGGGAGTCAATGTGGTCCTTGATGGTTTTGGAGAACATGGATGAACCTGTTTTGATGACAGTTTCATAGATCGAACTTGTCTAGAAACCTCATCTGGGGTGAACAGGGGGGAGGCAGAGAAGAGGGAAGATAGGTGGCCAAAGAAGGGCCAGAGAAAGAGAGAGAGGACAGGATGTCCTGAGTTTTAGAGATGAAATGAGAAGCCAGAGCTGTGCAGAGGGCCTGGGAAGGGACAGGAGAGGCAATGAATGCAGCAGGATTGGCCAGTTCCTTGCAGACTTTAAAGAGTTCGGCCGAGTTGTTAGATGCCGCAGAGATGCAGGCTTAGATGTGAGCTCTCTTCTTGGTGCGGACAGAGAGCCGGTATTGCCTTTGGAGCAGGCAGCAGGCCAGTATGTCAGAGGGTATAGTGTACCAGAAGCACCCCATTTCCGCTCAGCCACCCAAATATGAAACAGAACATCAAATCTTAAGGGGTCAGTACACCATGAAATCCCAAGGTTCTTCTGAAAGACATCCATTATTCATACATACAAATTAGAGGCATTCTAATGATAATACTTTAAAACATGTGGCAAAAATCAAACAATGTATTCCTTTATCATTTCCCTTTCCTGTTTGAAAAGTACCTAATTTCACATTTCTTTAACTGATGTTGTGATTCGAAACATTACTGAAGGTGACATCTACTGGTAAAGTGCAGAATTGCCACTCATATTTTGAAAGACATCTGGTGGGAGAGGTCAGTGCAGCGAGCCCTGGCTCAAGGGCAATATTTGGAGACTGCCAAGGCTGTGCCCTGACTAGCCCTGGCCTACTTAAATCCCTGGTTTTGTCTCTTCTGATAAATATATATGGTATAGCTCTTGATGACATAATTGGTTTCTGCCCACATACTTTCTGCAGTTCTGCCTACACAGATTGAATGATGCTGGGGTCTAAACATATCTCTAGGCCAAATCAAGTGGGATACGGTTTTGGGGTGAACAAGTGTGGCCTAAGCCCAACATCTGGGAGTGACCGACAAGGAAGGCAAAACAATAGGGAAGAACTGAACTGCAAGGATGTTTAGGAAAGTCACACGTTCTTTCTGGATGTCCCCCCACTGTCACCGTACCCATAATGCCACTAATACAACTGTCATAATAATATGTGTCCTTGATGGTTGTGCCCCCCCAATTCCCTCAACACCAGTGATGCAAATGTAAGAAGATTCATTGCAGGCTGTGCCCCTAACCCCATAATGCCAGCCTGGTAAATAACGTACAACTTTCAGTTCTATGAACGGTTTCTACTATATCAGCACTCTCAATACACACTTATGCCCTCCCCCTCTCTCTCTCTCTCTCTCTCTCTCTCTCTCTTTCTCTCTCTCTCTCTCTCTCTCTCTCTCTCTCTCTCTATCTCTCTCTCTCTCTCTCTTGCTCTCTTTGCCTCTCTGTCTCTCTCTCAAACACACACAAACACAGCCTCTACCTGTCTCCTAGTGATTTCATGTACAATGCTTGCTCATGTGAAGTCCAGATTAGCATCCCTGCTTGTGTTTTACCTCAATCCTCCTCTGTGTATCTTCTTTATGTGACAATGCTTTATGCTACTCTGTCAACATAATAATAATAATAACAACGTTTGTGCTTGTAGCACTTCATATGAGACTCCTCCAGCTTCTAAGCCCTATACGAAAAGGAGGAGTTGTTACTTTTTCTAATGGTACTTGACTTATCCCACCAGTCCTTAGAAGGATGATAGGCTAACTCAGCCCCGCTGCAGGATCCGAACTTGACGTGCAGGCTGCCTTCATAGATACAAGCACTTTATTGGTGATCTATCTGTCAGGAGCCAGAAACTGAATGTTCTACGTCAGAGAGATGGCAGGGCCTGACTTCCAATGTTCTGCCTCTAATACAAGAACCCTATGCATACTGCATGGAGCAAAGGGCTCTAAACAGAAAAAGCCTTTTTGTTGTGGAATGTGCCCCACCCTAGGCCTTCGCAAGGTCCCTGACTTGGACCACCATGTATGCGCAATGTGCATGATGATAGATTTCCAATGCTTCCTGTGATGGATGCTTAGCAGCAACAGCCTACATTTTACCCTAAAAGCCCCACCTCCAGACAAGCACCTCACAACCTACCTCCAAACTCCCGCCCCAGGAGGTCCCAACACGCTTCCCCCTTTGTGCATTATCTTTACAATCAATAACAGGAAACCCAGCTTTTATGGGTAGGAAAAGCTGCAGCTGCTTTATTAGGCAGGAGATAACTTAGAGGTTATCTGTTTCTACCATGCATACTCGGGGTTCTATGCTGAGCATGGGGTCCTTATAATTACTGTTCCACCACCCTAAGTTACCTGAACTTCTGCATGGTTTACACCCTTCCTCAGGTTCCAAGGACTCCCGACCTCTTACGCCAATGAAGAGAGGCAAATGAACGTGTCCATCATGGCTTCAGCCCTCCCCCCAGACATGAATAGTGAACCTCGCTCATAGCATCCACCCCCTCACCACCATTGTATCGCTGCTGTGAGAGACGGTACTCCATGAGACAATCTTACAGACCCTACCCGGATGACATCACCGAAGCAATAAATCTGCAGGTGATGGAACCCCTGGATGAGCTGTAATTAGGAAAGAGAGAAGGATGTCACGGATGATCCCGACACACATAGACGCATTAGACACAAAGCACATATGCATCCAAGCATGAAGATACACAGACAATAGGTCACATTGCCCTTAGACACGAAGTATATGCTTGCATCCACTAGGGTAGATAACACATACTCTCTTTTCTATGCTGAAACGCAAGTCACACGAGAATGCACATAAACACTTGCTTAATGCAGAACACAACTAAAACGAGTGGTCATGTTAACCAAGATGAAGGACACAGTCATGTTAGGTGAATAGGAGACATTGGGAAGCCATCAGACAACAGAGAAACCCTGTCTGCGGAACCAGCAGAAGAGCCAAGCCTGAACAACGCAGATTGTAACTGCACAGATTGCCAAGATTAGAGGAGACAGACAGGCTCAGACCAGCATTGGGTTATTCCAGGAAATAAGCAGACCCCGGATAACAGATATAAGTCTATCTGAAGAAGTAAGGAAACAAACGTTGCAGAAAGGTCAGGTTCCCATCAGCTCACACCTGACACCGAGGAGAAAGTAGCTTGAACAAGTTTCCAGAGGCCAAGGAGGTAATGACACCCAAAGCAGAAAGGGGTAAAATCCTCATAAATTACAGAGCAGGATAATTCGAAAATACAGTCCCCACACATGTGACTTGCAGCTGGCAGAGATTGTCTATTCATTACAGCCAGACATGGGCAGACAGAGACCTTCGTTCCCATCCATCTCTTTGGAATGCAAGATACAATACAGTGTAAAGTTGAAAGCTAAGTCTCCTGGCTCGAGGCCTAGGGAATCAGGGAATGGTAACTTTGGTGGGACAGACAACACCTTCGGGCCGTTCTCATCACCATCAATTGTTGCTCATGTGCTCGTAACAGTCCATACCCCAAGGCTGTGAAAGCTACCCCTGACCAATCACTGTCCATCATTCACATTGACCTTAACAGTGTTGCAGCCACCACTCATAACTCACCCTGATGACATGTTCCCCATGCATCATTTTGTAGGTGGTGATCACGCGCCTGCCATCCTGGTGCGTGTGGCATGCTTGGCGTCTACGCCGTCATTGATTGGACTCCACATTTCTTTCTAATTTCTTTGATGGCGGTCTAGCCTTTCTGCCTTCCCTTCCTGTTTACTATTTTAGCCCCGCCCCCTATTCTTTCCTCACGTTACAACCCTTGGAGTTTTTCCGATTCGCTTTGGGTTAACGCTCTGTAGTTTTCTCCTTGCAGCTGTTGCTGCCTTCTGCTCTGTCTTTCCGCTTTACTTACCTATGCCTGCTACCCTCGGACTCTGTTTTTTCCTCTCGTGTTGCCGTTCTCCACGGTGCTGTTTTCTCCTTTTGATATCCCTTCCTGTCCTTCACGGCCTCGATGCTTGCAGTACCGGGTCCTCGGTATACTTCCTTCCCCTTCGCCGCTCCCTTTCTCTGCAGCGTCGGCTCTTCTGTTACTTTCTTTCTTTTTCTCTCCATCTGTTTGCTACTGTCTTTGGCTCACCTTCTCCCTTTCCAATTCTTTCCTAGACACTGAGATTTACCTTATTGTTCCTACAGCTCTGTGGTCTGTCTTTTGTTGTGATTGAGGTACTTGCAGTTTTGCTTCCATCCTTCCTCCGCTCTGTACAACAATACTGCTACCACTTAAGGACTTCCATCAAGAGGATTCCCTTTTCTACAAACACCTTCGGAATCATTCAAGAGGTTTTATTAGCCACAGGCTTTTTCCTCTTGCAATTGGCATTCTCGGAAGGGGGTCATGTGTTTTTCGCCTTTGCCGGCAACACAGTGGCTTCTTTCCAAGGGCGGCCGTATCTCTACCAGAAGAAGAAGAAGGTAAACAGTAAGAAGAAGGATCGGGCACTCATGTTATCACCAGAAGAATCAGGTGAGGAGGTGGAGGAGGGGGTGTTAACAGATTTGACGGACACCATTGATGATAAACCAGGCACTCCTGATGGTGGTCCTATGTCGAGTTACTTAATATCACCGGACCAATTAGATTACTAACCCCATATAGAAACTATGTTCAACTATACTACTCACCCAATCATATTCCCCCTAGGCTTATGTAATGTATCATTTGTGTGTGATGTCATATTGAAGTAAAACTATGTAGCAAGCTGGTACCAGGGAGAGAGAGAACAGGAGATCTCCTGATGCCCATCACTGTCCCTGTATTATTTAGATATTGTTAATAAAACAGTAATTTTGCCACATTATTACACTCTTCTATATTTTGGGTGTGGGACTCTCCCTGCCTGTCCACTGCATACCCAAGAGGGGGCATCTTCCCCACCTCAACACCCTTGCTAGTTTCCACATCTCCAACACTCTAACATTCTTACTCAGTTTTCCCAGTCCATCCCCACCTCTTCTACCTTGCTCGTTTCCCAGGTCTTCGACCCCTTATGCCATTGCTCAGTTCTCCCCGGGCTCCCGACCTGTTGCACCATTCCCAGTTTCCTAGGCCTCCCAACTTCTTACACCATACTAGGTTTCCCAGGTCTCCGGCCCTCTTACCTAATTACTTGGTTTCCGATATCCTGCTCCCTTAGTATCCATTTGCTTAGTTTTCCAGGTCTCCTGACTTCTTATACCATCACTTGATTTCCCAGACCTCATTGGCGGTCTCCACATCACCCCTTACAACCGTCCAAAACCTCAAAAAGTTTGAAAATATCCAATTGGAATGAAATCATTGTCAATTAAAAAGCCAGTCAAAATTGTTCAGAATTAAAACTGTTTTAGGAAAAAAACGGAGCAAAAAGTAGTTCTGTTTTGCTGCCAAAAGCTGACAACGTGGTCTAAAACTTTTCTTTTGACATCAGTACAAAAATAGTGTACAAGTAGCACAACGTCAACTGTACGCATTCATGTGCAGGGATTTTCTTATGCTGCAGGACTAAAAGGCATCTTGCTTTTGAAGGCACGCCCCTAAATGCTCACACCAGAAAAAATACAAGCTGCTAGGGAAAAAAGACCAAGAGATTCTTGTAAGGATAACAAGTTTTAATTATACAAAAAAATAGGTGTGCCAGCAAAGAACTGACGATGCTGGTTCCATATTCTTCTTTCTGAAAGAAAAAAAATATTGCACACAAAAGGCCAAAAGGAGGAGGGAAAGGAGAACGTGGGGGGTAAGTCAATAAGAGAGAAAGATAGTAGTGAGAGAGAAAGAGAAGAAAAGAGAGAGAGAGATTTTAATAAATGTTTCAATTAATAATGGGCTTGTGTGGTTCTAAAAAACTAAATGTTTTTTAGTTGCTTACTTTACTATTGGAGCTGGCAGAATCGGTTGTTGGAGCTAAGGTAGGAGAGCGGCAACCTGGGAACTAAGCATGGTTGTGTATTGTTTGTGGGTGCCCTACATACATCTGAAAGATGAATCCAATAACGAAGCCCCTTTACTTTTACAGCAAAAGGGGTTGAGAATATGACCTCGTATGGGTCATGAAATCTTGGGTTGTTCCACTTTCTGACAAAACCTAAATCAATTCTTCAGACAGGAGCAGTTGGGTACACTGGGAGCTTGCTACTGCTGTGTGTGGCTCCTGTTGTGTCCCTGTTCTGGGTGGCACAGATTGTTGGGAGGTGCACATAATGGCACATGTTAGAGTTGTCAAATACTCTTTAAATTCCTCGCATAGGGCCGCTGCAGCCTTCAGGGCATCTGATGCTCTCCTGCCAGGGGATATGGGTGTGTTTATGTGTCGACCAGTTACCGTGTCATGGTGTGATAGATGATGGTCCTTGCTATGTTGTGTGTGTAAACTGCAGAGGGCCAAGGGAAAGCAGTGCACCAAGTTCTTTTTAAGTGTGGTACAGAGCTTAGATAGTTTGCTCTTGAGCAGGCCGCTGATCCTCTCCACAATGCTGTTGACCTGCGGTGATAAATAGAACACATCTGGTGCTTAATGCCAAGTAGCGCTGTGATCTCTTTGAAGAGTTAATTGAAAAAATGTGTGCCGTTAACGGACTTTAACACATCGCACACACCCCATCAAGGGAAAATTCCCAGACAAGAAATTTGGCAGTGCATTTGGCATCCGGGTGTGCACAAGATCCTGCTTCAACCCACTGTGAGAAAGGGCAGATGACAAAAATCAACCCATTGCATCTTTCTCCCATGTCGGCATAATCTATGTGTAGCTCGTGGAACGGTCCAATAGGGCAGGGCAAGGTGCCTCGTATGTATCGGAGTGTCATGCCTGTGCTAAAACTTTGACACGTGGTGCAATGTATGATCATGATCAAACCAATCCTCCTGTATATCTGCTGCAATGTGTTGTTTTGAGCTGTGGGCAGGGTGGTGAAGTTGGATAAAAGCTATTGTCAGTAGTTCATATGGCATTATTGCCTTGCCAGAGCATTCTTGGTGCCATAACAAATCGTTTGGGTACTGTTTGCATCCTCTCTTGGACCACATTTCCGTTTCTTCACTGGGCAATAGGCAATGCTATATAAGGGGTGTTTGGATGATCGTGTGTTGGTGTCGTCAGGACATACTAGGAAATTATTGGGACCGGACGATAAGCTGCAGTTTTTGGCCGCAGCATCTGTGGCAGCATTTCCCAGTGAAATTTCATCTATGTTATTGGTGTGGGCGGTGCATTTGATGGCCATCACCACAGAGGGTTGAAACAACGTGGAAATCAATATATTTGGCAGTGTGGCATGTTGTACTGGGGAACAGTCTGCTCTCCGGAAACTTCTCCTCTTCCTGTGTGAGAAACCAGCTGCACTGTTGTAGTGACGTATGCAGAGTCTGAATAGATGGTCACGTGGCAACCTTGTGATGCTTGTAGCACTTCGATGAGTGGCACAAGCTCTGCTGCTTGGGCTGAATAATGCATGGGTAGTCTTTTCATCACTAGTGTTTCATATTGACCTCCCTCGAGGCACACTACTGCGGCACTGTCATGATGCCTACCTCCAAGGAGCCAGGTCCGACCCAGCAACCCCAGAGGCAGGCATCATTTCCCCCAGGGAAGTGCCAGCGGGCCCAAGCTGGGGCCCTTTGGACACAGTCCTGGCGCCTTAGGTGCCAGGCTCATGTTGGACCCCTGTCCTGGCGCCTTAGGCGTCAGGCTCATAAAGCTAGACATGTGTTCAAGTGTTTTAATGTGCACTTACCTGATGCAGACCATGCTGCTACATCCAGGCCCTCTTGAGGCCTGAATGGAACTACTTTACCTGTGGGACTACTTTCCCTGGGTGTGGTCGGGGAAGGATACATACCTGATCGGTGGAAGGATACATTCCTGGAACTTCTTCCAAAGCTATTTAAACCACACCCGATCAGCAACTCACCCTTCGCGTTGTTCTGCTCCTCGCAGCTGGACGCTCACCGTGTCAGCTCCTGTTTCTGGACTTCAGCCACGCCTGTCAGCATCCTGGGTCACCTGCTAAGAGAGAATTGGAGAGAAAGAAGACCTTACCTGCTAAAGCAGCATCACGGAGACATCACACCGACAATCCTGAAAGGGAAGACATCATTTTAAAAGCATTTCGCTTCGATCGCTGCAGCGCTGCATTTCACTCACCTTTCCTGGGAACCTCCATCTTCAGCAGCGATCATCCAGATCCGCAGCCACTTCCCAGAGCCTAGAGAGAAAAAGACAAGAACACAAGGTGAGAGAAGGAAGGGAATAGGAAAGCTCAGTTTCCTTCTAAGACTTGCCCGTTGGGTAATTCCCATTTCATTTCGGGTCCTGCCGCTTCCTGGCATTCCGGACCCCGGCCCCTATGGGGAAAAAAGACAAAGACATTGAATGAGCGAAAGCAAAGACATTACCCGAACGCTCATCCAGAACTTACCTGTCATTTACTGGAACTGCAGGTTTCACTTCGGGTCGGCGCCATATCTCCGGCATTCCGAACCCCGGCCCCTAAGGGGAAAAAGACATAAGCGTTAGCGCTTGCTGCAATAAGACAATGAACATTATTATTAAGCTTGAACTTTTGAACTTGCTACAGAACTCTTACAGCGCTTTACCTGAATAGTCAAGCTTATTTGAACTCCCATCAAACCTCAATCCAGTGAAGTAACTGGGTTTCAACGCGCCCCTGCATCAGAAGCAGGATGGAGAGCTCATCCTTCCTGACCCTAAGGTGAGACTTCACGGGGAATCGAGGAAGGGTATCGTGGAGGGTTGGAAGGGAGTGGGAGGCTTGAGCATTATTCCGTCAGTAGGTAATACTCCCTTTTCACGCACAGGGGAATATTCCTGCGAGCCAGTGAGTCCATCTTCAGAGTCCTGCGCTTCACCATTGAAGAAGCATCAGCACTCGAAGCCAGACCTGCGCCTCCGTGGGAATCAGGTGAGCGTGACAGAACGTGAAGCCTACCCACAATTTCCCACCCGGGCGCTATGGAGACTTCCGAGACAGATCAGCTGGCCCAGCTTTTGGGGGAATTACGGGCAGAAGTGCACTCAGCCCGCCAGGAGACTAACGCTCTCAAAAGAGAACTGATCCTATCCAAGGAAAGAACAGATGACCTGGCCAAAAAGTTATTGCAGGCCCAGGCAGGGCACACTCCTTTACCTAATTCCGGAGGCACTTCCACATCAATGGGTTTGAATAACCCGGTACAAATCAATCTACCTGAACACATGCCTTTGGCCCCGCCAGAACGTTTTGCGGGGGATCCCAAGAAATATGCCGTCTTTATGAACCAATGTCATTTACACTTTCTATGCAGACCCGGGGCCTTCCCTAAGGATCAGACCAAGGTAGCCTTTATACTATCTTACCTCAGTGGCAGTGCTGCCGATTGGTCTATTCCATTGGTAAATCAGGATGATCCCATTCTCCAGAATTTTCAGGGTTTCCAGGCCAGCATGGAAAGATTGTTTGCTCGACACTCTCAAGGACAGGCCTTTGATAACGAACTGCTATCCTTACGACAAGGTAATCAGGATCTCCTGTCCTACGTTGCCACCTTTAATAGACTGGTTGTGGAAACTAGATGGCCAGAAAACAAAAGGATCACATTGTTTCATCGAGGCCTGCACGGAGAGTTTAAGGATGTTCTAGCTCAGATAGTAGATCCACACCAGGTCTGCGCAGACTACATAGACTTGGTGGTTCAACTTTATCACAGACTTCAAAACAGAAAAGCAGATCGGTTCAAGTACGAAACCCGAGTACCGATCAAAACCCACGCTAACTCCAAGAGTACCGACGTATCCGAACCTATGCAAATCGGCGGTGTTAAAGGACCATTAACGCAGAAGGAACGAGAGAGAAGGCGGCAAAAGCAACTTTGCCTGTATTGCGGGACTTCCGGTCACTTTCTTCGAAATTGTCCGGTTAAACCACCTAAGAAGGTGCTTGGAGCCACTGATAACGATTTATTGACACCTGATTCGGGAAACGACCTAGCCCGACAAGCGTAGGGGTCCGCTTGCCGAGCTTGAAAACAAACTCTTTGACCTCGCATTTTGTCATGCCAATGGTGCTCGTGGACACAAAACAGCCTCAGCTGTTGCATGCTATAAAAGCATACATCGACAGTGGAGCTATTGGAAATTACATAGACCGTGAATTGGCTTCCAGGATTAAGCTCCCTCTGCGTCCGAAAGTAAACCACGATGTCATTACTACAGTAGATGGAACCGAAATAGCCTCAGGGCCTGTAACGCATTCCACTGTTGAAATGACACTGGTGGGTCAGGATGGACATCGGAAAGCAATCGTGTTTGATGTGATCAAGGCCCCACAATTTCAAGTAATTCTTGGAATTCCTTGGTTAGAAACACATAATCCCAGCATTGACTGGCGAGCAAAGAAGATACGTTTTCCTGATTGTGAACCAACTTCTTACCCAAGAAATCCAGTTATGGGTCTAGCCTCAGCAACTTCCACCCCTGTACAGCTACCGTCAGAATACCAAGAATTCCAAGACGTTTTTCAGAAGGAACAGGCTAACACGTTACCTCCCCATCGGTCTTATGATTGCCAAATCGATCTGGTACCCAATGCTCAACTACCTTGTAGTAGGATTTATGCTCTTACGGAACCTGAGAACCTACATTTGCGTCAGTATTTAGATCAGTACCTAGCCAATGGTTTTATTCGCCCGTCCAAGTCTCCTGTCTCCTCAGCTCTGTTCTTCATGCCAAAAAAAGAGGGCGACCTTAGAACATGTATAGACTATCGCGCCCTAAATCAAATAACGATTAAGAATCGTTACCCTCTGCCCCTGATCCCTGAGTTTATCACCTGGTGCGTATAAAAGAAGGCGACGAATGGAAGACTGCATTCCGCACCAAATTTGGGCGCTTCGAATATCAGGTGATGCCCTTCGGTTTGTGCAATGCACCTGCCGCCTTTCAGTACTTTATGAATGATGTTCTTCGGGAATTTATCGACGTCTGTGTCATTGTTTATATTGACGACATCCTGGTGTACTCTTCTTCAGAATCCGATCACAGAAAACATGTTAGGGCAGTTCTTGAGAAATTGCGCCAGCACAGACTATTTGCAAAGCTCGAAAAATGCGTTTTTCATACCACAGAAGTGGAGTTTCTCGGATTCATCCTGACACCTCAAGGAGTCCGAATGGACTCGCGAAAGGTGGACGCCATCCTCAAATGGCCATCTCCTAGCTCGGTGAAGGGAGTTCAGAGCATGCTCGGCTTCGCCAATTTCTATCGAAGATTCATCCCAGAATTTTCCCGAACAGTCCAACCCATCACAGTTCTCCTAAAGAAAAACAAATGCTTTGAATGGACTCTTGAGGCCGAACAAGCCTTTCAGGACCTGAAAACCAAATTCACCTCTGCACCTATATTGAAGCACCCGCACCCAGATCTCCCTTACATTGTGGAAACCAACGCATCCAGTTCGGCCATGGGAGCTGTCCTGTCGCAAAGAGACCCAGAAACTAACCAACTACACCCTGTGGCCTTTTGATCCAGGAAATGTTCTCCTGAAATCAACTACGCAATAACCGACAAAGAGTTACTGGCTATTAAATCTGCTTTCAAGGCTTGGCGTCACTACCTTCTCGGGGCAAGACACACCATCACCGTAATTACGGACCACAGAAATTTACAGTATTTAAAGACGGCCAAAGCTCAATCTTCAAGACAAACTCCTTTTTATACTTTGTATGGTCACCATCCTCGGACCTGTGTTCTAGATCCACCTCTGACCCTGGAAATGCCCGCAGTAAATCATCTGCATTCCACAATAACCCGAGCCTTCAAAGAAGCTGCAATTCATTTACAGCAAGCCAAGAAAAAGTATAAAGAAAACGCTGATTTGCACCGAAGTAAAACTCCTCCTTACCAAGTAGGAGATCAGGTATGGCTAGCAACGAAACATTTACCCCTCAAGGGCCCGCAAACCTTCAATCCCAGATTCATAGGGCCTTATCCCATCAAGGCTATAATCAATCCCGTGGCCTTTAAACTGGATTTACCGTCTAACATGCGTATTCATCCAGTTTTTCATGCATCACTTTTCAAGCCAGTACAACCAGGGACCCGACTGTCCAAGCCTCCAGACCCAGTTCAAATTGAAGGGGAATTAGAATTCGAAGTTAAAGACATTTTAGACTCCAAGGTGTTAAAGTCCAAACTCTTCTATCTTGTTGACTGGAAGGGATATGGACCTCAGGAGAGATCGTGGGAGCCTAGTAACCATGTTCACGCACTTCGATTAATACAAAGGTTCCACCAGAGATTTCCGAACAAGCCAAAACCCCCGGAGGGAACAACCTTGGGAGGGGCCTTGAGGGGGGGTACTGTCATGATGCCTACCTCCAAGGAGCCAGGTCCGACCCAGCAACCCCAGAGGCAGGCATCATTTCCCCCAGGGAAGTGCCAGCGGGCCCAAGCTGGGGCCCTTTGGACACAGTCCTGGCGCCTTAGGCGCCAGGCTCATGTTGGACCCCTGTCCTGGCGCCTTAGGCGCCAGGCTCATAAAGCTAGACATGTGTTCAAGTGTTTTAATGTGCACTTACCTGATGCAGACCATGCTGCTACATCCAGGCCCTCTTGAGGCCTGAATGGAACTACTTTACCTGTGGGACTACTTTCCCTGGGTGTGGTCGGGGAAGGATACATACCTGATCGGTGGAAGGATACATTCCTGGAACTTCTTCCAAAGCTATTTAAACCACACCCGATCAGCAACTCACGCTTCGCGTTGTTCTGCTCCTCGCAGCTGGACGCTCACTGTGTCAGCTCCTGCTTCTGGACTTCAGCCACGCCTGTCAGCATCCTGGGTCACCTGCTAAGAGAGAATTGGAAAGAGAAAGAAGACCTTACCTGCTAAAGCAGCATCACGGAGACATCACACCGACAATCCTGAAAGGGAAGACATCATTTTAAAAGCATTTCGTTTCGACCGCTGCAGCGCTGCATTTCACTCACCTTTCCTGGGCACCTCCATCTTCAGCAGCGATCATCCAGATCCGCAGCCACTTCCCAGAGCCTAGAGAGAAAAAGACAAGAACACAAGGTGAGAGAAGGAAGGGAATAGGAAAAGCTCAGTTTCCTTCTAAGACTTACCTGTTGGGTAATTCCCATTTCATTTCGGGTCCTGCCGCTTCCTGGCATTCCGGACCCCGGCCCCTATGGGGAAAAAAGACAAAGACATTGAATGAGCGAATGCAAAGACATTACCCGAACGCTCATCCAGAACTTACCTGTCATTTACTGGAACTGCACGTCTCACTTCGGGTCGGCGCCATATCTCCGGCATTCTGAACCCCGGCCCCTAAGGGGAAAAAGACATAAGCGTTAGCGCTTGCTGCAATAAGACAATGAACATTATTATTAAGCTTGAACTTTTGAACTTGCTACAGAACTCTTACAGCGCCTTACCTGAATAGTCAAGCTTATTTGAACTCCCATCAAACCTCAATCCAGTGAAGTAACTGGGTTTCAACGCGCCCCTGCATCAGAAGCAGGATGGAGAGCTCATCCTTCCTGACCCTAAGGTGAGACTTCACAGGGAATCGAGGAAGGGTATCGTGGAGGGTTGGTAGGCAGTGGGAGGCTTGAGCATTATTCCGTCTGTAGGTAATACTCCCTTTTCACGCACAGGGGAATATTCCTGCGAGCCAGTGAGTCCATCTTCAGAGTCCTGCGCTTCACCATTGAAGAAGCATCAGCGCTCGAAGCCAGACCTGCGCCTCCGTGGGAATCAGGTGAGCGTGACAGGCACCCATATGCCTTTGTTCTGTCACTTGATCAATTTTCCCTGCCCCATCAACAAAGTGCACTGCTAGGGAGCTTCGCCGACCCGAAGTGAGACGTGCAGTTCCAGTAAATGACAGGTAAGTTCTGGATGAGCGTTCGGGTAATGTCTTTGCATTCGCTCATTCAATGTCTTTGTCTTTTTTCCCCATAGGGGCCGGGGTCCGGAATGCCAGGAAGCGGCAGGACCCGAAATGAAATGGGAATTACCCAACAGGTAAGTCTTAGAAGGAAACTGAGCTTTTCCTATTCCCTTCCTTCTCTCACCTTGTGTTCTTGTCTTTTTCTCTCTAGGCTCTGGGAAGTGGCTGCGGATCTGGATGATCGCTGCTGAAGATGGAGGTGCCCAGGAAAGGTGAGTGAAATGCAGCGCTGCAGCGGTCGAAACGAAATGCTTTTAAAATGATGTCTTCCCTTTCAGGATTGTCGGTGTGATGTCTCCGTGATGCTGCTTTAGCAGGTAAGGTCTTCTTTCTCTCCAATGGGCCTCCTCCCATGGGCCATCCTTTGCTTTGGGAATGCCATCCTCCCGGCTTCATATTTGGCACAGTCATGTATTTCCAAGTTTCCGTTTGAACACATTTCTGTCAAGAAAGTGAAGTGGCAGGGTTCACTGTTCTACATCACACAACATGGATGTTTGGGCTCTAGAGGATAATCTCATATGCTGTGTGGGCAGGGTGGATTTTGATCTCTACATGATGGCGAGAACTGAATGCTCCACATACAGAGTTACTGAGTATCCCATCACTATTGTGGAACTTTTTCGATCATGAACTCAGCCTCATCAAGTGCTTGTTTGCATGCAAATTGTCCTTACATAACTGAATTGGATGTACTACTGTAATAGTCCAATGGCTTGTGGCCCATTGTACTCTTCTTGATTAGCACGGCGGTCATAAGTTTGCCATTGGAATGTGAGAATAAGTAAAATTCCTGTGTGTAGTTTGGGGTGGCAAGAACTGGGTCTGTGGATATTACTTCCTTCAAATCATTGACATTTTGTATCATGTCTGCTGTCCATTTCAGTTTGTGGTTACCTTTCTGTGCTTCTTTGAGGCCCTGTAGGAGCAGCCTGGTGATTGCTGCATAGTCTATAATCCATGCTCTGCAATAGTTGCATAACCCTACCCATTTTTGCATGCTTTCACTGTTACAGGTCTGGGGGTGGCGCGCACAGATGTCACTTTATCTGGCATTATTCTTTTGCCATTTGCTGATATCAGCAGGCCTAAATACAGTACTTCATGTTGGCAGTAATGGAGTTTGGTGTTCTCCACCTTGAACCGTTGTGGGCCAGGAGTTGGAGAAGAGTGATAGAGTCTCTTCAGCAGTTCTGCTCACTGTGGCTACACCCAAGCATGTAGTCCACGTACTGGATGACCGTGCTGGGCACTTGAATGTTTCCTAGGTCAGCATGTAATATTCAGTTGAAAAAGCATGGGCTCTCACAGTACCCTTGGGGCAAACAAGTGTGTTTGTGACGCTTTCCACCATGGGTAAAGGCGGTGAGGTATTGTGAGCCAGTGTCAAACTTACACAAGGAGAGAGTATCGACACTCTCCCCCGAACCACAGAAGCCAAATGGATTCGACCCTCCCACTGTGGTTGGCACGGGTGCCTGAATGTCAAGATCACCGGTAGTCACGTGGCAGCCAATGGGGGAAGAGGGATTAGAGAGGTTGTGGACAGTGTAGGGGAAGTTAGGTAAACCATAAAGAGGTGTAGGGAAACTTCTTTGGATAGGTAAGGAGAAGCACAGGGAAAAATACATACACATAAATCAATAACCTGACACACTCCGATAACCCTACTCCAACCTTACCCCTACTGCGCTCCTCACTCCCTGTACATAAGGCCCCTTACAAATAACATGTACCCTTTCTTCTAAATGAGAACACATATCTTAGAAGAACAAACATATAACATGAAACAAGATGAGCATGAACAAATGGACAACACTTAGCAAGCCAGATGGAACATACTAGGATATTTTCCCAAATGAATATACAACAGCATGGCCCCAAGGGCAGGCAAAAGCAAACATGACATGAACATAAATCAGCTTCCCAGCTGTAACATGATTGTGCTTGAAATTGTCTAGTGTAACTGACACGTGTTTACAGAGCACATGCGTCTGAGATTCAACTTAATAACCTGCTCCCTCGAACCAACCTATGGCCCGTTCATATTCCTTTCCTTACTTGGAGCGTAATGGATTACAAAACACACAAGCTCCTACTCAGAGCGTGATGGTTTACAAAAGAATAAACAGGTTTCCCTCGGATCGTAATGGTTTTCACAATCAACATGTCCCACATCTGCAACGTAATGAATTTGCAGAACAAATATATCCCTAATTCGAGGCGTGTAGAGAAACTCCTACATTCAGCAGGTACTCCAGCAAAATACAGTATAAAACAAAACACTGTCCACTTAGCTTTTTGTCCGGGAGCCACACGGGACTACCCGGACGAGAAGAGGTTGAGCGTTTGGAGCAGCAAACCTCCTGTCACTGTCGCGTGGCCCGGGAATGCCATTGCTGCTCCTCCATGAATCTTTTCCTCACACACCGTAACCACCCGCGCTAACAAAATAATCTGCACCTAGCACGGGCGAATGGCAGCAGATAGGCAGGCTGCAATTACTCACAGCTGCCACACTGTGCAAATGTGTGAAACTACAAAATGTCCCCAGTGCTGCTGGGAAATGAAGTACAAAAGGCCTAATCGAGTCTCCACAGCATTTCCCTTGCTGTAATGATACTCAGTCATCCCCCATGCTGCAAACCCCCTCGTCTGCCCCAGCCCTTAATCCTGACAGTCAAGGTGTGTGGAGACAAAGGTGTTTTACAGGCCCACTACTGTAAAGTAGTTCGCTTTTTTGGGGATACTGCACAAAATGGTGCCCGTGTAACCACCGGAAACTCTTTCTGTACCGCATCAGTTAGGGGGTATAAATCCTGGATCATTCTCCAATTTCCCCCTCTTGCCTTTTTGACAGGGTAGATTGCTGTGTTGCATGGTGACGTGGATGGCACTATTATCCCTTGGTTGAACAGGGCCTGTATCATGTCTCTGATTCCCTCCTCTGTTTCTCTTGATAGCGGGTACTGCTTCACCCGGGGTAGCACTGCTACTGCCCTTAGCGTAATGTGTACTGGGTCACTTCTTTTGAAAGCCCAACTTTATATGGGTTGGTGCTCAACAACTGTTTGGGTACATACTCTAAATCTGCCTCAATGAAGGGGGGCGACGCCACAACTGCCATCAGAAGACGCTGTACTCTTCTGAACTGCACCATGATTTCACAGGGGATGTACATTTCCAAAATTATTTCTCCATCACTGTCATTGTTTTAAAATAGATCAGAGTCTGTTACCTCCTTAAGGGGTACAGTGGGATTGATGCAAAGCACTGTATGCCATTCACACCCGTGCTTGTCTGTTCCTAGCACAACCACCCTTTTCGCAGATACTACAATCTTTGTAAGTCTAGGAACAAGATTGTGCCTGCCACCAATTCTGGGGACACCAAACAGCGATTCTAGTGTTTGCGAAAGTGTGGGTGCTTACTGCCACTTTTGTCTGTGCTGGCATTGATACTGATGCCTCCACAGCTACTTTAGCTAATTTGTTTTGTACTAGTTTAGCTTGCTCTGCCTGCCACCTCTGAACTGTTTCCTTGTCACGCTCCTACATTCTTCTGCAATGGTGTTCTATTATGCTCTGTGTTTCAGGCCACCCCTTTGCTTTAATGGTCACAATTTTGTCTAATGCCTTTTGCACCTCTTTGGCTAGGCCCTTTTTAACAATGAAGTAGAAGAAAGGTATGGATTGGTCCCACGAAATACCTGTCTCTGCTCTTCACATCTCCTGAACTTTAAGTAGTACATTGCATGATAGACTGTAGGCCGGGCGTGTCAGGGAATGCCCGCCATAGTGCGTCCCATACCTTTGCTGGGATCTTGTTAAATGATGGTCCATCATGTACATCATTCCCCAAAGTTACTCGCGGATACCCTGCTTTCACCCACACCTCCCCAGTTTGGTCTCCAATCGTCGCCACCATAAGCTCTTTTTGTCGACGACCACCAGGGGTACCCCGGCGGTCTCCTTTTCAAATGTATGAATCCACTTGCCCACGACCGCCGTAAGGGGCAGGAGTGCCTTTATCAAACTGTTTTTATCCATCTGTGCCCATGGCACATAGTGCAATCTGCCTGTACCCTTATTTATAAGGAGCATCTGCATCCTTGGCCTACCCCCTCAGTCCTTTTTCCACTTTCTCTCTTCCTGGACACTGCAACTCCATCAGTCCTTTTTCCACTTCTTCTCTTCCTGGACACTGCCATCCAGCCAAACCTGTTCCTTAACCTGCCCTCACACAAACATTACAGATTAGGATTTGGCAACGCATCTGATTAGCCATATAAAGAAACATTTAACAGATAACAACATAATGAACAACAAACAACACAGTCTTCATCTGTCAGGGTGTTTAGGTTCCGAAGCAGAGGGGTGAGAAGGTGAAGTTTCAGGCCTCATGAGATGTCTGAGTCGGGGCGTTGAGTGGTTTCTTGCCTTATTTTGTGTTGGGTCGGGGAGATTCTTCAGGGGGGTTTGTGGTCTGCGGAGAAGGGTATGTCACGAAGGTGGGCCTTCCATGCTACAAGGGTGTTGTTTATGTCATCGACTCCAGTGTTGGCCCCGTCTTGCCAGGCACTGGTCTCAGCTGCAGTCCACCGATCCAGCTCTTTAATCCAGCATTCGAACCTCGGACCTCCTTTCGACTTCCAAGCCATAGCTATTGTTCTTTTGGCCAGGATGCAGGAAATATCCATCAGCTTGACCACGTGTTTGAACTTTCTCACCCTGGGGTGGGCTCCCAGTAGACATTCTTTCGTTTCCCAATTGTATCTGGTGATGCCAGCACTTATGCAGGTCTGCTTTACTTTGGACCAGAGTTGGATCGCCTTGTTGCAGGTCCAGAACATGTGCAGCAGGTCCGCTGCATTGCTGCCGCACCAAGGGCAGTTTGGCGATGTATTCCTGTTGAAGCCAGCCACCCTCTTCGGAGTCATGTACGTCCTATAAAGGACGTTCAGTTGGATTTGTCGGAATCTAGTGTTCCTAGAGACCTCTTTGGGGTAAAGTAGTATTCTTTCCCATTCTTCGTCCGTCAGCGTGGCTCCTAGGTCGGTCTCCCATCTTTCCTTTAGTGTTGCACTTTTGGGGTTGGGTCTGTCCATCAATCGACCGTAGATTCCGGTTACTGGTTCCCAGCCGTCTGAGAGCTTGTGCATCTCTTGGAGTAAAGGATATAAGTTGAGTTCTACTGGCCAGTCCAGCCATTTCTTTCTTGCGACCTGTGTGAGGCGATGGTACCACAAGAATTGGCCTCCTCTGAGCCCCTCTGTCTCCAGGATCGATTAGAATTCCCTGAATTTGCCGTCCTCGAACATGTCACCCCATGCATAGATCCCAGTGTGCTCCCAGCTTCTCGCCACCCTGAGGTCTGTTATGGTTTTGCATGCATCTACAAGGATGGGAGTGTTGGGAGAGTATGGGTGACTCAATTGGAGGGTGGAGCAGGTTCTGGTCCAAATCTGTCTGCCCAATTGTATGATCATGGGGACGTCTCGTGTTTGCTTCAGCGGGTTCCAGAGTACCTCCTTGGGGAACAGGTTGGAGGGTATTAGCCTTAGTAATTCTGATTCAGCATTCGGGTCGTCTTGGAGCCATTTCGTCACATGGCTGAGCTGTGCGGCCAGGTAGTACATGTGTAGATCTGGGAGTTGCACCCCACCTTCTTTGTGTCGCAACATGAGAATTGCTAGGGGTCGTTTGTGTCTGGATGGGCCCCATAGAAAGTCCCTGATTAGTGATTCCAGTTTTCTGAAGAAGGGCAGGGGGACGTGGTAGCAGACGTTCGTGAAGTAATACAGGAGGCTCGGGAGCATAATCATTTTCATGATTGATGCTCTGCCCATCATGGCGAGTGGCAGTTTTGACTAGAACTTCATGGAGTTGTGGAGTGCCTTTGTTGCTATTTCGGTGTTATGGTCATGTGTAAGCTCTGGGGTATGTTTTATATTGATTCCCAGCTATTGGAATACTTCTGGTTGCCATTTTATTCCCACCTCTGGCAAATCGGCCTCTTCCACCTCCTTAAGTCTGGCCAGCGGGAACGCACAAGACTTCGATCTGCTGAATTTGATCCCAGAGTAGCGAGCATAGTTATCGAGGACATCTAGCATGACCTGCGCGTTTACGTTTGGGTCCTTTAGGTATAAAAGTACGTTGTCCGCGTATAAGGAGATTATAAAGTGCTGATTGCCCAATTTTATGCCCGCATCAAAGAACTGCTTCCTGCAACAGATGGCAATCGGTTCCAGTCCCAAGATGTACAACATGGGCAACAGCGGGCATCCTTGCCTGGTGACTCGTTGTATCGCCCAAGCTTCTGATATTATTCCACCAGTTTTCACTCTGGCCAGGGGTGAGTTGTACAGCACCTTGACCAATCTCACAAAGCCTTCTCCAAATCCAAACTCCCTCAGCACCTCGATCAACCATTCACAGAATATGGAATCGAAGGCCTTGATGGCATCTAGTGACAGCACCGCCAGGTCCTCGTCTCTTTCGTAAGTTTCCGCTATGACGTGTTGTAGTCTCCGGAGGTTGGCCATGGTGTTGCGTCCCGGGACAAATCCATTCTGGTCTTCGTGTATTATAGTCCCCACCGCCCTCGCGAGTCTCTTAGCCAGAATGGTGGTCAAAATCTTGCTGTCATAATTCAGCATCGCTAACGGGCGATAAGAGTCACAGCTTTCGTTGTTTGGTTTGAGCATGGGGATTATGATAGTTTCCTTCATGGTGCAGGGGAGGATTCCTTTCTCATACGCTTCCGTATAGACCTCATATAGTATCGGAGTGATAGTTGCTTCGTAAGCTTTGTAAAATTCGGGTGGGAGACCATCGCTCCCTGGAGTCTTGCTAGTGGCTAGGGATCTGATTGCGTCCGTGATATCTTCCGTGGTGATCTCAGTGTCTAGAGCTTCTTTCTGTTCTTCGGTTATTCTTGGGAGCCCGATCTCGTCGAGGGTGGCCCTGATTTCCTCCCTGGGTATATGTTCATCGTGGGAATAAAGTTTGGAGTAGAACTCCGCAAATGCGGTGTTGATGTCCTGTTGTGACTTATGTGTTATTCCACGTGTATCTTTGATCTCTGTAGGGAAGTGTCTCGGATGTTCGCGCTTGCACAGCCATGCCAGTAGTCTGCCTGGCTTGTCGGCCTCTTTATGGGCCCTGGTGGTGTTAGCTGCAAAGTCAAATTTAGCCAATCTGTCCCAGGCTGTTCGGCATTCGTCTCGGAGTTCCCGCCTGGTCTCCTCTGTCTCCGGTGTGGCGTCTAAGTCAGCTTCGAGACGTGTTATTTCCGCTTCCCGTTCTTCTAGTGTCTCTTTCAGGTGTCTCCTAATGCCTCCCGCTCGAGAGATCGCTTCACCCCATGTCACCACTTTCATCGCCTCCCATAGCGTACTCCAGCTCAATACGGATCCTTTGTTGTTATCAATATAGTCTTCAAGCTTAGTACAGAGATCTTCTCTGAAGTCCTGATCGGTAAGTGCTGCGGGAGGCAATCTCCATGTCGGTATCGGGGGGCTGGGACCTTTTAGTTTCCACTGTATGACTAGCGGTGAATGGTCGGATATCGATCTGCCTAGGTATGTGGTGGAGTCCACCGATGCAATTTGTTCCCTGTCGACAAACAGGTGTCGATCCTCGTGTGGATCTTGTGTGGGGCTGAGTAGAATGAGTAGCTTCTTTCTTCTGGGTGCTGTGCTCTCCAGATGTCTACTAGGTCTAGGTGTTCTAAGGTGATGTTGAGGGCCGTGATAGCGGCATTATGTGGTTGTTGGGGGGGCATTGATCTGTCCATTTCCCCTCTTCTGACGCAGTTGAAATCACCACCCCATATGAAGGTGCCCTCTCTGTGGTGAGCTATTTTGGAGCACAGCGTTTTAATGTGTGATGGAATTCCATGTTGTGGGAAGTAGGAATTGACCAGGCATATTGTGATGTGTTCGATGGTCCCCCACATTATTAGGTACCTGCCTTCCTTGTCGGCTTCCATGCCCTGTAGACGAAAAGGTACGCTTGGGTTCATGCACGTGAAGACTCCTTGAGCGTATTTGTAGTACGTTGCTCCTTTTCCAATACCTCCCCATCGTTCTGCTAGCTTGGATGAAGATTCCGCCGTCAGGTGGGTTTCTTGAAGCATTGCAATCTTCTTTCTACGAAGATAGGATTGAATCCGGTTTCTTCTCAGGTACAAGTTCATCCCACGCACGTTCCACGTCATTATTTTTAGTTGTGTTGCCATCTCGGCGTATAGGCGCTCCTTCTAATCTCCCCCGCAATGGGTTTGCCCAATAGACTCGGCCTCTCGCAAATGGGGCTCGGTGTTCGACTCTCATTTCTGCCTGTGTTCAGGTGCTGTCTTTTCACATGTAGTGGTATGAAGACTGTGCAACCAACATAACTATTAACATAACTAAAACTGGTGCGCCTAGCGACTGCATTCTTGTTGCTGTGCTCAGGCGCTCTCATGCCGTCAGAACCCATCCGGGTGTCAAGCTCGAGTGGGGTTGGTCAGGCAACTGGCCTGTCCTGGTCTGTTCGTGGGGGCAATTTCTCATTTGTCTCTGGGGTGGGTGTCCTCGCCTTCGGCTAAATAATTGTCTTCCATCCACATGTTGGCGGCCGCAGGAGACTCTAGGAAGATCGAGCGGCCCTTGAAGATGACCTTCAGTCTAGACAGATAGAGCAGCATGTACTTTAAATTTAATTGCCGCAACCTGGCCTTAATCGGCACAAATGAGTTTCTCTCCCTTTGTACCTTTGGGGTGTAATCCGGGTAGATGGATATCTTAGAGTTGCCGCGTTCTATGGGGCCTCCTTCCCTGGAGTACCTCAGGATGACTTCCCTGTCCTGGGAAATTAAGTATTTTAGCGATTATAGGACGGGGGTGTGAACCCGGAGGGGGTTTCTTTTGGAGGGACCTGTGTGCCCTTTCAACTGTGAAGCCTTGTGTGAGCTTTTCGGTGCCTATTTCCGGTTGCAGCAGGGACTCTATATATGCAGTAGAGTTAGGGCCTTCATCGCCTTCCGGTATCCCCAGTATCCTGATGTTGCCCCTTCTAGCATGCCCTTCGGCCTCTTTGGCCCTTGCCTCGAGTATAGCCACCTTCCTTTCAAGATCCCCTACTTTGGCTTTCAGTTCAACTGTGTTTTCTGTTGTCTCTTTTATGGTTATTTCAGAGGTGGCGACCCTGTCCGTTAAATTCCTGGCATCCTGTTGCACAAGTTGAATGTCCGATCTGAATTCATCTATCTTGGAGTCTATAAATGTGCGCAGAGACGCTATGGCTTCCAACACTTGGGATTGGCTCTCGGGAGGGTCTACGTTTCTTGGTTGTGTGGATTCAGGGGCGGAGGGGTTCGGGTCAGCCGTGTTTTTAGGTTTAGTAGAGACATAATTGTCCATTGTAGCAGGTTTTGGGTTACTTCTGGAGGACATGGCAAGATCGTGGAGATGTGGTGCCGAGCCCGCCTGAGTGGGTATTGATGCGGCTCCCTGGGTTGACCTGATCAGATGGGCACTGGGTAAGTGTGTCCAGCCAGAGTGTTGCAGTGTTTTACTTTAAGAGTGGGTAGTGCGTCAGGTGTCAGTGGCCTGCGGCATTTGCAGGGGTGTTTAGATTGTTCCAGATGCTCCCCAAATGCCGCACCGGCAGAGGGGACTGGGAATTTTTATCACCCCTTAGGTCCTGCGTCCTCTTTCCCGTGGCAGGATCTGGGGAGGGTGCGCTGGATGAGTGTCTAACTGGTATTGGGCACAGAGCCGGGGAGGTGGCTGCTGCTGCCACTGCGCTGTTTTGCGGGGTCCCCCGGTCGCCTCACCTTTTGTGTGCTCATTCTTTGCTGTGGGCACGTTGGTGCTGTGTTCAGGTGGGGGGTTGGGCGTCTTCTCACCCCGAGCCGGGGACGTCCATCGATTCCCTGCACAGAGGTCGCTGGTACATGCCCTCTCCTGTGTTGGTGTGCGCTCCGTGCACCTTCGTTGGGGCCGAGCGGCTGTGTGGGAGGCCGCGCCCGGCCTTCTGGGGCCGCAATACTACCAGAGCAGTCCGGGGTCCGGGTCCTCTCCCCCCTGACGGCGCTCCCCAGCGGTGGTCCGAGTTCCTCCAATGGGGCGGAGCGGGTGTGTGGGAGGCCGCACTGCACCTTATTGGGCCGTAACTCTGTCGGAGCAGTTCGGGGTCTGATTCCGCTCCCTCCTAGCGGTGCTCCCAGGAGCTGCGGGCGCCCAGCGCTCCACTTCTCAGCTGTGAGGGATTATGGACCCACGCAGTCGCGTCACCTCCTTTCCTTCTCCCCCGTGTCCGGACTGCAGCAGCAACGGTCTCCCGATGTGTCTCAGGCAGCGTCAGTGCCGTGTGGAGGCCACCATTTTGGGTACAGGCGAGGGGGTGAAGGGTCTATGCAGGGCAATTTTTGCGCGTTCCCAGCGCCGATTCTGTTTGAGATTGCTGTTGCTAATTGGCGGTGGTTTCCACCAACTTCTGCTTTAGTTTGTCGCCAGAGGGGCATCAGCATGCAGCCAAAAAGGATGGAAATGCGACGTCTCGGCCGGAGCACAGCGCCTTAGCCTCCTTCCACCATGAGCTCCAGGCCACGCCCCATCCTCATCATCTTCATACTCATCAAATGTCCTCTACCTGCCCTCCTCTCCTCGATGGGATCCAAAATTCTCGTACCCCAGGTTGTCCGCCCTCTCATCCCCTTCCCCTTCTTTCTCTTCTCTTTATGCACACTTTTTATAGCTGTGTTATATACCCTGAACAAAATGTCTCCTGCTTTCCACCCATCAGACCCTTGCTCTGCTGGCCTATCTGGTTTTACTTTAATCTGTGTTGCTCGTAATCTATTCAATTCTGTTTGCACCGATGCTAGTGCCGCTTCTAGGTCTCTTTTATTGACATCAGCATGCGCTGGGAACTCCGGAAGGGACACATATGTGTGGTGGGGCTGTTGCTGCAGTGGACACAACATAGGTTGGATTGTTGTAACCTACTGCGGGGCAATTTGTCAATGGATATATTTCCCCACGCTCTGCTGGTGCCCTGCCCTCCTTTCCTGTACAGTTACCGGTCCTATCACGTTACGCTTTTTCTTCCCCATAATCTTCCATATCTTCCATAAATGTAATATCTATTTCTTCTTTTGCAACTGTTTCCCCTTATACTTAGCCATTATAAATGTAGGCATGTGTTCTAGTATTCCCTTGTTATGAGATCCCTGCTCTGGCCATGAGCGGAGCATCCCCCCCTCCTCTTGTCTCCGTCACACACTGCTTATGGTATTTTTCAATTCTGTCCAAATACAGTGGTAGGGCCTTATACATATACTCTATGAGTGTCTCTCCACCTATTGTAATGGTCTTTGTGCCTCACTATCTCTACGCCTCTGTTTACATGCTGAGCATGCTGCTGCTCTCCTTCATAAAAGTAAGTCTGTTATTCCCTTCCTCCTAACAAAAAGTCAAAAGCTATTTCTCCCACCCCCACTTTCTCCACACACACTCACTCTCACCCTCCACACACTCAACTCACACCAATTATTCAAAAAAACACCCCTCCGCAGGCCTCATCGCTACACAATAAAAACACAAACAAAAAAAGCGAAAATAACAAGCTAAAATAAGAACTACTACTATTCCCAAGCCCAGTAATTAGACAGGGCTCCTATGTATTTCCTTTTTTGCTCTGTTATACGATGTCTGTAGTACCACCTTCTCCCCTCTCTCGGGGAAGCTCCCTATCGTTCAATTTTCCTTTAAAAAATGAATAATACCAAAAAATAAGAAAAACCACACCCACAGCACACCAACAATGTCACTCTCTGTGCATTCACACTCTTCCACTTTCCCATACACTGGTTCCCTACTTGTTATTACTGGCAAGGCTATACTGACGTGTGCATGTTCATCTGAACTCCACTGTCATGGGGTCCCCAATAAAATCGGCCTCGCCTCTGAGCCACGCCCCGCTCCAAAGAGCAGAAAGAAATTCTGCAAAGACGGCTCCTGCAAAGCCACTTGGGAATACACATTTTTTGGGACTGTTCGCTGTAGGTGGGCGTGGCTCCTTCCAAGAAGCTGCCTGGACATGTCCGCAGGTACGGGGGTGCTGGGATCACGCTGCGATCACCAATTGAAGGCACACCCCTAAATGCTCACACCAGAAGAAAACAAAACAGCCAGGGAAAAAAGGCCAAGAGACTCTTGCAAGGATAACATGTTTTAATTATACAAAAAATACGTGTGCCAGCAAAGAACTCTGCTGCCAAGGAACGTTCTGAGCAAAGAGGTAGCAAGCAGAAGCTTAAAAGGGGACACAGTGTCATTCAAATACAGTAAAAATTCACGTGGCTGGTTGGTGCGACCCTATGCATGGTCGGTCTACTCCATAGGGGATGCCAGGCCATTAGCCCCAGCCCTGTCCGTCCGACTTCCATCATGTGGGGTCAGCTGGGTTCATCATCTCCAGGGAACCAAGCTCGAAAAGACAATTTGCTCCATCATTCTAACAGTGCTACTATACCATTACACAGGTCACCTGGCATGATCACTGTGACCTGCACACATTTCACTCATCCCAATTGCATCATCCGGCTTCCAAGGCTTCCCCCCTCACCTTTGAACTATACTTTATCCCTCCCTGTACCTGGCATTACAAATAATGTTATTTGAAGTGACTATAGGGTGACCATTCTCTTAGATTTTGTATGGTTGGTTGGTTTATGGTCGGTGGACTGGGCTCAGCTGGTATCTCGGAAACGCAGGGGTCCTGGGACTAGGACAGTTGTAGCAGCTGAAACTCGTAGTTGGCTCGGTGGGGGCAGGAGGCTTGCTCTGGCCTGTTTGTGATGACACGTGCAGCAAGGCGCCTAGCACTGTCTCGTGGCCTTGCGGGATACATTCTTACTCGGGATAAACATATTGGCAACTGTTTTAGAACAAAGGATGGTTTTTGTGGAAATTAGCAGCGCATGTCTCTCTCTCTCATCAGCTCTTGGGTCTATTCGGATTTAATCAGGTTTGCGGCCTGTGTGTAACGCACTGCCATGCAGACCCTATACTTCTGCCATAGCTACAAAATGGCGTCTGCTTACATGCACGCACTCTAAACATATAAAATGTGCATAATATTATGGCCGTGTTGGCCTCTTATTACACCCCTCTCCCCTCTGGCACATCGCATGTGTCTTCATGGGAATCGCCTCACCCTAAAGCATTTAGGGGGGTGTGATAGGTTCATTTCCTTCCCAACACTTTCCATAAGGCTTGCTTAATTGAAATAATTAATTTGTATAAACGTTCATTATCATATGTTTCTCCCACCATCTTTTACTCCTGTTTGAATAATGTCAAAGGTAAGCTGCACATTCGCTAAGGTAGGCACACAAAATCACGGTCTATAGAAGAATAGTTCTACTCAACATATTTTATATGTACGCTTATTGCATCATATACACATAGCACTAAAATATCTGTGTCTCAGTGGGCCGTTCCCAACATCGGAGATTGCACCACATATAAACACCCAAGAGGGAGAGGATAAGGATAACCTTCTGCCTATTGGTACAGTCACAATATAAGCAGTTAAAAATCAGTCCCAAGGGTTATAGTGAAAACTGCGAAAATTGGCATTTTACATTAGATAATGCCCAGTACTAGAGTTTTCTAGAGCTATATCTGCACGACAGTGTATGTAACTTTATTGGCCAATGTGGTGCCAGCCGCTAGAAAAGTCTAACTACTTGTACTGATAACACAATACATATAAGGCACCTTAACTCTAAGGTCCTTTTACAACATCTAAAAATGCACAGACAGAAGTCTATAGGAGACCTAGTATGTAGCACAGGTCTGGTTGAATTAATTCAGTCTATGCCAAATTATATTGTACACAGATCATAAAAGTGCATAAGACCAGCTCATGCTATATCAAAGTCGACTGGTTTTATAACCATATCTTGTTCAGGTCATCTTCATCAGGACTTTATTCATAAGAGAGGGGTGTTGACTCCCTGTCTCGGTAAGCTACTTGCTCCCATGCGTGTGTTTTCTTGTTCCGCCCTGTATTGATACAGGCACTGTCACACTGATGCCCGAAACGGTTGAAGGGCTGAAAGCTCCAGCTACAAGGTATTTTCACAGACGCTCTTTGGCGCTGCACTGTGAAAGGAAATTGCCGCGCTATCAGCTGTGGCACTGGCTCTTAAGGAATACCCGAGGTGTTTGTGAGTGGATGGACACTTCCGGACGTCAAAGAGCATCTGTGAAAATACCTTGTAGCTGGAGCTTTCAGCCCTTAACTGTTTCGGGCATCATTGTGACAGTGCCTGTATCAATACAGGGCGGAACAAGAAAACACATGCATTGGAGCAAGTAGCTTACCCAGACAGGGAGTGAACACCCCTCTGTTATCAATAAAGTCCTGATGAAGTTGACCTGAGAGGTGCAATATTCGATGTTGGGAACGGCCCACTGAGACACAGAAATATTACTGCTACGTGTATATGATGCAATGAGCGTACATATAAAATATGTTGAGTAGAACTATTCTTCTATAGACCGTGATTGTGTGTGACTATGTATCTAAATTCTCGGTAGAAATGTAAATTAGACCTCTTGTAGGTCCAACTAGTAATACCCTTAGTGTTATAGCATTCGCTAAGGTAGACACTAGCGGGCAAACCAGTCACCACTCTTGAGCCAAATACAAACAGTCCCATAGAAAACGCAAAGTAATTTCATCATATTTACAACTTTGCCGTGGGCACTCAGCTGACACTGCCAAACGCCTCCTGTGCATGAACACTTTAAGTGGTAATGCATTATGCAAGGACAACCAAGTTAAGTATTTTTGATAGGTTTTTATTTTGTTGTATTCCAGACTGCGCCCTAACTGTTCAAGTATTTGGCCCCCCAAATTTCCCACCGGTTCTAGTGTATCATTTTGAGCCATTTCGGTGAGAATATCTTTCGGGATTCAAATGTCCTTCTGAACTCTAGGGTGCATAACTGTGGAAAATAAGCAGGTAGGGAACTGTACAACGAGTGCACCATAAAGTCCCTAAGGGCAATATTATTTTGTGTTATGAGCTTGAATCTTTGCAAGATTTAGCCTGCTGCATATTTATTTATTTTATATTTATTTATACCGTGCCAGGAACCCGCAGGCATCAGGCGCCAGCACAAACACAAAGGCACATGTGAGTAGACGGGACAAAAAAGAAAGGTTCAGATAATCGACTGCTTACTTCATGATTCAAAGTTGTGAGTTAATTTCAAGAGCAAGATTTTCAATTGGGTACATCAATGTATTAAACATTTTTTCCAGACGGAGCGAGCTTGGGAGTGAATTCCACACTTGTGCTGCCCTCGTGGGGAAGGCTCTACCAAGTGCGTCAAACTTTTTAAATCTTAGAGACCTAATGGTTCCCGTGTTAACCTACCTTACAGTGCAGTTAGGGTTGTAGAGCAAGGTGTGGGAGATCAAGTACTGCGCGACCCTTCCGTACAAGCACTTATGCACCAGAGTGGCTGTTTTAAAGTGAATGTAGGCAGGTATGGTAAGTCAGTGTAGGGATTCTCTCCCACACAAAATATGTTTCCGTCTAGGAATGCTCTTGATGATCGGAACTGAATCATTTTGGAGCATCTGCAGGTGATGTGTGCCTTTCTTCCTGGCCCGATGAAAAGGGTGTTACAGTAGTCGAGTCGTGATAGGATGATGGCTCGATCAATAGAGGTACAATTCACACCAGAGATGTAGGGTTTGATGCTGCTAAGAAGTTTCAGGTAATTGTTAGCATTTGTTTAGATTTAGTTGGTCCAGTCTGTGTCTTTCTGCTGATGGAGGAGCTAAAGAACACCCCCAGGGTCTCAACTTTTTTGGCTACTGCGATGGGACAGTCTTTGATGCGGAAGTGTCGGTATTCATTCCCCAGTTTTGCTCTTGCCGCAGGGCTACCGAATAGTAGCAATTTGGTTTTTGCTACATTGAGGCAGAGCCAGTTTTCTGTCATCCATTGTTCTATCACCCCATAGACTGTGGTCAAGTTCCTGGTATCCGACTCATAATCCACACTAATTTCCAGGATCAATTGGGTGTCTTCTGCGTAGTTGGTAAACGTGACCCTTTAATATTCTAAGAGACTGCACAGAGGTCTTATATACAAGTTGGAAAGTGTTGGCAAGATGCAGACTCCCTGAGGGACTCTGTAAAAGATGGGGGCCGAGTGGGAGAAGGCATTTTCCCAGAAGACCGACGATTGTATGCCCGACAAGAAAGATTTGATCCAACTCGTGGCTTGTGGTGCAAAGTTCCCTGTGCCTGATAGTGTGTCAATTAAACATATGTGATCCAGCAGGTCAAAAGCTGCGGACAAGTTGAGGAGGGCCAGAATCCCATTCTAGGTCTGCCAATTCCAGCTTGTTGGTCTGTAAATCAAGGAGGGCTGTCTCTGTGCTATGGCCAGATCTAAACCCAGATTGTTTGTTATATTTAAGAAATGCTGTCACTTTTGACTGTGAGTGTCTAACTGTATTGACACAAAAGCAAATATAATGCACAGATAAAGAATCATTACATTTGGGACTTTTCGTACCCCATTTTGTTGAGTTTTGAGCATCACATTCCTTTGAATTCTGCCCATGTTACAGTTCCAATTAAAATTAAAAAAGTCTATTTGCATTTTTTGAATGTGTATCGGTGACAGAGGAAAATCTAAAGCTAGAAACAGTATCATAGGTAACAAGACAGCCTTGAGCAACAATGTTTCCTTCAATGGACAACTTGCAGAATTTCCAAAACTGTATTTTTGTATTGCCTTTGTTTTGTAGCAGTGCGCACGGGGCATGTCCAGTCAAACAAGGTTGAAAGATGACTCCAAGTACTTTAATTTTGTCCCAAGTACTCAGTACGTCAGATTTTAATAAGTTGTTCCAGTGGCCTACTGTGAACAACTCACCCTTTTGCTTATTGATTTTAAAGTCTGTAGCTTTACAGAAAAGTTAATATTGAGCAATAGCTTGGTTTACGGATTATTTATTTATTTATTGTTTGCTTGTTAGGTGCTTATACAGCAAGTAAAATACCATTTCAAAGCACCCACAGGGCGAGGGGATTGAACAAGGTAGTGAAATACATTGCAAAACACAAAACATAATAATTAATATGAGCAATGAAGGGAAAAGGAGCAAGGAACAAACCTACTATGCTTTGTGAGTATTCAGAATGTGCAAGTGCAGCAAGGAAAAGGGCAGAAGGCGTAAGTGCTGGGGAGTCCGGGCTCATGGGTGAGCACAGATGAAGTGCTTGTGTTGTTCAGTGCTACATCGCCAGTGGCCATGTTAGTGTTAAGTGCGTACCTTCAAGGCAGAGGGTGTGTCAAGGCAAGTGCTGAGGGTAGACAGGAGCTGAGCAGATTGGTTTTGGGAGTTCAGGGGCCCTGAGGATCCATAAGGGCCCTGGACACCAATCACAGCAACTGTGGGATTAGCAAAGAAGAGAAAGAGGGAAGGAGGAGGAGAAGAGAAAGGTCTTGAGGAACTTCCGGAATTTAAGAAAGTACTGCTCAAGGCGCAGAGGAAGGGGTAGGCAGTTCCATAGGAGGGAGCCAGCTGAGGAAAGTGATCAACCACCTACCCTCTGCTTAGGAAAGAAAGTGCTTTACATATAAAGAGTTGGTGCCAGAGGAACAAAGTGGTCTAGCAGGAGAGTATTTAGTAAGATAAAGTTGAAGATAGTGTGGTCCCCGTGCCCAGACAGCTTTGTGGATGATGCAGAGGGATTAGAATTTAATCTGTGCAACAACCGGGAGCCAATGAAATGTTTTACGGAAGGAGAGCTGCAGTCCCTGGGCTGTGACATCATTCATATACCCTATGCTCTTGGTATCACCAGAGGCCAGCCCAGGGGACAAAAGCTCCCTGTATTGCAGTATCCCCCCGATTCTGCGGTGTAAAGGCTCTACCGAACAAATGTATAGTAGGGCAAATAAAGGGCAACCTTGCCTAACTCCTGACAAAATAGGTATTTTGTTTGTTTAAAACCCATTGCTTCACACTTGGCTAGAAACATTTGCATATAAAGTGGATACAAAATCTACAAACTATAGTGGGCAGCCCATTTCGATTAGGACTTTTGTAATAAAGCTGTGAGACACCCTGTCATAGGCTTTTTCAAGGTCTAGGGATAGAACTCCCAAAGGGACATACATATCTACTGAATGTTGTGAAGCATCTCTAAGTGTTAGTAATCTTTCATGAATTTGTTGATGAGGGATATCACAGGTTTGATCCTCATGGACGAAATCAGGTTTTACTCGCTAGAGTCTGTTCGCAGTAACATTTTCTAAGATTTTATAGTCGCAGTTAAGGAGGAATATGGGTCTCTAATTTTTTACGTTTTCTTTATCTTCTTTTTGGTGTAAGATAGATATTATACCCTGCTGCATGCTCATGGGCAAAGTACCTCCTTTAAAACATTGCTTACAGACTTCAAGGAAATGTGGTTCAATGATATTGCAAAATGTGAGAAACCATTCGATTGGTAGTCCACCACTTCCTGGGGTTTTTCCATTCGAAAGTTTTGTACATGCCTCTAAAATTTCTTTGAGTACAAAATCTTGAGATAAATATTTATTTTTATCAACAGTAAGTACATTGCTAATTGATGACAAAAAGGAAATTGTTTGCTCATGTAATAGGGGTTTAAGTGTGTATAATTCATGGGGAAAATTCTCGGCTACTTTCAAAATACCTTCCTTTGAGGAATGGCGTACACATTCTGATCTATAAAGGCTTCAGGAATTTCTTGTTAAGTTTGACTAGTTTTGAAAGAAATCTAGTGCATTTCTCATTTTGCTCAAAGTCTCTGGCTTTTGAATTTAAAATTAAAGTGTAACTTTTTTCTTGCAACCATGTTAGTATATTATTTTTGACTGATTCCCTTTCTTGCTTTACCTCAACCCCCATTTCCTGTAACTGATGGAGGGTTGGTAATGAGCCTAATCACATTTGATATTGTTCTTCTTTTCCGCAGGCTACTCTCTTCCCTAATAAAAAACTGTTTTGTTTCATTTTTAAATTCTACCACCACTGTAAAATAGATTGTGCCCTGGGTTTTTGCACAGTCCATTGTGTTTAGAGTGATTTGAATCATGCACAAATATGTTTGTCCTCCAATAATGAAACATTTAAGGCCCATGAGTTTCTTTTTTTCTATTGGGCAATCTGTCTTATTCACATGTGATATTACTACTTTATGGTCAAAGAACAAGTTGAGCAGTGTTTCTACTTTTTTTAATATTGAAATGTTTAGAACAGCATATAAAGTCCATACAAGTCTCTAACAGGCCTCTTTCCTCATACCACGTAATTGCAGAGCCTGGGCCATTCTGAACGTGATGTGAGTCTGCTAGGTGACAATCGTCAATTATTTCTTGGAGGAGTTCAGATGATGTGTCAAGCCCAGCGCTGGCCTTGGGGGGAGCGAGCCGGGTGATCGCCTGGGGTGCCGCACCCCCCAGGGCGCCATTAGTCCCCACCACGCCAGCTCGGGGAGCCTTTCAAGGGCTCCACCGAGGTGGCGTAGTGGGAGAAGGCGTGGCAGGCAGGCTTTTGCTGTTAAATGCGCCCACGGCGGCAGGGGCATTTAAAATGCGCCCCTCTGCCACGGGCGCCATTAATGGCAAAAGGCGCCATTAGCCCCCCACCATGCCAGCTCGGGGGAGTCTTTCAAAGCCTCCCCCGAGCTGGCGTGGTGGCAGAAGGTGTGGCGACTCATTGTCATTGAATGCACCCGCAGCGGCGGGCTCATTCAACGACAATGGGGTGCTCACATGCCCTATTAATATCATTACCTCCTTGCAGGAACGGGAGGGTAAACAAACAAAACAAAACAAAAGGTGGCCCATACTGGCCCCACCCGCCTTCCCCCACCCCCTGTGAACCAGGGGTGCGGGGGGAGGGGAGTTAGGGGGGGCGCCAATTCGCCCAGGGCGCTGCTGCCCTTAAGGCCGGCCCTGGTCAAGCCTAACTGTATTTCAATGGTCCCGAATCCCTCTTGTATCCGCTGTAGGAATATTCTCATTCCAATGTGTTATAACGTTGGATGCTTGAAATATGTCTTGCATTGTTCCCCAGTACACACCTCACCTCATCCCTACCTTACCCTACCCCTACCCGCAGTGACATTTAATGGTGTAATTTTGTATGTGTAAAACGTAACCATCGTACGTTTTGTGAACGTGCCCCTCCCCCTATGTTATTGTTATATGTAAGTCATTGAGTGTAGATATTTATCTATGTATTAGCCATTCCCTTCCTTATTCTCCACGCGGCCTATGAGGAGTGGGACCAAGCCTAGGAGGCAGAGTCCTTGGCAACCCGTATCTTTATGATGCTACTGCTCCAATGCATTCCTTCTACCCCACCCCTTCCCAATCCCTTTTGCTGATCAAGATCCTCCCCTCCCCTTGCGTGTCCCACATTCCCGGCCTCCAATCAGACCTGTGGTCTAGTCTTTCCGGCCCTTTGATCTGGCAGTGACCCGGCCCAAACTGCCCACCGCTAAGATAAGAGATGAGGGGGTGGGAGGAGTCGCATGGCGCTGAAAACCCTGCCATTGTCCCAGACCATTAAAATCGGAATGGCAGACTCCATTGATGCCAAACCACTTGTTTCCATGATTATTCCTTTATGCCACGATAGTTAAATAGATTGAGGAATAAACAACATGACGCCTAGATGGTGCTGAACAGAAGCTGTGCGCTGCCCCCACCGCTGCCACTGGTTATACTGCTATGGAGCTGCAGACAGCCCCAGCAAGATGTTGGAGCTGGCTGGTGGCAGCAACTAGCGGAAGACAATGCAGGCCTCTGGTAGGTCTCTCCACCGGAAGAACCGTGAAAAAGAAGAGGGGAAGACCTGGTCCTGGCCCAGGCTGCGTAGCGCATCCACTAGGATAGGCAAGGTCGATGGATGATAGTGCTTCAGCATTGACCTGCATCAGGCCAGACATCATTGGTGTGGCCAATGGTTGTCGGGCATGGCCTGGCAGTTGTGAGCACTGTAGTCGCAGTGGTTTGTACCACGCCCTTTTCCTACCACAGGCAGGAGTACACGGCCCATCACCTTGGTGGCGGTCCTCGCCGCACCTTTCTCCCCCCGCAGGAGCAGTACTTGTGACTGCAGCAGCGGTCCATGCTTCACCTCTCTCCCCCAGGTGGGAGCAGCTTCCCGTCTCTTTCATTTTTATTTTTTTGGAATATGCACAAGGTTCTCCCCCCCGCATGTGCCCATACAGTGCGGGCCTCGCCGAAGGAGCCGGCAGTTGTCTGTGTCTCGCTGACGGTCTGGAGTTTCATTTAAAACCTCCTCCCAGTTTACAGCATGCTGCAGAACTCCAGGCCACATCCCTGCATGCAGAGGGGCGCTGATAATGGCGTGCTTCAGCACGCTGGGTCCAACTACCTCGTCACCAGGCTCTGCTGGGCAGGGCCTCTGCCTGAGCACGCAGCGCTGGCAAACGCTGCAATAACGCACTGCAGCCAGGCATCATGGTGGCATAATAATGATATGATATGATAGGTTATTTATAACGTTTTTAATACCCAGAGGTTTCAAAGCGCGGACCCGGGGATCGAACCTGTGTTGCTCCAGGTCATCTTGCTTCCAAAGCGAGCACGTTGCCCCTGAGCTATCCTCCCAAGACGGGCCAATGGTGCACGGGCGGCACTGTGCACCTTCTATTGACATGACACATCTCCCACGTGTCACACAACAAGTGACTTTTGCACATGCCCATGAGGGGATTAAGTTATAACAGCCAACTGACGCTCGGAAAACTTTTAAAACACTCACAGACACTGGCCACAAGATGACACTCCCGCAGCTCCAAGGTTCCCAACCCAGCAAACTGGCTCAGTGTGCTGAACACCCGCTCAGACATCTGTGTCTCACCCGCAGTCTTCAGCTGGCAACTAGGACAGTAACTCTATTATACTAACCAACAAGGAGCGCCCCGTGTGTGGTGAGTGATTGTGTCGTGGCCCAAGCTAATAAAAGGAGCTTCTGCAGACACGTGCACCAGAACGGCTGCAGACTCCCAAAGAGCAACGACTGAGTCTATGTCTCATTCATGTAGGCCTGCAGGCCCACACTGTGGAATCACAGGCCTGCAGGCCATGATGCCGTGGGACTCTTGTACCAGTACGATGGCAGAGGTCTGCAAGGTTGTGGGCATGGTTCATCCTCAATCTCAACCTCAATCTCAATCTCAACCTCAATCTCCTGCACCTCCCGCACAAGACTGTAACAAAAACGCAGACTGCTGCACTCAAATCCAGCAAGCCCTCACAGATAAAATCACCTTACTCCAAAATAAGATCAAAGATAAAAAGGCAAGCCTCACGTGCTATCAGCCCGTCCTTCCTAACTCAGATAAAACATCTCACCCTTGCACCCCTTTATCCTTCTCACAAGTAACTCCTAAGCAAGTTGAAGACATCATAAAAAGCCTAAAACCCCCCCATTGCCAATGCGATGTCTGCCCTGCCACGATCATCATGGATGGAGCAAAAACCCTAGCCCCTTTCATCACCTCCTTGATAAACTCCTCATTCTCTTCCAATCAGGTGCCGAACAACCTCAACAAAGCCTGCGTTATGCCACTATAAAAAAAACAACCTTGACCCTAATGTCCCTACTAACTACAGGCCCATCACCAGCGTCCCGTTCCTTCTAAAAATTCTGGATTGCGTTGCTTATCTGCAAATCCAGAAACATTTAGAGGGGAACGACCTCCTAGGACTCAGACAATCTGGTTTCAGACCCAGACATGGAACTGAGACAGCCCTCCTAGATCTAAAGATCCAAATGGACGAGGCAAAGGATAAAGGCAAGTTAGCAATCCTCCTACTACTTGACCTATCTGCAGCCTTCGACCTCGTCGACCACCAAAATCTCACCAAACACCTCACCACAGCTGCAGCATTTTTCGCTGATGCATCCGACTGGGTTAAATCCTTCCTATCGGACAGGACCACCATAGTCTTCTCCCCGTCGACCTCAGCAGACCCGACTCCGATATTGTGTGGTGTGCCTCAGGGATCCTGTGTGTCACCCACACTATAAAATATTTTTACGAAGCTTCTCTTCGACCGCCTGAACAAATTGGGTGTCGTCTACACCAACTATGCTGACGACACTCAAGTCCTTTTCCCCCTCACTGGCTGCTATGACCATGACACCATACTGCTAAATAGCATCTATCTTGAAATCCAAACCTGGATGGTAACCAATGGCCTTTGCCTCAATGATGATAAGACCAAGCTAATGATTGTCGGTATCAGGCACGTCTGAATAAACTCAACACCAGATACTCCTCTTTCATCATTGATGGCAACATAATCAACGTCTCTAAAGAGATAAAAACACTGGGGGTCCACCTCGACTCAAATCTCTCTCTCAAAAAAACAGGTCAACAGTGTTGCGTCCTCCACGGCCTACACCAATAAACTGATATACAGCTGTAAATCTTACCTATCCACAAGTAGCTGCTTAACGCTAGCCAGAGCACTTGCTCTATCAAAAATCGACTATTGCAATACACTCTTCCTTGGCTCCTCGGAACGCAACCTAAACAAACTCCAGGTACTCCAGAATAACTCACTAAGCGCTGCACTCAGTCTCCCGAGATCATGCCACATTTCCATTCACAGACATGACACCAACTGAACCCATCCGAGATAGAATCACTCTACGCACCCTTGCCATCATGCACAAATACCTCACAAACTCTGCCCTGAAATACTTGGCAGACAAAATGTGCATTTATCAACCCACACGTACTGCTAGATCTTCCCAGTCCCACAATTTAGTGATCCCAAGATACAATCTAAAAACAGAAGGAGGAGCCAGCTTCCCAGTTCAAGCTGCTAAACGTTGGAACGCTTTACCCATCCCCCTCAGACACAAACCCTCATTCCTTACTTTTAAAGCCAATATAAAAAACTGGCTGAGCAACAAGCCTCCTCAGTAAGATGTTTTCACCAAGTCATCCAATCACCCTAGATACCTTGGCCCAGCCTCCGCAGCTCACTACTGTACATTCTTTCCTGTATCTTATTACTTGACCCACCTGTAACACGGTCCATTTTGTTGATGATTATCTGTATGCCTGCCTATGTCTGTAACCTTTAAGGTTCTCAAGCGCCCACTTACCTCAGGGTTCGGCGTGCAATACAAATAATAAACAAATACAAATACAAAACACAATGGTGCTGGTGTCCAAAAGCACCATGGGGCTAGCTGGATGTTCAGAGCAGGCCCCAACCCCCAGAGACACTGGGCCTCCAGAGTACTGATGTCCATAGCACAACAGGGGCCTACTGGAAGGACCTCCCATCCCAGCAGAAATGCAGTACTCCGCTCATTCTCAAATGGAGGGCTTCCTTAATCTCAAACATGAATGGGAAAAACATAATAAGGAAGCCTAAAACCGGTGTGGGGAGCTCCTGCTTAAGGCAAACCAGCATATTACTTTTACAACACTACTATGTGCTGGGTAATATGTGATCCACAAAAGCAGAAACCAATTTTTTGCAAAGACCCGCAAACCATAGAATCTATTAGGCACCTCCTGATGGTCTGTCCGGCAATAGAACAAGAAAGGAATGCATTTTTCGGTCCTCTGTTCACAAACTCTTTTGTCGACGATGAAGGCACATGGTGGAACCGTCTCCTCACAGCAGCCCAAACTAGATGGCTAATACCAACGGCAAAACCCCTAAGCATTGCAATGGAAAAGGCCAACCAACTTCAACTTCAACAGGAAAACTCATAAAGTTAGAAGATGACCTTGAAAGCTTATCCCTTCATGGCACATGTGTTAACCTTGCTGGTCACGAACAGTAAAAGCGGTCAACACTTCTCAGCCTTCGAAACTTCACAAACTTTTCTTCTCTGTATCTACGAAAACATCTTTGTAAAAATCTAAAATTATATATAAATAAATTTAAAAAAAAGAAACCAATTTTGTAATCACATTGGCTTTAAATCTTGCAGCAAGCCACAATCAGAGGTTTGACCTGAGAATGGCAGTTTTGGGGGATATTTCTCACCCATTCTACTCCCTGTCTGCACCACCATGACAAGAATATTTATATTTTATATGGCTATGGACTAGGGGTGTACCGTATAATATATCTACGAATTCAACAAAATACCGAATAGTTGGACAAATATTTGTCAGGGTCAGAATACAGAGCTGAACAGTATGTAGACAAAGTAGAACACTTTGTAAATTAAAAACATACTTTAAAATATGTACATCCATTATTTATTTCATTTCTCTTCTTTGATGTCTATAAAAGATGTTTGTGTAAACCATGAAAGGAATACATTTTCAGAAATTAAACAGTTCTATAACAGCACCGTTTGTTTTTTTGGACATTCATAGGTGTAGCTTGTAGGGCAGGACCAAGTGACTAAGATTAGGCCAAAAGTATAGAATGCATGTCTGAAATCACTGTGAGGGGAGACTGGGATGTGTCTACTCATACTATCAAATGTTCCTTTTGGGCATGGCCATCTGACCTTCTGTCTCCAGCAAGGCACTGCAACACAAAAGGAGCGATTACATCAACTAGCTGACTTTTGATGTGCTACTGAATACAAACCTTTGGGATGCTAAAGTCATGTTTTCTAAGGTCATTAATGGATAGTATAAGATAGTTTTTTTTCTTTGTTTTTCGGATAGGGTATGTTTGTGGTGTTTTGGGGCATGGCAGAAGACAACAGCTCAAACTACATAGGGAATGCTGAGTCCTTCAAGGTTCTCAGCTGACCCTATAGGAAGGGACAGTGCTGATTTTCGAATCTTTAAATGGCATGCATATCTTGGTTGCCCTTAATTGCTTCATTTGTTCATCCAGGTGGTCCAATGTTTTTAAATTGTAAACTTGTATCTCCTTGTCATTATTACAAAAATATCACTTTTGTAATCCTCTAATGTTGCGAGGAATATTTCTGCTGCTATAAACTGGGTAATTTTGGTTAAACTTTGTTTTTGTAAAACTCTCAGAGGCCGATTCATGGAATAATTAGCGCGGCGCAAGTGGGCAAAAACGTGCGAATCGCAGTGGAATAGCGAAAATCGCAGTGCAAGTGCGAAAATCGCACGAAAAGCAGCGCACGTCGATTCATGGAAGGCCGTGCGCGAGAAAACCAGCGGATGTGCGATAAAAAAGTGCGCGGCGCACGTTGGCGCACGTTGGCGCACAGGCCATCTAACAGCGTGCGCCAGGTCACAGCGAAAATCGCACAGGCCACAGCGAAATTCGCACATAGCGCAGCACACGCAATAAAAGTAGGCGGAACACGGGCGTAACACTCGGAATGGGGAACAACTTGCCAAAACGTGGGCGTCACGGGGGAAGTACAGGGCACAAGTGCGCGGAACGCCCACACGCTCGCCTACAACACGTATTCATGGAATAGAATAGGGGAAAAAAGCGCACGCTCAAACCAGCGCACAGGCACAAACACGACCGCCACAAGAAAGGAGGCGGTAGCGTCTCTGCGGCTGTAAGAAATGTGCGCCAAAAGGTGCTCCAACAAATAGCACCTATATACTGCCATGATGAATGTCCCATACTGTGGCCCTCCAGGAAAAATGACGTGCAAAGGGGTACCCACAAACACGGACACCCGCTGACAAAAAATACGTGTGCATGTATACCGGGGTGCGCGGGAAGTGTCACACGCGATTTGCAGGGTACGTGCATCACAGGGGTTCGCGTGAAGTTATTCACGCGATCGGGCCTGGGGGAGCGGGCTACGTGTATTACAGGGGTTCGCGTGAAGTTCCTCACGCGATCGGGCCTGGGGGAGCGGGCTACGTGTATTACAGGGGTTCGCGTGAAGTTCCTCACGCGATCGGGCCTGGGGGAGCGGGCTACGTGTATTACAGGGGTTCGCGTGAAGTTCCTCACGCGATCGGGCCTGGGGGAGCGGGCTACGTGTATTTCAGGGGTTCGCGTGAAGTTCCACACGCGATCGGGCCTGGGGGAGCGGGCTACGTGTATTACAGGGGTTCGCGTGAAGTTCCTCACGCGATCGGGCCTGGGGGAGCGTGCTACGTGTATTTCAGGGGTTCGCGTGAAGTTTCACACGCGAATAGCCTGGGGACGTGAATTTGAGGGGTGCGCGGGAAGTTCCACACGCGATCGGGCCTGGGGGAGCGGGCTACGTGTATTACAGGGGTTCGCGTGAAGTTCCTCACGCGATCGGGCCTGGGGGAGCGGGCTACGTGTATTTCAGGGGTTCGCGTGAAGTTCCACACGCGATCGGGCCTGGGGGAGCGGGCTACGTGTATTACAGGGGTTCGCGTGAAGTTCCTCACGCGATCGGGCCTGGGGGAGCGTGCTACGTGTATTTCAGGGGTTCGCGTGAAGTTTCACACGCGAATAGCCTGGGCGCGTGAATTTGAGGGGTGCGCGGGAAGTTCCACACGCGATCGGGCCTGGGGGAGCGGGCTACGTGTATTACAGGGGTTCGCGTGAAGTTCCTCACGCGATCGGGCCTGGGGGAGCGTGCTACGTGTATTTCAGGGGTTCACGTGAAGTTTCACACGCGAATAGCCTGGGCGCGTGAATTTGAGGGGTGCGCGGGAAGTTCCTCACGCGATCCGGCCTGGGGGAGCGGGCTACGTGTATTACAGGGGTTCGCGGGAAGTTCCACACGCGAATAGCCTGGGCGCATGTATTTCAGGGGTTCGCGGGAAGTTCCACACGCGAATAGCCTGGGCGCGTGTATTTCAGGGGTGCGCGGGAAGTTCCACACGCGAATAGCCTGGGCGCGTGTATTTCAGGGGTGCGCGGGAAGTTCCACACGCGAATAGCCTGGGCGCGTGTATTTCAGGGGTTCGCGGGAAGTTCCACACGCGAATAGCCTGGGCGCGTGAATTTCAGGGGTGCGCGGGAAGTTCCACACGCGAATAGCCTGGGCGCGTGTATTTCAGGGGTGCGCGGGAAGTTCCACACGCGAATAGCCTGGGCGCGTGTATTTCAGGGGTGCGCGGGAAGTTCCACACGCGAATAGCCTGGGCGCGTGTATTTCAGGGGTGCGCGGGGAGTTCCACACGCGAATAGCCTGGGCCCGTGCATTTCAGGGGTGCGCGGGAAGTTCCACACGCGAATAGCCTGGGCGCGTGTATTTCAGGGGTGCGCGGGAAGTTTTACACGCGAATAGCCTGGGCGCGTGTATTTCAGGGGTGCGCGGGAAGTTTTACACGCGAATAGCCTGGGCGCGTGTATTTCAGGGGTGCGCGGGAAGTTTTACACGCGATTTCTGCACGGTACGTGTATTTCAGGGGTGCCGGGGAGTCCCACATGTGATTTGACAGTGTGGGTCCTCCCAGGTGTACCCTGTACACCCTCCACGGCCCCTGCAGGCAGCCCACACCACAGGGGACTACCCTGCATCCCTGGTCATGTCCCGCAGGCAGCCCACCCAACATGGGCATGCCCCCCAGCAAAGGCACATGTCTCCTTGAACTAATGAACACCAACACATGTCCCCTTGCACCCCGACCCCCCAGCACTGTGGGGCACATGCCAGCAGTCCCCCACCCATGTCCAACTCATGTCCCCCACCACCCCCACCCCCCAGCACTGTGGGGCACCTGCCAGTAGGCCCCCACCCATGTCCAACTCATGTCTCCCACCACCCCCACCCCCCAGCCACCAGGGTCACCCTCCACCAGGGCCCCACTCATGTCTCCCACCACCCCCACCCCCCAGCACTGTGGGGCACCTGCCAGCAGGCCCCCACCCATGTCCAACTCATGTCTCCCACCACCCCCACCCCCCAGCACTGTGGGGCACCTGCCAGTAGGCCCCCACCCATGTCCAACTCATGTCTCCCACCACCCCCACCCCCCAGCCACCAGGGTCACCCTCCACCAGGGCCCCACTCATGTCTCCCACCACCCCCACCCCCCAGCACTGTGGGGCACCTGCCAGCAGGCCCCCACCCATGTCCAACTCATGTCTCCCACCACCCCCACCCCCCAGCACTGTGGGGCACCTGCCAGTAGGCCCCCACCCATGTCCAACTCATGTCTCCCACCACCCCCACCCCCCAGCACTGTGGGGCACCTGCCAGTAGGCCCCCACCCATGTCCAACTCATGTCTCCCACCACCCCCACCCCCCAGCCACCAGGGTCACCCTCCACCAGGGCCCCACTCATGTCTCCCACCACCCCCACCCCCCAGCACTGTGGGGCACCTGCCAGCAGGCCCCCACCCATGTCCAACTCATGTCTCCCACCACCCCCACCCCCCAGCACTGTGGGGCACCTGCCAGCAGTCCCCCACCCATGTCCAACTCATGTCCCCCACCACCCCCACCCCCCAGCACTGTGGGGCACCTGCCAGTAGGCCCCCACCCATGTCCAACTCATGTCCCCCACCACCCCCACCCCCCAGCACTGTGGGGCATCTGCCAGTAGGCCCCCACCCATGTCCAACTCATGTCTCCCACCACCCCCACCACCCAGCACTGTGGGGCACCTGCCAGCAGGCCCCCACCCATGTCCAACTCATGTCACCCACCACCCCCACACCCCAGCAGTGCAGGGTCACCCTCCAGCAGGCCCCCACTCATGTCTACCACCACCCCCATCCCCCAGCAGTGCAGGGTCACCCTCCACCAGGGCCCCACTCATGTCTCCCACCACCCCCACACCCCAGCAGTGCAGGGTCACCCTCCACCAGGCCCCCACTCATGTCTACCACCACCCCCACCCCCCAGCCACCAGGGCCACCCTCCACCAGGCCCCCACTCATGTCCCCTATCACCCCCAGCCACCAGGGTCACCCTCCACCAGGCCCCCACTCATGTCTCCCATCACCCCCACACCGCAGCAGTGCAGGGTCACCCTCCACCAGGCCCCCACTCATGTCTCCCACCACCCCCACCCCCCAGCCACCAGGGGCACCCTCCACCAGGCCCCCACTCATGTCACCCACCACCCCCACCCCCCAGCCACCAGGGGCAGCCTCCACCAGGCCCCCACTCATGTCTCCCACCACCCCCACCCCCCAGCAGTGCAGGCTCAACCTCCACCAGGCCCCCACTCATGTCCCCCTGCACCCCCACCCCCCTGCCACCATGTGCAGCCCCCACCAGGTCCTCACAATCCCCAATTATGTGCGTAATGGTCAGCCTCCACAGCCAAAAAGCCCTACCAAGTAACCCATTCACCCACATGGAAATGGAAATCACATGTTACACCCCCAATGTACATGAAGCAAATGAACCCATGTCCGTCACACACATATTTTCAAATTGAATGGGAAAACACACAACATGACATGCATGAAACCAATGAGATGAAACCACACAGTGAACAATGGAAAAAAAAATGTATTGAAAAAAATACAAATGCCAAAGAAAGAAAACTAACTACAATGTAAATGTGAAAAAATAAGCTGCATGTCCGCATAATAACACAAAACTAGAAAATCAAATCAAAAAAATTATGTCCAAAGTGAAATGTAAAAACTCTCCATGCAACAAAGAACTATGTACAAAAATAACAAGGGTCCATCATCACAACTGAACTAAGGAAACCTCCTAAAAAACCTACCTAAATATCAACTATATACAAAAAGTGGAGCAGTGTCCGTCGACTCCAAATAATAATAAGAACGAAAGGAAACCTAAAACTAAAGAACTATATACAAAGGCGGCGGGCAAGTCCAGCGGCTCACTCTGTGGTGTTCCGGGCCAGGGCATCATCGAACTCCTGTTCGATGTCCCGGAGGCGGTCCAGTTCCATGGCCCCGAGGGTCCGCAGGGACGACGCCGTGTCCTCCTCCAACCCCCTGCGGATTGCCTCGAGGCACTCGGCCCGCCTCAGGGCCCTCCGCATGGAGTTCTCCGCCCTGACCATTGTGAGCCGCGCCTCTTCCGCCCGCCGCCGCTCCGCACCTATGGCGTGGCCCAACCGCTGCCACACGGAAGACACTCTCTGTCCTGGGTCCTCCTGCCCTCCGGCCGATGCCTGCCCCTCCGATGTCGAAGGCCCCGAGCCTTCATGGCTCCCACCATCTTGCTGCTGCTGCTGCACTGCCTCTGCCCGTGCACTGCCTCCTGCTGCCTGCACATCCTCCGCCGGCTGGGGTGCACCTGTTGATGTGGCCACCCCTGCTGGACGTCCGACTCCCGACTGTGGCAGGGATGCCTCCTCCACCAGCCTGGCCGCACTGTCAGAGGCAGCTCCACAGGGCACCCAGGTGACTGATGGGTGGGAAGATGGCACAGAGGACGACTGGCGCGTAGGGGGTCCAGTTGAGGAGGGGGTCGGAGCAAGCCCCATCAGACAGCGGAATCCGGCCTGGGTGACCTGTCCCAGCAGGCTGACGTGGTCAACGAGCCATTCGAGATGACGTGCAGTCTCTCCATGAAAAGACTGCAGGTCACCTCGCATGGCCCGTTGACGCAACGCCACACCAGCCAGGACAGGCTCAACCCGGACCTGGATGGCCACGTCCGCAGGCAGAGGAAGGCCAGTTGACGTCAGCTCATCCCCTGCCTGAAAACGGGTCTGGACGTAGGCATCCCTGCTGGTGCAAGATGATGCAGGGACAGGATCGGGGACAGGATTGCACACAGGCACCTCCGCGGCCGCCTGTGCTGCCTCCTGTCCCTGGTCCTGCACTGCACCACTAGCACCAGTGGGATCCCCACCTCCAGACCCTGTCTCTGGTGCTTGCGCGGCCCCCTCCTCCACCAAACCCCCCACCAACCTGGATGACTCCGTGCCATCTTCCCCTGTTGGGCCCTGTGGGGTCCCAGCTGCCCCTTCTGCTGCCGAGGAGTCCAACTGCAACCTCCGCCTCTTGGACCTCCCCCCGGCAGCTGCGGCCTGGGACGCGGCACCGGACTCCTCACTCCCCGACGAGATGACAACACGGGAGGGGAGCCGGGCCTTGCGTCTCCGGCTGGCGGTCGGATCCCCGCCGCTGTGCTCCACAGCACCTTCTCCGCCCTCTTCATCAGTTGACGCTGCAGACAGGGAGAAACAAAACACAGGCATCAGGGCACTGTACAATGGACACATACACGCATGACAGTTGCACATGAGTGGCATTGGCAAACCTCAGACATGTCATCACAATCCCCAACACACATGTCATTGCAACTGGCACACATGAGCCATACCACAGCCATATCGCAACTGCCACCACCATCCCTACACATACAACAGCATCAGCAGCCAAAGGGGAGCCATACATCACATGCAACACAGGAAGTGCACCACACATGTACACACACCACCACACTTGCATGCATGTCTACACCTCTGCCAAGTGTCGCACTGTTCAGACGGGCATCCATGTCACATCTGCCAATCAGGCTTCCACATACCGCTGTCACATGCATCCATGTAGCATCACTGTTGCACCTTTGACAAATACACACACATGCACATGTACACAGTGCTCATACATGCAGCCGAAAACAACATACATGCCTGACATCACGGACATGTCTACTTACATACACATTCATCCAAACATGTGTGCACGCACATCTGCATTTGCCATGCAAGCCCACACACACAAGCACCATCCATGTCTCACACATTACAGCCCTCGCATGTGTCAGCCCCACGGCCCTGTACACCCCCACCCATACTCCACCCCATACAAACAGATGTGCAACCGGCACAATGGGGAATGATCACCACACGCCCTGCTCACAACCAGGATGCATGTACACTCACCGCTCGACTCCAGACGGCTCTGCTTCTCTAGGACCTGGACGTGGAGCGCTGGGGATATGCGTTCCAGGACCCCCATCTGTTCTTCCGACAAGTGGCCCCGGCGCCCCTTGGCATCCGCTGCCTTCAAGAGGCGCCGGGCCTTGTTCAGGGTCCTGGACCTGAAGTCCTCCCAGCGCTTCCTGACATGTTGTAAGTCCCGGACTGCCACCCCCTCCGCGTTGATGGCAGTCACGATGTCAGTCCAGATCCGAGTCCGTCCTTCCTTGTCGGCGCGGGAACTTCCAAAGAGGGCATCATACTGCCCCAGGACTTGCTCCACCAGGACACCAACTTCGGTGGCACTGAAGCTGGTGCCCCTCTGCCTCTCTGGCCGGGGGTTGTCAGTGGTCACAGATGGTGTTAGCCCCGACATGACAACCCCAGAGGCAGGAGTGGGTGGGCAACTGGGTCCTGGGGCTGGGCTGTGGAGCGATGGAATTCCAGTCGGGAGTCTTCTGTTCCAGCAGGGGTGGTCACAGCAACAGCACCACTGGCTGATGTGCAGGCAGCAAATGGCAGTGCACGTGGGCAGCAGGCAGTCAGGCAGCAGCAGATAGCAGGTGGGAGAGTGCTCGGGGCTCTGGGGGGCAGTAATTCGGCCTTCTGGGCAGGAGCGTGGTCTCCCGTGTGCTCACGCGTGGCCAGCTTGGTACGGAGTGAATTGGCACGTGAAAATCCTGCACGTCAGCGTGAAAACCGAGGAAAGGCCCTTAGCGCGTAAGCGCGTCAGCACGCATACGCGATTCCATTGGACCAAAGGCCCTCAGCGCGTAGGCGCGTCTGTGACGTGACCCGCACGGGTGTTTCCCACACAGCACGTGATGACAGAGCACACGTGGAAAGACTGCACGTCAGAGTCTCATCGCGTGTAATTGGACAAAAGTGCGTGTACACGCGATTGGCCTATGTACGTGTATATGAGGTGTGCGCGGACACTTACACACGCAAGTACGTCAGCGCACCTGTATCCCGGTGTACGGCCATTTCCACCAATCACACGCAATGAGACTCTGACGTGCAGTCTTTCCACGTGTGCTGTCATCACGTGCTGTGTGGGAAACACCCGTGCGGGTCACGTCACAGACGCGCCTACGCGCTGAGGGCCTTTGGTCCAATGGAATCGCGTATGCGTGCTGACGCGCTTACGCGCTAAGGGCCTTTCCTCGGTTTTCACGCTGACGTGCAGGATTTTCACGTGCCAATTCACTCCGTACCAAGCTGGCCACGCGTGAGCACACGGGAGACCACGCTCCTGCCCAGAAGGCCGAATTACTGCCCCCCAGAGCCCCGAGCACGCTCCCACCTGCTATCTGCTGCTGCCTGACTGCCTGCTGCCCACGTGCACTGCCATTTGCTGCCTGCACATCAGCCAGGGGTGCTGTTGCTGTGACCACCCCTGCTGGAACAGAAGACTCCCGACTGGAATTCCATCGCTCCACAGCCCAGCCCCAGGACCCAGTTGCCCACCCACTCCTGCCTCTGGGGTTGTCATGTCGGGGCTAACACCATCTGCGACCACTGACAACCCCCGGCCAGAGAGGCAGAGGGGCACCAGCTTCAGTGCCACCGAAGTTGGTGTCCTGGTGGAGCAAGTCCTGGGGCAGTATGATGCCCTCTTTGGAAGTTCCCGCGCCGACAAGGAAGGACGGACTCGGATCTGGACTGACATCGTGACTGCCATCAACGCGGAGGGGGTGGCAGTCCGGGACTTACAACATGTCAGGAAGCGCTGGGAGGACTTCAGGTCCAGGACCCTGAACAAGGCCCGGCGCCTCTTGAAGGCAGCGGATGCCAAGGGGCGCCGGGGCCACTTGTCGGAAGAACAGATGGGGGTCCTGGAACGCATATCCCCAGCGCTCCACGTCCAGGTCCTAGAGAAGCAGAGCCGTCTGGAGTCGAGCTGTGAGTGTACATGCATCCTGGTTGTGAGCAGGGCGTGTGGTGATCATTCCCCATTGTGCCGGTTGCACATCTGTTTGTATGGGGTGGAGTATGGGTGGGGGTGTACAGGGCCGTGGGGCTGACACATGCGAGGGCTGTAATGTGTGAGACATGGATGGTGCTTGTGTGTGTGGGCTTGCATGGCAAATGCAGTTGTGCGTGCACACATGTTTGGATGAATGTGTATGTAAGTAGACATGTCCGTGATGTCAGGCATGTATGTTGTTTTCGGCTGCATGTATGAGCACTGTGTACATGTGCATGTGTGTGTATTTGTCAAAGGTGCAACAGTGATGCTACATGGATGCATGTGACAGCGGTATGTGGAAGCCTGATTGGCAGATGTGACATGGATGCCCGTCTGAACAGTGCGACACTTGGCAGAGGTGTAGACATGCATGCAAGTGTGGTGGTGTGTGTACATGTGTGGTGCACTTCCTGTGTTGCATGTGATGTATGGCTCCCCTTTGGCTGCTGATGCTGTTGTATGTGTAGGGATGGTGGTGGCAGTTGCGATATGGCTGTGGTATGGCTCATGTGTGCCAGTTGCAATGACATGTGTGTTGGGGATTGTGATGACATGTCTGAGGTTTGCCAGTGCCACTCATGTGCAACTGTCATGCGTGTATGTGTCCATTGTACAGTGCCCTGATGCCTGTGTTTTGTTTCTCCCTGTCTGCAGCGTCAACTGATGAAGAGGGCGGAGAAGGTGCTGTGGAGCACAGCGGCGGGGATCCGACCGCCAGCCGGAGACGCAAGGCCCGGCTCCCCTCCCGTGTTGTCATCTCGTCGGGGAGTGAGGAGTCCGGTGCCGCGTCCCAGGCCGCAGCTGCCGGGGGGAGGTCCAAGAGGCGGAGGTTGCAGTTGGACTCCTCGGCAGCAGAAGGGGCAGCTGGGACCCCACAGGGCCCAACAGGGGAAGATGGCACGGAGTCATCCAGGTTGGTGGGGGGTCTGGTGGAGGAGGAGGCCGTGCAAGCACCAGAGACGGGGTCTGGAGGTGGGGATCCCACTGGTGCTAGTGGTGCAGTCCAGGACCAGGGACAGGAGGCAGCACAGGCGGCCGCGGAGGTGCCTGTGTGCAATCCTGTCCCCGATCCTGTCCCTGCATCATCTTGCACCAGCAGGGATGCCTACGTCCAGACCCGTTTTCAGGCAGGGGATGAGCTGACGTCAACTGGCCTTCCTCTGCCTGCGGACGTGGCTATCCAGGTCCGGGTTGAGCCTGTCCTGGCTGGTGTGGCGTTGCGTCAACGGGCCATGCGAGGTGACCTGCAGTCTTTTCATGGAGAGACTGCACGTCATCTCGAATGGCTCGTTGACCACGTCAGCCTGCTGGGACAGGTCACCCAGACCGGATTCCTCCGTCTGATGGGGCTTGTTCCGACCCCCTCCTCAACTGGACCCCCTACGCGCCAGTCGTCCTCTGTGCCATCTTCCCACCCATCAGTCACCTGGGTGCCCTGTGGAGCTGCCTCTGACAGTGCGGCCAGGCTGGTGGAGGAGGCATCCCTGCCACAGTCGGGAGTCGGACGTCCAGCAGGGGTGGCCACATCAACAGGTGCACCCCAGCCGGCGGAGGATGTGCAGGCAGCAGGAGGCAGTGCACGGGCAGAGGCAGAGCAGCAGCAGCAGCAAGATGGTGGGAGCCATGAAGGCTCGGGGCCTTCGACATCGGAGGGGCAGGCATCGGCCGGAGGGCAGGAGGACCCAGGACAGAGAGTGTCTTCCGTGTGGCAGCGGTTGGGCCACGCCATAGGTGCGGAGCGGCGGCGGGCGGAAGAGGCGCGGCTCACAATGGTCAGGGCGGAGAACTCCATGCGGAGGGCCCTGAGGCGGGCCGAGTGCCTCGAGGCTATCCGCAGGGGGTTGGAGGAGGACACGGCGTCGTCCCTGCGGACCCTCGGGGCCATGGAACTGGACCGCCTCCGGGACATCGAACAGGAGTTCGATGATGCCCTGGCCCGGAACACCACAGAGTGAGCCGCTGGACTTGCCCGCCGCCTTTGTATATAGTTCTTTAGTTTTAGGTTTCCTTTGTTTTTTCTTATGATTTGGAGTCGACGGACACTGCTCCACTTTTTGTATATAGTTGATATTTAGGTAGGTTTTTTAGGAGGTTTCCTTAGTTCTGTTGTGATGATGGACCCTTGTTATTTTTGTACATAGTTCTTTGTTGCACGGAGAGTTTTGACATTTGACTTTGGACAAAATTTTTTGGATTAGATTTTCTAGTTTTGTGTTTTTATGCGGACATGCAGCTTCTTTTTTCACATTTACATTGTAGTTAGTTTTCTTTCTTTGGCATTTGTATTTTTTTCTAATACATTTTTTTTTACATTGTTCACTGTGTGGTTTCATCTCATTGGTTTCATGCATGTCATGTTGTGTGTTTTCCCATTCAATTGGAAAATATGTGTGTGACGGACATGGGTTCATTTGCTTCATGAACATTGGGGGTGTAACATGTGATTTCCATTTCCATGTGGGTGAATGGGTTACTTGGTAGGGCTTTTTGGCTGTGGAGGCTGACCATTACGCACATTGTGAGGACCTGGTGGGGGCTGCACATGGTGGCAGGGGGGTGGGGGTGGTGGGAGACATGAGTGGGGGCCTGGTGGAGGGTGCCCCTGGTGGCTGGGGGGTGGGGGTGGTGGGTGACATGAGTGGGGGCCTGGTGGAGGGTGACCCTGGTGGCTGGGGGGTGGGGGTGGTGGGTGACATGAGTGGGGGCCTGGTGGAGGCTGCCCCTGCACTGCTGGGGGGTGGGGGTGGTGGGAGACATGAGTGGGGGCCTGGTGGAGGGTGACCCTGGTGGCTGGGGGGTGGGGGTGGTGGGTGACATGAGTGGGGGCCTGGTGGAGGGTGACCCTGGTGGCTGGGGGGTGGGGGTGGTGGGAGACATGAGTGGGGGCCTGGTGGAGGCTGCCCCTGCACTGCTGGGGGGTGGGGGTGGTGGGAGACATGAGTGGGGGCCTGGTGGAGGCTGCCCCTGCACTGCTGGGGGGTGGGGGTGGTGGGAGACATGAGTGGGGGCCTGGTGGAGGGTGACCCTGGTGGCTGGGGGGTGGGGGTGGTGGGAGACATGAGTGGGGGCCTGGTGGAGGGTGACCCTGGTGGCTGGGGGGTGGGGGTGGTGGGTGACATGAGTGGGGGCCTGGTGGAGGGTGACCCTGGTGGCTGGGGGGTGGGGGTGGTGGGTGACATGAGTGGGGGCCTGGTGGAGGCTGCCCCTGCACTGCTGGGGGGTGGGGGTGGTGGGAGACATGAGTGGGGGCCTGGTGGAGGCTGCCCCTGCACTGCTGGGGGGTGGGGGTGGTGGGAGACATGAGTGGGGGCCTGGTGGAGGCTGCCCCTGCACTGCTGGGGGGTGGGGGTGGTGGGAGACATGAGTGGGGGCCTGGTGGAGGGTGACCCTGGTGGCTGGGGGGTGGGGGTGGTGGGAGACATGAGTGGGGGCCTGGTGGAGGGTGACCCTGGTGGCTGGGGGGTGGGGGTGGTGGGTGACATGAGTGGGGGCCTGGTGGAGGGTGACCCTGGTGGCTGGGGGGTGGGGGTGGTGGGTGACATGAGTGGGGGCCTGGTGGAGGCTGCCCCTGCACTGCTGGGGGGTGGGGGTGGTGGGAGACATGAGTGGTGGCCTGGTGGAGGCTGCCCCTGCACTGCTGGGGGGTGGGGGTGGTGGGAGACATGAGTGGGGGCCTGGTGGAGGGTGACCCTGGTGGCTGGGGGGTGGGGGTGGTGGGAGACATGAGTGGGGGCCTGGTGGAGGGTGACCCTGGTGGCTGGGGGGTGGGGGTGGTGGGAGACATGAGTGGGGGCCTGGTGGAGGGTGACCCTGGTGGCTGGGGGGTGGGGGTGGTGGGTGACCTGAGCGGGGGCCTGGTGGAGGGTGACCCTGGTGGCTGGGGGGTGGGGGTGGTGGGAGACATGAGTGGGGGCCTGGTGGAGGGTGCCCCTGGTGGCGGGGGGGTGGGGGTGATAGGGGACATGAGTGGGGGCCTGGTGGAGGCTGCCCCTGCACTGCTGGGGGGTGGGGGTGGTGGGAGACATGAGTGGGGGCCTGGTGGAGGGTGCCCCTGGTGGCGGGGGGGTGGGGGTGATAGGGGACATGAGTGGGGGCCTGGTGGAGGCTGCCCCTGCACTGCTGGGGGGTGGGGGTGGTGGTTGACATGAGTGGGGGCCTGGTGGAGGGTGACCCTGGTGGCTGGGGGGTGGGGGTGGTGGGAGACATGAGTGGGGGCCTGGTGGAGGGTGACCCTGGTGGCTGGGGGGTGGGGGTGGTGGGAGACATGAGTGGGGGCCTGGTGGAGGGTGACCCTGGTGGCTGGGGGGTGGGGGTGGTGGGAGACATGAGTGGGGGCCTGGTGGAGGGTGACCCTGGTGGCTGGGGGGTGGGGGTGGTGGGAGACATGAGTGGGGGCCTGGTGGAGGGTGACCCTGGTGGCTGGGGGGTGGGGGTGGTGGGAGACATGAGTGGGGGCCTGGTGGAGGGTGACCCTGGTGGCTGGGGGGTGGGGGTGGTGGGAGACATGAGTGGGGGCCCGGTGGAGGGTGACCCTGGTGGCTGGGGGGTGGGGGTGGTGGGTGACATGAGAGGGGGCCTGGTGGAGGGTGACCCTGGTGGCTGGGGGGTGGGGGTGGTGGGAGACATGAGTGGGGGCCTGGTGGAGGGTGCCCCTGGTGGCGGGGGGGTGGGGGTGATAGGGGACATGAGCGGGGGCCTGGTGGAGGCTGCCCCTGCACTGCTGGGGGGTGGGGGTGGTGGGAGACATGAGTGGGGGCCTGGTGGAGGGTGACCCTGGTGGCGGGGGGGTGGGGGTGATAGGGGACATGAGTGGGGGCCTGGTGGAGGCTGCCCCTGCACTGCTGGGGGGTGGGGGTGGTGGGAGACATGAGTGGGGGCCTGGTGGAGGGTGACCCTGGTGGCTGGGGGGTGGGGGTGGTGGGAGACATGAGTGGGGGCCTGGTGGAGGGTGACCCTGGTGGCTGGGGGGTGGGGGTGGTGGGTGACATGAGTGGGGGCCTGGTGGAGGGTGACCCTGGTGGCTGGGGGGTGGGGGTGGTGGGTGACATGAGTGGGGGCCTGGTGGAGGCTGCCCCTGCACTGCTGGGGGTGGGGGTGGTGGGAGACATGAGTGGGGGCCTGGTGGAGGGTGACCCTGGTGGCTGGGGGGTGGGGGTGGTGGGTGACATGAGTGGGGGCCTGGTGGAGGGTGACCCTGGTGGCTGGGGGGTGGGGGTGGTGGGTGACATGAGTGGGGGCCTGGTGGAGGGTGACCCTGCACTGCTGGGGGGTGGGGGTGGTGGGAGACATGAGTGGGGGCCTGGTGGAGGGTGACCCTGGTGGCTGGGGGGTGGGGGTGGTGGGTGACATGAGTGGGGGCCTGGTGGAGGGTGACCCTGGTGGCTGGGGGGTGGGGGTGGTGGGTGACATGAGTGGGGGCCTGGTGGAGGCTGCCCCTGCACTGCTGGGGGGCGGGGGTGGTGGGAGACATGAGTGGGGGCCTGGTGGAGGGTGACCCTGGTGGCTGGGGGGTGGGGGTGGTGGGTGACATGAGTGGGGGCCTGGTGGAGGGTGACCCTGGTGGCTGGGGGGTGGGGGTGGTGGGAGACATGAGTGGGGGCCTGGTGGAGGCTGCCCCTGCACTGCTGGGGGGTGGGGGTGGTGGGAGACATGAGTGGGGGCCTGGTGGAGGGTGACCCTGGTGGCTGGGGGGTGGGGGTGGTGGGTGACATGAGTGGGGGCCTGGTGGAGGCTGCCCCTGCACTGCTGGGGGGTGGGGGTGGTGGGAGACATGAGTGGGGGCCTGGTGGAGGGTGACCCTGCACTGCTGGGGTGTGGGGGTGGTGGGAGACATGAGTGGGGGCCTGGTGGAGGGTGACCCTGGTGGCTGGGGGGTGGGGGTGGTGGGAGACATGAGTGGGGGCCTGGTGGAGGGTGCCCCTGGTGGCGGGGGGGTGGGGGTGGTGGTAGACATGAGTGGGGGCCTGGTGGAGGGTGCCCCTGCACTGCTGGGGGGTGGGGGTGGTGGGAGACATGAGTGGGGGCCTGGTGGAGGCTGCCCCTGGTGGCTGGGGGCTGGGGGTGGTGGGTGACATGAGTGGGGGCCTGGTGGAGGGTGACCCTGGTGGCTGGGGGGTGGGGGTGGTGGGTGACATGAGTGGGGGCCTGGTGGAGGCTGCCCCTGCACTGCTGGGGGGTGGGGGTGGTGGGAGACATGAGTGGGGGCCTGGTGGAGGGTGACCCTGGTGGCTGGGGGGTGGGGGTGGTGGGTGACATGAGTGGGGGCCTGGTGGAGGGTGACCCTGGTGGCTGGGGGGTGGGGGTGCAGGGGGACATGAGCAGGTGTGCAGGGTAGTCCACTGTTTTGTGGGCTGCCTGCAGGGGCTGTGGAGGGTGTACAGGGAACACCTGTGAGGACCCACCCAGCCTAATTGCGTGTGATAATTCCCGCACACCCCTGTAATACACGTACCTGGCCAAATCGCATGTGAGAATTCCCGCGCACCCCTGTAATACACGTACCCAGCCGAATCGCGTGTAGAACTTCCCGTGTACCCCTGTAATACACGTACCCAGCCAAATCGCGTGTGATCATTCCCACATACCCCTGTAATACACGTACCCTGGCCAATCGCGTGTAGAACTTCCCACGCACCCCTGTAATACACGTACCAAGCCAAATCGCGTGTGATAATTCCCACGCACCCCTGTAATACACGTACCTGGCCAAATCGCATGTGAGAATTCCCGCGCACCCCTGTAATACACGTACCCAGCCGAATCGCGTGTAGAACTTCCCGTGTACCCCTGTAATACACGTACCCAGCCAAATCGCGTGTGATAATTCCCACATACCCCTGTAATACACGTACCCTGGCCAATCGCGTGTACAACTTCCCACGCACCCCTGTAATACACGTACCAAGCCAAATCGCGTGTGATAATTCCCACGCACCCCTGTAATACACGTACCTGGCCAAATCGCATGTGAGAATTCCCGCGCACCCCTGTAATACACGTACCCAGCCGAATCGCGTGTAGAACTTCCCGTGTACCCCTGTAATACACCTACCCAGCCAAATCGCGTGTGATAATTCCCGCGCACCCCTGGAATACACGTACCTGGCCAAATCGCATGTGAGAATTCCCGCGCACCCCTGTAATACACGTACCCAGCCGAATCGCGTGTAGAACTTCCCGTGTACCCCTGTAATACACCTACCCAGCCAAATCGCGTGTGATAATTCCCGCGCACCCCTGGAATACACGTACCCAGCCAAATCGCGTGTGATAATTCCCGCGCACCCCTGGAATACACGTACCCAGCCAAATCGCGTGTGATAATTCCCGCGCACCCCTGTAATATACGTACCCAGCCAAATCGCGTGTGATAATTCCTGCGTACCCCTGTGATACACGTGCCCTGGCTAATCGCGTGTAAAACTTCACGCGTACCCCTGATATGCACGTTACCCGCTTTGCGTTCCTTGTTTGGCAGCCCTGTGGACTGGTCCAGGGTTAGCGCTGCCCTTTGCGATGATTTAGCGATTTTGATGGCTTTTCCTTGCGCGAGGGCGTTCTTGGGGGCGTTACTGGCGCTGCTGCAGGGTCGCTGCGATACTCTGCGCCACGGCTGGTTTGGGAGCCTGAAATCCATGAATACGCTGTGCGCGGAAATCGGTTTTAGCGCACGTGCCTGGCGCAGTCAATCGCACGCGGACACTCTGCGCCAGCCGCTTGCGACACTTTTCTGCGAAATTCTATGAATTACCCTGTCAATCTATTAGATAACCACATTCTTTAGTAACATCTGTCACTTTTACCCAATTTTAAAGGGACTCATTTTGGCAATATGAGAAAGTTGGAGGGCCGCAATTGTAACACATGTTTCAATACTGTAAGCACTGCTCTGCAGAAGGAACAATTCCCAGTTAGCCATCTTTTCTGCTTTATAACTTTAGCCTGCAGGCTGAATACAATTATTTGCTGAAAGCACACTACCTTCTGAGATATTTTACCAAGGGTTTGGAACTTCCCTTGATATCTGCAGCAGTTCAATCAATCCACTTAATTATATATTGCTTTGATTGGGAATTGTTGGGATTGGAACCTGCAACTCTCAGATTTCTCACACCTAGCATCATCAAATCAATATGACCCTAAAGAAAATACAATTTGAAGTGCACAACTTTGTGAAGGTTTTTTCAAAATATGCCATTTTATTATGCTCAAAAAGGATTTGATAAATGTCTCAATATCCCTACCCTAATGGAGATTTCCCTGCCTAAAATAAACTGAAGGAAACATTCTAACAAAAGGATTCTGTCCTTCACACTTGTACATACAGCAAACTCAATAAGGTAACAAATGGCAATTCAGATACAACACAATTAGCAGATATATGCAAGATGATATAACTATTTCTCCTTGTAACCTGGGTGAACCTCCCTTCCCGAGATTCAATCAGGGCTTCAACCGACAGTTCAAAAGAATAAGGAAATCCCGGTTGCAACAAAGTTCCAATAAGTCCCTCCACCGAATTTAACCAACAGTTCAAAATGTTCAACAATTCATTGGTCTCTCCACTTGGAGCAGAGAGTTTTCCCGAACCTTTCTTCAGAGTATAAGTACATTCCCACAGTTCATCAAGATCAACAAAAAGGCTATGGTCAGGATACATCTGCAATAGTTCACAATATACTTGCATCAGCGATATTGAGTTGTCAGGATGCTTCCACAACAATTCACAATGTGCTTTTGTGGTCTTGCCACTCCTTCTTGAACACTTTTAATCACACCACAGTACTTCAATGACTTCTGCCTGGTCCACTCACCTGCCAATCTTATACTACAGGGTCCCTTGCCCTGGTGCACTTCCCTGCCAGGACTAGTGAAATTACTACTACTACTACAAATACTTCTGTGGTTTAGTGTTGCCTTCATACAACTCAAAAAGTCTTATGATTTATCAACAGCAATTTGTACTACTTCTTCGGGGAAAACATGAGACACATTGGTGCGGTTTGTTCCACACTTTTGATTGCCACATGCAATGCAGGTTATGCTCCTCTCCTCCTGAACACCTTTTAGTCAGAAGGGCAGCCTTCCTGCCACTCTTTTTTTCCCCTATTGCATTAACCAAGTGCTGACACTGGCTTTTTCTCACTTCTGCTCCTCTTTGGCTTAGGCAATGCTTTTGGCTTTGGCAATAGTTGTTTATATTTGTTTCTAACAATATTGCCCCCTTGTACTGCTGGAAATTGTTCTGCCCTTTAAACTCACACTGACATTCTGCTGGTTTGCTTGACAAGTTATTATACTGCCACTTTCTCCACTTTGTGCTTGCTTGGTATGCAACATAATTACCTCCCTGCTTTACATCAGTTCAACATACTTCATTCTTACGTTTCTGCCACTTTGCTCTTTTTCCATTAGATCGATATTCAAAATGCCAGTTTTGGGCCATCGAGTGGCTACGGAGTGCTACGGGGTCACAACACGCAAGTTAACTCACCGGGTTTGATGTGCACGTCCGCTCGCTTCGATGCCTTCGGGTTGTCGGCTTCTTCTGCTGTGGGCAGTTTGGAAAACACCCTTGCTTGGTTTTCCTTGGTCCATGGTGAGCTCAACAGGAGCGTTCCATGCTCCAAATGCTCCCTGGTGCTCGCCTGCCACCAGAGTCTGCCTTATTGGGGGGAGGTTTCTTAACTTCAAACGTTCTCGCTGCGCTACCTCTGCAACCACAACCTTCAGAGGGAAAGCTTGTAAAAATAACGCTTCCTACTGCGCGACTTCTGCAACTCAGGTATCTGAAGCAAGAGACCATCCCAGAACCAGCATCCGTACTGCAAACAATGGTGGTTAATGGCAAACAATCTGCTCTCCTTCAGCTGAAACTATGATGTAGAGCTACTGCAACCACTCCACCTTCCACTGCTTCTCTTCTCCATGGCCTGCGCCTAAGGGGGCCTTTTATGCTTCCCAGTTTCCCTCGGGTGTGGGTCATTAATCCAATTAACCTACAAATTGCAATCTAGGTCCTCTGCATCCCTCTTCTTCGCCCCAGTACTTTTAGCATTATGGTACATGAACCTTTTTCCACAATTTCAATCTTACAATAAGCCATTAGATTTGTCAGATATCCGGGAAAGTTATTAAAGGGTTTTCCCATTCATTCTGGCCACCTCTTCCCCATATGTGATGCTCCCGCAGAACACCACCCCCAGGGTCGGGATCAGGAAGCATCTGCCTTTCCCTGGCCATATGAGAAGGGCCAGGTTTTCTAGGGAAATCATCTCTGATTCATCACACTATACATATCTGCTGCAGGCACACTTCACCTGAGACATCTTACATGCTTTGTAACCTTGGCCAGCAGGCCGAATAAAGTTATTTACTGCAGGCACACTACCTCCTGAGGTATTTTACTTAAGGGTTTGAACTTCCTGGGATATTTGCAGCAGTTATATTAATCCATTTTACAATAGCGACTTTATATACTATTATTCCAGCTCAGTGGTTTTGAACCGAAAAATACAGGGGACACCAAAGACATCTCAGTGCACATTCAAAATATAAAGACCTTTGCTTTAACTCACCGCTCCCCAGCAAACCACCAGATTAAAGACTGTCTAGCACATAAAAGGCTGAGACTTTGTAAGGACTTTCATACCTTTGCTCTGTCTGTACTCAATCAAAAAATAACAGCAGAATTTGTTTAATGTTCCTTTTAATGGATTAACATGACATGCCTGAACGGGGAAATTATTCAGCTTGAAAATTAATGAAGCATTCGGCTGAAGCTGAATATCTAATTTTCTGGTGGAATTTGCCCCTACTACGGACCTTCAAAGAGGCATCACATCCCGCACGAGGGTCCAGGAAGAAACAATGCATGCTAAAATAGAGCATCAGGGAGGCAGAGATGAAACAGGCCAACCCGGGGTAATGAAAGCCAACAACAGAGAAAGAGGAAATGTGGACACGGCCCCCACAATGGTTCCAAACGGCACACTACAATGCAGGGGCACTCCCAGCCCAACAGGGGGCTGCACACAGCAGCAATGCACTTGGGCCACAAAGAAGCAGTTGGAGGCATGACACTCACCAACACCATAATGCAGCAACAACTGACTCCAGCCCAGCATCAAACCCCCGAAAGAGGATCAGTTGCTCCTGTGCAACCTATTTAAACCCGTTCTAGCCCTGCCCTTTCTGGGTTTCCACCCCCCTAAACATTACTTTTACTGCCCCGCTGTTCCCCCCCCCCCCTTCCAACTCCTTTGCTATGGTCTCAGAACTTCGCACTTAGTCTGATCTTCCAAGCTGGATCCCCAGGAGTGGTGTGTGTCGCTGCTAATGCAGCGTACAGCAAAGCCTCGCGTTGCTCAGTGCGTACACCGACAGTAGTGACTGCGCTGCGCTAGGTGAAGGGTGTAAGTACGTTTTTGAATCAAAATGTCTTACTTCACCTAGTACAACAACAAAAAAAGCGTTGTTCCTCCTTGTGCTCATACATATGCGCCACCACTGCCTTCACACCCACTCGGACACCGTTTCGGGCGTGGAAGGGGTAGATTGGGAATTACTCAATCATGTGTAGGAAGGGAGACTGCCCTTTCATTGAACAGTAGTGTAAACTACGGCTGTCAGCGTTGCAATCATAAAGATAAAGAGATGTATTATTACACATGTAATTTGTAAACAGAAGCAAAGCCTTCATGATTTGGTTCTCCTGTAGCCAGTGTTCTGTTCTTGGATTATGCAAAGATTGCTCAAACGTGCGCTGAAAAAGAATGAGATAATCGAAGTCTGACTCATTTCAGGAAGTCGGGGGCTGGAAGCCATGCATCACGTTCCTCTTACAAAAAGAGGAAGAGGCCGGCAACTGACACGAGCAAGCACGTATCCTGCACTTTGAACCAGTGGACTCCTACTGCCTTGTTGGTTGGATTCATGCATGCAGTTTTATCTTAAAGGTCCTACGGTTGTTATGCATGCATTCTGTTACCCAAAAGCCTTTGCAAGCAGGGAAAAGGTATGGCTCCATGTCACAAAACATCATGGGCTATTGTTTCTCATTTTCGCAGAAAAGATATATTTGTATGTGCGTAAAATCGTTTGTTTCTGTGCAATGTGGCCTTGCTTTCATCCCTGCACACACCAAAAAGGATCACAATGGTTCTTTTGTAACTAAACAGCACAGGCAAGGTTATCACGGCTTAATTTTAATTAACGTGATTCATGGGGTACCCCCTTCCTCCTCTGCATATCTGTTGGCAAGGCAGGAATGTTATATATTTACTAGCAAAAACGACCCTTTCTCCAAGCGGGTTCTGTGGACAGACATGACAACACTCATCAATTGTTGAAAATCAATGATCCTGTAAGTCGCTGTTCCAATTCCATTTTCACTTGATGTGCTTTGCACTCTGAAGGAAACTGAGAATGGGCGTGTGTGGCTGGCTGACATACCCCGGAGCAGACGTTGGGGGGAGGCGAGAGTTGGTGTGACCTACTGTGCTCTCTCCCCACCTGTTGCCTCACCCTGGCGTGGTGCAGTTTGTTGCAGTACATTGCGGTGCAAATGTCTCAGAAACCGTGCATTGTAGGATTGAGGACCAGTCCTTCTACAACCACATTGATGTTTCGATGATTTCATGTGTGAAGGTGCTGAACTTCAGGGCAAGTGGCGGGGTGTCCAAATGTCACGTAGCCAGTATTGTCCGGAGGCTCCTAACATGCAACTATAAAACATTTGGTGTAGATTGGTGAAACGGTGTGGGATTGTCTAAGGAACAAAGCTTCGCCGAGACACAAACCCAGGGACAAACCCACACATGTTCACTTTTATAAATATAGATAAAAGTCTTTTCATACTACTTTTGAGTTGTTAATGCAGGTGAAAAGGGTTGGGTTTTCTTTGCAGGGGAGAGTTCCATTGACCCCTAATGATGGGAAAGGGGATTGGTGGGCAAGTGAACTGACTCTATGGTGGGTGTCATCTGCCAAAAGCGAAGAGTTAACAGGTATGACATTTCTGTGTTTTTATTTATTGGTGTTTTACAAGGCGACAACTTCGGACACAGATGCTTGGTGGTGCCTTTTTATAGCGTCCAGAGCAAATAGATCACAGTAGACTTGTTTTGCAGCACTAACTCATACCTGAAAGTCACATTTACAAATCAGAAAATAAAAAACAATCTTTTTAGTGCATGGTCCATATGTGAAGACCCTTCTGGTGAGAATGCGTGCTAGAACATGCTTTAACATAACAAACCTTTACATAACATAACACAGATCCCTGCCATGTTATAAGGGCTAGAGGGAATTAATTTTGCTGAAGCACAAAATGAATGGATTTGTTCACTCTTATTGGCTCCCATATCTTTCAAGGAGGGAACTGTGTGTAACACAAGAGCTTCTAAAAGCACAAACGCGTCTAAATGCACATATACACAGAACACAGATTACGCAGTTCTACACCCTCAAACTTACCAGGACACCCTGGAAAGGCTCTTGTGGTTGGTAATGTTCTAGAGCCCCAACAACCTCTCACTGAATCCTAAAAAAGAGATACGTATCCCTCATGAGTGAGTTTTATTAAATATGCTACATTCCCCAACGCCAACAGTGTAGTGATGTCATGTTACTTGTCCTAGGCAGGGGCCCCTTGATCACGAGCACATGTCTCAAGGTCCCCAAGGAGAGTGATGTCATTGTACCCAAGCAACTCTGAAAATAAAAGCAAGAGAAAACCAGGAATTGGATATTGATATGTGCCCTATTACCGAGGCCTGGGGCCATGATGCAGCTGGGCTTTCTCTGAGTTTAGCCATTCCAGTGGGTTATATTGTGCTACGACATGATAGGATTGGTGGGAGAGGGGAGGATTGCGTTAATTTTTAAATCGAACCTTGCTGTATTGCAAATCAAAGGTCAAGTCGTTCAAGGGACTGAGTCGATACTCGTTAAAATAGGACTCGATGCGGAATCTACAATTAATTTTCTCTTGATATATAGACCACCCGCAGCAGTAGATGACTTTGTCATTATTTTATCTAACTATCATCTTCCTTTTTTGAAACTTAACACAATCATTCTAACACTGAGGATTTTAATCTTTGGCTAGGGTAACATAGGATTTGAACAGAAGGTTCATGTTCGTACTCATTGCAAGGGGCATAGCCTTGATTTGGTTTCTACACTCAACATGGTCACTAAAAACATCTCAGTTTTGGCCTGCCGTTAATCAGACCATTACTTTGTGCATTTTATGGTTCAATCAGAACTCCCTGTGAAAAGGAAAGGAGCACATACTCAAGTGCTTCTAGCCAGAAATCTTAAGAACATAACATTGGAGCGTATTGAACCTTTATTAAGCCCAGTTATTGCTAATCCTTCCAATTTAGAGTCCATTGAAGAGATTCCTAATCTTCTTTCATCTACTTTTGTTAATATCTCCAATTCCTTTAAAAAAGAAAATTTCCGAAGGACGTACGAAACAGCAATTCCTGATTTCCCCCAGAACTCAAGATACTTAAAGCTTCTACTTTTAAGTATTTCTATGAGTGGAAATCTAATAACTCTCCATCGACCCTGGCAGCCTAAAAAGGAGTGGCCAAAGCTTACAAATCAGCTATTGTTGAGTCAAAAAAATAGCTTTAATAGGAGAATCCAGACGGCCCAATCTGATGTGAAGGAGCTCTTTAAAATTCTTAAAGAGCAGGAAACACCTCACACACAGGATTCTGGCTTTGTTGTGAAGGATGCCGGCTGGTGCTCAGCTATCCAGGAAGCTATGCAGGATAACTTGTGCAAAATCAAGGCAGATATTGCCTCTAAAAAAGAGATTAAATCCAAGGTATCAGGAGATGAAGCCAAAGTGGATTATGTTAGATGCCCTCTCATTCCACAATTTAGTTTTACTGACATAACTCTTCAAGAACTATCTCTCATTGTGGATCATCTAAAAACTACTAAATGTAAATGCGATCCTTGCTTGGCTGTTATTATTAAAGCTTGTTCTCCTATTTTGTTGGGACACCATTTGTAAATTCGTCAATGCTTCCTTTCGAGAGAATTCAGTGCTCCAGGGGCTAAAAAAGGCATGGATTACTCCCATCCTTAAAAAGCCAGGTCTACCTGCGGAAATGCCCCTAAACTACAGACCTATTACAAATACCCCTTTCCTGCTTAAGATCTTGAATCTGGTGGCGTATGTCCAAAATTCGGCACATCTTAATACCCTATTCTCAATAACCATCAATTAAGGTTCAGGCCTGGATTTGGGACAGAAACCATGCTGCTTGAACTTAAAGCCAGATTTCTGGAACATGCGGAAAATGGAGGGCTTCTATTCTGATGCTGCTGTATTTGTCGGTGGCTTTCGACCTGGTATCTCACTCGATCATGGTCATCAGGTTGAGGGACACCGCTAACTTTTCGAGTGCACTGTCTCAATGGGTCTCTTTGTTCTTGAGCAATCTTGAGTCTACTGTGAGGAGGCAGAGGCTTTGCCTATGACCCTGAAATTTGGTGTCCCGCATGGGTCATGTATCTCACCCTGCCTTTACAACATCTTTACGGTACTCTTCTATGCTCTCTTAGAGCGAAGTGGGGTAGCATTTACGAACTATGCTGATGACACTCATCAGTGTGTCATCCCTATTACTGGTATACATGATGTTGATGAAGGGCAGCTGAATAAAATATACTCTCTTATAGAAAGCTGGATGGTTCAAAATGCCCTGGCTCTTAACAGAGATAAAACAGAGCTATTGGTCGTGGGCACGCCTAACTTGATTAGGAAATTGGATCCAGCGTATGAGAGCTTTCTAATTGAGGACACGAGAATAATGGCCCGAAAGAAGGTTAAGAGTCTGGGCGTCTTTCTTGACCAACATTTAAATATGAAGGCTCATGTAGGTAGCCTGGTGTCTTCCTCTGCTTATTATATTAAGCTTTTGGCCCACCTATGTCCTTTTATTACTCAGGCAAACGCTGAGACCATTGCAAGGGCCATTGCGGTTGCTAAAACTGATTATTGCAGTAGTGTACTGTATGGCATCAATAAAGATGAGTCTAACTGGCTACAGGTAAAACAGATTAGTGCAGTGCGTGTGGTGATGGGAATTGCCTGGAGAGACCATCTCCCGGGCTAGATGTCTTTGCACTGGCTCCCAGTGGATTTGAGGTTTCTGTTTCGACTTTTGGTAATTGTACAGAAATGTCAACTGGGCAAGATGCCCGTTTATCTTCAGGATCTACTTAAAGAAAAAGGTTATACGCAAACTCTTAGATCCAGCAATACAGACCAGTTGACTCTCCCTAGATGTAGGACTATCAAAGCCACAAGGGAGCATTCCAGAATGCAGCCCTTAGAGCCTGGAATAGTCTTCCTCCGGAACGCAGGAGCATGAAGTCCATTGAAATCTTCAAAAAGAAATTTAAAACTCTTCTATTTGTTTAATCTTATGGTCTGATCTTCAACTGGTTTCATGGTCTCTATGATTTTGATTTGTTGTTGGTCTGAAGCCTACGGGTCCATGGTTTGCGTAATACAAATTCTTAAAGTAAAGGAAGCAGGCCTTCCATTGCTGTGCCTCCACTTGCTTGAACACCATCCCGGTTGCAAATTTGACAGCTCCAGCACTCCTGAAGCTCAGGAAGGTACTCAAGTCCTTGCTCCTCAGGGAATACCTAGAAGTCATTTAGGACCTGCAAGTGCAGGGTATACCACTCCATTGGAATGGAATGACCAAGCTGCTAAAACATGTAACATCCCATTCCACCAACCTCTGTTAACCACCACAAAGTACAACGTTCCATTGCTTCCTCCCTTGGGTGTAACTATGCAAACCCAAATAGACAAAAGCAGGAGAACAGCATTATCTGACCCTTAAATCAGGGGTTTAACCATGCTATTTCCCTACATTGGACATTTACTTCTTTTCCGTGTCTGTGTAGTAACTGTGAAACCAAAAGACAGACAACTTCACTGGAGGGTCCAGAAATGCTGTAGGGCTGTTTTAGATGCAGGAGCCCTGGGAGATGCAGAATTTCACTTGCCCAAATTTCAGGACGACATCACCATCCCTAGATGACATATTACACAGGAAAGACATAAACCTGCTTTCTGAAATCCCAGTTACTTCCCTGATACATTGAAATAAAAGGGAGTGGTCAAAGTGTCAAAAGCCACTAAGACGTCCAACAACATCAGTACACCAGTATTCCCCTCGCAGATAATCTCCCAGTAACTCATGTTCTTCAATATACGACTGGAATTGAAGGTGGTAGAATAGAACTGCTGCCCCAATCGCCACGATGCTGAGAAATTTAGGAAGAGGGCAAGGACCAAATTCTGTATCAGCAAAACCCTACCACAAACAATCTCAGGGAAGGCAAGAATCCTGATTGCCAGTGACTGCAAATGCAGAAAGACCACAACTTCAAGAGCATTGCCATCCCACAGAGCCAACCCATGAAAGTTTAACAGACGCAAGTCCCCTCAAAATGAGGAATAGGGACACAAAGGCTGCCATGACAAGGCTATTAGGATGTCCCATAACCAACCCATACAAACATAAATACAAGGCCTGTGGGTTCCCTTGACTTTTCAGTGTGGTGTGAGGGAATTTTTGGAGCACATCCTTAACATCCTTAATCAACCAAGTTCATTTTAATACCACTCAACCACCCAAGAGAAACATGTACAACACAAGTTTCCCACTCTTCCCCTTTCCCGTGTCCCACCAGGTGGGAAAAGGTAATTGCAATGACAAACACAATGCTTTTAAGGTTAAAACAGAAGCTCAAAGTGTAGTAGGAAAGTGTGGGTGAGCTGAGTTACGTTATATTTGGGGAGGAGGCCCTGATAAGATATTTGTTACCCAAAGCATAACCAGTAAACCACCCATCAAAACTTCCCATACGATTAACAACAAATATAAAATGGTGAAACATTCAAAAGAGCTACATTATGTATTCTTTGGAATGGAATAATGAAAAACTATAGCTTTTGAGGAGTTCTAAGGCTTTATCTAATTGGAGCAATACAATAGGGGTGAATATCTATAGTCTTAAGCGCGTTCTCTTTCGCCAACCACTACCGAAGCACTGTGGAGACCTCTGGTGACATTGGGACCAGGCCTACATATGACCCATTGACTTTCGACTCCAATGAGAAAATATGAGTTAGGCTTAGCGTGTCAGTCATGCCCAACGCACCTTTGACATGGCTATCACTCCCTGTTCCTGAAGCCTTTAATGAGCAACGTGGAACATATGAATCCTGCTAACCAATCAGGATCTGTGGCCTCTGAGCAATAGATGGCAGTTTAGCCATGATTCATGTGGGCTGGCAGGATTCTAGCTTCCGTTCTGGGTTTCTGTTGCCAGATTCTCTACCTCCCACTCCCACTCCCTCTCACCTTTCCGGGCACCCTTTCGGCCCGCTCTCCCAGCCTGGCCAATGTTTCTCTCCCCCCTTCCCAGTAGACCCGTTCCCTTTTGCTCATGCCCTCTCCCTCTTCCAAGCTTGGTAGGCGCTCTGTACCTCCCTCATTCTGCATGTCGCAGCAAGTGATCTAAAGTAAAGATGGATCCATGAACATTGGTCGCTGAGCAACGATGGACACTTTTTTCTTTCTCCTGCATTTCCTCATGCCTCACCCTAGCACACCGCCCACAGCTGAGTGCTAAAAGCTAAAACCCTTAGTGATTGCAGCTTCTAGGCAATAGAACCTCCTATCCTCCTATGCTCCCCTCCCCCAGTTCTCGTTAGGAGCCCTCACTTACCTGATATGTTATGTTATGCTATGTTAAAGGTTATACCGCACACTGTCGTGTTGGGCTTTAGTGTGCATAAGAAGCTGTAATACCCGCAACTGCGGGCAATAAGGCTGAAGTACCCGCTAAGAATTTCAAAGGTCTATTAGATGGGATTGCATCATCTCTGTGAAGAGTGAGTTAAACTCTTTTAGGTCGTATTGAAACATGCCCCTATACATTTTAGACCCTGGGTTAGCATGATATGTGACTTTTTGAAGTTCAGCAAGCCACCATAGTACTCTAGGAGCATGGTAAGCACACAGCAACCCTAATAGCCTCATCAAATAAAGGTGCTTTGTTCATACAATTACCGATGTAGGGGTGAATTATAATCCCTTATTGGTGACACAGCCCCACCAATTTACCCAGAATTTTAGTAAACACCACAGGCCTTGGGAAATGGCAAAACCTCCAAATTAGAAACGTGGACAAATAGAATCCTGCAAATTGATTAACACCATTTAATCCCCTTTATTCGGGGCATGCCAAAACTGATTGTAGCAACTGCATTCTGAAGGAGGTGTGCACAATACATTTGTTCAGGTCCTTCAAGTCCAAGAGCGGCCTAAAGCCACCTGATGATATACTTACCTGGAACCCTATGCCATGCTCTTGCGGTGGGTCCCTTAATATAGCACCTTTCCTGGGTAGGTTTTTCACTTCTTGGTGTAAAACTGCTTTCTTATTCGGGTTCCTCAGTATCAGCATAGAGCTCATTCCAGCTGGCCTGGGGTGGCCGGAAACCTGAAGTACAATGCCCAGCACACATCGGTCTGAAGTAGAACCTGCCCATATTTTAGAGAATCTTTCGTCCCTCCCCCCTCAATGTGGAGGCATCTCTGGAGGTACAGCATAGTCTTTATTGTCACTGAATTGTTTCCAGAGTCATGGTTCAAGATGCCTTATTGACGAAGCCCCTTAGTCCGTGACCCCTGCCCCTCTGAGGTTTGTTTAGTTCTAAAGTAGTCCTTTGTCCAGTTGGCATGCTGATCCCAGGGTATTGTGAACCTCCGGGGGTCTTACTGTGATGGACATCTTACTGTCCTTCTGTGTTTACTTCCTCATATCCCCCAGTTTTCATATGAATAGCTTATGGACAAGAAATGGGAGTTAAGCATGGCCACCTTCTGTGCCACAAATTCAAGAATCGGAATATGAACTGTCTTCTCGTGCCTACTGTGGATCCTGATGCCAGTGCTTAGTAACTCAGGGTATCATGGCTGATATGCAAGAGTGGCTGCAGTTGCATTTCCACCAAGAGAAGATTATCTGAACAATTAATTTCTTGCTCTGCTGCAATCCATGGTAGCAGGAGATCTTAATGCCAACCCTGTGTCAGATGTGCATGATATGAGAAAGTGTGTATCAGGAAGTTAGTAGACATATAGGACCGCTTCAGTGTGGAGTCCATCTTCCTATCAACCTGGTCCAAAGGGCTGGAGTGCCTGGAAGCAACAAATATCCTCCATGAGAAGGTAGTACGTGGTGAATCTGTTTTGAAGTTGATAGGACAGTCCTCATCAAACCCTACTAAGAGGTTTCATTTTGGCAGGGGGCATTGAACACTTGTCCTATTGGGTTCCCTCTGTTCTGTAGAATGCACACGTTTGAATAACTGAGGCTTTCAGCTTTCTAATCTCGATTTCATCTGTGTAGAAAGCTCCTCCAGGTATGAAAAACTTACATTTTGCCACGCATATGCCATGATTTTAACCATGACCTAGGGGGACACATCTTTACCCTCATATCCATACTTCCATCTCTCAGGGGGTCATCGGCTGTGGAACCTATTCTTCTAGTCAACTACTACATAGCCATGCCTTTCAACATCCTGCACACCACCCCAATCAGCAGAAACCCATCAGACAGACCTTCAGGTCCTTCAAGAATTTCCTGGTGGAAGCCCTCACAGTAGACTTTGCCAACCTCCACCTTACATGGACTGAACATCAACAGCACTCAACACCAACCTCTCAGCCTCCATCGACTGACACGCGCCTCTGGAACAACAGACATACAAACCAAAACCGTCAGCACGCTGGTTCACGCAAGAACTCAACTCTAGCAAAAGAGTCATCTGGAAACAAAAGAAAACCTGCTGCCGCTCCAGGCTGCATACGACCTGGCGCTTCTAAAGGAAATCCGTGCAACCCATGGACAAATAATCAACACTGCCAAGGCCTCCCACTATCAGAATACCATAGCAGAAGCAGACAAAAAAGAAGTGCCCTCTTCAAAGCAGTCAAGCACTGCGTCAACCAACTACCCGACCCTGCCATACCACACTGCCATACCAATACCTTCTTCATTGACAAAATCAGCAAGATTCACCAGCATGTAGACACCAGCTCTGCATCCACAGATTCACCTCATGTCCCTCCTCATGAATTCTCCACACCCGGGACAACATTCAAGACACTCTTGACAGAGGACCTAGTAGAAACCCTGGCCACCCTCAAAGCCACATCATATGTAGACGGAATCAGCAACCATCCTCAAGACCCTCCCTGCAGAAGCTCTCCTTCCCTACCTGGAGATCATCAACAGATCCCTAAATCAAGGCACCTTCCCATCGACCCTAAAAACAGTACAAATCATCCCTCTGTTAATGATACCCACTCTGGATGGTGACAACCTAGGTAACTATCGCCCCATCACCCATTTTCCCTTCCTAGGTAAAATCATCGAGAAAGTGGTCACCGCACAGCTGCAGCAACACATCAGCACCAACAATCTCCTCCAAACCTACAAATACGGGTTCAGAACCAAATGCAGCAAAGAGACAACACCCATGCAGCTGGTCGACAATGCCCTCAACATCCTTGACGATGGCCACTCCTGCCTCTTGGTCTAGTTGACCTCTCAGACGCTTTCGACACAGCAGACCACCAGGCACTTACGGACACCCTACATCACGCATGGGGATCAGCAACCTTGTCCTACGCTGTTTCAAGTCCAACCTCACCAAACGCCAGCAGTTTGTTCAGATGGACACAGCTAGATCGCCAATGCTACCCATGACATGTGGAGTCCGGCAGGGTTCCATCCTCTCCCCAGTGATCTTCAATGTATAACGCTGGGAGCCCTCCTAGCCGCACACAACATCCACATCCACCAAATACTGATGACACGCAGCTATACCTCAAGATCAACTCCACAAGGACATCCATAGGCTAAAAAACCTGCCTCTAAAAACCTGCCTCTTGCTTATCCAGTCGTGGATGTCCAGTGCATACTTGAAGCTCAACCCCTCCAAGACCAAATTCCTACTCCTTACCAACAACACCGAACACCCAGTTATACAGACCTGGCTATCAACCATGAACTCTGAAAGCTTCACACTCGAGCTTACCTCCTGCGCCAAATCCCTCGGGTTCCACATCGACAAACACCTCTCCTACAAGCTCCCTCAAGACACACATAGCTAAGGAAACTCAGACAGCTTGGTATCAGCTCTCCCTCCTTTGGAAAGTCAAGCCCTTCCTCCCTCCAGTTCACTTTAAATCCACAATTCAAGCACTGTCCTATCCCACCTGGACGGGGCCAACGCACTCCACAAAGGCCTTCCATCGCCCTCCCTTGTGCCTCTGACAAGTGTGCTGTACGCAGACGCACACCTCATCAAAGGTCTACCCGGATTCAACCATATCACCCCGGCCCACACCGACCTGTACTGGCTCCCACTGCATGCACGAATCACCTTCAAGTCTTGCTGCATCATCTATATGGCAGTCGCCCTCAAGTCGCCTAGCTACCTAGCAGAGAAACTCTGCATCTCCAGTGGACAGCGCACCACCAGAACCAAGGACACAGGCAGACTTGAAATTCGCGTCTGCAAAAAGGAAAGGCCCAGAGAACATGCCTTCTCTGCCTATCCCGCAAGACTATGGAACCTTCTCCGTGTTAGTATCAGATTTTCCGCCACGCTCCTACAATTCAGAAAAGAACTCAACGCACCTCTTCAAGGTGACTCTGCTCCTCAACACCTAGGCCATCACATCGACCCTCGTGCCACCTGACTCGCTAGACGCTGCCCGCACCTCTCCTCCCCATACCCGGGACTGCTGTACCCCTCCTCTGTGCCCCTCTGTATCCTACCACCCGCTGTACATCTGTTCTGTTCTGTTACTTCTGAAAAGTGTTCCGTTATGCATCTGTTACTCACCAGCCGGCGAGTGCTTCAGGCAAGCGACCAGGAAGGAAGTACTGGATGTTGATTGAAGAGCTCGAGATGGAGCCTCCACCTGAGGCTCCTCTCTGTTGAGGGAATACGCTCTTTTTGATGATATGACCCTCATCTGTACTGAATTACCAACTGAGAGACTGATCACCCACAATAGCGGGGAGAACACACCGCCACAGACCCAGCTAAAAAGAAAAGGACAATTGGTAAATACTGGGAAAAAGCAAAGATCATCAAAAAAGAGAAAAGCCTCTCAGAAGCAGAAAGTACCTGGGTCACCCACTTCCCTTATCATCGAAAAGGAACAGAAATGGAATTTCCCCTGTAAGTACAGAAAAGAAATTAACTTCTATTTTGAGGATTCGGGTAAGAAATGAATAGATTTAGATAGGAATAGAAATGAAGGAAGTCTTACCAGAAGGAATTGGACAGGAGTTGAAATAACCTAAACTAGAACGGAGGTACAAAACAATAAACAGGAAGGTTAGTAGGGAAGCTATACCCGGGCGGCACGAGGGGCGCACTAGATACGGGTAGGTGCACAATATTTAGCAAGGCGTCCTGTGTGCACTTTCAGAAAAAGAGTTTTGTTTTTAATCAGCAAAGCGTCCTTGCGTGCACTTGAGGAAGCAAATCCAAAACCTCAGAATGGAGTCGAAATCCACAAAAGAACACTGGAATGGTACAGTACACAGTACTTGAAGTCAGCTGGGAAGAAAGGCGGTGGTAAATAAATTAGGACAGAAGGAAGGCAATCCAGTAAACAGGCAGCAAAATCCGTAGGACAGGCAAAAGTCTGGTACACAGGTAAACAGTTCAGAATCAGGAAACAAGCAAACCGTAGAGCAGGTAAAAGTCCGGTACACAGGTAGGCAGAAACAGTTCAGAATCAGGAAACAAGCAAACCATAGAGCAGGCAAGGGTCCGGTACACAGAAAGTCAAAAGTATTTGAGAATTCTCAGGAATTGGTAAACGGGAAGGCTGGAAGGCACAGAAGACGAAACTTCGGATGCCGGTTGCAACTTTAATCAGAAGCAGCGTCCTTACCGCTGCAGTGCCTAATAAACTCAGGAGGCGGAGCGGCGTAAGCCCGTCAGAGCTCACGTTCCGCATAGTCAGAACTACACGCAAAATTAGGTTTCCTGGGAGTTGTAGGCAAAGGCTAAGTTGTTGATACCTTTGATGTTGTTGAGCCCAACCTCCAGGGTAACCGCCGCCGAGAGAAGTAAGGGGCTGAAAAACATCGGATATTGTGGCGAAGCGTCACAACTTTGATAGGCACCTTGTTGGTTTGTTTCATGGGGCGTGAAGAAGAGGTGCGCGGGTCACTCAGACCCCGATGTGTGACAGCATCTGTACAGTTGTATACCTCTATAAAGGGCTCTGTTATATATCTGCATTGTTGGATACCTCTACAAAGCGCTCCGTTGCTTCTCAAAGCTATGTCCATGCTCAATAAATCCCATAATAATAATAACTACTCATTAGTCTTTTGGCGTTTTGCCCGGGGTTGGTTGCTTCCCCAGCCACTTCCTTTCTGGAGAGAACCATGTCTTCAGTCACCTCCAACATGGATTAAACCTGGTTGCTGGAAATTTCAGATGGAGTGATAGGAGGAGGAGTAGAAGCAAGAGAGGTCTGAGTTCCTTCTCTCATGTTTGTGCATGCAGTGTCTGCCCATTAGTGAGGGAGATCGCCTAGACCTGCTGCATGAGGGGGGTGATGGTATTATCACTACTGCTGATTGCACAATGTGGGTTACAATCACCAGTAATGCTTTTGACCAAATAAGTGCTTCTTAACTGGTCAGAAGTCACCTTAAACTGATTAGCGGTGCTTTTGCCCCTCTGCATCTCGGGTCAGGACTCTGCCAACCTCCCACATGAATATGCTGTAGGGGTAGTTGTTTCATTTGTTCTGAGAGTCCGACTGACCTCCATACAAGCCTTTTTTCAGTGCCTGCCTGATGCTATGCCTGATGCTATTCCTGATGTTATGCCTGATCAGTGCAGTGCTGTAGCACTCTTGCCAGCTATTTTGCTTTGTTTGGGATCAGCAGTGGGAAGACTGGACACTGCACACAATTGTGTTGTAGAGGTTTCTGGATTGTTCTCCGTAACCATGGTGCTGCAAACAACACCCCCACCCCAGCCAGACTCATCGTGGTCTCCTGACTCATACGTAGTACAAGACAAAAGGTGAACCCATAGATGGAGAATGACAACATCTATATTTGCTTTTTCATAAATAATTGCAAATAATTACATTTTTACTTAGACACAAACATTTTTTTAAATAATATTGCATATCTAAAAAACACCCACTGGTGTAAAAATAATTCAAATATAAAACACAGTTAATACATTTTTCAAAAGATCCACAACATTCAACCCTACATACCATTCGTATCACTTACTCAAACCAACATCCATGCGTACCAAAAGGAAAATCTACACTCCATGACCAATTCATTGTGGTCACACTCCAATGTACAAATATATTGCTGTTTGATATTTGATCTTCTCTGTTACAATCTTCACATATGGATAACCGCCTATATCCAATTAGGCATTATGTCGACACGTGTTTCGGGTTGTATTTACTAGACTTTACTGAGTCCACCATGTACACCAACCCTCTTCAGGACAACCAACAGGAACAAAAATAAAGTCCCATTCGATCTAGCAGAGTGGTTCAAAGTGCCTAAAAACAATTAATATAAAACCTTAGTTACATAATGCCTCTTTTGTCATCCTCCTCAATTTAATCACAGACTATTATTGTGTACAAGTATCTACAAATAGAACATAATGTTGTTTCTATTTCCATTTTATCATAAGAGGAAATACGAAACAACTCAACAAAAGGATAAATCCTGTGCGTGCCCTACTGGTAATCCTTAATTCACGAGAACAACCATATTAGAACACCGTCCACAACATGTAGTTCAAAATTCAACCATACTACATTCAAAAAATTGTCTATTTCCATTTCTTGACCAATCCAATGCACTTACTCCGAACATAACGGATCAATCGTATTCTCGAAGTATCTCAAAACTCCAGTCTTAGTCATGGATTTCTTTTTATCGTGTGTGCAGTAAACTTCACACCCAATTCCTAAGATGTACAATCATCTGTTTCCGGCATACACCTAAACCAACATAGACGGAATTGGTTAGTCTAAGTATATTACCTTTCAAGCCAAAGGCTATCTCTCATTCCCTTCCTCCCATCTCACCTTGTTGTGGTGATCTCTCTGTTTGAAATGGGGAAAACATCCACTATTCCCTTGTTCTTTCTATGACTCTGTGGATTTCAAGCTCCAAGCGTCCATTTCAGAAAGTAATTCCTGTAAGAAAAGGATTGTATAAATGCCTATTAGGTTTTTATCAGCGGGACCAAAAAGGACACACATGGCGTAACTGCCATGCCCAACTGCCTAGACATCATTCTATGAAACACAGTCTCATGACTCTATAACTCAAAGATAAGAGTACGGCACCATTTACACCTACTCTGCGCTGTCTATCATGGCTGCAACTCTATACGCTCAGCCTGCGGCAAAAAACAGAGCCTGCACGCCATTACGCCAAATCTCGCGTATCTATTATGACTCTGTGATTAGAAAATCTTGACGCCCGCGTTGGTGCGCATGTATACCTTCCTTTTTATGTATAAACACTAGGTTTAGGACTTTAATAATGCGCTTTCTTACCTGCTTCACTCAAAACGCTTCCTCTCAGTAGTAAACGATGCGCACGACCGCCGCTGATGCCTATTTGTACCGTCAGCTGTTCGGTCTGCCTTTTTTCATGGACAAAGAAACAGGACTGGTTCGTTATCTTTCAAAACAAACTTTCCTCTGCTTTTTCTATATGAACAAGGAAAACCTGTTCATATATTTTTTCTCTGTGTGCATATCCCATTTCATACATGTAAGTACCATTTCCTCGTACGTGGCAAACTTCTTTTTACATGTAAGGTATCGTGCTAGATCATGCTTTAGATGCGCCCAAATGATACATTACTATTGGGCAAAGCTGTCCAGACAAATCGACTGAAATGGCAATTAAAACATCATACAAATTTTAAAACAAAAAAATGCCATCTATATTATTAGATGCCCTTGTAATCTTTTATATGTGGGTAAAACCAAACACGAAATAAGGCAGCGCATCAGTGAGCACAGGAGCTGCATTCGCAATAAGGTAGAGGACAAGCCATTAGTGGAACACTTTGTACGTCTTAAACATCAAGACACAACCTTAAATGGTTGGTTCTCCAAACTGTGAATCCATCGAGAAGAGGGGGAGACATGGCGATCATACTTCATAAAATGGAACAACGATAGATTTATTCCCTCAACAGTGTTAAACGGGGGTTAAATCTATCAGTTGAATGGAATACCCTGATTACTCGCTAAATACCTTTCATTAGTCAGGGAGAATATGAAATGCAGATGAGACATATTTTGGCAATCGAACCTTCTGAGTACCAGGAAATTGATACCCTTGAGCGGGATACATTTGAGAAGAACCACCCTCTAGGGGATTTGTCAACTACTTAATAAAAACTTGGAAACACATGGAATTGCATGTTAAAAAGTCGATTTGTCTGGATAGCTTCGCCCAATAGTAATGTATCATTTGGGCGCACCTGAAGCATGATCTAGCACGATACTTTACGTGTAAAAAGAAGTTTGCCAAGGACGAGGAAATGGTACTTACATGTATGAAATCGGATATGCACACAGAGAAAAAATATATGAACAGGTTTTCTTTGTTCATATAGAAAAAGCAGAGGAAAGTTTGTTTTGAAAGATAACGAACCAGTCATGTTTCTATGTCCATGAAAACAGGCAGACCGATCAGCTGACGGTACAAATAGGGATCAGCAGCGGTCGTGCGCATCGTTTACTACCGAGAGGAAGCTTTTTGAGTGAAGCAGGTAAGGAAGAGCATTATTAAAGTACTAAACCTAGTGTTTATACATAAAAAGGAAGGGATATATGCGCTCGAATGTGGGCGTCAAGATTTTTTAATCACAGAGTCATAATAGATACGCAAGATTTGGCGTAATTGTGTGCAGGCTCTGTTTTTTGCCGCAGGCTAAGCGTGTAGATTTGCAGCCATGATAGACAGTGCGGAGTAGGTGTAAATGGCGCCGTACTCTTATCTTTGAGTCGTGAGACTGTGTTTCACAGAATGATGTCTAGGCAGTTGGGCATGGCGGTTACGCCATGTGTGTCCTTTTTGGTCCCGCTGATAAAAAACTAATAGGAATTTATACAATCCTTTTCTTACAAGAATTATTTTCTGAAATGGACGCTTAGAGCTTGAAATCCACAGAGTCATAGAAAGAACAAAGGAATAGTGGATGTTTTTCCCATTTCAAACAGAGAGATCACCACAGCAAGGTGAGATGGGAGGAAGGGAATGAGATATAGCCTTTGGCTTGAAAGGTAATATACCTAGACTAACCAATTCCGTCTATGTTGGTTTAGGTGTATGCCGGAAACAGATGATTGTACATTTTAGGAATTGGGTGTGAAGTTTACTGCGCACACGATAAAAGAAATCCATGACTAAGACTGGAGTTTTGAGATACTTCGAGAGGACGATTGATCCGTTGTGTTCGGAGTAAGTGCATTTGATTGGTCAAGAAAGAGAAATAGACAATTTTTTTAATGTAATATGGTTGAATTTTGAACTATACGTTGTGGACGGTGTCCTAAAATGGTTGTTCTTGTTAATTAAGGATTACCAGTAGGGCACGCACAGGATTTATCCTTTTGTTGAGTTGTTTCGTATTTCCGCTTATAAAAAAATGAAAATAGAAACAACATTATGCTCTATTTGTAGATACTTGTACACAATAATAGTGTCTGATGAAATTGAGTATGATGACAAAAGAGGCATTATGTAACTAAGGTTTTTTATTTATTGTTTTTAGGCACTTTGATCCACCCTGCTAGGTCGAATGGGACTTTATTTTTGTTCCTGTTGTTTGTCCTGAAGAGGGTTGGGTACATGGTGGATTCAGTAAAGTCTCGGAAATACAACCCGAAACATGTGTCGACATACTGCCTAATTGGATATAGGCGGTTATCCATATGTGAAGATTGTAACAGAGAAGATCAAATATCAAACAACAATATATTTGTACATTGGAGTGTGACCACAATGAATTGGTCATAGAGTGTAGATTTTCCTTTTGGTACACATCGATGTTGGTTTGAGTAAGTGATACGAATGGTATGTAGGGTTGAATGTTGTGGATCTTTTCAAAAATGTATTAACTGTGTTTTATATTTGAACTATTTTTACACCAGTGGGTGTTTTTTAGATATGCAATATTATTTAAAAAAATGTTTGTGTCTAAGTAAAAATGTAATTATTTGCAATTATTTATGAAAAAGAAATATAGATGTTGTCATCCTCCATCTATGGGTTCACCTTTTGTCTTGTACTACATATTTAGCCCGCAGGACCCTATATTTTTGGGCTATCCCCTTTATTTTTTAAATCTCCTGACTCATACTCCAGTACAGGTGGGGACCTTTTTTCGCTGCACCCGGTTCGCAAGGTGTCTTGTTGACATTGTTTGGTGCAGCTCCTCCTCAGGTTGACATCCATCTATTCCACAACAGGTATTTCTGCCGAAGACCCAATAATAAAGGAAGGGCCATAGTTACCTGAATGCAGCATGCATCTTTTTTGGGTTACCAATCACACTACCTTTCAAAGAGCCCCCTTCTGATGGAATTAGGTCCAATCTCCACAGAACAAGTCTATGTGCGAGCTTTGATAAACAACTTTCCTTCCAATTCTTGGACAAAGCCTCACACTTCCAACTTCATATTATAAGGACTTTGTCCTCTGCCTGAAACCATGGCTAGACGATTGAAATAGGATGTAGCTATTATTGAACAGCTACTTAGTGAACTCATCCTCAGCCTCAAACCATGGCATTACATTTCCCCAGTCCTCCCCATGAAACAAAGGATACACCAAGCACTTTGTCTCATATTCTAAATCCTGAAAAAGCTGCCTAAGCGCCCTAGGTGCATACATCAATGCATATGTTCCACGGAGAACTTTGAGATCTGGACTAAAAACACAGCACAGCTTCCCCATGGTTCTAAGGATCTGAGTATGGAGGCAGATCCCAAGCAGGAAGTTGGAGCTAAAGACTGGAACAATCGTCCACCCAATCTGAACAGAAAGTCCACCTGTAGAGTAGACCGGGAAACTCTTGCCTCTACCGGATACACATAACCTAAATCCATAACACTAACCTACCTGCACCCAAAGCAAGAGATCTCTTAACAACCACCAGATAACCTCTAAAGTAATCTATAAAACTAGACTTTGGGCCTCATTACACGGTAGGCGGTAGCCATGGCGCTTTTAGCGCCATGGCTACCCCCTTACCGCATTCCGGGTCTGTGTTCCCGGAATAGGGACTTACCGGGTCATTCCGACATTGGAGGACCCGGTAAGTCCCCATTCCGGGAAGAATTCCCCATTCCCATTGAGCCCCTATAGGGTTCAATGGGAATGGGGAAGTAGCTAATAACGGTACCGCAATTTGCGTTACCGTTATTAGCTCTGAATTCCCTTAACGGGTCCCGTCCTTAACACCAGGTCAGACCTGGCGTTAAGGAAGGGACCCGCTAAGGGACCTCGTAGTAGGTCGGTAAGGGATTACCGGCACCAGTGCCCTTACCGGTGTCGGTAATCCCTTACTGCCTACTGTGTAATGAGGCCCTTTGTCTTCTTGGTCTTAGTGAACAGTTATCTGACCTCTCCGCTCCCCACCTATTAAGCAAATTAATGAAGCTACTGTGTGTCATGATCCTGGTAATCCTACAATCCCGTAATGTCTGTCCACTGTTCCCCCAACCCACACCCAACGAGCCGTACCTACCGTGTTATACCCTGGCTTCATGAAGTTTAATGATTGTACCTCGACATACCCCTTGGACCGTCTCATTTTATATCTGTATCTATACTTGTAATGCCAGTCTTTTGTTGTGTGTAACAACCCATGAATTGTCATGTACCTTTTGTACATGTACTTGTAATTCCCAAATGGCGTTTTGGTTGCATTCCATGAGATGTTCTTTTTCAAAGCTTTAAAAAAAACAATAAACTAAAGGACCAAGTTGAGATCTGTTCAAAGCAACAGACAAATAAACAGGAGGACCGCCATTCTTTTGCAGGCCTGCCTCCAAGGAGGAGAAATATACATTAAATAAATATATAAATATATATTTATTTTAAAGTAGTTCTTGTAAGCAGAGGTCTCTCTTGTAGCTTTGTCACTTGCATAGGACTGGGACGAGGAAGATAGGAAGAGGAGACAATGGCTTATTTGTGTTGCTCAGTTGCTGTGTTCTGAATCAGACAAAGGCCCTGCGCATGGGCCATGATAAAAATAAAAGTATCTGATAATATTGTGTCTTTCTATAGTGCATGCTTCCAGAATTCACAGCACCAGAGTGAATATTAGCGATTTCAATAGCACATCAGTTATTAACTACAGAAGTATGGAAAACACAGTGGGCACATTTGTGACTTGCACAGGAGACCTGCAGTGTGAATTCAGCTCTCAGCAGCAAGTGCCTAACTGAGTGAGCTAACTGTCCTGCAAGTGAAAATGATCTGCGTATAGATGTGGGTGACTGGTAACCAGCCATCTGGTTGCCGTGATGACTCTAGTAGGGAGATGTTAAAGTGATATAAAAAGTGCTCGAGTGAGTGTAGGTGCGGGAGCCAGCTGAGGGTTAGTCCAATCTGGCCCAAAACAAGGGATCTAGCCCGACCCTCATTTAGGGCCGGTGCCTGCCCAAGGTACGTGCCGACCCATGAGACCGATTATAGCCGACCACCTGCCCTGGTGACGTGAAGGTTTACTATGCTGTGATCTTGGGTAAGGTTAGCCACACAAAAAGGTTTAAGGCAGGCTTAAGCAATGAGCCCACCACACACATGCTGCTGCCTGTCTTCCTGTTTGGGACATGTCGTGGCTCGCAGATGTGGAGTGGCCGGGACTTGGGGATAGCAGTTTGCCAACCCCTGTCTCAGTCTGTGTGATCCCCATTTCTCCTCCCTAGACACTGCAGGTCATATCGGGTTTCCTTACACCAGCCACACCCAGGCATCAACGGTCTGATCACCCTCGCCTGTTCCCCACACCAACCCAGCCTCATCATCAAGTCTGTGGTCTGGAAGGGGGGAGGAGACATCTTTGTGGCAATGTACCCAATATTGCAGAAATGTAGTGCTTTGCAATCTCATAGCCAGGAACGGCATGTCACCAAAATAGCAGGGGTAGCGGAAGTGACATCACACGACCTGTGACCTCTGATCACATCACATGAAGTGATGTCATTTGACCCTGACCCCCAAGTGACCTCATGGGAAGTGATATCACACACCCTGTCACCCCCTGACAAAACAGGAAGTGGCATCACATTGCATTGCTCCTCAGTACACAAATAAAAATATGGTTACGCTATCACTGTAATATGATAAATATTTCATACAAGGATGGATCCCCCAATATAGCATTAACATCAGTGTGTAGAGGCACGTATTACCAAATTACTGTGAATGTAATCAGACGTCCAACACAACAACCTGGACTATTGTACATCACTCGGGCTGAACTGTAAACAGAGCATCTCGAAGAGGCCTAAACCCCAAAGCGCAGGCATCCAGTGCCTGCCAAGTGTCTGGCCACACACTGGAAGCAGCAACTGACCAGCACAAGACCCACCAGAAAAACGATGTCTGGAGGGTTGCCAAGAGCTGTGCCAGTGGTTATGAATGATTTGAAACCTTTCAGCCATCACCTTCCTGTTTTTTCTTATTTGGTAAGTAACCCACAGTTTGTTTGTTAGATGAGAGATAGAGGGGACGGATGTGTTGCAGGTCACAGTAATTTCCGTTTTTTTTTAAATTTTAAAATCTAAACAGCAGCAGCAGTTCCACAACATCACCCCTAGAAAGTCCTGCTGGGCCTAGAGACTTAGGCTAACCCTCACTGAGGATGCCAATGAGGCTGGACCTTGTCTGGGGATGATTGCGGTCTCGTGCAGAAGGGATATGACCTAGCAGTTCAGGTTCGACTGCCCCTTTTGGGGTGGGACCAAGCATGATTTGCATTTGGTCTTTTCCTGTCTGTAGTAGTTTGGCAGGCTGAAAACGAGGGCCTGGAGGATTGCCCAGAGCTGTGCCAGTGGTTATGAATGATTTGAAACCTTCCAGCCATCACCTTTCTGTTGTGCTTATTTGGTAAGTAACCCACTGTTTTTTATTAGATGTGAGTTAGAGGGGAAGGATGTGTTGCAGGTCACAGTAATTGCATGGTTTTATTATTATAAACAGCAGCAGCAGCTCCACGACATCACCCCCAGAAAAGGCACATTTTATTATTTGCTTTGGTCCTTTATACTTTGCTTAATGGAAGCTTCCTCCAGCTTCTAAGTACTGGAACAGAGCTGAACCCATTTTTACACTGCATCCTCTTGTTCCCAAAGCATGTATGTTGCCCCTGAGCTCTCCTTACAAATATACATTGTTTTTGCTTGAGGAAGCATCAGATGGTTTGCTACAAAGGCAGAGGGCAACTTCATGTAAATGATCTGACCTTGCATCTATCTACAGTGTGTCTGTGATGCAGGTCTGGCAGATCTGGGTCAGGTAACGCAGTGCCCTGGAAGTATTGGTGGCAAAGCCATTCGGGCACACCCCTCTCATCACAGGCCCAGTGGCTCACTGGATGTGCAAAGCAGACATCGAGAAACACTGTCGAGATGTGTGTTCATGCTGTACTGCAGTGGTCTAAGTGCACGAAAAGAACTATGATCCCTTCTGGCCTGCCCGAGCTCCCCACAAACCCCATCGCCATGCCCCCTCCCATGCACAATCTGAACCCACAAACACACCTGGTGTTTAAGGAAATGTTCAGTGCAGTGCACTGAAGTGCAAGTTTCAACTTCTTCCTGCAGTTTTATTTTAAAGCAAAACCATTCAGGAACGGTTTCTTTTTAAACTAAAAGTATAGGAACAGTAAAACTTAAAAAGAAAAAGTAGAGGAACACTGCTCCAGCCCGCTCCCACCCACTTCGAACACTGCTGTACTGTAATTGAGTACTGCAGGCTGTTCTTACCCATTCCCAGCTAGCTAGACCTAGCCCCCAGACCCTTCCTGTTGCTACAGTACTGGGTATGAGCTGAGCAGAGAGCCCCTGCTCTGAGCCCAACCATTCAGGCATGCTTCACTAATGAACTGCCAACCTGTTAGTGATGGCTGCTCATGGTCTTTCCTGCATCCCTGTTATTTCACCAGCTATCGAGAGCTAGATTCCAGGTGAAAAAAGCTGTTGCATTTACAACCGCCTTTTTCAGGTGCATCACAGATATCTGCTCTTGGCACTGCCTCTTTGTCCAGTGGCCCAGGGGTTACAAGGACAGGTTTACGGGTAGCAGAGGGGGACACGGGGAGCAGCTGGTACTGCTGGCAACCCGCAAATGATGCCCCATGCTGTGCAAAATCATATCAAGCATTCACCTCTGCCGTGGTGAAGTAAACTGGTGAGCACTCATTGTCTCATGTCATTTTACATCCTGACAGATTTTGTACCAGTGTACACGTAAAAATAGTAACCTGTGGTGTGTCGCGTCTTGCTTTCTCTCCTGTTCCCTGTACTGTGAGCTCTTGTGCTTTGGAATGCCTGTGGAATGCCTGCCTCTGGAATGTTGAGGAGTGTTCGTTTTGATTGTTCCCTTAGTGTCTTTTTGAAGGGAGCTGACTGGATGAGCATGCCTGCGTATGTCTCTTCCTCTCTTCCTCCTTAATGTACTTACCTCTGATCCTGTACCTCAAACTTGAATAAAGAAGTTACTCAGCCTAGCATTGTCTCCCTGTGTCTTGACTGAAGCACACATCTTTTCGCTGTGCTCAGCATTCTGCCTTCCACTGGAAATTGTGCCGCTGCTGCAATACTGCTTGGGATAGATGTAGACTAAAACCAGCGGGCCCCGGCGTGTAAACGATTCTATTATGCATGTACGAGGGGAGAGAAAAATATAGACAAAATGGGGTATGAAAAAACACTTTCACCTTCAAATCCTGGTTTTGTGGTGCATTTTATGTGGTTAGGGGTAGACGGGCCTTCTGCAGCGGTCTTCACTCATGCCTAGTCGTGGTGCATTGGAAAAAAACACACACCCTGCTCGCTCCACTCCGTTTTCAAGATTAATAGACATACAAAAAGTAGCCATTTTGATGTCATGTAGATACAAAGATCACGTAAAAGAAATACCCATGCATGTCCTTGAAGCTGCCACAGACAGTGGATGCATTCTTAGTTACAAATCTGCGGTCGACATGGGGCTAATTCATGTTCTGTATAGACTTATGATGCATAAGCATCTGGACCCCACTGCCAACATTGACAACATTTTCCCTGCATTGTTCAAAGGACTAGGAAAATTGAAGGACAGACAAATTGAACTACACATAGACAACAGCATCACGCCTGTAGCGCAGCATTACCGCGGTATTCCCATTAATATACAAAAGCAAGTGGAAAACGAACTAATGAAACTTTTAGAAGCAGACATAATTGAACCTGCTGAAGGCCCCACTCTTTGGGTATCCCCCATAGTGCCAGTTCCAAAAAGGGACTCCGCTGACATTCGCATTTGTGTGGACATGCGGAGACCAAATGAAGCAATCTTGAGGGAACGTCATCAATCTCCTAGGATAACGGACATGGTACATCTGCTCAATGGAGCCACAGTGTTTTCAAAACTGGACCTCAATAAAGGGTACCATCAATTAGAACTACACAAAAGGTCCAGATACATCACCACTTTTGCTACTCACCTGGGTCTCTATAGATATAAGAGGCTCAGTTTTGGAGTTTCTTCAGCAGCAGAAATTTTTCAATCGGAAATTCATAACATAATCAAACACGTGCCCAATTGCTTGAACTATAGCGACGACATCTTAGTCTTTGGGCAAAATCAAGAGCAACACAATGACACACTTATGCGTGTGTGCATGGCACTGGAGGAAGCACACCTCACCCTGAACAAGGACAAATGCCAATTTAGGAAACCAACCCTACGATTTTCGGTCACATTTTCTCTGAAAGTGTAATGACACCGGATCCTGAGAAAGTCAGTGCACTCATGAACACCACACCACCGACCTCCGTCACCGATCTGCGATCATTTCTAGGCCTAGCACGTTATTGCACAAGATACATAAAGGATTTTGCATCGGTCAGTGCACCCTTGAGAGCCCTCACCAAACTCAACGCCGAATTCCGATGGACAGATGAATGCCAACAAGCATTCCAAGTAATTAAAGATCGCATTGCGGATGCCAAGAATATGGCATATGTTGACCCACAGAAGCACACAGAATTAATAGTGGATGCTAGTCCAGTTGGCCTAGGGGCCATTCTAACTCAACTTGATTCCAAAGATGGTCAGGCCATACATGTAGTATCCTATGCCAGTCGCAGCCTCTCAAAAACTGAACAAGCGTACTCACAAGCCGAGAGGGAAGGTTTGGCTGTTGTGTGGGCATGCAAGCACTTCCATCTATTTCTTTATGGGAAATCTTTCACAATAGTCACAGACCACCAGGCATTACTGTTCATCTATGGCAATGCTCAAGCCAAAATGCCTCCTAGAATAGCTCGATGGGCTCTAAGGCTACAAGACTACCAATTTAACATCATTCATCGACCGGGAAAAGAACAAAATCCAGCGGACTTCCTTTCGCGTCACCCCAGTCAAGACTACAGCCCCGATTCATCCATTGCAGACCAATACATCATGTATGTGTTCCAAGAAAGTACCCCACAAGGTTTGGACATGGAACAAATAGCTAGAGAAACCAACTCAGACCATGCAATGCAGATCATCATGAGATGTCTTGAGACAGGTCACTGGAAACATGCAAAGCAACTCAAAGAAGATGTAGGAGAGGAAACTAGACAGGACATCACATGCCTACTAACAGTAAAAGAACAGCTCGCTGAAACAGAAGGACTTTTACTGAAAGGAACAAAACTAGTGATTCCTCATTCGTTGAGAAAAAGGGTCCTTGAGCTTGCGCATGAAGGACACCGAGGAATAATGTCCACCAAGAGAATGTTGCGACAAAGAGTATGGCTCCCTCAAATGGACACACAAGTGGAAGAACTGCTCAAAAACTGTCCCACGTGTGTGGTTCTTAACCCTCAAACTAGACCTGAACCGCTCAGAATGACTGAATTGCCTAAAGGAACCTGGGAAGAAATTGCAGTAGATCACTATGGCCCCTGGAAGGGGGTGAATATGGCCTTGTAGCAATCGATGAATATTCAAGATTCCCAGATGTACAAATTGTACCGTCAACAGCGGCATATCATACCATCCCTGCATTGGATAGAATGTTTGCTACATTCGGCATTCCAAAAGTATTGAAATCAGATAATGGACCCCCATTTACAGGACAAGATTTCAGAACCTTCGCAGAATACATGGGTTTCCATCACCGAAAAGTAACACTGTTGTGGCCCCAGGCGAACGGTACAGTTGAACGATTCATGGGCAATGTTAAACGCACCACGCAGATAGCTCGCCTGACGGGAGAACCGGTGGAGAAGTTACTGTGTAAGTTAATGAGAGACTATCGCAATACCCCACACAGCACCACTGGCAAATCACCATCAGAAGTCATGTTTGGAAGAAATGTGAGAACCAGACTACCCCACATAGAACTAGAGGAAGAGAAGTACAAAGGCGACGCTGAAATGAGACAGCAAGATGCGTCCTGGAAAACGAACATGAAAGATACCGCGGATAAGAAAAGAAGGGCCGAATAGAATGATTTGGAACCGGGAGACATCGTCATTGCGAGACAGCCACAAAATCGCAAGAACATGGCAGCTTTCAATGAAGAACCCCTCACCATCACACAGAGGAAAGGCTCTCTCATCACGGCTGAAGGAACTACGCATGTAATGACAAGAAACAGCTCTCAATTCAAAAAAATGCCAGGGATCATACCCCTAGTCGAACCTTACATGCCAAGAGACACTGTGGTGCGGGATGCACCCTATGAAGGAGACCAGGAAGATTCCGACACTGATGAGCCCCGTTGGCTACCTCAGGAATCGAGTGAAAGGAATAACTGGAGACCTCAAAGAACTCGAAGAAGACCACCTCGTCTCATTGAGGAGATGCCCTGATACCAAGCTTTATGTTTAGTATCGGGGGGGTGTGATGTCATCACATAGCTCCCAGGTCACGTGGAGAGGAGCACGGGGCCGCAGGAAGGGGAGGGATAGGATATGACATGTGTCAGGCAGTTCCTGAGTAGGAGGTTATGAATAAAGATGTGTTGAACGAAGACTCCGCGTATGTCTGTTATTTGAATATGAGCTGCGCGTGTAGAGATCTTTCCACATCTCGACAGCCATGATTAATCTAAGATGTGAATAACGCTGTGGTGGGCAATATAAGACTGGTCACGAATATATATGGCTGGAGCAAGAATATAGCCAACCTAGCTAACCATGAGTCAGGCTATTTTTCAAACCATGACCGTAAACTGAATCACTACTAGGTACCCCAATTTTGACATATAAAACGTAAAATAAAATGATTTGCCCTGGACCACACACTTTTGATGAAGAGGTGAACCCGTGGTTTGAGGCTAGGCTGTGATTCACTTTTCTTCCCAGAACTAGCTCTGTTTTGAACACGATGCGGAAGGGCGGAGGCCAGTGATAACATGCAGTGATGTGCGCTCCTAGGCCAAGCGAGCCCACGTAGTTTTTATATACACACACGCACGCGCACGCACGGACGGACAGTAGTGAATGCTTCCCTCAAAACAAAGAACAGGCACAGCATGGGCATGAACAGTGCAGGCTACCACACTTGAAATGTGCTGTGCTGGCAGCAGCAGCAGCGCACGCTTCCGTCACACAGACAACGGATGCAGCAGGGGCAGAAGTAGTGCAGGTAGGCGGTGAGCCATGGCGCTATTAGCGCCATGGCTCATGCCGGTAAAATACCGAACCGCCTTGGCGGAAAGGGGATTTACCGCCCCATTCCAAGGTTGGAGGGGTGGTAAATCCCCCTTCCACCATTGCCCTTCCCCATTCCCATTTCTGCCCCATAGGGCTCTATGGGAATGGGAAAGGCGCTAATTACGACACCGCAATTTTGCGGTGCCGTAATTAGCTCTGAGGTCCATTAGCGGGTTGGATTTTAACGCCTGCAAAAAGCAGGCGTTAAATCCCCCAACCCGCAAAGGGACCTCGTAGTAAGGCGGTAAGGATTTACCGGTACCAGTAAATCCCTACCGCCATCCATGTAATGAGGCCCCATATGGTCTCTCACTTACTGATAAGGAACAGCGATTTCAATGCAAGCTTCTTTTGCACATGCACAAGGATTTGGAGAGGAAGCGGCAGTTGAAATGTGCACAAACGAGCGTTGCACGCCTTTGTCTAGCCCTGTACTGTGCAAAGCGTGACACAAGGACGCAAAGGGAGAGAATTAGATGGCAAGCCATTAGCTGACAGGCATGCACTGAATAACTGGTGCAGTGCCAGATTCGAAGTATTACAGATGTGCCAATAGTAGACTGCATGAACACACCAGCAAGAGGTGGGGAGGGAGGATCCCAGCCAATCAGATGGCTCGGAACAGGGTCTTTACCACATGGTAAATCCACCACTTCGAGCTTCCAAGCGGGAGGCCGCACTCTTCCCCGCTAGGACCAAGGTAAGTGCGCCCTCATGTTTGTGCTTTATGGTTTCTTTATTATTATTATTTTTTTAAATTTATAAAGCGCAGAAACAGCCAGAGGGCATCGAGCCGCTGTTACAAGAAGACGGCTTAGTTAAAAGGAGCATACATATAGTTTGCATGTAAAAACATTACTTACGGTAAGGTATTGACACATGGGGCCTCATTACGACCCTGGTGTTAACCATGGCGCTACTAGTGCCATGGTTGACGCCGGTAAATTACCAACTCCGCCATGGTGAATGGCGGAATTACCGCCCCATTCCAAGGTTGGCGGTGCGGTAATTCCCCATTCACCATTGGCCCTTCCCCATTCCCATTTTTGCCCCCATAGGGCTCAATGGGAATGGGGAAGGCGGTAATTACGGTACCACAAATTGCGGTACCGTAATTACCTTGAACGTCCCTTTGCGGCTTCCTCCTTAACGGCTGGTAAAACCAGCAGTTAAGGTCGGGACCCGCACAGTGACCTCGTAATTAGGCGGTAAGGGTTTAACGGCGCCGACACCTTTTACGGCGCCGTTAACCCCTTACCTCCTGGGTCGTAATGAGGCCCATGGTGCTATACATGGCATATTGAGTACGATAGCTAAACAGTTGAGGGTTCAGGGAAATAGTAGGGATGTCTCTGCTCTAGGATGGGATGGGAGGGAGTTCCATTGCAAGGCAGCAATGAACTACTATTAGTCAACGTTGTTCAGTGTGACAAAGATGACAGTAAAGTCCGCAGTTAGTAGGAAAAGAGGCTATTAAGTTGCAGTTAACCAGAGGTGCAGTGTATGAAAGTGACACTGCTGTCCAAGGATGATGTCATAAGGACCCTGGACGATGCATGAAGTCGCCAACTTGGTGCAACGGCGCGCGGGGGGCTGGAGGCGCGCGGCAGGGCAGAACAGTGGAAACATTGGCTAGCATGTACTGCATATACTAAAGTCAAGTAAGAAGGAGATTTAAGCCTTCGAGTTGCATTCCAGTAGGCCATCACTGCCCCTACTCCACCCCTCTATAATCATCCAGGTTGTAGTAGCCCTCAAAAGGCAGAGCAACACAACTAGGATGGGAGAGCGAAATGCCGTCCCATCCTGTGAGTGTGTCAAACATCAGAGGAAAGACTGTGCTACCTTGGAGCACAATCTCACTAATTTGGTACAAATCTCGCAAGTGGGAGCATGGGAATCCCCTGTGTGTGTGTGGGCTGCAGACCCTGGATCACATGCTCACTTCTTCAGTGTGAAACTCTGGCCAAGGCTCTTTGGGCAAGCATTCAGGATGGCTCTCACACCTATAAACAGTGTGATATATTGAGTGGGCACCTCACTCCTTGGAGCATAGTATCAACTGTTGCTGGTAATCTCACAACTGAATGTACAGTTTCACTCTTGGTCATCTCAGTGACCTCATGTATATTAATGGAGTCAGTCTCCCATCTGGGAAGACAATTATATTTCTGTTAAAACACTCTGAATTGTCACTCCAGTTTTCACGATCTATAGATCCATACCATATTCATTAAATGTGTGTGCAGAGGTGATAACTTGTGTCTGAGAGAGCTCATTCTTTCATTCAGGAGAGATAAATGGGTAACAAAATGAGCCTGATCCCACATCCCTGTATGTGGGAACAGGCTCATTTTGCCCCATTGCCCCCTCAGAAGGAGTGAGCAGGTTTTAAGACCCTGCTGATTCTGCTATCCGACAGGCTCGAGCCTTCCATCCCTTGCCCCATCACGGCTCCCAACATCCTGAGCGGCAGTTTATGGACAGCAGGCAGCTCCGGACATGCCTGTTGCCAATTGAATGTACACAGATCTACTATTTAGACACTGGGAGGGATCCATGAATCCACATTGGTGGTGAAGAAGCACTCAACATTCAGAACACAATGGTATAGTGTTGCAGTCCTGCTGAGAAAGGACAATTCTGAGCATGTGAGCAGTAGGCTGGATCAGTGCTGCCCCATAAAAGGTGTAGAAGCCTCTGTGAAAAGTGGCAGTACTGTCCCAACGGTGAGAAGTGTAGTGTTTTCACATTAACTAGGCTTAAGAACTTTGGGTTATTGAATAGTGCTGCTACATTCTGAGTAATTCCATCCCTTTAAATATATGAGCTCTTGTATAACCACGACAGTGTTGAGTTATTCTGATGATGACAGACTTGTTCAATGGTTCTGGTTCTGTATTATTAAATGTACTTCAGATCTTTAGAGTATCGGAAGGATAGCTCAGGGGCAACGGAAGGATAGCTCAGGGGCAACGTGCTCGCCTGGAAGCAAGACGACACAGAGCAACACAGGTTCGATCTCTCGGTCCATGCAACACAGGTTCGATCTCTCGGTCCATGCAACACAGGTTCACTCCCTCGGTCCGCACAACACAGGTTTGCTCCCTCAGTCCGCGCTTAGAAACCTCTGGGTAGAACACGCATTATAAATAACCAATTAAAAGTAAAAGAAATACCAGTGTTGAGAAGTGCTGGGGCCTTGTCAATAAGAATGTAGCAGCTCAACTGAGAGGTGCTGATGTTGTCCCATCAAAAGTATAGCAGCCCCTCTAAGATGAACTAGCATTGCCTCAACAAAAGCATAGTATTATCCCTGAGAAGATTCAACAATTATAGAAGCCCTATTACAGCAGTACTATCCCATCAAGAGTATAGCCAGCTAACTGAGGAGTACCAGCATTGCCCCATTTCAAATATGGCAGTTCTACTAGAAAGTGCTGGCTCATACGCCTCCGCTCCCCGCCCATAGTATTCACCCTCACCACGTGCACACTCAGAGACATGCAAACAGTCTCATTTGCCCTCTCCCTGCCTCTGCTCCATGCCTCCACCCTCGCTTTGCATCTGTACCTCCATTTCTAAAAATCCTTCTGGGTTCGGTGTACCTCTACACCTGTTCACCCCTTTTGCCAAGAGGGGTGCACAGATGTACAAATACACCAAACCCAAAACGATTTTTAGAAATTGAGGGACAGACTTGTTTTGCATCTGTGCCTCAATTTCTAATAATCCTTCTGGGTTGGGTGTACCTCTACATCTGTTCAACCCTCTTGCCAAAAGGGGTGCACAGATGTACAAATACACCCAACCCAAAAAGATTTTTAGAAATTGAGGGACAGACTTGTTTTGCATCTGTGCCTTCATTTCTAAAAATCGTTTTGGGTTGGGTTACCTCTACATCTGTGCACCCCTCTTGCCAACAGGGGTGCACAGATGTACAAATACACCCAACCCAAAACGATTGTTAGAAATTGAGGGACAGACCTGTTTTGCATCTGTGCCTCAATTTCTAAAAATCCTTCTGAGTTGGGTGTACCTCTACATCTGTTCACCCCTCTTGCCAAGAGGGGTGCGCAGATGTACAAATACACCCAACCCAAAATGATTTTTAGAAATTGAGGGACAGACTTGCTTTGCATCTGTGCCTCCATTTCTAAAAATCCTTCTGGGTTGGGTGTACCTCTACACCCCTCTTGCCAAGAGGGGTGCACAGATGTACAAATATACCCAACCCAAAACAATTTTTAGAAATTGAGGGACAGACTTGTTTTGCATCTGTGCCTGCATTTCTAAAAATCGTTTTGGGTTGGGTGTACCTCTACATCTGTGTACCCGATGTAGAAGTATACCCAACCCAAAACGATTTTTAGAAATTGAGGGACAGATGCAAAGCAAGAGCCTCTTGCTTTGCATCTGTCCCACAATTTCTAAACATCGTATTCCCACGGCTTTTACCCGGGCCGCCAGAGAGAGACACAGTAAGGGGTTGTCCAAGCCACCGTAGGGGGCGCTAGAGGGACATCCCACATAGCGGGACGCCCCTCTGGCCACCCCACCCCTCTAAAGGGTCTCCCCACCCCTCCGGCAGGAAGTGAGGAGCCAGTCCCCACGGCACGAGCTTCCGGTGCGCCCTTGGGGACTGTTTATAAGCTGGGGAGGAACTGGAGCCCAGTCTCTTTCCAGTGCCTCCCCAGCTTGAATTGAAGAAGTCCGGTCCCAGGAGGGGACGTCGGTAGGAATCCATTTTCGGGAGTTGACGATGTAAGTGGTTGGGCAGCCAATCTTGTCCCCGCTATATGGGATAAGGACACGCCAGTCCACATGGACAAAGGGCGGAGATAGGCACGTGGGCCATTATGTCCCGCAAACGCTACGGAGTGGTTGTTGTCACAGACCTTGTATTGGCATGTGTGCATTGTTTTTATATTTTCCCATGTATTTACTTGCCTGTTTATGGCCGCCGTGCCATGCGGGTTGCTTTGTTTTTACAAATTGTAGTAGCCCATGTGTTGCCGCCATGCCACACTGGGTTGCATTGTTTTGGCAATTATTATTCGCCCAGGTGGGGCCGCAACGCCTGCACTGGATCGCATTGTTTTCAGTTGAATTACTCAAATGTATGTCGTTGCACCACACTGTGTGGTGTGGTTTTACGATTGCATCTGCCCAGGTATGGCCGCCGCGCCTGCTTTACATCTGCAACACATATCCCTGACTGGTGTTTTCGCGGGGTGAATAGCTGCCAAACTATTTTATTTACGTCTTCCTGAATGTAAAGCCACCCACGTTAGCAGGCTGGCAGGGTGTTAGGCTGCTTGTTCTTGCCGTTTTTGTGTTTAATGTGACGTAACAAGAAATATGTCTGCATTTCCCAATGGAGAAATTACACCTCCCCCAGCCCCTCCACCCTTTTTTGTTGTTGTTTTTGGGGCTGCTGTGCCACTGTGAAGGGGCTAAAGGTTGATATGTTGCTGGGAGGGGGGGAAAGTTTCAGGTGGGGGGCAGAGTATGTTGGAACGCCGTTTTAGGCACCGCATGGAGGGTGGTAAATTACACCAGCCGTTAGAATCACAGGGTCAATACAGCCGCCGTACTGCACCAAAACTGCATGGAGAGGTTCGTTTTCACTATTCTGTGGGCCTTAATGCCTTTGTTTAGACCGCTTTGTGGGGAGGTTAATTTGGTATTTTACCCTAGTTTAAAGTTGGATGTTTTGTGGCCATGTTGCTGGGTGCCAGTGTCTTGCACGGCACGAGGTGTTTGGATCACAGGTTTCATTATTGCTCGGCCGGAAGGGATTTTTGTCCTGATACTGCATGCTAGCTATCAGCAGGGTGGAAATGGATATCGCAAGGGTAGGTTTTGGGTTGATTTCTGTTGTTTTCAAAACAGACACCCACATTCATGGCGGGAATAGCCACCCTACCGCGTGTGGTGACTCACAAAATGGTACTTGGTTAACAGGTACTGATTTAACATGGTCAACGTGCTGCATGGCCGGTTTTGCGGACCAGTGTTTGTACAGAGCAGCATAATTTGTGAGGTTTCCCTCTCTTTACCAGGGTTGCATTAAGGGGTTGGCATATGATATGGCATTTATAACACACCCAGGCACAAGTGATTTCAAATCGCGTCCCCTAACTTTCCTTTCCAGCAGCTCCGTGGTTTACCACGCGTATTGCAACCAAGAGTCTTGCCTTATTGGGGTTGCTTGCCCACACTGTGTTTTTGGCAGTAACACTCCTTTTCTCTGGCACGCTCTGCCAATCTCTTGGCAGTGGCTTAATGCACAAGCAAAGGGGCAGGGATGCTTGCGCCATGATTTAAAGTCGAAAATGGGCGCTTTTTTTATTTCCGGAAAGATATTTGACTGCACTATGCATCACAAGGTTTGGAGTAACGGGCAATGGAGAGGGGCAACCGGTTTTCATGCATTATGGTATGCCACGCATTTGATTATGATATGATATGGCACACGTGCTTGCAAATCGCAATTGATGTGATGGATTGGCCTCCCTTTACTTTCTCAGCAGCGCTGGGGACCAACATGCATAGTGGGTGGTATCTTCCACTATCGGTATTACTTGACCTGACTGTTTTTGGAACAGTAACACGCTTTAGCGATTTCTGGACAGATTTTATACATAGTCATGGGGTACCATTCTGCTTGTGCCAGGATGCATACTCTCGAATGTGCAATGTTTTAACCAGCGGCTAGGCGCAACGCAAGGGTCGTGTCCCTTGTGGCATCGGGTGATCATATGGTGCTTACAGAACAAAACATGGAGTTGCGAATTGTAAGGCAAATGTATAAGTAACATATGTTGTTTTTTATCAAAGCAGGTTAGTACAGCTGGAAAGATTTTTTTTTTTTAAAGGAGCAAGGTACAGTGAAGAGAGCCTACTCAGTGGTAAGGTGGCCGGTTGTCTTGTTAACAAAATTGCACTCTCCTGAAGATAGCCAGGAGAGGTGGGCAGGGGCCATATGGAACTGAAGGGCTTTTATGTAACTAACAAAGAGGCCTGCTGGTGACAAGGACTGAGGGTCACTGCTGAACCTGTTAAGGGGCAGGAAGTGGGGTGAAGAATACGCAGTATTTGACTGATTGTTTTTTCACCCAAAATACAGGTTTAGGCATGTCTCAGGCAGGGTCACCTGACATGTTTTCTGGTGTTGAAATCGTTTTGGACGCCTCTGGGGACGAATTTGATGACGAGGCCAGATTGATTGCACAGTTCCAAGAACAAATGCGGAAGAATGGGAAGGACTGGGCAGAAAAGATGTTGGAAGGGGGTCAAGGGCTGCTCCCTCACCAGCAGAGTGTCCAGGCGCAAGTTTGTGCGGTTCCCGACACCCCACTACCTACCGAGTTACCAGCTGCTTAGCCTCCAAAACCTAAGGGGGCACCAAGGGGCGCAAAAGAGTAAGGCTGTGTCAGTATTGCCTGTTGGGGATGTATTACAACAAAGGGTGCGGGTCCAGAGGACACCAACACCAAAGAAACAGGAGGCTAGAAAGACCAGGGCTAAACAGCCAGTGGCCAGCCCACTGGAGGCTGTCGTGCCACAGGCAACCATTGTGGGGGTCCGCCCACCACAAAATACACAGGACCCTGTTTCTCAAAGGGGAAGTGGCGCACCTGCATGTACTTTATCTCCCTCTGCACCATCCAGCAATGATTTGAGTTTACTGCCGGGTGTTATGGCAGGGATGAGTGCAAGAATGAATGAGACATTGGGGGAAATGTTAAAGTTACTAAGGGGATCGGTGCTACCTGTGCCAATTACACCGAGCACGGTAATGGGGGAAGTGTGGGGAACACCACCACAGCCGGCGGCAGTCATCGGGACCAGTGAGACATCGGTTGGACTTCCTCAACCTAGTCCACTGGCTTTGCAGAACCAGACTGATTTTGGGGGCACAGGGTTACAAGTGCTAGCTGACAAAAGGGTGGGTGCCTCTGGATCAGATCTAGGCCAGCAGTCTGGGGGCAGGGCAGGTGACAACGCTGAGAGCAGCACTACAGGTACAGTCATAAGTGGTGTCGCCCTTGTACCGCCAGCAGCAACGCTTACCCCGATGGTCACACAGTTGCCGGTGGGAACAGCGGTCTCAACAACTAAGGCGGATACACCTGTCGGTGGGGGAGCAGAGGGTACCATCCAGCGGGTTGCAATCTTGCCCTTAATAACTGACAGTTCAGCATCAGCATGGCATATCCCCTTGGAATTTAAGCAAAGGATCTGGGCAAGGGAGTGATTTGCCATTTTTGCATATTAGAAACCGAAAATGCAGGCCGAGATTTTAATCTTAGCAGGGAGGAGGACAAGAAAAGGCAGAGGAGGGCCAAGCCAGAGGAAAATATATAGAATTGGGAATTAGCTTTTGATCTCTTGTCAGCAGTCTGGTTAGAAAAATTCCCTACCCATGGCCAGGCGTTGATCACATACAAAAGGGGGATCACGATGGAATACAGGCAATATGGGACCACGGGTTGGATTGACTATGATAGGGCATTTAGGAGAAAAATGGCCTTAGTACCTGAAATGACTTGGGATCAGAAGGATATGGAGGCATGGGTAGCCTTCATGGGAGGTAAGAATAGGACCAGCAGGCCTAATGATGAGCTGTACAAGGGAGCTAAGAAGCCATGGTGTACAAAAGGGGAACACAATAAGAAGAATGACTGGCGGCCCTTTCAGTCACCCCCCCCAGGACAGAAAGGGGGGGATCGAGCACGCAAGGGCCCCATGGCGGGTAAGACAAGTAGATTATTCAATAAAGGCTCCTGCACTTGGGAGCCCAGGCGCAAGTTTCCCCATCAATGTTTTAAGTGTGGAGGTAGCCACCCGATCACGTCCTGCTTTAAGACAGAGGGTGCTCCCAGGGCAGGAGGACAGCATAAAGGGGGCCAGTAATGGGTGGCTGGCAATGTGCCGATCCCCAGTGGACAAAGGGGTGCTCTGGGAATTCTTGCAGGAGTACCCAAGATTGGGCGATAGGGAATTGTTGTGGGAAGGTTTTCTGAGGAGTTTAAGATCCCCCCTACGGGGGTCCCTTGATAGGGCGGATGGCAAGGAACCTGCCGTCTGCACCTAACCAACCCCAGGTGGTGACACAAAACATTTGTAAGGAGTTGAAATTGGGTCGGGTGGCGGGCCCTTTCCCCAATTCCCCTCCTCCCGAACTGTTTTATCTTCCCGTTGGAATTGTGCCCAAGAAAGAAAAGGCCAAGTTTAGGCTAATCCACCACCTGTCTTACCCAAAAGGAGATTCAGTGAATGACTGGCTGGACCAGGACCGCTGCTCGGTAACTATGCTTCATTTGATCAGGCCAAGCAGATGGTCGCTGCCACAGGGCAGCGGGCCCTCCTGGCAAAGGTAGATATTGAGTCTGCATTTAGACTTCTACTGGTCCACCCGTATAGCTTTCACCTGTTGGGGTTTCATTGGGAGGGTCAGTTCTATGTGGACAAATGCATGCCAATGGGTTGCTCAATTTCTTGTGCTTATTTTGAGGCATTTAGCACTTTTCTCGAGTGGGCAGCCTGCAAGGTGGAAAAAAGGGGTGACATGATCCATTATCTTGACAACTTCATGTTTGTGGGTCAGGAGGGATCCAAGGATTGTGCACTTGCATTATCTTCTTTTCAGAACTTGATGGCCAGGATGGGTGTGCCACTGGCGCCGGAGAAAACACAGGGGCCCACAGAGGTGCTGACTTTCCTGGGGATTGAGATAGATACCAGGAAGGGTTCTTGCAGGCTGCCACTAGAGAAGGTGTCTGAGCTGGTTGAGGAAATAGAGTCTGCTTTATCAAAAGACAGGACCACATTGGAAGGTGTGCAGCAACTGTTGGGAAAGTTGAACTTCGCAGCCAAAGTTATCCCGGCGGAGAGGGTCTTCGCCCGCAGGTTAGCCAGGGCTACAGCAGGGGTAACACTGCCCCACCACCACATCCGCCTGGGGGCAGATTTGAAGGAGGATGTGGTGGCATTTGACGCTGATTTCAACGGGGTACTGTTATGGAGGGGCCCCTGGCAAACCAGCGAGGAACTTTGCGTTATTCTGGGACATGAGTGGTGTGCCTAGAGATGGCCAGGTCAGTGGCACAAGAAGGGTAGGACTAAGAACGTAATGGCTTTGGAGCTATTTCCCATTGTCCTGGCTCTAACACTGTGGCCCAGGCAACTGGGCAACAGCAGGTTATGTTTCTGGTGCGATAACAAAGCTGTGGTTCAGGCCTTAACTTGCAGTCAGCCTCCTGCCCGGCGGTGTTGAGCCAACTCTGGAGATTGGTGGAGGCATGTTTGAGAAGGAACATTGATTTCAGGGCACAGCTTCTACAGGGTGTTGTAAATGTGGCTGCTGATGCTCTTTCTCGATTTCAGTGGCACAGGTTCCGTGCAGCACACCCGACTGCAAAGATGGTGGGAGTGGCGTTCAGGGACGAGTGGTGGGAGCTGGTGATGTGGACCAGGTGCTCTGGAACTTGGGGGAACGATCGCTCACACCAGGCGTTAAATCCCAGTACCGGCAGTGCTACGGTAAGTTTATCAGCATGATTGAGAGTCATGAAATTGCTGGAGTTTCCATGGAGGAACAGGTACGGGCATTTGTTGTCTGGGCTAATAGTAACGGTAAGAGCAGGTGTTGGGCAACGGGCCCCCTAGCGGCCATTGCTTTCCATTGCAGATAGCAAGGGTTGTGTGATCCTACCAAAGGGTTTGTGGTGCACACAGCTTTGAGGGGATGGGGCCGGGTGGAGGGGCCCAAACAGGACACTCGGAAACCCATTAGCTTTTAATTATTGGAGAAATTGCTGTGTGCACTGCCTGGGATATGTTTTGATGGTTTCGAGGTGGCACTGCTCAGGGCAGCATTTTCACTGGCATTCTTTGGGGCCTTTAGGATCAGTGAACTGGTGGCAGCAGGAAAGGGAGATCTCTCTGGTAGGGCTCTGTCATTGGGTGATGTACAGTTCAGGCCCGAGGAAGACAAGTTGGTCTTAACAATAAAACTGCGCTTCTGCAAGTCAGACCAAAGCGGAAAAGGGAAGCTGGTTGTGCTTCACCAATCCAGCAGCAGCAGCTGTTGCCCGGTCCCTTTGTTGAAAAGGTACATGACTGTGAGAGGCCAGCATCCATGCCCCCTCCTGGTGAACAAAAACGGGACACCACTCACCAACTACCAGTTCAGGAAGATTTTGTCAACCACCCTGGGGGCAGTAGGGGTCAAGGGGCGGGGCTGGTCCTCTCACAGTTTTCGTATAGGTGCGGCCACAGCTGCTTTTTTATAGTGCATGCCAGGACCTGCCATTCAGAGAATAGGGAGATGGCAGTCAAATCGCTTCCAGCTTTATGTAAGGCCACAGGAGACTAGGCAAACCGGGCCAGGTGGGACGTAAGGGGGACCTGCTGCATCAAAAAATGGACGGATTTGAAGCTGTTGGACTTGTGTTTTTTCCCCCGAATGTTTTGCTCAGACCAAATAATAATTTTAATAATTTTGTACCCACAGATGAGACCATATGGATGGTGGGCCATTCCTTTACAACACGGGCGGAGGTCGCGGCCGCCAATGGCACCTGGGCCTCAATCTGGGAATGGAAAGGAGCAAGGTGGTGTGGTTAGTCCCTTCAGGGATGAGATGGCACTCATTGTTACCTGCGGTGCACAGACGGTTGCAGTGGAAGCCTTCGCCGAGGGTGCTGGTGGTGCATTTAGGTGGCAATGACCTGGCCATTATGGGAAGAGGCGATTGTGGGCCCAGAAACAGGTTGGCCTCCGCGCCCTGGCGCAGGGATTGCCGGGCACCGAAATCATCTGGTCCGAAGTTGTGCCCAGGCTGCAATGGCGTGGGACAGACACACAGGGGTATGGAGAAGTCCAGACGCAGGCTCAACAAGGGGATTGAGAGGTTTGCGAAGGCAGAGGGGTTTGGTTTTGTGAGGCACACTTGCCTGAATTCGCTTCCTTCCCACTATACGACGGACGGAGTACATCTGTCGAATAAAGGGAACGATCTGTTCCTCACTGCCATCCTGGGGGCCCTGTTGAAGGCCGGGTGCAGCTAGTAACATGGTAAGTTTGAATGGAGCATGGGGGCATTGGAGGCAGCGGAGAAGGCCACACCCAAAGCGTTGTGGAGTTCGGGGCAGTCCTAGCCAGGGAGGAGAGTACGCTGCGGCTTGAACTGTGGGCAGGTCTCCCAATGGCCGCACGCGAGCCAAAATCGGACAAAGGGCACTGAGTCCCTTAGGGACACTTGAGATTCCTCACCTTCAAGATTCAGTGGCCCGAGGAGGAAGTACTCGTGCAGTACAAAGCTGGAGCGTATTTCCAGTGCCTTGCAGAAGCCAGGGGCGGCAAGGGGACACAGAAAACATTCAGCAGTAGAACTTTGCCCTGCTTTTGGGCCACTTTTAAAGTATGGTCGTGAACCATGATGCTTTTGGGCTGGGACTGCCCCCTGCGTTGTATGCTCCAATACATTGTGACCTGTTGTTTCCAAAATGTAAAACCAGTGTCTGTCTTTTGTTAGTTAGTAAGTTAGGTCCCTAGGTAGGTTTCTTCCTCACAACAAGAGGGGTGGGCGGCCAAGGGGGCTGACACTGCTAAGGGGTTGTCCAAGCCGCTGTAGGGGGCGATAGAGGGACATCCCACATAGCGGGATGCCCCTCTGGCCACCCCACCCTTCTACAGGGTCTCTCCACCTCTCAGGCAGGGAGGGGGGGAGCCAGTCCCCAGGGCACGAGCTTCTGGGGCGCCCTTGGGGACTGTTTATAAGCTGGGGAGGGACTGAAGCCCAGTCTATTTCCAGTGCCTCCCCAGCTTGAATTCCCACCCTCCATCACCCTTCTGAACCAGTTAGCAGTACCTCCTGCAGGGGGGTAGAATGCTTTGGATGCATTACACTTGTCTTTGCAGACTGAGATGAGTAAAAACAGCCAATACAGGGAGGGTAGTAGCAATTTACAGGTATGAGATTTCTGTTCGCAGTGGTTTCAAGGTGTAGGTGGTTGTATAATGTTTTCTTATTAGTGGTGTAACTTTATCAGACGTGGTTATATAAAGGACGTAGAATGTTTACTTTTCAGCGGATTTCGAGGTGTAAGTGGTTAAATGATGTTTGCTCATGATTCCTGTATTATGTATTAATTGTTCCATTTCTGTCACAGGCGGAGTTCGGGGCAGTCCTAGCCAGGGAGGAGAGTATGCCACGGCTTGAACCGTGGGCAGGTTTCCCGATGGTCGCACGCGATCCAAAATCGGACGAAGGTCACTGAGTCCCTTAGGGACACTTGAGATTCCTCACCCTCAAGATTCAGTGGCCAGAAGAGGAAGTACTCCATGCAGTACAAAGCTGGAGCGTATGTCCGGTGCCTTGCGGAAGCCAGGGGCGGCAAGGGGACACCAAGAAAATTCAGCAGCAGAACTTTGCCCTGTTTTTGGGCCACTTTGAAAGTATGGTCGTGAACCATGATGCTTTTGGGCTTAGACTGCCCCCTGTGTTGTATGCTCCAATAAATTGTGACCTGTTGTTTCCAAAATGTAAAACCAGTGTCTGTCTTTTGTTAGTAGGTTAGGTCCCTAGGTAGGTTTCTTCCTCATAACAAGAGGGGTGGGGGGCCAATGGGGGCTGACACCGCTATGGATGGAACAAAGGGCCATCCATACTGCGTCTCTTCTCTCTGGCCCGGGGGGGGGGGGTCAGCCCCGACATCGTTCTGCCGGTGGGGGGGGGCGGCGCCCCTGAACCCAGCTGTGCCCGTTGAGTCAAGGGGAGGGATTTAAGGGATGGAAGCACTATAGTAGCTTCCTCTTGTTTTGTGAAGAAGCCTGGGGTGCACAGAGCCCAGCAGTCCTTCAAGTCAGGTGCCGGTGAAGGAGAGATGTCGCAGCAGCGCTTTCTCGTGAGAGTTTTCTTCAGCTGCTTTGGGATGAATCCCGCTGAATTTCAAATATATATATGACACAAACTTGTTTCCATGCTTACCAGGTAAGCACAGCCTCGCGTCGGAGTCTCACTGCACTGCTAAAAACCCAGGCCTCCTTGTTAATGGGGACCTGCAGCAACAAGGCGTGGTTCTCTGAACACAAAATGGCGTACGCATGGTACAACCTTTTATAATAACACAAAGAGCTTACTTCAGCCAGTCAGGAACACAAAGAGCCCAGCCGGCTCACCAACTCGGCGGAAAGAGACTTCAGGGTGCCTTTGGAGACCTTTGACTTTTAAGTCTTAGGAGCCCCAAGGGACACATAAGCACAGAGTAACATTTCCAGTGACACCCTGGATGATGCTTTGCTGAGTTGAAAGAAGAGGTCAAATAAACATGGTGAAAAGAAAAATTCCAAGGTAGTCACAGATTAGGACTTTCTTTTTAATTATTGCTTCAACTGCACATCAGAAAAATAAATGCACCTTTGTTTTTGACTGTGTTTATTTAGTTGGGGGTTCCAATCCTTGCCAATGGCACTATGGCTTGGCTGCGAACTAAAGTTACCCCTCAGAGGTCAGATTACTAAAGCTGTGGCAGGAGCTTGGAATGTGCCCCAGTGAGATGCATGGGCGGCTCTTGTCTGAGGGCACACTCCTTGTGCACGGGTTTACACAAGAACATTTTGCCAGAGTGTCAGAAAGGATTCATCTCCATAGCGCCTGTCAAAACAAGAATGGTCGACGTGACACTTCCTCATAGCGCTTTACCTGTCAAACTAGTTTTCGAGCCGGTTGCTCAGATCGACGGCTTGAAGATTAACTGCAAATGCTAGGAAAGCCATTCGTATTATGTAACACGTTATTATTAATGTATAACTGTAGGCATACCTACTTAACTCTGCATTTGACAGTGTGTTTTAGCAAGAAGGTATCCATTTACAGACTGCACCCAGTATTGAAAAGAGATCTCTCTGCATTTGTGGCAGGCGGCTGGTGAATTTTTGAACCGCAGTGATGTACATGTATGTGCCTATAATGAGGAAGTGACCGAGAGCAGCCAGTGAGCCCCAATCAAAGAAGTGGGATTTATAGGGGTTCTCCCCCTGAGAAAATATTTTCAAAAATGGGTTAAAATCTTGCATTTAATTGCGCTTTCTGTGAAAAACTGGCTAAAAAGCCACACAGTTGGCAATCAGTTTTGGATGGTAGAACATGAAAAAACCCAATAGAGGCCTTTGCACACAACACATGCTAGCAAATAAAACATGTTCATGCTGGCTGTGTCCATACATGCCCATGCAGACTGCACCAATGAATGCCAGTATTACCATATAAGGACTCCCAGCTAGTAAAAAATGCCATGCACAGAAAGAAAGCATATCCAGACTGGCTATACCAAGATAGACCAGTGTACTAAGTAACCACATATATGTTTGCTTTTACCCTTGAAGCAAAGTACAAAAAGCCCATGGCACACATAAAATATATTGCTGTACAGGAGCCACCATTGTAATCCATTCTAGCCATGAAATATCACTCATCTTGTTTTTTTCTTTTTACCTTTGATGGCATGTAAAAAGTAACACATGCCATGCCACAGTAAGGAAGTACATTCACACTGAAACCATAGGCCGGGCTAGCCATGTAATAACACTTATCATGGTTGCTTTACCCTTCATGCCAACTAAAAAATGCCATGCCACATTAAGAAAGTATTTGCAGACTGACACGGGCATTTGTGCTAGTTGGCCTACATTCACAGCAAAGAGTAAGGACTGTGGTGAGGGAGACAAAGAAGTAATTGAGTTTTTCCCTACAGAGAGGGTTAAACACCATTACAAATGCTTTTTTAACATACTCACTTCACTCCCAGTACTTGTATCCATCAGCAATTAAATGTTAAATGTGTGTGTGAACTAGCTCAATAGATTGAGCTTTCGCTGCACCATTCTGAGTGTAATCTGTAGGTCACATGTTAGAACCCCAGCTGAACCGGCTCGGCTTTATAGCCCTTGGAGGTCTTTGAAATGATCGCCACTGACATGGGTAATAACTCTAGAAATAACTGAGTTGGTGTTGTGTACTTTATAAATTGATAGTAATATTAGAAAAAAGTACACAAATAAACAATGAGAAAAGACTGCTTATTAACTATAAACATGTCAGACACTGTGTGCACTTGGGTTAGTATAAAGTAGTTCTCGGATGATTGAGGGCAGAACATATTATCCACTTATATAGGATTCTGTCACACCCTTGTAGTGGGGCCATCAACCCCCCCCACCCAGCATACCACCAAGATGACAGGCGCCACTCACTGAAGCAGCCCCAAAGACCATAACTGGATGACAACAACAAAGTAACCATGAAGAGGGGACATGGCTGAACACACACACATAGATGCATTAAATATGAAGCACACTCATTCCTGCATGAAGCGACACATACACTTTAGATTAAATTGCTGACAAACATGAAGCACATGCTTATGACTCACTTAGCTAGTTTCACAGGAATATACATGAACTGCTTACTGACGCTTAAACACAACTAACATTAACAGACATGTAAATCAAGATGGAAGCCACCGGAGAGACACTGGAGATACCTCACACACTCATTTCCCTGAGAAACACAGATTAGGCTGGCAGTGCAGCTATTGTGCACAGCTTTGCCAAGGACACCAAGATAGAGAATGTTTCGAGTTAACAGAAAAGATAGGACACCTGCAAGGGAAAGAAGCTGAACATCCTCATAAATGCAAGCAGAGAAACTTAGGTTTATGGTCCCTACACACGTGACCTGAACCTGGGAAGGAAAACCCATTTCTTCGAGCTAGGCAGAGACTGTTGTTCCCACCAAACTGAAGAAAGAAGATACAAAAGTGATACCGCATAACGTTGGAGTCTGGAATGTCCTTGCTCACGGCCATATGAGTTTGAGAGTGGTAACTTTATTGGGAAAAGGTGGCACTCTGGGGTCCTCCTCCCCAGCCCCCATTGTGCTCATGTCCTGGTTGCTTTCCCAGGCTGAGACGTCCTGCAATAAACAATCCTTATCCACCATCCACGCTAGTTCACACTTTTTGCAAAGACCAATAGAAAGGTGCCAGCCTGGCATCATTTGCAACATCTTGTAGGTGGTCTCAGGTAGAGTTACCCGATATGGCCGGACCAATTGGATCATCTATACACTATAGAATTTATGTCTATCTATACTGTTCACCCAATCCCGCCTCACCTGAAGGCTTAGAATGTATCTTTTTTTTGTGATGTCGCAGGGGCTTAAAACCCCCCTGACAGGCCTGTAACTGTTAGAGACATCTTTGGAAATCATGCAATATCTGCTTCTCAATCCCTGTTGCAGCAGCATTTAATAAACTGAAAGATTTGTCACATTTCTGGCCCAGTTCCTCCTCCTTAACTTCACCCTGATCTACTATTTTCTTCCATTTACTCCATGTTAAGACGGATTTCTGAACTCTGTCCTGGTGGCGCAGAAGTTCAGAAGGCCAACCTAATTACTTGGAACAGGGTAACCTCTGGACGAGCCAGACCAATCAAGGTAGCGATCGCGGCGGTCAAGACTAGGTCTCAAGAGGGGTGAGGGTGACTGAAAGCCCGCAATGAGCACACAAAGCAAGATCACTTACAAACTACTCCAAACAGTTGTTATATTAAAAATATATACACATTTATTTCAAGGCCTTTAAAACAACGACCGTAGCGAGAAAATCACAATATAACGATAGTAAACCAACACATACCATATCAACACAATATATATACAAATACGACAGTCGCAAGCGTTATGTGCACGAAATGTGTAGTCCACCTGCAAGGGAAGGAAAACAGGCAGTGCGATACAATGCTTTAGACTCAGTTCGCCTTCAGAGGCACCTAACTAGATGGAAGTCCGAGCCCTGCGAAGAGTGGAGCCTTGTGCTCAAAAGTACCTGCACACGCTGGTGCCAACGGGCAAAAGGAGAGTCTCTTCTAAGGAAATCAGGCAGTTCAGTTCAGTGCACAAATGAAGGAGAACAAGTTCCGCGACTCAAGCGCAGCCTCCACAGTGGGCAGAAGCAGAGCGCGAGTACGGCAAAAGGGTGCTGTTTTACACAGCGGGGAAAAGCAATGGGCTCCTGCAGGAGGGCGACCAGATCCTAGCTAAACTACTCACCGGTCCCCGATGCAAGCAGACCCAGGTTCTCGCGTCAGTTTCAGCAGCTGGCAGGTTCAGAAGAGCAGGGAACGCCTCGTCGTCGTGTTGAGTAAAAAGACGTCCCAATCGAAGAAACCTGCACAGTTTTGTCACCACAGCAGGGCAACGGAGTGGCTGTGTGTATCTGAGCCAAATGTACACTACTCACTTCCGACCTGGGAACGCCAAGTGTACAAAGCGTGTGAGAGTGACAAGGACTCGAAATACTACACAACCTGGCGGCGGTTACAGAGCAAGGCTCCCGTGTAAGCTGGTCAGTCAACTGGATGGCCCAGAGACGCTTCCGAAGGCTTACTGGCAGGAGATGGTGAAGATGCCGAGAATAGCTGTTCCCGCTATTCCAAAGGGTCGAAGTACCAGTACAGGCCTTCTGGTTCGATCAAAGGTGAAAAGGGTTTCACAAGGCGACAGCAGTGCAGAGGAGGAGTCCTTCAGCGGGTCACCAGCGATTCCTCGGTCCAGCCTCTTGGTTGCAGGATACTTGGCTCCTGTATTCCTTCGTTCGTGAGAACTCAGGAGATCGACATGGTAGTGGTGTTTCCAGCCCCCTCTTATCCACGGTTCCCTTCGCGCCAAAACGGAGGGGACCCAATGGGAGAGCCGCTCATCAACACTCACACCATTCGTGGACCAATCACGGACCACGGTGGTCCCAGGCATTCACACTACCCTAGACTCTCTGGCACCCAGGATGTGTATTGGGACCGGACATCCCAGCCCACACCCTGGAGGCACACAAAAGACATGTAGAAGCCCGCGAAAGCATCTGTGTTTCGCGGGAAAGTACATGTCCAAATAAGGAAGGCCCCGGGTCGCTCGACCTGGGGAAGGTGAAGGGAGCAAGACGGTCAGTGGACAGGACAAAGGAGCCTCGTGGTCTGGCCATTTTGGGAGCCAGGCCACCATTTTGGGTTAAGCGCAGAAAACGCGCTTAGAACGCCAAAAGGAGCTCAAAATACAAAGAAACGATCGCTGCCACCATTCCAGTCCCTGAATGACTTGCACCGATCAAATACAATCCTAAACGAGTATCTAGGGCCTGTAGAAGGCTAGAGACCCAAGAGAGCTGTAACTTATCTTACAGTGCCCTCTTGTGTCATGTTGCACTAAAGCCGCAACATGATAAAAGAAACTACGGGAAACAGCGTTCCCCGGTACTGACTGTCTTAAGGGCATGTCAGTTTCCCCGTAAGAAAGGAGCGAAAGCCCAGAGGAGTGCGGCAGAAGGCTGCACTTCTCTGGCAAAGTCAAGAACAAGGTGAAAAACAACAGCAAAAAGTTTAGGGGTTGCCACATGGAAGGAAAATTACCTACAATTACGAAATCTTTCCTAACACTCGCCCCTCCCAGACTATGGACAGGGGGAACTAATCCACCCCTGGATGAGTCTCTTGTTCAGGTCGGTTAAACATTCTGGACAACCCATCAGCATTGCTATGTTGGACACCTGGCCTATGCTCAATAGTGAAGTCGAAGCCTTGGAGACTTATGGACCACCTAAGCAACTTTGGATTCTCCCCCTTCATGTTCATTAGCCACTTTAACGGCTTATGGTCAGTTTGCACAGTGAAGTGGGTCCCATAGAGGTAGGGCCTCAGCTTCCTTAGGGCCCACACAACAGAGAAACATTCTTTCTCTACCGTGGACCATCTGAGCTCTCTGTCCTTAAGCTGGCGACTAATAAAACCGACAGGGTGTTCCTTACCCTTCTCATCTACTTGTGATAGTACAGCTCCTATCCCAGTGTCAGAGGCGTCCGTCTGCACGATAAAAGGTCTTTGATAATCAGGGGCCCTGAGGACAGGGGCCTGGCACAAGGAGTCTTTTAAGCCATTGAAGGCCTTCTCACACTCGTCGGTCCAAGTTACCTTCTTGGGTTTCTTCGGAGTTGTGAGGGCAGTCAGAGGGGCAGCTATGGTGCCATAGTCTGCCACAAAATTGCGGTAATACCCCGTGAGTCCTAAGAAGGCTCTCACTTGGGTTTGCGTAGTGGGGGCAGGCCAGTCTTGTACTGCTTGTACCTTACTGGGTAGAGGCTGTCTCCTCCCTCCACCTACTTCATGTCCAAGGTAAACCACTGAGCCTTGTCCATTTTGGTGAGGGGCCACTCGGACACCCTCAAAAGAGCTATATGAAGGACTGCTTTGGAACAGGTCGGGGAGAGGTTCATACTCCTCTTCCTCAACGTCTGAAGCCAGTAGCAGTGCTGCGATTTCGACGCTTGGGACGAAAGCCTTCAGCCTATTCACGTGAAACACTTTTGGAGCCTGTCCAGGCCTTCCAAGGTCCACTGAATAGTTAATCTCTCCCAGTGGCTCCACCACTGGGTAAGGGCCTGACCATTTGTCCTGTAAAGCTCAAGGCCTTATGGGATTCATGATCAGGACTTGCTGACCAAGTGTAAAGTTGATGAGGGAAGCTTTCTGGTCGTACCAATGTTTCACCAGCGCTTGCCCTGCCTTCAATTTATCACTAGCCAAGCCCATCAGAAGTACCATCAGTTTTCTGAGCCCTAGCACATAATCAACTACGTTGGTAGTAACAGGGGGAGTGGGCATCTCCCATCCCTCCTTGACGATGTCTAAGGGTCCCCGTACGGGATGACCGAACAGAAGTTCGAAGGGGCTGAAGCCAACACCCTCCTGTGGTACCTCTCGGTAGGCAAACAGTAAGCATGAAACAAGAAGATCCCATTTTCTTCTCTGAGGCTCCTCCAGAGCCCCAATCATGCTCTTTAATGTTCTGTTGAAACGTTCCACCAGACCATTGGTCTGGGGGTGGTATGCAGAAGAGAACTTGTAGGTGACCCCACATTCTTTCCACATAGCCTGCATATACTTCGACATAAAGTTGCTGCCACGATCCGACACAACTTCTTTAGGGAAGCCAACCCTAGTAAATATGCCGAGGAAAGCTTTTGCAACTGGCTTGGCAGTTACAGTTTTCAATGGGATGGCCTCAGGATACCTGGTTGCATGGTCGACCAGCACCAGGATAAACCTATTGCCCGAGGATGTTTGCGGGTCAAGGGGACCAACGATGTCGATCCCTACCCTTTCAAATGGTACCCCCACAACTGGGAGCGGTACCAACGGAGCTTGGATTGTCGCGCCAACCTTACCAGACAACTGGCAGGAGGTACAACTCCTGCAGTGACTTTCTACTTGCACCCCCATCTTGGGCCAGTAGAAGTGCATGGATAACCTTTGCTTGGTCCTCTTCATACCAAGGTGACCAGCAAGGGGAACTTCATGCGCCAACTGCAGGAGGAAGGGCCTAACAGCAAGGGGAACCACCAACCTCCTATGGTCTCCTTCTGTAGACTCTGTGGGCTCGCTATACAGGAGTCCACCTTCCCAATAAATCCTATGCGTCCCAGGAGGTTCACCCTCAAGCTGGGAGCAGGCCTGTCTCCTTAGGCCTTCCAGAGATGGGCACTCATGTTGGCCTTTACTGAATCCGTCCCTATCAGGACCTCCTTCAACTAACAAGTCTTTTAGTTCAGGATGATCGTTGGGGTCGAATACTTCAGGCATCGCCACCTCCTCGTCAGGCCCGGGCGATTGACCAACTTCCTCCACCGCAGTGGTAGGCGAGCTCAGGGGAATATTCTCTTTCCCTCGTCTTGACTTGTCGACTCCTTTCGCCTTGGGTTTCCCCTTCGGCTGGGGCGGCGTATTGGACTTGGCCAATGCTGCCCGTGCTTGAGACCGTGTGTAGGGTCTTTCGGCAGTGTCTCCTACGAGCCCTAAAGCTCTGAGATCATTACCTAACAAGACCTTTCCCGGGACGTTTCTCTGAATGCTCACTGGAATCCTGACTGCTGTACCATTTAAAGTAAGATTTACAGGTATTACGGGAAACATACGGAGGGGGCCTTCAGCCAACTTAGTGGGCATCAGAGTAGCTCTGGCAACTTCCTCTGAGTCTACCAAGGTAGAATCCACTACAGTGCGACTGCACCCACTATCCCTAAGAGCTGGAGTATCTACTCCATTGATCAGCACACTGTCTTTAAAGTAGTGCTTGGTATTATCCGGAATCCTAGCATAAGCCTCTGCGACTTTAGGCTCCCAGGAACCCAGGGAAACTAAAACTACCTCAGCCTCTATCCCGCTGGGAAATGAGTCTGAGGAGAAGGATGCTCCTGTAATCTCTTTTTCCTCGTAGGAGGAGAAGGCCAGATTAGCGGAGTGGACCCCCAAAGGTCTAACCTTACACCGGGGATCCCCCTTCACGTGGTCAGTTGCTCCACAAGCAAAACAAGATCCATTGGCTCTGTTTACATAGGGAGGCTTATTGTAACCAGAGTTCTGTTTCGGAGGCGGACCTCCACTACCCTGCGAGTTCTCTTGTGTCTTACCCTTATTTTTCTTTTTGTGGCCCTTATGGGAAGAAGATTTAGCAGATTCTCCACCCTCCATATCTTTGGACTTTTTCCCTTCCTCCTGCTTACCAGGATGAGTTTTGTCCTTATGGGACACTCGATGTGACACCCATAAGTCTGCTGCAATGGCCAGCTTCTTAGGATCTATCTCCTTCGAATCGGCCAAATGCTGCTTAAGCTCCGGGGAAGAAGAAGCAAAAATGTGTTCCAGCATGACAAGATTTATCATGCCTTCGAAGGTAGAAACCTTATAACCTTCGACCCAGCCAGTTAAGTTTTTCAAGGATTCAGTGAAATAAGATACCCAAGTACCACCTTCCTTTTTCTTATACTCTCTGAAACGTTTCAAATATTGGGCCGGAGTCTTCCCAAACTTTAAAATGAGAGTTTGCTTTAACATTGCGAAATCAGCTCGCTCAGCCTTCGACATTTCCATAATGGCACTACAGCCAGAATGGGGCAGTCTGCTGAGTAACCAGGCAATCTTATCAGCATTGTCAACTTGTTGAACTTTGCATGCATACTCAAACGCATTCAGCCAGTCCATAATGTCATTCCTTTCTTCATACACACTGAGCAGATCTTTCGGAAACCGTGGATGAGAGGAGGCCCCAGACCCATGTCCAGGACCCGTGGACCCATTTGCAAACTGAAGCTTGGCCAGTTCCAACTGGTGATCCCTGTCTTTTTGTTTTTCCGCCTGTTCGATTTTTAGTTTGGCTATGCTGAATTCAAGCTCCTGCTGCCTAAACCGCAGCTCTTGCTTCTTGAATTCAAGCATAACCTCCCCATCAGCACTGGCAGAGGAAACATTAGACATTTCGTCCTCCCTGTCCTCGTGGTCGCGATGGATCAGTGCAGCGGCAGAACCGTCGGTTCTACCACTGAGAGCAGCCCCACCACCTTCCGCACTGTCCTCAGAAGTTATAGCGTCAAGCTGCGCTTCTTGCCACACCACGATTCTTTGGATCATTTCCAATTTCATGCCTTGAGAGGAAACACCTCTCTCCGCACACATCTTTTTTAGTGTTTCTGATTTAGAAGCATTTAAAGTTAACAAGGTACTTGTTTCCATACTGTTAGATAGGACTATGGCCTTTTTAAAGTTATACTACAACAATTCACTACGTGTCCTGGTTGGAATAACCTGAAATGCCTTAGTTTATGCGCAACACTGGATACCTTCAGTCGTATCCCACCGCTGTACACCAATTTGTTAAGACGGATTTCTGAACTCTGTCCTGGTGGCGCAGAAGTTCAGAAGGCCAACCTAATTACTTGGAACAGGGTAACCTCTGGACGAGCCAGACCAATCAAGGTAGCGATCGCGGCGGTCAAGACTAGGTCTCAAGAGGGGTGAGGGTGACTGAAAGCCCGCAATGAGCACACAAAGCAAGATCACTTGCAAACTACTCCAAACAGTTGTTATATTAAAAATATATACACATTTATTTCAAGGCCTTTAAAACAACGACCGTAGCGAGAAAATCACAATATAACGATAGTAAACCAACACATACCATATCAACACAATATATATACAAATACGACAGTCGCAAGCGTTATATGCACGAAATGTGTAGTCCACCTGCAAGGGAAGGAAAACAGGCAGTGCGATACAATGCTTTAGACTCAGTTCACCTTCAGAGGCACCTAACTAGATGGAAGTCCGAGCCCTGCGAAGAGTGGAGCCTTGTGCTCAAAAGTACCTGCACACGCTGGTGCCAACGGGCAAAAGGAGAGTCTCTTCTAAGGAAATCAGGCAGTTCAGTTCAGTGCACAAATGAAGGAGAACAAGTTCCGTGACTCAAGCGCAGCCTCCACAGTGGGCAGAAGCAGAGCGCGAGTACGGCAAAAGGGTGCTGTTTTACACAGCGGGGAAAAGCAATGGGCTCCTGCAGGAGGGCGACCAGATCCTAGCTAAACTACTCACCGGTCCCCGATGCAAGCAGACCCAGGCTTCTCCGCGTCAGTTTCAGCAGCTGGCAGGTTCAGAAGAGCAGGGAACGCCTCGTCGTCGTGTTGAGTAAAAAGACGTCCCAATCGAAGAAACCTGCACAGTTTTGTCACCACAGCAGGGCAACGGAGCGGCCGTGTGTATCTGAGCCAAATGTACACTACTCACTTCCGACCTGGGAACGCCAAGTGTACGAAGCGTGTGAGAGTGACAAGGACTCGAAATACTACACAACCTGGCGGCGGTTACAGAGCAAGGCTCCCGTGTAAGCTGGTCAGTCAACTGGATGGCCCAGAGACGCTTCCGAAGGCTTACTGGCAGGAGATGGTGAAGATGCCGAGAATAGCTGTTCCCGCTATTCCAAAGGGTCGAAGTACCAGTACAGGCCTTCTGGTTCAATCAAAGGTGAAAAGGGTTTCACAAGGCGACAGCAGTGCAGAGGAGGAGTCCTTCAGCGGGTCACCAGCGATTCCTCGGTCCAGCCTCTTGGTTGCAGGATACTTGGCTCCTGTATTCCTTCGTTCGTGAGAACTCAGGAGATCGACATGGTAGTGGTGTTTCCAGCCCCCTCTTATCCACGGTTCCCTTCACGCCAAAACGGAGGGGACCCAATGGGAGATCCGCTCATCAACACTCACACCATTCGTGGACCAATCACGGACCACGGTGGTCCCAGGCATTCACACTACCCTTGACTCTCTGGCACCCAGGATGTGTATTGGGACCAGACATCCCAGCCCACACCCTGGAGGCACACAAAAGACATGTAGAAGCCCGCGAAAGCATCTGTGTTTCGCGGGAAAGTACATGCCCAAATAAGGAAGGCCCTGGGTCGCTCGACCTGGGGAAGGTGAAGGGAGCAAGACGGTCAGTGGACAGGACAAAGGAGCCTCGTGGTCTGGCCATTTTGGGAGCCAGGCCACCATTTTGGGTTAAGCGCAGAAAACGCGCTTAGAACGCCAAAAGGAGCTCAAAATACAAAGAAACGATCGCTGCCACCATTCCAGTCCCTGAATGACTTGCACCGATCAAATACAATCCTAAACGAGTATCTAGGGCCTGTAGAAGGCTAGAGACCCAAGAGAGCTGTAACTTATCTTACAGTGCCCTCTTGTGTCATGTTGCACTAAAGCCGCAACATGATAAAAGAAACTACGGGAAACAGCGTTCCCCGGTACTGACTGTCTTAAGGGCATGTCAGTTTCCCCGTAAGAAAGGAGCGAAAGCCCAGAGGAGTGCGGCAGAAGGCTGCACTTCTCTGGCAAAGTCAAGAACAAGGTGAAAAACAACAGCAAAAAGTTTAGGGGTTGCCACATGGAAGGAAAATTACCTACAATTACGAAATCCTTCCTAACACTCCAATACCACATGTGTGTTTTTGTTATCTTTTTACTGTATATTCACCTCCTTTGCCACAAAGAAAACCAGACAGCGGGCCGAGAATAGATCAGAAAATCTGGATGAACTAAGAAAATGGAGAACTTGACTGCTTATAAAGTCTCTTTACAGAGTCTTAGACGAGATCTGATGAATTGTTAAAAGGGCCGTCACCTTTGTGGGTTCATAGCGCTGTTTAAGAAACATATATCACCTGCACGTCCATTCTTCTTCATCCCAGTACTAAAGTATGAGCTGAGCCACATTCAACAGGAACTCCTCTTCAATTTTTATTTTCCCTCAGTCACGCCGTCACTTCCACCCGCCTCTGGGCATAATAGCCTGCCTCCCCTGAGCCACAAAAGTTCATTTTGTCCCTGCCTTCGGCAAAGGGCTCCTGTTCTCCTTTGTCCCTCTCCTTGGCATAGCATGCAGGGGAGGTTTCATACCAGTGATGTTGACTGGCCCCTGCTGGACAGGGAGTCATTCTGCCATTGCGCGCATTACTCTGCTCAGCAGGGACCCTCTGTTGAGGTTGAGCCGGTGCCCGGTCCCTCCCACCTTCAACGGCATAGGGGGACCGCCCCATTCAAGGGAAGGCACAGCTGCTTCCCGCCTGCAGAGCGGATCAGGTTTGGAGTACTGCTGGCCCGGGGTGATCGCATCCTGGGCAGAGGTAAGGGAGACAACAGCATTGCGTGGTGGCGCTGCAATATGCTTGTGATTGTTGATTATCGGATTATGAGGGCCGAGATCTGCATGGGAGTTGTGTCCTCTTTCCCATTGTCGGCAGCGTTGTGTGGAGCTATTGCTGCTTGGGAACTCTGCGTTTCCCACATTTTAGTATTCTGGCACCATATTTTAACATGGCTAGCCAGGAGTGCTTCTGTATTCTGCTTACTAGTATATGTGTTTGTCATGAGGAAACTCACAGCCAAGATGAGGCATGTTGAGCCTCGTTCATCTCCATCCTCCTCCTCTTCCTCTCTCCGTCCCAAGTGAAGAAGGGGGAGCAGAGTGCCAGAGGATAAGCTTCTAAGGATCTTCAGGAAGGCCCTGCAAGAGGAGAGTATCCAAGGTCATTGCAATAGCGGGGTATCCCCTCCTTCTTCTTCCTCCTCTGATGTCGTATCCTCCAGCTTGGGTGACTCACTCTCCCCCATGTTTACTGACTTGACAAATAGGCAACAGCTGATACACTGCTGCAAGTATCCCACTATATGGGGTTCCCGGACTCTGAGCCCCCACTGACTCTGTCGGGGGCTACTAGACCCCCAACTACACAGTTCAAGCGCACGCTCAAGAGAGGCCTTCGCCTTCTAACTGAGATGAAGGCTGAAATCCAGAGTGTACTGAACCAGACAAGACTGCAGTCTGCCGAATTTTGTCTAAATTATATCCCTTCCAAGGGGAGGAGGCTGGCATTGCACACGTCGTCCAGGTTGTTGACATCATGCCTAGCCTGGTCGGGAGGTCTTCTATGTCTGCGGAGGATGCCATCAAGGACCCTACTGATAGAAAGGTGGACTCTGTCTTGAAGAAGGCTTATGGGGGTGCTCATCTGGCTTTGCGTTCTGACACCTACACCTCCTACATGGCTGAAGCTGCCCTTGGGGTTTGAAGTCTGCCATCAAGGCTGCAGAGTATGGTTCTGACCCAACTAAGATTCTACAGGCCATCAAGTCTCAGGTGGATTTTTTTTTGGACCTATTTTATGATGGTGTGAAGGCTGCTGCCATGTCCATGGGTTCCATCATCGCGTGTTGTTGGCACCTTCACACCAGGGATTGGAGGACGGACTCCTTGCAGAAATCTACTGCAATGAAGGTTCCCTTTGAAGGCTGCATGTTGTTCAGGGATAACCTTGAGGACAAGGTGCACAGAGTTTTCAAGGCTGACAAACATGCAGGGCAGTTACGTAGGAAGTTGGCTCCTGCTTCCATGGGTCCTGACCCTACTAGACAGCCCTTGCGGTCTAGGACTTACCCTAGTGCACGGGATTGTCCTGTGATGGGAAGGAAATGGTGTTGCAGTCTGGTCTCCCCACAAAACCAGCGTATGTTCTGACACCAGGCCTTTTGGGGTTGACTGCAGTATTTCTGGACCGTCTTTCTGGATATGCCTGGGTCAATCTGCTGGTGCACTGGTGGTGCAAGCTAGAATTTGTGTCCCCCCCTCTTCCATCGGGCACGATTTGGACATCGCTTCCCCAGTGCCCCATCAAGAGGTTAGCCATACTCCCCAAGAGGGTCATTCAGTTGGTTCCACGGAGCAAGTAGGGTCTGGGAGTCTACTCCTTTGTGTTTCTGGTGCCGAAACCTGGTGCCGAAACTTTCATGGTCATACCTATCATAGACCTGAAGACCCTGAACATTCATATCCAGACTCAGCATTTCAAAATGGAATGTCTTCAACATGTTATTCCGCTTCTGAGAGACTTGGATTTTCTGGCATCCTTTGATCTACAAGATGCTTACTTTCCCATTCCCGTCTGGTCCTCCCATCAGAGGTTTCTCAAGTTCGCTGTCAGCAAGGATCACTTCCAGTACAGAGCCTTGCCATTTGGCCATACATTTGCACCCTGATCCTTCGCCAAGGTTTTGAGATTGGTCGTAGCTGCTCTGCACCTCCAGCGGATTCATGGTTTTTCCATATCTTAACGATTGGCTCCTGAAAGCTTGGTCGGTGGACCTTCTGCTTCACCATATGAAGACCCCCTGTGCCCTTTTAAACTCCTTGGGCTTCTTCATCAACTGACCAAAGCCTCACCTGCAGCCCTCTCAGAACCTTCAGTTTACCGGGGCCATGTTCTGGATGGTAAAGAGTTGAGTGCTACTTCCTCTAGCTAGAGCTAAAAAGTTGAGGGACTGTCTTCTTTCTCGGAAGGTGGCTCCAATCAGGGACTTTCTGGCTCAGGGGTATATGGCGGCCTGTGTGTTCCTTGTCCCCTGGGCCAGGCTTCATCTTTGTCCCCTGCTGCTGCACATCCACAGGTTCCGAAGAGAATCCTCTTCGGACTTCGATCCCCCGATTCCAGTGGTTCCCTCCCTCCGGGGCCAGCTCCAGTGGTGGCTCCATCTGCCCAACCTGCTAAAGGGGTTTCCTCTCTGTCTGCTGTCTCCGATCATCATTACCACAGATGGCAGCCTCTTGGAACCAGGAACTGTGGTCCAACAGGGAGGCGTTGAGGTCTTCCAACTGGAGGGAGCTAGCAGCAGCCCTCTGGGCTCTGAGAGCCTTTGCCCCAGTTTCACAGGTGAAGGTGGTCCTCTGAAGATTAAGATTGGACTGTACTGCCACAATAGCCTCTGTCAACCATCAGTGGAGCTCCCGTTCAAGTTCCTTGAGGTCTCTGGCTCTCAGCCTGTATACCTGGGCAGAGTCTCACCTTCTGTCCCTGTCGGCAGTTCATATCAGGGGTCGGGACAATGCAGTGGCAGACCAACTCAGCAGGGTATTTCCTTCAGAGGATTGGGTACTGCAGTATGTGACCTTTCAGAGGATGTGCAGTCTGCTGTGGTCTCCGAATATGGATCTATTTGCCTCTCCCTTGACCACCACGTTTCCCAATTTCTTCTCAGGATTTCCCTCCCCAGGGTGATGGTGGGTGGATGCCCTGACCTCCCCATCGCTTGCATTGCTTTGGTATGTGTCTGCCCCCTTCCACTCATCCAGAAGGTGCTCCTCCGGATACGGTACTCTCAATCGGAGGTCATCTTGGTTGCTCCTCTTAGGCCTTGCAGGTGTTGGTTCCCCTCCCTCTGGACCTAGCAGTTCCCCCCATTCTTCCTCTCACAAGGGGTCTGGATCCGGTGCTCTGCCCATCAGGGATGGTGGGGGCAAAGAACCTGGTCTGGGGTCTTGGAAACTGAGATAGAACGCCTAATGTCTGTGGGTCTCTCTGCGGAGATGGTGTCCTCCATTCAACAGGACTTGCGTCCTTCTACCCTATGATCATCCTGGATCAGGGCTGTTCCTCTACCTTGAGTTCGGGTGCTCCCGTTCGGCAGTTTCTCCAGGAAGGGTACAACATGGGTCTCTTTGTCTCTACCCTGCATGCTCAGTGGGCTGCCAGCAACTCCTTTGGGGGACCAGATATGGGTGGTCACTCCTTGGTGGGGAGGCTTCTCAAGAGTTTCTCGTTGGCCAGAGCTATCTTGATTCTGCAGGCCCAGCAGTCTTCTCCCTTTGAGCCATTGGAGGAGGTCCACCTTAAGATTCTGACCTGTAAGACTGTCCTTCTGGTGGCCCTCACTTCTGCGCGTAGGCTGGGTAAGATTAGTGCCCTCTCCTGTGATGCGCCCCGTCTGGTCATCTCCTCTGATGCCTTGTTCCTTAAATGTCACCCCTCCTTCCTTCCTAAGGTGGCTTCCAATTTTCACATCTCGCAGGAGATTGTCCTTTCTCCCTTTTTTCCTTCTCCCTCCTCCCCGGAGGAGGTTTTCTGGTCTATTCTGTATGTCAGGGGGGCTGTCCTGGTTTATTTGGAATGCAGTAAGTTCTTTTGTTTCTCCTGCAGCCTATTTGTCACATTTGGTGGTTCTGTCTCCGGGGGGAAAGCTTCTGTACCCACTATCAGCCAGTGGCTGCGGGATGTTATCTCCCTGGCTTATTCTTTTGTGGGGTTTTCCCACCCATCTAGATGCAGGGTATGTCCACACCGGGATGGCTGCCTCTTGCGCAGAGGCGCATGGGGTTCCTCTCCAGAGCAATTGTCGAGGCACCACCTGGTTTGATCCCAACAAATGTATTCATCCCTACCATTTAAACTTCCACCGTAAGGAAGCTGGGGCTTTCGGAGCTGGGGTTTTTAGCGTGGCGCTTCGGTGAATTGCTTTTTGGTGTGCTGATCCTTGCTAGTCTGTCTACTCTGTTTACTGTGGGCGTGAATCTTTAAAGACTCATTACGCCTGCAGAGCGGGCGCGGAGTCAGGGCAGAGTCTGAGGAATCTGAGGCAGTCGAGCAGCCCTGTGGCCCCTTCCGCGGCCCTCCCCCATTTGTGTCCGACTGAGCAATCATGAGCGGTGCTTTAAGAACTTTAAGAATTATGGAACCCTCTGCGTCTGTGTCTGTGGCACCCTCACAGTCTTCTCCGAAGACGCAGGCACAATTAAAAGGACTGAGACCTGCAAGTCACGCCTGACCCAGCTCTACTTCAACAACTAAATCAAGTAAGTCAACCGTCCTGTGGTGGTCGAGACGTGACGATCGGTGTTTGTGCTGCACTTATGCCAGGCGCGACTTGAGCACTGCTTGAACTTCTTTGAACGGGAGCGAGAGCTTGGGGCACGGATCGGTGCCTGGTCGTTTGCATGGTGTGTCCTCCCCGGCAGCCGAGTCGCCAACTGAGTTGTTAACAAAAATGTCTCCAGTCTTTCTGTCAGAGTCTACAGAAATTACAGGGAAAATGGGAGGAGCGACACTCCTTAGACCTGGGGGGGGGGGTTTCGACCATTTGACACTGACATCGTAGTCAATCTGGGCAATTTGGAAACCTGCCCTATTGTACCTCAGCTGTTCGTGCCGAAAGAGCTGACAACTAATGCTGACAAAATCGGGCTATGTTTCGCTGAGGGGCCTAATTACGATTTGTCTCAAACTTCGATCTTGGATATGAACGTGGCAGTGGTACCAGATCCAGACATATCACTGGCAACGCTAAGACGCTCAATCTACTTCAGTGCCTCTGCAACTCATACGTAGAGCGTCTCTGGCTATGGCGGGGATAACGTTTTCTTGGACCCCATACAACATAATGATTTTCACGACAAATTACACGTCCCGGCTGCTCCAACCCCCTTACGTGATGGTCAGTGCTTAAGCTTCAGTGGAATGCTGCCTGTCCACGTCACGGAAAACAGACGTAACTCTTTGGACATCACTGACAAGCTGTTAACCGATTTCATTCTGATAAACAAGGCTCGGCAAACTCAACACCTGGAAATAGTGGCTTCTGAAAATGTCGACCTAACTGTGCAAACGAAAATAACTGACACCCTGCCTCTCACTTAAACCTTTTAGGGAAGTCTCAGACAAAAGATATTGGCGGTACAAAACGCAGGAGAAATGGCGCCAGCAGTTCTTCAATGCTGAGATGTTCACAGAGAAAAAACCCTAAATGGGGAGCCCAGGTGGTGCAGTATACACTTGAAAATGACATTGTGCCTCAAGAAAAGGAGTCCAGAAACAAATCTTTGAGATGTGTCGGAAATCAGTTATCAGATTCATCTTTATCTGACACCTTGACTACTGATTCTTCCCTGATGGAACGCGCCTATCCTAATATCAGTACAAGTACACGCTATCAACAACAAAAACAGGTACCTTCAAATCAGAATTCGTCCAATTTTGGTGACCCAAATTGGGCTAGAGACCTGCAGGCATCGGTCATGGCCTCAATGGCCATATCTATTGCTCCCTTCACTAAATTATAAGAACATATAAATGAAAACTTTAAGGACCTGACAACACTGATTGCGGTTCTAAACACTAAACTTATTGACATCGAGAGGAAAAGCTCCTATTGTAAAGACGACTTAACATCTCTAAGTGACAAAACCGAGTCCATGTTAAACATTATAGTGGATCAAAACAAAAACAACAACACAGACAAAAAACTACTTGTGGAAGTAGCAAAGGAGGCACTGAAACTCTTTAAGACAAAACCTGAGGGCTTAACAATAAACATGGTTGAAGAGTTATGTCAGCCTCATGTTAGCCCACGAGGTAATGAAATGGAGTGTGCTTTGGCTGAAATCAACAGTAAAGATGTGACCGCCGATCTTGGTAGGATGTCAAAGACCACTACTGTCTTTAAATCTGCATCTACACCGGAGCCTTCTGGGCACATTCAATTGGTGACTAGCGAAAATGAGGGTCGAGCTGAGGTCAATGGCGTTAGGAAAAGTTCGCCCGATACGCCGCACACATGTCCTCATGAAGTTGAGAGTCTTACAAGCGAAGCGAAGAAGATCTCTCCAGACCAAAACTCCTCCTTGTTGACACTTATCCCCAAAAACGCTAACAAAGTTTCAATCGAGATTATAAAAAGCTACTTATAGTGCCAACAGCCTTAATGACATTATCGACAAGGACTCAGCTGCTTCAAAAAGAACTGTCACAGAACAAGCATTACAGGATCCAACCTCTTTCAATGAAGCCCTGGTAAACATCCTTCGAATCAGTAATCCTGCCCCCTCAAACCCACAAATGGCCTCAAACTTGAGTCTACAATCTACCAGTGCAGCTAAAAGCATGAAGAGTGGCATCAATGAAGTTCAAACTGTTGACATTTGTTCAGTTAAGAGCTTTGAAGTCTTTGACATCTTTAAACGAACACACTGTGCATCGAACTCAAGGACCATCTGTGCTGGGGGAGATGGCCAGTTAACAAAAAGATAAATTAAAAATCAACTAGCGCTTAAAACACAGCGTGGGAATGGATAGAGAAAATTCCTGCGCAACATAAAAACTGTAAATGTAACTGTTCACCCCAACAATGTGCCAAAAGAAACAGCAAGTGTAAAATCTAGAGTGACGTGTGACGATGTCAGTCTAAACACTCAACCCATTTACTTAGACGGGACTTCCAACGATTCAACAGACTTGGTCAACCTGTTGACGTATGAAGATGACGTTGTAGATATACAAAAAACTCAAACACCACTTTTAATGAATCTACCAGTTGATGTGCCTGTCGATGATCCTTTAAGCAGCGAACCAGCAAAGGTGGCCCTTGATGAACCTTTAAGAGCAACAAACACGACCGAGTATCAAAGAATTTGTACTCTTGTCAAGCCGCCTACACTGGACTCTACTATGGAAAAAAACATTGGCTCGTCTTTCCTAACAATGGAGGAAAGACGTGACAAAACAGTGACCTTCAAGACCCCTGAGTCATTGGGCAAAAACCAACAGGATGAGCCAAGTACTCACCAACAAAACGACAATGAGTCCCAAAAACAGCTCCTAAAGCATCAGGAGTTAGCTACATCCCACTTACAGATCCCTAACCCAGAGGTGAAGGTCGCTCCCTATAAACACGGCATTGCTAATTCTAACATCAACAAAAAAGTGTCCCCATTTCACCAACTAATTCTGAAAAGAGTGGAGTCCTCAAATGAAGTAATCTTGAATCGACCATACATAATACGGCTACTTCATCTTGTGCCTAGTTTGAGAATGATTCTTTCCGAAGATCTAAAAATTGTGGAATTTTGCTCCGAAAAAAGAAACAATAACGTGATTTTATATCTAGCATCAAGAATAATCAGAGACATTCTACTGGTTGCAGGTGCTGTTCTGCTGTCTTTGGGTTTTGAAATGTATACGATTCCTCAAGTCGTCCCAAACTTCAAAACCGTGACTAATGGAGCCGGTTCAAAAGACGCCCAAAACATTCCTAAACAGGACGCTGTTCAAACCGTCCAAAGAGTTAATGACCGCTTAGCATTAGATGGGAGTAACCTCAGAAACATAACTGAGGTACTCGCTAAACTCATAGACTCATAGACTCATAGACTGCAATCAAATAAAAATAACCATCGTGGGTCTAGACAGAACAACTGACACAGTTGACCACGTGGGACTCGCTCAAGGTTCTTCTGTTAACGAAAACTGGAACTGTCTTGCATCTGCCCTCAATACAAAGCGAGGAAAGTAACGCCAGGATTCCCTCGACTCCTCAATCTGTCGTTAGGATCTTGGAATACGAGAGGATTTCTCCACTTGTTCCAGACTCCATGGATGCTCGATCGTGACCTGATATGCTTACAAGAGACATGGCTAATGGATTGTCCAATTTTGCCACACTTCGAATTAGCCTTAAATCCTGCGTTCAAACACCCAAAAGGAAGACCCATGGCCGGATTGCTAATCGCTGTAAAGAGATCATCTGTTCTAAGAATAGTGTAGTCTGAAAACATCTCTCCTTATATCCAGACGGCTAAAGTGATGTTACTGGGATCTTGCGAACCTGAACATTTATACATTATTAATCTATACTGGAATCAGGCTGCTACAGGAATCAAGCCATTTATCGACCATGTGACTACTATTGTAGATACATTACTTGAGGACTCCAGCTTTGCAAAAATAATAATCTGCGGAGACCTGAACATTGACTGTCTGAGTTATGACAATAGTCAAACAACAAAGATGCCTAGACGGAACGCCAAAGACTCAGCGGCTCATTCTTGGTGTTCTGAAATGAAAGCTCATAAAATGGCACTTCTAAATGGGAATTTGGCTGGTGACATTCCAGGAAATCCCACATGGAGACGAGACCAGCAAAGCTCAACACTCGACTACTTCTTTGTCTCTGAATCATTTCAGAGGAAGGCCTGTAGTCTAGAGATTATAAGCATAGTCTCCAGCGATCATGACATGCTGAAGTTGACATTTTCCTCTCAAAACACTTCAATGCTGCCAACCTGGTCACATCCTATTTCTTTCCGCTCTGGGCGAATACGATTAAATCTTATAAACACTGATGTTAACAGGATCGTGTCCAGCCTTAAATTAGAACCAGGCTCGACAGAATATCAACATCTCTTGGCTCAATTGTACAAACAGAAAAGGGCCTCAAACAACGGAAAGCCTGTCATAAACACAAGTTGGACATTTACGTGTTACAGCGAAAACGTCTGCTGCGCCAAGAGATAACAAAGTTATCTCATGAGGATCATGGCCTTTATCATACCAAAAAGAAAACATGCAATGCAGAAATATAAAAACTGGAGTAAGGCTCATAACATAGATCTACTACTGAACGACGCGAGGAAATGCTGTTGAACCTTAAAAACAAAAACACTTCTGAGTTTTGGAGCCTTATCAATAACATATCAGCACCACAGGACGTCTTACAATCCTCACCCATTCCTGAAGAAGTTTAGGTGAAATATTACACAGAAATGGTAAGAAAAAACGAAGGTGTCAACTATCAGAAGGATCCAAAAATGGATCATTGGGATCTAAAATTCGAGAGAGTGGATATTCTGAACTCAATTAATAAAACCTGTGCATCAAGAGCCCCGGGACCTGACAGGCTCACCAACTACACCATCAAGTTAAATCCTGAAGCATGGGCAAACTTCTGTGTTATGCTGTTCGACAGAATTACTATCAAACGTGCAACCCCAACATTGTGGAAAAGCGCCATCGTCGTTCCCATCTTTAAAAATGGCAACCGGTCTAATCCAAAAGATTATTAACCCATTGCCCTTCTCAATGTTTTGGGAAAAATGTACACAAGTCAACTTCAACAAATGCTGCTTAAATGGTCAACCGAAAACAACTATATAGATCTTTGGCAAGCACGCTTTGTGAAAGGTGTTGGTTGTGGTCTTAATACATTCTTGCTGAACATCATGAAAATGGAATCTATCAGAACAAATACAAAATTCTATGTAACAGCAATGGACTTCTCCCACGCCTTTGACAGCTTTGACCGCGAAATCCTGTGGAACAAACTAAAAGCCTGGAAGTGTCCATCAAGTTTACTTGAAGCTATTAAGGAACTTCACTCAAATACGTACATCAAAATTAGAGTGGACCGTGGTGGGACATTGTCATCTGCAATAAACACATATAAAGGCGTGAAAAAGGGCTGTCCCTTGGCAGCTATTATTTTCAATCTTTTCATCGGACAGCGGTGAAACATTTAATGACGTTGCCGATTTTCCTCCTAAGATTAATGGGACTCACGTTAGCTGGCTCGTCTATGCGGACAACTTGATTCTTCTTGATGCTACGCCCATCGGGCTTCAACAGAAGCTTGATTCACTTGAAGTATATGTCAACAGGAATGGTCTGTGTATCAACAAACAGAAGTGAAATCTTGACCCTTCAAAACTTGTCAACTCAAAAACATGCTGTAAAAAACACGTTTGGCATCTTAAAAAAACAAGCCTAAGAACATCTTCTTATATCAAATACTTAGGCGCATTGATAAGCTCTAACATAAATGATGCACCATAGGTGGAAGCAACAAGGAGAAAATGTCGACAGCTGGCTTGCCAAGCCGCTATTATCAGCAAAAAATTTGGAAGATTTTCAATAAAGCCCATAATAGCCTTTTACTGCCATAAAGCCATGCCGGCTCTTATATACGGAGCAGAAAATATGTTTGGTTGCTCACACGACCTGTGGAGTTCTTTGGAGAACAGCTTTTTCAACCAGAGCCTTACACCTTCCTAAAGGATGCCCAACTTAGAAATTAAGGTACGAATTAGGCTTGATATCCATTAACGCCAGAGTGTGTTGGAACCTTCTAAACCTGTACAGGAAGTCTGTTATAACAACTCCGGCACCGCAATTCAACATCTTCCACAACCCGAACAAAGACCTGGATCACACAGTCTTTTCCATGTGGGGCAAACTTTGTCTCGAAGCTCTAGAGGAGAACGACATTTTGGTTACCACCTTGTAGACAACCCTGATAAGGCGAAACAAAAACTATGGAGAGCAGATTGGCAACAAACCTGTGCACAACGTTCAATTTGTATTTGTATTTATTTTATTTGCACAGCGCACCATGCCCAGGCGCAACCGGGCGCATCACAACAAGAAAAACAGACAGAACCAAAATTACAAAGTTTACAAGTATAATACAGAATTTACAGGTAAAATAATAGCAATGAGAGGACAAGCAGATTATATATACATGTACAAATTAAGCATTAAAATAAAAATAGAGAACCCAGAGCTAAATGTCCTGGGTGGCCAGCCAGGTTTTCGTAAGGTGTTTGAATCTCGGGAATGAGGGTTCTGCTCTAAGCTCGTTAGGAAGCGTGTTCCAGAGTTTAGCTGCCAAGATAGGGAAGCTAATTCCACCTGATCTTTGGAGATTGAAACGTGGAACCTCAAGGCAGTTTAAATGAGCCATTCTGCGGGGTCTAATGGAGTTGGCGAGGGCAAATCGGTTGGCCAGGTAGCAGGCAGCTTGGTTATGAAGGCATTTGTGGGTAAGAGCCAGGGTTTTCAGGGAGATATATTGTGGGACTGAGAGCCAGCGAATATTGCGTCTGGTGTCGGATATGTGTTGGCGCCTGCGAATGTTGAGAGCAGCTCTAATCGTATTGTTTTGGACAATTTGTAACTTGTTTAGGTTGCAGGAATTGGTGCCTAGGTACAGTGCATTGCAGTAATCAATCTTGGATAATACAAGAGTTCTAGCCAGGGTGACACAATTGGTTGCAGAGAGGAAAGGGCGACAGGCTGTAATAAGCTTGCAGGTATATGCCGCTGCGGAAGAGACTGAGTTGGTTTGTCTGGTCAGGGATAGGGTCGAGTCAATGTAGATCCCTAGGGTTTTTGTGTCCTTGGCGGTTGGGATAATATTCCCATCGATGATGAAGGACTTAAACGCAGGGTCGAGTTTGGTAAGTTTTTGTGGCAAACCAAGAATAAGGAGCTCAGTCTTTTCATCATTAAGACAGAGTCTGTGTTGTGCCATCCACGCCTGGATGACCTGGTAGATGACACTGATAGCGAGGGAGTTAGCAGTGTAGTCACCTGAGATAGGGATTAGTATCTGGGTGTCGTCAGCGTAGTTGGTGTAAGTGACACCCAGATAGTCCAAGATATCGAAGAGAGGTTTGGTGAACACGTTATACAACGTGGGTGAAACACAAGATCCTTGTGGCACGCGACAGGAGACAGGTGCAGGTGGGGCGGCTGCTAGTGGAGAGAACACACGCATTGATCTATTGTCTAAAAAGGAGCTAATCCAGGTTGTAGCTTTATCGGAGAAGTGTGCAGCTGATTTAAGGTGGTGGCAGATAATTTCATGATTGACGAGATCAAAGGCCGCCGAGAGGTCCAAGAGGAGTAAGAGAGCAAGTTTGCCTTTGTCTTTTAGATCTTCAATCTGTGTTTTTAAATCTATGAGGGCAGTTTCAGTGCTGTGATGTGGCCTGAACCCAGATTGCCTAAGTCCCAAAAGTTTGTTAGATTCAAGGTAATCTTGAATTTGTAGATATGCTGCACGGTCGAGGAGTTTTAGTAAAAACGGGACCGTGGTGATTGGCCTGTAGTTTGTGGGTATACTAGCGTCCAGGGTAGGTTTTTTCAATAGGGGGATGTCCCACGCGTCCTTTAGATTGTCAGGTACGATCCCAGAGCTAAAGGAAGTGTTGATGAGCGTAGTAATGAATGGCGATAGGTCATGAGCTGCTTCCTTGATTATAGGTGCCGGGCAGAGGTCGCCTTGGCAATTGGTCGGTTTATGGCTGGTGATGATCTTTTCCACTTCGTAAATGGAGAGTGGAGAGAAGCTTAAAGGAGTCAGAGAGTCTGGGGTGGGGTGGTTTAGGGTGGGGATAGGGTTGGGTTGTGGGTTGGATTGTAGGCTTGATTGGTTGTTATTGATTTTCATTTGGAGGGTGGGAATCTTGCCGAGGAGAGCCTCTTGGATTTTGGTACACCAAGTGCTATCTTTGATGCAAGTGCCTGGTGCAGTGACAGGTGTTTAAAGTTCTTTTAGGATTCTAAACAATTCTTTGGTGTTGGATTTGGCTTGTTCGATATGTTTATTGTAAGTGTCTTTTTTAGCCTGGAATATGGCTTTCTTGTAGTTAAGGGTGGCCAGGAGGAGGCACGATTTGTTGGCTGCGGACTGGTTGCTTTTCCAATATGATTCCGCAATTCATTTTTCTTTGCGCAGGGTTCTGAGCTGGGGTGTGAACCAAGAGTTCAGGTGGGCTCAAGGTTTGGGTTTTCTCAGTTTGGATGGGGCGATGATATCTAAGGCTTTCTGCATAGCGAGGTTAAAGGTGTCAACCATAGCCATGGGGTCGGAGCATGAGGGAACCTGGTCATTGAGAGCCGGGAGGAGGAGGGGGAGGAGTCTGTCGCAAGTGATGTCATGTTTATTGCGGGTGGCAGTAGCCGGTGCAATGGTAGGAGAGAGGCTGGCAGGTTTGGACTGAATGTTAAACGTAATTAAGTTGTGGTCGGTCCATGCATACTGTTGGTTAGAGATGATATGGATAGGGTTGCTTGGTTGATAAGCTGTATGAATCCTGCATTCATAAGCATATTATCAATAGTCATGGCGGCAGTGTCATTGGGATCAGTGATGCACAGGTTAAAGTCCCTTAATATGGAGGCTTGGGATTTGGTTTTGGTGTTAGGAGTGATGATGTTAGAGAGGTCCTCAGCAAAGGTGGATAGTGGCCCAGGTGGCCGGTAGAGTAGATGGAAGGTGATAGAGTGGTTGGGAGTGACGGCTAGTTTGGCTGTCAGTGCTTCCATAGAGGAAAATGATGCACAGAGGAGAGGTGGAAGTTTAGAGCATTTTTATGGATGATGGCAATGCCACGACCTTTGGACTGGTTAGAGTTACGATCGTGTCTGATAATGTTGTAACCTGGAGGGATGGCAAGGGAGAGTAGTGGGCCAGAGGCTGCGTGAAGCCAAGTTTCGGTGATAGCCATAAAGTCGAGGTCGAGGTAAGAATAAGGTCAGCCACTTCTAGAGCGTGAGCCGTGAGTGATCTGACATTGATTAATGCACCCTTAATATTGCTAGTGTTAGGGAGGTTGGGGTGAGGTAATGATGGGTTTTTCAAGTGTGTGGATGCGGTGGAGGTCAGAGGCTGTTTGTTAAGATGCACAGAGTGATGGGAGGCGTGCGTGAGTCGCGAGCCAAGTCTGGCATTTCTCAGGGTGATGGAACATGGTATGTTTGGTGAAGGTCTGGAAGCAAAGTGTTGGAGCCATAAGGCTGGGTTGTTAAGGTAAGGGTTGGTGTGGTGAGCAATGGACGGCATAGTCATGGTGTTGTGAAGATTGGGGTAGTGGAGGGAGGCGGTGGTGTAATTGGGTACTGTCCCACGGGTTTGCCATGTGAGGTAGAGTAGGGTGGGCAGTATTCTTGCAAATAGAATAGTGAGGGTGGAGGGCATGTTGGCCTAATACAGTCTAAAGCAGATGCCTACCAGATCTACAAAAAGGGTGGTTGAGGTTGAGGTGCTGTCATAGGCAATTGCACACAATGTTAAACAACAATAACAATGACCACCGCAGATGCAGTGGCGTGCACAGAACGTAAGGCATCAGTAACCGCGGTAGCAGTGTATTAGGGTACAGATACCTAGATACCAAGATTCGATTCTAGCAGAGGGAGCCAAAAAGGCAGTAGATTAAAATGCAGAACGGCACAAGTTCAAATACATAATCCAAACATACCTAGATTCGATTTTAGCAGAGTGAGCCAAAAAGGCAGTAGATTAAAATGCAGAGCGGCACAAGTTCAAATGCATTAATAACTAACAATAAATGTGATTTGTCTATGAGGAGAGGGGATAGTAGAGATGTCCACCAGAATGTAGAATACATAGGTCCGACTAAAGGTGGAGCACTGTTGCGAATGTTTTAAGCAACCTTAACGTCCAATGCAGTGACTGGGACACATAGCAGATGCCGGTAAGGTAATAAAGAGAGCAGATTGAGTGGATAAGGTAAAGGGCGCAGGTGGAGTAGGTAAGACAAATATGGATTACTCACAACCTCATAAGAAACGAGCAGGGGGTATGGCCCTGGGCTCTGGTCAGCTCAGGACAGTCTCTGGACAGTTGTTGGCCTTGCCCTCAGGGCCTTTCCCGGAAGGACCAGCTTGTGCCTCCCGGCGACTGATGGGTGGAGAAGTAGGGTGGGAGAGCCAATCATCCGGCTTCTCAGGTCAGGTGAAGGAAGCACAGAGGAGGGGAGGCTTCAGAAGGCACGGGCGGCCATCTTGGAATGGATTCAGCCTTGTGTACTGTAATGGTGGTCGAGTGGTTGAGGCTCAGTCCGAAGGACAGCCACAACTTTACAAAATTTGCAATGTGCAGCAAACGCGAGCGTTTGAATTGTAGTGCACAAACAAACCAAGATTCAATTTTAAATGGTTACCCCGCCTAACACGCTAAGAATAACCCAGAGAGTCACAATTGCTAGGGCTAGGTGACATACCTTGGTGCAGTCCAGCATAAGTCTTAGCAGAAATGGTCACTGCTCCAGCAGTGGCTAGGAGCTCCTGCTCCAGCACGGACGATTCAACCTCCCGCCTAATGAAAGACGTGCCTTTTGAAGCAAGAGCCTATGACGAACTACAGCCTTATTTACTACTATCACCTGACCAAAACTCGAGACTGCTCTTTATGCAATTTCGACTTAATCTCTTCTTCACAAAAGATCGGACTAGAACTTGGAACATAAAGTTAAACGAAAATGCAATTTGTCGTTTTTGCGACTCATCGATAGAATCGCTTAAACACCTGACTCTTTTTTGCCTTAAGCTAAGAACCCTACGAACTCGCCTACTTGGCCCTATTTTCTGGGCACTGCAAACTTACTGTGCGGACGACTGGTGGAAATCCATGTTCGAGCGGTTAGATCGAAAACTTATGTTTGGGTTAGTATCCTTTTTGAAAGATCTAAAATCTTGTTTTACTGAATGGGACTCCTCTCATTGAGACCCAACAAATGACGCATTGAGTTATGAGTGTTTTCTTGCCAGTATAACTAACATCCATGATGGATGTCACTGCTCTGGATGACGAGAAAGTGGAGTACCCTTGCTGTTTTGTATGTAATTCTGTCTTTTTAAAGGTTTGTACAAACCAATTTAAAAAAAAAAAATTGCTTTCTGTTGCAACTGTCTTGGACTGTGTGCTTCAAGTTGGCATGCTTCATATTTTAGTACTGGGATGAGGAACAGTGGATGTGGAGGTAATGCCTGGATTACTTACTGGTAATCTTCATTACTCCTAGTCCTACTCTTCCTCATCACAGTATGTGTTTCCTGCCTCACCCCCCCCCCCCTTCCCCTTGTTGTTGAATGGGCCTTTCAGGCAGTGTTATTTACTGTTGTGGCTCGGGGGAGGTGAGCTACTATGCCCAGAGGTGGGTGGAAGAGGGGGCGAGGCTGAGGGAAAATAAAACTATAAGAGGGGTTCCTGCAGGAGGGGGGTTACATCATACTTTAGTAGTGTGATGAGGAAAAGTAGGACTAGGAGTAATGAATATTACCAGCAAGTAGTCCAGGCATTCACCAGCAATGGGTTTGTGAGGAACACTAATGGATTGTGGGAAGCTCATGTGCATCAGAGATTTGGATTGGGCATGGCTATCTCTAACTGGTATTACCCCATTTTGGCATTGCTATTAAAAATTAACCCATGCAAAGAAAAAAAAGAAACTGGGCCTCATTACGAGTCCGCCTGGTTACTGCCAGACTCGTATTACCATCCTGCCTCCGTGATTCCCGGAATTACCGGGGCATTACAACCCCGGTGTCCCAGGAATTCCAGAGGCGGAATGGTGCAAATCATGGAAACACCGGCACCATCTCGTGATGGTGCCGGTGTTTCCTCGCCTGCCTGCAGGCGGGCGGTGGTAAACCCGCCAGGTCAGACCTGTTGGGAACGCCACCTCCCGCCTGCAGGACTTGGGATCGGGCAGTCCGGAATTAACAGTGGTGGCGGGTTTACCGCCACTGTTCTTTCCGGACCACCCGACCTGTAATGAGGCCCACTGTGGGATGCTCTGTGGATCGGGTAAAAACGCTTCCATTTTGATTTGGACCAAAAGGCTGCAGGTTATCAGGCCAAGGTCTTACCTGATCCAAGACCTACCCAGATTCCTTTCAAGGCACATAGGGGACATTTCTTAGAGTTTGGATTTTAGAGGAGGAAAGGAGGTACATGAGGCAAAATCATACACGTTACCTAAATCATTCAGAGAAGGGAGCTTAGGAATACCCGCTCACTACTGTAATATATAAAGTTAAATGAGTTTCAGTTCTTACCTACCCATAAAGCTAGACAGATTTGGGAGTCAGCACAATTCCAGAAGATGCAAGAATGTAATATAACAAATACCAGAAAGAGAAAACCAGGAAACAGGCCGTCTCCTTATACACAATACCAGTGGAAAAACATCACATCGGACAGCCATACAATTCGAAAATTACTTATCAGCATTCCATGTGTTATCATTTTGGATCATTGTTCATTTCTACCATAGAACTCTGGATTACGAGTCACCACCGGTGTAATACGAGAAGCAAGGTTATGAATTAATCTAATTTAATGCAACCCACAGCGATCACTGCCTCACTCGACAGTCTTTTTCACACACATATTCCTTGATAAAGACCCCAGAGGGTTAAAGCACATGTTGGCTTTTTGTGGATACAACTAGATAAAAGAGGCTGCTTTGTTGACAAATGAGGAAAAGAAAAAAAAGTGACTGTACTGTATATGGATTTAAAGACTTTAATTTGAGGGCATTAATCAACTGAATTTTCTTTGCATTTGATCCCTAGTGAATGAAACTATGTGATATGTGACATTGGGTAGGGCTTTCCTATCCTACATCGATATATGTTCTATGAGTTACAATGATATATTGTGGTCCTCAGAAACAAGCCCTGGAAAGTGCTAATTCTCTGGGCTCACTGCTTGTCTAAGAATATGTTAGTGAGAAACAAACACAGATCCCTTTGATTTATTTTCCAAACTCCCACCTATATCTCTGCGCACTCCCCCACCAATCCCACATTGGAAATATTTGTAAGGCTCAACATAGACTCACAAATGTTTGTGTAGAGGGTTGCTTAATTCTTTATTAGACAGCACTCCACTAAGGCAGAACATGTGCAACATCTAACTAACACAAAAGTACATAGTGCAATCTATTTCATTACCATGCATCATACTGTAGATGAGAGCAACAGAGGAAGGTAGTTGCTCCGGCGTGCAGGTCATGGTTTCGGGAATGTGTGGTCTTCAAAGCTGAGTCAGCAAAGTATGTAGTTCATATATATCAGTACTCCTCAGATAATTACAACGTCATCCTGACGTTTTACACCACTGCATTCAAAAGAGAATTCCTCTTGACATGTACTTTAGCCTGAATGCTAGTGTTGAGCTGAATCCCAAACCATGTAGTCAACAGGCAGGCATATACATAATGGAATTGCATTAAAATGTGTTCATGCAGTGGGCAGAATTAACAATTATGAACAGAGAATTATGTTTAGTTTGGATGTCTGGGCTGTGTGCCAGTCCTATCTATTGTTATGGAACATACAAGTACATTTCAAAACAATATTTTTGGAATGTACTCCAAACAGTCTGGGAAGTGTTCCAATTGTCCCGTTCTGTTATCGTAAATATTTTGGAATGTTCCATAAACAAGGACAGTATTTCAAGGAACTATAATGTACTACAATGTTTACAGGCAAGTCTGGATATCGGTGAGAATGGTGGATGTAGGCTATAGGTTATTTAGCATCTAGCCGTAGCGCGATAAGTAAACAACTCACTGCTGGGTGAAAGGTTTAGGCATCTTGCCATCAACCTTGCTTTAGAGATAAACAATTATCTTGCTCTTACTAAATGATGATATTGAGGCAAGACACTAAGAGAAGCACCTTGCTAAGGAGGGAGAATACGGCTTAAACAACCCTCTGAAACTAAAAAAGGTTAGCTTGGGAAGGGACAAGAGCGGAGCGGTTTGTGGCCCTGGCAGGCTGACTGAAGCCAACGAGCCTAGAGTAATACCTAGGAGAAGAATGGAATCACTCTTTCCATTCAAACCCTATTGAGGGGGAAGTAGGAAATCCGTCCTTCTTTCTGTTGGATTTTTTAGGCCTCTGAAATTAGATTTTTGGCTTCTGAGTCTCAAAAAGGAGTTTTAAAAAGACTTTTCTCTTTTCTTTTGAGATTAGTTACTATTTTTGACTGAGCTGCATGGGGAGCATCCCTACCCATGGCAATCAGATCACTACCCATAGAGAGATCTTATTCTTAATTGACTGTTGCTGGCAACATGGTCAATCCCAATTGACACTGAATCTTTTAGAAGCGTTTTTCTGCTTTTTGCTAAAAGAGACCATGGTGATTTGATAGGTGGATTTTCTTATTGGATTTGATATTTTTTGGATTTATTGGATTGTGCTGACTGCAAGCCTCCAGGCTGCCAGCCCTCATCGCCCTACCATCTAAGGATAGTAGTGAGTATTAGAATCTGTTTTACCCATCATTAATATCAAATTTGGAAAGGGGAGAGGTCTAGTGGTATCTATTGAGGTAGTTGGTTAATTCTATAGCGGCTATCATACTTCTGAAATGATTGATTGGTTTTGAGTAGACATAGAGGCAATGACAATGATAGCTGCATATTCATTAATAACCGTTTGCATATTAAGTGTGTTATGTAGAGTGACAATAACGGTAGCAAAGTTTCTTTCTTACTTATTTCTCATAATTAAAAGAACGACACTATACCTGAGAGTGTAAGGGTATTCATTGAGTGTTGATTATTGAGAATCCTGGCAGAAGCATTTGAGTATGACCATTATGTGTGGGGCATCTATTTGAAGTAGTATGTATTGAGATGAAATATAGGGTGCATGCATTAATATAAAAAGGGTTGGTGGAAGGTTTGAGCAGCGCACCATAAATAAAATATATGTGACATTAACAAACCACTCCTGTGTGGATGACTGAGAATAGCTGCCCATTGCAGGGGGTTGTTGCCTATTCTCTCTACTGATACACAATGACGGCTATATGTTTTTCTCTATCTCTATCCCTGCCACAGCCCATTCTGGGGGGTCTAGGACACTCCCCTGGGTGGAGGAATGGCTCTGTGAGTTAGAGGTTATATGAATCTCATCAAGATGGCATTCCTAGGTGGGCAAGATCTATTTCATTGCTCAACACAACTTTTAACATATTTGGGAGGGTTTTGCTGGGATGCCTAGAAGAGTGAATTTCAAATAATTCCATACTTACAGATATTCAGTTTGGCTTCAGACCAGGTATGGGAAAAGGGGAACAAGCACTTCATCTCTGTTTTGTTGTGGCACAATCAGTGTATATTAGAAATACACCAATTGACCTCACAATCATGGAACTGAGCACGACCTTCGACAAAGTCAACAGGGGAAAATTGTAGCAGGTGCTCAGGTCTTTGGTTTGTCCCTGTGATCTGCTAGTTGTACTGCAGCGAATTCCTAGGGATAATCACACTGTGTATGTTATGGAGAGCAGGGGCATTGCACTCGCTACTTCAATGTAAAACTAGGAGTAAGACAAGGATGTGTGCTCACCCCTGACTTGTTTACCCTCTATATCAATGGTCTGCATGAGGCTTTGCTAGACACTAATGTGGACTATCCTAGACTGGGAAATAGGGCATTCCCCATTTTATCTGACGCAAATGATACTGTTCTTAAAGCTCGCACGCCAAGAGCACTTAAAATACGAATTGATGCATATATCCAATGTATGAATGATCTAGATTTACAAGGTAAACTCTGCAAAATCTGCTGTCGTGGCCTGCGTTAGGGGTGAGAAAACCAATAAAATGCAAAGGATGATTCATGATGAGGCAGTGATTCATGGGCTTATGATTTTGATTACCTTGGTATGTCCTTTTCCCAAGATTTGAAGGCAAAGCCCACATTAATAAACATGCAGTACGGATAAAGCAATGTTTAGGGGGGATTACCCATGTTATGCCATTATATAATAGTCAGCCACTGGATTAGATTAAGGTATATGGTAATCAGACAAAGGCTGCAATTAATTATGGTGCTTCGCTTTGGTTATACTTAAAAATGTCAGAGCTACAAATTCTGGAAATCTATTTCTGTAAAAAGCTCCTGGGTCTCCAGAGAGGTGCGCCTAATTTTGCAGTGCATATGGAACTGGGCATTGGGTTCCTTGAGGATGAATGACGCATGGCTCTAGTATTCCATTGGCTGCATATTTGGTCCAATCCAAAGGTAGTTCTTACCTAGTCCATAATTACAGAGCTTTTAAACCAAGATGGGCCACTGAAAATCCTCTGGCTGCACTACATTAGATCTAGCCTAACACATATCTACGCAGTTGCACTTTATTCACCAGCAGTTTTATTGGCTAATGCCCAAAAAAAGACATTTTCAAAAGAAGTTTTATCTCATTTGTTAAAGATCTGCAGGAATCCAGGGAATAAAAAAAATGCTAATAGGCAACACGCAATGATTAGTAGATTTGATTCGCTACAGCCAGTCCTAACTTTGAGTCATAAGAAAAATGATAGTTGACCGATCACAAGAGCACATTTCCATTACCTTTTGTTGAAAGCAAATACTGTAAAATGGCAAAGACACTCAGGGGATATTAGATGTCCGCTTTGTAACAAAGCTGAAGAAGATGTAGGACCTGGTTCATAGAAGCACATTATAATTGGGCAATCCCATTGAAAAAGGCTCAGTGAATCAGGCCCTTAATGCACCTGGTTATGTTCTGCCCTGTATATTCAGATATAATAGCAATTTGTCCCGCATTACACTATCGTCTTTGGGCTAACTGAACATGGATTGCATGAGCTTTTCTGTCATTCACATTTGCGAAGATTGATGAAGGCCCTATGTTCTATGAGAACCCTGAGGGACTGTAAGAAGTTTCTTTTTCTAATGATATTTTATGAACTTGTGTTTTTGAGTTGGATTTTAATCATCTTTTGGTGTATTATTATGAACTATTGTATATCGTTTGATGGACTTTTTCCCGAAAAACGTGTTTATGATGATGACTGATGCATAGTGACAGGTATGTGCTTTTCTCTAGCTCTATTCTTACCACAGCCCTTACTGTGAGGGGGGAGAGGTCTATGACACTACTCTGGGGGTGGAGGAAAGGCTCTGTGAGACAGAGGTGAGAAGAATCATGTCACTCTGAACACCATTTTAGTAGTCCTGAAAGTTCACACAATTGTTCTTTCATGGATTTTCGATAAACAGTTGCCTGCAGTGGATGATCTTACGGTTCTGTTTGAAGTATAATTGTGCAAACGGTTAATAATAAACTGTGGTCTATATTTCTAGTACCACGATGATCCACACAGATCATTACCACTGTTAGCTCTTGTAATTGTTGGGCTGAAGCATTTTGTAATCATTGTAGCCTCTGTATCAAATAGTCTGGCAGACTGTGAAAAAGACTGAAGCAGGGATCTGCACCCTAGGCTCTCTAGATGTTTTGGACTATGGCTCCCATGATCCATCAGCATTGACTACACTGACTAGGCAGATGGAGTTGTAGCCCCAACCACCTGGATAGCCAAAGTTTGCAGACCCCTACATTAGATCAAAATAGCCAAAATGTTCTGTTAGTGTTCCAGGAGAAGTATAATGTTTTACCTATGAAAATGCCAGAATTCGGTTTGGACTGTTATCTGGAGCTCAAGTGAGAGATTGCAGTCCAGGATCACCCCCAGATTTCTAACTTGATTACCTGTGGGGCGGGTTGGGAGGGTTTGGGGGTCACCCAGCTCCAAGGGAGAACATGATAATTTCAAAGCATCCGGATGGGGGCAAAGCGACCAAAATACCCGACTATCTGAGTTGGTTATGTTGCATTGTCACAGTCTCAGGAGGATAGCTCAGGGGCAATGCGATCGCCTTGAAAGCTAGAGGATGCAGAACAACACAGGTTTGATCCCAGGGTCTGTGCTTAGAAACCACTGGGGGTTAAGAAATTATAAATAACCAATAAAATATATATATATATATATATATATATATATATATATTTACTTATTGATGACCAGGAGGCAGTTGTAATCGTAAATCTGTATGTGCTAATTTCATCAATAGCTGGGTATCATCGGCATAGTTTTACAAATGTATGGCAACGTTTTTGATCTAGTTCGTTAACGTTAGATTATATGGGACATTGCGGGCACAGCCTGTACTCCCTAGAGCTTCAATCTGTGCAGCCGGATAATGTTGTTGACCGCATTAAATGCTGAGAACAGGTCCAGATGGAGCAGTGCCACAGTTTTTCCTGTATCTGCCTGGACATGATGACCACCCACAACAGATAGTAGGATAGATTCAGTGTCTCTTGCTGGTCGAAAGCCAACTGGAACGGGGCCAAGAACACTATGAGTATATCTGTAGAGTTGATGCTGAGATGCAACCCTGATAGGTGCTATGGTCGGTTTTGTAGTTCGTGAACTACTGGTTTTAGCGGTTCGTTAACTAAAACTGCTCTTTTTGTAGATATTGTCGGCCTAATCTCTTTCTTGTAGTAGGACATATGTGCCTGTAAAACAATTCTTTCTTTTGATCTTTAATTAATGATACTGTTATCCATCTGTTCCTTCCACTCACCTAGTGCCCCCTGTTGTTCTCTTTTACACCTGAAGAGACATTTGGTCTGCAAAGGCACTTTACGAATACTAATGAAAAAATGATGAAACACAAACTAACAAGCATTGGCAAAAAACAACGGATTTGGCTTTTTCTAGGAAGACGTGCTCCACCAATCATATACTTTTTACATGATATCTTTTTATATTACAGTTGATCCCAATGAAGTTAATGGTGGTTTTTAATGACCTTCATGTGACACCGATTTAGATAACATGGGGAATGTGGCACGGGTCACACTACAGGTGTACATGTATACCTCCACAAATGGCAGAAAAAAGTTCCAGGTCTACATATATTTTGTCTACCAATATTTGCTTCTCATAAATGTGGCTAGCGCCACTTCTATGAACCAAACTGAAAAGGCTTAGAAGCTTGTCTTGCACTGTAAATATTGAAATACTATTCCTAACATTTTTCAGTGACATGCCGCGCAGGAGGAGGTGTAGGGTGTGCTGCTATCTGTGGCCGGAGGAGATCAGTATTCTAAACAGGGCTTGTTCTATTGGGTGGGCCGGGTCTCCAGGCTCCTCCAAAGCAGGCCTCTGCTCCCCACTCTCCCGCTAAGAAAGGAGACCTCTGGTCACTGTCACAGACTATGTGGCAGTCATGGTTTTCACCGCCTGCCAGGGAAGGAAAATACAGAATCAGGAATACATTGACAGGGGCTGCACTCCCAGGGCTCGGACGGTGATTCATAATTTGCTGTGCTATGTATGCCCTACAGTAGACAATCGAGAAATTAGCAGGTAGATAGAGGGCCACTCTAGGTAGGTACACTGTTGTTCAAGCACAATGTTTACAAATATCAATGCAAGAGACTGTGACTTTTGGTATTTCGTCAAATCAAAAAGTTGCACGGTTCATTTTGTTTACAATTCCAACCTCTCTAAAAAAACAGATTCAGATGCAAAATAAAACTGTTTTCGCAAACTGAAAACTGCCAGTTCTTTTTTGTGATTTAAGGTAAAAAAAAAATTCTATATTTTATCCAGATTTATCACTCTGATAAAAGATAGTCACATTAAACGACATGTAGAGTTACTTAGAGGAACAGAAAAACTATAGAAGAAGAAGAAAAAGTCTCAGTCGATTTCATTTTGTTTAAGTTCCAGTTTTTCCATTATTTGTTTCAGGATCTTAAAGGTGGCTAGTTGCCATGATGTTCTGTCTCCACTGATCATCCTTGCCCACCATACATCTTCATCGAAGATAGATGATTGTCGGAGAAGATGTTTCATATGAGGAAGCCTAACCTTCTTGGTTCCAGGGCAGGACAGAATTAGATGGCGAATTGTCTCCTTATCCTTATCACAGAATCTACAGATGTTAGTCAGTGCCAGACCTCTGATGTGACGGATTTCGTTTGACTCAAGAAGATTCAGTCTTGCTCGCATTATTAGATTTCGAGCTGTACGGCTTGGGAACTTTTTGATGTAGTACTGAAGCACATTTAGTTTCTTCCATATTGGAGGTAGATGAGATGTGATTTTGTTTCCAGCTGCTGCAGTTAAGGTACGAATCCAGTCCATCTCCTTTATTATTTTAATTATCCTTGTCGGATTGTGGATCAGATCATCTTCTGTACACTCTATAGTTTTTAATAGAGTAAGATTTTTGTTTTTCCAATCATTAAGCAACTTACAATTTGATGTTTGGATTTCTTTAAGCCCCAATCATGAAGGAAAGAAGGATTTGGAAGAACACCTTTCCGGTATAACATGAGTGTGTTGGAGTCAACAGTGCCTTGCAGGGAGAGTAAACTTAGTTCTCGTCGAATTAATGTAACTGAGGTTGAGTTAGGCAATCGCAGAACCGTTCTCCAAAAATACGCCTCCAATTTGGACCAATGAGCTTTGGGGAGGTTGGGCATCGCCTCTGCGCTATAAGTCACTGTGTGAACCACCATAGATTTGTAGAAATTTAGCAGTGGAATGGTTGAAAATCTCCCAAATGTTCTGTCTATGGCTTTCCCTTTAGTTGCCAAACTTCGGATTTTTGCAAAGAAGAGCTTCTTGCATGGCCAGGTCTTTTGAGGAATTGTCTAGGACCACACCCAGGTATTTGAATTTCTTAACTCTTTCAATAGGGATCTTGTCTATTGACCAATTTAATTTTTCCAACTTCTTTGTAGAGCGTTCTATAACCATATTTTTTGTCTTTTCGATGTTACTTTCGAGGTTATGTTTGATGGAAAATGAATGCAGGTTGGCTAGTTGACGCTGCAGTCCTATTTGGGTCAAGTCAAGTAGGATGAGGTCATCAGCATACAATAATCTACTTATATTTGTTTGAGTCAGTTTCGGTGGAAATTATCTGACTTGATCTTCTGAGTATTGATAGTCCCCCATGTAAGTGAGAAACAGTGCTTTTTGTCTCAATTTCGGCAGATAGAAGACTTGTTGATTCAGGCGAACTTTAATGTTGGTGTCTGTGTGCAGAGTTTTGATTGGGTTGAGAATGTCACTTGGGCAGTCCCAGGCTGCCAGTTTTTCCCAGAGTCTAGTACGGTCGACTCTGTTAAAAGCCTGGGAGAAGTCTATAAATGCAGTGAATATTCTAGGACTACCCTGCTTCACTTTGCTTTTTAAGATGGTTAGCAAGAAGATGTTGATTGCGGTTCTCAAGGTTTTTTTAAAGCCTGTTTGAAAGTTGTCATTACATGGTGCATGAGAGGCCCAGCTTTGGAATTTTTTCAACTAGAGAGATCCATCGACTTTTCTGATCGGGTCCAATAAGGCAATAGGGCGATAGTTTATAGGGTCTTGTTTGTCGCCTTTCTTATATATGGGAACCACAATTGCAGAAAGCCATGAGGGGGGACATATCGAGAAATCACACATCTAGAGAACACAGATCTTATAAATGTTGCCCATTCGTCTGGGAATGTTTTAAGATCGGAATTAGTAATTCCATCAGGGCCCGGCGCACAAGACTTTTTGAGTTTTCTAAGGATGTCTTGTATGTCATCGAGGTCATCCAGTTCCGTCCATCGATGGAGCTGGTTTGGGCCTCACTACCTTCCCTGAGTTCTTTCGAAGAGGGACCTTCAAGTGGATTTGCAATCGGTAGTTGGAAAAGCAATCTAAAGTGGTCTGCCCAAGTGGCTTCACTAATGCAATTCGTAATTTCCGGACCAGTTTCTGCAGATACTTTGTTCAATAGCAACCAAAATTCCCTAAAGTTATTCGAGCAGATTGTTTTCAGAATAGCTTCCGCATCTTGTTGGTGTAGCTTCCATCTGTGCGATCTCACCCACGCTTTCTATTTTCTAGTAGCGTTTTGGATAGCTACCTTTCCTTCTGCCAATGCAAGGCTCGATGCAATTCTTTTATCTTTCCTGAAACCACAGCGTTTCTGATTGAGAAGTTTATCATACGAATGGTTTGCCTTTCGGGAGCTATCATTTGGTTTTCTTCTGGAAGTTCTGTAAGGCGACAAAAGGGGAGCATAGTCAACAGGACTTATGGTAGAAGTATGACCCGATTTCTTCTAAAAGTTTGTAAGCTCTTTGATACTATGGGCTGTAAGACACAGTCTAGTTCCCTGCAGATTTTGCTCCAACCCGGTCTTCATCCTATCATGATTTAAATGGGATGACTTCCAAGTAGTCAGCAGGATGTTGTGATCACTGGAAACTGTGTGTAATAACAAATATGACTGTATCAAATAACGAACATCATCAGGTGATGACATTGCTGGTGTATAAAACAGAAGATAGATTACAGGCATCTGAAATTAGCCCATACCAATGATATGCACATCCAGCCCTGGTTTTAGGCTCCCAGGGCATTGTATTCTGGTACTTGTATTCCTGCGTTAAACTACAACTACTGTATAAGAATGACATGAATCAAAATGTCAGTATTTGCAACAGGTCTTAACCATTACCCTTACTTTAACTAGTGTAAATATGTTATCTAGAGGGACTCAATGGGTGTTTGATTCTGCTCGAAAGATTCAAACAATTTGGAGCTGTGGCTCGAAGTGGCTCAAAGCCTTCATACTGAAATTTAAGTCACTTTATAAATATGTGCATTTGATGGTTGGGATCAGTTCCAATACAACTCTTTGGTAATTCCTTATTCTAGGATACGGCAATAGTATCCTATAATGCGTATCCTAGAATTCAGTATTACTGGTGACTAAGGAAATGGGGTCATAAGCATGAACCCAAGTGAAAAAAGAGCAGAGGATGCACTTTTTTCATTTGCGTTCATTTTAGAAATGCAAAGATCACCTTATCCACAAAATTGAGCTGCAACTTTCAGGGGAGCTGTGTAGCAGTGCACATGATGAGCTTACCAGCCGCCTTGCACGCGTTAATGTCAGTAGCACAATTCAGATACTAAAGTATGATAGGCTTTTCAGCAGTCATTTAGGTGCTTGGAGCTCATTTCACAATGACGGGAAATGATAAAAAAAGAAAACACTTTTCTATCCCTGTCTGAGGGATAGAAATGCAAGTGGGACAGAAGCAGATCATAATGATGCTCTTCCATTTGAAAGAAAATACATGACAGGGTTATTAATGACCCTGTCATGCAAGGCGCATCTCTTTGGGCATATTCAAAATAGGCACGGAGGAATGGGATTATTTTCTGCACCTTTCAAAGAGCATTCTGTTTGTATTTTCAGGATGTACTTTAAAATGCACAGCAAAAACAAAGAAGTGATGGCTGGAAGGTTTAGAATGAATCTTAACCTCTTTGTTTTTGCTTTGTCACTGCGAGTGGGGCGGGTATGGCCAGACGTGGGTCCCGTGTCTTCTGGGCTTAGGGACCCAAGCTTCTCCTCACTGATGAGACCCAACAAGGCTGAGACATTTCTGGAGTTGCTTGTGGTCTCGTGCAGAAGGGATGTGACCAAGCAGTTTGGGCGGTCTGCCCTTTTTAGGGTAGAACCAAGCCTGATTTGCATATGTCTTTCCCCTTCTGTAATGGCTTGGTAGGTGAAGGACGATGGTCTGGAGGGTTGCCCAGAGAAATGCCAGAGGTTAAGATTCATTCTAAACCTTCAGTCATCACCTCTTTGTTTTTGCTTTGTCACCCTGAGTGGGGCGGGTATTCCCAGACGTGGGTCCCGTGCTTGCTGAGCCTGGAGACTCAAGCTACCCCTCACTGATGAGGCCCAACAAAGCTGAAACATGCCTGGGATGCTTGTGGTCTTGTGCAGAAGGGAAGTGACCAAGCAGTTTGTGCTGGTCTGCCCCGTTTGGGGTAGGACCAAGCCTGATTTGCATATGGTCTTTCCCCTTCTGTATTGGCTTGGTAGGTGAAGAACGATGGTCTCGGGAGTTGCCCAGAGCAATGCCAGAGGTTAAGATTAATTCTAAACCTTCCAGTCATCACCTCTTTGCTTTTGCTTTAAAATGTACAGAAAGTACCCCTTTCTTGTGCATATGTGCAAAGAGCGTGAAACAGGGCATCTGAAGGTGAGTATCTGGGATGCACACATTCAGACAGTGCTTTGAGAATAGGGTTTTTTTTGGACGCAAATTATGTTATGTTATATTATGTTAATTTATAGCCTGCACCGCTGCCATTTGCATGGTCTCCCGGCATTCACATGGCTCTGCAAGAAAAGTGGGTAGGGTTGGTTAATGAAGGAGAGGGTTAGAATAGAGGTTGTGCTCTTCTGTTGATGCGCGCATAACCAGGAGAAACTGATGTTTGTGCGTGTGAGCTTTCTCTGCTTTGTTATGTGCACTGGGCTTGTGTCTGGAAGGGAGATGTCTAGTGTCCGAGTTATTTGTTGTGTCTTGTTTCTATTTGGAGGTTGTTGCTCAATCTTAACTCTGCTGGTTGTTAATTTGTGATTTTAGCTTGGAGGAATTCAGCTCCTTGTGCCTGAAGTGATGTATGGGCAATGCAGAGGGCTTTGAAGTTAATGCATTTGTTGAATGGCTGCCAGTGTAAACCTTTCAGCACTGGTGTGGTGTGGTCTCTTCTATATAGTCTTGCTCTGGTAAGTTGGATGTGTTGTAGTGTTTTTGTGAGGCATTCTGGCATTCCAAGATAGAGACTATTGGCATAGTCTATTATTGATAATACCAAGGAGTTGATTGCAAGGGTTCTGTGTGGGAAATTAGGTAAGCGAGGATCCCTCATATTAACTACAGAAAGTAGGCACATTTATTTGCTATTGTGTTGACTTATGGTTCCAAAGAGAGGCTGCTGTCCATGCAAATTCCCAAATGTCTTATCACTGTTGATGTCTCCGGTTGGGTTCCCATGCTTGGTGACCAGGTCAGGTCTGCCTGTGCTGTATCCTCTTCCGGTGGGGAGATCATTATTTCTGTTTTTGTTGGTTTTAGCTTGAGACTGTTTGTTATCCAGGTGTTTATGTTGTTTAGGTATTTGTTGAGGGTAACGAAGATGGTTTGAGTATCGCCTGCGTAGTTGTAGACTGTAAGTCCATGGGTTTAAATGAGTTTCATTAGGTGGCAGTCATGTAGATGTTGAAGAGAAGCCAGGAGAGGTGTGATCCCTGCGGTACACTGCAGGTGATATTTATAGCATTTGATATAAATGGATTTTTGGATCAGTTGCTGAGGAAAGATTTCAGCCATTGTAGGGCAGAGCTTATAATGCCGCATTCCTCCAGTCTCTTTTTTAGCCTTGTGTGTCTGTGCCAAATATGGATGATATGTCCAGTAGCATGAGAGCTGATAGGGTGCTGTGATGAATCCTGTGGATTCATCGCTGATTCCCGGCAAAGATCTCCTCCTATGTGGCCAGGGGATGGCAGCCGCTACCTGATCCTGAGGATTGGTAGGATTTGACTGCAGCATAATTGTTCGTGGCGGAATTGACCGTAGAACATTTTTCTGTGAACCCGATTTTTCTACAGCCAAAATCAACTAATCCATGCTCCCCATAACCCCATACATCCCCACCCTCCCCCCACTTACCTTTCAGTGGCTGCCTTTATTCTGACGCTGCAGCATCAGTTCTGTCCCCGTAACGCAGGTCAGAGCTGACGCCGCAGGGTTCCTTTCTCTGGTTTTTTTTAAGACCCCCACTTCCAATGTCCCAGAAGCGGGGGACACCCCCGCAACCCCATTCCCATTATAGCAAGCAAGCAGAGTGGGGGACACCACAGCAACCCCCGTTCCCCTTGTTTGCCTGGTTGACCAAATTTTTGGCTGGATGCTCATTTCGTACAGCCTAAATTTGGTCAACTAGGCCATACGGTTAAATATTTCCGGTCAAACTGGTCAAACCCAATCCTGACCCCATCAGGAGAGATGCAGTATTCTTCCCTTAATAGAGAAGAAGAGCTCATAAATTCTAAACTCTTGATGACTTGTTGTCACCATATAAATCCCTCTCATTGTTAAACCCAGAAACCCCTTCTTTAAAATCATTCTAGTCAAGATAGCATCACATATAGATTACCCAAATCCAATATCTCCTGTTTCTAATGTTTTCTTAAGTAAATGTTCTGAACAATATCACTGTAGGAATCTTATACATCATGTGTACTCCAACTCCCATAAACCTCAAGTACTGAGACGAAGAAGAGGAGAGAAGAGTTAGTGCAGATTGAAGAAAACTCAAATCTGAATGTGCGGACTAGTTGTAAAGGCTCATGAGTGTGCAGGACATTTAAAAATGCTTTCTGCACTCAAACTGCAGCGAGAGCAGGAGAAGGAAGCAGCATGAGAAAGGACCGTAACCAGGAGATTGCGAAGGCAGGTGAGTCCAGACAGAAGCTTGTAATTACCAGAGCTACTTACTGCCGTGGCGTGAGACCAGGAGAAATGTTGCAGGCATCGCTGAAGGACCATCAGAACATCAGAACATCAGCAGCAACAGAACTACCGGAGATGCAGTCGTGCTGAGAGGCAGCAATCTTTGGTCCCGTTCACGGAGAGAACTCGGTGGGTGAGCTGGAAGCTGCAGAGAGAGCTGGAGGAAGGTCTGCAGAGCAACAGAGGGTGTCTCATAAAGGAAGCTTCATCGTGATGCGGTGCCATGGGCCAGGAACACTACAAAACACCTGTGATTCTGCCCAAAACCAGAGGGGACCCTGGGGCATACTAACAGGCATTTAAGCCAACAAAACCGATAAGAATATTTGAATACCGAACAAATTAAGTACAAAAGCAGAACATAAACAAGTCTCCATATATTAGATGTCAATATGGGTAAAGTTGGAGCAAGTGTAACCCTAAGCCAATAAATGTTAAAGAAATAAGCACAACGACAGAACTTAAACAAATCCCCATGTATGAGATGACAAAGTGGGGAAAGTTGGAACCGGTGGTGATAGTGCGCAGTACAAAGGTCCTTTAACATTAACATTAACAAGTCATACCTCCAGCAAAATGGTTGTGTTAGAAGACATTGAATCTGAGAAGAAGCCCTGGTCAAAGGAACATATCAGGCAGTGAACATTTAGGGGCGGGCAGATACCTGGCAGAAAAGTATTCCAGGGGATCTGCATGATCCAAAAAGGGATTCCTGGCAAGAGAGTATACCAGGTAATCTACTCAAAATGTGTGGCAGGATACCTGATAGAGGAGTATACCAGAGGATCTGAAGAGTCTACTGGAGGATTCCTGGAAGGAGAATCTACCAACAGGTCCATCAAAGTTGTATAAAGAAACTTACTTATTTTGCAAAGCACATGGCGAAGAGGTTTACCTATGGTATTCTTGCCATCCTAAAGGAACTGTTGTTTGAAAGAGACACTTTTGCTATACTCAAGGAACTATTGTTTAAAAGAGACAATGTTGCCATCCTCAAGAATCTGATATTTGGAAAATACCTTTTTTTCTATCTTCAAGGAACTGTTATGTGAAAGGGAAATGTTTGCCATTTTCAGGAAATGGTTGCTTAAAAGAGACACGTTCACCCCCCTGCCTACACATCCAGGGGAATAGAACCAACTACCCTCTGGATACAAGGATTTCACCGTGGAGAATACTGCTTCTGTTGGATTTATTTATTTGTTTTAAGTATGAACGCTTTTTGCCAAACATAAGTAAGAGATATTTCCTCACACTCTTAGTTGATCATTTCTAGTGTGAGGGTCAGATTAGCATGTTTTTGGACACAAGGGCAGTTTATATGTGTTGACGACTTGATACAGACTGAGCTTTAGTTTTAGATTCCTATGTAGGGAAATACTCTTTAGGATACGGACAGAGAGGCCTTCATCCAAAGCTTTGGTTTTAATAAAAATGTCTGATGTTGAGAATATTACAACCTTGTGTCCGCCTCTCATTTCTGACCACTCACAGTGCTGTTGTCGGTGTTTATTTTTAGGTTGTCCCATAGGAGTGCAGATTCAGTTGCTCTCATGGGTCTGAAGCCGACTTCAAGTATTCGGTTTCTTTCTACATGATTGAGTAGTTCTTTGTAGACGTGGTGCTCTAGGATTTTTGCTAGCTATGGTAGATTTGATATAGGTCTCTAGTTAGCAGGATCTTTTGTATTTCCTGTCTCATCTTTTAGGAGGGGTTTAATGTACACTGATTTGAATGATTTTGGTACTATTCATGTGTTTAGGGTTTGATTCATTAGTAGTCAGAAGTATAAGGCTGGTGTTTTGTAGATGAGACTGTTTTGTAGATACCTGTCATGACTCGACGATGGAGTGTATGGAAACATTGGCGGAATTGCTAATGTTCCAGCACGCTTCCTGTTGAATGGACCTTTATGGTCTAGTTTATTTCCAACATGACCGCTGCCTGTTCATCTAGCACCCGATACTACGCTTGCAGCGTTGCAACCCTCTTTCTCCGAGGGTAGACGCTACTGAGTGTTTTGCTTGCTTTCCTTGCTGCTTTCTACCTTGCTACCTTCAACATGCCTCGTTGTCGGAACGCTGCCTTTCTTCCCTGCCTTCGCCCGCTTGCTATGTTCTGCTTTCCTTTCGGTTTCCTTTGTTTGCTGCCTGCCTTTCTTCTCACAGTTTGATTTTGTGATGACTTGCATACCAGGAAAGGAGAAAGCCCTGGCGGATGCTTTGTCCCAAAGTTTCAGCGAAGATCCTGTCCAATATACCTGGGAAAAGAAAGGATCCATGTAGGAAAGAGCTTTATCGGAGAGACCAACACATTCCTACAAGATGTTAAGCAAGCAACCAGAGAATTTGAAGTTGATACCTCTCAGTCTTTTGATTCATCTTTCCGGTCTAAACAAGGTTTATTCTTCCACAACAGGAGTTTATTTCTGCCAATGAAAGAAGTTCAGTTGTTGGCAATGTCTTGGTGCCATGATCCTCAGACAGCATGTCATAAGAGACAAGCAGCCATCTTAGATTTAGTGACACTACTTTTAGTGGTTCACTGTTAAAAAGGACATGCAAGAACATGTGTCTACATGCTCTTGTTGTGCGCAGAATAAATATTCTACAGCCAAGCCTTTGGGATTGTTACAACAGGAACCTCCTCCCGCGGTGCCTTGGAAACATGTCTCTACAGACTTCATAATCAATCTACCACCTTCAAAGGGGAATACAGCCATAATGGTAACTGTGGACTCATTTAGAAAACTTGCCCACTTTTCACTGTTATAGGGACTTCCATCAGCTCCCGTTACGGCCTCAGTATAAATTAAGGACATTGTCAGATTACATGGTTTCCCACACACACTCATGTCTGATAGAGGCTCACAATTTTCTTTTGGTCTACCTTATGCAACCAACTTGGAATCCACTGTGCCTTATCATCCGCATGGGCAGATAGAAAGGCTTAATGTCACAATGGAGCAGTATTTGTGTTGTTTTAGTAATCAAGAACAAGACAATTGGCCGGATCTATTAGCATTGTCAGAATTTGCCTACAACAACACATTACACACCGCTACGGGGGTGAGTCCTTTCTTCTGCACCTATGGATAGCACCCAAAACATCTTCCAACTACTGCTTTCCCTTCCTCTAACATACCATCAGTGGATTTTCCTCTGGAGACCCTCTCTAAAACACAAAAGGAAACTCTTCTTAAATTATAAAGATGTAAGCAGGGCTACAAGGAAGCTGCAGACCGAGGTAGAGGAAAGAAGCCTTATTGGGACATCGGTACCAAGGTCTGGTTGTCAACCAAATTCCTGCCTAGATGGTTACATCCCACTACGTTCCCTCCACGTTACATCGGATCCTTTGAGATCACTTCCATGGTTAATCCAGTAGCCTACCGACTTAAATAGCCTCATACATTATAAAGGATTCATCCGGTCTTTCATACCTTACCCCTAAAGATTTGTCTGCAAGACCCCTATCTGCGAAAGACCAAAGGGAATAGCAAGGAGGGGGTTGAAGACCCAAAGGAATATGAAGTGTCACGGCTCATAGACTCTATATACAGACATGGAACACTACAGTATCTGATCCACTGGAAGAGCTTTTCAGATGCAGAAATGACTTGGGAACCTAAACGCACCATCCATGCTCCCTGGCTTGTCCGCCAGTTCCATAGGGGGTATCCAGGAAAACCAAGAGGACCCCAGATTGGAAGGGGTCATACTGTCATGAATTGACAATGGAGTGACAGAATTGCTAATGTTCTGTCATTTTTGCTGTTGACAAGATCTTTGCGGTCTAGTTTATTTCCAACATGGCCGCTGCCTGTTTATCTAGAACACGATCCTATGTTCGGAGCGTTGCAACCCTCTTTCTCCCCAGGTAGATGCTGCCAAGTGTTTTTGTTTGCTTTGCTTGCTGCCTTCTTGATTCCTTGCTGCCTTTCACCTTGCTAACTTTAATGTGCCTCGTTGTCAGACCGCTGCCTTTCTTCCCTGCTTTCGCCCGCTTGCTGTGTTCTGCTTTCCTTTCACTTTCCTTCGTTTGCTGCCTCGCTGCTTACCTCTTCTTGCTCCTGTCTACTTCCAAGTATATTCATTGCGGACGGATTCCATATTTCCTGCTACTTCATCTTGTTTACTGGATCCTGCCATTGAAACTAGGACGTGTTCCAGCTAAAGTTCTACCCTTGGAGCTCATAGCTAATGCACAGCTACAGACCATCCATTTCTGTCAATACATCATCGAATCAGGGTTTTTTGCAGCAAGGCTTTTTCTCTGTTCAGAGAGGGCTGGCTGCAGGGGGCCCATACTGCTTGGGTTGTGGATCAACCAGGCAATGTGGCCTCCAAAGGAGCTCGCCCTTACCTCTTCACAAAGAAAGTAAAGAAGAGTGGACAACGAAGAAGAAAGATGAAGGGTCAGTTAGAAGAAGGGTGAGTTAGAAAAAGAATCCCCTGAAGATACATTTGAGGAGGTAGAAGAGGTACCATCTGCAGATTTTGAGAATACCTGCTGGGCATGGGTCACTGGGAGATTCAGCGATGTTGGTGTCTTTGATGAGTTTGTCGAACTTTTCCTCGCTTATGCGTTCAAATTGATCGAATGTTGTGGTGGTTGATGGAGAGCTGGTTTTTGGCAGGGTGTTTGTGGCACTTCAGCTTGCATTGATGGTCTGTTGTATTGCGTCTATTTTTGTTCTGAGATGGGACGTGATGTTGTCACATAAGGAATTTAATGGTATGATGCAGTTGTTGCAAGAAGTTTTTTAAAGATTTTGAACATTTATTTTTGTGGGTTTGATGCTGTTTGGATTCTTGCGGTGTAGTATGCTTTTTTTGCTTTCAGAACTGCTGATTTGTCTATTCAAATTTGTCATTGATAGTTGGTTTTGTCCAATTGGTTGAAGTGTTTTCTCCATCGTTTTTCCAGTTTATGTTTTCTTTTTTGAGTTCCCCCAGTTCTTCTGTGAATCATCTTGCTGTTATTTTCTTTGTAGTGGGTTTTAAGAGTTTTAGGGGTGCTAACGTATCTAATGTGTCTGTGATCCAGTTCTGTAGCTTCTCTTCCACTGAGCCCTGTGTCATGCTATTTAGCTGGGAGGTGTCGGGTTTGCTAGATTCTATTATATATCCTAGCATTTCCAAGTCAAGTCTTTTCCACTTTCTTTTGTTTATCCCTGGCATCATACAGCTCAGGATTGTGACAGTGAGCGGGATCATATGATGGTCGCTCCACACGATTGGTACTGGTGGGGCGGTGGTCGAGAGTCCATCGCTGCAGAACATTACATCTAAAGTGTATCCAGCTCTCTAGGTGGGACTGTTTACTATTTGTTTGAAGAGAAGGATTTGAAGTGAAGGGGTTCCAGTAGGGTGCTGAGGGAGTTTGTAGTGGTTTAGTTTTCCATTTTGAACCAAAGTTGAAGACTCCTAGAACAATTATGTGGTCATGGTTGATAGAGAGGTTGGCTATTGCATCAGTAAGATTTGTGGTGAAGTTGTGGTTGTAGGTGGGTGGTCTGTAGATCAGAAGGAACAGTAGGTTCAACTGGTTGTGGAGCTTGAGATTGACTAGGAGTGATTCCCAGTCTTCTATGTCTAGGGGTGGGGTGGTGAGCAGATGTGAGTTTTGTGCGCTAGGGCAATTCCTCCTCCTCTTCCATTTCCTCTATTAGAGTTTATTAGTTTGTATTGTAATTATTGTGTATGGCTTTGTGTCTGAATACTTTATAGCTGTCAAATAGCCATGTTTCTACTGGATTGTGTCCTCCCACGCATTCCTCATCTTTGATATACTCCGATATCCTGCTTCCAGCTCCAGAAACCTTTCACAGCAGAGGCGGCATGCATTGTTGACTTTGTGTCCATCGACAGCCTCGGTCCGCTCTCGACCGTTATGTCGACATTGATATAAATATCGCCCATCGCACCCGTTGCCTCAGTTCTGTTTTTCCACACATCTGTGCTTGCGAACTGTTCACAGGCCTCTGCGATTTTTCCATTGCACTATCAAGTTTACTCGACAATGTCTACCTCCAAAACGGGGTTCAAGAGATGTTCAGATTGCAGGTCAAAGATGTCCATCACAGACCCACACCTGATATGTCCATGGCGTCTGTGCACACACCATAAGGTCAACGACTGTGGCTCCTGTCAGTCCATGACAGTTAAGACCTTACAGGAGAGGAAGGGGAATCTTGCCCTGGGTAGGCCTTCACCCAAGTCCTCTTCTACCACCCCATCAGAGATGAGATTTTCGGACAACATGTGTTTGAGGGAAGTTCCTCCTCTCAATTCCAAGAAGTGCAGTAAACATGTGAAGCGCTCTCAGTCGAGGTCTTGACACTAGTCGTCACTAGTCGAAATCCAGGAAGCAATGCCATTGATGCCATTGATTCCGGTCATCCTCCTTGGACTGCTCATCTTATAGAAAATGGGTATGTTTCCTAAGTAAAACGGCTTCAAAAGCGAATTGGAGGATTTCCAACTAAAGATTTGGAGGTATTCTCGAAGGCGGCATCATCTTCCCCTTTGATTAAATCAAAAAAGGCTTCTGACCCCATCACGCCTTGCAAGGTTGCCAGGGCATCATTGAAACCTTCTGATTGCGTGCCTAAGAGCCCAGACAGAAAGACCTTGAAGGTTCCTTGGGTGGCGTTGACAGACTCGACACCACGAGCGACATTGAAGTCAGTAACTTCTCCTTGTGCTTTGTCGAAGGTTTTCGACGTCGAGCTCTTTGACGTCGAAGTCGACATTGTTGAATCCATCGACATCCTCATTGGGAGTGTCAAGCGCTTTTAAGCCTCTGGCTAAGAAGGACTATTTCCGGTCCACGAGGAGCAGTATGATCAAAGCCCACTTTTTGGATTGGAGTATGCCACTACAAATGTTCCAGAGGAACTCCTCACAGGGAAATCGAGAATGAGAGACCTAGTAGAGACACTGAAGGATGCAAGTGGCCTGGACACTTCTCCAGAGGTGGAGTTTGGAACACCTCAGGCCTTGGGAATGCTGATGCTTCTTATAGGTCAGTGATGTCAAATGTTATTGAATACCTTGGCTAGGGTAGAACTGCTGTGGAATTTTAACAGGATGAGTTAAACAATATCCTTGAAAAGGGTGCTCCAAAGGATCCTATTCCTCCTTTTCATACAGCATGAGAAATAGGGTGCTGGACAACTGGAAAAAGACATATTCCACTCCAGCTTTTAATAAGGATTTCACCAAGAAATATAGGCCTTCCTCTTGGGATCCCGAATTCCTTTCAAAACATCCGAGTCCAGAGAGCTTGGTGGTTCAAACGCCACTTCAGCATCCAAGGGAGCTGCAAGTGCCACTATTCCACCAGACAGGAATGATAAAAATGTGACGCCCTTGGGAAGACACGGTTAACACTACTTGCGGCCTGACCAAATGTTCTCATACTCTATGGGAAGTTGTGGCGATGGCTGCAGAGCACATCCCAGAGAGGGAAGAGAGAGAAAGATTTCTAAACATTATACAGCTGCTTGCCGCTCTTTTTCACCACTTAGCAAGCCACACCCACCTGGTCCCTTCGTGCTTGCCGCTCTTTTTCCCTACTTAAGGTGCCCTCCAGCCTCTTTTCCTTTGCATATGGGGAGCAGGTGCAAGTGAAACCAGGTCACCTGGCCTAAACCCTGCTCACCTGGTGCCTTCCTGCCCGACGCTCTTTTTCCCTACTTAAGTGGCCCTCCAGCCTCTTTTTCTTTGCAGATGGGGAGCAGGTGCAAGTGGATCTATGTCACCTGGCCTAAGCACCACCCACCTTCTTAGCTCTGCCTCTTCCTTCCTGCTCTTAACTATTAGATCAAGGTCGTCTCTCGCCCAGGCGTCTCTAGCGAAGGGCAGACGAAGAAAAGGGCAATTCCTGTTTAGGACCTGTTTGGAACAGGAGGACCCAGGTCCCAACCCCCTGTTCAGACAGAAGGTAAGCATGCACCAACATGCGTTACTCCCTCTGTCCCCACAGGCCATCCCCACCCCCTCTGCCCCCCCCCCCCTGATGTTCCCTTGTGCCCCCACCATTCTCGTACACAGGTGTTGCCTGTTTTGCTTGATTCTTCTATCCTGCTCCCCCCTCTGCCCCCTCAAGCCCACTGCTGCATGAGTCTGTCCTGATAAATTCTGGTTTCACCATCACCTGTCTTGTGGCCAATGCTGGATTTGACTTTTATGGACTTCATTCATTCACGGTGCGTCACCCTTTCTCAACTCTCATGCTGGACTTCCTGTGCATCTTGTACTCATGGTGGCCCTGAATCATGCTGTTCCCATCTTCATCATGTATCCTGGCTTGCAACATTATGTGACTTCTGCAATTGTAGTCACTCTCCCCTCTTGCTTCTCCACTCTTTTGACTGCAAGCTCTTAGTTCTCTCCTCCTTTCCCTTCTCCCTTTTCATATCTCCTCCCCTTACTTTCTTCTATGCACTTACTCTATCAGAATTGTCCCTGGACCTAGTATAATAGCAACCTCGTCTGTCTCCTCCCCACTCGCCTTACTGGTTTTTCCTCCCCACTGCCCCTCCAGCACTATCTGATATGTCGTCAGGCCTAGTATGATAGTCGCCTGTTTTGTTCCTCCCCTACCTTTCTGCACCCCTCTCCCTCAACTCTTGTTTTTCTCCGGCTCTACCAAGAAATGTAGTCAGGCCTAGTACGGTAGTCACCTGTCTGTTTCCATTTCCTTCCCACTCTTCCCCTCCCTTCCTTATCTATGTCTTAGCTCTTGCACTATCTGAAATGTTGTCAGGCCGAGTACGATAGTTAATTTCACATCCTTACTGTTCATGGCCTGTAAGAATGTCATTGTATTTTCCCTTTTTCCCTCCCTTGCCTTGAAGCGCTTTGAAACACATTGTGTATAGGCGCTATATAAATAAACTATCATATCATATCATATCATGGCAAGGATGCCATGTGCCAGTCCATACAATCTGGGGGAGACACTGCAGAGTGTGTTAGTTGTGCCATGGCGCTGGGTACAGTGACAAAAATATTTGCTTGGCTGTGGAAGTCAGGCTTTGCACTCAATGTCCAAGCTAGGTTGCTGGATTTGCAATTTATGGGTTCTCAGCTTTTTGAGTCAAACATAGATGAAAGTCTGGAAAAACCTCAGTCTCGAAGGCTGCTGCGAAGTCCTTGAGTGTGGTGATTCTCCAACCCCAGCAGAGCCGTTCCACTCTTCAAAGATGGAAGGGTCGGTAATTTTGCTTTTATTCATCCGTGAGAAGAGTGAGAGGACAGTTCTCTCAAAGGCGTCAGAGGAGACAGCCTTGTGGTCCGCAGCCACAGTGGCACCAAAACCACTTTGAGGCTTTAGTCCACAGGACTGTGGTGAGAGGCAGATTGTCTCAGCATGTGGAGGAGTGACGAAGTATTACTACCGATGCTTGTGCACTTCAGACAGTTGCTCATGGATACTGCCACCATTTCCTGAAAAGACCTCCGGACTGCCCTCAAGCGGCCAGCCATTGAAGGATTCGGACCTGCTCCTCTTACAGGAAATCTTTACCCTGTTGAAGAAAGGTGCAATTGAGTTGATACCTGCAGGGCAGCGAAATCGAGGTTGGTACTCGACTGATTTTCTAATCCTGAAAAAGGACAGAGGACTGCAACCTACCTTCGACTTGAGAGGCTTGAACAAGTACCTTAGGAAGGACACGTTTGAGATGGCTACTCTTTCGCAGATCCATCAGGCCCTTCAGCTCCAGGATTGGATGCTTACTTCCATGTGTCAATACATCAACAGCACAGGAAGCACCTGAGATTCCCCATTGGCAGTACTCACTATCAGTTTAGTTTCGTTTGCTGCCTTTCAGGCTCACCTGCACCCTGAGGGGCTTCACCAAGTTGATGGTAGTGGTTGCAGCAAATATAAGGGGGGAGGGATTTACATCTACCCCTACATGGATGAATGGCTGGTCAGGGCTCATTCTGCTGAACAGGCTCTAGAACATCTCAGCAGCACCTGCCACTCAGTCCACAGGCTGGGCTTCTCCCTCAATTTCAAGAAGTCCCACATGATACCTTCCTAGAAGCTCCCGTTCATTGGAGCAGTCCTGGACTGATCCTTGGGGAAAGCCTCGCCACCCGAGGTAAGTGTTCAACACATTTCACAGATGCGAAGTACATTTCAGAGCGCCCAACAACTACCGGCCTTCGACTTTCTGATGATTTTCCTGCATTTATCTGGTGCTAGAGTCCTGTTTGAAATGAGGTCTCTCCAATGGACCCTCAGATTCCAGTGGTCACAGTTCTCCGGCAGAATGACGGACCTTCAGGTCCCGAGCAAGATCATACAGGATCTCCATGATCTCCTATGGTGGCCTGTAAGGAGGATTTGTTGAAGGGAGAACATTTTTGGCAACCCTGGCCGGAGAGAACGGTAGTGACGGATGCTTCTCTGATAGGTTGGAGAGCCTATGCCAACGATTTGACAATCAGCAGTCATTGGTCTCCATACGAGTCCATTCTACACATAAACATTTTGGAGCTGAGGGCAATAAGACTGGCGCTGATGGCCTTTCTGCCCTCTGCGAGAGATAAAGGTCCTGATAATGGCCGACAACACAGTGGCCATGCATTACCTCAACAAGAGACGAGATGTAGGGACACTACCACTGTGCAGAGAGGCAATGCAGCTCTGGTTTTGGGCACTTCAAGAAAGAATCTCTCCATCAGCCGTGCACCTAGCCGGAGACGAGAACACGTGCAGACTTTGAATCTGCCGCTGCTAAAAGGAAAGGACCAGAAAACAAGCCTTCTCTGGTTAATGTAGAAACATGAGATGAGATGGTAAAAGCATACCAAGAGACAATCACAAAAGCAACTAATGCTATTGTCCCACTAAAGACAAGACTGCTGGCCTGTACAAAACGATTGCCTGATTTTCCCCTGAGCTAAAAAGGCTCATGGTATTAAAAAACAAAAGTTTGTATACTTGGAAACACACAGGAACTGATAAAAACAAGGAAGCATACTGCATTACTGCAAAACGATACAAATTAGCCATTATAAATGCTAAAAAGATGATGTATGAAACACGGATAGCCAATGCAGAACACGACTCTCAAGAACTCTTTAAGATGCTCAGGGAGCTGGGAACCCCTGCTCTAACAAACAGGAAGGTCCAAAAAAAGGTACAGTATGGTGCACATCTATTCAAGAGGCTATGCTGGACAATCTAGACAAGATCAAACAAAATATAAATCCCCAGAGGATAGGGATGTTTCTGGAGAAAAGCAAGAAAGTAGCATGCATGTGATAAATGACACCAAGCAGGCAGATACAGGGGCTCCCTTCAGTTTTAGACCGGTCACAGAAGCTGAACTGACGGCCATTATTAATAATCTCAAACCAACAAATTGCAAGGGAGATATTTGCCCTGCAAATACTGTAAAAGCATTCACACTGGCTCTTATAGGCATCCCTACTAAGTTTGTAAACACATTCTTTACAGAATGCCAGGTGCCAGATGAATTGAAAAGCGATTGGATTTCACCGCTTCTCAAAAAACCTGGCCTTGATCCCCTCATACCAACCAATTACAGACTGATCACCAATACCCCATTTATGCTTAAAATACTAGATAGGGTGGTATATAAACAAATCCTTGAACACCTGATGAACTACAATATCCCTAACAAATGGCAATCAGGTTTTAGAGCAGGATATGGTACGGAAACTGCCTTTTTGGACCTCAAATGCAGTATGCTGCAAAAAATAGACAGATGTCAAATAGTGCTCCTCATGCTGCTAGACTTGTCTGCCGCTTTTGATTTGGTAGTCCATGCACTACTGATCAAGAAGAAGTGACAAACTTTACCGACAGCAGCACGGATGAAATCTTTTTTGGAACATACATTAATCACTGTCTGTACTAACATGGCAGAAGTCAGCCCAGTCCACCTTGATTATCTAGTCCCTCAAGGGGCTTGCCTCTCATCATCCTTATATAATATTTTGACCGTTCCTCTGTTCGAGTTACTCGAGGAGAGGGGAATATGCTTTGCTAACTATGCAGATAACACACAGTGCACCATTCCACTAATAGGAATACATGAAGAGGATAGATGTGCGATCAATGAAGTATATGGAGTGATCGAAGCCTGGATGCTAAAAAGCGGATTAGCATTAAACAATGAAAAAACAAAATTGATGGTGTTAGGTACAGGTATAAGAGTACAAAAGCTGGGCCTAAAATGTGCACACTTGCAGGTGGCAGGCTGCAAAATCACCACTAAACAGAAATCTAAAACCCTGGGGGTCTATTTTGATCAAAGCCTAAATATGCAAGCCTATGTCAACATCCTTGTGTCAACATCAGCATAATATGTAAGGCTATTATTCCAGATTCGTCCTTACCTCACGGAAGAAAAGCTGTGAGACAGTGGCTAGGGCCATTGTCAGCAACAAGAACGATTATTGTACAAGTATCAAAATGTAAATGGACACCCCAAGACTATGGAACCTCCTCTTCATCAGCATAAGACTCACCCCTACATTACTACAATTCAGAAAAGAACTCTAGACCCACCGCTTCAAAGAATCTCTCCTCCTCAACACCTAGGCCATCATGTCGCCCCCGTGCCACCTGACATGTAGACGCCATTTGCCCCTCTCCTCTCCGCCACCTTGTACAGCTGTGCCCCTCTTCTGTGCCCATCTGTATCTTACCCCCTGTTGTATATATGTTCTTTTGTTGCCTCTGAAAAGTGCTCTGTTAGGCATCTGTATTGTTCTTTACCCCTGTAAAGTGCTCTGTTACTTCTTGAAGCTAGGTCTGTGCTCAATAAATACCAGAATAGTAGTTATAACACGGTGGCAGACGCTCTGAGCAGACAGAGCACAGCCTCCCACAAGTGGGAGTTTGCTCAGGAAGTCCTTTTAGAGATCTTTGCCCTTTGGGAAATCCCTTAAGAGGATCTGTTTGTGTCCAGTATCAACAGGAAAAGCAACCTGTTCTGCTCCAGGGAACAGGTCACATTTCCTGTTGATACACACCATTACAAAATGTAAGTGTGCTGAAACCTCTCAGTGGCAAAATGTGAATGTCCTGAAACTCCACAGAAAAAAAGGTCAAATGTGGTGAAATCTCACAGTAGCAAGATTCAAATGTGGTGAAATCTCACAGTAGCAAGATTCAAATGTGGTGAAATCTCACAGTAGCAAGATTCAAATGTGGTGAAATCTCACAGTAGCAAGATTCAAATATGAATAAGGAAGAAATCCATTTCCAGCACAAAGATACACATTTGTGATGTGCAGCTTGCAGGCAGATCGCTAAAGTAGATGCACGAACCGACTGAGGAACGTTACAAATTCTATTCAACTTATTTATTCTGTGGGTTTACATACTGGAGAATAGGTGAACAAAATACATTTGATACACAAGAAATGTAATTCTGAACGGATCAGTGGAGTACAACAAAAATGTATTGGATGCATAACTTTGAATTAATAAATACCACTCTGTTTTCTGTGGGAAGCCTTCAGTAGCCTAATGTTTTAGTACGTCTGTGCCATTACAAAAGGAGACCAGCCAAATGCAAATTAGTCCTGGTCCTGCCACCAAAAGGTGCAGTCCAGTCCATACTGCATGGTCACATGCCCTTTAAACTAGAACACTGGCCGCACCAGCCATGCTTTAACCCTGTGAGCTAGCAGTTCAGGCAGGATTGCTCCCATTGGTAGGATGACCAGGTCTAATTTGCATATGATGAAATTGAAGACTGCTCAAAGTGAAGTCACTGCTTACAACTGATCCAAAGTGTTCCAGCTATGCCTTCCTTTTGATCCCTAAGTGAGAGAGTGTATGCTCAGATGTAAGTACATTAGTTACTATCCCTAGTGAATCAAACTGCATTCCACTAAGCCTAACAGTTCTGTGCCTGAAAATATCAAGGCTAGAATAGTGAGTATTGAAATCTTTATGCTCTTCCTGTCTTGCGTACCTACCTGACACATTCCAACCTAACTTTGATATATATTTGTCTGCGTGGAAGCCTGTCCTTCCAAGTTGAGTAATGAAACTGTTCCTCCTGCTCCAGGCTGGGTATTTTCGGTTGGTCCCAGGTGCATTGTGGTACGTTATTTGTGTTCATTGTTAAAATAATTTAAATGCACATCTTTTTAACTGGCTGCCGTTTAATATTTTGAAAAATAACAGTTGTTTCATATTCGCTCTAAATCATTTTTAGACTGAAACCCTGGTTTCCCAGGCTCTCGGGCCACAATGTCTTTGCAATACGCACTTTTGCTGGAGAATACTGAGCAGGTGCTGATGGCGTGTGCTAACATAGAAAGGTTTCTGACAAATGAAGGCTGTTTGAAAATCAAAGACAGTGCTTTAGAAGTTACTGTGCATTTTTGTGTTTTATCTGTTTTAAAATAAAGGTTATAAACTCAATGCCATTTAAAGGGTCGTCTGAAAAAGCCTAACCAAAATGGAGACTCGGCTAATGGAAGATGGTGGTTTATTATGTATATTCATTTGCTCTCAATCAGTGCTGGTAAGAGGTTGGAGAGCTAGAGAATAAATGTGTGCAGCTGAGCCAGGGGTTCTGGCTTGGCTAGAACCCACAACTTCCATCCTTCATCCTGACTGTTTAACAGAAAACGTGGTGTCCTGCAGCCACACCCGACACGGAAACCTCACTAGTATCCTGCTTCCCCGCCCTCTACAACAGACATATTCCTGACTTAATTTCAACCTCCCCCACAAAACCCATGATTGGAGTCCTACCTCCCCAAGCTCCTTCCAAAACACCCTTAAATGGAATCCCAATTTTGCAGATGCTACCAAGTGAGATACATTGATTTGCCAATGTCATACACTCTAAAGAGGTAAAGCTGGAATTTCAACCAAGTTTGCTATTAAAACAGTTGACAACATATCTCCTGCTTTGTATACATGACTTGAAAAGCCCACAAATCATATTATAAACCAATCCTGACAAATATTTTAACTTTATAATGAGAAAACAGAGTATGATTGTAGCTTTTCCCCATTCGGAAAGGCCTACTAAAAGTACCACAATGCAAAGCAAATGTCAGCCTGCAAAAACTTTCTGTGGGATTTGGAGCTGTATTATCAAGACACATAGAGACAATAACGGAGAACGATGCTATTCATTGGGCCTCATTACGACTTGGCCGGTGTGGAAATAACGTACCGGTATTACCATATACCGGCATGTACAAGTTTGCCAGTTTGTTGAAGGAATTACCTCCAGCTAAGAGCTGGAGCTAAATCTGACACCCTACCTATAAATCCCCACACGGAGTCCTATTGAACTACATGAATGGGGATTTAAACCATCACCCAGGCACTAGGAATCCGGTGGTAGTTCCGCTGGACCGAGTGCCGGAAACAGGATTACCATTTGCCAATATCCCAGCAGATTTACAGCCAGAATACCAGCAAAGTTCAAATGAGCCCCAATTGTGTGAAACAATCATGGAGTGTGGAGCCGTGATGTGATAAACATATGCAATTCCCCAAAGAAGAAACACATGTTTCCTTTGTTTGGAAGAAGTCACACATTACCAGGGTTGAGGGCTGATGGAGAGGGTGCAAGGTTGAGGCCAGTTTAGAACATTGAGAGAGCTTTCAGGAATAAATGCGTCCCAAATCTGGAGGACAGTGACTTTTGCAGTTCTCCAAAGAGCTGCACATATATCTGCCTTGGAGGGGCAAATGGAGGTGTTAAAGAGTATTTGAAGAGACCCCAGTATGTCCCAGGGACTACTGTCACCAGGATTCTTCTCCTCTGAACAGTGAGCAAGAGCTGAGAACATAGCAGATCTTTGGGGCAGGAGAGGGGTGCCGCTGTGCTGGCAAATTTTCTTTTCATATTTCCGTTTGCAATGTTAATATTAATAGCAACTTTCAGTCTCAAACCCTTGTAATGTTGTGATATCTGAGTTTTTATCAATGTCTGTTTATTTCTCTTTGTAAAATGTCTTCCTACCCAAAGGCATATGGATGAGAAGCTGATGTGTTTTAGCTGGGAGCTGATGATGGATGTCTAACCCCTGTCTTCCTCTGCTGTGATTGTGTCTGTGGTATAATCCATGCTGTGGAGAGTGTTCTGTTGGTTAAGACTCTCCTCTGCCATGTACATACTCATCTCACACTCTTCTCTTTGTAATAGACAAAGGATTTCGCCTTTGTATTTCTGCTAGAGGTGGGTGAGTGGAGGGCCTCGGCTCATGTCTTCCAGGCTCCTTGACTTGAAACTCGAGTTCAGCACAAGCCAGCCATTCTGCCCCAGCCAGCCTGGGTCCTGCCTGGCTCGCTCACCTCTAATGCTGGTCAAACATCCTGCTTGTACCCTGGCGGCTGCAATGCTTTGGTCCAACTGCTTTATTTACCTACCCCAAACCCTTTAAACACACAGAAACAGGATATGCAGTGCAGAATCAAGAATCCTGTCTGTTACATTGCACTCAGAGCAATGGAGTAATGTAATCACGCTATCCTTTTTAGAGAAGGACTCCTCCGACACAGACTGCTCCCATCTAGGTCAGAGGACTTCTTGCAGCCTCTTCAGTTGTCAGAAGCTAATCTAGATAGAGAAGAACTATCAGCAGGCACATTGGCACTATCAGCAGACTGGGTGAATTTTAAACAGATCTGTGGTACAGCTGAAGTCGACGTCCGCTTGCGTGAGACTCACATGAGATGTGTGAGACTTGAGGTCTCTGCCTGCATGATGCAACTCTTGGAAGTTTCAGCTAGTCTCACATCTAATGAAATCTAGAACCCCTGATTACACCCATGGCCTACCCAGATAAAGAATATTTGAGTAGGCCTGGTTTTAAACCAGGACGTTGTTCAGCAAGACATCCATGGGAGCAATTTAAAGAGAAAGTCCTATTTTCTATATCGGTATTCCGCTCTCCCAATGTGAGTTCAAAGAGATCATTAGAAGTAATCAGCTATCTTTTTTATTTAACTAGAACAGTTGGACATACTATCCACCATATCATTTTCCAATTTTCCATAGATGTCCATGAATACACACTCTTCCCCCTGAACATAAACATCTGTACTCAAGGATCCGCAACCATGTCCATCGTCCTCTGACAGTACCTTTGGAATCCTGTGTACAATATGCCAATTCCAAAGAGAAGTTGCAGAATAGGCTAGGTTTAAATGTAGCTATGGGATAATTGTGACAGTATTCAGTTCGAGGCAACCATGTACTCAAACATCTTGCGGTTTGGTAATGCACAAATTCAGTGGTTTCTCCGCCACCATTATTACCCAAACTTTCGCCCACCCCAGAGGAAGAAGGGGACCATCAGGGCTTTTCCAGCATCTCGCAATTGTAATATTTGCTGCAACCAGGAGGTGGGTCTTTAGTGTGGCAGCATATTCGGAGGGGGGGGTGTTCTTTTCCTGCTAGGCTACCCAGAAGAACAACCAGCTGGTCCGCTGGCAAGGGGATATCATTTATTGTATTAATGGTGGCCAAAACCTGTCTCCAGAACTGGAAGGGTTTAGGGCAAGTCCATAACATGTGAAAGTAATCTCCCTGTCAGCGATGCGGGTAATTTACCTCCAGCTTTTTGCTGGAGTTACAGAACTCTCGACCTTTTGTGTTGCCGCGGCCGATGAAAACACAAGTTTGATTTTGGCGGGTGAGAGCCCATTGAATTATATGGGCATGAAGGGAGGTTGGCGGCTGAGGCATCTGACTAGAAGGCGGGTGACACTCGCCAAAAGAGTGTGAGTTAATGGAGGTAATTCATCTGCCTCACTGCCAAAACGTGTATTACGGTGGTGTGGTAATGTGGCAGTACAGTGGGGGTAACGGAATTACTGCCACTTTTTGCTGCACTGCCATTCTCATAATGAGGCCAATAGACATTTGAACTAGAACATGTACCTGCTGGGTAGACTATAAGGCTCTAAGAGTGTTGACTAGGCCCTCCAGAAGCGTTCGCAACGTGCAGGAGTCTGGCATACACATGAGAAGAGAGAGGGCCGTTGTGTTCATCAAAGAGCTACTGTTGCTTCGCTGCACGGGGCCTGCCAGTTGCAGCTCAGTGAGAAATGTAGTTATGAACAATGTAACATTTATAGTTGTACTTTTCAAAAAAATCCCCGTTTACCAATGAGTTTCTCAAGTTCGTCAACCTCTGCGCGAGTGCACTTCGGTGTCCTCCCACTCTGTCCTCCCACTCGTCGTCATCTCTCTCTCACTCTTATCTGGGCACTTTCCGGAAGCAACAGTAACAGTTCCTCTTGCAGAGCTAAATTTAATCCGCCGGCTGTTGGCGGTTTAGCTGAGTAGTACAACAGCGCCACTGTTCGCGCCAAAATAAACGGCACTATAAATGGAATAAACAAATGATTCTGACTGGAAATCAAATGATTTCCCGTTAACTTGGCAAACGACTCCGCAAATATGCTCGACATCCGAAGGGAAAGTCCCCCACGTCAGAGTCAAGCACACGTTGCTCAGCGTAGCCAGGATTGGCTAACAAGTGGGGCCTCAAGCTAATGTAGTTGGGCGCTGCAGTGACATTACCATCTTTAAATGCCCACACGGAGCTGCTGAGTGGGCATTTACAGATTTTAGGTGGGCCTTACCGCTAACCCTGTCTATGCAACGGGTTGTTGGGGAATTGTCGTACTTTATTAACCGCACTTTCCGAGCGGAGCCATATTGGTGCACTATACAATGTTCTAAAATATATCAGTCCTGCCCAGGGAGAGCTAATTTTACATCTCAGAAAAGACCTGCATGCAGATCTACCTGGAATGAAGGGTGAGCAGTAGCACACTCTGCAACTCCCCACTCACACAGTTCCCGTGAGCTCAGTTTAGCATTGTGAAAAAGCAGGGCCGGACTGGAGGCCCTGCCCTTGCCTATTCACCCGATCATGACTCAGTCCCTGGCCCATTCATTGGCTTTGCCTTTGCCCTGTCAGATCCTATGATTTAACGCTGGGTTAACAGTTCTATAATAAAGCTACACTGTTATTTGTATGTTGTTCTCTGCACCGAGGGGTCCAGGTCCTGATCTAGGATTTTCAGGCCCTGGACTTCTAAAGATTTGCAGGGCACCGCATTTGCATATGTAGTGACTGCAGTGACATCACAGAAAATGATTCCTATGTTTTGCACTTGGAAACATTACCAATCAATTATTGTACAATTGACATGCAATGCTGACCTCACAGTGAGCCACTGCCCTCGCCAACACTCCATGTCATGCCCCTGCCTCACTGAAGCACTTCTGCTAAAGGGACCACAAGTCGCAGAATGCATACGGAGTCAACACAGAAATTGCATTCTATTGCTCGAAAACTCCCTCCCCCACCACTCAGCCACGATGTATGCCCCAAGTGGTTACCTATGCGCCAACCTTACACACTACCATAGGCACACATCTAAAACACCACAATTAACAACACAAAGCCAGCATAGGCCGTAATATGCCAAGAACCATGTGGGATGTGCAAGGAGGATAATGCATGTAGAAAATGGGGGTGCACAAATACGATGCAGAGCAGATGGGCACAACACATGTGTGCACATGCCTTGTCTCAAATGCACAGACATCCTTCTGCCCTTGTCCTTGAGTTGCCCAAAACTGGTCCAGTGAAGTGGGAGAATGGAAGACCAGGCTCCCGTCCTTCACCTCTCGCGCTTGGCCTAGAGGGTCACGGCCCAGACACCCGCCGCGAGAAGAGTTTGTCCATTTACCAGACGACCAGGTACCCTGGTACAGGAACATACGGATGTGTCCACCTGCTTGCCCAACAGCCCGCACTGGCCATGCCGACACCTGCGGCTCGGATCAGCTAGATTAAAAACCACACGTCGTTAGAGATGCCATGACGACCTAGACAACGGGAAGCACATCTGTACAAGTATACACACTTAACATTTCCACACCAATCTACACGAAGAACATACTCAGTGCTCTGACGTAGGCGACAGGCATATTCACGGACGTGCATCTTTATTATTTTTACATAGGCTTTCAGAATGCAGAAACGCAAGATGCATCATGAACTCATCTATAACGCTTGCTCACGCTTCCCTTGAAACCCATTACCGCCATGAGAGGTATAATGGAAACACAATACTGGTCATGGAAATGTATGCTACTATAATCTAAAGCACCTATGCACCAAACAGACTACTTAAGCACCAGGCCCGAGTAGGCCTCAAACAAGAGCTCCCGTGGGCATTAACAAAGCAAGAGTCAGGTTGCTGATCCTGCAGAAAGAACCCGATGGAGCAACCAGCCAAGGTCGCAATGTTGCAAGCCCACATCCAAGAACAAATCATCAAAGGCACGATGTTGCAACCTCGCACTCCGCGTACCAACGTTAAAGTCATATCTACAAATTAAACCAGACACACAGTGGAAAAGCAATATTAATTGTGCAGAATTCTGCCTCAAACACGGTCCCGCCTCACGTGACCAAGCCGAATCTGACGAGATGCCAAAACCCAGGAGAGAAAAGGCGTATGGGTCCCTCACTACGAGACACAGGCCGAGACACTTGAAAGGCTCAATGGACACCTGCTACAGTGGGAGCGGTCAGCCTTCCACCTATGAATAAATCCTCACATTGTCTGCACGTACCCATATTGAAACATTGTTGCAAACACAGGTACACCGAGAGCTGGGAACAACGGTGGTCCCAGGCTGGGGAGCTCACGGATGCACCAATCAGAACATGGGGCTCTTATCTCAGACGTCAGTAACATTAGCCAATCCTCAGGAGCCTTCATGTAACAATTCTTATGTATCCAATTATAGGGACAACCCAGATATACCACCTGACTACACCTTGTCCACTAATATCATTCTCTATATGTGTACTATACTAACCCTACCACTCAAGTAACCAATTAAGAGTGGCGATAGGTTTTTTGTTAACTTTCTGAAGTGACGCAAGTAGCGCGTCATAATGCAGTAAAAAGGGCCTGCGAGCCCCACGATTATGTGTGTGTCAGGACGAACGCGTACGCTCCTCGACCCATCCCTGCCGTTTGCATAATAAACAGCAGAGTCGCCTTGCTCCTTGTGTGTGTCTCATACTCTATCTCATCTGGGATATACGGGAGGAGTTGGGGCCTCCCTGCCCGGAGGTCTGCGGACGGCCCGGCCGACCCCGGCAGAATTTCCCCCCGACAAGTTGGAGGCACTGCTGAGATCTGTTTAAGATCAACTTTTATTTTTAGTTTTCCAGGCACTCCCGTTGCGAGGAGGCCCGGCGGCGCGGCCCTTTCTGCCGTTGCCCCCTTCTGAGGACTACAGGACCATCGCGGAGCCGCGAGAAGACCGGACAGCGCAATCCGGATATTGGCCCTCGGGAGCCGGTTGAGAAGTATCCCGCCCGCGGTCGGCGAGTGTCCAGACGTGGTCCAGACGAGGGGAGGTGGCGAGCCGCTTGGAGGGTGCACGCAGTCGAGCGGCCCTGCATCGAGAGAACTTGGTGAGCATGACACGCGCAACAAGCAATGCGAAATTGTGAGGGAGGGGGAGGAAGTAAATAAAGGAGGAGGGAGGTATTGTTCAGATGTGCGGTGAAGGTTTAACTGAGCGTTGCTAATGGAATGAATGGTAGTGAGACGAGTGCGAGAACAGTCGGCTAACGTTACGCGAAAGAGGGGGCGGGGCACGAAAACATCACGTGCAGCCGCTCGTAACAGTCAGCTAACGTTACGCGAGAGAGGGGGCGGGGCACGAAAACATCACGTGCAGCCGCTCGTAAGAAACTGATGGCTTAAAGTGCGACTAAGTGTGAGGGTGGGTGTGTGTGGTTTCCTACGACTTGACATTTATTGATCAATGAGTAGATGAGGTTCCCTATTGTTCGAGCAAGAAACTCGATAGGTAGATGACGTTTCCCTGTGGCCGGTAGCTAGCTACATAGTTGCCCAAAACGGAAGATAATTGGCTGGTTAAGCCCTCCTGTTGAGGGGCGTATCACACGCGAGGCGACGCAGCGTGCGCAGTCCGGTTATATTATTGATGAGATTACCTTGTTCCAGGAGAGACAGGAAGACAGCTGTAGGGTTAGCGGGGTAGATTGCAAGTGTATTTTGAACTTAAAGAACATAACAAGAATATACCAGTAGCTCGAAGAAATCGGTGACGTCACCAGTAGGGATTTAATAGGATATCGCGAGCACAAGGGATTTTGGGTTTGAGAATGGTGGGGAAGAGAAGCATGATAAAGGAGCTGATACGGAGATAAACTATAAACCAGTGGATCGAAAGAAGAAGGGGAAAGGGGCGTGGCTGCGCACGGAGAACGCCGGCCACGGCGAGTGTAAAAGGGGGAGGAGAACGGAGAAACAGGACGACTGTATAAGATCGTCGTAAGGGGTACGCAGCCGCAGGGGGCTGCGTGCGCTTCGGCCGCAGGGGGCTGTAGGGGAAGGAATATAATATAACATCATATTTATTATTATTGCATAATTTGTCAAAGGATTGTCGTAAGTCCCCACACTTGCGGGGCGAGGTAAGAAATACAAGGTTGTACATTATAAACTGCTAGTAAGGGGAAGGGTAAAAAGGGGAGTGCAACTATGTCATACGGGAGAGGGTCGGGAGGGTGGGGGAACACCCTCACTACCCCACTACAGCACATATGCACCACACTGCCACCACATAGGGAGAAGTTAATTAAGTACAGCATAGAGTGGACCCAGGGGACAGACAACAAAATGTTAACACCATGGCCGCCTAATGGTAGTTTCGACCCATATGCCCAACATTCACTACTGAACCATCTGCACAATACATACAAGGGGAAGAAGTTGGCAAACCATGTGGAGGTGTTTAACTTATGGAGGATGTTCCAGGGGTCTCGACCAGGACCAAATGGAATGTTCACTATGGGGGAAACACCGGAAGAAAAGGAGATTAAGAAAGAGGGAACGGGTGGGGAAAAGGAGTGCGAAAGTACAAAGAATACGGGGAAAGAAAGACAGGGAGGAGAAAAGGTTGATAAATCAGACGACATAAAAAAGGAACTGAGCAATGAGATAACCATAACACCGGGAGTGAAAACCGAGGGAGGAGGGTTGTACCCTTTAAGAGAATTAGGAGAAATAGAAGGACAGTTAAGGGCGGCTGAAGGATACTCAAACCCGGCATACAGCCCTCCACCATATGTGGCTCATGGGAAGATACCAATGGGTTAAGGGAGGATTAGAGAAGAGCAGACTGTAGAGATAGGAAACGATGAGTGGGTAGCTGCACAGATATTGTTGAAATTACGAGGCTCACTAACTGGAGAAGAAAGGGAGGCGGTGAAGAGAACAAACGAGGATAGTGCCAGAGAGAGTGAAATGAGGGGAGAGGAGCTACTACGGCAGAAGGAAGAGATTTTGGAGGAAAGATTAGCAGAACTAAGGGATGAGCAGAATGAACTGATCAAACAACTTGAGCGGGAGGAAAGAGAGAGAGTGAGGAAAAGGAAAGAAGGTAAGGACGAATTGGAAAAATTAAGGGAACGAAGTGAGGAACAAAAGAGAGAAGCTGAAAGGGTAAAAGGAGCAGCAGATAGGGTATCAAGAGTAGTGCTGAGAGAGAAGAAGAAGGAAGAAGAAGAAAAGGAAAAGGAAATGGAATTATGGAGGAGGAGGATAATATCGGAGACAGCTAAGAAATATGAAGAGGGGAAGGTAATAGAGAGTATAGTAGAAAGAGAAAGGGTGAAATGGGAAAGGAAGAAAGAGGATGAAAGGATATTGGAACAGATGAGCAACGAAGTAATGGAGGAGTTGAAAAGGAAAAGGGAGGAAAATAGTAGGGAAATGGAGGAGAGGAGTGAAGGAGGAAGAGAAGAGAGGGGTTGGGAGAGTGAAAGATGGGGAGATGTATATAAAAGTAGGGAGGTAGCAACGACATCAGCACTAGGGGGGACAGTTGTTAACAACGAAAGGGGAGAAAGAGACCTAATAGATTTGAAAACGGTAACAATAAAAGGAAAAAAGGCAGAGTGGGGGGTGCCATTTATGAATGATTTTTGCAGTGAGGAGGAAGGAGGAGTGGAGAAGGATGGAAGAAAGAGTGAAAGGGAAAGCTTAGATAAACTGTACCTCACTAGAACAAACATAGATTCGCCCTGGATAAGTAGAAGATGGGAGGAGCTGGAGAGAAGTAAGGAGGAAGTGAAAAGAATAGGGGAAACACAAACCAATGAAACCACGCCACCCACATCCCCATCACGCCGCCCTCCCACGTCACTACCTACATGTTCAACCACCGCACGCTCTCTGCAAAGAATAAAGCTCGCACCCTTCATGAACGAACTTACACCCTATGCATGCCGGCTTAGGGACCTCCCTAGTCGCAGGCAAGACAGACAAATAAACATACCCATATTGAACACAGGAAATGATGAAAGAAGGGGGAAGGAAGAAGAGGGAGGTAGGGGAAGAGGTAGTAAGGAAGAATTTGAAGTAGTAAAAGAAATGGGGGAAGAGGAGGGGTGTGAAGACTCAATATCATGGAGCGTAAAGGGTGACACAAGACAGAATTTAATGCCACTGCTGGAGAGAGGAGGGGTTAGACCACAGTATGTACCTTGGAAACATACGGATAAGGAAAATATAAAATGTAGGCTCCCATCACTAAGTGGAGGTGCGGGTAAGTGGATATATGAAATGGAAAAACACACCGCAGGACAGAAACTGGCAGTAGGAGATGTGAAGGGCCTGTTAATATCAATATTAGGGGATAGAGCGGATGACATTTGGAAAAGAGCGGGATTCCATGGGGTAACAATAACAAACACATCGCATGATGGGGCACCATTTGCAAACTGCAGACATGCGCTATGGCAGGCACTGAGAGTGCAGTACCCAGACACATCAGACATAGGAGCCATTACTTCCCGTAAGATGGGTGAAAATGAGGATCCTGTTGATTATATCCAGGATATTCAAGAGAAGTGGCGCATGGAAACTAGAGAACAATGGGACAAAACACCAGCCATATTTTATCATATACTAGTACAAGGGCTCCCAGAAGGAGTTCAGAAACAACTAAAGAAAGTAGTGGGAATGGAAGCAAAACCATGGCCAGAAATACAACTGACTATAGTACATCACTGCAGGACATGGCAAGGAAAAATGAAACAAAAGGAGGAGGACAGGAAAACAGAAGAGGCCAAATTAGTACAGAAAAAACTTACTAAATATACAATGGAAGGGGCACTAATAACTACGCCCACACCAATGGCCCAAAGCCCAACGCAAGTAGTGGCTGCACAAGATCCAGCTCAAATAACGCCTCCACAAGGTGTAATACAGCAAGTGCCGCCTCTGCAATTACACGCACCAAACATGGGAGGAGGGTACCCAATGCAAGGAACTGGGTATTATAGTTATAACAGAGGGAGAGGAGGGTTTATGAGGGGGAGAGGATATGGATATAATACCCAGCAACAGGCTGGGGGACTTAGAAATTACTACCCCACAGGGCAACCCGTATACCAGGACAACACAGGGAGCTTCCCATGGCAAAACAGGGAACCACCCGTGTGTTGGAGCTGCGGACTATTAGGACACATGTCACGTACATGTAGGGTCAGGCCAGGAACACCAGCATGGAATGAACAAGCACAACCTAGGACATCACAAGAACAGCAGGGCATACAACAACAGCAGATGTCACAACAAGGGAGTGACCAACAACAACAAACACGACAGCCACAAACCTATTCACTGCCACAACAACAAGTGGCGTTAATACAACCACCACCCCAAACTGAACGAACACAATTGGGTGGGGTGACGGTGTTGGGACACAACCCTTACACAGGGAATGGCCAATCATTGTACCCCCAATAGGCCAGCCCACCGACGGCCTTGGTGTGTCCCATCCTGTCAGTAACACCTAATAGTGCGGAGGAACCACGCATAGAGGTAACGATAGGTGACAAAAAATTATCATTTCTTGTTGACACCGGGGCAACTCGGTCTTGCATAAGGGAAGGTAAATTTAAGATGTCAGGCGAAGCCATGAACACCCAAGGATTTTCTGGGGCTAAAGGGTTGGTTCCATTTACTGATAACATTCCCTTATCTATTGGAGATTATGATCTGTCAGTTCCACTTTTGTATTATAGTGCCTCACCAGTAAATATACTGGGGAGGGACATAATGAACAGGTTGAACATGACGATCTCCTTTACAGAGGATGGCATTATTTGCTCTACTCCAGGGATTAACATGCTCGCAGCACGACAGATTTTGCAAGCATACTGTGGACAGACAGCGATTAGGGCGGAGCCAGTAGATGGCGAAATATTCCAATATGGCACAGACATGGCATTTGCATGGATGCCAGGGATAGAAGGGAAAATATGGAGGAGACCAGCAGCCTATCTATTCCGACCAGAAACACCAGGTAATGAACTAGAAGGGAAGGTGTTTGTAGTGGACATTGAGAGCATTATTGCAACAGCTGATTATGTTGCTGTGCACGCCCAAGATAAAGAAGGGAGAGCATGGAGGGCGGTGATAGCACTAGCAGAAGGATGTAGGCTGACCCAGGTGTCAGATGAAGAGCTGTTCTCAGAAGAAAAGGAAGAAAATGAAATGGTGTTCATGATGAGTGTAGAAATATGGCTAAGAGTGGCTCACAAACAAGTAGCACAGAAAATTGCAATGGCACTTGAGGCACCCGCAGGCACCCCAGTCCCATTTTTTAAGGAGGATATGTCAAAGGTGCCCAAATCATTATGGACTATTAGCCCTTATGACGTGGGATGCATAAAAAGCATAGGGGGTGTAAGGATAAAATTGAAAAAAGGTGCCATACTGCCAAGAGTGAAACAGTACCCATTGTCAAAAGAGGCAGATGAGGGCATATATGAAACCATAACGGCCCTTATAAACAATGGCATATTGGTCCCCTCAGAATCACCATGTAACACAGCTGTGTACCCGGTGCGCAAAGCTAAAGGGGGGTCTTGGCGCTTCATACAGGACCTCAGACCCTTGAACAACATAGTAGAAGCAGAGTATCCAGTAACAGCAAACCCGGCCACAATATTGTGTGGCATTCCAGCAGAAGCATCACGATTTACAGTGATTGACCTTAAAAATGCTTTCTTCTCAATACCATTACACCCAGACTCACAAGATTTGACAAGCTTCACTTACCGAAATACAAAGTGGAAACATACCAGATTACCACAGGGGTATTGTGAATCACCCTCAATTTTCAATAGAGTAATACAGATGGATTTGGGTAACGTTGAGGTGGAAAGCACAGTGTTACAATATGTGGATGACATAATAATTTGCAGTACAAACGAAAGTAAATGTAGAGAGGACTCCTTAAAAATGTTGACGATACTGGCAGAAAAGGGGTACAAGGTAGACATGGAAAAGATACAATACTGTCAGGAACAGGTACTTTACATTGGTCAACTGATATCCCAACATGGAAGAAGGATTGCACCACAAAGAGCACAGGCCATCTCAAGCACTCCCGTGCCACAGACTGTGAGAGAACTGCAGCAATTTCTGGGGCTGTGCAACTACTGTAGAGCATGGGTATTTGATTACAGCTCATACATAGGACCCCTGCTTGAGGGTTTGAAGGAAGCAAATAAGGGGGAGAAAAAGTTGGGATGGACTATGGAAATGAGGGAGGCATTTGACGAATTAAAAGACGCGATATCAACTGCTCCAGTACTTGCATCCCCAGACTACGAGCGGCGCTTCTTTATATTTTCACATTGCGACTCAGCAGTGATGAAAGCAGTATTGGCCCAAAAAACTAGCATGGGCTATAAACCAGTAGCATTTTACAGCGGTCACTTAGACCCTATAATGTTAGGACACTTCTCTTGTGAACAAGGTCTTGCTGCAGCTGCTTTTGCAGTAGAAAAAGCATCAGCAATAACTATGGGGTGTCCAACTACACTATTTGTGGAACATGCATTATTTGCGATATTGAATAAACCTAAGTCCACACTAACGACACAAAGGGCATCAGGTTATGAGATTATTTTGTCTAAAGCTGAACTAGCAATTGTTAGATGTAGCACGGTTAACCCTGCAAGGTTCCTAGCAGAAGTAATTGAAGAGGGAGATTACGCCCACGACTGCACCCAAGTAACTGAAATGTACTCATGTGCTAGGAAAGTTGAAGAAAACGCACTAGAGGGAGGTGAGCTTTTGTTTATTGATGGGTCATCAACTATTGATCAAGGAGATGGGATACGAAGGACTGGGGCAGCAGTAGTAAAAATGATGGAGGCGCCGGTGTGTGTGGCTATGAAGTGTGTACAATTACCACAGCATTACTCTGCTCAAGCCGCGGAACTCGTTGCACTAATATTGGCATTAAAGGAAAGTTTTAATAAAAGAGTAACTATATATTGTGACAGTGCATATGTTACATCCACTGTCCACTCAGGGCTATCAAAATGGAGAAGAAGAGGGTTTAGGAGAGCTGATGGCACTCCAGTACAACATGCCCTCTTGTTGGCTGAACTAATTGAAGTAATAAACGACCCCCAAGAATTAGCCCTAGTAAAATGCACCGCACACACCAATGGAGAAGACTACGTCTCAAAAGGAAATGCAGCAGCAGACGCACATGCGAAATATGCTGCATATTTTGGTGAGATATGGAACCCCACAGACTCACAGAGAGGGAGAGGGAGGGGAATAGCTAGGGAGATGTTAATAAGAGAAGGGTACACCCATCTCCCAGCCACACAGATTATGGAACTACAAGCGGCTGCACCAATGGCCGAAAAAGAAGTATGGGTGAAAAGAGGATGCACAATGTCACCAACCGACGCACTATGGCGCCAGGGTGGCACTGGGAAAGTTGTAATACCGTTGACACTGTTAAATACCGCCTTGAGCCAATTACACCACCCTGCCCATACAGGCAAGGAAATAATTGCAGCACGAATTCGAGAAGATTGGTTTTGTCCCGAGTTAACCTCCCATGTGTCAAATTTTATCAGCAATTGCCTAACATGTCAACAGTTTACGGCCGGTCATACTCTAAAAGTGATAAGAGGTACCATACCCCGGCCAGAAGGACCTTTTCGGCACCTTCACATTGACTATGTTGATATGATCAACATCTGTCAAGGCAATAGGTATATGATTGTAGTAGTATGCCCATTTTCTAGATGGATTGAAGCAGGGCCCTGTTCACACCCTGATGCGTTTAGAGCAGCCAAATTCATAGTAAGGGAGGTCTTCCCCAGATGGGGAGTGTGCGAGGTGCTAAGATCAGACAATGGCCCCCATTTCGCAAACGAAATGTTCCAGCATATCACATCCCTGCTGAACATTAAACACAAATTTGCATGTGCATACCACCCACAGGCTAATGGTATATGTGAACGCCTGAATGGCTTATTGAAGGAGGCAATTGCTAAAATACAACAAACAACAAAGAAAAGTTGGTTGTATTGCCTTCCGTTAGCATTATTTGAGCTTAGAAACAGGCCAGGGTCCGACCACCACCTCACCCCTCACGAAGTGGTAACTGGACGTCAAATGCGCCTTCCCCTAACACCAACATCAAGGGCATTCACCGACCACGAAAGTTCAGCGAATGTGTTAGGTGATGAAATGTATCAATATGTGTCTTCTTTGATTACTAGTGTCGTGTTTGTGTCTCAACAGCTCGAGCGCACACGGGGCGGGTCTACCAGCAATCAAGAAAAAGACGAAAGTACGGAATTGGGAAAGGAGAACTCGTGCAAACTTGCCAAAGGTGACCACGTACTACTTCGCAATTTCAATAGAAAGTGGAACCAGAAGAGGTTCACTGGCCCCCATCTGGTAGAGGACGTATCAACAAGAGCAGTAAAACTAAAGGATAAGCGTGCCTGGAACCACCTACATGACGTAAAGATTTACAAACTGCAGACCCGCCCCAGCGCCAACGACAGGTCCGTTGGAAGAACAGCAACAACATCGCCGACAGCGGAAGAAAGTTCCACCACAGACAACGACCCAATTGTTCCCTCGGAGACAATAACTGACGAAGAAGGGGGTGACCCCCATACTGCCCACCCCATGATCACTCGCTCAAAGAGTAAAAATACTTCCGCCATCTGAGCGCAAACCCCCCCATTGACTGCTAAGTACAGTTGTAACTAAAATTGAAGGACATTGCTTGCACCAATACACATGTAAACACGTGAATGTTCTCTTTTTCTCTCGCACATACAGGAACTGCGTAATATTGTATTGTTAAGAAAAGCTAATTAACAAGTTCAGTGTGCAGGTGTAGATGGTGCTGCCAGACGATAACTACCCAGAAGAATTGTCACACCAATTTGTATACGAAATAAAGAGGCCAACATACTTAAAAAGGAGAAGGGTACGTGTATACTACACAGCCTTCCTCCTGGCCATAGAATATTACATGCCCCACCTCCGCCCATACTTGCCGGTCCTAAGAGACCCATCACTTAGAGTAGCGTGGGAACAGCTCTTCGCCTGGGCACTGAATGACCACTTGATAGGGAGAGCTTAAAGGAAACAAAACTAACATTTAATAACGAGCACTTTTGAGAATTTTTAGGCGGGCAACTGTAACGTCGCAAGAATAAGCTGCCAGGACCGCAGCAAGGTAAGAGCAAAATGCCGGTGAAATTAGCATATGTAATAAAAATAATAGGGATTTTTATGATCACCGGATTCTTGGCTGCCTCTGTCTGGCAGTACAGCTATGCTATTGATTTTATTGCTGCACCCAAACTTAATATACCCCCGTCCCCTGCTGCAACAGGTGTTACGTCAGGTGGTAATAGTAACATTGCACCCAAGCAAAATAGAGTTAAACGCAGCACATACTCAGACAATAAAGGTATTGATAATTATGTACAAGATTCAGCACACGTCACAAACAACATATGGTACCAGCACATGACCCGCATTGGTAAGCAGACAACTGAGGATAGCTGTTACGTTTGCTCATTAATACCATACGCCATGAGCGCTTCACGAACATTTGTTGCCACAGAAATAGATGAAAAAACAGCACAGTGCATAATATATTTGGCCCTGTTCCAAACGAAAGGAAGGTTTCAAGGAACAGTAGTGCACATGACATGGAAGACACGAGACTCATACCCATATGAAAACAACTTCCTCAAGACCTATCTGAGTTATCACAAGGCCAGTTTACATGCTGAAGCATTCAGGTACATAACAAGCGGCCCTGCAAAAGGAGAAACAAAGAAGGTAACACTGCAGTATCTACCATGTGATTGGTACGCAACTGAAGTTCCGGGTAAACAAGGATGCTGGGAGAGGCCGCTACTGACGATAACAGGAAAAGTGTACCTGGGCAACAACTGGGAGATAGGAGTGATTGGCAGCAACATGGTAACAAAAGAAACTATCTCAACTATCGAGACACACAATCATCGATGTTGAACGACGTGGATCAAGTATGTACCAATGCTCACGTGGGTAGAAGAAGATGAAGACCCGATAACTATACTACCATTGACTGCGCCTAAAGTATGCTACCAGCATAAAGGAGAGGTGGACGTAGGATATAACACCAATTGTGCAAGCGTGATGGAGTTGCCTGAGGGGGGAGCGGGAACAGCAGTAATAATGGACCATTATTGGGCCTGCGGAGAAAAGGCATATCATACACTGCCTCCCCTGTGGAATGGTGTGTGCACAATGGTACACGTCAATGTACCATCACTAGTGGTACCTAAGAAGCATGTCGATGTGGCGAAATTTCCTAAAATGGATGAAGGGGATAAGAGAAGAAAGAGATCTGCACCACTTCAGAAGGAGCAAGGGAACAGGACCAACAGCAATGATACTGTCCTAAATAGGAGAAAAAGACAAGGAGAGCCATTGACAGGAAATTACCTGTGGGGAAGGTCGGAAACGGAACTAACATCAATACCGCCAGAGCACAGACTATTCAGCAGAGCAGCAATGTTCTTCTCCTCAATAATACATCCGGGACTGCAGGCATACGCAAACGCAAAATGGCTCCAAATAACCAGGTGGGAACTAATGATGACCATCAATTCAACAGTAAATGGGTTCAACGCAATTAAAGAGGAGCTGCGAGCTGTCAGGATGGTAGCACTCCAGAACAGATATGTATTGGACCTTCTCACAGCAATGGAAGGAGGAGTTTGTGCAAAAATAGGACAATCTTGCTGCACGTTCATACCTGCCAACGATGCTGACAATGGTACACTGACAGAAGCAGTTTCACAATTGGCCCAGATGCACTCCAAAATGATGGACGAAAGTAACGGTGTAAACAAGGATAAGAGCTGGTTTTCACTATTATGGTCATGGATGCCATCTTGGCTGTCAGATGGACTGAAAATAATAGTGGGATGTGCTATTTTGGCTGGAGCCACCCTGATCATAATTAGATTTTGGAAGGCCCGGAAGGCACGCACGACTGACGAGTTGCTGGAAATGGTGGGAATGCACCCCTTAATGCCAGCAGATGACGGCCAGCATACAGGTGTGATAATACAAGAAAGGGAGAAGTTGCGCACCCAAATCATCACCAATCATCTAGACCCACCATCAGTGAAGATCGAGAACCCAAGGAACCCCAGGAGCTACATAGGAAGATGGGTATACTGTACTCCTGGAGGAACATGTGAATACATGTATTGGTCATTTGAAGATCATGTGAACCATTATGGACATCTCGGAGGGATAACTAAGATATGGAGAGTAAGAGGAGATAACGAGAAGGATATGTTTGTGGTCGACAAGTCGACCAGAGGGGGGACTGAAGTGGGAGAATGGAAGACCAGGCTCCCGTCCTTCACCTCTCGCGCTTGGCCTAGAGGGTCACGGCCCAGACACCCGCCGCGAGAAGAGTTTGTCCATTTACCAGACGACCAGGTACCCTGGTACAGGAACATACGGATGTGTCCACCTGCTTGCCCAACAGCCCGCACTGGCCATGCCGACACCTGCGGCTCGGATCAGCTAGATTAAAAACCACACGTCGTTAGAGATGCCATGACGACCTAGACAACGGGAAGCACATCTGTACAAGTATACACACTTAACATTTCCACACCAATCTACACGAAGAACATACTCAGTGCTCTGACGTAGGCGACAGGCATATTCACGGACGTGCATCTTTATTATTTTTACATAGGCTTTCAGAATGCAGAAACGCAAGATGCATCATGAACTCATCTATAACGCTTGCTCACGCTTCCCTTGAAACCCGTTACCGCCATGAGAGGCATAATGGAAACACGATACTGGTCATGGAAATGTATGCTACTATAATCTAAAGCACCTATGCACCAAACAGACTACTTAAGCACCAGGCCCGAGTAGGCCTCAAACAAGAGCTCCCGTGGGCATTAACAAAGCAAGAGTCAGGTTGCTGATCCTGCAGAAAGAACCCGATGGAGCAACCAGCCAAGGTCGCAATGTTGCAAGCCCACATCCAAGAACAAATCATCAAAGGCACAATGTTGCAACCTCGCACTCCGCGTACCAACGTTAAAGTCATATCTACAAATTAAACCAGACACACAGTGGAAAAGCAATATTAATTGTGCAGAATTCTGCCTCAAACACGGTCCCGCCTCACGTGACCAAGCCGAATCTGACGAGATGCCAAAACCCAGGAGAGAAAAGGCGTATGGGTCCCTCACTACGAGACACAGGCCGAGACACTTGAAAGGCTCAATGGACACCTGCTACAGTGGGAGCGGTCAGCCTTCCACCTATGAATAAATCCTCACATTGTCTGCACGTACCCATATTGAAACATTGTTGCAAACACAGGTACACCGAGAGCTGGGAACAACGGTGGTCCCAGGCTGGGGAGCTCACGGATGCACCAATCAGAACATGGGGCTCTTATCTCAGACGTCAGTAACATTAGCCAATCCTCAGGAGCCTTCATGTAACAATTCTTATGTATCCAATTATAGGGACAACCCAGATATACCACCTGACTACACCTTGTCCACTAATATCATTCTCTATATGTGTACTATACTAACCCTACCACTCAAGTAACCAATTAAGAGTGGCGATAGGTTTTTTGTTAACTTTCTGAAGTGACGCAAGTAGCGCGTCATAATGCAGTAAAAAGGGCCTGCGAGCCCCACGATTATGTGTGTGTCAGGACGAACGCGTACGCTCCTCGACCCATCCCTGCCGTTTGCATAATAAACAGCAGAGTCGCCTTGCTCCTTGTGTGTGTCTCATACTCTATCTCATCTGGGATATACGGGAGGAGTTGGGGCCTCCCTGCCCGGAGGTCTGCGGACGGCCCGGCCGACCCCGGCAGAATTTCCCCCCGACACCAGTGTGGACCCACACACCAAGGATGTCAACTACAAGGGGACCACAAGGGGATCCCCCCTCCCACCCCCCAATTGCACTTGAGAGAACCTACGTTTACTATATGGAAGTCGAATGGCATAACCAATAAGGAAGAACAGGGTGAAGCAGAGGCAGGGGCAGCAGGCTTGAAAAGGGACTGGCAAGGTGTCCCCCAAGGATGCACCCACCAGTGTGCTGCAATTAAGCTGGTGACTGGTACAGGCTCACTAGCGCCTGTGACCTGAATGGCAGTGGTGGCGGCTGGTTCCTTGCTAGTAGCAGCAGTGGCCTGACTGGCAGTGGTGGCAGCTGGTTCCTTGCCAGTAGCAGCAGTGGCTTGACTGGCAGTGGTGGTGGGAAGGCCTGATGCTGCAGTGGGGTTGCTGCTTGAGAATGGGGTAGTTACAGGTTTCAAGATGACCGCAGGCTTCTTGGTAGGTGTTTTGGGTGGGTTGCCAAATGTGTGGCTGCTGTGGTGGACGATGTGTTTCTTCTGGCAGTGGTTTTCTGAGCTTCAGTTGTGACCTCCAGTTGTGAAGGTCCAGCTGCACTGCTGCTGGAATCATCTGCCTGGCTGCTCTGGGAGCCTGTCGCAGGAAAATGAGCTGTACACACTTGACATGTTAGGTACTTGCTTGGGTGCATTCGAAGTATTAAACTTGGAGGCTGCTCAGTATGTATCTGTTATAGGCTGGCCATGACACACATCAGGAACGGAAAACACGTGATGGCTGAGTTGTTGTCACAGAAAGGGGATGATCCCTATTTAAGTAGAGAGAACAGGGACCCAAAAGCACCTGAAGCATACTAGACGTCCCCCACCTAAACAAGCTTATTGTTTGCTCTAAGATACTTAAAAAAAAATCAAAATCTCACTTACTCCATATGCCAAATTACAAATAGGCCTATTATTGACGTTAGGATAGGAAGTAAGTGACATTTTCATTTTTAAAGTGCTTTGGAGTCATATGTCCTGATGATTTTGTATGATAGGGGCTTGTTGGATGAAGGTGATTACATTGAGGTGGAAGGGAATAATATGCTGGGGGGTGGACCGGTTTTCATGATTGCATGAGGTAAATACACTGTGACATGAAGATATTGAATTCATCATAGTCATCTTGATGGGCGCATTGTGAAAAGTAGTCATACGCCGACGACACCCACCTCTTCTCCCTCTCTCATCTCTGACTGTCTGCCCATCATCCAGGAGTGGTGTGCCGCCAATGATCTCTGCCTTAATGCCCGTAAGACCGAGATTCTCTCATCGGCACACCCACACCCTCCTTTCCTGTCACTCTCTGGCTGACCAGTCTTGGCCCTCTCCCTGCTCCCACCTGTGAGGATAAAAACCTCGGGGTTATCTTTGACTCCACACTCTCCTTCTCTCCTCACATCTCTGACATCTCTAAGAAGTCACACTACCAGCTGCAAATCCTCAGAGGTATTCTTCCTTTCCTCTCCTTCCCCCAGAATCTCATTGTCTCCAGAGCTCTGGTTCTCTATAGGCTGGACTATTGCAACAGCCTCTTTCTAAGTCTGCCTGCATCTACTCTCCGCCCTCTGCAACTCATCCAGAACCGGACTGCGAGACTTGTCCTTGGCCTCAAGCCCAGGGACCGTATCTCTCCAGGACTGAAATCTCTGCACTGGTTCCTAGTGGCTGTGAGTATTAAGTTCAAAACCCTCGGCACTGTCCACAAGGCCTTCTGGGGCCTCAATACCTTCAACTCTCTCTTCCTAAATATCTTCTTTCTCAAGCTCTTCACTCATCCGCTTCCAACTCCCTCATGGTCAGTCGCTTCTCCAAGCAAGGAGTTGGTGGTAGATCTCTTTCTTCGACTGGAGCCTCCCTCTGGAACAGCCTCCCTGCCCCCCTGAAACTTGAGGAGAACTATCTCCGGTTCCGGAAGCACCTCAAAACCTTTCTCTTTGCTTCTGCTTTTTCAAGTCCTCTCTCCTGCTGATTTCCTGGCTGATACTGAAACTGCCCTGGTTTACCTGACCACCCTCTGACCTCGGGCCCAGGACCCCTCCTCCACCAGTCGCACTCCTGCACTACCCTCCTAGCAACCCCTGCACTTGGGGAATGTTTTTCTGTATCCCTACAGTCCCACTACCAGCTCTTGACACCTGATGCCTGCACTTTACCCTGGCACTTGCCACCTCCTGGCCGTACCTTACCATTGTACTATTGTTATTTATTCTATCTTCCTATGTACTGCACTGTCTCCTCCCCTTTCCCCTTTGCACTTCCCCTCTCCCCCTTCCCATGCATTTGCGCGATCTGAATGACATCTGGCGTAGTAGGATCGATGTCTGTCTTCCCTTGGCCCTCCCACCCCCTTGCCTCGTCGCGCCTTGAAACACTTGTGTATAGGCGCGTTATAAATGCAATATCATCATAACATCCTTAGGGTAGACCAACATCCTCAGGAGACAGCTGCGGGTCTGAAAGCCTGTCTGTCAGCAATAGGTGATTTGGTGAATGCCAAATGGCTTAAATGAAACAGCGATCAGAACGAGGTTTTAGCCATTGGCCCAAATACTGCACGCCACCTCTGAACTCCTGACGTTTGGCCCCCTAATTTTGGGACTTTTCCTGTACCGGCTGATGCAGTGAAAATGTGGGAGTCAACATTTCAGCTTCATTATCACATGATCTGCAGGTCAGCACCATGTGTAAAACTGTTTTTTTCAAACTGAAAACTTTGAAAAATGTGTCACCATTATTGCCTTGGTCACTTCAGGCCTCTGTTGTAGCTTTGAGAATTTCTGATACCTTGGATTATTGCAACTCTGATCTTTTGGCCCAGCCTAAATTGCTGCTGCCTGAGTGGTTGCTGGCCTGCCGAAATATGCCCACATTTCGTCTACTTTGGCTCAGCTTCATTGGCTCCCTGTAGACAGCAGAGTCAAATTTAAGGCCTTGTCCCTGACCTGTCAGGCTTTGCATAAAAAGGGTGCCCTATTTCTTCAAGAGAGGATTGTCCCTTATCGCCCTATCAGAAATCTTCGCTCCGCTAATCTTGGCCGCCTGGTAATCAGAAGGTTTAAAAAAAAAAAATCAGTTGGAGGCAGAGCCTTCTCTGTGGCAGCTCCTGTGCTGTGGAATACACTCCCCCCTTGCACTGAGACTGATGGAAGATCACAGAGAGTTTTGTTTCCCAGATGTAGAGGAGCAGCTGCATGCCTCTGCAGGAAATCTCACCCACCTACCTCCTATATGGTGGAGGCCTGAGATTGTGCCATGTCTGACACCAGCAGTTGTGCCAATACTGCAGCGGGTATTCAAAAGAAGGTACTCACTGAGAAAACCTTATTGAATGTATCCCTGAAGAGTCGACAATCTGAGGGAGGAACTCCCTGTAGGAATGTAAAAAGGAGCAAAGAGAGAAGCTAGTGACGTCACAAGAGATGAGCGTGACACCCCGAGAATACTGGCTGAATAGAATGCATGGATCTTACAGAAACCGATGATGAAGTTAAGAATCAAGTAAACTTTAATATGCAAAAAAGAAAATTGCACGTGTACGAAGTGCTGCAGAAAATGAATAATTTAATAATTGTACAGACACTGAAACGCAAGTAGACTAAGTTACGAGAGAAGCTGGCTATATGTAGCGAATGGACTGCCGGCGAAGTCGCCATTGTATAGGAACTGGACATCGGTGTCATGAATTTAGTAAGCCCGGACCCATAGAGAGGAAAGGCTGAGAATTGTGTTGCAGAAAGCTGTGATCGTGGAAGAACCTGGCAAGGCTCTCTGGCCTGGTATCAAAACTGAAGCAGCCAAGGTTGGTTATCTATTCTTGAAAGCAGTGAACTTGCGAAGGATGAATCATCTCGCATTAAGGTGCAAAGAAAGAACACCAAGATTGCTAAGCTTTATTCATTTAAGACATTTAAATGCTGAAAAATTGACCAAATTGTGGTCTACTGTCACGTGAGCCAAAGATGGAAATAGAGTTGAGCTTGGAGTCCTAGAACAACGATAGTGAGTGCCTGCACTCCAATGTATTCCCACGGATAAGGATACGTTGCAAGGCTGAGTTGAAAGACAATCCTCATGGCAGAAGGCATGGGTGATGAGAGTTGTTGGGCTAATTGGGTGAGGAGGTAAAGTCAGGTCCACCTCCCGGCACCTCGGTCTGAGCTTATGTGCTGGTAAGTGAACCGAATGTTCCAGACTTGGCACAAGCATGACAACCCTAGAGGGCTGCATAACAAAGGGCGTTATAGTTTGAAGACCAATGATAAACCGTGTACTTAACCCCTTAAGTGCCAAGGACGAGGTATCTCGTCCTTGGAATTCCCTCCAAGGTGCCAAGGACGAGATAGCTTGTCCTTTTTGGTACTCTGTTTTGAGCGATCCCTAACAGTAATCCAACCCCCTGGATATGTGAGGGGGAGGTTCCATCTCACTGCCAGGGGGCTGGATTACCTTCAGTTTCACATCGGCATGTGTAAAGCATGCCGGTGTGAAAGTGAAAGTAATTTTCACCGCAGCAGCCATTTCGGGCTGCTGCGGTGAAAATAAAAGGTGAGTGTTCACCTTTCTCCCCCTCGATCTCCGGCTGTATTTCAAGCCGGAGATCGAGGGAAGTGTCGTTGAAAAGGGGAGATTCTCTTTTCCCCCCAAGGACCCCATAAATTGTGGGACAGGCCCCTCAGTGGGTGGGGCAGTAAGGTTTGGGCACCCTAGGGCCAGATTGGCACACCAAGTGCCCCTCTGCGCCAAGGGGAGTTGGGTTACCAAAGGAGAAAAGTGAAAATGGTGGAACGCATTTTAGGGGGGGCTGTGGGGCACCCCAAAGGGACAGGGAATTTTCTAATGGGATGGAGCGTTGACTGCCCCAACCCTCCACCCGCAATGGAGTGGGTGCCATGTCATGCAGCCCTCCCTGGGACCAGATATCTGCTCCTAGGAAGGGACGCCTGAGCCCAGGGAGGAGTGCAGGACAGCCCCCCACTTTTCTGCCCCCAGGGAGGGCTACATGAGATGCGCTACCCCTCCAATTGGGGTGGAGGTGGAGAGGTGCACCCCCCTTCACACTAGAACATTCCCCAGCGGTGTAGGGTGCCCCTCAGCCCCCGCTAAAGGGCAGCCTGCCATTTTTAATTATTTTCTTTGTTTACTAAACTTGCCTTGGCGCAAAGGGGCACATTGATGTGCCAATCTGGCCCTGGGGTGCCCAAACTTTACTGCCCCACCCACTGGGGGGCCTGTCCCACAATATTTGGGGGCCCTCTCCCCCCGCGCCCAAATGGAGGGGGGTGTATCTAACACAGCCGTTTGTAGGAGGCCCAGGGAAGCCTGCATGATTGCCCACACCACCCATTTGGGGTGAGGGGGGAGAGGGCCCCCAAAAATTGTGTGACAGACCCCCAGTGGGTGGGGCAGTAAGGTTTGGGCACCCATGGGCCAGATTGGCACACCAATATGCCCCTCTGCGCCAAGGGGATTTGGGTTAACAAAGGAAAAAAGTGAAAATGGTGGAATGCATTTTCGGGCGGGAGGGGCTGTGGGACACCCCAAAGGGACGGGGAATTTTCTAATGGGATGGCGCGATGTCTCCCTCACCCCCACCCACAATGGAGTGGGTGCCATGTCATGCAGCCCTCCCTGGGACCAGATATCTGCTCCTAGGAAGGGACACCTGAGCCGAGGGAGGAGTGCAGGACAGCCCCAGCCCCTTATCTGCCCCCAGGGCGGGCTTACATGAGATGCGCCGCCCCTCCAATTGGGATGGGGGTGGAGAGGTGCACCCCCCTTCACATTAGAAAATTCCCCAGTGGTGCAGGGTGCCCCTCAACCCCCGCTAAAGGGCGGCCTGCCATTTTGAATTATTTTCTTTGTTTACTAAACTTGCCTTGGCGCATAGGGGCACATTGGTGTGCCAATCTGGCCCCGGGGTGCCCAAACCTTACTGCCCCACCCACTGGGGGGCCTGTCCCATTTTTCCTGGGGTCCCTCTCCCTCCTCACCCTAAATGGGTGCCGGTGGCACCTCATGCAGGCCTCCCTGGGGGCAGATATCTGCCCGTGGGAAGGGGCAAATGGGTATTCACTGGGGGGTGAGGTTCAGTAGACAACCAGGGATGGCTTCCAAGGGGGGCATGCTTGCAAAGTATTTATTTGTTTTTTATGGTGTGACCATAGGTAACACATGTTTTTTGTTTTGTGTACAGCTTTTTCTACGCGAGCAGCTGCAACGTTATGTGAGTACTGTTTTTTATTATTCTATGGTTATGGCCCACGGTCAGTGGGGTGGGTGAGACTGGGGCTGGATTGTTGGTGGTGTGGGTAGGAATGGGCCATCTGGGCAGATATGTTGGTGGGCTGGGACACAATTGCAAAGGCAGGCCACAAATTGCCCCCCCATGCCAGCAGAACATTGGTGTTTCCCTGGGAGCGGATCCCTCCCATGTGGGTTGTCCATCTGCAAGCCCAGGCTCCACCTCTGGCTGTGCTACTTTACAGATGTTACCTCCGGGGAGGAATGGGGATCCTGCCGGTGCTCCTTGGAGCTGCTGCTGTGCTTAGGGGACGATACACCCACATGGTACGTAGATGTCCAAGGTCAGGGACATCACCTCCAACCGTCCTGGAGTTGCAGCTGGACTGCATTAGAGCATTTCCCTTCAGGGAGGTATTGGCACACTCCCGGGAGTCCCTGGTGGGTAGAAGCTGTAACACAGGGCAGCCAGGGCTCGAGCAAAGTCGGTGGTAATATCCCTGGCCTTGGGCACCCTTCTCCCATGTGGGTCTTAGCCCGGGTTTCTGGGTAATAAATTCTGGGCCGATTTGTGTAAGTCAGACCTCTGTAGATTCCCACGGGTGTCCTCTTTTGGGAAATTCATAGGGTTCCCTGTTTTCCTTGCTGGCTTCGACACCCTAGGCCAAAATCTGTAGGTTGCCCACATGAACAAAATGTGCTGTGCCGAAAGGTTTGGGGTTACCAGTGGGTTACCCTTTTCCTTTTGCGCCCCGGTAGGTGCACCCACACATGTGAGGTACCGTTTTCATTGGGACAGGTGTGGGGACACAGGAAGGTAGGCCATTTGTTGTTGGCGGTGTGTTTCGGTGGGGGTCCAGAGAGAAATGTCTGAGAATTGTCTTCATTTCCAGCCAATGTCAGAGACATTTCCCTCTGTCCACTCACTGAAACACATCGCCAACACAGATGTCATACCTTCTCGCGTTACCACGGGTATCCCGATGAAAACGGTACCTCACATGTGTGGGTGCACCTACCGGGGTGCAAAAGGAAAAGGGTAACTCATTGGTAACCCCAAGCCTTTCGGCACAGCACATTTTGTTCATGTGGGCAATCTACAGATTTGGGCCTAGGGTGTCGAAGACAACAAGGAAAACGGGGAACCCCATGCATTTCCCAAAAGAGGAGACCCGTGGGAATGCACATAATTCTGCTTGCGCAAAGCGGCCCAGAATGGATTACCCAGAACCCCAGACAAAGTGAACATTGTGTTTTTTCCCCAGCAAATATCACACTTTGTCAGGGATTGTGGCTAATAAAAACTGGGGCAATGTGTGCAAGGCAGACCTCTGTGGATTCCCACGCGTGTCCTCTTTTCGGAAATTAATGGGGTTTCCCGTTTTCCTTGCTGGCTTTCACACCCCAGGCCCAAATCTGTAGGTTGCCCACATGAACAAAATGTGCTATGCCGAAAGGCTTGAGGTTACCAGGGGGTTACCCTTTTCCTTTTGCGCCCAGGTAGGTGCACCTACACATGTGAGGTACGGTTTTTGTCGGGACACCTGTGGGAAAGTGGGCAGGTATGACATCTGTTGTTGGCGACGTGTTTCGGTGGGTGGCCAGAGCGAAATGTCTGAGAATTGTCTTTATTTCCAGCCAATTTCAGAGACATTTCCCTCTGTCCACTCACCGAAACACATCGCCAACAACAGATGTCATACCTTCCCGCATTCCCACAGGTGTCCCCACAAAAATGGTACCTCACATCTGTGGGTACACATACCGGGGTGCAAAAGGAAAAGGGTAACCCACTGGTAACCCCAAGCCTTTCGGCACAGCACATTTTGTTCATGTGGGCAACCTACAGATTTGGGCCTAGGGTATCGAAGCCAGCAAGGAAAACAGGGAACCCCATGTATTTCCCAAAACAGGACACCCGTGGGAATACACAGAGGTCTGCCTTGCACAAAGTGGCTCAGAATTTATTACCCAGAACCCCAGACAAAGTGAAAATTATGTTTTTACCCCACCAAACATCACACTTTGTTGGGGATTATGGCTAATATATTCTGTGGGCTGCTTTGCACAAGCCAGACCTCAGTGCATTCCCACGGGTGTCCTCTTTTCAGAAATGCATTCCGAGTTTTCCTTGGTGGCTTGGACACCTTAGGCCCAAATCTGTATGGTGTGCACATTAGTGAAAATCCTGCAATCCTGCTGTGCGAAAACAGTTGGGGTTACCAGTGTTTTTGGCTTTCCCCTTGGTGCCCAGGTAGATGCACCCACACATGTGAGGTACCGTTTTCATCAGGACACCTGTGGGAACGCGGGACGGTAGGCCATGTGTTGTTGGCGGCGTGTTTCGGTGGGTGAGCCAAGTGAAATGTGCGGAAAATGTGTTTTTATTGCCAGATTTCGGACTTTGCTGGGGTTTCTGGATAATAAATTCTGGGCCGATTTGCGCAAGTCAGACCTCTGCGGATTCCCACAGGTGTAAAATTTTCAGAAATGCATGGGGTTCCCTGTTTTCCTTGGTGGCTTGGACACCCAAGGCCCATATCTGTATGGTGTGCCCATCTGGAAAAAGTGTGAAATTCAGCTGTCAGAACAGGCTTGAGGTTACCGATGTTTTAGGCTTTCCCCTTGGTGCCCAGGTAGGTGCACCCACACATGTAAGGTACCGTTTTCATCGGAACACCTGTGGAAACGCGGGACAGTAGGCCATGTGTTGGTGGCAACGTGTTTCGGTGGGTGAGCCGAGTGAAATGTGCGGAAAATGCACTTTTGTTTGCCACATTTTGGAATTTGCTGGGGTGTCTGGGTAATAAATTGTGGGCTGATTTGCACAAGTCAGACCTCTACAGATTCCCACGGGTATCCTCTTTTCGGAAATTAATGGGGTTCCTTGTTTTCCTTGGTGGCTTGGACACACAAGGCCCATATCTGTATGGTGTGCCCGTCTGGAAAAGGTGTGAAATTCAGCTGTCAGAACAGACTTAGGGTTACCTGTGCTTTAGGCTTTCCCCTTGGCGCCCAGGTAGGTGCACCCACACATGTGAGGTACCATTTTCCTGGGACACCTGTGGAAAGGCGGGACGGTTGGCCATGTGTTGTTGGTGGCGTGTTTCGGTGGGTGAGCCGAGTGAAATGTGCGGAAAATGTATTTTTTTCGGCACATTTTGGACTTTGCCGGGGTGTCTGGGTAATACATTCTGGGCCGGTTTACGCTAATGAGACCTCTGTGGATTCCCACGGGTGTCTTCTTTTCGGGAATGCATGGGTTCTCTGTTTTCCTTGGTGGCTTGGACACCCGAGGCCCATATCTGTATGGTGTGCCCGTCTGGAAAAATCGTGAAATTCAGATGTCTGAAAAGACTTGGGGTAGGGGTATTTTAGCTTTCCCCTTGGCACCCAGGTAGGTGCACCCACACATGTGAGGTACCGTTTTCATCGGGACATCTGTGGGAATGGGGGATGATAGGCCATGTGTTGGTGGCGGCGTGTTTTGGTGGGTGAGCCGAGTGAAATGTGTGGAAAATGCAGTATTGTTTTGCCACATTTCGGACTTTGCTGGGGTTTCTGGGTAATAAATTGTGGGCCGATTTGCGCAAGTCAGACCTCTGCGGATTCCCATGGGTGTCCTCTTTTCGGAAATGCATGGGGTTCCCTGTTTTCCTTGGTGGCTTGGACACCCAAAGCCCATATCTGTATGGTGTGCCCATCTGGAAAAAGTGTGAAATTCAGCTGTCAGAACAGACTTGGGGGTAGGAGTATTTTAGGCTTTCCCCTTGGAACCCATGTAGGTGCACCCACACATGTGAGGTACTGTTTACATCGGGACACCTGTGGGAATGGGGGACTGTAGGCCATGTGTTGGTGGCAGCGTGTTTCGGTAGGTGAGCCGAGTGAAATGTGCGGAAAATGTATTTTTTTTGCCACATTTCGGATTTTGCCGGGGTTTCTGGGTAATACATTCTGGGCCAATTTGCGCAAGTCAGACCTCTGCAGATTCCCACGGGTGTCTCCTTTTCGGAAATGTATGGGGTTTCCTGATTTCCTTGGTGGCTTTGACACCCGAGGCCCATATCTGTATGGTGTGCCCGTCTGGAAAAAGTGTGAAATTCAGCTGTCAGAAAAGGCTTGAGGTTACCTATGTTTTAGGCTTTCCCCTTGGTGCCCAGGTAGGTGCACCCACACATGTGAGGTACCGTTTTCATCGGAACACCTGTGGGAACGTGGGACAGAAGGCGATGTGTTGGTGGCGGCGTGTTTCGGTGTGTGAGCCGAGTGAAATTTGCAGAAAATGCATTTCATTTGCCACATTTCGGACTTTGCCGGGGTGTCTGGGTAATAAATAGAGGGCCGATGTGCACAAGTCAGACCTCTGCGGATTCCCACAGGCGTCCTCTTTTCGGAAATGAAGGGGGTTCCCTGTTTCCCTTGGTGGTTTGGACACCCGAGGACCACATCTGTATGGTGTGCCCGTCTGGAAAAAGTGTGAAATTCAGCTGTCAGAACAGACTTGGGGTTACCTGTGTTTTAGGCTTTCCCTTTGGCGTCCAGGTAGGTGCACCCACACTGTGAGGTACCGTTATCATTGAGACACCTGTGGGAACGTGGGACAGTAGGCCATGTGTTGGTGGCAACGTGTTTCGGTGGGTGAGCCGAGTGAAATGTGCGGAAAATGCGCTTTTGTTTGCCACATTTCGGAATTTGCTGGGGTGTCTGGGTAATAAATTGTGGGCCGATTTGCACAAGTCAGACCTCTACGGATTCCCACGGGTATCCTCTTTTCGGAAATTAATGGGGTTCCTTGTTTTTCTTGGTGGCTCCGACACACAAGGCCCATATCTGTATGGTGTGCCCGCCTGGAAAAGGTGTGAAATTCAGCTGTCAGAACAGGCTTAGAGTTACCTGTGCTTTAGGCTTTCCCCTTGGCGCCCAGGTAGGTGCACCCACACATGTGAGGTACCATTTTCCTGGGACACCTGTGGAAAGGCGGGACGGTTGGCCATGTGTTGTTGGTGGCGTGTTTCGGTGGGTGAGCCGAGTGAAATGTGCGGAAAATGTATTTTTTTCAGCACATTTTGGACTTTGCCGGGGTGTCTGGGTAATACATTCTGGGCCGATTTGCACTAATGACACCTCTGTGGATTCCCACGGGTGTCCTCTTTTCGGGAATGCATGGTGTTCTCTGTTTTCCTTGGTGGCTTGTACACCCGAGGCCCATATCTGTATGGTGTGCCCGTCTGGAAAAATCGTGAAATTCAGATGTCTGAAAAGACTTGGGATAGGGGTGTGTTCGGCTTTCCCCTTGGCGCCCAGGTAGGTGCACCCACACATGTGAGGTAACGTTTTCATCGGTATACGTGTGGGAAGGTGGGAAGGTATCACATTTGTAGTGTTTGTGTGGTTTTCATAACCTTTTGACCCATATGCTGGTGCCCTTTGTCACCCAACCCTTTCATTTCCCAGATGTGCCCTACATTTAGTCGCTGCTTTAGGCACCATACACTTTTGTAACCTGCACAAGTCACCTACCCTTGAAAAGGTCTGCCTGTGTTCTTTCAAAAAATGTATTCTTGCCATTCCTCACCACATTGGGCTCCCTGATTTACAGGTGCTATTTACGTCTGTTCAGGCCGTAAGCATAAAACTCCTGTGTACCATGGCTCAGTGTTGGGCTTGTGGTATTGCTTGTTTTGAAAAACACTACAAAAAATGTGTGCTTTCCTAACTGCAGGAGTCAGGGGAATGTAGCGAAGCATTGCTTTTCTCAAAATTCATAGAAGCCATTGCCGTACCAAGCCAACCATGTCCAACACATACATTTTTTTCGGTCATATTCCCGCTTTTTCCCCAATCTATGGCATTTTTCCCTACCAAGTTGTTCACCGACCTGCGCAAATCACCCCTTCCTGAACTTGGAATTTTGTCTACTTTTCGGAAATGTATGCCTTTCTGTCCTCCAATTCGACGTTCCTACCCTTTTCTTCCATTCCATCCATGCATGTCCAATTGGCAAAAATTGACAAAATCGCCTAACTCTCACAAAATGGTTTATTACCACATCAAAATATTTTTTTTGGTTTCCTCTCAACCTGTTCCTGAAAGCCAGGACATTGGGGGATTCAGCACAGCAAACCATTTGTTCCTAGCTCTTACAAGGAAAAAACCACAGGCTTCTTTGTACATCATTTTAATTGCGTTTTTTGAAAAAACACACATTTTTTGCTCTTTTTGCTTATTTACTCTCACCCCCCTACAGCAACCTACGATTCCTGGGTGGCGTTATGACCGCCTACATGTAGGAAAAAAAGGGGCCAAATTTGGCCAAGATATCTCATGTAGAAAAAAGTTACAAGGCATTGAATGGCAACATACAGAAATCACCAAAAAAGGCCTTGGCACTGGGGGGGGAGAGAAACCCATGGCAGTTAAAGGGTTGAAAGCAGTGAACGTGCCAAGGATGAATCATCTCTTATTAAGGTGCAAAGAAAGAACACCAAGAGTGCTAAGCTTTATTAATTTAAGACATTTAAATGCTGAAAAATGGATCAAATTGTGGTCTACTGTCACGTGAGCCAAAGATGGAAATAGAGTTGAGCTTGGAGTCCTAGAACAACGATAGTGAGTGCCTGCACTCCCATGTATTCCCACAGACAAGGATACTTTGCAAGGCTGAGTTCAAAGACAATCCTCATGGCAGAAGGCATGGGTGATGAGAGTTGTTGGTCTAATTGGGTGGGGAGGTAAAGTCAAGTCCACCTCATGGCACCTGGGTCTGAGTTTATGTGCTAGTAAGTGAACCAAATGTTCCAGACATGGCACAAGCGTGACAACCAATTGTAGAGTGCTGTATAACGAACGGCCTTATAGTTTAAAGACCAGTGATAAACCGTGTACTTAATAGAGTTGAAGATGACATGTTTTAGAGGTAGGCATAAATTGTCCACCTGAGAGTGGGCAGCCAATCAGAATCGTAATCCCTATAGAAAGTATTCTTAGATGTTCCACATGAACCAATTAAAATCTCTTGTAAGTTTTTCTTATTTTCCACGTAGTATGATGTCACCTCTGTCTGATTTTTAGTATAAAGTCTATGTTTTATGAGAAAGTCGTTGAGAGCTGAGCGAATGCCCGTTGATGTCCTTTGTAAACTCCCTGTTTTAGATAATTGTTAATAAAACAGACTCTTTGCCATCTTCCCAAGTTGGTTCGATTATTTGGACTCTGAGTTATTCTGCAACTCCATCCATTGCATGCATGTTACTAAAGGGCCATAAGCTCACGCGGTGGCGGTGCGGATGGTTGGAAAAGATCCAAACTAGTTTGTCTCCAGTGTTTTGGACAATCGGGCATCCTCTGCCATTAGCTGGAAGATCACAGGGTTTCGTGTGGAGAGAGGCCGATAGAAATAAAATTGAAAAAAGAACTGAGACGGTGGCAGGTCCCCCTTTGACAAAATCCCAGCCCGGATCTACAGGCGCTCTGCAGATGGAAGGTGAAGTGGTCGGATTGGAGGAGGAGTTGATACTGAAGGCCTTGTGTCAATTAACGAATGGTGAGTAGACTAAGGAGAATGGCAAATGAAGGGAATGGGATTATGATAATTATTTGAGTAACAGGAAATATTGTGAAGAGAAAGGTAGTGTCTACAAGTCCTCACTCAAGGGAGTTTCAGAAGGAGACGTCTCAAATCCCAGCGGTGGTAGAGCAGAAACATAAAACACATAATCAGGATTACGTAAAGTGACGTCTGAAGCCCTGTATAGGGAATAAAATAAAGGCGAGAGAGAGATAAGGTGATCACAGTGTTTGTAAATGTGTAAATGTCGACTAGTCTGAATGTTGTTTGTTAAGTAAAAATATTGAAGAGCTATAGAAGTTATGAATAAATTTAAAAGGTTGAGGAGCAACATTGTGCGAGTGTAGGGAAGTGATTGGCGCCAATCAAGAAAATAGATATAGCCAATCAAGAAAATAGAAGCTTGAGCATCGATTGATGGAGCATGCTCATATTTGTTGTTTTGAGACGTTGAAAATTGGTGATTTAAGCAAAAGCATAAAGGTTATTTAACAAGTCTGGTAAGTATTGACAGTCAAGTGAGACTTGTCATTATGGGAGACACTCCTCTGATGCACATATGCAAAACCTTACCAAAGCACATGCCCAAGCTCAAACAGTATAGTGCAGTGTGGGTGAAAGACACAGCAGATAAAATTTTCATGCCGTGGCCACAAGGGGATCATTGTAAAAAGCGGTATTGCAACACATGACCACATACTTGCACTCTGCGTACACGGGGATGAAATTAGAGAAAAGGTTAGCAATTTTAGAGCTCTGGAAGATGTACCAAGTAGAAAGAGAAGACCCGCCACCTGAGGAGTGAATGCTTAGTCAGCAAAAGGACGAAGGTGTGGAGCCCACAGCTCCTCTTACCCCACTCGAAGCAAAAGGTGCTAGTACAGAAGAAATAGATATCCTTTAAGGGAGTTGAAAGCAGCAACAGGGTATAGTAATCCGATATATGAACCCCCCGCTTACAGTAGTGATGATAGCCCAGAGGAGAATAAAAGAAAAGAAGAGCTCTATAAGATTATACAAGACAAAGAAGAAAGGAATGAGTGGTTGAAACTGTCGAAAGAAATAGACAGGGAGATTAAGAGATGGAAAGGAAAGAAGGATAAAGCTGATGAGATAGTGTTTGCGCAGAAAGAATGGTTGGGGGAAGATATTACTTAAAATAGAAAGGAAAAGTATCAAGGAAGTTAGGCAAAGAAAAGACAAGGATGAACAAGAAAGAAAGGACAAGGAACGAGAGAAGAGATTGAAAGAAGACGAGCAGAAAAGAAAGAGCAGACAGCGATGAGAACAGATAAATCAGGAGGAGCAAGAAAGAAAATAAGAACAGGCAAAAGAACAAATAAAGTATGACAATAGACAGAGCGCAATGCAAGATAGAGATAGATGGAAAAGGAAGAGAAAAGAGGAGGGAGTGCAAAGACTAAGGGAAAAAAAGATTACAGAGATGAAGGGAAGAAGAGGAAAGAAGGTAAGGAATAAGGAGAGGGGCTGTGGAGGAGGAGCTACCAGTCAGTGTGCCGGCAAGATCCCTCATAAACCCCAGAGCTGCAGAACACAGAGCAGAAGTGGAGAAAGAAGTGGTCTGCTGTGCTCCACTGTGTGGAGTAGCCTGGAGCAAAGACACTTGCAATAAGTCTAACCAATCTCAAACAGTGTGTGAGACTTTGCCTAGGATATGATATTATATGATAAGTCATTTATAACGCACCTGCACACAAGTGTTTTTAGGTGTGACAAGACAAGGAGGGGGGACAGAAGGAGGACAAACAATGTTCTTATTGGCCTTGTGTCATTCAGATCGCTCAAGTGCGGGGGGGAGGGGAGAACTGCAAGGGAGGGGGAGGGAGAAGTGCAGGTAACTCAATAAGTACTGCGAGAGGGTGGCTCATAAGTGCAGAGAGTTAAGGGACTGTAGGGTTGCAGATACAGACCCTTAAGTGCTGGGGAGCCCGCAGGCAGCGCCAGGACAACTGGACATGCAGGAGCCTGGGCCCGAGTTTCAAGATGGAACAAGCGGAGCAAATGGGTGCACATATTTGGCGACAGCTGAAACTACGAGGTGCTGAATCCACACTGCTGACATCTGAAGCGGACCCTGATGCTGAGGTGAGACTGTCCACCCTTTCCCCACCTTTACACACCAAATGTATATCTTCTGAAAATACAAAGCAGGGTACATTGACAACTCTAAATGTGACCGACGGCGTCCCGGACAGAGTGGGCTCAGCCCATAGCTTGTCTAGGGAGAACCTCTCTGACACTTCAGGGTGGGTGCAAGTTTTATTAAAGGAGAATAAAATGACCAAATAGCTCTTCTCCCCCATTAACAACAGTGCTGTGGGGAAAGAGAGTAAGTTGAGACTGGAGAATGTCCCCAATGTTTTACCTTTGGAAAGAGAAGACCCAGCAAGGATTGGGGCTAAAGCTGCTGCCTGAAACTTTAAATCTGAAGATGGTCAATGCCAGTCTGACGTTGACTTCAGTGTTGGCAATGCGACTTTCACAGGATATCCCTGTCATCCATGCTACTCTGGACGAGTAAGCCCTAAGAAAGAAAAATTCTACTCGCTCCTTGAGCGTCTCGGAAACCCACCTTCCCATCATGCAAAGAACTTATATGCCAGCCCAACTAACTCCTTTAGTGAAGTGGAATTACTAGAGGAGAGGCAGGGTGATGGCAAAAGCCCCAAGTGTCTTTCCGACCCTTTTACCATGGGAACATTTTTTGAAAGACCTCCATCCTTTCCTCAACCCCATCTTCAGCATCTGCTGCAACAGGCCTAAATGAGTCTGTATTCTCACTGAATGCATCCCTTCGGGAAGCTCAGAGATCAACCATTTCGACAACCCATATTGAAAGCATGAGACTGCCAACACTTACAATCTTGCTGGCCCCTTTTATCAAATTTATGAATCAGTCAATAAAAACTATAAAGACCAAGCCACTCTTTTGGCAATGGTACATTCAAAGTGTATCTTCCCAGAGTCGTTCACAGCGACGGTCCAAGCCAGAATGGACTGGGAAGCTGAACAGTCAAGTCAATGGCAAAATCGCCTATGTGATATAGCAAGGGCAGAACTAACTGACAAAAGCGCGATGATGGAGTCTATTTTGGAACTGCAGAAATGGATGCGAGTAAGGTATAATTCAGACAAAAGAGCCTTGAAAACAAGTGGAGAGAACTATGAATCCACTTGGAAAAATTGTGGACCGCGTCGAGAGAGACAACATGGATTCCAAATGAGGCCGATACTCGGCCCCAAGACAAATCGGGAAATCGTGCAGCGTCTGGGGAAAAAATTATCCCAGATAAAACGCAAATGTGGGGTAATTCTAAAGCTCCCCAAATGGATATCGAGGTGAGAGAAGTGGACCCAATAGAGGACATTGAAGCAAGAGAAATAAACCCAATAGAGAATGTAAATGACCAGTCAGATACCCTTGGTGTACAACCTACAACGTGTGAGACTATTGAGCCATCAGATCATAACGGTGAGGTAAAATGCACCAGGTAAAACCTTCCCATTTTTGGAAAACACAATTAAATCGGTGCGTGAAGCACCACTGCAACAAACAAAAATCAAAAAAACACTATGCCTGACAAGAGACAAAAATCAAATGCCCCTAGAGCTTTCTTTCGTAATTTGAAAACACTATTGCCGCCCCGAGAGCTGCCTGACTACGATCCAATGAAAAGCAACCAAAGGGGAACCAAAGGGGAACCAAACGGAAATAACAGCTCCAATTTGTAGTGCAGATAATGAGGAGGAGCAAGAGGCGCAGAAGTTAAACCTCCAAAGCGCAGAAAACACTGTGTTATCCCGCTTTGAGTTCTCATTTTATTCCATTGAATCCACCAATGAAAATAAACCAAGGGACCCCTAGTGGGGAATCCCAAAGGAGCATAGATCAGCCCATGACTATAGAAATCACTGTTAAGACCCCAAACTCTTTGAGAGTACGAGAGGGGCATTTCAAAGCTTGGCCCAAAAATGAGCGGTGGCTGAGAAAATATTTCCATGAAATGTGGAGTTCATTAAGTAACCTCTGGCTCCACAAGTACCCATATGAAAAAACCAAAACAGTAAACCGAGGTTAAATAAAAATGGAGGTAATAACATTATCTTTGGAGCGTCTGTTTCACTCAAATGATGGTCTCATCCTCCATCGCAGGAATGTAATGACATTATTGCATCACATTCCTAATCTCTGTTTGACAAATTTGGATGACATTCTATTGATTGAATTTGTGAGGGAATCCCAAATGGATTGGGTGATTTTACACTTGAGAACAAAACGAATAAAAAAAGACCTTGTGGGAAGCAGCCTCATATTCCTGCCACTAGGCTTTTAGCTAAAACAGGAAGTGGGCTAGGCATGGATTCCCTCAGAAAACAACATTACTACAACTAATGATGATTATGACCAACATGAGCTAGCTAGCAAACCTCATGTGTTTGGTACACTGGGATTTTGCAAACAATTTGACAAACGGGCAAGATCCTGTGAGGTAAAGGGGCAAGAACAATTTGCTCCAAACGGTGGACCCTTGTAAGTAATCTTCTCTCGTCTAAAATCGGATGAAAGGAGGGTAGAATAAATGCAATATAGTGCCTCTTGTGACCACAAAATTGAAGAATGGGCCTGGCTGCCGAGAGCTCTCTCACACTCTCAAGATCAATAACGCGATATAAACAGCCACTTGGAGTCTATGCAGGTTGGCTGTTGGAAAACAGGAGGGTTCATTCACCTTTTTAATAATGAGGGGCGGGACTTGAAAAACTTTGACATCTTATGTTTCCAGGAATCCTGTTTAAGATAAGCATGAATATATGAGGGATATATAACGTTTCTAAATCCAGCTAAAAAAGGAACAACAGGTAGACAATTTTCAGGTCTCTTAACCTTAATTAGGTAAAAGTAAAGGAAGACAAGTTCATAAAAGGTGTAATAGATCTGATAGATCAGGCATTTATATGGACTTTGTGAATCCCTATATTATACTTTGTGTAGATTTGCACGTCAGGTGTATTGATGATAAAGGGACCCCCGTAAAATCTGTTGAAGCTATAGCAGCCTCCACGGGAGTTAGGGCCCAGAGATGGTTACAAAAAAATGGAGGCCAGAGAGGTCCAGATGCTTAAAGCCAAAAATGGGGAGGCTATCCCAGCTAAGACCACCTGGCAATGTGATAGCCTTAAGACAACATTAGACTATTTTTTGGTTTCAGGTTTATGTCCGTCGAGGGGTCATGCCACTGGAGATAGTTCAAATGGAATCATTGATCATGCCCTCTTGAAGTTGAGATGGAAAGGGATGACAATGGTGGAGACTGAGGGTAAATGCACTGACGTTCAGGTCTCCCAAGGTAGAAATAGATTAGGCATTAAACCAGATAATGTCTCAGAGGTTACAACAGAATTCAGAGACTTGGTGGACCAGGATAGTGCAACATTGAACTACGTGCCTTTGCTCATAAAATTTGAACACGTTGATTCTAGATAGAAAAAACCTGAATTCTCGTACAAAAAAATAAATAAAGCAAAACATTTCTAGAGGAGCAGAAGAGATTTAGTTTAGAGATGAGAGCACTAAATAGTTCCCCTGGGATCATACGAACAGTGAATAAGAAGAAATGAAGGCAGCAATATAAAAACTGCCTTTTGTCATTCAACTCTGAAAGATCCCAGCAAGGGGCAGAGATTATGCTAAAAGTTTTATGGAACAGTAATTCCTGTCTAACTTGTTAATTGATAAACACATTGGGCACTCTCAAGGAAGCGCTCCAAGGGTTGGCAATCTCTGAAGAACAGTGGGTCGAACACTTTGGATCCCTCTTTACCCCTCGATCGGCCAAGGGGGAGGAACTAGAAGTGCCTGACCCAACACCATGGTCTTGGCAGCTGGACAAAAATCATATCTTGAGTTTGATTATGAAATTAAGCACTTCAAGAGCTCCTGGCCCGATGGCCTGACAAACAATATCTTCAAGCAGGCTCCTGTTCTTTGGAAAGAGTTTGCGTTTTATTCAACCAAATAATGAATGAGAAAGGGGTTCCTTTGTCATGGAAAAAGGCCCTCATAATATCTATTTTCAAGAAGGGTGACAGAACAAACCCAAAAAACTATTGACCAATCGCCCTGTTAGATACTCTGGAAAGCTCTTTGCATCCCTTATATTGCGTCATCTGATGGAGTGGGCCAACAAATTGGGATGCCTAGACCCTCGTTAGAAAGGATTCATTAAGGGTATAGGAACCTCCCTTAATCTTTTCCTGTTAAATCTGCTCAAACACCAGGCAACAAGAGAGAGAACAAAACGCTATATTGCATTTGGGGACCAGGACCATGTATTTGATAGAATCAACAGAGAAAGGCTATGGGCTAAAATGAATAACTGGAACTGCACACTGCATTTGATTCAGTCCATGAGAGAACTATACTCCGGAACAACAATGCAGGTTAGACTGAACCTGCAGGGGATGTTATGTAAGGATATCAACACAAATTGGAAACTGAAGCAAGGCTGCCCATTGGAGCCAGCCTTGTTTAAACTATATTGATCAGATCTGGCTTTGAGCCGAAGTAAAGTAACTGTTTTTGCGCCTAGGATCAATGGAACCCTAATACCCTGGATTCTATACGCGGATGATCTGATCCTAATAGATAAAACCCCCATAGGTCTCCAACGTAGACTAAATTGCATTCAGGAGTATATGATTGGTAATGACCTATGAATCAATGTAAAAACATACAAAATGATGGTCCTGAATACTAACACAGGCAACCGAAAGCCAAAATGTAAATGGTTTGTTGGCAAAGTGTCCTTGGAGTGCACACACTCCATTACATATCTGGGGGTGTGCATTAATCAAAGCGTAATTGAGACCCTGTGGGCATTGAGATTAAGTTCTAAAGTAAAAAATTTAGCTGCGCAGGGAGCAGTTCTCCATTGGCGATTTGGTAAATTTACATAGATTCCACCCTTTACTTTCTATAATCACAAAGTGAGTCCAATTCTCTCCTATGGTGTGGAAACAGGACTGAATCTCCCCTGTCAAATTTGGGAGATACTAAAAGGAGCATTTTGGAAGGGGGTTTTGATACTCCAGAGATGCCTACCTGTGGCGCGTATTAGAATTGAATTAAACCTGCAATCTCTATACTGAGTGTCCTTATGGAAGTCGATAACCCTGTTCTGAAAATCTCTAATAGCCCAAACATCACCACCATTGTATATTTTAGATAAGAGACTCTCCAAAGGGGTGGAATGGCCGTTCTTGTTTGTCAAAGTTGAATCTATCTTCTGAGCTTCTAGTACTTAAACCAATGGCTGTTAACATGAAATTGCAATGCCAAGATTGGATATCAAGCCAAGAAAAAAGAAACCAATATTTGCTGATGAAGAACTATAGTGGAGAATGTAGAGCATTGAAAACAATCCCTAAATACCTGGAGAAGTTTCCCAGTCCTGTATATGCAGGGCAATTTATGAGAGTCTGATTAAATCTGTATATAACTAAAGAGATTCTGGACGCTTGCAAACCAATTGAAAAATATGCTTGGACCTGTAGATTTTATGAAAAATAGGGTGTGGTAGAAACGTTTAAACACCTAATAGTATCATGTTTGGGACTAACTGCCCTAAGAACTTATTACTTGCGACCCATTACTGACAGAGTAAATACATTATCACCGGATGAATGTTGGAGCATACTCTTATTAGGTAAAAATTCATCTGTGATTTTTTCAGTGGTGACATTTTTAAATCAATGTTTTAAGGAGGAGAGTGTTTGATATAGTAGGGGAAAGGAGTGAATGTGAATGTGTAGATGAAGGGCCTTTGGGGGAATGTTTGTTTTGTCTTGAATCTTTTATTTGGATTGCTCAGTTTCTTGATTTTTGTACAAGTGACTTGGTCTCCACATGGAATTGTTTTTTTTAAATGCTTTGAGGATGAAATGATGCGTAATCATTTGAAAATGCTAAAGGTTTGAAATAAACCAATAAAACATAAAATAACAACATTTATTTAAAAAAAAGAATAGTTGGGAAGGCCATAGAGTAGACTGCCACCGTAGTCAGGTCAAGAGAGTACTAAAGAGGAGATTAGGTGCTTAGTTTGATGAAAGGATGAAGATGTCTTATTTTTCTGATGTTGAGGAAATTAAGTCTAGATGCAGTTGCAGATTTGGAGATGTAGAGCGAAAAGGTGTGAGACGACACCAAGGTTGCAAGCAGAAGCAGAGTACGGAAGGTAGTGAGGAGAGAAGAAAAGAAGGGGTGAGATAAAGAGAGCTTGTTGGGGTGGGAAGCGGAGAACCTCAGTCTTAGTGCAGTTGAGCAAGAGCAAGTGAGATGCCATCCAGGATTTGATGGCGGGGAGATAGTTAGACATTTCTGAGTGTCATCAGCAAAGAGTTGATAGGAGTAGCCATATGAGGTGATCAAGGTGCCAAGAGCAGAGGTTTAAAGAGTGAAGAGAAGAGAACCCAGGACTGACTCTTTGGGAACACCAACAGTTAGGGTGGTGACTGGGAGGTAAGGCTGTTCCAGGGCACCTGGAAGTGTCTGGGGGCGAGTTATGATGCAAACCAAAGGAGGGCCCTGCCCCTGATGCCTAGGAGAGATGATAGTGTTGAGAGAAGGTCAGAATGGTTGACAGGCAGCAGAGAGGTTGAGAAGTGATGGATTTTAAATGGATTGTGTTTTTCGAAATGGGCGCTGCTGAGATTCTCGTTCATGTGATGATGCTATTTTCGCTCACGCTTATCCCACCGGCGGAATTACCTTTTGGAATGTCGTGCAGTAATTCTGCCAAAAAGTGGGGGATTTACAAATCGGCATTGGTTTTTGGTGCTTATCCATGCTGAACAGAATTACAGTTACCGCTGATGGTTGGGGCACACAACCGCGGCCTCAAAATCTGTCCTTGCCTTGGTGGTAATGATAATTTCATGCAGTGGAATTAGTGGTGAATTTCTGGAGCGTTTTGGTTTTACTTGTAACCATAAAATCTCTTTACCAAAGTTTTTTCAGTGAATTTCATGGGTATTTACTGGTGCCCCTTTAATCTGCTACAAGTATATTATATGCTCCTCAGCCCCAATATGTCAAATATGCAGACCGTAGACCACGAGGTAGTCCGCAGACGTTAAGCATCATTTACAAGGCTCAGAATCATAGGGGAGACCCAAAAAAGATGTACTCAGCAACTAACAAACAGATGTACCAAAAATCACAACTAATGTTTACACATGCAAATGTACTTTTTTGTACAAACACGTTAAAAGTGCTAAATATTTTTATATTTAACACACATTACAATGGAATGCACCAATCACAAACCATAACCGTACACTTCATATAATCTCCTCGCTACAACTCAGCATCCAGATAGAGAAACACCAGGTACTAATTGGATAACACACTCTCACTAAATAGTGAGTGCATTGTATTTATTTCTCTATTACTAGCTTTCATTACATAAACATGTGTTATAAGACAGAAGCACTTTTTTTTCTCTCACATAAATGACAAGCACACTTGAATGGTTAGAGAAGATCTTCCAAAAAGAAGAAATGAGCAACAATGACACCTCCAGTGGTATACAATAGATATTTTAATGTAAACAAATAATGTATTTTGTACACACCATACTAAAATAATAATTTCTATTTTTCGTACAGTTCTTAGTTTTCATGAAGAAACTATGCCCCAGTTCAATTATCCACAACCCCCAGAATCACAAAGAGAAGCCCTACCCCCAACTGTAAATAATCAAATCATGAACTTGTCCAACAAATTAGATGAACGTAGTAATTATTTAAAAAAATGTATACAGTATGTGAAAAATGATGTGATAAAAAATGTTCCCTATCACTGTCCTTCTTGCACCTGTGCCATTTTTCCCCAGCAATCATCCCCACCAAATTCTGAACATTTTAATGAAAGGCACTTGGGTGAAACCTCACTGTCTTCCTCCCCTCATAATTATTGTACAAAAGTTCCTGATTCTCCCATTTATGTTTCCCATTCCGATACTCCATCCCTTTAATGAATACATATATTTTTGTACTATAAATGTTTTGTTTATTGTTGTGTGATATTTTCAGTTTTTTTAAAACTCTCATTATGAGTACACAGACACTATGCCTGTCTGCACTCAAAATGGAGATGCCCCGATCAGGCGCGATGTCTGGACATGTCCGTTTCCATGTGACTCACTTTCAATTAGTCAGCGGACAACGCGCATGTCCTACGGACACCCAACGCATGCGTCCTGCAATTCTCGCCTGCAGGTTGTCTGCAGGTGGACATCCGTAGACATCACCATGTGACCACACCCGTGCAGCGTGACGGGGGTGTAGGCAAAAGGTTTCCGTGACATGAACAGTTTAAAAGTGCTTTTCCAACCAATCTGGGTTGTTTCAAGTAGAAACTTTACCCGTGCACAGCTCCCAGGCCCCTTATTGACTGATCTAGCAACTTTTTACAACTTTTCAAGGCCGGTTGTCCATGGATGATTCCTCAGAAGGGACCCACCCATTACTTTTCCTCATTCTCAGTCTGGCTTTCCAGGAGAAAGCACCTGCTTTCAGTTTCTAAGTTCCTGCTTTGTTGCTTTGCAGATTTTTTTTGTGGACAGCACCTGCTTCACTGCTGTGCATATTGGAGACCATGGCATCTGTTAAGGCCATTGCTTCTCCTCAGCTACCACGAGCATCTCCATCATCATCATCATCATCATCATCATCTGGAGTGCCTGGAGAGGGGTACAGGTGCAGTGATACAAAAGAGGAGGAACAAGAGGATGAAGTGGAGGAAGCCCCTGTCACTAGTACGCAAAGGGCATCCTGGGTGTGGCAATTTTTTACAACCATTGGAAATGTCCCAAAGGCTCATGCAAGCAAGGTTCAATGCACCGAGGACAAACTTATACTCAGTTGCAGGAAACCTGGATTGTATTCCTACGCGACTACTTCCATGAGGTGTCACACCAAATCTTCATCTGCTCCTGTCACCACAAAGGATACTCCTTTGGGGCAGAGAATCCCAGTGTCGGCTTCACAGGCCATACAGATGCTGTTTAACCTTACCTTTCGAGGATCACAGTGCTATGCATGTACTCTGAAGCACTAATCTGTAGCAGGGAGCAGTTACAGAGTGCTTTTGAGGCTGCGATCAAGGAGCATGAGAAACACTGCCACCTAACCTATGAAGGCCCACCCAACATCTTCCTCTCTCCACCTGCCCCTTCATCCCTGTGGCTGGTGCCCCTTCCCTCCCCTGCCTTGTCTCTCCTGAAACAAAATGCCAACAAAAATACAAAATTGCAAAAACCCCACAAAAAAGATTCCTTTAGGAGCCACCTTTCACAGTTGGAAAATAGAAGTGAGAAAAAAAGTCACATGCCCCTATGCAGCCTGAATAGTCTGTGGATAGCGCGGCAGTCCACAGACAACTACAAGATTCAAGGCATGGAACAATTGAAATCATTTTTATTGTTTTGCGTTCAAAATGGGTGGCTCTTAAAAGAACCTTATTTTGTGTTTTTGGCTTATATATTTTTTTAAATGTTTGGTTTTACAAACTAAACTAAGAAAACATTTGACTGTATTTCATTATTTCTTCTCACTTTCACAAAACTGCTTCAAAGCATTTTGAATGTTTTACACTAAAATCCGTTTACCCACATCAGTTAGATGGACTCCATCTAACCGACACATGTTGGCCTTATCAAATGTAATGTTCTCATTATGAAACAATGTCATGCCAACATCTCGAACATAAACCCACACAGCTTTATTGACGTTGCGCCGGACCAAATGAACTGGAACCATCCACATCTGTCTCTGGGCAATGCGTTAAAACATTATTTTCCAATTAGGAAACATTTACTTTTACTTTCCCAATGTCTCTGTGTAAAGACCGGAGGGGGGGGTTATTTGTACTCTTGACATCTATATGGCAGAGTAGAAGCAGAGAGTAGCACACCCAAGGCTCTCTATTGTGATAGCAATGAACAAGCAACTGAGACTTAACCTCTTAGGAGGTGATGCGGTCTGGTTCTTAAGTACAGTGTAGTCCCCAAGCCCCCACAAAGGAAAGTCCATACACTATGTAATGTACTAACAGTTCTTTATATAAAAATATGGTTCAAGATATATACATCAATTAATAACACACTTTGTACTCTGGCAATTATAATATGGCAAATGTATACAATGTCTATGTGGTACCACACTTAGCTAATGACTAAAATGCATCAGCTGCTGACAGTTATAACGGGATACAAATCATGCAGCAATGTGTAACATCATAGATCATAGGAAGGAAGGTAGGTTAGGTTAAACAATGGCAAAATAGTTCTCTTGCTACTAAGACACTGTTCTGAGTGAGAATACCCCACCGGGGCAAGCTGTAATAAAGAGTATTAACAAGCCCAGTCCATTAATATTTAAAGAGTCCTGTTTCCTGGTTAAAATGTTGAACTACCCCAATGTACCTGGGATAGAAGAATTTCTTCAATGGTTCATCGACAGATCCCTCTAGGGTGGCCTCCCTTTAAAGCAGGAGCCACAGGGCGTCACGATTCTCGAGGAAAGGTGAACACTTGCGTCGAGACTGCAGCTTCGACCTTCGCGGTGCTGTTCGACGTTCGGTCATGGAAGTCCTGTGAAGATGAGGCGTGAGGTCCACCTCGATGCAAGAGTTTGGCGCTACAAAAAGGACTTCGTGATAAATGTAGGCCCAGTCGTCGGTCGTTGGGATAGCTTTGGTGATCGGGACTCGACCACCGGCTGGACTTCGGATATTCATGTTGTCAATGTCTTTGTTGGCTTCGAGTGGCAGGACACTCACCGGCGGACTTTCCTCAGTCATCGGAAACCTCAACTTTCTCCGGCAGGACAAAGCAGTCTACGCTGATGGCAAGAGAGCCCTTTGTTCAATGTTCTTAGGCAAGGTAGAGTGGTCGACGGCAATGGACTTCAAAGGCCTCAATGTCCTGGTGCTTTACTTCAAGATTCTCAGCGGACCCCTTCTCCGGATTGACAGCTTTTCATGACTGGCTTCCAGGGTACCTCGATGAAGATCAGCTTTTGCACGATGTTCCCTCGTAGCTCGGGGAGAGGTCTCCTACCCAGGTCCTCTCACGGATCAGTCCTTGACAGACTCGACAGCTTTGAGATTTCGTCGAAGGAAAGTAGCAGCAATTCGTATTATTCCAGCTCGGCTTCAAGGATAAGCAGTTTCATGTTTCAACTTCAGCTTCTGAGCAAATTGGGAAGTGAGAGGGCCCCATACATACACATCTGTCCCTCATTCGCCCTGCTGAGCCAAGCTCAGTCAGCCAATCAGACAGAAGGGCATTCATGCAGTCAGGCAGACAATCGGACTCACAGGAATTCAGGCTATTCACTTCTACCCAGACACCCATAACAAGGAATGTCGATTGGGGAAAGCACCCAGCCTTTCAGCACACCACACTGCATTGATGTCAGTTTCAGGCAGCGCTGTCCCATTCAGAAACCAGACACACATAACATAGAATGCATATTGGTCCCCACACTCTATTCACACAGGTCCAACACCAAGGGTGTACCCACAACATGCAGTCAATGGAAGGCTCCGGCCAGTCTGGCCTGGACTTCCCCATAATACCATATATGGTTCGTCCACCCAACAGCCAGTCAGGGGAAGGGACAGAGTCAGGACTTCCCAGGACCTTGGGAAAACAAGGTACCATGCAATGGAAACCAAAAGGCCAAGGGGCCATCTTGTCTCCTATCAGGAATCTACTCATTCCCATGGCCGGGCCTGGGTATCCCAAAATGGAGGATACTCAGAGCACCTGTGAAATTCAGCATGAAGCTGCCACCAGCCTATACCCTGCTCTGAGGCCCACACACAGGTACCAAAAAACATACACTAGGGGTACAGGGTTGTACCCCCCAACCATGGGTGCCATAATGGTATCCCAAGGGTCTCTGTTCACCATAACCAAAAAGAGGAAGAGCTACACCGCCAGGAGTCTCAACTGGACTCCTGTGCAGAAAACAACACAGAACACACATGATAAGCTAGTAAAGGACAAGGACATGGAGGCCCCGTCCCTGCAATGCATTTCCAGCATCACACTCCTTAATTTGCAAACTGCACAGAAATTCCAGTCACGTTCCCCAAACTGTTCCCTCCACAATGAACGATAATAATATCCGGATCTTTCAATTCGCCATATTTGCACAAAATGGGAGCAAGCGCACCCACTTCATGCTTCGCGCTCCATACCAGAACGCTTCCAATTCAGGGAATCCAAGATTTTTGTCTAATCCACAATGCTCAGCATACACAGCAACAATGAACCCAAGAGTCCCCCAAAATCCAAACACTCTGCCTGCTGAAAGACATTGCCATGGCCATTCCCAATACTCTCACAAAGTCTACTACCAAAACTCCTGCTACTCTCTCTTCCTGTACACCAAACCCAGAAAACCTTTTTGGATGATCCACTGATGTCTGCGGACTCCACAACTGCCTGCAGTCTCTGCAGTCCTCTTTCCATGCCAGGCAACCTCAAAAACCCAGATGTGGCACATGCTGTCCACGGATACCTCAATGTTCGCAGACAGATCGTCCAATTAGAGGGAGTGGGGAGGTTATCAGTTAATTTAAACAATTTATAGTACAATGTTGGCTCTTAAAAGTGCCTTTTTTCTTTTTTTTCAGTTTTGATTTATTTTTTGTTCTATGATTTTTATTTTCTAAAACTACTTACAAATATTTTCAGATGCACTGTGTATCCTTTTCACATAAATGTTTTCAGTGCACTTTGAATATTTACAATAAACATCTGATTCCCAAAAATCAGTAAACTGTACTCCATCACTCCAAAAATTGTTTGCACTATCCACCTTGATGTTTTCATTTTCAAAAGATGGCATGCTCCCACCATTCAAAAAAGCACATACACCTTTATTTACAAGGAGCCCAACTTGTTCCTAGTTGTGCACAAAACCCATTTGGGCATCTCCACCCTTCCCTTGGATGTATTTCTGAAAAAATTATCTTTGCACATGGAAATAGTTCCATTAAGCCTCGGAACATATCTTTTAATGCAACCTACAAATATAGTGGAGTAACATACACCAAACTATTTTCTCCACAATGAACAACAATAGGCCATTGAAAGAGAGCCTTAGTCTTCCAAAATGATAGTAAAATCACCCAGTTTAGCCCAGATATTGTTAACCACCAAACCTCCACTCCCTCCAAACCAATAGTACCAGAGATGCCACACAATTCAGTGTACTTTTTCAAATTATTCACCCAAAAATCTTCCAACAGCCACACAGTGAGCTTTTTTTTTATCACTAGCCACATCCATCTTCCCTACACACAACAATCAAAACACCTACTACCCTCTCTTCCTGTAAACCACAACCAGAACCTGATTGGCTAATCCATTATAGTCCCCTTTCCATGCTTGGCATCCTTGAAAGACCTGCATGTGGCACGTGTTTCCCGCGGACTATAGCAGTGTCTGCAGACATCGCGGCCACTTAATGGGGTGGGTGGAAAATGAAACACAATTTAAGTTATTTAATCTTTAGTGGTGGCTCTGAAAAGAACCTTTTTTGGGGGGTTTGTTAAAAAAAAACTTTTCTTCCTTTTTTTGATTTTATGTACAGTAGTACGGTACTTTCTACATCTTCCTTTTCAATTTCCTTACAGGAATTTTTTCAATTCATTCCTAAAATTGTAAAGGAAAATTGCATTTCCGACATCTGTGAAATGAACTCCATCTTGACAAAAAAGATTCACAACATCAGAACTTATATTATCCTTCTCAAAGGATGACATTCCTGCAGCATATAAAAAAGAAGATAGAGCTTTGAGGTAGTTCAGAATAATTATATGAACAGCAGGAAACAGTTGCATTAGGCTTTTAAAAATAATTCTTTGGAGCAACTTGTAAAGACAGTGGAGTCACAAACCCCAAACTGTCGCCTCCACAATGCACAATCACAATGTCTGGACATTTAAAGTGAGCCATACTCTCACCGAATGAAGTAAGCTTGCTCAGTTTAAGCCACAAACTGCATGCCAGAAAACCTCCACTTCTGCCAATCCAATAATTCCAAGGATGCCATGCTTTTCAGCACACACCTTCAATGACTGAATTGAAGAGTCCCCCAGAATCCACACAGTCTGTCTTCTTAAACACATAGCCACAGCCATTGTCACTGCTCTTACAACCCCTGCAAACAAAACTCCTAATACCATCTCTTCCTGTACACCACACCCAGCAAACCTGATCAGCTAATCCCCCACAGTCCCCTTTCCATGCCAGGCATCCTCAAAAGACATGTGACGTATGGCACGTGATGTCCTCGGACCCAGTAACACTGGGGCAGCATTTCTACCCTTTACACTTTCATGTCCTCAACACTTCCTCATTGACTGCTTTCAAAGAGTCGCACATCCATCCACCAATCACATCCAAAACCTCTACACCTAACCCTGTCTTCTCACATCAGCACTTCAGAGGTACACTTGAACTCTCAGAGTACATATCTCCTGTTAATGAAAGACATCTGCATCAAAAACTACTGTGCAACTGTCCAAGATTTCCAATTCCAGATTCAACAAGATCTGCATCTAACAAAACAAAGTACATATATGCTTATATTTAAAAAAATGTTTTCTTCAACTCTTTCACAAATATATTAATATATATATATATATATGAAGGGTTCCTGCTGCTTACCCTATAATAAGCTTCTCAATAAGCATATTGTATTCTTTAACCACTCTAGCAAATGCCATGCATTGTAGCATTCATCAGCTGCTCACATGAAGCAGCAAACAATTACAATGCTCTGCACTTCAAAATGTTTCTATTTACAATCCTTGTGATGAAAGTTAAAAAAATGCATATGTGCATGTATAGAAACAGTGTCACTGTTTCATAAAATAAAGGAAAAGCATATAAAATAGATCTTTACACCATTCTTAAGTGGCACTCAGTGTCTTCCAGTTTAATATGCTGGCCGCACATGCATACATCCCAACATCACCCATTCCAATCTGTACATGCTTATTAAGTCTTTATTTTTTCCTTTGCATTCTGTCACTTCCAATTAACTTCGCCCATTATGAAACTCAAACTTCAAGTCCCAGAATGCAAAGAAAAAAACACAACTTAACTTCGGGGTTCAAAACTGTCACATGTATATCAAATAAACGTATACAATGCTGTGCTTTTCAAAATATTATTTTTTGGAAGCATTCTGAAGAAAGTGAAAAAATGTATATCTGCTTTTACAATGGCACTGTGTCACTTTTTCATAAAAGAAAGTAAAAGCAGATAAAATAGATTTGTACAACATTTGTAATTGGCACTCAGTGTGTGCCAGATTAATGCACTGACAGTACATGTATACTTCCTAACATAACCCATTCCAATCTTCAGCTCCTTATGCAGTCATACTTTTTTTCTCTACATTCTGTGACTTCTACTCCAACTTTCACAAGGGAAAAAGTGGAACTACAAGTCCAAGAAAAAAAAATCAAGGACTACATAAACAGCTACATATTAGAATGCATCATGCTTGCAAGTATGCTTAGTATGCTTATACTATACATAACTATAACTTTCATTAAAATGCTCCTAAAAGCAACCATTTTTAACCAGCCACCAAGTTCATTAAATGCTTTTCCACACCACCACTCCTTCCATCATAAATATTAACCTTGCTTACTAACAGTACTTCATCATTACCACATATACCCACTAACTTTCTTTTAAACTTACAGGAAAGAAGCACATTACCGAAGAAAACACCTGAAAAAACGAATGCCCTTCGCATTCAACAAAGTAAGAACATTAATGTACCATGTATATGTATGTAATTACAGCAGCACAGTTCCACTATATATTACCCCAGACTACTCTTTTCAAACAAACATCTTTCACCCTAGCCCATTAGATTCCCCATTCACACTCTTACTATTTCAATCTACACACCACCATTGCAAGACCCACTCTGTTGCTCAAACCAGCACAATCAGCCTACAGATTCTATCACACCACCACTCCCTTATTCACTAATCCAACACCATCAGACCTCTGCAGACTCTTACTCTCACAACCTTCCCAACCACACCTACTATACCACCTTACAATCAAACAGCACTCTATTCATCTCTACAATCACACCCACAAATTCATGCACCATACATGCATATACATTGCACAACTTTCCAACGCAAACATTCTCTTTTCCCAACAGACACAACAAAATGTCTACTAAAGAGCAACTCTGTAGAAAAGAAAGAAAAAGTAGAGTAGATACGACTAAAACTACACCATATAGTCATACCCCTTTAAAACAATTTATAGAAAACATTAAAACAAAAGAGCTAGTAACTTCACTCAACAAAACTAAACCAGCCATTACTAAAAAAGGTAAGGCCTGCTTGCAAAAACAAAAAGAAATAAATGATGTACAAAGAAAAACAGACCTACTAACAAACCTAACCTTCTATCTACTAGTGTTAACGTAGTCAGAGTAAAGCAATCCAAAAAAAGAAAAGGTTCCACCGTAGAGTTCTTCTCAATCTGAAAAGTCACGATCTACCCTTAAAAACTACTGCATGAGACTAATCCTGCAAGTTCTAATTGACAGCGCTTTTCTACTGAAGAGAAAATTGTTTATATTGATTTTAAGCAGAATGAAACCACCAGCTAAATTAATCAATGCGTTACAAAAAGTATTTCTAAACATGTGCAGTATAGAGACCTTTTCAAACTTCTGTGATGGTGAATAGATTCATACAAGCAGCACAGAACCATACTTTAATGAAAACACTTATAAACAAGAACAACAAAAAACAATTGCCATAGACAATAATGGTCGATGGTATGAAATGGTGGAACACACCATTGTGGCAAAAGAATTCCTTATAGAAAAAAGTCCCCAAAAACATTTAACCAAATGCTCCTTTTACCCAAACAAACCTCCAGTGTTGACATGCAGCTCAATGTGTAATGTGCGCCCCAACAATCCTTTAAATCTTTACAACAATTCCTCAATCACTATGTGATACTAAACAACAAAAGTAAAATTAAAACTTTACAATCCATAGACTCCTGTACAGTGCGCAGCCACACTGGTCTGTGATTACAACCATTAACCTGCATTTTAGGAACTGCTTGCAAAAGCACTTTCTACCACATCAAAATGTTAGCAACACACCATTGCACTATACGGAATATTGGGCATCGACTATACTATGCAAAATGTCCTGCTATAGAACTGCAAAATGTAAATACCATTCTCCTACAGGGAACAGCGAAAGAACTGCTTCATAAAATAGAGCACATCCAAAGTAAATACTTTGGAAATGAAGGTGACTTAGAAAAATCTGTACCTTTAGAAAACATTACCGAACATCTCATAAACACCAACGTCCTAATGAAGACATACAAAAAAGAAATAGCTAAGTTTCAAAACACATCTGCTGAAATACCAGACAAAATATGTGTCTGTTGTCACAGAAAGTTTTATGAAAAGAACTCATAAAATAGTAGATCTAGCCTACAAAATAGAGGACAATGAAGAATCCCAAAGGTTCCAATTAGCTTTATATCTAACAACAGAAACTAAATACCAAGGGGGCGTGGCCTGGCACCGATGGGAGTGGACACCTAATTCCAGCACTCCGCTTCGATAGGGATTTCAATGATAAATATTTCAAATTAACATACCCGAACTTCATTTCTTTGGTGCCCCGTCATGCTGTAAGTGTGCCGCCTGAACGCCAACATTTTCCTGAGAAGCTGGAGCAGCATCCCGTAATTCTGAAGCCGATGTCTCCTGTCAGCTGGTCGGCGGCTGTCATCGCGTGAAGCACGCTACGCGTCGAGAGAGCTGCTTTCTTCCACAACAAAAGTTTTCTCTGTCTTTTTTTTCCTTTTTTGGCTTTTTTCATACCTTTCTGCCTTAAATTAACACTGAATATACGTATATGGGTAAAATGAACAATTTTCAAGTTTACTTCATATAAGGAGGTGGTAAATAAGGAACTGAACACACTTTGCCACTAATATTTTCTATGCAGTCCAACCATAAGGAACTATTTCTGTGGCACATCTGAATATTTATCAACATTTCTTAGACTAATTCCTTATGTTACACTTCATTCCATTTTTAAAAAACAAATATTGACATAAGGTACCTCATATTGAGCACAATATTCATTAAGCGAGATGTGATATTAGCACCTCCCATGGACAGTTTTTTCAGTGATTACATAATTCTGTGAGTAATATCAAACAATTGTATACATAAAATCTTAGCTTTATATTTCGCCTCATATTGTGTAGGCTCCTCTGGATGAGGTTCTACTACTAATTATTGTGCTTCAATTTGTTAAAGCTAGCTGTTACTGCCATTTCATAGTATGCTGAATGCTATGCCCTCTTCTTTACAATCCCGAGCATAGAAAGAAGAAAATAAGTGATCTGAGATTTTACAGAGAGGAAAATCTAAGTGTGTATAAACCTTTTGTATACTTAAACTCCTACATTCATACAATATGGCTACTAAAAAGGAACAAACTAAAGAGGCTTGCGTATCATCTCCCACTACCCTAAAAAGACAAAAAAGCAAATCTCCAACATCTAAAGAAGATACAGCAGACCCAGTCATGCAGGCCATTTTAGCAGAAATTAGAGCTTTAAAGCCATTCATGGAGGATACTAATGCTAAGATGCAACTACTAGATAACAAATGGTCTACTTTTGCATATCGCATGAATGAAGTGGAGAGACGTGTTAGTAACGCTGAAGATGTATTAATAAAGTTACTAACCTAGAAACGCAAGTTGCCTCCCTACAACAATTAACTGAGAACCTTGAAAACTGGAATAGAAGAAATAACCTACGTATTGCAGGCCTTCCGGAGGGCATTGAAAAGGAGTATCCTATTACATTTTTATATAACTTTCTTCCTCAAATTCTTAGCCTACCGCCCTCTGTGCAACTCAACATCCAGAGAGCTCATCGAATTGGCCCCGACAACTCACCCTCCAGGTCTTGTAGTCTTTCCAGAACCATGATCTTAGCTCTTCATGACTTTGCACACATTACCATCATCATGCAGAAGGTAAGTCAACTTAAACAGCTAACATGGGAAGGAAATAAAGTTTTTATTACACAAGATGTGTCCAAGACAACGGCTGCAAGAAGAAGAGACCTTCTTTCTTTTCGACCTTCTCTAAGGCAACTAAATGCAAGTTATGGCGTTATCCACCCAGCTATTCTGAAAGTTACTTTAAATGGCCAAACCTCACCATTTCAAAACACTATGTAACTAAGACAATATATCCAATTTCATAAAAGGTCTGATATGGATACTTCTAATCCTATCACATGAATCAATTCTACATCTATGTATGTTCTTCATTTTTGAAACTCATCATCCTTTATCGGAGCGGGGCATGGTGGGCCGTCCTTTTTTCTCTTACTCGGCTCTCCATCCCCCATTTTTTCTGGACATGGATTTGTGTGGCTGGTTCCTGTTTGCCACTGTTATTCAGATCGTTTTTGATTACAATTATTTTTTACCATTTTCCATGTCTTTTCTGTTTGTCTCACCCCAGCCCCCATTTTGTTTCATTCCTTTCATGTCGTCACTTACCTCGTTGGGTACTTGTTTATTTCTACAGGCTAATAGACTTCTATACATTAAGGTTACTGTTTTATCTAAATCATGGTCCAGGTTATTACATACTCACCCCTTTACGTGAATGATGCCTCTTAATATTGTATCCTGGAATGTTAAGGGGTTACATAATCCCATGAAAAGACAAAAAGTGCTTTCACACCTCAACAAATTAAAGCCCTCTATAGCCTGTATACAAGAGTCTCATCTTTCCGTTAATGAAGCAGCAAAACTCAAGGGACTTTCGGTGGGCCAGGTCTTTTCAAGTGCTCCCAACGGGAAAAAGAATGGTGTTATCACACTTATTAACAACACCCTTAAATGTAAAATTATATCTACGGAATCTGACAAATTAGGAAGATGGGTTATCCTTAACATATCAGTAGAATCTACGGTTTATACAATTCTGAATGTTTATGGACCCACATTTGCAGATCCTTCCTTTTGGAAACAAGTTAGAAATCATATACTACGCAGTCACACCCTTTATTTGATTGTATGTGGAGACTGTAATGAAGTCATTGATCCTTCTATGGATAGGAAATCTGATGTGCGGTATACTAACACTACAGCCCATACACAATTTATTAATTTTATTTCTGAAACCGGCCTCAGTGACGCGTGGCGAATCCTACATCCCATGGATTCAGAATTTACCTTTTACTCTACACCCCACAACTCCCAGTCATGGCTTGATTATACTTTTGTCCCTAATTCTATGGTTAGTCTTCTCTGGATGCCCAGAAAGAATCCATCACAATTTCTGATCACGTTCCTGTGCATATCAAAATCGCTACACCAATAACCTCTCATAACTCTTTCAGATGGAGATTTAAAAATAGTCTATTAAATGATGCATCTTTCACCCAATTTATCACAGAACAGCATAATAATTTCTTCTCTGAAAAGATCAAGATACGTCTATTCCCAATAATTGGCACTGCTACAAAGCGTTCCTTAGAGGTCATATTATCTCCTACGTAGCAAACAAAAAGAAAAACCTTAAAGCGGAATCTGAATCCATTCTCAAACGTCTTAAACCATTAGAAACTCAATTTGACCACGCTAACTCCTCTGTTATCCTTAGAGACATTATGAAACTCAGATTCCAATACAATAGGCTTATCACACAATATTTGTGTTCCAATCTGCTTAAATATAAAGCCAAAATATACCAATTTTACAATAAATCCAGTAAAAGTTTGGCTTCTTACCTTAAACTTAAGAAGGAGAAATCTAGAATTGTTGTAATTAACAATCATTTGGGAAATAGGAAAATGTCTGATAAGGAGATTGTGCACATTTTTAAAGAATTCTACTCTAATCTATATACTTCTGAACCCCCCCTAAGAATCCTGCTATTCATGATTTCCTATCTAATATAACTTGCGACCCCTATCCTCAAATCGACCTCTCCTCCCTTAATGATCCTATTACACCTCCTGAAATACCCTTAGCTATTAAAAACCTCAAAAAAGGCAAAGCCCCAGGACCAGATGGCTTCCCTATTGATTTCTCTGCCCACTTCTCCAATCTCTTAGTCCCTAAAATAAGATAACACGGCCCAGGGTTCTTTCTTAGAAGCTATGCTAATAGTATTCCCCTAACCCGATAAAGATCCAGAACTCCCCCAAAGCTATCGTCCAATTTCCCTTATTAATACGGACTGTAAAATGTATTAAAAAATTCTCGCCAACAGAATTCTTCCTTTCCTACCCAATCTCCTAAAACAAGACCAAGTAGGTTATGTAAACGGTAGAGTTTCCTCACCACATATAAGGCTAATTTTGGACGTTATTGACATTTTAAATAAATCAAATGACCCCTTCGCTGCAATAGCTCTAGATGCTGAAAAAGCTTTCGATAGAGTTGAACGGAACTTTATGCTCCAAGCACTCATGTGGAATGGTTTTGGTCCCCCTTTTCTATCTATGATTAAAATTCTATAGTCCAACCACAAGACCGCGATCTTTGTAAACGGAAAATCATCCTCATTTTTTCCTCCTATTCAGAGGAACATCAGGGCTGCCCACTGTTCCCTATCCTGTTTATCTTTGCATTAGAACCCTTTCTTGAAGCTATAAGATACAATGATTCTATCTGGGGAATTCCATTTGATAATTTACATATTAAAACTACGGCTTATGCCGATGATGTACTCATATTCTTAAAAAAACCCAGTTGGGAGCCCAACATCTACTTGATATTATCTCCAGATTTTCAGATGCGTCAGGTTACAAACTTAATACTGATAAATCGGAGATTCTTCCACTTAATATGCATTGCACCCTGTTTCACACTAACACTCTAGGCATCAAATGATGTCCCTTGGGATTCAAATATCTTGGTATCTGCATAACAGCTTCCATCAATAATATTTGCAAACATAAATCGGATAGCACTTTATCCAGAGTCAAAGAGTTAGTATCTTCTTTGTCCCCCCTATATCTCTCCTGGTGGGGCAGACTGGAATCGATCAAGATGATAATCTCTCCTATAATTCTTTACCTTCCCTATATGTTGCCTATTCCTCTTTCTTCTTCCTTCTTTAAATCTATAGATTCCTGTCTTGTGAAATTTTTATGGGGGAGAAAGAAACATAGAATCTCGCTGAGTAAGATCAAAAAACCATGCTCTTAAGGAGGGGTTGGTTACCCCGATTAAAAAAAATATATCATCTAGCCTTCACTGTTAAACAAACACAGTGGTGGTTTATGCTGGATGTATCATTTCAGGAGCCAAACTGGGTTTGCCTGGAGAGAGCTTTGGCTTCCCCTATGTCCCTTTCGGACCTTTACATAAGTAAAGGAAAAAACAAATGTACCAAATATTCCTATATTCGTCAATCCATCCTGTCCCTTAAAACATTTATGTTCCCATCCATAGTTAAGCAATCCTATTTTATATCCTCTTTTATTTGGCATAACCCTTTGATTAAAATTAGAGGTAAATCCATCCTGTTTAAATGTGGTGTCCCCATCACATTCAATTAATTTACTGTCAATTTTCATATGCTCGCCTCTTCTCTATTGCAATTTCTTACGATTATTGCTGCAATAGTAGAACACCAAGAGACACTGTTGTATAATTCCAATAACCCTGAGGCACTAAGACTCCTTCATATGCTCAACTCTAATATGACAGTCTCTATCTACTACAACATCTTACTAAATTCTGCATCTATCCCAAGGATTGAATGTATTCATAACGACTGCAGAGAAGAGTGCATAAGGTTGGATCATCAGTTTTGCTGCCCCTCCCCCCCCAATGGCTAAACATCTCTAAAATTACATCCTCTGCAAGCCTTGTCCAAACCCTGTTATTTTTCCGCCATAGAGCATTCATCACCCCTGCATCCCTTTTCAAATGTGGTCTATTACCTAACGACAATTGATGGAGGTGCTTACAAGTTAAAGGTTATTTTAAACATATGTTTATGGAATGTCAATATGTTAAAACATTTTGGATCTCTGTGTGAAACACTATCAAATACATTTTTAACCTTACCATAGATTTTTGTTTTGATTTTCTTATCTTTGGCAGCTCCATGTTAAATAATTGTCAAGTTAACCAACATGCTAAATATCTGTTTTGTGCCTAATGATGGCAATCCAGAATATTACTACTAATTGGAAAAACCTAAGTCAAATTCACTATACATTTTGGTGGAACTCTATATGTAATATTCACAGATTGGAAAAGTGTAATGCTTCAACTCCTGATTTACAGAACATGTTTCAGTTAAAATGGCAATCATTTAATGACTTTTTATCAGTGTAAATTTTCTTTTACAACCCATGTTTCAATATCCTGTAAGAATGCTTGTTATATTTGTACCCCACCCTTCATCCCCTTCCCTCCTTCCTCCTCTTGTTTGTGTTTTGTCCAGTTTGCATCCTGTCTTGATGTCTGTTATTGTTAGTTTCCCCCAATATTTAAAAATCTGTAGTATACGGTTTAAACTATTTGATAGGCGTATACCTGGCTTACTTTGTATTAATCCTCATTACATCCTGTTTCTCCTAGTTGTTCATCCTCTACTTTCTTTGCATATGATATCTGTATTTTCTCTGTTTATTTTTATGCCTTGTATACCTAATTTTAGCCAATAAAACCTTTAAAACAAAAAATAAAAAATATAAAAAAGAAACTAAATACAAAATAACTAACCCCTCAACAGTGCGTACGTACTGCAACAAAAAGCTTGACAATAACCAAATGCCATCACGGGCTATCACTAATAACATAAGCTCTCCAACAGCTTAACCTGTACGAAAGCATTATAACACAAGCAGTGCACCCATTTCAAGCTATATAATGCCTTCAACCAAAATCTGCCAAATTACCTCCATCCGAGTTACTAAAGGGCATCCGTGGCAAAGTAGTATATGTACCATTAGATCTAAAAGAAAATGCACAAACTATAGGAATACAAAGGCCAATAGATCAATCTTTGATTCTACTAGTTAATGGGGTATGAAAAGAAGACAAAGAAATTTGGCAACAACTAGTCAACTTAAACAAATTTAGACAAGCCCTACAATATCTAAAAGAAAATAATGATTACTAGAAAGATATAAACATAGAGGAAAACATAAAAGAAACCACCGACATTATTCATAACTCACCAGCAACTGGCCAATTTGAGCGTGTATATCCTGTTACTGCAGCCAACATTTTAGACAAGTATACAATTCACCCAGTACACTCTAAAGACACAATTGATGATCCATTAGAAACATATCAAATGCATCAAGCCAAATGATCCCCAATGGACATATGGGAAAAAGTGTAAAAGGACACTCTTTTCCTCTACTCTTTCCTACAGGAAAAGGAGGAAGATGTGATGAAAGGTCCACGCAAATTAGTGGATCAGAATATCGCTCTTGACAAATGTATTTTGAAGACGCCAGATTCAGATAAAATGTCAAATACATTTTCCACCTCCTCTTCGAAAGTGAACTTGCAACTTTATGTTATTGAGTTGCACACACATTAAAAACAGACTCTAACTTTCTAAACATATCCTCTACCCAACTGCTTAAAAAAATAAAAGACAAAGATGAAGTTTTGCAGTCAAGTATCACAAATATCTTGGCAAACATGTGGTACAAAAGAATACTGGTTCTGACATCACGCAGATGTACATTGTATGCTAAAGAACCTAAGCCCACCCACATGGTGTCTTACTTTAAGTTGTGCAGAGTACGCATGGGATGACTTGTACGACTTCTTATGCATTGCAAACCAAAATGAAGACGGACTAGATATAAAAACAACAGGAAAACTCTGTTCTCTTGACCCTGTCACTGTATCAAGGTACTTTTACCATTGCTTCATCGCCATGCTGCATTTTATTTGCAATAAAGCTACCCCTTTAAATACAGTTTATTGAAAAATACATTACCTGCAACATCCCTTCAGAAATCACATAAAGTGACCTACATACACAAATGTTGCACTTCCAAAAACATAAATGGGGCAAATACTGCAATGTGTAAAAAAAGGCAAATACTATACGAAATGTAGCTTTAGTTTACCTAGACAAGTTTGCAAAAATGACATGCAAATAGCTTGATGTCTTCTGTTAGACACAGCATAAAATGCAAACCCCTAGAAATACATGCAGCATTAACAAGGACAAAGCATCCAAGTACGTCAATGATTACTATCCAATCATTGCCCTCTTGTGGAATGCAAACATAGGCATACAATACATTGCAGACAATTCCACTGCAGTTGCAAAATATGGCACAGCCTATCTCACCAAAACTGAGAAAACAGTGCCAAAAGACCTCGGGATGACATATCATCTGGCAAAATACTATCACAGAAATTGTACAGCTTTGGTACAAACATACTCTCCCATAGAGAATGCGGGTGTTATGAAGCTGCAGACCCTTTAACAGGTACAGCCGTATATGGCAAATCTGAACACATGGCTGAACCTTGGACCAGCTTCATCAAGAATATGAATACTAAAATCCTACCAAGAGATACAAAACATAGCCACAAATTATCCCAACAGCCAGGACATTTTAAAAAACAATTTAATGGACACATACTACCCAAACAGACGTACTGCTTTGGAAAACATGTGTTTGTACGACATTGCCCAAAACTACACCTACAAAAAAAATGTCACACAAAGTGAAACAACTAACAAATATTCAGTCTCAACTTTTGAAGGAGGCCAAGTGAAACTCACCAAACATAGTCTAATTTATCATATAAAAGTTATCATTTAAATTTCCACAACATAGAGAACTGTATTACATGGCCCTACTCCAACTTTTTAAACCTTGGAGAAAAGAAACTAATGATTAGGTGACAATGACTCATTTGAAGCTGCATTCAAAGCAAATGAAAGCAGTATAACAAATGTCAATTTCAAACAATACAAACAAAGGTTGGACAATGAACGCCAACAAGAGGAAGAAACTGAAGTTCAACTATACAAAGACACTCCTGAGGGCAGTCAACCTTCCCTCACAGGAAGCCAATTCCCACTTGGAGAGCTACTCATTCTAAATGAAGACAATACTATGTATTAAACAATCTGAGGGAGTCTTGTCAGTGCTGGAATCACAGCTAAATGATGAACAACTCACATTTTTTTAGAAGTCACTCAAGAAATTGAACATGTTTTTAAACATGACACTAAAACCTGTAGCTGTAAACATTATAATCCTCTGCTCCTGTATATAAGTGGTGAAGCTGGTTCAGGTAAAACATTCTTAATTAAAATAATCAGCACATTTCTACAAAACTTAACAAACAACAACCTTTCTGCTTTAGTAACAGCCCCACAGGTTTAGCTGCCTTCAACATAGGAGGTTTACACCGACTACTACTCCTCAACATAGAACACCAAAACAAATTAAAATACTACAAATGATCAGAAGAAGCTGCTGCTGAAGTATGCAGAATTCTAAAATAAATGAAAGTGCTCCTGATAGATGAAGTAAGTATGGTTTACAACCTCATGTTGGCTTTAATGCAACTCAAAATACAAGAAATCTTAAAAAATAACTATGAAGAACTGTTTGGAGGAAACCATGTTATTGTTATTGGAGACCTGCTACAGTTAACATCAGTGAAAGGTCAACCTATTTTCAAAACATTAGGACACAAACAGTGCTGCAATACCCTTGGCAGCATTGGAAATGTAAATCAAAACATGCACCAGTCTGCAGACCTCACATATGCTAACATTTGAAAAAGCATTGTAACTGGTCTGCTTACTCAAGCTGCAAAATCCATCTTAAATAGTAGACTAATGCATGAGTTATATGGACGAAATACATCTGCTCCTGATTTCATGGAACAATTAACTCAACAAAATCTAAAATGTATGTCCTTGATACCAACCCTTGCAAGTAGCAGTCAATTCAACGAGACAATGTTGAATAAAGAAATGCAACCCATGCTGCATATCAGCTCCACAGACAAACTAGAAGTGCATGGCATGACACATCCTATGTGTCAACAAGCAACAGCACAACTAAATAGCTTAGAAAAATATTTCCAACACAGCTAGATTGGAGAAACTATTGACTTTGTGTCTAAACTGCAGAGTAATTCTAAAACGTAACCTTGTTGCAGAACAAGGTTTAGTCATTGGAGCAATGTGTACAGTTGTTGATTTCCAAACATATCCACATGACAACATTCAGTTTGTCAACATCCACTTTGACAAACTTGCAGAAGTTAAAATAACTGGCTGGAAAATAGAATGTTTCCTTCTTTTCAAAGACATGTACTTACGCAGAGAGCAATTTTCTCTATCGCTTGCATATGCTGTCACTATTCACAAATCACAGGTCTAACCCTAGATCAAGCATTGATGGACATTGGCAGCACAGTCTTTAAAGAAGTCATGAGTTACATAGCAGTTTCACTTCTGCGTGCACTCAATAGTCTATTCCTAGTTCACTTGCAAACAAAGTTTCTTGCATCCAGGAATACAACAGGTTACATGCACTACACCCCCATCCTTTGAAAGAAACGTAATGGAAACAGAAGCTATAGCAGATCTCCCAACAATACCACTAAAAAACTGAATAGGTAAATTCAGAATATGGCTTCTGTCCCGAAGGAACCTCTAACTGGAAGAAGCACCAAAAGCAATATGGATGCTGATCGTATGAGCTCATGTCCATTCCCACTGCTTCCACGATGGACAACTTCCATGAAAGATACCCTCTCAGCACACCTTACAACCCTGCAGCAGTACAAACTCTACCCAGAGTGGATGAAGATACATAGGAAGGAGCTGGAAATAGCTACATGGACAGAATTGAATAAAGCACCAAGAAGCCATGCCTCAAGTCATTAAAGACCCCACGACAACATAGCTATGTCAGACATGAAGCACACATGCCATCCGCACATTCATGACACTCACACATCCAACTACACGAAGAACACATGTGAACAGCTCTATGAGTTAGAAGACAGTGACATACACATGCTGTCTGCATGTTTATTATTTTGCCATTAGACTTGCCGCAGCAATGGAAGAACAAAAGAAACAAGAAGGGCTCATGTAAATGCTTCCAGATGCTTACATGCAAATAACCCCATGGTATGGCGGGGCACTCGAGGGACCTGACACGCCATAACTCACTAACCTATGGACACTAATGGAAGATGCATATAGCAGTAGCCAGACCATGGCTTAGGAAATCTAGTAGGCCATGATCATCTCAGTAAAACCTCAAGGCTCACAGAATGCTGTACAAGCAGAACCACTGCGGCGGGAACAAAGCCCCTGCCAAGGTCGCAATGACATTCCTCACACTGAACCAAAGAAGCACTGGCTGCCAGAGAAGCGCGCTCTCCGACAAATACAGAATAATTTAGAGTCCCTAGGCTCACAAACGTGGTTGCCAACACGTGATATGGAGCCAAAAATCGGTGGCTGGGACGAACCGAAAGTCCCACGGACCAGACCATGGTTGCAAAAAAGTAGTTACATTCGAGCTACAGTGGAAAACGGAGCACTCTCATGGTAATAATGGTCCATACATGATTATGACGCTGAGACATAGTTGCACCTTATGGACACATAGTTGCACATACCCCATGAAAAGGTGTCCAGCGGGCTGGGAACTGAGGTTGTCCCAGGCTTGGGGGCCTGTGGCTTAACCAATCAGAGAGCATGAACATAGGGGTGGGTAGCTGGGGTCACTGACCAATCATGAGGTCCAGATACTGTAACAAATAGTTAGTATCAGTTTTCGGGGATGGTCCAAGCCTAACACCTGACGCAGCACTGTCCAATAATACAACTCGTATAGGGGCTCCTATTTGGAAACTACCACTCAGCAACCTATCCAAAGTGGGTTTAGGTTTTGGAGAAGGGCCTAGAGTGTGACACAGTGCAAGACATCGCACATCACCAAAAAGGGCCTGCGGGCCTGAATGCAGCAATATGTGCCTGGACTTCCCTCCACACATGTAAGCCCTGTTGTTTGTTGGCTGTAATAAGCCTCAGTTACACCTTGATACTTGTGTGGACCTTGTGTTCATTGGGCAAACGAAGGAGTTAGGCCTTCCATGAGTTTGGTGTCCGCAGACTCCTAGCACAGCTCTGCCTGCCTGGGGGTTCACCCTAACAAGTTGGAGGCACTGCTGAGATCGTTTGTGATGTCAGCCTGGCCCGAAGCTGCCTCCTTAGCTGTCGGACCCAGAAGGCTCCAGGACCCTCGTGTGATTTGTGAGACAACCGGACAGCGCAACCAGAGATAGGCCGTTGGGAGCTGTCTTGAGGACATATACTGCCTGCAGTCAGCGAGGTGTCCACGCAGTCTAGAGGAGCAAGGCGAGCGGTTGACGGTGAGCCAGCGGCCGAGCAGCATCAACAAACGCAGAATGTAAGTTGTGGTCCACATAAAAAGCAATTTGTTGTGTGGGTGGGTTCCATGTATGCTGGAGGAGGGAGCTGTAAACTGTGATCAATATTGGTAGTGAAGTTGTGTTAGCACATGCATGGCGGAGGTAGAAGTCCCTTTTCTATGTTTAGGAAGTGTTTGGGTGGAGAGGCAACGGGTTCCGGTGATAAGCAGGGACTGTAGACTCGGTAGGCTTGGACCGTGAATATATATAACATGTGTGGTATTCCTATGTGTTGGACGTTCTAGTTTGGAGCATAGATTACCTATCCCTGTAAGTGTTAGCTGTAGCTATCCTAGATTGCGGAAGGTGTATTAGCTAGTTAAGTCTCCTGGAGAGAGGCGTTTCACATGTCAGGCGACGCAGCGGATGCAGTTAATCTAAAAAAATAAGGAGTTTACTCCACCCTGTAGAGGTGGGAAGACAGCAGTGGGGGTTTAGGATGTGTGGACTCTCGGTGTGGGGTTGATGCATCATGTCATTTTCTTGTGCGCACACACAAATTGTCTATTCATCTGTTTGAACTTTAGCTTGGTGACGTCACCCATAGGTCAGTGCATAGGATGGTGTGTTGTGATGGTGAGGAGTTAGCATGGCGAAATTAGGAATGGTAGAGAGGTGAAACAGTGGCGGTGCACGGTAGGTGCATGCGCACAACTGAGGCAGTGTGCCGGACAACGACAGGGCTGGTGAAGGTGGGGCTGTACGTGGAGCATGCCGTGTAAGGTGCAAAGTCACTGCGGCTCGTAGTAAAGTAAAGTGACAAATACAGCATTATAACCTTTTCTCCCTTGACAGCGGAGCATCGAAACACTAGACTAGAGGTAAGGTAAAAGATAAAAGGTTGTTATGTATTCGTACGGTAGGACGGGGACCATGTATAGCAGGGCGGTAACACCTATACAACACCTTGGTAAAACCCTGCCCCGTATAAAGATAAAATAGTAAAATATAGTATACAATGGTCCAAAAGCACGGAAGGGAAATAGCAAGACCATGGTCGCCTAACAGCAGCTTCTCCAAGGATGTGTTGTAATCCCTATTGACCCACTTACAGAGCACCTACAAGGGAAAGAAATTAGCTAACTGCATGGAAATATTTGAACTGTGGCATATGTTCCAGGAAGACAGGCCATCGTTGATGATCTTGCAGGAGTTGAAGGAGGAGGGATTGGACTCTTCCGCACCACCTAGCGTAATACCCGATGACGCAGAGGAGGAGCAGTGCATATACCCATTAAGAGAATTAAAAGCAGCAGAAGGATACTCAAGCCCTACATATAAACCACCGCATACACCAAAAACAAAACACAGCGAGGCATAGGGCAGGCAGCCAGCAGCTCCAAACTCGACAAGGAGGGGCTATGGCACACGAAAACAGAGTTCGCAGGAACAGGACCTGAAGAATAGATAGCTGCAATTATACTACTGAAATTAAAGGGGGCTACAACAGGGGAAGCAGAAGGTGCAACAAAGGCAATAGAAGGCTTGGAATTTGGACAAGGGTGTTGTGGAAGGGCAGCGCGGGTAGAGGAGGAGGAGTAAACAACCTCAAGAGGACGAGGAAACAAGACGAGAAAGGGAGGATATAGAACGGAAGAGCGAATTAGCAAAGGAGCTGTAGTTGAGGGAGCAGAGACGGAAAGAGCATTTAGCAATGTTAGAAAGGGAACGTAGAAACATAGTGGAGAGAGAGATGGAACAGGAAAGACTAAAGGAAGAGGTGGAGAAGAAGATAGAGGAAATACAGAAGCTAGGAGAAGAGGAAAAGAAGAGGGAAATGGAATTATGGAGGACGAAAATATTATTGCAGGCATCACTTAAGTATGAGGAGAAGCGGCTGAAGCAGTTGAGGTTGGAAAGTTGGACAAGGGAACGATATTGGGAGGGTGAAGAAGCGAGGGCATTGGAACGGGTAAGTGATGCAATTAAGGTAAAATTGTAAAGGAAACTACGAGACGAGGAGAAACAAAGAGAAAGGGAAAGAGCAGGTGTTCCAAAGGGAGGGCCGGCAGGACACAGCGCTGCATGACTGGGGATGCGAGAGGAGGAGAACACATGCAAATTAGCAGACATTGATCTCAATGAACCACACAACACCAACCTAATTACATGAAAATTAAACTTTTCAAATGGGTTCTGTAGCCACATGGACGAAGAGTCCGACCATGACGATGACCATAGTGATGAGGAGAGGGAAGGGCCCACTAAACTCTACCTAACAAGGACCGATGAAGGGACCTCGTGGGAATGCAGGTCACAGGAACAGAGGGGTGGAGGGCATGACACAGACAAGCCAACCCAAGACTTAGCAGAAGGGGTAGCCCCACAGACACCATACAAGAACAGACTTAGGGACATCCCAGGGCGCAGGAGGGATGGGGCAATGATCGCACAATACAGAGGACATTCCTGTTGCAGGGGTCGATTGTCAGGGGCACAGGACACAACACAACCGACACATGCAGTAGATCCAATAGACATAGGAGCAGAAATTGAGGACGAGAGGGGGCCCATGCAGATCAGACAGTACAGGCGTACACCGGAAGAACGGGCTGTGTACTCGCAGATGCCATTATTGGAAAGGGGAGGAACAATACCACAATACGTGCCTTGGAAGCACACCGCCAAAGAAAACATTAAGTGCAGATTTCCCTCATTAGGTGGAGAAGTGGAGAAATTGATTCATTAAATGACAAAACTAATGGTGGGACACAGGTTGGCAGTGGGTGACGTCAAAGGCTTGCTCGTCTCAATACTGGCTGATGCAGCTGATGACATCTGGAAGAGGGCCGAGTTCCTGGGTGTGACTACCCAAAATACAGCACACAACGGATCACCATTTGCAAATTGTAGGGCCGCAATATGGTAGGTGCTGCGGACACAATACGCCAACACGTCAGACATAGGAGCAATTACAGCATGCAAGATGCGTGATGACTAGGACTTTGTTAATTACATCCAAGAGATCCAAGAGCTTTGGCGCCTTGAAACTCGAGAGCCATGGGACAGAACGATAGTAATCTTCTATCATATCTTGATGCAAGGATTACCAGAGCCAGTACAGAAACATTTGAAAAAACTAGTAGGGATGGAAGCAAAGTCCTGGCAGGAAATACAACCCACCATAGTGCACCATTGTAGGCTATGGCAAGAAAAGGTAAAACAGAAGACAGAAGAGAGCAAGGAAGTACAGCACCATGCAACAATATTCACCACCCGTGGGAGGAGGGTAAATGGTAAGGTGCGGATACCAACAGAATTACAGAGGGAGAGGATGTTTCCAAAGGGGGCAGGGGTTTGGCCCACTGTCACATCAACCCACAGGGGGATTTCAGGGACATGCACAGCAAATGTCAAAGGGACATGGTGAGGGAGGGGGAGGTTTCCCATGGCAAGCGAGGGAGCCACCCCAGTGTTGGACCTGCGGGCAGCTACGACACATTTCCCATGCATGCAGAAACAGGGGGGTACAACAAAGCTGGGGGGAGCAAGGCTCCCAGGGAGGGCAGAATGACTACTACACTCCAAACATGCAGCACCAAGGACAGGTACAGAACGCACAGCAATAGATACCACTGCCCCCACAGACACAGTCCCAACATGCACCACTCACAACAGCAGCACCACCCCAAACGACAGTACCTCAAATGTCAGCGCCACTGGCCCAATACTTACCAGCAGCACAACAGCTAACACAACTACATGACCCATTCCCCAGAACATATGGATACGATGGCAACGCTACCAGTACGGAGGGTGGGAGGAGTTACCATAGTGGGGAACAACCCTTAAACAGGGAATGGGTTATCCCTGTTCCTTCAATAGGTCAGTCCACAGATGAACCTGTGTTCTATCCTGTCGGTCACACCCAATCCTGCGGTCGAACCTCGTATAAGGGTGGCGATAGGTGACAAAACATTTTCCTTTCTTGTTGACGCTGGGGAAACTAGGTTGTGCATCTGCGAAAGGACATTTGCTCTGTCAGGCGATGACAGGAACACTCAAGGATTCTCTGGAGCTTGAGAAGTGGTTCCTTTTGCTGATAACATCCCCTTATCTGTAGGAGATCATAACTTATCTTTACCTTTACTTTCCTCCAAACAAGCACCTGTAAACATATTGGGATGCCGACTAAACATGACCATCTCATTCCCAGGCAAGGGTATAGTATGCTCCACACCAGGAATACACACTCACTGTAAGACAAATTGTTCAGGTATATTGTAGAAACATGGTACATAGGGGGGAGCCAACTGACCCTGAGCTGTTCTAGTACGCGACTGACATGGCCCTTGCATAGTTGCCAGGGATTGCAGGGTAGGTATGGAAGACAGCAGGTGAGTACCTATTCAGACCAGAGACACCATCAGATTAAAAAGAGGGAACAGTTGTATCTATAGACATCGAAGGGGTTGTGCCAAGAGAGGATTGGGTGGCAGTACATGAAATAGAGGACCAAGGGAAAGCATGGAGAGCAATAATTGCAGTTGCAGAAGGAAGCAGATTGACACAAGTGACAGATGAGGAGCTGTTTTCAGAAGTTTTCAGAAGACAGAGGGAAGGCAGAAATGATGCAGGAAATGAGTGTGCTACACATCACATACAGAGAGGTTGCACAGAAAATGGCAATGGCACTGGAGGCGCCACCACCATTCTGGGAGGAGGATATGGCCAAGATACCCAACAACTTATGGACCACAAGTGCCTATGATGTGGGGTGCATAAAAAGCTTAGGGGGAGTACAGATAAAATTTCAACCTGGTGCAATACTGCCACGGGTAAAGCAATACCCCTTGACAACAATAGACACCCTCATTGAAAGAGGCATTTTGGTACCATCAGCGTCTCCATGCAACACTGCAGTGTACCCCCGTATGCAAGGCGGATGGGGGGTCATGGCGTTTTATACAAGATTTACACCTTCTTAACCACATTGTATTGGCAGAGTATCCTGTAGCAGAAAACCCTGCAGCAATCCTATGTGGCATCCCAGCAGAAGCAACTTGTTTTACTGTTATTCACCTCAAAAATGCCTTTTTCTCAGTACCATTACACCCAGACTCACAACCGCAACCAGAAATGGAAACAAACTAGGTTGCCACAAGGGTGCTGCGAGTCACAATCTATCTTTAACAAAGTAAGACAGATGGAACTATTGAGTGTCCGGACAGAAAGCACAGTTCTGCAGTATGTAGATGACATACTCACCTGTAGCGAAACAGAGGAAGAATGCAGAAAAGACTCAGTACATATGCTCACAGTACTAGCAGATAAGGGGTACAAGGTAGACAAGGCCAAACTCCAGTACTGTCAAAAGGAGGTGCTATATATCAGACAGTTAATATCCAAAAACGGTAGGCACATTGCCCCAAAAAGAGCTCAGACAATCCCGAACACACCACAGCCTAAATCAGTGAGGGAGCTACAGCAGTTCCTTGGATTGTGTAAGTACTGCAGTGCATGGGTGTTTGACTACAACACTTACAGTACTGACCCAAAGGATAAGCATGGGCCATAAGCAAATTGCTTATCACAGTGGACAACTTGACCCGGTAATGAGAGGACATTTTCCTTGCGAACAACACCTGGCTGCTGCAGGTTTCGCAGTAGAAAGGGCTTCATCAATAACAATGGGGTGCACAACCACCCTTTACGTGGAACATGCTCTCTTTGTGATACTGCATAAGCCAAAAAGCACACTGTCAACACAAAGAGCAACAGGGTATGAGATTATACTATCAAAACCAGAATTGAAGATAGTAAGATGTAAATAGGTAAATCCAGCACTATTCTTGGCAGACGTGCACCAAGAAGGAGATTGCACCACGAACACGGAGTTCTTCACTGAGACATGCAAAGTAGATGGTAGATGAAGAACACTTGAGCGGGGAGAGGTACTGTACATTGATGGGTCTTCAACTATCGATCAAAGTGATGGGATCAGGAAGACTGGAGCTGCTGTAGTAAGATTGAAGGAAGACTTGACAAGCAAGGCGGTTAAGAGTGCTTGATTACCTTCTCATTATTCAGCACACGCAGCAGAACAGCAGCAGAACTAGTGGCACTAATTGTCAGGAAGGGCCTGATGATAGAGGCGTGCCCACTGAGCCAAAGGGAGAAAGGCACACAAGAATCTGGATTACAAGGAGTCCTGCAGACAAGAAAGGATAGGTAACCGATAGGTAATGATAGGTAACTGAGGCTGTGAACAAAAAGGGGTAAGGAATACAAAGAGAACAAACACATTTGGTTCCCTCTTGGGGTGTATGCAGAATGGGGGAAGAGTGTTCCAAGGAACTTGGGAAACCCAAGCCTTCTGAATAGGCACAAACAAGGTAACAGTACTCACCAGACTGAAGCCTGCACAGGTCCAGCAGGAACTGAACAATGACTGTACACTGTTAACAAAGACACGAAGTACAACACTGAAACACTGAAATGTGACAAGGGAAGGGGAAGGGCAGAGATTGCCTGCTGGAAACCCAGCAGCCAAACTCTGTACATAGGAATTACATAAAGCACAAGTGAAGACAAGAACAGAAATATCCAGGAAAAAGGAAGTCAAAGAGAGCAAGGTTTAGGACAGAGAACCGAAGAAAGGAAGGGCAGAAAACTAGTATCTAATTGCAGGGAAAGGCGACCGGAAACTGTACACTGGAATCAAGAACAGTAACTCAGGGCTGGAAAGACAAGAGAAAGCAGGCAGAGAGAAATCAAAGAACAGTACTACTGAAGTGGATGAAAAAAGGGAGGACTGAAGACTCAAGGAAGCTAAGTACAGGAATCATGGGCAGAGGGCGCAGTACACAACAAGGAACAAGATAATTGATAGTAGAAAGCAAAGTGGGTGTAGCCAGGGAACATAGGGCTTCAAACAAGGAAGAGAGCAAGGGGGCTGTAGCCAGGGAATAGATGGCTGCAAACAATGAAGCAATATTCCAGACAGGAGGAAGATTGCAAGGGAGAACAGCAACCTTAAGATGGAATCCCTGAGCTATCCTCCCCGGTCTCGGGAGGATAGCTCAGGGGCAACGCGCTCACCTTGGAAACAAGACAACACGGAGCAACACAGGTTCGATCTCCGGGTCCGCGCTTTAACCTCTGGGTATTAAGCACGTTATAAATAAGCTATCATATCTTATCATGTCCCTGGAGACCTTCCCATACGAAGACAATTAAATAAAGGTGCTACCTATGATGGACAACTACTGCCAACTTGCTGAAGGACTGCAGTACATAACAGAAGGACCCGAGAAAGGAGAAACAAAGACAATTACATTGCAACACTTACCATGCAAGTGGAGAGCGAGAGAAATAGGAGGAGAGCCGGGGTGCTGGGAAAGACCACAGGTATTGATCTACGGACAAGTATTCACAGATGATGACTGGGTAGAAGGAGTAGTGGGTAGCAAAGCAGTAACATTAGCAAAGGTGGCAGTGAATAAAGTACGAGAAGAAAATGACAAAGGCCTCAAGGAGTGGAACAAAAGCGCACAATTAGTGACATAGGTAGACAATGAAGCTGGACCTATGCCAATTATTCCTCTTACCACACCAGCACTGTTTTTCCAACACAATGGTGAAGAGGAGGTAGGAGAAAATGTCTAGTGCATGAGAATAGAAACAATACAGGAAATGGGAACAGAAACAGTTGTACTGATGGACCACTATTGGGCCTGCAGAGCAAAGGCGTATGACAAACTGCCACCAAACTGGGGAGGAATATGCTCCCTAGGACACGTCAACATGCCCTCTTTAGTAGTGCCAAGGAAAGACGTTAAACTAGATGAGTTCCCAAACACGCAATGCAATGAAAGGAAGAAAAGATCGTTGGACACTACAACAACTGACCAACGGGACGTCACCCAGCACAAGACACCGAGCAGGGTGAAAAGGGAGGGATATTAATTATGGGGAAGGTCAGAAACAACATTGGATGAAGTACCAGCATCCCACAGATTGTTCTGCAGGACACAAATGTTTTTTGCATCACTATATCCCAGAGTTCAGGCATATGCAAATGCCAAATGACTACAGATTACACAACGGGAATTGATGGTAAAAATAAACTCAACAGTAAACAGGTTCAACACAATAAAAGAAGAGCTGGGAGTTGGTTCTCCTATCTTTGGTTATTGATGCCTTCCTGGTTGGCTGATGGCCTGAAGGTACTGGCTGGAGCACTGATACTGGGAGCAGTATCCTTGTGCAGAATAAAGATATGTATTGGAAGGTGCCAGAAAACAGCTGAGAAGGTAGTTGGAAACTAACTACTAATGGAACTGGAAAAAGGAGGCACAATGGATGACAACATAAAGGAAAGAGAGAGACTATGACAGAAGATAGCAGAATCTGACACATTCCCACCAGGAGTTAAGGTAGAAAACCCACACTTACCAAAGAAGTACGTAGGGAAGTGGGTTTACTGCAAGACTGAAGGTGGATGCGTCTACATGTACTGGTCATATGAAGATCATGTCAAATATTACGGACACCTGGCCGGGATACCGAAGGTGTGGCGTTTGGTAGACGACGGAAGAAGCAATGGTGGTGTGGTCGACAAGTCAAACAGAGGGGGGACTGACGAGGTAAGGTCACAATATTGCTTCTGTCGCGAAAGACCCTCTAACCAGAAGAAGCACCAAAGGCAATATGGCAGCCGATCGGATGAGTTCACATCCATTCCCACTGCTCCCACGATGGACAACTACCACAAAAGATACCCTCTCAGCAGATCCTAGAACCCTGCAGCAGTATAAACTCTACCCAGAGTGGATGAAGATACACAAGAAGGAGCTGGAAACAGCTACATGGACATAATCGACTAAAGCACCAAGAAGCCATGCCTCAAGTTGTTAGAGACACCACAACGACATAGCTACATCAGACATGAAGCACATGTGCCATCCGCACATTTGGGACACTCACACACCAAACTACACAAAGCACACACATGTCCAACTCTATGAGTTAGAGGACAGTGACATACACACACTGTCTGCACATTTTTTATTTTGCCGCAGCAACGCAGGAACACAAGAAACAAGAAGGGCTCGTGCAATTGCTTGCAGAAGCTTGCATGCAAATAACCCCATGGTATGGTGGGAGAACACGAGGGACCTGACACGCCATAATGCACTAACCTATGGACACTATGGAAGACGCATATAGCAGTAGCTAGACCATGGCTTAAGAAATCTAGTAGGCTATGATGGTCTCAGAAAAGCCTCAAGCCTCCCAGAATGCAGTGCAAGCTGAACCACCATGGCAGGAACAAAGCCCCTACCAAGGTTGCAATGTTGCAAATGATATTCCTTACACTGAACCAAAGTAACACTGGCTGCCATAGAGGCACACTCTCTGAAAAATATAGAATAATTCAGAGCTCCTGGGCTCACAAATGTGGTCTCCAAGCACGTGATCCGGCCGAGATAATGTGGAGCCAAAAACCGGTCGCTGGGAAGGGCCGACTGTCCCACGGACCAGATCATGGTTGCAACAACGTAGTTACATTTGAGCTACAGTTCTGCGTTGGGAAACGGAGCACTGCCATGATAATAATAGTCCATACACGGTTATGACGTTGACGCATAGTTGCACCTTACGGACACATAGTTGCTCATGCCCCATGACCAGGTGTCCAGCAGGCTGGGAACTGAGGTAGTTTATCCAATCATAGATCATGGCCCTGGGGGTGGGTAGCTAGGGTGACTGACCAATCATGAGGTCTGCATACTGTAACAAATAGTTAGTATCAGTTTTCGGGGATGGTCCAAGCCTAACACCTGACGCTGCCTTGTCCAATAAAACAACTCGTATAGGGGCTCCTACATGGGAACTACTACTCAGCAACCTATCCAGAGTGGGTTTAGGTTTTGGAGAAGGGCCTAGAGTGTGATGCAGTTCATGATGTCGCACATCACCAAAAAGGGCCTGCGAGCCTGAATGCGGCGAGATGTGCCTGGACTTCCCTCCACGCATGTAGTCCATGTGGTTTGTTGGCTGTGATAAACCTCAGTTGCACATTGCTACTTGTGTGGAGCTTCCGTTCTTTGGGCAAAGGAAGGAGTTAGGCCTTTAGGGGGTTCACCCTAACAAAACAATGACCAACTCCTTCTGCATCAAACAATACAACCACAAAACTGTCTAGTACAAAGTCAACTGCACAAACATCAGAAAAGAAAGACACAAATGTCTCTTCTCCAGAAACATCTGCAGGCCCATCAAACGATCCACAAACAGAACTCTCTGGTCCATTTAAATTCAGCAACACAACTGGAGTAAATTGTCATGGTAATGTGACAATGAATCTTATCTTTCAATTGCCACCAATTGTTCACAACATTTACTTAAACGGCTCTGACCAGTTGTGTTTGTAAATGCTTGTCCGTCACAGAAATTAATGCCGCAAATAATCCTGACAACACTTACACTGTCTCAGCTATAAGGCAAGAATTGGACTACTGTGCAGGAATTGTAAACGTTACCATAAACACACAGGAAAATTGAAGGCAAGTTCCTTTTAACAGACACTACAGAGTGAATACAACCCTATAGGGGAATAAGCCAGGAGATAGCTTGCAGGGATAACAAGGTTTTAATTTTACAAAATAAAAATAAAATAACAGCAAAGGACTCTGCTGCATGAGAACGTTCTCGTTCTCCTAGTACAAGCAGTAGCTTAAAAGGCCAAGTAGCGTCATCACATACAGTACACACTGGTGCCACTGATTGGTGGGACCCTATACATGGGCCTGCTCCATAGGGGATTCCAGGCTACAATTGGGTGATTCTTCCTCCGTCGGTCAGGATCCACGTGGGTCAGCTGTGTTCAGTTCGGTGAAGGTTGAGGCACTCATAAAATACAATGGTGCTTCTAAGATAACATGCTAATCCAGTTACTATATCACTGTGGCATGCACCTGGGTGGCTCGGGAATTGGTGCCAGGGAGAAGGGAGGATAAAATAGTCACACTGACCAACACATTCTGGGCTTCGTTTATACTGCACCTCTCGCACTCAAGGTTTCCATCCTGGGTTTGATCTTCCATTTATCCCTCCCTTTACCTTTTGTTACAAAGGATGTATTTTATCCTGGGGGTAAACCATTTGCGCATGCTTAGATCTTTTATTGACACTTGATTTGTGATAGGAAAGGGGGGTCACTTGCTTTGTTATGGAATGCAGGAGATTGGGGGTCAGGTCAGTGTTATGGGGCTGGCTTTGGGCTAGCTGGGTGGGGGTTATAGGTCTGCTGGCAGCTAACTGGTGATGGATGGTGCTGCGCGGAGCCTGGTGTTATCCTCTGAAATATACAAAATGTTTGCAACAGTGAAGAGACATGGGGGAAGTGGACTTCAGTGAGAACTGGCCGCACAGATTCATTCAGTCATAATGATGTTGGGCCCAGTGAAATCTTTCCATGGAGCTCAGCTGGCGCAGCATGGTTATACAAGCGGGTGTTTTTGTAATAACTACAAAATGATATTTTCTGTCTATGTGTCTTCTAATACCATGCATCTGCTGTTCGTGCAATATTGGTTTTGCACAGAATTTCACCGGGCGTTTTTCTCCCCCCTTACATAGCACACTTTCTCATAGGGGATTCGTCTCACCTGAAAGCACTTAGGGTGTGGGATATACTCATTTCCATCCCAAAAGGATCCACAATAATTCCTAATGTACTTACTACAAATACTGGAAACCAAAAGCATCACTGTAAAGGAAATCTTCCCGATTTCGTACACATGGAAACATACATGCACTCTCTGTAACCATGTTTCACAAGACCACATCCCTAATGAACAATGTGTGTATGTATCCATAAACTCACATAGCCAATGTGTCATACTAATGCTTCTAAGGTACAATGCATATGGTACCAAAAATAACTGTAAAACACAGGCTTCACCCACGGCCAAGTATCTCTTGGAAAGTAAACCTTCACAACAGTAGGTATAGTATACCACACTAGTGCCACAACCACTTCAGGGCACTAGACTGCATATGTCAAAAAAAGAAGTGGTTGGTTTGAATGTAACGATATATCTGTTACTCCAGAACTTAGGTTACCTGCAAATTTAACAAATGCCTACTTAATATTCCTTCAATCCAAATTTAGTTACAAAAATACAGCACAATTAACAGTAAGAATACGCCAGCAGGTATCTAACTACATCCATAATACTACAATAGTACTTTTGAAAGTCAATCTAGTTAGAATACACTTCAAATATGCCATCGCAATTCTTATGCGACAAAACATCTTCTAACCTCTAATGTAGTTAGAATATGCTCAGGTTCTCTGCACAGCCTTCGCCTCTCATTTCACTACTAAAACGCAGGACATCCTTTCCACCCTCTCTTCCTCTGCCTCCTCTTCCTTCTCTTCTACCTCTCCTGGCCCGTCTGAGGCCATCTCTCCTCCTCCTTTATAATTGTATTTGTATTTTATATGTCTTTTATAGAGCGCCTTAAACCAAAGCGCTAAACATTAAAACTGAAGATGGTACAATAAAATTGAGTAAGCAGTTAAATCCAGAAGACGATCACTCAGGGGTGTTGAAGCAGGTATGTTTTTAGAGAGCCACAGAAAAGAGGATAGACAGTGATGGAGCGAAGAGAAAGAGGGAGAACATTCCAGTAGAGAGGAGCAAGAAGTTTGAATGATCGAAAACAAGACTGAGCACAAGGGAGGCAAGGAACCAGGAGTCTAATGTGGGAAGATGACCAGAGTGGGTGAGGAGGAACATAGAAAGATATGAGTATAGTAAGATAGTTAGGAGTAAAATCATAGAGAGATTTGAAAACAAGGCAAAGGAAGCTGAATTTAAATTGAGAGTGGAATGGCAGCTAACCAATTGTGACAAGAGAAGCGGAGATAGAGTTCTGAAAGGGATGAAGACACAATAGATGGATAGAAGAGCTTAAAGGGGCAAGATGAGATCAAGGAAGACCAAACAGAGTAGTAGAACAACAGAAAAGCCGGGAAAAGATCAGTGAGGAGATTCAAAGTTTAGATGCTTGAAAGGTGAGAAACAGACAAGCATTGTGGATGATGTGAAGATGAAAGCGACAGGAACGAGAAGTGAGGGAGATATGATGACAGAAAGAAAGATTTGAGTCAAAGTGGAGACCAAGATTATGGCCTGTGGTTGCAATTGTGAGCTTAGAAGGTGGGAAAGATATAAAGGAATGTGGAAGATGAGGAGGAATGGTGTTTGCAAGGAGTACGTCAACAGTATCTCAGTCTTCCCTGCATGAGAAAATGAGAAAATGAGAGGCCATCCAAGATTTAATAGCAACGAAAAGAAAAACTCTAGGAGGGTGGTGTGTCTGTCTCTTAGTTCTGCAATCTAGTGGAAGTGGTATCTCATTTCGGGAAAGGTCAAATACTTACAGAACACAGATACTGACTGTTTCGGTGTTCATCAAACTGTAAATTAACAGAAGGTATTTCTATTAATAGACATCATTAATGCTGAGACCAACCAAGTCTTAACAACACAATCACATTTTTATTATCAATAAAACATGTGTAGAAACCATCTGAAAAAGCTTTGAATAGAAATATAGCCAATACGCAGGCTAACAGTTATATACAAAATATAAAAGTATGGTGGGGTTAGTACGTGCGGGTGTGTCTTGTATTTTTTACAATTTGATGCAGACACGAAGGCTGAGCACTCTTATTAGGGGGGTATAACTCTATCATGAAAAGAGCCTATAAGAACATTAAAGTTGGTAGTTTTACAAAGAGCCTTTGTAAAACTAAAAGGACCTTTGTTTGTCTATTTTCTACTGGTTCGAGTGGATCTTATCTGAGGGGTCAGCTTTGTCATTCATAAAAGAGTATGTTAAGGGCAGTATTTTGAGTTCATCTAGACATTGGAGTGCAAGTACACATACTTATGTGGCAACAGCTTCTTTTGCTTTGGAGTGCCATTAATTTTTTTTAAAACACAGACAGACAAACGTGTCTAAGTTACTTTTGGTTCTATTCCAAACAAAAGTAATGCAAAAAGCTTCTTAGACAAATCATTGTAAGAAGCTTTTTGCATTACTTTTGTTTGGAATAGAACTGACCCCTCAGATAAGAAATACGAAAGGTTGGCCAAAGTAAGATCCACTCAAACCAGTAGAAAATAGATAGACAAATAAAGGTCATTTTAGTTTTATTTTGAGTGAATTCACTCATCTAGCTTGGTTGTATTGTCTACCCCAATGGGTTGTTCAAATATATTTCCTTGAGTCTTGTATGAAAAAACAGACACAATATTAGTCTCTTCTCTGCAATTTATATAACACATTTTGGTGTTGTACACTATGACGGCGTGCCAGTCTATGCATATTATCTCAACTGCACAAACATTCAACCTCTGAAACCAACCATTTCTTCATTTCTTTTTATCCTTAGTGGACCACAATTTGTAACAAGTACGATTAACAAGAAGTACTCATCACAACAAAAGACTGTCCAACAAATGAAGTATTTTTTCTGTCCTGAAGACGGCTACATCTACAACAACAGACACATTGTGTAACTGTCTGATTCTTCCTGTTGCTATTAGCTGAAACACATGTCGACCATCACAAAAAGCCTAAGGGTTCTTATAGGCTCTTTTCATGATAGAGTTATACTCCCCTAATAAGAGTGCTCTACCTTCGTGTCTGCATAAAATAGTAACAAATACAAGACACACCCGCACGTACTAACCCCACCATACATTTATATTTTGTATATAACTGTTAGCCTGCGTATTGGCTATATTTCTATTCAAACCTTTTTCAGGTTGTTTCTACACATGATTTATTGATAATAAAAATTAGATTTCGTGGTTAAGACTTGGTTGGTCTCAGCATTAATGATGTCTATTAATAGAAATGCCTTCTGTTAATTTGCAGTTTGATGAACACCGAAAAAAACTCAGTATCTGTGTTCTGTAAGTATTTGACCTTTTCCGACATTAGGTACCTCTACCACTTGATTGCCGAACTAAGAGACAGGGTCACCACCCTCCTAGTGTTTTTCTTTTCCTTACTTCGATCCCCGAAGGCGGTGCTCCCCGTAATATGATCATCCCAATCTTAATTTACCTTTAATAGCAACGAGACAGGTTGTGAGAGTGTGGTGAGTATCCGGGAAGAAGAAGGAGAAGCATAGGAATAGTTGAGTGTCATCTGCATAGAAATGATGTGATAAGCCAAAGGAGGAGATGATAGCAACAAGTTGTGATGTGTATAAAGAAAAGAGAAAAGGGCCTAGAACTGACCCTGGGGGCACCCTGTGATCGAGTGAAAAAAGATGTAGCAGTCTTGCCCGCCCAAGAGACAGAAAAAGTTTGGTTAGTCAGATAAGAGTTGAACCAGGACAGAACAGGACCTTTGAGACCAAATGAAGAAAGTGACGCCAAGAGTAGACAGTGATCCACAGTGTCGAACGAAACATATAGATCAAGAAGAATAAGAAAAGAGGAGTGTTTAGAGTAACAAGCTGAGAGAAGAGTATTTAGCACAGAGATCAAGGCAGTTTCTGTAGACTGAAGAGGATGAAAACCAGACTGGAATCAAGGAAGAAGAGAAGAGTCACTGACAAATAAGGAAATCTGAGAATAAACTAGACATTCTAAAAGTTTAGAGAGATATGATGGAAGAGAAATAGGACATAAATCAGAAACAATCAAGGGCTTGTCTGTGGGTTTCTTTTGGATAGGAATAATATATGCATGTTTAAAGGATGCAAGAAAAATGACGGTAGAAAGACAGGTGTTGAAAAAAGAAACAAGATAAGGTACAAGAAGAGGATATACCTTGAGGATGAGTCCAGACGGAATTGGGTCAGTGGCAGAGGCAGTATGGTGAGCTTTGGATAGTAGAAGAACATCAGCATTGGAAACTGGAGCAAAGTGAGAAACGAAGGCACAAGGAGTAGATGTAGGAGGAGATGATGTGTCTTTTGGAAGAGAATCTTTGATATCTTGATGAAGGGAAAGAACTTTTGAGTAAAAGAAATGAGCAGAGTAAGAGGCAGACAGAGTGGAATTAAGAGAGTGGTCAACAGTAGGAGGAGAGAGAAGTCGTGCAAGGGTTTGGAAAAGATGTCTAGGATGGGCAGATTGAGTGTGGAGAAGATCAGAGAAATAAGCGTGCTTAGCAGAAAGTAGACATTACAGGGCGGTAGCGGCTCTGTAGTTATGGTTAAGTTGCTCAACACATAAGAAGAGCCCTTTTTGAGCGACTTATAACTTTGCCCCCCTGGACAAATCATTCCCAAACTTTGCAAAATAAGTATATGGCCCCATCAGATTGATTCTGCAAAGTTTGGTGAGGGTTTCGTAAAGTGGGGCAAAGTTACAAGGGGGTCCCAAAATTTCATTTTTTTCCATAGACGCAATGGAAAATAAATGTTGCTCACATCTACAGCCCAATGCGCTCCATGGATTTTCACCAAAATTACAGCAGGAGCAGCGGCTTGGTCCTCAAAGTGTACTTATGTAAATATGTTGTAAATCCATCCAGTAGTTTCTTTTAAAATGGGCCAAAAATAGGTTGAAAAAAAGAGTGATATCTGGGTTCGGTCTGCAGACTAATTTCCCTGTTCGGTCCTCGGACGGGCCTCTGTTTGGTTCAGAAGGCTACATGAGGTTCGCAGACATCGAGTGAGTCCGCCGATTTGTCAATAAAAAACGTGAGGTGCGTCATATTTTCCAAAACGCCTGCCATGTTGGATCAGCGGGCAGCCGCAACTAACTGTACACGGATCAGTGGGGAAAAAGTCTGGAAAACACATTTTGGTCATTTGGTTTTGGAATGAGGGGCTGGGAAGGGTGGGAGAGTGGAAACATGATATGGGGCACTTTGTGTAGGTGGAAAAAGAGGATACGGGTGGCGCGGCATTCCGCAGACACTGCGGATGGCCGCGGACAGAGTCTTGGGAGGACAGCTTGAGAAACACATTTGGGCTTATTTGGTGACTGTAAAAGGGCTTAGTCAGATTAGGGGAGTGGAATATAGATGATATTGGGATGTTTTCATGGGTGAAAAATAGGGTTGGTGTTTGGGGGAGTTCAGGACGAGTTGTGTTATTCCAATAGTTATTCTATATCCTTCTCATGTATAGTTTAATTATGCTGTGGTGGCTGTGGCCAGTATCCAGATTCTAGGGTGCTTGGCCGCAGGCCACTATCACAACCATTATAATAATATGTGTATAGTAAATGAATGTAGGCACTGGTTACAACCTTTATAATAATATGTGTATAGCAATTCTAGGTAGTGTAGGGGCAGTATACAGTATTTGTAAAATGGTGACATAATACATTTGAAGTGCAAGTAGTACTTATGATTGCTGTACGATTGAGGGGATAGGATCAGTTTGCTGTACATGGTAATGAAGGAGGAATATTTGCTTCTTTCTCTGTGAATAAAACACAGCATAATATGCTAGACAGGATCGTTTAAAATGTTTAATTGCATATAATGTCACACATTCATGTATTTTGTAGACCCTCTGAATCATTTAATTCTCGTGCTATATTTGGAACATTACTGTGTGTTCTGCACAGTTGCTATTTCTGTTTGCATAATCATTGGGAAACAAAATCCATACAGGATTTTAAAAACCTACTATATTTATGTGAGTTAATGTTTGACAGTATATTTGTTTGAAGTGTGTTGTACTTAAGGGAGTGTTTAAATTGCACAGATAAGTGTATCTGTTGTTACAAGCAATGTTGGAGTAAGAAGAATAGTGATGGTGTATTTTAATTGAAGTGTAATGAAGGGTATTTTTGAAGTAGTTAGATACCCGTTGGCGTATTCTAACTGTTTTGCTTTTTAATAGTAGCATTTTAGTATTATGAATATTTATTAGATACCAGTTGGCTTATTCTAACTGTTGATATTTTACAGGTTAGTGACTAAATTTAGGTTTAAGGAATATTAAATAAGGGTATTTTTGAAGTAGTTAGATGCCTGTTGGCTTATTCTAACTATTTTGCTTTTCAAAAGTACCATTGTACTATTTTTCTTAAAGGTATTTTTGAAGTATTGAAACTGTTTTGCATTTTAAAAGCAGCAGTGTAGTACTGTAGATGTAGTTGGATATCAGTTGGTGTAAGTAGCACTGTTGATAGTTTTACAGGTCAGTGACTAAATTTAGGTTTAAGGAACATTAAGTAGGCATTTGTTAGATTTGCTGGTAATCTCTGTTTTAGAGTAACAGAAGTGGCATTGCATTCAAACCAGCCACTTCTTTTTTTAATGTATGCAGTATAGTGACCTGCATTGGTTGTGGTGCCAGTGTGGTAGATTATGCCTACTGTTGTGAAGGTTTTCTTGCCACGAGATGCTTGCCTGTGTGTGAAGCTGGTAAGCTTGCAGTTGTTTTGTTACCAGCAGCGTTGTACCTTAAAAGAAAAGCATTAGTATCAGAAATTGGCTATGGGAGTTTATGTGCAAGGTGGAACTATTGTCTGAATTTTAAAAAGAGCATATGGCATGATTTGCATTTTGCACCAGATGATAAAATGGAGTGTATTCACAATTTGGTATAGATACATAGACACACCATTCGTTAGGGATGTGCTCTTGTGAAACATGGTTGCAGAGACTGCATGTATGTTTCCACATGTATGAAATCTGGAAGATTTCATTTATATGTATGTTTATGGTTTCCAGTACTTGCAGTAAGTACATTAGAAATGATTGTGGATTTTCCTGTGTGTTTATGGTGAATTTTACCATTTTCGCACAGTAGTCCAATTCTTGCCTTGTTCCTGAGATACTGTAAGTGTTGTCAGTATTGTTCGTGGCATTTCTATGAAGGACAAGCATTTGCAAATACAACTGGTCTGAGCTGTTCAAGTAAATGTTTTGAACAATTGGTGGCAATTGGAAGAGATTGATTGCTACATTTGCATAGCAATTCACACCATCTGTGTTGGGAAATGTAAATGGACCAGAGAGTTCTGTCTCTGTCTCATTTGCTGGACCTCAACTTGTGTTTTTAGAAGAAATATTTCTCTTTTTATCTTCTGATGGATGTGCAGTACTGTTCGCACTAGACAGTTTTGTGGTTGAACTGCTTTATGGAGTAGCCATTGTTTTTTTGTTTCTTTGGGGGTATTGTTGGGAGATCTTTTACAAGTTCTTTTGGCATTCATTTTCTTTTTCAAACTTTAGCTTTTTAAGGAACATGGTACACATCTAGAGTGGGTGCATAGAGCGTACATAGTCTGTTGTACTCTAGGATGCTCGGAATGTCATCCTGGACTTTTTGCATCAAAATTGACTAGGAATAGTCCTTTGAGTGTACGTAGGCGTGAAAGTGCTACATGACTCATACCTTCTTTAGAGACTCTGCTGCCAATGTCAATCAATGCTTGATCTAGGGTTAGACCTTGTGATTTGTGAATAGTGGCAGCATATGCGAGAGACAGGGAGAATTGTTCTCTGTGTACATACATGTCTTTAAAAATAATGAATTGTGCCTTTGAGCACCTTATTCTTTTATTTTCTGCAAGTTTGTCAAAGTGGATGTTGACAAACTGAATGTTGGTGTCATGTGGATGGAAGCCAACAACTGTCATGCTGTGTACTTCCAGTCTATGTGTTAAGTTAATGTGCAGTATGGGTTGCATTTCTATTTTTGAACATTGTCTCATTGAATTGACTACACTTTGCTATGGTTGGCATTAAGGACATGCATTTTATATTTTGTTGAGTTAGTTGTTCCTTGATATCAGGAGTAGATAGGTTATGCCCATATAGCTCATGGATTAATCTACTTTTCAAGATTGATTTTGCATCTTTAATAAGCAGACCAGTTGCAATGCTTTTAAAAATATTAGCATAGGTGAGGTCTGCAGACTGATGCATGTTTTGAGTTAGTTCATTGTACTGAAAATGTTGCCAGAGATTTACATTTCCTATGCTGCAGAGTGTGTTGCGGCATTGTTTGTGTCCTAATGTTTTGAAAATAGGTTCACCTTTTACTGGTGTTAACTGTATATGATCTCAGAAAAAAACAATAACGTGTTTGCCTCCAAACAGTTCTTCGTAGTCTGTTTTAGGATTTCTCACATTCGGAGATGAATTAATGCAAACATGAGATTGGAAAACATGCGTACCTCATCTATTAGGAGCACTTTCATTTGTTTGAAGATTCTGCATTCTTCAGTAGCAGCTTCTGCTGATAATTTGTAGTATTCTAATTTGTTTCAGTGTTATACTGGAAGTAGCAGTAGTCGGTGTAAAGTTATAACTCCTATGTTGTAGGCAGCTAAACCTGTGGGGGGTGTTACAATAGCAGAAAGGTTGTTGTTTGTTAAGTTTTGTACAAATTTGCTGATGATTTCAATTAAGAATGTTTTTCCAGAACCAGCTTCACCACTTACATAGAGGAGCAGATGTTTATAATTTTTACAGCTATAGGTTTTAGTTTCATGTTTAAAACCATGTTCAATTTCTTCAGCGACTTCTAGATACATGGTGAGTTTCTCATCATTTAGTTGTGATTTCAGCACTGACAAGTCTTCTTCTGATTGCTTATATTGATACATGGTATTTTCTACTTCAATCATGGCTATTTCTGCTTCATGTAGAATGAGTGGTTCACCCAAGTGGTTCTTGGCCTCCTGTAACTAAAGTATGACTGCCTTCAGGAGTGTCTTTATCTAGTTCAGCTTCAATGTCTTCCATTTCTTGACGTTCATTGTCCAATATTGCTTTGTATTATTTGAAATTGACATTTGTTATACTGCTTTCATTTGCACTGAATGCAGTTTCAAATGAGTCATGATTACCTAATAATTCTTCTTCTTTTCTCCATGGTTTAAAAAGCTGCAGTGGAGCCATGTAATAAAGTTCCCTATGTTGTAGATTTTTAAATGATCATTTTATATGATTAATTAGGGTTGGTTTGGTAAATTTGACTAGGCTTCCTTCACAGGTTGAGACCACATATTTGCCAGTTGTCTCATCTGGTTTGACATTGTTTTTGTAGGTGTAGTTTTGCTCAATATCGTACAGACACATGTTTTCCAAAGCAGTTCTTCTGTTTGGGTAGAATGTGTCAATTATATTGTTTTTTAAAATGTTCTGGTTGTTGGGATCATTTGTGGCTATGTTTTCTATCTCTTGGTAGTATTTGAGTACTCTTTTTATGGATGAAGCGGGACCAAGGTTTAGCCAGACAATGGCCCTCATTACAAGGTTGGCGGAATGGGTTTACCGGCACCGGTAATGGTGCCGGTAAACCCATTCTGCCCTTTCATGAGGTCTCCTCGCGGGATCAGGCATCCATACAGGGTCCCGTGAGGAGACCAGGGAGCTAACAACGGGCCCGTTCTTAACGGGCCCGTTGTTAGCTCCATCCCCAATCCCATTGAGCCCTATGGGGGCTCGAATGGGAATGGGGATGGACCGGGTCCGGGTTCCTCGGACGAGGAATTACCGGGTCTGCCAAGGTTGGGATAGCCAGGTAAGCCCTCATTTGAGGAACCCGGGCCCGGTATGCTGTAAGGAGGCAACCATGCCACTAAAAGCGGTATGGTTACCTCCAACCTCCTAATGAGGGCCAATGTGTTCAGATTTGCCATACAAGGCTAACCTGTTAAACGGTCTGGAGCTTCATAACACCTGCATCCTCTATGGGAGAGCATTTGTATCCCGAAGCTGTACAATGTTTGTGACAGCGTTTTATCAGATGATTTGTCATGCCAGAGGTCTTTTAGCTCTGTTTTCTAAGCTTTGGTGAGATAGGCTATGACATATCTTGCAACAACAGTGGAATTGTCTGTAATATATTGTATGTCTAAATTTGCATTCCACAAGAGGGCAATGATAGCATTGTAATCATTGGTATACTTGGATGCTTCATTCTTTTTAATGTTTTAGGTGTTTTTAAGTAATTTGCCTTTACACTGTGTCTAACAGAGGACATGAAGCTATTTACTTGTCCTTTTGCGCAAACTGGTGTATGGAAGTCAAAGAGACATTTTTTATAGTATTTCCCTTTGTTTCTATATCTCTGTCGGCAGTATTTGCCACACTTATGTTTTTGGAAGCATAAGATTTGTGTACGTAGGTCACTATGTGTGGTTTCTGAAGGGATGTTGCAGGTTATGTATTTGTCTATAAACTAAAATGGTGTCATCACTGTCATGGGCAAAATTTGGAGCATCTTTTATCCTCAACAGCATGTGGATGTGTGGTGCTCCTCTAGATTGATATTCTTTTCTCCAAAAGCAGTGTTCTGCTTCTTCAAGTGGAGGGGTACTTTTATTGCAGATGAAATGCAGCATGGCAATAAAGCGATGGTGAAAGTAACGTGACACTTTGACAGGGTCAAGAGAACCGTGTTCTACTGCTGTTTTAATACTTATTCCTTATTGATTTTGGTTTGCTCTGCGTTAGAAGTTGCGCAATTCATCCCATGCATATTCTGCACAACTTAATGCAACAAACCATGTGGAGAGGCCTAGGTTTCTTAGCATACAACATACATCAGCGTTTCGTCCGACCCAATATTCTTTTGTACCACCCATGTTTGCTAAGGGATTTGTGATACTTGACTGCAAAACGTCATCTTTGTCTTTTATTTTTTGAAGCAGTTGGGTAGCAGACAAACATTGGAGCCTGTTTTAATGTGTGTGCAACTCCATAACATTGAGTTGCTAGTTCACTTTCAAACAGGAGGTGGAAAATGTACTCTATGATTTGTCTTTATCTGGGGTCTTCAGAATACATTTGTAAAGAGCGATATTCTGATGCACTAATTTTCTTGTGGGACTTTCATCATATCGTCCTCCTTTTCCTGTACGAAAGAGTAGAGGAAAAGAACGTGCTTCAACACTTCTATCCCATATGCTCATTGGAGATCCTTTGGCTTGACGCAATTTGATATGTTTCTAATGCATCATCTATGGTGTCTTTGGAGTGCAGTGGGTGAATTGTATACTGGTCCAAAATGGTGGCTGCCGTAATAGGATCTACACATTCAAATTGGGCAGTTGGTGGTGAATCCTCAACTAATTGGGCGGTTGCTGTTAAGTTCTCCTCTATGTTTATATCTTTGCAGTATTCATTGTTTTCGTTAAGATATTGTGGGGCTTGTCTAACCTGTTTAAGTTGACTAGTTGTTGCAAACATCTTTTGTCTTTTGTTGGTACACAATTAACTAGGATGATCAAAGATGAATCTATTGGCCACTGTATTCCCAGAGTTTGTACATTTTCTTTAAGATCTAATGGAAAATATACTACTTTGCCATGAATATCTTTTAGTAACTCAGAAGGAGGCAACTTGGCTGTTTTGGGTTGAGGACGTAGAATAGCTTGAAATGGGTGTACTGTTTGGATTATAATGCTCTCATACAAGTTAAGTTGTTGGCGAGTCTTTTTAAGTGGGAATATTTCTATGTTATTAGGCATAGCATGTGATGGCATTTGGTTATTGTCAAGCTTTGTATTGCAGTACATGCAAACTATTGAGGGGCCAGTTATTTTGTATTTGTTTTCTGTTTTGAAATATAAAGCTAATTGAACCATTGGGATTTCTCATTGTCCTCTATTTTGTAGGCCATATACACTATTTGTGAGCTCTTTTTATAAAAGTTTCTGCGACAACAGACACATAGGGCCTCATCACGAGTTGGGCGAGTTAGCGCCGGCGCTAATAGCCCTACCGCCAAACCCCCCGGCGCTATTAGCGCTGGATCACGGGTTTGGCGGAAGGGTTATTGCCCATTCCCCATTGGGCCCATTTGGGAATTCCTCATTCCCCATTGAACCTAATGGGGAAAATTCACGCTATTACTGCTGGAGGATTTCCCGCCGGCAGCAATCGCGCTAAAAATCGGCAATTTTGCCACGGATTTCCCCCCAGCTAAGAGCTGGGGGGAAATCCGCCAAAGCCATGATCTGGCGGACCCTTAAATGCAGCGGTAATAGTACTACCACCGCATTTAAGGGTTACCTCCAGACTCTTGATGAGGCACATACTTGGGGCCTGATCATGACTTTGGCGGTAACGCCAGCAATATTACCGCCAGCGGTATTAGCCCTACCGCCAAACTCCCCGGCACTAATTGCGCCGGATCACACGTTCGGCAGTAATGTAATTCCCCATTCCCCATTGAGCCCATCCGGGAATGCCCCATTCCCCATTGGGCTCAATGGGGAAAATATGCGCTCTTACCACTGGCAGATTTCCCACCGGCGGCAATAGCACAAATTTTTGGTGGATTTCCCCCCAGCCGAGAGCTGGGGCGAAATCCGCCGAAGTCCTGATTTGGCGGACCCTTAAATCTGGCGGTAATAGCGCGACCGCCGGATTTAAGGGTTCCCGCCAAAGTCGTGATGAGGCCCTTGGTGTGGTATTTCAGTAGATGTGTTTTGAAACTTTGCTATTTCTTTTTTGTATGTGTGTGTTAGGCGGTTGGTTTTCGTAAGGTTTTCACTCTTGGCTTCTAATGTTACCGAATTTTGTAAGTGATCTTCACTTCCAAAATATTTACTTTGGATGTTCTGTATTTGTTGAAGGAGTTCTTTGGCTGTTCCATGTAGGAGTATGTTATTTAAATGTTGCAGTTGTGAAGCAGGACATTTAGCATACTATAGTCTCTACAGAAGATTCTCTATAGTGGAATGGTGTGTTGCTAACATTTTGATGTGGTGGACGGTGCTTTTGCAAGCAGTTTCTGAAATGCATGCCGATGAATACCCTTGCAGTCCAGTGTAGTTGCGCACTGAAGAGGATTCCATGGTTTGTAATGTTTTTATTCTACTTTTGTCTTTTAGTTTTACATAGTGATTGAGGAATTGTCATACAGATTTGAATGATTGTTGGCGTACATTGCACATTGAGCTGCATGCCCATTTGTACACTGTACGGATTGTTTGGGCGAAAGGAACAGTTGGTTGAAACCTTGTTGGGAAAACAATGTCTATACGGGTTTCTTGTGCCATAATGGTATCTCCTACCATTTCATACCCTCGGCCATGAATGTATATGGAAATTGTTTTTTTGTTCTTTTTCATAAGCCTCTTCATTGAAATATGGTTCTGTGCTGCTTGTGTGAATACATTCAGCTGCACAGAAGTTTGAAAAGGTATCTATATTGACCATGCAGATGTTTAGAAGTACTTTTTTGTAATTAACTGATTAATCTAGTTAGTGGTTTCATGTTGTTTAAAATGAATATAAGCAACTTTCTGTTTTATCAGAAATGCGCTGTCAATTGGAGCTTGAGGATTAGTCTGTGGTAATTTGGAAGGGTACAGCGTGACTTTTCATCTATTTTCATAAGATTGTAAATTCTCTACGGTGAAACATTTTTTGTACATTTTATTTTTTGGAATGCTAATTATTCGATATAGGGTTATGTTTATTCATAGGTGTGCCTTTGTTTATACATTTGTTTTTAGTTTTAGTTTTTGGAAGAGGGGCTTTACTTTTTTGACTGGTTGCTGGATTCATTTTGTTGAGTGATGTTATTAGCAGTTTTGATTGAATATTTTCTATAAATTGTTTTAGAGGTGGGTGACTATATGGCTTGTTTTTATTCTTATCTGCTCTATACTTTCTTTGTTTTCTTTGGGGTTGCTTTTTAGTAGGAATTCTGTTCTGTGTGTTAGAAAAAAGAAAGTGTAGATTTGAAAGTTGTGGAATATATATGGAGGTATTGTGAATGGGTGTGTGAATGTGATGGTGGAGATGAATACAGGGCTGTGTGATTGTGTAATGGGATGATAGTTGTGGCTGGGAAGGTTGTAAGAGTTACTGTGTGTGTAGAGGTGTGAAAGGCTTGGGGTAGTAAGAGAGTGGTAGTGTGAATGAATACGTAGGGAGATTATGATGTTTTGTGGAGAGTAGTGGGTGTTATAATTATGTTGTTTAGATGAGAATGGAAAGAGTATGCATAATGAAATGCAATGAGTAAGAGTGAAATAAATGTTGATGATTTGAAAGGAATACTGTAGGCTAATATATAGCAAAAGTGCATTGGTACCATAATAAAGAGATTAATAGTATAGTAATGTACTAACTTTCTAGGACGTGAAGAGTAATCTTCTTCTGGTTGGTGTCTTCCATAATTTTCTTTTTTCCTGTAATTATAAAAGAAAGTTAGTGGGTATATTTGGTCATAGTGAAATGCTTTCAGTAAGAGAAGTTGTTATTTATGAATGTAGGAGGAGTTGTTGGGAAATAGAGTTAATAAAGTTGTATTTTAAATATTCTAGTGAAGTATGTGAACTGTGTTGTTAGAACAATTGAAGTATGAGTAGTGCTGTATGGGAGATTAGAAGGAAAGGGGAACGATGGGTGTAAGGTGCACGTGTATGTGTAGGTTACTTTAATGCTGCTGAGTTAAATGAAAGAAGTGATGTGTTTGTGGTGCAATGTATTTGTAATGTGTTGCAGTATAATTAATGATTAGGGAAACTGTGGCCTAGTGGTAATATAATGGTGGAATGTTGCTGCTGTAGTGTTTGGTGGCTTATAGTAGAGGTTGGAAAAGAAGAGTACTTTAAATGTAAGGTAAAGCGTTGTATATAGACACTTTGGCGGTACATACATATGTGTAAGCAGGTTGAGAATGGTGGCAGTGCAAGGGTTTTAATAAGTGAGTTTGGAAAGTGTGACATTAACATGGAATGAAAAATGGAAAATGATGACCATGGAAAAAGGTTTGTATTTAGGAGCATTTTTATGAAAGATAAAAAAATGCATACAAGCATTTATAGCAGCACTGTGTGTAACTGTTTTGAAAAATAAAATAAAATAAAAGTGATGGTTAAAGATTTGTAGAACATGTTTAAGTGTACTCGGTGTGTGGGGGTTTAATATGTTGACAGTGGATGCATACCTGCAAACATGATGTGTTGCAATATCTAGGTGCTTATGAAGTCTTGTTTTTTTGCTTTGCATTCTGGGAGTTGTAGTTACAGGTGTTTTATTAGAAAAGTTGGACTATCAGTCCTAGAATGTAGATAAAAAAATAGGACTAGGTAAGCAACTGTAGATTGGAACGGGTTATGTTAGCAAGTATGCATGTACTGTCAAGATATTAAATATGGACACACTAAGTGGCACTTAAAACAGTTGTGGAAATGTTTTACATCTGCTTTTTGTTTCTTTTATAGAGAAGTTATACACAGTGCTGTTTGAAAGGCATATAAACATTTTTCAATTTTAATTGAAATGGTCCTGAAAATAATCTTTTTTAAATGCACAACATTTTCCATTCGATATAAATGTTATACTTTTGAATCGTCTGATGTAGTCCTGTGTTTTATTTGTTTGTTTACATTCTGGGAGTTGTAGTGCAAGATGTGTAATGGCAGAAGTGGTATTACAAGTCACTGAGTGTGGAGAAAACATATGTTGATTTATAACCACCTACAGGTTGGTATGACTGTACTGACTACATATTAAACTTCCACTTAGCAAGTGCCATTATAAAATGTTGTAGAAATCTTTTGAAGCTGCTTTTCCTTTTTTTTTTTAGAAACATGTAGCGCACAGTGTTGCTATAAATGCACATATGCATTTTGTGGATTTCATGAAAATGCTTTTAAAAAGAAAGCTTTTTACATGTGCAGCATTGTAAGTAAGTGGGCTGAATGATGCAATACATGCCATCTGATAGATTGGTTGCAAAAGATAATATGTTGATTGAGAAGCTTATTACAAGGTAAGTAGAAGCAACCCTGTATATATATTAATGAAGGTGTTGAAAAAGATTACTGATAGGTATACCTGTACTATTTTTTGTTAGATGCAGATCATGTTGAATCTGGAATTAGAAATCTTGGACAGTTGCACAGTAGATTTTAATGCAGATGCCTTTCATTAACAGGAGATATGTACTCTGAGAATTCAAGTGTACATTTGAAGTGTTGAAGTGAGATAGCAGGCTTAGGTGTAGAGGTTTTGGATGTGATTGGTGGATGGATGTGTGACTCTTTGAAAGCAGCCAATGAGGGAATGTTGAGAATATAAAAGTGGAAAGGGTAGAAGGGCTGCATCTCTGTTAAGGGGTCACGGACACCGTGGTAGTCCGCGGATGGCACATGCCACATCCGGGTCTTTTGTGGATGCCTGGCATGGAAAGAGGACTGTGGGGATTAGTCAATCAGGTTTGCTGGGTGTGGTGTGCAGGAGGAGAAGCTAGTAGGAGTTTTGTTTGCAGGAGTTGTGAGAGCAGTATTAATGGCTATGGCTATGTGTTTCAGAAGCCAGGATCAATGGATTCTGGGGGACTCTTCAATTCAGTCATTGAAGGTATATGCTGTGAATCATGGCATTCTCGGAAATATTTGGTTGGCAGTTTCCTAGCATGCAGTTTGTGGCTCACACTGGGCAAGATTGCTTTCCTTTCGTGAGAGTATGGCTCATTTTAAAAGTCCAGATATTGTGATTGTCCATTGTGGAGGGGACAGTTCAGAGTTTGTGACTCCATTGCCTTTGCAAGTTGTGCTGAAGGATTTTTTAAAAGCCTTATGCAACGGTTTCCTCCTGCTAAGATTATTTACTCTGAAATAAATCAGAGACGCACATGGAGATGTCCAACAAACCTTTTCAGTCCTCAAATTAAACAATCAAGACGGATTGTCAATAAAGGTGTATCTGCTTCTTTGTATGGTTCTGGAATGTCAACCTTTGAGAATGATAATATCAATTCTCAGGGTGTGAATTCTTTTTATCCGGATGGAATTCACTTTACAAATATTGGAAATGCAATTTTATTTATAATGTAAGGAATGCATTGAAGAGGTTTCTGTAAGGAAAACATCAACATAAAAGCAAAGAAATAAATACAAAAAGGTGTTTGTTTACAAACCCCCCTTTAAAAAAGGTTATTTTCAGAGCCACCACTAAAGATTTAATAACTTACATTGGGCCTCATTACACGGAATGCGGTAAGGGTTTACCGGTACCGGTAAGGGCACGGTACCGGTAAACCCTTACCGCCTTACTACGAGGTCCCTTTGTGGGACCCAACCTCAACGGCTGGTTTTACGGCCCCGCAAAGGGACCTTGGTGCTAATTACGGTACCGCAATTTGCGGTACTGTAATTAGCTCCTTCCCGATTCCCATTGAGCCCTATGTGGGCAAAAATGGGAATGGGGAAGTGCCTTGGTGAATGGGGAATTACCGCCCCCGCTCACCTTGGAGTAGGGCGGTAATTCTGCCATCCACCAAGGCGGACACGGTAAAATACCGGCAGCAACCATGGCGCTAATAGCGCCATGGTTACTGCATACCGTGTAATGAGGCCCATTGTGTTTAATTTCCCTAACTGCCCCGTTTTAATTGGATGATCTATCCACAGACACTGTGGTAGTCTGCGGATGGCATGTGCCACGTCTGGGTCTTTTGGTACTGCCTGGCATGGAAATGGGACTGCAGAGGCCGCTGACAGTTGAGTATTCCGCAGACATCGGAGCATCAGCCAAAGATGACTGTGGGGATTAGCCTATCAGGTTTACTGGGTGTACAGGAAAAGATGGTAGCAGGAGTTTTGTTAGTAGGAGTTGTGGGAGAAGTGAAAATCGCCATGGCAATGTCTTTCAGCAGGGGAAGTGTTTGGATTTTGAGGGACTCTTGGGTCCACTGGATGAAGGTGTATGGTGAGCATTGTGGAATGGCCAAACATCTTGGATTCCCTGAATTGAAAGTGTTCTGGTACGGAAAGCGTGGCATGAAGTGGGTGAACTTGCTCCCATTTTGTGCAAATATGGTTGATTGAAGCATCCACCAATTATTATCATTGATTGTGGTGGGAACAGTTTGGGGACCGTGACTGGAATCTCATTTCAGTTTTTAATGAAGGAGACATTGGGAAAGTTGAAGGAAATGTTCCCTAACTCCAAAATAATGTTTTCATGAATTGCCCAGAGACAAGTGTGGATGCGTTTCAGTTAATCTGGTCTGCAAATGGAAAAAGCGAGGCGCAACATCAATAAAGCTGTGTGTGATTTTGTTCATGATGTTGGGATGACATCATTCCATAATGAGAACATTATATTTGATAGGGCCAACATGTTTTGGTGAGATTGTGTCCATTTAACTGATGTGGGTAATCCGATTTTCGTGGAAAACATTCAAAATGCTTTGAAGCAGTTTTTGTGAAAGTGAGAAGAAATAATGAAAATGAGTGCATTTTATTTTCGTTCAGTTTGTAAAACCAAAAATAAAAAAAAATATAAAAGCCAAACATCCCCAAAAACAGTTCTTTTAAGAGTCACCTTTTTTGAGCGCAATCATTCCAAATGTCCCACGCCCCAAGTCTGTAGACTTCCGCACTCTCTGCAGGCTGTGCAGGGGCCTGTGACTTTTTTTCTCACTTCTTTTTCTAACTGTGAAAGGTGGCTCCAAAAGGAACCATTGTTTATGTTTTGTTTTGTTTTTGTATTTAATTTTGCCTTTTTCCATTTTTTTGCAGGAGAGGGAGGATAAGGTGTGAGGTGAAGGGAGGCAAAGGAGGGAAGGGGCACTAACCACAGAGATGAAGGGACAGGTGGACAGTGGAAGATGTTGGGCGTGCGTTCAATTTAAGGTAGAGGGCAGTGTTTCTCATGGGGCCTCATTACGACCCTGACGCTAAGGGATTACCGGTACCGGTAAGGATACCGGTACCGGTAATCCGTTAGCGTCTAATTACGAGGTCCCTTTGTGGGTTCCCACCTTAACGGCTGGTTTTACCAGCCGTTAAGGAATGGACCCGCAAAGGGACCTTGGTGCTAATTACGGTACCGCAATTTGCGGTACCTAATTACCGCCTTTCCTATTCCCATTATGCCCTATGGGGCAAAAATAGGAAAGGGGAAGGGCCATGGCGAAATGGAGAAGTACCGCCCCGCCAACCTTGGAATGGGGTGGTACTTCCCCATTTCACCATGGCGGACTCGTTACAATACCGGCAGCAACCATGGTGCTAATAGCGCCGTGGTTTAGCGCTGGTGTTGTAATGAGGGCCATGCTCTTTGACAACTGCCTCAAAAGCACTTTGGAACTTCCCCCCCGCTGAGCGGTGTGTCACAGTACATGCAGCATAATGTGACCCTTGAAAGGTAAGGATCTCCAGCATCCTGTATGGCCTGCAATGCCGCTGGTGGGATCCTCTGCCCCACAGGAGTACTGTGTGCTGCCAGGAGTGGGAGAAGAAGATGGCACAGAGGAAGATAATCTCCTTAAGAAAGGAACAGCCTTTCTCAGTGCAACCGGATGGTTAGTACGGACGTGGCGGTGAATTGATGTGGTCCCAAAGGAGTAGTGCCCCTCTTGTCCATGAATGAGTTTCACCCCACACAGGCAGCCTTCGCCTCTGGGACCCCACCCACTGTCTTAAAGAACAGCCACACCCAGGACTTAGTCCGAGTGCTGGAGGAAGGCACTTCCACTACCTCATCTTCATCTTCCTCTTGTTCCTCCTCTACAGAAGGGTAGATCTCTGTCTTCGGCTGGGGCCTCCTTCTGGAACAGCCTCCCTGCCACTCTAAAACTTGAGGTGAACCATCTCTCGTTCCGGAAGCACCCCAAGACCTTCCTCTTTTTTTCTGCCTTCGCTCCCCCTCTTCCCTGCTGATCTGTTCTCTCTTGGCACCGTGCACCTGGCCATCCTCTGTCCCCCGGGTCCAGGTACCTGCTCACCCTGCCACCCTCCCGCACTGCCGCCGGGCCACCTCTTGCACTGGGGTCTGTTTCTGTACCCATACAGCACCCCCCCTTTTTCTTCCTGCACTTATCAGACCTACCCTGTCTGCTACCTTAAACCTAGCACTTGCAAATTGCTGGCTGCACTACCACTGTTTGTTGTCTTTATTATTTATTTATTGTCATTTATCTGTTTCTCCTCTGCTTCGCACTTTCCACTTCTCCCCCATACCATGCACTTTTTCCCTCCCCCTCTCCCATGCACTTGCACGTTCTTAATGTCACTGGGCCTAGTAAGATCGCTGTTTTGTTCTCCCCTGTTTCCCTCCCTTGTCTTGTCGCGCTCTGAAACACTTGTGTACGAGCGCAATAGAAATAAAATATCAATATCAATATCAACATCATTGCGCCTGTTCCCCTGCCCAGGCCCTCCAGAGATGATGGTGGTGGGGGTGGTTGGGGAGCAGAAGTGGCCAGACCAGATGCCATTTTCAGCAAGATTGCACATCTCCCTAATAGATTTCCAAAACAGGTGCTGTCTCCTGGATAGCCAGATTGAGAATGAGGAAAAGTAATTGGTGGGTCCCTTTAGATGAACCGTTGGTGTACAGTGCTACTGTCTGCGGATGACTGAGTCACACAAAGGCCTTGAAAAGTAGAAAAAAGGTGCCAGATCAACGTGGAAATGGTCTGGGAGCTGTGCAAGGGTAAAGTTTCTGCTTGAAACACCCTGGATTGGTAAGTAATGGACTTTTAAACAGTCCGCAGCCACCGACACAGTTTGCAAACACACCCATCATGCTGCATGGGTGCAGTCACATGATGACGTCCGCGACCCTGATGGTCATCTGCGGACAGCCTCTAGGTGGAAATCACAAGGTTCATGCGCAGGGTGTCCCTTCCGTGGCATCCGCAGACTAATTAAAAGTGCGTCACACGCACAATCCGGACAATCCGCTTGTCCGGTGACACCTCCATTTTGAGTTTGGACACCCACGGGTGGTCATATTGTCCACGGACTAATTAAAGTGTGTCACATGGAAACGGGCATGTCCAGACATCGTGCCTGTCTGGTGGCACCTCTATTTTGAGTGCGGACATCATGGGCATTCGTGTAGTCCGCAGGCTTATAATGGGACTCACTGGGAGAGTATTTCAAATACGCAGGTGGAAACTTTGATTACGTTGAAGTCCCCTAAGAGCAGTTCTGAATATAGTGTCAAAGATGCCACATTGATGTATTTGGAGGACGATATATCCTCGACTATTATGGGAACGAGAAACATCAAAGAGACCTGTCTTCCTGAGGAGGTTTTGAAAGACATGGGCTGCCAGGAAGCATTGGTTTGTACCTCATCACGGAAGTTGTGGATGACTCAACCTCAAAAGTCGTTGATATATCGGCGCCATGTCTTGACATCAACATGACAGCGGCTTTATCACTCACCATGTCCCCTTTTGTGAAGCTGTACGAGACGGTGAGTGATAAATTGAAAGACAACTCTATGGTTCTTGCTATGCTGCATTCTAAGATTAGCTTTGTTGAAGGCTTTATTACGGCTATTCAAGATAATCTGGATAAGCCTTCGGCCCAGACAGCTAATATCCTTCATAGTATTTTGGACTCTATGATCCAAGCAAAAGACAAAAGACGACTGGAAACCTCCATGGCACCATTGCATGAGCTTTTTGTGAATAGGGACATGGAAGGCACTATGGGTGCATCTTTCGACCAGCCTGTACTAAAAGTTGTTTCTGTGAATACAATGAAAAAAAAACTAATTACAAATGAATCTAGTTATGCTATCTTAGCCACCCCTGGGTGTTTTCCGGGGGGAAACCCACTGGGATCTATACATTGTCAGAACGATCTTGAGGTGAGACATGATCAAATACCAACTGAAATGACAATTGAGACTATTCAAGATGTTGATGACAACAGGCCTGAGGTGGTGACCACGCAGGAGCCAGAAGCTGTGCAATCAGTTTTTGAACGGGCCCCCATATCTGTTCCCATAGCATCTTCCAAAAAGACAAAGACCTATGATCTGTTTGAAAAGATATCTGAAGTAAACAAATGAGGGTTGGATGAATCATTAGTACTGACCTCTGATGTAACTATAACAAAGAGGAGTGATCTTATGAAGATATCAAAGGCAAAAGAGCAATTAAGGAAGACATCTAAGAATATAAAACCTCCATCTAAATTAAGATTTAATATTAGCAATATCTTTTGTTAAAAATCTGGCGCTACAGGCAAAGAGAGATGACATGGGCAAGAATGAGACCTTGAGATCTATATCCCATAGTCTGCCTTCAAAGACGGCTGAACCTTGCCTTATAGATGAGTCTACGTTACCTGGCAGCCCAGACCCCATTGAGGACCTTATGAATTTATCAATTTACTCTGTAGCTTGCAATGAGGACTCTGAAGAGATAAATATAAGACATATGGCTATCACCAGCCCTGTATTGGAAGATTCTATCGGGAGACTGGCCAAGATACATGGGCAAGTACAGTCCCCTAAATCATTAAAGGCCATAAAACCGAAGGAGGTGACCTTGCCTAAAGTGAATAATCAAGAAAGAGAAACAGAACAAGAGAAAGCAAATCCTTCACTTATAAAAGATTATCAGCCACATCCACGCCCTGTCATGATGCGTGTATTACCTGTCAGAACCATGACAAATCATTATTTATCATTTAAGGATCAAGAGCAGAAGGGAGATTTTGAACCTCCTAAAATTGTAATTCCTATTTTTAAAACAATGGAAGAACAGAGAAGATCACTCACTCAGGCAGAAGTAAACCTGAGAATAACAGCACTTAACAAAATAAATCCATTGGGTACACGATACCAAGACAACAAAAGCAGAACGTCTGCCTCCAAACCACGAGTGAGTTTTTTCCAAATCTAAAAGAAATGACTGCATATGACTTGAAAACCATTGACTTCCCATAAGAAGATCGTTTTGATCGGGTGATCCTCCACTTGCCCTCGGGATATGTCAAAAACCAATTGCTAGACGAAGCGTCTGGATTTTTGAGGATGGGCTTTGATCTAAGGGAACTAAGTATCAGGGAGGCGGTAACGCCTGACAACCCTCAATGGGGTATTGAACATCCTAGAAGGGGCAAGGATAGTGTACAACCATCAGATAAGAACAAACTGGAAAGGTTGGTGGTAGAGTCTAACAAATTGAACCTTTGAGAAGGTGGTATCAAGTCAGGCGATCACATTGGAGAACGATGGAGAACGATGGAGTCCCCCTGGGAATTTTGAAAACAGATTGTCCCAAAGAAGAAAACTGGAGCTGGTTGGCAGGAGAACATAACAGCCCAAGAAACCTGAGCCCAAGAACCTAGTCATAAGATGCTGGAATACGAGGGGGGTTAAACATCTGTTTGGTTGGGGAGACATTTATCTTAATGGCTATGACATTATTTGTCTTCAGGATGCGTGGATGAGGAGTGTGCCTATATTTGAAGGCTCTACCGTTTACTTTAATCCTGCTGTGAAAGGAGGTAAAGGGAGGCCTATCGCTGGCCTACTTGTAGCTGTGAAGCAGGACGCTAAATTGTAAGTCCTGTCGGCTGTGAACATCAATTCCTACATTCAGATGCTCACTAATAGCGCCATGACTAGCACCAACCTCGGAATGAGGGGCAAAGGGCCTCATCACGAGTTGGGCTGTAGCCCTTAAATGCAGTGTTAAAGGTATTACCGCCAGATTTAAGGGATGGCCCTATCATGAGTTGGGCGCGAAATCGGCTGTTTTACCTCCAGCTTTTTTCTGGAGGTGAAAAACCCTGTTTTCGGCAGTATTACAGCCGGCTGTATTAGCCCACAGTATTAGCACCGAAAGTTCTTCATTGGATCTACCGTTAAGGCCCAACCTGTAATCCGGTGGTAATACCAGGTAATACCACCAGGCCAGTCGGTGATAGGGCTATTACAGTCAGCGGTATTACAGCCAGGAATACAGCCCAACTCGTGATGAGGCCATAGTGTTCAAAGCACTGCTTCGTTTGGTTTTCTTGATTTGGAAATTTGAAGGACTTAGTTGTTCTTTCAGGTTTCTTTCTTTTCTAAATGTTATGGATGGTCGGGTTTCCAATACTGAAAGTAGATCTGAATCTGCTCTTAGAATATTCCAGTTCTTGTTGAGAATGTTCATAATTACTTTGTTGTTGGAACTGTAGGTTGTGACAAAGTTGGTTTTCCATTCCGTATCTGAAGCATTTTTGTTCTGTTTCGTTCCTACTTGTAGGAATGCCTGCCTGGGTCTCGTGAATGTTTTCCGGCAACTATTGTTGACTAGATATGTGTGGTAGGCTCTTTTTTTAAAATTTGCAATTGTTTGAGTTACATGTTTAGTAAAGTCTTCATCCTGTGTGCAATTCCTCTTAATGCTCAACATTTCATCAAACAGGATGTTCCGAATTACATGTTTTGGATGATTGCTTGAAGTGTGAAGCAGACTATTGACAGGTTGGTTTGGTGTACAGTGTTGTGTGGATCGTGTTGTTGTGGATATATAGAGTGACATCCAAAAAATGAATGCTTTTTTGACTGTATTCTGTTGTGAGTTTTAGATTGTAGGTATTGTTGTTTAAGTACTTGAAATAGTCCTGAAATGATTGTAGTGTCCCGTTCCATATTAGAAAAATGTTGTCAATGAAGCGGGCCCAAAAGACAATATTGTTGTGTTGAGTGAAGGATGGGTGTTGCCACGCGTGTTTGAGTTCATAGTGGCCCATATACAGATTTGCATACGATGGGCATATTTCACGCCCGTGGCCGTCCCCTGTATTTGTCTATATAGTTGTTGATTAAACATGAATACATTGTTTTGCAAAGTGAATTGTAGCATTTCCAGAATCATATTGTTTTGGTCATTGAATGAGATAGATCTGGTTTTTAGAAAATACTCGGTTGTGGTGAGTCCTTTATTGTGTAGTATACGTGTGCATAGTGCTGCGACATCCATTGTGATCAACCAGTAGTTCTTGTCCCATGGTATGGTTTCTGTTTGCTGTATGATGTGGGTGGTATCTGTCAGGCTTTACCCCTGGAAGCTATGGCAGGCTTGGAAACATTAGGTATACAAAGATAAGAACTGGCGGTGCATTCTAGTTTACCGCCAATATGGCCACCACAGGCATATCTTAGAGCCACGCCCCTTCTGCAGCACGTTGTATTGTCGCTATACTAGCCGATGCTGCTGTGTCTCGCACAGTTCCTTCTCCTTTTGCTGGTTTACCCTAGTGCATCTTTCGTAATCCGTCTTGCTACCGACTTCCTTGTCGCTACCTTTCCTTGTGGTTATCCTTGTCCTCGGTACCCCACCTCCAGTTCTTTTCTCCTTCTTTGTTTTTTGTCCTAGAGAAGGTGTCAAGGTAGAGTTTCTGGTGTTTGTTGATCTTTGACAGTTTCTCATTAGTTTCTGTTGTTGGAACTCCTCTAAAAAAGAGGAGCCCTTCTTTGTGATTTGTTTTTCTGTGCATGGGGTTTGGCTGCCTCTAGCCGGTTGTTCTTGTTGTTCTGGGTTTCTGTCTTCAAGTTTATTGTCGCTAACAGTGTCTGTATCCAATGTAGATGGAGTTGTTGGTGATCTACTTGGTGTTTTTTATTTGGGCACTTGTCCTCTTGTTTGAGCTGATGGTCTTTTATTGAATGTATATACTCTTTTCAATTTATAATCCAGCTCGTGTCAAAAGCCTCTTTCTTTCTCACCTTTTTCTCCTTGCTTGTGTTCTTCCGGGATAAGGCTTCTTTCTTTTTCACCGACCGTGACTTGTACAGGCTGGAACGCTAGTCCTCGGGTTCCAGCGTGGAAGCCGGCTGCCAAGCCGGTAGCGTTTGAATTCCAGGAACAATTGTCAATGAGTCCAGGAAGGAAGGTATAGGAAGGTAAGGATTGGAAGGGAGAGGGTTCCAGGAACAAGAAGGAAGATAGAAATATACGGCAACAAAGAGAGCGAACTGGAACAACGTCTAGTAACTCGTAGAGGTAGAGTTGAGACGCGCAGAGCCGCGGGGGCGTGCCGGTTTTCTAGGAAGCTGGCGACTGCACGCAAAGGCTAGACCGCAACAGTTCTGACTTGTTGGCCATCTTGCATGAATTGCAGTGTTTATTATGTGGTGCATCATGGCCCATAAAGTCCAGAAGGGTCGAATCCGGTTACTCATGACAGCTCATCTCTTAGGAAATGTCTCTGTTTTTTAATTTTGATTTTTGCAGTATATTTATTGATTATCTCGTCCAGAATCTAACAGTTCTTAAATATTTTCTCTGGGATGTTTAGTTTCTCTATATCTTCTTTTAATTTGGTTATTTCTTTAATTAATCTCATGTGCTTCATTTTGGCATAATTGATGAGTCTGTGGATCATTTCATTTGCGGTGGTGGTAAGTAGCTGTTCCCAATCCAATATTTCTTCTGTGTCATTATCTTCAAATAGTGGGAAGATACAGATTCTAAGTATGCGCGGTATGCGTACAATTTGTAGATATTTGTCCAGTGATTTGATTTCCCACCAGCAGAATAGTCTTATTTCAATAATCTTTCTTGAGTTTGAAAAATATGAATTCTGCTTCTTCCTCTCTCTGTGCAAAGTTTCTTAGCATTCTTAGGTCTTGTTGGCGACCACATTTGTGAGAATAAGTTACAATGCTGGGGCTGCCCACTGTTTGTTAATGAAATCCAATATAGATTGTTCAGCCTTTTGGACAGTGATGGCGCCCACTTTTGGTTGCTTAATTTAGAAGAAGCTGGTTGATTTTGACAAAGAAAATGCTGCAACTGAACTGTAATCAGAGGAGATTAAAAAACAGGGCTCCCTTGCAAGCTGCAGGAAACTAAATCAGACTTATTGCAATTGGGTTTCTGCACATAAACATGGGCTCATGCAGCGAGATGCTGAAAATATGCTCAAGAGCAGTGAGGCTAAAAACATGTCCCAGATCTAGCATTGGATGAATGGTGTTAACTTTCCACAGGAGGCATTTATCTCAAATGCATTATCGGTCAGTACCTGAGAAAATCATTTTACGGCCCTGTTTCAGACTGCAGAGCCTATTCTGGATAAGAGTTGTTCTCTAAAGAGTGGCGGTTGGACCATTCCAACAACATTAACAAAGCTGGCAACTCTAGGGCCTCGGTCCCTGATGGGATGTCTAATGCTATGCTTAAAAGGAATCCGGAGCTGTGGGCCTTTTTTTGTGGGTCCTTTTTGATCAGATCAATAAAGTTAAGAAAGTTCCGGCCTCATGGAAAAAATAAATTATTGTCCCCATTTCTAAAAAGGGAGACAGGACTATTCCCTCCAACTATATGCTGAGTTCCCTGCTAGATGTGGCACGGAAGATCTTTGCCTCTCTAATAATGCAAGGTCTTACAAGCTGGAGTAGGGAAGTGGGACAGTACGACATTAGACAATCTGGCTTTGTGAAAGGAGTGGGCACGCCTCTTACTATTTTTTTGTTAACTATCCTCAAAAGCTGTATAAAAGAGAAGAAGGCACCACATTCTATCTAGCCATCATAGACCTTACCCAGGGAATTGACTGTAACAAATGATGGTCTAAATTGGAGAAATGGAAGTATCCCGAATATCTGTTTGAAGCCCTCAAGGATCTCTACTCTGAGACTTGGCTGTGAGTGAAATTGGATGGAAATTACTTGCTTTCCAACCCAATTCTGACTATGAAGGGACTTAAGCAAGGCTGTTCCCTAGCCCCTGCGCTCTTCAACCTGTTAATTACTGAAACCAATAAGGCACTAATGAGCGCAAGAAGCTTTCCTCCAAAATTAGATGGCTTTTCCTTGGGTAGGTTTCTTTATGTGGACGGCCATGTTCTTATTGATCAGACCAAGATCGGGTTGCAGAGACAATTGGCTGCTCTGCAAGCCTATGTACATGACAATGGGTTGAAGATTAATACTGAAAAATCTTGCATTCTGATTTTGGAATCAGGGGGGCCTAGAGGACAGAAGAATGGTTCCTTGTTTATGAACGGTGTAAAGCTGTCAAAGGTGAATTTTGATGACATACTTGGGAATATGCGTTAATTACAGTCTCATGGACGCCTGTAGAATGCCAATCTTATGGAGCAAGATGAAGATGTTAGTTTCCCAAACCAGGATCATCAAGAAACATATTGTAAATTCACTCTGAGCCCCCTAATACAATTTTACAGCATGAAGGTGGTACCGATAATCGCCTTTGGTGCTGAAGACTTCTTTGTCCTCCCAGCAACAACCTATTTTTTTCCGGAGTGCCTACTTTGGAAAAGGGTCCTCAACATGCTGAGGACTATGCCCATTCAAGCAGTGAGAATGGAGTTGGGACCAAATTCTCTCTACGCAATGGTGGTGCGGAAATCTCTTGCACTTTTTCAAAAGTGTAGTACACCTTCACCATGGAAAGGTTTTCAGTTACTGCAGAAGGCGATTACGGATGGAACTGAAGGTGTGCTACGGGAATGGGCGAATATCTACAGGGAAATTCTAAAGAGCCTTGATGCCATGGAAGAATTGCTAATCACCAATCCGTGTAACGTAAAATGGAAGTTGTAGGCTATGGATTGGATCCAAACTCAGTATGAAAGATCGGCTGTCAAATCCTACTGTTTCCTCCCTCCCTTCCTCCTCACCTGAGACCTCCAGTGACTCCTCTTCAGGGTCTTCTTACTCTTCTTGGAGCACTTCTGAAGAAGGTTTCCTTTCTTTTCCTTCTTTTGAAGAAGATAGGATCTCTCTCCCCGGGATGCCAACCTGTCAGTCAGGTGCTCCCCAACAGGGTGGTCTCACCAGGAGCTAGCCCAGAATTACAGGGAAAAGCCTCCAGGCATAAAAACCCTGTAAGTCTTAGTCGGAAGATCTTTATTCTGAAGGAGACTGCTGATTGAGTCAATGAAGAAGAGAGTTTGTTCCTTAATGATACCATCAACAAGTAGGTCCTAAGGCACTTGGAAATCTGACTGCTGGCTTCCACCCTGGCAGGGCTGAAGGAATCCTGTACGAATGCTGAAAGGCACACAGTTTCGAAGGCAGGGCATAGAAGGAGCAGCTGATGGCTAGCAAAGCGGGAGAAACGATGAAGGAAAGAAAGGAACACCGGGAAGGTAGGAAAAGGTAGAGGACAAAAGGTAACCAAAAGGAACAACGGAAAGCTCGAATGAGAAGGGGAAAGAGGAAAAAGGGAAGGAGCCGGGTGGCCAACGGAAAAGGAAAAGAGAGAGAGAGAGGAAACAATAGCAATGGGAGTTTCGGAAGCGAAATCCCAATCACAAAGAGGGCCAGAAAAGAGGAAGAGCAGAGGAGGAACAGGGCAGAATCAACAGGCAGAAGCCAGAAGCGGAAAAACAGCTACGGCAAGGCAAAAGGAGAACGAGCGTGTAGCACGGAGAAATCCGAGGTGCAACGCGCATAGGCGTAGCAATGGTGTGTGTTTATTCATAGGCGGCGATCATCTTGGAAATAAACTAGACTGCTGCCAAAGAACGTGCCAAGAATATGATGGAAGTAATAATGGCGCCGCCAATTTCCCCATAGTTTCCAGGACGGCATGACAGTATAACCCTTCTTCTTCGGCGGACCTCCTGTTTTGCCTAGATTCCACCTATGGAATTCCCTAAGGAGGCGGGGGGCATGAATATTGGATCTTGGTTCCCAGGTACGTTCGGCTTCCGAGTAGCCCTTCCAATGTACCAGATATTGAAGATTGCCCCTTCTACATCTGGAATCCACCAAATGGTAAACCTTGTATTCTTCTTCCGTAGGTGGAGTGGAAAACTCAGGCTTGGGAATCTTGCGTTGTAGGGATCCTGTCTATATTCCTTTAATAAGGAAGAGTGGAATACTGGGTGGATTCTCTTCATAGTTGCTGGAAGGTGGAGGCGGAATGCCACTGGAAAAGGCCCGATGTATCTAGGGGAAAACTTCCCTCTTCTAATCTATTGAGGCAAGAATCTGGTTAATAACCATACCCGGGTGTCCTTGTTCGAAGAGGGATTCGGCTCTCTCCTTTGATCAGCACCCTTCTTGTGACTTTTTCTGCTAGCTTCCAGTGCTTTGATGGCGAGTTTATGGGTTTCCTTGATGGTATTCAGTAGATGTTCTATTGAAGGAATCTTAGAGGATGCAGATGGGTGTAAGGGAAAATGTCTAGGATGGTAGCCATAAGTGCACTGAAATGGACTCATCCTTATGGCAGAATGAAGGGCATTATTATAGGCAAATTCTGCCATCGGAAGATAGCTATTCCACTGATCTTGTTTCTGAAGGCAAAAACAGCATAGGTGTTGTTCTAAGGTGGCATTTACCCTTTCTGTCTGCCCATTATTCTGAGGTTGATACCCTGAGGATACAGCCCTCTGAATACCCATCTGCTGGCATAAGGAAGACCAAAAGGATGACATTAATTGGGAGCCACAATCAGAAATGATGGTAAGAGGGAGGCCATGAAGGCGAACAATGTCCTTCAGGAAGGTGGCAGCTGTCTGAGGAGCTGATGGAAGTCCTGGTAAAGGGGAAAAATGGGCTAACTTGGAGAACGTGTCAATCATTACCATTATGGCTGTGAACCCTTCCAATTGAGGAAGGTCCACTATAAAATCCATAGAAATATGGACCCATGGTTGGGAAGGAAGAGCCTCTTGTTGTAATAGCCCCACTGGTGTACTGGTAGAATATTTACTCAAGGCGCATGTGGGGCAGGTTGAAACATAAATTGTAACATGGCCTTGCATACTAGGCCACCAAAAATATCGGGACAGAAGGTCAAATGTAGCTTTCTGCCCCTTGTGACATGCTGAAGGGAGATCATGACACCAAGAAATGGCTTGATCTTGAAGAGACTTGGTTGGTAAGAATAATGCTTGTCCTTTCATGTATAGACCATCCTTAAGATGCAGAGGAAATCTTGACTCTAGCAGTTTGGCTCCAGAGACGGTACCTTCTCTTACTTCTTGCAGAAAGGTATTAAGCACTGCGATGGTTTCCTTACCGGCCAGAAGTCTTTTGCCTCTGTACAGAGAATCCCTTTTCTCTTCCTGACTGCGTGATAATGCGTCTGCTAGAGTGTTATCCTTATGTAAGTGAGCGTGAAATCAAACTGTGAAAAAAAATACGCCCAACAGGCAAGGCGAGTATTATGACACTCCATTTGCTGTAAAATGCGGAGATTACGATGGCCTGTTCTTACAGAGAAGGGATGTAATGCTCCCTGTAAGAGATGACGTCATTCTGTACAGGCCTGACGTATCGCAAGAAGCTCCTTCTCTATAACTGGATCATTTAATTTTCTGGTGGTAAGAGTTCTGGAGAGGTAAGCTATAGGGTGTTCCAATCCATCTTCTCCCGTCTGTAGGAGCACCGCCCCAATGGCACCATCCGAAGCATCAGATTCGACTATAAATGGAAGACCTTGGTCAGGCTGCCGGAGAATGGGAGCAGTGGTAAAGGCTTGCTTGAGTTGGTTGAAAGCCTACTCCGCCTTGGCATTCCACTGAAAAGATACGCTCTTCTTTAGCAAAGCAGTGATAGCCAGCACTTTCTTGGAAAAGTTTGTAATTGTCAAACTACAACTTAAGGAGGAGGATATCAATCCCCTCTCCCGAACCACAGAAGCCGAATGGATCGACCCTCCCACCATGGTTGGCACGGGCACCTGGATTTTTGAAGTACAGGAAGCAACGTGGCAGCCAATGTGGGGACAACAGAGTTAGGGAAAGGGGATGGACTAATAAAGGGAAGGAAAGGGAAAACAACAATGCATAAAGAGCAAAATGACACACCTGTATTTCTACCCTGGTAATTCCTGACCTGATACTTGAATATCTAGAAACCTGCCCCATCTCACATAAACTATGGAAACATAACAGAATTCTCACGAAACACACTGAGCACAATACATGAATCAGGACAGTTAATGGGCATGACTTACAAAACATGACTTAATAGCAACACAAACATCATAAAGCCAGTTTTGGGACTTGTAATACCATGTGGTGCAGCATATTGAACATACATAAAGCAGGTAATGACACTGAGACAAAAAATGCCCCAATTTGGGTAAGCACAAGCAACATTACCTGGAACAGCACCCTCCACTTGTTGAGAATGTCATTGTGACTTGTGATTGCAGGCTTAGCTGATTTTAGGTCTCCCCTGGTTAGCAAGCCTTATCATGCCCCTCAATTCAGCAAGGACATATTTTAACATAATCATGTCCATAATAGCACCAAATACGTATAAAAATACACTTAACTGATTGTCCGGACGTCTCCTCAGAACGTCCGGACACCAAAGCGTGAAGCGCTGAACAATATCAATCACCTCTCCAACCCAGGAGTTAACTGGCCTTCAGCATTATAATTGAATACACACACACAAAGCACTTAACTGAGCATCCGGGTGCCTCTTGCGGCTGCCCCAGACCCGAAGAAAGAATGCACACCAAGATCAGCCAGTGCTCACCGCCGCGGTCCGAGATATGAGCCTGCTGCCGCTCATGGCCCAGCGTTTCTCTCCTAAGCTGTGTAGCGTGTGCCCGCCTCCTCCTCCTGCATCACTGCTCCGCGGACGGCCGTTAAGAGCACGCCTTCTTGATTCACAATTGCCTGCAGCTGTGGACAGGCATGTTTACAGGGAACTACACAATTTCCCTGTGCCTGCTGGGAAATGTAATCTTATCTCCCTTATCTATACATTACACGTCTTTTCCTGCACCACAACCCCTGATTCCTGACAGTACCTCCCCTTCCAGGGCTCTTCCCAGGACCTGCCTTTCCAGGATATTTTGCATTAAACATTCTTACCAGGCGAGGAACATGAACTGCACTGGCAGGTTCCCAAGAACAGTCTTCCAGTCCATATCCAGCCCACTGGATCAGATACCACAAACCTTGTCTTCTTCTTTTCGAGTCCAAAATCTTCTTTACCTCATATTCCAACTGACCCTCTTTGTGGATGGCTGGAGGTATCTGCACACATGTTCCAGGCACTGCGGGTTTAAGCAGACACACATGGAAAACGGGGTGATTTTTAAAGTCTTAAGGCAAACATAACTTTACAGCAACTTCTGACACAAATTTGACAATTTTGTAGGGTCCAATAAACTTGGGAGCAAATTTAGGAGATCCTATCAAAGGCAAATTACGTGTGGATAACCATACTTTATACCCAACCTTGTACTGAGGAGCCTCCCTTCTCCTTTTATCTGCATATATCTTATATTGAGTCTTTGCCTGTTCAAGATTGTCTCAAGCCTTCTGTCTGATGGTCAGAAGCAATTGTTTTCTGTCTTGGAGTACTGGAATGTTTGTCAAGTCCGGTAACTGCTCAGGCAACATTTCCTGTGCCTTCCCATACAAACACTCATTGGGAGCAATTCCCAGGGAAGCATGTTCAGTATTATTATAGGTGAATTCAGCTAGCCATAATGCTTGAACCCACGACTCCATTCCCTCATGTAAGTAACAGCGCAAGTATTGTTCAAGTGTCTGATTTACTCTTTCCGTTTGTCCATCCCTCTGAGGATGGTAACTGGTGGAAAAGGCACAATTGATTCCTAGCACCTGACAGAAGGCGCGCCAAAACTTTGATGTAAATTGCGGTCCCCTATCTGAGACAATAGTACGTGGTAGTCCATGAAGCCGAACCACGTGCTGCAAAAATAATTCAGCCAACTTCCCTGCTCCTGGAATGCCTCTACAAGGCACAAAATGTGCCTGTTTAGATAGGTAATCCACTACCACCCATATCATATCATACTGATCATCCGGTGGTAAATCTGTGATAAAGTCCATTGATATGTTTGTCCATATTTTAGTTGGAGTAGGCAATGGTTTAAGTAGTCCTGCCTTCTTGGTGTGATCAGCCTTACTTCGTACACATGTTTCACATCCTTGCACGTACCTATTTACCTCCTGTCTCACATTAGGCCACCAAAAGTATCTGTCTATTAGAGTCTGTGTCTTTTTACTACCTGAGTGCCCAGCCAAGGGTGACTTATGACACCAATGCATGGCTTTCTTTTGTAGTTCCAAAGTGGGCAAATATAACCGCCCGTCATACTAAGGAAGGTTATTCTTAAATGTTTCCAAAGGATTATTCACTCCCCAAATCTGATTCTTATGTTTCCTCATTGCCTGTTTCACCTGCTTCATCAACTTGGTGACCACCGCGCCTACCACCTTCTCTGCCGGGATGATAGATTTTATCACCGATACCATATTGTCCAGATTTTATAGGCGAGATAATGCATCTGCCTTCCCATTTCTTTTCTCCGGTCTGAAAGTCACCACAAAATCAAACTCATTGAAAAATTGGGACCACCGTAATTGCCTGGGAATCAATGTGTGAGCTGTCTTGAAATACTGTACATTTTTATGATCCGTCACTACCAACACCTGATGCTTATCCCCCAGTAAATAACGTCTCCGGTCCAAAAAGGCTGCCCTAATAGCTAATAGTTCTTTATCTGTGATGGAGTAATTTTGTTCACATGGAGTGAGTTTTCGTGAATAGTAGGCCACTGGATGCCAAATCCCTTCTGGATCCTTCTGAGATAACACAGCACCTATTGCCACATTGGACGCACCAGTTTCCACTTGAAACATTCGCTCAGGATCAGGATGTCGTAATACTGGTGCTGATGATAGTAATAAACCGTAGTTCTAAATGCAGTCTTCCACTCATCCCTTGCCTTGACCCGAATCAAATGATATGCTCCACGTAAATCAAGTTTTGTGTACACCACTGCTGTCTTTACTTGATCCAGCAACCCTGAAATTAAAGGTAGTGTATATCTGTTCTTTACCGTCACTTTGTTTAATGCACAATAATCAATGCATGTCCTCAACATACCTTCTTTTTTCGGAACAAAAACAATGGGGATGAGACTGGTGATGTAGAATGTCGAATAAACCCTTTCTTTAACATATCATCCAAGTACTCTCGAAGATGTTGGTTTTCTGTTTCTGTTAATGCGTATATTCTGCTACACAGCAATTTAGCCCCTGGTTCTAACTCAATGACACAGTCATATGGTCTACGAAGCCGCAATCTTTCCGCTCCTCCTTTATCAAAAACATTCACAAACTCTTGATATTGGGTCAGAACTTGTAACCCCACAGCACCCACCACTTGGGATGCCGATGGCTGGTCTGCCAAAAACAATGCAGGGCCCAACTCCTCCTCGATGTGAGCTACAGATTCTGGATTCTCAAAAAAAACTGAGTCAACCAAGGAATTCCTAAAATAAGTCCAAACTGGGGAGCTGCTATTAAATCCAGTACAATCTTCTCCACGTGACCTGACCTACACCTCATTTCTATAGGTTTAGTTTGCTGACAAATGGGCCCTCAAATTAAAGGGGAACCATCCACCGACTGCACCCCTTCCACCTGAGTCTTCTCTCTTGATGGCAACCCCAACCTTTTAGCCAAGCCAATGTCAATGAAGTTCCCAGTTGCTCCCGAATTAACCATAGCTGAAACCATCTGTTTTGTACAAGCAAAAAATAAAGTTACCAGAATATACAAATGGGAGTTACCTTTTCGTGTAGTATTTGCTACCCAAGTGGGGAACCTTTCTACCACTGAGCCTGACACCTGAGTTCCCCCTAAGGCCGGCCCAATCCTTTTCCCGACTCTCCTTTGCTCTTTTCTCCACCAACTACCTTCTTAGGTGTGTTTGGACAAGTACGGAAATAATTTCCAGGTTGACCGCAGTACAAACACAAATTATTAGCTTTTCTCTGCTCCTTTTCTATAGCCGATAGTGGTCCCCTCACCCCTCCAATCTGCATCGGTTCACCATCATCATTCCTGTTCACCTTTCCTCTATCCAACCGTACAAAGTGTACCACCTCTGGTTTTTTCCTTTCTCCCTTGCGTTCATTCATCCGATGATCCAACCTTAATTCCAAATCAATCATAGCCGTACAAGTACTGGGCTGAGGCTCTACTTGCGCCATAGTGTATTTTAATTCCTCTCTCAAACCTTGATAAAACAAAACTGTCTGTTTATTTTCTGGCCAATCTGTTTCAATTACTAGCCTATTAAATTGTGTCACATAAGAAACCAAATCTCTTGTACCCTTTTTTAGTGCCAATAATTCTTTATCTTGTGCCAATGAAACTTCTCTGCGATCAAACAATCAACCAAATTCCGCCAAAAAATTATCCCAATGATATAACGGGTCATCCTTTTGATGATTTTGTCAAACTACAACTTAAGGAGGAGGATATCAATCCCCTCTCCTGAACCACAGAAGCCGGATGGATCGACCCTCCCACTGTGGTTGGCATGGGCGCCTGGATTTTTGAAGTACAGGAAGCCACGTGGCAGCCAATAGGGGGACAACAGAGTTAGGGAAAGGGGATGGACTAATAAAGAGGAGGAAAGGGAAAACAACAATGTATAAAGAGCAAAGCTACACACCTGTATTTCCACCCTGGTAATTCCTGACCTGATACTTGAATATCTTGAAACCTGACCCTACTCACATAAACTATGGAAACATAACATAATTCTCATGAAACACACTGAGCACAATACATGAATCAGGACAGTTAATGAGCATGACTTACAAAACATGACTTAATAGCAACACAAACATCATAAAGCCAGTTTTGGGACTTGTAATACCATGTGGTGCAGCATATTGAATATACATAGAGCAGGCAATGACACTGAGACAAATAAATGCCCCAATTTGGGTAAGCACAAGCAACATTACATGGAACAGCACCCTCCACTTGTTGAGAGTGTCATTGTGACTTCTGATTGCAAGCTTAGCTGATTTTAGGTCTCCCCTGGTTAGCAAGCCTTATCCATGCCCCTCAAGCGTTTCTCTCCTAAGATGTGTAGCGTGTGCCCGCCTCCTCCTTCTGCATCGCTGCTCCGCTACTGTTGCTGCCGCCACCTGTGCTCTCCAACATCAATCATCAGCACCGGAGTACGGGCAGACGCCGTTAAGAGCACGCCTTCTTGATTCACAATTGCCTGCACCTGTGGACAGGTGAGTTAAAGGGAACTACACAATTTCCCTGTGCCTGCTGGGAAATGTAGTTGTATCTCCCTTATCTATACATTACACGTCTTTTCCTGCACCACAACCCCTGATTCCTGACAGTAATAAACCTTCGGTAGAAGTTTACCAATCCTAATAATAGTGGGACATCTTTTACTGTCTTGGGAGTAGGCCACTTCAGGATGGCCCGAATCTTGGAAGGATCCATTTGAACACCCTCCGCCGAAAGGATGAAGCCTAGATAGGTAATGGATGACACACTTCAAACTCGCATTTCTCAGGTTTGGCATATAGGTGATTTACTTGAAGGCGGGAAAGTACCTCGCGTACATGTTTACGATGTTCTGATGCTGATGATAAATATAGCAAAATGTCGTCTAGATAGACTATGACATACACAATCAATAAGTCAGAAAATAACTTGTCCATGAACCTCTGGAGCACTGCAGGGGCATTGACCAAGCCGAAAGGCATGACGGTGTACTCAAAGTGGCCTAGGGGTGTGCAGAAAGCCGTCTTCCATTCATCACCAGCTCTAATACACAAGAAATGCATGGGGCAGCGGTCCTTGATGGTCTGCTGGTTGAGACCTCGATAGTCTATGCAAGGTCTTAGGTCAGATGACCCCTTCTTTGGGATGAAAAAGAGTGATGCTCCCGCAGGGGATTTAGATTCTCGTATAAGTCCATGTTCCAAGTTGGTCTCGAGGTAGTCTTTCAAAGCCTGTCGTTCAGGGATGGAAAGGGGATACATTCTTCCAAAAGGTATGGAGGCTCCAGGGATAGTCTCTATGGCACAGTCTTCTGTACGGTGAGGAGGAAAGAGATGATGAGCTTTATCTTCAAAAACTTCGGAGAAGTCCTGATATTGAATGGGAACAGAATTGATGACTACTGGTGGTGCTTCGTCTTGGACACCCTGGAGAGGTGCTAGTGTAGAACTATTCAAACAATCAATTTCTGCAGTAGGAAGAAGTGAAAGACACTGGGCCTCATTATAACCTTGGTGGAATGGGTTAATGGGTGCTGCTAAAGGTTGCGGACCCGTTAAACCCATTCCGCCAGATTACGAGGTCCCCTCGTGGGACCCGGTAACGACGCCTGGTAAAACCAGGTGTCGTTACCGGGTCCCGCGAGGCGACCAGGGAGCTAAGAATGGGCCGGTTATAATCGGCCCGTTGTTAGCTCCCTGTACCCATTCCCATTGAGCCCTATGGGGGCTCGAATGGGAATGGGGAAGGTCTGGGCCTGGGTTCCCTGAGGGAGGAATTACTGGGCCCTCCAAACTTGGAATGGCCCGGTAATTCCCCATTCAGGGAACCCGGACCCGGACCCAGTTTTGGTGGCAGCCATGCCACCAATAGCGGCATGGCTACCGCCAAAGTCGTAATGAGGCCCACTGTATTTTCAGACCAGTCAATAGAAGGGTTGTGATGACGCAACCATGGCATGCCCAATATTATGGGGAAATGGGCTGCCTTAACGAGATCAAATACCATCTCCTCCTGATGCTTAAAAACAGTCACCCCAACTGTAATGGTCTCCCACTCAATGGGTCCAGATGAAAGAGGAGAACCATCAACACCTTGGACTGGAACTGTTCTGGCCTTACGGTGGATAGGAAGGGAGTTCTCATGGGCCCAAATGTTGTCGAGAAAATTGCCGGCTGCCCCGCAGTCCAGCATGGCCAGTACTTCCCATTCCTTGCCGGCCAAGATCAGTCGCACCTTAACAACCATGAGGCGACTGTCTTCCGAGTCTCTGGATACTCTGGAAGGATTACAGGGACTGATAGCTATCACCCCCGACCTATCCCTGTCTAGGTTCGGGGCTTTGCGTTTCCCGACCGCCATGGTGGGACTTCTGGGCAGTTTCTCAAAAGATGTTTCTGAGAGCCACAGTACATACATAATCCAAGTTCTTTTCTTCTCTTTCGTTCCTCGGCTGTTAAAGGTCCTCTTGCTGTGTCTATCTGCATCGGCTCTTCTCCGGAGGGTACGACAGTCTTCTCATTTGTGGGATGAGAATGCAGCTGAGGAGGCAGGTAAGTACGACTTCGTCTTTTTTCATTCTTGCACTCAGATAGACGGTACTCCATCTGCAAGGCGAGGGTGACCAACTCTTGAAAAGTCTGGGGGCGAGTAGTTCTTGCCAGCTTATCTTTTTAATCCTCATGGAGTCCTTGGTGGAACAGAGTTTGTTGCCCAGAGTCCGGCCAGCCGGCCTCTGCTGCCAGGCTCTGAAATGCTGCGCCGTAGGTCTGTACATCTCGAGACCCCTGTCGTAAGTCGACCAAGGCTTCATAAGTGGAGTATTGGACTTCTGCTCATTAGTGACCGGGTCTGATCTGGTGATCAAAGGGGTTGCCCAGGGCATTGCCCACTAAATTAGATACTAGGAACCCCACCTTCGCCTTATCAGTCTCGAAGGCTCAGGGCCGGAAAGTGAAGTACATAAGGCAGGCATCCAGGAATTCTTTCAAAGACTTTGGGTTGCCATGGTATTTCCTGAAAGGCAATGGGTAGGGAGGCAAATCACCCCTGGTCCCTTCTCCTCTAGTAGCTACATCGGCTACTTGTTGTTTTAAGGCAGCATTTTCAGAGCGGAGGGTCTGCATTTCAGTCGTTAAACCCTGAATGGCAGTAACCAACTCATGATACTGTTCTAAGGAAGCCATGGTACCTGTATGGCGTTGCACTCTGTCAAATCCTACTGTTTCCTCCGTCCCTTCCTCCTCACCTGAGACCTCCAGTGACTTCTCTTCAGAGGTCTTCTTCTTCTTCTTGGAGCACTTTTGAAGAAGGTTTCCTTTCTTTTCCTTCTTTTGAAGAAGATAGCGTCTCTCTCCCCGGGATGCCACCCTGTCGGTCAGGTCTTCCCAACAGGGTGGTCTCCCCGGGAGCTAGCCCAAAATTACAGGGAAAAGCCTCCAGGCATAAAAACCGTGTGAGTCTTAGTTGGAAGATCTTTATTCTGAAGGAGACTGCTGATTGAGTCAATGAAGACGAGAGTCCGTTCCTTAATGATACCTTCAACAAGTAGGTCCTAAGGCACTTGGAAATCTGACTGCTGGCTTCCACCCTGGCAGGGCGGAAGGAATCCTGAACGAATGCTGGAAGGCACACAGTTCCGAAAGCAGGGCACAGAAGGAGCAGATGATGGCTAGCAAAGCTCGAGAAACGATGAAGGAAAGAAAGGAACACTGGGAAGCTAGGAAAAGGTAGAGGACAAAAGGTAAGCAAAAGGAACAACGGAAAGCTGGAACGAGAAGTGGAAAGAGAAAAAAAGAAGGAGCCGGGTGGCCAACGGAAAAGGAAAAGAGAGAGAGGGGAAACAATAGCAATGGGAGTTTCGGAAGCGAAATCCCAATCACGAAGAGGAGCAGAAAAGAGGAAGAGCAGAGGAGGAACAGGGCAGAATCAATGGGCAGAAGCAGGAAGCGGAAAAACAGCTATGGCAAGGAAAAAGGGGAATGAGCGTGTAGCACGGAGAAATTCGAGGTGCAACGCGCATAGGTGAAGCTGTGGTGTGTGTTTATTCGTAGGTGGCAGCCATCTTGGAAAAAAACTAGACCGCTGCCAAAGAACGTGCCACCAACATGATGGAACTAATAATGGCGCCGCAAATTTCCCCATAGTTTCCAGGACGGCATGACATCGGCATACAAGCACTATGGGAAAGCTCTTCTGGAAGCACGAGCGCTCAACTCATTGCCCAAATATCTAGTCGAATTCCTGAGCAGTCTTCATCGCACCCAGTTTATGTGCTTCCGTCTAAACGCTTTTCCAACCAGAGAAATTCTGAGTGCTTGAAGGGTCAGGGATGGAAGTGAGGCAGACCTTACTTGCAGACTGTGTACGACCAAATCAACAACCGAAATACTGCAACAGCAGTAACAGAAATGAGAACGAAATGGCTGGCCCCTTTTATCCACGACTTTCCTTCGCTGTCAAAGGACCAATGGTGGGATTGGCTGATTGCGGGGGGAAGTTTGTTGTTAAACTTGGCATTATTAAACTTCCTTAAATAAGTATTTTTCCTACTGGGAACTATGGAATCTGGCAGTTCTGTATAATGGCATGAGAGTGTGATTATTTAGCGGTATGGGAACTGATGCTTCAGATTGCATATATGAATTTTCTCTTTGATCCTGAACTGAGTATATCAGATTGGAACTTTTGATTGATTTTGACTTAAAGTGAATTTTGGATTTGTTTATCAATTGTATTAATTCTGTACTACTGAATTTTTTAGGAGAATGATTGATTGATGTTACATTTTAACCTAATACTAATAAAAAAATAATTATACAAATAATAATAATGGGACTTTTAACAAAAGAGAACACAACAATAAACAAGACATTTGCAGTACAAAAAATAAATGTACTCAACAAAGGGTTGGAGTATCAGAATGAGAAACAAAAATGGGAGAATTAGGCATTTGTGTACAATTATCATAAGGGGAGGAAGGGACTGAGGTTTCATCAAATCTTCTTTGAGGAACATTTTCAAAATAGGCTGGGGATGGATGCTGGGGACAAGGGGTGCAGGTGGAAGTGGGACAGTAAAAAGGAACCATTTGTATTAAGCAGGTGGTTTTTCACGTCCTGTACAAATTCATTGACATTATTAGTTAGTGTATCCAATTTTGTTGACAAGTTCTTCATTTGACTATTTACATTTGGGGATGTGACTTCTGTTTCTGATTGTGGGGACTGAAAATGATCAACCAGGGGCATGCTTTTGTCATGAACACTATTGTGTACATTATTTGTTTACAGTAAAATATGTACTTCAAACCATGGAAGATGTTATCGTCGCTCATTTCATCTCTTGGGAAGTTCTCTTCCAACCATTCTAGTGTGCGTGCCATCCCTGAGAAAGAAAAGGGCTTCGGTTTCACAACAAATGTTTATGTATTGAAAGCTAATAAAGAAAAATAAATGCAATTAACTTTCGATTTAATAAGAATGTGTTGTCCAGTAAGCAGCTGCTGTTTTCAATCGGTATCCCGAGTTGTACGGGGGAGATCATATGAAGTGTACAGTTAAGGTTTGTGATTGGTGCATTCCATTGCAATTTGTGTTACCTAACAATAAACTAGTATTTTTAAACGTGAGTATTTGTACAAAAAAGTGTACTTATATGTCATAAACATTATTTGTGATTTTAAGTACGTTTGTTTGTTGGTTAGTGGTTACATTTTTTGGGGTATTCCCTATGATTTCAAGGCTTGAAAATGCTGTCCACCGTCCGCAGACTACTGCGCTGTCTGTGGACTCCATAGCTGCCACATTGTGGGGGGGGGTAGAATCTAAGGGACTTGTAGCAGAGTAAAGGTGCACTAGGAAAACACTAGCCACAAGGCTCAATAAAAATAGATTTGAGCGAAGATTCAACTCCTTTAAAAGTATTGCAGCACACTTACCAAATACAGCAAACCTACACAAAAAGATTGGCGGGTCCCAGAAGCCAAGTTATGGGCAGTTGATTTAGGCCTAACGTCGATTTAGGAAGAAAAGGGTGCAAGCCAATGAGTGGTCAACCATCAAGTGTAAAAGAGAGACTCCAATCTGAGGATTAAGGTGCTAACATTGAGCGGCTAAACGTGGTCAGATATCTGTTGAATGTCTAGAAACCACTCACTAAGATGGAATGCAAACACATCCTTTTGAAGAGTGCATTCTTACAGGGTTATGGTATTGTTGTGTCTTGACTGTCGTGTAGGCAGAAGAGACCTCTGCCCACAAGTGCCGCACAGAGAGAGTCCAAATCAATCTCTTTATAACTTTTGAGGCCACAGGTGGGAGATGTTCTTCCGGGGCCGTGGACTTCTGGGAACCCCTGGACCACTGCAATAAAATCACTGGTTAAGTATCAAGCCAAAACAACATCCACAAACCAAACAACAAAGAAGTGGAACGGTCTTACCAATGGGTGACAGCGGAGATTCGTCTGAACCTGTGGAAGGGGTTCAGGGACCCAACAGTGTCTCGTTCCCGGCACAGGAAAGTGAGCTCAGGAGGATAGGTGGAGATGCGTGTGCCAGGCCCACCTGCAGTTAGAATCCAGACAAGGAAATCCAAAAACGTGGTATGTAGCAAGTAGAAGTCCAAAAAGCAGTCTGTGATCCGTAACAAGAGTTGCAAATATCCAAAAGCCAGAAGTCAGGGAAATCCAATAACAGTCCATAATGCAATCCGAGGTCAGTTTCCACACGATCCAAACATGAACGAACGAAGCGCCAAACCGTGTCCAAGAAAAACAGCTGTGAAGCACTGAGTGCTATGATGCGGGTGTTTAAATACTGGCGCTATGAATATCTTCTGGTCACATGACCCGCACCCGAATCACATGATCGTGCTTTAGTAACACGTGAGCGGGAGGCATTGGTCACGTGACACGGAAGCGGGAAGCAAGGACAATCTCGCAACCGCCACGGAATACGCCAATGGATTGGGCATCTTCATGAGCGGGCGGCCTGCTGACACACCTGCCCTGGCACACGGGGAGTCGAGGAGAGCCCTCGTGGATCCTGGATCCGGGCAAGGGGACAGGGAGGAGTGGAGGTATGGGGACTGGAGGTTTGGGGAGGGACTTTGGAGATACCGGGAGCCCCGAGGGACGTGACAGAGCCCCCACCCATAGGCCCATGCCCTTGTGGGCACGAAGGATTGTCCCTGTGGAAATGTGCCACCAGACGGGGAGCACAGACGTCAACAGCAGGCACCCATGACCTCTCCTCTGGCCCGAACCCAGACCAATCCACCAGATACTGAAGGCGACCTCTACAGATATGGGAACCCGAGATACCAGAGACTTCGAAGACATTGTGGGAGGACAGAAACACTGGTGCCACAGGCGCACAAAGTCGCGTAGGACTGGTGCAGGACTTAAGGAGGAAGACATAAAAAACCGGGTGATCCCACCAGGACCTCGGGAGTGCAAGACGGTAGGCCACAGGGTTAATAACCTGGGTGACCACATAAGGCCCCACAAAGCGAGGCATGAGTTTGCAACAACCAACTAGCTGTAAATGGTGAGTAGACAACCAGACGCAGGACCCCACTGAATACAACAGGGCCATCACCCGTTTCCTGTCTGCCTGAGCCTTCATAGACGCCTGAGCCTCGAGGAGGTGTGTCGAGGCCAGAGCGTGGATGGGGGACAGGTCCCTAACACAAGCAGTGGCAGCAGGGTTGGCAGAAGAGGGCATGTCAAGGAAGGGCAGAACACGGGGATGTTGACCATACAATACATAGAAAGGGGAAAACCCGGTGGATGAATGTTCTGCATTGTTATATGCGAATTCTGCGATATGCACCGCTCTCAATCAGGATGTATGCTGCTGCACGGTCAGGCAACATAAGTACTGCTCTAAGGTTTGATTGAGCCTCTCGGTTTGACCATCCGTCTCGGGGTGATACGCTGAGGAGAAGCGAACGTCGATACCAAGTAGTTTGGTCAACGCACGCCAAAAGCGTGATGTAAATTGAGAACCCCTATCCGAGATGAGAACCGAGGGCAGTCCGAAGAGACAAAAAACGCTCTCAAAGAACAACTTAGCCAGCGCAGGACTGGAGGGGATGCCCTTGCAGGGAATAAATCAAGCCATCTTGGAGAAGGAATCAATGACCACCCACAAGGTGTCAAACCCTTGGACCTGGGGCAAATCGGTGATGAAATCCATAGTTACAGTGTGCCAGGGTCTGGGAGGAACGGGCAAAGGAAGCAGAAGACCTACAGTACAACCCCTACGATGTTTACATTGTGTGCAAACTGCACAGGTGTTAACATAGCATTCCACGTCCCTCTTCATGGAGGGCCACCAGCACCAGCGTTTCAACAATGCTAGTGTACGAACCTGGCCGGGGTGTCCGTGAATAGGGGCATCGTGGGACCATTCTAGGGCCATGTTGCAGGTTTCTGTAGTGGGTAGGAATGCCCACAGCGACGAATGGCAATCCGTCATGAAATGTTGGATCCCATTCGGACAACTGAACCGGGTGTAGGGAGACCCAGTTCCGAACCGCTTCGAGTAAAGGTGGTGATGGGTTACATAAACAAACCATCTTGCCGCAGTCTAGGAGGGTGTCTGGATATGTCGGTAATGCAAGCCCCCCCAGGGGAATGAGACAAGGCATCGGCCTTACCGTGGGCAGAACCCGAGCGGTGCTTGATAATAAAATCAAAAGCGGCCAAGAATAAATGCCATCTCACCTGTCTGCTGTTGATGCACTTCAAAGATGCTAAATCCTGCAAGTTTTGATGATCCGAATATACCGTGACCTGGTGTTTAGCGCCCAAGAGGTGGTGTTGCCAGACACGCAAGGCGTCCATGACTGCCAGTAATTCCTTTTCGGTCACTGTGTAATGGGATTCAGCATCGGTAAATTTGTGGGAGTGAAAAGACACAGGGTGAAGCCGACCGGTGGTGGGACAGACTTGTGATAACACTGCGCCCAAAGCAAAGGAGGAGGCATCGGCTTCCACAATAAACGGTAATTCTGGTTCCGGGTGTTGCAGAACAGGGGCGTTAGTGAACGCCGTCTTTAGAGACTCGAAGGCCCATTGGTGTGTCTCGTTCCAGAGGAAGGGAATGCAAGAGTTTGTCAAAGAAGTGAGGGGAGCCACTAGCGACGAGAAGCCAGAGTTAAAGCGCCGATAGAAATTAGCAAAGCCAAGAAACGACTGAAGCGCTTTCAGGGTTTTAGGAGCGGGCCAATCCAACACCGCCCGCACCTTGGAAGAATTCATGGCCAAGCCCCCAGGCGTGATATGAAAACCGAGAAATTCCACTGTGTCTGTATGAAATTGGCATTTCTCCGGTTTTTGCAGACTTGAGAGTACCTCTCGTACATGTTGTACGCGTTCTTTCAGAGTTCGGGAGAAGATCAGAATGTCATCTAGGTAGACCACAACAAACACATCTAGGATATCGGAAAAGACATCATTCATGAACCTCTGGAATGTGGCTGGGGCATTGCACAGGCTAAACGGCATGACCGTGTATTCATATAGCCCATAGCGAGTGCAAAATGCGGTCTTCCATTCGTCCCCAGGGCATACACGGACCAGATTGTAGGCACCATGAAGATCTAATTTCGTGAAAACAGAATCGTGGGTGAGGCGGTCGAGTAATGGCGTGATCAGAGGAATGGGATAATGTTTTTTTTCTGTGATGGCATTGAGTCGACGATAATCCATGCATGGGCGCAGGTCGCCCTCTTTTTTGGGGATGAAGAAAATGGGACTGGCCGCTGGAGAAATGGATGGGCGTATATGGCCTAAGCGGAGGGACTTCTGAATGTATTCTTTTAGGGCCAGGTCTTCAGTGGGGGAAAGAGAGTGTATCCGGCCCGTAGGAATGGTACTGCCTGGAATCAAGTCTATCGGGCAGTCGAAGGGACGGTGTGGTGGAAGAACTTCGGAAGAACCGCGGTCAAACACCCCTGCATAGTCCTGGTATTGGGCAGGAATAAGTGTAGAAATCAGTCCCACTTTATGGTGTTCTATTGTCAGGATCATGGTGTCCTCTATGGTTAAATGAGCTATAGCCCCCAGAGCCTGGGCGGGTGTGTTGTCATTCGTGGTTGCAGGAAGACAAAAGTGTTGGCATAGATCTGACTCAAAGTGAACCGAGCCCCTTTTCCAGTCTATCAATGGGTTATGCTCCTGGAGCCAGGGGATCCCCAATATTAAACCAAACTGGGGCATCGAAATGAGGTCGAAGCTCAGGGTTTCTTTATGTGTAGCATGAATAGTTAGGAGCATTGGAGCTGTCTGTTGTTTAATGGGCCCTGATATCAGTGACGTACCATCAACCGCCTGAACAGGTTCTGGCCTGGTTTTAGTCAGAAGAGGTAGAAGGGTATGGGCAAGTGCGATGTCGATGTAATTGCCTGTGGCCCCGGAGTCAATGATGATCGTGACTGGGTGTGAGACATTGGGTGTGGGCTGAAGAACGGCTTGCACTTGTATGGGCCTAATGCGGCCAAAAGCAGGTACCGGATTCGGGGTGTAACAGGAAGCGCTCGACCCAGTCCACGGTTCTAGGGTCGAGCATTCCGAAAACCTGGGGTTTTGAGTTTTGGTCAACGAGGACATTCCTTAACATAATGGCCAGTCAGACCACAATAATAGCATGCATTGTCCACCCTCCTGCACGCCCTCTCTATGGGTGTAATTGGACTACGTATGTCCCCGATCTGCATGGGTTCATGACTGGTGTTGGGAGCTGCAGAGGTGGTAGATGACGATGGAGTATGAGCAAAACCGGCCTCAGCCCTGCATTCAGAACGTCTAGCGTCTACCTGTAGGGTCAGGTCCACTAGGTCCTGGTACGTCGTTGTCAAAGAGGGGATAACGGCAAGTGCATCTTTCATGGCGTTGTTCAGACCCCTATAAAACACGACGGCCTTTTTACTTTCGGCCAAGAAGTCTCTGCTGCAAGCTATTTGAAACTGGTGATATACTCAATCAAGGGCCCCCTCCCTTGTCCCAAATCCAGAAGTTCAAGATCCCGGGACTGCACCTTGTGGCAATTGGCGAAAACTCGAGACATTTCTGTGATCAATAGATCGAAGTCATAAAGGGCTGGGTTGTCGTTTTCCAGGAGGGTGTTAGCCCAAGTGGCGGCTATGCCCGCTAAATGTGATAGGGTAAACGCAGCTTTTGCGGTTGAGTCTGGAAAGGCCTGGGGTATGCACAAAAAGTGCAGGTTACATTGATTTATGAAGGTCCTAAATTTGTTGGGGTCCCCATGATACCTCTCGGGAGCAGCCAACGGAAAAGGAGAAGGAAGTACCAAGGGCATGGGGTTCTGTGGAGGTGGAACAAGAGGCGGGGCAACCTGTGGGGCAGATGAGGCATCCCGGAATTCATCATCAGGTGGCAAAGGGTGTCTTGTACTTTGGATATAGTCTAACCGTTGGTGAATGGCAGTGTTTGCTGCGGCCATGTCTGCAGGTAACACGGTTATGGCTTGGACCATAGCAGCCAAGGGGTCTTCCGCGGCGCCCTCCGTTACCTACACGACAGATGGCTTCACAGTCTTTTGTGTCTTGACTGTTGTGTAGGCAGAAGGGACCTCTGTCCACAAGTGCCGCATAGAGAGAGTCCAAATCACTCTCTGTACAACCTTTGAGGCCACAAGTGGGAGATGTTCTTCTGGTGCGGCGGACTTCTGGGAACCCCTGGACCACTGCAATAAAATCACTGGTTAAGTATCAAGCCAAAACAACATCCACAAACCAAACAACAAAGAAGTGGAACGGTCTTACCAATGGGTGACAGCGGAGATTCGTCTGAACCTATGGAAGGGGTTCCGGGACCCACCAGTGTCTCGTTCCCGGCACAGGACAGTGAGCTCAGGAAGATAGGTGGAGATGCGTGGTGCCAGGCCCACCTGCAGTTAGAATCCAGGCAAGGAAATCCAAAAATGTGGTATGTAGCAAGTGGAAGTCCAAAAAGCAGTCTGTGATCCGTAACAAGAGTTGCAAATATCCAAAAGCCAGAAGTCAGGGAAATCCAATAACAGTCCATAATGCAATCCGAGGTCAGTTTCCACACGATCCAAACATGAACGAACGAAGCGCCAAACCGTGTCCAAGAAAAACAGCTGTGAAGCACTGAGTGCTATGATGCGGGTGTTTAAATACTGGCGCTACAAATATCTTCCGGCCATGTGACCTGCACCCGTATCACGTGATCGTGCTTTAGTAACACGTGAGCGGGTGGCGTTGGTCACGTGACGCGGAAGTGGGAAGCGGGGCCAATCTCGCAACAGCCACAGAATACGCCAATGGAGTGGGCGTCTTCGTGAGCAGGCGGCCTGCTGACACACCCGCCCTGCAAGGCGGGGAGTCGAGGAGAGCACTCGTGGGTCCCGGATCCGGGCAAGAGGACAGGGAGGAGTGGAGGTATGGGGACTGGAGGTTTGGGGATGGACTTTGGGGATACCGGGAGCCCCGAGGGATGTGACAGGTATTTAGCCTAATGTCTTACCTTGAGGCACCCCTGAGCCGGTTCCATGAGGTAACCAGAACACATATATGTGAAAACCTGTTTTATCACCTCCAGTTTCATCTATAGCGGCAAAGCCTAAATTTTGTAACCATCATAGAAGAATGAAAAATAACTTTGTTTTGCTTAAAAAAACATGTTCCATCATGCAGAAGTTCTGTTTCACAAAGGGAACTGGTATTAGAGTTTACGAAACAGCTAATTGTGGAAACGGACCGAATGCTGAATAGTTTGACAAGTATTTGTCTAGAAATGATTCTAGAAACGATAATAAATTATTATTATTATTATTATTATTATTATTATTATTATTATAATTCATTTTTGTGGCAATGTTTATTTTAGTCCTCTATTTATATCACAAAAGTAATTAAACATCAAATAAGAATGGATAGGAAGGGCCCTTCTCAGCTCGCACTAGCCAATGGTGTATAATTTCATTCCACTTCCACCCCTCCCAGACACTTTTCAATCAAACAAGGTTTTTTCTTTTTTTTATAATATTTGAATAATCTTACTCCCCCGCCCTCTGGCAGTGGTGAATGAATAATTATCAACCTTCCCGTGTGTTTTACAACCTTCCTCTGTTTTCGCCTACAGCTTCTCCAATTTAGCGCCCACTTGCTGCATACAACGTGACCATGGTTTCTCAACCCGTATATTTATTACAGTCTCCCCCTCTTTCACCCTTTTCACTGCAGTGCATATTGCGCCACACAGCAAAGAGTTCCACCTCGAAACAGCACGTGAATAATGCATCTGAATCCTATGGAACACACAGCCACATCCTGCAGTATGCACGCAAATGCCCTAACCATTAAGACACGCCCAGAGAACACGTCTATTCAGAAATAGTTTTAATAATACTTATTGTAGTTGTTTGACTTTAGCAATGTCACTTCATGCAGTGATGACAGTGTCAAAGGTCATTTGATACCACTTCTGGTGATGTCATCAGGTACATGAGGTCCTTTCCATTAACCCCTATATTATAGTGAATTCAAGTCTTACCTCTGAGGACATAGTGACCTTAAAGCGGCCTCCTTATTACAGCCACACGAACTGGGTCATGGCGAAACTGGCCTTCTCCCCGATTGTGGATTGTGTCTGCAAAATTGCTTCCTTGCTTTATGATTTGGGCTTTGATATTTATGCTTTTTACCCTGCTTGTGATCCGTTTCCTAGGCCACAGAGGCTACAGGAGGGTCCCGCCAGTTCGACCCGTGCAGCAACTCAGGGTGAGATCTACAATCAAGGGTCTATTCCATCTAAGGGGAGAATGATTGGGGAGCGAGCACGTGTCCCTGCAGTGAATTGAACTCAGCAACCTGTTTCCGATCTTTTTACATTACTCTCTTGGAACACTCGTGGACACGTCTCATTCCTTATTAACCAGAAGGGTATGAGGAATTATTGTCATATCACATATTTTGCCTCCAGGAAAGTTGGTTTATATCCCCCTTTTCTCTGGATGGCTTTTCTTTGTCTTTTTGCCTCCCCCCCCCCTCCCTCTTTAGGCCGCCCTAAAGGTGGTCTTTGTATTGGTGTCACTCAGATGTGAATATTCTTTGGCTCCTTTCCATGTTGTAAGGGAGGAGAATAACTTCCTGGCAGTTTATATATCGGATTTCCCTGCAAAGAGGGGTGGTATATTGGTGGCAGCACTTTATGTCTCTCCCGAGTCTCTATAACTACTAACCGTATTGAAAGTGTACACGATACATTGTGTGAATGGCTGGATAAGACGAAGGCGGGGACATCATACTCACAGGTGATATCAATGTGGATTGTTCGTTAGAGTTTGGGCCCCCTGCGGGAGGTTTAATGAGGTCTGCTGCAAATAAGCGAGCAAGGGAGTGGCGAGAGGTTCTCTCAGCTTTCAATTTGAGCCTGCTGTCATTGGAATCTCCCCTAGTAAATGTTACATGGTCCAATGGGGTAAGCCCTAGTAGAATTGATTTTATATTTGTAAGCGAGGCTATCAGAAATCTGGCCCCTCAACTTCTTACCCAACTAATTAATATGAGTGATCATGCCACATTAAGGATGGCCTGTAAAAAAGTTGATATTAAACATATGGAGTACCTCAGGATTAATGCTCAGGTTAACCCATCAGGCAATAGAGTACTCTGGTTCGTGGCCTATATTGGCAGTTTTCATCGAGCACTGACTAGGGAAGCGATCTCGACAGCATCTGTCTTAGATATGATATGCTATGTTATTTAAAACGGGCTTAATACCCAGACGTTTCTAAGTACGGACCCGGGAATCGAAACGGTGTTGCTTCGTGTCGTCTTGCTTCCAAGGTGAGTACATTGCCGCTGAGCTATCCTCACGAGACAGATAGATGTAATTGGGATATGGGGCTGCTAATGGAGGTTTTTGGGCCACAGGGCCATAAACAGATGATCAAATTCATTAAATCTTTTAAGCAGGGTGCCCCTTATGATGCTATAATTGCGGCGGAGAAAAGAGCGCTCAGGTCCACGGTTAGGTACATCAAGCGGAACATGGCTAAATTGCCAGGAGAATGCAGTAATCAACTTAAAACCCTAAAGAATCAATACCGGGCCTGGCTAAAGGGCCATAAAATCAACTATACTTCTGCGCGATGGCAGCTCCTACGCACTTGGATTTCTACGCATGATTCCAAGAAATGTTGGCATATGCCGGGTTCCTTTCGAGCTAACACTGAGGCACATGAAGTTTGCTGTGTTGCTGGGGCAGATTGGGGTAGATACATCTCTGACCTTTATTTTTGCTCTGAGGAACCGAGCAGTGCTCTTCCATCTATCCCTATGATCAAAACAGCTGTCTGGCATCATGTGGAAAAAGCATTCTTGGAGGAAATGATTTTAAACTCCAAGTCCTATCGTGCTGTTTGGCGAGACAGCCTCTGTAATGCAGTAATGAAGAGGGACCCCCTATTCTGGGCTGTTTTGCTGAAACATATTGGCCTTCATTACAACCCCGGCGCTAAACCATGGCGCTATTAGCACCATGGTTGGTGCCGGTGTTGTAACGAGTACGCCATGGTGAAATGGGGAAATACCGCCCCATTCCAAGGTTGGCCGTGCGGTATTTCCCCATTTCACCATGGCCCTTCCCCATTCCCATTTTCGCCCCATAGGGCTCAATGGGACTGGGGAAGGCGCTAAGTACGGTACTGCAAATTGTGGTACCGTAATTAGCACCGAGGTCCCTTTGCGGCACCCTACTTTAATGGCTGGTAAAACCAGCTGTTAAGGTCGGGTCCCACAAAGGGACCTCGTAATCAGGCGTTAAGGGTTTAACGGCGCCGACACCTTTTACGGCGCCGTTAAACCCTTAACGCAAGGGTTGTAATGACCCCCATTATTTCTTATGTATTTGTGAGACCGGGGTGATCCAATCTTGGTCCCTGTTATTTAAACGACCGCGCGCTGACCCTTCCTGCTTTCGCTTAGTTGCTATGTTAGATTGCAACTCGAAACCTTTTGCGGACCTACTTCTACAGTTGTTGAACAACTGGGCTGAAAGAGAAAAAATACTTGGCCCGCATCAGTCTGGCTTCAGAAAGGATTTTAACACCTCCCACTCTATCTGGATTTTTTAGACACTCATGCTTTGTAGATTACTGTTCTGCCTTCGACAGTGTGATTCAATCTCACCTTTGAGTCAAATTGGTAGCATGGCTAATAGACGACACACTGTTGTATTTTGTTAAACTACTGTATTCTGACACTAGGGTCAGGGTTAGACTATCACAAGAAGTCGCCCTCTCAGGGTCTTATCACACTAATATAGGCCTCAAGTAGGGGTGTGCCCTGGCACCCCTATTATCCAATCTGTATGTGTCGGATTTGCAGCAGTTTCTAGAAATAAAATATCAATATCAATATCAATAGGGTGTCGATAGAAGTCTTCCCACTGAAGGCAGTGTTGTTGCTTCCCAAACTCGAGGCTAAAATCCTGCGTTCTGTTCTATTCTTAATTTACCCACTTCCATTCCAGTTGAAGCCCTGCATTTAGAGTTGGATTTACAATCACTCTTGTCCCGATGTAAGTGGCGGCATCTAAGCTTTGGGTTGAAATCACATTTAATTGGAGCTCTACTTCCTCTTTGCTATACTTAACACAGGACCATGGTAGCCTCTTCTCCAAAAGCACATTGTTCAAGAACTTGGAGACTATGGTGGGCCTACACTGCCTAGATATTAATTTAGCCTGCTCCAATATGTGCAATGTCCCCGTATTTTTGAGCGGGCTGAGTAGCAAATTCTGTGTTCATGATTGCATTGCATCCCCCAGCAGATTGGCTAAATTGAGCAGGTACGTGGTGTATTGTCAGCATGGCCTATATGGAGATTCCCCACGTAGACATATTTTTACACTTTATCTCCCTGGTCTCATAAAATGTGTACTACACCTTAGATTTGATATACCCCCTGTTTTGGGATACACCGGGCATGGACGGGATGAAAAGAGAGGCCGGCCTCTGCCGACTATGTCATTCTCAGGTGGAAACAACGCGACTTGTCCCCACTGATTGTCAGATTCTTAGTGCTCTTTATATACAGCGATATACCATATTTGAAAATGATTGCTCTGATCAGTTCTGGAGCATGTTTTATTGTGGGGAATCATGTTATTACAGCTCGCGCCTTTCACATATGGTTTAAGATTAAGGCAATGCACTCTTTTATAATTGATTGTTTACCTTAAGATAATGGATGAATGGATGCATGAATGGATGAATTTTAGTATATTTTCCAATGCTTAAAATGAAATGTATATTTTTGGTTTTTCCTTAATGAAATATTGCTTGTATTTGTAATGTTATTTGATTGTATTTAAGGTTTTTATGTGCAAAAGGATTTAATATTTCCTAAATGCACAAAAGATTTTTTTTTTTAAAGTGAGTTCAAGTCCCTGTTTCTACTCCTTCCTCCACCTACTTGCCTAGCTCCATTGGAACTCGCTACCCAGCACAATCAAAGACAGCTTAACTGTGGATCTCTTTAAAGTTCGGCTTAAACTTAACTAGCTGGCAGTGAGAGCGCTCCACCCACCCTTTCCTCCCTAGCTGATCCCACCACTCTGTCCAGTGCCACATAATAGTGAAATGTGATATATTTGCAGCACCTGCCTCCCTGAGTTAATGTTACCTTTGGAAGTCACCTAACTTTTTTTTTTATGCTGCATGTCCCACTTTGTTCAAAGCCTCATAAACTGTCTCACGACTTCTTGACATCCTTCTGAAATTGTTAAGGCATCCTTCCGGTGAACGCCTCCACCATCTGTGAATGTGACATCCCTGTTCTTATGAATACAAATACATATCCAAACATACAAACAGAGATAGATATACATCTTTGCAGATACATACATTTACATATATAAACAATATTAACACATATATATGTACGTACCTGTGTGTGTATATGTATATAACATATATACATATATATACACACACATATATATATATATATATACACACACATATATATATATACACACACACACATATATATGTATATATACACACACATATATGTATATACACACATATATATATATTAAAAAAAAAAAAAAAAAAAAAAATATATATATATATATATATATATATATATATATATATATATATATATATATATATATATATATATATATATATATATATATATATATATATATATATATATATATATATATATATATATATATGTGTGTGTGTGTATTGGGCTGGTCAGGGGCAACATGCTCACCTTGGTAGCAAGACAACATGGAACAACACAGGTTCGATCCCCGGGTCCAGGCTTAGAAACCAATTACAATAAGAATATATTTGACTGACGATTAATTTCCTTTGAAAGCATTGCTACACACTCTATGACACACCTACACAAACAGAATGGCAGGTCCCACACGCCAAGTTTTGGGCAGTTTGTTTAAACCTAAAACCGAGTTAGGCATAAAAGAGTGGAATCCAATGAGCTGACAACAATCAAGTGTAAAAGAGAGACTCCAATCTGAGGATGAAGGTGATAACCTTGAGCGGCTACACGTGGGCAGATATCTGTGGAATGTCTAGAAACCACTCACTAAGATGGAATGCAAACACTTCCTTTTGAAGAGTGCATTCCCACAGGGTTAAGGTATTTACCTGAAGGTTTCTTACCTTGAGGCACCCCTGAGCCGGTTTCATCAGGTAACAGGAAAACGTCTATGTGAAAACCTGTTTTTCCACCTCCAGTTTTATCTGTAGCAGCAAAGCCCAACATTTGTAACCACCATAGAAGAAACAAAAATAACTTTCACTTGTATTTAAAAAACATTTTCATTCATACAGAAGATCTTTTTGACACTGAACAAAGTTTACAACAACATCAGCCACAAAGTACAACACAGCCTCCACAAATTAAAATAACTAGAAGTGAACATCACGCAAAATGAAACTCCAGTGCTCGGCATTACACTCATCACTTCAAACACATCCTTAATAAAATTAGCTGCAGCAGATAGCAAACGTCTTCATTATTATTCATTAAAAAACATCGCCACTATACATAATGTCTAATAAAATGCAGCCTAAGGAAACTTTTCCTTAGATGGGTTATAAACCAACACACCGTAAAAAATGTTACCAAACGCCCCCCACCCCCACACTCTAAGCTGCAAGGGCAAATCTTCTCTAGTCTCAACCAAGGGGCTCTTGCTCGCAGAGGTAACACATTTGCTCGAGCCATTAGCAGTAGCTTACGGCTATCATGAGCATGTCATTGGACTATTGCTGCGGCGAGTTTCGAGCGCATTGAAACCGGGTAATACAATTTTAATGAGGGCAACGTACCTATACGTCCCTGAAAAGATCTAATTTCCATCTCAGCAAAACTTTTTTCAAGAAAACGTTTACGTTGCGTTTTTAAATGGGCACCCTGCACATCCTCGGCCCTCAATCTCCAGTTGTTCCTTAATTCCACTGTTATACCAGCTATTGTTATCCTTCACATACTCACAAAGGGAACTGTTATTAGAGTTTGCGAAACAGCACATTTTGGAAATTTACAGAATGCTGAATAGTTTGACAAGTATTAGAGGCGAACATTTTCTTTCTTTAATTCATTTTTGTGCCAGTGTTTAAATTTAACACCCCTATTTTTATCACCAGAAGTGATTAAACATCAAAAAAGAATGGATAGGATGGACCCTTCTCAGCTCGTACTAACCAATGGTGCCTTATTTCACTCCACTTCCTCCACTGCCCGACTCTTCAGTGGCCATGAATAATTCACAACCTACCCATATGTTTTACAGCCTTCCTCTGGTTTGGTGTACAGCTTCTCCTATTTCGCCACCACTCGCTGCATACAACATTACTATTATTTCTCAACCTATATGTTATTTCCAGTCGCTCCCCTTTTTCACGTTTTTCACTGCAGTGTATATTGCGCTACAAAGCAAAGAACACCACCCAGAAACAGCGCGTGAATAATGCCTGCCAATCCTATGGAACATACAGACACATCGTACAGTATGCACGCAAATGCACTATCAATTAAGACACGCCCAGAAAAAAAGTCTGCATGACTGTAAAACATACAAATCCCCAACCACCAGGCACCCCCAAACCCCTCCCTGCCTGCATGAAAACCCTCTCACTGGACCTCCCCATATAAGGTATAGCGCTTTACTCTAAATAAAAAACAAAAATCCTTCATGACCTGTCAGATCTTCTCTAACTTTTTGGGTGACTTATAACTTTGCTCCCCCTGGACAAATCTTCACCAAACTTTGCTCTGAATTTTTTTGCAATGCTTATTGAGGTTTCATCCAGGGGGGTAAAGTTAAAGGGGGGTACCACATTTTCTTTTTCCATAGACTGAATGGAGAAAAACTTTGCTCATACAGCCGAAACCGCTGGACAGTTTTCACCAAATTTGTGGCATGAGCGGCTGCTTGGTCCCGAAAGCGTGCTTTTGTAAATCTGTCCAGTATTTTTTTTTAAGCAACCAAAAAGTAGGTCCAAAAAAATGTGTGATATCTCAGTCCGTTCCGCGGACTCATTTCCCTGTTTGCTCCGAGTGACGCGTGAGGTGCGTCACATTTTCCTGATGCTCCCACCATGTTGGATTTGCGGATATCAGTGGACCAACAGTGTGGAACAGAGCCGAAATCCAATTTTGTGGAGTGTGTTGGTGTGGAAGAGTGGCTGGAGAGTGTGGGGGATTGAAAGATGGGTCAAATGCTGTATTTGTTTAGGTGAAAGAAGGCTGTGCTGTGATCGTGGTGTCTGCAGTCACTGCGGCAGTCCATGGACATAACAACCACTGGCCAGATTGTTGGCTATTTTACTATGCTATCATGTATTGCTTTTGGGTAGTTAGTAGAGTATTGGGTGAAGAGGGCCTGCATTGAAGAGTTGTGCATTGGCTGCAATTACTGTTTTAGTATGTTAAGTGAAGTGGATAGGTCTTGAGGTGGTTGTGTTATGTTTTTGGGTTGTGTTCAGCGGGCATGTGTTGCTTTCATGGGTGTGTTACACTGCAGTGGTTGTGGCCAGGGCCTAGAATCTTGGGTGCATGGCGGAAGCATATTAAACTATGATAGTTGTAGCCAGCCATACAATATCATACACCCAACAATTTGAACACAGTCCAACAAACCAACTACCACACACCATGTCCACATACCACTGTCAAAATATTTTGACAGTGGTATGTGATTTGCATAGGGGGTTTGTTCTCAATAGTTTTTCCACAGGCTGCCAGTAGTGTAATAGTATTTGTAGGAAAGTGGACATGGTGTGTGTAACGCTCGCCTGGTATCCACGGGGACGTCACTCAGCCTGTTCTGACCTCTTATGACCTCGAATCCTTCCATGGAGTCTACTCCACTGGAGACTGGGCCTGAAACACAAGATTGGTAGAGTTTAACTCCCTATTGTCTCTGTGTGCTTGAACTCCTTCTTCCCCGGGGTCCAACCCTTCCCTTTGATCCACAGCTCTCCTTGTTTTCTTGGAAAGTGTGCTCTCCGTCCTGCTTTCAGCACAGGGGCGCGTTGATTGATGTGGGCTCTTTGCTGCCTAGTTACTTCACTGGCAAGAGTCCGACAGTTAAGTATAATGAGTCTTTTGAACAGTTCTCTAACTTCGTTCCTTTCTTTCCTTAGATGATGGCCGGCGTCCGGGGATGGAGACGTGCTGCTGAGATGAGTAGCGCTGAAGGTGAGTGAGAGCGCGATGCGCGATGCAACCCTTTCGTATTTGTATTGAACTGAGTTCTTTTAGGTGCCGCGATGTTTTCAGCGTGGATGCCGGTTATGAAGAAGAAATGCGGTGAGTAAGCACGGTATGCAGCGCCTCTAGATGTTTCCACGCTAACCTGGAGTGTCTTTTCCCTCTTACAGATGGATGAGAAGTTTACAGAGACAGAGTTCCCCCAGAACAGCTGGGATTCAGGTAAGCGTTTGAAGCTCGTACAGTCTTTAAAAAATAAGCGAAGATTTTCTGAATGCTTACTAATGCCTTTTTTCTGTTCTTTTCCCTTGTCCTCAGGAAGCGGCGTGCCGGGATGGGAATGACACCGCCGAAGATGCCCGCAGAACAGAAGGAGCGATGGGTGATGGGCAGAAGCGCCGCAAGGTAAGGCTGTTCCTAACGGTGTTCTTGTTCTTGCAGGAGCTGAGCGCAGAAGAAAGATGCAGGCCTACTGGAGACCGTTCCGAACACGGTGAGTGTCACGCTGCAGGTGCAGAAAACACAAAGCATGTTTCTCAGCCTGGGTGTGGCTTAAATAGTCTCTGGGTATCCCAGGTGTCTCTGGGCTGAAGGGAACTGAAATATGTGGGGGCATCCATCTTGTTCCCATCAATGGACTACAAGTCCAATCCCCAATGTTATCCTATGGGAGTGAGTGAGTGAGTGAGTCTGGTGCCACAAGCGCCAAGTCTGACTCCAAGTGGGTCTTTGGAGGGATGGAGAGGCCCTTGAGGGCCATGTAGGTGATCGTGGCCTGGCTCCAGCCTGACATCTTGGAGGGCTGGGGACATGAGGGGCAGGAATCATGACAGTGTGTGGTACTTGGTTTGTTGGACTGTGTTCAAATTGTTGGGTGTATGATATTGTATGGCTGGCTACAATTATCATAGTATAATACAGGTATGCACTGAATGTTGTCACTCCAATCATTGTATACTTACTGTTTGCATTGTTGAGACTGTATGCAGTTATTTGCATAGTATGGGAAAATGTAGCAGAAATATTTTTTTTCATTCTCTGTGATAAAAGACAATATCACATGTTAGGGTAGGTAGTTTGTAATGAGTTATTGCATTGCATAGCAGACATTTCTGTACTTTGTGGACCCTCACAGCTAGTACTTTACAAGTACTATGCTTCAAACCAGTGTACTGTGCAATGTGCTCAGTTCCTGTCTTTGTTCGTATCATCATTGGGTTTATGGGAAAATAAATCCATGCAGGGTTTAAAAAAACCTTTCTACATTATGGTTCAGTCATTTTTGTTGGTTGATTGTAGTAGGAGGAATGGAAAAGGTATATGGTTTTTGGTTTTGAAGTGGTGGTGCCATTGTTGCAGTTAGATACCAGTTGGCGTATTCTAATTGTTTGTTTCTTGTTGCATTTTAGCAGTATTCATTTATCTGTTTGGCTGTTGATCTTTTGTAAAAACTGTGGTATTGCTCAGTAGTGTTGCAGAATTGTGGGGCAGTTATATATCTGTTGGTGTATTCTAACTGTTGACAATTTAGCAGTAGTTGAGGGTATTTTTATACATAATAAGTGTTGCAGGGTTTCCTCAGAAAAACGTATATTGCAGTATTCTGGTTGTTGTTAGATACCACTTGGCGTATTCTAACTGTTTTTCACTTCTGTAGGGTATGTTTTCAAGCATGTTTTCTCTTGTTGATGGATGTATATTTTCACTGTTAGATAGCTGTTGCCTTATTCTATTAGGTTGTGTATTTAAACGTTATTGAGGACATTTTGTAGACGCTCATACTCAGATTAGTGAATACATTTTGGTTTTAAGAATATTAAGTAAGCATTTACAAGATTTGCTGGTAATCTCTGTTTTAGAGTAATGGATGTATCATTACATTCGAACCACCCACATTTCTTTTTGATGTATGCAGTATAGTGACCTGCATTGGTTGTGGCTCCTGCGTGGTAGAATATGCCTACTGTTGTGAAGGTTTTCTTGCCAAGTGATACTTGTCCATGTGTGAATCCAGTCAGCTTGTAGTTGTCTTTGGTACCATCTGCATTGTAACGCAAAAGCATTACTATTACGTATTCACTATGTGACTGTATATTTAAGGTGGAACAATTATAGGAATTGCAAGTAGTACATAATATGTCATGATTTGCATTTTGTACAAGCTGTTGAAATGGAATGGATTCACAGTTAGGTATGGATACATATATGAAGCGTTCATTAGGACTTGCTCCTGTGCCACATCGCTGCAGAGAGTACATGTATGTTTCCACATGCATGAAATCTGAAAGATTTCATTTATAGGCATGTTTTTGTTTTCCAGTACTTGTAGTAAGTACATTAAAAATTCTTGTGGATCTTCTTGTGTGTTTATAGTGAATCTCACCATTCCAGCACAGTAGTCCAATTCCTGCTTTATTCCAGAAACACTGTAAGTGTTGTCAGGATTGTTCGTTGCATTTCTGTTAAGGACTAACATTTGCAAACATAATTGGTTTGTCCCGTTTAAGTAAATGTTTTCAACAATTGGTGGCAATTGGAATAGAATATTGATTGCTACATTTGCATAGCAATTGACACCAGTTGTATTGGAAAATTTGAATGGACCAGACAGTTCTGTGTCTGAGTCATTTGATGGAAGTGCACATTTTTTCTTTGAAGAGATAGTTGGTTTTGTTTGTGCAGTTTGGTATGCATTTTTCTTTGCAGTAGATCCTTCTTTGGTTGTGGTAATTGATGAAGTACCAGCTACTTTTAATTTCTTTGAAGGTATTGTTGTGAGATCCTGTATAAGATGAGTCTGCACTAGTTTTCTTTAACAAAGTTTTACTTTTTGAGGAACAGGGTAGGTTTTGAGATAGGGTGCGTAGAGTGGCCGTAGTCTATTGTACTCTACAATGCAAGGAATATCAGCGTTTACTTTACTTGCATCAAAATTGACTAGAAATAGTCCTTCAAGTGTACGTAGGTGTGATAGTGCTACATAGCTCATGCCTTCTTTAAACACTGTGCTGTCAATATCTATCAATGCTTGATCTAGGGTAAGACCTTGTGATTTATGAATGGTCACTGCGTATGCTAGATATAGAGAAGATTGTTCTCTGCGTACATACATGTCTTTGAAAAGAAGGGATCGGGCTGTTGAACATCCTATCCTTTTAACTTCTGAAAGTTTGTTAAAGTGAATATTACCAAACTGAATGTTGTTGTCACGTGGGTATGTTTGAAAGCCAACAACTGTACTAAGTGCTCCATTAACTAGTCCTTGCTCCACATCAAGGTTATGTTTTAGCATTACTCTACAGTTTAATGACAATTTTAATATTTTCTCTAAACCAGCTTTGTTAGAGATAGAGTTTTCTAAGGTATTTAGTCGTGCTGTGGCTTGTTCACACATGGGTAGTGTCATACCGTGCACGTCCAGTTTGTCTGTGGAGTAAATTTGAACTATTGGTTGCATTTCTTTTTTCAGCATTGTTTCATTGTATTGTGCACAGCTTGCAAGAGTTGGCATCAAGGACATACAGTTTTGTTCCATGACATCAGTAGCACATGAGTTATGCCCATAGAGTGCATGGTTGTGTTTGGTATTTAATACAGATTGTGCTTCTTTAGATAGTACACCAACTCTAATACTTTTCAAAATGTTGGCGTAGGTGAGGTCTGCAGACTGACGCATGTTTTCAGTTAGTTCTTTATATTGGAAATGTTGCCAGAGATTTACATTTCCTATGCTGCCAAGAGTTGTACGGCATAGTTTGTGCCCTGAGGTTTTAAAAATAGGTTCACCTTTCACTGGTGTTAATTGAAGAAGATCGCTGAAAACAATAATGTGTTTTACCCCAAAGAGTTCTTTGTAGTCCGTTTTGAGGACCTCTTAATATCCGAGGTGAATCAAAGCCAACATTAGGTTGGAGACCATGCTCACCTCATCTATTAGGAGCATTTTCATTTGTTTCAAAACTGTGCGTAGTTCCATTGCAGCTTCTGCTGAAAGTTTGTAGTAGTCTAATTTGTTTTGGTGTTCTACTGGAAGGAGTAGCAATCAGTATAAAGTGACACCACCTAGGTTGTAGCCAGCTAAACCGGTGGGGGCAGTTACAACAGTTGACAGTTTGTTGTTTGTCAATTGTTGAAGGAACTTTCTGATGATTTTTATTAAGAATGTTTTCCCTGAACCAGCTTGACCACTTACATATAGCAGTATAGGTTTGTAGTCTTGACAGATACAAGTTTTAGTTTCGTGCTCTACATCATGTTCAATTTGTTTAGTTACTTCTATGAAAATGCTACGCTGTTCTTTGTTTAATTGTGATTTGAGTATAGCAAAGTCTTCTGTAGATCCTTCATAATGGCATATGGTGTTTTCTACTTCAGCCATGGCTAATTCTGACTCATTTGCTTTGAGTGGGTGTACAAGTGGTTCCTGGCTTCCTGTTAGAGAAGGTTGACTGCTGTCAGGAGTGTCTATATTTAGTTGTGCCTAGAGTTCTTCCTCTTGTTGGTGTTCATTGTCTAACATGGTTTTGTACTTCATATAATTATTTCTGTTACATCTTCATAGGAAACATGGGTATTTAATAAATCTTCTTCTTTTCGCCATGGTGTAAAAAGTTGTAGTAGGGCCATGTAATACAGTTCTTTATGTTGAGGAGTTTTTAATGACAAATTCATATAATTAATTAGGCTCCGTTTGGTAAGTTTCACCAGGCTGCCTTCACAGCTTTCAACTCTGTATCTACCTTCTCATCTGGTTTCATATTATTTTTTCATATTATTTTTGTATGTGAAGTTTGGGCTATGTTGTATAGACACATGGTTTCCAAAGCAGTACTCCTCTTTGGGTAGTATGTCTCTGGTGAGTTGTTTTTCAAAATGTCCTGGCTGTTGGGATCATTTTTGGCTATTGTTTCTATATCTTCATATGATTTGAGAATTCGTTTTCTAGACTTTGCCATACTATGTTTTCAGATGTCCCATACAAGGCAGTGCTGGTTCGTAGCAGCCAAATTCTCTACGGGAGAGAATTTTTATACCAAAGCTATACAATTTCTGTGGCAGTGTTTTGTCAGATGATATGTCGTCCCAGAGGTCTTTCAGCTCTGTTTTCTCTGCATTGGTTAAGTAACATGCGACATAATAAAATGTTGGAACTCTCCTTCGTACGAATGCGCCAGATTTGGACATATGGTATCTCCAAAATTATGGTTTATTAACAAAGTTAGTGTTAGCACTTCATGGTAACACGTGTTTCGGCAAAACAACAGTGCCTTTTTCAAATCTGGGCTGTTAGGTCAGTGACGAATTACACATGATACGTTGTACAATCACATCATACATGATCAGTGTGAAAATAATATCAATGAACATCGCATTGTACATTATAACAACATAAATATTGTTAATATCACAAATTTGTTGAAAGACAGAGATGGCAAGGGATGGGTGAAGGGGAGGATAAATATGGTAAGAGATAAGCACAGAAAAAAAGAAAACGAAAAAAATAATGATAAATGAGAAATGTTATATTTAACTGCTCATTGTTTCAAATACATTATGCATGTCATATTTCACTACTATTAGTGTGTTTTCAGACTTTTATCAATGGTAGCTGACTTCTATAAATTCTCAACTCATTTTTAGTTTTACTCAGCACTTCTTGTGCATTTTGTCAACTGGATATCAAGTCGTAGCATATATTTACTTGGCTATGAATTGTGTGTCTACATCGACACAGGGTACCAATGACTAAACCCAAAGATGCAACAAACAATAAGAAAACAACACCATTCGCTCTTTTGCTATCAAGGTGTTACCTGTTTGCTTGATAACGTGTACTGGATATACTGCCGTCTGTTTTAAATGTAGTGATTGGGTTAAATCCCTGCTGAAAGAAATAGTTCTGTTTACCACATGATTTGTTACTAGTATGGTAGGATTGATTGGCAGCATTTTAAACATGCTCATTTCCCTTATGGAAATTGCATAGACTTATACAGTCTATTATGATTAGTTAAGCATGCATACTCCTCTTTACAGGGCTGGCGTTCTTGATGCATTAATGCATATGTATTGAGTCATATTGCCGTCATAGTGCCGGCTGTTTGTTTATCTTGGTATCTAAACCTTTCCGTGCGTTGTTTTTATCCAGCGCGTGTGTTCTCTTAAATGTTGTAAAAACATTGTCTGTTACTGACACTGTGCAGGCTAGCTGATAACTCGTGTTACCATTATGCTGTATACCAGTTATCCCAAAAGATAGCCGACAGGATCATGGCAACAAAGAAAGGACCATTGTGTTGCCATGGCGCCTGCCGACAACATCTACTTCAAGGTCACTCATAAGCAGAGACTTTGAGTTAATGCAGGTTGTTCGATAAGATTTGGGAGCCAAGACTACTACGGTAAGCGTTCCACATTCATTCTAAATTGTGCTCACTAGGATAAGAACGTTCGCCGCAATTCAGGGCAGTCACGATTGAACGCGCATGATAAAAGTAACGCGCGTATGCATCTAAATAAGAAAATATCAGCTAGCCTGCACAGTGTCAGTAACAGATGTAAAAGCATTTCCAGAAATGCGACAACAGCGCCAGGTCCTTAAAGTGGATCGCACATGTTTTACAATGTTTAAGAGAACACACGCGCTGGATAAAAACAATCGGGCTGTTGAGCGTCCTATCCTTTTAACTTCCGAAAGTTTGTCAAAGTGAATATTGCCAAACTGAATGTTGTTGTCACGTTGGTATGTTTGAAAGGCAACAACTGTACCAAGTGCTCCATTAACTAGTCCTTGCTCCACATCAAGGTTAGGTTTTAGCATTACTCTACAGTTTAAAGACTATTTTAATATTTTTTCTAAACTAGCTTTGTTAGAGATAGAGTTTTCTAAGGTATTTATTCCTGCTGTGGCTTGTTCACACATGGGTAGTGTCATACAGTGCATGTCCAGTTTGTCTGTGGAGTAAATTTGAACTATTGGTTGCATTTCTTTTTCCAGCATTGTTTCATTGTATTGTGCACAGCTTGCAAGAGTTGGCATCAAGGACATACAGTTTATATTTTTGTGTGCTAATTGTTCCATGACATTAGTAGCACATGAGTTATGCTCGTAGAGTGCATGGATGTGTCTGGTATTTAATATAGATTGTGCTTCTTTAGATAGTACACCAACTCTAATACTTTTGAAAATGTTGGCGTAGGTGAGGTCTGTAGACTGACACATGTTTTCAGTTAGTTCTTTGTATTGGAAATGTTGCCAGAGATTTACATTTCCTATGCTGCCAAGAGTTTTACGGCATAGTTGGTGCCCTGAGGTTTTAAAAATAGGTTCACCTTTCACTTGTGTTAATTGAAGAAGATCTCTGAAAACAATAATGTGTTTTTCGCCAAAGAGTTCTTTGTAGTCCGTTTTGAGGACCTCTTGTTATCTGAGGTGAATCAAAGCCAACATTAGGTTGGAGACCATGCTCACCTCATCTATTAGGAGAAATTTCATTTGTTTCAAAACTCTGTGTAGTTCCATTGCAGCTTCTGCTGAAAGTTTGTAGTAGTCTCATTTGTTTTGGTGTTCTACTGGAAGGAGTAGCAATCAGTATAAAGTGACACCACCTAGGTTGTAGCCAGCTAAAACAGTGGGGGCAGTTACAACAGTTGACAGTTAGTTGTTTGTCAACTGTTGGAGGAACTTTCTGATGATTTTTATTAAGAATGTTTTCCCTGAACCAGCCTGACCACTTACATATAGCAGTATAGGTTTGTAGTCTTGACAGGTACAAGTTTTAGTTTTGTGCTGTATGTCATGTTCAATTTGTTTAGTTAGTTCTAGGAAAATGCTACGCTGTTCTTTGTTTAATTGTGATTTGAGTATAGCAACGTCTTCTGTAGATCCTTCATAATGGCATATGGTGTTTTCTACTTCAGTCATGGCGAATTCTGCCTCATTTGCTTTGAGTGGGTGTCCATGTGGTTCCTGGCTTCCTGTTAGAGAAGGTTAACTGCTGTTAGGAGTGTCTATATTTAGTTGTGCCTAGAGTTCTTCTTCTTGTTGGTGGTCATTGTCTAACATGGTTTTGTACTTCATATAACTATTTCTGTTACATCTTCATAGGAAACATGGGTATCTAATAAATCTTCTTCTTTTCACCATGGTGTAAAAAGGTGTAGCAGGGCCATGTAATACAGTTCTTTATGTTGAGGAGTTTTTAATGACAAATTTATATCATTAATTAGGCTTCGTTTGGTAAGTTTCACCAGGCTGCCTTCACAGCTTTCAACTCTGTATCTACCTTCTCATCTGGTTTAATATCATTTCTGTATGTGAAGTTTTGGGCTATGTTGTATAGACACATGGTTTCCAAAGCAGTACTCCTCTTTGGGTAGTATGTGTCTCGTAAGTTGTTTTTCAAAATGTCCTGGCTGTTGGGATCATTTTTGGCTATTGTTTCTATATCTTCATATGATTTGAGAACTCTTTTTCTGGATTTAGCAGGGCCAAGTCTTAGCCATACTATGTTTTCAGATGTCCCATACAAGGCAGTGCTGGTTAAATGGTCTGCGGCTTCGTAGCAGCCACATTCTCTATGGGAGAGCGTTTTTATACCAAAGCTGTACAATTTCTGTGGCAGTGTTTTGTCAGATGATATGTTGTCCCAGAGGTCTTTCAGCTCTGTTTTCTCTGCTTTGGTTAAGTAACATGTGACATAATAAAATGTTGGAACTCTCCTTCGTACAAATGCGCCAGATTTGGTCATATGGTATCTCCAAAATTAAGGTTTATTAACAAAGTTAGTGTTAGCCCTTCATGGTAACACGTGTTTCGACAAAACAGTGCTTTTTTCAAACCTGGGCTGTTAGGTCAGTGACCAATTACACATGATACATTGTACAATCACATCATACATGATCAGTGTGAAAATAATATCAATGAACATTGCATTGTACATTATACCAACATAAATATTGTTAATATCAGACATTTTTTGAAAGACAGAGATGACAAGGGATGGGTGAAGGGGAGGTTAAATATGGTAAGAGATAAGCACAGAAAAAAGGAAATAAAAAAAATAATGATACATGAGAAATGTTATATTTAACTGCTCATTGTTTCAAATACATTATGCATGTCATATTTCACTACTATTAGTATGCAATGGTAGCTGACTTCTATAAATTCTCAACTCATTTTTAGTTTACTCAGCACTTTTTGTGCATTTTGTCAACTGGATAGCAAGTCCTAGCTTATATTTACTTGACTATAAATTGTGTGTCTACATCGACACATGGTACCAATGACTAAACCCAAGGATGCAACAAACAATAAGAAAACAACACCATTCGCTCTTTTGCTATCAAGGTGTTACCTGTTTGCTTGATAAACGTGTACTGGATATACTGCTGTCTGTTTTAAATGTAGTGATCGGGTTAAATCCCTGCAGAAAGAAATAGTTCTGTTTTTGGAGATACCATATGACCAAATCTGGCGCATTTGTACGAAGGAGAGTTCCAACATTTTATCATTTCATTATAGAGGTGGAGGTGTGTACCTCTATCTCTCCTGCCAAATGCGACACATCCACTAATATTATCAGAGTTTAACATTAAGGTCGCAGGATGTGAAAGTCGGCGTCAAACCACCCCCATTTTTCTTGTAACATGTGACATATCGTGCAACTGCAGTGGAATTGTCTGCAATGTACTGCACAACTGCATTTGTCTTCCAAAGAAGAGCAATGATTCTACTGTAATCATTGATGTACTTTGATCCTTCTGTTCTTTTTATGCAGTATATGTTCTTAGGTGATTTGCCTTAGATACTAGGGCCTCATTACGAGGTTTGCCGGTAAGGCAAAAACGATGCCGGTATAGTAATACCGGCATCGTTTACCGTCTAGTCTCATTCCGACCTACAAACCCGGTATTAGCGGCACCCTAAATAACGGTGCCGCTAATAGCAGCATAGGCGCGTACACGTGCCCCTTCAGGGAGCAAATACCGGCATGCCGGTAATAGGGGGTAATTCCAACCCACGCATACATGCAAATACCGGCATCGCGAAGCCGGTAATCACGGGCTGCACGATGCCAGCCATACAGGCATCGCGGACCACCCGCAAACAGCAAGCAGCATACAAGGCAGCTGCCACAGGTGCACACAATCCCCACAGGTGGAGTCAATGGAGGCTGTGCCAGTATAAACTGAGCACACCCACACACCACAACCCCCCCACAGGTGTAGGCAATGTTGAGTGGCCCAGTACAAAAGGAGCACACCAACACACCACCCCCTTCCTACACCAAAATGCTACCACTAGCAGTTGCAATCATGGCGCTGGAGGACATGCCTATACTGCTACAACTACAGCAACAACAGCAGCAACAACTACAGCAGCAACAACAGGCAGCACAGATGAGACACAGGAGGAGAAGGAGGGTGAGACAGGCCCAGCAATTACCACCAGCGCAGCCACCAGTGCCTCATAGGCAGCCATCAATCCCTCGCACCAGACCCAGCCCATTCAACCTAACCCCTGAGCAGATCCACACACTATACCGGTTGGACCGTGAAACCATCACCACCATAGTGGACATGATACAGAATGACATTGCCAGCCACATAGAAATACGCACTGCCATCCCCCCACTACTAAAGGTGCTGTCTGTGCTACACTTCCTGGCCACAGGCACCTACCAACACACAGTGGGCCAGCTGCATGGCATTTCACAACCACTATTCTCATGCATGCTGGACCACGTGCCTGGCTGCTCGGTGAGTTGCACAACAGGCCCATGGCCATGCTGTGGGGTACTGATGTGTGCGGATGCAGAAGGGGGGCTATTGTACCCAGGTGGGAAAGGGGGGATAGTGCACCTGGGTGGCAATAGGGAATTATTGGAGAATGCATGCAGATCTAAACACACCTCACCTGAACCAGCCAAACGGAACATGACACATTACTGGGCCACATATCACAAATAATGCATATGGATGACAACAAGTAAGTGGCACAACCAGGGCACCATGGTGATGGCAAGCAATGCATGACTGCATAGGATGGCAACTGTGGCAATGCGGCTAGTGTGACCATGCATAGTAAAGAATATACAGCATGAATTGGAGGCAAAACATTGTTGCACTACCACAGCACATCTGCCTCATCATGCATGATTACACCCTGCATCATCTATTGAACCCCATCCAGTGTACCGCACCTCTTCACATTATACATTGCATATAGGTGACTATTTTGTACACGTACTGGGACATGTGCATGCCCAAACCAAATAGCTGCTGCCATGACTGTGCTCCCTGAAGGTGGCAGTTCAGAGTGACACACACCTATTTGTATCTGCTTGCAGGTGATGGAGGATATCCCTTGAGGCCGTGGCTACTTACCCCTGTGCGGAACCCACAGAACAGCCATGAAGAGGAGTACAATCGTGTGCACACTCATACCCGTGTTGTGAATGAGCAGACCTTTGGCCTGTTGAAGGCGCGGTTCCGCTGCCTAAGCAGGTCTGGTGGGGCACTCCTATATAGGCCTGAGAAGGTGGCAAAGATCACCATGGCCTGTGTCATGCTGCACAACATGTGCGTCCAAAGGAATGTACCACTGCCACCTGACATTGACATGCATGGGCCGGGTGAGGATGAAGGGGATGGAGACGGAGGCGAAGGAGCCCCCCCTGCCAGTACGTGATGCATGGGATGGCCATGCTGTATGCCAAGCACTAATTGACGAATACTTTTGAAAAGCAGGGACCATGAAAGTAATGTGCCTGTGACACACTGGCTGCATGTGGACATGCACACTTGTTTTGTCAGAAGTGCTCCACTGTACACCATCACACATCAAATGTACATGCACAAAAAGAAGTATGTCACCCACCCTACAAACCCCAACAATACCCAAGTAAACTCCCTCACCCACCCTACAACCCCAAATGTCCCCATATGTACAACAAACACTGGTCCCTTGACTAATGTACATTTTCCAAATGTCATTGTCTGCCCACTCTATTTCTTTGCTATTTTGGGATTTGGGGGTGCCATGGTCAAGCGCTGTGCACTCCTCCGCGTCAACCGCACGGGGCTCGATTGGGCCGAGGTAGAAGGGGTTGTGGCAATGCAGGTGTCGATGGTCAGTCCCATGCCTGCCCCAAGGTGTGGGCGCTGCATATGAAGCAGGTTTGCAAGCAGGGCCTGCGTAAGTGCCCCCAGACACTCTCTCATGGCACTTGTAGATGCCTCAACAGCAGCAGTGTTGGCTGCGTTGGCTGTGGCAATGGCCCTCCATGGAGTCATTTCCATCTGATATTTGTTGCCGCATCAGTTGGAGCATTGACTCCTGTCGTGCCTCAACCCTAGACAGGCAAACCTCGAAGGAGTCGTTGGCTGCAGGAGTGCTGGTGACCGTGGTGGTGGTAGGCAGGGTGGTGGTAGGCAGGGTGGTGGTCGGCGTGATGGTGGATGGCAGGGTGGTGGATGGCAGGGTGGTGGATGGCACCTGCGTGGGGCTCACGTCCAGGGCACAGTCCTCCTCAAAGAGGCCTATGTCTAAGTCTCCAAGGTCTGAGTCGTGGAGGCAGGGATCATCGATGCTCTCTGCCTCTGTAGGGGGGGTAGGCTGGTAATGGGGCTTGGGGTGGGTGTGCCGGACATGATGTCACCCTCATTCTCCACCTCTGTATCCACAACGTCCGCGGTGGCTGGCGGAGCGGGAATGGAAATGCCTCCCACTGTTGTGGGTGGCTGCTGCTGGACTGTGGCTGCAGGTGTTTCCTGCAGGGTTACTGCCCGGTGTGACATACTGCCTGTTGCTCTGGGCCGTTTCTTGGGCTGGCGGGTGGCGGTGGCCCTGGTCCCTTGCTGTGCAGTGGATGAAGTTGCACCCCTGTCCTGCATTCCATCTTCCTCATCGGTGCCTGGGGGATAGAAGAGATGCAGGTCATCAGTGTCACATGGCAGCTATAACGTATTGCGCTGTGATATGTTCATGCATTCATGCATCAATTTATTTCAGGGGTGTGGCATTTGGTGTTCTGAGGGGGCATGTGGGCAATCAATGCATGGCTAGTGGCATGGCATGGGTATGGTGTCTGTGTGGTGAGTTCCATGGGCACGGTTGGGTCATGTTGCACTTGTTTTGGGATTGGGATTGGCACTCAGCATGCGTGTGTTGCAGGGTGTGGCACACATTCTTGACTGGATATGTTGATGTGGGCCTGGGACATGCATTGCCTTGCCTAGTCTCACTTCCACATCACTTGTGCCACATCATGGTTTGGCCTACATGGATGTGAAGGGTCACTCACCTTCTTCTGTGGATGATGTGGCGCCCACCTCCTGGTCTCCGATTCTCTCTATGGATTCAGGATCTATAAAGGTACTGGCGGTCTCCTCCCATGCCGTCAACTTCACTGGGGAGTGTGGGCCCCCGCCTGTCACCATTGCGGCCTTCCTGTTCTCCGCCAGGATCTTCCTCACCCTGAGGCAGAGGTCATCCCACCGCTTCCGACAGTCGTGCACACTCCTTGGGGTGGTTCCCACTGCCGACATCCTCTGTGCGACCTCCTGCCAGACTTCTTTTTTCTTGGTTTGGGCCGCATGCTTCATGTCGGTGCTCCTGATCGTGTCCGCATGCTGGGCCAGGGTGTCAGCGAGCATACTTAGCTCAGCGTCTGAAAAACGCTGTTTTCGCTTCCTGGGGGTCGCCTTCCTGGTAGCCTTGGACATCCTGCTTCTAATCTGCCACAGAACAACACAAAAGAACTGGTGGTTGTGGAGGATGGGAATGGATTGTGTTTTTAAAGATGGCCGCCGGCCCATTTCCCGTTCCTGCGCGATGACGTAATTTCCGGGTCCGTGTTTTGCGAACACGGTAATACTGTGCCGGAATTACAATGCCGGTATTTAGGGGTTGGTATGAGGTGGTAATGGGGGAACGCGTGTGCTCGCGCACTCGTAATGACTTTTAGCGGGTTCATGCGAGCACGGACACGCTCATTCCGGCATGCCGGTAATGAACCCGCTTTTACCGGGCAACTCGTAATGAGGGCCATGTCTAAGGGAAGACATGAAGTTGTTCACTTGTCCTGTTGCTGAAACTGGTCTAGGGAAACCAAAACGGCATTTGGTGTAGTATTTCCCTTTGTTTTTATATTTGCGCCTACAATACTTGCCACATTTGTGTCTTTGAAATTGTAAAATTTGTGCATGCAGGTCGCTATGTGTAGTTTGCGAAGGGATTTCAAAAGTTACTTAATTGTGAATGAACTGCAAAACAGTGGCATCACTGGCCTGACCAAATTTAGGAGCATCTTTAATCCACAAAAGCATGTGGATGTGTGGTGCTCCTCTGTCTTGGTATTCTTTTCTCCAAAAGAAGTGTTGCACTTCTCCGAGGGGAGGAACTGTTTCATTACAAATGAAGTGCAGCATGACAATAAAGCGATGATGGAAGTATCTTGATACATTTACGGGATCAAGAGAGCAGAGTTCTCCTGGTGTTTTTATGTCTATATTTGTTTTGTTTTGGTTTGCTATGTGTAGGAAATGGTGCAAGTCTTCCCATGCATAATCTGCACAACTTAATGTCACAAACCATGTGGGTGGGCCAAGGTTTCGTATCATACAGCGTAGATCTTTGTGTCGTCGGAACCAGTATTCTTTCGTACCACCCATTTTTGCTAAACGATTTGTAGTACTTGACTGTAAAACTTCACCTTTAACTTCCACCCTTTTGTAGTAATTGCGCAGCACACATATTTTGAAAATTGGTACCGGTTTCAAAGTGTGTGCAACTCTGTAGCATAGAATTGCTAGCTCACTTTCAATGAGAAGGTGGAATATGTATTCTATGTTTTGTCTGAATCTGGGGTCTTCAGAATACATTCGTAAAGAGCGGTATTCGGATGCTGTTATTTGTGTCGGTCTTTCATCGTATCTTCCTCCTTTTCCAGTAGGAAAGAGTAAAGGAAAGGCTTGTGCTTCTACACTTTTCTCCCATATGCTGATTGGAGATTCTTTGGCTTGCCGCATTTGGTAAGTTTCCAGTGCATCATCTATGGTGTCTTTGGAGTGCAGTGGGTGAATTATTTCAGTGGTTTCCCTCAGGTTTTCTTCAATGTTTATTTCTTTGTAGTATTAATGGTTGTCTTTTAGATATTGCAGGGCTTCTCTAACTTTATGTAATTGCACTAGTTGCTGCCAAATATTTTTGTCTTTTGTAGGTACGCCATTCACTAGGATAATCAAAGATTGATCTATTGGCCATTGCACTCCCAGAGTGTCTACATTTTCTGAGATCTAATGGCAAATAAAGTACTTTCCCACAAATGCCTTTCAGTAATTCAGAGGGAGGTAGTTTTGCTGTTTTTGGTTAAAGGCTTATTATTGCTTGAAATGGGTGCACTATTTGAATTATAATGCTCTCATACAAGTTAAGTTGTTGGAGTGGTTTTTAGTGGTGATTAGTTATAGCATGTGAAGGTATTTGGATGTTGTCAAGTTTTGCAGTGCAGTATCTGCAAAGTATTGAGGGGTTAGTAATTTCTTATTCGTTTTGTGCTATAAGATGGAGAGCTAATTGGAACCACTTGCATTCCTCATTGTTTTCTATTTTGTACATTATGTCTACAGTTTTTGGGCACTTTTTATAAAAAGGTCTATGGCAAAATACATACACATGGTTTGGTACTTCAGCAGATGTGCTTTTAAACTTTAGTATATCTTTTTTGTATGTGTGTAGTAGAAGGTTGACATCTGTAAGGTTGTTGCTACTCTGTTCTAAAGATATTGAATTTTGTAAGTGGGTTTCACTTCCTAATGTCCTCATAGTCCTGTGTATTTGCGCACTGGACAGGAGTCCATAGTTTGTAATAGTTTTATTTTTAATTTGTCTTTGCCTTTCACATACTGATTGAGGAAATGGCGTAAAGATGTGAAAGCTTTTTTGTGTACGTTACACATTGATATGCACGGCCATTTGTAGACTGGACGTATTGGTTCGGTGGAATGGAGAGTTGATGCTAAATTTTCTGGGGATATTTTTGTGACCAGTGTTTCTTGTTATATAATGATAGTGTTAACCTTTTCATACCCTCGTCCGCTGCTATGTATGGCAATTGGGTTTGGTTGCTTTTGTTTGTATGCTTCTTCATTGAAATATGGCTGTGTGCTGGTGGTGTGACTCCACTCACATGCACAGTTGTTTGCAAAGCTATCTTTGTTGATATTCCGTTTGTTGCAAAGTCCTTGTTGTAGTTTAGTAATTTGTTTTGTTAGTGGTTGCATTCTGTTTAAAACTAATATAAATAATTTCCTTTTGAGAAGGATTGCACTGTCTATGAAAGCTTCCAGGATTCGTTTTCTGTGGTAGGTTTTAAGGGTCGAGTTTGATTTGCCCCCTGTTTTTATTAGGTTCTGAAGGACTCTTTGGTGGAAACGTTTTTGTAAAATCATTTTTTTGCTATGCTTACTTGTGGCTACATCAAGATGTATAGGTGCAGTGTTAGCACTAGTGGTAGTTGAAGTCTTCTTAATACCTTTCTGTTTAGTTTTACATTTTGAAAGAGGAGTCAAAGTTTCTTTCCTGCAAGCTGCTTTAGTTTGGCTTAGTGACTGTATTAGCTGTTTTGTTTGAACTTTTTGTATACATTCTGCTAGAGGCAGATCCCTATTTTGCGCACTTTTAGTTTGATTTGCTCTATTTCTGTGTTGCTTTCTACAGAGTTGCTTTTTATTAGGCATTCTTTGGTGTCTGTTGGAGAAAAAAAGAAAATGTGGATTGGGCGGTTGTGCAATGTATGTGTGCACTGTGCATGAGTGTCTGAGTATGACAGTAGGCATACATGTAGAGGTGTAGAATGGGCTGTTACTTCAGGTTGGGTAGGCTGTACTCTTATCTGTGTGTTACTATACTGGTGTTCAGATGACAATACAAAGTGTGCACCTGCTGAGATGCAATCAGTAATACTGAATCTAAGGGTGTAGGGTTGATACAATTGTTTTTTCTACAATACAAGAACACTACACTGTTTGAGTAACAGTCAGAACACTATAACAGTATTACACTTACTTTGTTGGATGCATCAGTAGGTTTCTTCTGGGTTCTGTTTTGTACTTGAGACGCCACTGGCTTTCAGGAGTGTGGTCTTCACTGCAATTGTGAAAGAAGGAAGTTAGTACATATGTGTGTTGATGGCACAGTAATTTCACTTGAAGAATAGATTAATTACATTTGCAGAAGGATTTCTTTCCAGGAAGAGGTACTGTATGTGTTAAATTGCACAGCTTTGTATATGAATGGGGATTTTGGAGCATCAGCATTATTGCTAAGGGGGCTAGCAGAGAATTTATAAGTGTGTCCTATGAGGTACACTTTTGAAAGTGTATGTGTTGCTGTTGCACTATTTAGTGTGGAAATGTATTAGTGGAAGTTGTGGTAGGGTGAGAAAAAAGCTTGGAAAGATGTACGGATTGAAAAGGAGAATGTTTTTGTGTGTGGAATTCCATTCATTTTTCTGCGCATAGATGCTTGCTACTTGAGTGGAGGAAACCTTTCAGTTATTTGATTTATTTATCCACATTTCTAATGGCACTGTACTGAATGTACACATGTATTTTTTTGTTTGGTTTTGCAAGAATGGTAAGTGGCAGGCACTCTGTGGAAATGCATGCAATGTATGTACTTGCAATGCTTTGGTAAAATACAAGCTGGTTTACTGTTCTTTGTGCATTTCATAATAGTGTGTTAAGGGGGAAGTGGTTGTGAAAATGACAGAAGGTACCGTTTTCATCGGGACACCTGTGGGAACGTGGGACGGTAGGCCATGTGTTGTTGGCGGCGTGTTTCGATGGGTGCGCCGAGTGAAATGTGCCGAAAATGCGTTTTTTCCCCACATTTCTGACTTTGCGGGGGTGTCTGGGTAATAAATTCTGGGCCGATTTGCGCAAATCATACCTCTGCGGATTCTCACGGGTGTCCTCTTTTCGGAAATACATGGGGTTCCCTGTTTTCCTTAGTGGCTTGGACACCCGAGGCCCATATCTGTATGATGTGCTTGTCTGGAGAAAGTTTCAAATTCAGGTGTCGAAACAGACTTGGGGTTACCTGTGTTTTAGGCTTTCCGCTTGGCTCCCAGGTAGGTGCACCCACACATATGGGGTACCGTTTTCATCGGGACACCTGTTGGAGCCCGGGACGGTAGGTCATGTGTTGTTGGCAGCCTGTTTCGATGGGTGCGCCGAGTGAAATATGCAGAAAATGCATTTGTTTTCCCACATTTCGGACTTTCTGGAGGTGTCTGGGTAATACATTCTGGGCCGATTTGCGCAAATCATGCCTCTGCGGATTCCCATGGGTGTCCTTTTTTCAGAAATGCATGGGGTTCCCTGATTTCCTTGGTGGCTTGGACACCCAAGGCCCATATCTGTATGTTGTGCTTGTCTGGAGAAAGTGTCAAATTCAGGTGACGAAACAGACTTGGGGTTACCTGTGTTTTAGGCATTCCCCCTGGCGCCCAGGTAGATGCACCCACACATGTGAGGTACCGTTTTCATCGGGACTCCTGTGGGAACGCGGGACAGTAGGCCATGTGTTGTTGGCGGCGTGTTTCGATGTGTGCACCGAGTGAAATGTGCGGAAAATGCGTTATTTTCCCCACATTTCGGACTTTCTGGGGTGTCTGGGTAATAAATTCTGGACCGATTTGCGCAAATCATACCTCTGCGGATTCCGACGGGTGTCCTCTTTTCAGAAATGCATGGGGTTCCCTGATTTCCTTGGTGGCTTGGGCACCCGAGGCCCATATCTGTATGTTGTGCTTGTCTGGCGAAAGTGTCAAATTCAGGTGTTGAAACAGACTTGGGGTTACCTGTGTTTTAGGCTTTCCCCTTGGCACCCAGGTAGGTGCACCCACACATGTGAGGTACCGTTTTCATCGGGACACCTGTGGGAATACGGGACAGTAGGCCATGTGTTGTTGGCGGCGTGTTTCGATGGGTGCGCTGAGTGAAATGTGCGGAAAATGCATTTTTATTCCCACATTTCGGACTTTGCGGGGGTGTCTGGGTAATACATTCTGGGCCGATTTGCGCATATCATACCTCTGCGGATTTCCACGGATGTTCTCTTTTCGGAAATGCATGGGGTTCCCTGTTTTCCTTGGTGGCTTAGACACCCTAGGCCCAAATCTGTAGGTTGCCCACATGAACAAAATTGTCAGTGGCGAAAGGCTTGGGGTTACCAGTGGGTTACCCTTTTCCTTTTGCGCCCCCGTTAGGTGCACCCACACATGTGAGGTACCGTTTTCATCGGGAAAAATGTGGGGACGCGGGACGGTAGGACATATGTTGTTGCCGGCGTGTTTCGATGGGTACGCCGAGTGAAATGTGCGGAAAATGCGTTTTTTTTCCACACATTTCGGACTTTGCAGAGGGGGTCTGGGTAATACATTTTGGGCCCATTTGCACAAATCATACATCTGCGGATTCCCACTGGTGTCCTCTTTCCGGAAATGAATGGGGTTCCCTGTTTTCCTTGGTGGCTTGGACACCCGAGGCCCATATCTGTATGTTGTGTTTGTCTGGAGAAAGTGTCAAATTCAGGTGTCGAAACAGACTTGGGGTTACCTGTGTTTTAGGCTTTCCCTTTGGCGCCCAGGTAGGTGCACCCACACATGTGAGGTACCATTTTCATCGGGACACCTTTGGAAACGCGGGACAGTAGGTCATATGTTGTTTGCGGCGTGTTTCGATGGGTGCGCCGAGTGAAATGTGCGGAAAATGCGTTTTTTTCCCCACATTTCGGACTTTACGGGGGGGGGACTCGGTAATACATTTTGGGCCGATTTTCACAAATCATACCTCTGCGGATTCCCACGGGTGTCCTCTTTTTGGAAATGCATGGGGTTCCCTGTTTTCCTTGGTGGCTTGGACACCGGAGGCCCATATCTGTATGTTGTGCTTGTTTGGAGAAATTGTCAAATTCAGGTGTAGAAACAGACTTGGGGTTTCCTGTGTTTTAGGCTTTCCCCTTGGCGCCCAAGTAGGTGCACCCACAAATGTGAGGTACCGTTTTCATCGGGACACCTGTGGGAACGCGGGACGGTAAGCCACGTGTTGTTGGCACGTGGTTCGATGGGTGCGGCGAGTGAAATGTGCGGACATTTTTTTTCCCACATTTCGGAATTTGCGGGGGTGTCTGGGTAATACATTCTGGGCCGATTTGCGCAAATCATACCTCTGCGGATTCCCACGGGTGTCCTCTTTTTGGAAATGTATGGGGTTCCCTATTTCCCTTGGTGGCTTGGACACCCGAGGCCCATATCTGTATGTTGTGCTTGTTTGGAGAAAGTGTCAAATTCAGGTGTCGAAACAGACTTGGGTTTACCTGTGTTTTAGGCTTTCCTCTTGGCACCCAGGTAGGTGCACCCACACATGTGAGGTACCGTTTTCATCGGGACACCTGTGGGAACACGGGACGGTAGGTCATGTGTTGTTGGCGGCGTGTTTCGATGGGTGCGCTGAGTGAAATGTGCGGAAAATGGTTTTTATTCCCACATTTCGGACTTTGCGGGGGTTTCTGGGTAATACATTCTGGGCCGATTTGCGCAAATCATACCTCTGCGGATTTCCACGGATGTTCTCTTTTCGGAAATGCATAGGGTTCCCTCTTTTCCTTGGTGGCTTAGACACCCGAGGCCCATATCTGTATGTTGCGCTTGTCTGGAGAAAGTGTCAAATTCAGGTGTGGAAACAGACTTGGGTTACTTGTGTTTTAGGCTTTCCCCTTGTTGCCCAGGTAGCTGCATCCACACATTTGAGGTAACTTTCTCATCGGGACACGTGTGGGAACGCGGGACGGTAGGCCATGTGTTGTTGGCGGCGTGTTTCGATGGGTGCGCCGAGTGAAATGTGCGTAAAATTTGTTTTTTTCCCACATTTTGGAATTTGACGGGGTGTCTGGGTAATAAATTCTGGGCGGATTTCCCAAATCATACCTCTGTGGATTCCCACAGGTGTCCTCTTTTCGGAAATGCATGGGGTTCCCTGTTTTCCTTTGTGGCTTGGACACCTGAGACCCATATCTGTATGTTGTGCTTGTCTGGAGAAAGTGTCAAATTCAGGTGTCGAAACAGACTTGGGGTTACCTGTGTTTTAGGCATTCCCCTTGGCTCCCAGGTAGGTGCACCCACACATGTGAGGTACCGTTTTCATCGGGATACCTGTGGGAGTCCGGGACGGCAGGTCATGTGTTGTTGGCAGCGTGTTTCGATGGGTGCGCCGAGTGAAAAATGCAGAAAATGCGTTTGTTTTCCCACATTTCGGACTTTCTGGGGTGTCTGGGTAATAAATTCTGGGCCGATTTGCGCAAATCATACCTCTGCGGATTCCGACGGGTGTCCTCTTTTCAGAAATGCATGGGGTTCCCTGATTTCCTTGGTGGCTTGGGCACCCGAGGCCCATATCTGTATGTTGTGCTTGTCTGGCGAAAGTGTCAAATTCAGGTGTTGAAACAGACTTGGGGTTACCTGTGTTTTAGGCTTTCCCCTTGGCGCCCAGGTAGGTGCATGTTATGTACAAAGGGAGGCTTTCACATAACCAGTAGTTTAAAGGTAAAGAACCTTTTATTTGCAAGTTGATGACATAAGACGACCCCCAGCAGGAGGAGTACAATCTTCCCACTAAGGCCCTGCTTCTTCACTGGCTCTCCTTGGAACCCTGCTACATAAGATGCAGTTCTATGTTCTATAGTATCTAAGTGACAATAGACATAGTGAAGGAAATATTATACACTCATGGTTTAACAGGTAAACATTGGAAACACTGCACATCCTAACACCTCTCCTCCTTAAACATAACAAGTAACTGTGTGGGTGAGGACCCACTAAAATTGAAACCTGTAAAACACATATTGAACAACTGAAATTGAAACCTGTAAAATAAATATTATACACTCGTGGTTTAACAGGTAAAACATTGGATGCACTGCAAGTCCTGGCACAAATCAAGAGCATAGATATATGACATCTAGTGGTTGATTAGGTAGAGTCACAAGAAAGTCCCTGTCTCCAACTAACTGAAGACAAATTAACATTGAAACGGAAAAGCCACTCTTTCCTTATTCCAAATAGCTCCTCCTTTGACCAACACTGACAAACCCAAGTCTTTCACAACTTGCTTGGGTTCAGAAAACAACGAGGCTCCTTTACGAACTTTGGTGGGGAGCTTGACTTTAATCCAATCACCCTCTTTGACCTTGAGTTCCCTACAACAATTCTTCTGATCATACCTCTCCTTGGATATAACTCCAGCTTCGAAAATTCTCCTTTTTACACTCTCTAGATCCACATCCACCATTTTTGATTTGCCCATCCAACCTGGACATAAATGAGTATTTGGTTTTCTTCCTCTCAAGATCTCAAATGGACTCACGCCTGTGACACTATGGGTAGTTAGCCTATACTGGAACGTGCGTTCCATCACTGTTCTCACCCAATCTCCTCCAGTAGCCACCGCTATCCTAATAGCCTCCATCAGAGTCCTATTAAATCGTTCCACACACCCATTACTCTGGGGATGATATAAAGAAGTATTCACCTGCTCAATCCCATGATTCTCTAAGAATTCTTTAAACTCTCTGGAAACAAGTTGGGTCCCATTGTCAGACAAACACTTTCTTGGAAACCCTTCTCTCCAAAACAGTTGTTCCAAAAATCTGATTATACTACTACTGGATATGTCCTTGAGTACACATACCTCCGGCCATTTTGATAATAAATCCATGACTACTAATAGGTAGCTATCTCTGCCACCACCAATATTAAATGGACCGAGGAGATCCAACGCAATTTCGTCCCAAGGGACACGCGGGGACTCCCTCACTACCATGGGACCTTTTTGCACTTTCAAGCCTTTGTTTCCCTCAATACATTCCACACAGTCTTTGACTTGTTCCTCTATGTCCTTGTCGATACCAGGCCACCAAAATTCAGACCTCACAAGTCCCTTCGTCCTGGCCAGACCTAAATGCCCAACATGGGCCAACTCCAAGACAGACTTCCTCATACCGACTGGCACAACCATCTGGTGACCCTTGTATAAATAACCATCCTGAATCCATAGCTCCTCCCTCACTTTGGCAAAACCATTCATCTCGCCCCTGTGGCTCTTAATTTTACCTTCTGCAACCAGAGTAAGTACTCCTTGATATACAACATCCTCCGTGCAAGACACATCCCACTCACTTTTCTTTAATGTTTCATGCACCTGGAATATTTCTGCACTCTCCTCTGAACTTGTAAAGTCACTATCGTCAGAAATTTCCCTCTGGACAGATCTAGACAAGGCGTCTGCAACCACATTAACCTCCCCCTTTACGTGGAGCATGGTATACTGTAACCCTTGCAATGCCGTGACCCATTTCATAATGCGTCTTGACACTCCCTCCAAACCACCTTTCGTAAAAATTCCAACCAAGGGTTTATGGTCAGTGCAAATGGTGAAACTCCTCCCCCACAAGAATCTTTTAAATTTCTCGACACCCCAAACGCATGCTAGAGCCTCCTTCTCAATAACTGAATATCTAGATTCTGGGCCCTTCAAAGACCTGGACGCAAAAGCCACAGTCTGTAAACCTGTCTGATCCTCCTGCATCAGTACAGCCCCAACACCATAATCACTGGCATCAACAAAAAGCAATGTGGGTTTACTTTCCTCAAATATTTTCAAAATGGGAGCATTGACAATAGCCTCTTTTATCATAAAAAATTCTTTCTTGCACCGGTCACACCATTTAAAAACGACTCCCTTGCGAGTGAGAAATCTCATATTCCTCGACATTTCTGCTAACCCCTTGACAAATTTGCCGTAAAACTCCACCAGTCCCAAAAATGATAGTATGTCCCCTTTAGACTTAGGCTACTCCATTCTTTTTATGGCCTCAATAGCCTCCTCCTTGGGTCTAATCCCTTCCCCAGTGATCTCATGACCCAGGTACACCACTTTGTTGGCTTTAAAAGTACATTTTTCCAAGGCAACGGTGAGGCCTGCCTCCTTCAAAATATCCAAAACTCTTTTCAAACGAACATCATGCTCCTTCTCATCGCTCCCACATACAAGAACATCATCCTGATAACACATCACCCCTTTTTCACCCCCAAGTAATTTATGCATAATACTCTGAAACACACTTGCGGCTGAGACCAAACCAAATGGCATGCGAACACACCTGAACAATCCAATCGGGGTGATGAAGGCGGTGAGATCCCTGGAATTAGGGTGCAATTCAACCTGATGGTAGGCCGATTTAAGATCTAGTATGGAGAACACTTTTGACCCAGCTACTCCCACCATCAAATCATCTATTCGGGGAAGAGGAAACCTGTCTGCCACAACCATGCTGTTTAGATGTCTAAGATCTATACAGAGCCTCAAAGACCCATTGCCTTTTCTGACTACAACTATAGGACTGACCCATTCAGATGCTTCTATCTTTTCAATGACACCATCTCTTTCCATTCTCTTGAGTTCTTCCTCTACATCTCCTCTAAGAGCAAGAGGAATAGTTCGCAATTTTGCAATCTTAGGGACAGCTCCTTTCTTTAGGCGAATTACATGTACAAAGCCCTTAAGACACCCCAATTTCCCAGATAACGTGGTTTGTATCTCTGTGGGCTCTCCTCCCACAACAGACATTACCTGCTCGGGATGACTTGCCTCAAGCCTTATCTTCAATTCAGCTTGATCACTCCATGACAACAATTCACCCCCTCTGTTGGTAACATACACACAACCTTTGGCCTTCCTGTCCTTAAACTGTAATTCAGCATCAAAGCAACCTATAATATCTATGGGAACATCTCCATAAGCATTTGCTTTAACAGTATTTTCCCACAGAGTACAACTATCGAATTTGTTCCTCCACACTTCCACACTTATCAAGGTGTAGTCAGCACCACTATCCATTAGCATGCGTACGGGTACACCTCGAATTACAACCTCAGCATAAGGTTTCTGCATTTTCACTCTGCCATTGACAGCATTCACTGTAAATACCACTTCTCTGCCATCCTCACAATATGACTCATCTTCATAACTTGCACTTATTTCATGCACTTGATTTGACCCAGCATTAAAATTTCTACAACATCGGGCAATGTGCCCTCTCACACCACACTCATTGCATATGATATGAATAGCAAAGCAATCCTTATCCGAGGCTATATGCGACAAGCTTCCACATCTAATGCATCTTCTCCCTGGAAAACCTCTGGATTGTCCTGAATCCCTAACCATCTTGAAAGAATTCATGTCTTTGGGAATCCCTCTGCTATCTTTTGCAGGAACCCATTGACGCCATCCTCTGCCAGTTGCCGGTCTGTTCTCTTCGCTCCTTTTAGCATTCTGCGAGGCGCGTCTTGGATTCCACGTACTCTGCCTCTGAACAACCTTTGACACCTTCAGCACTGAACCCTGACTCTCATCCAACTTGGGTTTACCATTGTTCACAGTATCCGATTGAAGAACTTCAATGCACTTATCTGTGTGTTCCACCATTTTCGCTATCTCAATTGCTCGATCCAAAGTGGGGTTCCTCTCTTTCCATAGTTCTTTCCTAATACTGTCATTGGAACATTTAATCATTAGCTGGTCTCTCAAGTGCTCATCCTGACAGTGAGTGAATTTGCATTTCACTGCTAAGCCCCTTAAAGCCGTGACAAAATCCTCAATACTTTCCCCATTCTTCTGCTCTCTCGTGGCAAATTTATATCTTTCCAATATAATGTTCTCCTCCACTCTAAAATGCCTGTCCAGTTTGGCTAATGTCCTTTCATATGGACCAGCATCCAAAATGTCAGAAGGCTCTGGCAATCTCTTTAAGACCTCTTGGCCTGCAGTTCCCAAACAGTGAAATAGCAATGCCTCCTTGCGCTCATTGGAGTAGTTGGCACCAAACACTGCTAAGGCATATTTGCTGAATCCTTCCTTCCAGTCTTCCCATCTAACCCTGGGTTCACCTGGCACTGCCAGAAAAAACACAGGAGCAGGCACATTTGCCATGTCTCAAAGTTGCAGAATAGAATAACAAGCTTGCAATTCTGGTTTAACCAATAGAGCTCCCACCCAAACAGGTAGGTGACACTAATTAAAAGATAGCTGCTTGGTTATGTACTCACCCTGGAGCGCCTCACCAGGGTCATCGGCGGCGACTCCTTTCTCAACCTTGCTCAGTGTGGGGCCATGGTGTCCAATGGCCGCTCGGAAAACACACAACCCAAAATCCAATTATAAAAGTGCCAAAGCCGTGTCTTTGCCAGCCCGGTCTCCACAAGTTCAACAAAATTGCAGGGGTCCAATTCCAGCTCCCACAGACCACGGAGCCTCCAGGGGTTTTCCTCTGGCGCTAGCAATGTCCCTCCGGTGGATGCCACACACTGGATGTCAGGCCGTCAATAATCCACTGAAAAAGGCCCTCCCTCAGGCAAGTCAGGCTGGCTCCGCTCCACAGCCAGCACACTAGATCTGTAGAAAAGGCGCTGGGGGTCGTCCTCGGGGTCCCAGTCAAAATCCTCGTTGCCAAATGTTATGTACAAAGGGAGGCTTTCACATAACCAGTAGTTTAAAGGTAAAGAACCTTTTATTTGCAAGTTGATGACATAAGACGACCCCCAGCAGGAGGAGTACAATCTTCCCACTAAGGCCCTGCTTCTTCACTGGCTCTCCTTGGAACCCTGCTACATAAGATGCACTTCTATGTTCTATAGTATCTAAGTGACAATAGACATAGTGAAGGAAATATTATACACTCATGGTTTAACAGGTAAACATTGGAAACACTGCACATCCTAACAGTGCACCACATATGTGAGGTACCGTTTTCATCGGGACACCTGTGGGAACGCGGGATGGTAGGCCATGTGTTGCTGGCGGCGTGTTTCGATGGGTGCGCCGAGTGAAATGTGTGGAAAATGTGTTTTTTTACCCACATTTCAGACTTTGCGGGGGTGTCTGGGTATTAAATTCTGGGCCGATTTGCACAAATCATACCTCTGCAGATTCCCACGGGTGTCCTCTTTCCGGAAATGAATGGGGTTTCCTATTTTCCTTGGTGGCTTGGACACCCGAGGCCCATATCTGTATGTTGTGCTTGTCTGGAGAAAGTGTCAAATTCAGGTGTCGAAACAGACTTGGGGTTACCTGTGTTTTAGGCTTTCCCTTTGGTGCCCAGGTAGGTGCACCCACATATGTGAGGTACCGTTTTCATCGGGACACCTTTGGGAACGCGGGACGGTAGGCCATATGTTGTTGGCGGCGTGTTTCGATGGGTGCGCCGAGTCAAATGTGCAGAAAATGCGTTTTTTCCCCCACATTTCGGACTTTGCGGGGGGTCTGGGTAATACATTTAGGGCCGATTTACACAAATCATACCTCTGCGGATTCCCACGGGTGTCCTCTTTCCGGAAATGAATGGGGTTCCCTGTTTTCCTTGGTGGCTTGGACACCCGAGGCCCATATCTGTATGTTGTGCTTGTCTGGAGAAAGTGTCAAATTCAGGTGTCGAAACAGACTTGGGGTTACCTGTGTTTTAGGCTTTCCCTTTGGTGCCCAGGTAGGTGCACCCACACATGTGAGGTACCGTTTTCATCTGGACACCTGTGGGAACGCGGGATGGTAGGCCATGTGTTGTTGGCGGCGTGTTTCGATGGGTGCGCCGAGTGAAATGGGTGGAAAATGTGTTTTTTTCCCAACATTTCGGACTTTACGGGGGTGTCTGGGTATTACATTCTGGGCCGATTTGCACAAATCATACCTCTGCGGATTCCCACGGGTGTCCTCTTTCCGGAAATGAATGGGGTTCCCTGTTTTCCTTGGTGGCTTGGACACCCGAGGCCCATATCTGTATGTTGTGCTTGTCTGGAGAAAGTGTCAAATTCAGGTGTCGAAACAGACTTGGGGTTACCTGTGTTTTAGGCTTTCCCTTTGGTGCCCAGGTAGGTGCACCCACACATGTGATGTACCGTTTTCATCTGGACACCTGTGGGAACGCGGGATGGTAGGCCATGTGTTGTTGACGGCGTGTTTCGATGGGTGCGCCAAGTGAAATGTGTGGAAAATGTGTTTTTTTCCCCACATTCCGGACTTTGCAGAGGGTCTGGGTAATACATTTTGGTCCGATTTGCACAAATCATACCTCTGCGGATTCCCACGGGTGTCCTCTTTTTGGAAATGCATGGGGTTCCCTGTTTTCCTTGGTGGCTTGGACACCGGAGGCCCATATCTGTATGTTGTGCTTGTCTGGAGAAATTGTGAAATTCAGGTGTCGAAACAGACTTGGGGTTACCTGTGTTTTAGGCTTTCCCCTTCGCACCCAGGTAGGTGCACCCAAACATGTGAGGTACCTTTCTCATCGGGACACCTGTGGGAACGTGGGACGGTAGGCCATGTGTTGTTGGCAGCGTGTTTCGATGGGTGCACCACGTGAAATGTGCAGAAATTGCATTTTTTTCCCCACATTTGGGACTTTGCAGGGGTGTCTGGGTAATAAATTCTTGCTCGATTTGCGCAAATTATACCTCTGCAGATTCCCACAGGTGTCCTCTTTTCGGAAATGCATGGGGTTCCCTGATTTCCTTGGTGGCTTGGACACCCGAGGCCCATATCTGTATGTTGTGCTTGTCTGGAGACAGTGTCAAATGCAGGTGTCGAAACAGACTTGGGGTTACCTGTGTTTTAGGCTTTCCCCCTGTCGCCCAGGTAGGTGCACCCACACATGTGAGGTACCGTTTTCATCGGGACACCTGTGGGAAGGCGGGACAGTAGGTCATGTGTTGTTGGCGGCATGTTTCAATGGGTGCGCCGAGTGAAATGTGCGGGAAATCTGTTTTTTTCCCACATTTTGGACTTTGAGGGGGTGTCTGTGTAATAAATTCTGGGCAGATTTGCGCAAATCATACCTCTGTGGATTCCCACGGGTGTCCTCTTTTCGGAAATGCATGGGGTTCCCTGTTTTCATTGGTGTCTTGGACACCAGAGGCCCATATCTGTATGTTGCGCTTGTCTGGAGAAAGTGTCAAATTCAGGTGTGGGAACAGACTTGGGGTTACTTGTGTTTTAGGCTTTCCCCTTGGCGCCGGTAGCTGCACCCACACATGTGAGGTACTGTTTTCTTCGGGACATGTCTGGGAACGCGGGACAGTAGGCCATGTGTTGTTGGCAGTGTGTTTCGATGGGTGCACCAAATGAAATGTGCGGAAAATGCATTTTTTTCCCCGCATTTCGGATTTTGCGGGGGTGTCTGGGTAATACATTCTGGGCCAATTTGCGCAAATCATACCTCTGCCGATTTCCACGGGTGTCGTCTTTTCGGAAATGCATGGGGTTCCCTGATTTCCTTGGTGGCTTGGACACCCGAGGCCCATATCTGTATGTTGTGCTTGTCTGGAGAAAGTGTCAAATTCAGGTGTCGAAACAGAGTTGGGGTTACCTGTGTTTTAGGCTTTCCCCTTGGAACCCAGGTAGGTGCACCCACGCATGTGATGTACCATTTTCATCGGGACACCTGTGGGAACGTAGGACGGTAGGCCATGTATTGTTGGCCGCGTGTTTCGATGGGTGCGCCGAGTGAAATGTGCGGAAAATGTGTTTTTTTCCCCACATTTTGGACTTTGCGGCAGTGTCTGGGTAATACATTCTGGTCAGATTTGCGCAAATCATACCTCTGCGGATTCCCACAGGTGTCCTCTTTCCGGAAATGCATGGGGCCCCCGTTTTCCTTGGTGGCTTGGACACCCGAGGCCCATATCTGTATTTTGTGCTTGTCTGGAGAAAGTGTCAAATACAGGTGTTAAAACAGACTTGGGGTTACCTGTGTTTTAGGCTTTCCCCTTGGTGCCCAGGTAGGTGCACCCACACATGTGAGGTACGGTTTTCATCGGGATACCTGTGGGAATGCAGGAAGGTATAACATTTGTTGTGTTTGTGTGGTTTTCATAACGTTTTGACCCATTTGCTGGTGCCCTTTGTCACACAACCCTTTCATTTCCCAAATGTGACCTACATTTAGTCGCTGCTTTAGGCACCATACACTTTTGTAACCTGCATAAGTCACCTACTCTTGAAAAGGTCTGCCTGTGCTCTTTCAAAAAATGTATGCTTGCCGTTCCTCACCACATTGGTTTTCCCGATTTACACATGCTAAGTGCATCTGTTCAGGCCGTGAGCATAAACCTCCTGTGTTCCATGGCTCAGTGTTTGGCTTGTGGTATTGCTTGTTTTGTAAAACACTACCAAAAATGTGTGCTTTCCTAACTGCAAGAGTCGGGGGAATGTAGCGGAGCATTGCTTTTCTCAAAATTCATAGAAGCCATTGCCGTACCTAGCCAACCATGTCCAACATATACCTTTTTTTTTGGTCAATTTCCCGCTTTACCCCCAATCTATGGCATTTTCCCCTACCTAGTTGTTGCCTGACCTAAACAAATCACCCCTTCCTAAACTTGGAATTGTGTCTACTTTTCAGAAATATATGCCTTTCTGTCCTCCAATTCGGCTTTCCTACCCTTTTCTTCCATTCAGTCCATGCACGTCCAATTGGCAAAAATGGCCAAAATCGCCTATCTCTCACAAAACAGTTGATAACCACATCAAAATATTTTCCACTCAACCTGTTCTTGAAAGCCACGAAATTGGGGAATTCAGCACAGTAAACCATTTGTTCCTAGCTCTTACGAGGAAAAAACCACAGGCTTCTTTGTACATCATTTTATTGGCATTTTTTGAAAAAACCCAAAATGTTCGCCCTTTTTGCTTATTTTCTCTCACTCACCTACAGCAACCTAGAATTCCTGGGTGGCGTTACGACGACCTGCATGTGGGAAAAAAAGGAGCCATATTTGGCCGAGATATCTCATGTAACAAAAAAGTTACAAGGCTTTGAATGGCCACATACCGAAATCACCAAAAAAAGGCCTTGGCACTGGGGGGAAATACCCATGGCAGTTAAAGGGTTAATTTTCATTATTTCAAAGCAGATGGTATTTCTTTATCCATAATGGGAAATGCCATGTTATTTCAAAATATAAGGAATGCTTTACAGAGGATAATGTAAAGAAATCTGGAGGAAAATTAGTGAAAAAACAAAAAAAATACAAATGGAAAGGTTTTTCTTTAGAAACACCTTTAAAAATAGGAAAAGGCTCTTTTCAGAGCCACCATCAAACAGGAAATGGTGTGCCCTGGTTGCAATTTCTTTCCCCACCCTCACAGATTTCATGATATGTCCGCGGATACCGCGGTAGTCCGCAGAGCGCACATTTCACATTCAGGGATTTTGAGGCTGGCAGGCATGGAAATGGGTGTGATGTGTAAGGAGAGATTTTGGCAGAAGGTCTGTTTGCTGAGAGGAGAGCAGATGGCTATGGCAGTGTCTTTCAGGAGGCAGAGTGTCTATATTTTGGGTGACTCCTAGATAAATTGGTTGGAGGTGCATGCAGAGCCCTGTGGAGTGGCTGCACATCTTGGATTCCCTCATGTTGATGTGCACTGGTATGGAGTGCGCGGAATGAAGTGGCTGGATTTGGTTCCACTTTGTGCCACTTTGATGACACACCGTCATCCAGACATCATTATTAGTCCTTGTGGAGGGAACAGTTTAGGACTTATTAGTGGAATCTCCTTGCAGTTTGCAATGAAAGAATGACTTGGGAACGTCATGGACATGTGGACATGTTTACAAACTCCAGAGTAATTTTTTCTCGTATTGCGCAGAGACAAATGTGGCTGCGTTCTTCTTCATTTGGTCCGTAAATGGAGAAAGCGAGGCGCAATGTCAACAAGGCTGTTTGTGCTTTTTTGAGAGATGTTGGTATGTCCTCTTTTCACAATGAAAATATTATGTTTCGTAGCACAAACATTTTTCGCAGAGATGGAGTCCATCTTACTGATGTTGAGAATCAGATTTTTCTGTGAAATATACAAAATGCGACCCTTTTTGCAAGTATAGCAATTCTTTTTCCCGTAAGTGTTGACCACATAAACTTTCTGAAACACAAAAAGCACTACAAAAAGGCTCTTTTCAGAGCCACCACTTCCTCCCGGAGAAGATGGTTTTGATATCGCAACACTCCAAAAATGTTGCATGTCCGCGGACTGTCCACGCACTTCTAAAAATACCCAGAGGCCTGCACTATTTCATTGGCACTTCTATTTTTAAACTGTGACAGGTGGCTCTGAAAAGAGCCTTTTTTTGGTTTTTGTTGTTTTGTATTTTTGTTTTTGTTTTTCAGACATGACACATAAGGAAAGGAAGGGAAGGGAAGGGAAAGTAGGGCAGGGGCACCAACCACAGGGATAAGAAAAGGCAAGTGGAGAGAGGAAGATGTTGGGTGGGCCTCCATTGGCTAGGTGGCACTCTTTCTCATGCTCCTGGACCGAAGCCTCAAAAGGAATCCGAAATTGTTCCCCCCCTGCAGAGTACCGTATCGCAGTACATAGACAATACAGTGACCCTCGAAAGGTAAGGGTCTAGTGCGTCACGTAAGGCCTGCAATGCTGGTTCATGAATGCGCTGCCCCACAGGAGTGTCTCTTGTGGTGGCAGGAGCAGATTTGGAGGATGTTGTAGAGGAACTCAACCTATTACTTTGTTCAAAGGGGACGACCCTCCGTACTACCGCCTTGTGGTACGACCTCAGGTGTCGCTGCATGCTAGTGGTCCCGTAGCTGTACAAACCCAGTTTTCCTTGACTGAGCTTCATGTGGCACTCAGTGCAGCACACCTTGTGTGCATATGCCTTGGGTACCCCTCCAACAGTGGTAAAGAGCATCCACACCCGAGACTCACACTGGCTGGCAGTAGTAAGGACTTCCACTACCTCCTCCTCGTCTTCCTCGTCATCCCTCTCTACATCTCCACACCTGTTCCCCTCTCCAGGCCCTTAGGAAGGTGGTGGTGGTGGAGGGGCTGGGGGTGATGCTGAGTCAGAAGTAGCACTAGCAGCAGCAGCCATGGATGCCATCAGGACAGCTGTCAGGAATGAGGAATAGCAAAAGCTGAATAGTCTTGGTCAGCAGAAAGGAGCCAAAATAATTCCTGATAGATTCCAAAAACTGAGGAGCAGCGGTGGGGTGTGGCCTTTTATAGGGGCCCTGGGGAGCACTCCACGGACAGCTGCGCCATCCGCAGACAATTTGAACACCAAAAAGGCATCAAAAAGTACCAAAAAGTATCCAGATCGGTAGGGGCATACTCTGGGACCTCTTCAAGGGTGATTTTTCATAGAAAAACATCTTGAATTGCTCAAAAAAGTGTTTTTTCTGTGTCTGGGGGCCCGGACCCTGTCCGCGGTCAAGGGCCTACGCTCAGCGTGGGAGCGGTCACATGATGATGTCGCGGACATGTTTGTGAATGGGACAGCTGTCTGTAGGACACCGATTGCGCGGAATTGGCTGTACGCATGCGCATAGGTGTACTACGGACAGGGTTTGAGACCCCGAACGAATTGAAAGTGCGACCCACATGCAGCGGACAGTTCCGGACAGGCGTGATGTTCGTAGTACCCCAAGGGTGGGATGCGCATGCGCACAAGTGTCCGCCAGAAAGGGCTAGAGTCCCCAAACTAATTAAAGGTACGTCATAACTTTGTGGACCTGCAGACAGGGCAGGTGTTCTACAGACACCTCAATTTTGATTGCGGACAGACCGGACAGGTTAAGTGTCTGTAGGACACCCCACATTTTTATTAATTACGGACATTCTTGACAAATGCCTTGTTTGTAGGAACCCTAATGTGGAATGGGCATGCAGAGAGGTGTCCCCGGACAGGGCTAGGGTCCCCGAACTAATTAAAGGTGCGTCACAACTTTGCGGACATCCAGATAGGTTATTTATTCTACAGACACCTCCATTTCGATTGCGGACAGTACGAACCGTTTAAGTGTCCGTAGGATACCCCCAGTTTGATAAATTGCGGACATTCCGGACAGTCGGAAACAGGCTTTAAAAAAAACGCAGACACATATAGGAACAGTATACATATCACTTTATTTATATACAAAAATATACAAATTATGAAAGAGAGGGGGAAGCAGAAATGGAGACATATATAGGGGAATTGGGATTTTCTAGAGGTAGGGTGTTATGAGAGGAAGGGTTTGAGTTCTCATTGTAATGTTTTTTGGTGATGGGGAATTTTTGGGAATGGTTGACTGGGACAGGGAGAAGAGGTACAGGTGCACGTGGGGCAGTGATATTTATTTTTCTCCATGATATGTCTTTGTACAAAGTCTTTCAAATCAAGGAAATTGTTTAATAATTGATCCATGCACTAGATGATTTTCCACAGTGTCAGTTTGTTGTTCCATATGTTGTTGGAGTACTGCATGATGTACTGTTTTTGGAGCATTGTTGTTATTTTCTGTATGTACTGTTAAAGAACAAAATGTGTTAGGTACATGTGCAATAATGTGTATTAATTGGCTTACTTTGGAAACTGCAGTGCTTACCAGTAGTATCACTGTCTTCACTCATTTCATCCTGGGGAAAATGTTTTTTAAGACACTCCAGGGTGCTAGCCATTTCTGTGTAAAGAAAGATAAACACTTCTTTTGTGTATCCTACTAAACAAAGTGTATAGCTATAGGAATTAATGTAGTGTACTCACCAGTTTGTTTTTCAGTTTTGTTGTTAGTGCTTTGTTGGTTTGCTGTTGATATTTGCTGTGCAGTTTCTGTATAAAGCAGTAGTGACAAAATTCTGTTGGAGGCATAGGTTATTTCATTTTTTGGTATGATCCATTAGGCTGTATAGCCTATAGAACTGCATTGTTGGTTTCCCAAGTATACACTTTGTACTTCTAGTTTAGTTTTGTTTGTAATTAATTAATGTGCTGCTCTTTGAACATGTTTAGTGTGTTTGTTGTATGCTACAAGAATGTAAGATACCCCCTGAGCTTTGGACAGTGTGGATGATGCCAAGTCCACGGACAGTTGCATAGTACGCGGACCCTATGGCTATAGCATGGGCTAGGGGGTTCAGTATGTGGTATGGTATATGTACATAAAGTAATTGTATACTGGTGAAAAACATATGAAATTCAGTGAAAAAACATTGTTAGAGGACGTTAGGGTTAAGTTGCTCTACTAAAAACCTATCAAATTCAGTGAAAAACATTGTTAAAGGAACGTTATCGTTAAGTTGCACTACTAAAAAACGATCAAATTCAGTGAAAAAACGTTGTTAAAGGGACGTTATGGTAACAAGTAAAACCGAAAACCCCCAGAAATTCACCAGTTATGGTAAGCTAAGCAACCATAACTCGCGCCACCACCGTGCACTGCTAAGACTAATACCCTTGACATCAAAGATGACATCACAAATTTCATTCATGGCATCACTGATGACATCACATTGCATTTAGTTTTTATGCACAGCCTCTACAAGGGATTCTCATTATAATGTTGGCAAAAAAAATTCAAAAATCATTGGAAGAACTATCATGTGCCAAATAGTTAATTAGGTGATCCATTGGTATAAACACCATTGTGTTACTGACTCCATTCCAGTACATGAACAAACTCCTATACAAATGTAAGCATTCGCTGCAGCATACGCCATAGAGCTGCAATATTCAAAATCTTACTATGTTGGATAGTAAAATGATGAATCCTTTCGTTTCAGATTATTGTGTAATTTGAAACATGTAATAAGTACCTAACAATGTCTCCCTTACTGCATAATTGTACTACTAGACACAAAACATAAAGAAACCACAATGCATACAAATACGAGCATATACATGGAAAGCAAAGTAAGCAAAAAACCAGCAGCATTACCAGAAAGTGTTCATAACCTCACTATTTACATTCATGCACAGACATGATTGCTGTGTCTTAAGGCTGCTTCTTCCCCTATGTATATGTATTGTGTATGTATTGTATGATGGGAGTGGATTCTAAGGAAAGTAGTGTAAGTACATATGAGAAGAGTAAGGTCTACAAACACCTTTTGCATTTTTACTTCCTGACTGTCAGTGAAGAAAACCACCTGGCCTAGATATGTTAGTGAACAAAAAAGAAGGGGTAGCCAGACATGTGATGTCATGAATGAAATTTGTGATGTCATCTTTGATGTCATGGGTATTAGTCTTAGCAGTGCACGGTGGTGGCGCGAGTTATGGTTGCTCAGCTTACCATAACTGGTGAATTTCAGGGTTTTTTTGGTTTTACTTGTAAGCACAACGTCCCTTTAACAACGTTTTTTCACTGATATATGTATATATGTTAATGTTAAAGGTATTTGTATTGCGCACTGTCACCAACAGAAATGGTCCCCAGGCGCTCAAGTGGATCTGTAAGCGAGAAGACAGGGTAGGTTAGTAAGGTGAAGTGTGAGTACGATAGGGAGAGAAGTGGTGTCCTGTTGGCAGCTTCAGTTTGGTATACACCATGCGCTGAGCTTTGGTGCAAGTATCGGATCTATGTCAGTCCTCGTGCACTGTTGGTGTGGCTTATGTGTTGTTTGTTGTCGCGGTGTGGTGAAGTGCGTGTGGCTTGCTGTGCAAGAGGTGATTGTTTAGGTTTTTGTGTGAGTTAAGAATGCCAACATTTTTATCTTTTTGGTTAGTGGGTTATATGTCTCGCAGATGAGCTTCCCAGTTTGGCTACATTCCTAGATTTGGGGTCAAGTATGGTATGGCAGGGGCCCAGGTCTCGCAATACACTATTTGTCCTATACAATTGATAGAGATGGAGGCTATACCTGGAATCTAGAATCCTGTCAGGTAGGGGAGAGGCCTAGGTTTCAAAATACATTATGTTTCCTCTTACAGTAGACAGAGATGGAGGCTACACCTAGGTATGAGAGTCCTGCAGTGGATGCGATGCAGGCTAATGTTCACAAATTCTATCTAAGTGTGGCACTTGCTAACAGTCACTAATATAGCTAAATGCGACGCAGGTTATTGTTCACAATTCTATCCAAGTGTGGCACTTGCTAACATTCAGAGTTATAACTAGATGTGACGCAGGCTAATGTTCACAGTTCTATCTAAGTGTGGCACTTGTTAACAGTCACAAATATCTCGATGCGACGCAGGCTAATGTTCACAATTCTTTCTAAGTGTGACAATTGCTAACATTCACAAATATAACTAGATGTGGTGCAGGCTAATGTTCATATATGTATATTACCAAATTCAGATGGCCAAATTGCAGACTAGCAAATGTTAGTTGGTGTAGCAATGGCATACTGTACCACCAAGCAGCAGTTTAACAACACTTCAAGGAAGGTTATGTGAATAAATCCTTTTCTGTACGTTGAACTCCCCACCCAAAGAGCACCATCTCACCACTTCTACAACCGTGTGTGCTGCTTAATTGCAAGAAAAACAATCATTAAATGATATTGCAAAGGAAAAAATGACATCAGTTGACCAATACTGCTTTCATTTTCTCGGATCATGAAGTCCTCTTGTATGTGGGGCAGTGTGATTAAGTGGGTACCATGTGTTGGCCACCATCTTTGTATTCTTTATATGGATCATAAAGTCGTTCAATATCATTTTGTTTTTAATGTGTTATTTTAACAGGCACTACAATTTAATGGAACAGAGAAGAAATTTAAAATGGTTACTAAAATGTAACAGCAATATAAATGAGGATTCTACATTAAAGATGCAAGAAAACAACGAGTTGTTTTTGTTGTAAAATAATAGCACTCAAATAATGAACCACGTGTCTTAGTTTGGGTACGACGTTCCTTTAACAGTCGTTTTTTCAATGGGTTTTGCCAACAATTTCTTTCTCAAAATAATCATTCAAAATATAAGGGGCTGTGTGTGGGGGTAGGGAAAAGTGTCAAATTAACGGGGGAATCGACGGGACAGGGTAAGTGTGGGGGGCTTGGGGTTTGGGGGAGGGGGTTCCTTCCAAAAAGAAAAAATGTAACATTTGCAGAGTTTTTTCGAGAAAGAAAAGATTCGGCAAAAAACCCATTGAAAACATGACCGTCGATACGCGAACATAGAGCCCTTAGTTTGATTTAAGAATAACGCAAATCCTGATTAAATTACAGGGGTCCCCAGTAGCATAAGTTTTTTCCAATAGTTGATATGAAGATGAGACCAAAGAGAAAGGATACATAACACACTCCCCAATACCTGCAACATGTGTGCTTAATCTCAAAATTCATAGTTGTTATTTTTTTGTTGAGTAAATTCTCCACATTATAACACTTTCTCGTTTGTTTTACCATCTATAATATGGCCCATTTACAATATGTCATTTTCAATACGTCCTTGTTCAATTAAATCTATCACTAGAGGCACATTTCCAGATTGAGGTTGATTCAGATTGATGCTTAGAAATTCTTTTATTCATTGATATAATGGCCTTTCCAATGTAAAGTTTCCCACATGCAAACGCATTTACATTAGTAGTTCTGAAATTCGAAAAAAATCTCAATTTATATTTAAAATGTCCATGTGTGAAGGATTGATTCTATTCTCCTTGTAAATGTACATGCCTTAGGATCACCACATGTATCTGGCACATCGATAGTGCCCTTTCAATTTCATCGCACCTGAGCCAGTAGTCTGTCATGAGGCATGAACTAGGTTATCTTTAAGGTTTCTGCCTCTTATAAAAGCAAACCTTTTATGGTAAAACTATGATACATGCCCTAATATTCGCTGATGTTTTAATATCGTTGTCCTAATCACTGAATTATATTTATTTAATTTTTACACACATTATTGTATCTTCTTTATCTTATCTAATGGTATTTGGTATTCATAATTCTGTCCTGTCATGCTGTTTTCATAGCCCTTGGCATCATTTCTTTTGCAGAACATATATTCAGTATAGTCACCTTTCTATCATGTTTGCTTCTTCTCAATCGTCAGATTTCTTTTAAGCATTACTTTTTTTTCTTTTTACCACCAGGATAGTCCAACTGGAAGATTTTCTCAAAGAGTATTTGGGAGATAGCTTTAAAAGTACAGCAAAGTATGTTTATGTATTTGTTTTCTGAAGAGGGTGGTATAAAGTGTGTCATTATCCACCTTAATCAGAATATCTAAAGAAGACAATGCTTGCTTCCAGACATGGCACATTTTAAGTTTGGATTTCTCCTGTACAACCAGTCATGACAAATAACTAATTGTTTCTTTGTTCCTTGCCAGATCATTAACACATCATCTGTGTCTCGTTTGCAAAGATGTATGTTTTGAGAAAAGGGGATGCTGGTAACACATATATTGGTCTCTTCAAAGACTGACGTATACATTTCCCAAATTGAGGGCAAAAGCTGGCAGTACCAGTTCCTTTGATTTGTAAGAAAATTCTCCTTTAAAAGAAAAATATGTTTTTTAAGTGCTATTTTTTTACTATCAACAGTGAATGTTTCTACAAAACGTATAGCGCAGAGATACTCCCCCCTATGCTGGAAATGTATAACGAATCATTCGAGGGAGGCCGATTGCCAGACACGCTCAGAGAAGCGCTGATCGTACCACTACCCAAGCCTAACAAGCCGAGACAACATTGTGGATCGTATAGACCGCTGTCGATGTTGAACCAAGATAGTAAGATCCTGACAGCGGTCTTGGCGGACAGGCTGCGCAGGGTCATCGGCAGACTGATACACTCGGATCAGACAGGTTATGTCCCTGGCAGGAATATAACTCATAATCACAGGCGGCTCCACCGAGTGATAGAAGAAGGGAACAGAAGAGATGAGGAAATGGCAGTGATCTCCCTAGACGCAGTTAAGGCGTTTGATTCGGTGAGGTGGCTGTGGCTGTTTGCGGTCCTGAGGGAATATGGGTTTGGGCCAGGCTATATCAGATGGGCGAGACTACTGTATAGCCAGCCGACGGCTAGAGTGCGTACGGGATCAGTGATATCCGATAAGTGGCACCTAAGTAGGGGTACTAGGCAGGGATGTCCATGGTCCCCGATGTTATACATATTGGCCTTGGAACCCTTAGCGGTATATCTTAGACAGCAATATGACCTGGTGGGCATCGAGGTGGGAGGAAAGAGCCATTTGATATCCTTATATGCCGAGGACCTGCTGCTATACCTAAAGTATCCGGAAGAGAACCTCCAGTATATTTTGGAGGTCATGCAGAAGTATGCCGAATTGTCCGGCATAGCGGTTAATCCCGGCAAGTCGAGCATGTTCCCCCTAGGGTATTATTCGAGGGTCCCCACGGAACGCTTACCGGTATTGCCCGTGCCTTGGGCAGCCGAGTCCTTCCGATACCTCGGAATAGACATATATCACACTGTGGGAAACGAACATCTGCATAACACCCAGGTTGCTGTGGATAAAATCCGTGCGTCTATGCGATTTTGGGAAAAGCTGCCGCTAGCGATGATAGGGCGAGGGGCGTTGCTTAAAATGGTTGTTTTGCCTAGACTGCTGCATTTCTTCAACAACATACCATACTTAATAGCTAGGAAGTTCTTTACCAAACTCGACAGTATGTGCAGGGACTTCTTATGGCACGGCACTCGCAACCGAGTGGCGCTGTGGAAGCTACAAAACTTCTACGATAAAGGAGGGATTAAATTACCACATTTTGAGGCCTACTATGTAGCGAGCCAATTGCAATATGTTACACAGTGGCTCTCTGATGAGGAATCTCCCGAGTCCAGGTTGGTTGGGACAGATTGCACCCCGTTTTATTTGAAAGAGATCATCTGGGTCCCTAGACAAGACTTAAATCTTCGCCCTGGTATGCTTTTACTTGGGTGGAAAATGTGGCGTAGAGCATGCCAGCTACTGGAAAGCCCGGATCCGTGTTCGCCGCAGGTGCCACTGGTTGCTTTGACTGCGGGGGATGGTCAACTTAGAAAAACGATTAGAATGTACTGGGAATCGGTTGGGTTGGCCACGTTAGGAGATATATGGCAAGATGGGGCCATCAAGGATTTTGCAGACCTAGAAGAAGAGTCTGGGTTACATGGGGGCCAATACGTTACATACCTCAGGTTGGTACGGATTATCCGAAAATCGTGGCCTGAGACGGTGTTAGCGGAGGATCCGGACGCCCTGATAGATACAATATATGACATATCAGAAGGCGGACACGAGATCTCCAGATTGTATGAGGTGGTGATGTCCCGAGTGGGGAAGGACTTGACAGACTTGAGACTAGAATGGGAAACGGAGGTGGGGGTTCAGATGACTGATGGGATGTGGGAACGGGCTCTGGGATATCATAAAAAAGTGTCCAGAAATGCTAGATTACAGCAAATCCAACTATACATCACACACAGAGCGTATATGACCCCCAAGAGAATAGCTAAGTTTGCGAACTCGGGCAGGCAGGCATGCCCGAAATGTAACGAGGAGGACGCGGACATGACGCATATGTTCTGGTCCTGCCCAGTAATCGAAGTCTTCTGGAGAGAAGTGTCACAGAAGTTGGCTGACAAAGGGGTCCCGATAAGCATTGACACGACCTGGGCTTGCCTTCTAGGGGGGTTCCCCAGACCGAAGAACACCAGACACCTGGGGAAACTGAGAGACCTAGCGTATATACTCGCTAAGAGGAGGATAGCTATGAACTGGAAGCAATGCTACAAACCTAGGATAGAGATGTGGTGGAGGGATCTCCAGAAATGGGCGGAAGCCGAAACCATGGTCTGGCAAGAGGCATGCAGTAAATGCGGGGAGGAGGATGTGGGCAACCTAGTAGCCTGGAGGTCATTGGTCACTAGTCTGTTTGGGGTACGAGGAGAACCTACTGCATCGGAGAAGGAAGTCATCCGGCCACACCAGGTCGATACAGAACTACCCTGTGGATGAGCTCTTGGGGGGGAGGGGGGGAGTGTAGTGTTGTGTTTTGTTAAGTGTTTATTGTCTTACTGTATATAATGTCACAAGTTTGTTTATACTGTTTTCACTTAAAACAAAATAAAAATATATTTAAAAAAAAAAAAAACAGTGAATGTTGTAGGAACCGAATTTGTTGTATTCATTCTACAATTCGTTTTTACTTCCATTGCATATTCTTGTGAAATTACCAGAAATGTTGTTGTCGAATCAAATGGTAAAGTAGTTAATCTAGTTGAAGATCTGTGATTTGAATTGCAACAGAATTCTTCAACTAGATTAATTAATATGTGTAACCAAGAGTTCACAGTTTGAAATCTGGGGATCACAACTTTTTTGTGAGTGCTGTAATAAAAAATGTTATCATTACTCAACGGAATTAACCACATTTTATGAATTTTGGCAGACTAAATGCAGAGTCATCCTTACAGAGATTCTAACCTGAACTATGTAAGTTATATATGAATCTCTGCAGTAAGTGCACAATCAAAATAACACATAGAACGGTTAGTAAACATTACAAAACCAATACAAAGGGGGTTTTGGGGCAAATAACACTGTTCTCTAACTGCACCTGTCAAATTAAGCTTAATTACTGACACCTGGCTGCTTGTGGGCAGGCAGGGTGGATAATTGCCCTAACCCACCGACCGGCTAAACAACACCCATAGCAAACCTAAACACCAAGGTGCCAGAGAATCAAAACACTACATCAAACAAATAAAACAGATAACAGATTTATTTTTTTGTTTATTTCTCCCTCTACTTGCTGCCCTTATTTGGCCTTCTTCTGCAATGTAACGATGACCTCTTGGCATTCTTGCTCGCTTCTTATTGTTTTGGACAACGACAGTCGTGAAAAAGACCCTATTGGGTCGAAACACATGTTGGCTGATTGTACCAATATGTGTTTTCAAAGACTACTGATAAAAAAGCCTTTCTAATTCCATTTGCATTATCCGTTTTATTTGTTTGATGTGATGGCTTGACTCTGCGGACGGGGCGGTTTGAGTTTGTCTTGTGTAGAAACCAATGCCAACTTGTTTTAAACTTCTAAACACTTTTTACAACCTAAATTGTTATTTTGTTGCCATACAGGCTTTATTCACCTATAACAGAAATGGCAGTCTATAATGGCCACTAACAAAATGTCACTTTACAGTTAAGAGTAACAGAGGAAGGCTATTGCTAGTCTCGCCACCGCTCAGTAACTCAATGTGGCACTGATTTTGATGCAGGAGTTAAATGAGCGGTGGAGGTTTTCACCCTTTTCTTAATGTGGATGTTATTTCAGTGTGTACTGAACATGATGGTTATGTGTAGGTAATGCAAAAAACACTTCCACCTGAAATATGAAAGAAGAATAAATATTTTGAGCTAAGTCAGACATGCCACAATGACACCCAGTAGGCAATAATGGAGGTTCACATCTAGTTCAGAGCAACATGTGCAAAGCATTGTTGACATACAAACTGGCAGAAAGATAAGTCTTTTTCTTACAGTGCAGTGCTATTTCACACGCAGCTTCTTTAACCTAACACAGACAATTTTAAAGGCTGAAAACCTTTTTAAATAGGAATATCACCCTGTTATAACAGCAGTAGTATATGGTGCCCCCTTTTTTGCAAGGCAACATTTTTGACAGGTGAGAACGCCCCCTGCTTCCGGCCTTAGTCCTGCCTTCCGATTAATATGAGCTTAATATAAATTTAATATAAAATGTATATCAAAGATATCTATTTTGTAACAAATGTTTATTTCTTGTTTTTGTAGTTTGATATGATGTTGAGATGATTTGATATAAAGTGAATATAAAGTTTATATATAAATGTGGCTGTTAGCAGTGCGTCTGGTTTGCCTTTGTAAGTATTATTGATTAATATTATTGATAAGCCCTTTAAAGTATTTGATATTAATGTTATTGATTTTATTAATTTTATATTATTTTTCTATGAAGTTGGCGCATGTTTGATAAGAGTTTTATATACATGTACTATAAAGCTAGGCAGGGTGGCTGACGTTATCGTTTTATAGCAGTTTTTCTATAAATGTAATGTAAGAGGGATATTAGGTAGAGAACGTGAGATTTTTACTCATCTGCGCAGAACACTAATTGGTAGATTAGATACTAGCTCAAACAAGCTACTACTCCTTCGAACATGTGTGGTATATCAGCATGGGCCGGTAAAACATAAGGCTCAAAAATCCCTTATGAGCCATTTAACAAAGAACTATAAGGACATAAGGGTCTATCCATTGCGCCTACCACTCAATTTATATTACACACATTGAAAGTGAGTCCTTAAGTTTTCAAACTTTATATTTAATAGTGTATACTATTCTCATAATGTGCTTGGTCTTGCCAACACATGTTTCGACCTTAACGGATTAGATCTTTGTTAGGGCTGATACATTTCATAAAGTAATATACATTCATATATGATTCAAGCAAATATTGTAACACAATAATTTTACAAATTATAAATGAAAATATTACCGACCCGACAGTGTTACACAGCAGGGGGCGGGGGTTAACGGAAAAGAAAGAAAATGGAAAGAATACAGTCATATATCTGCACAATGTTATTTCATCACAAATTTCACAAACTCAAACATTTAATAGTCACCTCAGTGCAATTATGAAGACATTATATTATGTGGCATTACATATTGCGCAGACAACTTGAATCAGAGAGTCCACCCTCAACTATAGATTGAATTGAAACAAAGATTCAATTCCTAAGCCAAATTATGTGTAGTGCAAACCACCAAGTAATTTTTATAAGGAATCTAAAATGGAGTCATCCTCTTACAACATAAAGAGGGGGTGTCTTTATATTATATGTAAATCTCACCTTAGCACACTCTCAAAGATACAACCTTCACTTAATTCCAACTTCATTAGTTGATTGTTACTCTTCTCTAACCATAACTACACCTAGAGACAATCAGATAACTTCAATTAGTGAATCACTCTCTACTGACATTTTTTTTAAAGTAAAAAATGGTTCTTCCTTAAATGCACTTAGTATTGCGATATCCATTGTCTTACCTCACAACTATTTTTCAAAGTACATTGACTTCGTGAAATTCATGTTACTATTGAAAGCCTTCCAATTCTTGGATTCCTTTAAAATAACAAATACCCCAAACACAATCACTAACTTCGTGCATACTAACAGGGTTGAATTTCATCTAATGTGTAAAAGAAGCCCTCAAAACATTTGCCACCCCAGTTAATCAACAGTTAAATACAGAACCGGTCTGCGTGTCGGCGGCCGTGTCGCAAATGTGCCCCTCTAAAAGCTCCCAAAATGGATTTACTATATTAAGCTGCTGATAGCTTGCGACCGTTGGTCTCTGCAGAATTCTGCTTAAGGCAGCCGCGTTGTCTTGGTCTATTTGTTAGGAGCGTTGTTAGGAACATTGCCATGGCTTTGTACGTAGGCGTCCGACATCACGCGTATGCCACAAAATGAAGGATACGAAGTAAACATAAGTTTATAATCATATACCCATATCTTTCTTGGTGACCAATTATGCAATAAAAAGTACCTACTAATAGGCTAATTAACCTTGCATCCTCAGGTTTCATGGAATCACATGGATGACACTCTAACCACAAATTCCACCCTACTGATAGGGTTACAGCTTTTTTTAAACCACACAAAACGTGTCTGCTGGGTGGACACATCGATGCATTTGTGGCCGCGCTGTAAGCAGCTCCTTATTTTACAAAAATATTTACATTTTTGCTTAAGCTAGATATTCACAAACTTATTTTATACAGGTATCATTGTATAAGTTAAGTAAAGTCCATTTAATGAACGCATCAATTCTACATATACCTTCCCTTATAATGAGTCATTACTCTCTAATTTTTGTTAGTTAACATTAATTGGGTTCCATCAATATTCATATGGTATATGTACACATTAAGTTTGACAGATTGCTCATCCAATAGCTCATTAGTTGATTAAAAATAAACTTTACATTTCAACCTTGTCAACACAACTGGAAGGCCAGTACAGTTCAGAGGAAACCTCCCATCTCATGGTCCGAATTCAAAGCACACTGTACTATCCTATGCTTGCTAATCAGCCTGACCTCTGATCTGCGAAGTTCTTTTTGTCTGTCAACACCTCTAGGATTATTTGCTACAGGCTTTAAACCAATAAATCTAATGCCATCCTTAATATCCATCTGGTGGTGTAACTTCCAATGCACGGCTAAGGGTAATCTACTGTCATCTTTCTGAAGAGTATTGATGTTTTCTCTTATTCTGTCTGAATCCAAGTTCCCGGATGGTACTATGTATATAGATTAAACCACACAGGCAGATTACTGCATAGACCTCAAATTTAGTCTTGCAATTAATAAAATCAGAGATCTTCACTAATTCATCAATGTTAATTTTCACAGTTTTACATTCCAAGGTATATTGACACATACTATATTGTCCACATTTATAAAACCCATTCAATCCTTGATTCAGCCATGTACCCACTTTGGTTATTGTTTGCATGAATGATGGTACAAGGATATTTCTCACTGTTGGTGCTCTAGTATATACTATCAAGGGTTTGTCCTCAATATAGTTTGTTAGAACTGGATATAAAGTAAGTAACTTCCAGGGTTTCCGCAATAAGGAATATACTTTATTGCTATCTACCAAATATTGTGTCACCATTCTTACTTTATGGTGCATGTCCTCTTCACTTCTAATCTTAGGTTGTAATAGGTCCACTCTCTTCATTTTCTTGCTTCTCTGCTTTAATTAAGACCTCCTTTTTATAAAATTGCTGCAAAAATCTGTGATCCAGAATGTTACATTCTTCATTATACGCTAGATTTTCTCTACAGTTTCTCCGTGCTCTCACATACTCTCCACTAGGTATATTATTATTGTGTTACAATATTTGCTTGAATCATATATAAATGTATATTACGTTATGAAATGTATCAGCCCCGACGAAGACCCAATCTGTTAAGGTCGAAACACATGTTTATTTATTTGCATTTATAAAGCGCACACAACATCCCAGAGGCATTGTGGCGCTGTGTTGGCAGGACCAAGCACATTATAAGAATAGTATACTCTATTAAATATAAAGTTTTAAAAATTAAGGACTCACTTTCAGTGTTTGTAATAGAAATTGAGTGGTAGGCATAGTGGATATACCCTTATGTCCTTATAATATAAAAGGGAGGTTGTGTTTTTAAGGCACACTGTCATCATTCTAAAAATGTAAAGGAGAGGCTTGAGCTATAAATAGTTTTGGGAGGGTTGTGGAATTTTAAAGCGAATAAAAGCAGAATAAAATGTATAAATGTGATTAAATTCTTTTTTTATATTAGGTTGAGCAAGGCGGACATGCCCAGGCATGTCCAATTATGGAGCGGGCATGAGGCTAACAGCTGGGGGCGAGCATACCTGGGCATGCCCTGACACAAAACCATTGAAAATATAGAATGACAAAGTAGAGCTATGGGTTTAAAAAACAGCACAGCATGAATACAAATATGGAATATATAATCTATTAACATTAAAACATGTTAGAATGAATAGAGATGTTTGCTAAAGAAAAGGACGCGTTACAGGTCTGAGACCAAAAAGTTGAAAGCTATTGCTTTTGGCAGTGTAAAATGTAGTTCCACAGAGTGACACATTTTGGATATGTCAGCCAGTCAACAGTGTCTCTCAAACAAATAAAAAGTGGAGATCTCATTTCATGGCTGCAAAACACAGGCCTGCGCAGTTATAAACAAAATGACAGAATGCTTTGGCATTAGATTTTGCCATTTAAAAGACTCAGCGTTCAAAAAACACAGCTGCAGGGCCCATAGGCAGGCATGAAACCATTTAAAATATATCATGACAAAGCAGAGCTATGGGTTTAAAAAACAGCTAATTTGCACGGCCTGAGAATATATATTTTACTAACATTATACTTGATAGAATGAAAATAAGGCTTATTCGAGTTGACCAGTATTTACGCCACTGATATTAAGACCGTGAACATCATCTATAAGTAAATTCAAACCTGGACGGCCTGCAACTCACTGGCATTGAACAATGAGAAGACTGAGCTTCTTATCAATGCCTCGAGCCCTCGCTTAAAGAAAATGTACTCTAGGTATTCACATCTTTCCATCATGGGCAACCGGATCCCTTTAAGCAAGTCAGTGAAAACCTTAGGCATCATGCTTGACTCTGAGTTATCAATGAAATAGCACGTCTCAAGCATTCACTCCTCCTGCGGATACATTATAAAGCTTCTTCAACAGACCAGACCTTGCATAACCTTAAAAAACAGATCCCTCCTGGCCACCACTTTAGTCAACTTGCGGTTGGACTATTGCAATAGTTTGCTCACCGATACATCTCAATTCAACCGTGCCCACTTACAGACCATGCAGAATGGTGCCATCAGGGGAATTTATGGCATGGCTAAGAAGGACCATGTATCTGAATTCAGGAAAAGGCAAAACTGGCTCCCTGTTAAACAGAGAATCAGGCATAAGATCTTATCCCTGACTTATAAATGTCAGAACTCTGCTGCCCCACAGTACCTGGTGGGAAAGATCTCCTCCGAACAACCCACCAGAGTACTGCGCTCTAATGCACTCCACCCACCCTGAGATCCCCCTCCTCCCTGTCAGTTTTCAAGAAAACTATTAAGACTTCTGTTCAATTCGGAAGATTAATTGTTTCTGTTCCTGACTCTCTCATCTCCCCCTGAACTCTCTCACTCTCGTTGTTTGTATGTCTTTTGCTTTTTGTACACTCGGAGGCCTACGGGCATGTAGCGCTCTACAAAAAATAAAAATAAATAAAAAAATACGATATTTAATGCTGGGTTATGTTCCATGGGCTGCAAAGCACAGTCCTATGCAGGCAGATGTGGGATAGTCATGGTGATGCTGCTGGCAGGCTCACACACATAGAAACGGAAATGGGGCTCTTATCTATAATCCTCATAGCTGATGGAGGCAGCACATTCACAGCTGACGACACAGCCCCATGTGGTCTGGCACAGCTGTGAATCTTTTGACTTTGATTAACTCAGCGGAGTTCTTGTTTTCAATCAGGCAGCAGGAGGATGCAATCGTTAGGCTGAAACTATCACTTGTAAAAACATAGGGCCAGGGGTGTGTGGTATCTCAAAGTGGCAATGTGTTATGTAGAACATTTTTCTGCCATATAAGCTTGACTAACGAACTTGCAGAGGGCTGAGTCATACTTTATGTGCAGAATATGTCAAGGTTTAGGCTGCTGATAACAGGACACAGAGGGTGTGGGGTTAATTATAGGTGTTTAAAAGCAGATTTTGGAAGCCGGCCAGAAATATCGCGTTGGAGCTACATAGGTTTGCGGCTGCGCTGTGTCCTGGAGCATTCAAATTCTACTATCTGCAGGCCCTTTTCTATGAAAGACAAGAAAGAACATTAAGGTAAGATGGATTTCACATTCCAAATGAGGGGCAAAATGTTAAATGAAATTATGCATGCTGTTATTATTTTAGAGCCTATTTTCATGTAAACACACATGATCATGTAAGAAATGCATCTGTGAAAATAAAAAAAAAAACAACATTTGAAACAAGGAAAGAGTTCTCAATTTACATCGTGGGTTTGAAAGCAGTTTCTCTAAAAGTTATTGACCCAGTCACAAGTTAACATTATACTAATGAACAAATAAAATAAACTTTTAAAGTGATGTGTGTTATTATACATAATAAAAAGGACCACATAATAAAGAGTCAGACCATTTTATGAATTGTAAAAATATTTATTTCTATAAAAAAACAAAGAGGTTATGCATGAACAGCTTAATACAGAAAAGGCAGACATTTAATGCAATAGAAAAAATAAACATGCTGATTCAAATTCCCAATGCTCAGACAGGTAGAAGGACAGGTCACTTATGCGGTATAGATGCTTTAGAGATCGAGATATGGCAGGTGCGCTGTGAAATAGTGAAGGGCCTGGTAAAGATTAACATTAAAATATTTAATAGCCATAGGGGTGCATCAACCTGTCCGGTACCACAGTGTTATTTTCTCAAATACAACACAGAGCATCTTTTGTAGAGTGATGGTGCTAATATACCACTGTTATTTATTGCGCACTATACCCGGATGTGTAACGACGATAGACTGTAGGGTGTTACACGCATCTTTTTGTACAAAGGATTGTACCAGCTCTTTTAAACTGTCAAAATCTATTGCAGCCGTGTTGTTAACATTTAACTTTATACCTTTTACTTTCATGCTGACGGTTCCCAGAGATGTGCGATAGGCGTATTTTTTGGGGCCAGCCGATACAAACCTCACAATGTATTCTTCAGGAGCTAGCTCAGAAGTTGGATCCCCTAGATAGTTGCCTGTGGGTGGGTTGGCATCCCCAGGGTGGCTGACAAAAATAATGCTATCAGTTTTGTGCCTTGTTGAGAACCTGCCTTCTGACCTTATCTACCCATTTGCAGTCACACGCATAGACCCTGCTTCTGCATCTTGCCTCACATACAATGGAGGATTTCCTCAGTAATTCTGCCTACTTGAGCAAGTCTTCGCCTCGTTGGCGGGCTGCGACACGTGCCTCAATGCAGCATACAAGAGCTTTAGTACCCATAAATCCTTGCCACCATTGGCACTGCCACTGTCTCATTGGTCTTAGAGACCTGTTTGTGCCTTCCATTTTACAATTAATCAATAATTACTAAGAGATATACAGTGGAAAGTTAGATGTTCTTGCTTGCATTCTAAATCGTGGATTCCACATTTAAAATGAAGTTAACACAAATAACTTAGTTATGACAACTAAGTTAGTGGTTGACAACTAATCACACATTTCTGAAAGTCAAAAGCATCATGTGCAACGTTTTCCAACTAAACTCACCATTTTCAATTTGCACCGCCTAAGTATCTGTTTAACTTTTAATAGTTTGCCTCCCTTTTAAGTACTTAGAAATAACTTTTATAACATTTGACAAGCCCAACTTGTGTAAGCTCATAAAAATTATGTATGCTTTTGCCTAAACTTTCACAAGGGAAACTCCCACATCATGAAGTAAATCTGCCAAAAAAAAGAGAAGTTAATTAAGGAAAGTGTGGCATTTACACTTACGACCTCGAAAATTCAGCTGCCTTGCTTCTACCCCATCACTATATTTTAAATGTTGACCCTTTATCCATACAATGAGGACTTTCGAGACACACACACACACACACACACACACACACACACACACACACACACACACACACACACACACACACACACACACACACACACACACACACACACACACACACACACACACACACACACACACACACACACACACACACACACACACACACACACACACACACACACACACACACACACACACACACACACACACACACACACACACACACACACACACACACACACACACACACACACACACACACACACACACACACACACACACACACTCTCTCTCTCTCTCTCTCTCTCTCTCTCTATCTCTCTCTCTCTCTTTACCATTTGTCTCCACTACCCATATCTACTTTTCATTCCTGGATTTAAAGTATACCAATCAGATTCCTGGGATAGCATGTGACACTCCAGGCCACTCCCCGGACACGCCACTGGACCTGGGTAGAAATCAGAGTATAATGCTTCAATCTGGGCATGAAGTTGAAGCCTGTCTGATCAGGGAAACATGGTCTCTGTGCTTGAGTCTGCAAACAAGTCTGCGAATAGTCTCCATGTCCTTCACTTTTCAACTCCCAACTATTTGAATCCCTGAATTCTTTCATCCCCATCCTCCCACAATTGTCAACTAGACCTGCCCATCCTCCGTACCTAAAGTAAAAACCATTTGCAAACTTGCTGTCACAAGTCCAGGCCCTCCTCTATGTGAAAGCATTCACTTTACAAAGACCCCTTTTACCATAGTCGCGCCCGCAAGACTCAACCCCCTCCCACACTGTGACATGAGTTGCTCCAATCCAATTGCATCAAAACCAGCTTCTGTTTTGGTGGAATATCCATCCCTTAGTTTAAATAGCTTAGTATCTGAATGTATGCCAGGTACAATATTTCATCACAATCATCTGACGGCAGCAGTCGATCGACAGTATTGTTCATATCGACCATTCACCTCAGAACAGATGATAGAGTTTTGACCTGATGACTGACTACACTAAGTCCGAAATCCATTGGCACAAAAAGCATCTGCATATCAATGTGACTAATAAAAATGATCACAAACATCATTTTAATTGAAAAAACCTGGCTTCCCATATTCATTGAATGTGAACTTATGAACATTAAGGAACTTAAGCCACGGTGTTTAGGGTGCGCAGCCCTCACCGATGGCTATCCAGACTTGGTGCTTTTTGCCCACAGCTATTGTAATGCCCATCCCTCATTTCCCAATCTTCATTTTACTCTTGCCTCCTATTGCATGCCCACTTGTTCTTCTACCCCTCTGCAGGTTTTTTCCAGCCTTCTCTTTAAGGACCTACTGAGGTGCTTATGCCTGTGGCAAGGGGCAGCACTGGGGAATATGGTCATGGAGTTCTGATTTCCTGGTCCAAGCAGAAGGTGATGGTGGATATGACGGGCTTAGAGACAGTAACTTCCAGTTTTGTCCACGGCCACAGATATTACCTTATTTAGTACCCGTCTGCAGGTACAGTGCCAAGTTTGGATGCTGACTCTTCTCCTTCACGGCCAAAATGCAAAGTGTGTGGTGTGCGTAGGCAAGAATGAAAGTCCAAAATTGATTTACATTAACTCCAACGTATGGGGATCTGTTGAAGCAAAGCAAAGAAGAGGCGTAACACTATAGTGCCAGTTTAGGTAATTATAAGTTGGCAAAAGGTAAGGTGGTGTAGGCAGGCGTGGGGAGGTGGAGTGGACAAACACCTGAAGCAGCTGTGGTATTCCAGTCGGATTTCAGGAACCTTGGTACACCCAGCAACCAATAATACTGGCTGCACACTAAGATCCCGATTGGATGGTTGGAACTGAACGTTGGATTATAAGTCCTAATATGTTTATATTCATCTCCTAATCACCCCCATTGAAAAATGTAACCGCTTTCTTGGAAGTTCTCCTGGAATTTCTGACTATAAGTCACGGAATTGTTAGCTTACCAACCTGCGAAAGAGCGCGATCCTCGCATTGCATGATGGTCCTCTAAGAGCACTAATTCAATTAAGTACCACAAACTCCACGAGCCACTAAGATAACATTGTTTTAGTTCAGCCAATCTTCACTTCAAACAAATGCAAATCATGTCTTTCATGCACAGGCTGATGTTTGCTGTAGGAAGAATAACTGCAAATTCCAATTGAAAAAAAGGCCTTTGTCTTTGAGGCCTGAGCGTTTGACAATCATGGACAGCCCATTTGTGAAAGGACACACAATTTCAGATACAACTTGATCTTAAGTAGAGTGATAGTATGTTTTGCGCATTCTGCTGTCATTGACAGTTTCTCAACATGAACGTTCACAGGCAGTGGAGACGTCATTAAGGTCCAGTGCTCAGCAGTGTCAGCACTGGCACGGTTCCTTCAGAAAAGGTGTGCAATCACAACTCCATTCACCCAAGTACGACACAAGTGAGCTGCCTAAGAACGGTGAAAGCTACCCTGACGCCCAATGCCAATATAAATACAATTTGCCTTGACTGTAAAGCATGGATAGGACATGTTTAAGAGGCCTCCAGTGGGAGGTCCAAGCCTTCCTCCTTATTCTATCAATGTGTTAGTAAGTTTCTGAAACAGTAAGTGCCTCCTCAGTACCAGGGGCCTGCATACCTAAATCCATGGTCTCTTGGGCTCCTCAACCTCTCTAGGCTCCGTCTGGTTACCTGCACCCATCTTCCTTCAATGGCAAGGTGCTGCAGGTAACTCCCATTAAGCAGCAGTTGATGTGTGCCAAAGGGCCTGCTGGTCATCCTCCCCATGACTTCCTCATGGAGTCACTACGCCAGAACTCATTGGCCGTAGCCCGCCATTTCGCTACTTCAAGCAGTTCAACCTGCAGGACAGTTTACCTCTGGACTTGCAAAGAAAGTTGTGCTTCTTACCCAGTTCACAACTAAGCTGCCTTCTTCATCATTTGAGTCCGATCCTCTACTCACTCGCTCAATATATCCCGGTGCTATGAAATGGTTCATCTCTGCATGTAGCATGTTACAAAACTCCTAATAAATAAACACATAAATATATTCCGAATGGCAGACCACAGTCCTATGGCCATTATACTGGGGACTGAGATCCACTCTGTGTCCTGGGTGGGTGTGTGGTACAACAGGGCGGATTCCCAAAGATAGTCAGATATATGCATAGAAGGCACTAACCTCTCCTTTCATTAGTCCAGTACCCTAGTTCTGAATGCCTCGCCTTTCTCTGCTAGATCGCACAGCCCTGGATAAGAGTTCCATCCATTTTGGAGCCAGGACTGTTGTCTTAAGTCCCCACCACTTGGTGACTTGGGTGAGACACTAACTTCATGTTAGTGCAAAGCCTCTGATCATCCTTGTGGGGAACTAATGGAAGGTGTCCTGGCAAGACACCAAAGGAAGGACCCATCCACAAAAGTAAAACATCATTCATACCGAGCATCGTACCTGCATAATGTAGACATGAGTGCAATGCACCACATCCTCAAAGGGAACTAGAAGTGGACAGTAATCAAACTCGTGAGGATCTGCAATAGGGAAGAAAGGGCAGATTCCAAATGAAACTGAATCCTTTTTGGAAAAATCTGTCCTCGGACATAATCTTAAGGGGTTTTCCTGGGCTGTATGCGATGATTGCGGGAGGATCCTTTTTGAAACATCCATTGCCCTTTTCCCGTCCCACAACCAGAGTTCTGAAAAGGATCCTTAGTGCTCCCTATCCCTCTTCCCACCTCCGCGTCCCCTTGCTCAGAATCCGCGCCACCCTCCCATCATCCTTCTCGCATTGTATGTTCTCATGGTCAATTTCTGTTATCAGTTCCTCATCCCCGTTCCGCTAAACCACGATTCTGTTCGTTTTCTTTGTTTGCTCCACATTCCTGGAATTCTCTTCCTCGTATCTCTTAGTCCTGTCACTTCTTATTCTTTATTTCATACTTCTCTCAAGATCTATCTTCTTGAGTCTTAAAGGGAACTCTGTAAACTGTCTATAGCCTTTGATTTTACATTCGATTGGACTGCAAGTGTGTCTTGTTCAGCGCTTTAGCGTAAATCGCAATACTAATTACAAAAACAAGCCAACATAAAATACCCACACTCCTCCCACTACCCTCCTCCATTACCTTATCATCCCCACCTCCCTGACACATACACCCCCAATTATTGCTCCTCCTGGGACGTATTCTAGCTTCCTAGTATTGGTCAATGGATGTTGGACACTCATTATGTGAGTAACGTCCGTTGCCCAATACAGCTGTTTTGCAATACTGAACTAGAATTGAGCAAATGTTGGGGTCTTTAACAGATAATTGGGCTCAGGTGTGAGACCTCATCTGAAATGTGATTGTCTCTATACAATCTGTCATTCCTTACACAACGTGATATAATGTAGACAGTGCTAATCACCTGTTTCCACGAGTCATTAAATATTTTCCGGGGAGCGAAATGATTAAGGAAAGATGCATGTAATATGTTTTCAGATACACACCTGGAAAGGCTGCTCAAAGAGCCGAGGTCTGCCACCACTGGTAGTCCTGTGCAGGTGCATGTGCAGTGCTTCCTGGCATGTGAGCACTGTGACAATAGAGGAGGCAGGCTAGCCTACCGCCCATTGAAGAGGAGAGTAACCTGCTAGGCCTGCTTGGCGTCCATTGTCCAGTGGCATCGCCAGGAATCAAATTTAGGAGGGGCACAGAGGGGGCCAAAGACAAAAGTAGGGAGGGCACAGACATAAGTGGGGAGGGCCACCTATGAAAGGTAATGTGTGACATCACAAGCACTCCTGCAGAGAGGCTTTTGTGCACACCAACTACCCACACCCCACTGCACTTCCCCTCCCATCAAAATGCAGGCACGAAACAATTCAGTGACTAATGGCCCATCATTAGCAGTTTCGTGGCGACATTCTGATGGGAGGGGCTGAAAGATGCTCCATCACTGCTCTCTTTGAGACAAAAGGAGTATTGCCGTGTGATCTGCAGACCTTTGCCTCAGTGAATGTCACAAATAATTGCACAAACAGAGAACATGGTCACTGCTCGCCTTAGGTAGGGGGGAACAAGGGAGGGCACAGGACTTTGGGGGGGCACTGGCTTCCCCAGACCCCCCTAGCAACGCCACTGCGCCATGTCCTGGAGGACACCTGCTGGACAGCGTGCTAATAGCAGCTTCTGCCATCAGTATCTCACTGGCACTGAATTGGACAGAAAGACTTTTTTGCCACATACTGCATCAAGGGACCACTCCGATGTTGATAGTGCATGGTATAAATATACTTTAACATTAACATTAACATCCCATGTTAAGATAATCCACCCTCGCTTGCTCATCAAACACACAGGGCACTGTGTTGGATGCTCACTTCAAAGAGCAATGATTTTATCCATGCTGTTTTTAATTAAGAGAGGCTTGCAATTCTGCTGCCCTTGCTAGCTATGGATGAGCAACACGTTTGCTGATGCTGCTCCTAATGTACTTGCTCTTTGCAGACAGATATCAACTTGGAGGGGGTCATGTGCACCTGTCCTGTGTCACCAGTCCTGTGTATTAGAGTGAAGATTACAATGAAGCTATCCTTGCACTTATGTTATACCCCTCGCCAACACCTTGCTGTCTGTTTGGGATCTTGCTGCTGCCTGTGCTGTAGCTGGTCTGCATATTCCTGGGAAGCTTGCACCACAGCAGGCCTTGGGTGCGTGTGTGTGTGTGCAGTGTATGTGCAGGGCTGGTGCTACCACTGGGCCAGCTAGGTGCTTGCCTATGGTGGACTAAGAAGGGGGCACCAGTGTATGAAATAAGGGGACGTGCTGCGCTTGCCTCCAAAACCACACTGTGTTGATAAATTCATTCATTTTGCAGAGTTTGTTTTCACAGTTGCCTTTTCATGTATCCTTGCAGTGACCTATCCATGGAGGGGAGTGCAACGGGCATTTGGGTAAGGGACGGAGAGGACATCATGTTCACCTCCACTGCCCTACGCATTGAAGTAAGAGACGCAGATCTATTCATTTATTTGCACAGGCTGTGTGCTTGTGAATGCATTGTGCAACTGTTCTCCTGTGAGCGTAGCAATGTGTTTATGGATAAACAATTTGAAAGAATTGAAACTGTAGCACAAGCACCTTAGTGGGGTTTGGGGGTGCGGTCCTGGCTCCCAGGCCCAGGCCACACCCAGTCCTGAACCCAGAAGGTACACATACAGCCAACTAAAGGTCACAGAGAGTTCAACAGCCCAGCATGCCAGACAGCAGCAAGGCAGGTCAGTTTCTGTATTTAATTTCTCTAACTGACCAGCTGTGTACACATTAGAAATAGCAGTATTCACACTAGCCCTAAACTCATTTTGACTAAGCATATGTTTACATTTGTCTATTCCTTCTGAGTAATAGCCTTATTTCTGCAGCATGCAGATGTTTGGGTTTGATTTGGTTGGTGCCAAGGTCAGCCCGACTCCTTTTTTCATAACATGTTCCCTCTGTAGTGTAAGTCTAAACTTCCAAGCCTGGTTATGAGAGAAGGAGAGTGGTGTAAGAGAGCGGGGTCCAGGGAATGCACTGGGAATCAGGACTTCACTGCCAGAAGGGTGAATGAGTTAGTGTGTAAAGAAATGGTGTTAGGAAAGGATGGGGACCAGAGGATTGGAGAAACGGTGATGGGCTGAGTGGGAAGTGGGAAAAGGGGAAAGAGAGATGGGTGTGGTAGAGAAAAAAGGCTGCAGCAAAGAGAAAGTGAACAAAGGGTTTGGGAGTGGATTAGTGGGGGAGGATTTGCTGATGGGTACAGATTGAGAGAGGGAAAGAGCAGTTGGGAGGAAGATCAAAGGAGGGGAGAAAGGGTAAGGGACACTGAGGAGGAAGAACTCCCAGAAGAACACAACAGAAAGTAAGGGTTCAAGGAATAAGGCTGAAGCTAGCTTCCTGCTGGTCCCATATAATTTGTGACAGTGCCCGACAGACCTGGCCTTTTAGCCACAACGAAGAATTTTGCATTGTGGTGACATATAAACCTGTAGTTTTTGAAAGCCTGTATTTTAGAAAGGAAACGTCTATTGGCTTAAAATGTATCACTGATGATGGAAGATGTCACACACAACATGGGGGTACTTACAGCTTACAACAGCTTGATATCCGTGCAGAGTCTGCTGACAGGTTCGAATCCCGGAAGGGCAGGGCCAAACTCAGCCTTTCATCCTTCCGAGGTCGATAAATGAGCACCACACACCGTGGGTAATAATAAGCAGCGCTCAGATACCTCAGGGTTTGTAGCGCTATATAAATGATAAATTATTATTATTATTATTAGCAGCAGCTATATGAGGGGGAAATAAAGGGCTGGAGTGAAAACATTGGGGAGAGGAGGGTTTTCTACTCTGTCTTTGAAGAAGGAACAGACATGGTAAGTAACTGGAGTTGTATGTTCAGATCATAATGTGCCACAGTTCAAGTCGCCTGAACATTCTCAAACAGTAAAATGGACATAGCAATGTGTTAAAAAAGTATTTGACCGCCCATTCATAAGGTGCTCGGGAGTGGTGTCCTGGATCTTTTCCATCACATGCATCATCAGCAGGTGAGAAAAGGGCAGTGCTTAATTTGAAATGAATTAAGTGCCAGAGCCCAAATATTTTCCAGCATGCCTGTGACACTGAGGGTGTGCAATTCCTCACCCCTGCTGCAACCCCCCATAGCTGCTCCCCACAGTTTTGACACAATTGTGGTTAAACTACAGCAAGTGCCTGCTAATTGAGTTTGATGGATGTGCTGACTATCACTACTTCATAATCAAACTTAGACTGTGACCATAAAGGTCAGGGCTAAAAGATAAGTACCAGGGATGAACCCTGGCAAACACTCCCACAAATTAAGCACCTTCTCAGCATTGTATCAGTGTCGAGGGGAGCTAAAGGCACATTATCTAAATCACGTGTGCTTGCTGTCAGGATGGGTGAACACTTGAAGCTGGCTGCTGTGCAGATAAAATGAAGTTTATGGCGGGAGACAACAGGCAAAATGCAGTTGAGGTGAGAAGTATGAACAAGCAGAAGCTGTTCTTTTTGCAAACACAGTTCACAAAATTCCTCTTAAAATGTGGATCATAACATATAATAAACAACAAGTTTGAATACTTATTCATATGTTTTTAATGTTTACATGTGAACCAAGCAATTCTGTACAAACCCTGCAGGACTTGTAGCTGAACATATTTCTATGCCTTCTGTGATGGATTTAAATGTGTATTCCTTCATATATTTTTCTTTTTTCTTTTTTAACTCCCTGCACATTCATTTCTGTGTCTCGGAAGTCACTGTAATATTTTCTTTAATGTCAGCATGAACTCCTAACTAAACATATCAACATGGATAATTTCCCCAAGGTTTTGCAGGAAAACTGTATTATGTATTATGGATAGTGAGGTCCTGTTTCCACCCTCCTGGCCATCTGTTGTTTTCCTGCACATGTGGAGTTTGTGGCTGGCTGCTGACCATGCCATTAGGTAGGTGCACTTTCTGTGCATTACTGCACCTACAGGGGAATTATTGAACCTGAAAAATCGAAATTTGAAAAAAAGAAAATGGAAAAAAACAACAAAATGTGCATAAAATTGTTGGAAAGGACTGTTTTATTTGGCATTTTCATCGTGCTGCCATTTTTTGAGCATTTTAATACCTGGAGCTGCCTTGCTATTTTTAAAGCACATGTTTTCCCTCTATTGCCTGCTTATTTGACTGTTCTTTGGCCCTTCCAAGATGGCCACCATGGTTTTCTTTGTTGTGTAGGCAGGCTTTGCTGAACCACCTCTGCCCGTACAGCACTCCCATTGGTTGCTGAGTGTTTTCTTGCATCCAATCAGGGACCGGCAGGCTTTAGCTGACCCTCTCAGCAAAGGCCCACTTCCAAGGCCCCTGCCTGCTCCCTATCTGCTTCCGGAACGCTAATTGGCGTCCTTCCTGCACCTCAACCACAATGAGGCTGCCACTTCACTCCTCTAAGAAATCCGGACTGCCTTGACTTTGCCTCCTCCAGAACTATGGGTTAGTTCCCTCCTTATGGACTCACTCCTACCACCTTTGACTATCACTGTTCTTTCTGCTTGTTACTCCCATTTTGTCATCCTGATGCACAGTGCTTCCTAAATCCCTTTGCTAACATCTGAATCCAAGATTGAAAAGTCAAATCTTGTTGTTTTTGCTTTGTGCTAAAAAGTCAAATCTTGCTGTTTTTGCTTTGTGCTAAAAGTCCAATCTTGCTGTGTTTGCTTTGTGCTAAAAAGTCAAATCTTGCTGTTTTTATTTTGTGCTAAAAAGTCAAATCTTGCTGCCCATTGGAAAATTCTCTGTATTTTGCTTGTATACTGATGCTTCTCTGTAACTTAGTACAAAGAACAAAAGAGTGTCCACGTACTGTGGAACTCTCGCGTCCCCTGCACACTCAAGGGATTGTACAATGACAAACAATTGGTCAATGACATTCATACATCTGTTAATCTAGAGTTTTTATTACCTCTGACTATATGATTGCAATATGGATTAAATATTGTGCATTTGTATTCTACAGTTGGAATGTTTCTTTTGCTCCTTATGGTTGAAATGGAATAAAAGATTAAAAAACTATATGTTTAACGACAAAATCATCATGCATAATTTCGACGGTTGTGGAGATGTTTAATAATCTCTTCATAACTAAAAGGAATTTAATTACTGTTACTACCATTTGAATTTTTGACAAAACATTTTTTTTATCTGTATGAAAGTACGGTTTAACCAGATACTCTAGATTAACAGATGTATGAATGTTATTGACCTATTGTTTGTCATTGTACAATCCCTTGACTGTGCAGGGGACGCGAGAGTTCCACAGTACATGGACACTCTTTTGCTCTTTGTACTTTGTTCACCACAACACAGTACCAGTGTTGTGTCACTCTCCTCTGCACCTCACTAACTTAGCAACTTCCAATTAACCATTGAATAACGAATGTGTGCACCCGTCACCCAACTTTCTTGCTTCTCTGTAACTTGCCAGCCCAGTGACCTCACCACTCTCTTGTGCCCCACACCTACCTGCCTTAGCCCCCCCCCAGTTTCTCCATCCTCTCCTCACTTCCACCCCCATGGCGATTTCTGTTTCTCCTATCTTTTCCAACTACTTCTCCATTGACTATCCTTCCCTTCTCACTAGGTCTGGTAGGAAGAAGTTCAAAAAGGATATCTTGGCCTCTAACCCTTGTCTTCCTATCGCCGACACCTACTCCAATGCTTCCTCCAGACAGACCCTCACCTCTTTGTCGTTCCTTCGCCAGATCTATGGACTCCTCAAATGATCGCTGTGCTCTGTCCTATCTCCTCTCCCATTAATGGTGGCACTCGCTGGGAAGTTCTCATGGCTTCCTTCGACTCCTCTAAAGACATCATTAATGTCCACCTAAATGGCACTGTCATGGTCCAAGGCCCTCAGGCCAATCTCCTCCTCTTTGATAGGCTCTTCCCTCACCTCATCAATTTTGTCTCATCTCCTGCTGTTCCCTCCTCTCCCCCCTTGGCTACCTTGCCCTCTCTCTCTTCCTCCTCCTCTGCACCTCCTAGAGCTCTTTCTCCTCTGCAGGGTGTACCTCTGATCTGTACCCCTCCCCGGAAGGTCTTTAAGGCTAGCAACCTTCTTCATATTACCACTCTCAACTCTCTGTGCTGTCAAACACTCCTCTGACATCTGCCACCTTCTTGAAGAACTAGACCTTGATGTCCTTGGTCTTACTGAGACATGGTTCACGGCCAGCTCTGTCACAAGCTTTGACCCTCTCCTCCCTGATGGATGGCTAAAAGATCCTCTCCATACCCAGATCCTCCCAGTCCGGTGGGTGCAGGGGGTAGCCCTGATCATTCCTGAGTGGATTCCTGCCTCTATCATTACCACTCAGACCTACTCCTCTTTTGAATGCCTTGTCTGTAGGCTTTCTCTCTCGCCTTTCCATTCTCTTACTGTGGCTACCATCTACCGGCCTCCTGTTCAAATCACCTCATTTCTCTCTGGGCGGACCTCTCCTCCTCCCTCCTGGCCTCTACCACTCAACTACTCCTCCTCGATGACCTCAATATACATTTAGACTCTCCTTGTTCCTGCTCTGTACTCTTCTGTGACCTCTGTGACTCCCTCTCCCTGTCCATCCTCCCCTCTGGCCCGACTCACTCTGCAGGGCACACACTCGATGTCTTGATCTCCTCTGACCTCCCCCTCTCCATCCCTCTGACCACTCCTTTCCCCTGGAGTGATCACTCCCTGCTCTCCTCTCATCTCTCCCTCACTTCCCCCCAAGCCAAACCTATCCCAACACTGCCATCTACCTTCTCGGACATCCGGCCCAATAATGCGTGTGTCAGTGGAGGGTTTTGCTGCCACTTTTTAACACCCCCCCACCTCTGGCTGTCTCACATCCTGACACAGCCCTGTCTCTGCTCTACTCTTAAATTTCTGATACTCTTGATGCTCTTGCCCCTGTCATGCGGATCCGTTTGAAGTCCAAATCCAAGTCCTGGTATGACTCTGACCTAGCTCTGGCCTGTCGCCTGCTACAAAGGCAATACCGACTCTCTGTCCGCAACAAGAAGAGAGTCCAAATTCAAGCTCGTGTCTCTGCGGCATCTAACAATTCGGACAAACTCTTTAAAATCTGCAAGGAGCTGGCCAACCCTGCTGCAGTCTCTACCCCTCCTGTTGCCTCTCAGGCTCTTTGCAATGCCCTTGCCTCTCACGTCATTTCAAAAACCCAGGAAATCCTGTACACCCTCTCCACCCCGACCCCTACTCTCCCCTCTCCATCTGTGCTTGCTGACCCTCCTTTAGCTACCCCCCACCATCCTTCTCGTCCTTTCCTCTTTTCTCCCCTGACAAGGTCGTTAGACAAGTCCGATCTATGAAAGCCTCGTCAAAACAGGTTCATCCTGTTCCTCTAAAACCATCAAGGACCACATTGACACCCTCGCTCCGGCCCTTGCTGATTTTTGCAACCACTCCTTTGCCCCAGGATCCTTCCCCTCCCCTCTGAAGCATTCCCTTGTGCATCCTCTTCTCAAGAAACCCACAGGTGATCCTTCTTGTCCAGCTAACATCACCCAATTTCCATTACTCCCTTTCTGGGCAAACTCCTGGAAAAGCTGTCCATGTGTCAGCTTAACCTTCATTTCAATTCTGTTGGCTGTCTCCATGACCACCAGTCTGGCTTCAGAGCTGCCAGAAGGACGGAAACTGCTCTCCTGAACATCCGTGAAGATCTGCTCTCCAACCTTGACTCTAACATTCCTTCTGTCCTCATCCTCCTCAACCTCTCTTCTGCCTTCAACACACTCAACCATACCATCCTGCTCAACCGTCTCAGTGAAAACCTGGGTATCACTGATCAGGCTCTGGCCTCGCTGACCTCTTTCCTCTCTGATTGACCCTCCCAGGTCCAACTTGGGTCCTTACTATCATCTATCTTCCTCTCTACCTGTGGTGTTCCCTTGGGGTCTAACCTCTCGCCCTGGCTTTTCAACCAATACCTGGCAACTGTCGCCAACTGCAATGCCATTTTCTGCTCAAATTTCCAGTGCTATGCTGACAACACTCAACTCCTTTTCAAAATGCCCTCGGCCACCTCCTCTTCCTCTCTCATCTCTGATTGCCTAACTGCCATTCAAGATTGGCGTGCCGCCAATGATCTTTGTCTGAATGCCAGCAAGACTGAGATCCTCCTCATCGGCACACCTTCACCATCCTTTCCCCTCACTCTTTGGGCAGCTTCCCTTGGCCCTCCTCCTACCCCCACCTGCAAGGCTAAGAACCTCGGGGTCATCTTTGACTCCACCCTTTCCTTCTCCGCCCACATCTCTGAGGTCTCTAAAAAGTCAAATTTCCGACTGCACCTCCTCAGAGGTACTCTGCCTTTCCTCTCCTTCCCCCAGAAGCTCATGGTATCCCAAGCTCTGGTTCTCTCTAGGTTGGACTATTGTAACAGCCTCTTTCTAAATCTACCTGCCTCTACTCTCCGCCCTCTGCAACTAATCCAGAACTGGACTGCAAGACTTGTCCTTGGTCTCAAGCCCTGGGATCGTATCTCTCCAGCTCTGACATCTATCTATTGGCTCCCAGTGGATGCAAGGATTAAATTCAAAACCGTCTGCATTGTCCACAAGGCTTTCTGGGGCCTGGGTCCAAAATACCTTCAGCTATCCCTCCGCAAATACCTCCCCTCTCGAGCTCTTAGCTCCTCTACCTATAACTCCCTCCGGGTCAGTCGTATTTCAAAGAAACGAGCTGGGGGTGGAACTCTGTCTTCGGCTGGGGCCTCCCTCTGGAACAGGCTTCCTGCCACTCTACAACTTGAGGCGAACCATCTGGAAGCACCTCAAGACCTTCCTCTTTTCTTCTGCCTTCGCACCCCTCTACCCTACTGATCTGTTCTCTCTTGGCACCGTGCACCTGGCCACCCTCTGTCCTCCGGGCCCAGGTACCTGCTCACCCTGCCACCCTCCCACACTGCCTCCGAGTCATCCCTTGCATTGGGTGTTCCCCAATGGGCCCATTGTTTCCATTGGGGAACACCCAATCAGGCATGCCCAAATATCCACCTCCTGTGCTTCCAGTGTACTGCTCTGGCCACTCAACATTCTTGTAGGCGTGAGCATTTCCACCAACAAAGAAATATTGCTCCTTGGCACTGAGTTAAACCATGGACTGGTGGAATATTTAGTCCCCCTTTCCAACTGACTTCAAGGTCTATAGCTATTTAGTCACTACATTTGGAAATTGTTTGTAAACAATTAAAAGTAACCCCATTTTCAGTAAGATTTTCTTGGGCTGAGAAGCGTATAAATCAACCTTGGAGAAGACTGTGTCCACTCCCTGCACGCGTTCGAGCAGTGCAAAGTGGAGGCACGCATGACCAATGCTTCCTGGACTACCTTTGGTTCCCAGCCCAGCCCTGTTTGTTGAGAAGAGCAAGATGGTGGGAACTCATTACCCTAAACTCGACAGGAAGGAGGGCTGACAGAGGCGGCTGTTGCACTTCTGAGCCACCCCCTCCCCCACATGATCACCTGCTTGGGCCCTGCTTTCACCCATACAGAACCCCTTTTTCTTCCTGCACTTATCAGACCTACCCTGTCTGCTGCCTTAAACCTAGCACTTGCAAATTGCTGGTTGCACTACCACTGTTTGTTGCCTTCATTATTTATTTATTTATTATTATTTATCTGTTTCTCCTCTGCTTCCCATTTTCCACTTCTCCCCCCTTCCATGCACTTTTCCCCTCCCCCTTTCCCATGCACTTGCGCATTCTCAATGTCACTGGGCCTAGTAAGATCGCTGTTTTGTTCTCCCCTGTTCCCCTCCCTTGCCTTGTCGCGCTCTGAAACACTTGTGTACGAGCGCGATAGAAATAAAATATCAATATCAATACTTTGGGAAATCTCTAGAATATTTAAACCTTGGTAGGGCAGGACATTGAGGATTACTGAAATAGGCATTGGGCCTCATTACGACCCAGGCGGTAAGTTACCGCCTGGGTCGTACCTTTACCACCATGGCATAAACTACGTTTACGCCATGGTGGTTGGCGGATTTACCGCCCCATTCCGAGGTTGGCGGGGCGGTAAGTCCCCATTAACCCATTTACCCTTCCCCATCCCCATTTTTGCCCCATAGGGCATAATGGGAGTGGGGAAGGCGTTAATTACGCCACCGTAAATTACGGTGGCGTAATTAACAACAAGGTCCCTTAGCGCCATGGATTTTAACACCTGCTAAAAGCGCTAAGGGACCTCGGAATCAGGCGGCAAGGGTCGGCGCTGTTTACGCCGCCGTAAACCCCTTACCGCCTGGGTCCTAATGAGGCCCATTGTATTTTAAATGATGGGGTACTTGTGGTGTCTGGGATAGCTCTGATGCTTTACACAATTTGAACAACTGTGGTTTCTAGAAGGCCTATGATGCGTTACCTGCTTGGGAGCATTTGTGGTTGATGGGATACTAAGATGTCATTACACACTGGGAGCAGTTGTGTTTACTGAGATGGCTATGTGGCTTCACATGTTTAGAGGAATTGTTGATGGTGATTGGCTACCGTGCTTTACGTGCTGGGAGCAGCAGCGGTTACAGCTGTAGTGCTGTAAACGTTTGTTGCAGCTGTAAGTATTGGACTGCCTATGATGCTTTATTTTCTTGGGGGTCGTTGTAGACGTTGAGTTAACTATGGTGCTATCCATGCAGAAAGGCAAAGTAGCCACTGGCATCGTGGCAGTACATTTATAATTATGATGTGCTCTTCTTTCTAAATCCTAAACCTCTTATATCAGTAACCTGAGCTTGATAAGTGACCATCAACCAGCACTGCCACCCTGAGCAGCCATCTTCCATAATAAGCATCCCTGGCCTATTTGAGGCTGAGCGATCACTGCTGACAGGTTGTCATATTGAGCACAAAGTGTGCATATTAGAGTAGCTCCACTGTCTTGCTGGCACATTGAGCATCCATGACAATAGCAGCATCCTGGAATATTTAAGCAACATCCAGGAATACATTATCATGCATTCTGGTGTTATTTATTTTCCTGCAACATACATTTTGATGGGATATTCATGGACAGAGAAACAGTGCTGTCCATGATATACCCAGGCACAATATTTACAATGTGTGCTATTTCTTCAGAAATAAGACTTTTAAGGGATATTTATTGGGCCTCATTACACGGAATGCTATTCGCACCATGGTTGACGCCGGTACCATACCGGTACCACCATGGAGAAGAGGGGAATTACCACCCATTCCAAGGTTGGCGGAACGGTAATTCTCCCTTTCTCCATGGCCCTTCCCCATTCCCATTTTTGCCCCATAGGGCTCAATGGGAATGGGGAAGGAGCTAATTACGGTATGTTAAGGTCGGGTCCCGCAAAGGGACCTCGTAGTAAGGTAGTAAGGGTTTACCGGTACTGGTGCCCTTACCGGTACTGGTAAACCCTTAGCACCTACCGTGTAATTGGGCCCATTGTTTCCATTGGGGAACACCCAATCAGGCATGCCCAAATATCCACCTCCTGTGCTTCCAGTGTACTGCTCTGGCCACTCAACATTCTTGTAGGCGTGAGCATTTCCACCAACAAAGAAATATTGCTCCTTGGCACTGAGTTAAACCATGGACTGGTGGAATATTTAGTCCCCCTTTCCAACTGACTTCAAGGTCTATAGCTATTTAGTCACTACATTTGGAAATTGTTTGTAAACAATTAAAAGTAACCCCATTTCCAGTAAGATTTTCTTGGGCTGAGAAGCGTATAAATCAACCTTGGAGAAGACTGTGGCCCTCATTACGACCCTGGCGGAATCCGAAAAACGATGGCGGAAATGCAATACCGCCATCGAATACCGCTCGGTGCGACTATGACCCGTCACCGCAAAGTACGAAGCCATTAGCGACACCGTAGTGAACGCCAACGCTAACTGCACCAAGTACGCGCGCGCGCACCATGCCAAACCGTAAATACCACCATGGCGCAATGGTACGCGAATTCCGACCCTAGCGGACATGTACCTAACGCCATCAAGCATGGCGGAAAGCACCAATCCGCCATGGTGAGAAGTACGGCATCGCGAATCAACCGTAAACGGCCCCACTGAGTGCCTGTACACCGCTCCCTGCCCACAAAGTACAACTCCCCGTAGGTGCAATGAAGTCACAATGCAACCAGTGAAATGTACAAGTCACCCATGCATGCCAACGAACAAAAGAAACACAAGAGGGGCCAATGGGAGCTGCAGGGCACAGATGGCACGAATACAGAAGCCATTCCAATGGACATGACCACAGTCCCCCCCCCAGAAACGCACGCAAACACAGGCACCTGTGATCAGCAATATTCCGAAAATCACAACATTCCACCAGTCCACCTGGCTGACCGGCATCTGTTACACAAAACCCATTCCCCCGCCCCTGAGCATGACAACATTCAAACAGTCATATTGGCAGCCCCCATCCCTGACCTCACTGGGCTCCGTAGGCAAACGCGCCCAGCACAGTACCACGCGACTAAACTCCGAAGCTGGAACCCAATGCAGATCTCCTCACAATACATCGCTCCCCAAATAGGAATATGCCACATCACTCGCAAAGAAGAACGCTACACGGCCCATATCAGAATAGAAATTTAATGCACAACTAAATCACCAAACCCATACAGCCATTAGTCCATGAACTCCAAAACACATATCACCATTGTGGGCTGCATCCGCAAGGAATGACCAGCTACTACTTGTGTGACGCCCTGTTCCATCATGGTACACAGAGCCACATTCACGTACGAAAAGGCAACATGGAAGCGCACAGAACCGCAGGCCCGTCCCAATGGGGAGGCACTAGTCCAGCTGAAAGGCCGAAATGTTGCTCCGAGCCACTAGTACTGCGTAAGGGCATGTGGCCCATTGGCGATCGTCCCATAAGATCGTAATGCTGCTCCACTGATTAACACGAAGCAGCAGGTGGCGGGAGTAAACGCCATCTGCAGGAGTGGCATACAGATGGCAGTGGCAAAAGGGGAGGAGATACCTGTCAACCAAAAGAAAAGAAAAAGAACAGAATGGCCATCAGAACTACATTCGAACAACTCACTTCAATGATCACACTAAATCCACAGTCATATGCATGCTAGCCCACTCGAAAGGATCATCACCACCCCGAAACCACTTGCGACTCATAACTATCTATATCGAGGTGTAAACACCATCACAAACGAGTGTACCTGTGCATGCGTCTGTCAAAACAGATTCCATCAGATGGGAATGTTAACGTGCATGGACACAAGTGTCTGAAGGCGCGTCGAGACAGGGAGGGCACAACAAGGCCAGATAGACGATGGTCCCACTATGGCAGCCCTGCATCACATAGCGCAGGGGAGGCGGATAGATTCCAACAAGCCCTGTACATGGCAAACCCTGTATCACATCACCTGCCCATGCATCCATTCATCATTCCCTCATCCTGTTATAAAAACGCCTGAATATTTACTCACAAAACATTCGAAATTTCCATTGAGTCTGTGCGTTATGCAGCCTGCAAAATCCACAGTGCCCCAGCCCGTAATTCCAGTGTTGTGAAGTTACATGTATTTGGGAACGTCCGGCCTCATCGCCCACGTCACTATTGCGCATCCAAAACTATTCATATCAATCATTGCTTCCTCGCCATGGCCCCTGTCTCAAGGACATCGAACAAAAGAACGTTATATTTGCAGTCAGACCTGTGGGCATCTCCCCGGCGCTAGCTGAAAACCGAAAGCGCCGCCCTTCGAATTCCTCTTTTGCAACATCACGTCGAAAAGGCATCTGTGGCCGTTTGAAATCACAAATTAATCCATCTAGTGCGGCTGTGTGTGAAAATGGCAACTGCCTTCACCCACGAATGGGACGCCCCGCCCGTCGGTGCAACTCGGTACAGTGATGCATGAGGGCCCACCGTTACTCAAGTACTACGTTCCACTGACCCATCACAAGTCTGTTCGCGACTGTAAAGATTGTATGTGAAACAATGGGACCATAGCCGAATGTACATATCAACAAATGTTACACGGCCATCGGGTACAAATACATGATTGCAATAGCAAGATGCCATTCCTCGAATTGCAGCGTTGTGTGCGGGACATGCTCGGCCAAAGGGGAGAGCAGCTTGCACAGGTGGAATGAATCACCACAGGTGGAGGCCATACAGCCTGAAAACACATAAATTGCACACCCAGTCTCCTCCCACAACCACACCCACTCCGAAATGCTACCGGCAGGACTCGCGATGTTGGCCCTGGGGGACCTGATAGCACTGCAAGTACTCCAACTCCAAGAAGAAGACGAACACCAACTACAACCGGCCGCACGGAGGAGACTCAGGAGGAGGAGGAGGCCAAGGCAGGGCCAGCAAGGGCCGCCAGCACAGCCACTACCGCCACGCAGGCAGCCCGCAATCCCACGCCTCCGAGCACATCCGTTCAACCTCACTGATGAGCAGATCCACACCCTCTACCGGTTGGACCGGGACACCATAGCCGCAATAGTGGACATGACACACGTTGACCTTGTCAGCATGATAGATAGCCCAACCGCCATCCCACCCCTACTGAAGGTGGTGTCTGTACTCCACTTCCTGGCCACAGGCACCTACCAGCACGCAGTGGGACAGTTGCATGGCATTTCTCAGCCACTGTTCTCACGGACACTATTGCAAGTGCTCGATGCCCTCCTGCAGCACGCAGACGACTACATCTCTCTACCACGCTCGGAGCAGGAAATTACCAACACAAAAGTGGGATTCCATGCACTTGCCGGCATACCGGGTTGCATTGGTGCCATCGACTGCACCCATGTGGAATTGGTCGTCTCACATGCCATGGAGGCCCAGTACCGCAACCGAAAACAATTTCATTCCCTGAATGTACAAATGGTGTGTGACTCCAACAGGATCATTACACATTGTTGTGCCAGATTCCCTGGATCAACCCATGATTCTATGGTCTTGAGGAACTCTACTATACCACGCTACATGGAGCGACACGCAGGGAACAGATCCTGGCTACTCGGTGAGTCTCATTTCATGCATGATGATGTGGGGTATGTGATGCGGCAATGAACTGGCAGGAAGGGGGGGGGGTGTGCGTACGTAGCAATGGCATTCCACATCATACGTTTATCGTCCACATACAGGTGATGCTGGGTATCCACTGAAGAGATGGCTCCTCACACCAGTCCGGAACCCACGGGACCAGCATGAGGAGGACTACAACCATGCCCACTCACGTACCCGTGTAGTCATTGAACAGGCATTCGGCCTACTGAAGACTCGTTTCCGCTGCCTCAGCAGGTCTGGCGGGGCACTCCTGTACCGCCATGAGAAGGTTGCAAAGATGGTCATGGCATGTGTCATGCTACACAACATGTGCGTACGTAGAAATGTGCCCATGCCCCCTGACGCAGAACTGCAAGCACCTGATGATGGTCATGATGAGGGTGGGGATGTGGCAGCACCTCAAGGAGTCTGCGAGGCACCGGAGGGCCGTGACATTCGTCAGCATCTCATTGATGCATGCTTCTAGCACTCACGCCTGGTGGCTGATACATGGACACGGGACTCGTGGCACTGTGTGTGTCTGGTACATGCACAATATGGACTGTACGCCTATGATGGCCTAGTACACAAAGATCATTGTCCACACATCTCATTGGTTGATCGTGCACTGTTTATGGCATATGTGATATCATGTTGAACACCCTATCGACCCGCCACCCAAGTGAGCCCAACACACCCCCTCCACCCTCCTACCTCCCCCCCGAACACCAGTGTCCAAAGATGCTCATTGTCAGTGGGCTGTCGCTATTGCAAGCCGCCTCTGCGGGTGTCAGGGGCACCCCTGCCTGTGGAGCGCAGGTTCCTCCCAGATCTACGTTGGGGGCTGCCCTGGACGGAACTTGCTACGGATGATGTGTCTGCCTGCTCACGTCCATGCATGTCCCTAAGGGTTTGTGAGAGCTCAGTGAGCACACGGCGCACTGCGGCAAGTTCGGCACATACGTCTTTGGACGTCGCATGCAGTTCCCCCCTCAGGCTCTCGGTGCTTCTCTCCATCTGGACTCTCAGGCTCTCGGTGCTACTCTCCATCTGGACTCTCAGGCTCTCGGTGCTACTCTCCATTTGTGCCCTTAGTGTCTCTGTACTTCTCTCCATTTCTGCCCTGAGTGTCTCAGTTGATGTTTCTATGTCTGACTTAGTGCGCCCACATTCATCGGCATGGTCCTTGAGGAGCGTGGCCAGTTGCTGCTGTTGCTCGATTAACTGGTCGAGGGACTGTTGCCTCTGCTGGGCCATGGCCATTTGCGGGGGTGTCACAGAGGGGCTGTTGACCTCATGTTGCCTTGCCACAGGGCTTGGGGGGGATGGCCAGTCGTCGTCTTGTGGGTGCCCCTGCGTGGTATCCTCATGTTGTACGGGATGGGACAGACAGGGGGAATGGGACAGGTCATGGATGGATCTGACTTTGACATCCCCGTCTTCTGTGTCGGAGCATGCTGCCATCAATGGGGTGTCACCTATGGTGCTGCTGCCACCAGAGGCAGTGCCTTCTGTGGCATCCGTTGGGGGGACCTGTGGTGGTGGTGTTGTGGGCATGCTGGCTGCTGGGGTGCCTGTTGATGTTCCCTCCTCTGTGCTGCCACCTGATTTGTGCTGCTGCCGTGTCTTGATGCGTGCAGCTCAGGTGGAGGGTCTTTGGCCGTTGGTCTTGGCCCTCTTTGCAGGTGTGCTGGTAGGGGTGTCCTGATGCTCGTCGTTTGGATCGGAGCCTGTGGTGGAGTAAAGGAGGGCGAGGGTTATTAATGGGTCTGTGGGTATTGGAATGGCATTGTATCACATGCATTGGGGTGGTACATGAGGGTGATTTGGGTCGGTGCCTTGGAGGTGCTTTTATTTGTGTGTGGGGTGAGGGTGCAGTTGTTTGGCAGCCTGCAGTTAGGGTGTGCCTGCTGGACGTGTGGTGGGTGTTTTAGGGGTTTTTAATTATTTATGTATTTATTGTGGTTTTAAGGTGCGCTATCAGGGCGATGTGTGTGGACGTTCTCCTGGACATGTGTTTCTGTTGCACTATGTGGACACATGGTACTTCACATGATTGGACATTGTGGATTTTGCATTGTTTTATCTGGGCCACCTACCTGATTCTTCTGATGTCTGCACTCCTTTCTCCATCCCTCCGACTCCCTCTATGCTCTCCATTCCGATGGTGGAGGCACAGATTTCTTCCCAGGGGGTCAACTTGATGGGTGATTCAGGACCTCCCCCGGTGGCTGTGGCAATGTTGCGGTTGGCAGAGAGTATGCTGCGGACGCGTATCCGCAGGTCGTCCCACCGCTTTCTGCATAGCTGTGGGTTGCGGGGTGCGGTCCCCACCGCGCTTACCCGCTGTGCCACCAGAGCCCATATGGCCTTCTTGTTCGCAAGTGCCGTCCTGGTCATTTGCGTGGAGAAGACGACGGCAGCATTCTCCTGGAGGGTCTCTGTTAGCACGGTGAGTTCCTCACGGGAGAAGTGGACCTGCCGCTTGCGGTCGCACGCTTTCTTCGCTACTTTTCCCATTTTTCTTGGTTTCGCTAGGGTGGATGACGGGTTGGGGTGTGTCTCGGGGTAGTGTTTTTAGTGGTTGTGTGGTTTTTGTGGTTTTATAGGTGTACGGCGGGATGTTTCCCGTTCCGGGACCATGTTTTAACTTCCGTTTCCGTATATTTCCGGTCACCGTACTTTCCGGTAGGCGCACTCTGCGGTGCCCGCTGTGATGGGTGGCGGTATTGCACCTAGGGCGCCGTACGGCGGCGGTGTGGGCCGTTTTGGGGTCATTTCCGCCATCGCGGACTTTGCACTTCCGCCATGCCGTGGTGCTCGTGCTCGATGGGTCGGAATGGGCCGCACTTTGCTCCTTCGTGCAATGGCGGAAACGCTATTTACGCTGTTGCGGTCCGGTCAGTCACTTTCCGCCAGGGTCGTAATGAGGGCCTGTGTCCACTCCCTGCACGCGTTCGAGCAGTGCAAAGTGGAGGCACGCATGACCAATGCTTCCTGGACTACCTTTGGTTCCCAGCCCAGCCCTGTTTGTTGAGAAGAGCAAGATGGTGGGAACTCATTACCCTAAACTCGACAGGAAGGAGGGCTGACAGAGGCGGCTGTTGCACTTCTGAGCCACCCCCCCCCCCACATGATCACCTGCTTGGGCCCTGCTTTCACCTCTTGCATCCTCCATGTGATTGATTGATTGATTGTTTATTTATATAACGCCTATACACAATTTGTTTCAAAGCGCTTCAAGGCTGGGAGGGAACAACAAAGAATAGGGTGATGTTCTTATAAAGACCTTGATACATTAAGAATGTGAAATTAACTATCATATTCGGCCTGGCGACATTTAAGATAGTGCAAGAGCTTTTGACAATGATAAGGAGGGGGGGGGAAATGAGACAGACAAGCGGGTACCTTACTAGGCCTGACGACAATTTTGGTAGTGCCGGAATTTAACAAGAGGTGAGGGCAGGGGGGAGCGGGAGAAGGAGAAGAACAAAACAAGCAACTACCATACTAGGCCTGACGACATTGCAGATAGTGCTGGAGGGGGAGAGGGAGTAAAAGACAAGGGGGGGAGACAAACAAGCTGCTATCATACAGTTCGTGTGGCATTTCTGATAGAGTAAATGCTAAGGATACAGTGAAGGGAGGGGGAGAGGAGAGAGGAGGGGTCAGCAGAAGAGGGGTTAAAATAAGCAGACATCTAAGCAAACAACAGGGCGGGCGAGATACAACAGGCATGCATACAGGCTAAATGCATGAAAACACAGCCGAATTTGAACTACGCTAACCGCATGAAAACACACCCAAATCTGAATTAAGCTAGATGCATGAAAACACAGCCACATTTGAAAAGCACCCAGAAATAGAAGTTAGAAGTGGGTGTGAACATGCAGTATAATCAGAGGTGGAAACATGGGGGACAAGCAGAGAGTGAGGTTGAGGCAAAAGAGTGTACATGTCCAGAGTAGGGAATGTACCCATAGTTATGAGGAGTTTTATGGAAGACCAGATTTTAAGGTAGAATGAGGTTGCAGCATCAAGGAAGTTCGAGTGCAGGGGTGACAAGAAAATACCTCAAGTAACGGACAGGGAGCAGACAAGGGCTTTTCGAGTGGGCCTTTGGTGGGGGGCCGGCCAAGCCTGCCGGCTCCCAATAGGCAGATGAAATGGAGGCCTTCACCCAATCAGGAAGCGGCTACAGGTAACAGCACTCCTGGGCTCGAGGTGCGGGCCAGGCTGCCATCTTGGAAAGGCCTCCTCAATGAGCAGGTGATTGGAAAGGATGAAAACAATGATGAAAGAAACGCCTTGTTTGTGTGCGCATCAGTGAACCGACATGCACTGTGCATCATGTGTATGACGATGAATACGGAGGCTGTCCAGTATGTAGGTGGATTGTGTTTACTATGAGCAGAAAAACATTGTGTACTTTTTGGGAAATTTAGACTGTGGCACATCAACAGGATCACGTCTTGTATTGCATTGCTGACTGTGCACACAGATACTTTGAAGAGAATCCCCATAAAGAGATTTTTCTAAAACGTATTTGGCTTTAACAAGAAAAGTTGCTGGCCCAGAAGTGTGTTGCTAACCCACCAACCTACTTCCATTTCATAAACAAGTCTTTGGGGAAAACCTCAAACCTCATCTTTCCAGATACCTTAACACTGAAGCCACTGTTGTCCACAGAACACCTACGCTATGAATAGCAATAGTAGGCCCCAGCTCCCCCTACCACCAGTTCAAGGAAACAGTAACACAATAAACGCATTCATGAGACATGGAGGATTCTGGACCATAATAGGGACCTGGGGTTGTTTGTAATCTTTGTTTTGTTTGTTAATGTTTTACCTGTCGTGTTTACTTGCCGAGCATGAGGAGGCTGCATTTTGGCATGTGTGCGCTTAAAAAGGCAATATATGAAATGAGGCTGATCTTTTATTTCATTATTTGATCTGTTCAAAGGTTTACCTTCCAGGGTTTAAGACAGTTTAGGGGTTGTCCAGCCCCCACAGGGGCACTACAGGGACAGCCTGCATAGCGGGCCGCCCTTCTTGCCACCCCCCTTTGGGGGAACTCCCACCTTGCCTCATCCTTGGGAGGAAGGGGCGTCCCCAGGCCCAGCCACATCCGGCTGGTCTCAGGGGCTTTTATAAGGTGGGGGACTGCACAGCCGAGCCTCTGTTTGCAGCCCCCGCCCACCTGAAGTCCCACCCACCCTCTCCTTTCAGTAGGATATCAGGACCCTGCAGAAGAATTTACAAAGTAGTTCTGGGGTTTTTAGTTCAAGTGATGGGTAATCAATGATTAGGCTTGCTTATTAAAAAGTTGGTTCATCCAGTGGAATTAAGGGTTTGGATTTCTTTTGCTTTTCAGCAGATTTCAAAGTCTGTATGTTTCTGAATTGTTTTGTTCATGCTTTTGTAAAGGTTGCTAATTTATAGGATATCAGGAACCCCTAGAAGGAGTGGTTCTGGGGTTTTAGCGCAGGAGTTGGGTAAGCAAGGATTATTTTTGCTTATTGTATAGTTTAGTTCGCTCATTGGTATTAAGGTTTTGGATTTCTTTCACTTTTCAGCGAACTTCGAAGGGTGTATGTTTATAGGTTGTTTTGTTCATGCTTTTGTAAAGGTTGCTAATTTATAGGATATCAGGAACCCCTAGAAGGAGTGGTTCTGGGCGTTTAGTGCAAGAGATGGGTAAGCAAGGATTATATTTGCTTATTATAAGTTTAGTTCGCTCATTGGAATTAAGGTTGTGGATTGTTTTACTTTTCAGCGTACTTCAAAGGGTGTACGTTTATAGGGTGTTTTGTTCACGCTGTTGTAAAGGTTGCTAATTTTCTTTTTTCTGTCACAGGCAGAGATACGGGGCAGTCCTAGCCAGTGAGGAGAAGGACCCTGCGTTTTTCGGCCGTGGGCAGTTTCCCAATGGCTGCACTTGAGCCAAATTCGGACGACGCACACTGAGTCCTTTAGGGACAGTTGAGACTTCTCGTCAACGAGATTCAGTGGTACCGAGTAATTACTGTTTGACAGTTACAATCAGAGGCATATGTCTGCTACTCTGCAAACCAGAAGTGACATATCAGAAGCGTATGTCCACTACTCTGCAAGCCGGAAGTGGTAAGTGTCCCCAAGAATTTATGACAATGACAATGCATGACTAAGAGGCCAACTTAGATGTCTAAGGAAGTGAACTTACTTAGGTCTGGGACTGCCCCCGTATTGCTGCATGACTCCAATAAACTGTGATCTTGTGTTTTCAAATATACACCAGTTGTCCTTATTATTCTTTGGTATGTGTATCTATTGCATGATGTCTTATGCCCCCAGATAAGGGGTGTCCAAGGGAAGATGGCACCGCTAAGCCTACCATGCATGACACCCTGCATTTATTCTCGTTTGCTTCCTAGAAGGTACACTTGAGTTGATGCCCAGGTGCGGATGGACTTTGATTTTGTCTGCCAAGACAGAGGGCCTGATTTACAAAGCTCTTTCAATGGTGTTTTCCAATTCAAAAGTGTTTTTGTGAATCAGGCCCATACAGTCTTACTTATCCATAAATCGGACACTCTTCCTTGTCAGTCCATTAGATGAAGAGCTGCTGTGTACTAGCAATTATTGTCCGAATCCCGAGTATTCTGAACTGCATCAATAATAGTAAAAATATCTGAATGGGTGTTACAGCAGTGTGCAGTGAAACACATCATCTTACAAAACAATAACCGCTCAGCTAAATGTGTATAGCACAGGCTCAGGGTTGTTAACTCAACCAGCCAGAACAACTTGCTAATGCTAAGGGCATGGTACGCAGTCAGAGGCCATTACCATGAATACCATGAACTGTTAACCCTTTCACTGCTCTATGGTTATATAGAAATATCCTAAAAATTGGGACTTTTTTTGGTTTACGATCCTTGCAGCTAAAAGGTTTACAGAAAATCCACTGTGTAGTAGGTAAAGCATTGCAGGAGAGAGAGGGCCAGAGAGAGAAAGAAAGAAAGAAAGAAAGAGAGAGAGAAAGAGAGAGAGAGAGAGAGAGAGAAAGAGAGAGACAGCGAGAGAGAAAGAGAGAGAGATAGAGAGAGAGAGAGAGAGAGAGAGAAAGACAGAGAGAGAGAGAGAGAGAGAGAGAGAGAGAGAGAGAGAGAGGGGTGAAATACCAGGAGGACATGGTATGGAGCTGACATAGTCTCCCTCAAAGTTTGAAATAAAGTGTGGTCTGGTGTGTCTGGTGTGGAATGAAAGATAAGACAGACATTTCAGGCAGGGAGCCAACATGGAGACCAGATGACAGGAAGGATTGCTCTTGGTGTTGGGGGAAAACTGGCTCGAATTCATTTGGCAGTATAGTTCAGACCACAGGTTGGTACCAGGCTGGGTGGGAATCTAGAATGAGCTGTACGCTGAGGGCCCATGAAATGCCCTCTTTGAAATATACACACTAGCCTTGCTCGCTGCATCATGCGGTTCAATAAGCAATGTGAATTATGCAGAATTCCAGCAAATAATCGGTCATTTAAACTTGAGCTGAATTAAGTTCAAGGGCAGAGTCGGTCTGGGGTCAAGAACAGAACCTGCCATGCTCCCAAAGCAGCAGCGCAATCAGACACTGGATACATGCTGGGTGATTCAAAGGTATGATCTGGCCTGGTGTGAATGTCAGTGGCCAACAATACATTGGAGTCCACCACTTATTTAAGAGTGAGGTGCTATGGCTGGCTTGGAGCCATCAACATGAGCTCTAATGCTTTGCAAAGCAGGTGCCTCGGAATCCAAGCAAAAGGGCCTTACAATGGTGCTGGCATCACCAGTCCAGGGTCTCTGATTCTTTTTGACTTTGCTTTTATTGAGTTGTGAGGGTCAGGCTACACTTGGAACGAAGGCAGCATTTGGTGGAGGTGCTGTACATCTGAGACCAGCATGAAAGGGGCTTGCAAAACTGATTTGGTAGGCCAGTGGACCAATGCATCCAGTACAATGATCTGTGTCTACTCTCATGGTGCAGGCTAAGTCCCTTCAGATCCACTCCGCCTATCATTGTTCAAAGGCTGATTATAATGAAAGTGCATAACAATAACTACCAGCGTTCAGTCAATAGCAGTGAGATGTCCACTGGGAGTGCGCTCCACAAATACACTTGTTCAGTTCCTCAAATACATTTCTTAAGAGTTTTCTATACTGAGGCTTGCCCAGAATTGAAATACACCGCACAGGAGGGTGAGGCCAAAGGAGGATAAAGGTTCGATGTTCAGGAAAGGTTTGTGGAAGTATAGAAGGGGATGAAGGGCAGGAGTGGAGGTTGTGATAGTTTGCATGCCTGTAGAGCCAGTCTAGAATTATCAGAACAGAGCTCTGGTCATAAATGTGCAAATGTTTACATTTCCTGTGAAGAAGGGGAATCACGGGTGGGCAGTTTCTGGTACTTACCGGGAAGTGCTGCAACAATTCAGCGATTGCTGGCGGGATGGGCTTGAGAAGTAAATAACGCAAATTCATTTCCTATTGTTAATTGTTCTGGATTTTGAGTGGCATCTAAAGGAAAAAAGATAGTTTGAGTGAAATTGTGTCAGAATGGAGACTCTGCCCCCTAAATAAAAGGACATATTGGTACTCCCCTTTTCAGCCTATATGGCTGAGTGTTTTGTGTATGTCTGTTAAGCTGACTTCTCAGTCTGTGGGGCGTGCCAGTGTTCCCTCTTTACCCTTAGCAGACACTGCAAAGCATCTTGTTGTGTCTGATGGGCTGCCACTGACAGCATAATGAGACTTTTCTTTATGCATGGTTTAGGTTGGGTCAGAGTCTGACATTCAATTCACAAAAACTGCTTCTCATTTAGGAAAAGAGGTTTCCGGACATTTAAAGTGATGAATAAATTCATTTATATAGCCACCTTTTTTAAATGGAATAGCCAGAGCACCTATGAGTACTTATGATCTTGTGAGGAGTTGGGCATATTTCCCCAATCTGTTTAGGGTGCTTCGTGAGCATGACCTAGCCGAAGGATCATACAGGATCATACAGTGACAGGCGTGGGGGAGGAGCTTACATAACAACATTAGGCATGTGTGGCTGGGCAATGTTACCTCTGGAGGTCGATAATGGAGCAGGCATGGGAGATGTCAGCGTTGGGCCTGTAAGGTGTGCTTAGTCCAACTGCGTCAGGTCATCCTCACAAAGGGAAAGGCCCTCGGCTTTAGAGAATGCAACTTTACAAAGATGGTGGATTGCAATGAGTAGCTGCTAGAATAGGCGGAGTAGCTGGATCGAATAGGGGGAAATGGCCTAACGAGTAAGCCAGTCATTGTTATTGCATAAAGTCATTATACCGGATAATTAAAAAAAGAACAGCAGTACAAATTCATTGAATTAAGAAAGGAATGTGGCAGAATGGGAAGAGCAAAATGACTGCAAGTCTGGCACCTTAGAAGGGGGAGGGCAAGAATGACACATGTGAACAGGTAAATGATTGCGAGGAAGATGTTTAAAAATAGCACAGGTTGCAAAGAGGGACATGTATGCTTGCAGATACATCAGTGATGGGAGGAAGTGCAGGGGCCACCGATAAAATAGAAGAGAGAAAGGGAAGTTGTGTTTTACGCAGGAATTGTGCAAGCACATTTGGGAAACATCTGCAATGCAAATAATTGATGTAAATTGAAAAGCAGAAGTAGAAACTTAAGACAATGAGCATGAGCCTATTTATGGAAGAACGAGTAAAGTTAGAACTAGCAAACATGTAGGTGGAAAGTTCATTTAGTCACATGGAATACAGTCTAGGAAGCCATGGGAAGCCGCATGGCACATCGGTTTAATCTCTATTGCTGTAAGCCGGTGTGGTGTTGGCGGCCCAGAGAAGAGCTGAAGTAAACCAAATTCACAAAAGTGGATGCAGTGAGCAAGTGAAAGCTACACATCTGCAAACCTGTCCACAGCAGTGGTGAACACACAGAAGGAAGTTGTGAAAGAAAGGACCAGGTTAACATGATTCATCTGTCCTATAACGGAGAGGTAATGTAAGATAAATCACATTGGTTTTATGACCACGCAGGAAGCATCTTGGGTTAGGGAATAGCAATGGATGATGTTTACTTGGATTCCAGAAAGAATCTTGACATAATTCCACAAAGAAGAATCCAAGGCAAGCTGCATAGCTGAACAAATTGGTTTGGGAGCGATACATACTTTCATAGTTGACAGTTCATAGTATTAGAGATTGTTTCTCTGTTAACAACTATGGACACCCAGGCACTCCTACAGTAGGAGGGCAGGGAAGAGAAACCAGTGTGAGGAGATTGGCTGGTTGTGGTGGCGTTTGTAGCACGAAATAGTCCTTCGAGAAGTTCACCACTAAGGTATCAGTGTGTGAGGAATTCGACCCTCCGCACGGTGGGTGTGCGGTCACCTGGGCGTTTTTGAAATGTTATATGAAATTGAATGATGGTAGATCAACCTCTGGAAAATGTGTGGGGCTAATCAGCACACATTTTCCTATGCTCACTGTATGACATACACACAGTGGCGTAACACAAAATGTGGGGGCCCCCCTGCGAGCCATGCTGAGGGGGCCCCCCAACTCGGCAACAAATCACGGGTTGCGCCACACTCTGGGCCGGCCTAGACTGTCACGCTTGCACAATACGCATGAACGTGCTGCTGAAGGGGTATGCCGCACATTGCACTAGGAAAAAGATATAAATATGTGTTTTAATGCAATATACAGCACACTTTCTGAGGTAAATTGGCTATAAAACCAGAGTGTTTGCAATTGTTTTGTAGGGTAACACAATCCAATACATGCAAGTCACCAACAGTGCACAGGAACATTAATGCTTCCAACTGGCTGCACAATGTAGACCAGGGTAAACACGTAATAACATTATAGTACAGAATGCCAGGCCACATTTAGACATACCTAGACTGTTTTCAGCAAAATGCCAGTCAAAGCAATAACACTCATCAAGAAAAGAGCACACAATAAAGCATGTGTCTCCATGGCCTCGAACAACACGGCCAAACTCTTTAAAATCTGCAAGGAACTGGTCAATCCTGTTGTGGTCTATACCTCTTCTGTTCCCTCCCATGCCCTCTGTACAGCTCTGGCCTCTCATTTCTCTGCTAAATCTCAGGACATCCTGCCCTCTATGTCCTCTTCCTCTCTCGGCCCATTTTGGCCATCTCTTCTCTCCTCCTCCTTTTTCCTCTTTCTCTCTGACAACACCTGACGAGGTTTCTAGACAAGTCCGATCTATGAAAGTGTCGTCCAAACAGGTGCTCCGCTGCTCCTCCAGAACCATCAAAGCCCATATTGACACCCTTGCTCCAGCCTTGGCCGATTTCAGTAATCACTCTTTCGCCACTGCAATGTTCCCCTCTCCCTTTCAGGACTCCCTTGTGCACCCACTCCTCAAGAAGCAGTCTGCTGATCCTACCTGCTGGAAAACTATCGCTCAATCTCCACCTTTCCTGAGCAAACTCTTGGAAAAGCTTGCCATCTCCCAGCTTACTCTCCACACTGAATCTGTTGGTTGTCTCCATGACCATCAGTCTGGCTTCAGAGCTGCCAGAGGCATGGAAACTGCTCTCCTTAACACCTGTGCTGCTCTCTAACCTTGATTCCAGCATTCCTTCTATTCTCATCATTCATCTTTCCTCTGCTTTCGACAGGGTCAACATCGCCATCCTGATCAATCGACTCTGTGAGAACCTGGGCATCACAGATCAGACCCTAGAGTGACTGACCTATTTCCACTTGGACCGCCACTCCGCTCCCAGGTCGATCGTGGTCCCATTCTCTCCGCCACCTCTCTCTACCTGTGGCATTCCCCAGGGCTCTATCCTCTCACGCTGGTTTTTCAACCTCTACTTGGCCACTTTGGCCTCCCTGATCTCTACCTTATCCTCTAACTTTCAGTGTTGTGCCGATGACTCAGCTTTCCTTCAGGCTCCCCTCATCCTCCTCTCTTGCACATTCCTGACTGTCTATCCACGATTCAGGATTGGTGCGCCTCCAACAATCTCTGCCTTAATGCCAGTAAGACAGAGATCCTTCTCATTGGGACCCTTGCCACTGTGTTTCCTCTCTCACTATAGCAGACCGCCTTGGGCCCTCTTCCTTTGCCTTCCTGCGAGGCAAGAAACCTTGGTGTCATCTTCAACGCCACACTCTCTTTCTCTCCTAACATCTCGGACATCACCAAGAAGTCCCACTACCAGCTGCTCCTCCTCAAAGGGACTCTTCCCTTTCTCACTCTCCACCAGAAGCTCACTGTCTCTAAGCTGGACTACTGCAACAGCCACTTTCTCAATCTATCTTCCTCTAGTCTCCTTCATCTGGAAATAATCCAGAACAGGACTGCAAGATTTAGCCTTGGCCTCAAGCCCTGGGATTGTATTTCTCCAGCCCTGAAATCTCTCCACTGGCTGCAAGGATCAAGTTCAAGAACCTTTGCATTGCCCACAAGGCTTTCTGAGGCCAGTGCCAACACTAAATCCAATGCTCTCTTCCAAAATACCTTCTTTCTCTAACCCTTCACTCAGCTACCTCCAACTCTCTAAGGCTTAGACATTTCTCCAGGCAGAGAGTGGGGGTAGACCTCTCTCCTCTGCTGGTGCCTCCAACTGGAATGGCCTCCCTGCCCCTCTCAAACTTGAGGCGGACAACCTGAAGTTTCGGAAGCAGCTAAAAGCTTTCCTCTTCTCTGCTGCTTTCGCTCTCTCTCCCCCCCTGCTGACCTACCTGACCTACATGTCTGCTGTACTGACTGGCTGCTTGGCTACCCTCAGAGTCTCTCTGTGTCCAGGCTCTTTCTTGATTGGTCACTCTTGCACTGCCTCCGGGCCTACCATGCACTTAGGGGCTGTAACTGTAACCCTGCAGTCCATTGTTCTCCTTGCACAACCAATAGCTGCTCTGCCCTGGCTGCACTTACTGAGAGCATTGCTGCCCTGTTTTCCCTTCCCCTCTCACTTGCACTTCCCTGCTCCCTTTTCCCTTGCACTTCTCGTTCTCACAATGACACAAGGCCTAGTGAGATCGTTTGTCTTGTCCTCCCTCTATCATCCCTCCCTTGTGTACACTTGTGTACAGGCGCATTATAAATGACTTGAATCACATCATATCATTTTATCACAGATGCCCAGAAAAATATACAATGCCGCAGTAAGAAATGGCTAGACTGGCAGCACCCAAATGCCAATCTAGCCAGGTAATTGAAGTTAGCAGGACTACTTTATCAGAAATGTCCAGTTAAAAGAAAGTCATACCAAACTGAGGAATGACTAGACTGGCTAAATCAAAATGCCTCTCTAGCCACTAATACCACATATCATGCCTGCTTAGCCTGGACATGGACAACCATTATGATTTATCACACAATCCTTCCCCCCACACATCCACTCTCCCTCCCACCCACCACCCCAAACTCCACAATCAGCTCCTTGGCCCAGAATTACCTCTGCGTCCCTCTTCCTTGTCCCAGAGCTTTCGTATGAGGCTCCTTGCCTCATAGGTAAGTACTGGGATGAGGAACAGTGGGACTAGGAGTGATGAAGATTACAGGTAGATAAATCAGGCATTACCTCCATGTACCTCTACCTCTTCCCAGTACTTTTGTATGAGGCAGAGTGCCTCAAACACACGTACTGCCTCTTATATAAGTACTGGGACGAGGAAGAATAGGGCTAGGAGTAAGCAAGGCATTAAACACAAGTAGTAGCGCAACACCATTGAGTTGACTGGGCTTCAGCACTACCCCCCCTGACATTTTGGGCTATATTGACTCAACTTGGCTAACCTTTAGAGCAGTTGCCAGACCGAACAGGACACAGATTTTAAACGGAACCTGGTTTTTGCTGTTAACAAGAACCCAGCAATTACCAACGTAAAGCATTTCACTGTTAGTACCTGCATTCAAATTCCACATTGTTTAGGCGATTGAAATTGTGATGTGGGTTTAGTACTTGCATGCCAGGGGAGTGATTGGAAGGGTAGAGAGGGAACAGGAGACTTATAGGAGAGAGTTAACTGCTTGTAACATTGAATCTGCACTAGAATAGTCTCATTAAAATGCGTAAATAATTTAGATGCGCCCACACAAATAAGTTTCCCCCTCCTCACCGCATGTGAAGTTAGCACCTCTCCCAACATTTGAAGGGTTAGCCCCCCCGAAATGAAGGTTTTCTTGTGCCCCTGTACACAAGCACACACACCATTCACCTTATACACACCCAGTCATCCACACATTTAAGTGTGCACCCTTTCACCATACACTCACACAGGTAGCCACCTATACATTTATGTGTGCACCCTTTCACCATGCAGGCACACCCCCACAGCCACCCATACATTTAAGTGTGCACCCTTTCACCATACACACACAGGCAGCCGGCTATACATTTGAGTGTGCACCCTTTCACCATAGACTCATACACGCACACCTCATGGAGTTGAGGGGGGCCCTATTACTTAAAAAAGAAATTGGGGCTCATTACGGATCCAGCGGTAACAGTGCCGGTGCTACCGGAGGGTTGCCGCCAGACCCATAAAAAATTACTATGGCCTGACTTCCCGGTGCCACCGTGCTATTTCAAGTCCGACGGCTGGGAAATCAGGTGCCGGTAATTTCGTTAAACCCCAGACTCCACGGGAATGGGGACACAGAAGCACCTGCACCATTGTTAACGGTGCCGGTGCTTCCGTGACAGGTCTGCCTACCGTGGCTGTACGGGGGCCCTCAGACTTCAAAAAGAAAGTTTCTTTTTGTAGTCACTCTGCCTTCATAAACAAATTATTTCTGTTACAGAAATGTTCTTTATGAATGCAGAGTGAATTTCAAAAGAAACTTTTTTTTTTTAGAAAAAAATATTTTTTTTTTTTTTTTTTTTTACTGGGGCCCCCTCCCAGCCATGTGCTGGTGGGGCCCCCCACAACGCGGGCCCCCCCGCACCGCGGGGGCTGCGGGGGCCCCTGTTACGCCAGTGCATACACATAGACCCGTGTGCTCTGGGTGGACACAGCCTACAGGCATAGTCCTCCCTGTCATATTTAGTTGGGATCTGACAGGTGGAGTACACGATGCATCTCAGAATGGGAGGGCCAAAACCTTCCTCCTGCCATGGCCAGCCTAATTAACTATCAAAGGCTCCATGGATCCACCCTATCTGTTTGTTTACCCTCTGCAGATGGTGGCAGCAAGTAACATAATTAACATACTAATAGAATATACTTCAAACAGGCCCCCATGGGGCCTGGCTGCAGAGGCTAAATCAAAGGAAACAAGAAACCCCAACACACCTTTGATATGCATTGTGTCAATCTGTAGCCAGCTACCGCCTCTCAGTATCAAATGCAGTGACCTGTCATGTCTGGAACTATGTATTTACAGTAGTTATCCCTGCGGGGGGACCCCATTCAGAAGGTACGAGTATGTGGATTTATGGAGACAGAAAATCTGTTCTGGCTGCAGCTTCAAGGGAGAACTGCTGCAGTTTTTCTACGCATCGGTCTTGCCCTCCAAGGTTGCCACCTCGCTTCTCTGTTATTCAGGGAGCAGGGTGGCTACCCGGATGGGCTGACCTTACTGCTATACCGAAAGAACCGCCAAGAGAGATAAGGTAAGGAGTAAACCTGACAAATATATGCCAGTAACTGCACATAAGAACATAGTCCTGTTAACCTTGCCATTAAAAATGACATGCCACAATAAGGAAACATGTTTCAACTGGCTGCTCCAATGCAGGCCAGTCCAGACACATCATGGTATTATCCAATTTGGTCGTTTTTTTTAAATCGTTTTGACATTTTGACCTAATTTATACTGTACAATTTGACCTTCTTCATTTTTGACCTACTTACCTGAACATGAGGAGAAGGGGTTGCGGAGGGTGTCCCCCGCTCCTCATGTTCAGTTTTCTGCTGCCCCCTGGGGGTTGGGGGGGGAGTTGCCCACATCCTTAACAATGGAGGCGGGGGACAAACAATTGCTCGGCCCCCCTTTTCAATGAATGGTCAAAACGGGGGCCCGAGCAGGCAGATCACACAGATCCCACATAATAACACTTATCATGTTTGCGTCAACATAGATGATCAGTAAAGAATGCCATGCAATACTGTCTGATGACGCCCTGAAAAGGTTCATTTCCTTTTTAATGGACTGTTTTCAGCAGGTTAAGCTTGGGCCATATATATCTGACTCACCACCAGTTAGTTGTGGAGTGCCCGAGGGCTCCTCTTTGCCTCCACTGCTGTTTAACGTTTATATACATCCATTGCTGATCATTTCTTCCCAATTTGACTTACAATATCATTCATATGCCGATAACACACCGATCTATGTCCAGCTAAAGCAACGGCAATGGATAGCCTCCTTTCGTTCAATGACAGCGTACACAATTGAATGCTGAAAAACAAGCTCTGACTGAACTCGTCTAAGACCACTGTTATTGTATTTGGTTTCAAAAAGGAGTTAGCAAATTCTGCACCCTCTGACCTATGTCCAACCCTATTTGGGGCACCACCAAGGTTTACTAAAATGGCTTAGAACCTTGGCTGCATTTGGCAGTCAAGCATGAACTGCAATATACACATTAACCAAACTGTTAAATCTTTGTATTACCAACTCAAATTGCTAAAGCCCATACTGCTCCTTATCTCCAACAATGATGGCTCCATAGTAGTTGGAACACTTACTAACTCAAAGTTAGACTACTGCAATGCCCCACTTATGGGCAACCCAAAATCCCAACTACAGAAGCCACAGATTGCCCAGAATTCTGCTGTTAGGCTCGTCTTCTCACTGTCAAGGATATCATTGGTCTTGCAGTTTCGCAAAAGCCTACATTGACTTCCATTACTGCAGAGGAGCTGCCTGGTCTTCAAATGTAGTCATGGCCTGACCCCGGTATATCCCTCATCAATAATTGTAACTCACTGCCCTAATTGATCTCTTCGATATATGAGGCAAGGTCTTTTGGTGGTCACCTTTTCCAGGACTGCAACCTGGGATGACAGATGCCTCTCTTCTTTGGGTCCGTGGTCCTCGAACCTGCTCCCACTGGATTTGCGAAGATCTGAATCCCTGTCTCTTTTCAGGAAGACATTTAATACCTACCTTTTTGCATAAAGCCATCTGCTCAAATAAATATGTATCAAAGCCCCTATGATCAGTGCAGCTATGACTCCTTGTCCGTTGTTTATCAGCTGCGCCCAGATGCAGATTCTGCTTGGATCCTTCAGTGGATAGGCATGATATAAATTGCAAAATCAAATCAGATATTATAGCTAGACTGGCAACACTAAAATGCCAGTCTAGCCATGTAATACTGCTTATCTAGCCAGGTTTGTCATAGATGGTCAATAAAAAATGCATGCTACAATAAGAAATGGTAAGACTGATTCCCTCAAAATGCCAGTCTATCCACGTGATAACAACTATCATGCGTGCTTTACCAAGCTTTCAAAGTAAGCATGATAAGTGTTATTATGTGGCTAGACTGGCATTTTGGTGTAGTAAGTCTAGCCATTTCTTACTTTGCCATGACTTTTTTTTAGTGGCCATCTATGATAGTCTATCATACATGGCCAGTGTAAAATGTCAGGCCACAGTAAGAAATGGCTAGATGGATTGCATTAAAATACCAGTCTAGTCATTTAATAAGACTAATCATTCTTGCTTTATCATGCCTTTAAAGCAAGCATGATAAGTGTTATTACGTGGCTAGTATGCATTTTCATGCAATCAGTCTAGCCTTTTCTTACTCTGACATGACATTTTTTACTGGGCATCTAGGATAGAGTATCATAGATGCACAGGAGACATTTCTCATCCTCCCCAAGCCCTTCTAGCCTGTCAAAATCAGCCTCCCATGCTGGCACAAACTCAACACAAGCTCACCCACATTCAAGCACTCACTAAACACACATTCATGTAACATTCACACAGCATTCATCTAAGAAACATTCACACAGCATTTACTTGCTCATTCAAACAGACATTCAAGCATTCAAACAGCATTCACACATTTATTTGCTCATTCAAACACATATTCATGCATTGAACCAGCATTTATACAGCACATACTCGCTCATTCATACATACATACATACATACAACCTACACATATAAAATTACATTTTCCTTTCACTTAACTCTGAGTCAGCAGTGGTCCGGGTGCTGCTTCAGAGATCCTCTCGGCTACCGTGTACAAGAACGGTAACCATTAAGCAAAGATTGCTTTCTGGTTTCTGCACTTTTGCGCCCGGGCTCTGCCTCTGCTCTCCTTCAGTGGGGTTGCAGAGACAATGGCAGAGGTTGCAGGGGAGTCACCAGGGGTTGCAGCAGTGAACAGGTAAGCTCTGATGGGTTGCCATATGTCTCTGACGATTCCCAATAGGGTGCACATTAGTCCACTGCTCTTCAGTGTCGCTGGCCGAAGCAACGGCTCACAGCCATTGGTCAATTGATGGTACAGTAGGCTTCAACCAGTACAACATCAAACATCGTATCGCAAGTAGCAAGCATCATTTCACCAGTTTACGCCACCTCCCCATCTCATCATCAAAAACTTGGAAAAGGCATTGCATGGGGGTGGCATCCAGCCTGTCGCCAGTCATGTCAGCAAGTATAGTACAGATGTCCCTTGAATAGCTATCTAGCTTAGACCAATTCCACACCATGTGAAAGTATCCAGTGTCATCCTCCCCAGACCTAGCACAGAAACCAGCGCTCATCTGGAAAACATGTTTTAGTTTTGCCGGAGTATAATGGTATTAGTGCAGGACTTTACATTGTATTAGGCAGAATCGGGAGGTGAAGGATACCTCTCAGGTTTGTGCACACATGTCACCCCAGATTTCATCTGCAACATCAACATTCATATCTGTCGCCCATTTGGAACGGGGCTTGGTTAGGGGTGACAACGCACGGCCCTGGATTAAACCGTACAGAGTGGAAACCATGCCCCGGGAACAGTAGGCATCCATAATATACTTGAGTAAGGAGTCATTCTCGGGCTCCACAGGGAATCCCTCCCATCGACCGCTGAACCCTTTGCGAATGCCAATATATTGAGGCCAGTGTAAAGACTTATATTGCGTAAGCACAGGGAGGTCTGCAGCTGAAATAAAATTCCCATCAAGGAAGAACATGCTCCCCAACACACTAAATCCACCCTGGATCCATCGTCATTCAGTAACCACACCTACCTTTGGGAATGCTTGGATATAGTTCCACAACGGGACGTTGCCATAATGAGGATGAGTGACTCCCAACAGTGCCCATATTTTACACCAGGCCAGGGCTGTGACGCTCGCCGGGTCAAATGGGCAAGGATCCACAGCTGCAGGGGGCACCACTAAAGATCTATGGTCACGCTCACCTGCTGAATGCCTTTCGAGCATGGCATGTGGTATCAGTCGTATTGTCGTATTTGTAAATTAGCTGAAAATCTGGAGACATTTCGACATATTCTGACTGGGTGTCCAATATTTGTATCACTATATATGTCCAGCTATGGGCAGCATGTACACCAATGTGCCACAATTCAAACTGAACACTTCTGGCATTACTGTCTCAACACGCCTTCAGTATCCATGCACTTTGCACTCAATAGTGTTTGGCTTAAAGCCGTGTCTGTCTTCGAATTACAAAAACCAGAAGAACATGTAAACCATATGATGGAAAGGTCATTTTGATACAAACATTTTAAGTGATCTTCCAACATGTGAGCATCTAACTGAAAAACTATTGGTTGTCAAATTTGATTGACAAGATGGTTGTACAGGGCCTCATTATTAGTATGCCGGTCCGGTAACAACGGTGCTGGTAAGCTACCGGGACCATTGTTACCGGACCAGCATACTCTGAGTCTTGCGGGAGGGTGCCGTCCCTCTCGCCAGGTCTGTCCTGGCGGGTGGAACGGCACCCACTTGCAGGCTTTGACGGAAGCACCGGCACCGTTGTTAACAGTGCCGGTGCTTCTGTCCTCCTCATTCGCATTGAGTCCTATGGGACTCAATGGGAATGGGGAGTAATTTTTTCTGGCACCTGGCAATGGGGAATTACCCGGAATGGTGAGGCTGTAATGCCCCAGTAATTCCCCATTGCCAGGAGCCGGAAAAAAAACGATTCAGGCGGCAGTCGTGCCATTTTTACTAGCACGGCGACCGCCAGGGTCGTTATGAGGCCCATATGTTGTAGGCAATAACAAGTGTAAATTCATCCTTTATAGGGGTTTTAAGAGTAAATGTATGTATGTTCAGTGTAATATGAGATGTGTTAATAGTTTAACAATATTGAACTTAAGACAACTATAACAATAAAATAAATACAGAAGATATGTGGTACGATCGCGTTTCTTGCAATCCAAAAAGCTGCGTATTGTGCCTGTGCTGCCAGCCAATACAACTTAAAGTCAGGGGAAGCAAACCCCCATGCGCATATGGTATGGAAGGGTACTCCACTTAAGACGCACCGCACCCAAATGCTACACAAAATCATTGATGGTAGCTTCTAGCTCTTTCAACAATGTCATTATAGGCCTTAAAGGTATATTTTGAAAAAAAATAAAGAACGTCTGGGAAAACACTATTCTGCCCGCAATAGTCAACAGCATTTGTTTCCAAGTCCCAAGCTTAGGCGTAAGGTGCACCAAGTATTTAGCATGGTTATAGTCAAATAGGCTATTGTGATGCCTCGTTACCGTAACCCCCAAGTATAGTATTGCAGCTGGAGCCCACCTGAAACCGAGTAGGTCTTGGGGTTCAGTTGTGCCGTCAGTGAGAGGGAAAAGGTCTGAATTATTGCAGTTCACCTGGAGACCAGACAGCTCTCCAAAAGCAACCACATCTCGCATAATAGGATGTAGGTGGGTTTGTACATCCCTTACATAAACTATCAGATCATCTGCGTAGAGAGATATGATTTCAGGTTTCTCAGCCATCCGAATTCCTCTATGTTTGTGCTTATGTCTAATAAGGTCTGCCTAGGGTTGAATAGCTATTGAATAATAGAGGCAACAGGGGGAACCCTTCACGAGTGCCCCCGGCTATATGGTGCAGGCCAACTGTATCCCTCTAGTGTAGACCCTAGCAACTGGAGAGGTATAAATCGTATACATGAAAAAATACGAGGGCCAAAGCCACATTTCTCGAGCACAGCATACATAAAGCGCCACAAGACCGAATTAAAGGCCGTCTGTATATCTGGCGTGGCTGCTAGACCTTGAGCTCCCGGATCAATTTGGGCCAGAATATTAAAAAGACGGCACAAGTTGAGCGCTTTAGAGCACCCGGGTATACAGTCTGATTGGTCAGGATGAAGGATGTGGCGCATGGAAGGTGTCAAGCGAGTAGCCAGGATCTTAACGAAAATCTTAACATCTGAGTTTTTCAGGGACAGGGGGCGGTAGGAGCCACAATGCTCGACCGGCTTATCAGGTTTCAATAGCACCATAATCACTGCCTCTCTCATAGCGTTGGGGAGCATACGGGACTCAAGGGCCTCAGCAAATACCCTGTGAAGGTAAGGTAGCAGGGAAGACCTGGGGCCCTCCCAGCAGGCAGAGCAATCTCCTCCAGAGAGATGGGGAGTTCTAGCTGACTGCTGACCTCAGATGACAAATGCCTAAGTGGGAGCCCCTTCAGAAAACTGTCAATATCAGCATCAGAACAAGTGTCCTTGTTCGTAGACAGCTTTGATTAGAAAGTTTCAAAAAACCTTATTGACCTCAGATAATGTATGAACTAAGGCGCCAGAGTCATTTCTGACGAGTGGGACGCAGCAGCCGTCACTCTCTTGGCAAATCACCCGAGCAAGCACGCTGCTCACCATCAACATATCTCCTCGCTGCCATTGGCGCACCCAGAAACCTCACCTCTCTCAATGCATTGTCCATAAAGTTATTTAATGCTTGCTTAACTTGCAGGCCGGCTGTTGCTGCAATCAGGCAATTTGCCAGTGAAGTGGCACAAATATTGTGCATTCCATTTTTTTTATTAAGCACACCATTTTCTGACAGGAACATAAGGTATGTTTCTGATAAAAACTGCACCTGTATCCTCTGAAAGATCTGGCATCTGAAGTATTAGAATATCACCTTTGCTCCCGTCATAGCTGCCCGTAAATTATTTCTCTTTTTATCCAATTTCATTTCTTCCCAAACATGTGCTGTAAAATGCACCATTTTGTCTCATTATTAAAAGAAGTATTTGTAGGTGGAACACTGTGCTAGTGCACACCCAGGCGGGGAAAAGGTCACATTTGAATGTGCTGGTTGTTCTCTTGCTGTGAGGTTGGTCACGCACCACCCTTTAAACGCTCATTAACACTCTAGCCCTACTACTTCAGAGGCAGCGTCCAGATATTTAAATGACAATGCCAAAGCAGGTTTTCAGAAGTGTGGGCTGGTCCTGGCAGGTGAATGATCTTATTCTAGCGCTACCAGTTTTTCAGAGCATGCTACCCTCTGGCATATCCATTATTTTGTCTTTAGGCCTGTAGCCCTGAGGATGGGAGACAAGCAAACCTCTTAACCAAGGGTTAACTGTGAAGCCATGTGATTTACAGCACTGCTAGAAACAATGTTTGATCAGACTGCCTCAGTGTCTGCTGTCATGAGCAGCTGATGTACGTGCGGTGTAGGAGTGATGCAATCGTAGTAAAGGGGATTTCACAGAAGGCTTGTTTGGGTCACAGCTGTGCCACTGAATAACAGACCAGGCCTTCTCCCCAACCCTGAGGGTTCCTATTGTTCAGCTGCGGCCTGGTCCTTTGATTTCCTGACCCTTCCTCCATCCCTTAGCCTCTTTCCTTTCACGCCCCTGCTTTTCTCAAGGATGACACTGACCCTAAAAATTCCATCAGAATAACTCTGCCATATCCTGTATGAAGTCTGTTGTTGAACAATCGGTGTGCCTTAATAAAGTCAACCATTTAAATTGATCATACCACAAACTGAATGGTCTGTGCTACATAACAAATGCTAATGTCACCCAATTCAACAGTGCTCCTTTTTATTGACCCCTGAACAGAGATGTTAATTTGCCAAAATGCCAGGGGTAGCGGATGTGACATCACACATCCAATGAGGTCACCGAAAGTGATGCAATATGACCTTTGCCCCTGGTGACATGACACGGAATGACATTTAACCCTGAGGTCAAAACATGAAGTGACTGAGGGGTGTAAAAACACAAGAAACCTTACCTTTCATCAAATACCAAACTGACACTAAAGTAGATATAATAAGTTTTAGATTCCAAGCACATTTTCACTAGGGTGCTGCCTTAACATGCCATGGAGAGGGTCAGGCTATGACATACATAGACTAAGTAGACCCAACATAGGGCAGGGAACTGTCATGCGTTTGCCACTATAACCTCATATGGCAATTTACTGACAACGTATGCCAATTGTTGCTGCACATGTCAGGTCTAGTAATCATATGCCAAGTAAAGCCCCACATTCACAGGTGCTGCCATAATACAGTGTGGCAAATGTAGGGGAAAGATGGGTTCTTCACTCAAGACACAGAGAGACCTTGCTGAGTAAGAAGCTTCTTTACTTAAGTTACATTTAGATAGTATTTCAGATATATGGTAGGTACATCTGGATCAGATTTTCGAGCTGCTCAGAGCTCTCATCTCTTCCAAACCCCAACGAACACCAGCAGGCACAGGACACAGGTGCAGTGGAACGAATCTACTCACAGATGCCGATTGTTACCACCAAGCACCTCCAGGCAACCTTCCTGAGGTTGGGAACTGCCGGTGGCACCTTTGAGTGATAACCACGACCTCAGAGAAAGCTGCACTGATCTGTGCGCTCTGTCTGCCCCTCGCAGACATGACTCCTCATTTGGCCTACCCACTGTAGACCCGGACTTGAAACTGCAGAGCTGTGTACTCCACCTGCCGCTCGCAGACATGCCTCCTCACTCGGCCTGCCGCCTGCCAACCCACACCTTTCACTTGATCTGCCCCTCACAGACAAGGCCCTAATGGTCTCAACCACACCGTCTCTCTCCCAGGCTGTCACAGCGGTCTCCTTGCTCCCAGGCTGACAGCACGAGCAGCAAACAGTGGCCTGCACAACGTCACCAGGCCCTAGGCCTGACAGCCAACTGCAGCACATACAGGGAGACCTTGCTGGGTAAGTAGCTTTTTTACTTAAGTTACATGTAGACATGATTGCAGGTATAACGTAAGTACATTAAGGTGTCGATTCATGGAATTAATGTACGCCGAAAATTCCCGCACAGAGGTGCCAAACGTGCGATTCGCAGTAAAAGTGCGAAAATCGCAGTGCAAGTGCGAAAATCGCAGGGAAGCCAGCGCACATCGATTCATGGAAGGCTGTGCGTGAGAAAAATATCGGATGTGCGCTGAAAAAGTGCGCAGCGCACGCCGGTGCACAGGATATCTAACGGCGTGCGCCACAGCGAAATCGCACATAGTGTGGCGCACACAACAAAAGTAGGCGGAACACGGGGCGTAACACTCGGAATGGGAAACAACTCATCAAAATGTGGGCGTCACGGGGGAAGTACAGGAGGCAAGTGCGCAGAACGCCCACACGCTCCCCTACAACACGTATTCATGGAATCCAATAGGGCAAACCAGCGCACAGTCAAACCAGCGCACAGGCCCAAACACGTCCGCCACAAGAAAGCAGGCGGTTGCGTCCCTGCCCCTGAAATAAATGTGCGCCAAAATGTGCGCCAACAAAAAGCACCTATATACAGCTATGATGAATGTCACATACTGTGGCCCTCTAAGAAAAATGACGTGCAAAGGGGTATGCGACAAACATGGACACCCGCTGTGTGAAAAATAGTGTGTGCGTGTATTCTGTGCTGCGTGGAAAGTCCCACATGCGATTTGCCTGGGTACGTGTATTCTGGGGTGTGTGGAAAGTCCCACACGCGATTTGCCTGGGTACGTGTATTCCGGGGTGCGCGGGAAGTCCCACGCGCGATTGGCTGGGTACGTGTATTCCAGGGTGCGCGGGAAATTCCACACGCGAATTGCCTGGGTCCGTGTATTTCGGGGTGCGCGGGAAGTCCCACAGGCGATTGGCCTGGGTACGTGTATTCCGGGCTGTGCGGGAAGTTCCACACGCGAATTGCCTGGGTCTGTGTATTCCGGGGTGCGCGGGAAGTCCCACACGCGATTGGCCTGGGTATGTGTATTCCGGGATGCGCAGGAAGTTCCACACGTGATTTCAGCAGGGTACGTGGATTCCGGGGTGCGAGTGAAGTTCCACACGCTAATTCTGCAGGGTACGTTTATTCCGGGGTGCGCGGGAAGTTCCACACGCGATTTCAGCAGGGTACGTGGATTCCGGGGTGCGCGTGAAGTTCCACACGCTAATTCTGCAGGGTACGTGTATTCCGGGGTGCGTGGGAAGTTCCACACGCGATTTCAGCAGGGTACGTGTATTTCGGGGGTGCCGGGTAGTACTACACGTGAATTGACCATGTGGGTCCTCCCAGGTGTTCCCTCTACACCCTCCACGGCCCCTGCAGGTAGCCCACACCACAGGGGACTACCCTGCACCCCTGCTCATGTCCCGCAGGCAGCCCATCCACCATGGCCATGCCCCCCAGCCAATCCACATGTCACCTTGCACTACTGATCACCAATGCATGTCTCCGAGCACCCCCACCCACCAGCATCCAGGGGCACCCTCCACCAGGCCCCCACACATGTCTCCCACCACCCCCACCCCCCAGCAGTCAGGGGCACCTGCCAGCAGGCCCACACACATGTCTCCGACCACCCCCACCCCCCAGCATCCAGGGGCACCCTCCACCAGGCCCCCACACATGTCTCCCACCACCCCCACCCCCCAGCAGTCAGGGGCACCCTCGACCAGGCCCCCACTCATGTCTCCCTGCACCCCCACCCCCCAGCAGTCAGGGGCACCCTCCACCAGGCCCCCACTCATGTCCCCCTGCACCCGCACCCCCCAGCAGTCAGGGGCACCCTCCACCAGGCCCCCACTCATGTCCCCTTGCACCCCCACCCCCCAGCAGCCAGGAGCACCCTCCACCAGGCCCCCACTCATGTCCCCCTGCACCCCAACCCACCAGCATCCAGGGGCACCATCCACCAGGCCCCCACACATGTCACCCCCACCCCCACTCCCCAGCAGTCAGGGGCACCTGCCAGCAGGCCCCACACACATGTCCCCCGGCACCCCCACTCCCCAGCAGTCAGGTGAACCCTCCACCAGCCCCCCACTCATGTCCCCCTGCACCCCCACCCCCAGCAGTCAGGTGCACCCTCCACCAGGCCCCCACTCATGTCCCCCTGCACCCACACCCCCCCAGCAGTGTGGGGCACCTGCCAGCAGGCCCCCACACATGTCCCCCTGCACCCCCACCCCCCAGCAGTCAGGGACAGCCTCCACCAGGCCCCCACTCATGTCCCCCTGCACCCCCACTCCCCAGCAGTCAGGGGCACCCTCCACCAGGCCCCCACTCATGTCCCCCTGCACCCCCACCCCCCAGCAGCCAGGGGCACCCTCCACCAGGCCCCCACTAATGTCCCCCTGCACCCCCACCCACCAGCATCCAGGGGCACCCTCCACCAGGCCCCCACACATGTCTCCCACCACCCCCCAGCAGTCAGGGGCACCTGCCAGCAGGCCCACACACATGTCTCCCACCCCCCACACCCCCCAGCAGTCAGGGGCAGCCTCCACCAGGCCCCCACTCATGTCCAACTCATGTCCCCCTGCACCCCCACCCCCCAGCAGTCAGGGGCACCCTCCACCAGGCCCCCACTCATGTCCCCCTGCACCCACACCCCCCAGCAGCCAGGGGCACCCTCCACCAGGCCCCCACTCACGTCCCCTTGCACCCCCACCCCCCAGCAGTCAGGGGCACCCTCCACCAGGCCCCCATTCATGTCCCCCTGCACCCCCACCCCCCAGCAGTCAGGGGCACCCTCCACCAGGCTCCCACTCATGTGCCCCTGCACCCCCACCCACCAGCAACCAGGGGCACCATCCACCAGGCCCCCACTCATGTCCCCCTGCACCCCCACCCCCCAGCAGTCAGGGGCACCCTTCACCAGGCCCCCACTCATGTCCCCCTGAACACCCACCCCCCAGCAGCCAGGCCCAAACACATGTCTCCCACCACCCCCAGCCCCCAGCAGTCAGGGGCACCTGCCAGCAGGCCCACACACATGTCTCCCACCACCCCCACCCCCCAGCAGTCAGGGGCAGCCTCCACCAGGCCCCCACTCATGTCCAACTCATGTCCCCCTGCACCCCCACCCCCCAGCAGTCAGTTTTTTATACTGAGGCTTGCCCAGAATTGAAATACACCGCACAGGAGGGTGAGGCCAAAGGAGGATAAAGGTTCGATGTTCAGGAAAGGTTTGTGGAAGTATATAAGGGGATGAAGGGCAGGAGTGGAGGTTGTGATAGTTTGCATGCCTGTAGAGCCAGTCTAGAATTATCAGAACAGAGCTCCAGTCAGAAATGTGCAAATGTTTACATTTCCTGTGAAGAAGGGGAATCACAGGTGGGCAGTTTCTGGTACTTACCGGGAAGTGCTACAATAATTCAGCAATTTCTGGCGGGATGGGCTTGAGAAGTGAATAACGCAAATTTATTTCCTATTGTTAATTGTTCTGGATTTTGAGTGGCATCTAAAGGAAAAAAATAGTTTGAGTGAAATTGTGTCAGAATGGAGACTCTGCCCCCTAAATAAAAGGACATATTGATAATTCCCCTTTTCAGCCTCTGTGGCTGAGTGTTTTGTGCATGTCTGTTACGCTGACTTCTCAGTCTGTGGGGCGTGCCAGTGTTCCCTCTTTACCCTTAGCAGACACTGCAAAGCATCTTGTCGTGTCTGATGGGCTGCCACTGACAGCACAATGAGGCTTTTCTTCATGCATGGTTTAGGTTGGGTCAGAGTCTGGCATTCAATTCACAAAAACTGCTTCTCATTTAGGACTATTTAAAGTCATGAATACATTAATTTATATAGCAACCTTTTTTAAATGTAATAGCCAGAGCACCTATGAGTACTTATGATCTTGTGAGGAGCTGGGCATATTTCCCCAATCTGTTTAGGGTGCTTCGTGAGAATGACCTAGCCGAAGGATCATACAGGATCATACACTGACAGGCGTGGGGGGAGAAGCTTACATAACAACATTAGGCATGTGTGGCTGGGCAATGTTACCTCTGGAGGTCGATAATGGACCAGGCATGGGAGATGTCAGCGTTGGGCCTGTAAGGTGTGCTTAATCCAAGTGCAGCAGCTCATCCTCACAAAGGGAATGGCCCTCGGCTTTAGAGAATGCAACTTTACAAAGATGGTGGATTGCAATGAGTAGCTGCTAGAATAGGGGGAGTAGCTAGATGGAATAGGGGGGAATGGCCTAACGAGTAAGCTAGTCATTGTTATTGCATAAAGTCATTATACCGGATAATTAAAAAAAAGAAAAGCAGTACAAATTCATTGAATTAAGAAAGGAATGTGGCAGAATGGGAAGAGCAAAATGACTGCAAGTCTGGCACCCTTAGAAGGGGGAGGGCAAGAATGACACATGTGAACCGGTAAATTATTGCGAGGAAGATGTTTAAAAATAGCACAGGTTGCAAAGAGGGACATGTATGCTTGCAGATACATCAGTGATGGGAGGAAGTGCAGGGGCCACCGATAAAATAGAAGAGAGAAAGGGAAGTTGTGTTTTACGCAGGAATTGTGCAAGCACATTTGGGAAACATCTGCAATGCAAATAATTGATGTAAATTGAAAAGCAGAAGTAGAAACTTAAGACAATGAGCTTGAGCCTATTTATGGAAGAACGAGTAAAGTTAGAACTAGCAAACATGTAGGTGGAAAGTTCATTTAGTCACATGGAATAAAGTCTAGGAAGCTATGGGAAGCCGCATGGCACATCGGTTTAATCTCTATTGCTGTAAATCGGTGTGGTGTTGGCGGCCCAGAGAAGAGCTGAAGTAAACCAAATTCACAAAAGTGGATGCAGTGAGCAAGTGAAAGCTACACATCTGCAAACCTGTCTACAGCAGTGGTGAACACACAGAAGGAAGTTGAGAAAGAAAGGACCAGGTTAACATGATTCATCTGTCCTATAACGGGGAGGTAATGTAAGATAAATCACATTGGTTTTATGACCACGCAGGAAGCATCTTGGGTTAGGGAATAGCAATGGATGATGTTTTCTTGGATTCCAGAAAGATTCTTGACATAATTCCACAAAAAAGAATCCAAGGCAAGCTGCATAGCTGAACAAATTGGTTTGGGAGCGATACATACTTTCATAGTTGACAGTTCATAGTATTAGAGATTGTTTCTCTGTTAACAACTATGCACACCCAGGCACTCCTACAGTTGGAGGGCTGGGAAGAGAAACCAGTGTGAGGAGATGGCTGGTTGTGGTGGCGTTTGTAGCACAAAATAGTCCTTCAAGAAGTTCACCACCAAGGTATCAATGTGTGAGGAATTCGACCCTCCGCACGGTGGGTGTGCGGTCACCTGGGCGTTTTTGAAATGTTATATGAAATTGAATGATGGTAGATCAACCTCTGGAAAATGTGTGGGGCTAATCGGCACACATTTTCCTATGCTCACTGTATGACATACACATAGACCTGTGTGCTCTGGGTGGACACAGCCTACAGGCATAGTCCTCCCTGTCATATTTAATTGGGATCTGACGGGTGGAGTACACGATGCATTTCAGAATGGGAGGGCCAAAACCTTCCTCCCTCCATGGCCAGCCTGGGGCACCATCCACCAGGCCCCCACACATGTCACCCCCACCCCCACTCCCCAGCAGTCAGGGGCACCTGCCAGCAGGCCCCACACACATGTCCCCCGGCACCCCCACTCCCCAGCAGTCAGGTGAACCCTCCACCAGCCCCCCACTCATGTCCCCCTGCACCCCCACCCCCAGCAGTCAGGTGCACCCTCCACCAGGCCCCCACTCATGTCCCCCTGCACCCACACCCCCCCAGCAGTGTGGGGCACCTGCCAGCAGGCCCCCACACATGTCCCCCTGCACCCCCACCCCCCAGCAGTCAGGGACAGCCTCCACCAGGCCCCCACTCATGTCCCCCTGCACCCCCACTCCCCAGCAGTCAGGGGCACCCTCCACCAGGCCCCCACTCATGTCCCCCTGCACCCCCACCCCCCAGCAGCCAGGGGCACCCTCCACCAGGCCCCCACTAATGTCCCCCTGCACCCCCACCCACCAGCATCCAGGGGCACCCTCCACCAGGCCCCCACACATGTCTCCCACCACCCCCCAGCAGTCAGGGGCACCTGCCAGCAGGCCCACACACATGTCTCCCACCCCCCACACCCCCCAGCAGTCAGGGGCAGCCTCCACCAGGCCCCCACTCATGTCCAACTCATGTCCCCCTGCACCCCCACCCCCCAGCAGTCAGGGGCACCCTCCACCAGGCCCCCACTCATGTCCCCCTGCACCCACACCCCCCAGCAGCCAGGGGCACCCTCCACCAGGCCCCCACTCACGTCCCCTTGCACCCCCACCCCCCAGCAGTCAGGGGCACCCTCCACCAGGCCCCCATTCATGTCCCCCTGCACCCCCACCCCCCAGCAGTCAGGGGCACCCTCCACCAGGCTCCCACTCATGTGCCCCTGCACCCCCACCCACCAGCAACCAGGGGCACCATCCACCAGGCCCCCACTCATGTCCCCCTGCACCCCCACCCCCCAGCAGTCAGGGGCACCCTTCACCAGGCCCCCACTCATGTCCCCCTGAACACCCACCCCCCAGCAGCCAGGCCCACACACATGTCTCCCACCACCCCCAGCCCCCAGCAGTCAGGGGCACCTGCCAGCAGGCCCACACACATGTCTCCCACCACCCCCACCCCCCAGCAGTCAGGGGCAGCCTCCACCAGGCCCCCACTCATGTCCAACTCATGTCCCCCTGCACCCCCACCCCCCAGCAGTCAGTTTTTTATACTGAGGCTTGCCCAGAATTGAAATACACCGCACAGGAGGGTGAGGCCAAAGGAGGATAAAGGTTCGATGTTCAGGAAAGGTTTGTGGAAGTATATAAGGGGATGAAGGGCAGGAGTGGAGGTTGTGATAGTTTGCATGCCTGTAGAGCCAGTCTAGAATTATCAGAACAGAGCTCCAGTCAGAAATGTGCAAATGTTTACATTTCCTGTGAAGAAGGGGAATCACAGGTGGGCAGTTTCTGGTACTTACCGGGAAGTGCTACAATAATTCAGCAATTTCTGGCGGGATGGGCTTGAGAAGTGAATAACGCAAATTTATTTCCTATTGTTAATTGTTCTGGATTTTGAGTGGCATCTAAAGGAAAAAAATAGTTTGAGTGAAATTGTGTCAGAATGGAGACTCTGCCCCCTAAATAAAAGGACATATTGATAATTCCCCTTTTCAGCCTCTGTGGCTGAGTGTTTTGTGCATGTCTGTTACGCTGACTTCTCAGTCTGTGGGGCGTGCCAGTGTTCCCTCTTTACCCTTAGCAGACACTGCAAAGCATCTTGTCGTGTCTGATGGGCTGCCACTGACAGCACAATGAGGCTTTTCTTCATGCATGGTTTAGGTTGGGTCAGAGTCTGGCATTCAATTCACAAAAACTGCTTCTCATTTAGGACTATTTAAAGTCATGAATAAATTAATTTATATAGCAACCTTTTTTAAATGTAATAGCCAGAGCACCTATGAGTACTTATGATCTTGTGAGGAGCTGGGCATATTTCCCCAATCTGTTTAGGGTGCTTCGTGAGAATGACCTAGCCGAAGGATCATACAGGATCATACACTGACAGGCGTGGGGGGAGAAGCTTACATAACAACATTAGGCATGTGTGGCTGGGCAATGTTACCTCTGGAGGTCGATAATGGACCAGGCATGGGAGATGTCAGCGTTGGGCCTGTAAGGTGTGCTTAATCCAAGTGCAGCAGCTCATCCTCACAAAGGGAATGGCCCTCGGCTTTAGAGAATGCAACTTTACAAAGATGGTGGATTGCAATGAGTAGCTGCTAGAATAGGGGGAGTAGCTAGATGGAATAGGGGGGAATGGCCTAACGAGTAAGCTAGTCATTGTTATTGCATAAAGTCATTATACCGGATAATTAAAAAAAAGAAAAGCAGTACAAATTCATTGAATTAAGAAAGGAATGTGGCAGAATGGGAAGAGCAAAATGACTGCAAGTCTGGCACCCTTAGAAGGGGGAGGGCAAGAATGACACATGTGAACCGGTAAATTATTGCGAGGAAGATGTTTAAAAATAGCACAGGTTGCAAAGAGGGACATGTATGCTTGCAGATACATCAGTGATGGGAGGAAGTGCAGGGGCCACCGATAAAATAGAAGAGAGAAAGGGAAGTTGTGTTTTACGCAGGAATTGTGCAAGCACATTTGGGAAACATCTGCAATGCAAATAATTGATGTAAATTGAAAAGCAGAAGTAGAAACTTAAGACAATGAGCTTGAGCCTATTTATGGAAGAACGAGTAAAGTTAGAACTAGCAAACATGTAGGTGGAAAGTTCATTTAGTCACATGGAATAAAGTCTAGGAAGCTATGGGAAGCCGCATGGCACATCGGTTTAATCTCTATTGCTGTAAGTCGGTGTGGTGTTGGCGGCCCAGAGAAGAGCTGAAGTAAACCAAATTCACAAAAGTGGATGCAGTGAGCAAGTGAAAGCTACACATCTGCAAACCTGTCTACAGCAGTGGTGAACACACAGAAGGAAGTTGAGAAAGAAAGGACCAGGTTAACATGATTCATCTGTCCTATAACGGGGAGGTAATGTAAGATAAATCACATTGGTTTTATGACCACGCAGGAAGCATCTTGGGTTAGGGAATAGCAATGGATGATGTTTTCTTGGATTCCAGAAAGATTCTTGACATAATTCCACAAAAAAGAATCCAAGGCAAGCTGCATAGCTGAACAAATTGGTTTGGGAGCGATACATACTTTCATAGTTGACAGTTCATAGTATTAGAGATTGTTTCTCTGTTAACAACTATGCACACCCAGGCACTCCTACAGTTGGAGGGCTGGGAAGAGAAACCAGTGTGAGGAGATGGCTGGTTGTGGTGGCGTTTGTAGCACAAAATAGTCCTTCAAGAAGTTCACCACCAAGGTATCAATGTGTGAGGAATTCGACCCTCCGCACGGTGGGTGTGCGGTCACCTGGGCGTTTTTGAAATGTTATATGAAATTGAATGATGGTAGATCAACCTCTGGAAAATGTGTGGGGCTAATCGGCACACATTTTCCTATGCTCACTGTATGACATACACATAGACCTGTGTGCTCTGGGTGGACACAGCCTACAGGCATAGTCCTCCCTGTCATATTTAATTGGGATCTGACGGGTGGAGTACACGATGCATTTCAGAATGGGAGGGCCAAAACCTTCCTCCCTCCATGGCCAGCCTAATTAACTATCAAAGGCTCCATGGATCCACTCTATCTGTTTGTTTACCCTCTGCAGATGGTGGCAGCAAGTAACATAATTAACATACCAATAGTATATACTTCAAACAGGCCCCCATCGGGCCTGGCTGCAGAGGCTAAATCAAAGGAAACAAGAAACCCCAACACACCTTTGATATGCATTGTGTCAATCTGTAGCCAGCTCCCGCCTCTCAGTATCAAATGCAGTGACCTGTCATGTCTGGAACTATGTATTTAAAGTAGTTATTCCTGCGGGGGGACCCCATTCAGAAGGTACGAGTATGTGGATTGATGGAGACAGAAAATCTGTTCTTGCTGCAGCTTCAAGGGAGAACTGCTGCAGTTTTTCTACGCATTGGTCTTGCCCTCCAAGGTTGCTACCTCGCTTCTCTGTTATTCAGGGAGCAGGGTGGCTACCTGGACGGGCTGACCTTACTGCTATACCGAAAGAACCGCCAAGAGAGATAAGGTAAGGAGTAAACCTGACAAATATATGCCAGTAACTGCACATAAGAACATACTCCTGTTAACCTTGCCATTAAAAATGACATGCCACAATAAGGAAACATGTTTCAACTGGCTGCTCCAATGCAGGCCAGTTCAGACACATAATGGTATTACCCTATTTGGTCATTTTCTAAAAATCGTCTTGACCTTTTGACCTAATTTATGCTGTACAATTTGAGCTTCTTCATTTTTGACCTACTTATCTGAACATGAGGAGAAGGGGTTGCGGGGGGTGTCCCCCGCTCCTCATGTTCAGGTTTCTGCTGCCCCCTGGAGGGTGGGAGGGAGTTGCCCACATCCTTAACAATGGAGGCGGGGGACAAACAATTGCTCGGCCACCCTTTTCAATGAATGGTCAAAACGGGGGCCCGAGCAGGCAGATCACACAGATCCCACATAATAACACTTACCATGTTTGCGTCAAAATGATATGATATGATATGGCATTTGTAACGCGCCTATATCTGACATAGATGATCAGTAAAGAATGCCATGCAATACTGTCTGATGACGCCCTGGAAAGGTTAATTTCCTTTTTAATGGACTGTTTTCAGCAGGTTAAGGTTGGTCCATATATATCTGACTCACTATCAGTTAGTTGTGGAGTGCCCGAGGTCTCCTCTTTGCCTCCACTGCTGTTTAAAGTTTATATACATCCATTCCTGAGCATTTCCTCCCAATTTGACTTACAATATCATTCATATGCCGATGACACACCGATATATGTCCAGCTAAAGCAACGGCAATGGATAGAGTCCTTTCGTTCACTAACAGGGTACACAATTGAATGCTGAAAAACAAGCTCTGACTGAACCCGTCTAAGACCACTGTTATTGTATTTGGTTTCAAAAAGGAGATAGCAAATTCTGCTCCCTCTGACCCATGTCCAACCCTATTTGGGGCACCACCAAGGTTTACTAAGATGGCTTAGAACCTTGGCTGCATTTGGCAGTCAAGCATGAATTGCAATATACACATTAACCAAACTGTTAAATCTGTGTATTACCAACTCATACTGCTCCTTACCTTAACAATGATGGCTCCATAGTAGTTGGAACACTTACTAACTCAAAGTTAGACTACTGCAATGCCCCACTTATGGGCAACCCAAAATCCCAACTACAGAGGCCACAGATTGCCCAGAATTCTGCTGTTAGGCTCGTCTTCTCACTGTCAAGGAAATCATTGGTCTTGCAGTTTCGCAAAAGCCTTCATTGACTTCCATTACAGCAGAGGAGCTGCCTGGTCTTCAAATGTAGTCATGGCCTGACCCCGGTATATCCCTCATCAATAATTGTAACTCACTGCCCTAATTGATCTCTTTGATACATGAGGCAAGGTCTTTTGGTGGTCACCTTTTCCAGGACTGCAACCTGGGGTTACAGATGCCTCTCTTCTTTGGGCCCGTGGTCTTGAACCTGCTCCCACTGGATTTGCGAAGAACTGAATCCCTGTCTCTTTTCAGGGAGACATTTAAAACCAACCTTTTTGCATAAAGCCATCTGCTCAAATAAATATGCATCAAAGCCCCTATGATCAGTGCAGCTATGACTCCTTGTTCGTTGTTTATCAGCTGCGCCCAGATGCAGATTCTGCTTGGATCCTTCAGTGGATAGGCGTGATATAAATTGCAAAATCAAATCAGATATTATAGCTAGACTGGCAGCACTAAAATGCCAGTCTAGCCATGTAATACTGCTTATCTAGCCAGGTTTGTCATAGATGGGCAATAAAAAATGCATGCTACAATAAGAAATGGTAAGACTGATTCCATCAAAAGGCCAGTCTAGCCACTAGATAAGACTTATCATGAATGCTTTACCAAGCTTTCAAAGTAAGCGTGATAAGTGTTATTATGTGGCTAGACTGGCATTTTGGTGTAGTAAGTCTTTCCATTTTTTACTGTGCCATGACTTTTTTTTTAGTGGCCATCTATGATACTCTATCATACATGGCCAGTTTAAAATGTCAGGCCACAGTAAGAAATGGCTAGATGGATTGCATTAAAATACCAGTCTAGTCATTTAATAAGACTAATCATTCTTGCTTCTTGCTTTATCATGCCTTTAAAGCAAGCATGATAAGTGTTATTACGTGGCTAGTATGCAATCAGTCTAGCCTTTTCTTACTCTGACATTACATTTTTTACTGGGCATCTAGGATAGAGTATCATAGATGCACAGAAGGCATTTCTCATCCTCCCCAAGCCTCTCTAGCCTGCCAAAATCAGCCTCCCAGGCTGGCACAAACTCAACACAAGCTCACCCATATTCAAGCACTCACTAAACACACATTCATGTAACATTCACACAACATTCATCTAAGAAACATTCACACAGCATTTACTTGCTCATTCAAACAGACATTCAAGCATTCAAACAGCATTCACACATTTATTTGCTCATTCAAACACATATTCATGCATTGAAACAGCATTTACACAGCACATACTCGCTCATTCATACATACATACATACAACCTACACATACAAAATTACATTTTCCTTTCACTTAACTCTGAGTCAGCAGTGGTCCGGGTGCTGCTTCAGAGGTCCTCTCGGCTACCGTGTGCAAGAACGGTAACCAGTAAGCAAAGATTGCTTTCTGGTTTCTGCACTTTTGCGCCCGGGCTCTGCCTCTGCTCTCCTTCAGCGGGGTTGCAGAGACAATGGCAGAGGTTGCAGGGTTGTCACCAGGGGTTGCAGCAGTGAACAGGTAAGCTCTGATGGGTTGCCATATGTCTCTGACGATTCCCAATAGGGTGCACATTAGTCCACAGCTCTTCAGTGTCGCTGGCCCAAGCAACGGCTCACAGCCATTGGTCAATTGATGGTACAGTAGGCTTCAACCAGTACAACATCAAACATCGTATCGCAAGTAGCAAGCATCATTTCACCAGTTTACGCCACCTCCCCATCTCATCATCAAAAACTTAGAAAAGGCATTGCATGGGGCTGGCATCCAGCCTGTCGCCAGTCATGTCAGCAAGTATAGTACAGATGTCCCTTGAATAGCTATCTAGCTTAGACCAATTCCACACCATGTGAAAGTATCCAGTGTCATCCTCCCCAGACCTAGCACAGAAACCAGCGCTCATCTGGAAAACATGTTTTAGTTGTGCTGGAGTATAATGTTATTAGTACAGGACTTTAAATTGTATTAGGCAGAATCGGGAGTTGAAGCATACCTCTCAGGTTTGTGCACACATGTCACCCCAGATTTCATCTGTAACATCAACATTCATATCTGTCGCCCATTTGGAACGGGGCTTGGTTAGGGGTGACAACGCAAGGCCCTGGATTAAACTGTACAGAGAGGAAACCATGCCCCGGGAACAGTAGGCATCCATAATATACTTGAGTAAGGAGTCATTCTCGGGCTCCACAGGGAATCCTTCCCATCGACCGCTGAACCCTTTGCGATTGCCAATATATTGAGGCCAGTGTAAAGACTTATATTGCGTAAGCACAGGGAGGTCTGCAGCTGAAATAAAATTCCCATCAAGGAAGAACATGCTCCCCAACACACTAAATCCACCCTGGATCCATCGTCATTCAGTAACCACACCTACCTTTGGGAATGCTGGGATATAGTTCCACAACGGGACGTTGCCATGATGAGGATGAGTGACTCCCAACAGTGCCCATATTTTACACCAGGCCAGGGCTGTGACGCTCGCCGGGTCAAGTGGGCAAGGATCCACAGCTGCAGGGGGCACCACTAAAGATCTAAGGTCACGCTCACCTGCTGAATGCCTTTCGAGCATGAGATGTGGTATCAGTCGTATTGTCGTATTTGTAAATTAGCTGAAAATCTGGAGACATTTCGACATATTCTGACTGGGTGTCCAATATTTGTATCATTATATATGTCCAGCTATGGGCAGCATGTACACCAATGTGCCACAATTCAAACTGAACACTTCTGGCATTACTGTCTCAACACGCCTTCAGTATCCATGCACTTTGCACTCAATAGTGTTTGGCTTAAAGCCGTGTCTGTCTTTGAATTACAAAAACCAGAAGAAAATGTAAACCATATGATGGAAAGGTCATTTTGATACGAACATTTTAAGTGATCTTCCAACATGTGAGCATCTAACTGAAAAACTATTGGTTGTCAAATTTGATTGATAAGATGGTTGTACAGGGCCTCATTATTAGTATGCCGGTCCAGTAACAACGGTGCTGGTAAGCTACCGGGACCATTGTTACCGGACAGGCATACTCTGAGTCTTGCAGGAGGGTGCCGTCCCTCTCGCCAGGTCTGTCCTGGCGGGTGGAACGGCACCCACTTGCAGGCTTTGACGGAAGCACCGGCTCCGTTGTTAACAGTGCCGGTGCTTCTGTCCTCCTCATTCGCATTGAGTCCTATTGGACTCAATGGGAATGGGGAGTCATTTTTTCTGGCACCTGGCAATGGGGAATTACCCGGAATGGTGAGGCTGTAATGCCCCAGTAATTACCCATTGCCAGGAGCTGGAAAAAAAACGACTCAGGCGGCAGTCGTGCCGTTTTTACTAGCACGGCGACCGCCAGGGTCGTTATGAGGCCCATATGTTGTAGGCAATAGCAAGAGTTAATTCATCCTTTATAGGGGTTTTAAGAGTAAATGTATGTATGTTCAGTGTAATATGAGATGTGTTAATAGTTTAACAATATTGAATTTAAGACAACTATAACAATAAAATAAATACAGAAGATATGTGGTACGATCGCGTTTCTTGCAATCCAAAAAGCTGCGTATTGTGCCTGTGCTGCCAGCCAATACAACTTAAAGTTAGGGGAAGCAAACCCCCATGCGCATATGGTATGGAAGGGTACTCCACTTAAGACGCACCGCACCCAAATGCTACACAAAATCATTGATGGTAGCTTCTAGCTCTTTCAACAATGTCATTATAGGCCTTAAAGGTATATTTTGAAAAAAAATAAAGAACGTCTGGGAAAACACTATTCTGCCCGCAATAGTCAACAGCATTTGTTTCCAAGTCCCAAGCTTAGGCGTAAGGTGCACCAAGTATTTAGCATGGTTATAGTCAAATAGGCTATTGTGATGCCTCGTTACCGTAACCCCCAAGTATAGTATTGCAGCTGGAGCCCACCTGAAACCGAGTAGGTCTTGGGGTTCAGTTGTGCCGTCAGTGAGAGGGAAAAGGTCTGAATCATTGCAGTTCACCTGGAGACCAGACAGCTCTCCAAAAGCAACCACATCTCGCATAATAGGGTGTAGGTGGGTTTGTACATCCCTTACATAAACTATCAGATGATCTGCGTAGAGAGAAATGTTTTCAGGTTTCCCAGCCATCCGAATTCCTCTATGTTTGTGCTTATGTCTAATAAGGTCTGCCAAGGGTTGAATAGCTATTGAATAATAGAGGCAACAGGGGGAACCCTTCACGAGTGCCCCCGGCTATATGGTGCAGGCCAACTGTTTCCCTTTAGTGTAAACCCTAGCAACTGGAGAGGTATAAATTGTATACATGAAAAAAAAACAAGGCCAAAGCCACATTTCTCGAGCACAGCATACATAAAGCGCCACAAGACCAAATTAAAGGCCGTCCGTATATCTGGCGTGGCTGCTAGACCTTGAGCTCCCGGATCAATTTGGGTCAGAATATTAAAAAGATGGCACAAGTTGAGCACTTTAGAGCACCCGGGTATACAGTCTGATTGGTCAGGATGAAGGATGTGGCACATGGAAGGTGTCAAGCGAGTAGCCAGGATCTTAACGAAAATCTTAACATCTGAGTTTGTCAGGGAGAGGGGGCGGTAGGAGCCACAATGCTCGACCGGCTTATCAGGTTTCAATAGCACCATAATCACTGCCTCTCTCATAGCGTTGGGGAGCATACGGGACTCAAGGGCCTCAGCAAATACCCTCTGAAGGTAAGATAGCAGGGAAGACCTGGGGCCCTCCCAGCAGGCAGAGCATCAATTGCCCGAGCAATCTCCTCCAGAGAGATGGGGAGTTCTAGCTGAGCGCTGACCTCAGATGACACATGCCTAAGTGGGAGCCCCTCCAGAAAACTGTCATTTTCAGTATCAGAACAAGTGTCCTTGTTCGTAGACAGCTTCGAATAGAAAGTTTCAAATACCTTATTGACCTCAGATAATGTATGAACTAAGGTGCAGAGTCATTTCTGACGAGTGGGACGCAGCAGCCGTCACTCTCTTGGCAAATCACCCGAGCAAGCACGCTGCTCACCATCAACATATCTCCTCGCTGCCATTGGCGCACCCAGAAACCTCACCTCTCTCAATGCATTGTCCATGAAGTTATTTAATGCTTGCTTAACCTGCAAGAGTGAAGCAGAGGGGGGGAGGGGGGCAGGACGGCTGTTGCTGCAATTTGCCAGTGAAGTGGCACAAATATTGTGCATTGCATTTTTTTTTTATTAAGCACACCATTTTCTGACAGGCACATAAGGTAGGTTTCTGATAAAAAAAACTGCACCCGTATCCTCTGAAAGATCTGGCATCTGAAGTATTAGAATATCACCTTTGCTCCTGTCATAGCTGCCCGTAAATTCTTTCTCTTTTTATCCAATTTCATTTCTTCCCAAACATGTGCTGTAAAATGCACCATTTTGTCTCATTATTAAAAGAAGTATTTGTAGGTGGAACACTCCTAGTGCACACCCGCACGGGGGAAAGGTCACATTTGAATGTGCTGCTCGTTCTCTTGCTGTGAGGTTGGTCACGCACCACCCTTTAAACGCTCATTAACACTCTAGCCCTACTACTTCAGAGGCAGCGTCCAGATATTTAAATGACAATGCCAAAGCAGGTTTTCAGAAGTGTGGGCTGGTCCTGGCAGGTGAATGATCTTATTCTAGCACTACCAGTTTTTCAGAGCATGCTACCCTCTGGCATATCCATTATTTTGTCTTTAGGCCTGTAGCCCTGAGGATGGGAGACAAGCAAACCTCTTAACCAAGGGTTAACTGTGAAGCCATGTGATTTCCAGCACTGCTAGAAACAATGTTTGATCAGACTGCCTCAGTGTCTGCTGTCATGAGCAGCTGATGTACGTGCGGTGTAGGTGTGATGCAATCGTAGTAAAGGGGATTTCACAGAAGGCTTGTTTGGGTCACAGCTGTGCCACTGAATAACAGACCAGATCTTCTCCCCAACCCTGAGGGTTCCTATTGTTCAGCTGTGGCCTGGTCCTTTGATTTCCTGACCCTTCCTCCATCCCTTAGCCTATTTCCTTTCACGCCCCTGCTTTTCTCAAGGATGATACTGACCCTAAAAATTCCATCAGAATAACTCTGCCATATCCTGTAGGAAGTCTGTTGTTGAACAATGGTTGTGCCTTAATAAAGTCAACCATTTAAATTGATCATACCACAAACTAAATGTTCTGTGCTACATAACAAATGCTAATGTCACCCAATTCAACAGTGCTCCTTTTTATTGACCCCTGAACAGAGATGTTAATTTGCCAAAATGCCAGGGGTAGCGGATGTGACATCACACATCAAATGAGGTCACCGAAAGTGATGCAATATGACCTTTGCCCCTGGTGACATGACACGGAATGACATTTAACCCTGATGTCAAAACATGAAGTGACTGAGGGGTGTAAAAACACAAGAAAACGTACCTTTCATCAGATACCAAACTGACACTAAAGTAGATATAATACGTTTTAGATTCTGAGCACATTTTCGCTAGGGTGCTGCCTTGTCATGCCATGGAGAGGGTCATGCTATGACATACATTGACTAAGTAGACCCAACATAGGACGGGGAACTGTCATGCGTTTGCCACTATAACCTCATATGGCAATTTACTGATAATGTATGCCAATTATTGCTGCACATGTCAGGTCTAGTAACCATATGCCAAGTAAAGCCCCACATTCACATGTGCTGCCATAACACAGTGTGGCAAATGTAGCGGAAAAGATCGGTTCTTCACTCAAGACCCAGAGAGATCTTGCTGAGTAAGAAGCTTCTTTACTTAAGTTACATGTAGACAGGATTTCAGCTATATGGTAGGTACATCTGGATCAGATTTTCGAGCTGTGCAAAGCTCTCATCTCTTCCAAAGTCCACCGAACACCAGCAGGCACAGGACACAGGTGCAGTGGAACGAATCTACTCACAGATGCCGCTCGTTACCACCAAGCACCTCCAGGCAACCTTCCTGAGGTTGGGAACTGCCGGTGGCACCTTCGAGTGATGACCACGACCTCAGAGAAAGCTGCACTGATCTGTGCGCTCTGTCTGCCCCTCACAGACATGACTCCTCAATTGGCCTACCCACTGTAGACCCGGACTTGAAACTGCACAGAGCTGTGAGCTCCACCTGTCGCTCGCAGGCGTGACTCCTCACTTGGCCTGCCGCCTGCCAACCCACACCTTTCACTTGATCTGCCCCTCCCAGACAAGGCCCTAATGGTCTCAACCACACTGTCTCTCTCCCAGGCTGTCACAGCGGCCTCCTCGCTCCCAGCCTGGCGGCACGAGCAGCAAACAGCGGCCTGCTCAACGTCACCAGGCCCTAGACCTGACAGCCAACTGCAGCACACACAGGGAGACCTTGCTGGGTAAGTTGCTTCTTTACTTAAGTTACATGTAGACAGGATTGCAGGTATAAAGTAAGTACATTAAGTAGGAGCTATATAGGGACATCCACCAGCCCCCTCTCAGTTAGGCAGCTCCCTAGCAACGGACAGTCTGGGAACACTCAAACACAAACGCCAACTCCAGAAGCAAACATTCCACATGCATTCCATGCACTCAAGCTCACAGCACAGGGGACAGGAGGGAAGCAAGATATTACAGTAGCCGCTGAGGATACAGCCATCTCATGTCTGTTATAGCCTTACAGTCTAGGTACGGTCAAAATATGTAAGTTACAGCTTTGTATTTCTAGTTGCATCTTTCATATGCCAAGTGCATCCTTAAATGTCCAGTAATGCCACTCAATGTAAGTTCATGCCCTGTACCTGGTATGGGATAACATCAGAGGAATAGCCAACTGGCACAAAACCCCAGGCACTACAATAAGTAGAAAAGAGCCCTTTATTTCTTCTTTTTGCCAAAGAAAGATTTTCATCATAATTTAAAGTTTCTAGAGGCAATATCTACCAATCAAATTTTAATAAAAAGGTTCATAACAAACTGAAAGGGAATCCATGACACCTCAACGTGGTTTATCATCAGGAGGCTGATGCCACAGCTTTGTACTCATATGGCACTGACCATTAATTCCAGAGCTATATGGTAAGTGGCATATGGGATTCAATAGACCTTGCTACAATTGGCTACGATACAAACTACTGCTTTGATTAAGTGGCGAAACCGGGATTTCAGACCAGTCTGCAAGTCAGACACCTGAACACATATTCCCTGCTGTACTTGGTAGAACCTTGTTTGTGACCATTCTTCTTCTTTTTTTATACTCTTTATTTCTTGTTTTCAACAGAAAGTAACAAATGCATCAGTAATCACATGTGACCATTCTTCTTGAAACTTTGGCTTGAAAACAACCTCAGTCTGTGAAATGCAGGGCAAACAAATGTGACGTGATTCTGTTTTGTCTAACGGAAGTAAAGTGTTGCTTTTGCAGCAGTTTCATGATTGCTTTTATTTTTATGGTGTATATATTTGGCCATTTTGTCCAAAATACCAATGGGCCTCATTACGAGGTGGGGGGTAAGGGATTACCGGCACCGGTAAGGGCACCGGTTCCGGTAATCCTTTACCGCCCTACGAGTTCCCTCTGCGGGTCCTTCCTTAACGCCTGGTTTTTCCAGGCATTAAGGACGGGATCTGCAAAGGGACTCTGGAGCTAATAACGGTACCGCAATTTGCGGTACCGTTATTAGCGGCTTCCCCATTCCCACTGAGCCCTATAGGGGCTCAGTGGGAATGGGGACGGGCCCTGGTGAATGGGGAATTACCGCTCCCGCCAACCTTGGAATGGACCGGTAATTGATCCATTCACCAGGGCGGAGTCGGTTGGGTTTTGGAGGCAGCCATGGAGCAAATAGCTCCATGGCTGCCTCCAACCTCGTAAAGAGGCTCAATATGCTTTTAATTCAGAAAATACATATGTGGATTATTTTCCTTTAAAAATGAATGAATCTCCAAGCAATGCTTATCATTTTTATCAAAACTTAAAGTGAGCAACATACGTAAAGAATGTCTCGTTGTTTGTACAGCTAACCCATTTCTGCACTTGCACACCGCACATGCACAACTTAGCGGAAGGCGTGGTCTCACTCCACACACCATGCACTCACATATAACACAAACACTATTGCACATTACCTCTGCCATAAGAGTGAAGCTACTTTTAATGACAAAAATGAAAACGGTAGCGTCCCACATAACCCTCTATCTCCTTAAACACAATCCCCCTCTTTAGTGCTTAGTATACTTCCCCTGCACACATACACACTCCATTTAGACATGGGTGACTAGCCGGGTCTTGGGCATTCTCGCTTAACTTTAATAGCTGAAATGCAAACACGCAGAATAGCACCTCCCAAATTCTCCCAAATGTGTGGACTATGGTCCCTCCGAGGGCGTTCAACCAAAAGAGTGTTGCTACCATAATTATAAGGCGCTTTAACAAATGACAAACTTGATGAAAATGAATGAACTTCATGCAGGGGCAGCCAGGTTGGGGGAGCGGGCTGGGCAGGCCTATGAGATCCTGCCCTCTTCCTCCACTGGTCGGTGATGTTGCATTTAGGTGTGGGCAGCTCCAGGAGGGGAGGGGCAGGGGATACCTTTGGCTGGCTTTGATTGGGTGGGATGGTGGTGTGGCAGGAAAGGCACTGAGCCTCGCCCATGAGAGCACCACCATCAGTGACTCCCCATAAGGGATCAATTTACCTGCCCAACTCCCTTAGGATTATGGTTTCGGCAGGGGGGCATTGAGTGTGGGGTGGTGGTTGGGAGTACACCAAAAGTATTGCTTTGCTGGATAATTGCCCCTATGAATGGTCCTGGTGTCTGGTGTCATCTGGCAAAGTTGTCAAACTGGCACTCGCCAGAGGGTTCTGAGCTTTGCAGGGACCTCAGGGGTGGGAGACCAGGATCAGGAGTCAGATGGTGCAGGTTGAGGGGTTTTTGGCCTCCTGGTATCGCTCCCAGGGAGCATGGGGGAGGAGGGGCCCCATCCCTCAATCCACACTTAAAATCTGAATGATGATGTATGATTGCCCATGATGACTCACTTGCATTATGTGAATGTATTTTACTTATCTTCTGTTGCACTTTAAATTAATAAATTCGGCCTAATGTGTTTTTTCAAGCTTTTGTGTAGTGCATACTCCTGGCTGGCCCTGGCCCCTTTATTATTAGTATTATTATTGTTATTATATAAGGTGATTGGACCAACCTAGCCAACTACTGCCCGATTGCCTTGTTAGACGTTATTGGGAAAATGTTTGCAGCCTTTTTACAGAAACACTTGGCAATGTGGCCAATCAACAGAAACCTTATAGATGATAGACAAACTGGCTTCACCAAGGGGGTTGGGGTACAACTGAACCTCACCATACTCAATTTGTTGAAACTTGAAGCCTGAAATCTCACAAGCCTATCTTTTTCTCTTTTGTCGATCTCCCACAGGCATTTGATCGGGTGAATAGAGAACTTTTGTGGAACAAATTAACTAAAGCACACTGCCCCGTGGATTTATTGCAAATGATAATCCAACTAAATACAAAAACATCAATTTGAGCGCCTAAATACCAATGGTGAGCTATCTGAAAAAATCATGACGGAGAGGAGGGGTAAAGCAAGGCTGCCCGTTAGCGGCCTTGATCTTCAAGCTATATCTTGCAGATATGCCAGACGCATTGTAGAACACCAATTCATCCCTGACGAGTTAATGGTCACTCGATTAGTTGGGCAACTTACACCCATGATATAGTCCTGATCGATGCCACCCCGATTGGGTTACAGCGGTTATTGTCAACTCTGTCCTCGATTGACATGGAGATCAATGTTGAAAAGTCCAAAATCATCCTCATTGGTACTCAACATAATGTCAAAGGGAACAATTTCAAATGGGTAGTAGAGAAACAAGTCCTTGAAAGAACTGAGAATCTAAGATATCTTGGCATCATTTTCAACAAATCCGAGAATGGAATTGGAGAGAGGATATGAAAAATAAAATGAATACTTTTGCCATTCAAGGTGCAAAACTACATAAAGAATACAGCAAATTCTCTATGATGCTGGTGAAACTATTTTATCACCAGAAAATAGTAGCAGCAATAACGTTTGGCAGTGAAGCTGGTTTCAATATCGATGCTGTAGTAAGGGACAATTTGGAAGCGCTTTTTTGGCAGAAAGTTTTATGAATTCGAAAATATGTATCTATAACAGCGATTCGATTTGAGCTTGGTATCCAATCACTGAGTTCATTGATTTTGTGGAAATCATTTTCTCTTTATGAGAAGATGATAATGCCAGGATCTGTTGCTCCGTATCAGATCTTAAAAGAAGTTGCAGAGAGACCCTATAAAGGGCTGCTTAAAGACTGGTCTGAGCGAGTGGTAATTAATCTTGGCCACGTAGGAGCGTCATTAGATATGTTGTGTAACAATCTAGATGCAGTAAAAAAAAGGCCAGACATTGTGATTGGAGCAAAACCATTGAAAGACGATCATGGTTGAAATCAAGTTTAACTCAAAATCATGATATTCGCTCAGCAAATCAGGTCCCAAAGTATCTGCAATTTTTTCCATCAAAATTCCATCGCAATACATTTCTCCGACTAAGACTTAGTGTAATGCCGACTAAAGAAATGCTGATACAAAGACATGATGCACATGTCATAAATAATACCTGTCGGTTCTGTGATAAACAGGTAGAATCACTACATCATCTGGTAGTTGAATGTAATGCCTTGATTGAAGATCAAACCTTGACATTAGGAAAGTATGCTCCTCTTAACAATAACATGGAAGAATGGTGGTCTTCCTTAATTGCAGGACACAATTACATGCTGATGATTTGCGCAGTTATTAATTATTTAGAAAAACTATTGAGGATAGCATGAGGACGAGAATTGTAAAGATGTGTTTCCCTGTTTTTTTTGTGTGTTTTAAGATGAGAGATGAATGATATGAGAAAGATGTGTTTGTAAAAAAGTTTCAATTGAAACTATGACAAATAAAAAATAAAATAAATTATTATTATTGTTATTATTATTGTTATTATTGTATTTATTAAGTGCAAACCTAGTATAGAGAAGCAACTGAGCGCTTTACAAAGATAAACACCAATGCAGATATATAATGGAGCACTTTTCAGAGGTAACAACAGAACAGATATACAGCAGGGAGTAAGATACTGAGGTGCACACAGGAGGGGTACAGCTATGCTGGTGGCAGGGAGGAGAGGGGAGGGTGGTGTCTAGCAAGTCAAGTGGCGCGAGGGGCGACGTGATGGCCTAGGTTTTGAGGAGGTGAGACTCTTTGAAGAGGTGGGTCTTGAGTTCTCTTCTTAATATTTGGAGAGTGGGGGTGAGTCTGATGCTGATGGGGGACGAGGTTCCATAGTCTTGGGGCATAGGCAGAGAAGGCTTGTTTTCTGGTCCTTTCCTTTTTGCTGCAGCGGATTTCACGTCTGCATGTGTCCTGGGTTCTGGTGGTGCGCTGACCACCGGAGAAGCTGAGTTCGCTTCTTCGCTGCCCATGCTGTCACTGCAGGTTCCATAGGGGTTGGCACTATGGAAGACAGAGAAATGTGACTCTATTACAGGATTGCATTATAGTGCAATTGAAGTACAGTATATTCACCGGTTAGGTCTTGAGACAGTGAGTGTAAGCAAATTCACATGACTTCAAATGTTTACAAAGTAAGCACATGTCCAGGACGGGGGAAAATAATCTCTCTAGTCTCCAGGACAGCAACTGCCTCTCTTCCCTTATCCTTAGCAAATCCTCATGACTCACTTACTCACTCTTCTTTTCCCCTCCTCTACATCATATTTGCTTACAACAATGCTGTTATATAAAGATAGAATAAAGAATACATACAATATACCAATCTTAGAAATATATAAATCTGTATAGAAAACATGATGATCTAAAAGAGTAGAATTATAGTGTTAAGGCTAAAAAGAAATGGCCTGTGGATTTTGTGAATGCACGTTTAAGCCTCATCACGAGTTTGGCGGTAACCCTTAAATGCGGCAGTAATGTTATTACTGCCGCATTTAAGGGTCTGCCAAATCACAGGCTTGGCGGATTTACCCCCAGCTCTGAGCTGGGAGCAAATCCGCCGCCATTTTTGGTGCTATTACTGCCAGAGGTAATACCAACAGCGGTAATAGCACTGAACATTCCTCATTGGGCCCAATGGGGAATGGGAAATTCCAGAATGGGGCCCAATGGGGACTTACCATTCCGCCAAACCCGTGATCCAGCACTTATAGTGCCGGGGGGTTTAGTGGTAGGGCTTATAGCCCTGGCAGTAATACCGCTTGGGTTAGTGCCCAGCTCGTGATGAGGCCCTAGACTCACAAAAAAAGAAAATGTTGGAAAATGTAAACCCGCTTGTTATGCATTGTCTGACAAAGATATGCTGCATACATGAAATGCCACAATCTACAGAAAGAAAGAAACACGTTTTGGTGTGTCAAATAAAAACACATGAAAATAATGCGACAGTTTAAAACTTTTGTTGCGTGATGTACGTCCCTATTCATGGAACAGGGCATAGATTTGGGCAGCTAACTGGTCCTTTGCGCGTGCTTCCAGAATAAAAATGCTCCTTTTGCATTTCTTTTCACTGAAAACTCTTGTCTAAATCAATGGTTCATTAAATGAACTATTACTTGTAAATATCTTCCACTCTCAACGCTCCCCCAAAACAAAGAGTGACACATACTGCCTCATCACGAGTTTGGCGGTAACCCTTAAATGCGGCAGTAACCCTATTACCGCTGCATTTAAGGGTCTGCCAAATCACAGGCTTGACATATTTCCCCCCAGCTCTGAGCTCAATGGGGATTGTGAAATTCCCAAATGTGCCCAATGGGAAATGGGGACTTTCCGTTCTGCCAAACCCGTGATCCGGCGCTAATAGCGCCTGGGGGTTTGGCGGTAGGGCTAATAGCCCCCGCGGTAATACTGCCGGGGTTAGTGCCCAACTCGTGATGAGGCCCATAGTCAAGTATTTCTGAGGCCCCAGTGGGAATTATTTGCCACAGATCGTCACAGCGATGGGGGGTGATTGCATGACTCGATGGGACAGGCAAAAAAAGAGCCTGTCTGAAGGCAACGCAGCGCCTGTGCAATACAATGGGGCTTACGTTTGACAGAGCCGTTGGTTAATGAAAAGAGGAAAAGCATTAACGACACGCTCATTTTGAAGCTACGTACCTACGTGACATTTGGACACCCCGCCCCTTTGCCTGGATATCAGCCCCTTCACTCATGAGACGGTTGCCTGAAATCAGCGAAACATCAATGTGGTTGCAGAAGGACCGGAAAAAGCGAGAGTGAAATGGTATTTTTGAGCAACATCCTGACAGGTGACAGCTCTTTTGGCAGGGCGCAAACTCCTCCGTGTGGGCGGTGCATTGAACATCCTACTACTAGCAGAAACCTGGAATATAATAACAGCACCCTTAAAGTAGTGAGCACCCCAGATCATTTGAGCAATACTCAGCCAATACATTGGGTAAGCTGGAATGTGATGGTGGCACTTTTCCATATGGTAGTAAGTATAATTGTATTTTATTTTTAGAACCTTCTGAATTGTATTTGATGAATTAGTGCAGGAACAAAAATGCACATATCTCCTTGAACAGTATTTAAAACTGGAGTAATCATAGCTCCTTCCACAGTATTTAAATTTTTTGTATTTTCTACTGTTGTATAATTTTTTATTTGAATTTCTCCTAGTGTGGCATTGACACACTAGGCCTCATTACGAGGCTGGCGCTCCCGTAAAGAAGGGTGCCGGTACGGGACCGGCACCATTCATTATGGGATGCCTCATTACGAGGTCCCCTAGCGGACCCAGAACAGACGTCTGGTAAAACCAGACGTCCTTTCTGGGTCCCGCGAGGGGACCAAGAAGCTAATAACGGGCCCGTTATGAACAGGCCCGTTATTAGCTCCATCCCCATTCCCATTGAGCCCTATGGGGGCTCAAATGGGAATGGGGATTGGTTTTGTGAATGAGGAATTATCGGGTCCTCCAAGGTTGGAATGACCCGGTAATTCCTCATTCACAGAACCCGGAGCTGGAACCCGGTATGGAGGCAGCCATGCCTTATTAAGGGCACATCTACCTCAATACTCGTAATGAGGCCCACTGTATCAGGCAATTTGCTAGTGAAGTGGCACAAATATTTGTTTACTGAGTTAAACGCCAGTTTATGTGGGGGTTTCATTTTTGGGAATGGATTGTTTGCTTACGTCTTGTTTTAGCAGTCCTGTTTTCATGGCTGTTGTATTTCCTTCATGTGAGTTCCCGGGGGACATGGTATGCTCCGCCAGCAGGGGGAAAGGGAGTGTGGATGAGGTGATTCCATCAAAAATCCTCTCATAAATCCCCTGCCTTTTTGCCAAAGGTGGTCAGGACCAATACAATATATAGAATCGTTGTGTGGTGCAAGGGGCACTCTTCTCTGTAGGAAACACGCAGGGCAGCCAGGCCTTTGCTGTGATGAACGTCCCCTCAGAGCCGTTGGTCAGAGAGTGAGGCAGCCCAAAGCAGGCTGAAGCAAGTACCCGTGAGCTGTGTTCCCATCGTGGGGGACAGACGGTAACCATTGTATTTTCCTTTCCTGCTTTGTAACATGAGGTAGGAGAGGGGAAAGTTTGAGAAGTGGGCCATTGTACGGGTTTAAGTCATGAGGAGAAAAGTATACTGTAGGCAGCCCAGCGGCGCGATGTCTGCCAATTTCTCTCAGTTTCAGGCAAGAGAGGGGAGAGGCGAAGGTGATTGGGAGGTGTTATGATCGGGGCGGGCTTCTGCCTCTCAGTGCCATGAGAATGTGAAGGGGGCCACCGGCAGTGGATTCAGTGAGACCTACCGTACTCTCAACTCCACTGCATTGTATTCAGAGCTGCATCTAGCTGCGTAGTGTCAAGGGGTTTTTTTTTTGGTTCAAGGATACTGCCCCGCGACGCTGCATTGTCCACCTCATCACCGAAGGGCCCATGTGCAGTCTAAGGGAAGAAAAGATGAGGGACTCGGTGAGACACAGAAGGGTAGAAGGGGGTTTGGACTTTTTGATGCCTTTTTCTGCCCCTTACATTTCTAGACAGGCAGGGAGTGGAATTGTGGTGTTTTTTGACAGGAAAAGATCTTGGAGAGGCACGCCTCAAGAATATAATTAGTTGTACCAAACCCTGTTTAGACCACAGAGGCCTGGGCTCCGTAATGTACGTGGTGACATGGCATGGTCTTTATTTATTAAAAGGGGAATGAACTCGTGCCCAACACCGATCCTACCAGAGTCTATCCATCTATCTATTTTTATTTTTGTATAGCGCCCCATCGCCCATGGGCCTCAAGGCGCTCACGAAGACAGACAACATAGAACAAGAAGACTCAAGCATCCGTGCAACAGTCAGAGATATTAGGTTTCCCCTTCATCGAAGAGGTGCGTCTTGAGTAGTTTTTTAAATGTGGTGAGAGCGACACTATCTTTGATCACAGGGGGCATAGGGTTCCAGATCGTGGAAGCCCAGGGAACAAAGTTAGTATCACCAATTTTAGTCAGCATTTTCTGTTGATGTTGTAGGATATTTTTACTGTTGGATCGAAGACTTCTACGTACAGGGGCCTTGGTTCATCTCTTACTGAGATAGCTTGGGGCGGACCCCGCCAGGCATTTGTAAATCATAACCGAGCACTTGAATTTTATTTGCTTTTGTACTGGAAGCCAATGAAGTTTTCATTTGGCTTTTGAGATTTTTTCCCGTCTATTTAGTCCAAACACGGCCCTGACCGCACCATTTTGAATGGTTTGTAGTTTTGTGATGTTACCTTTAGACGTGCCCATTAAGAGGCTGTTACAATAATACAACTTGGAATTAATTATTTCTCCTGCAATCAATGCTAAATTATTCTCAGATAGGTATGGTCGTATTTGCCAAATGAGATTTGTATAAAGTGCACAAGATGATCCTAAGTAAGAGACATGTCATTTATACGAGAGATGAGAGTCCATAAAGATTCCCAGAGTCTTGACATGCTCAGACACGCCAATGAAGCTGTTATCAATCTTGAATTTCTTTTGAGTGTTGGTTTAATTTGCTTAATTTCTGAGGTGTGCCCAGTTTTTGCCTCATTGAGGGCAAGGGATTTATTAGCCATCCATTTTTGTATGGCATTAAACACTTCGTTAACTCTTATCACATCCTTTTTGTAAGACCCTGCCAGTTCGAAGACCAGTTGGGTGTCATCAGCGTCATTTGTAAACTGGACTCCCATATTTTTAAGCATGTCACATAAAAGTTTAGAGAAAATATTAAAAAGTAATGATGACATGCACAATCCTTGCAGGACGCCGCATGTCAGCAAAGTTTTCAGAGAGCTATAGTTGCCTTTTACCACTGCGGCCATTCTTGGACCCAAAAAAGATTTAAACCATTTTATGGTTAATGAAGAGCATTTACCCGTTGTTCCGAGTCTCTCGGCCAGGAGTTCGTGGTCAATGAGATCAAATGCCGAGGAGAGATCGAGCAACATTAATAAAGCAGGATTTCCTTTTTTGATGATCTTAGCAATATTAGCCTGGAGATCCAAAAGCACAGTCTCCGTTCCATGTTTAGCCCTAAATGCGGATTGTTCACTTGCCAGTAATTCATTTGTATTCACAAACTTCTGGTACTGCAAGTACGCAATCTTATAAATCATTTTGAGAAAGAACGGTTATAGGCCTGTAATTAGCCAGTATTGATGGATCTAGGTTTTCCTTTTTCAGAAGAGGCGTGATCCAAGCTTCCTTAAGGTTTGCAGGAACATAGGCTTCTTCGAAGGATTAACAGATTGTACTACCCAAGGAGCTAAGGTGTCTGCATACTCCTTGAATAGATTGGCTGGGAAGGTGTCTTCCTGACAGAAGGATGGCCTAAGTTTGTGTGGAACCTCAGTACCTCTGTAAATGTCACTTTTTCAAAGGAAAAGAGGTTGGGATGATGATCCAAAGAGTCACTCTCATTTATCGGTATTGCTTGGAGAAAGTCCTTGTGTCTAAGAGGAGGTTTTTCTGTACTTCAATGGCCTGTTGATGTTTGTGGGTTTTTTCTGAGAAGCCCACATGGATGCCTTGACACCACTTATTACTCTCTTGAGCAGAAAGTGTAGATGGGGGTCTTTTAATTCATTAAGGATCGAAAAAATGTCTTTTGATTGTGATTTGGCTTGTAGAATTCTATTGTTAAAATATTCTGTTTTAGTTTGGAAGATAAGCAGTTTATAAGCTTTAACTTCTTGTTTATAGAGTTCCAATGTTAACTCACTTTAATCTTTCCTCCAGAGACGCTCAGCTCAGACGCACAGCTTTACGCTTGGTTCTTCTGGCTTCAAGAATGTTGCTAGAGAACCATTTATTCAGTGATGTAGCTTTGCTATCTCTTTTGGGTTTAAGTGGCGCCAGTTCGTCGAAGGCTAGGTTGGTGGCTCTTCTAAAGGCCTGAGTGAATGTATCTAATGATATGTATTGCTTTAGCATTGTCAGAAGAGGACAGACCTTAACCTTACAATGGTCGCTCGTTATTGCCCTCCTATGACGCCACAATCCCACAGATGTGGTTTTTCTAGCGGGCTGTATCTGTCTGTTAACAGTATGGCACAAAAAGTTAACCAGAGTACCGAATTGATACTATTTAATTATTTATTTATCAAATGTGAATGAACTCGTGTCCATCACCCATCTTACCAGAGTACCAAACTGATGCTATGCTATTATTTATTTATAAAATGTGAATGTATTTGTTCCCAGCCCCCGTCCTACCAGAGTACCGAGCTGATGCTATTTAATCATTTATTCATCAAATTTGAATAAACTCATGCCCACCACCCATCCTACCAGAGTACCAAACTGATGCTATTTAATTACTTATTTATCAAATGTGAATGAACTCAGACGCACCCATCCTACCATAGTACCAAACTGATGCTATTTAATTATTTATTTATCGAATGTGTGTATTTATTTCTGGTATGAATTGAGACCGCGCTTTTTCGGGGCACAGTGGTGTAATATTACGCACGTAAGTCAGAGATTCAGTTACACATATAAACAAAAGCTGATGAAGCTATTATGAAACTGGACTGTGGGCCTCATTATGAGTTTGGAGGTAGCCATGCCCTTAATAAGGGGATGGCTGCTTCAAAACTCGGGTCCGGGTCCCGCAAAGGGGATTTACCGGGCCATTCCGACCTTGGAGGTCCCGGTAAATCCCTTTCGCGGGACCCGGGCCCGGTACATCCCCATTCCCATTGAGCCCCCATAGGGCTCAATGGGAATGGGCAGGATGCTAACAACAGGCCCATTAATGACGGGCCCGTTGTTAGCATCCTGGTCTGACCAGACGTCCTCAGCGGGACCCACTGCAGACCTCGTAATGTGGCAGCCCCGAATTAACGGTGCCGGTCCCTTACCAGCACCGTTAATTCCACGGCTGCCACACTCCTAATGAGGCCCTGTGTCTGTTCATTTAATCAGGCACACCAGTGGAACTGCCAGTCGTTAGGACTGACCTCCCCTGGGAGAAGGCCAAATCCGCCCCGCTCCCTGCCCACGGCATCCTGCGTATACGGATGACTGCCATAGACCTTCAGATGAGAGCTTCTAAATCTTCCCCCTGGGTTTTCCTTTGCACATGTGTGCAGTAAGGTGTAAGTATCCCATGCTGAGGTCTCCTACAGGTTGCTGCTCACCCCGTCATACAGAAACAAAGGTACAAACAGCTTACATGAGCATTCCATTTTTTGTATTAAGCGCAACATTTTCTGATAGGCACATAAGGTATATTTCTGATGAAAAATGCATCTATATCCTGTGAAAGACCTGGCATCTGAAGTATTAGAATATCACCTTTGTCCCTTCATAGCTGCCAGTACATGTTTTCTCTTTTTGTCCAATTTCTTCTAAAAACTGTGCTGTAAAATACACTTTTGGGTCTTATTATTAAAATAATAATTTTTAGGTGAAACACTCTGCTACTAGACACCCGGGCGGGTGAGAGGTCAAATTTGAATCTGCTGCTCTTTCACTTTCTGTGAAGTTGGCCACGCACCACCCTTTAAATGTTCATTAGCACTCTCAAGCCCTACCACTCCAGAGAGGCTACATCCTGATATATGAATGACAATGCCATACCACGTTTTCAGAAGTGGGGGCTGGTCTTGGCAGGTGAATAATCTTATTCTCGCGCTACCAATATTTCAGGGCATGCTACCCACTGGCATATCCATTATTTTGTCTGTAGGCCTGTATCCCCGAGATTGGGAGGCAAGCAAACCTCTTAACTCAGAGTTAACTGTGAAGCCATGTGATTTACAGCACTGCTAGAAACAATGTTTGATCAGACTGCCTCAGTGTCTGCTGTCCTGAGCAGCTGATGTACGTGTGGTGTGGGAGTGATGCAATCGTAGAAAAGGGGATTTCACAGAAGGTTTGTTTTGGTCACAGCTGTGCCACTGCATAACAGACCAGGCCTTCTCCCCAACCCTGAGGGTTCCTATTGTTCAGCTGCGGCTGACACTTTCTCAATCCCTTATTCTCTTTCATTTCCCGCCCCTGCTTTTCTCCAGGGTGACACTGACCCTAAAAATTCCACCAGAATAACTATGCCATATCCTGTAGGAAGTCTGTTGTTGAACAACTGTTGTGCATTAATAAAATCAACCATTTAAATTGATCATACCACAAACTCTATAGTCTGTTCTAAATAACAAATGCACCCAATTCAACAGTGCTCCTTTTTATAGACCCATAAACAGGGACGTCAATTCACGAAAATGCCTGGGGTATCGGAAATGACAATACACGCCCAATGACATCATAGGAAGTGATGTCATGTGACCTTTGACCCTGGTGACATCAAATGCAATACCAGGACCTGAATACATGCCCAGAGAACGTGTTTATAAAGACGTATCAAAATTTATTTTGAATGATACAAACATTTTGAAAAATTGTAAATCAATCACATTCTATTAAACACTTCATAATTACAGAACATAGCAGGACAGCAAAAATGTACCTAAAAATGGCTAAAAAGAATCAACCACACTAACCAATCATAGTGCAACATTCAAACACTAAAACAATCAGTGACATTCATACAAACAGCAATAGCTAAAAGACATAAGGGGACTGTGGACTGTTAACATTTAGGAAGAGGGATTTATAAATTCTCCCCACAACTGTACTTAATGCTTTTAGTATGTTTAAAGAAAGCAATAGAATTCATTAATTAAACAATCTATCGCCAAGGTGGATCACAACAAGAAAGTATAAGGATCACATCCCTTTGAGATTTTCTCAACCGGTTTCGACGTGGAGTGTTGATTTGACAACGTCTTCATCAGGAGGAAGATGTAACCATGCTGCAAGTCAGGGACGTGAGGCTGATCCCCATTAAATAAACCGGGGCCCACCTGAAAATCAACGCGACCAATGATGTGTCTGTGCTAAAGATGGAAGTATCCATAGTTGTAGGCATTTGGTAAATTCCGGTATGGAGCAAAACGACCGAAGTTGACCAGATTCATTCACTGGAAAGGACGGAAACCGCCAATTAACAATCAGTTATCAAACATAGTCCCATTGGAAAAAGAAGAAGTGGACACAAGTAAACACAAAGACCTCTCTGTAAGTCATGTACCTGCATAAGGTCCCAGGAGGTGCCGGGGTGAAGAAGGGCTTGCATGCACAACATGCCATGCGTGAATCACAAAGGCAACGTTGGTTCATCTCAGTACTGATCCGTGCCTGAGCAATGCACCTGTGCCATGAAGACGATTGCTGACATAAATATGTGGCCCGATGGGACGGGTTGACGCATAAATCAAACAAGAGTGAGGCTGCACTGACTACTGTTCGTGTGCACACACGCTGGCTGAGAAAATGACAACATGCAAAAGAACTCACGTCAGCTGAAACCCATGCGTGGATCAAACCTATTTGTTCGGTTGGTGTATGTGCAGGAAGGAAAGCACCCGCACACGTACGCTTGCGCGCAGGCCTGAAGAAATTTCTAAAGCGGAAAGACGTACTAAGATTCCCTTTAATATCCATCAACAAGCGTTAGACAGGAAAGGCGGGACTACGGTATGTGTCACATGAGGAACACTCACGTGAGTACTAGTCCAAATGCAATTTCGTGATCAAAATTAAAAAGCATTTTCTTAAAAAATAGAAAATAAACGAATGCAGTGAAAAAAGAAAATTATAAAAGCTTGAAAACTGCATATGACTAGCAGAGGCGGCACTGCAGGGCTGATCCCGCGAGAACCACTCACGTACTGCATATCTGAATGGGATTGGATGAAGAGGGCTGTCAAAGAAAATAAAATGAGATGAATTAAAATGAAATTAAAAATAAAAGAGAGAGGGAGAACTGCTCGGCAGGGGGAAAGACATCCCCTGCCGGCATATATAGTTATAATGCAACCTGACATGTAACCCTGATGTCACACTTGAAGTGACTGATGACACACATAGACTATATGGATCCAAGTTGGGCCAGGGGCACTGCCATACATATGCCACTGTAGCCTCTTATGGCCATTTAATGACAACCTATTCCAATTATTGCTGCACATGTCAGGTCTAGTAACCATATGCCAAGTAAAGCCCCACATTTGCAGGTGATGCCATAATACAGTGTGGCTAATGTAGCCTCTGAGGATAGAGGCATCTCATGTCTGTTTCAGCCTTACAGTCTTGGCATGGTCGAAGTATGTAAGTTACAGCTTTGTATTTCCAGTTGCATCTTTCATATGCCAAGTGCATCCTCAAATGTCCAGTAATCCCACCCAATGCGAGTTAATGCCCTGCACCTGGTAATGGATAAAATCAGAGGAATGGCTAACTGGCACAAAACCCCAAACACTGTAATAAGTAACAAAGAAGCCTTTATTTTATTTCTTCTTTTTGCCAAAGAGAGGCTTTCATCATAATCTCAAGTTTATAGAGGCAATATCTATATCTACCAATCAAATTTGGCAATATGTACCAATCAAATTTGAATCAAAAGGATTAAAACAAACAAACGGAAAGGGAATCCATGAAACATTAACATGTTTCGATCCATACATGGTTCATCATCAGGAGGACCAAGAAGCTGACCCCACAGCTTTTTACTCTTTTATATAACTGGCCATAAATGCTGTTGACCATTCATTCCTGAGCCATATGGTAAAGCTTGGTACGATTCACGCATGTGTCCTGCAGAACACACATATATACCAGCATTGAACACTTAACCTGCTGAGCTATTTTACCATTTATTTCTTCTTAAATGTGAATACCAAATCATTTTGGTAATGCATTGGCTCTGATGGGTACATAGCACTTATATTCCGACTGCTTCTAAGTACTTTAAGGATGCCATTGCCCTTCAGTAACCTGATAATAGCAGTGCTAGATTTTCTTTTAAAAAGGACAGTAGGGGACAGGAGAGGCTGATAGGTGAATATCCAGATAAACGTTTTTAACTGGGCAATCGATTAAACAGTATTATGTGTTGCAATTGGATGGCTCAGCGGGTTAAATGCTCATCTCTGACAAGTGCCAGCCTGCACTTTGCAGGTTCATATTTCAGCAGGGCTGACTCAATCCTTCATCCTTCTAAAGTTGATATACTAAGTACTATAAGATTGTGTACTAATGGCACTTATTTTTACAGTGCTTAAAAGCAGGAGATATCAGGGGTCAGACATACAAATATGATGTAATACTAAAACTATTTTACTTGCATATGTGAAAACATGGAGTAGTTTTACACAAAATGATAGGCTTGGAAAAATAAAAGCTTTTGTGTGGTGCATACTCTTGGCTGGCCCAGGCC